>NC_142244.1:60749270-63619270 GCF_052056855.1 Sturnus vulgaris
AGAAAAAAAAACTAATAGGATCAGAACCGTGGCAGAGGGAGTAAGGTCTTGCTGCTTGACAGAAGAAACTCTACAAACTATTGAACAGGCAGTTCTCTGCCACAGCTACCGTGTTAGTTCCATGTTTGTTTGTTCCCTCACTCATTGCAGTCAGGCTTCCACCTGCAAACCCAGTGCCTCACCCCATTTACAGGAAGGCTGGTCATACCCACACGGGTGGTTGTTTATCTGGCAGTGCTCCCTGCAGCTGGGGAGTGCTGGCAATATTTTCAGGAATGTGGATAAGCACTGTGGAAGCCTATCTGGTAACAGTCCTCATCCCGAGTGCTATGTTAGATTGACAGAAGCACTGGAGATGGAGGCTAGTTTTTTTTAATCAAACTATTAAATAAGGATGTTTTCCTATACTACAAGTATTTCATAATTCTAGGAAACCTGAAGTGATAATGCTTGACTGACATTAGTGTTTTTAGATACAAGGATGTTGCATTGGTGTTTACTGGGAATGTGGGAGGAAAAAAAAATTGCACCATAAACTTACAGCTTCATCAACAAAACTTTATGCCATAGATACAGCTATTACACAGGGAAAATGATTTGTCAGTTTAGTTTACTTCAGTTGGAGAAGTGGAGAAAATCTCCGGCAGCAGTAACGTGTCTCCAGCAGCAGACTATTGTGTAACTGACAGTAAATGGAAATCACTCCCTCCCCATATCCCTTGGGCTCCGGTGTGCCAGCTGGGTGGATCTGTACTTCGAACTCTCTTTGGTATGGCAAAGGAAGGGAGACGCTGGAGTAAATGGTAAAATGAGAGCTCACATTGGGAATTTGAGCAGCCCCTCCCCTTTGTGCCTGTGGCAGCAGCCAAACAAAACACGACAGCTAAAATCCCAGCCACTTCTGAGTCAGAAAATAAAAATTGAGGCCGCAGTTCTTTTCCACACGTGTGTGAAGCCACGGAGGAGAAAAAGGCGCTTTTTTATTTCTGAGGCATTTCAAGGAAGGAAATGCCATCCTTCTCCTCCTCCAGAGGAGGATGGAGGCCTCAGGCTGCCTTTGGGAAGCCCTTTCCACCACTCTGTTGTCCTGAACATGCACTGGGTACCTGGTGCACAGCACCAGCTTACACACCGAGAGGTATTTCTGTTTTTTATTCTGATTTGCACAAAGTAGGGAGCTAGGTGGTTCTCTGATTACTAAAACTTCACACTGGTTATAAATTTTATACATTTTAAATTTTATAAATTTTAACAAACGAAGGCATCAACCTTCATTGGTTACAGATTATATAACTTTCTGATTAATTAGTATGCTAACCCCTATTGGTAGTGGTATCATAAACTGCACTAGGGGAGGTTTAAGTTGGACATTAGGAAGAACGAAGTCAAGTAGATATTGGAATGGGCTGCCCAGGGAGGTGGTGGAGTCACCGTCCCTGGAGGTGTTTCAGGAAATACTGGACTTGGCCTGGATGGCATGGAGGTGTTCGGTCAGGGGCTGCACTCGATGACCTCCGAAGTCATTTCCAACCATGATTCTGCGATCCCTCGCTTCTCACGCCTGCAGGCGCAGATCTTCCCTCCCTGTGAGCCTGCGGTGCGCTGGGAGGAGGTGGTCTGTGGGTCCCACTGCCGCAATGACCTTTCCCCCAGATCCTGCTCAGCCCTGCTGACTTCACTCCGGGCGGCTCCCGTCCAGAGGGCCAATTCCTCTGGTGATGGTCTTCCCTTTTCCTTTCAAACGAAAGTTCAGCCACGCGTACGATGTTCACAACACAACTACTTAATCCTCACTGGTCCGGCTACAACTGCCGGTTAACAACTGACCAAAAACCCGCGGAATTTGACGGAAATCCCCATCAGCGGGAAGCCGCCGGGGCCGATCCCGCCCGCGGGGGGCGAAGGGGGCGGGCGCTGCGGGGCAGGAAGGGGCGGGGCCTGCGCGGCCGCTCCCCCGCCCCTCCCGGCAGCCCTCGCGCGGCGCGGCCTTGCGGGTGCGAGCGGCGCGGGCGCCTCGGCGGCTCCAGAAGTTTCCCGGGGGCGACGGGCGGCATGGAGGAGGGGGCGGGAGCGGCATCGGCAGCGGCCCCGCCGCGGTGAGCGCCCTCCCCGGCCCTGCTTTCCCCGCGGCCCCGCCGCCCGCCCGCCCGCTGACGGCGTTGTGTTTCCTCGGCAGGTTCTCGGACGCGGACGTGGACCGGGACCCGGGGGCGGCGGCGCAGGTGAGGGCCGGGCCGGGCCGGGGGCGGGCGGGGATCCCCCGGGAGCCTGGTTCAGGTGAGGTCGGGCTGCAGGGGAGCCCGGCACAGACCTGGCACAGTACTCGTGCTGCCTGTGTGGCAAAGAAGGGGTGGGGGGGAGGGAAACAAAACGAACCAACTTTCTCTTCCGTGTAGGTAGATGATAGTTCACATAACTAAATCATTTAAGATTTTTGGGTATAATACCACCAAGGCTTATTGAAGAGAGGTATTCCGCTTAGTTTTTATTCTGCCCTGATCTATTTCTTCTCTCTCTCTATATTTTGTGGGTATCACGGCTGACCTTACTTTCATCTCCACAGGAAATAATTCTTATGTAGTGAGAAGGATCACCCACTGAAGTACCCTGATGGGGACGTGGTAGAGTTCCCATCACTGGAGGCTTTCAAGGCACGAATGGGCAGGTTGCTAGATACTGTCATCTAGGCAGGCTTTCCCATGAAAGGTTCGATGAGATGATCCTTCGACGTCCCTTCCAACCTGGCCTGTTCTATGACTTTATCAGTTAATATGTTTTTAAAGTTTTTTTTTTTTGCTTAAAACAGACGGTTGATGAGAAGACAGAACTGGAGGGTGGATAAATACTTCTATTTAACTACTTGGGAGGGGAGAGGATGCAAATGGTTAGCACTGCTTGAAGAGAGTGGGTGGTAGAACCTTTAAATGATACTAAATTATCTTTCCACAAAGAAAATGGTGAAGCTAAATTTTTTCAGTTCTTGGGGTTTGGGCTGTAACTTGTAGAAGTTTCTCAAAAGATAAATGACATTCAAAAACCAGTTTGGAATAGTCAAGTCTATATGGCATAATAAAATTAATTCAAGATCAAAACAAATGTAAGTTTTACATTTTATGTTAAAAAAACCACCAGCAAACAAACTAAAAATCCCTGACACCAAAAGGTCTTCAGAAGCATTAAGGAATACTGTCAGAATGTGCTTTTGTATTTTTTCCTGGATTAACATAGTTGCTTTGCTTTTTTAGCTTATATTTCAGTTCTTTGTGCATTCAGTGCTTCAGAACATTATGTAACACATTATATAGGCATTATTTAATACCTGACACAGTAATACTGGTGTCAGTTGTTAGGCCTTGTTTTCAAATTCCTGGATTGAGTAGGCAGATTGTGCTTGGTGGTCTCTGAACTGGTAAGTTCCACAGCTCAGAGTAGCATTTTGCTGACTTAGGGGCTCAGGTCTCCAGGTGCTACACTGTGCTTACATGGTTTTATGTGTGGTCTCTATGTTCATGTGCTTAATATTTGCAGTGTGGGGGATGGTTCTGTAGAGATGGTGCTATGTAATGTTTTCATATCTGGCTAGGTTTCTGTCCAGTTGTCCTGGCATTTCTGCACTATGTCCTTGGGTTTTTTGATTGCTTTAATTCCTGTAGATTGTGCTTTGCTTTTCTGCGCCTGGATCTGATGCAATCGAAAGATCATCATCCATCTTTTAATATTGTCTGAATAACAAAGCTGTGAACTCATGAATGACTTCTCATTTTAAGTTGAAAATGTAGGCTATGTGGAGACAGAAGGCACCTTTAATTCATACAACCTCTTTATCAAATTTCCAGTGTGTTTAGAAAAAGATCTGCAATTTGGTCACATGGTAAGGGACTTTAGAGTCAAAATATGTAGGGAGCACATACTTGAGTGTGAGGACAAAGTCTAAGTTTGTTCTAAGTAACTGTTGCTGGTGTCCACAATCTGGAGTTCCCAGTGCTACTCCAGCATTACTTGGCTTTTCTCATAGCTTACAGGAGTTACTCACTCCAGGTCTGTGCCTGAATGAGGTGTGGTGACTTAGTGATAAAAAGCACACAAAGAGAAGTTTTACACTGTTGAAAATGCTTGGCTTTGCTTTGCTTTCCTGAGGTGAGGATTAGTTTTTGTAGGAGGATCCTTTCATATGATGCATCTGTTATCAGCATAAATCACAGGAAGTAATGTTGGGGAGAAGTGATCTGTCAAAGCAGTGCCTCTGCACCTGCATGTGCCTGTGATGTTCAGTGTCAGTCAGACCCTGCTCGGTTTTGAATGTCAGAAAACTTCACCTCTCAGCATAATATGAACCAATTTTAATATGTGCATTGCCTCATGTCCCTGCCATATGGAATACCTATAGCCCTGAGTATTTCCATAATGGCAGCTGCTTTTGAATGACTTTAAATTTCAGGAAGGCATCGGTACAGTTAGATTAAGTTACTGCTGTCTACTGCCTGCCCCTTTCTTCAGAGACCCTCAAGGTTTATCTACTGTACCTCTATAGAGGTGTGTGTATCTTACATAGTAAGAGTTTGTGCCACTGCTAGAAGAAGCTGTTCTGGCCCAAAAGTCCTAGGTAGCATAAACTCTTTATGTGACATCTGTTAGAAAAAGACGCTGTTCTAAATTAGAACTAAGACAAGTCCTCCTTCCCTTTTTTCTCTGTCTTGGTGGGGCAGAGTTTTGGCAACTACTGTACAAATATTTCTGCAGGTTTAAAGCTTGTATCTTAGCTGGATTCATGCTTGCCAGATGCCGGGTGGAAGTCTGAGAAGTCAGCTTAGCAAACAGAGTGAACTGTAGCAATGTACTATAGTTACTATAGTCACTTTTGGAAGACTGACTGGCTTCTAGTAAAGGCAAAAACTCTCACCAATAAGGAGAGAATTGGAGATGCTCTTTCCAGGTGTGTGCTTCAAGTCACAGTGATTTTATTCTGTATGCAAAGTCATGAACTTTTCTCAGAGAGAGCAATATGTTATTATTTCAATCCATATATCCAGTGATTCCCCTAACAAAGGACTACTTTATGCTTATTTCCATTGTGCAATAATACCTCCTCTGAGCCCTATGCTCCATAAATCTTTTGTTCTGCTTTTGTGCTCGGCATAAATTGAAACAATCTCTTACGCACTGTAGTATGTGTTACATGGTATTTCACAGCATCTTATCTTCACACAACTGTTCTGGCATACTGTGCATTGACTTCCAAATTTCTCATACTGCCCTGCTCTCTCGAATCCAGCAAACCTGTGTACAAGTGTGCTGAGAATTGTAGGAAGGTTTTTTAGAATAGAGAGGATCATCTGTGTTATATTTAGAGCAATTGAAATCCCACTTCCTTCACAGAAAGAAACAGTCTGCTTGAATTTGGTAAAATTGGCAGGTTCCATGTACTTCAAGCTCTGATGTCTAGCTTTGTGCTTGAGAACTAAGCAACAGGTAAACAGAAATGCCAGTTAGGATTTTATCTCCTGAAATGTCTCTTAGTTGACAGAGTTTGATACTCTGCTTTTATGAGGATTTGAAGTACTATTTAATTTTTTTTATATATGTGCTTACAGGAACTGACAACAGCTTTGGAAAAGAATCCAGATGATGCCGAATGTTATTGTCAACGAGCTTATGCTCATATTCTTCTTCAGAAATATGCTGGTAACATCTTCAGTCTAAGAATCCTTTTACAAGTGTATCATAACGTGTTTTACAGGAAATGTCTTCATTCTGAAGCCAAATACAATTACAAGAGAAAGTGTTATCTGTAACTTAATATGTTGTTTTTGATGTTAGTACATAATCTTGTCGTTTTCTCAGATTGTTTTGTTACAGCAAAACTTTCAGTGAAATGCGTTTTCTAGAGTCCCAGCTTTCTATTTGATTCTAGTCTAGTATTATCTTGGCAGCTTTTTATAAGCAAACTTCTTAGGCAGATTTTGAGATTTTTGTGTTGTGTCTCCCATCGTTGTGTTCTTGGTAGTGACTGAATCCTGTCATGGTAGGAATGTGTTAAGTGAATGATGCCTGGGAGAATGATTTTTACTGGGAAGCAAAAATAGACCAGATCTTTTTCAATCTAACAAACAGAATCACTCTTCAGATCTAAGCAGAGGATTTTACTAAATGAAAGTCATGCTACATCTTACATAAGAGCTCTGCAGCTCCACGAGAGATTCATGTGTGGCAGTTGTGGCTAGGCTTAATTTAAACAGTGTGATTTGTGTCCTAGCTATGAAAGACAACATAGTACATGCTAGAAAAATTTCATTACTGAAAGACTTAACAATTCACTGCTTTTTATAACATTATTATGTTTCTCAATTTTAAACTGACTTTCAACAGATGCAGTTGCAGATGCAAAAAAGTCTCTAGAACTCAACCCAAACAATGCTGTAGCGCTCCTTAGAAAAGGGTATGTATCATTTATGGTACTTAGGGAATATTGTGATAGTCTGTGGGTCAATACTAGAGTTTGGATTATGGTTCTGTGCAAGCTTTTTACGACACTGAGAATTAATAAATTCAAAGCCACGCTGCTTGCAACCCATTTGTAATAAAGCCATTTAGTTCGGGGTGATTATCTTAATGCCTTCGCCATTTCAAAACCACACGTTTTGGGTAATTCAAATTCTTACATGTCATTTTAATAAATACAGCATGTTATCTATAGAACGTGGACTACACTGAAAAGTAATTGCTGTTCTCTTGTGTTTTTCTTTATTTGTGGCAGGTTAGGTGAATATCATATCAAAAACTATGCATCTGCTCTAGAGTCCTTCAGAGAGGGACAGAGGCTGGACAGTAAGTATTAAATTATATTTTATTTCTTGTGTGTGCAATACTCCTTATGTTAAAATAATGGGTATAGAATAAACTGAAGACCAAATATCTTTTTTTAAAGGCTGATGTATTGGGTCCCTGACATCAGCCATCTGACTTTTGGAAACCCTTATGCAGTCACTGCATGAAAGTGTTAAGCTGTTTAAAAATGTGTATCAAAGTTCTTAGGTTTTTCATGTGCATGGATAACCTCATATTCTATTTATGTTGTAGTGTACAACACATAGCTGCAGATATTTTTTTTTAGATAAGTCAGTGAATACCAGGGTTCTCTTGGCTAATTCAGAATCCCTGAAATACAGCACATTTTCCTGTGTTGAATCGCTTCACTTCTGTTTGAATTTAATTTGCTGTTGTTTGGCTGCTTACTCAGTTGAAGAGTTTCTGAATCTTCCTAGCACTTCCTGATTACTTTCTTATCTGGAGATACTTTCTGCTGCGCTTCCTCTATCTCATTACAAAATTCTGTGGCCTGCTGTGAGATGAGGAGTCTCCTGAAGGCCTTTTTAAAATTACAGACTTAGTTGATGCTCTTTCATATATTACCTAATTTGCAGGCAAATTTTTGTCAGTAGCAATTTACCTTTGTGGAATGTTTCACGGATCCCAGGTGAAAACAAATGTGAGCATAGGCATTTTGGCAACACAATTAACTTCCAGTTAAATGCAGCTAATGCAAAATGAACAAAGCACAGAGGGAAAATTTGCAACATACGCTAAGCAGGTGATGGAGAGACTTCAGCTGTTGCTGCCTTAGGAAGAATTGCTGTGGTGGGGAATTCTTTGCTGGCAAAGCTGGTTTCTTTGCTGCACAAGTGGGCAGAAGTACATGGATACACATTTCTGTTCTTTGCTAATGTAAATCTGGAATGCTGACAAGGATGAGCTTCCTACTTGTGCTCATCACTGGTGGGACTGACAGGCCCAGGGTACCACAGCAACCTTCCCATTACCCACCTACAAGGATATTGCAGTAGGACTTGATGTGATGAGCTCTGGAATATACAGTGTTTCTTTATTTTATGCAATAGCTTTAGAAAGCAATACTCCTTTTGTTCATCTGTGCAGTGCATGCAGATATTTGCTGTTCCTATTGCCTTAGATGAAGAATGAGTGTAATTGGGTACTCTTCAGTATGCTGTGGATTTAGGACAATTCTCAAATTTTCTTGGGTTTTTTGCTGTGACCACTGAATGAATTTAATAAAGCTGGAATGCGGTAACTTCTTAAATGAACTTTTTACTTTTCTTGCATTCTAAGAGTTAGTAGATTTTCAGTAAGTGAAAACCCAGGAAGGTTTCCTGAACTACAATTATTAGTAGAAATAAGTTGCTTGGAAGGATAATACAATTAGAGAGAAAAAAATTCATTTGCTTCAAATTAGAAAATGTGCCAGGATGCAGGGAAGGAGTGTGATCTAGGAAAATAGGGAAGTTAACTCTGGACTTTGCTTTTTAGGTTTGTATTGCGTAGCAGTCTAGTCATAGGCCATGGTTAAAAAGAGAATTCCTTACCTGCTGATGAGGAGACTGGATCAGTGGAGACTTTGCTTAGACTGCAAAACTTAGAAGTCTTTAGGTTATGGTGCAAAGTTTTGAAAATATTGATTAATTTAGTTTTCAGGGGAGCTCTGGAGTTCATGCAATTCTGTGCTCTGGCCAAAAGTAATACTAATTTTGAAATTGAATGTGTTTGCTTGGGACTTTTTACTATTGTTTTCCATGTATCTCCAAGACTGAAGATTCCACAGTCTCTTTGGGCAGCCTGCTTCACGGTTTGCTCATTCTTTTAGTAAAAAATTTAGATAACTCTTAAGATGTCTGGTCAGATGGCAGAAGAAAAGTGGAGATGAAATGGCTTGAGGAGTGAGGTAGCAATTTTATGACCTAAGATGCACCTCAAAATTTATGTGCATTTTATGTTTGGAGGGTTGGGGTACATTGTATAGCTGCAGTGGAGTCAGGCTTGGTGTTAGGTGCGTATCTGCCAGCAGCTCTTTTGTCGAGCTTCTTCACATCCTTTGCCTCATAGTTAACAATGTGAATTCACTTGTAAAATGAGAAAAAGTTCAGCTGTCCTTAGTAGTTGGTCAGTATTGTTGCCACTTTTTAACTTTTTTCACTGTGAAAGATTTTTTTGAGGATATTGTTGAACTAAGATGATTGCTCCGTTGTTACACTATCATCTTTTTAGCTATTTTTCAGTGAATTAATTTCTCTCTGGGAGGCTTGCTTCCAGGAGAGAAGACTTGATATTTGTCAAAAGTTACACAGCTTTGGGTTATCCACATAACAGACCATTTCTCCTGACATTTCTCTGGAGGGCAAGTGTGTGACTGTTTGAAAAAGTGATTTAAAGAAAAATGTGTAAAACTGTACGTCTTGCTTTCTAAACATCTACGTAAGGATTGAACAGGCTGTAAAGCAATAGCATATTTGTTAGATAAACTCTAGTCTCCTGCAAATTATTTAGAATTTAATTAAGTATAACACATAGTAGGGTTGTATAAAAATACTTAGAGCCTAAGTGGAATGACAGAGCTTACAAGAAGGTAATAGGAAATAACACCTTTTTTAGTAAATTGATCCAAATTTGGGATGGATTTGTTTCGGCTCGCAACTGAGAGGACTTTTTCTTCATGCGATACATGCAATGCTTGAAGAGTTTTAATATTACTGTGTATGAATTATTTGTTTGTGAATTATTAATATTACTGTGTTTGGTCTCTTCTAGATGTAGATGATACCTTTACTATTTGGATTAAAAGATGTGAAGAAACACTAAATGGTAAGAAAAAACACGTTTACTTAGTGAGGGATTTGATATGCCCTGTGCTTGGAAGCTGTTTATGTTTTTCAAAGATTCACTCTTATTTAGAGCAAAATTATTTGTTTTTTTATTTTTAGAAGTCATGTTTTTCTTGGAGTAGAGACCCTTAGCACTTGTATGCTTTATTCAGATTTAGAGGAACATTTATATTGAGTTTTTAGTGTAATAATTAAGTCTGCTAGGAGAGTGCCTATTTAAAGATCAGACTATCATAATTAATTTTAACTTATTTTCATACACAACAGCGAACTAATTTTAACTGGGAAAGTGTGTCAGCTTGCTATCTAAAGCCTACATCAAAACAAGTTTTCAAGTCTTGCAGATGATGAAGTTGGAAGGAAGGAGAAATTTAGAGATTTTAGTCCTTGATTCTGTGTGGAAAGTACCATAGGTGCTAATGGCTGTTCCAGTGACTTACCCATGGTAGTCACTGAATGTGAGCATAGTTTCCTTTCCTGCCTTGCTACAGACAGACAGCCCTGACAATTAACTCGTCCACAGAGCTTAAGCTGCCTGGGGATTTTGATGAAAGAAGGCAGAATAACTCATGTAGTTTTTTCCTCTGCTTGTTGTGACTTGCCTAAAAACTAAATAGAAGAGAACCCTTTTGTATTGTATAGGGATGAGCAGATTTCTGCTTTGTGAGATATTTTTTTGCTGGGTTTAATTTTATTTGGAGGAATTGGGTAAGTGATTGGCATGCATGGTCTTTTTTGCGAAGTTACTTTGGGTGACAATTTCTTTTGAAAGAGGTTATAATGTACCTTTTTCTTTAATGTTGTATTTATATTTTGCAGTGTTTTGCCTGGTCGGTTCTCCTGTTTTATTCTAAATATTCACTGTCTTGTCTTTATTGAACCATTTTCCTAATTCCCTGATGCACCAGGAAAACAAAGCAAAAAAACCGGCCAACAATGCAATAACTCTGATTTCTTCATTGCAGCTTAATATTTTTTTCTTTTTTTATCAGTGTGCATTATGAAGAAGCAAAGGGAAACTTTGTTTCTTTTCAAACATATTTAATCTGAAATATTTTTGAAAAAAGTACTTAGAAGAGGGGGATAATGGGCTATAGTTTAGATACAAGTACTACAGTATATTTATGGTCATCTGAGTGAATTTCTCTGCCAAATTTCCATCTCATTTCCCGGTGGGGTTTCCCTAGGATGAGATAAAAATGTGATGACAGCTTTGTGCTATTCCTGGGCATGGATGGATGATAAACCTAGTGCAGACTCCCAGAAAGTGACTTTTTTAAACTTTTGTTTCCTGTGATGTTGTTGTCATTATAAAAGGCCTGTATCAGTTTCAGGTAAGCAAGGGAATGTAATGGAAAGATTGTTGATTCAGTTAATCAGAACATGCTTTATATTAGAGTTGTTGGTTTGCACAAATTGCTGATTGACGTCTGATTAAAAAATAGAGTGTCATGAAAGCAAAATACTAGAGGTAGAGCTGACGTGTTTTTATCTCCTCAGCTGTTGAGACTGGATAGAGTGCAGGATGTCTGGCTAAGACATTAGGAAGCTAGAGTAAGATTGTGCCTTGAAAGTTCAATATGTCTTTTTCTGACAATGTTTTTTTTCTTTTTTTTTCAGCATCACAGACTGATTTGGTAAGATGTTTTCCTTAATATGTTTACTATTTTGATTTTTTGTTATGGTAGAGTATTTTTTCTGCATCAGTGGCTTCACTTCCAAGCTTTATAAAGAGTCTTTCATATTGTGTGCAATTCTGAAGCATTTAACCTTTCTTCTAAATACTGAGTGCTTTTGAGACCAAGGCTGCAAAATTTGAATCCTGAAAACTCTTAGGAATGGTTAACAAATCTGGCAGTTAGTGTGCATTCACCGAGGTAAAATTTAACTTTCTGGCTCACAGCCTGCAGCCCAATTTACAAATTAACCAGTTGTGGTTAATTGTATTGTCATTTTTTCAGTTTTAACCTGCTCAACTTTCACTTTTCCTCTTTTTTTGAAAGTCTTCATAAGAAATGTTCAAATTGACCTCTCCTTCTGTTTTTCTTTTCTTGGGACAAAAAAAAAGGGTGGGGGAGGGCTTTACATTGAATATTCTGCTCCCTCTTAAATAGTTACCTGAAGTTTTTACATTTTAAGAGTAGAGGAGAATAATGTAAAGGAAGCATGGTGATAGTTGGTAAAGACAAATCTTAGATTTAGAAGGATTTTATGTTTAAAAGTTAAACCTTGAGTTCTCAGACCTATTTCAGGTTTCCTTCATGATTTATAGATTAGCAGCATAGTCACTGAATGTTTTTCAGGTGTACATCTTATCCAGGAAGAAATGAGTTTAAGTTGAACTTAATTGCTCTTTATAAAATATATTCAAGTTACAGACTGACATATTTAATGTGAATTGAAACTTTTTAATTTGTAATATGCTATAAATGACTAAACTGAAGAGCTTCACCTGTAAGCTAATGTTCACACGTAAATCAAGAAAGGGGAGGGGAATTGGAATCAAGACAAGGGAAGCAATTGGTGAAAATGATTTGTGCCTTGAAAAGTACTTCATGGTATATTTTCGCTTATGCTGATGTAACTTTCTTTCCAATTGAATGTGCTTCAACTAGAATACACAGCAGCAGCCTCTGCCACCAAAGATCAAGTAAGTTAACTTTAGCTTTACTGTGAAATTTAAAGTAATTTACATATTTACTCTTTGGCCTGGGGATTGGAGAATTAGGATAATGACTAGGAGGTTTTTTGGGGGTAACTTTCGAAATGTGACAGTCCAAGTGAAGCGTTATTCAGTGCCATCACTTTTGTTCAGACTAAATGATACTTTCAGGAGGGTAAACCTTACCAGGAGAGAGGGGAATGGCATCAGCATTCTGGCTTTTGTTTTATCATTCTCATCCTGAGCTTAATTCAAAGCCTATTCCATTGTGCCTGGTATAGGTGATGTTTTTGAGACAGATTAAGGATTCTGAACTAAAAAGTGAATAATTTAAGGAATTGATCTAATTGTATATGGTGTGTGATATTAAAAAACAAATTGTTCCTTCTTTTTTTTTCTTTTTTTAAAGATATGACTGGTACCAAACAGAATCTCAAGTAATTGTGACCATAATGATCAAGAATGCGCAGAAGGATGATGTCAGTGTGCAGTTTTTGGAGAGAAAGGTGATTTGTATTGGTTATTGATACTCATCCATAAATTCCCTGAGATGCAGTGCTTCAGCCAGTGAACAGTATATGCTGCAGTAGCATGAAAAGAATGGGGTAGGAGCTGTTCTGCCTGAGCTTCTCTTCTGTAACATTGTGCTGCACAGGAATGTATGCCCAGTCAGGTGATTTGGGATCAGTGGCCACAGCAGTGTCCATAGGACTTAAACACAGGCAGTGTGAGATGTGCATGCTGCAAGGGAACGTGCGGGTTTCAGCTACCTGTGTGGAGGGGTGGGGGAAGAAATGATCTAGATTTAAATGTTAGACTGTATATGCATCTGGAGCAGGACTGGGCAGAAACAAGGTATTCTCAAAGTAGGTATGAATGAATATTTTCCTCTAGGACAGTTATAGAAACAGACTGAATATTGATGGGTGGATTTTTCTTCCTTTTGGCACCACTAAAACTGTCAGCAAAATATATTTTTTAAGGAAGTACAGTAATCTCTTTAATGAAGTACTATATGTTGTACCAATGAATTTCATGTTTAATTTATCTGACAATATTAAAGAGTTAAGTTCTTATTATCAACTAACTTGATACTTCATGAAATACCAGAAGTACTTGGTTATTATCATCTGCATTAGGTTGTTAAAATAGTCTGAGCACTTGCTCTGTAGTTTGCTCATATTAGAAGAGAAGCTGCAGATTGCAGATGTTCCATTATTAATGTGTTGATACTCCATTAGTTATATAATTCCTTCCCTAAAGACTTCAGATCAAACTGACTAGATAGTAGGGGTTTTGAGTATGTGTAGCAAGAACTGAAATCTTTTGTTCGTTTTCTAGTTTATCTTAGAAACATCTTGTCCGTTAATGCTGCTCTAGTGTAATGGCATAGTCTGAAATTATATTAATTTAATCACTTAATCTCTGTGTGAAGTGACTGTCCTTTATTTGAAAATGGAGCTGCTTTCAAAGATGACCACAGACGTGTTTTCAACTTTTTAACAGATGAATGCATCAGTGAGACTTCCATCAGGTGAAGACTTCAACTTAAAGCTTGATCTTCTTCATTCTATAGTGCCAGAGCAAAGTACGTTTAAAGTGCTTTCAACAAAGGTAAGCTTCTTAAAGTGTAAGACTGTTACAATCCTGAAAGTGTTTCTGTTTTATTGTCTTGTCTCTGCAACAGCCTTGCTTTTCATATAGAAATGCTTTTTCTTTCTTCAAGGTGTCCTTCAGCTGGTGGGAGGCTTTCTAAACTTGTACAATATCAGAAATAGTAATATGATGGTGCTTATTGAAGTGCAAGTGACACAGTTACATTGAGGATTCTTTTACTTGTTGCTAGAGAAAGAAGACTGATCTTAACTTTTAAAATTCAAGCATTAGGAAAGTGTGAACACCCTTTTACAAAACTTTCGGGAGCCAGTCTTGCTTGGTGAAGCATTGTTATCTTTGTGTGCCCAAGAAATAAAAGTTATACTTGGAAGATTTCAGTGAAATTGTTCTCTACCCTTTCATGGCTTCTCACTGGTAAAAGTTAACCGTGTGGTTAATTGTCCGTGGCTTTTCAGGAGAGTGTATTCCATGCTATTCCATGCTGTTCCTGGAAATAGTACATGCCTGGAGACGCTTGAAAATGGCATGGTGTGAGAGAATGCTTGTGTCTCAGCATTTTGCTTCTTTGGTATTACAAGTATAGAAAAATAAGAAACAGTGGTCTGGCATAGCATTTCTTGTTGCCATAATGGATAGACATATGCTTTGTCCATAGAGCCAAGCTGAATCCTCAATGCTGGAATATGATGTTGCTTCTTCTCTTGTATTCCAGCAGTGGTTCTGCAGAGCTTATGGAAATTCTCTTGTGTACTCATGTTCCATTTTACATGTTCTGTCCTCAGAAAGGTACTTAAAATAATTCTTTCATCATTTCATGGAAGAGGGACTTAAGGATGGCATGAGAGTATTACCACATAAACTTGGTCTTTTTTTTCCACTCTTTGTACAAAGACACCTGGGCAGGTTGTGTGATTGAGCACTTATCCCTCTGTAGAGTAAGTGCTTACATGGCTCGAAGTATGTAGAAAATATGATAGTCCATTAGTATTTGTATAAATTTGAGTGGAATGAGGACCTTGTCAGGAAGAGTAGCTGTGAGGTCCCGTTTTCTTTATGTTCTTATCTAGCTTGTATTATACTTTTAATTTTGTTTTGAAGGTTACCATTACTTTCTTAGGAGGCATCTGCATGAACTGAGCACTGTGAAATTCACATGACTTTGTCTTTTCCCGCTGCCATCTCTAGCCTGGGCTTTTTTCTGAAATAATCTCTAGTAGTCTACAGCCTGGTTTACTTTGAGGTTCCAAAACTGAGGTGAAAACCTGAGTTACATTGTCTGACCTGTAAATATTTTGCATTTATAAATACTTTTGAGAGACTATTTTTGAGACAAAATAGGCAAGAGGTAACACAGAAGGTGTTCTAACTGCAAAAGTCAGGGATTCAGCATGTACTTACTTTCGCAGAGAGGAATAGTATAAAGCTGTTTGTGAGGGGATAGTGGAGGAATACACTTTAAACCGTGCCCCAGCTGATTCTTGCTCTGACCACCAGATGGAGTCTGAAAATAAATTTAAAAGTAGGTCTCTGTTAAGTATGCAAAGACTTCTTTACAGGTTTAGAAAAATATTAAGTGCTTTAAGGGAATGATGCAACCTTAGTGTTCGATTACCAGAAATTCAGTTTTCTTTTCTTAGCTTTGCATATATACTTGGCTTTTATGAGCAGCATGGAAAACAGGCAGATAGCACTTTGAGTAAATGAGTCGTACTGATCAAAACTTCGCAAACCATTCGCATATTATTTTGTACTATTTAGAAGGAATCCTTTTGTAAGGACTTGGAAAGAAAGACATAATCCCATTATCTTCCCAATTACATGAACTTGTTACTGTGCATTCCTAAAGAAGGTGAGTTTTCATGGGATAGAAACAGACCTATTCCTATTAGCAATTTCAGGTGAGAATAACTGGATTTGTTCATACTGCTTTATTTTGTGCTGCTGCTTTGAATGTGTGAGCCACATTGCCACTAGTATGATATAGTCATCACTGGGCAACAAAGACTCTGGCCCTTCTTTTTCACTTACATGAGCAAATATATGAGGAAACAGTGGAACGTAAGAGCATGCTGTGTGGTGGGTAGTTTGGGTCCAGTTGAGCTTTGTACAACTAAAATATTTAGTGGATAGAGAATGAAACAGCAGAACAGGCGGAGAGTACAACAATCCTGTGCATTTTGGAACTAAAAGGAGCCGTCGAGGATTTTCTCAATATTGCTTGAAATTCAGCATCACTTGACAAATGGAAAGCCAGGAAGGTAAAGATGCAAATTCAGGAGGAGAAAACAGCCTTAACTGTATTTGCAGAACTGCAAATCCTAAAGTGACTGCAAAGAGCAGGCACTCTGAATTGGTTCTTTCAGCAAGTGTTGACAGTGGTAAAAAATACAGTTGCTAACATAAGGATTGTTTCTTCCCCAGCAAGGCAATTAAAATTACTTTCTATAAATCCATGTTGTGTCAAGCTCTGAGATACAAAGTCTTTTTTGAAAAAAACAGGACTAGCAAGTGTTACAGAGGTAGCATAGATTGATGTTTTGAGCCATTTCAATGTTTCTGTTAGAGCAGAAATAAATTAGTGTTTGTTATCTGCCGACTTTGACTTCAAGCTGTGAACTAAAAGATGTGAAATATTCAATGCCAACTGAAGAACAGCGTAATGTGTGGATGAAGTCCAGTTTTAAGATAAAATCTTAGCTTTGTCTTCATGCATCCTCTAGTGTTTTTTATTCTCCGATTGTCAAAACTTTTACAGATGATACAGGCTACCTTTAATAGTGACTATATCTATTACTGCCATATGTGAAGCCTTTTTTTCCTTTTCAATCTAGTTAGAAAATATACTTGCTGTTCAATAGATAACACTGGCAAATTCAACTTTGAGTTAATTATGGTTCTTGCTCACATTTAGTGGTAAGTTACTTAGAGTTGCCTCTTGTTGTTCAGCATTTAATTCTGATGGCCGAAGACCTCAGGTTAATGTTTGTGTTAGAAAATACGGAATACCACTGAACTGAGCTCTTCTCTTGCAAGTACTGCTGTATCTGCATAGCATTTTGTACATTAACAGCACCGTTGATAGATCATAACTAGATTAATTGATGTTATTGATTGTACTACTCATCTGTCAGAGGTGTCTTAACTGTACAAAAAGTAACAGCTGCTCCTAAAAGCAGTGGAGAAATTTGAGATTTGTGTCTTACAGATGGAAGCTGAAAACTGTGTTGCATTCAGCATTTCACAGGAGGAAGGCACCTTTAGTTATGCTGCTTGGTTTTTTACTTCTTTCCAGAAGAGGGAGCCAAAATGTAAAGACTGGACCACATTTGCTCTTTGCCAGTTGCTTGGGTGCAGTTACCCTGTGGCTCGGTGTGCATACTGTCATCATGCTCCCTTCATAGAAGGAAAAGGGCATAAAAAAATTAAATCAGTGATTTAATATGTTTAAGTAAAAACTAGTCAATCTGTATCTGTCCAGAAAATGTGTCAGGAAAGTAGAAATGCACGAATAGTGTAAAGATTTCTACTGTTATTAAACATGCAGAATCAGCCTCAGTTTCTTTTCCTTCTGCTCAGTGTATTAGTCAGCATATTTAGAATTCCAGGGGAGCATTCTGCCATGTTCTCCTGGAAACTTGTGTAACATGAGCAGTTTCTGTAGGTCTTCTGGTGCATTCTATGTGGTGCTTGGGGTTTTCTTCCCCTCAGACTTAGGACGGTGAAGATGACTGTGCTTTGAGCACGTGTGCATATGACCTTGAAGGAAACTTGAGATAGGGCTTTCTGGTTCTTCCCCTATCTACAGATAGACTGAGGACAATTACTGTGAGTATTCAGTTTGTAGTGCCTTGGCTTTTTTGCAGGCAATGACTTGCAGCTGTGTAGACCCATTTGAAAAAGTGGTTTCTGTACCCTAGAACTGTCCTTTAGTTAGAGATCAAAGTTATACTGCAAACTGGGGTGGTGTTAGAAAGCTTCAGCCTCTTCTACAGTTGATATTTGTTGCTTAATAGAGATGTCTGAGGAGGAAGCACACTCTCAGCAGCTTCATGCCAAGAATATGGTTGTGTGCATCAAATGGAATGTTGTTTTTTTTCCTTGAACCAATATTTTGCTTTGCAAACTCTGAAATAGCCTGTGAAGCTAACTGGAACTGGTGCCTGTTGGTGAATGTAAGGGAAAAGAGAGAGAGTGAAACTGTTTCACACACTCTTGGACTGTCATCAGAGTCTCTATTCAGAGGCAAATGTACACAAATAGATAAACAGAGGAACAGATTTATTTTAACTCAAGTTGAGTCTTACCATTGCAGTCCAATCCTTAAAAGATACTTTCCTGTTTAGGGTACTTGCATTAAATTGCTTGTAGGCACTTGAATGCAGACTTGGCTGCTCTCATGTACTTGTTTTCCCTTTGAGGATTTCATGCAGATTGCTATTTCCCATGTATGTTCTTGAGTATTTTCTATAAATTATAAGCTAATATTTAAGATGAAGGGATAATTTTCTGAAATTTCTTGCATCTTTTAGGCAGGGTTAGTTGGAGCAGTTTCTTGGATAGACCATATAGAAACCTTCTCTATGATTGGTGTGATATTTACTTATTTAACAATAAGTGTGATTTTATTCTTTTTCTTATATATGAATGAAGTTGAATATGAGACAGATTTAAACTTGGTAAAACTCTGAGAATTATTATTTTATACAAGCATATAAGTCAGTGCCCATGCTTTATAAAAATGCATAAAAGAAAATGATGCATAAGGGGGTTTATCTGTCTTGAGAACTATTGGAATAATGATGGTTTACATGGAGAATAAAGTGACAAATAGCTTTCGAATAACAAAATTATCTGTATTGCTAGCTTCTCTAAAACTCAGAAATCTTGTGTTGCCTATGTAATATCAGTCAGAGGAAACTTGAGCCTTTTTCAAAGAAACTAAATAAATCCCTTGCAATATACTCTCTATAGAATAAATTTCTTAATTATCATTTGTATATGATAACACTGTAGAATTATTTTCATCTTAATATATTTTATTTAAAGTTAAGGACCAAAAATCTTGGCATTTGGACTACAAGCAATATATACAAGGTTGTTGAATAATTAGGACACCAAAAATGTAGGCGCATGTGCTCTTAGAGGTACATTTGAATAGGTCTTATATTTTTAGAAGATTTTTCTATTTTATCCTACAAAATTCATGAGATGATCACAAAAGGACGATTCTAAACACGTAAAATTTATGACTCAGGGAAGGCAGTCAGTAGTTCAGTAAATAACAAAGTAGTTGATTTGCAACACTGAATTCTTGTTTTCATGTGTTTGATACAGCAGAACACCAGAATTGAAAAGGGTATTTTTGGTGTGTCTTAAAATTAATGGCTTGACTGTTGCTTAAGTTTTGTCAGTTCTGGTTTCCTTCATCTATCTGATCAGACCTTGACAGAAATTTGCCAGTGGTAAATGAACTTTCCCTTACCATGGACCGTAAAATATAAAACACAGTAAAAATTAGGGAAAAAAAAAATCCCTCGAAGTTTGTCAGTGTATACCAGAATCTCCTTTTAGAGTGGAAGATAAAAATTCTTCCTCTTTTCGTGTCACTCAGTTAGACTGACACTACCTGTCCCAGAATGTAAATTCAAGTGAAATCAAGTTCATCAGAGGTTTCAACTTTTTAACAGTTAGTATCTACGTAGAAAATAAATGTTGCCTGACTAGTGTTGTGTTGATCTTTATCAAAGGGGAGGAATTATTTCTTAAAACTGGATCAAATGCTCTTTTATGCCAGTCGTCTTAAAATAAGGTGGTGGTGTTTTATTTTTATGCTATCAGTGAAATGATTCGGAATAGCTTTTGAGAGCTGTTTCTAATGGCTGGCACTTGGATTAAGCTGCAAACAGCGTGTCCAAATCTCTGGTAGGCTTTAAAAAATTGATTACTTTTATGACTAGAAAATTCTGAGTAGAAATTTACCTGTGTCCTATCACTGTGGGTGGTGTTTCTTCTAGACAATAAATCCCTCATCTGACCCTCTTCACAGAGGGATAGGTTTCTCTCAAGATGGTATTTCAAACAAATAGTGCATTAATTACTCTCTAAATTCCGTGTGTGTCTTTTCCTTTTTGCTTTGCTCTCTTTGAACCCAAAACAAAATTCTAAAGAGAAAAGTGTATTATATCTGCTTTGGGATTTTTTTATAGATCTGTAGTACTGTGTCCCTTTGTAGGCTTATCAGTGCAAGAAAGGCATGGATGTAGTGAAGCAAGTCCTAGCAGAGGGCAGCCAAGATGGTCAGGTGGCTGCATGGCTTGAGCTACAAGGAGAAGCTGAGGAATTAGACTTGTCCTTAAGTGGCACACAGAGCATTTAATTTGCAGTTAAAATTTCCTGTCTTGTATACTAAAGTTGGCATGAGGCACACAGGCATACGTTTTTATGAAATATGAATGTTGAATCAAAGTAGTTGGCAAAGTGTTGATGTATTTCTCTTGCCCAAGTGAATTTTTTTCAAAGGAGAGGATAAAGCTAACAGTACGTTTTTGCTAGATATGACACAAATGTCTGAGCTGATGTGTTACTTTTCTGTGTGATAGCTATCAGTATCTGTACTAAAACTTTCATTAAAATGCATTTATTGCCATTTGTGAACGTAATTGAGACTCACAAAGTTGTTCCTTCTTAGATCAAATAGAGCTCTCAAGTTGAAGAAGCACGCGCCTTCACAAGCAGAACTTTATAGCTTTATATTTTTGGAAAATGTGGTTGTATAATGGTATGAAGTTAATGATTTCCCTAGCTTTGCTCCTGCCTGCCACTTCGGCTAATGAGTTGCTTCAATTGAAGTAGATGTAGTAGACAGAGTAGAAGTTCAATCACGTCAGAAATACATTGTCTCAGTTCTTCAGCAGTGCACACTTCCAGCTTGGCAGGGTTGAAACGGTTTAGAGTTAAGAAATCTGCACCTTACACTGGGAATTAGTGTGTGTCATTGGCTTCTCCCTGGGGATGTTTATCATGCAGTACTGGTTTAGGGACAGTTTCAGAGAGGAAAATGTAAGAGCTAGCAGATTACAAAAGAAGAAAGGGGATTACTGGAGTAGCAAAACTAAAGTTCTTCCTTATTTTCTTTTTATGCATGGGCAGAGTACTGTGATGAATAGCCAAAGGACTATTAGCCAGTTGTCTTTATAAGGACTCGTTGAGGAGGATTGTATTCTGAGAAGAAAAAAGTACATGTTTAGTAGCTCACATCAAGCATTATATTGCATTAGAGGTCATTTTTGGTGTGGATGAAATAATCTGTATTTGAGATACTGGAAGGTATTGGTGGAAAGCCTGAAGTGTAAGGTCAAGAGGAGTTAGTGAAAGAAAAACGAAACAGAAATTGAAGAGGTATAGGGCAGAGCAGTTTCACTATCAAGCATCTGCTTTTTTCCCTCCCTTAAAACATGTTGGGGGATGCATGAATAAGTACAATATAGAATCTTAACATTAGAGCCTTAACTGAAATGCACAACTCAATCGATTATAGTTTCGTCAGGTTCACAAGACTTTTATATAAGAAACAGAGGAGAGTGGTTTTAAATTAATACTCACGTTTCACTTGTAACTAATTAGTTCCTTTGTAAGTAGCTAAGTAACTTAAATGTTTGGCTCAGGAGATCCAAATCCACTGGGGGAAAAAACCTGCTAGTTCTGCCACTTGTGGAACTACTTGACTGTCTTATATGTAGATACTCAAATATTTCTGCTTCCTTAAGCTAATCAGGGAACATTAGATTTATGAGTGCAGGTGCCAAAAAATGAACTTTAAGGTTCCAATTTTCAAAATGTTTTTAAGAGTCCAGTGGAGGTAGCTTTACTGACTTCTTTTGTTTTACTGAAGAATAATTCTTCTGTGTTGTTTAACAGAAATCTCTGCATCTGTACAGATTGATATTAAACTCTGGAATATAGGCCTTTTTTAGGTCTAGTGGGTTGGTCATCCAGACTAACGGCATTTTGATTTTATTTGGTTATTTTTGGTTCTGTGATGTTATTTTAAAAATGGGTACTCTGTTGCCTAATTTGTGACTTGTCAAGTGGCTGAAAATATTGAAAAATCCAACAGTTGCAGAGAGTGGGAAATCAAATACATGTGGATGTTGGACTTAGAAATTTACTGAAGCTCTCCCCTGCCTTGAAGGACATTTCATGCCTCTTATCTTAAACTTTTTGTTATTCTCAGTACATGTTAGTGGAGGAAAATAAGTATTTAAAATTACCTTGGGAATTTGTAGCTTCCCGAGGGATAAAGAATTAAAAGAAACATTCATAACTGAATATTTTGGTTCTTAAAATTCATCCTGATTGCAAACATGGAAGCATTGAAACTTCGGTGAGCTAATTTTTTTATTTTGGTAAGATACCTCACTCTGTTGCTTACCAGTGATTGATTTGAACAATGGATTAAATAAAGTTCAAATTTCAGATCAACATAATGCTGTGCAATGAGCTTGCTGTTTGAATCTGAGGTTAGCTTTTACAGTGGTGCCTTTGTTCTTGGGTCTGCAGGGATCCCCAGGTTGTAGTGGCTTTAGGTAGAACTAAGAACTTGCTTCTGCTGAGCTGTTCACAAATAAGGAAGCACTGAAGTTTAGCAAGCACTGATTTCAGTTAATTAATAGCATCGTATGAACTTTGTGGCATCTCCTTAAGTGAATTGGAGTGACATTAGACAGTCCTTGTTTTGCAGACATTGTTTTGCAACTTTGTAACCCTGTAACCAAAGGAGAAGGTTAATTATGAAAAAAACATTTCAGTATGGTTGTCTGAAGGGATTATGTGATGTTGTGAATAGGGCATGACATACTTCACTTAATTTTGTTTCTCCTATGATAATTGTAACCACATCCATTTTTAATTGCCAGTTTTGTCAATGAATACTCAACAATTTTCTCCATAGCAGTGTTTGCTCATTGAACCAAATGAATACAGCTTCTGAATTTCTCCAGTGGGAAGATCTGCATAGTCCCAGGGTGTTTCTTTGGTTTGTGTACTACACATCAAACATGGAATTTTTTGGTAAATGAAATGTAAACTTCGATGAAGTTGGATTTTGTAGTCTTGCAAAACTGCTGCTTACTAGAGCTGACTGCCAAGATAGGGATGCTTTAACGGCAATACCTTGGAGCCGGGCAGTGTAGAGACATTGGAACTGATGATTGCATTTGGGATGCCTTAATTTATAAAAAGAATCAAATGAATGGTAAGCAAAAGAAAGATAAGTGGCCCTAAACAAAAGGGTACAAGTCTGATACAAAAGCTGTGCAGGCACATGGGAGTTTGTTTGATGTGTGACTTGAACTTGAGCAACGTCGTATTGTAAGGTAGGTAAATTCAGCTGTAATACAGGCTTTGTATTAGAGACTGTGTTTCTAAAAACAAATTTATGTATTTTCTTACAGCTACAGGATCCAACTACTTCGGAGCAGCTTGGCAGAAGCGTCTTCATCTGGATTCATTTGTCTTGTGTTTTGTAGGTTGAGATAAAAATGAAGAAGCCGGAGGCTGTAAGATGGGAGAAGCTGGAGGGCCAGGGAGATTCTCCCAAGTTAAAACAATTTACACCAGGTTTGTTCTCTGAATTATTAAGTATTAAATGGTTTATTTGTATTGAGTGAGTTACAGTTATTAATAATAGTTTTGTATTAAATGTTGTTTATAAAATCACAGCTTCATATTTGCAGTTAAAAGCCTAATAGTCTTGTTTTCGCTGCCAAGAACTGACAGAAAGTCTGCAAGCCATTAGTGAAACATGGGTATTAAATTTAGTCATAACTTCTGTTAATCTGATGAATTGTTAAGGGTATATGCTTGTCAGTAATTCTGCTTATCTGTTCGGGTCCCTATTTTGCAGTTCTATATGTTGTTAAGTGCATCTGTTGTGGTTTAGGAATCGTACCTCCCAGTTCAGTGCCCCGTTGTGACTCTCCCAAAGGACACTGTCATGATCTCACTCTCCTTTCCCCTCCTCTTTCTCACTGCAGTGGGATGGAGTTGAGAATTGGAGGTGCTATAGGTGAAGGGTTGAAATAAAAAAAGTTTACTGGAAACAGCAATTAAATTAGAAAACAAACAGTAACAGCAACAATATTAATAACAAAAGGCTACAAAAGAGAGAGTGATTTACATGCAAAATGCTCCAGTGGACCCCGGGTAACAATGACCTGATGATCGATGGCTTCCCCCTCCTCACACCTTTTTCTTGACTGGAAGCCCCGCCCTTCTTCTGGGATGCCAGAGTCCTTTACTCTCATCCCAGCAATGATCTGCTCTGGTGTAGAATATCTTTCTGGCCATACCCACAGGGCTTCAGACCCAACCCCTCACCACTCCTGCAAAAAATTAACTCTGTTCTGGCCAGACCCAGGACAGCAGTTGTTACGTTATGTGACCTGTTGCTTAAATCATTATAGTTTCCTTACGTATTGGATTTCTCTTGGAAACTAATTCATTGGAGTTTTTCAATGCAGATAAACATTGTCTTTGATAGAACTTGAATTTCCTGATTTATTGACTTTAGATTTTTTAAAGTTTATCTCAACTTATTCTATGGCTCTAGGCTGCTGTTTTGGTTTTTTTTCTGTCAACCAATGTCTCTTGCCTCATTTTGATTTAAATTATCTGTGTTGCTCTTGACCAGCTTTTTTTGTGTGTGTTGGATAAAAAAATTATAGAACTCTATTTACTTAAAAATAAACTTATGCATTTCTTAGTTTCCTTTATTTTTGTTACTGCAATGCTTATGTCAGTTCAGAGGAGTCCATTTGCATTTTCATGTCCTATTATCATCTCTGATTCATCAGGTACATGTGTCTGTGTTCTCTGCCACTCTCAAAGTCGAGAAAATGCTTAGTTAACTAACACTTCTGTTTTCAGATACCCAGCACTTATACCCATCATCGTCTCACTATACGAGGAACTGGGACAAACTGGTAGTTGAAATCAAAGAAGAGGAGAAAAATGAGAAGTTAGAAGGAGATGCTGCTTTAAATAAACTCTTCCAGCAAATCTATTCAGATGGTACAGATGAAGTAAAACGTGCTATGAACAAATCGTTTGTAAGTCTTCATTCTTTTCTCTGAAGAAATGTGTGAGTTTTGCACACTGAAATTATTTACTACATTTTGTACATGTTTGGAAAAGCCTTTGTTACCAAAATTCTGGGCCTATAAATGAATACAGTTTGGCCATAGTTCTTTTGGAGATACTGGTACAACTACTCTCACTGAAGCTACAGGCCTGTACACTAATTAATGTGACTCTTTAAGTCCAAGGTTGTGCTTTGTCACTGGTCTCTTCATTTCAATCAAAGTGTTATCACAGGAAGTAGAGGCTTGGCTCAAGTAGAGCTTGAAGGCTTGCCAGGGGTGAAAGGATCAAATTCCTCTTGATTGCTTGAATCTAGTTTAATTTGTAGTCATCACAGACAAGGATGTGACTGTTTAAAAGCTTCTTGTTAATGAAGCAGCATCTCACTGTGTCCAGTAGTGATAAAAGTACTGTTGGGCTGGAGATTATGGAATGATGGCTCTGTCAAATTTCATTTCATAGGTACACAATTTCTGTGTAATCACTACTCTTTGAAGTTTGCTGTAGGAAATGTGGCTTTTGTATTACTAGAATTCTCAACAAACTAAACAAACTCTCTCTCATATTGCAGATGGAGTCTGGTGGCACAGTTCTGAGCACCAACTGGTCTGATGTTGGTAAAAGGAAGGTAGAAGTAAATCCTCCTGATGACATGGAATGGAAAAAATTCTAATCCTATTTCTGATCTTTACCATCTGTGTGTTGCCATAGTCATGTACTGACACCTATGTATGGACATAGCATTCTTGGATTCAAAGCACTGAAAGCTCCCTTGAAAACAGGAATTGTCTGTACATTTTGCGTGCTTTAGAAGTTCCTTCATCTGCAGATCTTAAAGATATACTCAAGAGTGGAACCCTATTTTTATCATCTCTGTCTTAATTTCTGGGAATTGAGTACATCAGTCCAAATTTTCTACCACCTTTATCAGCTCTGCTTTTTGGGATAGGGTGATCTCTAATGGCTGGTCAGGATTATTGCCTTACACCTGGTATTTCTGTTCAATAACTTATTAGATCTTAGCAATTTTGGGTAAAAACACTTTTCACAACAGTGTTAAAATTGTTTGCTCCTTAACTCTGCTAAATAAAACTGTAAATACAACTTTTTCTATAAGGAAGCTGCTTTATTTCATTTTGAGTATGGTTTTTTGATAGGGGAATCACTTAAAGCATATAGATAAGGATAAGGTAAGGATGTAAATGTACTGCTTCAGAAGAAAAGCTGTCATGTATAGGAGCAGAATGTACATTCAGTGAAGAGGGTAAGATTACTATTCTTGATGCAGACACAAAATACCCACTTTAGAGTCCTTCTACCTGTGTGATAAGTTGAACTGTAGTCACAGTTTCAGGATGGCACATTTGTTGTGACTGGAAATTTTTACAGAAAAGTAGGTCCTCTGTCTACCTTCTAAATTCAAAATAAATGTACCTGGAATCAAAGCTGGCAAGCAGTGCTTTAAGTTTTATAATTTCTGAATACTAGAAACTGTTTAAAGAACAACTTGTACGTCCTTAGTTGTTTCCGTCAGTGCAGCTTTATAGTCATGATCAAATTGTAAATAACAATAGAGAAAAAGAATTGAGACTGTGTACTGTCTGTGCTTCTACTTCCTGCATACAAGTTTGCAGGGACCTAGAGAAACTCAAAAGCCATCTGGATATGCTCCTGGGCGCTTGGCTTGAGATGCTCCTTCTTGAGTAAGGGGGTTGGACAAGGGCACTGCCAGAGGTGCCTTCCAGCCTCAGCCTTTCTGTGACTCTCTGAGAGATGAATTCAGAAAATTGTGCCAAATGTGCCTTGTCCATATCCCGCTGTCTCTTGGGAAATCAGAGATAGCCAAATGTTCTGTCATCGCAGAAACACCATGAATTGCAAATATTGACAGCACCATGAAAGCCACTTCATTCCTTGTTAACCGTTGGATGCTGTTCTAAGTTTACTATTTTCTTGCTTTCCTAATTATGTGGGGTTTCCCTGACAGTTTGCTATTCTGCCTGTTGTCTTTGTATTGGACATGTTATTTTTCTACAGTGTCAATTGGATGAGCTTGGTAAAATGGAAAGGCTGTTAGAACAGGTGTTTTTAATAGGATGAGTGAAGTCTGCAGCTGTTAGGTATTAAATGATGATTGAAAAAGAGAAGGAAGGATATATTCTGTTCCTCTTGAGGATCAGGAACCTGGATTTTACAGTGATGTTGGGTAAGTGCATTGGCTTTTCCCCACTTTTGTTACTATGCCTGTGCAGTAGAGATTCCAAGACTTGAAATCTCACAAATGTTAAAAAGACAGTTTTTTTGGATGTAGACTGTGACTACAAGTCTTGATATAATTGCAGTTTCTTGATTCACTTAGATCATGATTATCCTGCAGTGCAGGCTGGGCAGTGGTTTCTTTTGCATCACTTCTGGTTTCAAAATTGATACGTGTTTTCCAAAGTTCAAATTTGAAAACCTTCAGAACTGAATGTTACCCTCTCTTTGAATGCAGTGAACTTAGGTGGATTGGATTTAGGAAGGGTTTTGTGTGCCTTACCTCTTGACATTTACTGAAGAGTGTCTGCTTCTTGGAAGAGTTTCTCCAAGCATATACTTGGGACGTGTTTCAGAGAAGATTTTTAGCTTTGGTGTGAGGCTTTTCTTGACCTTCAGAGAATTCTGAGTAGCTGGTAGCTCGATATGGAGAAAATTTGCCTGTCCATATGGGATGTTAACATTGGAGTTGATTTGATTTGGAATGGGTACTTGAACTCCATTCTCCCAGATAAGTGCTTTGCTGCTTTTTATTTATGTGCAAAAGCATTTCTTTCTTTTTAATGTAGAAGGAAGACAAAGTCTTGAGTGCTTCACTTTGTCACAAAATTGGGTTTTTGTCTCTTGGCCAGCCTTGCTTTATAAATGTCTTCAGAGTACTTAACAGAGCTTAGCGAAGGCTTGCTGTGGGGAAAAGCCTAGGTAAAAATCTCTTAAACAGAAATTAAAAAGTAATTTGAAGATGTTTTCTGCCAATCAAGTTGCTCTTACTTACTGAAGAGAACATAGCAGAGGTTCCTCTGTCTTTCACTTACTGAAAGACCATGGGAGTATTATGTCAGATAAACACAATATATTCTTGTATTAAGTGGGTACTGTTTCACTGCTTTGAGATTCAATTCACTTAGCTTAAGGCAAAAAGTAAAATAAAATGCATTACTCCTTAGGTACTCTTGAGGCATATGTAATGCAAATATAATGTTTTAGCTTCAGGCTAAAACTTGTAGCAATCAAGTGGTAGAACTCCCTGTCCATCTCAATCCTGTAAGCCAAGTTTGCAGGTCTAGACAAAATTCCAGCACGTTTCTGAGCACAGGCAGATAATCTGTGTGTGGTCCTCCTTCAAGTTTAGGTTAATCAGTAATGGCAAGTCTTGTTGCCTTATAGGCAGAGGGGAATGTGTGTGGAGGTGAGGGGTGTTGGGTTTCTAATTTGGAGGGGATTGGATTAAGGCAAAATTTCCTTTGAAAGCTGGGAGAAAGGTGCTTCATGAACTTCATGAGCAGTGTATTTTGTTCTTGTCAAAACACACACACAAAACAGTACCAGAAGCTGTAGATCAGAAAAATTTTAGCAGTAGCTTGGGCGTTGAATAGACGCTCTGAATAAAAAAAAAAAAAAAAAAAGAATGGTGACAAAGGGAATTTCCTTTGGGACTGGAGAGGGTGAGTGGAAATACGTATCACAGTGATAATGAGTTGGCTGGAGGAGGAGAACTGCCTGCAAGGACAGAATGGATGATGTTATAATTGTGCTCAAACTGTTTGAGGGCTTTTTTCCCAAGCCTTTTGGTCTTCTTTAGATAGTACTGTCTGGAAGACTGAGACAGTTTGTACTGATGCAAATAGTGGAACAGGACAGCAAGATGAAACAGTTCCCATTTAATACTATAGATGGGATTGCTCTCTGCTCCTGCTCTCGGGGAAGATGCCTGCTGCAGGTTAAGGCTGCCTCTCATCTTTGATATACCTGCTTGTGAAAGGCCAGCTTGTAGGTGTGTGTCTGTAAAAGGCCAGCTGAGCCTCTCGGAAGCAGAAGATGGTGCTCCTGGTTCAGTCTCTCTTTTGCCGTTTCTGAGCAAGGATTCTGTCCACCCAGACATGTCAATCAGCAATCATTTCATTGCCAACTGTAGTTTTATGCTTCACTACTTTTTTTTTTTCCCCTGCACTGCATGGAACAAGTGATTAGTCTGCTCTTCACTGAAACTTTATTGGAAATTTTTTGTGCTGCAGTAGGGATGAAGTGTTACATGGGAGGAGAAGCCAAATTGCCTCCCTTCCTTGCCTCCAAGCTTCTTTTTGCTTTTTACTGTAGATAAAAGTGGAGAGTGATTGCTGTATGAAAAAGGACAAAGAGTTCATTTGTTTTAAATGGGGAGAAAGGGAACTGTAGATTCAGAAAAAAAGAGTCCTCCTGCCTTCCCATCACTGCTTTTCAATCTATTTAGCCATATGGGATTGCTGTGTGTTTTCCATCTCTTTTTCACCAGCCTGAGTTTATCCCCTTTTTCTGCTCTAATATGCTCTGTCATTCTAATCTTCCTAGTAAAATCACATGGGTAATTAAGTTTTAAGGATAGTGGAACTGCAGTGCTGTGACAAACATCCACCCACCTGTGGTGGGAGGCACTGTTGATGACAAACTCATTCCTCTTCTCCTTCCCTAACTTTTGGCCAAAGGAAATCTTTCAGCTATTTTCTGCTGGCCCAGGGTCAGATTCAAGGAACATCCTGCTCCATACTTCCCCAAATGCTGACATGTTGTAACCTCTGTAGTGTGCCAAGGTATTACATTTGTGGTGGCAGTGAGAAACTTCAGCACTGGTAGTAAATACTGTACAGTAGTGGAAGGATCACTGTGGACGGTTAGAGCTGGAGCTTGAGCTACAGCTGCAGGGAATATCCCATCTTTTCACATTGTTGCCTTTTTGGTTGTACTGCTGTCTTGGTGTTGCCTCAGAACTTTTCCTTCAAAATCAGATGTTATGCTCTGAAGTAAGATATTTTTCCAACCTTGCTGCAGCACGAGATCTTTACTTTTCTCTCTTTGAATCTGATATGAAGGTAAGTAGGAATTTGCTTGCTTGAAGCTTGAGTTGGAGATGAGATTTTATTGCCTATCTTTTGGCAATAGATAAACATTATGGTCACTGGGGCTTTTGGTGTGTACAGACGTGTTCTCGAGACGTACATGCCATATGTGACAGCTCTATATCCATGAGCAGGATGCTGCTTTTGCTTCTTACCTGCTTTGTGACTGCCTCTAGAAAGCAAATGATTACAATCTTTTGTTAAGGAAGAATTAATTTTGTTAATATGTGTAGACATGGAAATCACCTGCAAGAAAGTTGGTTTTGTGTCTTCAGAAGGAGGCTGTTTGTTTTATTGGGGGACACAGGGAAAAGCAAATGACGGGTTGCCTCAAGATGCAAAAGAGCAACAGTCTAGTTCAGGCACATACACAGTCACATTTCTTTCTCTTTGCCTCCAGTGTTTCACTTGCTGATGCCCTTCTTTTCAGACATTTCTTGAATGAGTATGTGGAAGAATTGTTACACGTTCTACCTTGAAAAAAGTACAGAAAGCAACTGGGTTTTTTTTAATGTGTTTGTTTAATCTGCAGTAAAAAAAAAAGGAAAACTGACTTTTCTAAGCATATGATAGACGTACTTCTAAAACAACATAATGATCAAGGTCATTTTCAGTTTAAAAAGCAGAAACTCAAATTTAACAGGCCTTGAAATCCTACTTTTAAGAAGTTTATAATTTAAATATTTCAAAGCAAGTCTGCCCTTCAGATTAAGGGAAGGTGAAGTTTATACTAAAAAGCTACAATAGAACAAAATACTGAATTCTATTCTCATTTAACACTTTGCATTTTAGATATGCAGTTTAGCATTCCACATGAGGTTGTCTTTATTTTCTTTAAGCCACGATTATGTCAAATTAATTCCTCTTTTCTGTGTCATGCAGTGTTAATAATATTACTGGGCTTGCAACATCTCAAGAGCTGTTTAGTCACAAAAATGAATGCTCCAGAAAGCAAACTTTAAGAAAAATTGAACCATTTTGTTAATAAAGGTGATGTAGATGGCTCCATAAACTCGGTGGTAGGGTTCAAGATGCATAGTATGGATAAAGGCTGTGCAATACCACTGTTTTTGTTTTTCAAGGCTAGAAATACTTAGTTGTTCCACCTCTGAGTGTTTCACCTTCCTTGGAGATTGAATGTGTAATGGGCTCAATCCCAATAATTGTAGAGTTTGCCTCAACAAGAAGGGTGAGGTAAGAAAGGAGGGGAAAAAATGGCTTTTTTTCCCCTCCTGTCTGGTAAACAGTTTCTCTTTTGGGGAAGGGATGTGAGCTTCAGCAAAGCTAAAGGAACTGGTGTGAATGGCTGCTATCAATGTGAAATAAAGAGGGGTTATTACCTTGTGTCAGAAGTGTCTAGTTCAAGGATTTATAAATAACAGTGTCTGTTGTAGATTCTGAAGGGTCTTGAGACTCCTTGGTCTGCAACTGCATGTAAATACTTCTGCTGTAGTAGCTGGATAGCAGATACTTGTTAGACACTGCAGTGGTATCGTGGATACAGGATTCTTGATGCTGGGGCTTCTTTGATGTTGGGATGTGCCAAGGATTTTGATTCTGTGGCCACTCACATTCCCTTCCACAGCCCCTTTTCGTGCTGTTTGTTTCCGATTTAGCACAATGTGCGCTTTCCCGTGTCCCCTGGAGCAGCTTTGTGGGAAAGGTATGCTGTAATTGGTTTATAACCATTCATAATGACCTGGCAACTCTGAATAGCAACAAGGAGCAACTTAATTTGTGATTTATTTAAGAAAGCTACATGGATTAAAGGCACTCCCAAGTGTACAAGTTGAGCTGGTTGTTTAATTGGACATAAATTTTCACATACAGCTTGGAAAGAGAAGAGTTTGTTTTGAAAGGCTGAATTTAGATGTATGGGCAAGCTTCTGGACTGCTAAACCAATTGTGAGCAAAGTTTAATATTGTCTTTTTTTAGGATGTCTGTTTTTTAATTCAAGAAGTGTTATTATACCCTTGCCTCTTGTAAAGCTAATGAATGTTAACTTGAGATTTTAATTTGCAATTGGAACATCTGACCTTGCTTTTGGTGTAGGAAAACAAGCTCTGATTTTTGTAAGGCAGGATCGGTACCGCTGCTTTGGTTTTAGTCTTCTACCAGTTCATTGTATTCCTGCTTATTTTGTCAAGAATCCAGTTTGGGTTTTTTGGTCGAGGGATTTTGTCACACAACGCCCATGATACGAGCAACCCACCAGCTGCAGGGCATGATGATGCGGCAGGCGGTGCGGCAGCCCTGGTAGTTGTAAGGCCAGGGGTGGTAGCCCATGAGGGGCTCGCAGATCCGCTGGCACTGGGTGTAACTTCGTCGGCACTCAATGCAGCACACGCCCAGGTGATCCAGCATGGGGTCAAAAGCCATCCCTTCACCTTCCAGCTGCTGGAATGTAAAATATTACATGTCATCCTGGTGCTCTCATTCTCAAGGAAGAGCAGGATATATCCATGCTCCTGTTAACCCCACAAAGGGTAAAACCTGCAGTCTTGGGCCTGGGGAAGTTGACAAAATTCCTCTAAGTGACCCATACATCTTGCTTTATTATTTTTTTCTTTTGTCTTGCTCTCTTTGGCAGAAGTGTAGAATTGGAACAATCACCCTTGTAAAATGGGAAGAACAGGCAGTTCTAACTTCATTATTTTTACTCTATAGTCCTTGCAAAAGCTCCAGCAACAGTAAGCTCCTCCCAAACTTTAAATATCAGTGATGGAAAAGATTTCAAGATAGTTACCTGAATCTTTCATGAAGGTGAGAATTCCTGGAATATATGATGTGGGTTTTATGATTAGGTTTAGTACGAAGTATTTTAATGCTTTTTACAGCATTTTTAGGAAACTCTTCCCCTGGTCCCCTGCAGCTTTCTGAGGATTTGGCTCTTGTCTCTCAGTTAGGTTCCTTCCCTCCCACCCTGCCACATTTAGGTGCATTGTGGACCATGAGAATTCTGCTTGTTCTGTATCTGACAGTAAGGAGTTAAATGGAGTGAAGCATGCACATAATACCTAAAAAGCCTTTACTCTTCAAAATGCCTTTTCTCATTTCTGGGGAAAAAAGGTAACCAGATATGCTTTTGGAACCTTGGGTTGTTCTTTGCCCATTGGTGTTACTTCAAGAAAAGCAGCAGTAGTGCACAAATGCTGAAGTACCAGTCAGCTTTTTACCTAAGCATTTTTTATTCCTTTTCGAGAAGTAGCAGCACAACAAAACAAGTGACACAGAAAGGTGCCTGCCCCTTGTCTGGGCTTGTTCAGGACACTAGTGACAGCTGGGTGTTTTTAGGGACCCCAGCAACTCCTGCCCAGTCCTGAGAGCAGGCAAGATGTTTTCTTGGTCAGGATCCTTGAATTCAGATACCTGTACCATGAACATCACCTGAGCTCATCATCCAGGCTCCACTTAGAGTGAGTAAAGAGAAATAGCTATAGGGAGGATTAATTTCATCCTTCAGGAAAGACCTGGAGCATAATTAATGGTCCTTGTCAGTCCAATGACTCAGTCTCTAAGAAAGCCTGCCAATAGGCATCGGAGCAGGAGCTGTTGGTGAAGGCGAGTCCCGCCCTGCAGGCTGAGGGGCGTCTGATGGCTGCATCTGTCTGGCTGTTCTCCATTTGACCTGGCCGCCCTCTGGCTGGAAGAGCAGACCTATGGCAGTTGTTCTCCTCCAGAGGCAGGGCAGCTCAGACCTCATGGAGATGGTCACGTTAGTAGCTGTGAGGAGAAGCTACATTCCAGTGCCACTGCCGTTTTACTGACCTCGTGAGAGAGTCGATTTAGATCCACTTTATTTGGAGTGATTAATTTAAGTTTAATTAAGGGATGTCAACTCGGCAGAATGCTGTCACAGTATAATGATCTCCTGCTGTTGCATAAATGTCAAGTCAAAGCTGGGACTTACTTCCAAAGCAGGAGGCATTTATCTTGTGACAGTGTTGTATTAAAATGACTTACTCCTGCTGCACCAAATGGTGGGTGTAAATTGTCTGGCGCTGGTGCAGCAGACTGGAAGATGCCTCCTGCACAGCCAGTGTTCCTGCAGCGCGGCAGAGGTGTTGGGACACAGCAGGGTGGCTCCTCTGCTCTTTCTGGGGGCTGCTGCTTCTTGAAGGGTGAGAACAAGTTTTATGACAGTCATCCTCCACCCACTGCTGCTGTCTCAAAACAGATTCTTCTCTGTCAGGTTCTTGCCAGTCTAGGGTTGTTTATCCTCATAGAGAAGAGGCTGAGAAAGTTTATTTGACTGGACCTTTATCTCTTTGCACCCAGACACCTCTGCTGTGTTCCTGTGTAGCAGTCATGTCTGGTGCTAATTTCTGTTTGAGAGCAAAGCCTGTTTCTAGCTACTGGACTTTTCTTCACATAGTAAATGATGGGGCTCGGCTGTCTGATCAAGACCTGCTTTGGTTTGTTTCTAGAAGGTGCTACCCTTGTCAGATCTCCAGTGCTGTTTCCATATGGCTCTGGAAACTTAAAAACGCAACTTAAGGCATCAACTTGCCTTAACCTTGTAACCTCAAGCACTTGTGCTTGTTTCAGACTGAAATCTAATGAAAACTGGGAGAAGAGGACAGAGGGAACACATTTTTGAGCTTCTTAGCTGTTCTACCAGTCTTATTATTTCCCAGAAAAGCTGAACAAGCAAAGACTGTGCAGATTTAAAAAAAAACAAAACAAAAGACAAGCTCCACGTTACCAGTGTTACCCACCCAACACAGTCCCCCGGGCTCTGAAGGAACATTACAGTGCAAATACTTACATTGTATGGGTTGTCTGGGTTAAATGTTTGATCGGTTTCTTGTCCCATTGGCCTGGTTTCATTGGCCTGGTGGCCAAGCTCTTCAGTGAGCTGCACAGTGCGTGACCTGGGGTTTACTTCTTCAGAAGTAGCTTCCAAGTCTTCCTCATCAAAGTTTGATTCAGATTGGCGCTTGTTTCTCTTCATTTCTCTCCTTTGGTTATCTGAAGAAATAATCACCAGAGGACAATCTTACCTTGAATGTGTCCTTGTAGTTACCTAATATTTCAGTGATTTCCTTAAATATTAAAAAAAGGAGAGGATGGAGGGCAGAGAAAGCCAAAACTGTGCCTTGGCAAACTTGGTATGTGTTGCATGGGAGCTGCTTGCCTTCCTATGTTGTGTCTGCAGTCAATGCCAGTATGGTTGCTTTCCCCCCCTCCCTCCTCTCCTTGAGGCAAAATGTGTGTGACGAGATTTGTTGGGGGTTTTTTTTACCCAGCCTATAGTCACTGATGCTAACCCAGCAGCAGTTTCCAGCACTAGCAAGACCAGCTGTACACATCTCACTTTTAAAAAACGCTTTTATGGTGGGATAGTGCCCTGCTCTCAAGGACATCTGGTTCTGGACAGCTTTGATACTGCTTTTTTGTTGCCCAGTGGGATATGCAAGATCATGAGGCAAGTGGAAAATACTGGTAGCTCGGATCCACAGGTGTTCTAAAATGTGGTAATTGTTTTTCCACATGTTGTCCCACCCAAGTGTTCTGATATTAAATGGACCAAGGAGGAATAAATATTTTTGAGCCTTCTCTCCTCTTAGGCCTGGAAGTTACCTGGAGGAATCGCCATCTTTCTGGTGACTTCTGAACACCTTTGCTAAGCTTGCCTATGGGCCCCAAGTTCAGAGCTGGGACTGCCCCAGGGTGTCATAAACCATTCACCAGCTGGCTGGCTTAAATCATCTTCCTTCCACTCCACTGAATTCCTCTGGGGAAGCAGGGTAGAAAACAGGGCAGGCTATAGTCTCCAATTCCTGGCCAGTGTTCCTGCTACCTGGTGTCAGCTGCCTACACGTTTGGGGAGCTAGTTTAAACTGCTGTCTTGTCTTCTAGAAGGAGGCTGACCTCTCTGGAAATGTTTCATCTCCTAGCAAATCACCCACTTGGGCTATGCAAATTGTGTGAGTAAATAGAAGGATGGAAAATATCTAGGGGATAAACTCCAAACCCACAGTGTTGGCACAAGCCCAGAAAGGTGTGGGCAAGGGAGGAAAGGAGTCTGGTTTCCCAGATTTGCTAGTTTCAGTAGCACACCTGACATAGGAAAGGCATTTAGATGAAGGGAGGGATAACATACCTTTCAAATAAAAGAAATGTTACCTTTGGGATATGTTGGTCGCAGCCAGAAAATTGGAAGATCCCTGCAAAGCTCTAAAATTTTGGGGCTTAGGAAGCTGTTATGCTTGATAGGCTCATCTGCAGCCACCCAGATAAGGGAGTTTTTGTCAAATCTCACAGGCATGATTTCATCTTCCTGCAAATAGAAGAGCATAAATCCTTTGCTGCTCAGTGAGCAGTCATGTGCCTGCTTGCTGTTAATTCTTGAGCACCAAACTGTATAATTATCCACTGCAACTAATACCGAGCATCCTTCTATGTCATGAATGTGAATAGATCGTGCTGAGCCAAAGCCTGGGGAAAGGCTGCCACCACTGAAATGAAGGAAAAAGCCACTGTCACCTTTGCTGGGGTTATGATTTTACCCATCTCACTCCTGGAAGGCTTCTGCCCCATGCATGAGGGCTGGATGTCAAAGATCTTTCAGCCCAAAGCACCAGAATTTCAGGTGGTGGAAACCAAAGATCTACCACCTTCAGCAAAGCAGCAATGAAATACCAGCAACACCCAAGCCCCTAATTTTTCTTATGCCCTCTTCTCATTTGACTTATTCTCAATACATAACTGTATTTACAGTGTGTGTAGGGGGAGTGAGGGGTGGAATCTTGTTCAAAAGTTTTAGAGAGGATTATAGCTCAAGAACTCCAGCTTCAAGTCAATGTGATTGGTCTGATTAAAGGTCTTGTTTGGTAAAAGCAATTCAATTGACCAAAAGCTTGAAGTGCAAGCTAAAGGAGCCTGCCTTTTTGAAGTGTACCCTGCAGGTTTTTGGTTCATATCTTCAAAGTAATGTAGGAAAATGCCAGTGATTGATTCTTTAAAGTTGTTAGTTCAAAGTATTATTTTACATAAAATGTGTAAGTATTTTATAGCAATGGTGAAATATTAAAAGAAAACTAACTTTTGAATCATGAAAACCAGCATGATTTCAAAGTTAAAATTCTAAATTGCTTTCATAAGAGTCATCAAGACTTGTTATATAACTGACTAGATCAATTTATTCCCTTGAGTTGGTGTTTCTTTAGTGTGTTTATTGATTTATTTTGTAGGTCTCAAGTAATTTAAGTTTGCTATCCAATCTGTCTACTGCTCTTTTTTTATATTCTCTCACTAAAGCCTTTATCAACATCAGAAATACCTGACTCTAATTTTCTGAAATAAAAATATCCTTTGTTTCTGTTTGAAATGGTCCTCGCTTGTGAGCAGCCAGAGTTTGGGTATCTATAAAACTTATTTTACTCAACAACTTTTGTATGTACTGTTGTTATGATGGCTATTGTAGGAAAAGAGCATAGGCATACTTTCTCCTAAATACTTCCATATTAGAGAGATGACTTGGCCTAGAAAAATAAATACTACTTTATCATTCCTGCAGTACATCTGGTCTGGAAAATCGAGAGACAGGGAAAAGTTAATTTCTTAGTGGTAGCACTAAGTCACCTGCTTGGTGCATGCAATTCATTGCAACAGTCACATAGGTGATGCATCTTTGGAGAAGATGCACAAAAAACAGGACGAGGAAATAGTTTTACTGTGACCAGGTAGAATTAGAAATAACTTTTTGATTATCTAGGATAATGTCGTCAGGTCTATGACTTTGTTTTTACAGAAAGATGAAAAAGTCAAATTTTGACTTCCAGCAATAGCTCTAATTAAATCAAGGCCAGCTGCCTTTAAAATAAGACAAGTCAGGAAAGACGGAGCCGTCTCTCTGGAATTCACACAAGTTCTCTTTCCCATCATGGGGAAAATCCTGCCAGCTTCAGGAGGCTTTGTAACATTTGCCAGCCTTCCTGATTCTATTAGGAGAGATCTTTTTTCCCCTTGATTTTAAAGCAGATGCTCAGTAGTCACAGCACCACTGCAGGGAGGCACAGCCTTAACAGCACCTCTCTCACAGCTAATTGTATCTGCCTTTATTCTCCTAGGAGCAGAGCAAACTCAGGGAAAGGGGCTGTGCATCTCCTGTGCTCTCCTGCCAGTGACCGAGCCCCCAGCAGCGCCCAGGCTCAGCTGGACTCACGTCACTGGAGCCACTCCTGTGTGAGCAATGAGTTTGGGGGTCTGAGCTCTGGGAAACTCAGGCTTTGAGCACATAAAGCAATCAGCTTTTTGGGCAAATGTGAGGAGGTTTGGTGGTATCTGGGTGAGAACTGAAGCTTCTGTGCTGGTTGTGGTGTGAATTCTATGTGAAATCCAGCTAACATGTAAAATTAAGCTTTATGCTAAGAAGGTAAAGTTGTATTTTTAAAAATAATTTCTTCTGAGTTGTTTTAATTTTTGCCATGTTTTCCACAATTCCCTTTTACTGACTAGAGTGAATGGAGTTCATGCTTCTGCTCAAGAGCATTGATAGAAATCTCCTGGGATCTATCACAGTCCTCCTTTGCACTGACTAAAGCAGCTGCTTCTTCCATGCCCTCCCTTCCAGCCTTGTGCACAGCCTGGTCTCAGGCAGGTGCTCTTGTCACAGAGATCTCCTGTTGATCTGGTAGAAATCAGTCTGTGGCTTCCCCACTAACTCATCTGCAGCCTCTCACAATGTCCCTGGATACAGTGACGTGTCTGACATCAATCTTATTTTTCTTACCTTTTCTTAACTCTTCATTCCTTGCAAGCAGTCAATGAATCCTTAGCTATCCTGCCCTATGTTCAACAACCCTACCATGAGCCTGAATGGCTTTCAAATGCCATTTTTATTTGTATTTAAGTACCTCCTTTAGGCTCTCTCTATACAAGGATTAGTTAAAAAAACTCAACAAACTACCCCTTACCAGCTCAGATGAGAGGCTTGCTTTAGTCATAGCATCAACGTCAGGGATGTGAGCTTTCGGCTGAGCTTTGATGTAACACTTTTCTCCTTCAGCAAAACGGATCCCGGTTATGCCCTGCAAAAGCAGAAAGAAGGCAGAGGGTTGTGCACAGGCCTCTAGCTCCTCACCACCCCCAAGAAAGTGCCACTGAATTTTCAGTCTGAAGGTTAATCTTATTCAAAACCAGAAGCAGTAAAACGTTCTTCCTTCATCATTGTAGCTTCACAATTTTGGTCAAATTGATCTAGAAGTTTTTGCTTGATTTTTGGAAGTGGGAGGCTGTTTTATGTAAGTGCTTCCATGCAGGCTGTAGGCTACTTGAAGTAGCTCTGTTAAGGAATTAGTTGACATGATTTGAACTGTAACTTAGCACCTAACGTAGGCAGTCTTGAAATTGTGTTAGCTGGTGATGTGGTACCCTTGTGACACAGTTTTACAAAAATGTGGGGGCACTTTGGTTCAGTGTGTACAAATAAGTGACTGTGACAGCAAAGGGAAGTTTGTGATGGGCAGTTTGGTACAGAAATCTGTGTGTGGGACTTCATCTGGCCTACTAGGGTGAAATGCAATTGCATAAACCATAAATGTCTAGTTTTAAGCAAGAGAAGGAGCAAATCTCCTGCAAGTCTTGGGACGTACCTTCCAGCCCTGTGACAGAACCTTGGGCATCAACATTTTGCCTTTGTCTGTAGTTTCTACATTTCTACTGTAGGTTTTTGGATAACCATAAAAGAGCTCTCTTCTACGTTATAAATTTAGATGCCTTCAGATAAATGGCAAAACTTCTGTTTTTCATGTGGTTGCTCCAGTCACCTACCTAAATATAAGTACTTAGTGCTCTTTAAGTTGTGCTGATTTTCTGCCCGGCCTCTAGCTGCCAGGAGAAAAAAGGGGTGTGGGTGTCAGCATGACCCCTCTGATCTGCCTTGAAGGGGTATCATGGATGCCTTTGTGTGCAGTTTGGGGCGCTTTTCTTACAATGTAAGAAAGACATTAAACCGTTAGACAGTGTCCTAAGGAGGGCCATGAGGATGGTGAAGGGCCTTGAGGGGAGCTGTATGAGGAGCAGCTGAGGGCACTTGGTCTGTTCAGCCTGAAGGAGACCGAGGGGAGCCCTCACTGCAGTTGTAACTTCCTCATGAGGGGAAGAGGAGGGGCAGGCACTGATCTCTGCTCTGGGGTGACCACTGACAGGACCCAAGGGAATGGCTTGAAGCTGTGTCAGGGGAGGTTTAGGTTGGGTTTCAGGAAAAGGTTCTTCAGCCAGAGGGTGGCTGGGCACTGGAATAGCTCCCCAGGGAAGTGGTCACAGCACCAGCCTGGCAGAGATCAAGAAGCATTTGGACAATGCTCCCAGGCACAGGGTGTGACTCTTGGGGATGGTCCTGTGCCAGGAATTGGACTCGATGATCCTTGGGGGTCCCTTCCAACTTATCACATTGTGATCTCCTGCAGCATGAGATGGATGGTACTGGGGCACCTGAGCCATGTCCTGTGTAGCCAGACACACCCCCTTCAAAACAAAATGACTATAAAAAGTAGCGAGAGAGGGAATGGCTATGCAAGGATGGGTGCATTAGGACATAAGGCTTTGTGGTGTACCAAGTGTGCTAGGAATACCCTAATATTACCAAATCCAAGCCTTCTCTGACCATGCAGTCAATTCCAGCAGTGCAAGTCAATCCAAAACTGCTAATGTAAATAAATAGAGACTTGGAAGCACATGTCTTCAGTTGCTTTCTCCTTTGTGTGCATTCTTGGCTGAAAACCCAAGTGGCATCATCCCTTTGCTGAGGTTGTCCCTGACCTCTGTAATTACAAGCAGGCACTGTCCCTGGGAGGTTCCTTGAGCTGGTTGGTGTTCCGAGCTGATTCGTGACCTGGTTGTGACAGGCAGGATCTCACCAGCAACACACGTGGAGGCAAAATGAATTCAGCATCCCTCCAGTGGACTGGTGCTTTTGTGCAGATGTGAAATGGCAAAGGCAAATGAGAAGAGCTTGCTGTGGATGCTCTTACTCAGCTGCTAATAATGTTGCTATGGTGATGCTAATGAGAGTTGCACAAAGGCAGCAGAACCACAGCTGTTGGGAAAGTTGGGGTCCAGCATCTCCTGGCATGGATTTGTTTGCTCTTGCTGAAAAGCCAAGGAGCTGGATTTCCTTGGTTATCTAGATCCAGCCAGGGAAAGGTGGCTGCTCCAGAAGCAGAGATGCTTCCTAGCAGCAGTATCTTTATTTTAGGTGCTGCTTTGACTCGGAGACTGCTTAACTCTGAGAACCTGACTTTGCACCTGGGAACATTTAACTGCAGGGTCTGGGCCCTGTAAATGGGTTTCTGCAGGATCACATAGATGTGCCTTATTAGCTCAGGGCAGCTCAGAGACCCACTCTAGCTGCTGAGCTCTGCTGAGGTTTGGCATCTGTTCGTGCAGGCTCTGTGCTGAGAAGCTACAAGTTGCCCAGGTGTGTTTGCTATCAGCCCAAGTGGCCCAGCACCTCGTGTTTGGTGCATGGATGCATGAACTGTGCTAAATGCCTCCATCCTCTGCCATGGGCATGAACCCAGGCCAAGCCATGGAGAGCAGCTCCCATCCTTGACCTCAGGACAAAGAAAGCTCCCCAAGGCAAGCACTGTAGAGTGGTGTCTCCTTGGCTTACTGTGTTGACCCTACGTTCCTCAAACAGGGATGTTTGGGGGAGGCGTTTTTGCTAGTTTCAAACCACATGAAATCATGCAAAGGTTGCATTACAGCCTGACAGAATGTTTTTCTAGTAAGACCCCAAGGTCACATGTCATGGTTCTGCTCAGTGGTTTGAAAATGCAAAGTATTTACATGGAGCCAAACCTGATGCAGCCTAATCCACACCACTTCCCGGAGTGGTACCTGGCATGGCTGATCTCCAAAAAGCACTTAAATTTTTGTTTCAGAGCAAACTGCCTGTCTCCCAGTGAAAGCAAAATGTTTGTGTGGATGCAAAAGTGTTTGTGTGGATGATTGGAGGCAGGAATCTGAGACCGACTGGGGCAGAGAAGTCAGGGCAGAGCAAAGTGTCCTTAAGACAGCTCTGGAGTGTGTTACATGAAGGACAAGAGTGGCACTACTTACGATCTGAAAATCATGGACTTCAACAGCCTCTTCACTCCCACTTCCTGTTTTGAATGTCTCTAAGTTGTTTCCAGCATCTATTTCCATTGATCCATCTTGTACTTTTCCATTAATGCTCATAGTATAGTGAACGTTGTACACCTGGAATCAATAAAAGAGTGGTAGCACATACCAGTAATTACTTATTGCCTTCCTCCTACACCGGGCAATGGGTCAACCTGACTCTCATATCCCTATTTAGCTCCTAAATTTTGCTGCTGCAGGCATTTGATGACCCTCCAACAACCAACACTGCACTATTTCAGCGTTGGGGCAGGCTGGCAGTGGGGGCAGCCAGCCCTGAGAGGTGGCTTGGTCTCCATCCTTGCAAATTTTGAAGTCCTGACTGGATAAAGCCCTGAGCAACCATCTCTGACCCCACAGCTGTCCCAGCTCTGAACATCAGGTAGGAATGGAGAGCCGAGATCCCCCTTCCAGGGAGTGCTTATAGTTTTACTTCAAAAACAATGTGGGGTGAGTCCACACCCATGTTCACTCTCACCTAAAAGCCTTCTTCTAGGACATTTTAGGAACTGCTTGTTATACTGACATGATTCCCAAAGGACAGCAGGCATGAATGTCCTACTCTGAAGGAGCCAACCCCTATTTATCTCTTAGGATGTTCTGCTGAGGCACAGGAAAACAGGTTCCTCTTGAATACGAACATACTTCCCAGCCTGTAATGGATGTGAACTTTGTTTAAATTGGATGTGAAGTTGTATAGGCTCATATTTTCCTTGTCAGCGTATTTGCCCTTATCCTATTTTCAATGAGGATAGCTACAGCGTGGTTTGTATTTGCTGGAAGACCACAATCTGTGGAGGGGTTTTGTGATTCTCTTGTGCAGCTCTGCTAAAAGTGCTGCACAAGCAGTTTATTTTGGATCTTAAAAAAGCCTGTACAGCATTTTAATGATAAATCTACACTGACAGACAGCTAGAGACAAATTTCTTCTTCTCTCACCTTCACTCAGGGAAGTCTAAGGTGCTAAAGATTTACGGTTCCTCAGTTATACAGAGCCACTCCCATATTCCTGCTTTCTAGGACTCCTGTTGAATGTGGTCCATAAAACCAGACCAGTGTATGTGGTCTCCCCCTGATAGGAGCTGAGCTAGAGTCGAGCCTTTGATACTGTCAGTTAGGGAAGAATTTCAAGATATCAAATAAAACCAGAAATTTAAAAATTAGGTTTTTTTAATGAATGACTCTGGATATAATTTTTGCAGTTGCTTCCTAAACATTTGCAAGTCAAGTGCAGCTTTCTGAGTTTGAAGGCAGCTTGGAAAAATAACTCTCTGCTTTTCCAGTGTCTTCACCTAGAGATCAACTTTGAAGCTTAATGAAAACTGTGAATGTGACGTATTTTGTATGGCTGAATTTAGATGACAGGAGCATTAAAAAAGGGAAGCACTGTCCAGAACTCCACAAATGTGCCCACAGAGCTGAAAGCACTGTCCCCTGCCTATGTCACCATTTGCATGCCTCTCCCTTTTCAAAAGCACATGGTTCTTGCAGCAGGTCTTGGAGGTCAGCAATGTGTCCTGTCTTTTGCTATAAAACTTTTTCTTTCTGATTTTCTGATTCTGTACTTTTCTTTCTGATTATCTGAATTATCCTTATGTGCAGGACTATATCTCACAGGGCCACCTTTGCTCTGGCTGCTGGAATTCACACAAGGCTCTCCTTGATGAGGGCTGGCGTGTGGCCAGAGGCAGTATAAAACTTCTTCCAAAGTAAACTCAAGGGTACTAATTTAATTTATGAAGAAAGTTACATTCATGTGTGTACCATCATGTTTCAAATATGTTTTAAACTCAAATTCTGTGTAAACAGAAAGAAAAGTTAATCTGTAAATGTTTTCTAATGCTCTGAAGTTTGGGTCTTTAACTGATCACCAGCTTCTCAGTTTCATTCTTTGCATAAAGCATTTCTCGTGTACCCCAGAAACTGTAAGTAATACAACTTAACTTTAAAAATTGCTCCACAGCTGCAAACCTAAGTGTATGCACAGCCATACAAAGCACCAGAACTAATGATGCCTGTTAATGGGTTAATTTATAGCATTACATACTTGAGGGTCTAGGTAGAATCTGGATGGGGAATGCAGATGGCTGTGAAAAAAGAATTTACACATTTCAATGCCTTTTTTGTCTTGAGAGCTGGAGTTTGCCCAGGATGTGAATCCCTGGGGACTTGTTGGGGTTTGAGTTCACTGAGGATTTGTGAGCAAAAATCAATGTAGAGTCTGTGCTCCCAGAGATGTGTTCCGTGTTCGCTAATAAATGTGCTTCCAGGAAGCTCCATCCACACAGCCGCCAAAGACTGTGATTATGGCTTTGGGTTTTTAGGTGTTTGGGTTTTTTGAAAGCACGGAAAAAAACCTACAGGTCTGCTTAAAGACCTCTTTATAGAGCTCGCAAGACGCGCTTCCAGCCAGTGCCTCTCCGTACGTTCGAGAGCTGCTCTCCCACCCGGCCCCGTGTGCGGACGGGCTGCGGGGCCCGGCCCGCCACGCTCACCTGCCGCTCCGTGGCTTTCCAGAAGTAGAAGGCTCCGATGGCCCCGGCCAGCAGCAGGAGGGCCCCGGCGATCAGCACCGCGGCCCCGGCCTTCAGCAGCCGCCCCGGCCCGGGGGGCGCGGCCGCCGCGTACGCCTGCGGAGAGCGCGGGTGGTGGGAGCGGGCAGGGACCCCCGACCCGGGACCCCCGGGCCCGACCGGACCCGTTTTGTCCCGATCCGTCCCGTTACATCGCGACCTGTCCCGACCCCGCCCGTTCCCTACCGTCCCAAACCGTCCCGACCCGTCCCGTCCCATCCCATCCCAACTCACGCCCATACGCTTTGTCGCGATCCCACCCCGTCCCGCCCGGTGCCTGCCGGCAGCACTCACGGGGGGTAGGCACAGCTCCACATCGTCGGACCCCACTCGGGCGATGGGCACCTTCTCGGAGCCCCCTGCCATGGCTGCCGCGGGAGGGAGACCAGCCCGGGCTCGGCCCCGGCCCCAGCCCCGGCGGGGCTGCACCGCCCCGGCCCGCCCCGCTCCCAGCGCCGGCCCCGGCCCGCGGGGAGGGCAGCACCGCCCAGTCCCGGGCACAATGAGCCCCTTCAGCTGCCCGGCATCCGGCGGAGCTCCCCGGGGCTGCGCCCTCCTGCCCCATCGCCGTCCCCTCCAACCGAGCTTCAGAGCAGGGGGCCGGGGTGTAGGGGACACGGGGGTCGGGGCTATAGGGGACACGCACCCCCCTCACGCCGTGGCGGAGAGGAGGGGTGCCCCGTCAGACAGACGGCCGTCATAAAAAACCCCAGCTTTTAAAATAGAACAACGTGTTAACTGATTTTTTACACTTGCCACAGGAATTCACAGGCGCTGGAGCTGACAGGCTGCTGGTCGGTGACTGCTCCGCAAAACACCTCTCTGGTTGGCACAAGCCAACAGCCTCCGGCTGAGCCCCATGTCCAGGCTGGGCACGACCTAGGAAAGGGAGCAGCGAGCCCAGGCGTGCTGCAGGCTAAGTGGGGGCAAAGTAAAGGGGTAATTTAATTTTTTCATTTAATGACGATACCTTGCACTGTTGTACCTGAAGCAGATGTATCCCTAGGATTTCTTCTGTTTCCGTGCTCAACTGGGCCTTTTTTTGAGTATCTGAGGTATGGTAGGATCATAACTCTTAGGTGGAAGGAATATTCATCTGTATCTGTTGGCTCATTCTAATACTGTACATGGCAAGCTTTTAAGGGCTACAACTGGCTCTGTGTGTCTGTCCGTGTGTCTGTCCATGTTTGTGTTTCCTTCACACCCCTTATGGATGTCCTGCCTGTACATACACGCACATGCACATGTCTCTATGTGTGCATGCTTTGATGCTGGAAAATAAATTGTGCTCGACCCTTTTGGGGCTGGTGGTGTCAAACACAAAGCACAGCATCCTTTGTAAGGCCAGAAACCGAGACACAAAAAGGAGTGTGATGGGGAGTGGGTCTGAGTTGTGACCCACCCTGCCCTGCCCTTCTTGCTCAGTGGCCCAGCTCCAGTTACCCAGAGAGGCAGCAGTGAGGGGAGGTTCATTTGGGGAGACCCTGCCACATGGGGCCCCATCTCACTCCAGAGCAGGGCCCACACTAACCAGCTCTTCTGCAGCAATATTTTTTTTCAAAGTATGTGTCTGTATTTATACTTCTCTTCCCCCTTCTTCTCCGTTTTGCTCGTCTGGTAGGTTGTTCAGTTGATACACACTACTGACATGTCCCCTCCATCTTAGAATTCCTGGGATCTTGATAGTGGAAGCCAGCTGATGACCTTGTCATATCATGGCTCATCCCACAAAAGGAAAGTCTGACCCCCAGCTTCGATTACCTTTGCCTGAGTCTCCTCTGCGCCCCACTCCATAACAGCAAAAATCTTTGTTTTTCCATGTCTGAATCCCCTTAACTGTCTAAACCAGTAGTTGAAAACCCATCATCAAGCACTATGAAAGCAGAGAAAGCTCAGGCTCCCCTGACCACCTTGTGTTTGCTTGCTTGGGAACTGAATCCCAGAGACACACGATTCCCATTTTCCTCCCCTTCAACCTAAATTCATCCTTTCCGTCGATTACTGTCGTTAACGATCAGACCTTCTACCAAAATTTAACGGGCATAGTTGCTGCTGAAAATAAACACAATCACAGCTCATTAAATCAAAACCAAAGCCCACTGTGCAACTTCCTAAACTAGGACATATTCCAACCCGCTCTTGAATGACATACTGTGGTAGTTCGGGCTAATAATAAGATTATGATCCTCTTCATTAGCAAGTATTTTGTTACACCAAAAATCTCGTGAATGGATATGTCTATCTTGGCAAAATGTGAGAATCCCAGCCTTTGATCTCAAACCTTCATTTAGCATCACTGCTTTAAAAAGACAGATTTATTTTAAGGTCCCTGTGCTTGTCTCCCATGGGAAAATGTGCCAGAGAAGGAGTGCTTGCCCAGGAAGAGCTTCTGCTTACTGGGGTTCAGCTTGTTTGAGCTGCTTCCCTGAGATTAAGGAGAGGAAGCTGCTGTCCCTCCCATCCTGGCATGAATCTGAGTGCCCAGATTCTGGCTTCTTTCTAGGGAGGTGACTGGAAGGACAGAGGGAGGCTGAGCTGTTTTGTCTTGCAAAAGTGTGGCTGAGGCTGCCCTGACAAGGACTGTTAACAAAGACACTGCCAGTGCAAGAATGAATAGGTGGAAATCTGTGCTGGATATTCACAGAGAAGCCTTCACTCCAGTGCTGTGTGGTGAAATGCAATATCCCCCCGGTGCAAAAAGAGAGGGTCAGAAGGCTCATCCCCACCCTACTGATGGGGCAGCAGTGACCCTGGCACGTTTTGGCATGGGCAGATTCGAGCAATTCCAAGCAGTGGTGCCAGCTGCAAGCTGACCCACAGGAATTGGTGCCTGGCTGCTGGTCCTTGGCAGCCTGCAGTGTGAGATGGGTCCTGCTCGCCTGGGGAGGTGTGGGTGGGAGAGCCCTTTGGGAGGGAGCTGTTCTGCCTAAACCCTTGGAGAGAAGCTATGCAGAGTTTCCTCCTCAAGTCAAGGTGCAAATTTCCTAAGTAATCCTCAAAACATATTTTTCTCATGCAGGGAACAATCCCAGATTATTTTTTCCCAATTCAGAGCATCACTGCCTCTTCTTCTTTTGTTCCATAAACAGAAGAAGAGCAGCATGAAATTTCAAGCAGTGGAAAAAAGTGCTCCTGTTACAGGGTTCACAGCTTACAACCTCTAGTTAACCCCTATGCTCATGCTTTGCCTTTTGTGTGGGCACAGATCTATTTTCCTTAGATGGTGCAGGGAGTGCATCTTTTGCCTTTTGATTGATTAGGTGACAAGAGAGAAAACAGGAGTTTTTAGACAGATGCAAATCTGTGCAAACAGCTCCACATTCAGCAGCTCCAGACTCTCTCTGCAGAGTGCAAAGACGATTGCAACAGCCACAGTTTGCAGGGCTTAGGACAAAAAAAAAAACGTGACTTGCCTTTCACTGGCTGAACCCTTCATTTGCAATAAAGATGACGGTGATAGTAGTGTCTGAGCTCAGTCTTCTCTCTAAATAACATGTGTGTGCTCAGCTGGATTAAGCCAACTTCTGAGACTGGAAATCATAATAACAGTCTTTTACAGGACAGCCTTTCTGGTCGTCTAATACTATTATCCTCTGGGCTGAAAAGCATTCCAGAGCACTTGGAGTGCTACGATGAATGTGAGGCTGTTTAGCTGATAGTACTGGCTTGTCTCAAGGAAGCACATTTTCTCATTATTTTCAAGTTTAAAGAAAAAGTTTAGAAGAAGAAATAGAAATATTAAAAATGAGAAGAATTTGGTCATGCTATGTGCCTTTCTAAAAGTCTCTTGTGGTGCTTTATGCATTTCATCTTCATTTTCTAAGTGGTCCAAATAGTTGTTTGAACTCCATTATGGCCTGAATTAAAATTTGTGAGAGTTACTGAGACTGGGCACCTGATTCATTGCTCTGCTTTTCCATGGCTTTACACCACCATAACATGGTGTCAGTTCACGTTCCTCATACTTGATGTCTTTTCAATAATAACCAAAGTCCTTGAGGGAAAGAAGTCCTACAGAAAAAGAAAATGTTGACCTTGGTATTGTGGTGGGCTGACCCTGTCTGGGTGCCAGGTGCCCGCCGAAGCTCCATCTCTTGGCTGGACAGGGAGAGAAAATGTAACAAAAGGCTCATGGGTCAAGATAAGGACAGGGTGAGATTAGTTTCATTTAGTACCAATCAAATCAAAGTAGGATGATGAGAAGTTAAACCAAATACTAAAAACATTTTCCCTCACCCCATCCTTCTTTCCAGGCTCAACCTTACTCCCGATTTTCTCTCCCTTCTCTCCTGCTGTGGTGCAGGGGGACAGGTAATGGGATCTGTGGTCAGTTCATCACATGTTGTCTCTGCTGCTCCTTCCTCCCCAGCGAAAGGACTCCTCAGACTCTGTCCCTGCTCCAGTGTGGGATCCCTCCCGTAGGAGACAGTCCTCCATGAGCTTCTCCAACACGAGAACTTCCCATGGTTGCAGTTCTGCACAAACTGCTCCAGCCTGGGTCCCTTTATCAGGTGCAGTTCTTTGGGAACAGGCTGGGTCCCCCATGGGATCACAGGTCCTGCCAGCAAACCTGCTCCAGCTGGGCTTCTTTCTCCATGGGGCCACAGGTGCTGCCAGGAGCCTGCTCCAGCCTGGGCTTCCAACATGGTCACAACCTCCTTTTGGCATCCATCTACTTCTGGGGCACCCCTGCCCATTCCTTCACTGACCTCTGTGTCTGCAAGGCTGTTTCTCTCACATATTCTCACTCCTGTCTCCATTTGCTGTTTTGCCAGCTTTTTCTCCCCTTTCTAAACTCTGTTACCCCAGAGGTGCATTCATTGCACGCTGTCCCTGACAGGCTTGGACAAGGCCAGCAACACATCTTCTTGGAGCTGGCTGGCATCGGCTCTGTTGGACACTGAAGAAGCTTCTGGCAGCTTCTCACAGAAGCCACCTCCACAGCTCTTCTGTTCCTAAAACCAGTGATTTAACTTGTGACAGCCTAAGAATTTTGATCAACTCTGAAGATTTTTGCTGGCAGTGAGGCCAAAGGATGAAAACCCTCGTATGTTTGTCATCACCACAGCTCTCATCTCTGTGGTGTCCCTGGACACTCTGCTGCTCCAGGGATGCTCGCTTCTCCTCCTCTCCTCCCCTGCTGACACAGTCCTCCCTTCTCTGACCAGCAACTCATGAAATTTCAAACCCATTGCTTTTCCTAGTAGGCTGTGAAAATCTCCCTGGAAAGCCCAGCAAGGTCCATGTTCTAATGCTACTCTCTGGAGAAGACGAGCATCCCTGTTTGCCCTGTTTGGGACACATCCCCAGCAGGATATGCCAGTGCAGCTGAGCTGGCCCCAGGATAGCCTTAAGTGTGCTTGTTGCAGGATGCTGCTCATCCTGATCCTCCCTCTTCTTTCCTGTGGTCGGGTGAGGACATATGGCCTGTCACGGTTTGCTCTTCCTCACCCCAGGACACTCAAGGCTGATTTGTTTTTCCTCAGGGCTGGCTCCCATCTATCCATATGTCTTCATCTTATTCTTCTTAATTTAGCTTCTGGCTGTGCCTTCTGTTTTCCTTGAATTAAAGAAATAAAATAAAATAACTAGCTGTCATTACATGCTTTCACTTCTACCTTTAACGATGTGGTCTCTTTTGTAGCTGTTCTGTGCAAATTGCTCATAGGCTACTATCTTTCTTAACTTCCAACCCCAGCTTTGTGCTTTGGAGATAGTTATTATCTTAAACAACTTGGTAGCATCAATCTGTTTCTTTCCCAGAGGCTTCTTTACACTTTGATGAGAAATCTGCTAAGTCTCTTTTTGCTTTGTGGCTAAGGCTGAGCCTAGGTTTTTTGGTTTTTGTTTTTTTTTCCCTCACCCAAAAGCACAGCACCCATGAATCAACTATATTTCTTTTTCAATCTATGGACTGCTCTCCTAATAATTTCATGACTTGACTTTAGAGAATATTTCCAATGAGATTGTCCCACAGGCATCTCCAGCACCAGAATGGTTTTTACAAATCTAATCTCTTGAACTGTGTGTTTTACTCACCCTTCTGACAACATTTTACACATTTTTTTTGGCTTTCATCACCTCGGTGAGACTTTTGAAGGAGTTAATTCCAGCAGATTTAATCCTTATTCACCTATTCTCTGTTCTATTATTTTGCTTCTTACATCAGGTTTTTTTTAGCCAATCTACAATACTTCTTCCACCAGATTAGATCTTTTTACTTGAATTTCTTTTTTCCAAAATGCCCTCCTTCACATCAGATTTCATAAACTAAGCCTAGGAGAGTGAAAGAGCCATGACAAATTTTAGTGCTGTGGGGCTTTGTGTCTTCACAACCCTTTTGTTGAGTCTGCTGGCCCTCAGGAATGACCATGAGATTGCAACATGTCCATCAAGGTGCACCAGGGCCTCTGTTCCCCTCTGAAGGCTGTGAGAGCTGCATTGCCTCTAAGGACCTCCGTGTTTAGGTTGGAACATGGATGAGTAAAGGGGTGAGTTCCTGCTGGAAAGTCCAGCAGACAGTGCTACGATACACTTTCCTTATGAAATGAAGCACTAGCAACAACAACAATTTTGGCCTGGCTGGGGCCAAATCTCCTATCTCAAAGATGTTATGGTAAGCCTGGGGCAGCAGGATTGTCATGTGTGTCCAGTGTGGACTGCTGAGGGAAACAAATGCTTGAGAAATAGCATGAAAAAGCTGTGGATTTTTCACTTTGGACAGCTTGGAAGAGCGAGGGATAGAGGTAGGAATGGCAGCCTGTGGCCCTAGAGGCCAGGTGAGTTTGGAGAAGGAATTGTGAGCTGCTCTGGGGCTCCCAGCTGCAGCTGCCTCCAGGATGCCCAGCACATTCTCAGGGCTTGCCACACAGCACCACAAGAAGCCAGTTCCATGGTGTTCCCAAATCCCAAAAGGGTAACTGTCAAATAATTTAAACTCTACTTGTTATAGCCCATCTGCTTTGGGCCATGCATGGCATGGGGGAGAGATGAAGGTGGCAAACACCACCACAGGAAAGCTGTCTGATTGGAGAAGGGGTGGCAGTGCCCTTTGTCCACCAATTTGTCCTCTATGGGGTCCTGTGAATACAAGGGCAATGCCCAGCACACCTGACCTGGGGGACACTGGTGAGCACTGGGGATGGGCATGGACTTGCCCTGCTCGTCATCAGCCAGGCTTTCTCATGGCTGACAGACCTTCTGGTTGCTGCCTCAAGCTCTTCACCTGTCCTTGCATAGTGTGTCAAGGATAGCAAGGACTTACCATCAGCTTTGGGGCTGATAAGGGATAAGAACAATTAGCTTACAGAGAGCCAGGTAAATACGTTCTGTAGCATCGTATTAGGTAGATAGAGCTGCCTTGCAGATGCCCTGCCTTCCTGTCTTCTTTCTCCTGCAAATGTCTCCACCATCCATGGCCTTGGTGGCTCAGAGGAGATGCTCAAGGTAGCTGATTTCCTGGCCTCTGCTCATGGAAAGCCAAACTTGTGGTCCTTACCACACATGACTCCCCTTTCCTGCACGGAGGTGGTTGCAGCTACCCCAGAGTACCTTGTGGCCATAAGGGAAACCCGCCTTCCATCTGGAATCAGCAAGTGGCTTTGTGGGAGAAACCTCCTCTGTGCAAACTTGGCCTGATGAAAAGAGCTTTGTTGCCTCACTGCCTCAGCTTGTTGGTGCTGAGGAAACCTGGCCTCCAGCTGTGGCAACACAGTTTTAAAGGCGGAAGTGACTGGCACAGCATTCGCTCCGTGGTTGAGATGCAGCTGGGTGGTCCCTTGTGCCATGAATTAGTTAATGTGTGAAGAGCTCTGAGGAGGGTGTAAAGCACTGAGCGTTTCTAGTGCCTTCTGAGGACAATGCATTTTAAAGATCAACTTGGGTTTGCCTGCAATGTGATTTGTTTAATTATTTAAAGCCTGTTAGCATATTTTCCTCAAGGGATGGAAACTCCTAAGCAAAAGGATCCTCACACCAGAACAGAGATTGCCATTGTATGAAGAAGGTCTGTGCTCACACCCAGCCACCAGCACTGATCCCATCATGCTGTGCAAATACCCACCTTCCCTGCTCCAGAGCATGCTTCATTCCAACCTCTTCTTCACGCCTACAAGACACCAGTTACTAAAGGGCACTTTGTGGGGCAGCTAGGATTATAAGGAGGAGGTACCTGGTATAGATAAGGCTTTGAAAATCATTTCTCAACCTCAGCCTTTTCCAAGCCTGTGCTTGGCTGGGTGTGTCTGCATGGTGCAAGGTGGAATAATTTTAAGACAGACAGAGAAGTACACCTGGGATTCTTGTTGATGCCCAAGAAGAGCTTTGTGGTTCAGGAGTCTCATCTTCACACGGCTGCACAATGCAGGACTGTATGAGAAGGTGCAGAGCAGGTTTGAGAGCAAATGGACTCGTCACAGGACTAGATTAACGGGATCTCAGGTGCTCTTGCTCTGTCTGGAAACAGTTTTTTGCTCAGTTTTGCTAAGCCCACTGTGACAAATGGCATATGCAAAGCTGACTTCACTCTGCTGAAATCTCAAGGCATGGTGCCTCTCTGTTCTTCATTGCTCCTTTAAATTGCACCTTTAAATGCCAGCTTGGAAGCTCTGGCTCCTCTATGCCACCTAGAAGTCTGACTGCAACCTCCCACTTAAGAGGGAAAAAGCTCTCAATTGCTCTAACTTTGAGAGAAATCACTATGTTTTATGTGAGTAGATGTGTGTGGTACTAGACAGGATGAAGGGATGAGGCATCACCATCATATCTGGAAGGTGTTACACAGCAAACAAGCTGTGCCAGCACCTCCTTTCACCTCCTTCTGTTGCACTGAGCGATGGGTGCTGACAGAGGTGCCCTCAAGCCTGCGGAACAGTTTGAAAACATTTTGGACATGGTATGAGAGAGCATTAAGGCTTCACTGTCCTCAGCATGGTTCATGCCAACTTCTGCATGAGGGACCTCTGCAGATAAGGGAAGAGATGTCAGTTGTCTGGCAGCTCAGAGATTTAGAGAGTAAGGGGGACCTTGCTTCCCTCAGTGGGACCACACGTGGCACCCAGTTTTTCCCAGTGCTACTTGGTGCGGCAGGCGCTGATGTACCTGGATACTGGAGCTGGCACCACTTTGCCTTGTGTGTGCTGGAGGCTGCAACACTGCTTTCTTTCACTGCAGCACAAATTGCAGGGATAGCTCTTAGATTTGGTCTGACATTGTAATGGGGCACCCTAGAGACTGAGCACTGTTTACACTGGCAAGGCCTGATGTCCTCATGGCATTTGAGCTGGGTCACGGCAGATTCAAATTGTTCTTGATTTTTATTTTGTATTTATCCACAAAATCTGGACTCAAGGCTCAACTAGGGCACAGTGGATGGTTTCCACGAGGTCCATCCTTCAGCCAGTTTTACAGCTGATTTGGCTGAGGTGCAAAGAGGTCAAGAGCCCCGAGTGAAACACACCAAACAGGAGGCTCATTAAGGGCTGAACTCCAGACCCATGTTCCCAGTTCTCTGCTCTAATCACCGTGTGAGTCATGGGAGAGCCTCATGGGGCTGATGCTGATGAAAGAAGAGTCAACAGCTTTATTTTGCAGCTTTATTAGCAAAACGATGTAAAGCCAACGTGCCTGACTCTATTATTGAACCAGTAATCTCCATGTGCTTACATCCAGAGCTTCCCAGCCGTTTAACTAGGAGTCTGAACAATAAAATATGTTCGGTCTGAAATGGCTGAAGCAGAGGCAAAGCAGGAGGTAAGCTGTCTAATTGGAGAAGTTGCAGCGGGATTCTCACCCCAGGGGTCTGTCCCTTGGGATTAATGGTTTGCTGACATCTGGGTTGCGTGGCAGTGCTGCCTTGCCCTGGGTCCCACCGGGGCTGATGGCAGGGAGCCAAAAAACAAAAAAATAACTCCCCAAACTCTTACAACAGGGAAGATGAAAAATTTTGTGCTGTCAATGTGGACGCTGTTGGGAGAAATAAACTGGAAGTTTCTACCCTGAGATGTACAGTTGTGGCTTCTCTTGGCTTTTGCAAAGCCAGCTAAGGAGAGAGGGGAACAGGGAAATACAATCTCTTCTCGTGACACAAGGTTGTCTCTGTTGGGACAACCCCACTGTCTTGTCCCATCCAGTTTTAAAGGCCTGAGGGTCTTATGTCTGATGCTCTGCTGAGGGACCTAGACAGGCTGGATCAATGGGCCAAGACCACTGGTATGAAGTACAGCAAGGCCAAGTGCCGGGTCCTGCCCTTGGGTCACAACAGGTACCACTACAGGCCGGGAACAGAGTGACTGGAAACCTGACCAGTGGAAAAGGACCTGGGGGTGCTGGTCAAGAGCAGCTGAACATGAGCCAGCTATGCCCAGGGGGCCAAAAATGCCAATGGCATCCTGGCCTGGATCAGCAATAGTGTGGCCAGCAGTACCAGGGCAGTGATTGTCCCCAGTAGTTGGCACTGATGAGGCCACACCTCAAATCCTTTGTCCAGTTCTGGGCCCCTCACTACAAGAAAGATATTGAGGGGCTGGAGTGAGTCCAGAGAAGGGCAACAGAGTTGGGGTGGGGTCCGGAGCACAAGGCTTATGAGGAGGTCTGAGGGAGCTGTGGTTGTTTAGCCTGGAGAAAAGGAGGCTCAGGGAAGACCTTACCACTTTCTACAACTCCCTGAAAGGAGATTGCAGCAAGGTGGGGGATGGTCTTTCCAAAGTAGCAAGAAATGGTACAAGGGGAAATGGCTTCAAGCTGTTCCAGGAGAGGTTTAGATTGGCTATTAGGAAAAATGTCTTCACAGAAAGGGTTGTCAAACATGGAAAAAGCTGCCCAGGGAAGTGGTCAGCCTGGAGGTATTTAAAGACACATATATGTGGCACTTAGGGACATGGTTTAGTGGTGCACTTGGCAGTGCTGGGTAAAGGGTTGGACGTGATGATCTTAAAGGTCTTTCCAACCTAAATGATTCTATGGTTCTATGTCAGCTACACAGGATGATGCCTTCACAACAAATGCACGGGCACCTGTTGCACATGGCATCCTTTCCTGGTTTGGCAAAGTGGTCCCAAGTCCATCTCTATCCAGGCATGCACCTGTTTGTGGCACGCCAGGGTCTCGAGGCAAGACTCAGGCTTGTGTCTGCAGCCCTTCTCAGCTGCAGGCAGTACTGAGCCCTTGGCCACTACCAGGACAGATTCCTTTTCCCTAGATACAGTGCCTGAACTAGTCAAGAGAAGAAGGTAGCAGCAAGAAGTTGGAGGAATCACCATTTAGAGACACTCATTTCTTTCACTCCTATGAATGAGACACTGCTGGTTCTGGGTCAGAGGCAGACCTTTGGAGGCCGCCAAACAGGTGAGACATGTCCCACTACCAGCCAGTTGTTACTTGCCTCTCCCTCTGGGAGTCTTTCCAGATGAAACCAAGTCACTGCCCCAGCTCCCGTCCTTCTGCTTCTCTTTCCCTGTGATCCATTGGAACCATCTACTGATGCTAATGAAAAACTGAGCGTGGAGAAATAAAAAAAAATTCAAAAGAGTATCCAAATGTGCTACATCTCAGGGACTGAATCAGACACATAAGCTAAGGACACCTTGGGAGGGCCATCACCCCGGTCAGCTACTCCACACCACAATGCAGTGTCTCACACAGGCTCAGAGCTCACTGTAAATCCAGCTAAAGTACTCAGCCTGTTTTGAAATCCATCCACATCCTTGCTTTTTACAACCTCGGGAAGAAAATGGCAAATTAATCCTTTTTTTAAAAGGATGACTCGGTTCCTTGTCATTCTCTGCATGGCTCAGGACATGATAGTTTCTGCTGCATAAATACAGATTGTTTCTTTTCACAACTTCCCTTTCATCAGACTGATAGGAAGGCCTGGAGGTTGTTAAAAAATGTGAAATAAACTTGCTTCCCAATTAAGGTCAACCTCTTTTATCAGAGTCTTTGCATATAAACCTCACTTTCGTAAGGATTTCTGTAAACTCCATCCCCAGCTCTGACAAACTGGGAGGTGCCCAAATCTCTGAAGGAGCTGGAGAAGAGGCTGCCTTCTTTCCCGGCTCACAGCACAAAGCAGGGATCTGATCTGTCATGATGACTGAGAACATGTCACAACAATCTGTTTGTGTTCTTCAGGAAAGAAAAACATCTTTCTCTCCCCAAGCTGTAAGCTAATTTGGAGATTTTGCAAGCTGACATGCAACCTGATTAAAATGACCTCAGGCCAACAATTTTTCTTAGGCAGCTCCACAATTAAAGTCTAGACCTATCTGTAGCTGAGGGATTTTTTTTCCCTTCAAATCCCTTTTAGGGAGGAGAGTTCTGTGTTTTTATTTTTAAATCTACATATTTGGAATTTTTCTTTTACACTTTGCTTCTACTGTAGCAGAATGTGCTAAGGGGATCTATATTTTTTCACATTTTGAGCAGATGAAACTTGTACGCAGAAGCCCCAGTTTCTTGCCTGCTGGAAAAAATATACTGAATTTCGGAGGAAATAATACATGAATAAACTCGAGGATTCTAAGAAATACCCAAGGCACTTTGTGGCCTACATAAATCTGCCCTCTGAGGTAAAAATTTTGTGCCCTCAATTTTCCAAAGTCAGTGGATATTTTTGTAATGACCATCGCACTTCTACTCAAATCACATTTTTGCTTTTCACAATTAATTAAGCAGTGGGATCAGCTTATAAATCTGCTGAATTTTTGTGAGCCCAGAGATTTGTCAGGCAGCAAGCAATGGAAAATAAATGGGTGCCTTCTGGCTGGATGTTTTTCAGACAATGAGTAACCCCTAAACTTAATTCAGTGGTCTGAGGACATTTGGTGATTTGTCCATGAATGTTTTAATGCTCATTTCTTTAAAAAGTCACTGGTCACTCGTCATTGGTCATTCATTGGAAGTAAATTCAGGAGAGATTTTTCTTCCCCTTTGCTGATTTGGCTCAGCCTGGATCATCATCTGGTTTCTAGCTTGTCAGCTGGCTAAAGTGATTGACAACTTGTGTTTTGCTAATGCTCTTCACAGAGTAATGAGATCCCCTAAAGGGCTTTACTTCTGAATTCAAATTATATACTTTTGAGTTACCAAGTAGACTGGAGTGAGTTGCAGACTAACTTTTTAGCATCACCGAAATACCCTGTACAGCCATGGTTATTTGACACTGGTTCCAGGACCCCGAGCTGAGGTGGGAGCTTTCCTGGGTGAAAGGGTGGGATGGTGACAGGGGATGCCGGTGGCTTTACCCAGGGGACTCACGGTGTGTCATTGCGTGCCTGTCCCCAGCATAGGCAGCTCCCTGTGCCTTGTGTTTCTCTGGCTGCTGGGGAGGTTGAACACATGGGCTTTTCTCACCTGATTGAACCACCCTGCTTTGGCTTTAGCTCTTACAAGACTTCTTTTCTCGGATTACTTGAAGAGGAATTTGCCTCCTGGCCCATTTCTTTCTGCAGACACTGTTCCAGCTCAGAGATGGAAACTTCCCCTGAGGAGGTGAAGGAGGTGTCTCCTGGGAGCACAAACCCTAGGAAAGTCAGATGGAGGCTGTCTCACTGCTCCCAGCCAGGCTGAGCAATCCTCCCTGCTCCTTCCCATGCCGCAGGAGAGTCCCTGTTCTGCCCTGCCATGGTCTGCTTTCCCTACTTCTCACAGGGCCTCACATCCCAGTCCCAAGTGGGAGTTGACAGAGCCCAGACAGCTGGCATCTGTTTGGGGAATAATAGTGCCTTTGGTGAATTTACACCGAGGGAGCAGGACACATTCCCTGACCCAGCTGGCTCCCAGGACCCTGGCCATGCAGCAGAAGCTTTTTAGAAATCATAGAATCATAAAATGGTTGGGGTCAGAAGGGACTTTAGAGATCATCTGGTTCCACTCCCCTGCCATGAGAAGGAATACCTTCCTCTTGACCTGAGGTTGCTCAGAGCTCCATCCAACCTGGCCTGTTTCACGGGATGGGGCATCTACCACCTCTATGGGCAACCTGTTCCGTCCACCGTCCTCATTTCTTCAAATATATAATCTGTACCCAGCCTCTTTCGGTTTAAAGCCATTCCCACTGGTGCTGACGCTACACGTCCTTGTCAGAAGTCCGTCCCCAGCTCTCCTGTAGCCCCTTTAGGAGGGCTGTAAGGGGCTATAAGAAGGTGCTACAAGGTCACCCCGGAGCTGTCTCTTGCCCGGGCTGAGCGCGCCCGGCTCCCCCATCGTGCCCTCACAGCAGCGGTGCTCCGGCGCCTGCTGCAGTGTAACGCAGCCGCCGAGCCCAGGGCTCCCAGGGCTGCCTCCTGCAGCGCTTCACGCTGGCAACCCCAGGGAAATAAGGAGCTCCGTCACCAGAGAGCTCCTCGGCCGTACAGACACCACGATTTCAGCACATCCCGCTGCCTCTCGGCTTTCCGGGCGGGGCACGCTGGCTTCCCCACACGGCCCCAGCGTTGGGGCCGGGCCCGCACCGCCCCCTGGCGGGACCCGCCGGCAGCGCCCCGGCCTCAGGCGCCGCATCCCCCCGATCCCGCCGGGACACGTCGGAGCGGGGCTTTGGAACAGAGCAAAGCCCGACTGGAAGGTCCCGTTCAGAGGGACCCCCGATGGGGCAGACCCTGGGGTCCCAAAGGCGCTCTGGATCGTGGATAGCTTGGCTGGGTTCCTGTGCGGGCTGCCGGGGGCAGCGCGGGTTCCCGTGTACAGCTCCGTGCGGGGCTGGCGCCCGCTGCGGCTCCGGCGCTGCTGCGGCCGGGACAGGTTCCCTCGCTATCGCATCCTGCATCTTCCCTTCCAGCCCCGTTCCGTTCGCGCCTCACACTTCCGATTGTCTTGGATTAAACATTACCAGAGGAAATAATACTAATAGCCTTTCACAGCGAAGAAATCAGCTTCTAAGGCATTTGTTATGGAAAGGATTATAATAAATTAAATGCTAAAACTAGCACTGTGCAAGCATTTTGTCTTGGATCAAAATGTTTGCACTGGCTGTTTAAACATTTAATTTATTATAATGAGAAATATCATTGTAAAAATAAGCATGTTAATTAAACCTGAGTTTTGCAAATGTGAGTCATCCCATGTGGACACAGTATAATGAATATAGACAGGTAGAGTCTGCATGCCCTTTTTTTTCTCATTAAGAAAATTAACATTTACATCTTTAAACCCTGCAGCTATTAGTTATTTTTAATGAAATGTGTTGCCATTTCAAAGTTAAGCTCTTATATGATGCAACCAGATATTGCTAGGTCAGGGAAGAACTTTGCAAATTAAGTTGCAGAGAAGTTGTTTGCCATAGATAATTGATAAAAGTTGTTACATGGATAATCAATTTACACAGTTAAATAAATAAAAATAAATAACTGCTAAGAACCAGGTCATGCCAGGGTGATAAAACAAAGCAGTACCCCGGCCATCCTGGGGCCCAAAGGAGCCATGAATTTGGAAGCGACAGACTGAACCTCTTTGTTATCATCTGACAGGGGACCAAGGGACCGTGGGGACTTTTACAAAGGCGATTTGGACAGTGATGGCTTGCTGCTGGTGTGGATGAGAAAGGATGGAGGCAAGACTCTCTTTCTCTTTCAAGTGTAGTGACTGGAAGAAATTTTTTCTACCTTCTCATGCCACTGGTCTCTGGTGCATCCATCTGGTCTTGTCCTGGATTCATTGCATGTGTCAGGTTGTATGCTGATATGTAAACAAAACGCACTTGGATTTACTCCCAGCTCTCTCACTGATATGTGGCGTAGCCTTGAACATGCTCCTTTACCTCCTAGAGGTTCATAAAATGTTCTCAGCTATGGCCTTGCAAAGGGTAGAGGTAGTGTTACTCTGTTTAAATTAACATCCTGCCAAGCTGTTCAGAAGTATCTGAGGTCTCTTTTTGTTGCAGATTACTCCAACAGCCAAAGGTCACAGCAGGCTGCCAGCTCTGGATGGATCCCGTTTCTTAAGTGATCTAGCCACCAAGGGAGGGAGAGAGGAGACGACGAAAGTCTTTGACACAGAAGTGAAATTAAACTCTAGGGAAGGAGGAGACCTTGGTGAATTCTTTTCTAGGAGCCGCAGCATAGAGCTGGAGATGGAATGCTCTCACTTAGGGGTCACACCCCAAATACACTTGTATACTGTTGTCCCACATGCAGAGATTCAGGTGGGAAATTTGTAGATGAAAGCAGTGTTAAGATTTTGATTTGCAGAGGTGCCTCTTCATGCTATTCTCTAGCTAGTTGTCCACTGAACCTGCTCTTAGTATCTGCTGGAGGACTTTTGGAAAGTCAAGGTTCTTGAATTTCTTCCAAGCCCAGTGACATGTTTTGCATGGAAAAGGAGGATGAATTAAGCTGAGGATCCTCTGTACAAAATGAAATTACTTATTTAACTGGGGATCATCCTCTCAAACCTTTATGTGTTTGCAGCCTCTAGACAGCTTAGCCCCCATCATGTGGGTCCCTCTCTCCTGTCTTCCCAAACTCCCTGCTTTTTTTGTCTTCTCACTGTGAGTGGGAGAAGAGTTTTCCAGGTGAAAGTAGGAAGTTGTTGCCCTTTATTCTTCTTTTTATGTCTCTCTGTCCCTCTGAGCTCTCTATCACTGTGACCTCTGCTGACATCCAGCAAAACTCCCCTCTTCTTGCAGGAGCAAATTTAAGTTATCTTGAAGCTATGTTGCTTTAACCACAAAGGAGTATTTCTACACAGAGCATGAACTGTGGAAAAAAAGGAGAACTTGTCTGCATGGACTTTTGGGCTGGTTGTTCTTCAGTGAGTTGCCTCATCCTGGGGGGATGAAGCACATGGCTGGGGTACAGTGACCATCTGCAGAGGAGCCGACCCAGACAAGGCCAGGACTCGTCACCCTGGCAGAAGGCTGCAAGCCATCAGTCAAGGGGGATGGAAGGTCCTGGGAGCTGGGCTGCAAAGATGAGGCTGCCTAGCAGACATTTGCAGGGACAAATGTAATTCCTGTCACTCAGCATTGGGCTATCCACTTAGGTGAGTGGGTAGGAGGCAGGCTCCAGCACGTTCCTCTGATGACAGTTAAGGCAAAGGTTCACAACTTGGAACAGTTTTCAGATCTGAAAGATGAAGTTGCCACAAGTACCTCTGCATTCTTTAGCAGCATTTGACTATATCACCACACAGGATGGCTTCCTTACCTCAGATGTGGGGCTGGTGCATCCTCCTTACTCAAAAAGTACCCTCTAGGCACAGCAGCCAGCCATCCAATGCAGCAGGAGCTGACAGGCAGTTGGGGTTTGCCTGCTGCAGGCTCAGTGCTCATTCCTGTGACCCTGAGGATTCTAATGCCCACTCAAAAATAATTAATAATTATCAACTGAATGAACCCACTAGCTTCTCACACCGAGGCTAAGTAATTGCTTTTCTCGACTTGGTGGCCATCTGCTTCCTTTCCACGGGCATGAGTGTGAAATCAGCTTTGTGTGTGGAGGGATCTGTATCAGAGCTGAGGGGGAAACCCAACTCCAGGGAGGGAGCTTCTCCTAACCATCCATTTAAATAAGGAATACTTGAAGACCTTGGTGTATACAGCGGGAAATAATACTTCTCTTCAGTTACTAGTCTGCATTCTTCAAGCTAAATTTGGGCTTAGGTGACAGTTGAAGAGTCAGTGGGCATTACCACTAGTGATGCTAAGCCTTCAAATTATCCACAAGGCAATGTTTTCTCCTTGACCAACCTTGAAATCGATTAGAAACCTCCAGAGGTTTTACGTTACACGTAGGCTGATCTACTTGTTGGCTGCTGCTCAAAAACACAGTCCTATCTTCTTTCCAGGCCCTGGGGCCCTCTTCTCTCTCTGCCTCCTTCCTAACATTTGCTTGACATCTGGATGAGCTAAATGTGGAGCAATCTACCTGATTTTGTTACTTTGGTACATCTGTCCATGAGCAGATAACTTTCTTGGGTGGTGCTGCCAAAGGAGTCAGGGGAAAATGAAGCTGGAGCGGGAGAGGATGGACCATCCCCTTAGGTGACAGTGCACTCACCTGAATTTCTGTATCCACAAGGTCTGTGCCTGTGTTTAGGGCAGGTGCTTAGTCTGCTGTCATATACAACCGTGAGGCAGTCAACACAGTTATGAGAGGCTAGAGAGCAACTGTGAAAAGAGAATGCAGGTGCCTACTGTGAGATGTCAGCCCTCCTAGACCCCCCTGACCAGCCCTTTTTGTCTGCCACAGGAGTGCAGATGCCTGTCATTCATGTAGACCCTACACATTGGCCACAGAAGTCACATCTTTCTGAATTTTCATCTAAACCCCACCTGATGTCTCTCTGCCTTCAGGACCTGGTCCAGCATTTTCTCACACATTTTCAACACGTCTTGCACGTATTTAGGACACAGGATTAAGCCCCCACCCCAGAGGTCCCAGCCACGTCCACTTAAAAGTGTGAGTGCTGCCACCCTGTTTTAGGAGGAGTCCTGCACCTATAGTATGCACTGCAGGAACCAGAATCAGGCACCTCAGTGATGTTTGACTCCATCACACATCTCGATACATAAAGCATCCTTGAAGGCATTAAACTGGCACAAGACAGAAGAGTGGGTCAGTGGGAATGTGACTAATTTTTTTGGCTGAAGCACCAGAAAAGGCATCCCTGGGATCTCGTCTCCTTGGTGTGTGTGGTGGGTAGATCTTGGTCAGCAGTCAGACCTCTCTGCCCATTTCTCACTCACTCCCTGTCCTGAGTAGGTGGAAAATCAGATGTAAAAAAGCTCATGGGTTGATAGATACAGAGAGATCACCTACCAATTACTGTCATGGATGAAACAGACTTGACTGTGGGAAAACTAATTTAAATTATTGAGAGTTAAAACAGATTTGGAGGCCTGCACAAGGTCGCTAGGGTGTCAGATGCAAGCCCACAGTCCCAGAACATCATTGGGGCACTCAGGAGACATACTGCAGTTATGCCTTAATGGCTGTGAAGGTACACCTGGAAAAGGGCCTGTGGGGTATTATCCACTGCTATGTTTCATGTAAATGTGTCTGTTTCTCCCCTGTGGAGGGGTCTCCTGACTGTAGAGGGTGTCAAGGAGGCTTGGCTGGATTGTAGGCGACTACCAGAGATTCCAGCAGGAGCAGACTCAAGTGCTTTTGTGATGTCCTGCTACTGTAGCCAGTTTGGGCCACAGAATTAATGGTGGCTCAGTGGAGGAGTGCTGTCTCCAGTCCTGTGTCTTGGCACCCCGTCCTCACCTCTGCCCTCTGAGCCAGGGAAAAGCAGACAGGAGAAGGTAGATCTTTGTGAGCAAGAGGTTCTGTGGTCATAGTCTCATCATGCAACATAGGGCTGATGTCACATCATTCTTGGCAAATAAATGGAATTTAACTGATAGGACTGCTGCATTAATTTCTGAAGTATGTTAGCAAAATTCTCAGTTATGATAATCAAAAACTAAAAGAAAAAAACTAGGGCATACACAGCGAAATAACATCAATGGAGCAAATGTTTGATCCAAGGGACTTAGCCCAGGAGCTAAGCCTTGGGCTCTCCTCTGCACTCAGCTGCACTTTGGGTGGTGTGCGCTCTTATCTGATGGAGCTTGGAGACTTCTCTCACCTAATTTTAGGCATCTAGGAGTCTAGACTGCTGCCCCTTGCCCTTACAAGAAAAGGGGAGATCAGGAGCTTCAGTGATGCACCTGAACAGTCTCCATTGCCCGGCCAGGTCAAGATGAGATGCTCTCAGAAGTCTGTATCTTTCCACTAACCAGAGAGTCCCTGTGAAATGACGGGCTCAGATTTAAATACTAAGTGGTAAAAATCATTTTACAGCATGTGGGATGCTAGAACACATGAGTCCCATATCCCAGAGAGACTGTAGTTGCTTGCTGCTGAAAGCTGTTTTGGGAACAGGAAGAGGTGACTTTATTTTCCTGCCTTTTCAAGGTTACCTTGCATTGGGGTGGCCCAAATTCCTGATCAGGCAGTGAGGAGCATCAATCCACTTACAGAAGGGCACAAGCTCTGTTGCAGGAAACAGCACGAATTTGATGCCAAAACCCAGTGAAATGAACTCTCCTTCATCTGTGACTACCTCCTGTTGGCCCTTCCAGGGGAGCCTAGGGACCTGTATGAAGGTGTTGGGGTATGTAACCCGGGCTTTTGAACTAGATGAGGAAGAACCAGCTTATCAGATAGCCCTGCTTTTTTTGACAGAGAGCCTTTCCTTCCCTGAGTTCAGCTATGACTAATTACTTCCCATGCAGGCATTGCTGCTCTGCATCACTGGTGTTTAGCCAGAAGGGAGGCTACCAGCTTTCCTTCTCAGCACCCGTCCTTCAGCCACAACTTAACTCTAAATTTAACCAAAATGACCCTCTAAGTTCATTAGATGCATCATGATTTTTACTACCAGACTTTAGAGGAATCACCAGAAATGCTCACCTGTTTTCCTGACCATAGGAGATATATCACTAACATAGCTTCCCAATTAACTCTTGCATCAGCCTGATTTAAATTCCCTTCAAGTACAATCTCTGAAACTCTTTGCCTACCACAAATATTCACACCTTGGCTTTTATGAAGCCCCAGTAAAAACTCAGACCCCGTGTGCATAAAAACTTGATTGGATTCTGCCACTCTTGCTACATGGGCTTGAGAAAGCTGGAAGTTGGAGGAGAAAGGGGATTTTTTTTGGTTAAGGGACATACAGGTGAGATAATATTTTCTACTTCTATTTTGAGACACAAAGCCAAATAGAGCCTTGTTTATATCTAAGAAGGTTTTATATTTCCTTGGTGAGTCATATTCTATATATATGTACCATATTAATTAGATAAATAGTTAAAGAATTCATGATAAAACCCCAAAGCTTTGCCATGTACAGATTTTTGGATTATGGATTTGAACAAAATGCAAAATTATATAGTCCACATAAGGAGCAGTTCTCCCTTTTGCAAAACTTCAATCAAATATTAAAACTTCAGTTGAAGCATTACTTCTGGTGTAAACATTTTTTTGAACACAGGAAGAAACATTCATACTTCAGTTTGTTTGATTAAATGCTGTTCTATACCTGATGTCAGCAGAAGGATTTGAGATCTGCTTTTAGCTTGAAACCCCCATAGGAAGGAATTTCAAAGCTCTGTATGATTTTTTTTGCCAGCATAGTCATTTCAGGGAGGCAAGAAATATATATCATAGAAAATGTCAATATAATCAACATTTTTAATTCCTGATTTATACACCTTTCCCTTGAGGTATAAATATATGTACACAGACACAAGCTACTGTCCTTTAGTAAAGCTGCTTTAACAAGGGGTGAACATTCGAGCACACACCGTAGAGCCTGACTCAACGTCTCAGCCAGAACAGGAAGCGAGGTGCTCGGGTGGCTGCTGAGGCAAAGACATCGGCACAGCACGAACATTTCCTCCGATGAACGGAGCTTCACTTGCTTCCCTAAAATTACACCACTCCCCGCCCGTGAAGGATCGAGCTGGAAAAGCTCAGACCAGGCAGCGACAAGCAAAGGCTGGCTCTGTTACCCAAGCCTCCCTCCCACCCAGCATTACAAGCTTTAGAGCTAAACCTCCAGAGGTATTGCCAGAGACCAAGGATGGGCAAGACTAAAAGTAGCTCCTTCCCACTGCATTTCCCAGCACAAAATATTTTTGTTGACCTGTGAAGACCTCTATGCCCTGAAGCACGAAATCCATGAACAGAACCCTCTGAACATCACAAAACCTTTATTAGTGTTTATCAGTGATACAGATTACAGGAACCAAAGGCAATTAAATAACACTTAAGTTGACCACAGACTCAAGAATTACAAGTCACATTTGGCAAGGCAAACTTCTCAGTACACTGGGTTGCTTAGGTTATTATTACACCGTGAAAGAGGAATTTCCCTTACAAGATTATACATATTCAGGATATTATTATTGTTATTACTGTGTCTTTCAGACAGCTCCTTTGGCAAGAATTCCCATTTTAAAGTATTTATTATATAAAAATATAACAAATTTTCATTATGTACAAACATTACATTACACAATGTACAGGTTAAAAACACTACAAAAAATGGCAGGCCATGGGTAAACCAAAAGCAAAAGAAAAAACCCCAATGTAGAAAACATGAAAAGAAATTTAAATACTGCACATTTCATAAAAATTACATTAACTACAAACAATTTTTTTTGTTTGCAAATATCAAACAGTACTGATCTGATTGGAAATCTTTCCCAAACGACTTCATTTTTAAGGCACATCTTGCATATTTACACATACGACACTGGATCTGGTCAATAACTTAAAGGCTCTCGGGAGTGACCTAGTTGTGTGCGCAGGGAGGGGTGCACTCGAGGGGGAGCACGCTGGGCTACGCCTTCTCAGTCGTCTCAGTCTGGGGGCCCAGGTATCTAGTCGAGGGGGCTGGGAAGAGGGGCACCCCGATCTCCTGGAGGTCGGGGAGCCGTGCGGGGCGCGGCGGGGAGAGGAGCGTGATCGTCCGGTCAAAGTCCCTGTGCAGCACCTTCTCATAGACACTCTGGAGCCCGACTGTTTTGGGCAGCTGGGCTTGATAAAAGTTGTCCCTGCGAAGGGGATCCCTGGGCAAGGATGTGCTCTTGCAGAAGGTGGAGAGGGGTGCTGAAGGATGTGGAGAGGGGTGAGGGTTGGCTCGGCCACAGGAGGGGCTCCAGCAGCGGTCGGAGTGCCCCAGGATCTTGCATTCAGCTGTGCACGCCCACAGACCTAGAGAGAGATAGGGAAAGAGAAAACCTGTCGTTACTGCAGGAATAGATCCACACCGTTCACAATCCTCAGAGTTCCCAGTCACAGGATGATTCACTGCACTGACAGTAGGAGTGGGGAGGTGATGCTTTGCAGCACAACAAAAACCCATGCTTGGTTAGGTAATGTTGTTTTGTTATGGATATTCCTTTGCAATTCTAACTTAAAGGGAACCTTTTCCTGGGAAGAAAATCCAATCCTACAGCACTTCCAGCATATGCTAGTTTGTGCTGGGCTCTCAGCACAGAGAGGAACCAACATCTAACAGCCTGCTACAAGGAGACGGGCAGTTTGAGGCATGCAGTGTCTGGCTTCCCCTTCCAGCTGCCCCACTTGATCACTGTGCCCCACGGATGGGTCCCTTCATGCACCTCCCCACCCACCCATCTTTCTGTCTGAGGTCCAGTGGGGAGCAGGGGCAGAGCCCTTACCGTTCTGCATGTGTGTGATGAGATCTTTCTTCAGGGCATCTCCGCTGATATCTGAGTCGCTGTCGTTAAAATCACTGTCACCTTTGCCACTGTCTTTGCCACTGAACTTCTCTGCCTCCCGGCCGGAGATGGTGTTGAAGGAGTGTCCCTTCCAAATGGCCACGGGGGGAGCAGGCTCCTTGCTGTAGCTCGGAGTGGCAGCAAAACCCTGCTGGTGGGGAGAAAAAAAAAAAATCAGAGGAGACATGAGAGAGGGGAGCAACGAAAGGTAAACCAACATTAACTGCACCTCTGCAATTCACATCCTCCAAGACATGCCCCACTTCCCTGTGATGGGACCTTACCTCCCCACTCTGTCCCCTCAGCCTCTTCTGACCCTCGTAGAGGCAAGTGCTGTCGCTGCCGCTCTCAGTGGTGGAGATCTCTTCAGCAGCTGGAGAGGGGTCGGGGCTGGTGAAAGGGGTTTTGCTGGGAAAGGTTCGTACCTCAAACATGTTCCCCCTCTGGCTGCCCTCCTCCTGATGGCCCTTCTCCAGGTGGGAGATGTCTATTTGGTCCTTCAAGGCAGTGTTGTTTTTGATGTTGTTCCCTTTCTTGCGCCTGTTGCAGGTGGTGGCGATGGTGATTATAGCCACCAGGAGGAGGGTGCAGCTGCCTGCCAGGACAACGATTACGATCAGAGGGATGTCCCACTGCAAAGCCTTTCCCTCCCAGGAGCTGGGCTTGGTTATGTCTTGGATACTGGACGGAGCAGTGGCAGTCACCAGGAAGTTGACTGTGGCAGTTGTGGCCAGGGGAGGTCTGCCATTGTCTGTTACAGTGAGGACGACCTTGAATAGCTGTCCCAGCTCTTCAGAGAGGTCACCCTTCAGCACAATGTCCCCAGTACTTGGGTTGATGGTGAAAAGGTCCTGCTGGGACTCTTCCAGGAAGGCAAAGGTGAGCTCGGCATTGGCCCCATCATCTGCATCTCGAGCTTTGATTTGGGCCACCAGGGAATCACGGGAGGTCTTGCTGGATACACCGATTTCTACAGTCCCATTGGTGAGCACTGGGTGGATGATGACAGGAGGGTTGTCATTCTGGTCCACCATTCTCACTTTGACAACGGTGCTGCTGGAGAGCTGCGGGGAGCCACCATCAGTGGCCTGGATCCTCAGGTCCAACTGCTTGAGGATCTCGTAGTTGAATGTCCTGAGGGCATAGATGGCCCCGGTGGCGGGATCCACCGAGACGTAGGTGGAGATGGGGGCCCCCATGACCTGAGTCTCCAGGAGCCGGTAGGTGACCTTACCATTGTGGCCAAGATCAGGGTCACGAGCCACCACTGTGGTGATATAGGCACCCGGGGGGTTGTTCTCTGGTACAGCCACCTCGTAGAGGGGCTTGGCGAACAGCGGTGCATTGTCGTTCTCATCGCTCACCCGCACCGTGTACTGGCGGACGGTCTTGAAGGGTGGCGAGCCCAGGTCCTCAGCCACCACGGTGAGGTTGTACTCAGGGATGCGCTCACGGTCCAGCGCTGCCGTGGTGACGATCATGTAGCTGTCCTCGTAGGCTCGCTGCAGGGCAAAGTGGTCGTGGCCACGGAGGCTGCAGCGCACCTGCCCGTTGGCACCTGAGTCACGGTCCGTGGCGCTGACAAGGGCCACGAAGCTCTCAGTGGCTGCCGCCTCGCTGACGTAGGCCACGCCAGCAGCACTGGCAGCACCACGGAGGGCACTGATGCTGATGCGCGGAGCGTTGTCGTTGACGTCGGTGAGGCGCACGACGACGGTGCAGGTGGCAGCACGGGGGCTGGCACCGCGGTCCTGGGCACGCACGTCCAGCTCGTAGGTGCGGGTGCGCTCGTAGTCCACGGCGGCCTCCAGTGTGAGGTGGCCGGAGCGCGGGTCGAGGCGGAAGAGCCGCCGTGCCTCAGGGGGCACCTGGCTGCTGAAGGCATAGACCACCTCACCATTGGGGCCCTCGTCAGGGTCAGCAGCATCCAGATCAAGCAGCAGGGAGCCGGGCGGTGCATCCTCGGGCAACTCCACCGTGACTGAGCTCTGGGCAAAGGTTGGGCTGTTGTCATTGGCGTCGAGGACACGGACATGCACGGTGGCTGTGCCTGAGCGTGCTGGACTGCCACCATCCTTGGCCACCAGCTCCAGAGTGTAGGAAGGCTGGCGCTCGCGGTCCAGTTCCTGGAGCAGCACCAGGTCGGCACAGCGTGCCCCATCTGCCCGTGTCTGTGCCTCCACACCGAAGTGGCTGTTGAGGGAGACCTGGAAACTCTGGATGGAGTTGGAGCCCACGTCCTCATCCACAGCCACCTCCAGCGGGAGGCGAGTGCCGGGTGCAGCACTCTCCGACACCTCTAGCGCCATCTGGGCATGGGGGAAGCGCGGTGCATTGTCATTGATGTCACGCACCTCCAGCTCCACGTGCACCAGGCGGTAGCGCTCCCGCCAGCAGCTCACCACGTCGAAGGCCAGGACACACTGGGGGGCTTGGCCGCACAGCCGCTCCCGGTCCAGCCCCGCTTCACCGATGCTCAGCTGCCCGTCCTCCTCCCGCACCCGCACCAGCGAACTGTTGCTGAACTGCCGCATCAGGCGAAAGCTCATCTCCCCCGGCGCCTTCACCGGCATCTCGTCTGCCAGAGTACCGATCACCGTGCCCGGCGCGCCCTCCTCGTCTGTGCGATACCTCACCGTCTTGCAGCGGGACAGGGCCAGCAGGCAGGCGGCGGCCAGCAGCCGCAGGGAGCTCATGGCAGCGGCGGGGGCTGAGCCCGACGGCGCGGAGCGGGCGGGCTGTGCGCGGGACCGGCCAAAAGCACCGGGATGGCTCTGCGGCCGTCTGCGCCCCCCGCGCCGCCGCGCGCCTTTCATAGACGGCGCTATGCAAATGAGCGGGCGGCGGAGCCAATGGGAGGCGGCGCGGCTCGGGCGGCGGGCGGCCCCCGGCGCTCCCCGGGCCGGGCCGGGAGCGGGGTCGCGGGGCGCTCGCCTTTGTTTTCTTTAACTCTGCGGGGTCTGGGGGCTTGCTTTTCTTTTTTTCTTCCCCCCCCACCCTCTTCCCCCGCACCGTAGCTATTTCTTTCCTCCTATTTATTTATTTCTTTTTTACCCCACTCCTTTCCTCCCGCTCTTCCCTCTCTCCAGAGGCGCGGCAGCGGAGCTGGCGCGGAGAGCGCGGAGTGCGATGCGCGGTGGGGTTTGTTAATCCTGCCGACAAGTCGGGACAGGTGCCGTGTCTCGGGATGCCGCGGCATGCCGTGCCGAAGCATGTCGCGCCGTGTCGTGGCATGTCGCGCTGTGTCGCGGCGTGCCGAGCGGTCGCGGGCGGGGGCGCGCACTAGCGGGGTGCGGGGGGGCGGCGGGGCGGCATTCAGCTGCGCCCGGAGTGGTGTGTCACTCGCGTGAGAGCCTGTGATCAGCGCCGTAAGTCGCCTTTCAGGAGGTGTCCCCGCATGCTTTAGTATGCATGTCACCGCCCGGGTTTCTTAAGCCTGGGGCACTAGCAGGCGAGGAGGAAAAAAAGAGAAAAAAAAAGTTCCAAATAGGATTTAGCATAAGCTTGAGGAGATTTGGAAAGGTTTCAAAGATCAGGCTGTATCAAAGGCTTATGAAGCCCTCGTTAGCTGTAGAAATATAATAGCATGGCAGGCTATCCCATTCGAGGAACCAATGTCTGTATTATTTCACTATGACAGGCTAAAGGGAGAGAAAGTTGAACAGTTTCCACAGAGGAGTTGGACTAAGTTGAATATAATGAGCAAACGCCACATGTATCCATTATGTCCCTCTATTCATTCCCAATCACTGCCATAACTCTTTGACTAAACGATGATGAGCGCTGAATTACACACAATGCCCTGCTCATATTAAAATACATTTAAGACCTATCCCTCCTGGTGCCCTGTTACGCCTATTCACAGGATTTTCTTTTTGTCCTAATAGGGCCTCTCTGGGAAGCAACACCAGTCTCGTTCCAGAAGAACAAAATAACAGCATGAGGCTGAAACCTGGCACGAACCGGGGGGAACGAAACCATCTGCCCCGCAAGGCACCGAGGCCCTGCGCGGAGCCCGCTGCAGCCTCCCAGCCCCGCAGCACCTCAACAGCAGTGGGGAGGGCGGCTGCCGGCCTAAGCCCACGGAGAGAAGACCTGATAGGAGGAAGATGGGAGTCCTGAGGGGCAACTGCTTCTCCGGGAAACCTCATGCCTCTCCTCTCCTCTCCTCTCCTCTCCTCTCCTCTCCTCTCCTCTCCTCTCCTCTCCTCTCCTCTCCTCTCCTCTCCTCTCCTCTCCTCTCCTCTCCTCTCCTCTCCTCTCCTCTCCTCTCCTCTCCTCTCCTCTCCTCTCCTCTCCTCTCCTCTCCTCTCCCCATGTCTCAGGGAGCCCAAGAGATGCATTGTAAAGGAAGGTGGTGACAAACAGAACGCTGTGCAGTCCAACCCCTCTCCGGTTTCCTTTGGAGACCCGGGATAGAAGCGCTGGGCTGGGCACAGGGAGCGCTGCAGCATCCCGGGGTCTCCATGCCGGGCGGCGTGCGGGGGCGCGCGGGGCGCTGCGCGGGGCGGCACGCGAGCGGGGGGCGGCGGGCTGCCCGCAGCGCCGGCTTATGGAAATGGGATTTAAATCGCGCCTCGGCCCTGGCTGCGGGGGCGCGGGGAGGGGGGCACGCTCCGCCGCCAACAAAAGCTCCCTGAACGCGCGGTTTCCATACGAACAAACCTCCACGGAGCTCTTTTCTCCTGCCCGCGGGAGCTCCGCAGGCGGGGAGGGTTCGGGCCGGGCCGCTCAGAGCCGGCCGGAGTCCGCACCGGCCTGAGGTCCGAGGTGTTAGAGACTGGGACCGGGCTGCCTGGGAACGGGGCCGCTGGTCGGGAGCGGGCAGTGGGCAGCGGGGCGGCCCCTCGTGTGTAACAGGATTATCTTTGCCATTTCAAGTTCCATACAGCATGTAATTTATTTTTAATTAGGATTAGATCGAGCAGGGAAGGAGAGCAGACCTTTCCCCCCACCTCCCCCTCCCCGCAAAGGCATGGCTATTCCACGAGGAGATCTTATTCTTTACAAAAACGCCAATCAATCGATAAACCAGGACCTGTGTTCACCTCCCACGCACTTTGCAGGAGAAAAGGGTGAAAAGGGCTGTATTTTCAATGTGTGCTCAAGTATCTGAATCAGAAGGGGAGGCTTGGAAATCTTTCCCATCCACTCGCTCCTGCTCTCACATGCTTTCTATCCAAACCCATTTTCAAGAGGGACACTGTGGGGTCTTGCTCCTCATATTTTTTTCTAATGTGTATTTTTGTTTTATAGTTCAAATGCACTTTCTGCCTGCTTGGGTTATTCTTTTTCTGCTGTCATGACTTCAAGTCCCCAATGTATCAGTCTCTCTGCCTTCTCCCCGATAGAGTCCACCACAGAAATGTTCTGAAAGGCTAGTGAAGAATCCTGTTTTACAGCTTAAAATAAACATAAGGATCAGCTGCATTAAAAGCACTTCTTTGAAATATTGTGGTTAAACAGCCCAGATTGGTTGATTGCTCCATGTGGGGACATATGTTCTTGCAAACTGTGCGTATTGTTACTAATGGGGATTCTCACACCACAGCCTTTCCTTTGAATCTGAGGCACTGGTGGTTTCTCCGGAGCTGTTGCAAGGTTGTTTTAATAATTTACCAGCTCTCTTGCACTTAGCGTTGTTGCGGAGACTCAGAGCGTGCAAAGAAGGAGGTGTTTTGCAGTGTCCAGAGGTCTGATCTCTGCTGCCAAGCTCCTTTCTGTACCTCTTTAGACACAAAAATCAAAGCTGCTTCGAGAGATGGGTGCCAGGCAAAGGAAAAAACAAGGCTTCCCCATGCTCGTCTGTGAACCTGGGTTCTTGGGTAATGTGTTGCTCCCAAGGAGGGGGAACACTCCTAGATCACCAGCCTGCTGCCAGTATCAGTCAAGTAAGCGATTGCCAGCAAATCACTCCGTGTTTCTCTTTTTCAGGTTTAAACTTACTTCTTTTTTCTCCACATTTAGTCCTTGGAAATAAAGTTTGTGGGTGCTTTTCCCTCTCCTCAGGTATTGCCTTACAAGGCGTGGCAAAACCCCAGGATCTCATTCTGTTCTTCACTCCTCCAGCTGAGCAATGACTCTTAACTGCTTTTTGCCATCACTTTCAGCACAGTAGGTTCACATATGTCTCAAGGTGTCAAGTGTTCCCAGTGCAACAGAGTAAGACTTCCCTCCTGTCAACAGGTGCCTGGGATCCTGCCTAGGGATCTCTGTTCATTGAGATAAGCTAGAAGGTCGTATATTTTAGAGGTGTGAGAGAAGGTAAGGCTCCCACTGAATTCCCATCTAGTATCTCAGGACCACATGTACCTTGAGGAAGAGTGTGCAGCTTCATGCAAGCACAGGGCAGTGTGTTTCCCTGTTGCACAATATACGTAGTTCCCAGGAGATCTTAAGGACATCAAGCCTTGGCTATTGAAAGTGCCCCTCTCTGGCTCTCTCATAGGCTGTATGGTGAGTGCGTGCCCTGGGGGTGATGGGGTGAGATCCCATTGCAGCACAAGCCCTAGGGTGGAATGACTGCCTCTCAGGAGAAGCCAGGCTACCTGAGCATGGTTTCCAGCTGGTTCTGCTCACCCACATACAGGAGGCTCTGTTCGACCCTCCCTCCAGACATGAAGTTGAGGTGCCACATGTCCCCCCACCCCTTGTCTCTTTGTCTGCATAATGGTGACATGGCCCTCCCGCCCTGGAAACTCATCTCCATGCTTAGGCCCTGCCTCTTTCTTCTTGAGCATCCCCACGGCTTGGCTTTCTTGGAGTGATCTACAAAAACAAAGGAATTCCTTCTGCTTCAGGGCCTAAACAATCCCCACTGTTTAATCATTTCTGCTGAAACTAAGGAAGTGTGGGTTAACCTGTCAAGCTCTGCCAGCCTGGGCTGACCAAAACCCCTGGAAAACAAAAGAGTGGAACTAAGCGGGGAAGGGTTTTGTTGCTCTCTGACTGTTTGTGTTGGAGGGTAGCATGCAGCATTGTGCTTCTGTCTCCAGCCATGTGGGCTATAGAAGGCACGGCTGCAAACCTTCCCGTGAGCTGAGGGTTAGTACCAAGGTTATAAATCATTCTGATCATTTGTTTATTTACTTCAAATTCTTCCCTGCCTGCATCTCCCCTCTGTGAAATGTGGGTTAGCAGAAGGAGTTTGTTTTGCAGAAGAAAGAAATTTTGTGCCCGTACCCCCCACCCGGCAAGCAGTTTTGATTCCACAGGGAATTTATTTTTTAATTGGATTAATTTCTAGCCTCTCCCGGAGTAGCAGCTGGGGTCTTTGATTCAAGAGGTTAAAACAAAGAGGCATGAAACAAAAGACCAGTTTTCTGCATTCCCCACACAGCGTGGGCCTCGTGCGAGCTGCCTGGAGGTATCCCTTGGGGCAGTGCATTCCTAAAGGTCTCCCCATGTCGTCCTCAGCCAGGGTCTACTTCAGGTTTTTGGGGGTGTTTCCTGGTCTGTCTTGCCTGCAAGATATCTGAATATGAGGTTTTGCCTCCTAACCCAACTTACGTTCCCTCACAACCTTACTTCTTGGTGTCCCTTTCTTTTTCTGCTCTTCTGCCCACCCCTTTCCCAGCTCTCTTTACCCTCTATGTTTTCTGCCCCAAAAGAGACAAATGAGACTTTTAAGCTGTTGAACCAGGAGGCAGGTTCTCATGTTCAGTTCTCAACTTTCTCATCTGTAGCAAGGCTCAGCCTCACCAAGGTCTGAGATATTTAGGTATTCAATTGTCATTGAGTGCTGTGGAAGTTGGACATATTTTAGCTTGACTGTGGGCTTGAGGTTCTCTCAGGTTCAACCCCTCATGTCTACAGATTGTGGGTGCATTGGACAGGTGACAACCCAAGTCCTGCTGTTTGCCCACTACAAAGAGTGTTAGGAGATCAGAGATGCCCTTAGAAGTAGCTACCTTTGTTATGCACGTCCCTTCTGGCTATTTTGCCTTGGTGCCTTTGGTTTTAGGGAGTGCAGGTAGCAGAGTAGTTATTCATGTCTGTCCCCAGCCTGGACCTTTAGGAGAAGCACTTACCTTCTCCATAGCTTGTGGTCTGATCAGATCACAGGGATATTAAAGAGGGGAGCTGCACAGCTTCTGTCCCTGGCTGTTGTGAATTGGTGCTCCTGCTCCGTGGCTGCTGCTACATTCCTGGCTGGGATGTCTTTCATAGCACTTTGAAGGTGTCCGGATTGATATATTTGGCTTTCCTCCAGCAGCTCCTTGTTTCCTCCTGGGTCTCATTCACACTCTCCTCCTTGAAGGACTGTTTGGAATTTTAGACTCTTACAAATGATGAATGGGTGGAAAAAATACACCTCTTAGCTCCTAGAAAGAAGTACAGTCCTCTGTGAATACTTATGTATGGTGGTTGTAATGGGCTCCACTGATTTCTCTGAGAAACAGCTCCCTGGCTATTTGGTGTGCAAAGTTCCTTTCTGCATGTCCTTCTGCTGCCCCTGCCCAGCCAGTGTCACCCACCCAATGTCACACTAAACAAATATGGCCCAGTCTCTCTTTGGGCTCTGCTTTCTACAGTTTTGGATGTCCTTCCCAGGAAGATAATATCCAAATACAAGCACAAGAATAGTTACATACATGCCAATATATTTTTACGATGCCCATAAAAATAGCCTTCCCATTTCTCTGCTGTCTCTATGTTTTCAGTACTACCCCGTACATTTGATTTCTCACCCCCTCCACTGATACATCTGTGGCATAGGACGGGACATTGGGCAGCAATCCTTGTTGAGGTCCTGGAAACTGAGAAGTTGCATTAGCGTGATGCCATGCTGGAGCTAATTAGCCCAATATCACAGCGGGGTTAATGAGTTTGGGCACAGTGCCACAGCTTCTAATTCCCAGGCCGAGGGGCCCTGCAAGTTCTAGCCCTGCTCTGCTCCCAGTTGTTTCCCGGAGGATTACAGTGAGAGGCAGCATGGGGGAAGAACACGACAGAGAATCAGGGACTCAGACATGTGCCATGAGTCCCTTCCTCCATCTCGCCTCTCCTTCTCCCCCCTGCTTCCCCCCTTGTCCTCCATCTTAATCGCGCCTCAGCTTGCAAAGTCAGAGCCCCCAGCTGTGAAGGACTAAGTCTCTTCTTCTCCCAGGCTCCTGAGCGGCAGCCGGCTGTGAGCAAGAGTGTGCCTCGTGTCACTTCTCTTGAAGAGGCTGTGAGAGCAGGGCAAGAGCTCAGATGCAGGCGGCTGCCGCACTTGGCCTCCTGCCAGGGCAGGAGCACGCTCTGCGAGCATCCTCCCTCAGCCGCCTGCTTCCAGGGCTGGGAGTCTGCCCAGCACCGGGTTTTATTTGGCATAGTAAGGTGCACCCCGCAGCTGAAGGATGTGGGGGGAGTGGTGGTGAGTTCCATCAGGCTGATCTCCTTCGTCCCGGTTTTGGGATCATCTCCCTTTCAAGGTGCAGGAGGGCTCAGTGTTAAATGTCTCTCTCTGCCCCCGCCCTTAATGTGTTGGGTGATGGATTTTATCTTCGATGTCTGCCAGGGTGTTGCTGCCTGACATGCGGCCAGCATCAGGCAGAGCAGGGCAGGAAAACAGCACAAAGCTGCACAGAGGAGGATGGAGAGCAAACACATCCCATTACAAGAGAGATGAAAAAGCTTTGGATATTCCTACTGAGCTGATGAGAAGCAAATTTTTCAGAAGCTTGGCAAATCTGGTTCTTAAATCATTTGGGTGCTCTTGAGCATTTCATCCAGGATTTTGCCTTAAGATTTTCTTCTGCATTTCATGCTGTTTGAGGCCACTGGTAGGCTTCATTTTTTTGACGGTATCTGCCATTCTTTGACCTCTGCAACACCTCCAGACCTCTGACACATTCCTGTACACACTGTTCATCTTTCATGCATGGCATTTGCTCATTCCCCGCATACGCTTCACTGGAGGGGTCTGGCTGAGAAGACAGAATGTTGGCCCGAGGTGATGTGACCTGGGACTGGAGCTGGTGACAGAGTGGAGAGGAGTAGAGCTGTTTCTGTGGCTGAAGGATGCATGTGTACCACAGCTCTGAAGGGCACGTTTGCCCATCTTTAGGAGTTAGCCAGTCAGTCCTCAAATGTCACCTGTCCCTCCTGCACCTGTAAATGTGCATCTCAGCAGGACAAGGAGGCGTTTTGGAAACCACTGCAGTCTCTATGGCTGCATCTGCAGCACTGAATAAAATGCTCCATACTCTGGCTCTGCTTAGTTTACTTCTGCAGACATATTCTGTAAAGATATAACCCTTTTACAATTTGTGGGGAATTACTTGTTTACCTTTTCAAGTTTAGCCATTTGATGCCTTCACTTATTTAACTCCCTTTAAAAAGAGGTGCACATTGCTGCCCTTTGTCTGTGGTTTTTGCATCTGGAAATACAGACACCATCACATATTTCACACGTGATCCCCAGGAAAAAAGTATCATCTGCCCTCGAAGTCTCCAGAATTCTGTTCCGAAAAGTTAAATAAATTGTTATCGCTTCTTAAGTGCCATAATAAATGTATGGAATGATCTCACATAAAAGCTGGAGGCTTAGAGAGTAGGTGCTAAAGAAATGCATCAAATTAGACCAAAAAAGAGGCATAAAATCTATGTTATCCCAAAAGATAAGGGCTGGCAGCTTAAGGGACTTTACTGTTTGCTGCTGTACTAAACATCAAATTCATTTCTCTGCCGAAAAGAATTTGCATCTCTGCGGTGAGCAGATCTGAAGGCTTTGTTTTTCCGGGGAGGTACATGCTGCGAGAAAAGTAGGAAATGATGCAATCCTGCGCGGTTTGTAAGTGAAGGGTCACAGAAGGGTGAAGCCTCGCCAAAACTAAGAAACAAGCAGTTCGAGATGCTCTTGGAGCATCCTGAACATTTAGAACTGAAGAGGTTTGAGTTTGCCTCAGCAACATTATGTATGTATATGCATGTGTTATATATTATAATGAATATGATAATTACAGAAGATAATTTATAATATATGTGTATTATATATGTGTCTCCTCAGTAGGCTAAAACAATGCCATGAGAGTGTAAAGAAATGTGAAATCTAATTACTGTAGCTGTGTAAGTGAAGTAATGAGGAGCTTGAGAGTGTGACTGATATGCAATTAGATACTAAACTAATGAGCAAGCTGTCTACAGTCCATCAAAAGAGTGAGGGAGGCTTGTGCAAGACACCCCTGGCATTGCAAAGAGGACGATATATCACATCCAAATGCAGCTCACTAATGACTGGAGATTGTGTGCTCAGCTTGGGGATAAAGCCATTAACCAGTCAAAATATCTGTGGTAGACCCACAGGAGATAGGACAGTAAAAAGTACAAAATATAAAGAACTGCAAGTATGTATAGGAGAGCTGTAGTTTGGATTGAAGATTCTGGATTAGTGACTCCCCAGAATTTCGTTTGCTGTGCTATCTTACCCCAGATAAAACAGTCAGAGTGAGAAACTGGTGTCAGGTTGGGTGGCGTGGGTGGTAGTGTAAGTCTTGCCTTGGGAGAGCTGGGCTGGGAAGGGGCAGCAGAGAGCCAGGCAAAGGTAGTGGAGGCAGAGACAGCAGGTACTGTTGGGGAAAGGGACTCAGGGCTCACTATGTCCTGTCTACAGGAGCTTATTCTTCAGCATGTATTAACTGTTATAAGCTGAAAATTTCCATCCGGGTGTTGACTTCAGGCTGTTAGTTCTTTCTAAGAGAAAGTTTCAGCTGAAGCAGGTTAGTTATCTCCAGAATGGAAACTAGGGTAAATTTATCCTAGGATTTTTTATGGTTGTTTTGCCTGTGGGATAAATATCCAGGCTTTAAAATTTTTTTTTTCTTTTTTTTCCTCTCTCTAAATTATAGAGTTCTCATGGTTTCATTTGAGGACCTGACATTTTGCAAGAAGATGCAAGCAGGTGACTTGTATCATTTTGGTAAGCATTCAATCAAACTGGACTACACATTTTAAATGGTGCAGCCTGTAGGATTTAAGTGGAATAGAGATTAGGCAGGTAACCTTTCCCTCCTTTTTCCTGGTCTGCCACAAACTTGAATCGGTACTCTGGCTACTTGAGAGACAGAGCCAGCCATTTGACTGGTATCAGGAAAGAGCCATCAAAACCTTCTAGCAAAACACCCCTAATGCTCTTGATTTCTGGAATGGTTGGCCATGGTAGCCCAACGCTGGTGTTGGCTCTGTGTTTCCTCAAAAAGGACATGGTCTATAGAGTGGACCTAAGGTTTGCAACTATGGAGACAGGTGCGGGAGAGCTGGTGATGAAGTTATGCTTTTCCAGGATCTGTACCTGAAAGGAAATGTGAATAAAGCATCATGGATTTTGCAATGTCAGACCCTACAGAGTGAAAGGAAAGCTAGCCTTGAGTATTTCAGCTTAGGTGTGCAAAATTAGCAGATATTAATCTACTAACTTGCAGCTCTGTTTCTCAGCTCACCAGCTATAATGTGGAGTTAATGATACACCTTCCTTCCACAGGTTCATTATGGAAATAAGATAATTAACATCTGTGAATCACTCTAATTTAAGAGCAAGGAAGGCCAAAGAAAAGTCTATGAGTAAATTATTGCTTGCATCCTGAGCAGAGCTTGAGTGATGTGAGGAAATTATGACCAAGGAGCAAAGACCCAGAATATGCCACTGAAGCTCTTGGGTCTGCATGGCAGAGTAGGAGAATGGTGGAGAAGTACACTTCTCTGGGCAAATAAGGATTGCATCACGGTGTGACCATTGCTGCAAAGACCACCTTAGGCCTCATATTTTCTAGTTTAAGTGCCTGACTTTGCAGTCTTACCAATGTACTTCCAGCACAGTTCTCTTGGGTTTCATAGCCATGGAAATATATAGGTCTGGGGAGGGAAAACTCTGTCCTGTTTGCCCTGTAATGATGCAAGCTGGCATGATGGAGGTTTAGATCAGTGATTGCTTATTAAGCTACAAACTTTGGCTGCCCAGGTTACTTTTGTTACTGTCCTCCAGGTACACAGTGACCTTCTCGGTCTCCTTTTCCCTGCAGCTGTAAACCTTTGCTCTTTCTGCTTTGAGGAAGAAACCTCTGCATGGGACTTTCTTGTTTTGCTGCCTTGGGAGTGTGACTTTAGAGAATAAATAGCAGTAAAGCTTTATTTGGAGACTGCAGCTTCTTGAGGAAGAAAAGGCTGAAGACCAGGTGAGCCTTAAAGCAGAGCTTTGCAGAACTCATTTTGGGTGGCCAAAAATGATGCACAGGCAAAGTTTGGTTAAGGTGTGCTTTGTGAGTTTGAAGGTTCAGGTCTTGGCCTCTGTGTGTATTCTTGGGCAAGACACCTCCTTGTATTCCCATTAAAATAGCACTCCACAGAGGGCAGTGGGTTCAGCCTGTAGCTAGGTCCTTTTGAAATCCTGAAATGAAAGGAATCAAAGCTATTGATTTTATTTTTCTAAAACCCTTCCAGACACCTAAAATCTCAGTGAAGTCTTTATGGATGGGAATTTCCTTCAGACTGACTCTTTTGGAGAAGAAGTGGGCAGGGAAAGGGAGCTGTGGGGTTTCATCTGGTGGGGGAAGCTGAAGCTCCCATAGGGACGTGGGGCCTGCCAGCAGCATGGCAGATACAAATGGCAGGGATGCAGACAGGTAGGGCTCTCTGTGTAGAGAGGACATAGCCGGGAGATGGGGTGATGGGAAAATTCAGGCTGTGAGCAAAGGTGGAAGAGGGAGGACCAGGTGGGGGGATTGAGTAGTAAAGGAACTTGGTGGGACTATTTGACAGGGGGGAAATATGGGTATACCCTGGAGGGAGGAAAGGAAGCTGCGAGATAGCAAATCTGTGGTGCAGTTTTGGGGAGTGTAATGGGGTTTGGGGAAGTCTGGGGAGCTGAGGTCTTGATGGGGAAAGTGATGGGAGAGATATGATAAGAATGCTGGCTTTGAGGACAGCAGATGGAGTGGGAGAGGCTAGGAGCTGGGTCTGGAAGTAGCTGGGGAATTTGAACTCTGAACGGGTTTAAGAGGTCTGGGGCCACAAATGCTGGATATAGACACTTTGTGGGAAGTGAGCAATCTGGACTGGGAAGGGCTGAGGAAAAGCTCTTGTCTTTGGGGGGCAGCAAGGGCATGTGTAGGGCTGAGTTTCTGGAAGATGGGGCATTTTAGGATGGCCACCAATGGCATCGTGCTGTCCTGGGGTGCAGGCAAAGGCTTGATCTGATACTTGCTCCCAGAAGGCCTTGTCTTCTTACCATCATAAATATGGTAATCCTAAGCATGGTGGGAGCTTTATCCATGCATGCATCAGGCAGCTGGAGTCTCACGTTAGATATATCACCTGCACAAATCAATTGCAATTAAGGGGGAATAGACTGGTCTGGATGTGTTTGTCCCTTGAGCAAGTCACCAGGTGATCCCATTAATATAATAAATTCTCACCTTCTCCCTTTGCTCCCCCATGTGTGGCTTGTCCCACTTTCTTTCCACCTCCTGTCGAGACAGTGCACTCCTGTTTTTCCAGTCACTCTGCAGCATGTCTGACATGGTCTCAGAGAGTAACCCTGGAAAAAACAGTAGATATCCTTATAAACAGAAGTATATTGCAGCACAAAGCATTTCACGGAGAGTGCTCCCATGCTGCAGAAAGTGTTGTTTAAGGGCATGGTGTCAGGGCATGGGGGGTGGTTGTAGGGTGGCTCTCAAAATGCATTTAGAGATGCACATGGGCAAGCTCAAACTGTGCATAGCATGTTGGCTGCCATCCTGTGCTGAACACCATGTCCGACCTAAGGATGTTGGCAATGTAAGCTGTCCTTGCCGCTTGTCTATTTCAATTTAAAATGTTTCACCTGAAATCCCTCTCTAATCATAAACAGATCAGAAATTACTTATTACAGAGTGCCATAGGTGTACGTGATATTTTACGAACATATGAGGAGACAGATTACTGCCCTGAAGAACTCACAATTGGATTTAGACAAATACAATAAGAAAGGAAAAAACTATCGGGGTTGAAACTTTAAGCAGACAAATAAATGCCTGTATACAATTGCATCAGTTGCAGTCCATGGAAATATTATCTTTTTTTTGATTCAAATGTTCAGCTGTGTCATGTCTACTGCTGAAGATGACAGACTGTTAGTTCCTTAGGTAGAAAATGCTTATATTTTAATGCTTGTTATGTCATGATTTATTAAATCAATTTAAATGTAAAAATCAACTGAAAGGACAAACTTATGTTTAAGGATGACCTGCAGCATCTAAAATGGAGACACTGACCAAACTTGTAGAAGCAAGGTCAGATTTTGTTTAGTTCAAATAATTTATGCCCAAGTTGTAATGCTGATGTAATTTATGTTGCATTTAGTGCTTTGTTTCCTATGAAATTTGACTGTGCAACAGTGTGATATGAGTAATATTTTAAGACAGTATTTTTATAGATGGGGCTTGTATCTAATATACACAGAGCTCTTACTGATCTTTCTTGTGAAATGAAGAAAAGGAGTAAGAAGGAAGTGAAAAGCACAAGGCAATAGCTGGGTAGGATTGCATCCTTTAAATCAGGGATAATATTTTGCTTACATTAATTATTAGGTGTGATTTCCTGAAAAAAAGTAAATATATTTTGAAAATCGTGGAGTGACTAACGTAGCTCTAATCTCCAGAGCAGCTGTGAGGGAGCCCTCCTGTCTTCTGCTCCCTGCCTCTTTTTTCAGGCTTTTTGTTTATCCCTCAGTGAAGAAGTCCAGCCCCTGTGCTACAAATCAGCTGGAAAAGATCCTGCTCGTGTGCTGTGAAAAAGTACTGCTGAAGTATGCCCTGTACGGCAAAGGGAATGGTCCTGAAAGGCATCATGTAGATTTATAAAGTATGACAGCAGAAACAAGAGGTGTTGTTATTTTTTATGGGCAACCATTAAAAAAAAAAAAAAAGCCCTTATTTATCAAATCTGAGACAACGGTCATATAACGGGTTGCTCGAACTCAAGGTGAATCAAAGGAAAATCGTGTCCAGGAGGACAGAGATGCTCAGCCAGTACCACTATGGCATGGCCACATGACATACCCAGCGGCAGGGACAGGGCTGTGAGTACAGCTGCCCGCAGACTCTGCCAAGGAGCCAGATGATGCTGGAAGAATATCTTTCACAGCTCTGGATCTGACTATTCTTGGCTTGCTCTCTGGCTGCGGGAGCTGGAGCTCATTGCTGGGCAGATAAACAGAGAGACTAATAAAGAAGATGAGGAGCTGTTGATCGTTCGTGCAAATCGGAGATGAGCTGTTAAGCAGAGGAGCGTGGCGATCCCTGTGAAAAATCACCTGGTGGCTGACACTTGGTCCAGGATGAAAGTGCCTTGGAATAAAATTCTCCTCTTCCCCCAAGCAGTCCCTCTCCCCAAATGATTAAATCCTGTGCATAATTACAAAAGTGTAAAAAGCTCTACCTCTTTCATACACTGATTTTTTTTTCCTAATTCCCATAATTGGCAAGCGGGTGTACATGGGGGAAAAAAGGGGAGAAAGCTTTGATTTTTTTTTTTCAAGCTGAAAACGTGCAAGCCCTGTGTGGGTTAGGTCCTTTAGATATTTAAAAAGATTGAAGCAACTTCAAAGGAGACGTTCTGTTCTATCAGGTTAAGTATATTTTAATATTAGAGAGTCTTTTTTTTCAAGAACAGAGATCTGTTCTCTTGAGGAAATAAAACATTCTGAAAGATTTTATCCAGAATGGTTTTTCATTGTTTTTAAAGAGACAACACAGGATTTCAAGCATACTGAAGCTGGTAAATGTCCCAATTTCTGCTTATCAGTGTTGACTGCTGTGTTATCAGGTTGATTGTTGATAGTTATGTAAATCAAATTTTTTTATCAACAGACTGCTGGGTTTTGTGGGGTTTTTTTTTAAACAAGAAGGGAGAAGCATTTGGCAGCAATGTTTTTATTTACCTGTAATGAAAGCCAGCATTTTGTGGCTGAACAGGGTGCAGAGTGCCAGCCTTTCAGTTCAGAGACACAAGGGAGTTTTCCTACGGAGGATTTGCTGGATTCCTTGCATATGGCCGAGAATATGATGAAGGCAGAACTATTCTCTCTCCAGTGCAGGTGTCTGTCTGAGCTACCTCTCCTGCCCTGCCTGGTGGACTAAGTGTATTTGTCATGAGCAGTGTACTTTAAAAACAAACATGAAATGTGTGCTGGGCAAATGGGAAGGTGAAGATTTAACAGAAGAAGATGAAAAGTATTTGGAGGAGGGTCACTGTGACAGCTCGAAGCAGTGGTGTGCAGTGCGAGGTCATATGGGGATGCAGAGCTGCAGAGGTTCTGGGGGAAAGCAATGCAAAGTGTGGGTCCCGTGGTCCCACAGCTTGTGATCCTCATGGAACTGCCCTTCTTGGCTCTCTGGCAAGAGGTGGTACATGTGACAAAGGTCTTCTTCAAACCCTGAGGGACATGGTACCAATGGGGACCATGTGTGACTCTGCAGAGCAGTATCCCAGGTGGCATCTGATGTGGCAGATTCAGGCTGTGATACAGATAATTTGATCTGCTTTTTCAGGGGAGGAAAAGGTAGAGGCCATATTTCCATCTCCTGTTGTCAGCCCTGGCTTTGGCAGCAAAGCCTCTGTGTGGGTTTTGTAGCCAGCTGGTTTAACATCTGGGCAAGAAGTCTGCAGGGAAGTGACTGCCTCTTACCCTCTTTTCTCTCTTTTTATTGTAATCCAGATAATGAAAGCAACGAGTGGCTGATCTGCCCCTTGTGAACCCCGAGGAGATCCAGCTGCCAGCTTCTGAACATCCTTGTTATTTTAGATTAACCTCCTGGCTTGTATGCCTTTTGGGGGGTCGACACCAGAAATAAGGAAGTGAGACAGTTCAATGCTTGAGCAAGGCTGTTTCTTCCCTTCTGGTTCAGATTCCACATAATGTAGCTGTGATGCTTTTGTCTGGGAATAGTCTGGAGAAAGGCTCCTTGCCAGGTTCTCCCAGTGTGCAGAGCCAGGGACCAGAAGCATATAGTAGAGGACTATTCCACTGGTTTTCCTCTGTCCCATCCACCATGAAAAGTAGGGTGGGGAGGGAGCTCTGTGTTTGGTGAAGGTACTCCTGAAAATGGCTATCCAGAGGACATGGGATGGTGCAAGGGGTGACTGTTCTCCCACTGGATGTCCTCCCTCAGTCTGTGGGAAGGCAAGCTGACTCGGGACATTCTCCTGCTGGGATCAACACAGCCAGACAGAGCATCCTGTCTTGTTAGAACCTGTCATTACTAACAGTGGTTAAACATGTGTTTTCATGTATAACGTGGTGCATCTGTCCTCAGTTATCCAGACTCCTGTAGCTGAAATAAGGTCACGTCCTCAATGTGTATTAGTCACTCTGAAAATTCCCTCTGCTTTTGATGCCTCCTTGTCCTTCAGATCATTGTCAGGGGGATTTTAGTTTAACTACTGAGGTAATTTTAGGCTAGAGTAGTCCTGAATGAAATCTTGATGAGGCAAAGTAAAGAAGGAAAAAAAAATAGCAATCTCAGAGCTTCTGCAGTGTTCATGTGTGCCTTATCATCTCTGCATGAAGTCTTAATGGTGCACAGCAATGAGCAGAGTACATATGCCCGATAAAACAGATGCTAGACATGTTTCCTTAAATAGATCTTTTGCTAATTCAGCTCAGCTTTGACTCTCTGCTTGCTCTGGGTGTCCAGTCTGTAATTCCCCCGATAAAGAACTTGCTGGGGATATTATAGTTTGGCACAGAACTGTGACCAGGGAATTAGCTTCCCTCAGAACCAGCAGAAAAGGAAGATGCCACCAAAATAGACTATTCCAAAAGTGACCATAGATAGCCTCAAACTAGAGTTTTAATCTAAAGGGATTTGATTGGCTTCATTCAGAAACTGGATCAATGCAGCAGAGGAAAGTTAGCATTTCAACGGCGAAACTGTCTCCTTGTGCTGCTTACTTCTTAGCAGGCACATCCAGGGACCAATTTTTCCCCATTCTTTCCTAAATACCAGGTTATCCCACAGAAGGTGTATTGGAAAATCTGGAGATGCAGACACTGAGTTAGCTGCACACAAATTTATGGTTCATTCTGTTCTTGAAGTGGTCTGATACATAAAATATGCAAAATTATTTAAAAAATCAGATAATAACAGCATGTGTGCTCTCATTATTCATCTTTGTGTTTAATTTAGAAACATCCTTCATTTTTGTAATGAATGTGACACTGAATGCTACAGAATTTCCAGCCCAGGATGCTGCAGTACCCAAAAAACAGAGGCAAGGTCTGGAAGAAATGCTCCAATCCTACATGGCTGGTCTGTTGCCCATCTTTCACTTGCCAAGCTGAAGCTCTCAAACATGGCTATGGGCTTGGCTTCTCAGAGGGATTTCCGTGGCTTGGAGGGCTGACCAGACCTGTGAGCTGGGAATAGGTGGGTAAGGGCTGCAGAGTTCAAACCCCTCCCAGCCTGCAGCCCTAAATGCCCATCTCCTGGCTGCAGTAAAGGAGCAAGTCTCACCTCATTGATGTTTTCAAACAACAATTTTTATTTTTCTTAAAGGATGGAACAAGTCTCATTATTTTTCTGCATTAGACATCAAGAACAGGATGAAGGGTCTGTCTCTTGCATGGTGGCCTCCTGATTATGACAGTTATCCAATTATAGACCCAGGTTTATTCTCTACTCTCGTGGAGGGGGTTTGAATGTGTAGGTCACAACTACCAGGTGATGGGCTTACGAAGTGGGGAGGAACATTGCAGGAAAAAAACCAACCAAATCCCTAGACATGATTCCAGGGAGAAGGGGTGGAAGAGGAGACAAGAATTGTTAGAGATAAGATAATTTTGTGAACCTCTGTAAAAAACACTTCAAGCTATTATATAGATGAAGGGTACCACCCTCAGCATCTCCTTTTCCAGGTGCTTTTTAAAAGTAGAATGCTTCAGGGTATATTTTGTGAGCACTGGGACTGCATCAGTCTTAGGTGTGCTTTGAGAGTAAGTCTTGGAGAGGGCTGCACAGGGAACTTAGTTTGTTGTATATTTTGCCTGCATCTTGTTAGTCTGTATGGCTGAGCTCCCTATTCCTGGAGCAGATCTAGGCTTGCCAGGAACCAGAACCCTGAAATTTTTGAATGTTTTCCATTGGAAAGAGAATGATTTCAACTGGAAAGAGAATGACTACTGAATTTAGGTACTTCCAGGGCTAAATAGCTTTTGAATGGGGCATCAAAACCCCATTATAAATAAAATTACCCCTACATCAGTGGACTGCTCTTGTCTTTATGTAAATATTGCCAGTGCAGCAGACGAACTCATTAAACACAAAACTTTGCAACCTGAGCTACAACATCCGGCTTCAAAAGGTCCAAGTTACCTTCAGCAGATTCTGTCAATTCCCATTCCCATTATCTCTCTTTAAAAAGTACAGCTGATGGTAAGCAAGCTTATTATAGAAATGCAAACAACCCAAGAGAATGAAAGTGTGGACAGTTGAGACCAGCACCTTGAAGTCCTCCATTGTGTAACTAAGCTAGTATGTGACAAAGTATAAATGGATGAGGATAGGAAGAGACTAAAGCAGAAAAATGCCTGTAGTGGGAGGTGAGCTGCCCCAGCAACATGAGTGTGGTGATCAGCCCAGTTATACCAGCTTCTTATCAATATAGAACTATTTTCTTCAGGTAGAGTAGCAGGAATGGAAATAGTTATTTTGTGATGTAGCTGTATTCAGCTGAGATTTTCTGTTAACACAGTTATGGACCACATGCCTCTGTGAACATCACTGTAGCACCACAGTGAGAATCCCCTGAGTTACTGGGCAACTTTTGTAGCTGAGTTACAGTCAGCTCTGAGTAGCCTGGAGCATCAACTGGTTTCTCGTGGTTTTGTCTTGTGGTGAAACTGATAAGCAAGCAATTAAGATGCTATGCTGGAATATCATTACTGATTCTGATGGTGAGAATTTTACACATGACCCATATATCACAAGATTTTATTTTTCGGCTACAATGAAAGACTTAAGGAAATGGAGAGTGGTGTTTTGGTGCTGGATTTTTTTGGCCCCTTTTGAGGCTGTTTGGAGAGAAGTGAACTTTTGTTTTCAAATGACCTCCTAAGAATTCGGTTTGCCTTTTGACCTTTGTCAGTAGAATAGACAGAAAGATTTGCAAAGGAAGAGAACAAGATCTTAATAGTGGGTAATGGAGTTGGAAGTCCCAATAGCAGACTGTTGAGGTGCATTAACTCCATTTGTTATAGGAAGATTCATCAGGAGAGAAGACTAAATGGACAAACCTGGGAAAATGTATTAAATAATTAAAAATATAAGTTCTAACTTGCTGTATTCATAGACTTAGTGTTTCATGAAACAGAATAAAAAAAAAGATTTTCCCAAAAATTGTGCTCCCAAAACAGTACTGTATGTGTATGTGTTATGATTTCTTTTTTTCCCCAGCCTTTGAATTAATTAGCTACCATGTTGAATTCTAAGTGCAATAATTAAGCAAATTAATGCTGCAGTGAAGTTATTAATGAGGCAAAATATGCTAATATGCTTTCGATAAAGAACTCTCTTTTTCTCTTACCAAGAAACTGGAAAAGCTCTTTTATTTCGGGCCAAACACCTTATCTGGAGTTCTTAGAGAGAAGGTTCTCAGTCATATGCTGTGAGCAATTGCTTAAAGCAGGGGTTAATATCTGCATTTTTAGACACCTGTAAAATCTTTCAGAAATGTTGCAGTGACAATGAAGTTATCAACCTGGTTTCTAACAGCATCAACAGTGAGCAAAGGAAGGTGTTCTATGACCTGTACTTCCATTGTGGAAAAGGATAATACCTATTAACGGATTGCTATTTTTATGAGTATATTTTAAATATTCAATTCATATGAACCAGTGAAGGCAATTATTACCAGGACATAATCAAAAATACATTTCTCTATTCAATGTGTCTGGTGCCATTATATTTTGAGATTGCGAAAAAATATTCTGCACTGAAACATGATGGAAATTATTTAGCGGCTTGGAAATATGTGGATGTAACAATCATAACAATTATAACTAAAAACTGGTTTCTGTAAACTTTGCCCAAGTGTTTGGAGATGGGCATGTAATCTGTAAAGCCATTTAAAACATGACAATAAAAGACTATTCCTTGAAATGCTAAAAGTATCCATCTATGAAGAAAACAGTCATGTTATAACTTTGAGATCCCTTGTATGGCTCCTGCTTTCTCTGTCTCTGCCTAACAATCACTTCTTGTAATCCCTAACAATCCAACAGACACTGCATTTTCCCCCACTGAGTTCTTGTTTATAGGCAGCTTCTATGACTTTTAGGTATAGCTGCACCGGGAAAACCTTTCAGCCTCTTTCTTTCACTCCTTACCTCTCCCTTGCTGTACTTTATCCTTCTTGTTATTGGCATCAATTTGGTTAGATTTCCAAGTGCTGAAGGGCTTCTAACTGGTTCAAAGAGGCCCTTGGGCCAAGCCAGGCAGCTGTGTTCATTAGTTTCTTGTTTTTGTGTTTCATCCTTTTTTTTTAGATTTTATTTTTATGTTCAGCAATATACATGCCTTGGAGATTTTCTTATCAATCTCATGAAAAGATGTATTCTTGCTACCTCCTAGGATTTAATTTCCTTCCTTTAAACCTTCAGGATATTTTCCTGTTCATTTGCTGACATGTCTTTTGTTTTCAAATATGCTGTTAGCAGGTCCTTTTTTGGTACCAAACTAACCCGTTGGACATATTTTAGTTATTTTGCAGTCAGTAAAAGTGGTTCAGGTAACATGATCTACTGTGTTTTAAGTCTATGCCAAGAATAATCTCTCCTCTTGACATGCTTATTATGGAAATGCTAATTTTAGAGCATTAAGTGGTGAGAAATCATTTCTCTAAATTTTCTCCCTGCAGGCAGTTTGACCAGTTTACTGGACAGTGGTTGAAGAGTTCTCTGTTAAAAAAAAAGTTAGGAGTTTTCTGCTGCTTTGATCTGTAACTGCAGCATCTACTTCCCCTTAACTTGTTCAAAGGCTAGCAGTTCATCCATACATTTATATCCTCACAGGCTGGATTTGTATCAGATGGGCTCTGCTGTTTAGATTGCATCACTCAATATTTTTGCATCACTGGGGGTGCAGGTTTAGTTTGATTACAGCACAACTCTTCCATGTGTTTACCTTCACCTGCCTTTTTGGTGTATGCTGACTCTGGCATTATGATCTCCATTCTTCCTCTTGCCATTTCTGCGTTGCCCTCTTCTGCAGCTCTAAAACTTCTTGCTAAGAGGTCTCCATGCTAACTGATGGGACTCCTTATGCATTCTGTGATTTTAGTAAATCATCTTTCAGTGGGGTTTTAGAATATAATAAGGTAGTGATTGGAATCTAAGTTAGAGGAGATGGGAAGATGTAAAAAAGCAGGGCGCAGCATGTGATGATATTTAGCAGGTAAATTGACAGGACATTTGTCCTTTACAGTCTGACTCTGAAAATACTGTTTGTGCCTTTATCCGGTCTTGTGCAGGTGGCTTGAGGTGAAGACAGCCAGAATAGAGTCTGGTGGAGGTTCTCAACACACACAGCTTCTGCAGTTACAAGGAATGCTGTCGTCCTAAAAGCCATGTAGAAATGCAGGCACTTTCCAAAGAGATTCACTTCAAGAAGAGCACCAGCTTCAGTATTTGGTGTTAATTTTGGTGTGGTCATACCCTGGTTAAATCAGGACTGTTGCTATTTGTTTGTGTTCCTGGGTGCCTTGGAATCTTTGGCATGGATCTGGACCTCGCTGTGCTCACACTGCACAACAGCAAAATGAAAAGGTCACCTCTGCAGTAAAGAGGAACTGAACGGAGCTGAAGTTTGCACATATCACCCTCTTCCCCCTGAAGACTCTGCTCTTGGTTAAACATGAGAGCTCTGATATCAAAGACTGAAGGTCTTTCAATTCAAAGGCCAGGATATGTTTCTATAAGGTAAATAGTGGCAGTGCCTAAAGAGGGTCTAAATGACTTAGGAGGAAATATGCCAAGAATGACTGCAGACCTATGTATATTAGTTTGCTTTTCTGTATGATTTTCTTTGATCCAAAATGTGTTGCTGCCTCACTTATTGTGGAGGTTCTCACATGATTTCCTTAGTCAACAGCAGAAATCCATCAGGAATTCATTAGACAGTGTTTGTACAGATGTAAAGCTCCCTGTAACTGATCATATTATTATTTATATTGGGACTGATCCTGACCCTTAGTCACATAAACATTTCTCAAGAAGGCAGTCAATTGATGTAACAGAGAGGACTGCAGCAGTGAATTTAAATTTATACTGCCAAGGCAGCAGTAACATTTTTCCTTGGTACATGTGAGTTTTGTTATTAATCCTAATTTTGTTGGTTTTTTTTCCCATTTAAAAAATTGATTATATGAACTACACTTCTATATTGTGCACTGTGCACACTTCTTTAAAAGTATTTTAAGGTAAGTGAGGAACACCTTACTTTTCATGTTCCCAGGGACCATTTTAAACCTTTTTCCGTACTTTGTGATATGTTCTGTATGGATTTCTGTAAGGTCTTTGACATGATCCCCTACAACATCTTTCTCTCCAAATTGGAGTCATATGGATTTGATGGATGCACTGGTGAGGGGATGAAGAATTAGTTGGATGGTGTTATCCAGAGGATAGAGGCCATCAGTTCAGTGTCCAGATGGACATTGGTGATGAATGGTGTCCCCCAGGGTTTGTAGTGAGACCAGTACTGTTAATATCTTTATCAATGGCATAGACAGTGGGATGGAGTGCACCCTCAGAAAGTTTGCAGATGACATCAAGCTGAGTGATGCAGCTAACATGCCTGAAAGATGGAATGCCAACCAGAGGAACCTGAACAGGCTGGAGAAGTGGAGCCATGGAAACCTCATGAACTTTAGCAGGACCAAATGAAAAGTGCTGCACCTGGGTCAGGGCAGCCTCTGGTAGGAGCACAGGCTGGAGGATGAATGGATTGAGATCAGCCCTGCTGACAAGGACTTGGAGATGCTGGTGATGAAAAACTGGACACAATCTGGCAATGTGAGCTTGCAGCCCAGAAAGCCAAACATGTCCTGGGCTGTACCAAAAGCAGTGTGGCCAGGAAGGCAAGGGAGGGAATTCTACCCCTCTGCTCTGCTCTGGTGACACCTCACCTGCAGTGCTGCACCAGGTTCTGGGATCCCCATTACAGGAAGGACTTGGACCTGTTGGAGTGGGCCTGGAGGAGAGTCACAAAAATGATCAGAGGGATGGACTACCTCTGCTGTGAAGACAGGCTGGGAGAATTGAGGCTGCTTATCCTGGAGAAGAGAAGGCTCTTGGGAAACCTTATTGTGGCCTTTCAATATTTAAAGGGAGCTTATAAGAATGACAGGGACAAACTTTTTAGCAAGGACTGTTGCGATAGGACAAGGGGTAATGGCTTTAAGTTATAAGAGGATCGATTCAGAGGAATATAGGGAAGAATTTTTTAAAATGGGAGTGGTGAAACACTGGCACAGGCTGTCCAGAGAAATGATAGATGTTCCATTGCTGGACACATAAAAGGTCAGGTTGGATGTGGCTCTGAGCAAACTGGTCTAGTTGAAGATGTCTCTGATAATTGCAGAGGAGTTGGACTAGACGAACTTTAGAGACCCCTTCAAACCGAAACTATTCCATGATTCTCGGGTCACTGATGGACCAACACAGATTTCAACCTTATGTGATACTGTTGAATTTTGGGTCATTGCTGTAGAACATTTCTGAGGTCATACTACCCAGTTACTTGGCTGGCAATGCAAAGAGAGAAAAGGTATGTTCTACAAATAGGGTAAGAAAAGAAGAACAAAGAGCTTCTTTTTCTCTCCAGAGAGCATATCTATAAACATTTGGAGGTTTTGGAATCAGAGCATACCCTCTCAGTTGGAGTTGGTGGCTTGTCATTTCAATGCCAGGGGAAACAGCCTGGTTGCAGAGAAAGTTGAAGCTGATCATTGTTTTCAGCATTAAGCTCTGGGATGTTGGTTGGATGAGGTGACCCCAGAGGTTTCTTCCAGCTTAAGCCTATGATTCTGTGGATTTATTGCTAAATCAAGGCTGGAAATGGCATTAGATGTTTTTTTTGCTTGAAAAAGTACTGCCACTGTTGTATGTCTGAGTGTGTGTGCACAGGTAAAAATGGGAATACTCTTCCTGCTGTAACTAGTGAATGTTTTGGCTCTGTGTACACGAGGAACCATGACACTTGTGATGGATAAAACTTGCTCCAGGATGCATACCATATCTTTGCTGGAGGCAAGGGCTTTCCAGTGAGGGAGGTATGGTATGGCCAATGAAGATCACTTCTGTTCTTCAGAGCACACAGTTCATCTTACAATATTCAGTATGAGACAGGTGGCATAACAGATTCACCATGCTGCTGCTTCCCTGCAGTGTTGAGCTGAAAGCTTAGTCAAGCACTGGAGAAATACCACTTTGGAGGCAGAAAGCTAATGTGGAGTAGTTAGGATAGAAGAAGTCTCATCAGGGATATAGAGGGCCCTGGTTTCCATATGTCTTCATAGAATAATTTGAAAATGGTCCTCTTGATTCTGAGCTCCTGTTAAACCACATTCCTCACATGAATGTAATGAAAAAAAAAATCATCTGTCAATCTGGAGACACTTAGCAGCAGAGAGAAGAAACAAAGCATTCGGTCTTAGGAATGCACGTCCTTATCAGGCACCCCTGGGAAGCTTGGTCCATGTATCAATGTTGAGTACAGCTGGCATATGAGGGCAGAGCAGTAGTTTCCTTTCCCAAACACCACACATCTTTAGCTCATCTGGAGCACAGCATAGTTAAACTTATGGTGACTGAAAGCTCTATGAATGAATATAGACGAATGTACTGAAGGTTCCTCCATAGCCAGCTGTTTGCATCCACTGTCAGGATCCCTCACACCAGTGACTGTTGGCCTGCTGATGATGACGAACCCTTGCATTGATGAAGCTTCACAGCGTATGTGGGCTCTGTCTGGCTGTGACCTCTTTAATCAAATGATTTTATACAGCACTAATTCTTCCAGGCTGATACTTTTATTTCAGCACAAGTTGGTCTGCTCTGGGCGAACTGCATGTGTCCTGTTGCCTGTGTCCAGCCTAGTTCAGGGCACCTTAGAAGGAGTATCTGTTTGTTTTCCAACTGGCTAAGACATAGACTTCAATTTTGTGTGCTCCTTTGCATGCAGGCAATAAATCTTGTAATAGCTTAACTTTTTATATGTATGCTGCCTCAGGCAAGGACTGTGTGGCCTAGAAAACAGGAGGTTTAATATTTTATAAAATCTCCAAATGCTGTTTTGTTGCTACCTCTCCTTGAGAGAATGGAAGCCACAGTGGTTTGATAGACCTCCAGACTCTGAACAGCATCAAGGAGAAGAAGTAATCATGGACCATCTCAATCAACTGACATTACACAGAAATCAAACACTGAGGAAAAATGGTTTCAGTGAAAACACTTGAGGAAATCACAATCCATTTGGGGAATAAGCAAAATCTAAAAAAAACCCCAACCTATGTCCTGCAGATAAGTCAATTGAGTGAAATTGGTCACTTGTCTCTAATAGTAGCAGGGCTGGGCTGTGTTTTGAGCTAGGCAAACAGTTCACATAAAGGTAGATATGAGCTCAAACAGTGAAGTCAATGGCCTGGCTCTTTCTTCAGTAGTGTTAGAACTTTGAATGGTGAGGGGACATAACTGTGGCCAATTTACTTATGTCTATTAGGCACCACTTGCAGCAAGCAATTGGGGAGAAGTTAGATTTGTTATGCTGGAAGAGTACCTTGCATGCCCCAAAACAGAAATCGTTCCCTTGTTGTCTGTGGGTTAGGACTGATCCATGTGACAGTGGCACCTACAGGTTCATCCATGAGATTCATCAATACTGACTTAGGGTGGCTTTTAGGCTTTGATGCAGTTGGGGCCCTTTTGTCTTCCTCAACTATCTCTCTGGTCTCAGAACAGAACTTTGAAAAGTCAAGTGAAAAACAAACCTTACAGAGTGAGAAGAAGCCACGAGACTCCACAACAAAGCTTAAGATTGTAGAAATTTGCATTTTTCCAGCCGTAACACCTTTCTTAAGGTAAAAAAGATCCTATCTGTAGCTCTTGGTATCTTACACAATCTCTTCTCAGCAGTGCAACACAGAAAGTAGTATCCTGTGATGTAGTCCAATGATTATACCTTGGCTCTGGGGTATGGGCTTATTATTGGTAGGACTTGGATCAGGAGAGCATGTACATGTGTTTCTTCCATGGAATTCCATAGAGCTGAATGAAAGAAAGGGAAGAGGCAAGGGATTGTGCCCTCCCCCCCGTCTTTTTTTGGTGTGATGGACTATGACATACTCATGTCATGGACATGTCATGTGCTGTGGTTGCATCCACTCCCCAGTTTTCCCCCTCAAAATGACTGAAGCCAGGCAAGAAAGGCAATAGGGTTTACTTTAATACTTGAAATGAAACATGGGATTAAATGTTAACAGAACTGTATTTATACAGCCCCTCTGGAGAGTGGAATGAATTGGTTCGAGTCAGGAGCTCACACTTCTATTTGCAAGCCCTGCTTGGGATCTCTCATTTGAAGCATAAGCCTAAAATAGTCAGAGAAAAATCTAGTGTTGCAGAACTTGAATGCATTTAATCATTAGCTTTTTTTTTTTTTAACAGTTGCTATCTGACCACATTTTCAACCAGAGCCATCTGATGGTGAGCAAAATTGAACAGAATCACTTCTTGGAATTTCTCATCTCCAGGTAGCATTACTACCAGTCAAGAAAGATATCAAATGGGACAATTTGTATCAGTTTTTCTCAAAAAAGATGGGGAGGAGATAAATGGTGGCTCTTGAACATGCTTCACTTATTCATCCATAACAACTGAATGGATTAAAACCTGAAATGTGTTAAGCAAGGGTAAGTGGGACTAAGATCTTCTACAAAGGTTGTGATAAACTAGCTTTGGAAAGCTCCTTTGCCCTTCACATGGGTGGCAGATGAGGAGTCACTAGTAAGCTGAGCTGGCAGTTCAGGGTGCTAGAGCTTCAGGCTGCTTTTTTCTGTACTTCCTTCCAACCCTCTGTTCCCATTTTGTATTTTCATACCAGAGCAGCTGCTCAGCTTGGTTCAGCATTGCCTCTGCTTTCTGCATTCCTGCCTTTCATTCCTGCACAGGTCCCTCACTCCCGTCTGTTTCTCCTCCCTCTTATGTCAACCTCCTGCAACATTGGGATACCAATCCAACAGGACATCCTCCATGGAGCTTGTTGCTTCTGAGCAGAGAGTAGTGATACGGGGTTGCAAACAATGTCAGAGAGAAATCCCAGACAATTAACAATGCAGAAAATAGTCAACCTGGGCTCTGTCTAGTCTCTCTCTCTCTCTCTCTCCCCTTCCCCCTCCTTCTCCCTCCCTGCTTCTTTCTTGGGGACTTTGTCCTTTTTTCTGGAGCTGTGCTTGGCATGTTGATGCAGGTCCAGTGTGTGAAAAAACAGGCTGGGTCTAGTTCTGCATTTAAGGGGGATTTCTTTAGAGCCATCTGCCATCTCGAAAATTAAAGCAGGGAAAGGTCATTGGGATAAACCGATTTGCTAAACAAAACGGTTAACAACTCATGAATAAAACTTAAAAAAAAAAGAATATCCTGAGGGGAGGGGCAAGCTTTAGAACAAGAAAGAAACGCACCCCAAAAAATCCACAGTCTGCCCATGCTAATCTCCACCCACCCCTTTCCAGTTCATTTCCATCCTTTTGGGGAAGGGACTGGTCCCCTTCTTTCCTTCCCGGATTCCCCTCCCTCCTCCTCCTGAGCCCCCATGCCTTGTGTCTGCCTTGGGAGAGGAGGACTTGCAATCTGTGCCCGGGATGTGGCTGTGAGCTTCCTAACGACTTTGCAGTGGTAATGGCCAGGGGGCTTTGTGCCTCCCCTTAGCAACTCTGCAGCAGCAGCAGTAGCAACCAAGTCCCTTTTGTCCCTTGCTTGCTTCAGCAATGCCTCCTTCTCCCTTTTGCTGGGTTTCTTGCAGGTCACACACAGGAGCAGTGAGCCTGCCCCTGCGCAGACAAGAAAGAACTCACAACCCTGCGCAGGCACAAAAACCATCAAAATCCTCCTCCTCCCTCTCTCCCATTTCAGCAGTAAGGAGTAATAAGGATTATAGGGAAAGCTGGCTGCTGGAATATGGCTCACTGGCCGTTCTGGCCACAGCTACTGCACTGCTTATCTGGGCTAAGCCTGACAAGGGAGCAAGCTACTCGAGATGGAAAAGAGGGGATGAGCCACCCATCACCTGCTTTTGTTTCTCTGCCCAGCAATCAGTTCTCTATATTCCCTGATAAGACCTTAGCACAAAAACAAGCAGTAGATAGTTTCCATGTTTGTTTCCACTCTGCAGGGCCTGCCTTAAGCACCAGTTCTCAGGGGTCCCCTAATGGAAGAAATCCTCAAAATGGTTGCTGTCTGCAAGACCTGCTAGGGGCTATGGGGGGTCTTCTTGGAGATGGCTGAAGAGAGTCCTTAAAGATCTGAAAAAAGCTCTTGCAAGGAGCACTGTGAGACTGATCAAAGGGACTGTCTGAGGATGAGTGTCACATCTTCTCACACTGCAGTGCTCTGGATCTCATCCTTGCCCTGCCCTCTAAACCATCAAGGTTGTGTTACAGCCTTCACTATCTTCCCTTTAGGTCTGCAGGAATGATGAGAACTGCCCACAACCTTAAGAAAAGAAGCTGAAAACATCCAGTGCTGAAGGGATGCATGCTTCCCTCTTCATGGGTGATGAGGGTGCAAAGGGACTGTGTTTGGTTTTCTCCCCTCAGGTTGTTCTTCTCACTCACAAGTTCCTGATGTGGGAATATTTCACCTATGTTTTGGCAATTGCTAGAGAAACTCAGGCATCATTTTATCCAGTCAGCAGGGTTTTATCCATGTGCAGCCAAAAAAGCTGTAAGTGTTTTGGTGTAGGGTCTCTGGAGTCAGCTTCTTTTTTAGACTCACCAGGTCACGCTGGCAAGCAGCTAGATGGACTGGTTTCTCCCCCACGTCATGCCTGGACAAAGCCATGCACCACCAGGGCTATGGAAAGAGCATCTGAGAACACGAGGGGATGGGAATGAGAACCTAAGGTGTTGGGAGATGGGGTGTAATCAGGCCTGGGTCCCATTTGAATCGTGGTCTTGTCATGGATCAGAACCACTGGCTCTGCTCCCATGGTCCACTCATGGCTTGCCAAACAGCAGTTTGAGGTGGGGAGTGCTGCCTTGCCCGAGCTACTGAAGGAAAACTACTTGGGCTATTATGTAAGCCTTTTCTAAAGTTACTTTTTGTTGGTATTTTGGGAAAAGTAAGAGCACGTTAATGAAATTTAGCATTTATTTATCTGAAGTCTGATGGCATCAATTGAAAGACATCCATTCAGCCAGTTCTTTTAGTGGCTTTTAGTGTGTGCTCTTTTCTCTTTCCTTTCTCCATTTTATTTAGTTTCAGAATGGCTAAAATGAACAATATTAGGGGAAAATGGAAGTACTTGACTGAAAAGAATTAATGAATATTGTTATAGCTATTGCTACAGCAGAGTTCAGCTTTTCTATTGGTCTTGTTAGTGAAAGCATTAAACTGCCAGAGCAGACAAGGAAGGTCCCTCTGACATGCAGCTTGCTTTATCATCAGACTCAAGTGGGCAGAAAGGCATTTTCTGTACTTTTGTTTAACTTCCCAGTGTAAATGAAGTTGGCCTACATTGCTGATATGCACCTATATCAAACTCATACTTGACTTTATAAATTGTTTATAGAATTCACACCATTAATTTTGCATAAAATAGTTGCAGAAGAATTGTGCCTGGACTATATTTGCTTTTGCATGAGTAAGGTGGTGAGTACTTAATGTTTAATTGATTAACAAGCAGGACTGTCCAATATATTTTCTTTCTTAAATGCACAGTATGAAACAAGAATCTGTAACAACTAAGGTCAAAACCGCGCCAGAAGAAAAATCACAGGAAACTTGAGCTGCAGAAACATTTATAAAGCGAAAACTTCAAAATGGGTAGTAGAATAAAAAATGCTGTCCCTGGATTAATTTTTGCTCTCATTATACCTCATTTTCCCTTAACTCATCCAACATAAGAACATGTAGCTACTGACTGCTGTTTACATAGCCAGGTGATTTTTCCTCTGGTTTTAGGAAGTAGAATATGCATTTAATAGGTTGCTTACCTGCTTTGATCTTTGACAGTCATTAATACAATTTTAATTTTAATTTCTGGACTTCCATGCTTATATTTAAAGTATTAACTCTGAAACATCATTCTTCTCTAGGGAGATGATTGCTCCTGACTTGATCTATTTAGAGTTAGAAAGAATCAAAGAGCCCTACAGGGCTGTGGCAAAGCACTCGAGATAAGTGTTTTTCCCCCCATGTATTACTTATTTATTAAAGCTGGTGGAGCATAACTAAAGTGGAGAAAAAAACCCGAAGAAATGCAGAATACAATGGCCTTCAGATTTTAATGGGAGATATGGCTGGAAGCAATTTCTAAATTATTAAATAAATCGATTTTATTCTTGCAGTCACCCTCCAAGGTGTATTTGTCAGCCTTATTATATTCATCTTCAGTGCTATTCAAAACCACTTACAGAGAAACATGTTTTTCCTGGCCACAATTCTTCAGCCCTCCTAATTAAACATGAGATTTACATTATAGGTACAGCATTCTTTCCTTTTCTTTCTTTTTCAGCTTTCATTTTTCTTTTCCTCAGTCAGTTCTCACCATGTTTGGTTTCTAGGACCAAAAACAAGTAGATGTCAGGCTAACAAACCTGTAGGCAGCCCTGTTTCCATTTAAAATTCAAGACCTATTGGCTGCAAACATTTTTTAAGATAATGTGTGCAGCACAGTCCTGCTTCTACTCTTCACAGAGGATGACAGGGCACAAAGCGTTAAACGGCGGCTTATTTGTGACAGCAGGGTTGTAATAAAAGGTTATTCCACAAAGGAAAATACTTTAAAAATAATATTTGATTTATCATTTAAGTGGTTCTTTGCTCTCTCACTCTCTCTCCGTGCAGATGCACACTACATAAAATCCATTTGCTCAGCTTTTCCCATGAGTAATCCAACCACAGTGGTTTGGAGCAAAAACCTGAAGAAGCAATTGAGAAAATTCCGGTATTGAAAGTTATTATTAAATGCTCATCGATAAACCAAATGTGCTGGCGTGCTGCTAGGGGGAGAGGAAAGTAGTAAAGTATTTATTTCCCGAAGATCAACTTTACAGTCTCCAGTAATTAAAAATGGATAAAAGCAGTGCATTCTTCCCCCTTCCCCCAGTTGTCAGTGGTGCTGGTGCTCAGCACATTGAAGCATGGAAGGAAATTTGGAGCAATTTTTGCTGCTCCCTTTATGGAGGAGAGGGAAGATGCTCTGCTGAGAAAGAACACTTCAGAGCAGTGGCATGGGGTGTACCTTTTGTGACATTCCCTCCACTAGCATCTTTGCTAGAATACAGATTGGGAGAGGTCTGTGAAAAGACGAGTGCACGGAACTCAGAGGTGAGGTACTTTACAAAACATGCCTAGAGGTTGTGCTTTTAAACAGGGTTTCTCTGTACATGCAAAAACATCGCTAGTGTTATGCTGCTTTCTGTGTGGGTTTACCACAGTGAAACAGAGCACAATGGTACTTAAAATAGATGACTACCTCTCTGGAAAATATACGCCTGCTGTGTAGTGTTCTTCCAGCTGACTCTCTGCTCATTGTTTTTTCCGAGAGATGTAATTTTTATTATTACACATTGTACCCATAAATAATATGCAACTTGAGAAAGAATGAAAACATTCCTCAGCTCAATTAAAAAGCAGGTTATCTCAAGGCTAGAGCCGTTGCCAAGTGCATAATGGCTGTTTCACTTTACTGCCACAATCACTTTATTGCCAGAGCCAGGCTCATTACTTTGGGCTACTATGCATCTCAAGGTTTGCTCTGAGCAATGCAGAAGCTGGGTAGACGCCTCATCTCAGGAACTGCTCTGGGAAACACTGTGCCTCTTGCACACCTCTCTGCTTCAGCTTTGCTGCAGGGGACAATAATTCACTGTTAATCTATGGGCAGCAAATTACATCAAGCCTTGTGCTGAGCAAGGTGTTTGGAAGCAGAGCCCATTCCCTACTTCTCTTTATTCCCCCACTGTTGCTCCCCCCTCCCCGCAGCCCCCAGCTCTGTGAGCTGACAGATGGGCCCATGCCCCCTGGTTTTCATCCTGTCGGATGCATGGTGAAATAAGCCTGGGCAAGGCACAGCCTGGAAGTTCCTCTCCTCTTGTGCAGCTTAAGCCACAGTCAAATCCTCTGAAGTGAGATGTGGGATGGCCACAGGAACAGACCCACACCACTCAGTGATGCACTATCTAAAATGTTTTTTACTTTTCAAGGTGAATTTAGTGGGTGGAAAGTGATTTTTTTATTCCAAGAATTCCATTCTATAACGTGCAGATGTATGACACACTTAAATCAGACCCCCAGCCACACTCCAGTCTAGACCAGCACCCTGGACCCTGGGAAACAGATGTTTGCTCTGACAGGGGGACATGCCAGGTCCTTGGTGGCAGCTCGGCCCCTGCACGGGTGGTTCCACCTGGGGCAGCTTCCCTGTGTCAGCTGTCCTAGTACATACGTTCTCCTGCCCCCAGGAGACTGCTGTTTTTAACTATTTATTACTTTCTAAATTAGACTGTTGGCATAAGCTGCCAATGACTTTGCTAATTACATTGCCCCAGGCCAATCTCTCTGACTTACTCCTTACTAAGGCCAATTAGCAGTTGCCAGAGTGGTTTCTGTCACCCGCTGGCCTGCCGCCCCAAATGTGAGGGCAGCGACAGTTATATAACAAAGTTCGCCTAAACCTCAGTTTTCTGGATCATTATTTCCATCAGATAGAACTGGGCAGATGTAGACAAAGTCTCACAGGGGGTCTTTTGGGGAGGCTAGTGCCCACCTCATGGCCCAAGACCTTCTTAATAGAGATCTCATGAATGGTTTTGAAAGAAATGCCTAGAACCCTACCTGGTCCTCTTCTATTTCAGCCTCCCCAGGACTTCTTTTGAATACTTTGAAACTAATTTGAAAACGGACACAAGAAAAGCTCCATCTGCCCTGTGCATGAGTGCATGGGGATGCAACCACTTTTCCATGACACATGAAGTCAGATAGCACACATTGCTCTTAGCGATTGTAACAGAGAAACTGCTGTTTTTCCTGCCTCCATGTAAATCTGCAAGACATGCATGAAGATAAGGCAGTGACATGGAGCAGGAGAGGGAGAATGTGTGCTTCCATCCTTTCCTTGCAGTCCCTTAATAATGCAGTGCCCCTGTTCAGAGGTGTAATGGCTGGTGATGCTGACAGTGAACACATTGCTCAGTCTCACTTTTCAGTGGGGCACTCCACCAGAAACCTCAGGAGGCTCTGTGGGGTTCCTGAGGAGAGAAACAAGCCTTGTGTAATGCAAACTCAGTGAGGAGACTCTGCAGCCCTGTTGGTAGGTGAATGGTGCTGTTTTTTTAACCTTGTTCTGTTTTTCAGCTTATTTAAATTATGCCAATGCAAGGGCCTTGGTGGGCCAATTAGTCAAACGTTGCTGTTGATTTTAATCATGGAAATTACACAAGGTTGAAGCTTTTCTCCTTTGGTTTTTCTCATCTGCACTCCACTGTGGAATGTGATTGCACTGCTTATGTTTATGATATCAGTGCCAGAGCTAGATATAAACTAGTCCATCTGGGTTCTGCTAGTAAAGTAGCAACAGCAGCAAAAACTTCGCCCAGAGTTTTCATGACCCTCACTATAACACTTCAGACACAGGATTTAGTTACTTTTATTTACCAGCCAGCTGGTAGAAAGGAGGCAAGACCAGGGAAGAAGGCAGTTGGCAAGGATGCCCCTTTTACTCAGAATATAGGGAAAAATGATAAAAAAGGACTAAGGAGAGCTGATCTAGAATGCCATGGCTTTTGCCCACAAGGGTGGCAATGGTGAAATGGAGATGGTTTATTGAGGTTTTCAGGTGGAGAGGATCTAGGCGTGATTTTGATGACATGCTCACCAGAACCAGTGGGAACAGCTCTATTGCACTCATGCTTTTGGACTGCACTCAGCACACCAGCACAAAATTGGTTCTGAGGATACAGAGCCTCGTGTCACCAGACCTTTCCCAACTGGAGCAACAACTTAGGATATATAATAAATTCCATTCCTTCAGGACTGCGGTGCTGGCAACTCATCCCCAGAGATTCACCTCACTGAGTTACTTCATGCAGTTGTTTGTGTAGACACCAATAAAGTCTTTGCACATGCCTTTGAAAGTAATTTACAGTGAGCACTGTAGAGTTCGCTAAATATTCCCAGTGCTAAATTCTTTACAGGGAATCATTTGAACATGATGATATCCTTATCCACTTTCAAAGGCAGAATTGGAGAGGTTTTAATGATAGCCACTGTCTATGCATTTTATGCATTTTGGCTGAGTTTTTCAAAGCATGTAGGTAATGAGGACATCCAATTCCCATTAATTTTAGAGGCACCTTAAAAGGCTTTATAAATCTCAGCCTTTATGCTCTAGCCAAGAAGAGAAGATTGATTTCCATAGTGAGAAAAATTTTAGCAAAGTACTGATAACGTACTATAATAATGTCCATGATATCTCACAGAAAAAATTAACCTCATTATCTGCACCATGTATGAATTTCTCTTCTTAGTGGCTTACCTTGCATATCAAGGTAGTTGAAGGCTATGATTGCTGATGTGGTTGATGTTACATTAAGGCTGAAATTGCTAAGTACTTATCTTTTTTTCTGCTGTCCTCTTGGACTCATGAAGTTGCTTAGATTGCTATGCACAGGAATGTCACTTAGATTGAACTAAAATTTGTTTAGGAAACAGTTTTCTATTCCTAGAGCTTCTAGACATGTTTTGTTTGGAGCTGAGTTTTTTTGGCAAGATTTTTTCAGTTCAGATCAGTTCAGCTTTGATCACTTTTGACCGCTCTTTTTATGGTATTTTCTTCTTCTCCTAGGTTTTTCTTTGCTCTCCTTTTGATGGAGTGGAATTTGCGCTTTCTTCTGTAAATCTGTGATCCTTAAGCAGACTGGAGACTTTATACAAATTTCTGTGAATGACAAGCTTATATATAAGCTAATAGATTTCAGCCCTTGGATTGCTCAATGGTCGTTTTCCAACAAATTTTACTGTAGGTTCGTAATTTTGAATTTGAGCTACTTTGGTTGTATATAAGGGGTAAAATGATATCTTTGCTAAAGACAGCGATGTGGGAGAGTGCTCTTAGTTCACATGCATGTGTTTGTGAATAATGTGGGAATTTGTTCTTCAGAAATTGCATGCATGTAAATTGCAATTGATACACACATTTATAGTTGTAGAAACACATAGATATGGATATCTTTCAGTGCAGGTCTCACCAGTGCTGTCTCTCAGCACCTTGAGATTCACCTTTGAATACTTCCAGTGCTTCTCATCTGACATCCCCAGCCTCATGTGGGCAAACTGAGGCCCAAGGCCACCATCTGGAATGAGTGACACTTTTTGCATGCACCATGTAAATTGGCAGGTAAGGGGTGTAAACACTTATCTCTTGATGCACAATGGTTATATCCAAGTGGTGGCAGCTGTAGTTTCTCCTGGCTGCTGGTTCTGGTTACAGAGCATGGCTGTGCTCTGCCTGTTGAGGTGGGCTGAACACTTGATACAGAACAGCCCTTTCTGTGTCCCAATTTCTGTGCAGTGGCAGCTCTCCCTGCCTCCTGCACCTGCATTTTCATTGACCACTCATCTTATGAATGGGTTCTTGATATAGAAAGAGCTACCATAGTACATATAACGTATTTAACACCTATACTCTCAGCTGGGTGGGGTTCAGCTGGCCCAGCTTCAGCACCACAGCAGGTTTGTGCTGAGTGTCTGAGCTCCCGTTATTCCAGATGTAGGCAAAGCAGCTCTCCAGACTCCACCGACCAGAGTGTCACAGGGACAGTACCAGATCACAAGGGAAACCAGAACATATAACCACGGCACACAGACTTAGCCCATACCTATGTCATAGATACTTCATGGTGGAGAAAACAAAACACACCCCTAGAGACTGTGCTGGGTTCATTGCTGTGCAAACATATCAGTTTGGGAGACAAGCTGTATAGACTCATCATCTCTGTATGGATAGGTTGTACTAGGAGATGTGGTGCTCTACTGTGTACTCTCCAAAGCAGAGCTATGCATCTAGTTCCTTCTGTGGAAGTTAGCATGGGAATGAAAATGTGAATTATTTGGCTCAGGTCAGTCCCTATTAGGTGGCTTGCTGAAAAATGTATTGGTTTCTTACAGGCAAATCTATTCCCATGAATGCACAACACTAAATTCATCCTTGTTATATGCCCAGTGAGTTACACTTGGGGTGAGTTTCATCCAGAATTTTTATAGGTATCAGAATAATATATATATATATTACATAGAAATGCTCCCTTTTTTTAGAGCTGCAATATGTAATTGTCATGTAGGTTGCTGTGGTTTATGCCTTTAGTTACATTGCCAAGGTACTTAATGTTTAATAAAATTCTTTCATAACCCTTTGTCATTAATACATAACTTGAAAGAGCTGGGACAACAGTCGTGGAATCTAAATGGAGCAGTAAGCTTGTCACTTTTTAGTTTTCCTCATTATCTATCTTTCAACGTAGGCTGGTCCTAAAACAAACAGACTTCCAGGAAAGTATTAGTAAAGTATTATTATAGCACAAGACTAGTGCTATAGGAAGGAGCCCTGTGAAACAATTGTATATAGGGTAATTTTGTTGATAATGTTATTTCTTCAGAAAAAGAAACTCCTGAAAACAGCATCTTGTTAGAACAAAATGTTCATTGAAGTGTTTTTAATTTTTAAAAAATAAAATTACTCTATATGCTTAATAAAGTTCCTTTACTAAGTAATTATGGCATTTTGTTCATTATGCATTACACCTTGTCACATGTGATGAAGGAAAGAGCAAACCCTTTCTCTGTCCTTGAAAACCAAAAATGTAAATAGTGGCATTAGTCCCTAGGGAAGAGCTGTGTTAACTGTGGAGCACTGCGTTAGAAATCCTGGATATTGTATGTCCCCATTGTTTAGTTAGTGTGGGGTGGTTACTGTGGGATTTAAACCATATGTCGCTTGAATTCCAAAATTGGCCTTTTCAGTCAGCTGTGCTTTATCATTCAGTATTGATCACAGATAATATGCTTTGCAAATTAGGGGTGGTTACAGTGCCTTTGTCCCTAATAGATGTTGTCATTCATGTAGAATAGCCTGAAAGTGAAGAACATTTTAAACAGGGTTAAAGCTTCTATAGTCATCATTAATGAATTTTCTAATGCTGTCTGGATTCCATAATCGTGTGAAGATCAATAGCTATTACAGTATAATGTAAACAAACAGAGAATCCATTAGGAATGGAGGGGTTGCGCTGAAGCATTTTACTTCTCGCCTACAATGGTACATTACTTATTATCAGGGCAAAACTGAATAATTGAGTGTATAAAACACAGCCTGAATGAGACAGTGATTAATGAAAGTGAGGCTATGGCTGAACGAAGACAGTCTTAGTACCTTTTTTAAGTGAAATGAATTTGAACAAATTTAGCTGCAGTAACAGGATCCCTTTTAGGTACTGCTGTGATATTGGAATACTTATGAGCTGGATGTTTGAAAACAGTGAAATAACAAGACAGTTTTGTTGTCTCACACCAGCACTTACATTGTGGCAGTGCATAGATGCTCTGTTGGGGTGGGACCTGCATTACCACAGACACAGGAGAAATGCAGAGGAAATTGAAGCGCTTGTCCCTGAAGGGCATGGTCTGACATATAAAGCATAAGAATAAGAAACAAACAAGGAGGTGAAGGGATCACAGGAAGAGTGGCTGGTGTTGAGCTTCTCTCAGCATATTTTAGCATAGTCTGGAGAGCTGTGAATCTCTCATCCAGCTGGCGATAGCAGCCTCCCCCTAAGTCCATCACTGAGTTGAGGCATTGTGAGCATTCGCTGTTGCAGAATGACTGAAAGTTGAACTCAGACGACAGAACAGCAAAATCCACCACAATGGAGCCCGATAAACTGCATTTCTTTTGTACAGTCTGTGATACTGGGTCACATGCGTGGTTTCTTTAGAGCTTCATTAGCTTGATTGCAATGACAAACACAGAGGTACCTCTTGTCCTTATTTGCAACGAACATTGTATTTCTTCTCATTACTGTGTGCCATTTACTGAAGCTCTCCTTAGCAGAAAATAGGAGAAGCTCAGACCTGGGCACTTCTCAGGGTTTTGGGGAGCTGAGCCTGTAGAGGCCTACTGGTGCTCCTATACAACACTTGGACAAGCCTGACAGTGACAGAGGATAACTGCCCAAGACTGAAATGTGTGCCACACTTTCCCTGCCAGCCTTCAGTGGGATATGTCACCTGGAATACCTGTCATGCTGCAGAAAACTACTCCAGTCTATTTCCCTGTCTGCTTACCTACATTTCAAAAGAAATAAGACATGTGTGAGCCCAGGATGTAGCACAGCCCCAGTTTGTGGTTGTTTGTTCGTACTGCTTTGTGGTTGGTTAACATTTTAAGGGGAACTGTGGTGTCATACCAGAGGACTCACTTGCCTTGACTGTGATAGGATTTCTCAAGGATTCCCAAGGGTTTTTTTCTGCTGTAGTACAAACCTTACTGTGACTTTGTGATTAAGACATTCATAAACCCACATGTCCCGCATATCTAGAGTCTAACAAGAGCTGACCTCACTCAGCACAATTTCCTATGTGGTGCCATCAATGTCTCTGCTAGAGCCCCTATTTTCAGGAACTTTCCAGAAACTTCAAGTCTGTTCCTTTGTGATGTTTGAAACAGCTTGAAGACAGGCCACATGGAACTAACAAACAGAGGGACTGTATCTCCATAAGAAGCTGAGGAACAGAAAAGGCACTTCTCTCAAGAGACTTCTCTCTCAAAGAACTTCTACTCCATAACACACCACAACTGAAATACAACACAGTATGTCACTTGCATGAATATGAAGTTACTGCTCTCCATTTACCAGCACTGACACCCTCTGAGGAGCCCAATCAATTATGAACATATACTGGGGAGCCTTTTCTGTCCTGTCTGTGATGCTGAGAACCCCAGCCATGTCACTGCTTCCATTTCTGAGGCAAGGCACAGAAGAGCATTTGGCTTAATCTTTCCTGAGCTGACAGTTTGCTATTTGTGGCATTTTCTCAGATGACATACTCTGTGTATCTGACAGTAGCTTTTGATTTTCAGCAAGTGGAATGCAAGGGAATGACATGCATCCCTGGAAGTCTGATAACACATCCACAGTGGGCTATTCTCAGAACCCTGAAACATTGAGCCTGTGTGAACAAAGGGCCTGGAGAGGAGGGATCCACTGGTACCTCCAGCCAGGCACAGTTGTCCCCATGTTTGCTATCCAGCTTCCAAAGCATGACTTGATTTTTTTCTGAGTGCATATTTGCAGGGCTGAACCCAAAGTGCTGATCTTATTTCAAACCTGGATTTTCTTTTTTCCTGTGCCTAAGAAATAAGCCTGCTGTAATTACCCTGGTCTGAAACTTGGCTGAGAGGAAAAAAGGGCAAAAGCATTGTGTAATTTTCTGCCATTTCTGATTCCTGAGATCTTTCTGTAGCCTTCAAATTTTGTGTAACTATCATGTCTCTTGGAACATTTTTCTGTCATTCTGAATTGTCTTGCATTTGTTGTAGGCTCTTGAGGCTAATTGCTGCAGAGCTGTACACTTATTCCTCAGTGCTCCACGTCTGCAGGCTGTGGGTTGGTCACACGTAGATGCAGATCTACCATGGCTGACTCTGAGATAACTAGTTTGGCTTGTGTGGCTTATTCTTTCAGACACAGCAGGGGCATAGCAAGGCTATATCCTTTTCTTGCCCAACAGGGCAAGCATTTTAGTCACTTTTGCACCACTGAGGCTATGCCTGTACACTGCAGGCAGCCCAGGTCTGTGGGCACTGTGTGTCCATGCCCTGGGAATGGCAGGAGCCTGTGTGTGGCTCTGCAGGGAGTTAAGCCCCATATAACAATGGTCATCCCAGCACTGCTATTAAACTAGACAGAACACAAGGAAAGGCTCTGAGGAGAAGTGGCACAACCTGGCTTGTGTCCATGGATCTCTTCTCTCCAAAACAAAGCAGTCTAGTGCAAACTTCATATTTAGGAAAATCCAAGGTCTGTGCTAGTCTGTCAAGGGTGCCTAGGCATTGTGTGGGAGACAGTAAATTGTTATGGGGCAAAACCTTACCGGGGAATGTGCTAAGAATTATCCAGCATAGGCAACTGTGGAGCAGGGCACAAGCCCTCACCCTGTCCCTGGTTTATTTTCCTGTGCAGTCTACGGGAACCAGGGTGGCTCCTGAAAAGACTCTGGATTTGCTTGTACTCTGCAGATGTGAGCTCACACTTGGCAGTACTTTGCAATGAGGTGAGCTTGCTCTGCCTGCATTTTGAGTGGACTCGATCTCATTCTGCCTCCACTCAGAGCTGAAAGCAAGCCTTGTGACCATGCTAGCATGCTGCTTTGGCTGCATAAACTCTGCACAGTTCCGGGGTTTATTACTTTTGGCTCAGGGCTGGGCAAGGGTGTTACCAAAACTTCAGTTTGTCCACAAGTAAACCCTGTGTTAATAACATCTGATACCTGGGGTCAAAGTGCCACAGAAAATACATCCCATGTCACCCAGTGCACCAATTTGAGGGGACAGTGACACTCATCTGAGTTAACAAATTGTCCAGAAATTCTGCACCTTGGGAAGGGGTGTAGGGAGATAGTCCAGGAACAATGAGGCTCACTAGCTCTGGGTCTGTGCCAGGTCCTGGTTTTCCCAGGGAATCACACAGGGTTTCCCCATTCTTTCTTCCCCAGCATGCATATTTTCCAAACTTTTTCCATGGCTTTTGATATTTTAAATTCCCACTTTTCTGAAAATAGAGAAAGAATATTTTTGTCTGATAATATGTAACAAATAGCCAAATTGTTCATGTTCAGGAATCAAAATTCCTAAGTGTCCTGTACTGATTTGAAAAGAACTGTTCCATTTGAAGGAGAAGTTTCTGAGTAAGTGCTGCTGGACACACTTATTTTTGTAGCTTTTATGCAGAATGTGCATCAGGCTTATATCAGGTGACAGTGGGACTCCAAAATCCTGTCTGTTACTGTACTTGACTTTAGATTTCTTTGCACTGACTTTATGTTTAATTTTCTAGGTTTTTTTTTTTTTTTAAACGTTATATTACAGTGGTTTTAGTTGTGATCTTAAAAAACTAAGAAGGGGTAAGGTCTGAAAAGGGTAAGCTACAGGTATCAAATGGTGTCTGTGCTGTGAGTTTGGGTTTGCCTGGAATGGCAGCACATGGAATCAGGGCTACATGAATATCTACTGAAGTGTGAATAAGCAGACTGTTCACATGCCACTCTGGACTCAGACTTGCTTGGGAATGCAAATCCCTTTTGTTCAAAAAAGAACATCCTGCTTTTAGGAAAATATTTAATTGAAACAGCTGATCTACAATGAACAAAGACAAAATTTTTCAAAAGCGGTTTTGGAAAAAAAAAAAGGGAAAGAAAAGGATATCCCTTAATTTCTGGGATGTGAAGATTTCAGATGTGTGAGATTGAATGAGGGAAGTTGTAGCTACTGTGCTGCTGGATGTAATTAGTTTCCAGATTATATCACTTTTGATAATTAGATCTACATGAAACCTCCAGTCAAAGGCTTCATAAGCATTTCTTGTATGTCAGCCTGGGTATGTGCTAGTTGGAGTGATAGATCTACTGGATAGATCTAGGCTAGTAGATGCTTTGGGAAACACCTTCATCTTTCTTTTAAGCTGGCAGATGGTTTGAGTCCAGGCTGGACTGCCTGCTGTTGTTTTCAATGAAGGAGTGTTACCTTTTTGGATTCATGAAAGACTCTCAATCAAAGCTAAAATGGCAGGCCAGTGCAGTGAATCAATAAAATCTCTACTTTCAGCTGGAGTGTTGGATAGTAATTCTTCTCGTGTCACTGCCTGGTTAAACAGTCATACTCCCGCTAAAAGCCCTATAAGACATAATAGATTCATGTGGCGTTAGTCCATTGTACTGCATTTACCCAGTAAAAGGCAGAGAGGTTACTGTTTCACTAAAACAAACCAGACACTGATGCATTGTGTATCAAAATGTATTCACCCATTTTGCTCTGCCTCATTAGAGCAGGGGGAGCTTGTTTTCTATACCGCTTGTGGAGCAGTGTTAAGACATCTGACATATTCATTGCAAATCCTAGTTTAATGATGACTTAGACATCAAATCCCAAATGATTTTATATACTGGCTGTCTGATTTGCCATTACAGCACATATTGTGTGCTTTCTGTTTATTAAACTACAATAAAGATGTACAAACTGGATGTATTAGAACATTTTCCAAGAGGCTTTAGAATAAATCAGTTTGCCCTGTGGAGCAATTACCCAACTGTATCATTTCTAATTGCAGGAAATTAACTTGCTGCATCTGATTTGATGTATTAAATTTCCTACTATAACATGTTTTAGTAGAAAATGTTTATGGGACAAAGGCTTTTCATACAAAATGAATCTGAAAGTTCTTAAATGTTAAATATCAAGGTTCAGAGCATGCAAGAAGGAATGGCTGTTTTATGCCCTGCAGCTGGAAGTTGGTGGCCCTAAACCAGCTTTATTCAGATGCAGGCAAGTTTCCGAGCCCTTGGAGATTCCCCAATTGCATATATCAACCATGGATACCCTTCCCCTATTCACTCCTGGAGACTGACCTTGTATCAGAGAACTGAATTAACAAAACATATGCAAAGATCTGAGTTAAGATTCTGCTTGGAGGCTTCTCATGTACATCATACTCTCCTGAGGCAGCCAGAAGTTAGAACCAAAGTTAGACTCAAAGGCAAAACAGTCAGTGCCTTAGAGGGGGGAAGTTCATGTTCCAAATTCTATCTGTCTTCCTTGTGAAAGAAAGAAAGCTCTTCAACCAGTGGAAGTTTTGCTTCCTACTACCCACATGGTGCTCACACATCTGCCATATTTACTCACCTGCCTACCTATCCAGTTACTTACTTATCTTCATGCATATTACTAATGGGAATCGTTGATTATTTTGAAGAAAACCATTAAGGGAGTATTTTCATTCCTTATTTTGGAGAGAGTCAGATTACCCTTGCTAGTATACATACAGTGCAGTTTGCTAACATTGTAATTCAGAGGTGATGTGCAGGATTTTTATACTTAATGAGACTCACATACCACATTATCTCACCATCTGCGTGGATCTGGGAATTGTTGTAGAAAGTTCCCATTAGTCATATTAACATCCATCATTCTTTCAGCTCACTGTGAGGTACAACCATGGAAACGTTTCTTTCACTGTGGAGGTTATTTTCCTTTGAAAATCCACTGAACTTTTGCATCTTGGACAACTTAAATATCCCTCTCTGCTGCTAGGTCAGGTATGACCCTGGCTAAACAAGGGCAGACTACAAAATATCAAGGGTCCCCTCCTCCACCTCTCTGAAGCAAACCTCAGCAGATGCAGACAAGATTTTAATAGCTACAAAGAGAGAAATGCATGACAACCTCATTAAAAGAACTATAATAGGCTGTCAGAATATCTCCAAGAGGACAATATATCAATGTCTAGTTTGTTGCAGCATTGCTAACTATGGTAGTTTGCCCCTCTCATAATCTTTCATTCATCCTCTATTGGTCTGATTTCCAATAATACTTCACCACCACATGCATCCACTCTCCTTTTCAGCTACCTCACAATTGCTGACATAACTCTTTAAGTGCAGAAGAATCAGGACTGGTAAGTGACAGTAATAAAAAAGCAGTTAGTGGTCCACCCCACTGATAGCCCTGATACGGTACATTAGAAGGGTTTTCATTTTCTTTCCCTTTCTACCATCCTGAAGACCATTTTGTCCCATCCCAACATCTGCAGGAGGTCAAGGTCCAAAGGGCCCAGGGATTTTACACCATCTGCCACCAAAAAAAAAAAAAAAAAAAAAAAAAAAAGGGAAAGCAAGGCCCTAAACATTGCTCTAAAGAGCTATTTAAAGTTATTTATCACTGTAATGGCAAACCAATCATTATTAATTGAACACGCCCATTGTCTTTCATGTACACTGCAAGGCTGAGAGACATTATTAAAATAGATTTAAGCCACTGCAGCTGGAGTTCTTTCTCTCTCCCCTTTCACCTTCCCCGACCCTTTGGGAAGATGAAATGGAGTCTAGTGATTTTGTTTCTTTTTTTTTTTTTTTTCCACAGTGAGGCTGGCTCTCCTGTTCTGTTGAGGATCCAGCATTCCTCTGAACTAGGAGTGCTCTGTAAGGGTTATGAGACATCTCACCCTAGCCTCTGCCAACTGCTGAAACTGCTTCTGAAGCTGGGCTGGAAACACAAGCAGAAGCTCACACCAGAGACCCCATAACATTGCTTCCTCCTGTATATTTAAAGATTTTTTTCCCCACCTGCCTAGGAAACATCATTCCCAATCAAAAGGCAAGAAGACAACAATGGACTTTGAGGCTTTTCTGTTCATGTGTCAGTAAACAGCACTTTTGGTGAACCTGGCTTTGTATATGTTAGGCAGCTGTGGTTACAATAATGTGTCTTGAATGAAATGTGCCAATTGGAGGAAATTGTCAACTCATTATAGTGGCTAACAACTGAGATACAAATGTTTCAGTCAGAGCAGGAGGCGATTTTGTAAACACGGAGCATTCCTGAGGGGGATTTTTTTGCTAAAATCCATATGAAGTAGACCTGAAATAATTGCAGTGACAAAGGGCACAGCTCTGCTCCAGCTGGAGTTGATTACAAACCTCCATCTGATTTCCACAGGGTCAGGATCATGCCCTTTGGGGAAACACACCTAGTATTGGTTTGTGCTCTGCAGGGTTGCTGACATGTGCCCAGCTATAACCTGGAGTTAGCTCCAATTTAAACTAGCTGGTTAGATGGCCCAGTGCCCACGTGGATGGTGCACTTCCTCTACTGCTCCAAACACACTTCCAGCAGCAACCCCCCACTGCTTGCTGGCTGTGACAGCTTGGGGCACAGGCCTGAACTCTGCTGCCCAGTTATCCCAGTGCCCAGACACTGCCTGACCTACTTTCAGACTCTACTGTGCTGTTTTAGAGATGCCTCTTCTTTTGGCTTCAATTATATTTGTGAGCACATGTGCGTGGCTCCCCAGAAAGCTGCTATGACACTGGTATCCTTGTGCAGGCAGAAGACACTGGGGGGTGTTTGTATAGGAGGGTGAGAAGGAGAACAGGAGGAATGGGACCATGAAAATTTTGAGTCACTAAGAGACTAAAGTTGCCCCTGGGGAGAAGCCAAGAAAGGCCAGGAAGGAGCTGTGGCAGCCCTGAGCACAGAGAAGGCCAACAGAGAGTTTAACACTGTCTGCATGCTGTTTGACACAATGAAAAAGACACTAATCTTTATTTTCTGAATGGTTTATATTCTCTTGGGTCTCTCATACAGCTGAAGAACCTTGGTCCAAAACAGGGGCAAAGGGTGCAATGAGATTAGTCAGGGGCACAATGTCTTTGGCAGGGACTTCATCATTGTCCTGGAAAGTGGTGGAAGAAGGACTTCTCAAAGTACAAACCAATAAAAAACAGAGAGAGAGAGGGAACAAAAATGAAACTGAGGCCTGTCATCTCTTTGCAGTTCAGCTGGGATAAAAAATATTATAGAATTGTAGAATCATAGGATGGTTTGGATTGGAAGTGACCTTAAAAAGAATCTAGTTTCAAACCCTGTCATGTGCAGGGGCAGCTTCCACTAAACCAGGTTGCTGCTTTAGTGGAAAACCCCATCTGACCTGGCCTTGGACATTTCCAGGGATGGGGCAGTGACAGCTTCTCTGGGTAACCTGTGCAAATGTTTCATCAGAAAAAAAATAAAGTCCTGTCTGTTCCCTCAGAGCCCTTCTCTCTCTGTTTGGCCTTTCTTAAGAGAGTGACAGCATGTGCAATGATGCAGTAAGGAACATAAAAGTTACCTGGCTTATGATGAAATAATGTACCTTTTATCATTATATAAAACAAAAAATACTGGAATGAGCAACCTTGAGTTACCATAAAGAAGAGGTTCTCAAGTAAGGCAAGCAAAAAATTAGTTTCTAGTTGCAAATCTTCATGTGTAACACTCAAGAAGTGTTTTGCTTAAATACTGTTGCTCCAGAATTCATCCACAGCCTATGAAATATTTAAATTAATCTTGGCTAGCGACTCACTAACTGGTCATTAGTATTCTCTGAGTTGCAGAACAACCCAAATGTAAACAGGTAAATGCTGGATACTTTGTTTTTACTTGTCCAAGGCCAAAATGGATTATTTGCACATTGGAAAGTTTGCAGTTGGTACTCATGACAAAGTGAATCGTGTTTCAGTGTTTGAGCACACAGGTTCCTTTGCCCAACCTGTGCTGCTGCTTGGGGAATGCACACACAGCACTGGGAGCCCTGCACTGAAGGGTCTGTTTTTCACTGCATCATAACTGGCTGCAGCAGCAGATGCTGAAGCTCCCCAAAGGCAGGAATTGTCACCAGGGATAGTGCACTATCACATGTGGCATCCAAGCCTCTGCTAAGAGAGAGCTGGCAGAAGCGTTGAATCTTGGCAGCTGGACAAGCAGGTTCTGGGATGTGCCTGGGTGGAGGGATAGTGATTGACGGATGTGACTGTGGAAAGTTGTCTCAGTGGTCTCACAGTTCACAGAGAACAAGGCTGATCTCCCACAAAGTAGACACCACTGTCCGACTAAGCAAGCAACATGCCAGGGAGTGACTTGGCACAGATCAATGAATCCTTTTCTATAAGAACTCAAACTGAGACCACAAGCTCTGATAAGGACCACGTGTTCCTTTTCTAGTGAAACAGCAATTTCAACCAGTCTGCACCAGCAGAATCTGTCCTCTGAGGCAGGAATGAAAGCACACTATTTCCAGTGGCACACCTTAGGGAAAAAAGGTTTGAGGCTACAGCCATCATATTAACAAAAAATTTATGCTCTTCCCTCCACTGCCTTCTTTTTACCAGTACAGATGACTATGTTGTTCCCTTCACCTTCTGCACCTCCTTGCCCCAGAATATCCTGTCCATGCCATGAGATGTTTCCAGGTTGCGTACAAAGAAACTGAGGCTGTGGTATCATGTAACATACAATATTCTCATGCAGCAACTTGCTGTTGCCAAATGGTGAGGTTTCTGTAGCTCCTCATGCCTGGTTCCCTTGTGTCTACTCCTGTTTGCCAGACCATTCCCAGACTAAATCACTGAAATTATAAAAACCTCTTAATTTTCTTTTGGATTTCTTTTCTGCCATTTTCATGAGTTAGTTCAGCTTCTACAGGGACCCTTTAAGTAACAAACTGGATGAGTGAGAAGGGACTTTTTGCACAGGGCTGAACAGTCACATTGACTGTCCAACCTTCTAAAAAATTATTTTGAAACAAAATGAATGTAAACACTCAGTTGCCAAGATGATGAGCAACTGGCATTCTTTGCTGAAGCCACTTCTGTTCTGGTGCTGGTTCTGTGGGAGATGCTTCATGAAGTGATTTCCCAGATCTTGGCACTGAGGGCAGGCAGTTGCATGCACACCATTTACAGAGAATCACAAAATGGAAAGCAGCAGACCTGACTTTTCCTTTTACAGAACTATACACACACCTGGATACACAATGGCTTGGTGAATGACTCATAACAGGTGCTCTGAAATAAAATGGAGATGAGTGTTTTCAGCTCAGGCACCTGGCAAAAATAATGTGTGTGATGTGGGAAATAAACCATAGCCCTCAAATCATGTGCAGTAGAGGTGGCTGTGAGCTCATCATTTGTTTTCATCCACAAAAGGACCAACAGATACATCTGGGCAGAGTGAAAAAAAAATTGTGATGAAAAGCTTGACATCTAGCCAGCTGAAAAATCTGGTCTAACTTTTCAGGACAGGATTCCTCTCTACCATGTGAATGTATACAGGCAAATACTGTGGTTCTCCTTCTGTAGTATGAACATGAAAATAGCAGAAAATGAGTGCTTGTTTTGTACTTGTTTTTCCCCATCTAAATTACAACCTACCTTCTCTCCTTTTGGGCAGTTCAGTATTCCTGATTCCTTCATGTGCACTTCTAGTTCAAAGGGAGATAATAAATTCTTTTATTTATGTGGTCTTAAGCAGGCACATGTATCTGGGATGAGATTGTACCTTGTTTCCTGGAGGGCTCAAGCAGGTGGTGTCTTACAGAGTAGCCTGAGGAGCCTGCTCTGACCAAGGTAGGCTCTCTGCATTGTGCTGTGGCTCTTGCCAGTGAAGAGCTTCAAAAAGCCACAGATGTGGTTTACAGCCCTATCCTGCCCCATATTGCTTGCCTCATTTATTCGAGACAAAGCATAAACCCTTATTTTTTAGATATGATAAAATGCTGTATTTTAAAAAAAAATCCATTTGATCTGTCATTTTAAAGATGAAACGGAATTTTTCCAATTCAGGAGCATTTTTTCTTTTTTAAAGCTCAGTCTTATACAAAAACTATTTCAGAAGACACACCAAAAGAGAGGTCTGCAGACTTTCAGAGGAGATTTTTTGTGTGAAAATATTGATTTTGCCTGACACACCTGCAGTGAGTGAACAAAACTGTTCCACTTGTAGAAATGTGATTCCTATTGAAATCAGTCGTCTGGCCTGAACTGAACAATTAAAATTAAATTAAATAACTTCCATTAATTTTGGTGTTTTTGCTTGTCAGCTTCATTACTTTGCTTTTTGCAACTACCACTCATCTATCAGGCCTCCCTTCTTTGACATGGCATGAAGAATGTTAAATATTTTCAACTTAAAGTCCGTCATTATTATAATAGTTTTTGGTTAATATGAGTATTTATTGCCCTTCACTAAAGACATAGGGTAATAAAGAAACCTATTTTATTCAGATACTAATTATACAGGTGCATAATTAAACATCTTAAATAATGAAATAGATGCTCTGTTAAAGGCTAAAAATATGTGGCCATAAATTAGTAATTTAGACTATATTAATAAATAAGTCCTGGATGTCAGCTTACAAAGCTTTCCTTTCTGTAATTTGACCACTGCTACGCGCATGGCAAACACATCAGACTCCCCATCTAGGCACTGCTCAGTTGCATTTCTTTGTGTTCCTGGATCACTGCGCCTCACAGAGCTGGAGGGCTTTGTGTACATTTTGAGTCTGATGTGATTCTTGTACGGACAATGGTTTTGTGCAGAGGGGTAGGGTGGCTGTGTCTGTGGAGGATGCATATGAGGCTGTGCAGCAAACTCTTCCAAGTGCTGACCTGCCTGGGTGTCAGCGAGGTTGGGATTTCATCCCCAAAGCAACTCTGAGAAATCTCTGTGCTTGCCTGCCATAGATGTATTGCATTCTTAGGGAGTTAATTCCCTTTGCTTCTTCATTCACCTTTGCAGAGTGAAGATTATGTGTATGTAAACTACCCAAATGAACTGCTCTGTGGACTCAATAACTGATATTCATACAAGACGAGGAAGAGCGCTCCAAAGAAATGCTAGTGATTGGTTGCTCTTAGCCAGGCTTGTTAAGGAAATTAAACTCCCATGATCCCACAATCTGTGTTTACCTTACTGTTGTATTCTCTTTAATAATAATTGAAATGTCCATTTTAAGCAAATTCAACACAGCAGTAAAAGCTCTAGGACACTGTGGTCCTGCAACCTCTCTGAAAACAGGCAGGTAAGTAGAGGAAAGACAAGTAGATAGTGCTGCCTCCAAAGGAAAACCTGCAGTGAGAGCAGAGCAAAGTAGTAGGCACTAGTGAATCCACTTAGAAAAGAGAACATGGACAAGGATCAGGGTTTATAAAACAAAGAAGTCACTCAAGCTGTAAGCACCCTTGCACAAAAAGGTATTTGTTTAATTTGGTAACTGAAGTGATATGGAAAAGAGAAATTGTTTTTGGAGGAAAAAACCCACCCCACTTCTCCACTGGCCTTTTGGCCCTTTCTAAAGCCTTGCTCTAATTGAGTCTTTGTGAAGGTTCTGAAATATTTAGTTACTGCCTATACTTATTTTTCACATTTTTTTCTTGTGTATTTCTGGACTGTAGCCAGAATGGAAACAGATTGCTGAATACAGCAAAAAAAGCTGTTCTCAAGGTACTCCCATGCCATCTGAAAGCTAGAAATGCCGTAAATCTTGAGCTAACCTACACTTGGAACCTTGAAAGTTGCTGACAGTGCACTTCATCTGTGCTGCCAGGTATAACCGCTGACTGTTCTTGTATTAGCAGATCTCATTTTACCAGGGCTGGCCAGCAGGTATCAGGGTAATACTGCTGTTCCGTGTGGTACCAGACAACTGTAACATCATTCAGTGCTGCAACTTTGCAATGCACACTGCTAGCGTCAGCCAGGCTCTCTGCTGCACTGCCCGTGCTCGGCTCTTGTCTCTGTCCATTTTATCCTCCGCTGTCTTATAGCTGAAATGGCACTTACCTGCAGGCTCCTATAAAATCTACATTGAGAATAGAAGACAGACTCTTTCACCTACTTCTCTGTATCCTATCTCGGAGCAAATAGGTGTAGAAGAGCAGAGCTGCTCTGTATGTGAAACCAGTGCAGGATTATGTCTGTGACGGTCTTATAAACCCCTACAGAAGCATGGAAGTGATGCTACTCTGTGTTGCAAACCCTATCACTGTGTTCTAGAAACTGGTCTTTGCTTCTGTTGTCCAGCAGATTCAGGTGAGCTGAGGTAGAAAGAATTGTTCAGCTTTTAATGCTTGTCCCCTCAAACTCTCTTAATCTTCCCAGTACTAACAATGTGTCATGGTTGTATTACACTACAGTACTTGGTGATATCACATTGCTTTTTCATCAGTGTTATGAAACTTCCAATCAATACTGCCTAAAGTGTCTTACACCTTCTGCTTGTTTGGTAAGCTTTGTCTTACTTTGCTTTAAACATTCAAGATACAGGCTGTGCCTTTGCAAGGTTATTCATCCTCAGAATAACATACCCCTGATGACTCCCAGGATCTCAAGAAACTTCTGTAAGACAGAGAAGGAGCAAAGTCTTTATTAAAACTTCAGAATTTCTAGCCAGCTTTCGAGATCACGTAAATAAAAATATCTTAGAAAAGTCTCAGAAAGTCCCAGTTTCATCATACCCCAAATAGGCATATTTTCCATGATTATTTGATTTGGGTTTTTTTAGCAAGCACAACCAAATCTAGCAAAGGGAAGCGATTAATGTTTTTGCATCTATTTAATGAAAAATAGTGACTTACTAGAGAGTACAAATTGATTCCAAACATGTTTGCTAAGAAAAGTTCTTAGCAAGTTCTAAGAAAGCTCTTTTGTTCTGGGTTTTTTTCTCCTAGACAGTCAGTCTCATAAGGGATAGCTTTTACTTGCATAGATAAGCTTGTATTCACATGAGAACTCCACTGCTTTCCTGGTAAACAGCCTAGGGAGGTACGTCCTGCCACTTCTGTTGAGCACTTAGAGGATGTGTAAATGACAATAAACATAACATAAGGTATGTATCACTCAGGTCTGCATCATCTATTCATTTGGAGTGCCACTTGTCGATGTGTCAGCAGATCTCAGAGCAGTGTGAAAACATGCCACAGAAAACTGTAAAGAGACATTTTTCCTCTTTAATTGTGAAGGAGGTACAAACCATTTATTTCATTTGATGGTTGACAGAGACAGAGAGAGAAGAAAGGCTGTTCAGATACCTTGAGAAAGTCACTCATTAAGAGTTTGGGTTTAGTTATTCTGTCTTAGGCTGACTAGTATTTGTACCTTCTTTATGGCCATAGGCCCTTCATAGGCTGACTAAGCATCTGATATTCTTGTATTCCATCATTTCTGCAACTATGATTCTGAAGATTAATGCCCTGCTGACGAAGCACCCTGCACACGAACACTTCCTGTCCCAAGTAATTATCTTTCTAGAGAAGCAGACAAAGGACAGGTTTATTTTTCCCTGAGGTGAGAAATTGGACATAAGAGAGATAACTGGCTTTCAAAGGTTACAAAGGAAGTCTGTGTCCGACCAGGAACTGGTTTTGTGTTTCCTGAATCCCAAACTGCAGTTTTAGCTATCCCTTCCTCTCTAGCAAACGGAAACATTTATGAATTAGTGATGCTGATGAGGTTATATAGTAATGGGACACAGGCCAGTGAGTGAGTGAGTGGGGATTTATAAGGAAGGGCACAAACATATTCTTTGCATATGACTAAATAATCTTTATCCATAAATCAAAATTATGTTCTTCCTGCCAAGGAAAGACGTATGCCTGCTTTTCTCTTTACAGTATTTTAGTAAATATAGTTTGAAAGTTTACTTCTCACCTTTAAGGTATATATGTTAACATCTACAATCCAATCACATATCCTTTTGGGTTGAAATAATGTTGGGAGAATTATATGAATTCAGGTGAAACCTCAAGTACATGGAGTAAAATTTGTTGCCTGTTCCTGAACTTTGAGAGAAGAAAGGTTCCAAAGGAGGGAGAACACAGTGGAGATGTCCTCAGTACAGAATTTTTAAAGGCTGGATGGGATAAAAAGAAAAGGAAAAGACATGGCTCATGCCAAATATACTGCAAATTTTTACATGATTTCTGCAAATGGATTGCATTAGAAGACCCAACCATTTAAATTATGCAAAATCAATATGCTGTGGATAGGGATATGTCTCAAGGACAATTTCATTTCCACAGAGAAGGTTGATGGTAGTTGGAAAGTGTACACTGTGGGTTGGAATTAACCCAAAAGAGACTTTTACCTATGAATAGCACTAAAGTCCAGTAGGTGAAAGATTTGAATAGAGGTAATCTAGGAGAACAAGAGGTTTATCTCCATATCCATGAATTTTTTCATATAGCCTTTTTTGTTTATTTTCTTTTTAACAAAATAGCATCATGTTAATCTGAGGACCCTCACAAAAATTTAGTTATCTTTATATTTCATGGCCAGTATGGTGTCAAGTGTTATACTGCATTTCATGTGGTAAGGTCATCCTGATCTGGTGGTTGTGTTTCAAAGCCACAAGGTATTCAGATGAGCTGAATTCTCACAGGCATGGCATGACTGGAAATCAAGGCTGGCTCATCCTATGTTGTAAATGTGTGTTACTGTCTCTTATGGCTCACAGGGCAACACAAATTCTTATCAACAACAAGGCTGGAATACATGGTGCATGCTCACCATTTGCATTTTCACCCAGTGGAACAACATGTTTTTGAATCTCAAAATCAAACAAATCTGCATTTTAACAGATCAGTATCTTTTTATTTGTACAAAACATTTTTTTCTTTCTCCTGAAAAAAAAGCCTACCCAAAACTCACCCTAACAATCCTTGCATGAAAATATACTAAGTAACATTGGATTTACTCACTGAAGTGTTAAGTGGGAGTATAAAGATTTATTTAAATTTCATTCATTGCCATTTTTTAAAGGAAAATGAACATCATAGAAAACATAACATTGGAGAGTATGAGGTTCTGGCAGCTTGGCATCTCTTTCATACTGTTATGGAAAGTAATTATCATGCCAAACATTTTCTTCCTTGCCTGAGCCACATTCTTATAAAGTAGAAACAAAACTTGATATTGGATGGAGATAGTAAAGCTGGGTTATGATGGAAAGGAATTTGGTAAATTCATAAGTTTGAGTATGCTTGAATAAAGGAATCTGGAATGTCAGGAATTTGGTAGGAAGCAGCAAAGAAAATGACAATGTTCTTGATCATCTTGCCTCACCTGGCCCAATAAGAGTATTTTTCAAGGAAAATGAGGAGCCATCATATGCAGCTAAATCTTTGATCTCAGTGAATAATTGCCAGCTTTGTGAAAATGGGGGTGACAGCGCTTTGTATGATGACGTTGATGCTCCACATTCCCTTACTGCTGTGTAAATTTTTTTGGGTTCTTCACAAAAGTGAAATTGATGGGTGAAGTCAGCCTTGTCCCACAAAAATTGCCATGTTAACCTACGACTCTGGTAGTCAGTGGATGGACTTTTCCTTACATTTTAAGTGAATCCTACTTGATTGTCCTTTAATATGCAATAGATTTTTTGTTTATATAAGTTTGTAGCTTTTTAGAACAGCAGCCCTGTGAGTGGCTTACAGAAGCATCACAGAATTTTTCCAAATCAGAATCCCTGGAAGAAATTTTCAACTCAATTCAGCAGTGCAGTTATATCCATAGTCTTTTTAAATCATTGTCTAGTATCACCATGATGCTCTGAGTGCTGGGAGGGTCTGCTATACAAACAAAACGTGCTCATAGAAATTCCTTCTTATTTGTATCCCTGTCAGTAGATTTCTAGCCTATATTATGAACCAAGAGTGATTTCAGCCTCTTTCCTAATTCCATCTATTGTAATTGCTGGAGCTGGTACTATTTGGACAAGTCTAGGGTCTTTTAAAAATCAGCCAACTACTGTCTTCTAAGATGTCTTTGATAGTTGTCTTCTGATATGCAGAGGCTGTTTTAGTTGTGGTGGATGATTAATTCACAGTTTATATTTCCCAATATCCTTTGCTGTTTTATATTTTGTATGGTGTCATTTCTTATTAATTTCCTTCCAGAATTAAACTTCGCTCACATTTTCTACTGGTTTTATAGAGCTTTTCCTCTACTTTAAAAGTCTTAGTGATATAGCAAAGCTCTGACAAGGTTGTACAAGGCTCCTGTGAGTCCTCATCTGGAGTACCTTGTGTAACCACTGGTTTGGAGCTGACAGACTTGTGCACAAGTGGATCTGGAAAGGGAGGAGATTATCATATGAGAGAAAAATAGAATACCCTGGCTTGTTTCCCTTCAAGAACTGAAGACTGAGGGAAGATATAACTGCTCTATGTGGAGCAGGGTATTAAACATCAGCAATAAAAAAAGAATTTCTTATGCAAAAGCTGATGTTAGCATTATAACCATATGGATATAGATTTGCTATGGATGTATAAAGCCTTGGAGTTATGAGAATGTTCCTCATGGTTGACACAGTGAGGTTCTGCAGTGGTCTTTCCATCAGAGGGGGAAGGGCTAACTGCTTCCAGGATGGTTATGAAGGAATAAAGCACAATGCGGTGCCTGGGGTGGTAAAGGACCAAAGTCAGTGAATTCATAGATTAATTCCAGTTTGTCTGTCTGGGAGCCCCAGGTCCAAACTGTAGGTATACATTTCTAGAAGAGTCTTAAGTGTTTTGTCTCCCATTATATTCCACAGAGAATGGAGAAATATCCAGGTCAGCCAAATGTAAACATGAGCATTTGATCAGTCTCCACTTACTGTAATGAATAGACACCTAATTTAGGCACCTAAATTTAGATGTTAGCACTGGAATCTCGCTGTTCTCTGAGTTAATCAATTGCATAGCCCATGGAGGTTTGACTCAGATGGCTCAGAGAAGTGTCTTGTCTCATCTGAGAGGCCAGTGGGAAATCTGAAGAGGTGGGCAGACATGGCATAAGACTGGTAGAAAACCTGTTCTCTTCTGAAGAAGTAGCTGGGGTTTCAGCAGGCATGAGGGTAACTTAGGAAGCACAAACTGCCTATATTTTGACAACTGGATTGGATCTCAAACAGAGGGAGCAGTGAATCCAAAGTCATAACCTTGACAACTTTCCTTTCTTTGTCCCCTCTTGTCTTTCCCTAATTTTCTGTTGTATTTGTCTAATTTGGTTACTACAGGTACATACTTCAGAACAGGCCCCAGAATCTTGAAAAGCAAAAAGAATTATACATATTTAAACTAAAAAGAAGTCAACTAAGAGTGTAACTTCCCAAGTAAAGGCTTCCCTTTGCAATGGGCATGTGGATTCCCTCTGTTGAGCCCCAAACCTCCTGCTGATTTTTCACTAATGTTTTCAGCACGGTAAACTGAGCATTTTAACGTTTACTACCAGGTTTCTCAATGACACCAGTGAGTTTCTTCTTAGCCAGCAGAAGTCTTTTCATAATGTAGGGCAAGAAAGAACTTTAGGAAGGGCAAACAGCACCAAAAGGTAAAGCGATGGTTCCCTGCAGGATCCTGGTTGCCAACCATTATTAATATGCTCATTTTTGGATTTGTCTTTGGGGCTTTCCTTGCACTGTGACATTAAAAGTCTTGGCAGATGTTAAAAGTAAACAAAATCTGCAGTGTATTTTGCCTCTCTGAATGGAAGGAAGGTGTGACTGATCACTGCCTTGCAACCCCTTGATAAGAACAATTGGTGTTACTGAGGCACGTGGAAGAAAAGAAATCCAAGCCAGACTGTTGTGAGGGCTTCTTGAGGGAGTAAGAAGGGAAGGAAAATAAAACAGAAGATTTAAGAGGAGACAAGAGATTATGCAAATATGAGCTGTGAATAACATCCTGGCAGTACCACCCCTCCAGAGATAACTTGTCACCTGCATTTCTCTAACAGGCACCTCCAAGTCAGTGAAAAAAATAAAGTAGCTTTTGAACGAAAACGGAAGGGGTAGAAATCAAAATCAGACTAAGCACTCTTTAATTCTAGCCACGTTAAACTCTAAATGCTGCCAAAAAGCTGGTAATAAAATTTAATTCTTTCTGAGGACATGACGATCAGTCATCCGACCAAAAATCAAAGTCTCCTGGGAGTGTTTCTTCCATTGCAGGGCTTGAGTAGACTTGACCCTCTCAGCATTTCATATTTCATAATTGAACTCAATGTCCCTCACACTTTTAACATCTTCCTAGATTAAAAAAGAGCATTAATCACTCTTGCCTTGGAGCAGCTCTGAAAAGTGAAGTAGGACATCAGGTGCAGTTTAGAGAGGCCTGGGAGATTAAGGTGATCAGTGTCTCTGAGCACGTGTCCATGTCTGTGTCACAAACAAACTATAAACTCTCCAATAATTGCTACAATATATATGACCTACCACCACCTCAATAGTTTCACAAAATTGAGCACCATGCTTCTGAGGCTTATCTCTGGAGAAGAAAAAAAATTAATTTAACAAGTGCTTTTTAACTGGGTGCTTTGTTATGATTTCTACATTTCTTTTTTGAATAGCCGGGGTTTATCTTTTTCAGCTGCAGGAACTTAGAGCAAATGATAAACGAAAACATCAAGCCAGAGCCTGCGCCAATGTCTGACACAAACATGTCATTCGATATTTAAGTATTTATTTATTCATTTATGTTTTTGTAGTCTCTTTTTAGGCGCAGAACCTTTGTATTTATTGTAATAATGGTGACAAAATGTGGGAATGGGGCGGAGGGGCGGGGGGGGGGGGGGGGGGGAAAGAATGAAAAAAAGAAAGCAGCAGCACCAGAGACGGCGGTCCGGGTCCTGCAGAAATGGGGCCATGACTCGCTCTTGGCTTTTGGTTCGAGCAAGGAGAACCCAGCAGAGGAGCGGGGCTGTACCCATATCCGAGGGGAATGGGGCTGTACCCCCACATCCGAGGGGAATGGGGCTGTACCAACATCCGAGGGGAATGGGGCTGTACCCACATCCGAGAGGAGTGGGGCTGTACCCACATCCGAGAGGAGTGGGGCTGTACCCACATCCGAGGGGAGCGGGCTGCACCCACATCCGAGGGGAATGGGGCTGTACCCACATCCGAGGGGCGCAGGGCCTGGAGGTTTTCCCGGGTGCAGGGCAGGAGGGGAGGCTGAGGGAGAGGGGCAGCCCGAGGGCCCTGAGGCCGCTGAGGGGCGAGGCCGTGTCCCAAGGCCCTGGCGGGGCCCGGGCCCCATGGCGGGGTGGTCCTGCCACCAGCATGGCTACAAATTGCCGTGGCTGCGGGCCCGGGAGAGGGAGAGCGAGGGGCCGTGGGGAGGGGTCCCCTCCCGCCTGGCCGGTCTTGCAGGGAAAGCCACGGGGCCAGGGGTGCAGTGGAGCGAGGAGGGGACAAAAGAGGTGTTTGGGGCTGACTGCCGGAGAGGGGTGCCCGGCTGAAATCCTTCACAGCTCCGGGACACAAAACCTCCTAAATCTTCATCAGAAAGTCATTAGAAATCTGTTGGCGGGTCCGGGCGCAGATTGCCAAGGGAAGGGACTCCAAAGCCCCTCCAGGCTCCACAATATCTGAAATGAACTGGAAGGGATGGGGTGGGGCTGGGAAGCAGATTTCCTGCCATAACTAAAGACCCTTTTCAGCCTGCTCTGCAACAGTTTTACGATGTGTTAGAATTTACATTCACGTGTTGTTAACCATTCTTTGGTGCAATGAAACGTTTTATCTGTCTGACCTCAACCTTTGCCATATGCTGGTGCAAACTGTTCGACTTAAGCCTGGAGGAGTTGAAGAAAAGGAGGAAAAGAAAAAAAAAGGGAAGAAAAAGGAGGGTCCAAAAAGCACATTGCTGGGTAGCCTCTGTTGTTGCTTGTGATAGCTGCCTTCCTCTCTGTTTTCCATGGAAACGTTTTGAAAGCCAATTCCAAAAAAGAAAAAAAAGAAAAAAAAAAAAAGGAAAAAGAAAAAGATCTATGCCAAATAATGAATAGGGGTTCAGAACATGCCAGCTCTTCACTAATTGTCCACTTATGCTACTTCATGTCTGGCGATTCTTTTTATATTGTGGAGAGATGGCAATGAAACTTCATTGTGCTGGGTTAAGGAGAGGTGTATGCAATACATTTGAAAATGATCAGAAGGAGTTTTGTAAGCTTTTTATTTATTTTATTCTAATTTCCTGATTTCTTTGTCAGCCCAGTTATTTTGAAAGAATAAGAGATCCTGACTGTGGAAGAAGTGTGATCGTTGCGTGAGACAGCCTGGTAATTCTGCAGTGAAGGATCCCATTTTATGCTTTTGAAGATGTGCCTGGTTAACTTGTGAATTCGACCTTATTTTTCTCACAGGCTGGCATTGTGGCATTGTGCCTCAGGCTTGCTATTTCTTTCCCTTTGAAACAGTGGTTATGGATTTGTCTCTACATCTTGCTTACAGTGTTTAGATGTGGTTAGGTATTTCCCACCTTTTGTTTTGGGTGTACTAAACAATCCAGAGTGCACTTCCTAATATCTGGTGGTGGATTTTCATGGTTATTTCTGTTCTAAGAAACTTCAGATTTCCTTCATCTCGCAGATACCTCTGGAATCTAGCAAGAATGGTCTTGGATATGTCCCTCAGGAAGGTGTCCACAAAGATGTTGCAATGTTGTCATGTTCAGCAGCAGGGGGACTTTGGGATCAAAAAACCTTGAGTTCAGCCATTTGGCTGTGAAGCCCATGCCTGAAGAAGATTCGTTTGCACACATATGGAGTTGTTTATGACAAGGCTTTGAATGCTTGAGGATATTAGATTATTTAGGAGTTAGGCAAGTCCTTAATGACTCAACTGGTAGCACTTATATTCCTGGAAAGCCCCCACTGTTTTGTGAGCCTCCCTCTGTAAAGCCATGCTGACCCTGGGAGGCATCCAGGTAAGAGAACTCTTATGGCTAGATAAGGCTCATATACTCACCATCATGATGAATCCTCAAATTCATTAAATTCAACTTAATTAGGTGTATTAGCATTGATTCAGCCGATCAGTAATCCCTGTCCTGGCCCAATCATTACTGCAGTCTCTTGCAGTATATATTTTTGCATTTCTTGGTATGTGGTGTGATTCTGAGGGAAATAAAAATCATTGTTGCTTTCTCTGAAACCCTGCCACATTTTTATAAGTAATTTCCATTCTGTTATGGTCTATTTACCATGATGTTTTGAAAGAGTGAGAAAGAGTTAAGCGAAATGAAGACCATTATCAATATTTCATTTGTCACAGCTGAGAAACTACATTTATAGGTCAGTCCTTTTCAATCCGTTCATTGATTTCAGTACTCAAAGCCCTTTAGGGACTGTCTGAAATCCACTGATGTTTCAGAGTGCTAAGTTTTGTGTTTGGATTTTTGATAAAACTGAAAGATGTGTCAAAACCATGTAACAAGCTCTGGATCTGATTTACCACTGTACAGTTTCAGTCTCTACTGGTGTTAACTCCTGTGATTTCATCAGAGGTGGTATTGATTTAATTCTTATGTCGAAGTGACCCTCCAAGAGACATACTTCCCTGCTCTTATTCCCACTGACTTCAGTTCATAATATAATCAGGATCATAATTAGAAATGATGACCTGATTCAGTCAGGCATAAAAATACAAGTCAGTCTTCAAGTTTCTCAGTAATACTACTGACTGCAGTGGCACTACTTTCTTACTTAGAGTCAAGTGTGTGCTGACATCCGTTGCAGATGGTAACCTATGTATATAGGTTCTCTTTGAATTCTCTGAAAGTGGAAGTCTCTTGACTGGTTATAACAAGCTTTGGAACAAGTCCATAAATAGAAGAAACTTGGTAAAAGATTTAAGGAGACTTGGGAGCAAAACTGCAGTTGCTCCTCAATCCCCATCTATGCAATTCCATTTGCTTCAATTAACTTTTATGTTTGCAACTGGAATGCTTGGAATTTGATCAAAGTCCCTTTCAGAACATATTCATGGTATTGTCTACAAACATATTACTCAAAGAAAGCAAAGTAGGATAATGCATTTCTTCCTGCAGACTGTGCTGTCTATTCTAAGTGCCATTTAAATATCTGGTGCCTCAACAAGCATACCCAGCAGGATTCAAATGCCTTTGTTTATATGTATTTTTCAGTCAAAAACTTGCCAAACGGCCGTTACGGGTTTCTGGGGAGATAACTTGGCTTGGAATTAAATACTCTGAAAGTGGACTGGATCCAAGAATAAATAAAAACATAGTTGAGGTGGAAACACCTATCTACAACCATTGTCCAAAAATTCAGTGTAAAAATAAAGAAAATATTACTCATCACATGAAAAGGTGAATTTTTCTAGTTCCATCAGGAGATTTTAAAATCAGCCAAAATATCAAAAGCTAAAGGATCTAAGTGTTCATGATCAATATTTATATTCAAGTGAAAGAGAAGAGGACTGAGGCAATGAAATTTAGAAATGCATGTATTGTAATTTGATTTGAACAGTCAGCATTGGTGAAAAGCCTAACTGTTTACTAGAAGATTACTTTCCGATTCAGCATTGCCACACAGATCTACATCTGTTACTCTTAATTTGAATACTAAAATTACCTCTGAACTATTAAAAATAGAAAGCAAGCAGGAGCTTGCTGTCCTTTGAAAGTCCTCAAACATGTTAAAGCTAAAAGTAATCCAACAATTTTAAAGAATTAATTGGATTAATTGATCAGGGGCTAGAATCTAGCTAGTGAGCTCCAGCTGGAAAGGTAACTGTGAGGAATAAGATTTTTAATACAACACCAACAATGTAGTTATTGATTGTTAGCATCAAATAAGCACCTGTGATATGCTGAATCAGCTAAATTGACTCAGGTTGCCTTTGAAATGGCTGTTTTGTGTTGGCCTAGTGGCAGCAGAACTGGACTCAGTGTGGCATGGCTCATCTTATTCCTGCGGGACACCAGCTTCTGCACTTAGGCTGGTAGCCCTGCAGGCTGGCTCAGCTCTACACATACTCTCTCTATGGAGTAAGCAGTTAGGTGGCAGGAGGAGAATGCAAATTCAGGTAGGCTGGGTTGTATGTTGCCTGGTGTAACTTTTCTTCTCTTGCAGGTCTTTAAACTGTGACCTGAAAAGAACTTGCATCACAATTTCCCCTCCAACATTATAAAAGCATTATTTCTCTTAAGTACATTAGATTGCCTGTAAAAATTTAATCTAGCATCCTAGTAATAACCTTTTTTTCTTTTCCTGAAGTAATCATTTGCTTGGAAAAACCTCCTGCTCCTGAAAGGCAATGAAAACAAACACAGGCAGCGAACAGAGTGAGAATTCTGGAGTATTACATCTTATGATAAGTGACTAAGTAAAACAGGCAGAAACATAGTAGTCTTAAGTATTCATGTAACATTTTATATTCCTATTTAAGGTCTCCACTTTTTGTAACTATGAGAGGACATTGGTTTGTCTTTTTTTTAATGTGGAGATGAGTGAACACACTATAATAAATGTCATATTTGTTCCTGGTCTTCTAGTAAGTCTTGCTAAATTGCTTTGCAAATTTCAGAAGAGATTAATTTCACCCAACTTTAGCTGTTCACAAAAACCAGTGACCTTTGGTGAGCACTAAGAAATATATCTTCACAGTGGCTCTGGAGGAGGAAGCCCAGGGAGCAACTGGCTTACATCAGATGCTTCATTCTTTGGCAGCTAGAGTTAGCTGAGATAAAGTCCTCCCATTATGGTGGTATCACATATCTGTGAAAGGGAAAAACTCCATTTGGTGATTTTAGTAGACCAGATGTAGATTGTTAGATGTAGATTTTGTAATGTGAGTGGCATTCCTGGAAGAAGACCATCATTACTTATTGTCCTTTTAGAGAATGGTTGTGGTGCATCACAGCAATTTGTTGTTCAACATTCATGTGTCATGTCTGGATGCCGTATCAGAAGTGGGGTCAATATATGGGGTCAGTGCAGAGTTGGCTGCTAAGAGGACCTGTGATCCTCTGTGTGCCTAGGGCACCTAAGGCGCCCTACTGTCACAAGCAAGGAAGTGTGGTATGCCATCCAGCTTGGCAAAGGTAGAGGACTGCAGGATCTCTGAGAGCAGTCATTTGGGGAGGACTGAGGTGGGACATACTGTAGATGTGTCTGCTCAGCAAATCTCTTTTATTTCAAAAATGTTGAGCACCTTGACCTAATTCCCCAGATAAATTATTTACCGTTAATATTGGATTGTGCTTTTGGAAAGTGTCAAAGCAGAAATGTTTTATACTACAGAGGTAACTTACAAGCATTCAGGCCAAATTATTTAAAAATATGGCATAGGATTCTTCTCGCCTGCCTCTAGAAGTCTGTAGTTTAAATGATGTCTATTTGTAAGCTAGCACTACTAAAGGGCATGTCTTCAATACCTGCTCCATGAGAGATGACTTGCCCAACTGCAAGTGCTTAACTCTTCCCACTGACTAGGCTAGCCTGGAGCAGTGAGCTCAGACAAGACGTCTTGGGTTTAGACATTCAGCATTAAGAGACATGAATTCTGTTCGTAGTCTGTGGGTACTGCTATTTAAAAATTACAGATAAAATTAATGGAAAAGTTGCTGCTGTTTTGCATGGGAAATGTGACCTTCCTGCCCCATGGGACTTAGTCATGTGAGTAAAACCCATGTGACTAATTCACTGCTCGCAGGATCTAAGCCATGTTTACTACTGTTTAAATAAAAATAAGTCTCAGTTGATTTTAACTGGTATCATGTTACAATCCCAGTATAGATCCTTCCTCAGCATAACCTGTTGTATACCAGGATGAGTTTTCTAGTTTGACATTGGTACTTTCCAGAGCACTTACAGGAAGATTCTGAATTGCAACCACGGAGTGCAGCTATAGGCAGCAGGTAGCCTTGAAGTACCTGTGTGGCATCCTCTGGCAGGTGCTTTCTGTGCAGCTGGGGGCTGCCCTGCTGTGGGCTGCTGTGTCTGAAATTTGAGATCTGCTTCAGCCCACACACACATGGGATGTGCTTCTTGCTGAGTGTTGCTGCCACTGTCCTATTGCTGCCTGCTCCTGTCCGCTCTCCAGCAGTCCCTCTGGCTCCTGCTGCTGTGCAGGCAGCAGGTCAGGATGTCAGAGGTGGCTTCAGGTACTGAGGATTGTGAAGACTGTGAAAAAGAAATGGTGCAAACTGTCTGTCCCTAACAGCCTTGCCCTCATCTCTGGTATTCTCCCTTGGAGTCCTGTTGCTTCTGCTGCTGCCTGTGGTTGAACTGCCACCAGTGATTGCTCTGAGTGGCCAGAGCATGCAAGAAGCTGAAAAGTGAAAAATACAGAAAGATGGCAGTATCAGAAAGCTAGAAGTCTTGTTACCCACACATAGCATGTCTCCTGCTTACACACCCGGTGTAAATATCTATCTCTCACTATCCTCCTTGTGCTGCCGAGTACAGAAATTTGTTTGCACCAGTGGTCATACTTTTTTTGTCATCTCTTTCATGAAGAGTGGCAGAATACAATGAAGAAAGGGAATTGTTTTGCCATTTTGGGATTTCAGGGCATATGTCTCCTTTCATTCACCTCCTGATGTCCTTCAGGGAGTGTAGGGAAATTAACCCCATTCACAATATGAGTGCTTGTAATTAGAATTCTCATTCACTCTTAATAGTCACTGGTAACCATCAAAGGCTTGATTTCCAGGTCTGTTGCATAGTGCAGTGAAGAGGAAAAGAGCTGAAGGTACTAAGCTTGTTGGCAGAATGAGGGGAGCTGCTCTGTTGGCTCTGAGAGCAGGCTTGAGAAGACCCAGCTATGCTTGAAATACCCCAGGGTGCTGTGTGCTCTGGAAGAGCCAGTCAGAGGAGTGAGAGTGGGGTTTTTAACAGCATTTTATTAGACACCAGGGGCAGGCCAGGAATGGGTTTATAATCTGTTGTCATGGTTCAGCTGACAGATGGCAACTGGTGAGCAGGGCAGTCTTGAATGCTTCATGGGACTGAAGCCTGCGCTACCTACTTTAACCTGATGGTAAGCTGATGAAACTGCAGCTAAAGGCTGAGTCAATCTGAAAACCAGTTTTAATTATACCAGTGCAAATTGTGTAAGCAAGCATACATTCACCTTGGCAGTAAGCAGAGAGATGTTATTAGTGTGTGTTATTAGTGGTGTGTAACTCTAGTCCATGCTCTCTAGACCAGGCTAGCACATCCTGGGAAGAATATCAGACAAAAGGTAATCACCATAATAGAAAGGTTAAAACTTTCCCTATATTACGATGGTACATGTTAACCTATCCCTGCTTAACAGCATCTAACTGATGAAAAAACTGTAATTCAGACCTCAAAACCAGGAAAAACCCACTAAATAGAGCTCTGTAAGGTATAGGAAGAGTGGATTAACAGGGTACAAGGAAGCCTGCCAGATTTGTGTTGTATCCTAAGCTCCACCATCCCATTTAGCAATCTTCTCTTTACAGCTCAACAAGTGTCACGAGCTGGCTGCGCGCTGACACATCAGATCTGTGACCTCCCTTTTCAGCCCCGTGCAGCTGAACTGACCCCTGCAGCCAGGGATCAGATGGAAAGCCATTAGGGCTGATTCCTCACCAGCACCATGTCCAGACTCAAGTCACTGCTGCTTCGAGTCATCCTGGGAGCAATCATCCATGCATTGATTTTATGGCAGTGCTGACACTTGCTTTCATTCTGTCAGAGCCGGAGAGAATTGCTCTTAACCATGCCCCCTGCTGCCTCGGGATATAATCTCAGGAGCATAGTTTAGGGGCACAGCCAGCTTCAAGGAGCATTACTTTGCTTCAGTGCATTTTTATATGTTTTCTTTTCCCTGCAGGCCTTTTCCTGCTAAGGAGGATGTTTGAACCAGCGAATGCACTTCTTTTTTCTTCTTCTCCTTAGTAAAGCGACAGTCAAAAAGTCCAAGTATGTGTGCTGTTGTCAAAAAATACAAACATCTGCCCCATTTGCTCCTGAGTAGTGTTCTGGGCTTATGTCTTAGTGTTTAGCTTCGTAATAATACCCTCCCTTAAAAAAGGATTTTACAAGCAAATCAGTTCATCAATACAACAGCAATTTGAAGCCTGCATTTGCCAAATGCACAATCCTGGGAATAGGTTTTAGAGGATAAAGCTTCAGTAAGACTATTTATGCAGAGACTTTTTTTTTTAGCATCAGGACCAAAATAAGATTTTTTTTTCATAGGTTAGAAATCGTTTGAAGTGCTTGTTTGTTTTTTTTTCTCTGTAATTCTCATTAGCTAAATTAATTGTTGCTCTCTTTTGAAATTAAGGAGAACAAATTTTCCTGTACTGAAAGGCACAAGCAAATAGTTTCCAACAGTCTGTTTGTACCTGAGTTTTTATTGTATTTCTCTTGAATGGAATCTCAGAAAAAAAGGGAGGAAAGCTGTTCACAGAAAAAAAACCCCAGTAAATTGATGAAAGAAATACGTTTGTGTGATGATTTCTTGTGGATGCATACAGCATTGCAATGTTCTGATAATGGAAACAATTAGTTTTAGAAACAGTATAAAGCTTGCTAATTTCCAAATAATGGGAAATGGTCTGCCTGACAGGCTTTTCTTTTTGGTATTTATACTGCTTATATAGTAGCAAAATAGCAGGAGCAGAGGCAAAGCCGGGCAGGCAGGGCAGCCTCTCCAACAGCTGCATCGGACCCCTGCTGTGTCTGCCAAAGCTCCTGCAGTGGAACAGCGACAAGGAGACAGGCTTTTGGGGGTCCCCTTATGTGATTAGCCCTCTCCTTTTGGCCTGAAAAGGGAGAGAAATGTCAGGGTTTCTTCAGAGGAAGATGAAGGCCACACCTACATGGGCAGATGGGTTGTTTTCCATATTTTTCCACCATTCCATCAGCAAATATCTCTGAAAAACAAGCATGATTTAGAAAGTTATCCTGGCTAAGGGTTTTGCAGAGCCACATTTTTGCGAAATCATTTTTCATTTTCATATTTCATTTCCTGGATCTGAAACAAGGGGAGGGAATTTTGCTTTACTTTTTGCTGTTGTATAAAGCAAATGGGATTGGAGGTCTGTGGATTAATAGAACAGGAGGAGGCTTCCTTCTTTCTGTCAGTGGGAGATAAAGGTGCCTTCTCACTTCGCAGGTCTTTCTGAAAGAATCCATGAACTTTGGTGTTAATAAGAAGAGTGGGTGAAGTGGGTGGAGAGAAGCACTTTTTGGAGCAGAGTGCATACTTTATACTGACCAATGATCTCGTGAGCATACTGATCATATTGCTCTGGCAGTGTTTGGGATGAAGGCAAGAGTGGACTATTTAGCTAGCTAGAGTTGATTTTTGGGAAGAGGGGTTAGCATGGCTCCTATTTAGCTGAAGAAAGACCTGAAATGGGAAAGCATGAACAAAACCAGCCATGCATACCCTCTTTACAAGATATGAAGGTTGAAGAAGAGCTGTCATATCTACTGCCTTTTGCTACTAATTTCTTCCCGTCCACATGAAAAAGTGCTCAGAGGGCAAAGAAGGATTGGTTCCCCATTCGTATGTAATGGGAATATGTGGTCATTGAAGTAAGTCACTGAAAAGCATCACATAGTTTGTGAACCATCTACTCTTCTCTGTAGAGGTAAGGTCAAGTCTTTTCAGTTTCCTACTGAATTTCTTACAGTGACATCTTTTTGAAATCTTTTAGAAAGGTTATCAGTCCCTTAAGAATCCTATAAACTTCTAGACTTGTAGCAATAGAAGATCTTAAAATTTACTGTCTTTTGGGATTTTATACCCCCTAAATCCTAGAAAGCTCTATGTGTGACCCAAACTGCAAATATATAGCAAGTGAAGGGTGAGGCTCACAAGCTCAAAGAATGTTGATAGGAGGAAGATGCAAGGCTTGCCCTTCAGGGCTAGTTGAGTACCATCTGCTCAAGAAGGGCTAGAAAGCTACCTGGTCAAGGAAGGTTTAAAAGAATGAAAGAACAATGAAAAAAAGTTAAAGGAGTGTTATGAAATGCCCACAAGAAAAGGAGGAGAAAAGAAGACTCGTACACCTGTGGTCTTTTAAGGCTCTGTGGAGCAAGGGCCAGTCATCTTAAACACTGTCCAGGAGGCATAATATACTGCCTTGTACATGGAAGCACACATAACAAATCTTGTTATAATTTCTGATATGATTACTTTGATTATTCAGTGTATCATGGATGAGAATGAGCAATTAAAATAAAATCTAAATGTAGATTTTATTTGCACAGATACTGAAAAGTATCTCTCTTTAGCAAAGCCTTTTGCTATTGCTCTTTGCACCCTAGGGAGTCTTCAGATGCCTGATCATTTCCCTTGGCTCCCCAGCTCTGGGGAAATCATATCTTTTTGTTGGTTCCCTTGGCTTCCCAGGCAATGCGAGGAGTTGGCTCAATGTGGGACATGAATGACAATTCATTGCCAGAAGGGAAGTAATTTTCAGGCCTCCTCCCCTTCTTTTCTTGCCGTGAATGTAATAATACACTTTGGAAACATTACTGTGGTAATCTGAAAACAGCAATGCTGTCAGAATTCAGAAAATGCCTGATAGAACTGATCATTCACATAGCTTAGCTATGATGCTTAGAATCACTGTGCATCATATTTCATTCCTCACTAACATCCTGATGGATTTTTCCCCAGTGAGTTGTCTTTGCACTAAAGCAGTGTGAGAGCACTATAGGTTGGATGTTGTTATTTTTCTTCTCGTTCCTTCCTGTCTACCTCTTCCTTCTTTTCTCTTTTTTTCCCCTTTTCTTTTTAATTTTTTTTCTTTTTTCTCTTTTCCAAAAAGCTACTTCATGTTGCAAAGATCATCAGATGAAATGAATGCAGCCCAGCTGGGATTTGCTGGAAATGTGTTCAGTTTGGCAACACCTCTCACAGAGTAGCTGGGTCCCTAAAAGCTTTGTTTAAAACGATGAAATGAAAACAAAGAAGACATAATTAGCTGCTGTGTAATAATAGAAAAGGCTTGTATCCAGTTACTGTAAAAGTCATTTAATGAAGGGTAATCTGGACATAAGCCTGAACACTATAGCTGTAAAATATTTAAGCTTTTTAATGAGAGGGAAAATGGAGAGAAGGTTTTGCTAACGTGATTAGGAAAAATGCCTTTCATAACCATTTTTACAGGGGCTTGCAATTCCTAAACTGAGGTTTGAAGCTTTCTTCAAGCCAAAGCAGCAATAAAACTTTTATGCTGCACCAACACTTAAAAGCTACATACATCACATTGGTTTTATATGTCTGAGTGGGAACATCAGCGTACTGCTTTTTATGTCTGCAAAGGGCTACACTGGCTATTGAGTAGCAGCTCCAGTTTCTTCCACTTACTTCAGATTGTAGAGTGCCTGTGGATGAGCAGTCATTAATCTTAAACTGCAGTAAAAGTTGCTTTCAGTGTTGCTTTTTCTCATCTCCCCCTCCTTGTTCTTTTTTTGGTGTCTCTGTTCCCTATCCTCCCCTTCTTTCTCCTTCCTGCAAAGCTGCCTTTTCTCATACTCTCTCTCATTTGGCTATTGAAACCAAAACAGATGCTGCTTGGTCTGAGGTGGACCAGCTGCTCTGATGTGATGAATACATAGTATTATTTTTAGTCCATTGACAGGTTACTAGGCAAAATGCAGGAATCAGCTGGGGATTTTCTGTGATGGGACAATCATAAATGATGTGGTAAAACATTATTGTACCCCTGTGTAGCATTTAGAGGTGGGATTTACTATTACTATGGTATTTACTAAGTGCAAATGTGTCTTTGTTTTTGCTACCTATATCTGAGAGGAAGGGATAATCCTGTCCCCCTGCAGGGGCACCTTCTTTCTAATCAACGGGGAAGGGTAGACACCTGAGAAAGGTGGGCACATCTGCAAACCCCCTGGATTACAGATGTTCCTCTCTTTGTTCAAGAAAATGAATAGTCTCACATTGGTACATCAGATTTCCCAGTCTCTTCTAAGATACAGGAATGGTATTGAGACAGTGTGAAGGGTTATCCATGGCTGTCTGACATCTAGCGGGGAGATAATGGAGACAGGACGGTTTTTATGCTAAACCTCTCCTTGGAAAGTCTGATGGTGTTGGTAACGTGATGGACACTGGTAGAGCCTTCCCTGTGGTCCTCAGGGTAGTGACTGGTAAGGGGGAAGGAGAGCTTGGCAATGAGGAGGAGCTGCTGGGTAGTGATTGGAAGTTTTGCCACTGAAAATCTGAAGGGTGAAAAGGAGAAAGGACTGGGAGTTCTTGTGCCCTCACTGTGCCAAAATATTGCCTGGCTTATGTGCGCTGCCATAGTTCAGCTGTCTTCAGCTGTGCTCTTCCCCTGGATTCCTAGCTGCCTATTTTCAAGGGCTCTATGAATTGTACTCATTGTCAGTACAGCCAATTAGAGTAATTGTTACCATTATTTCAGTGATATCTCAAAGAAATGACATGCTCACAGACACAGCTTTTTCACTCCTTCAAAGTCATTACTGTGCCATCAGAATTTTATCTCAAAGGTTTTGCTTCAACATATAAATAATGTTTGTAGGTCTGCCCCTCATATTCTTGCAAATTCTTCATTTAAGCTTCCATGTAGAAATGGAGATAATAAATATTCATGCTTTTCTCCCTACCTTGATATGCTAATTCTGGTATGAATGGTTATCTAGAAGCAGCTGAAAAAGATGGCTTGATTCTGGTATTATTTATGAATCTTGCACTCAAGTATTGGGCTGGGGGTGTGATAATGCCAGTTAAGAGTGATTTAACAAGAATTGTTCTCTGGAGATACTGTCTTTGCTTTATCCATTGCATAAAATCGTTTAAGATTATTGAATTCCCTATTTATTACCTTATTACCTCAGTGAATTGTCTCAAATTAAGTGAAATTGATTATTTTTTCTCATCTCTTTCACAGCTTTCTAAATAAGGTGCTGAACTCAAGTGCTTCGAGGTGTGCACCTAATAGTCTGATTGACTTCAACGAGCTAGTTTAACAAAACCTAAATATTTGTAAGAGTGATGCATCTTTTATAGTTACCAGCTGTATAGTATAAAATGAAGAGTTTGTTTCTGAGCAAGATGAATGGATGTTCAAATTGACTCATTTAGTGTTTGAAGCAGTCAGAAGAATATTTTCATACTATTGGAGAATTAGGGATATGTCTCAAATGAATCTCTAGCACTAAGGCTCCCAGACTTCGTTTAAAAAGCTTTTATTTGAAAAATCTGGGACAGAAACCTGTTTTTTTTTCACTCATATTGAGCAGGGATCCAAGCAGTTGCACTATACTTGATATTGGTGAATATTAGGATGAAAATATAGAGTCATGACTATCTCTCAGCCAATGATTTGTAGTACAGACCTCAGGACTCTGCTATTGCCTTCAGTGGCAGCAGAGACCTACTTTCATCAGTGCCAGAGCCTAATGGAGTTGGAAAAGCAGCAGTGGCTCAAACCAAACCAGTCATTCCAAGCTAACTTCTATGATAGATTCTTGAAAGAAAGACAAAAGACTGCTATGTCTAAATTGGTAACTCTGATGAGTGTGTAAACTCTGTCATGAATCATTGCATGCTTGCTAGAAGAGGTGCCATGCAAATGGACAGAATTTTAAATTTTTAAATTATTTTTAGCATTTCAATGTTTTTAGCATTTCAATTGCAAATAACAGGAATGATCAGAAAAACATATAACCCGTGATGGTCAGTTTTATATGTCACTAACTTGTCTCCATTTTTAATAAATGTGAAATGATGTTTGTCAAATCAGCAAATTTTGAGTGCTAAAGGATCAAATGACCTTTGAATGTAAGGAGTTAAAAAGACCAGATGCTCAGAATTGAGCTAATTGTAGATTCAAAGAGCATAAAGCTAAAAGGTGAAAGACTGAGCTTGTGTTTTCTCATATAATGTTGCAGGTCACTGGGGTTACATGCTCTTAACTATGTGAAGGCCTTGTAAGTATGACGACTTTTTCCTTTTCATCCTAGTGGCTTGGCAGCAGAATAACCTATTATAGTTATAAATTACAATTTTCCTTTTTAAATGTCTGGAAAGACAAGAAGGACAAACATTTAAAACCATGATTCAAACGTGCCCAGTTTCAAGCTCTTTAACATGGGAACTGTGAGGCGTGTATTTAACTGGTGGTAGATGACACTCAATTAAATAATATCAAATTGGCTCATGAGCTGCAGCATCACCAGATGTAGCCATAAACTGCAAACATCCTCTTTATTTTGTTTTCCCATCAACACTCACTAGGTTAAAGAAGAATATTTGCTTTTGTAAGTGGTCAAAAATTTTCAAGTCCATAAAAATGACAAAAGTTAGTAAAAAATGTTTAAAACATATAGAATAATTAAATTTTACTTTCTATGCTCTCTGTAATAGAGTTACTGTAAAATATCACTACGATTTTCAAACAACTCTTTCTTTTTTTAAGATTAGTTGTTTATCATACTGATTGTATCATGGAGAGGATGTCCTGGGCCTAGATTAGCTAGATCCAAATAATGAGGTTTATGGAGACTACAGTATAGTAATCTCCACAGTAAAACTATTTTTTGTGTTTTCTCTAGACCAGTCCTAAGAAAAGTGATATTTGCTGCATCAGATTTATTCAGTCTCACTATTGCTGTTTCACCCTACTGCAAGGAGGGCCTGAGTGGGAAGGACTCTGAGGATGTGCAAGTTTAATAATTCTTGTCAAAGATGTGCAAGACAATAGAGGGAAGAGTGGGACCTCTGCCAGAGGTGTCAGTGGGAGAAAGTGGGTCATTGATGCCTTCTATCAAAATGACAACTCCCAATAGGGGTTCCTCATCAGAGACTGCTTGGGAGCAGAGGAAAGGTAGTCAGTTTTGTTGGTGACAGGCGTGATCAGGAGCTGACATTGCATCCTTTGCAGCCTCCCAAATGAACTGCTGTATGACCTGCTGGTGGGAAATGCACTGTACAAAGACAGGCTCTGCTGGCATGGGAGGAGATCTGCAGAAGCTGAGAGTTGTCAGGAAAGTACCGACAGCTCATGCTTTTCTGATGTGGTAAGCAGATGATGCATGGCTTGTGCTGTGAGGGGTAGCAGGCCTTTACATCCTGGTTTGTGGTGGTATGATGAGTATGTGCTTCTCATGTATTGGTTTGCTCTGCTACTGCTTGAAGTTTGCTTGTGTTTTTATTACTTTCCTTGTTTCAGAAAGCAGATTATGAGAACTACTTTTATTTCAGCAAAACATACCCTTAGTCTACCCTAATCCTCAATTTAAAGATGCTGTAGGCTATTTCCTGCATTGGTCTTACCTAAATATTGCTGTCTAAAAATTAGATGTCTAGCCTATAGATAGCTTGTCTCTAGGCTCCACTGCCATTGGGGGGAGAGAGAGAGAGTTAATCCATCTAGCCTGTTTCATATAGACTTGACTCTCTCTGAACCAGCTCATGCTTTCCCCCTTTATGGAAGGATTTGGTGGCTACATCATTGAGTGTTAACAGATTCCTGAGCCTCAGGTTTGCCATATGTACTGACTGAAAATGTGTACTGTCCAACGCTGCAACAGTCCGCAAGAAATCAAGTGTCACTGCTGAACACAGACTTAAGAGGTGGTTTGCTGCCATTGTCATCTCAGGGAGTGGTAGCACAGCTGGACTTGAATCTGTAAACACTTTTTGTCTCTAATCCAGGTGTGCACATTTAAAGTGCTTTTCATAGCACTGTCTTCATAGGAAATTTTTACACTGCAACTGTTTTGTCCCTAGACACAAAAGGAACTAGTTCTCTGTAACACATGGTGACACGTTTTGCTAGAGGGATAGAAATGAGCGTTTTACTGACAAAAAGACCCTGTTAAACAACATCCATCTTCTTTTTTGCAAAATGGGCAATTAAGTTATTTCTGTGAATGCCCCTGCTATAATGCATTTCTTTTGCATTTAGACTTGTTCAATACCTCTTCATTAGTGCTGTTAGATCCTTAGGAAGAGCAATCCATTGTACTAGCTGGCTGGGATGCCAGACTAAGGTGCTGGCACAGAGTGAAACTCAAATGGTCACTGTCTGCCTGCCAGGAGTGGGATTCACCAGGAATGTGAGTTGTTTAACACATCTTTAAAAATCAGCACATACCTGTTCCCCTCTGTCCAAGTGTTCTGCTCCCTTTGAAAAAGTTTGTTGACACTTATAAAGTCTCTACTAAAATACTTTATTCTTGCCATGAGAGATCATGAATTTTTTATACAAAGCCATAGGATTTTTGGGTACCGAATATTCCTAAATTTCAGCACCTAGAAATGCTGGGGTTTCTGGATGCTTCAATTCAAAAATAGTAAATCTTTGTAAAAGGAAACCAACTTTGATGCAGGCACCAATAAAAGGATTTATTTCACCTCTGAAAGTCAGATGTCCAGTTGAAACTAGCTGTCTTTCTTCCTCTCTGAATAACAGAAGGAGAATCATACCATATATCTTTCCAAGACGCTTGTCTTAGTGTGATGTATGTCATTCCTTGGAATTACTTTGCTGTCTACTTATTTTAGAGATAAATCTCATCCCTGTTTCCCATTGTTTATCTCTTGGTATCAGTGTGAAGCTGGATGTTGACATAGAAATTAGGCATCTAAATATCGTTATGGATATTGGTCAAAGGTGGAAAATTTTGTTTTTATGAAGTTTAAGTTCACAAGTATTATCTTACCTTTTCACAGGGCAGAGGAGAAAAATCTCTGTTTAAATCCTTTCCTTTGAAAAATACTACAATCAACTGAACACCAGTAATTGTGCTCTAATCTTTATAGCCTTAGTTCTAGCCTTTAAAGTATATTTAGAATAACATATTTAGCTGCATTTCTTCTCTTGCCTTTAGAATGCCAGGCACAGAACAGGCAGTAGAACTATATGAATAATAAATTATAATACTGTTTATCATCTAAATTGTTATCGTTTAGAATTTTTCTCTCAAGTGTTTCTTCTAGAAATCTATTCAACCCTCCCTGATGACACATTTGGATGAACATTTTTCAACTGTGAATGCCGAAAGTTAATAATCTAGATCTAAATTTAGGCACAAAAATGAATGACCTGGTTTTCAGAGTTGCTGATTACTTATTTTGACGCATTAATATGAATTTAATAGCTTTGCTGTAGGTGCCAAAGTCTTAAGAATGTTGGTTTTTTTCCCATGCACAACATGTCTATCAAACTGCAGAACACATGCAGAATTAAATTACTAATGAATGATGACAATATGCCATACAAAAACAATGTTACATTGATTCATTTATTTGTTTACATGGTTGGGCAGGCTAATATTATGCAGAAAGTTCACGATGAAAGCTGATTTATAGTGATTTGAACAGAAAAGCATGCATTTCTCCCATTTCACATTGAGACAATGGTGAATTCTATGTGAAGAAAGAGCATCTTCTGTTTGTTCTTTGTTGTATGCCAAAAAGAAATATAATCTGAACTCATTTTGTTCATTCTATAGAAAAGCAAACTTAGTTTTTCCTGATGACTTTCATTGCGCTAAAAATTGTGGAAAACTGGATACTGCACAATAAATTGATGCTTATTGTAACACAAAAGCCTTTCAGAAAACATTTAGAGCCATATGCTCATTTTAGAGATATGAGGTTCAGCTTTGAAATGTGGCTTCCTTGCTGTTTGAAGACCTGAATCGTCAAAGCTCTTGGCTACTTACACTAAGGGGTCATAAGGATTTGCTTAAAGATATTGCTGAATAGGGGCCTAAAAATCTGCTTTGCTATACCTTGTCTGGCTGAGTTTGAGAAGGTCCCTAAACTACTTTGAGAATGCCCAGTACTCTAAGGAGAGTAAGCACTGTTGAATTCACTGTTGTTTGAGTGGCAGGATCTAGAGTTCAAAGATAAGGGTAATAAATACCCTTTGTTAAGCGTGTTGTCTGTTTTTTCATTGAGTTATTTTTGAGGGACACAAGGGTGTTTTGCAAAGAAAGTGAAAGAGGGCCAGATGCTAATTTTCCTCATCTTTAAGAGTTGGTCTTTGGGATCTGATCAAACCAGTGAGGAGATTCTTATGAGCCACAGGGAAAGTGGGTGCAGGATCCCACCTACTGCACTTAATTTGCTTGCAAAAGGTTTAAGGAGAATGTTTTGAATAGAAGTAAGCTTAGTGAGAGTGGCACAGCTCCACCTGACATTATATTGACAGCAGGTGGCAAATATGGATGGAAGTGCCTGACTATTGTTGAATTTAGCACACAGTCCCTTCAGCACCAGCAGCTGTGTGATCACTGGGGAGTTGTTTGGTTACATGTGGTTTTTTCACATCTGTCAATTTAACTAAATTGGTGGTCTAAATGAAAAGCATTATGCACAGGAACATTACATGGATTTGTGACAGCTGAAATGTATAGCACCAAGAGAACTTGGGGTCCATGAAGCAGCGAATGGATTTCAGAAAAAGAATGATTTTCATTTGTGGTAGACATAAACTTGATGCATTATTCAACATGCTATGCAAAAGAGAATTGCACATTGGGTTCACAGGGCAGTCTTCTGGCATTTCAAAAGGAAGGAAAAGGAATTTGAGAGAAAGATTTATATGTTTATGTTGCCTCTGTTTATGATGCTAGCAAAGGAAGTCCAATTTCCTCCTAATTAGATTATAACAGGTGCAAGAAAATCCAACGGAAGGGAAGCTGCTTGTATAATATATATAGTGCATTTGATGTGAGTGTAGCAGGGAAACAGGAAGCATGTCTCAGCATTGGTTTTCCCGTGGTACGGTCTGAGACCTGTCAGGCCCTCTGCCATCAGATAGCACTGTTACTGTGCTTGGAGAGATGACCTCACCCGCAGGTTGGATGGCTGAGTTCAGCTGAACCAACTGGGGAATTGTGCCCCTTCTGAGACTTGTTTCACACTATGCTTTGTTCTTCTGAGAGCTGAGTTGCCTCAGGTTCTCCTGTTCTATCTTGCACACCCCATTTCTTGGAAGCTTGGGGCTGCTGCTTTCAGCCACGTGGGAGATGCTGCAGTCCTGGCCAGTTCTACACTGCTGCTCTTGCCTCATGTTCTCCTTTCCTCCTCCAAACCAAAGAGGCAGCAAGAAAAAAATCTGCATACAGATTTTGCCTCCTCCAGCCGTTTAAGCTGAGGTGCTGAGGTATGAGCTGAGAAAGCTTGGAGACTGTCACATTTTCTGCTGTGTTGCCATGTTGGTACAGCCAGCACAGTGGTGTGGGGGACAGTTGGAGGCAGAAACTGATAGAAGTGTCATGCCAAGAATGGCCACAACTTGCCTCTTGGAGATTTCAGGTTGTCTTGCTGTGTATAGGTGGCAGAGTTTTTCTTGTTTCTCCTCATACTTGCACTGAGGAAGTTCAATTGAAATGCCTCTGATAATGAGAACAGAGTCCAGATGGGCAGAAACTGAACAACTGGTGTAAGAGGATGGATGGATGCTTCACTCCTGTTTTTAAGCAACCCAGGGAGCAATGTTACTTCAATTAAACTGAAAACTAATGAGTTGGGATACTTTAATTGCATTTTAAAGGAGGGGCAGACTTTCTACTTTCATTTTGAGTCTATAACTTTATATATAAGAAGGGTGAAGATCTACTTTTTAATTAAACAACTGAAGAGATCAGAACTGTGATCCTAGTTGACTAGGATGCTAATACTGTTCTTTAGAAACTGCTAATGAAAAATATAGAGGATTAATTTATGATTATTATAAAGGAATGCACAGAATCATTCATGATGGAGGAGTTAATAATTTTCTTGTGGGCAAATTGAACTATTCTGATATAATGTTGTGTATTTTTGAGGAAACAAGGTAAAGTCTGTTTCTGTGTAAATACATTTACTATTGCTTCAGACTCCTGGTGAGATCATAATGATAAAGCTGCATAAATACTGTCACAAACTGACAGAAACCAGCCTGGCAGAAAATTTCAAACCCAATGGCAAACTTCCACAGGCTATTGGAAATTAGTTGCTGTACTGCTAAAACAGCCATTGGTAGTCTTATGGGAAGAGGACTGAGTTTTTAATATGTAGACATGCAGATGGGTCCTTGTCAAGTTTATAGTGTGACACTCATTTACCTTCAGGGAAAAGCTGAAATCCACACTGTAAAGAAAAAAGAGGTTCCAGAGGCTGGATCTATGAAAAAAAAAAAACCAACTCTTTTTTTTTGCAGATTTGCTCTTGATTATTCAGACAGGTATGTGAAGAAGTGCATTTCCAGAAATCAATGTCTAAATAACTGAACATTATAATTACTTTTTTTTTTCTTTTTAACAACTTGGATTTTCTCCCTCCTTCTCTTTCCTCTTGGCCCTAATTTCCTCTGGTGCTAGACTCTTACCTGTTTTTTGATATGTGTTTTGAGAAATTTCTTTAAACTTGTCTATATAGGGGTCTATTAACAGCAAAACATTCTCTTGGCAGATGCACTAATTCCACTGATGGAGTGCCTTTTTTTTGAGTTAGCTTAACTCCAGTCTGTGTGGTTTTAAACTATTTCAGACTAAGCCTATTTTGAAATATGAGAGCCTATCCAAAAATTGAGGAAAAACTTATTTTTCTTTAAAACTGACACTATCTCAGTTTAAACACACTTTGTGGTGTAAACAAGCCCGGGAGAGCCTACCATGTGTTTTGAATTACATTTGCAAGCTCTTGTGAGGACTCCAACTCATGTGCAATTCAACCTGTAGTAATTCAAGATGTTATCACTTCCCCACCTTCTCTGCTATTTATCACAGTTGGTCTGTCAGAAGTTCCTGCCAGGGTGGCAGATAGCAGACTGGAACACCAGCTCATTTAAGTTCCAGTGAGAAGTGTGCTGCTTTAGCACAAACCTGGATTCACTCATGAGTTACTATGGATGATTTAGTTACTAGGTATGAGTTACATTGGACTATGAACTGGAATGTGATTGGGGACGCAGTTCTGGGTTTTTGACTCTTGTTTTGGGGTTGCTAAGATGTTGCAGGGCAGCAGATGGATGCACCATAAGCACTGCTGGAGTGAGATTAACAAGGTGCAGCACTTTGTCGAGATGCCTGAGAGGTGGTGTGGCTCAGTACCTCTTCTGGGGGCTGGGCATTATAGATTCATATTCTTTCTCCCTCCCTTGTAGAAGTGATTTTTCATGGTTTCTTTGATATTTTTCTATAAAGGAATCAGATTTTTTCTTGGGGTCAACAAGCAAGAATTTTCAGCCCCTGCTCTAGGTTCATTTGAATATCAAATTCCTCTGGATGCCAGTGAGGCTGTTCAGAATTCTGCCAAAAAATAGCATTCGGAAGAGCTGCCTGTTCTCCTTTAACCTTGTTCTCAAAGCAACAGCAACAAAAAATTGTTCTGGTCCCCTGGAGTCTTAAAAAATCATTAAGGCAGGCACTGAGCTCAGACACTTGAAATTTGGCTGTATTACAAAGGACTGAAAATGAGACATTTGCCCTAGTAAATGTCTTAATAGAGGGGTCATTGCCTGTGCTCTCTCTGTGACTCGATTAAGCCCACTGCAGCTGAGGATGGATTGGACTAATAAACTCTGGAGCCCATGGAAAGTCTGCAGTAGTCAACAGCAGAGAGAGCAATCAGGGTGTGTGTTATAGTGTGAGCATTATTGGAGGAAAGCTTGCCTTGCTCCAGGGTTCCCAGGGCTGCTTGGGCAACTCTATTTCCTTCAGTTGTCTGAAAAGTTGAGAGCTGGTATGTTAATTTTTCTGAGAAGCAGCCTAAGTTGCATAATAGCAGCTGCAGGTGACTCAATGCCTATCTCATCCTGAGATTTGCAGAAATTTGGCATGCCATTATTTTTACAGTTCAGGTAAATCAGCTGCAGAGAATATCTCTGATCATGACTACCCTTTGTGTTGCCCAAGAAGCACATCCTTGTGTGGTGCATCTATTTATTTCTGGGAGACCAGGGTTGCTTTGGAATTGCTTGCAGTTACCATTATGCAAATTATGTACATGGTCAGAATGGATCATTGTGTCCATTGCAAAGCCCAAAGCACACATGTCCATGTTTACAGGTAGGGCAAAACATAACATTTGAATAGCTTATAAAACCAAATGATGACTTTCTTTTCCAGCGTCAAGTGTTATTTAGGTGTGAGTTTTCCCTGAGTGTAAAATGAAGGGACTGGTGGAGAGAATAGCTGCTGGTCTGATCTACTTGTACAGCCAAGCCTCTGTGCAGCCTGTCTGACATGAATATATCAGGCCTGTGCCACAAAGTGTTGGGCAGTTTGAAGATAAAATGGTCACACCTTGGTCCTGGATGTAATAATGCCATGATGATGCCATGCTCCAAGGAGGCTGAGTGAGTAGGTGTAGGATTGGTTCAACTTTTGTGTGCGTATCACAGGAAAAGGATGAGAATATTCTCCTTTCCTGGGATCAATGAGGCCTTTGGAATACATGCTACAGGCCTCTTTGGGGATATCTAATATTAATGTAAAAATATTCACAATGCTAAAGGCTAAACAAAGCTACAGCTTTACCCAGCTGATAGTCTATAGGTCTCCTCATCTCTTATTCCAGCTCAGATATTTTCCATGCGCTCTTCATTGTGATATTTGGCTGAAGATGAAAACCTGAAGGAGGACCTTTTGTTGCAGCCATGCCAACCCCAGGACATTTTTGTCAGTTGAAGAGAAAGTGTTCATTAATGTTTTTGGTGTGACTGAACACTTTACATTGTTTGGCCTATAGAGAGGGAAGAGGTTCTTTTTGTATCTGTGGGAAGGAAAGTATTCATAGAAATATTATGAAAATGCATTTCTCTCATTACCTCCTTAAGCTGGTCAAGACAACCCTGATCTGAGATTCAAAATGGGTAGGAAGAGTAAGAAGGAGAGTGCCACAGCTTTCAGACATGGGATTATTGTGGGGAAGAATATTCTTTTTTTTACTTGTCCCTAAATCCTGCACATAGAGGGGTGGGCACTTTTGATCAAGGGGTTGCTAGCACTTGCTACCACAGGCTGGGCTGGAGCCACATTCCCTGTTAACAGAGCAGCCAGGGCTGCTAGTGCATATGTTGGTGCTGCTCTGCAACTTGACAGAGGCAGCAGTTTGTCTGCAATGTGCAAAGCCATAAAAAGCATCTGGGAGCCTTTTCCCTCTGGCCAAGTGGCTGCATTTATATTCACCAGCCACAGGCATGTGCAAGCAGTAGAGAAATGGCTTTACATCTTATTTTTGTTGGGACTCTTGTGATACGGTGGTATGCAGAACAGATGTTTCAAGGACTTTTCTGTATTAAGTCTTTATTATATAGGTACTGGTAAGTGTTTGGGTTCATATTAATGACTCAGATTACATCCGGGCCATGTTCCTGTGTTCCTTGGGACTAAGACTTATGTATGAAGGACAGGTTTTTCTGTGGGACTAAGAATTCTCTTCACTGGATACACTTTTAGGGGGAAGGGACAGAAATAAGTGCAAGACACTGAGAGTTTGAACTGCAGTGTACTGAAGTGCTAAGCAAATAGCTGCTCAGATGAGAAGACGACCGTTATTAGTTTGAGGTCTTTCCTAATTGTGTGTCAGCTTTTACTTTTGAAAATTATTATCCACAACATAATACCAAAGTAAATAATTTCTTTCAGTGTCATGCTGGGTTTGTTTCCAAGATACCTTTTGAAGGAGCAGTTTTCTTTTGTCAGCAATAACATGTCCCCTGCCTTGTCATTGCCCCAGGTTGTTGTTAAGCAATTATTCCTTCTTTAAAAAAATTTGCATGTAGGTTTCTCCTGCCTTTATACATGTGGCTAGCTGTCCATGAAAATCTGTCATAATCCCAAGGCAGCAGTATACCTCTTTCGTAACCAAAATGTCCTCTAACGCTCCTTCTCCTGGGTGTTTCCTTCTGCTTTCCTTTGTCATGCTGTAAGAATAGACACTGTTCTCTGGGTGCACTCTCATTTCTTTTAAGGAATTAGTTATTTCTTCTTAAGCATCCTTGAATGGGAATTGATTCTCACTCAGCACCCCAGCATATTTTGGTACCGCTGTCAGTGTTTCATATATATACCCTTATACTCCTAGATTTTGCTTTTCATGCATTTTGATGTTCTCTAACAAAATATGCTCTTACCATTTTGCCATCCACTCTTCCTTCTGCCTGTTGTCTTCCTCTTCTTCCAGACCAAGACTATACTTTCTTGATATCTTTTAGCTTTGAATTCAGGCAGATTATGGTTAGACTCAATTAATTCATCCAAGAGTCTCTGGATTGCTTTGTTTCAGGGTAATAAGCTCTTTTGCCAAGCCACAGATTATGTGGCTAGTAATCTCTCATTGTTCTGGCTTGTGGCACCTCAGCTGCTGTTGTCCTGGTCTTATGTCTTTCTTAGTGAATGTATTTCCTTTTTGACATTATGGATAATTTTTTCTTTCTTTCTTTTTTTGGTGTATGAATCAACCCAGTTTGTGTCTGTGGCATTTTTAAAGGTGTAAAGGAAATTTCACCTTTTCTGCAAATTCTACTCAGTTTCTCATTTGGCTCCAGGAAGATGCCCCTTTCCTACAGTCTCAGAAAATTGAGGCTCACCCTTACTAACATAATTTTAAAACTAGGTGTTAATATTTCCCATACACTTTCTTATTTTGAACATGGCCCAGAGGGATGTTTTTTAAAACACTAACCTGACATTCTACTGATAAAGGGATTAAATGAAAGTATTTGCATAATGTCTTCCAAATAGATGAGCTTTATGATAGATGACACTAAAATATATTGCATAAAAATGTGAATCACTTGGAGAAGGAAAAAGTGCAAGCAATTTGTAAAGGGATTAGCAGAGTAAAAAAGGTCTATGTCGAACATTGGTATCATGAAATAGATGGATTTCATGATGACAATTGTTCCACAACACCTTACTGAAGAAAGCTGACCCCCCCTAACCTCCTTATTTCACTACAAGATGATCCTATAATCAAAGAAGACTAGACTCATTATTTTCAGAAACATCTTCAGAAATTAACTAGGAATATTAGCTGTTATGTTCTTGTATCATAGGATGAATTTGAATTAATCTTTTCTCCATATTTTTGGCTTTACTTCAGGAATACATAGTTTGGTGGGAGGAGGGATTTAACAAGCTTTAGGCAAGCTTTGCTAAATCCACAGTATAGAGGGTACTGGACGACATGCACTGAAATGCTGATTCCACGAGGCTCGGAATCTTATCACGTCTGCAGGCAAACAGTAGAAATGCTTTTACATTAGACTTGCAAAATGTAATGTGCAGTGCAGTACTTTCCGTGTGAACCATTCTGACAACTTAGTACAGTGAGGTACTATATCCCACTTTGGATTCACTGATTTTTATTTTCTTCTTTTAAGAAAGTGCAGGTCATACACCTGTCCTGGGAATGTACTGAACAATTCAAAGAGACTTTGAAATTGTGACATCAGCTAGGATAAATATACATGTGGATGCTTACTTGATAGATAGAACCACCAAGATACATAACCTACATTCAATTCATCCTGTTGTTGGCCTAATAAACCAAGACAAGTTATATATACTTTTTTGCCTGTATTTTTGTGTGTTTAATGCGGTCCCTGTTCTCTAATAGTTGAATGCCTCTTAGGCTTGTTAATGCATATAATTGAAAAACATGGCTCTGAGGCAGGGAAATACTATCTTTTCCAAATGTTGATGGGAAACTGACATGTAAAAGGTTATGTTCATATCACCAACCATGATCGAGTAATATTTGAGTCCCGTGACTTTGAGTTGAACTTTAGAGAGCAGATGACATGAATCACCTGTCTCTCTGTTGAATAATAATCATGATAATCTCTGGTCTAATAAAAGCAGGGCTAAGTTAGGCTGGTTTGAGAAGGGCTCTGCTGAACAGGTGTCTGAGAGACATAAATGTGCTTTTTGAGAAGGCATTTTTTGTAAAGCTCACACTGAAATCAAAGACAAGGTCTGATGCAAAAGAGGAGACTTTGCCCTGAATAGGACTGTTGCAAACAAGGAAGTACTGGTGAGGTTGCAGCTCTACCAAGAGAAAATCCTTGTATTTCCCCAAGTGGAAATTCCTACATAAGTGCAACTTTCCTATATGACATATATATAAAGATTCTCTCCTCTAAAATGTAGAAAATGAGTCTAACTTACTTTTTCAGATTAAGACTTCTACATAGATCCAGAGAAGGTATTTTTATTTAGCATTAATTACACTTTGATTAGGAATAAAACTGTAGATCCCCATTGTCTTCTGTGAGGTCATGTGCAAACACAAATACTGCAGAAAATGCCATAGCAACTGATGAACTATCATTACTTAGCTAATATTTGCTTCCTATCTCTGAACTGCCTTTTAAACATAAAAGAAAAATGGTTGAGAAACTTTTATGCTTCGTGGGTGATTTGCAGTCACGGCCTCTGGAAGGAACAGAGACTCACTGTTATGCTCAGAAAACAGGTTTTTCTCCTGATTAGGTATCAGGCTCCAAACTCTATGCTAAGTCTATGCTGACAGCACAAAGCTGCCTATAAAATTTCACTTGCTTTCTGCACAGTGGAATGTGGCCATGTGTGCTGCAAAGTTGCCCTCTCTGCAGCCAGGAGGACTCATGATGCCTTAGCAAGGCCAGTGGGGTTGTAGGTGCCATGGGCAGCTGCCTTCAGGTGGTTTAAAAGCTGACAAGGAGTTGTTGCATGCATGGGGCATGGAGCGTACTACTAACCTGGAGTCTTCATATATACAGATGTGTCTGTACTGTCAGCTTGATTTGCCCATGTCTCTGTATTGTGCTTTGCCTTGCTGCTTCATCTATCCTGCTAAATGCATTCACCCCTTGGAATAATGCCTGGGCTTCAGGAAAAGTGTCCTGTTAGTATGCTGCTCAGAGCTTGTTCCCTTACAACAGCCCAGTGGTTTCCTTTGTATCCACATGATGAAACACTTGTCCTGTTAGATCTCTTCTGGGCCCTTTGGTGCTAAGATGTGATCTTTACTTTTCTGTGTGGGCTTTTATGTGGGTCTTTCTTTTTGTTTGGAGCATCAGAAAGAACCTAAGGCAAGGATTGAAGCCTACCAGGGTGGCATTTTCATAACAAGCAATGTGACAGAAGGGATTATGTCAGGAGTTGGAGGGCTGGTTAGAACCAGGCAGGGCCGATAAGGAGCAAACCCTTATTCGTGACACCTTTTGGGAGTGACCAGTTTCCAGAGTTTCCCTTGGTTTTGTATGGAGATCAGTTGGTTCACTCAAAAAAACCCCAAAACCAAAAGACCTCTGGAAAGGAAGTGGTGATTCTGCAATATCAGGACATCACAACCTGAGAGAAGAACTACCCTGGTGGGCAGCATAGGCTTACCAGTTGTTTGCAACACATTTGTGCTGATTTGCATCTGAAATCCGCTCTGGTGTGGCCAAAGAGTTTTTCTTATAGGGCAAATGATATTTCACAGTCTTCAGCTGCTCTGACAGGGGCCAATCTGCTTCTCTTGGAGCTCAGGGCTTTAGTCCTGACTGTACTTACAGCATCAGTCTCTCCATTCCCTTGACAGCTCTGTGATTTACACACCACTATACCTGAGAGGAAGAAGCCTGGATTCATTTTCTTGCTCTACCAGCATGGCTCTGGTTCTTTTTGCTTACACATTATCACATGCCTTCCAGGTCTTGTCTATCTTACATTGAGTTATTAGCCATGAAATCCTCCAGTAGAGATGCAGCTTCTGCTGTGAAAAAATGTCTTTGAGAGAAGTTATTATATCCTTGCCCTGCAAGATGCTGCTGCCAGCCTTGTGAATATGTCAGGAAGCTTATGCTTATGCAAAGCTGTGGTTAAAAAACATGTTACTCCAATGGACATGGCTTCTCTCAAGAGTTTTCTCATATGGATTTGCCCTAAGCCTCAGCTTTCCCATTGCCACCTGGAGCTGATAGTGCTATGGTAATACAAAGAAGCCTTAAGAGTTCCTCACCAGGGAGATGGGTTTCATATGAGGCAGCACTGCTGCTTAGAAGTACTGCTGCTCCTGCTCTGACCTCTGCCCACCAACTTTGGAAAGAAATAAGGATCTTCTAAACCCTTTCTTCACTTAAGCACAGCTACAGCTTTTTGTTGCTGACTCAGTAGAAGAATTAAGCCTGACAGAATGAAGAAGGAAAAGGAAAATGATGTTTTCGTCATGGTGATGTTTTGGTCTAGAGACTTCTTGACTTTTACAAGAGCATAGATACAGCCATTCCTTTAGTCCTGATTAAAACCTTCCTTCCAAATACCAAGCTCATTTTCCCAGTGATCCAAAGAACTCAGGAGAAAAATTTTAATTTCTTCTGCACAGGAGGCTTGCAACTAACTTTATCAAGGTCAACAAGCAACAAGCAAGGCTTGTTGGAAGTGGAGAATTCCCATGGTGAGTTAGGTGCTGTGGGAACTACAGGCAGCTCGCTGCCTCTCACAGGGTGGTGTGGCATAGCTGGGCAGTGTGGGGGCCATGCGAATTGTGTGTGACCTTTTTTAATCTCTCTGGATCAGTGCTTTAGAGACAGTACAGTGATTTGTTGTTGTCAGGTGGAATGCAGCTCCACAAAAAGAGCAGGTGAGTAAGCATAGATGGTACACAGTGTTAATGCACGAGTAAGCATTAATGGGCACATAGTGTTAATACATGACACACAAACCCGCTCGGAACAAAATGGGAGGCAGTCTGTGTCCCGCCTGTGCAATGTGAGAATTAAGGGAACTGAAAAGAGACCTCTGTGTATTTTACTTATTGGGAAAGGTCTGTTGGCCCTTGGGAAAAGATGATTCTGGTGTGTGAGCAGCCTAGCCTGATTTGCCCTTCTCTGTACATGTAAGAAGTAATAAATACCACAACGATGTGTACTGTCTGCGTAACTCTAAAGGAAACTTCAATGTATCTGCAAGAAATTTTATGATTGAGTCACTATAAGGGTCTGTTTATCTCTCATAACAAATAAGCACCTGGCGTTCAATAGAACCAAGATAAAGATAATGTACCCCATGGAAAAGATTTCCTGGACATAGTTAATTTATAATGGTAATTCATGGGCTCTTTGTGCGTTAGTAATTTGGTTATTATATGAGTTCATGACATCACTTACCCAAAACCCTGTAAAAATATTGTACAATTTCCTTAAGGTTTGGTTGGGGAAATTCCCAGACTGTACTATAAAAGACATCCCTTCTCCCTTTGCAGTCACACCTGCAGGCTGAGAAGATGAAGCACACACTGGTGGCTGTGCTTTTCCTCATGCAGGGCATGAGTGCTCTGGCTGAGACAACAGCAGCAGCAGGAGTGGTAAGATGGGGGGGGTCTCATAACCTGAGCTTTGGTGCCTTTTTGTTTTCCCTTCTAGTTTAGATTGCTGAAAATTCTTTTAAGGTTACTGGAAAATTATTAGACAACTGTTGAGGTCTCTGCATGGAGAAAGTTTAAAGTATTCCTCCATCCTCCCCCCAGCTAATGTATAGGGACTGGGTAATAAATGTAAAAGTGAGGCACAAGTTTAAAGTCAGAGTTAAATTCTGCCTTTGGTTAGATGAGTGCAACTCCCAGTGAGGATCTGAGTGGATATTAAATGCTCTGTGTAGCTTCTAATTAATTAGCAAGGGCTTATAGCAGGAACAGATCCACATCTTTGATGTGGAAGGAATTGGGAGGTGGGAGCTTTCCCAGTTACGTGATTGCTGTCATACTCTGTGACTTGGCACATGAAAGCCATATTGATTGGTTATTGTTGGGTGCACTCCCTCTTCCCTAGAAAAGTGTATCTGGTTGAGCAAGACAGAGATTCAAAGCAGACCAAATCAGGCAGAAAAACTACCACAATAACCCCCAACCAAAAGCTACATCAAATTCAGGGCGGAAGGATAAAACTTTGAAAAATACTTTTTTAAAGCAAAAAATTGTATTAGTGAAAGACAGTTTTGATTTTGTACTGTCCCTTTTTTTCTTTTTTTTTTTTTTTTTTAATTTAAAATGAGGCTTCAGTTTTCAGAAAAAAAGTTTGTGAATATCTTAAGAACTTTTTCAATAAAGCAAGGAATTTTGGTTTTGTTTGACCAAAAATGGTATTTATTAGTCAAAATTTGAGAAAAAAACCCATTTTGATTCCTGATAGTTCTTTCTAATTTATCTGGTTTATTCACCAACCAGAAAACTGCTGTGTGCTCCTAGTTACATTTTTTAAGTTTGGGAGTGTTGTGGATGCAGGCAGTGAAGTTAGCACCTCTTGGGAAGGTGCTTTTATCTGCTCAAGAAATGAAAAGTTGCAAAATTCAGGATGGAGGTGTTATAATGTATGTTGATAGGCTGAGGATAGAAAGCTTAATAGGGGAGAAAGTCCTCCTTAGTCTGCTTAGCTTTAAGCTACTCCTCAGTTTGTGTAATTTGCACAATTTGTGATGCTCTGCCCTAACACTGTTAATTGCTACCAGCTGCCCGTCATGTTCAGTGTAATTGTATGAGCACACAAGTGCCTGTTCAAGAAGGTTAATTTGACAAAATGTCCCACAAAGCTTGTTTGTACCGTGCCACTTAATAGACCTGCCCTTTGCTGGCCATTTGGATTTCATCACCATCCCCTGGCTCAGGAACAGGGTTCCAGCTGGGATTTGGGAAATGCAGAAAGACCTAGTGGTGAGTATCCTGTTGCAGAGGAAGCCCATTTGATGCTCCATCTGTTATACCATTTGACATTGAGGGTGTCTTGCTCCAATTCCCAGCTGGACAGAGGTTTTGGTGAGACCCCGTTTCAGGTGACAGTGTGCTGCATCACAGGAATGCACCGTGCTCTTCACACTGTGCGGGGCCATGGTAACCCCCAGTATGGTGCCGGGCTGGCAGCTGCTGTCCTTGCTATGGCAGGAGGGCAGGTGTTAGCCACAGATGGAAGTTAAAGGAAATGCATGTATTCTTATTGCATAAAAGGCTCCCAAGGTGGATCTGGCTGTATCCTTGGCAATGTGGTGTCTTCTCACAGTGCTCCCTCTCCACGGTTGGATGCTGTCACTTCCATGGTGCTACTAACAGAGTAGGACATATTTCCCAGCCATAACAGCTCACAGCCTGACAGCTTGGTGTGAAAGGGGCAGTCAGTCCTCTACTTAGAGGCTGGGGCATGAGCTGAGTTGTGAGGAGGGGACATTCCTGCTGGGAGGACAGTATTCTCTAGATTTAGGGCAGAGGGGCATGGCACTGTCCTTTTAGAGTGCCATGCAATCTGCCACGGCTGCCTGTCACATCCTCAGCTCACACCTCCTGGACAGGCTGAGCATCCCCTGCCTTGCTCTGGTCACACAGATCCTTTCTTCAGGAAAAGGTGTCTGTGAAGCGACATTGTGCCCAGGGAAACTATCGCCTCAGCAGATCAGAAATTTTAGTTGCTCAGGATAGCTCCTATAATAAAATCAAAGTGCTTTGGAGCTGTGGGATGGGGACTAACTGGTGGAGAAGGGATGGTGCCATATGCAGGAAATCACACTAAAAAAATCTTTCCTTTGCTTTTCAGACCACTCATCTCAGTACTATGCTTCCATATCTGACTCAGCCTGGGAGTATCAATGGGAAATCGCACACTTCCCCAAAGGTATAACCATTACTATTCTTCAATATCGTCCAGAAAAGACTAAATTTAGGAACTTATGTCCTTTTCTTTAAATGCTACTCAGTCATTTAGTGACTTAACTCTGACACATGTAAGTCAGTCGTGCTGCCTGGAAAAGCATTTTTATGTTGTGTATCCAGTACTTTAGGAAGTAGTGAATCTCCAAAATCATCACTACTGTTACCATGGCATTCAATGCCTTAAGTCAGACACAAAACTTTGTCATTAACCTTGTAACTACTGAACTGGACCACAGACATGAAACAGATGGGCCCCTGGGGATTTAATGCCAATATGGCAAACAGTTTGGGGATTACAATCTCCCTGACAAGACTTCTCTCATAAACTAGAACAGGACTTTGAAAGTATCTTCTGAGGAGTGCCCACTTATCGCTGGGAGTGAGAAATCTCGATTATCCCTCTTCTACCTAGTTAAAAGACTATCAGCTATTTGGTGATAGAGGGACCTGAATCTTATTTCTGTGCCTTTTGGTACAGTGCTTAAATCCACGGTCTTTAGATTTCCGAGTTCAGTTTCTTTCCCTCTTTGTATCAGTGACTGTTTAATTACAAGTTCACTTGGGAGCAGATTCAATGGGCCACACTTGCTCAGTATGGTCCTGCAGATTGTTGTCAAAAACAGAGTTGATCCAAAGCACAGGTTCAGCCTCACAGCAGATCTTTTGTATGTCTGCTCCTTGCCCATCTGAGGTGGCTTCTGTCCCTACTGTGGCCCTGCTATGTGCTTTCTGTGGGTCCCATTCTTTTTCTTAGCATAAGCAAATAGCTGATTTAGAGCTGAGAATGTCACTAGGCTACAGTGACAACTTTCCTGATTTTCAAAAAATTGAGTAACTGCTTGCTCCTACTCCCTTTGTTAATTTGAAGGGATGCGGAAAAGGAACATTTCTCATAGCTTCAAATATGTATATGTAACAGCTTAATTTTGCAGAGCGAAATGTTGCTGTCAAGTCCTTGCTGTAGGCTAGGACAGTTTGCTCTCTTTTAAGCGCTCTGTATAAATTATTAAACTTTAAAAACCATACAACTCCATCAAAAGTAGCAGTCTATCTCATGTATATTTCTACAGGATGACGGAAGACATTTTTCTTACATGGTTGTCATTTGGCTGGTATTATATTTTGATTGAAGCACTTATTGACCCAAGGGGCTTTTAACTAAACAATTCTTGGTCTTGTCAACATCATGATCCCAATGTTTGTAATGTCAGTGGAAGAATGGTACCAGTTCTGTCTGCCCAGGCTGTTTCCACACTTTTGGGGGAACTGTTGGCTTCAATATAAGATGCACTTACTGCAGTGAAGCTCTGCCTTCAACTCAAAGTTCCCTTCTAACTCAAATGTTAAAATATAATGATTGTTTTTCACAGGGTGGTTAAAAGCACGAGGTTGAGGTTTTTTGGGAGATATCTGAACACATTTATTAATGGGTTTTTAAGCACATGAAATAGGCAGGATAAGTCTAGAAAACTGGTTGGTATCATACAGTCAAGACTAGTTTACAGTGGGGTATATAATGCATACAAAGATATAGCACATAAAGATATAGCATATAAAGGCATAGCTATTGCTATACAATGTATAGCATACTCTCTCTTGTATACCTGTACTCATATTTGTGTTACACACAGAAGGAACAAAACACAGTGCCTTCCACACAAAAATTAGCATGCTAATTGTGCAACAGTCTCAAAGAAGCTCCCACATACTCACTAAGCCACATTTGTTTCTTCTTTTGGTCTCTCCCATCTGTTCCTTTTTTTATCGTTGAGCAACTTGCCTGCCATCCCAACCATGCCAATGCACTGAGGACTCAGAGGTGTATAAATACCTAAGTGACTTAGGAACTAATTTTTCATGGTAATTTACATACTGATTGCCATATATTCAAAAATACTTGGAAACTTAGACATAATGCGTTCTTAGTGGGATTTTCAGAAGTGTTTTGGTAGCCTGCCTGCCAGAGAAATCAATGGAAGTTATGTGCTGGGACATTCTGGAATGCCATGAGATACTTCTCTGCTTCCTTTCATGTGAAATGTCTTCAGCAGTCTGAGTGAAGTTGTGAGTGCTTGAATAACACAGATAAAACGACTTTCCACGCTTTCTTTCAAAATGAGATGCATGTGGTTTGTTGTGACTGCAGTAAAGAGGTTGCCAGAAGTGTGAACTGGGATCATTCCTGCTTGCTGCTCTTCTCTTTTTGGCCTCACAGATCAAGACAACTTTGCTGCTGGTCATCACTGTGTGTCCTGGGCTGGTTTTTCAGTAAGGATCACTGTTGAAACCACTGTGAAAAAGCAAGGGAAGAAGTGCTGAAATGTCAGCTCTCATGACATAGTTTTGTTGTTTGCTTTTTTATTTTCAAGAGGGAAAGGAAAAGAGAAAACACATGAATAACACTGGGATTTCTGCAAGACAGGAGAGGAGATTATAGAAAGAAGTGTTTAAAGAGCAAGTCTGTAGCTTTAAAATATGCAGCTGCATTGAAGTGTGTGCCAGAATATTTTAAAGTAACATCAAATATCTTTATTAATAAATTCGTGATAGGTTTATGAATTGGAAACATTTTGTGTACAAACAAAAAAGAACTGTTCTGAACACACTCAGTATTCAGCCTGGTGTTTATAGACTACAGTGTGCCTTGGCTGTAAATTATGGCAAGGTCAGGAGGTGCCAGCCCTGACCTTTCCATCCCTCATGTGCATTGCTTGGTGATGATGTTGTGAGGATGTAGACAAATGGGACAAGGCAGTTCATGGGCAAGAGCTTTGCCAACTATCCACAAGGATGGATGGGTGGCTGTTATGAGCAATATTTTGTAGCAAAATAAGACTCTCTACCCTAGGCCAAACCTGCATATTTAATTCATCACCTTTCAGTGGTGTATAATTAAATGCACGTCTGTTTGCTGTGGCTGGCTGCAAATCTTCAAATGAAACATTTTTCTTTTCAAAACATCCCCTGTTACTAGTTCTATTTCAGTGCTTTCTTCTCTATGGATGTAAATGACTAAATGATTTGTCCAATTTAGATGAGCAGAATAGTAGCTGTAAAACCTAACTTACTGCATTATTATTTTCCTGCTGTTTCCTGCTTTTCTATCTGCTGGCAAAGTTATTTCATTATCTTAGGAATATTGTCCACAAGATTGGGAAAGTAAGGACTATTATATGTCTCCATTTTTCCAATGGTAAAATCTTTAAAGCAATATTTAACTATTTTTAGAGAGATTAGAGTCATAAAAATTGCCAGATATTTTGAGTTCCTTGGAAGAAAAAGGTGAAGGATGGCTAGTAACGAAACTGATTATCTCAAATCATCACCAATTGATGATTGGCAAAACTTATATTATTGCCAGACATTATTAGATACTGATTCTAGAGAAGAATGTTAACACTTTTTTTTCCCCCAATTTGTTTTTGCAGCTCTTTGCCAATGTGTCTGGTTCTGTGAATGATGAGGGGACTTGTCAGTGCTCCGTGTACTTGCCGGATACCACCTTTCCAGTGCAGAGGGTTGAGGAATTGGAAATTATAACTGCAACGCTCTCGAAGAAGTTTGAGGCAGAGCTTTCTAAAGTAAGGTGCTCTTTTGTCTTAAAAATAACAGCTGTATCTTTTCTGAAGAATGGTTGCCTATGAAAAAGTACAGTGGTCATCATTTTTCTATGGTGTGTCTTTCAAACAGTGGGAAACAGGGCTCCATAAGAACAAGGACAAAAGTGATTAAAACTCTAATCTTTGACATTGTAACATGTCATATACATTTGAATATTCTCAGGTCTCTTTTCCAGGCCTTTTTAGCTAGAGATCTATGGTATGTTTTGGAAGAATGATTATGTTTTTCCTCTTTTGGCTCAGTTTTATTAGGTTGCGATTGCTACATGATGCTATAGGAAGGCAAGCCTCCTGCTCTTTCATGTGTTATTATTTGTATCAAGCCAGCCAGATTGTGAGAAGGCAGTGAAGGGAAAGAGGGGAAAGGTCACCAGAGCCCAGAGTGAAGAAGTAGGTGAATAATTGCCCCTTCACTGCTTCTGCTCTCACAGGGAAGAATAAATAAATGAAAAAAAAAATCTTTCTTGTCAACATCTGAAACTGTGGCAGTGAGACTGCTGAATTATGCATTTCTGTTGAAGACAAACTCACACTGCTTTGGCTGCTTGTTGCATGAATTGAGATCCATTTTTTGAGGAGCTCGGGCAAACATACACATGCTGAAGTGCACTGGGTGAAGCTGCCTGTGAAGACAGGAATCTGCCTTTGACTTTTTACAGTGGATAAATATTCAGGATTCAGACTGGGTGTCCAGCAGACAGTGTTTTCTTTGGAAACCAAGCATCTTAAGAAATGAAGTGTCCTTGAATTAATCAGCAGAAAAGGCAAAGCATTAAATTATAAATTCTAATAATAAATATTCATAACCCTCCTCTGGTATAATCAAGAACAGATAAGAAGTTGTGCATAAAACCCACAACAACAGGCGTAGGATCCTCTGGTAAGATCTTTCAGTTCAAACAGTTTGTTTTGAAAGAGCTGGAGCTAACAGTGAAACACATTCAGCTGTCAGCAAGCACATGAAGGACAAACTGATATAAGTCCTGCTGCCTCCAAGCGCAGGAGTTACCTGATTTCTTGTAGCATGGAAGTGCAGGTCAGGGTTAATAAGCCATGAAAATCACGGAGATGTCAGGCCCCCATATTGCTCCCACTGTGGTCAGTGTTGGCACTGGAAGGTAACTGCGCTGGGACAGGATGAGAGGCATGATTCCCAGACAAATATTGGCATGATTCTTCAAGGTGGCTGTGCACCACCTTTCCCAGTCTCTCGTGCTGGTGTAACCTGCCTCCTACTGGTATTTTCCTAAGAATGGTGCATGTTCCCTTTAGGTTAATGCCCAGCCAGGTATGGGAGCATCTCAAGTGTTGCTTGACCTCTCCATGTGGACAGCCTCAGATCTCCAATGAATTCAAACATCTTGCTCATATAAAAACACAGGTTACTACTATAGATACCTAAAATTAAATGTCCAGATTTATACCTGAAACTCACCTCTAAATTCAGGGCAAGCAGAGTCCCCACCCTAGGCTTTAATGTCTAGGTTGCCAGCTGGTGTCAGCTGCTGTGACTGTTGTCACCTTTCCGTGCCCAGCAGTGTACCACAGTGTAGACACTGACCTCGACTTGCAATTCTCATTGCAGACAGTGAAAATTCTTGACCTAACTCAAGCTTCACTGAATTTCATCCTGTCGAGACCAATCAGCCAAGCAGTGTTACAATGCATCTAGTTGAAGTGTGACATATACTTTGGCGTGATATGACACTTTAGGTCAGAAATTGAAATGAACAGATTGAATTATGGTGTAAATTGACGTGTGTGAGATGTCTCAGTTATAATGTTCTATTTTTTTTTGTAGAAAGAAGAGAGTTTTTGAGCATTACCCTATTGATATCTGAACTTAAGTATTCTGAGATCCTGTCATGCATGAATCTCCACGCTCTAAAATTCTTTACCTTTCCAGTTATAGAAAAAAATGCTTCTTGTGCAATCCTGTATATTACTTCAGTCATGATAATACTCATTGAGACCAGGAAATAATGAAATGGAGGAAACCCAGACTTTCAATACTGATCGTTATTAGAAATGATCCTGAGCAAATTCCTAGGGAATTGCATTCGGACTTAACCTAGTCTCACCACAGAAGTGGGAATTTCTACTGAATTCTTCCTTTTTTGACTCTGAAAATCCATGCTTTTGTTGCTCTTCTAAAACACTCTTTGAAGCTCATGGGAACATTTCCTGGATAAGAGCTGCAGGATTGGACCCTCTTAAGGATGCTTTCCATGTGCTAAAAGTCCCAGATAAACAATCTGATTGAATCATTAACCTTTTGCCTGATTGTTGGCTAATTCAAAAAGCAAGGGGGTCCTTTTATAGAATCAGCAGGCAAGGAAGCTTGCAGATAAAGAGATGCTCTCATGTGCCAAGTGAGTACAAACCGTAGGCTGAAAATACCAGACTAATTTTTCCTCTGTCACATCAACCTTTGCCAGCATAATTATGATTACAGAAGAAAATTAACCTTTTGAAGCAAAGTGGGAATTGGTTGTTCCTCTCAATAGGAAAAGGGAGAGGACAATTCTATAACAGGGGTGGATCAGCAGATGATCACAAGGAGAGAAAGTGCCTTTCAGAACACGCTCACAATGGCCACAACATTCTCACTTAACAGAAATAGGAGCAAAAAAGCCCCCTGCTTTTCAAAACAGGTTAACCTGCAATAGAATTCTTCTCCATCTCAGAAGGCAGACTGCCAGCCTTGCTCCTTATGGATCTGTAGAGGTCAAGCCTGCTCGAAGTCAGTGTCCTGGGCTGAGATATTTTAGAAAGTTGCTGGGTTTGTAATTTCTTTCTTATCTTCCCTCATTCCACCCACATTTTTTTCTTTCGCATCTTCATCTTGCACCTTTGTTCCCCATTCTGTACTCTCCAAATATATGCTGGAGAAGTGTCTGCTTGCATGCTGCAAAACCTATTTTGATAAATACCAGTTGCAGGTAAATGACACACTAAATGAGCATTGCAGATTTTTCTTGCCCTTTTCATTAAACGAAGGTGAAAATGCTTGGAATGAAGAAAAACTGAAACTGAGGGTGTTTTTCCTTACGTATGCCTTACGTGGTTCCATTTTCTTCCCATAAAGGACTAATCCAGGCCCTATGCACTCATCATACCCTACTTTAGGCTTTTATGACAAATGCAGCAGCAATCAGTACTAGTTATTGGTCTGTATCCCTAAAAATAGGATGTGCACAGAATTTCTGTGCCAGCCTGTCAAGAGACTACAGGCAGTCCCTAGCAGGTAGATGCAGTAGAAGAGCAGGGATTACAAGCTGCTTAAATCTATCTGCCAATCAACAGAGCAATGTCGTGTTCTTTTTTCTACTGATATTTCTAACCCACAGAAACTCCTAAAGCAGATCTGAGCAGGTGGGAATCTCCACACAGAGCATTGCAATGCTTAACATATGTGCTGGATTTATCTGCAAAAGCAGTATAGACCTGTTAGTGCAGCACTGCTGAGAAAATTTTATTTGTCCAATAATTCGCCAGGGGAGCTATTAGCTTAAGTTCCCTGCGACGCTGGTGTGGCTGTGCAGAGCACTGCAGAGTGATGGTGCTAGTTCAGACTCAGCTATACTCTGCTGGATGGTGTTGACATGTCCTTAAATGACCTAGATAGTTGACTGAGTGAAAATCCTCTGATACGGGAGGAGAACTTCAGGTCTGCATTCTGCAGTGAGGGCTGAAATAACTATGTATGTATGCCTTGTTCCAGCCCTCAGCATTTTGTCCAGGCTCTGAAAGCCCTGGAGAAAACTCCAAATTCACAGACTTCTCACTAATGAGTAGCCATCACTAATTCCGACAGGCTGTTTTTTTCAGTGGTTCACAGATTTGGTCTGTATTGCATTATTATTACCAGTATTACAAAGGTTATTAATACCTGGACAGATTTCCTCTGTGATAGACATAGCTTCACACAGCAGTACAATTTTGCTCAAAAATGGACTTCATACTTCTCAGGGTGTAGTAATAGTCTTTCTTTTTTGTTGTTGTTGTTGAACAAACTCTAGACACACAGTTTAAACACTCACCTCTGAATAATTTTTCCGGATGATTTTTTTTTGAGGTTCTCTTTCAATGCCAAACTGATTTTGGTGATCAGTGAAAGTGTGAGGTCCAATTACCTCTGACTTTTCCACAAGTATTCGTTCTTCCCGTTATTCCCTAGCAGCCAGGGCAAGCAATCCCAGCTATCATTGTTGCTAGCCAGTTACAAGGAGCCAGGTCTAAGTCTTTTAGGCTGTTATTCCTTGATTCTTAATGGTATAACTTGAATTGTGTAACTTTTGATTCTTAATTCAATACCTTGAAATTATCCCGGCTTAATCTGGGAGATCTAGAGCATCCAGTGCTGTGAGCCAGGGTACTTCTGCTACAGACTGTGGGAACTGCACTCTTTCAAGCAGCTCGAAGTCTGGCTGCACACATTTGGAATAGAAGATCTGTTTCAACCTCAGATTTAAATACATGGAACTGAGCATCCTGGTTTTGGTGCATACCATGTATGTCCATGCAGGGATTTTTTTGGTAGTGGTTTAAGATTTATAGTGTTGTTGTGCCATTATTGATAATTATACTTCTGAGCAGAGGATCTACTCTTATGCTTCTCCTCCTTAATCCACATCACTAAATAATTTATGATCTTAAAGGATCCTCTTCATAAATTTCCCTGCTATGATCTCCCATACCTCCTCTTTGGTACACAAGGGATTCAATCAAGATTGAAAGGAATCATTTGATAAATGTGGGTTTTTTTTCTGGGTCCCTATCTCAAGGCTGCTGCCAGAGCAGAAAAACAGGAAGTCCATGGTCTTCACATAATGGCAGAATTTCAGAGACAATGGTAAAAAAGTACTAACTTTTATTTAATATTAAGATAATGCAAGAATGCTTGAGAAGATGTAGGCTAAGCCTTTCAGCTAAAGAAATAATAGTAATGGAAATTACAGTGCTGTAGATAGAGGCACAAATACCATCTGAGGATATAAATATGAAGTTATTAGTGCAAAAACTATTTATATTTATTCCTACTTATCTATTCGTGATATAATGATATATGAAGCATATGGGAGAGAAATTATGCACCTTTACCAAAGCATTAAATTTCAAGGAACTAACATTTCTAAGGGAAGTCCCAAATCTATACAATATTCTTAACATTCTGCTTCACAATGCTTGTACTGTGACCTTTACCTCAGCAGATATATGTGTGAAGATATATTTATCTGGACAACTATTTAATAGTTCAAAGACTGAAAAGGCTGCGATATCAATTACTCCAGCTAACACCAGCCATATATTTAATACTTTCATTTAAACCAGATTTGATTTTTAAAACTGCATTTAAATATTTCCTCCTTGCTCAAAGACAAGCATCAAATCAGTTCTGCCAATGACACAATTCAAACTTACACAGGGTAAAGTCCTATTTGGATTCAGAGTTAACAGGAAATGAAGCTGAAAAACTTGGGAATACTTTATTGCATTTTGCAGCCTTCTCTGGTTGCTTTTGAGAGATAATACACTGCAGATTTCCTAATAAAATTTCCACCAATGTAAGTTCTTGGCATACTGAGGATAAAATTAGCTCACAAAGACAATATTGGCAATGAATTAAAAAAATGGAAGACTGTGAGTAAAATTCTGCCTTCAGTTATCCCCAGGCATTCCTGAGGGGATTTTGTGAAACTGCTAACAATAAATGAGGGTTAAACTTCATATTTTTTATGTATGTGATGAGAATTACATTTATGCAGTTTATGTGAAGAATGTATGTGGCAAGTATGTGGAAGTTATGTATAGGGTACTCAGAAATATGGAAAGGATGTCAAACAGGCTTATCTTATTTGCCAACCTGTGCTTGAATATGTATCTCTTTTTTTCTTTCTTTCTTTCAGGTTAGGGAGTACTCAAAAATAATTGAACTGTATCAGCAGCAAATCTTCAACCTAACCATCAGAGTGCAGCAAGTGGAGACGGGTGGTGTATCTTACACAGAACTGGACTTCCAGTTACTGAAAGTGGAAATCAGTGAGCTGGAGAGACTGGTCACTCAGCTGAAACCCAGCCTTGTTGGAAGCAGTGCCATCGTTGAGCAAATACATTTGGAGGTATTGCCAAGGTCTTACTTAGCCACAGAGGGTTCAAATACACAGATAGTCTATTCTCTCTTTAGTGTTTAAGTTGAGGAAATGCAGTCTGTCTCTACTGCAGCTAGCAGAATTATTTTAGCATTTCATCAGCATAAATTAAAAGAAAGCTTGACCTTAAATGTATTAACAGCTTATTTCTTGATACAGAGCACAGAAAAGCAAAGAAACCCCAAAGCAAATGGAGGCCACTCTGGTTTTGCCAGATATCTGCCTGAAAGTTAAAAGTTTTGCATAGTATTAAACACACAAGCTGATTAAATTATTATAATAAATATTAATTTACAGACCTCCATGCTTGAAAGCCTCTGTGCTTCAATTTAGATAATTAAAAAATTAGCTGCTGGTTGCTAAGGCAGTGGCCCAATCAATATGAAATCAAGAAGTGAGAAAGACTATCACCTTCCTAGCAGACTATAAATTACATTTTCAAAATTGTAGTTAATCATTCACCTAGAGAGAATAATTACTTAAGATGGAAAGTGAAATCTCATTTGCTCCATTGCCCAGTAGATCATCAAGCAGGTGGTTAAAATCACTATTTATCTTTGCAAATAAAATTTGCAGATACTTTTGTAAGACTGGAATAAGTACTTTTTATGTTTAACTGCTAGCACTTGCCTAAGATTTACTGGATATTTTTACACTATGAGTAAAATAATACTATTTTTGCATACTGTTATACTTAGTCTTAAAGCATATGTTTGATGTTGCATACTCTGCTGGAAATGTCAAGCTGAGGCTACAGGATAAGGCCTGTTTCTTAGAACCTTTTTCTGTAGTAGCATCCTCTGTGATCAGCCCTGTCTGCAAATATCTGTAATATGACATTGACATTAAACTTGTTGTCTTTTTTTCCCCTCTAGATCACTAATCTGACTATCCTGGTAAATGAACTAGAGTCACTGGACAAAAACAATGTCCTTGCAATCCGTCGACAAATTGCTTCTCTGCAAAATCGATTGAAAGAGTGTGAAGAGAACGCAACCAAAACTACACCACCCCCTTATTTCCCACCAGGTAAGCATTTCTGTTGGATAACACAGAAGAGATAATATAATATGTAGTTAGAACTGTAAATGCAGAGACTTCCCTTTGTTAATTACAATCGTTAAATACAATTTGTTAAATACAATCGTAATGATACTCCTTAGCTCTTAAAAAATTGAGCAGATAGCTCCTAATGTTTCATCAATGATTCAAAAGGAAAATGAAGGCAGTAATCAAAGTCTTACAAACACAGTAGCTGTTTTCAGCTAGAAGAAGTTGCAGTCTTCCTCTTACCTGTAGTGTGAAAAGTGAATCTCTATCCCTCTTCTCTCTTTTTTTTTCCCCCCAGAAAAATTATCTGTGGGAAACGATGTTTTTTTACTAACTAGCTTTGATTTTTAGTAGCTCCTGTGTTCATGGCAATATTGCTCTAATGCTGCTTGTATGTATGAGCAACTCTTGATGTACTAAAGCCGTTGAGATGCAAGCTCCAGAAGGGAGCTTCTCATGAAGATTACTTTTGCTTCACCATCTGAAGATGCTTCTAAAACAGTGGTCAAGGGACCTGGGGAAAAATTCTGGTCTCAGGAAGATAAGGAGGAGCTGTATTACTGATTTCAATGGAATTAAGCTTTTAGTTTTCTTAACTAGGAAAGGTTATATTCTGTGGCTTGGATTGGTGACTCCCAGAGTGCAGCTCATATAATGGTGTTCAGAGTTATGGAGTGTGTGGTAATTAGTTTATAACTGAAAGAACTTTTGTCTTGACACTGTGTTCAGTTTGAAAAATCACATTGTGAGTGAATCATAGTCTGAGAAATTTTGAGAGTTAGATATGATATACTGGAGCAAAACATTTAGGAACATTAGATTAGATATGCCAGGTCAAGAATCCCAGTTGCTAACAGAGAGGAGGATTTCTAAAACAATGTTGGTCCCCTGAATGTTTTATACACAGGGGGTTCCTTTAGCCAGAGTATTTTAAGACCAAAAGTGTTGTGTTGTATATAATACCTAGGGGGAGATTCTTGCTTTTTCACATAAGCTGGTTACCAATCAGCTAGAGGAGCCCATTATAAAGGAAGAGCCATGTCCTGCTTTCAAGGAGCAAAAATTTGCACCTACCAGCATTTACCTCTCATCACCTTGAGGTCAGCTAATTCAAGCATCTCATTGGAAAGGTGAGAGGCAGAAATACAAGCTCCCCTTAGGGTGAGCAGTCCCTCCTTAGGGCTTCATGGCAGTGCAAGCAGTTGCTGTGTTTCTCTGACAGAATGCATGAGTAACACCTTGTCTGGGATTCAGACAGGAGAGAAATCTGAAACAAAAAGCTGCAGTAAAAAATCTCAAGGTCTTTCTCTGCTCCTTAAGGAGGGGCTTAAAATGTTTCAATGAAAAAATCTCCACAATGTTTTAGAAATACTTGAAGGACATCTCACTGATTTATTGACGGTGATGGTGTGTGGAAAGAAACAATCTCGTTCTCTTCAAGCCTACAGCAAGCTTTTGTTTTGGTGAAAAAGTCATGATCTAGAGCAGGATGGTAGCTCTGGGATGGGTAAATGGAACTGCATGGAACTGTGACTGTAATAGACTTATTCAGCATTGTTTCTCAGGGCATGGTAGGGAGATGGATAGACTTTATCTGGTCCCAGAATGGTATTCCTTTGGCATTGCCTTATTCCTGACTGGTTGCACAGGCACCTTTGCATATGCAACAGTGCATTGTAGCAGAAAAGAATGAAGGAGGTCAAAACTCTACTTGGTATGACAACTTCCAGAGAGTTACCAGCACTGACATCAACTGAGGACAACCTCTGATGTCTGTGAGTTTTTCTGTCCAGAGTTAGGAACCTGGGAGATGTTGGAGGATGTTTGTGAGTGTATTATCACATGGCCTCCTTTGGGGTGAGCGTGGTTTCTGAGGATGGCACAAAGGACTGGCAGAGAAACTGTTGTAGGCTAGCAAGTTTTCTTCGTGTTGGAAGATGCTAGCTCTACAGATAACCCAGGGGTTATGTAGGCTCAGATCCCTGCTAATCCACACAGGACTAGCATATTGTGACTTTGTGTGACTGATGGGGAGCAACTATCATCTATGCAGACAACTTTGTAGAGCAACTACATGTCTTGCAGACTGTATCTGAAAACAGTTAGAAGCAGTAAGATAGTTTTGCTTGGGAAGATGGAGTAAGTATGTGAGAGAGCTGCATCTCCTAGCTGGTCATTTTGAAGGTGCTGCATGGATGCTCACAGCTAAGCCTCTGGAGCTTTCTAGCACCCATTTGTGTGTTTGAATACAATTTCCATATGTTTTCTCTGCAAGCTTGAATGCCTTGAATTCCTGCCAAACCTCTTGGCCTTGCCCCGATTTTAGTTCATATTATATTTATAATGTTTGTATTAAACTGACTCTTTGTCCTGTTTTCAGATTGCTTTTTCTTTCCCCCTTCATCCTCTCTCCTGCATATTTTGGGTAGGCAGCATGAACTAGAGAGAGCTTGGCTAATCCCCGAGCTGTCTAAGATCATGAGTCTAAATGCAAGTTTAATTAAAGCTTCTTGCTTCACACTGCTATAGTATGCAGCCCCTCTGACTCTGTCCCCCAAGGCTTTTGCTGCTGTATTTCTCCAAATGAACAGGCCTGTTCTCAAATAACATAGCAGAAAGAGATCACTAGTTTCCATTTGCCTTACTATCTGACTGGGGAGTTGTATGTCTGAGTGTCTGATATATAGGTAGTCATCCCCAGCATTGTCACCGGCTTTCCTATCTGCAATGGTTCGTGGCATCTCTCTCCTCCCCATCCAGTGGGAAGAAATTTTTATCCATTCATTTTCCTTTGGGCTGATCTCCTGTGGCTGCATTGGGTAGGTATAGAGAGAAAAGACCCCAGGATGGTCTTTTGAGGACTCTGCAGCGGATTCTGTGTTACACCTTACTGAAATGATCTGAGAGAGGACACAGGGAGAAGTGAGTCAGATGAAATTCAAAGACAAAATGGAAAGAAAAGAAAAAAGGAACAGTTTTTTTTTAATTCCTGGATTTTATACACTCAGAAATCAAGGATTTCAAGCTACTGGTGAGTAGGTCTCAGCAAGAAGAATACCTGGAGTAGCCTAATGTTGAAATTCAGGCAATTCTATTGGAGCTTTATAGTGATTTCCTTCTTAGCTTATGTTTTATGGACCCAAGCCATCTGTGTTTTTTGAATAGTTTGGGTTATGTTTTGAACTGAATGCATCCATACACAAAGAGAGCGATATGCCTAGAGGCACCTGGAAAGAACTGGCCAGTTGTCCTCTCCAGGACTTCCTGAACTGCCCTGGAAACACATGCATTTATTCACTGGCATTGGAGGGAGCTGAGTTGAAATACCTTAGCTGTTTAGTTGCCTTAAGGCATGTCAGATAAAACCCGGCCCTCCCTCCACCTCATCCCCGGTTAGATGTTGCCAACATGGATCTTCTTTTATGCAGCTGCAAGCCTGTCTGTCCCCCATGAAACGGGTGGAAGACTGGAGTATCTTTATGGGTCTTCCTATGTCAGTGAGACAGTGGCAGCCAGTGAGACAGTGGCAGCTTTTAGAGCTCTGTCTTCGGTATCTCAGCCCTTGGCTGCATAGGCCAAGGGTAGTTCCTTCTCTTCTGCAATCAGATGCAGCTGCTTGGTGGGAGGAGGCTGCTGGAATGTTTTCCTGTGTTGGAGTAAGTAGCTGATGTGCTCTGCCAGTGCTTCAGAGTGAAGTGGATAAAGCAAGACCCAGCAGCAAGTGCCTCGTGCTCAGTTCTGCAGCCTGTTAGCCAAGCAAGTCAGGCTCCCTTCAGTCCTGACAATGAGGTGTCACCTCTTTTTCTGATGAATCAGAAGGATTAGTATATAATTGAGCTGAGATACTGGTTCTTTATTTGGGGATAAGTATGTGTATATACCTGTGCTAGTCCTTCCCTTCTCTCCTACATAAGCACAAGACAAAGGAAGGCAGAAATACCGGGACATCATTTATCTGTGGCCCAAAACAATGGAGAAAGGAGCTAAAAACTTGAAAGTTTGAATAATGCATATGGATTTAGTTCAAGTACTTTCTAATATTTACAAAATTACATGACACTTTGTTTCCTTTATGCATTTTTTCCCACAAGACCTAGACAGGGAGGCAAGTTTAGATTAAATAAACAACAATGAATTCTTCTGAACCTGTGTGAAAGACACATCACCCCCGACTACCACAGAGGATTTTTGTAAAAAAAAAAATAATTATGGGAGAATTTTCAAGGAAATAAAAATCAAGCACATACTCTATGGAAGCCTCAGACAATTTTTGATGTCATTAAAACGGAACACACTTCTAACTTTATTTTAATAATTCATTGTTTCATAAATAAAAACCAAACAAGTGTTCAGCAGAGAGATCTCTTTAAGGGAAGAAATAATAATTTATTATTTCTTTTGTAAAAAAAGGTCTCTCCGCTGAACACACGTTTGTTTTTTATTTATGAAACAATGTATAAATTATTAAAATAAATCTGGAACTGTGTTCTGCTTAATGACATGAAAAATTATTTGAGGTCGCATATAGATGAGCTTAGCAGTGCTTCACTACCTGCAAGCTTTGGTGCTACATTTTTTTAAACAACTGAAGGGTTTTAGAGCATTTAATAACCATTTAATTCTGAGATGAGTTTATTGTCATTTAAGCACAGTAATATATTCAGTATGTCACCAGCTTTAAAGAAGTCCTCATGCCAGAGGTAGCAATACATAACAGAGATATGAGAAAAAAACAGTTCAAATTGATTTATGAAATTGGCAGGCTGCAAGCCATTTTGCACTGGCTGCCATAGCTTTCTTGCTTTGCATGAGCTGAGGTGTAAGCACCTCCAAATGCTGGTAGCTGTGCCAAGTGCTGAGGCCATGTTACTAGACATGTTACGTGCCATTTCCAGAGATACATCCTGGCCAGCCATACAGCAGTGCCTGCCTTGTGTGCTATATTTGGAAATGAGGTTTCTGCTCCAGGGCCTCGTCCTTTGTAAAGCACTTAAGTGCATGCTTAAATGCTCATCTGCTCCAAGCCAGGAATGCTGATTCGAATGGATTCTTGGTGGCACGAAGGAAAGCAGCATTCAACCAGGGTCGTGCCTTGCTTCAGCTGCAAGAAACCCAGGATACAAAATTGTCTGAGGGAGGAGATGGGAGTGTTTACAATTCATGCCACCTTCTCTGCTATCAGATGGAGACTTAGTGATAAAAAGCTGCTCCCATGGGCAATACTGACCCCCAGGAAATTGCCAACATGGCCTGGGACATAGGGATTTATCTCATTATAGTGATTTATATTTAATACAAAACTGCTCCCCACCTTCCTCACAGATTTTGAGAGGAGGCTGCAGGTGAATCACATGTCCTTCAGGTCACAGTCACTAGCATATAAGACAGTACAAAACTGTGAGAAGTGAAGGTGTTATGTAGTAGAAGCAGAGAAATAGTACATTTTGAGAAAGTGGGAGACATACAGAGCTTCACTGCCCAAATCGACTTTGCACAGTGGTACAAATGTCAGTGCTTGAACACTACTAACATTCAGGACATAGGTTTTCTAATCCCACAGGTAGAGCACCTTTCTCCTGGGCAAAGCAGATCAGAAAAAAATGTCTCTGCTTTTGCAACTGTGCATTTTTTCACCAATTATCTTGTTTCCCAGTCTTTTTCTAAGCAGAACATTTCAGATTGGTCTGCCTCTAATTTTCCCTCTTTCTGTGAGATAGACTGCAAAGCCTTTGAGAGCAAAATGTTTCCTAGATTTTTTTCTGTCTGTGGTTTCAGGAGTTTCCAATTCATCTCCATAAGTATTGTCTGGCCATGCTTAGGGATGGTCAGCTTTAAGGGCAAAAGATAAAATCTTTCTCTGTTATTCCTCTTTCTTCTTTGTGCTAAGACAGAGGTTATTTATATGCCAGACATCCCTTCATATGACTGAGCTTATGAGCCATTCTTGTCATAGAAACTGCAAGAAATCGTGACATGGTTCCCACTCAAAGTATTAAAACCTCAAAGATAGTCTTGACTTTCATCAGCACCACAGCTGTCACTGCACAGAGTTCCTGTTTTGAGGGAGGTATTATTAACACCAAAATTTGTGGCCATTAATTTATTAACTAATTGATGTGTGAGTCTTGGGTCTATTCATATTCTACTCCATCTTTAATAAGGAAGACTATCTAGTAGCTAGAACACCCCAGTGAACTGGGAAACATTGGAATACCACTAAGCTTCTGAGCTAGTGCCAGACACTTGATATCTCTGTCTCTGTTACCTCAGGTGGAGATAACCTTACAGAGAAAAATCTGGGACACTTTTGTGGCAGTAATATAAAAAGCTAATGTTAACACTTGGAAAAGTGCATGCTGTTTTTTTGCCAGTGGCAGCTTCACACTCATCAGAAGCCCAGGGATGTTTTGAGTGGAGTTTTTTCTACCAGTGACTTACAATATTGAGAATTTATCAGGAAACAGGAATGTCACTAATTCAGCATGAGTAAAAGGAAACTGTTTCTTGTATTTAAATTATTTTTTCCATGATCCTGAAAATGTTTTTGCAGTTGATATGTGTAAAACAGAGCTGTTCTGGTTCAGCTTGAAATCATATTTTCTTTAGAGTCACCCCACATGGAAAGTCAGAGTAATATCAGTCTACATTTCCTGGGCTGTGATTGTTACTGTCTGCAGATTTCTTTGAGGGCCTGAGGTAGAAGGCACCATGTGGCTGTGACACACAGTTGTAAAGCTGTGATTTTGACAGCAGAATGCTAATCTGAAATATGACTCTGGAATTACTGCTGCTCCTGCTCCTTTCTCCCCCTCCACAGTGAAATACACAGAAATCAGATGCTCCTCATTCTTTTTTTCCCCCCAACTCCCATGCTTTCAATTCCACTGAGGTAGAAAATAACCTAAAATGCTTCTGAAATTGTATTTTCCAAGGGATTTCCTAATGCATCAGGCTGGCCTGCCTCAAATGGGTAGAAACAGAAATCTGTCCCTTGTATGGAACAGCAGAGCAAGCACTTACTTTCTGTGAATTAATCCCCCACCTCCCCTTTCAAATAAGTGTAATAATATATACTCTATTTTTTTTTCTGAGTTTTTGAGTCAACTTGGAACACTGGATGCCATCCAGTTGCTGACCTTGGCCCAAAATGAGCCTTTTACACACAAAGCTGTGCATTTATGTCTGTGCTTGGTCACAAAGCAATTCCCTATTAAACACAGTCTAGAGGCTATTGTCTGCAAAACCTCTCTCCTAGTAATGACATTTGGAAAACCTGTTTGTTTTGGTTTTTTTCTCTTTACTTACAGGTACCTGCATTCACCGTGGATTGATGAATGTTAGCCAGCCTTATGTTGCCAAGCTGAACTGGAGGGGATTTTCCTACAAATATGGATCCTGGGGTAGAGATTACGATCCCTCTAACCCAGAGAAGGAAGTCTATTGGGTTGCACCATTGAACACTGATGGGAGATACTTAGAATACTTCAGAATTTATAGTTCCTTTGATGATTTGCTGCTGTTTAAATACACATATGAAAGGAGGATAACATATGGGGAAGGAAGTGGTGCTGCCCTTTATAAAAATCATTTGTACTATCATGCTTATGGTTCGAGATATATGGTGAAGCATGATATAAAAACAAACACGCAGGTTTTAAAGAAGGAGCTTCCAGGTGCTGCTGTTGGTAACCGCTTCTCCTATGCAGGTGTAGCATGGCAGGACATAGATTTTGCCGTGGATGAAAGTGGGTTATGGGTAATATATTCAACTGAAAATAACGTGGGCAACATTGTGATTAGCAAGCTCAATGAGACCACACTTGATGTGCTAAATACTTGGCAGACGAGACAGTACAAGCCATCTGTTTCCAATGCTTTCATGTTATGTGGTGTTCTTTACGCCACAAGGCCATTGAACACTAAGAAAGAGGAGATCTTCTACATGTATGACACAAGTACTGGCCAAGAAGATAGAATTAGTATCATTATGGATAAAAAGTTAGATACAATCCAGAGTATTGATTATAACCCCACAGATCAGAAACTGTATGTTTACAGTGATAGTTACCTTGTAAGATATGATGTGACTTTTCAGCCTTAGTACCTCAGGGACATATGCATATGGTAGAACTGGCAGCAGCCAATATGAGAGATCCAATGGACCTTTAGACAATGCTACTGCCAGTTCAGAGTTCATCTGGCCTGATGTACTGTATGTGGGGATGTCATACAGGTACTTACACTCTTTAGAGGGATTGCCCACTCTGACCACTAATATTGCTGGCAGCAGTTGGCACTATGGGTTTTTTTGGGTTTTGCTTGGTGTTTATTGGTGCTCAGTGCTTTACAATTGTCCTGTCTCCAGGGGTAGATTCAGTGCATCGATTTAGTGCTTTTTGTTTTCAGAAATAGCTGGGCACAGACTATCTGGTGACTGAGTAGATAATTACCCACTGATTTGCATTTGTCAGAGTAACACAGGCAAGGCACTCAGAAACAGAATGTATTTCCACTGATCTTCATCAGAGTGAAATGAGGCCTCAGAGAAATTAGTTCAAGGATTAAAATAGATTAGGAAGTAGAGTTGGTTGGAAGAAAGCAATCCATTTGTTAGCTGGAAGCAGTAGTATCTGGCTCAAGACTTCAGGATGGAGGGTAAAAATGCACTTTGCTGTGTAAGCCCTACCACAGGAAGGGAAGGGAGGCATTGTGGAAGGGACAGGGCTCGCTGCCCTTGACAGCAGTGATGCAGTGGGACAGTGGCCCCTGGCCACCGCCTTTAGCTGCCTCCAAACAGTTCAACACTCTTCCAAACTACTACTCTACCAGGCTGCCTTATTGGAGTGCTGCAAAACTGGTGGTATGGTTTTCATCAGTTTTCCCTTCCTGCTCTGCTTCCCTTATTTCTGCTTCCCTTATTAATTCTGTGTGTCTAAACCTGGCCCTATGACTGGTCTTACTACAATCTAGCTATAGACTCCATTTTTCAGCCAGTGCAGTGCAAAGAACACTGTTTTCCTTTTCTTTATGCTCTTCTAAGTTTATGCAAATCCTCCCATTGACTTTATTGCCACTAGTGGCTCTTGGTGTATATAATACATTGCCATAGAACAACAAACATGTTATTTGATGTGCCTCTTTTCAAAATTTTTGCCATTCTGTAGTTAGATTCCTGAGAGCCTTGTTAATCTAGGCTCCAGTTTGTTCCCTAGGTAATTCTGTCTTACAGCAAGGTAAGAGGTCTTGTGGAAAGCATGAGTCTGGTCAAACTAGTTGAAGAATATATTATATGGTTTTAATTTTTTTAAATTAGTATTGTGTGATAGTTTCTGAATATGTGTACTGTAACAATGTCTTATTTCATCATATCAGAAAGCAAGTAAATACACTGAAATTCAGAGCTCAGAATCGACAAAGAAAGCAGTTCATGTGGTTAATTTTCTTCTGTTATATATGCAACCATGTCTGTGTCCTCCGATAATCAAAATCAACATGTATGCAAATGATTGCTTTTGTTTTAATAAAAAACTGTTTTCAAAGAATCTCAGCTGTTCTATAGAGCCATTTAAAGCTATTTGTGACAAATAGAATAGGTAACTTCTGGGATGCAACGGGAACCTTGGGCACCAAATATTTGAAACAGGATCACTGCACTCACTTGGATTGTGTGTGCTTAAGTAGGAACAACACAAAGGTGTGAATCTGTGTGTCAACAAGTATGGAAGGGGAGCTTTATTTCCCTGCATGGAAATATGTTAGCTGGTTAGGGCAACACTTCTTCACCAAGCTGAGATGTTACTCAAGATATTGGAGGCAGATGAACTGATAACATGTTTTGAATCCAGGTGCTGCCACTTATCAAGTATCAGCATCTGTTTCTTGGAAACCTGTGAAATGAATTTGAAAGCCATGGAGGCGTTGGTGCAGTAATCAGATCAGGCAGTACAGGCAGGGCTGCTGTGTGAATAATCTGCAACGGACCAAATAAGGATTTGGCTGAGAAAGGAAGAAGAAAATACTGCAAAAAAATTTTTCCCCTCTTCATCTGTGTGTGTGTCAAGGAAGGTGAATAGCTCTCCACTTATTATCAAGAAATGCCATCAGCATGGGCCTTGAGGCTCCTCAGCTCACTACCTTTTAGGGAGGGAGTTGATGTTAGCATGCAAGTAAATAGATTCTGGTGAATTGATTGTGATTCTCAAGTCATTCCTTCAGTGTCTTTAATGTTTCAATGGCTTTCAACTGCAGAAGCATAGATTTAGGTTTGGTATTAGGAAGAAATTCTTTATGCGAGGGTGGTGAGGCACTGGCACAGGTTGGCCAGAGAAGCTGCTGATGCCCCATTCCTGGCAGTGTTCAAGATCAGGTTGGATGGGGCTTTGAGCAACCTGGTCAAGTAGGTGTCCCTGCCCATGGCAGGCATGTTGGAACCAGATGATCTTTAAGGTCCCCTTCAACCCAAAGCATTCTATGATTATTGTTCTATGATTCCTGGGGACAGCTTTCTCCCCTTTGGAAACCACATTCTGTCTGGACTGGAGGCTTCCATGGTGAGCTGGAGGTGGGGATGCTCTGGGTGCCCACCATACTCATTTGTAGTACGGCCCAGATCCTGTGTGACTTGGCACTAGGCTCCAACTGTGACCACTGAGGGGGGAAGATTGTGACACCAGCCATCTCTTCAGGATGCCACTCAATGTCACTGCAGAGTGGATAAAGCACAACTGGGTTGGGCCTTGGTAGTTCAGTACCAGAAAGAAAGCAGAAACATCCCTGCACTTTCAAAACTTTAAAATGTCTAGTGTAGAGGGGCTGGGTCAGGATGTTTGGGTGCTGGCAAGGCTGAGTTTGCCCTTTGATTTTTGTCCTATGCTAATATTTCTCAGGTGGCAGGTGCCAGGGTGCAGTGGAGACTCCCCATGGGTCTGTCAGGGCAGGCCAGGCAGCCAGGGACCATCCCACTGCCCCTGTCAGGATCAGGGCAGCTGTGGGGGGCATGAGGGCAGCCCCAGGAACCAGGCACCCGTCTGGGGACAGTCCAAGGCTGGACAGGGCTGTGGGGAGCTGGATGTAGCTGGTGGTTGGGGGCTGATGGACCTGGGGGCTGACATGGGGTCCTGGGCAATGAGGTACATAAGTGCTTCTGGGGCACTGGCAGTGCTTCTGTTAATAAGAGGCTTTGTAGAATTATAAAAAGATCACTGTGCTTTTAAAAGCAGAAAAGATAAAAGCATACAATGGCTTTATTTCAGCTCTTAGCCTATTGACTTGGCATTTCCCCTTGGAGGCTTTGGGGTCTATAAACAATATTGAACATAAATAGTTCCTGCCACAGAGGTAGGTGGAGAGGACATCTGTCTGCATGGTGACACAGGGAACTGCAGTGCAGGGACTTAGAGGCAATTTTGCTGATGAGTGGTTTTCACACCACCTATCTCAAGACACCTAAGGTGGGAGACCTGGCTCTGATCCATGCATCGATGGTCTGTAGGGAGAGGGGGATTTTCTGCAAAGGAGCACTTCAAGAAATGGGAGTAATACATCCCTTCACTTCTTCTCTTAGACTTGTCCTTTCAAGCCTTGGCTGAAGGTGGCTCAGCAGAGCTGGCTGTTAAAATTAATGCGTGTTCTTGATCTGGCCATGGCACACAGCCTTGGGCAGCCTCACTCACTGTCCCTGTTGCCCCCTCTCCTGTTGCCAGTGCTACCTCTGCTTTGTTTGAGGAGTGTTCCCTCCTTTCCTTCTTCCTTCGATGTGGAGAAGACCCTACCTCATACTTCCCAGCATGGACTCTTACTGGTTTGGTGGCTCTACACTGTTTCTTGAGAAGGCTTTTGCCTGCAGTGACATAAGTTGCAGTCTGACCCTTTTCAATCAGACATTCCTACACTCACTGACCTTGTTCTACCTGGTCTATTCAAAGTGCAGTAACATCCTCTTTTGCCTTTTGCCGTCCACCTTGGTCCCACTCTATCTTTAGTAAATTAGATATAAACCCTCTATTCTTTGATCCAGGACTTTCACATCCCTTCCTCTGAGCAACCAAGTTACTGGAGCCTCCTTGCTTTGCTGCCTAAGCAATGCAACAATGCCAACTTCCTTCATCCTCCTGCTCCCCTCTTACAGGCCCTTCTGCTTATCCCGCCTGACACTTTTCTCTGGGATGTCCTTGCCTGGACTCCTTCAAATTTCTCATTAATTTCTCGGTGAAGCTCCTGATGAATTGCTAGCTGGCTACAGTTAACTTGTTGCCTTCAGTAGGAGACTGGTATTTATATGCATCGTGTATTCAATTAGCTGGCACATGAGTGCATAAAGCTGGCGCACATAAACTCTCTTATTATTCATTCCCGTATGTCACTCCCTCACTCTCTGTTACATTTACTTGTTATATCTTGTCTTAAACAGAGACTGCACGTTCCTCAAGCAAAATACCTGTCTTTGAGTTGGGGTAGTACAGCACCCAGCATAATGGGTTGCTACCTTCCTCCTCTTTCCTGGGTACTTCTAAAAAACAAACAATAAGGGACAACAAGAGCTAGCCAGGGATTGTTGCATGCATCTGTGTTTTTGTCTGAATTTTCGTGCACACTGCGATGTGTGCTGCATATAAATTGGCTTTGAAAAGTAGGCAAACAATATGCTTCCAGACAACAGTGTAAACATTCTGTTGGAAACTGTTTCAGTGGCTATACACACATGATGTAGCTTCAATGCATCCCTAAATTTGTACCATGTGGGGTAGAATCACTTTTTCTCCTGTAAATATTTGGTTTCTTTCCCTTCTTTCTTTGCGTTTTTGTCACTGCACAACAGTTGTTCCCTGAAAGCCACAGACCAATGGCACAAATGCGAGCCATGTGTAGAATCTGCAGCCACAACCTGTTTCATACTGCCAAACAACCTGTCATTTTGTAGGACTAGGAGTTCTCCTAATAGGACAAAATGTTTGCTTTGTTGGTGAGTTGGGTTTGGAGAGATGAGAATTAAGGACTTGCAACATGACAGTTTGTAAAAGTGGGCACGTGTGAGGGTGAATGTGTGTGTCTTCCCCTCTGCTTTGTGGGCTGCTGCCAGTTTGCAAGCTGTCAGCCACGTACAGGGAAGCAAATGGAGTGAGGGAGGATGCATGGGCAGCCCTTCTTTCCTGCCTTCAGGGAATGGCTCCTGCCATTGGCCTGCATTCTCCAGTATGTTCGGCCAGGTTGGCTGTACTTGTCCTTGAAACACATGTGAAGGCAAATCTGGCTTTAAACCATTGCTCTTCCTCAGCAATGAGGTTGGAAATCGGTGGCCCAGTCTCCACTCCTTAACTTCCTTAACTTCTGCCTGCTAAGTGTGATTCCTATGCAATAACTGGACACAGCTATATCCCACCTACATCCCTCTGCTTTGGGTCCATGTGTTATGCTGATGAGAGAAGGTATACAGTTGGTATACAGCTACTGGATCTGCTGATGGCAGGAAGTGTCACTGGAAGAAGACATCCAAGGGTACTGCTTTTGGCTAGAGCTGTGCAAAAGAGGGCAGGATCCTAGACCCAGGTCCCAGGAAGTCTCCTTGTTCACCTCTCTGCTTGAAGGTAGAAGCATGTATGTCTGAGCTGCCTTTGACAGCTGTGGGCTCTTTTGTCACTTAACTATCCTCACAAATAGGAAACTTTTCATAAACATTCTCTGCTGAAAATTAAGTGGATTTAAGGAGATAAGCATGACTATGTTGCTGAGAACAAAGGCTCAGCTGCCCCAGCATCTCCATATAGCAGTGGACAATAACAGAGACTTCACAGAAGTGTATAACAACAGGAAAAGGATGCAGTGACAATCCTGCCACTGGACTTCTGTAGCCCGAAGTTTTGTAATGTTTTGTTGGTCTGTCTGCAAGAGGTTCGAAGCTCAACTCTCTTAAATGTCTTCTGTATAAGAACCATTTGTGGATAATGCTTTTAATACAGCTACAATGTCTTCTCTTTTCTAGATAGGAAAGTCCAGATTCCTGCCCCTTCCACCTTGGTCAAGTTTTCTAAACCTTATAAAATGTGTGTTGATTCTCATTTCCATTGACCTACAACTCCTTTAATCATCTTTTAGAAGAATGGACTGATTACCTGTTAATCACATAGTTTACAACACTTTGAACTGGCACTATCTTTCCTATTGCTGATGAGTTTTGGCCCAATCTTATCTGAAAGAAAAAATCTAAGGAGCCATAAAGAAAAAAAAAACCAAGAAGATAGGGCTTATACCCTATAGCTCAAGCAATATCCTTAACATGGAGAGTCCCACAGCCTGCCCCCAGCACTGGATGTTCATGAATGATGTGCATGAGATACACAGAAGCTGTCCTGTAGAGGAACCAGCCTAGCACTTCCTCTACAGAGAAGCGCAGAAGAATTAGGCAGTCATTACCCTTAAGGCCCAGGGATATTGCATTTCTGCTTGCATGGTAATACAGTTTTCAGAGGAGGAATGGAGAATTTTCACCCAAACCCCAGCACCTGTATTATTCCCTGCTGTGCTGTAATGAGAGTTGAAGGATATGTGGGTTTGTATGGGGTTTGGCTACGACTCCTAGCGTTGCAGTGCCAACTTACTGGGAGATTTCATTCTTTGGCATTTCCTTCTGGCTGGCTCAGTGTGTTTGTTGGTTGTTGTGCATCCTCCTCTGAGAAGCTCAGGTCTCTCAGGGTGTTACGTGGGGAGCTGCAGAATGTCTGTGCCCTGCAGTGCAAGTCCTTACAGTCACACTTGAGTCGCTCAGCTGTGATGATGCAAAGTTGCCAGTGCCTCTTGGACCAAGGACAGAATCCTCTTTGCTGTCTTTCATTTGGCGGTATAGACAGATTCTTGAAGCTGAAAAACAGGATAGCTGTTTTAGCTGATGCTAACATGAGCACTTGGCTAGCAGGCTATGCTAATGTGGCTAACTGGCTTCCAGAGTGCAAGCACAGAAATGACCCAGCTTGTTTAGAAATTCCTGATGAGGCCCCCAGAGGAGTGTGGCATGGGTACATCGACAGGTGACTTCATCAGTGCTGGACACCCTGCAACTGGGGGTGGAAATAATTTTGTTTCTTTACTTAGTGAGCTGTAATCTGGTTATCCTACTGGGTTCCTACGGGGTTCATTTTTACATGCATCTGTGTGACTCAATTAATTAGCTCCTGTAATCAGGGAGGGCCAAAGAATACTCTGGAAAGACCAAGGTGATGGAAGATTGCTGCCATTACCCGTGTGATGGAAGATCATTGTTGGAAAGATTGAGGGAAAGAGCTCAGGTTCTTGTTTATTTGGGAAGCACATACACAAGCTGCTCAAATCATTACCACCTGTATTATGAACAGACCCCAGAGCATTAACCTGTTATATTAGTTGCCTATGCTGGAAATACTGTTTTATGTTAGCAAAGCTGAGGTACAAATCCTTCTTATACATAATGCAGGACATTTTATATATTTGACAGGAATGCAATTTTTTTTTCCATTTTGAATGGAAACATTCCCTGCTGAATTGTTTTATTGTGATGAAAAATACCCCCAAGAAATAGTGATGTTAAAGATGCCGACTCTTGGAACTCAGGAAAGTTTGGAGTGATAAAATGCACCTTGATTTAAGATTTTCTGCATCTCCATTTTGGTATTTTTTAAAGATTAGGAAAAAGGAAAAGATTAGTTTGGCTTTCAAAATGGGAGTAATAATGGTTAGCTCTTCATAAAGTGGTTTTTCTCTATGGGCCACCCAGTCTTTCACTAGAAGTAATTTAACTTGGAAACCTCAATGTGAGGAAGGGAAGATATAATAATAATAATCCTCATATTCATGCAAAATTACATGCCTTTTAAATGGGGAAGGAGGAAAAGTCAGCTGGAAGTTGTGAAAGATCTCTTTATCTGAAAAACATTCCTTTTATATCTTCTCTTCCTTTGAAGAATCTGCAGCTTTCCAGAATGGGGGACAGTCAAGTTTCCATAGGACAAAAGAAGTTTGTGCACCTGGGCTTTTGTCTGCAGACTACTGAGACTTTTTTCCTTTTCGACCAATAGGACTCCCTTAAAAACTTGGGGGTGCAGCTTCACACTATTCCCTGCCACACAGGACAGGATCCAGGATGGGGAATGGTACTGTTTCTGGCATCACCAGCTCCTGCAGGGATTTCTTAGTGCAAATCTTTGGCAACCGGATTATGTTTTGGAAGTGATTCTTTGATGTCTTCTTATTGAGAGCCTGGGGGCTTTGACTGTGTGTCTGTTCTCTGCTGGAGATGGGAAGTATTTTCTCTTTTCTGTAGCTCAGAATAATTCCTGCTTTTGCCTTTGTATCAGCTGTAAGAGAAGTGGCCCAGAGAGATTCAGATGTGCATCTGTAGCACTGAAAAAAGCTCAAGGAGGTTGGCAATTATTTTTCTTATTCTGATCCCTGGAGTGATGTCTGGAATCTGGGGTGATGGTCATGGCATAAGAGCCTCAAGACAAAAGAATTATCTGTTGATTTTTATTTTTATCCTGTGTTAATTTTTTATGTTTCTATATGGAGAAATAGGAGCAAGGAATATCTTTCTGTTGCAAAGCAACCTTCTTGAAAACATTTGAATATAGTTAGATTCATAAATAAATGGCTTTTTAAGTGCACTTATTCCTCCTGGGAATGGAGGTGGATTCATAAGCAGATCAAAAAAATCCATTTTTGCAACCCTCATAAAAAAATTGGCACTATGTAGATTGCAAGAAGAATAGGGCTGAGTCCAAGTGACGCAGGCTGACATACTGATGAGAGATCTCAGCTCTTTCATAGCTAATTCTTGAAGAAATCTGCCTGGAGAGCAGAGACAGCGAGTGAGGAAACACTGCATGGATGGTCAGCAGTGCAGCATGGTTCCTCATCCTTGGATATTTACGATCCAGCAGAGATCTTCTGTTACTGAATAGCTTCAGCTTCCAGCATTGGGGTTTCTATGACTCACAGGATATCATATGGATACACATTTAAAAAAATTTTTTTGCAGCTTGGGAAACAGAATTCCATATTAAATGTGTCTGTAAAACACGAGCAATACATTTTTCTACTGCCAGCCTACGGTGGAGTTTGGGCTGAGTGTCCTAAGTGGTATGTCCAAAGTAGTCTAAAGATGATGTTTACAGGATAAAAGTGGAAGTGGCAGATACAGGTTTGTTATCAAAACAAAAAGAAGGAGTTTGAATGATTTGGCTATGAAAAGCTTTTAGGGATGAGCAAATAACAAGGACAGACCACAAGGTTTCTTTTCTGGACTTTCAGTTTTCAAGAGAAATAATACTTAACCATAATTTCCTAGCAGTTAAGTACTTTATTAATAAAATTTTACACATTTTACCTTTCAATAGTGTGCGTTTATAGCTTGTTCACAATATTCATAATGTTCTTTTGGCCAAGAATTATTTTATACCCAAAAATCACACAAGTATATTTCATACAGTGAAAAATACAGTTTGTTAATTGAGCAATGCACTAAACAGGATTTAGCAGTAGCACCTGTGGAGCATTCCCAGGAGTAAATCCTTCACATATCTTAGTAAGGAATTATTAGCAGACTGCAAAAGAGTGAAAAGCATCCTGCATCAATCCACATTGTAAAATTCCTTCTACTTTGGAGAAAAATTACAAGATAGGTGTTACCATAGGTACTAGTGGTTGTATTGACAAGGTCTCAGTTTTACTGCTGAAATAGGGCACTCTAAAGAGCACTGCTTAGTTTTAGACATTTCAGACATGATCAGCAGAAAAGTGGTTAATGTGCTGAGAGCTGGAAAAGAGATTATGGTTAAATGGAGCAAAAATTGCCATTTTGTACCTGACTCTTCACAATCCTGCCTTCGTTTGCAGCTGTATTGTGTCATCAAACCATGAGCAATCCATGGGGTTTCAGCTGCATGACTCCCATTAATTTTAATCAGAGTCAGGAGAATAAACTGCTGAGCAAAGCACTCTGAAAATGTACCCCTCCGTTCTTAACAATTATATTACTCTGCTTTGTGTGGTGGGCAATCTTTAGAGGCAGAGCCTGAATGCTGCATCATTTCAATACCTGCTCTTTGTGCATAATGAAATCAGCACCGTTTGCAGCCTGCTCCCTACTACAGTCGACAACTGATTTCACTACACAAATGACCACATGATTGACTTCAGCATTTCTCTCCATGGAACAGATACAAATCTTTCAGGGATATATCAGCCATGTTTTACAGGATGGAAAGACTGTTTAGGAATATTTGGTGATGTCATCTTTTAATTAAAATTGTTGCCAGGATACTATCAAGTTACAGAGGATAACTGTGACTGTGGCAGTTCTAGTGTTAAAGAGATGAACAAATAACAGCAGTCAGAACCAGTGCCATGTGTTTAAAGCTAGAGCAGAAGTCCAGGTGCAAGCTGATATATCCCCACTGCCATATTTCTATGAACTATAGCAGGCTTGCACACCCTGGAGTAGTCCATGCGAACAGCCCTGCAGCAGTCAGAGCCTGTGAGATGCTGAATATCCTCATCCCTCATTAGTGTCACTGACTTAGAGATACTCAGTGCTGCTCAGAACCACAGATAGGCAGTGAGCACGTCGAGCTGGCATCTAGCCCCCTCACTGTATATGTGCTTCCTGGCTTTTATGCCCAGGCTCAATTGTTCTGAGTAAATAACTGCCCTCGTTTACAAATCTGCATTCTGAATAATTTCGTCAGCATTCAAACATGCCCCAACCTTTTACATGACCCTCGAAGAGCAGATAAAACCACAGAGATTTCCTGTGGGAACTTTAAAAAAACAATAATCACAAAGTCCTCTGAAGGACAGACAAAAATGTGGTGAAAGTTTCATTAGCAACAAACTCTAGCCCTTTTAGTTGCACTAGCAGCCATATTTTTTGTTTGGTGGGACAGTTTTTGCACAGATGTCAAGTTTTGCTACTTGAGGAATGTGAAAATGAGTACAGAGTTTTCAATGCATTCGGATCAGTAGGCATAATCAGGTCTTAAGACTACCCTTCCTTATCCAGATAAACAGTAATTCTTTACAATGATTTCTGAAGTGTACCATGTTCCCATTTACTCAGACACGCAGTGCTTATAGTGGGAACCATTGAAAAGTATTGTCCTGCATTATCAGAGGGATTTTGAAGGAAATGAAGCAAATCTGCTTTACAATACATTGTTCCTGCAAGGAAGGATCTCACAGAATCTAATCTTTTTTTCATTCATTTTTTAGTGTAGCCTGCACAAGAGGCAGGCTCTTCAGCATCATTTGTATGATAATAGCATTGTTTTGTCCCAAATATTGTGCCCATCTCAAGGACCTCCATACTTACATTATGGGGATTGTTCAGTCCAGACAAGAGGGAGGCAATTGTGGAGGGAACAAGTCTAAACACAGTGAAGTGAATTTCAAATATTACCGTTAAATCATTACATTACCTTTTTCGTCTACAGCCAAAGAGCCTTTTCAGCAAGACGGACATTTGACTTCCCATGGAATTTCTGCCAGACCAAGATACACTGAGCTTTTCCAAGTGACTTAGTCCTGAATGTCACCTGTCTGCCTAATCCTGGACTACAATAGAGCTTGAGCAGTCAATAAATACTTAGACTCAAAACAGAGTTCCTTTATAGTGTGCATGGGTAATTAAGGACAAACTTCTGGGAATTTCGAGGTGAAGTGGAAAGTCACGTGGACTTTAATGTAGTTTAGGTCTAGAACTGTCTGAGGTGCTGTGCCTGGTCCCCACAGCAGTTCCAGAGGGGTCTGTGCTTCCTATCTGATAGCCATGATACCCCAGGGTGTGTTGCAAGGTCCTAAATACCCACGTGAGAGCAACCACAAACTAATTTATTAATGATTTTAATCATCTACAGGGCTAGAAGGACTCTAAATCCTGCAGAATAGATTGGTGTTTGAGACTGAGTCGTCCTACAGGGAGATTGGTTCCATTTGTTTTCTCCCTATGGATAATGCAGGGAGCCCAGGGAAACTGGCCTCCTAATATAGGCACTGCTCTGGGATGCCTAAAGCTGGCAACATGAATCCCCCAAGTGCCATTTAGAACTGTACCTAGGCTTCCTCAAGTGAAACTTGAGGCTGTTATGACTCTATAATGAGTAGTTTTCTTATAATACAGCAAATTATTTGGCATGGATGCCTTAATTATAAAACCGAGCCCACTTTTCCTCTTTGCAGAGTATTAATGAATAGCTCATGAAGTGCTTGTTGTGACAGGTTGTGTAACATTCATGGTCCTCTCAGTGTGATGAGTTTGCTGTGAATATTCAAAGTTCACACTTGTTATTGTACTGCACAACCACATGAATTGAATGGAATGAAATTTATTTTATCAATCTGAAACACATATGGCTCTAAGCTAGCTGGATAGGCAGTATCCATAGAAAGAGTTAGACACTGCCCAACTGATCCACCTTCTTCTTAAGGAAAACATGAAATAGTCAAAACAGGTAGACCAAATAACACTCTGGAGTGTTTTTGCATGTTAGGTGGGTTAGATTAAACATGTGGGGGCTACTTCTGTGTCCCACTCTGATATTTTAGGGCTGTTTGGAGTGTCCTAGGATATATTGCCTTGCCTCTTGTCTGGTCTAAGGGATTCATTTCCCATAGCCCCTGTCACAAGTACCTTTTCTAGGGCACCTCAAACTGCTCTAGGTTCTTACAGTGTGTGGCAACCAAATACCTAAACAAAGGTGCCTCAGTTGTCCTGATCACTGAAATTGGAGATTTCCTTAATAATCAGGTGCACATGTTTACTCTGGATTGTGCCCAGTACCTCTGTAGTTTCTGTTGGTTCTGTTCTCTTTTGCTCTTGGATGAAACTCACCTCAGATGCAGAGACCAGCACCCGGGAGACCTACACATATATATCTGAATTCCACTGTTGCATTTGGGGGGGGGGAATTAAGTTGAATGAGATGAATGTTACCCAAGGCTGAGACAAAAAACTATGAGAAAAAAAAAGCTAGCTCAAGTCACATCAAACTGGAGCATGTCTCCCATTTTGGGGGGAAATGCAGGGACCCCAAAACAATATGATTTGCTTCATAGTTACGAAGTTATGAAGATATGCCTATAAGTTATGCTTATAGGCATATCTAAAATGTGTAGCTAACTAAAACCACCCATTCCCTATATAGTTGAATCCTCTTATTTTTAAATGAGGTCAATTTTGATATGAAAAAGCCATTTCGAAATAAAAAATGCAAAAGATTCCTTTTGAAAGTGTTGAAATGAAATGTGCCATTTTGAAAGTTTCATTCCTGTTTTTTTTTTCAAATGAAATGTCAAATAAATGCAAATCAAATTTACACAGTTTCTATCATGTGGAAACAACATATTTTATCAACTCTATTATTCACCTATATTTTCAGAATAGATCCCTGTCTGATGTGTGAGCAGGCAACCTATAAAACTAGCACAGTGTGAATTCAGTTGTAAGAGGCAGATGACAACTCATTCTCTGTGACTCTCTACGTTGTAAAAGAACAAGTGAAAATTCCATTCCCATGGTATTTGTGTTAAAAAGGTTGGCTGTATGATGATTTTTCTGAATAGATTATGAATGGAAAATAATTTTGATTTATAAGGAAGTAATTTTGAATTCTAAGGAAATTTTTTTACTAAGTTTTTAGTTGAATTGAAAATCAAAGCAAACTGAAGTTGGCATACAAGATGAAGATAAGGTCTAGTTCTCTTACTTCATGTATTTAACTTTAGCTTATATTTTAAGGTGCTGTTTAAATGATCCTTCCATAGTAAGTATCTAAGTATTTATAAGGCTGGCTTCTATGTAAATATTTGGGAATGATAAATGTTTTTGAAAAAGCTCTAAGAAGTCCATCTATATTTGGTCACTTGATTTGGGTACATAACTTCTCTATTGAAGTCTTCACTATTCCATATTTGGTATTTAGGGACTGAAACACAATTTAGGAGTTCTGCCTCACCATAAGCCTAGCATTTAAAGCTCAACATACGAGCCAAGATGATAGAGTGGATTCTTTTCTAATTGTCTAATGGCATTGTTTCTGGACCACTGGTGAAGGGTAGGGGTAGAAGGACCAAAGACACCTCTAGGAGGAAAAGAAAATGAAATTAAGTTTCTGCTGATGTGAACATCACTTTCTTAAGTGCGGCCTAAAACTTCAGCTGGCAGGGACCTGTGCAGGAATTGGGTTCTTACTTGTCAGTGATTTCTTAAATTATGGTACCATAAGGCTCAGGTTCTGTGTCTCTCCTTCAAAAGCAGCCTGACAGCCAAATAGGTCAGACTTTCTGGGCAGTGGCACTGCAAGACTGGAGACTCAGATGGAGTGAATCCACACCTCCTGCTCGGGGAGCTTGCCTCACTGCATGTACAGAGAGTGTTTCTGATGCACATGCTCACAGTACCCATGGCCTCCAGCATCCTTAAGACCTCACGGATTTCTGGAGTGAGTTTCCTATATGACTTTGGACAAGTCACGCTTTAGTTTCCTCCTCTGTAGGCTGGGGATTATATTGCTGGAGTGAATGGAGGCTAAAATCACTGATGTTTGTAATTTGTGTTGATATTCTCTGAGGGGAGGCAGGCACAATAGAAGTGCAAATAAATTGTTGTGACTGGTTAGTATTTCAGTAAATGGAAAAACTCTTCAAAGCAGAGTTCAGAGCAAGTACAATAGAGTGGAAAATTACATGTGCGGAGATAAGAAAGACAGAAAGACGTGAGGAAATAATTTCATTTCAGTCATTCCAGTAATCAATGCGATGTGTACATTTATTTGCCAGTGTGGATTATAATATTAGCAATGAGCCTTTCAAGAAAAACAGTATTGCATTTGGGCAGGCAGGGCAAATTTGAAACTGGTCCAAGCTTGGTCACAAATGTTTCCATTTTCCTTTCCATGCTTGCTGTTTATAATTAGGAAGCAGAGCTACAAATTTCTCCAGGAAGGGACAGCTGGGCAGGATTCTGACTTTAAGATGGATCTGCACCTTCCTTATGAGTCTGGCTACAGTGGGACCAGGCATATGACAGCCTGGAGAAATAGAGGGTGGTTGGAGTTGGAGCTGGAGGGATGAGCATAACTCTGTTGAGTGGGAAGAGTGAGCCAGCTTCTGCTTGGGGTGTGACGTTGGAAGTCATTGCCGTTTGGTGAGGAGGGGCTGGTCTGGTGACAATGCTGGAGGCAGGTTCAGGGAGTGAACCAATTACTTATGGGCAGGTTACTCACATTTGTTCTCATCATTATTCCTCTCCTTGAGAGAGTCTGTATTCCTAAAAGGGCTGAGCAGGGTGTCTGCAAGTGCAGTTTGAATACAAAAGCCTCCATCTACATACCATGGGCTTTGACTGTGGAAATGGCCATTTGGCAGCTTATGGGAAATGAATTATTTTTCAGCCTGGCTCTTAAAAGAAAGGTTATCCCCACATCAGCATTGTTGCTGTAATGCTTTGCATTGTTGGGCATATCAGCAAATGTATCAGAAAAGAATGAACGCCTTTTACTCCTACAGGCATGTTTCCTCAAACTCAGCATTGACACATACCATGAACTAAAGTCCTTGTCCTGTTCTTACTTATGCTACATAATTTCTGTCCCTGAGTAAGTCTCCTAAATTCCCAGACTGTCATTCTTACTCTTCAAGTGAGAGTTATTCCCCTTACAGAGAGTGATGGCACTGAACCAGACCCCAGAGAGGAGTGTAAGCAAACAGACCTTAGAGCTTGCAATTTAGTCTATATATCTGGCAAGTTCCCCTTCCTCAGTTCAAGTGTTCCTGACCTTTGATCTTGAAGAAGTATTGGTTACAAGCAATGACTGAAAACTAGAGTCTCTCCTAGAAAAAGACATAAGAAAATATTCTAATCTGGGGTAGGTTATAACAGCTCTAGGGCAGTGGGAACACTCGATGGTGCACAGCAGGTCATGATAAGCACTTATTTTTAACACCTATGTATCACACAAATGACAGGAGAGAGAAACCTTGAGTGAAGAAAAGAGGTGAAGAGGTAAAGAATGGAAAGAATAAAGTGAATCCTAAACCCCTAAAAGGCTCATACTTGAAAGCTATATGAAATGGCAGAGGAGGTTAGCTGTGCTGAAGAATGAGGACAGAAGTAACCTGAGCTGTGATAATACAGCATTAGGCTATTTAAATAATCTGTTTAATTCTTTTTAATTTGTGGGATCTTTTTCTTGGAAACTGGGGTCCTTTTGACACTAAAGGAGTGCTAGTCGTCCTTAAAAAGCTGACCCTGCCACAAAAGGGAGTGCTAAGAAAAATTGAAAACAGCTCCTTAACAATGGATACTTCAGTTATAGTGTGGAAGTGTTGGAAAAGCATGTCTCAGGACTTCCAGAGAGCGGCTGCATAGAGTTGAAAAGCGATTAAGGCTGGCAAATCACTGTATAGTTTTGCACTGCCAGTCTTGAGACTGCCTCGGTAATGGTGTGACTTACTCAATTCAATATAGCCTTGAAAAGGGACCTCTTGAGCTCAGAAATGCTGTTGTGTAGACCACTCATTTGCCTTGAGGGGATTGTCACAACATTTCCATGGCAATTGCTCTTGTAAGCTGAGAAACGTTTAGGAGGCTGCCATAATATAGAAGCTGGATAGTATGTCCTGACTTGTGTGCATGTATGTGTGTGAGAGAGAATGAATGTCTAATGGAAGATCTATCCGACCTACCAGCAGAGCTGAGCTGGCTGAGGGGCTTCTCTCTGTGCTGTAAAGATCTGTTTTTACATCACTTGCTAATCTTCGAGTGGGCACATTTGCAGAAATCTGGATTGTTTTGTGAATTATTTGTCAGTAGAAAAAGCAATCAAAATGCATGAGATAATGTATTCATAATGTGTAATTTGACCATTTTAGAAGCAATTATGTTTTTGAAGCCATCAGTGTAAGTAAGCTTAATGCAGACAAAATGGAACTCTTAGTGTCACCCCTAAAGCCCCCTTCTTTCCTCTGCCACTGGGCATCATAATTTTCTCATTTGGATCCTTTCTCCAAATCCCAATATACAGGTCATGTTAAAATTTTTCTGCTTCTTCCTGTAAAATAACAGTGGTCCTTTCCCCACCTCCCTGCCACTAATTATTTCCCACCCACGTGACCACTCATTTTACAAACCATCACTGTGTTTAGACACCTCAGGAAGATTTCTGAAAATTTAGTGTAAAATAGGTGCTGGATTGGAATTGGGTCACATTTTCAGCAAAACCTTAGCCATGGTTCCAGTCAGTATCTGTGCACATCGAATAGCAGCATTTCTGGAATGTTGTAGGACTTAGGTTCTGCTCACCAACTGACCTGAACTGGAATCACCAACAGTTTGTGGCTGCAGAGAGGTGAGGAAACATGGATTTTGCTACATCCTGAGTATACCAGCAAGGTCCTTGGAGCAGGCTCCTGCAGCAGTGCAAAAGAAGTCTGGTCTAGTTTGTGGCTGCATTTCAGCTACAAAGGCAGGGAAAAGAAGAAGTCTTATTTGGTGGTACTATCTGTTTCTATCGTGCTTTTTACTGTGTGCACAATATACTCGTCACCTTATTGCTGCTTTTACCATGTGCAAAAGCTACTGTCCCCTGGCTGTGGTTTGTGGCATATCAAATCCCTTTCCTTTTGATCTGCTGACCAGTTGTATGTGTGGCAAGGAAAGAAATAGCTGTGGTGTTTGGCTATCCTTGAGATACTACTTTGCTATTATTTTCTTAGCTCTATGTTTGGTGCTTCTTTCCACTTCACCATACAAAATTGTTGCTTATCACGGCCCACCTGGACAACTTCAGAATGACTTAACTGTGAAAATGTGTGGAAAAACCCGAATTCTATCAGTGCTCTTCTTTCTGGTGATGGATGCTGAGAGGAGAAATAAATAGGCAAAGGGCTGTGCCAACTGAGAAAGGAATGAGCTGTTTTACACACCAGGAGGACATAGCACGAGGAGTCACAGCCTTCAGTTACAGCAAGCAAACAGAATGATCAAGATTTAGGAAGATTTTCTAACTGGAAAGACAGTTAAACACCTAAGAGAATGACTGGGGATAAAAGCATCTTTAAGGCTGCACAAACATCTGTGAAGAATAACACAAACTTGATTGTTTGTGGTGTGCTGCTGGTTCTAGTCTGAACAGCCTCTTGTCATGCCAGAAATCCTGCTCTCGTGTCTGTGCATCCATTTCCTGTCTGGCAGCTCAGCAACAAGGTTTCCCTTTTTCTGACTTACATCAGTTCTAGAATTAGATTTAATACTGAGCTCCAGCTTCATTCCTGAATTTTGCTAGTTGCCTCTTACTGTCTTATATACATTCACAAGACATCTTTATTTTCTTTTAAAATCAGTTTATACCTGTTGAGGATCTAAACAGTAGCAGCCTGACTAGTTGTGATACTTTTTACAGTGACCTACCTTGGTGTTCTGTATTTCTAACCTTGAGTCTGTCCCAACTGGCTTTACATACAGTTTCCCAAGGCTTTTTAGGGTATTTCAGAATTGACCTAAGCAATCAGATGTGCCATGTAGAGCTCAAATTGTTAACAGCACATTGGCAGTTGAAAGATGTTTCACCTCTCCTTGATGACTGTAAAGAAAATACTTCAAAAAAGAAGTCCTGAAATATTTGTAAAACTCTTCAGGAAAAGAGTGTATTCCTATTATTTAACCAGTCACTCTCAGATGACCTGATATCCCACATCAGGGAGCAGCATAGAATTTCTGCTTTCTCTGTTGACATTTGCAGAAGCTCATCAAAGGCAGTTCATTTCTGCTTTCTCTGCTGTGATCAGAAGAAAACCCTCTCATATTGAATATCACAGTCCAACCAGTCTGGACTTACATGGTGTTTCAGAGTGTATTGACTTTTCTCTGTGACTTCCAAACCACCTTCTGAGTCAATGTCTGATTTATTTTCTCTAAGTGGCTTGGAAACTGTCCTCTGGTTGCACTCTGAACCTCACTGTAACATACTAAAATATCTTTTTATCTTTCTGATTGAAACATACAGTCCAACAATTCTGTTTCTCAAAAGTGCTGAAAGGATTTGTTGTTATCTTGTTCTTTTTATATTCTTGGTGGGCTCCTCAGTCACAATGAGCACTGCAAGAACAATTTTGTATGCTTTCTGCTTTGAAAAGCCTGCCCATCTTTTGCATGCTTGTCTGAATGCATGCGTATATTTATTTCCTACTGGAATCAAGACAGTATAAGGAATGAAAATCTTACATGACAAGCTCTCAGTTGCCAGTAATGAACACAGAATAAAAAATCAAATTAAAACCCCGTATGCTAGAAGATAGCATTAGAAACAATCTGACATTTATTGAACAACAGATGGTGATTAAAAGAATAAAACCTTGATTGTCTTGCTAAAAGCCAAACCTTATAGTTCTGTCTAAGGAATGTCTATAATTTCAAATAAAACACTCAAGGCATCAATGAAATCATAGAAAGATCAGTGTAAAAGGGGGTTTTATGTATGTTCTTATCAGAAGTGAAATCAATATCTCCCCTTCAAAAGTATCATATTTTTAGCTAGGTAGTTTCCTGGAAATGAATCTTCTCCTCCAGAAGATACAGATATTAAACAAGAGAGAGATACAGCACATATGTTAAACTGTATTAAATGAGGGGCGAGCTGAATATTCTCTTTCCCTTCTACTCTGTTCTTTCAGTGCTGTACATCTTTCGTTATAAAGGATGCAGTGTACAGCCCTGTCCTTCAGAGTGGGATCAGCATGGCAGTGGGGAGGTGCCTTTGTCCCTCTCACTGAAGTGAATGGGGGGCAGAGACAAACTCTCCCAAATTTTCTGGTAGCCTGTTCTCTCCTCTTTCTCTTGCACCATGTAATTAAGTGCTGCTCTCAAAGGGATGCCTGTGAGCTACATAATAAAGGTGTTTAATCAGTAGCTTTGTGTCACAGAATCCCAGAGGTTTGTATCCTGCCTGTGAAGGAATACATGAAAGATCAGAAGCAGTCTATTGGTAGCAGATTTATATTCACTTTCTTGTGGAGAGCAGGTGGATGCACATTGTACCAGGCAGTGGTCATGGGAAAGCAGTCCCATTTTACCTCCTACCAGTGTATCTTGTCTGTCTGACGGCACTCAGAGGTGGTCTGCTCCTGAATGCACCTTTTGGCTAAGTTTGTCAGTGGACACAGACTGAGATATACTGAATTTATATTTATAGGATCACTTATGAATAGTTTTGCTTCATCTCTTTCCCTTTGCTAAGTGATTTATCTCATCTTTGTGTGCAATCACTGTGGTGCTGTTAGGAGCAATATACTGATAATTAGCAATAATTACTAGACATATTCAGTCTGATTTTTTCATTGTTCTGGCTGTGCATCCTTCTCTTCATATATAGTTGTCATGTCATCTGTTGATGGATGAGTTTTGTTTCATTCTTGCTATCTAAATCTGCTCTGCACGCTTCAGACTTGTTTGCTGTCTTTCTTTGCTCAGACCATTCTGCATCAACCACACTTCTTTTTTGCCTTCAGCATTTTCACCTTTCCTTTCTCTCCTGTCTTGGCCTCAATTCTGTCTTCCCCATGTTTCACTGACTGGGCATAATGAATTTTCAGTTGTCATTCACACATATTTGCTCTTCCAAACCAGTTTCACAGATTGCATTTGCTGTGTCTAGGAAGAATAGCCAACATCATGGTCCAAGGGACTTGACACTAAATATTCCTTGTTAGAAATGCCCTCTCAAGATCTTTGGAAGTCAATGACTAGTAAAGTACAGAGACAGACAGTAGGATCTTAAAAAGGATGGAGATGCTCATGGGTGGAGACAAGGAGAGAAAAGCATATGCAGTAATAGTACTTTGGGACAAGCATCCTAAAATGGCTAGATCTTTCTCTGGAGCAATTATACCTTTCTACTAACTATAAGGGTTCGCTAAATAGATGCCTCAAAGTAGATGTTTATGTAATAGGAAGCAGAGTATGGCCATGAACTGGAGCATGAGACACTGAAGTTTTAGATTCCATGTGCCAGCATCACTCAGCTCCACCAAAATATTTACATTTTTTCCTTAAAAGTATTCAGAGTTTGTTTTTTTGGCCAGAAGGTTTGGTTTATTTGTGTTTCTTTTATTTTCTATTTTTTTCCCCCATAACTTTGTAGGCAATTTAAGTCAACATCTAATTGCAAATAAGAATGTCACTTTGAGAATAAGAAAGGCTGATATGAATATGTGGTATTTTAACACTAGAAGAGAACCCCAATGAAGAATCTGAATCCAGCATTAGAAGTATCCTGACCTTGACCTAAAGGGTGTGAAAGACGTCGGAAAGCCATGACTGCCAGCTAAGGAAATTGCAGTAGTACCTACTCATAAGTGATACAGAAACCAGGAAACAAACAGTGACATTTGGAGGGGGAATACTGTGATGAGAGAAAGGTGAGACGGAAGGATAGGTGAATGGAACATCTGAAGAGTCTGGGCACTGAGTGCTCTGGGTCTGCCTCTGAAGGTGCAGGATGGCTAGTGAGAGCAGTCAAAGGAAGACAGAGAATACATGGACAAAGGCAGAGAAGATTAAATTCTGGCAGTGCTCCATGGGAACTTGAGGATTCTCTGTTTTCGGAGGTGTTCAGATCTCAAGCCCTGAGTAAATCTCAAACCCTGAGCGTGGTCAACCCTGGTTTCACCAGGGTGTCACATGAGATTATTTCAGAGGTGACTTCCAACTTCAGCCACTCTATTGTTTCATACCTTTTTTCACAAATCAATTACAGAAACATGGTAGTATTTTCTTTCATTTGTCCATTGATAAGGGGCACAAGTTCTTTCCATTGGCATTATCCTGTAAAATATCATACTGAAGACATAAACTAATGAAATCTTCTTTTCTGTAGGGTTAACATTAATGCATTAGAAAAAATAGTAAAAGGAGACAGCAAAAAAAAAGAAAAAATTATTTTGCTGATGTTTGCAATAGGTAATGACAATATCAGCACTAAGAACCTATTAAGCTACTTCAAATTAGTATCTGATCTGCTTTAAAAAGACACTCATTATCAGTTAATTCATTAAGGGTATTTGTTGAGGTTTAAAGCATATGAAACAAAAATACCTCATTTGCAAGTAATTAATACAGAATTACTTAAGCAATACAGTTTCACAAATGAAATACTTATATTTGAATTTCTTTTAATCCGCTTGAAAGAGATTCTTATATCTGTAATAATCAGCTAAATTAGATATGTTTTGTTAATTACCTATCAATCAATATTCCAGTTCAGCATCTACGTTGCTCAAGAGAAGGGCACACACTTGAGACAAGAGCCTTTTTTCTTCATTAAAAATACTTCTTTCTTTATTTTCTTCATGCATCTGGCATTGAGGGTATTAACCAATTCAATTGTTCAATAATTCAAGGGAGAATTACTGTGTTTATTTATTTATTTCTTGCTGTGTTTTAAGTAAAAGTCCCAGAAGATCTGGTCATTTATTCCAATGCAGTGAAACCTTCACGAGTAATGCAGTTTTATTTAAAAATATTAACATTAAGACAACACTGTGTTTAATCTTTGATTTCAAGCCTGAAACTGAACTGTGTGGCAACCGTGTGGATCTACAGATTCTGTAGAGACAGCTCCTTGTCCTATGAAAGCACACTCCTAAGTCTGAGTGATCCACTAGATCCTCATTCTGTGTAAGGTACACTCAGCGTCTACAAAAGTCAGACTTTATTATTCACTAGACTTTTGGCATACTTTGGAGAACTGGGAAGAAGAGATCCTGGAAGGTTAAACCACCGGGAGAAATTTGCTCTGGTTTAAGCTGCAGCACTTGGTAGAAATCCTGCTTTGTTTCCCTGTTGAGAAGAAAAAATGGATCTTCAGATAAAAAGTAGGCCAGAATGTTTCTTTAAAAATTATGCCAAATGATTCTTACCTAAGTTTTAAATATCTACCAGTCTAAAGCCAGGGATGAGAATTATGTTAATGTCTGACTTGAAAAGCACTGAAAAGCCAGTGTTAATAATGAAATGCTGACACAACTTTATCTATAGCCCTTCTAGCAGAGCAGTTATAATATGAAAAAGTAAGGTTCAATAATATGCAAGGCAGAAATAGCAAATTATATTAGATGTGACATATTAGCCATAAGGCCTTTTCTAAACCACACTGAAAAAATTAGGACAAGGGTATGGTAGTATATTTCTCCCCAAAGCATGAGAAAGGCCTAACCCCCAGAGCATTCCCTGTAAACTTGTATTCTATTTCTAGCATGTGTTTTATTAACTTTTATTTTTGTTTTGCAGGCTAGACACACAGCACCAACCTTAATGTCAAATTAGATAATGAAAAGCAATAGTCATCTTAAGAAAAATCATTCAAATAACTGTCATGTTGCATTATAGTTTTTGCTGCTAGCAAAAGCCTTAATTAAGTCTGCAGAATGGTTTCTTTTCTCATCTTCTGATTTCAAATGCTCTGAGCTTCCTAGGCAATTTTTCTGTTAGAGCTGCATCTTTATATTCTTGTAGAAATCATCCCATGCATAGAATAGAGACATATCTAAAAAAATTAATAAATGTAAAAGGGAGCATTTCACACAGGGTTGTGACATTTATCAAGCTGTAGGACAAAAAGTGAAAACTAGAACTTTGTGTGTTGCTAGATTTAATCTGGAATGATCAACACAAGCTTAATGTCTGCTGCTGATATAAAGTGGTTAACAAATCAGAACAACAGCAAGTGACATATTATGCATGATAATCGGGAAATATGCAACCAAACTGATCCTGTCCTTCTCAAGCTGCTGTGAGGTTAGCCAAGCTGGGAGTAATTCCTGGCTGGTTCAGAACCAAGCATACCCCAAGATAAATTTTCCTAAAGGAAAGAGCACTGGTGGATCATTGTTGCTTTCAGCAATCTCTGACTGAATCAGTAATTCCCAACAGGGAATCTAATTATGCCAGGGGCTGAAATGATGAGTACAGGCACCGGAAAGTGCAAAGAAAATTATGCTGCACCCGGGTGCTGAATCAAGCAGAGCACAGCCAGATCTGGAGGAATGGGCCTAATGAATGCATGCATAACAAATTGCAATTAATACCGCTGAAGGAGTCATTGGTGTGATAGGCACTACCTACTGTAAATGCATTATTGGAATTAGTAAGTCGAATGTGTTTCTACTGCTTAGGAACCTCCAACAGTTCTCCATAACCTTAAAAGCAAATTCTCCGTCACATTCTGTGCTTTGATTTCTATCATGATCTCAGCATTCATGATCAATTCATGATTCTTTTTGCTTGGAACTGAATTGTAAGTGATGACTGAGGAGATCACCTATTATGCATGAGCTGTAGACAGGCACTTAGTCCATAGAACCACACTAGAACTATTTGTAAGTGAAATACTGAGAAATATGCTTGCTGGGATGCCAGAACCCCTCTGTACCTGAGGCCTGTAGATCCACTTCTAGTGGTCCAAAAGGCTTGCTAAACCCCTTGGAGAGATCCTCTGGCCGTGAACACAAACTTGGGCCATGCAGGATCCATGGTCTCTTCTGTCTGACATATATATAATGTGGGTACAAAATGTTTCTTGGTCAGAACATTCCATTGTCACATGTTCCAATTTACAAAGTGTCCCGTAGAAATGACAATGATTACATGAGGTAGCAAGTTGCAGTGAGCCAGGCTCACATTTTTTTCCACTGAATCTCCCTGACTTTAACTCCTGATTTCAGCTGGATCTTCTGCTTGTTGCACCAGTGACACCAACAGAAGTATTGCTGTCTTAAGGCTTGACTGTGAAGCCAAGTATTGCACATTTCTTCAGGCTATTACAATAGACTATGATATTCTAAGATGATATTTAATATTGGCCTAAATTCCCCTTCTGCAAGACTGAAGCAGTAAAATTACACTTCCTCTGTACTTTGCCCCTCTACCTTAGTAGTAAGTGCTCTGTAACATAAGAACATATAGTTAGCAGGCTAGTCCATCCTAGTGGGATAATGTGCACCAGGGGAAATGATTTCCTGGAAATACATCCAGATTTTGACAAGAGGCTTGATTACCTTAGTCCACCAAGAAGAAAACCAACTTGAAGTACAGAAGCTTTCCACAGAAAATGAAAATGTGGTCAAGTGGAAAAGGAAAGAATAAAAGTAAAGCAACCAAGCAAAATATTTTTAAGAAATTTTCATGCTGTTCTTTGAACTTGAGTGCTATAAAAATCGGATGTTTTGGCCAGCTTTAAAAGACCACAGCAGAGCTGGCATGAAGAAGAAAGGGTCAAGACATGTCAAGATGTAACTGGAGTATATATCCCCTAAATGTACTCATACTTGCTGCATCCAAAGAATGGTTTGCTCATAGAGACCTGAAGCTAATGCTGTCTAGTTCTTCAGAGTTATGACCTATTTGCATGGGAAGAATTAACCAAATTTAAACCCTTTGGGGACATGCAGTCATATTTTCAAATTCCTTCCTTCCTTCCTTCCTTCCTTCCTTCCTTCCTTCCTTCCTTCCTTCCTGCCTGCCTGCCTTCCTTCCTGGAATCCTTCCTGCCTTCCTTCCAAATTTATTCTCTTTACATAGATCTGTTGTAACAGCCAAAACAACTTTGTCACTTACCACTACATACATGTAGTAAGTGTCTTGGCCACCCCTATATTTAACAGTGCTATTTAAAAACATTTGCATCTGGAATGCAGGCACTGATTTCTAACCTGGAAATGAGAAAGTGAGGAAAAATGTATGAGAAAGATTTATACAATGAATTGAAGAAAAAACTCAGTTAAATAGGGTCTTTGTTGGTTTTTTTTGTTTTGATTTTTAGTTCAGTTTGTTTATAGGTCCTGTAAAAATCCATCAGATTAAAATACATCAGAAAATCCCCAGGAACAGGCTGAAAGTGAACAAGAATTTAATCTTTCTTCATCACTGTCAACAGAAATTCTTTCCTCCTGATAAATATAAGTAGATGCTGTTTCTGCTTCTTTATTGATGTTGGTGATCTCAATCCAATAGTGCAGAAGAAAGTGGAAGATTAAGATGTATTGTAAAGCAGGATTGCAAGATTATTGCAATAAAATGGAAAAAACTGTCAGTCATATATTGCCTTAAGATGGAATTTTACAACGCTTTTGTGGTTAAGAAAGGTTAAAACTCTTCCAAGAAATCTTTCTTACTGAGAGACTTTCCCCGGAGAAGACCCTGTAGTCATTTAAGTTCTTAGTGACCTGACTATAAATCTGATATCAAAAGTACAAAAATAAACTGACTTACTAGAGGCTCTTCAGCTGGTGAAATTATAAGTGCTTTGAGTCCCATGAAAGAGGAAATCAGAATCTAAGTAAAAATCAGACTCCATCATGTTTTCTGGACTAATCCCAGCATTTCAATAATATTAAATTAACTAGATGGGTAGGAGTTATTGAATAACAAGGTCCATGTGTTGACCAAGGAAATCATCTGGAATGAGATGGAAAGTAACTTAAGCCAGTATCCCAAAGAGAGGATCAAGGTTATTTTGACAAATCATAATTGCTCATGAGATTTTAGCAAGACTCTAAGAGTGTCTGGAACCTGCTCTTTGACAATTTCAGATTTAAAATAGTAAAAATGAAAGCAGCATACAAAGAACTGGGGGTTGTTTTAGCACTCAGACTGTCACCTGAAGAGAGAGTGGGGTGTGAACACTGCAGCAGAGGATTCTGTGCCGGGAAAATCTGAATTATCTGGTGAAGGCATGCAGTTGCCTTTACAGGGTCACAGGGTCTGGAAATGTGCTGTATGCAGAGGTAACTCTCATCACCACAGAAGTTGAGCAGAGCCCTTTCCCAGCACGAGGGTGCTAACACTGAAACCTTACAATAACATCAGGCTTGCCTGTGTTCTTTCACACACTCTCTGCTTGCATGGCTTGGATGATTTGTATTGTGAAAAGGACCGGACAGAGTATCACTCCCATTCTAGTACCCTTTGACACTGAGTTAAAAATATTTAAGCCTGCAGGGAGATTGGTGAATGACCCTTTTGAATATGTTCCCATCTAAATCATTAGGCACATGGGTAGTGAGGGGAAGAATCCCTGACAATGTTGCATGGCATATGTCTTAACATTTCTTAACTACTGAGAAAAAATGACCACAGAAAAGGTTGGTCTAAGGGCCCACTATGTCAAAGCATTTCCAAAATGCTTGCGCTCCCTATTTACATCCCTCTATTTGCATGTGAAAGGCCTGTATTTGCAGATGTCAAGATTTCACTAAGGGTCAGACTGAGCCGAAGCCCTGAGATTCAAACATTTCAGAAGGCCTAAGAAAGCTTGTTTTCATGGCTCTGGTTTATGTCATTGTTGGAGATAAGCAAGTGAGATGATTCAGTGCAGAAATAAATTCCTCCAGGGTTGGTGTGTGCTTTGGTTTTGGTCACTTCTGTCAGATGGCATTGTCTGATTGTCTTGCTTGGCTGTTAAAGCCTCATACTTTCACATTTTGCTCTCATCTGAAGTGGAGCTTACTTGATCAAGATACTTTGGTTTTTCCGGAGAGCTTTTCTACACAACTGCTCTGGGGTACTTTTCAACATGATCAGTCATGTCCAGGACTGGCATGGCAGCCAAAAAATAATGCCAGGAAAGCAAGGGAAAGAATGAGAAGGATGTTTTTGGTATCACAGTGGCTACTGCGCTGCTGAACTTATAAGGTGAGCTTAACTGGCTCACCTGAGGCAGGGCAGATTTCTCCTGTTGGTGTAGTCCTTCCTGAGCAACTCAGAATGCCATGACTGGTGGACCTCCACATCCCCATCAGTGGCTAGCCAAGATCCCACTGCCTGCATGGCCACCCTTACTATCAACCCTGTGCCAGCTCCTTTGCATCCTCAGCAATTGGCTGCGGCAGGGAGGAGCTCGGGGCTACTGCAACACTGCATTTCCTTATCCAGTACTGAGACTGCAAGAATTTGTCCTCATTCCTGGGACAGTAAAATTTGATTTTGTCTGTGCTGCTGTGAATCCTTGATCTTCCCCTGAGGTCAGTTCTTACAGATTTCAGAATGAGACTATTATTACATTACCATTCAGGAAGGGCTTGCCAACATAATTATTCCTATTAGAAGTGCCTGCATAATTGTAAATTCAGAATATTGAATTTGCATTACACAAAACGATTGGTCAAGATCTTAGGTGATGTAATCCTCCTAAATTTGCTGAAAGCATTTCTAGTAGGTATGAATCCAGCTATATGCATGTACATGCCTGTATATATAGATCCAACAAAGAAGTGTTACAGATGGATGACATTGGTAGGAAAAATTCTGCTTTATTCACTTTGATGCTTCTATGATAGAGACCACTCTGGAGAACAAGTTTGATTTTTCAGACAAAGATGGGAAATCGGTCAGTTTTGCCTTTTAGTAGAATTAAACTTTGAATTGTGTACAGTAAGTCTTCAAACAAAAACCAAAACACTGCAATTGCCTGTACATTTACTTTCTGTTCAGAGATTTTGTGTCAGGGAATATATATGCAGAATGGAAAGGAAAATAATGATCAGATTTAAATGAAACTAAAAGACATTTTCTCAGCTGGAGGTTAGAAAAAAATTATTCCATAAATGCAGAATTTTGTGAGAAGTCCTTGATGATGTCTGGAATATCATTACATACAGCATAACATAATAATGATAAGAGAAAACAAAAATCGTAGACCCTGCTTTAAACTTAGTTCATTCAATGCATGCACATTTTTCATTTTGGCATTGTTTTTATTCTACACAACAAGAGGACTTAGATGTTTAACCGCATTGAGATCATGCATTATACTCTTTGTCCTTTACAAAAACAAGCACACCTGCCAGGAGCACATAATTTAATAAAGAAAATATCATTATAACTAGATTTTAGTGACAACATAATCAGGAAACACAGGCGAGAGGTCAGCCAGCCAAATTGTTTTTACCAGGTATTTGAGAGCTGTGGGCTGCTGTTATTTTCAGCTACACTATAATTTTATTTTATTGTGGAGAATAAATCAAAGTTTTAAGAGGAGGCTATTTTTTTTTCCATATCTAAAAGCTACAGATGTTGGCACGAGAATTGCTTGTTGCTGAAACTAGCTGTAAGCATATTTAGCCCAAGAGAAAACGATCAGGTTGATAGCTTAGAGGTCAAAAAAACACCCATATGACAATCATGTTCCGTTTGGCATGAGCACAGCTTCTCCTATGCACTCCTGTCCTTGCTCCTCCATCCCTCTTTACATTATTTTCTTGTTATTGTGTCCTTTGGGGTAGGGGCTTTGCAGGCTGTTCAGTCTCTGAATGGGTTCAGTCCTTCTCTCCCGGAGGCTGCTGAGAGGGTGTCACTTGTGAAGGCAGTTTTGTGAAGAGGCAACTCGCTAACAAGACCCACACTCAGCCAGGCAGCCTGCTCGGTGCCAGCTATCAGAAGCTAATTGTAATGCTTATTAAAGACAGCTTAGCAGGGATGTGAAAATGGCAGGCAGAGCTTTGCTATTATCTACACCAGCTCTCAGTCCTCTTACTCAGCAGCTCTGCTCTCTGGGTCTATTCAGGGACAGAGATGTTGCTTTTCTAAAAGGAGAGGGAAGGGGAAAAAAAAAAGATTTCAAACCCATATAACTTGGCAGCTCTGAAGAACTGGGAAAGCTGATGGAGGCTCTTTAGGTTGCATTTGCATCACGTGCCCTCTTTTTTGATGGAAAGCTATTTGCAGGACCTCTAAGCAAGCTGTACCTTCTTCACAGTCAGCAGGTGAGCACGACATAGATGCTTCTGAGGCTGTACAGATGTGCCTAATATCCTTTGTTAGTGGAGATAATGAAGAAAATGGAGAGAAAGAAAACTACAGTTTGACTTAAGTATCCCAGTTTAAGCTTCTGAGTGTCATCTCTTATCATTTGCAACATCTCTTTCCCACCTCCTCCCACCTCCTTCAGATTTTCCTGTGAAAACTAAGCAAGTATGGTACGGAAATCAGGGACACAATGTGTGTTAAACTCGATGTGCCATATCCTTAAACTCCCTGTCAGAGTAAAAATACAGTTTGAGGCTTTGCATCCTGTTATTCCTCATGCAAACTGCCACTGCAGACAAGCACTTTGCCTGTGGTAAATGCTCTTGTTCAGAGCAGATGTTTCCCTCAATTAGCATTTATTCAACTATTTAGCAAGTATATTCTATTAAAATATTTTAATTTATGCAGAAAGTATGTTATTAAATTTACAAATTTTTTTTATAAGACACATCCTGTAGTTTCAAGCTAATAATTTTCGATCAGTAACAGTCATCATGGACCAGAGAGTATTCCTGTAAAAGAAATCTTGGCATTATTTTCTCCAACAGTGAGATATTTGCTCCTTTCATGTATTCCTCATAGCATGATGATTGCATTTTTATATTTTCCTCATAAAGATAATTAATGTTTAAGACTTGACAGGTTTTTGAAAACATGGGGATACAGATTTTTGAAAGTTCTGCACATATGTAATAACGCTTTTGTTCTTATTCTATTAACTTCCCTTCTTTCAAAGCCATGTATAGACAAGACAGTCTTTTTCTTCTTGTCTTTCCATCTGTTCAGAACATTTCCACGCACTCTGACAATGCAGTTCTGCCCCAGTGTTCCTTTTCCCCTGAATATTGACTTAAGTGAACAGCGTAGCTGAAGAAGCCCACACACAGGTCAGCATTATTTCTGAAAGCTTTTTGCCCTCTCAGTTGGAATCAGCTACAGCAAAGGCGGTGTGCTGTGAGGCAGAGCAGCGGGCTGATACCGAAAGGCAGAGCAGAGTGTTTTTGCATGCCGGCGGTGGCAGGAATCCAGCTCAGGTCGGTAGTGACCGACAGCTGCTACCATCTACTGGCTGCTCGCAAAGCTCCGGCAGACTGCGGGCACCTTCCCGGCTCCAGAGCCGATTCCTGCCTTGCTGCCGCTGCCACGGTCACGGGTCCTCCTGGCAGGTCTTTGCTCGAGTGTGATTTGATGTTTCAGTCTGTCGCTGTGTAACGCGATGCTCCTTGTTTGCTTCAGACGGCACCGGAGCAGTGCTCAGGTGTGTGCCAGCTGAGTGCTGTGAGCTGCGATTTGGTGCAAAGCACTCCTTGTCTGCCTTGGGTTCTAGCATTCGGTGCCCCATCAGTTAACCTGCACATTTGTGATTTGTGATTGTGCTGGCAAACCCCCAGGGCTTTGCAGGTAAAAAACCCCAGTGTCTTCTATTAAGGTTAGTCCTGCAAGACACTAAGTTAACTCTGAAGGTCCTAAAGTACCAAGGCAGTTAAGGCAGATAATGTGTTCTTGTAAATAATAAATATATTCATTTAATAATGAACAAAGAGTAAAAATGGCTTACTGACACAGCACTGCCTGTTTCAGGATTTTCAGAATATTTAGTGGAGGTTAATTTTAATTTTTTTAGTTCCTTTATAGTAATATGCACAATGTAGCTACTTTAAAAAATGATCTAATCTGGATAGATGCATGTTCATTCTCAATGCTTATGATTTTGGAAATAAACACTAGTTATAAATAATAATAACAACAACTAATTCCAATTCTTTCTTTTTTGCTTTCCTTCATTTCCTGGCTCTCTTAATACCAGAATTTAACACAATTTGGCTTTTCCCTTCACATCTTCGAGGCATAGCCTTCCTGGTCCCCAAAGGGGAATGGCTTTGACTAGTTTCCCGGTCCTTGTCAGCTACTGTTGGAAGAAAGGTTTTTAAAGTAGACTAGCAAGTGCCAGTACACTGGCAGTGTATTTGCAGAACGTAATAGATTATAGATCTAACATCACCTAAAGGGAACACATAGAGGTGACAGAATGACAGTACAGTCTGCAGAAGCCAGAATCCCACATAGCAATGAAGCATTTAATGTTCCCAAAAGCAGTGAACTCCAGCAAGATGAAAATTAACCTCAGACTTCTTGTAAATTTAGGTCACAAGCAAGAACAATGCAAAACTTATAAATAACTGGAGTGTTACTGTTGGTTTGATGTTATGAATGGCGATGTTTCCCTATATATACCTGGCCACAGGCAGTTTGTTGGTCATGTGGGAGCTCTAGCACAGCTGTAGTAGTCCTCTCTTACCCCTGCTGATATTCACTGCCAAAATGGAAGAACTTCTCTTTTCTTGACAAGAAAGTATCAGGTGGAATTCTCTGTTTTCCCCTCTGGTAGAGGTCAGCCTAAATATTTGACATATTTTTATCTGACCTGAATCTCAATGGCATCTATGAAGAGTAAGCTGACCTAATATCTTCTATGATTAGTCTGTTCCATCTCTCCAAGATTAAATGCACACCTGCAGGTCATGGTGGGAGCTATTATAGCATTGGGGCATTCATTACACTTTTAGTGACTTCCAATTTATGCAGTTTAATAAGGAAGTGAGAAGAGGAAAGGAAAGTATGTTCTGCTGGTAGTTTGGTTATAAACCGAATCTTTCTTAAACAGTAGAGATTGGAAATTATAGCAAACCAGTTACTTTTACCTCCAGGAATCATGGAATAATTTGCTTTATTAGTGGTTAGCTGAGGTAAGTGATGTGATCATCACATAGGTGGTAAAACCAGTGCACTTGCTAGGATCATTTATATTACCAGCTCTGCATAGTGAGTGGGACTTCAGTGTCTGTATCCACACCACTTTGACAGATGTGGTCTTTGGAGAATTTCACCCTGTTTTTTCCCTTTTGCAAGAACTATATAGCTGTCCAAGTGTGCTGAGTTGTGTAGTGACCCAGAATTTCTCCTGCCATTCTGAACCAAGGCTTGCAGACTTGGTGTTAAATGGTGGACAAACTAGATCCTGTGTCTGCTCTGACTGCATCTATCTGATCAGTAAGATGGGATTCAGCTCCAGATAGAGATGCTTAAATGTAAATGTCGAAATGAAGACATTTACTGTAATCTTACTAAAGCCCCACTGCAGTATTTCATCATTACCTGAGTCACTTTCTAGGCCCTGCTGAATGTACTGGCTGGTAACTGAATTCAGATGCCCACACATGGACTCTGTGATGTTTTAGATCCCCTGAGACACCCTCCCTGGTTTTCACTTGCTGCTATGAAAAGTTATTGCTTCTTGTAGGCCTGCTGTCATACCCATCCTCCTCACATGAGTGTCTTCCATATTATAGGACATCTTAAATGTCCAATAATGCAATTCCAAACATATGTGTGTTCAACTGACTTGAGTCAGAATCTGCATTGACTGTAATGGGAATTGTACATGTCACAGGTAAGCATCTGAGCTAAACAATAGAGTCTCCTGCTGTTCTGAATGGATGTGGGAGTTTAATCAGGCAGTAGCTTTATTGAGGTGGCCAGCACCCCAAAACCCACTCTCATTCACAAGTTCTTTGATAATGGCTGACTTGGTCTATTATAGAATGAATGATTTATTTAATAGACAGAAAACTAACAGACGTAAGACTTGAAACAAACTATTACTACACAGGAATAAGGATGAAAGAGGAACCACTAGTAGATATGTACAACTCGAGGTTAAAGGTACCTGTTAATGTTACAGCTAGCAAAGCAATAATGTAACCTAGGATTTAACGTATTTTACCATCTAATTGTTAGTGCAGCAAACATCGAGATCCTCCCTCAATCCCAGAGAAGTAACCATGGAACCTGTATCCAGGCTCCAGGGAGAGGTTTGTCTCATACACTTTCAGGTGTATGTGTAGAAGGCTTCTGCCTCTGTGACAACACGTGTGCCTTTTATAGTTTGTAAAACAGTGTCTCCTAGTCAAGAATATTTCCTTTATCTCTTCCCACATCACCTCTCTAGACTAAGATGTTGATTCTTGGCTGAGGTCTGAGCCGTATTGACTCCAGGGATGACCCCTTGGTGAGCCTTTCAGCCCAGATTGTCTCTTTATGCACCAACTATCTGTGGTAGAGAGGAGGGGGGGGGTAGATGTCCTGTCATACCTGCCACTAGAGGTGCCTCAGGATGCTCCACCTGACTGTCCTAGATACTGAGGACTGCTTGATATGGCACTGCATGGTTTGGTTTAGTCAGCTGAATACTACTCCTAAATTTAGATGTCTTAGTCTCAGACTGAGTATTACCCCAAGGGAACGATGCAGGTGCCTGAAACAGGTTGTATTTTTTTGTTTGTTCGCTTGTTTTTTTCTGTATTAGATACATGAATGCATCTCTGACATCTGCAGAGGTATAACAGATATGCTGCTGGATTTACAGACTCGAGTAGAGTTGGAATGGCAGCTGGAGAGGTCCCCTCAATGTCTCGTGGAGAATAAGGACACTGCTGGGTACAGCCACAACTTCCACACAGGCTGGGTAAGATGTGCACCCTGCCCACAATCCAGGCAGAGCCGGGGTGGCTGGAGCACCACGACCCTCTGCCAATGCTGTGTAGGTACATGTGTTTGTGTGTGTACAGGTGTTTTATCTGCTCCTCTTCAAAGGGAATATCCTGCCTCTTAAGACTCTGGAAGGTCAGATGTGTTTCTTTTCCTTCAGAGACTTAGCTGATCCACCAGGTTAGACTGTGAGCCATCAAGGATGTCAGCACTGCTAATGGAAGTGTTGCTTTGGTTTTTCATTTTGTTGAAGAATTTCATGTTTCCTGACCCCAGATGACTAGGATGAACAGAGTAGGCAAGATAGAAATGGTTATGGAAGTATCAGGAAAGCTGGATAATGTTGGTGTCTAAATTGTCTGATGGAGTAATTTTCTTCCTATTTAGTATGTGGTCATCAGCTGAAAGCCATACTTCATGTGTCACTCTGTGTCCATTTCCAGACAAAACTTGTATCTCATTGAGTCTTTTGAAATCTATTTGGACAGAGGACTGAAACATTTTTTTTTCTTTGACAAGGAGCTTGTCACACTTACTCACGTCTTTGTCGTTCCAAGCAAGATCTCTGCAACTTATTCTGCTTTGAAAGGATTTATAAATGTCTGCCAGAAATAGAAGTGGGCTGGTCACTAAACACCATTGCTCTCCCTGCATTCTACTATCTCTTCCAGCTTGCTGCCAGGTGAAACTCGGTCAGCTATGACCTTGCAAGCCCCTTGGATACAACAGCTTGAGAGACAAGTCTTTTTGTTGTGAAAAATCCTGATGGAATGGAAACTTGTAACTGAGAACATGTTTATTTGTGAGGAGGAAAATTAAAGGTTTCGGTTTTGTTTTCCTCATGGAAACTGTGGGTTTGTTTGTTTGTGTGTAAGACAGATGTTTCCCCATAGAGACAGTTTTTGTCCAGTGAAGGCATCCTGCCTGCGTACAAAGGCTAGGTCAGACTGATAAAAGGAATTTGCCATGCATGCAACTGTTCAGCTAAAAAATACATTTTGGGGATATGATTTTTGTTCTCTGATATGCTTTTCTTCATCTATTAGAATGAAATCCGTGGTTTGCAATAGGAAAAAGTCTTGCATCTAGTGTATGAATAATAACAGAGCTATAACAACCTTGAATGGCTGCCAGTAAAGGCAGCGTTATTGGACAAAGCAGTTTTTCAATTCTGCACTTCAAGGAGAGTTAACGAAGTGATGGATTACTTGGGAGGAAGTCGTTTTAACCTGGTGAAATTTAGGGGAAAATTTCTCAACAAAGTTGAAGTCAGAAGGACTGACAGACAAAAAGAAAGCCTATGAAAGGATAGATGGAGGGGGGAGAAATACTTCATAGCAAAGGTGCCAAGAAAGAAGTCTGATTGTGGGGTGGAAGTGTGATTCTGAGAAGCTCTACCTGTGAGAGGGAAGAGCAATTCTGAGCAGATGAAGCTGAACAAAGATCAGGACTGGCCAGGCAGGAAAATACATAGAGATAAGTATTCTTCTGTTTATAACTATCTGGTACATCCTTTTCCTTCAGAAAATCATGTTGATGGGAAATTTTCAAGTAGCTCTGCCTGATTAACACAGAACAACATTGGCACCTTCTGTGCCTGTTATTATGCCCAGTCTTCTATCACTTTAGGCAGTGATGCCAGAGATGTCTGCTTGGAAACTGTGAACTGGTTTCGTCCCTACATCTTGACTAAGACTGATGTGTTTGGATTGGCTTTCCCTGGGACATCTTTGGTAGAAATCACACTTACATTATCTGCCCAGTCCAAGGTACTGTGCAAAAGATGCCTGCATGCAACTATTAGGTCTTTAATGTACTGGGCTGAAAGACGTCACTCTCCATAAATTATTTCATATGTTCCTTCATTGCAGCAATATTCCATTCAGATACCATGGTTCTGAGTGTCAAATTAAAACATACAAACAACCAAATTAATTATCCTGGGTTATTAGGAAATTCTGCCTTTAGTTCTCCACCAGGGGAAAAGAAAAAGGTTCACAGAGTTCTTTCCAGTGTAAAAAAAATGCCCATATATTTTATTTGAAAACATGTTCCATCTTCAAAACACTAAAAAATCAACACTTGCATTAAACCTGGCTTAAGGTTTATAGCATGTGGCAGTCTTTAAAAGAGGAATATATCTGGAGGTTTTTATGACTTCATAAAACTACCTAAGTTACACATGCTGAAAGTGCTGCACATTAGATACTCTTGTCTTGGAATGTAATTGCCTTAAAGGTATAAAGGAGGCTGAGGCTAATAATTCCCCTAGCGTGACTATTCTCCATTTCTGTTCCACAGAGGAAGATAGAAGGATGTGGTATCATCAAAGAAGCATGTGTTGGGAGAAGGACGAGCTAATCCTTCTATAGTTGTGCCCTGCATCTCAACTAAGGAATGAAAATGTTGCAAAAGGGCTTCCTGAAATCCTACATACACTATATCCTTTAACCTATTAAATGCTATAATTGTTGCAGTAAGATAAGAGATGCTTCCAAAGTAATCCATGTTGGGTGGCCCTAGGTAATAAACTATTTATTAATATCCCAGAGTTGTGCCATGCAGTGATAGTGATGGAAATTTGGCAAACCAACTCTACTTCTGTCAGATGAGTGAATGAGCCACTTCACTCAAGGCTAGATGACAGATAGATGTAGAGATCATTTTACGAGGGAAATCTGAAGAGATGGCTTATGATTAGGGTAGTGACTGAGAGAGATGACAAGAAAAAGAGAAGAGGGCAGTGAGTACTTTCTCATCCAGACAGTTTTACAGACATAAATAAGTCAGAAGCCTTTCTCTCTTAAAATACATATTGCCAATATAAATTGGCTGCAAAATTCTGTTAATTTAGATTATAACATTTGGCACTGTTTTTGAGCTTGTGCAAGTGATTTTGGGTGGTGGACTGATTTCAAAGTATCTCTGTAATCTGTTTTACATGGACTGGTATGATTTTCCATACTTATTTAAGTAGAACAAGTAGAAAACCTAGGTGGTAACTGGTATTTATTTCTGTGACTAATTAAAGTCTTTGGAAAATATGATCTTAGTTTTCCTAAAGCTTGTCGTAAACTTAGATTAACAGTGTAAATCTGGTTGAATAATGTGGGAAATAGGATAATGTGAGGTTTAATTTGGGAAGCAACTTTTACTCAGCAGTATAGGGTGGTGCAGCATTTGCTCAGGTTCTGGGTGGTTTGGGACTGACAACTTCAAGTGTGCTGAAACAATTTTCATTTCTCTTGATCTATCCTGGGAAAGCCTCCTCCTGTCAAGCTACTCAGGGCTAGGTAGCTCTCATCTGCTGTGGATAATGTCTCATTTTATATCCTCACCCGAAAATTCGAGTGCTGCAATTTTTAGGACACAGGATGTTTCCTCTAGCAGCTTGAGGGAAAGCCATGCAGGAGACTCTGACTCGTGGTGATTGGGTTGTTCAGTGAAGACATGCAACCTTGGATCTTTTGTCTGTGACAAACTGGTCAGAAGGTGGCCTTGGGCTTGGGTGTCCTGTTGGTTAGATAGCCCTGAGCAGCAGGGTTTGGGATGTTCTTCCCAGAGCTGTGCCACTTTATGAAGCAGACATTAAGATGGTGTTCTGCTAACAACATATGGGGAAATGCTGTTGGGGGTGCTCTCAACCCCAGGTTGGCCCAGGCTGTGGGTCTGTGAGATGTAACTTCAAAGACCATAAAGGAGGGAAGACTTTTTAAATCCAGGACTGCAAAATCCTGGCCCCTGTTCTGCTAACAGGTTAGATGGGAAATCATATCACCAGTAAGTTTTGTGAATTTGTCTGTCCCTCTTTAGAGAGAAATGGGTATTTGCTCATTTTTGGTGTCCAAAATACTCTCCTTCTCTGTTGATTTTAACAGTGTAATGTAATGATATGCACTGAAAAAACAATTATAATTTAATTTTTTTATTCTTCTGGAGATGAAGAGATGAAAGAAATTCCAAAGGTTCTGAAATGATGTTTGTTTTTTTTCCCCCTTTGTTGGCAGAACTGAGAAATCAATTACTCACACTGTTTTGTATGGGCTGCCCCAACTCCAAGCAGTGCAGAGACATAGATAAGCAGTCCCAGCAGAGAAAGTCAAGGGCATCCCAGTAGATACAACTGCTGTGAAAATCCCACCATGCCTGAAGTCAGTGGTGTTGCTGCACTTATTTTGTGACACATTCTTCATGTTTTTGGTGCACTCTTGTCACTTGGACCCATGACAGGATTGCTAAGAGAAATTAGTTTAGAGGATCTAATTATTACATAAAATAGCATGCCAGAGCACAAAGGATTAACAAAATTCTTGGTGTCAGTGCACAGACAGGGCTGCTCGACAGTGGAAGTGAGTGGAGGTGATGTTGAGGCAGGCAGGGACAGTGTCCTTCCCTTCAAGTTGTGGTGCCTCAGTGAGGCCAGCAGAGTAGTGACAGGGGCTGGAGATTGTCCAAGAACCCAGGGGCCTTCAGACAGGTCCTCAGTGATAAGGCAGGTCTCAGATGAAGCCAATCTGCTCAGTGCAGCTCAGGGCACTCAGGGACCTGAGACCTGTAGCAGCTCTGTAGCATTGTAGAACTTGTTCTGAACAAAACATGACTACTGTTAAATTGAGGTGAGTCCATAAGAATGCCAGTTTACCAAAGACGAAAATAACTATGAGTGAAACAGTGAGAGAAAAAGAATACATATCTGAAAATTGCAATTTTTAAATGAATGTTTCTGTAGGTGTTACCCTCTTCTCCTTAAAATCAAGACATTCTGCCAGACAGAAAAAGAAGGCATCAATATATTTTAGATATTTTCAAAATGAATGAGAAATAGAGAAGTTCATAGACACAGATATAAATTAGCAAACGTAATAGTCAGATAAATGACAAACTGAGGGGTGTTTGTGAAAGCAGTAAAGAAATAAAAATAGTAACATTACTCATCGTGATTTCAAAATGATACAATATTCAGAAAGGCTGGGTGATATGTTAGTATCAGAGAGTGAAAGACTATGGCTTAAACAGGAGAAGACAGATGTTATTAGAAATGAAGTGTTTGGTTCTCATTATGTACTGCACAATCCCCAAGCAGACACACATGCTCCCTCTTTTGTGTGTGAGGGAGGCAAAATGCCTTGGGCTGGAATCCAAACCCACCCATGGACTGGCTGAGTGGGGGAACACTGAGCAAAGAGAGATGAATGAGTCCCTGCCCTTCCCCATGCTCCTGCAGCAGTTCTGCAGATTTCAGGGGATTACCCTGTGCTCCCTTTGCAGTGCACTGAACTGGAATCCCTGCAGCTGTAAAAATATTATTCTTCCTTTGGGAGAAAAGAACCACAATCCCACAGTCAAAAGAGGAAATATCTCTGCCAGTTTTCTGCATAAAAATGTGGTAGTTAGAGCACTCACTTTGGAGAAAAGGTTTTTTCCAGGGTTCTCCTTAGCACAACAGAATCCCATTCACACCTTCCATCATTCTGAAGAGTGTAACCTGAGCTGCCAATTGTGATGAATTGCTTTCAATAATGTTTGTGAATTCACAGTTAGGGAATAAACACCATTAAAACATATTCTGAGTGTAAATGAAGGCGGACATAGTCCTGAGAGCCCAGGGCTCAGATTGAACACAGGTGAGCTACCTACTAGCTGGGTTGCTAAGTTCATATCTCACCGTCTTCCCTCTTCCTCCCCTCAACCTTCCATAAATTTTTCATTCCTTTCTGAATGCTGCAGGGTCAAAAGGTTCCACTCCCTGGGATGCATAACCATCATTCTGACAAATCTGTGCTCTGGAGCTTGGACACTTTCAGGATGGCAGGAGATGTAGCCTTGACATTAATGAGTAAGACTATGCTGAATTCTTTGCCTGTATGAAATTCTAGAGGATGTTGTCCCCAAGCTGTTTGGAAGCAATGCCCACTCAGGTACTAAGAAGAACACCAGAGCACCATGGAGAAGACAGCTGGAACCTGCTACAGGAGTCAGCTGTCTCCTTGCACTCCATCCCATTAATTTTGGTCTCATTAGAGAAATGAGGGGGGTGTGAGCAGGTTACCAAGCCTTGGAGAAGAAGGGGAGACAAATCCTCATTCACAGCTGCTTCTGCTGAGGCTGCCCACTAGCAAGAGAAGGTGTTTGTCTTTCTGCTCCCTGCCTGCAGGCTCGCCTGTCACTAGTGTCGGTGAGTGCAGACCTGGCTGCCTCTGGGGCAGGGCAGGGCTCTGCTGTGGCTGATAGGGATAAAATGAGGCCATGGCAAGAGTGATGGTCCCCAGGAGCTGGATGCAGTTGTTATTTAACTCCAGGCCCTTGATACATGTAAATGGACAATTTTGGTTAAAATTATGGTTACAGTTTTCATTTAGGCAACCTGTATATGCTTAAGAGATTATTTGTAACCAGCCCATAATGAAATATTTTCTGTTTTTCCAGTAAGTAGGAATGGAGCAGAGGAGGATTAATGTGAGTGACTTAGAACAAACTTAAGGTTCTTGGTATGGCCACAGATGGGGAGAAAGAAAGAGAATTAGGGTTATTATTTGCTGGGCTACTTCTGCTGTCATCTGCCTTTTTCCTTTTTTTTTTTTTTTTTGAGTTGGCTCCTGTTGGCTCTCCTGTACTTCTGGCATTCAGGGATCCCATGACAACTGAGGCTTTTTAGAGAAAAGCCAGCTCCAATCTTGGTATTTCCTGTAGACACCATGAGGCCTCTGGCACAGCTTGGCTTAGCACTGGAAGGGTAAGACAAGTTCCTTTTCTCAGGCCACAGGACATCTAGGAAGCATAGGTCTGTCTGCTCTTCTTGAAGAAGCACACATCCAAAGAATCAGGCATGATCCACCTTCTCATACAAATAATTACTTCATTATATGTTGTGTCATGTGCTCTCCTAATGATCCTTTTCCCTGCCATTACAGTGTAATCTGTTTGTTCCTCTAACCCTGTGTTCAGCATGCACTCGAATGCCAATCATTGCCAGCACCATGTGTTCAGTTCAAATTATATCTCTTGGAGCTCTTTATTTGGTAGTTTTCTGGTCCCTATGCACTATTTATACAGTGCCACATATGTTTTGTGGAGCCCTGAGATGAAACTCAGATGTGCTGCAAGTTAGGCTAGCTGCTAAACAGTACCAATTCTCAGATGTCCTTTGGTGACAGAGTTACAATAATTGGACTTTTAGGTCTGTATTATCTAAGACTTCACCCTTCAATGACACTGGCTCACAGCCTGCTGAAGGAATCTGGACCAATGGATGATAAATATGGTGAGGTGGCAATGGGCTGTTTAAACTGTAACCTCCAATAAAGGTTTTATGAATTGACTGGTGTCTCCTGAGCACATAGTGTTCTAATGAATATAACCAAATATTTGGAGGAGACAAGTAATTAGATTCGAGTGAATAAAAGAGCCTACTATACCATCTGGACAGTTCAAAGAATTGGTAATTTTCAGATAAAACATTGGAGTTAAGATCTGACCCTTGTTAATGGTGATTAGGTGTTACTATCACCTGATGACCAGCTGGGAGACATAAGTGAAATGAGTCAAGGATTGCTTTTGTGTTTATGACTAATTTTGGAGAAAAGATTTTCATATTCTTGTAATCTTTCCAATAGTTCCCCGGCAGGAAGATGAAATTTTAGATTATTTTTGGCTCCATCAGTGTTCATTTAAATTTAAATTGGGATGTTAGATGTGGCAAAGCTTGTGTTTCTATGACAAATTAAATGTGTGCTCTGACGGTTAAAAGAGAAGTTGAAATTCAAAAATGGATGATTTTCAGGAAAGGTGGAAAATCCCACAGGAAAAATGTCTGCAATCTACAAAAATGTTTTATATGGAGCACAGGCAGACATGTAAGGTAAAAAAAAAAAGAGCAGACAGCTAGCTGAAACCTGCTGATAAGATATATTTGTCAGCAAATCACTTGAAATATTTCAACCCTCTGCAATTAATTTTCAATCCTCTGCAATTAAGAAACCAAGCCCTCAAAATAAGAAACTGTGAAGGAGGCAGTACATAAATAAGTTTTATTTGAATTAGAAAGAAGTTAAATTAAAGTGGGTGGAGGTTCACTCTCACTTTGCAAAACTGGTGTTTACCACTGTCATAGCTGAGAACAAATTTAAAAGGCAAAGACAGCTGCATTCATGTACAGCCAGTCTAACAAGCTGCTAATCTCTCCCAGCCGAAAAGCTGCTTCTGTGACCCAGTACCACGTTTAGTAGGAAGCCACCTTAGTCAAGAGACTAAATGTTTTGGAGTGGTATTCTCTCCTCCTTTTGAAACTGCTACCGATTCAGCAGGGCTGTGATTAAGCATGGGAGGAAAGAAGCACAGAGATGCTCCAGCCTATTTTGGTCCTTTGCCTAAAAAATAAAAAGAATTGTGTATTTCAGCCTCAAGCTTCTGTCCACACCCTGAGACTATTTAACTCACCAAGGGCTTGTTTGTTAAACATCTCACTGAGAAAGAGGTGAGTGCTGAGCTGTGAGTGCTTGGGGTAGATGACTTTGTGCCTTATGCAGTGGTGTAACACCATGTGCACTGAGTGCTAGGAAACGTGGGGCTGAAGAAGGATTGCCGTATTTTAAGATCCTTATGGATTAGTCTAGGCTTAGGTCCTTCACTGGTGCTTACTTTAGACTTGCCATTAAAGACTTAAGGTCTTTTATGCTGGGCCCTGGTAGGGGACATGGAGGGAATTGGATGTTCAAGAAGACTCTGAAGAAGACAGAAAGTCTGGTGAGGACCTTCCTGAACAGGCCATGGAGAGGTGACTCCAGCTAGAGGAAAGCCAGCTTTTCATCTCTTCACATAGTGGTAAGCCATCTCCTGTAGTTAAGTATGTTATCCACAGTAGTCTTCTGTTGGAAAAGCAAGCGTCAGTCTGCTGTGTGATACTGAACCCTCTGAAGGCCTAGGGACAGTGTCTGCCCGATTGGGAAGGTCTCCAACCCAAGTTTCCCACCCTTCTGATGACTGCTATAACAAGGAGTTTGCAAATACCAGATTAGTGTCTCATTTTGGAGTATTCTGTTTGATACATGCTATTTAAGTATTCATAGGAGCAGATACTGCGTTGGAGGTCTCTCCCAGGTGTGTCTTCCAGACACCAAACTACAGCATATTTTTCTTTCTCTCACTCTCCCTCTCTGGCCTAATGAATATTTAAGATATGATAGTGATGAGAGTCATAGAAAAGCCCATGAGAAAATTAATTCTGTCTTCATAGCAGGGCTTCAATAGTGTGCCATAAGTAAAGCATTGGGGCCACATTGGATATAGAGGATAAAAGAAAAGGTTGAATAGCTTACTCATTAAGTGAGCACCACCAAGCACGAGTACAGAACGAGGCAAGGACTGTGGAAAAAATAGTATGTCATCAAGTAATTAAAGAGTGAAGCACAATGCATATGTATAAGGGACTGAATTAATGTTTTCAGGAAATCTTAATTTTGGCATTTACTGACACTGGAATGCTTGACTTTACAATCTGAACTACATTCATTTATAGTATCTTTTTGTGTAGATAAGCTTGACATAAAGAGGAAGTGAGGGAGCCTCACAAAGTTATAAAAAACATACTCCTTTTTTCCTCCACCCCAATCACCTCTGAATGCAAAATTATGGTAGCTGGTTGAGATTCGTAATCAAAGAGTGAAAACTTAGTGTACTTGATAATTATTGCCACTGCATTTCCTCTGTAGTAATCATTTTCCTATTTTCATTCCAAGCATTCTCTACCTCATCACTTTGCAGACTAACATGTAATGAATGCTATCAACAGGAGGTTTTTACAAAAGCCTCTACTGCTGCATTTGGAGTTAAAGAGGGAGGGGGCAGGAGCATTATAAAGGGAGAGCTTACGAAGAGACATTAGAATAGATGGCTAAATAATAAAAAGTAATGAAATTAGAATATTTTGCCTGCTGTTCTGCTGATGAATTTGCCCATGAGCAGATTGGAATATTTAAAAAACATAATCGTTTTTCAAAATAATTTGTCAAGGGTCAAATACTTGCCTGGTTACTCATCTTGAAGCAAAAAAACCTGTCTGTGGAACAAGCTGCTTCTTTGTGGGCATAGATGTGAGGAAATCTGTTCCCAATTAATCCATGGAAATAATTCTCCATTTCATAAGTGACTTTTTGTGTGTGTTTGTTATTCAGAATGTGGATGGTTTTGACTGATCTAATAAGTAATGCAGCATGTTGCAATGTGTCACAACACACTGAACTCAGTTTATAGTAAAAATATTTAGTTATCTTCTGTTGTAAGTTAAGCTCTCCGTTTTCTGATATTCATAGTTACCCATCTCAACAGTTCTTCCCCTTCCTCTAGGAAAATTTCCCTAAAACAATGGGAGAAAATAAACACATTATGGACTGAAGTGGATTAATTTGGCCATCTACAAGGATGTGTGTGATTTTTATTTGGGAAGAGGGCAGTATTTGCCTAGTACTAATGATTAATGACTGATGAAAGGATTATTTTTTTGTAATACACATGAGAATAGCCAGACATGAAAATACACACATGTTTCTAAATTCTCTAATTCTCTAATGCTTTTATAGTGAAAAGATAATGGACATTAAAAAAATGTGTCTTGTAGATAGCTAAAGCAATTATTATGTTGTATAAAACACTTCTTATATTGATTTGTCAGCAGCTTTTTATGTTTCAGTAGCTTGCCAAAGAGTCATTATGGCATAATATCTCTCCTAGTCTGTAATAGACATTTGTTTCTGCTTTAGCAAAAGCGCTTCTAAATGTCACATTTGGGTGAATTGGGACACACAAGCAAATATCATTAAGAATTTTTGCAGTCCTGCAGAAGTTCTGAGAGTCTTTTTGAAGTGAAAAACCAATAGACGTTAAAATTGGGTACTTTTATCATCTCACTCACACTGAAATGACTAACTCTGGAAGAGCAGAGGTGTGCTCACAGCCTGCTCAAAGCATCCATACAAGAAACCCATAGAGGAATTTTGTTTATTAGCTGACTGCTAAGTTTCTCCCCTTTTCTTTCTTGACTGGCTTTTTAAATAGGGGGGGCGACTCAGTCACAACTAGAAGGGAGTTGTTGAAACCCAGTTCTTACAGTTCCAGATCAATTTGGGTTTAGCACTTATGCTGTCTACGTGAGGATGATTTCAGTGATTTTGGGATTTCAGGCCAAATTATGCTGTGTGGTTGGGTTTACCACTAGTATGGTAAAAGACAGGCCTTTGCTGGCACACGATCAGGGCAGACTCAGAGGTGTGGGCTTTGGCTGCTTTTGACCTGTGTATCAGGATAGTGACAGTGGCAATCCTGCCAACTGCAGCTACAGGTGGTTATTTTGGGTTCTTCCGTGCTAAGTGCACTGCACTTAGGAACCAATATACATTACTAAAGCACAATGTAGTCACGTTTAGCCTCTCAAATGTCATATCCTGGGCATCTTTCAGGGATTTATTTATGATAATTGTGTCTTTTCAGTGGAAAGCTTTTTCTCTCTATATATAACAGCTGACATGTTAAGCTTGGCACAACTGAAATGGAAGACTGATCCTCTGAAAGTGGCATTTTTGTTCTGTTTTGGATCCAACTGGTTTAATTTAGAATATTCTCTGCATCAAGTTGGTGACTGCTGTGTTTTAACTGGGAATACAGATGCAGCTTGTTCACCCAAGGAGGTAATTTATGACTGTGACCAAATTGCTGCTTTGCTGTAGAAAGACATCCAGAGGTCAGTCCATGGTCCAAAATTCATGTGGCACAATGTGGCTTGTATTCACATGAGGGTTCCTCTCCAGCACATTGGGTTTTGAAATAGCCCGGAATGAGTCAGGCTCTGTTGAAAAACTGGGGTCCTCTACTCACTCTTACTTCTTGATCCTCTAGTGCCAGTGTTATGGATGTGCCTGTTTTAGGATCTAAAAGGTAAAACACAGTATTTACTGTATATTAACTCATATGGATTCTGCTTTTAATGACTGCGTCAGGCAGTGAGTTTTGGGTGCTGTCTTGAATCTCCTTTGCATCCCTGCCTTGCATAAAAAGGGTTCAAGAAATGAGCCTGTTGTTTTGCTGTCAATGAGGACTATAGATTAGCACTTCAATAGCGAGTCACAAATATGCTGAATAAATTAAGGAACTGTAGTGTGAAATGAATAATATTTTTGTTGTAATGACTGGTTCCAGTAGCATCTGAAACTCACCTTTATTCAAAGAGTAAGTGGAGTAAGATATTGCAGAACCACAGAGAGACTGAGGTTGGAAGGGACCTCTAGAGGTTATCGGGTCTAATCCCCTGCTCAAGCAGGATCTCTTAATGGCACTTCTCAGGACAATGTGCAAATGGCTTTGAATACCTCCATGGAGGGAGACACTGCAACCTCTACAGGCAACCTGCTCCAGTTCACCCTTACAGTGAAAAAGTGTTACCTTATATTTAGGAAGATCTTCCTATATTTCAGTTTGTGCACATTGCCTCTTTGTCTGTCACTGGGCATCACAAAGAAGAATCTGGCTGCATCTTCTTTGCACCTTCCCTTAGGTTTTTCATATTGCTTGATAAGTTCCCCCCCAAGCCTTCTCCAGGCTAAAGAGTCCCAGGTTTCTCACCCCCTCCTTGTACATGAGTTGCTCTTGTTCCTTAATCATCCCCGTGGCCCTTTGTTGGACTCTCCACCAGCATGCCCATGTCCCTTTCGTACTGAGGAGCCCAGAGCTGGATTGATGTATCCACGCTTGGAGTACTCTGTGTTGGATAGGGGGTATGGATCAGCACTCTCCACCTAATGACAATATTTTGTGTGATGCAGCCTGGGATACCATTGGCCTTCTTTGCAAACCGGGCACACTGCTGGCCCATACACAACCTGGTGTCCACATTTGAGTTTGCTTTCCAGCTGAGGATGTGCTCCCACCTGGGGTTATTCCTCCCCAAATATAAGATTTTGCATTTCTTGTTGAACTTCATGAGGTTCCTGTTCACCCATTTCTCCAGCTTGTTGAAGTTCCTTGGTATGCCAGCTCGACTTTCTGGTGTATCAGCCATCCTCGTTTTGTGTTATTGGGAAATATGCTGACAGCACACCTTGTCCCATCATCCTGATTGTCGATGAAGATGTTGAACAGGATTGGAGCCTGGATGTAGTTTCCAAGATTAAAGGCTCCATCACCTTCCCAGGGATCAATGTGACTAACCTATAGTTCCCTGGATCACTACTCTTGCCCTTTTTGAAGACAAGAATTATGTCTTCCTTCCTTCCTTCCTTCCTTCCTTCCTTCCTTCCTTCCTTCCTTCCTTCCTTCCTTCCTTCCTTCCTTCCTTCCTTCCTTCCTTCCTTCCTTCCTTCCTTCCTTCCTTCCTTCCTTCCTTCCTTCCTTCCTTCCTTCCTTCCTTCCTTCCTTCCTTCCTTCCTTCCTTCCTTCCTTCCTTCCTTCCTTCCTTCCTTCCTTCCTTCCTTCCTTCCTTCCTTCCTTCCTTCCTTCCTTCCTTCCTTCCTTCCTTCCTTCCTTCCTTCCTTCCTTCCTTCCTCCCTTCCTCCCTTCCTCCCTTCCTCCCTTCCTCCCTTCCTCCCTTCCTCCCTTCCTCCCTTCCTCCCTTCCTTCCCTCCTGTTGCCATATCATTTAAAGGTAATTGAAAGTACTGACATTGACCAAATCCCTCAGCACTTGTAGGCACATCCCATCAGTGCTCTGATATTGATAAGATGGTGATGGGTCAAAGGCTGGACTTGATGGTGTTGGAGGTCTTTTACAACCTAAATGATTCTGTAACTGTTGCCATCCATGCAGCTAAAATTATCCCCAAACTCAGGCCAGCTCTGTGCCCAAGTATTTGTTGTGAATGGCCTCAGAGTGGTGCTAATTTTTTAATAGTGCTGTGAAAAGAAAGCTGCTCTGAGCCAGAAGTGTGCCAGAAAAACCACTTGCAAATTAATATGCTTGGGCCCATGGCCCGGTCCCCTTTCTTTTATTGATGTTGATGGATCTGTATAGTCTGAGCAGTTGCTTTCCCCAGGGAAGAGTTTCACATGATTTACTGCTACTTAAATTTGTCCTTTTTGCCTCTGGCTTTCTAAAAGTACCTAGAACTTACAGCATGGAATGGGAGTTCACCAGCCCAGACAGCCATTGCTTGAAATCTTGGTGTTCCGCTGCCCTCAAGTCTGTAAAAGTAGGAAGATTATCTGGGAATGGCGATTGAAATTTTTTAATAGAACAAGAGCAACTGTACTTAATTTTTAATTTATAAAAGAATTGAGTGTTTGCACAGGAAGGGATTTGAAGCCTTTTGTGTGGTATTTTTAAAAAATTTATTTTATTTTAGATAAAGGCAACCCAAGCTGTTGTTCTGAAGCACAGTAGTTTTACAAGCAAGCTCTCATAGGAGTGAAGAGTTACTCCCTATGTAATGCTTAAGCATTATTCTGTATAATTATGGATATTTTTTTCTTTCCAAAAATATTTTTTTGAGAAGCTGACATTTCAAAGGCTTTCAATTCTGTGTGTCACTATCAAATAATCTTTTTTGTACTTGGCTGTTTATTATTGGATTGCAACAACGATAAAGCTCTAGGGGTTTTGTCTCCTTTGGTATGTTAATTAGCTATTTTCCCTTTGATCTTTTTCTTACTGAAAAGAGTGAAAAACTATCTCGGTAGGGAATCTTACTGATGTACATTCATCCCCTCATCTCCATAATCTGAGGATCAGAGGGAGACAACAAATTTCACTGCTGAGTGAGGTTGCTATAGGCTTTAGTTATAATGTACTTGGTTTCTAAATAATCCCACCACCATTTATATTTGGAATACTGAAGAGGAACCTTTGAGAAAAAGAAATGCAAAAATAATTAATTTTAAACTGTGAACTACCTTCATTAATTTAACTTTTTCTTGAAGTTTTATGCTCATGCATATGCCACAAGCTCTTTCTTGCATGCCTCTATGCATTTTTTTCCTTTTTTTTTCTCCTTCTATTTTACTATTGGCTTTTGATACATTTTCAGTTCTCACAGAAATAAAATATAGGCTAAGCCCAGAGTAACTATTGAGTGAACTTTTAAAGTAATAAATGTTAGAATAGCTTTCCTATGGAAATGATGAAATTCCTGTAACTTTGGACCGTTGAAAAGGACTGGGGAGAACTGTGGAGTGGTGGGGAAAAAGCTTATACATATACACACACAAATTATACATATGTATTTCTGTGTCTCAAAGTCTTTCCTCAAAAGCTGTCATCCTCATATAACATTTCTTGAAAAAAATGAAGTAAAAGCATTTCAGTGAGAGGCAGAGGCAGATCTGCTTCATGAGGCAGTCCAGCGCTGGCAGAAGTGTAGGCAAGATTACCTACTGGAGACTTTCTAAACAGTTTATTTGAGCCAATTTATCCCTTTTCCCAGGAGATGGACAAAACATGAGGCAACCTTGCTGCTGAGATTCTTGTATCCTGCAATGGGGGATGTGACCAGATCTTGATATTCACAGTAGAGACAATTACATTTGAAATGGTCATGTAGTCTGCCTTGGCAGTCAGGGAAGAGAAGCTGGCACTTGCAGAGCAAGAATGATGCTATGCCAAAGAAAATTTCAGGTGAACTTTTCCCTAATAGTATCCATTTCTCTCTGGTACCCAGTTCATATCTGTATCAAATTGATACTGGTGTTTTCTGTAATGGGATGGGACAAATCCTTCCTTTTCCAGGTTATCTTGCATATGGAAAGGTGAGGAGTATCTATGGTGCTCTTGCTGCTGTCCAACCACTGCGGCTTCTGCAGCTCATCATTACTGTCTCAGCTGTGTGCATGCATGGGAGGAGGTGCAGGACTGTTTTTTGTAGTACAGATATATCATCTGCTGAGGGATGTGTTGGTATTCTCCTGCTGTGAACCCTGGGCTTGGAAACCATTCCATTAACCTTCAATTGAGTCATTAAAATACAGTGATGAATTCAATCTGAGGTGCCTGATGGAATCTCAGACACCCATATATGGGTCTGACTTATGAAAGAGACATCACTGACAAAAGTTGCAAGTTCTCCTGGGGCAGCTGGAAGTCTGATGGCATCTTTTACGACACTTAGACAACTCAATGTCACTCAAAGAGTGGATGCACATTGAGGCACTGAAATTTGTGTTTGCATGCAAGTGAAGTGTCTGAGCCTCCATCACAATGCATGAAGGTCTAGTTAATGCAATAGAGTCTTGAGCTAATAGTCTCAGTTTAAATGAAATACCTTCATGTGACCAGCTGCTTTCAAATATCTAATGTGCTTCTACATTCTGAACCTGAATTCCACCCCTGCTGTGTAAAAATCCAGGTCAATGTGCCTACATTGTTGTGGCACCTATTGGAGTTTAAGATACTCCCACTTGGCTACTAGCTCCTATTCCGGGAGTCCCTCTAGGACACCTGAAATGGCACTGAATACCTACATATGTGCAATGGACTTGAACATTAGATGTCTGCTTTACTGTGAGCTCAGAAGTTCCCCCAAAAATATATTTTTCCTCCACTGAGTACAAAAGATGCCTAGTTCAGATGTTGAGATATCTGTGGTAGATCTCTAGATGTGATCAAGTGAATTCCAAATCCAGTTTCTGGTTTTCTGGGCACATGAATATCAAAGATTCCCAGGATTCCTACTTTTTCCAAGGTGGTAGTACATTCGTCGTTTCTCTGGAGCATCTACATGATAGTCTCTGCACAGGTGTTTCTTACACAGAATCAAAATGGAATGAAAATCATGTTGAAGTTGTTAATGAGTGATTTTAGTGCTTTTGCCTTCCTTTTGCTGCTCTACAACCACAGGATGCAAGTTGTTGCTATGATACAAAGAACTAGGGATATTTTTTTTCCTGTAGTGAAATCTTTGGTGTTAATTTTTGAAATGTGCTGCTTGCACAACATCTTTCCTCAAGTTTTTCCCCACTATCTCTAAGACTTAATATGTTAGAACAGAGTCTGTCAACCAAAGGTAATGAAAAAAAGCAGACAGGAGGATTTAGACCCCGTTATAGTCTTATGCAATAAAAATCTTGTTCCCACAAGGATCAGGTGGGATTCCCAACGGTCTTTGTAATTACAGGAGGAAGGATTCTTGCTTTCTGCTCCAAGTTAGGCAACCAAATCTGAGCTAGACACGACCTTCCCTTCACTGAAATTGAGGAGAGAAATTGAAGTGTCCAGAGGAGATTTGCATTTAAGACTGTTCTAATAAATCACTCTCTGGATGTGCTCATTTCTGTCTACTGACTATAAAAGGAGCCTCAAATTATGAGCTCACCCAATCTCAGACATTTATAAAGTCAATGAAATAAACCCATTTTATATGGACCTGAGACCAATGTTGGATCTTCTCCTGGTCTTCAAGATTGAATGTTCTGTCATGAGCATGAATTCAAGAATATATGCAATATATTGCTATATGTATATGCAAGACCATTATTTTTATGAGACATTTACTGTCATGCTACTTTGTAAATATTCATGAAGTGACCTTCAAATGAAGGTCATCAGTGTTTTCAGGAAAATATGATAAAATCTGCTTGGTGATCACATCTATGTTTAAGCCATGGTGACAGACAAAATATGCACTGAGTTAATGGTAACTGAATCAGGTGTGGTACAAAACCCCCTGGGCATGGCGGCAGGTTTCTATTTGTTCTGTCTATCTCTTTGGGCACACATTCTGCTTCTTTATTTCTGACCTCTTCACTCAAATGTTTGGCTATTTCCTCTCTTCTTTTCCCTTTTTCTGTCTTCCTTTTTTTCTGTTTTTTTTTTGCTTGTCATTTGATTGTCAGGCAGTTCCTCAATTCTCTAAGCTGTGTGTCATCTCCAGGGGATGTTCAGAGTTCCTTGAACTATGTATGTGGTATTTGTACCACCACATCTTCAGTGAGGTTTATCAGTTCTGCTCTGTCCTGACCCATCTAACATGCTTTTCCAAGCGACCTTGAACTCATCAAGCTTGACTGGGAGGCACCTGTCAATACACTCAAGGGCAGAGCTGCCAGAGAGATACCCAGAGGCAGGCTGGTGGAATGGGCTGACAGGAGCCTTATGAAGTGAGGACCTGACAGACAGCAGGCTGCACACGAGCCCTGCAGCACAGAGGGCAAAAGCCTCCTCAACTCTATTAAAGAGAGTGGAGACAGTAAACTGAGGGAAGTGAGTGCTCCTTCTCAGCACTCATTAGATCACATCTAAGTACAGCAACCTCTTTTGGGGTTCCAGGACAGGCAAGTAATTGATAAACTGGAGCAAGTTCAGCAGAACCACTGTGATGGTCAGGTGTTGAAGCATGTGCCCTGTGAGGAGAAGCCAAGGGAGCAGGACTCATTCAGCCTGGAGACGACATGGATGTGGGGGTATCTTACAGGACCCTCATCACCTATGAGAAGCATGGATAAGCCAGAGCCAGGCTCTTCATAGTGGTGTGTATGTGGATAGGATGAGAGAAAATAGGCTTGCGGTAAAAAAATATGGATTCAGAATGCCTGCAAGGAGAATCCATAAAGACAATCCAGCAGTGGAAGGTGTTTTCTGGGATACTGTACAGTTTTCATCCCTGTAAATTTTTAAGATCTGACTGGATAAAGTCCCAAGCAACTTTCTCTGACATCATAGCTGCTGTGCTTGGAGCAGAAGTTCAGACTGACAGCCTCCTAAGGTAGCTCCCAAACAGAATTATCTCATGATCTTGCGATTTAAACTCAGTCCTTGTCCTATATCCTTTCTTTAGCTAAACTGCAGTCCCTAATTTTGCTGATGCTGACCTTGCTTTGCTGACATGACTTCCTGGCTTGACCTTCAATGTTATAGGCTTGATGTGCAGAGGCCCACAAATGCATGGTGCAGTTGATTACTGCAGCCAACTCACCTCTGCCTGGCAATCCCAGCTGCTAGAAACCTCCGTCTTTCTAAGTCTGCAAGGACTCACTGTCATCATAAAAATTTCTGAAATTTCAGATTTCATACCTACATTTTACAACTTCTCCTTATTCTTCGTTCTTGCTAGAAATAGTATCTAAATCAGCCTGTCATCACAGTGGGCTGAAGAACAGGCAAGAGGCAGTGGCATAATGGTAGCAGTAGAAGCGTGGATTTTTATTATTAACATCCTAAATATGACAGAGAAATTGCACCATCGCTTCTGTGTATCGTAAAGCCATCATTATGTCTTCATCTGCTTTGGGGAAAAATAATTAGTCTACCTTGGGGCACTGTTGAAGAAATACAGGGAAAAAGATATTCCTGAGGAAGCACTGTGGGAGTAGAGAAGGCATATGGGATTTGCAAAGAAGGTGTAGTTATAAGTGATAAGATAATTTTTTAGCTTTTGAGATAGAAAGGAAGAAAGATCTGGTTTATTTACTACTGTGATTTATGTAAACAATGATGTATGGCTATTAAATTTTAACTCCATTGTATAGTTTGAAGATATGTTGCAGGATTATCCATTTTCTCATGTTACTGCTAGAGCCAGGAGGCATATAGTCTCAGTGTTCTTCTCACCTTAGCCAGCAAGGATCTGTCTATGTAAACACTAAAATATGATTTTTTTTCTGCAGTTCAAGGTCAGCATCCTAGTAAGAATGCTCATCCTTGATTATGTTGTGCCAAACAAGACCAAGCATATCCACAGTCTGTTGATTGCAGAATAAGGAGTTACAGATTGTGGGTGGTGGTGGAAAGGAATTTATGAGGGAGATGGAGGCTTTATATGTGACAAAATATTTTGGTACGGCTGTGCTGGACTTGCTCCATGTGGTATTTGGGATGCTGCTGTAAAATTATGTGGTGAAAGTTAACAGTGGATTTTATAATCAGAAAAACTGTCCCAAACTCTCATACATGCAATGCTCAGTGACTAGCTGACAAGCTGCAACTACTCTTCTGATTAACACTCCATTCTCTGAGCATCATGGAGAAGCTGTCCCCGTATGTTGTTCTTCAAGTTCCTGACAGCACAGACTTCTCACAAATTGCACTGTTGAAAGCTTATTTTATTCCTTACTTTCTACCTTCTACTGTCTGCTTGTCCTTGTTAAACAGATATATCCATCCCACTTCCCTGCAGACCCATAGCCTCTCAGTTTTATGTGGGCTTGGAAATGAAATGGGCTAGTGTTGTTTCTGACATCCTCTGAGGATTTGGAGACATTCATTAGGAATTTCTCCTCCTCTCACTGACGCTGCGTAGGAGATAGATGCATTATTTAAGTGATGAGTTTGAATTGTGTGGCATTCTGTTTTCAAGTGTACTGTGGAACAAGGGGCGGGTGGTGTCACAGATGAAACCTTCTGCTAAATTCATCAGGATCAGCTAAACAAAGCTTACAGATAGGAAGATGACAAAATACTAGAAAAGTTTGACTGCAAAGGTCCTCAAAAATTGCTTATTGCCACTATCTGTAAGGCAGGATCAGGTGTACCTAAACCTTTGGTGACAGAGGGTTGTCTTCTCAACTGTTACAAACCCTCCATTGCTCAGCCATTTGGATTCCAAGATTTCACAACTGCCCCTTGCAGCAAACTCTGATGTGCAACTGCTCTTTCATTTGCAATGCCTCCTTAAATGTAAAATTAGCCTTTGCTACAAATTAAAGGTCCTTCTTTTTATGCTCTCTTTGGTGAAAAAGGAGTGCAGTTAATCGTTATAATGAGCAGCAGAAAGACTGGATGATTGGAACAGGACAATCTGCTTTCAGGGGTTGTGACCGTGTAGGGTGTGCTGGTACCTTTCACACCTTCTTGGCCTGAAAGACAGCACTGTGCAGATCAAGATCTCTGCTGCCCATCTACAGTGGCTGACAAAAATCACCAGCAGAGTAAAGGGAATTTTCCCGAGGTTAAACCGAGCTCAAATCAATCTTTTTTTGAGGGTCACAAATGACAAACTTGTAAAATCAAATGTCTGGCATTGCAGACAGTGTCCAAAGCATGGTAGTGTAGGAGTCTGGATACTGCAGAAAGGAGTAGGTTATGACTTGTATTCACAGAGATGCCCTGTGTCTGGTCCAGGGTCATCACAGGAACTGAGCTGGTGGGGTGGAGAAAGGCAGCTTTGAACCTTTGTATGAAGGTGGGAATGCAGACACCTCCCCAGCTGCTCCCCGTCTGCTCCACTCACACCAAATGTCCTTCCATTTGCTCAGAGTCAAACAGGCACGAGGAAGCCAAATGCTGCACAAGCTTCATGAGGCTGCTAATTATGATGGCTGCCTGGAGTTGATGTGGTAAATAGAAATACCACAGCTGAGTCCAAATGGACATGCTGGTGTTTGTTTTTACTTTGCAGAAGCAAACTGAGCATGAGGGCTTGATAACATCTGATCCAAATCCTCAGAGCATACCCCAGCATACGGTACCCTGTGTGACAAGGGACATGTCAGATGGACCATTTGGACAAAGAAAGTGACCCAAACTATCCCACAGACGTCATTTAGGAAGCTTTGGATCTATACATAGATAAATAACACAGCTGTATATCACATAGCTGCTGGTGACATTGTATTTCCAGTCTGTCCCAAAAGGTACTCATTCCAGAAAAGTGGTGAGTACATTTGTGTAAATACAGAAAGTGATCCTGTCTGCATTTAACAGACACATCCAATGAACAATAAGGTTGCAAAATCAGTATTTAGGAATAAATAATTATTATTAAACTTATTTATGCAATACCACATCTGACCCGTTGCACATATATGGTATTTATAGCCACATTTAATCCTAGTTACAGCCATTATTGACATCTGAGAAAAACCTAGCATTTTCTGTGGCAAAGGAAGACTGCATCTTTAAAGTGCTAGAAGGTTACAGGAGGAATTTCAGAGCTGGCATTTTCTAAATTTACACAGTAATCTCTTCTTATAAAGGCTTATTTCCTACTCATTTGTTTGTGTATGTCTGCCAAGATATATATGCACTTTACTCTGTATATATGCATGTCCACATCCACTTATTTTTTATTTCTTTTCATTATAAAAAACATAGTAAAGACTATATTTCGTTTTTACTATATCCATGCTACAATGTAGGAAAATCAATTAGCTTTAGCAATCTCCATTTCTCTTCTGTAAAACTGGGATTTAGAATTCTTCACAGTAATCCCATGGACAAGCTCTGCTGACTAGCACCTGGACGTTGCTACTATTGCCATGCACTCTCTGCTATCAGTTTAAGAGGTTAGAAGCTTTTTTGCTCGTACATTTTCAAGCTGGAGCCTTGGAATCCTGCTTAGGTGCAGGGGTTTATTGCCTCTCTTATGGCAATGTGAATGTGTGACAATAAATGCATGGAGGGTCCGTGTGGCCTTTGGTATTTGACCTCCACTGTTAAGTTTCCATGGAAAATGGAAGCACTGCAGACACATCTGAAGGGCACTGGCATCTGATTCGCCACATGGCACTGTGAGGTGGACTGTCATCTTTGGGATGGAAGTCAGCTGAGATGGGGACTTTTGGCTGGAGCACAGACCCCTCTAACCCCTCTCACAGTGCTGCAGTATCCAGCTGATATTGCCCAGTGGTGTCTGTACCATGCAGATGTACTTTGCTGTTGTAAAATGGCAAACAGCAAAGCTGTAGTATTCTGCACTGCTTTCTTAATGAAACAGAGCTGCCTGCATGCTGGGCTCTGTCACTGGAGCCTGCTTGTTCTGTGGTCAGTGCATGGAAACCATTTAATGTAGGTCACAATATGCTACAGTGCAAGTAAAGCAAAATCTGGAGTGACTGCGCTCAAACATATGTGCTCTTACACGCTGACTTAAGCCGTGGCTCAGGGACTGTTTATTTGCAAGAATAATTTCCTCTCTGAGAATTTGCAAGGAAAATGGCTTCTGTGCTTGTTCAGTACTGCAGGATGCACCAAAATGACAAACTCTCTTCCCTTTCGGGTTTCACAGACTCCATTTTTATTTGGAGTCTAACTGTGAAGTATATCATACTTTTTTTTTAATTACCCCCTTCAGTATGCCCTCTCTGACTATCAGGGAAAAGCCTTTCATCAGTGCCTTGCTAGTCTAGGTGTGGTTTCTTTTCTCTTTTTTTTGGTGCCTGATGATGTGAGCATTTTGAAAAGAAACATGGAATCTGAATACATGAGCAAATCTATTTGGGCACCTGCTTCTTGAAAGAGAGGAAGACAGAGAAGTGGATAAATGGCAGAGGCACTGCATGATTGCTGGAAACAGCTCTTTTCACATCCATGTTTTTTCAGAGCACTCTTTTTCTTTTCTAGTGGTATCAATGCCTTTTTTTTTATTTTCACTGCTGCTTTTCCAAAATTTCCCTTTACAAGTGGAAATGAGTTAAAACTTGTGGCAATCTTGTGAGAGAAGTAATATGTTATGGTGCAGTTTGGCCCTGTAGTTCTGTTTTGATATACAGCTAGAAAAGTGTCCACCAGTAAAATCTTTATGTTTACATTCTGTGCCAGAAAATGGAATGTACAAAAGTGTATGGGATCCACCCAGGAGACTTATGATATATGTTGGATGACCTTAGACTAACTCCTAGGCAGAGATTCTTTCCTTCCTTCAGAACTTGCCCCTGGTGAGGTATCTTGTGGCATTTTTACCTTTCTTAATGTCTGTTTTTTTTTCCCCCTATCTGAGTGTCAGTGAAAGGTGAGGGATACCTTGAAGCTGCAGAGGAACCTAAACCCACCTGTGAGACGACTCCAGTCCCTGGCAGATCTCCTGGGAGCCAAATGGATGTTAGGCCTGTGATGTTAGGTGGAGAGTGGATCCTACTGATTATTCAGAGATGGGGAGGTCAGTTCTGATGTGTTCCTGCAAATGAATATAAAGAAAACATCATGTCTGCCCTCTCTCATCTGTTCTATGTTACTAGTTTTCCTGTGGGAATGGTCAAGTTTATTGATGGCAGTAGTAGAACATGGCTGATGCTTCAAAATTTCCATTATAAACTGATCTAGGCTGCCTTGAAGTTCAGGTAGAGCAAATATGGTCCTAACTGTGCTGCTGTCTTGGTATTCTGTTCTAGCTCTGCACTGCCATGGTAGCAGTTTTTACAAAGTCCTTTACAAAAGAATGAGAGTACCTACTTCCCTATGTATTTAGGCTTCTGTCAAAACAGTCACAACTAAAATAAGTGTTATTATAAAATCGTAGCAGTCATAATAAATAAAAACAAACTGAAACTGTAAAAAGAATTTATATAGTGCTGCAATTATCTTATTTGTAAATTGAGCAGGACACTGCTGGTAGCAATTTTTATGTACAGTGTTGTAGGGTTTTTAAATGACCTTAAGCAGTCAGGGCATTTGCTCTGAGTGTATTGTGCAAGTTGGAATAAATGGCGGAATGATTTGGGCTTTTAAAACTAGGCTGAATAAAATGCTACAAGATATCCTGCATGGGTGGGCTCCCTCTGACAGGCAGATGCATTCAGGAACATAACGTGTCTTGTATGGCTCTGATTTATATGGCTCTGTGAAGGTGCCTAAGGGCTGGTTTACACACAAGCTCTCACTGTTTTAATTAAACCTGTTTTCAGTCTAAGACTTCAATTCAGAATAAAAGTTACTGTCATCAAGACAGCTAAAAATTGTCAAGCTCTGCTTTATGCACCCCACTGTAGGTGTCTAAGTGAAATGGCACAGCTTTGCAGGTACTGTGCATATGGAAAACAGGTAGGCACTTCGAGAATTAATGGCCCCTGCTCCCTTGGGAAAGGGTTTAATTCTTTCTACTGACTCCAGGGAATAAGAAGATGAAGTCCATAGCTTAGAAAACTGGAATGAGGCATCCAGAGATGGTGTAGTATCTCCTCTCATTTCTGCAGAGTTTATACCCAAACTGCCATTGTTGGATGGAAATCAAAACCATAAATGCAAATATTCTGGAAAAGGCATTAAGAATAGCCTGGACAAAAAATGAGATCTAATAATCACTCATTAAAATATCTTAGAGAAATTGAAGAAAAAGTGGGAAACAAAGAAATAAAAGAAAAATGTAAAGGCTCAAATGAAGACTTCAGGAAGAATGAGTCTGGAGTTTCTGTGAATGGAACATAGAGGGTTTTGTGGCCATATTTGTTGGAGTCTTGAGTTTTAAGAGAAGTCAGAGGGAGTAAGTTAGAAAACTTTATGGGGTTTTGGCTCTAATTTTCATTCAGGTATCTTACCTTAAATAGGCAAATGAGAAAGTCTATTCTATTAATGTACATATATATTAATGTATTTATGCACATAAACCCACGTGTGTATGCGTGCATATATATAAGTATACATGTACAGGTACCATATGTACACAAATATAAAAAGCATATTTAATAGATTTATGTGTCCAATAAATGGATATATAGACAGACTACCTCCCTCCCCTTTATATAAGGATAATCCTAAATTCATGAGAGTTTTTAGAAAAAAAAAACCAATTGTTTGACACCACTTGCTACTTGTACTTTAAGCACAGAGCTCTTAAGAGACGGATTGAGTCTCTGAGTTTGTTTAGCTCACTGAGAAGTTGCAAGCACCTATTTTCTTCCATGGTTTAAATTCCGCTTGCAGAGATGCCCAGAGGCTGTGGGTCTCAGTCTATCTGTGACTTGTAAAGGCAGTTGCATCCTCGTGTCAGTCTGTCAGACATGATCTGAGCCACCTAGCTGGCAGGATGGACTTTGCACAAAATACGGAGCTCAGAGAGGTAGAAATAACCTCGAGTCTGAAGCATTAATCTGGGAGCCAGTAGACTTGGATTCAGTCTTCTGTTTCAGAGACTCACATTTAGGTTGCCTCACAGGAAAAAAGCAGTCGCAGGCACTCCTGGAGGGCTCTTTCTGCTCCTGATCTGGTATCACAGCAGCGTTCTCATACAGGAGTGCTTGCAGCCAAAGTCAATATCCTGCACTCATACTGCTCAGTGCCAAACCCCGTCTGCGCTGGCCTTCAGGCTCTTCTGGACTCATTGCAGCCCTAGTATTTCAAGCATCTGAAATTAAAAAAACTGGAGATAGTTGGTGCTGTCTAAAACACCAGAAGAGGTCTGAACTTGATGCAGTTTCACCTGTGCCACTGCTGAGGTCTTAACCAGGAGAGTTGAGAGTAAGAAGAAACAAATTTAGCCTCAAGTAAGTTGTTTCACTCCAAAGGAGGATCTCAGGCAAACTGTAAGTAAACAGATGGGGCATAGGAGAGAAATGAAGAGGTAAATCTGTTGACATTTATAACATGTGTCTCACGGCTATGGGACTAGACATGAGAGCAGAAAGAGTGCCTGAATTTGCAACTGAATGGGTAGGGCTCTTGATTGTGAGAATTCAGTTACAGATTATTTATAGTTCTTCCTCATGCATAATGTTCATCATCACTCCTGGACAAAAAAAAAAGAAAAAAAAAAAGAGGTAGAAAATATTGCTGTGCATGATCAATGGTAGCTGAAAATCTGGCCCAGCTATTTTGTAGAAGAAAATACTTCAGTCTGGGGAGGGACTTACTGGGGAAAATGGTATAGAAAAAAAAGTGAAATTCATGGAAAAAGTAAATAGACAACAGTTAATGTAACACCCACTGAAGTTGCCTGGGAAACTTAAAACAAACAAATTCGGTCTTTTCACATCATTGAACTATAAACTCATCAATAGAGATACTGGGAGATTCCAAAGTTAAACACTAATGGGCAGAGGGCAGATTTCGGGGAGAAATATTTCTTGCAGTCTACTCTAGTTGTAATAGAAAGTCAAACATGAGCACCTGATATAACCTGTGGCTGAAGAAGACTCTAAACTGTTGAACAGAGAAGGTTTGCTATTGACTTGTTTTTTCTTTCTGTCCTAACATCTTCTTCATACCTTTGCTATTGGTTGCTGTCAAAACCAAGAACTGGGTTAAACATGCCTTTGGTCTCACTCAGTGGTGCAATCCTTATGTTCTTGTAAAAGAAATCTCAGATTATCCTGATAACTGTTACTTTTAAAGCTGGAAAGGGAATATTTCACATATTTTTCCTGTTGCCTCGATAGCTCAGCATACTGCCACCATGCATGAAGTGTGCCAATAATCCCATTTTAACTCTCCTTATTCCACAGAGGATTCAAATTCAAGATAACAGCTCCAGGCACTTAAAATATCATGTAGGAAGGCCAAATAGAGGACAATGATCATAGAAAACTTCTAAGGTTCTTGGACTTGATTGAAAACTTCCTGCTTATGTCCCAGAATGTCACTGATATTTTGGAGCAAACTCCCTTGGTGCCTGCTCCTTATGATGGAGGTCCAGTGGTTATAATTGCTGTTTTGTATTAAATGATGGGACACAGGCGGTTTAAGCCAGTCTGTGTGCCACAAAGGGAAACCTGTTCCTATTTGTTCCCCCTCCTCTCATGGGCACGTGGACCCATGAAACGTCAGTGTGAGCACAGGCACTTCTGTGGCTGCACACAGTCAGCTGGATCAGCAAGATGACAACCACACGGCCACCTGCATGCTGAGAAGCAGAGGTGGAGCACAGGCTGAAATCAGTCTTTTGGGAAAATAAGACTTTATATTGGCTTAGACTACTTACGGAAGTATGTATATCCTCTCTCATAAAATCTAATTACTAAGTTTGTCAGGTCTAAGATTAAGCTGTTTGGATGACACTGACCTCAGTTAAGAACTTGTGGAATTTATTGTGCAAATGATGATTAACTCCACCAAATGTGGGGCATTTGGTCAGGATATGGAAGAGCAAGGAATTAAATTAATGTTCACATTGTTCAGATTAGGATGAGGGATTGTACAGCTGAGAAGGATATCCTTGCTGTAAGTCAGACACAATCTTAAGAAGATCCCCTACATCCTTCCTCTCTAAAGCAAGTGAGAAAAATTTACAGAGTCAGAAGAGGTGAGACAGAGCATATATCCAGTTTAGAGATTAGGTGCCTCACCAGGGGAAGACAAAGCCTCTTTCTTTTTTCTGGATGTCTTTTTCCCTTCAGTGATGATGTAGGGCAGGATGTGCAATCAGCATCCTGTAAACACATCTGGATGCACAGTTCTTTTTATTCCCAGGTACATAACTGGGTTCTTCTGCTGCTCTTCCTTTGAATGCTATGAATTCTGCATGCCTGGCTGCACAAAAATTCAGCTTGAACAGATGTGGAGGCATCTTTCTACCCAGGTGAGCCTGCAGATTCATGTACCCTCCAGTACTTCTGGGAGGTATAAATTCAAACTTTGTTAGTCTGAGGAAGACACTGAACTTGGCTTTACCATTTCCAGGATAAGACGTGCAGAAGAGAGTTGTTGTGGAGGCCTTCTCCTCAAGAGAAATCCAAAGCTGAAGCCAGGACCAGGTTTCTGTGTCTGAATTGCACACTGGCAGGTGTCAGAGTGCTCTAGTCTTAGCCAGGGACCGTGTGTCAGGCGCAGCCTCCCCTTGCCATGGCAGGCTGCAGTGTAGGAGCCAAGTCACTGCCTGTACCCAGGGGGAGGCTGTGTTGCCCCTGGATGGAGCAGGGCACCCCCGTGATGCCACAGCCTTGTCCTGCTCGCGGACGGGGATGCCCGCATGGGCTCCATGCTCACACAGGAGCAGAGGAAAACTTTTAATTAACCACATTACTGTAACACACAAATCCAGGCTGTAATTGGGTCTTGGGTGTGTCCCTTTGAGTGCTGAAGGCTATAGCCCGTGATGGGCACTCACACACAAAAAAAGACCTTTGCTGTATTAGCACATGGGGCAAGCTTTCCCATTAACTGAATGGGCTTGTGAGTAAACTTCCAAAGAAATTTATTTGCATGTAGGGCTACCCATTTACTCAGAAAATAAAGGCAAAAACGTCTGAAAAGAGTAATGTATTTTTATGTCAGGAATAGAGCCAAGTTCAGCAGTGTAGTGATGATATTCCTGTAACTCATTTAGAGGAATTAAAAAAGAAAACGATATCTATTTTGTGAATATTTATATATTTAAAAAAATAATGATAATTTAAATAGTAAGTAAAAAGGTGGTGGGAGGACATCATATATCTCCTCCTATTTCTTGGATGAAATTCACAAGCTTCAAATACTATCATCAAAGATTAAAGGCTTGTTGTGTTGGCAACTTTACAGTCACTTTTCAAGCCTGTCAGATATTTATGCTATGGCATCAGCCATTGTTCTTCTGGAGGCTTCCTTCTTCTCTGACTTGATGTGAAAAAATATGTCATCTTTTAAATTATATTCCCTTCCCAAAATTAAAAGGAGGGCAAGAATTGGCAGATCCCTCTTTAGGTGAGAGAAGCCATCTATTATTTATATACCTCTTTTAACCCTGCCGCTGTTACATCTGATTGCAGAAAAATCCAACAAGCTGCCACTCACCATAAAGAAAACAACCAAAAAAACCCATCGAAACCTTTCCTTTGTATTGAATTCAAATATAGGAAATGCAAAGCTCTACCTTGATGTTGGGATCAAGGGAGATAGATTTGTGTTGCTGCTGCAGTCATAAGACAGGGCCCATTCTTTTCAAAGTAATTGGCTGCCTGCTGTCAGAAGTCCTGAGGAATGTTTGGCATGTTTGTACAGAGCTGCATTGTCATGCTGTTTTTATTTAGAATAGGAAGCTGCCTATAGCTGGACCTCTTCAATCAGCAGTGAATGTCTACCTACATTGTAGGTGCTGAGTTTTGAGAATGTTCAAGTGTGCTTGCTTGTACTGTGCAATGTATTTTTTTGGTTTTGTTCCTTTAAACTGCTTTGGTTGGGAAGACAACTGAAAAACTCAACTGTGAATGTGGAGCAAACTGAATTCTGAGAGATTTTCACTTCAACCTTTACAACAGATTCTTCTAAAATCCTCGTTTAGAAGTGTTTTGGAGAAAAGATGTGGCCTCAGAACAGTTCAAATGCTTTGTCCCTGTCTAGAAGCTCAGAAATAATTCTCATACACCATCTGGCAGGGAGAAGTCGCAGACTCAGACCGTGGAGAAAAGAAATGAGACACTGACCAAATGTATCCCAGCCAAGTAACATCCAATGGCTATTTGCCCCCTTCACACCCTGATAGCTCACACTGCTCAGAGCCCCTTTGCCCCAGTACCCAAGTGTGCCTATCCAAGATGCAAGCTTTCAAACAAAGCTGCCATTAGCTGAACAAAGCCCACCAAGCCCCACAGCAAACCACTTGGCTGGTTCCAGTAAAACTTCATATGATGAACAATACAGACTAGAGGTGAAGTTTTGCTTGAAATCACAAAGCAATTATAATCAAAAGGAGCTTGAAGAGATATGATATGAGATCCTGGCATTCCCCTGGGATAAAATAGTCCTGCAGGGCCCTTCCTGACTCATGAGTCTGTACTAAATTGAAGGAGGAAAGTAGGGCATATCAGCTGGTAGAACAGATAAAGAAGTAATAAATTCTTAGTATTATGGACCAACCTGCCTCCTGCTGTAAATGTATTCCATATATTGAAGGGGCATATTCTGCCCTCATCTCCATCCTGAATCACTGTGGATTTTTGAAATTTAGCCTGAAAGTAAAATGAAAACCAAAGGCTATGTCTGAAATTATTAGCATCCTACTAGTATTCAGTATTTCATGGTTAGACAAGGAGGATATCAGTATTTCTATTGTTTTATAGATACACTTTTTTTTTTTTTCCTCCTTCATATTATGAAAATAATTTCTGAATTTTGAGGTCTAGAAATTCAGGAAAAAACCATTTATCCACCTTCTGCATAGATAAAATTTCCCTCATCAACCAGCTACTCTGTACCTTTCTCTAATTTCAGATATTGAGAAACAAAAAGTCTATCTCTGGGCTAATAACTAGATACTTTATTTAATATAGAGAAGTAGGCAACTACAAAATATGACATATCTCTAACTGTGTCACCTAATATGGCTGGGTGAATAATTTTCTGTCATGCCCATCTTGATACAGTTACTTTCTAGGAATTTGATGGAGATTACTAGGTACTGAGGGCTGCACAGCAGACATAATAATTTTGGTTCCAAATTCACATCACCACTATGAAACTGGTCTAAATCCAATTAGTGACCTGCTATAGAGGTGAAAGCCTCAATAGCCCATTGGTAATTCCCTGAATTATTTGGTCTCCCAAAGCAATTTTATTTAGCTGGAAGCCTGTTCTTCCAAACTGCTGATTTATATTTTAGCTGAGTACAAGCAGGATTTTAATCATTAAATGTAATAACAGCATTTGTTCTTAGAGGGTCAAATCGGCTCAATCCATATCCAGTAAAGTAGCTTGAGTAATTGAAATAGAAACACACTACTCTATCCCTTCAGGCATGTAGCAATAATAGCTAATAGTAAAAGATGATGTATTTCTTTCCCTTAGAAACACTAGAGTAATTTGTAGGCCGACAAAAAGATCTGCTGTAGCAGCTATTCAAAGAGGGCAAGATATTTTCTTTCTATTTGTATCTCTTGATTTATACTTTGGATAATATTACTAGTCACTGTGCTGGAGGTAGCTTTAAACAGGATATCTCTAACTAGAAAAATTACACATACACACTCACAGGTTCTCACTTGTGCCCACACACACTCACATACTTCTCTTAAAGCTCATACTGGAAAATATTTTTTTTTGTGATAATAATTTCAACTTTATAGAACAGAACATGTCAGATGATTTTTTTAAAATGCCTGAATGTCAAGATATCACACCACTTTTTCACTTTTGCAATGGTAAATGTATCAAAGCAAATGGGTTTGCGCTCAAAAGGAAAAAAAAATCACAAACCTAGTAACTGCTGCTGTCAGAATCTATCTGCTGCTTCCATGGTGAAAAAAATGCAACCAATGTCTTAAAAGAAATTTATCACTAGCTACCTAGATGGTAACAGCCCCCTCTGTACAAGAATAAGCACTGTTGAACATATCTGAAAGGTGGGTCACAGCTTGCTTGTTTCAGGCTCTGATTGACACGGACTCTTTGGGTGATTATCCCATTCATGCTTCAGTAGGTTTCTGAAGAGTGCTGGATACTCCTAGGGCAGAGATAGATGACCCCGAAGGTTTCAGGGGCAGAACAGTTCCAGCAAACCAAGTTGCCTCTCCTGGGAAAGCAGCTTTCTTCTTCAAGAGGTCTTAACTGGCATCTACCTCTCTCTAGTGAATACAAAAACTTCTTACAGAAAAACTGCTTTACCTGGAAATTTAAATATGGGTACAAGTCCAAATTAACTGGATTAGATCACTCTCTTTTTTAAAATCAAAATACTCAGGTATTTGAGTTCTTGACTTGGCTATTGTAAGGATCCATACAAGCAAAAGTACTTCCTTTTGCCCAATTAGATTGTGGAAGCTTTTGGGAAGTCCTTTTCTGATTCAGAGATGTGTATCATGTGGTACATCATTACCCATGCTCTTATCTAATAGCTTAATTAGTTTTCTATGAGACTACATAGACAGCTTGTTTCCACAGTACCTTGTTATGCCAGGATGGGAAGGGAAATGGGTTCAGTCTGCATGTGCATAGAGGGAAAAAAATGCCTCTTAAAATTCTGGCATATAGTCAAGAAAAAGATAAAATGGAAAAAAGAGTGATCCATTTGGGGATAAGTAAAAAACCTGTGTAATCAATGAATTTAGATGCCTAACTTAGGTGTGAATGAATGCAAACAAATCACATCATTTTGAAAATACTTGAAAATACAGAGATAGAAAGCTTTCTTAGGTGGCACATAAAAATGCGAGACTATGGCATGGAGGTAGGAAACTCTCTGAGTGAGTTTCATGTCATCTTATTCTGGAGGCTGGGTACTGATCCAGATTAGGCCATTTAGGATTAGGTTTGTAAGTATGGTATGCCTTCCCCATGTAGGTGAAGTTTCCCGAGATTCATTACAGGCAGTGAAGGTTTCTTCTTCCAATCAGCTGCCCCGTGCAGGTTTCTATTACCACTTGGGAAGCCTAAGGCATTGGGGCTGGTCTTTAGCTCCTCTCCAACAGGCAATGGGCTCTCCATAGGCTCTGTCTCATTTGCTATACCCATCTAAGAATCTCAGATTGCCACAGGTGGTGCCTTAGTACAGATAACTGAAGCCTGCTCAAAAAATATCTAATACTGGTGTAACCAAGTGTACTGAAGCAATAGGCAGCACAGTCTGCATTAAGGAGTCCATTTACCACCATCTATGACTACAAGAGAAAGATCAAGTGGCAAAAGGAGCAATAGAATAATTAAGAGAGAAAAATCTATCAAAACTTTCTGAAGAGGGAGTGCTATTAGTGTTATGGAACAGTGTTGTTAAATTCCATCAGCACCTGGCACTTTAAAAATTTGATAGCATAAGGCAATAACAAAAGTGATTTTCAACTCATTTGCATTGTAGATGTTTTCCATAAAGGCCTTCTGCTCCCCCCTCTGATAACTGTATTTGTCCAAATTATTTATTGCAAACGAAATATGAGATGAATTCAACTATTTTTCCCTGTTTATAAATCATATTCAAGCTCATCTTAATTTGTATAGAAGTATTCATTGCACATAAGTATTTGCCAACTAGTTTATGAGGACAAATTACAGATGACAACTTGTTCGTGAACACTTATTTCAACTCTTTATTACTCCTGAGTTGTGATTAGTCATCCATATCACATGGTATTGAACTGACTGTTACTTTTTAATCAAGAAAACAATGATTAATGATGGCAATTAACTGATAATGAGAAACAAGAATACTGTGAAGTTCAGGACTCACAAACATTTTTAAATAAACCAACAAGCATTTGAAGACACACAAGCAACCAATACCTGTTTCCTGTGAGTATGAAAATGACTAACTTAGTAAGTTAATTGAAGAAACATGCACCTCCTCCAGGTGCATTTTTTTTACTAAAAATTCATGCTGCCATTGCTACATGCAAAAGTAATTTTGGGATAGCACTGAAGTAGTTCAGTGATCTGTGTTCGATCTCTTTCCAGGTGAAGGATTTTATTAGCATTGCATTTTCTCCTGTGGCCTGCAGCATTCTTAGATGTAGTCTTTTGAGGACCTCCTGAAGTCCAGTTCTGCACAGTTTGTGGTAATCCCCAGTTTTGGTCCTGACTGGAGCTATACCAAAAATTTTTTTAAAAAATGAACAAAAAAAGACAAGAAGCAGCTGTGTGGATTGCAGACAAATAGTTGTTATTTTGAATTTACTTGGTTGAACTATCTGCTGGGAACCCTAGAAGAATCTTGTTCTAGGCTATAGGGAGCAGAAGGTGTCACTGCTGAAAGAGTGAGTGATGCTTCATGGTTGTGACAGAAGCAGCTCCAAGCACTGTTATTTGAGTACTGCATTAGCAAATATGTGGTAGAAGTAAACTTGCCTTGGGAGCAAAATAGATGGGAGTATTTAGAGTATCTTTTAAGATCTCTTCCTCTGATTTCAAAAAGAAACTATACATAAAACAATTAAATCTGTGATATTTCTGTAAACGATGCCTCTCTTGATGAAGACAGCTTTGACCTTTTTTAAAATTAGTTGGGTGGAAAGTGGAGCAGAATATCCATTTACGATTTCTATAATCTCTCTTTGCAAATACATAATCTCCTTTGATCAGCCAAGCTATGAAAAAATCCAACCTGATCATTCTTTCTAGATGGCAAAAATCCAGAAGAATAAGGAGCCACCAGAAAAGCAGTGAAGCAACTGGCACTGAAGTCTTTCCCCCGTTTCTAAACTGTATTTTCAGTCCCTATTTATTGTAAAAATGCAGTGTTTTTGGTCTTCTTCTTAACTTTCAGATGTAGTTGTATCTGGCGAACGGATTTGGAAGGAACTGGAAGGGCTAAAAGAACACTGTTGTGTCCCCCTCAAAAAACAAAATAAATAAATAAATGCATAAAGAGTAAAATCATAAGTTTATATGCATTTTCATAGGCAAGTAGTATTGTGGAATCATAACGACTAAAAAAATTGGTTCAGTTAGGTAAAAAAAGAGATACATACATTCTCTTAATGCAGATATATCAACATTTCAGTTTGACTGGGCAACTGTCATCATCCCAGGCATACAAAAAAAACCTTAAACACAAGGTAAAAACCCAGTAGTTAGAGTAGACTAAATCCTCCAAACACAGAATATGAAGCCTGGTTGTAGGGTAGGTATTTCTGAAGCATCTCTCCTTATGATGATGTAGGAGTTGAGTTACAATGGATCATGAGCTGTGGGCCAGTAGAGGGGAGAAGTGTTGGTAGCCACCTCTGAGTTGTACCAAGGGCATGCACCCGGTGTACTGTGCCACAGCTCTGCCTGCCTGGCCAAACTGGTGGTGTTATTCACTGGTGGCTGGCTATTCAGTGGTGTTCTGATGGCAGGATCCTAGGGAAGATTAGGATTGGGATGAATGTGCAACTGATATGTCTGAATGAATCCACTCCGATAAGGTTCCAATAAGTCAAAGTGCCAACACTTCCACCGCTGAAGATGGGAGTGCTGAATTTAACAGCTCTTGATAGGTTTTTTTTAACCCTATGAATTTTGCCTGTCAGTTTTTTAAGCTTGCTAAACTTTCAGTATCTGTACTATGAAGTGACAGGGACAAGCCCTCAGTTTGCTTATGTATGGTGCAAAGGAATATTTGTCAGAACTTCTTCACTGGCCCTGGCTTTCTGCCTTTCATATCCTCAGATTTGCTTCATCTCTGGTAGTCATTGGGCTCTGAGATGACCCTGGCTTCCCCAGAGCTGCACGACTTGGGTACCAAAGGAAGGGACTGTCTTCCTGCCAATGAGGACACTGCCTCTGCCTGCCTTGCTATTACCCTGCAATTTCAGCTTCCCTCCTGCTCTGAAGCAGTCCTGGCTGCACCCTGGCAGTGGCTCACTTGCCAGGGCGCAGCTCCCACTCCCGTTTTGGATCTCTTGTATGCCAGTTCCTCTCGAAGCTCTTAGGTTTTGGAAAGGAGAGTGATCAAATAATTTCTCTTTACAGAAATCTTTAATCCAATCTTCACAGGATTTTACAGAATTAATTTTAATTTGTACCTTAGTTTCCCAATATAAATTTAGTAACAAAGTTGATGTTTTCCTCTGTGAAATAATTTATAATCTAAAGGTGGAAAGTGTTATGTAGGAGCTGCCTAGGCATAGACCTTGAAGTATCTTCCACTGAAACCACTAGGAGCAGACACTTATGTACCTGTGTGGAAGTGGCTCCTACTAGAGCTAACAGAGGAGAGTTAATTTTTTCCTAGCTTCAATAGTCTAAATAATGGGCATTTAATACAAATTAGTAAACAGAGATACACAAGTAGTTTCAACTCACTTTAAAATCCCCATGGTGTCCACAAAGAGAACCTAAATTAATTGCTTGGATGGCTGGACTTAACTGGTTGTTTTATGCTAGGTGTCAGAAAGTTAATGGCTAATTTACTTGCGTCTGGACTGATGGATCCAGTATTAGCCTTTGCTAATAAGTAAAGTATTTGGTTATAAATCATTAGAATAGCAATACTGTCCTTCTGCAGCCTTATAATACTCCCAGTTTAGTATGTCTGAAAAGGCCCTTTGGGTAAAAAAGGCTTAAAAGATTAGAGATAAGATGGAGGTGATGTAATTCAAGAAATCGTCTTTTGCATCTGGTCCAGATGCCAATTAATTCTGATTCTTCCTTCATTTCCACCAAGTTAAAGAAAAGATGGCTTTGAATTGATAAAGATGATTTGTTCCTACTCTGCTGCGCTTTAGTAATCTCAACTATATTTTAACCTGCCATGACGATATTGAATATAAGGCATATTTAGCTCTGCGTGAACCTAAATTATCTTTTTGGAATACACTTTATTAATGAGATGAGAACTTTTACTGATATCTTTCTTTTTTAGCAGGCTGAACCCTCTGGTCCTAGTCACAAAAGAACTTAATATCGAAGATTTTAATAAGAATATGAGATAATATGACATTGAGACATACCTCATTTGTATGCTTTTGGTCTAGATTATTAACCTTGGTTCTGTTTCAAGGAATGGTTATAAAATTAAAACAAAACTCCACAAACTCTATCCTTCGCATTTATTTCTCACACATATCTCCTCTTATGGTTTCCATTCCTAGTGTTTAAATCTCGAAGCTATTGCACATGATAACACACTGCCATAAAAGCTACAAAATGTGCAGACAGATGAGCAATGCAAATTGTATTCAGGTTTTACAGGAATCTGCACCAGGGATAAAATCAGACAGAAATGGTTTACTTCACAGGGAAAACAAAGGAGCAGAAGTTTCCACGGTATTGCAGAAGTTTATGTTTGCATTAAGACCAGCCACCTCAGCGCTCACTGCGTTACGTTCTGGGATCTTGAAGCAGCCCCGTCCTCCCCGCGGTTTAATTTGTTCGCTAATGACAGCTCAGCGATTAGAGCTGGCGGAAGGGCAAGGCTCAGGACGGGACCGGGAGTAGCCTCGAGAGGGCGACTAAACCCGCGGGCACACCCTGCTGTGCTCCCAGCTCTCCGTGCCCCGTGGCACGGCCTGCCCGCGGCTGCTGTCCCATCCTTTTCCCGCAGGGAGGCGAGGGAAGCTGGCTGAGGTCGCGCCGGGATGCGGCTCCGAGCGCTGGTGCCGCGGGGGACGGGCACCGAGCCCCTCCGCTCTCCGCGCTCCAAAGCGCGGCCCCGGGCTCCCTCTGTAGTTCAGGTGGGGAATTCTGTGTACCGCCCTCCAGGAGCTGATTCGTCCTAAAACAGAGTTCTTTGTCTGTGCGTGCGTGTGGCAAGCGGGGTAGCAGCCTGGGAATGGGGGGACGCGGGGTGTGTGTCCTGGCAGCTCCCCGCCCCGCCCGGGCTGGGAAGGCTCCGGGTCTGTCTTCGCCAGGATCGTTCCGATGGGCACATCCAGCCCGGGGGCCAAAGCAGCCAGCAATAGCCAGCACAGGAAAGACGGGGACCCAGGAAGATGCTGAGCAGGCTGCACCACCTCCCCTATGAAGGCAGGCTGGGAGAGTTGAGGTTATTCAGCCTGCAGAGCAGAACGATCTGGAGAGAACTTACAGCAGCTTCCCAGTACCTGAAGAGGGCTCCAGGAGAGTGAGAGAGGGACTTTTTACAAAGGATAAATGATAGGATAAAGGGAAAGGGTTTTAAACTAAAGGAGTATTGATTCAGACTAGCTATAAGGAAGATATTTTTTACATTTAGGGTGGCGAAACATTGTCACAGGTAACGCAAAGAGGTGGTGGGTGCCCCATTCCTGGAAACATTTATCATCAGGTTGGAATGGGGCTCTGAGCAACCTGATTTAGTGGAAGACGTCCCTTATCATTGCAGGGGGATGTCACTAGATGACATTTAAAGGTCCCTTTTGATCCATACTATTCTATGATTAAGCTGTAGAGTGTGTGATCCACGTCAGATCAATGCTTGATGCCCCAGGGGACACATCTACAGTGTCTGCTCTAACCTGCCTGTCACTTAATGGGTGTAGAGTTGATCTTGCCTCAGAAAATGTCTTTTTATAAACTGCAGATGCCCTTCATTAGCACACACTGCTTTGTTTGAAAATGGTTGGTTGCAGCACACACAAGAAAATAACAGGACGACCATGCACCCATGTCAGTCAGCCTGCAGGGGCATGAAGCCCAGAGCAAGTGTGATCCCAGAGAGAATCAAGCCCCTGAAAAGCCAACAGAAAACAAGGCCACCTCAGGCTTGATTATGATAAAGTAAGACTAAGAGATAAATCATGCACTGTTGGCCCTTAATTGCTAAAACATTGTTGTCAAAAGCATATATTGAAATGCTACAGCAGTTGTCAGCCCTCGTGGGCTAAAAGAAACCTCCTGCCTTTATCAAGTAAAAAAGACATATTAGAAAATCAAATCATTCACAGATGGGAGATTTTTCTGTATAGAGATTACAGGATAAAGAAATATTCATGATTCCTATAAAAAGACCTTGTTCAAAGATGATTTTGCCACTGTTGCTAGGACCAGAGGCCAACAAGTGGAGCAGAGTAAATGCTTCCCAGTAAATGCACTACTGCATAAAATGACACAAACTCAGAAACAGCCAGACAAATACAGAGGGACTACACATCTCCTTTTGGCATACTTCATGAAAATAAGTTTCTGACACTTTCTAGCTGTAATCAATGTCTTCAGTCCAATTGGCCATTTGTGTACAAGCAGAAAAGGCCTCTCTGACTGCAGAGAGGAGCTAAATCTTCTCTGCAGTTTTTTAGGCTTTTTCCATGGAAGATGTGTTGCTCCTCTCTCTGATGCTTGACTTGAATGTTTCTGACTCTGAGAAGATCTCCAGAGACTGGGCTACCAATGCCCAAATGACTGATTCCTATGTCCCTCTGCTTCTTTATCTCAAAGAGAGAAAACCCGATTTATTCACTGTGTAAATATCCAGGTTATACTACAGCTAAGTATTATGCGGGAGTTCTTGCTGTACTTATATTACTACTGAATGTTTCTTTAGTCCTTGCACTTCAGTAGTTTTTAATCTGAAACATGTTTGTGCCACATTGATATTTAAATTTATGCAAAGAAATAAGCAAAGATATTTTTTCCTTTAGGAGAGGAAAATTCTACTTCCAATTTAAGGTAAATTTGTCTATTTTGCCAAATTAATAATTGGAACTACTGTATTTAATTTTCTTGTGGTGCCTGGAAAATTTTAATAGTTTCCCTTTGTTTTTAGTGCCCATTTAGGTCCAGATCAATTGAGTGTGAAGGACAGCAGGAGAGAACACAGTGGATTTAATGGCAGTCATTCTGTTATCAGTGGAGGAAGGCTAAAGAAGCCACCTTCAAGATGATGAAAAATCAGGTTGGAAGGTAAAAAATTTAACATCTCGGTTTCGGAGTGCAAGACATAAATGGAGGCAGTCAACTGAAACAAACCTTATAAGTCTCCTTTGCAAAGGCCCTGGATGAAGAAAGGCAGGGACAGATTGAAAAGTAGAGATGCCTGACCCCTGCCTGAGTCACCAGTGTAACATCTCAGTGATGTTACACATGCATGGTGTAAGCATGGATGAGGCTCAGCTGCATGACACTGTCAAACTGATATGTTTGACTGATTTCTGAGTGCCTCTTTTTGGGTGCTCAGTTTGGCACACAGCAGGGAGGCTTGAGAGTGAGCATGTGCTGAGCATTGCTTCATTAATGCTTCTTGGACCTGAGTATCAGAAAATGCAGATATTAAAATCACCAGGTACTCTTGAAATGTTTGGTCCATGTCTGTCCATGTGTGCTGCAAAGTGCATGTTGTATGTAAGTGCACTATAAAAAAAGGAATTATATATATGAACAATTGAACTGCTGAGTGTTGAAACACATGTATTACATAGGTATATGTTTATTACAGCTTACTGCTCACAGGTGCTTCAAGGATCCTAGCATAACATCTAGTATCCTAGTGTAATTTTAGGATATATCTTATCTCCTGAAAAATTAGCACAAAGAAATGTAGGTATAGTTATCTGTAAATATAATAAATAGCTTTGTTTTGATAGAGTAGAAACACCTAAGATTTACCTATTGTGTGATATTTTTGTCCCAAGGATAGGATGGCTAAAAGTCAGCCATTGCTATGATAATGAACTGTTTGTGATTTAATGAAATATTTTAGATTGTTAAATTCTAGAAAAATACCTTGTATTAATTTGAAGGACTTCAAAATATTTCTTCCTTTCCAGGTACTGTATCCTCTGCAAAGGGAAATACTCATGAGGACACAAAGAGCTATCATAATTCTTACTTCTAACAGCTGAAAACAAGGACAACACTTCCTCTCCATTATGAAAATGATCACATATTCTACAATACCAATTTATTAGCACATACTGCAGTGTGGAAACTCTAAATTTCATCCCCAGCATCCAAAGCTGAAAAAATGTTACTATCAAGTGAGTATTCCTAAACCCTAAAGACTGCAGAGTGTATCTGAAAGATTTCTAAATGATAGTCAGAGCAGCCCAGGTACTGGCCTGTCAAGACAGCACAGAGGATTAAATCAGCCTTCACAGAACACTTTACCCTTAAGTGCCTCTGAAATAGGAACATCATTCTGAAAGAGCAATGGAAAGGTACCATGGACTATCATAAAACTGTTCTGGGTACTTTTGTCTCTGTTTATGAGAAAGCATTGCCAACTCAGATGTGTAAATAAAATCCCACCAAGATGAAACATTACTTTAAATTATAATAAAGTCAATCAGTGTCTAGATAAATCATCTTCTTAAAATCATCTATATTTTGTCAATGAATCTAAGTGAAAATCATGTGAAAGCATGCAATTACTGCTGCTAGGAATGAAACAGTAAATGAAACCAAGTCATGTTTTTATGCTGAAACTCTTATATAAATAAATAAAAATATCTAAGTGTACATCTACAGTCAAACATGTCCTGAAGTATTTAATGTGTGATATATCAAGTAGCCTAATTATATTTTTTTGCTATTTAAAAATAGCATAGAACTGGCCTTTGGTCTGCATCTGTAACAGTGCAGGTAGATTTTTATGCTCACATGGCTGGGTGAGTTCTATGCTACTGTATGAGCAAAAGCATTAGGTCACTAAGAAAATAATGAAAATAACTGTGCTTGAAAGATGAGGAATGTAGGTTATTTAGGAAACTGTTGGACACAAACGTAATTAAATACATGCCTCTGTATATGTACAAAAACCTTTCAGTGTTTCTTTTCATGATTGTAAGGGATCTGGCTGGGACATAGTTAACATTCTTTGTAGAAGCCTTTATGGTTCCATGTTTTGGATTTGTGGATAAACTTGTAATTTATTATTGTTGATAATACAGCATGCTTTGTCTATTAATGAACAATGCTTGCACATCCTCAAAGCTTTCTACTTTTTCAGTCTATTCTCAAAGTGATTAAGAAAGTGGTGTGCAAGAATTTGGGAGCAGACATAGCCAGGACAGTTGATTTGAACTCTCCAAAGGGAATTCCCAAAGGTATATTCCATACCATATAGTATTACTCCCATCTCAAAATGTTTGCTCTCAGAAAATGCTGGAGAACTAATTTAGTATCTGTTTCTGTTCATTTTGGATAAGACTAAGTCAATTTTCAATGAAAAAAAATCTTAGAGCAGTTTAATAGTGATTTTAGTTAAAGAAGATTAATTAAAATTCTGTAGAGGATAACAAACTTCTGTTATTAGGCCAACTGACGCAGATGAAAACCATTTGAGGACAGGCTTTGGGATCTCTACCCTAAAGCTAAATAAAGAAGGAACAGAGTAAAGATTTCCTGTTTGGAAATGCACACATTGTCTCGGTAGTTTCCTGGACCATTTTATAAGGAGTTGCTTTTCACAGCAGAAATACATAACTCAAGCACTTCACAACGTCAAAAAAATGCAAAAAATATCTGAAGCATAATATAAATGATCAATGATTCGGGACCAGTAAGCTATTTTATGGGATGAGTTAGGACACTCTTTACAAACCACTCGAATAGCTTAAAGCACTCCAAGACATAGCTGCATTTTTGCTGCATATTCTTCTAAATGATGCTCTTTTTTTAGCTTTTAGTTACATTGTGTACTTACTTACGATCTTTATAGATGCTTTTTTGAAAACTGAGATGATTCTTGAATTAAAACTATGTTAAATGCTGGCTCTTAACTTCAGATGTGCTTAGAAATGTGATACGTATCTGAATCTTAGTCTAGGGTCAGAATTTCATCCATGTGCCCCACTAAACATATTTGTGTAAATTACATTGAAAGTGAGATTGCTGTTAAATGTGAGAATTTTTTTTTTAGTATTTTAGTATTTTAGTCTTTTTCCAAGTGTGAGTACAGGAGCCCTCCTAGATAGGTTATATGAATGCCAGCAGCCTGTATGGCACAACAGAAACCAGGGCAAGGATAATGTGGCTTGGTTGATATATGTGTTCTGTCACAATATCATTATTAAATAAGACTTGATTGTCACAGGTGCCAGCCTAGTTTATTAGGGAAGCCCGTTCACCTGAACAAGCCTGTGAAGTATGACAGCATGGTTGCTGCCTCATTTGCAGTTGCAATGTCCCAGCTGAGACATTTATATGTTGAGAGAAGGGTGGGATGAGTAACTAGGATTAAGAGTCACTTGAGTCATCCCAGGGGAAGCACCTGTCACTCTGGAACAGAACCCTTGGCTTGTTTGAAGTGTATATCTATAACATTTATTTTAGGCTGCTGTGGTGATTTATCTTAGCTATAATTTAGAGTCCAAAGGCAATAAGTAAGGCAGGCAATTTCCACATACAGCCAATGACAAGAAGTAGGATCCTCCAGAGGGCAATTGAGAACATGCAAGTTAGATGCTAAAGTAGCTGAAAATGGATGATGTGCTTACTTCCTTCTGAACTTCATTTTCATCATCCATTAAGGGGAGCAAAAGTATTTTCTTTTTCCTCTCTCCCCACTGTTTCATTACATATTAATTGTTTTTCAGGTACATCTTTCTCTAGTAGCACAATGGCAATTTAAAATCCTGCACTTGCCATATGTAGTTTGTGTTCTAGGAGCAAACATATCCTGCAAGCAGTGAAAGGCAGGAAGGAATACTGCTCTAGTATGCATGTCTTTGGCTATCTTGGTATTGCTAATGGGGAATTGAAAATAGTTTTCTAGATCTTATTTTATTGCTACATTGACTATCCTGTTTGACCTTTGATGGTTGAACTGATCTTGCTTGAGGAAGAGTTCATTTCTGAGATTTGTGGACATGCATGCAGACATTACTAAGCCATAAAGACCTGAAAGAAGACATTGTGGTTCAAATTCAGTCCATAAGGCCTTATCACTGAGCTCAGCATACAGGTGAAGGAATCCATTCTTAACTAAGGTAACCAGCACAGGCAGGCTCAGAGCTAGCATGCAAGGTACTATGGCAACAATATAGTAAAAATGGAGAATCAGCTGTTGTCTAGCCTGTGTGCTGGTTTGAATAAAAGACATTAATTGCTAAATGTCTGTGCTTTCACCAGATTCTCAAGGGCTCATTAACCTCAGCAAAATAGCAGACTCATTAGCAGGCTTGTCTATGGATTAACCATTCAAGACTGATAGAGATTGCATTTGCCCAGGGTAGGTTAAATTAACTCCATACATTCAAATTATTTTTATCTTTTACAGAAGCTGAAGGATCTCTGGAAATACATTTCTGTAATTTCCTTCTATCACAGCTCAGCCAGGTTTTAGAAGCTAAGAAGGGGTTTTACTGTGGCTTAATTAGTGTGTCATAACTGGCATCAGAGTGGATTTTTCTCTAAAAAAGTCAGGATTGCAGGTTTGCTAGTTTTGCTCTTTTGTCCACTGTGGAGACCTTGAAAGGCACTCCCAGTTAGAAAGATAGGAGAAGCCTCTCAGTTATCTCCTTTTGATAAGGAATCCTGTTTTATCAGGTAAGACAACCCTTGTTCTGTTCCTTAGGACAGCCCCCTGCCCTCTCTCTGTCTGTCAGCCTTTTGGTCACTCCCACCCTGGTTCCCTGTTGGCCCTTACGCTCTAACCCCACCCTTGTAAAACCCCCATGTACCTAACCCAAAGTCCCAGGCCATTCCCTTCGTCTTTGCCTCTGAACTCCGGGACTGTGCTCACGTGTGGCTGAAATAAACATCTCTGTGAAACCCTCCCAAAGGCCATTCCTGTTTCTTCATCTGTTTCACCTCAACAAGAAAGAACCCCAACCACAACAGTCCCTCTGCCTTAAATATTGGTGGAAGGTCCAATGACAGTCTAGAAACATGTCTAAGATGATTGTTCTTCTGACATTCCTCAGATCTAAAACCAAGTTCTGGAAATTAGTGTGGAGCCAACCCTGGGCCACCTTTGTCTTTGAGACACTTATAAAAGAAGATTAAAAGTACAGGCAAGGTTCAAAAGAAACTTCAATCAGTTAGTTTAAAATCATGGTGATAACTCTACTTCACCCGTGTGTCTTGATTGCTTTTCCCCCCAGAGGAAGCCAAGAAGACCAAGAGTATCTTTCTTGAAGGTAAGAATAGCCCTGTGCTGTTTGGGCTGAGGAAGAGAATTCTGGCTTATTAGCAGATACAGACTTAATGCTGAAGCTAAATCACTCTTCTACATCACTGAACTTGATGCAACTCTGAGAAATGAGCAGTGGCTAATTCATTCTTTTAATGAGGTTTCTTCATGTGATTAATTGAAAAATAAATTGAGAGATCATAGATTCACAGAATAGTTTGGGTTGGAATGGACTTTAAAGGCCATCTAGTTCCACATGAACTGCCATAGGCAAGGACACCTTCCACTAGACAAGGTTGCTTCAAGCTCTATCCAACCTGGCCTTGAACAATTCCAAGGATGGGGCATCCATAGCTTCTCTGGGAAACCTGTGCAAGTGCCTCACCTTTCAGTGAAGAATTACTTCTTAATATCCAATCTAAAACTACCCAATTTCAGTCTAAATCAAGCTTAGTCCCCCTTGTTCTATCAGTATATGCCCCTGAAAAAAGGGCTCTACTTTAGTGCAAATGACAGCCCTGATCCTGAAGTGCCCCACAATCTTTTGCTGTGAATTGCAGAGCCTTCAGCTTTTAACGCTTGATCGGTTTCTACGCCTCTGCTCCTGAACTGGTGTGCAAACAGAGCATTAACTTTAAAGTTTCCTGGTACTCTCTTCTGATTTGAGTGGCCATTTTCTGTTAAGAAATCACAAGCTAACTAAAGCCACAGACAGAAGTATTGAAAGGTGCAACAAGAGCTAGATTTTTAAACTTTGATGTTGCTTACAAGTAAAATCATCACCTGTGAATTGCAATGAGTCAGCTTTCTTCTTACAAGTTCTGGATGACACCTGACAATGTTTTCCTTTTGAAAAAGGCACTTCTATATTTCTTACAGTTGGATATTTGTTTCCTGTTAGAAAAACTAACAAGGGGCTTCTTTCGAATCTTTGTGCACAAAAAAATATATGTAGGCAAGATTGTTTGTGAATGATACCACCTTTATTCAATAAGACATGTCTTAGAAAATAGGCCTGAAGTGTTCTCAAAAGTGTAAACCATGACTGTGCTCTACCCATCTAAGAAGATGACTTCTGTCAAGCCATTGATTTTTCTGAGCCTTCTGAATGATGGCTTGAGAGTTTTTGCTGTGCAGTAATTAGCCAAGGAAGAAGCAAATCACTTTTAAAGTTAGCCCGTGCAGGCATTTGCTGTTTGTAATATGCATTAAAATTAATTACACTTCGAATTTACTCAACACAAAGAGAAGCTAGTGAATCACAATTTGCAGTTCATTGAATAAATGTCAGTTATTGATTTCTGTGGTTCAGTACTAGTGAGGTAATGTCATGTTTGCTACTCATTAGAGGTGACACAGCACAATATATCATAAAATGTAATTAGGGAAACATCAATCATTTTAAAATATACAGCTAAGATTAAATGTATTGCAGTGCACAGAGAAACGAAAGGGCTCATTAACAACATAGTGTAATGTGACAGCAAGAGAGAGCCTGATTTTCAAAAAAAGGAATCTTTCCGAGTGTTGAAGATCATGACAAGCCTCTTCTTCATATTTTAATTAAGATTTTAGTCTGATTTTGCTTCTGCTGCTAGAACAAATGAACTTTCATGCTTGCCATTTTGTCAAAAAAATTTATGATAATGTTCATTAATTGTTGATTAATAAAAGTTCTGATTAAGGTTCTTTTAAAAGTGGTCAAATGTCTTTTTGAAAGGGGCTTTTAGCTCATCTTTGCTGAGATGTAAAATGTGATTTTTTGATCACAACCTACACCAATAAATCTTTATGATTTTTTGATATCTCAGTTGGAGAGAGTGACAACAAAAAGCAGGGAGAGAGGGGAAAAAACCCAAAGACTTACCTTGCTGTGAGAGAACTTCTGCAAGGAGCTAGTGGGCAAAAGAAAAAAGCAGAGGAAATGATAACATCCTAATACCCTTTTTAACACTCCTTTCTTTAGCAATGCAAGTAGAATTTCAGTAAGGGTGGTTCCTACAACTCTGTAAAGTGCAATTTGAGTCTGTGTGTTGCTAGAAATGCTTGAAAAGTTGAAGGCCTGTAGAGTAGGCTATTTTTAACTTGGAGGGATCCAATTCTTATGAATAGTGGAAAATGATCCTTTTATCCCTGCCTGTAGAGTCCCTCATCTGTCCTCTTCTAGGCTGCTCTTTCATCTGGGCTGCCAGGCTGAAGCAACAGCAGAGAAGTCTCCTAGGAGGAGAAACACTACCAAGTAGCGTTGCTAATTCTGCCACTAGAAAAACTTTAAAGTTTTCCTTACCTGAGAGAGCAATAGATTTTACAAGTAAACTAGTTTTAGGAAATGTGTCTCTGTGAGCAGGGGCCTTATTATGCTGTGTGCTGGATAAGAGGCAAAGATCTTCCCTAGCAGAGAATTTGCTTAATGATTCTTAGATATTCAGATCCTGAACATTATTGTAATATGAAGCAAACTATACCAGAATTTCCATTCACACTAGAAGTTGTTAGTTCTCAGATATCCATCCTTGTTCTCTCTCTTTCTACTTTTAGCAAAAAAGAGAAAAAAATTGGCCTCAATGGAATGGCTAAAACATTAATTTCATTTGCAAATATATTCCTTCTCTTTTTCTCTGTTTCTCTGCCCTTTTCTCAGGGCTACATCTGTGTTGGCAGCTTAACTCATTACTGAACTTCAAAAAGTTTCTTAAAAAGACTTAGTCAATACTCCCATGCCCCAATCCCTGCCCCCAGGCACTTCTGCTCAGTTAAAATTGAAAGCCAGAGCTAGAAGTCCTGGCACCAAGCCTGTCAGAGTTAATGGAGCATCTAGAGGATGCTCTTAGTCATGTGGTTATCTTTAGATAATCATGTGAGGAGCAGGTTGTTGGACTCTGTCCTTATGGGTCCCTTCCAACATGAGATATTCTATAATTCTACGATTCCATGACCCTGGCTCTCTGGGAACACTTGGGCTGGTGTCAAGCCTTGAATTTATCTCTCTGCCAGACTTTTTCTGTAGATGCAAAAACCTCCAGGGCTTCAGTCCTAAACCATCTCATCTGTAGGTCATGTTTTATTTTCATGAAATTAAATCCCAGTACCCATAGCTGTGCAAAAATGCTCTTTTACCTGTACCACCATGCCCTTTCTCCACTCTTTAGAGTGAGCTGTGCTCCCATATTTTCTATAACAAGTTTTTCAGAAGTATTCTGGTTCCTGTTGAAACTCCCATGTCTCTGGAAAGGAGATGCTGAAGTGGGAAGAAAGCAGACTGTAGGACTGAAGGAAGTGGATTGTAGTGCTGTAGGTATGCAGACCCTTCCCATTCCAAGCAGCATCATTGAGAAAAGGTTTTCTCTCGGCTAACAGGCTCTCTTGATTATATTGATCACTGCCATTTGGCTTTATGGAAATTGTCCTTTTAGGTAGATATTAAACAGAAGCTTACACACCTACCATGTCCAGGTGGAGGATGCATGGGTTGATTTACCTGGCTGAAGATTGGTCTGTAATGCTGCTTCAGGTAGGTTGGGTGCCCTGTTTGACTCCCAGCTGCCTCTTCAGCTGCATAAGCTGGGACTGCTTGTCACTATTGCAGTCTTGGTAGGGCTGATGAGTTTTTTTCATCCTCCCTTTTGCTTCTGGCCAGAACTTAATCCTGTAGTGTTCTCGAGTTGCCTAACAGACAGATTTCAGCTGAAAGCATAGGATGAGCATTGGCTGCCTGTGATTTTAGCAGCTCCTCTATTATGAAGAAATTGAAACCACATGTCTCACCACCCAGTAAAATGCTTCTAATTCAAATAACCTCCCAAAATTTAAGCATATACTAAACATTAAAGAGTGAGCATTCATTGTTGTTAGAGGGGATAAGATAGATAAATCTAGTGTCAGAGGTAGTGGTCTTGGGAACGAGTTGATCAGAAAGTTTTTTGGAATAAGAGGCATATATGGGGCATGACCTATGTGTAGGGTTACTTGAGGGAGGACAAGTCCCATGGTGTTCATGCAGAACAAAGCAGGAGTGAGAAATTCCACTGTGCCTGTTCACAAGGCAGAGACTTGGGTTTTGTAACTGGGGAGCACTGGCTGTTACTGAGGTCTTTATGTACTTTTGTCATAGCATTGAAATTGTCCACATTTAAAGGGCTATGGCTTGAAAAAGAAACAGAAACTTCAATATCTTGGTTATAAGCTAGGATTAAATTAGCATCCTAGTGACTCTTGTTAGAGTCTGTCCTAAGACTACAATAAAACCACGACCATCCCACTTTGCGCTATTTTTATTCTAAGCTGATTCTTTTTTTGGTCAGATTTTCTGGAATATTTGATATTAAGACAGTAGACAAGATTTTAAACAAAAATTTCCAGGTTGAGTGAAGTAAGTTTTAATGTTCAAAAGTTTTACTCAAGCAGAATAGGAAATTCTGCAAGATTTGCCTTTAATTTATCTATAATCCTATTTTGCATGCATATGTAATGTATATCTGCATATTGGACAATAATGTTGCAGAAAGAACTAAGTAAATTGATTGCTTATACAAATTCAGGCCCAAGACAGTAATTGCATAATTAATGTGTATTACACAGCTCTAGCTGAAAACTTACAAACCTTATCTAGTTAGCAATATACATTTAAATAATGTTTCAGAAGTCCAGGGAGACACTACAGCATGTGAATAAAAAGGCATTATTCCGTGCCTAGTTGAGTTGAAAGCACAGCCAGACTGTATGAATTTATTTAAAGCAATTGGCAAATGTGCCCCAGCACTTTCTTACAAAGTTAGCCATGTAGAGAACTTTTGTTAGCTTCCTTTTTATCTTTATTTTCAAGTGAAAGGAACAATTAAAGAAAGCATTTAACTAAATAAAGAAGAGAAGGCAAAGTAAAAAAATAAAAGATTGAGAGTCAGCCAGTCTTTCTGTACCATTCGAGAAGCAGCAGATGGAAATTGGCAGCTGGCCACCTTCCTCCATAGGTGAAGGCAAGAATCTGAGCTCTACCAAACAATGACTTCTCATAATGCATCAAAATTGCAAAGGCATCTATGTTAAATAACTTTGTCTTGGAAGCATGTGGAGGCTTCAAATCTATTATTACCTCTCACAACTGTTCATTTGGTGAGGGAGTCTTCTGGTTGCATATTGAGTTGCAGTACAGTCAATACGAACAGTTGGTCAGAAAGAGATTTTTAAAGACATAGTTTTGTTTTTGCAAGGTTTAGTAATCCTGAATCTCTCCCTCTCTAATGACAAATAGATGGATTTAAAAGCATTCATTCAACTGCTAAGCGTAGAACCAAAAAGGAAGAGGTGACAAGGACACAGGATTTTCTAAAATGTGATGTTGATTTTAGTCTTAGCCAAGAGATCTGAATCTGCCAGTGCCAGGAAAGTGTAGGATCACAGCATAATTCAGTTTTGCAGATATCTCTGGACATCTCATGTGAAGCATCCTGCCATTGGTGAGACGGAAATATCCAATGCTGCACTATGTTTGAAGGGAAAAACTGGATATAAGAGAATTTGAGAGTTACAGGGCAAATTGTCTTAAGTATAGAGGGATTAATCTCAGGTAACATTAGCCCCCATATGATTATCTTAATTTTAGCTAGTCACTCATGTTCTCTCTCAAAGGAGTAAAGATTCTTCAATAAAACAGTACGTAAATGTTGAAGACAGATTAGATTAATCTTCCAGATTCTCAACTGATGACACTTAGGCAGCTGAGACTGGCTGCCTAACTTTTAGATAGACAAAGTCTGGTGAAGTGAGTCCCATGTGTGATATTAACCTCCAGTAGCATAAAGGAATAGAGGTGTACTGTGTCAGCCTGTTTGGCTGGAAAGAAATCAGATTAAGTAATAAATAAAAAAGAATTATTGACATTAAAGTCGATGGTGTTTGATTATTTAGAGTCTGATGCATTAACATCTATTTCTTGTTTATAGTATATAAACATTTTGGAGGCTGCTGTTCTGCTAGATATTAACTTGAAAATTAGGTTCACATGATTACCAGATATTACCCCAGGATGTTCAAATTTAATTGCCATTATTCTCACACAGGAGCAAGGCAAAGAGTAGCCAGGCATCTTAGGATGTTGGAATGCAGGACTGAATGAAAGAACATTATTTTCCTTGTCATCATGTTTTAGAACAGAGAAGAGGAGATGAGAGACAAATCAATGTCTTACAATTGCAGTCTCCAGTCTCCCTCCTATTCCATTCTTTATAATGGATTTTGCACTACATACACAAGCCTGAAATGTGCTAAAAAAAGACCATGGTGACTGGAAATGGTAATCTGTGTGCTTTCTTCATTTTTAAGGGCACCATTGCAAAGCAATATTTCATCTGAAATGGAAGTGAAGATAGAAACTTACAAGCTTACATGATCTTGTGTCAAATTTGCTGAGTCCCCTGCTGAGATGTGGACAGCTTTCTCTGTTATGTGATGGAACACAGAGGGCCAGAAGCAGAGAGAGCTTAGACCTTTCCCACTGATATTTTGCAATCTGAGCTCGGTGACAGGCAAGCAATGTTTTGCATAGCTTCCCTCTCAGCATGTGGATTTTCTTTTCTTCTTTTCTTTTTTACTTTTTTTCTGTGTTTGCCATTAGTGTAATTTTCCCCTCCCACTTATCAACAATTGGCAAAAATATATTGCTTGATTTATGCTGAAAATTTGCTCTTAGAGCTTATAACTCAAAAAGTTATAAAGAGTAATTTGCAAGTCAAACTTCAAAAGCCACAAGAATTTGTTAAGATAAAAACCTTCAATTATATTCTTATTGTATTTTGTTGCATTCTGTTATATTATTGTATTGACTTGTGATTTATTTTTAATGCTCAGAATATAATCCAGTCTTCTAATTTCTGGACAAAGGTCAATCTCTGACTTCCTGCTTGAGTTTGCTTACTCTCTCATGCTCACATTCACCTCTCCCAGTAATCTGGATTCTGTCCTTATATCCTCTGTCTTACACTCTGTCTACTCAGATTCATATGTCCAGACATAAAATTTGTTCAACACCTCTATTCTCTCCTGTCTTCCTGCCAGTGAATTCATCGTGTTGCCAGGGCTGTACTCCAACTTGAAGCCCCATATTCAACCCTGGATGTTCTGATCATCAAGTTTGGGGTTTGTCTAATCAGCTGTTCCCTTCTAAAAAGTACATGTGGATACTGGATCTAGTCAGCATCTGCAGCATTTCAAAAATTTAGGGAGAAATATAAACTGCACCTTGTCTTAAATCTGGCAGAAAAAAAAGAGTCAGATGAATCTTGTCTCGCAAACAAAGCTTTCTTGGAATAGCCTACTAAGAAAGCCCAGAGTGACAGGCTGAGATGAACAGGTCTGTATTGCAGAAATCAAAGGAAAGGCAATATGGACTCTGCCTTTGTAACTTGTAGGACTTCTCAGTCATTTGTTTTTTCTCTTTTCACATTGGACATAGAGGGAGGACACTTGGAATGATGAGTCTAATTCAGTTTTTACGAAGGAGGTTAGAGGAAGAATCAATACAGATGTGACAATGCTTCTGAGGAAAATAATTAGTTAAAGAGAATTCTGAATGGATATGGAAACAAAGGACTGTGTCCCTTGAAACCAGAGTCAGGTAGAAGATACACATAGAAGTCTGCAGGTTGGCTTTCTGAGAAAAGAGTGCTTCATGATTTGTCCAGAAGTGCTACATCTCAAAGATACTATAAATTATCAAAATTTGTTCCTAAGAGCTGCAGGAGGAGGAAGCTGCAGTGATTAATTTTTTCAACACACTTTGTTTTCTTTCTGATTAGCCACTCAAATGAAGGGGAATATTTAATAATTTTTTCATGTGAGCTCTAGATGCAAAGATTCCTAAACATACAGACACTGGTGTGCAAGCCAAGGTCTACTTAGCAAAACAAATCATAATGAAGTCCAGTGATTAGTTATGCAAATCTGTGAAATGCAAAAACCAAAGCCCCAGACTCATATGTCTCTTTGACCATAGTGGCTGTTAGATAAATAAATATCTGTGCTTATATTTGAGAGGCACCACAGAAATATTTTAGAGTTAAAATTCTTTATGGGACAGGCAAGGATGAAAATGTTCAATCAGCGTGTCTCAACCATGCTGAAAATGCCAGAACAGACAAATGTCCTTGAAAAACTGTATCAGCTACTCTTCTGAGACCTGTCTCTCATGCATGCAATTATTTAGGGTTTTGTTTAAAATAGCTGGAAAAGTTATAAACACGGCTCCCAGCATGAACCTGGCAGGTACGCTCAACAGCCAGAAGGAGGAATGTTAAATAGCATCTACCCAAATCCCTAACTCGTGTGAAATTCAAGTGCTGAGGAGAAAATCAGGAGCTTGATGATTAAACGTAGAGAGCTGTCATTGCTGCATTATATTAAAATAACTTGCCTCTAGCAAGCCGCTACTATTTCTTCCTTTAAATCTGTCACTTTTGAGGAGCCTGTTACTCCAGCTGGCTGCATCAGTAGTTTTGGATCTATGTAAGTTTTACAGTGAAGAGGGCACTTATAGAGAGACTATTCATGAGCAGTAGGGGACCCATTAACCACTGAACAACCACTGGAATGTGCAAATTGTATTTTCCTGTTACTTAATAGGACTCATCACAATCAGAAACTTAAAGCAGAAATGATTCTCAGATGTGTTTTTAAGACACAGCAAGTCTCCAGGCAAAATGCAACTTATTTATTTATGGATTACTGTCATTAATAAACAGATACGAGACTTATCAAGCCGCAGCACTTTTAATGAGGTCCAGAGCAGACAGCTATTAAAGCTGCAAACAGTAGCACAATGGACCTGGCCTGAATGAGCAGAAGGAAGAGGAATAGCACATCAACGGCAAAGTCCCTGACACTGGAGGATGAGCAGAGGTTTCTCATTATAAAGACTGCTCTTTCTTTGTAGCCTTTGTCTCTCTGAAGCAGACTCCAGTGTCCTCCAATAGATCTCCATTAAGTTCGTGTTCTTTTTCTTGAAGCTAGAGGCATATTCTCTTCTACTTGACCTCTGGGATTTTTCTTTCCTCCACAAAGGGCAGCTTTAATACATCTTTGTGAGAAGCGATTTTCCTGTCACATGAAATTTTGTGCCTTAAAAACCAACCAGAACTCTCTTTTCTATCTGCAGCAATTTTCTTTATTTTAAACATATGTGTTTTTCACATCTCAACTGTGACTGACTGGACTATGAGACTATTAGGTAATTTGGAGATAAGTATCTGCACTTCTTTTTAATTTTTTTTTTTATATAGGTCTGTGACATAGGAATTCCTTGTTTCCCCAGGGAAAGGGCTCCTAAAAATTCTAAAAGTAAATGTTTTTTTTTATCAGTATACTAGAGAAGTGTATTCAGTTGCCATGTTAGTTTAGGATGATCAAAATGACTCGGGTTGAAGGCTTTCACCTATTGAATGTTTGGTCTCTGTGATGTGGTATGAAGAAAAAGATTAGTGCTCCACATGCAGACTCTCTCCTTTTCCTGTGTTTTCTTGCATCTCATCCTCAGAAACATCCTGTCTCCAGACATTAGTGTCCGACCTCTTTCCTCTGCTCATGTTTCCTGTTGAATTGGTGGGTGTACAAGGGGCACGTCCCTCCTTCCAAGCGTGCAGATTTCCTCACAGCCTGGAGCTTGCTGAATGGCCCTGAAAACTATGGAGATAAAATTTAGTCAATGTAGAAATTATTTGCATGCATTTTGAGGGCATTTACATGCTTGATGTGTATTTATGCTTGTGTGAATGTTTGTCGCATGGGTAGGCATGTCATGTTCATTCAAACAGCACTTCTGTTGAAGGTGGCTGTGAAATTAAGGGCCCTTAGAGTTCACTAGACTGGCTGGGGGTAGGCTACACGAGGTGTGTGCAGGAAAAGAGAACCTGAAATGAGAATGTCATAGTTTAGGAATGGTATTCTTCAATTTAGTCCTCCTGCAAAGCCACGTGCTGCTCCCCTTCCCCCTTCCAACTGGAGGCACAAAAAGCAAAGGTCGCTGGTTGAGATAAGAATAATTTACTGGAAACACCAATGAGATGAGAAAAATGAACTGTAGCAGCAACAATATTAACTACAAGAGTGTAGAAAAAAGAGAGTGATTCATATGCAAAACACTCACCACGTCCAACCTGACAAAACCACAACCAAAGCCACCCACACCAACAAATCCTTCAGCCATACTTGCTCAATGCCACGGAGCTCTTTCTCCAGGAAATGAGAGTCCCTTCTCCCTGCCCTCAGCAATGAATAAGGTGATATAGAATAGCTCCCTGTCTCAACCATGCCTCCTCCCAGCTACTGCAAAAATTAACCCTGTCCTGACCAGAAGCAGATCAGCCAAAAAAGGAAAAAGAAGGATCACGTCTCTAAAACACATAGGTTTGTATGGTTATGAATAAAGCTTGTGAACTTTATGAAGGGCAAGGGAAGCAGGGGGCAAGAGGCCAAGGGGCCAAGGGATGGGGAGAGAGAATCCGTGAATTTATATTTTCATAACAGAAATGAGTTGAAGGCCTCAGTGAAGAAGAAGCTACATCTCCTCTTTATGGTCTCCCCAGGTGACAGAACTCACAGGTAAGACATGGAAACGGAGGAAAGTCTGAATCATAGGCCAGCTGCTCTTTCCTCCAGAAACCCTTGTGAGTGTATCCTCCCCTAATGGGAAAAGGTGACTGACATGTCCAAAAAGGATAAAGTGGAAAATAAAATTACTGAGGGCATGGTGAAAAGGGCCAGTCTTTCTGCCTTCAGCAAGAGTCCCTGCTTCTTCTTAAGGTGCTGCTTCTTCCATTGCCAGGAAAGAGTCATTGCAGGTATCTTCTTTCTTCACAGGGGACTTTGCTTTAGGACTTTTCTAAAGGAAGAAGTGGAGGACTGTGAAGGACTGTGAGTTGTGTCATAGAGAAAAATGAAGCAAGAACTAGAAGAGGAGGTGTGAGATACCAATTCACACCTCATTTGTGCTCTAAATGCAGCTCATGGGACCCATTTAAAAATTCTGAGTGTTATTATTTTTGAATGCCAGTGTTTATAAAAATATTTATATCAATTAAATTCCTTCTAAAATACCGCCATTAAAGTGAAATGAAGTGGAATTGAAAAGAAAACATCCCACAGCATGCTAAAAGATGATTCTCATACCACTTGTCCTAAAATAAGTGCGTATGGAAAATATATGGTATTTCCTCTAAGACTTGAAAAATAATAACAGCTTGTGACTACTTGTTACTTTTGATCTTATTAACTGATTAAGAATGTTTCAGCCATCTACTGCAAACACAAAATTATATCTTTACATGGTAAATTACTTAGTCCATGTCACCTAGCTTGCTAGGAGATGGTGGTGGTAGTTTGCAACTAATTAATGAGTCTGTGTTGTATTTGCTCTAAAATCATATCCATCTGTGTAGATGATTTCAGTGAATTTTAACAGGGTCTCTATAAGATGTTATTACTTCTGTCATGCAGAGACAACTATATAACGATTTGCATAATTGTAGATGGAAGAAAATGTTAGCCTGCATATTTTAAACTGTTATATACATTTCCACCTCATTAAAGAAAATCACTGGAGCTAGGTAGCATACTCAAGTTGGAGATCAGGTGGCAAAGTATATACATTACACAATCTAATTTTCTACTGTTAAAGAGTTCCACCTGAACAAAACCAATAGAACTGACCTTGCTCACTGAAAAAGTTAGAAAACTCATTTAAAGAGTGCTTCTGTGAAAACACACACGTTCTTCTCTGTCATTGTAACTCTAACCTTGGGGATCAGTCACTTTGGATGTGCTAAAGAGATGCTTTCATGAACAAGTGATGATAAGGTTTAATATAATTAGGGATCTTAATAGGCAGAGAGGGAAGAAGGTTACTGTACTTGCAATGTGAAAGCAGAGGGACAGATTCACAGAGGGGATGCATGTACTCAAATCTGTAGTTTAGATCTTTTCTTCTTCTGCCTAAATCTGGTATTTTGTAAATTTTTGCTGGTGAGTATTTGTGGAAGTGCTCAATCTTGACAGCTCTGAAAGTTTCAGCACATACTACGTGCCATAACCTTGGCAGGACCTGCAAGGAGGCAGATTCTGCTAATATCACTCTTGAGATTTAGCTCAGACCTTGTGGCTGCTTCAAAAGGCTTCTGCAAATGGTCGTACATATGAACAAACACATGTACTTCTGACATGCTTTATCTAATCCAAAGAGTGGGACTACAACTTGACCCTCCTATTACTTTGGATAAGATGCTTATTCTTTTTCCACGTTTCCTTGATAGAAGAACAATTAAAGAAGTGAACTTTGATTACCCACATTTATTAGTTTCCTCCCTGGCTTTGTCTGATAGTGCTCCAGTCAGTTCTCTGAAGGATGAAGGCTAATGTAAGAGGCTAAGCAAAAAAATGGTGAACTTCATCCTTGATCTTGGGGTCAGGAGTGCTTCCTGTTCCTTTTTAGTTGGTTATTACAGACGTAATTTAGAGTTCTGACTAAATTCTTCCAGGGCAAGGATTCTTACAGGCACTGGTAGGAATTACATGTGATAAAGTGGTGTGCAGGGGCTCCCTGCTGGGGAGCAGAGTTTGAGCTCTGCAAGCCCCTGCAGGGTGTCCCTAGCAATTTCTTGATACAGACAGAATTGTCCAAATTTTGCATAGGGTCTTCCCAGTTCTCTCCCCAGTTTTAGCACTGGATTAGGAAGATACAAAAATGCTTAGAAGTACAAATTTCCAGGATAATTTCAAATGGCCTTGGGTACCTGAAGATTGGGAATCAGTGCTGGAGAGAGATGCAGGCTCAAGACTCAGAAACTATACATTCCTCTCTGGTCTGATAGTCTCCATGGGCTTTCAGTTGCATGTACCATATCAATTAGCAGCAGTCAATCAGTGGCAGATGAAAGCAATTACCTTCTGTTTGGGGCCTCCATCATCTGCTCACTGTACTACACCTGCACCAGAGGGATGTGAGAAGGCAATTAACAAACAATAGTAGTTGCATTTTCTGAAGATGACACAGAACCTGAATGAGAATGTCTAATAAAAGCATGTCCAAGTCCATAATCTCAACTTCTAGTATAACAGAGATATCTTCACTACTAATTCTGCACTGAGATTTAAAAATATAACAGAGATTCCATATTTTTTAATGAACTGTATATTATAATCCAGATTTAAAGGAATCACACTTTGACTGTGCTATGATTTAACTGAAAATGTGAAAGACACGATTTTAATCAAGAAAGGTTTGAAAAAGACTGTCAGTGGGTAGTTTTTTTGGCAGAGAAAGCAGAAGAAATAAATTTCATGCTCCTCTTTTGGTGCATAATGTGTCTGGAATTAAAAGTTTTGAAGTAGGCTCCATTGTATATCTTTGCCTACTGTAAAATTCAGCAAAATTAAAATTCAACATGCCTCAAACTATTATTTTGTGATCAGTAGTTCTCATAAATATTTTTATTAGGCTGCCATGGTCTTCCTACAGTCCTACTTACATTGGGTGAATTTGGTGAAAAATGAATGTGGGAACAGATATTTTTGAAGGCTGCAGGTTTTGTTGCAGGGGTGGAACTGATATTCAAATAAGCAGTTAGGCAAATGGATATTATATAAGCTCAGTGAATCATGGAATGTGATGAATGGTACAACACCTAACTCATTACACCAGGAGAAAAAATAATCAGTTAAAAACATGTGACATGCCAAATTTATTTCAAAACAGGCAATTGCATTTACTATACTTTTAACACGTTTCATACATGCATCATCCAAGTATTCCTTTATGAAATAACATGTTTTTCAAGTTAGAAAGCTGAAAAAGGAAGGGTTTTAATTGCTATTAACACAGGCAAAATAGCAATCATGCAACGTGTTGACACTGGAAAACAAAAGATTAATCATAGTCCCTTTTGTTTGCCAATACTGCTTTTCCTTGTGATTTTAGCAGATGTGTGTGAAAAAATCCAAAGGCACTGCAAGGCCGTGGGTAGTTTTGTCACTGATTCAGTACCATTATATTTTCTCTGTGATACTTATCATTAGATAAAAGCACTGAGTTGGGGCAAACTGATTGATCAAGGTCACCGTAGAAGTATTTTTTGAAATACAGGCAGCAATGTCCTAAAATGGCAAGCAAGTTCTAGTTCTGTCATTTAGATGCATGAGCAAAACTTCAATAAACAGGAGGAACAGTGAACATTTATAAAACTCCTGCCCTGGGTCTGCTAGTGGTAGTCTCATTTGTCAATACAGGGCCCTGAAAACTCAATGCTAAGATGCTTCCAAATGAATTTTGATTCTGCAAGGAGCTACTCACCACAGGAATGATTTGTCTTTACTCTGACTTGCTCAACTTTGTAATGCTTCACCTTTTTATTTTGTAAGCTGTCCCCAAGCAAAGTTATGTAGAGTCTGTTGCTGATCCTCTCTCTCATATGCAAAAGTACTTGGAGGACAAGAGAGGTGATAGCATCAGTTTTTGAAAGAAGACTATGTACATCTTTGGTTCTGTGTCAACTTTCTTTTTATCTCAGAGTCTCCAACAGGTATGGATGAACTAGATGTTTCTATAATGTCCAGAATGACAATTTTATATCTATATATTCATCAAATACTCCCATGAGCTCTGCTCAGGGACATTAATTTGCACATGCTGCCTGCAATACAAGCACAGAGCAGGAAGACAGCCCTTTCCCAAATACTATTCCATATAAAAAGAAGTGGCTAAAGACAAGTGGGAAGTAAAAAGGAACAATAAGATAAGACTGAGGGAATCTTGAAAATGAACTGCAAAGATGTCTTGCTTAAAGTTTATGGGATCATTTCACAGTCATGGGGGAGGCACATGACAAAGTGTGGCAGCTGTTACCTGAAAATGCAGCAAAACTGGCTCTGAGGCTGAGCATCAGACAGGATAGAATGATGGTGGTGGCTGGTAAGAAAGGAAGTAAGGGACGAAAAACACTGTTTTACTCAGATTGTGCCTCCTCTCAGATGAGGCTCAGAGTCTTCACTGCTTGTTCTCCTTCTGGTCCAAAGACTTGCATTCTTACCCATTCAGTGGTGCAACTTCAACAGTGAGGGAGGCCAGTCCCTTGTGCTCACTACTGGGCAGTCCACAGTGCTTGGAATGCCCTCTTAAGGATGTAGGGTTTAAAATCCTCCAGGCTGAGACTATTTTCCCTCCAAAGTTGTGCTGCTGTTGGCACATTGGGTTAAAACACCTTTCCAGTCCCCGATGGTCACTGAAGAGAGGCTGGAAGCTAGCTGCATTGTCTTGGTTGCCTGAAAGAGTCTATCAGAGAGGTGCCTTGTTGCATTGTTCACAGAAGCAGGCAAGTATTTTGGAAGGGCTGGAGCTCTGGTCAGATTTTCCTTATATTCCGGGGCTGAGCACTTGATATCGGACACAGCCATAACCCACTCTAGTGTCTAATTTAGTGGTGTGTGTTCTGCACAAGAACCTTCTGATGGAACATTGTGTGAGTTATGGCTGTGTCCGATATCAAGTGCTTAGCCCTGGCTTAGCCCTTGAGTGTGCAGACCACGAATTATTTCTTTCCTTCCCACTTTTGGTGTTGCTGTTCCCCTCCTCCTTGACCTATTGCCTGCTGATGCAGTTCACCTCTACTATTTCTTGACCAGCACGTTCCACCAGTTCATTATGAACAACCCGTGCCTTTGTGAGAGCACATTTTAAATGGTGCTGGCACTGTTGTCACTGGTGCCAACAAATGCATGCCAAATTTCTAGTCAGTGTCTATTGCTGAGAGTGAAAGTATTTCTTAGGATGAGAGTTGTGAGATGGATGAAAAGAGCCCTCACCCCCATACTGCAGCTGTATTCATCTGCCTACCTGGTGTGCTCAGTGCAGAATTTTCTTGGATTATACAAATGCTGATGGGTTTTCCATGGCCACATAATCACTTGCTCCACTTACCCCCATCTATATTACTGAGGTGTCACACGTGTATAAATGACATAGTTTTATCAGTTTCTGAGAGCTTGCAAAGTCTTTTTGATGCTGGAATTAAATTTGCATTTTTGCTTTATATTGCATGAGGGTTATTTTTAAAGTTAAGATAAAATGCCTTTTTAGTTTTTTTTTATTTGCCTCTTAGACTTTCCCAATGACCTCTGAGGGACATTCACCATGTTGGGTGATTTGTACTAAGGGACCTATAATATTTTAAACTTTCTGTGTCCATATAAACTGATTATCAAAATAAAGACTCCAGCTTTTCTGTCTGGCATCTCACTGGAGTGTCCCTCATGTAAAGATTTTGGAAAACACTGGAAGATTTTGGAAAATAGTGGAACTAGCCCAGGCTAATGATGAGAACTTGTTAAGAGCAAAAGGAATATCATTATTTCCTGACAAGAATTAGGTCTATGCCCAGTTCTATCCAGAAACAGTTTCACCTGATCAGTTGTGATTGTCTGGAGCTGTTTACCTCTGAGTACTACTTCTACACTCTTTCGTAGTTGAGAGAAGGTAGAAAGAGCCTTTGTGGCTCGAATCACTTCAACAGGAAGGAGAAGGTATCTAAACTTTAGAAGAAAAATGCATCAAAATCACCCATTTATTTTCTTAACCATTAGAAGAGCCCTCAGGCAGTTGGATGAGATGTGAGCATCTGGTAATCTTCGCAAGCCTCACACTAAGGAAAGTTAACCCAGAGAAGGAGGGTCCTTTCTTTTCTCCAATACAGAGACTCACTCTTTTGTGAGCAGTGAGCCTCTTTTTCAATGTGAAATCTTCATCTGTCTCTAAGTCAACACATGCATAGAAGGCTGCCTGCACATTGGATTCCAGGAGGAATCATTACCAAAGTACATTTAAAAGATCTGTATCATCAGAGTTGAATCTGAATTTGTTCGCCCTTAAGCAAGATGGCCTGAATGTTGAAAGCAATTTTGAAGGTAAGTATCTGAAAATCCCAGAGACTGACTGTTTGATTCTTCAGGTACTTTGGCACTGTGTCCCAGGGGCAGTCCTTGTTTATGGCAATGCCCTTTCCCCTGCTTTTAACAATGTATCTGAAAGCCTGGTACATGGCATGAGTACAAATAAAAATTACTCTCTTCGTGTTTACTGAGCTCGACAGGATGCATTTGTGATTTTGAAGCACTACTCAGCAAATGGTGGAAGAAATATGAAACTCAGCAAAACTTGATGTTTTTTTACGTCTTTTGTTTATTATTGTGGCATACTACAAAGTAAAGATCACTTGACTTCACAAATTGTATTTGCTTTTGTGAAAAAAGAGCTAGAGCTCTCTCTTTAAAGCAAGCTTAAAAACCGTCAATATTTTTTATCCTTCCAAAATCCCTGAAAGTTTAGATGATCCAGTAAGGGGAATACAAAAGTAAAAACAACCCAAAAGTACAAAATAAGCAAGAATAAAAGGTGCATTTAACCTGAAAAACAATTCACACAATGTCTTTTGTTTTGCTGCTGTTAAAATTAACTACAAATATATGTAGCGGTTTATATGTCACCTCAGAGGATGGCTGCAAAGATTTGTATGGAGTCGCAGGACACTAAGCCCATTGAATCCACTCCAAAATGGCTAAGTAGCTTGTTGTGCAGCCAGCAGCAATAGATATTTTGATAAATATTTTTTTTTTACCTTAGTAGTCTTGGGACTAGTCACTAGATGGCACTGTTTTTGCATGTCTGGAAGGTAGGCAAGGTTTTTTCCACAGAAAAATCCAAGTGGCTGATTCCTTTGAATTCTACTTTATATCAGTAGATGGCAGATTTGAGCTATTTATGGAAAAAACACAAAGGCTTTGATGGTCTGTGTTGCTTCTTACAAAAGCATTTTAATTTATTTTTTCTTAAGCCTTCTAAATGTAAAATATTATACAAAAATAAAAATTCCTGTCTGAAAAAAGGACTTTTGTTTAAAGCATTTGTTTCATCTTTTTAAATTGCAAGCAGAAATATACAGGAAAGTAAAAGTCTATTAAAACCATTAATAAAAAAGGAATCAAAACATAAATAAGAGCACACTTCTAAAAACTATTTCCAGGTAGTGGCAATAAAAAAAATTCTAATATATAAGAATACTTAAAAGGCAAAAATAGAGAAATGTGTTTTGATTTAAAAATATACGACAAGGATACTTTTCAGTTCTGTGATACTTTCAGCCTAAGATCATAAACCTGTCTATTTTTTGTCTCTGTGAACCCTTTAAAATATATTTACAGAGGTGAGTAAAAGGGGTGCAAAGAAAATTATTGCTTCATAACATCGATTTCATTTTTGGATGCTTGTGCTCTCTCTAGAGCAAGAAATCAGGAAAGTAGGATTGGCTTCCCTAAAATCAATGAAAAGTGTTTTTCATGGAGCAACATTTTTCAGCCTTGCTGTCTTGAGGATCCTAACAATCACACCCGAAATTTATTTGCCAGGAAGCAGTATGTTTACCTGGTATGGGTAAAGTTCCAGCTAGAGACAGTTGGGTTAGCTCTGGAGAATGGCCACAGTTCATGTGCTGCTTTGTCTGTGTAAATTAACTTTCAAAGGGTTGGGTGGTGAGGCTGCTCCCAAGACCTGAGCTATTACCTCTGCAAGCAGTGCACCACAAACCAGAGCCAAATGAAGGACTGGAATTGGTCTTGTCCCCTCTGATATGCTACCATGGCAGCAGGTGCCTTCATCCACTTGGACTTCACAACTTGTTATTTTACTCTTCCAAACTGGTATAGAGGTCTCACACTTTTTTAAAGTTTTTGGTGTTTTTTTTTTTTTTTTTTTTTTTTTTTCCCAGATACAGATATGCTGCTGAAATTGTTTCACCTTATGTAACAGCCCAGTGCAGTCACCCAAGAAGCAACATCCCACGCTCAGCTCCCACATTTCCTTGGGGAGGCTGCAATCCATGTCTCACTACTCCCTGGTGGTACTGTGAACACCTGACTGTGGGGTGCTGGAGTGTGGAAGCTCTCTTTTCACTTGTTCTGTGGATGGTGCACAATAAAAAACATCACTGGTGTAAGAGCAGGAACATGAGTGCATTCCCTGAGGGATGTGGGTTCTGGTGTTCTGCTAAGTGGGTGCATGACACGCATTCCTTCTGCTTCCAGCACCTATGAAGTTAACCATTTCCTATGTAGTGGAAAACCTTCAGTAAGAGGCTGAGGACCATAAGCAGCCAACTACCTGAATGTGAGAGCCTGTGTTTCTCAGACTCTCTTTCGGGATGCTGGTGTAGGCTTGAACCCTTTTATGTGAAGGTGGGGATTGAATGTGGGTCCCCTCTGTTATCTAGACCTGCTGTAACTACTGTGCAAAGGCAGGAACAGAAACCTCCTCTTCTGGTGCCTTTTCATGCAAGCTGTGGAAAACATAGTGTTTGATAAAGACCCTATTTGTGTAGGTGTGTTAGGTGAAAAACATGAAACTGAGAGGGAGTTAGAGTGGGTTTCTGAATGTTAATTGGGCTTGGGCGTGAGATGGAGCTCATCAGTGCTGTCAGAACTGAACATTTATCTGTGCACACCCAGATCTTCAGGCATCGAGGGAAGTTTGATGTAAAAAAGTATGTGGGTACTTTTGTAACTAGGAGAATCCAGGAGAAACTAAAGAAAGGTTTTGTCTTTGTATCCTACAGCCCACATGCTGATTCTTGCAGACACCTAACAGCTCTTTTGAATCAATCCTAAATAGTCAGCACAAGAACTCAGAAGAAATTAATCTATATGCCTAAACAGAACCGAGCAGACATTAATTCTTGCTCTTCTACACACCTGGAAGCTCATGAAGACACAGCAGACTCCAGTGGGGCTTAAGTTGCATGGTCTGGCAGAAGGATAGCAGAGATTAAACCAGAGTATTACACCTAGAGCAGACAGATTCCCTAAGGGATGTGTGTGTAGAACGGATTAGGGAAACCTGGATGAGAAACATACAGTGCATAACAACTCCAGGCACATTACACTGATGCCTGCTGCTTGGGCAGGATAAACACAATTAGTTATACGTGCTGAGCTAATCTGGCAAATCCCATCCCAGCCAATTCACTGAAATTGCATTTTCCTGCTCTCCCTGCACTTGTTGTGTAGACATTCCCATGCCTAATTTTGGGGGCTTAACCAGAGCATCTGCACAGAGATGCTGGAGGGGATCATAGCAGGAGTTATGCCCTCACATATTCTGCTTTTCAGACTTCCAGCAAATGCTGTCCCTGTCTCAGAGTGTCTCTGAGCTCCTGCAGTTCCTGTCAAAGCCAACTCAGTACCCTGGTCAAATGCAAGTGTGAGATTAGGCAGCATTGCCCTCAGTTTTAGGCTAGGGCTCATTTCAGGTTTTATTGCGCAAAAGATACATGCTGAAGTTATTCATCTGAGCATCATCTCTCTAGAGAAGAGACATTGTAACCTCCAAAGTGATGGTGCATATCCAGTTCCTCATTTTGGACCTTCTGTTATGACAAGAGGAATTTCCCTTTATTCCCCTTGATTATGAAGGGGCTCAGAGCTGAGGCAGGAAATTTACCTTTGAGGGTCTCATTGCTAGCTGAGGTGAATTCCATACCGTCTCTGCAAGAAAACTTGAAAATACAAGGAATCCCCTAGCTGACAGCTCTACCTAGGGCTATAGGCACTTCTGAGGTGCTGCCCTCTGCTTCCTAAATCACCACAAGTGCTTCATCATCACAATTCCTTCTGGAATATCTTGGGTAGGTTATAAAATCTTTCAGATTGGGATGGACCTCAGAAGGTCACTAGTCAAACACAGTACTAGCTCAAGACCAGTTGTGGGGTCAGATAAGGTTGCACAGGGCTTAATCTAGCTGGAAAACCTTCTCTGGGCAACTTCTTCCATTGGTTGATTTGCCTGAGAATGAGAAATGCTTTCCTGATACCTGCCCAGAAATTCTTTCTCTCTTACCATGTACTGTGGTAAACAACCTGTGTCCATCTTCTTGATGATCTCCTCACAGATGCTGGGGTACACTGCATAGTCCCTCTGATGCTCTCTCTTCCCCAGCCTGCAAAATATCTACTTCTCACACACCAACAGGAGCTGAATTCCCACTAGCCCAATCCAGAACATGTAAGGACCCCTTGGTCCCAGAGGAGCAGTGCAAGAGCAGCAGCTATCTAATTTTTAAGGGAAGTATCTCTACGTCTGTTAGACTTCTGTTTCTTCTCCCTAAAATTTCCAAGCATGGGAAACAAGGTCAGGTGTTCTCTCTGTGCTGTGTGTCCCAGTTTGGCCTTGATCAAGACTAAGCTTTGTGGGTGTTCTAGTATCAGGCATCCAGCTAGGAAACTGAAAAAGAAGATAGAAATGTGTCTTGAGAGATATTCAAGGGATATCAGTTCTTGATCCACATCCACTATAACTCAGCTGCCTCCTAACTACATTCTTCACCAAAATGTACACTCATATGGATATCACCAGATCTTTGTTTGGCTAGCTTTGCATACTCAGAAACTGTTATTTCTAGAAGGGTTCAATGCTCAGGGCTCAATGCTCCTATTTCAGCAAGGCTACTGTTTCTTCCAGCAGTGGGTCTCATTAGAGTGAACAGAAGTATTTTTTCTCTCCTTTTGTATTCAGTACAAAGCAGTGTGGTTCTGACATGACTGAGTTTAAAATGAAGCAAACCCTAGCATCTGCATTTATGACAGAAACTGCAGTTTGTTTTTGCCACTAGATCTATACACAGCCTCGAGAGCTGACTGTAACCAGATTGCAAACGAGATGCCTGCACTGGTATTGTTTAAATTTAGAGGCTACCTTGGCTTTTTCTCAAGTGTCACACCTGCAGCTCAAGTGTCACACCTGCGTCTGCAGCCTCTCCACCAGGACGAGGTTACAGTCACAATGTCCTCTTTTCTGTTCTGCTTTAAACTGTCTGATCTCCACCTTTGGTGACAAATTTGCACAGCAGCTCTAAGCTATGTGGGAGGTATTTCTGTCTGTTGTGCACATCTGTTTATGTCCTGTCCTAGTCAGGGTGAAAAGTCAACAAGGAATCTGGCTCGTCTGCTTGTCCCCACAAGCCCTATACCAGCAGAGGAAAAAGTCTCCCCCTCCTCTCTTTCACTTGCCATTAGACCAGCCCCAGCCTAGGATGTTAACAAGGGCTGGATTTTGTCTTAGTTTACTTATTTGACAAATGTGGGATTCCACTACTGCCTTGGCAATAAGCACTTTTTAAAATGTAAATTTCTCAGCTGCAAGGAATGGCATTAAAAAAAAAAGTATATTCAAAAAGCAACTGTCTAAATCAAAGACTAATTGGCTGCCAAATTATGGGTTTATGCAACTCCCTCATCACAGCTTGTTTTGCTTTTTTACCAGAGGTAAGTAAAAATGCATCAGAAAACGCACAAAAAATAATTTTGTTTTCCTTTCATAATAAAACATGTGATGTCAACCCATTTAATTTGAAAGCTCTTGCTATCTACAGTGAAAATTTGTCCATCTGAGGTTGCCTGTCCAGCCAGAGGGAAACAATCCTGTGATTAAATCCGATTTAAAGGAAAACTGAGGCAAGGAGCATGGTCAGCAGCCAACTATTGAGTTTCTCAGGAACGGCAGCAGGTTCCTCAAGGATCTGAGATCTGTCTTCCTGCAGAGGGTTCAAAGCAGCAGCACTGAGATCATCTTCCCCTAAATGCACGTCAAAGCACTCAGAGATTCACAGTCTTCATGTACTGGGGATTTTTTTGGTGAATGCCCTTTGGGACTGGGGCCATATAGGGACTGAGTGTGCAACTGAAAGCTCTTGAAATCGAAGTGCAGCTGTTGTTTAACTTTATTGCTCAGGTCTCCATGGTGGCCTCAATCTCACATCCAGGGAACTTAATGGGAGGAAGAAATTAGTTCCTTGACAGATGTTCACAATCACATGGGTGAAATGCTTTGAACCATGACCCACGAAGCACTGGGGTTAATGTTAGACCTGAGGTATATTATTCTGGGTCACTGTCTTTGTGGCTGACCTAGTACCAGTGTGGAATTTGGAGACAATGTCCCTGGGATGTAACAGGAGTCAGATCACATTTTCCTTTCTTCTTTCTTTCTTTCTCTCTGTGACAGTTCCTCATCCTGCCTCAAGCTCTGTACTTGCCAGCCTCTCAAAAACATCATATGCAGCAGACTACCTGGATGCAGTGATATTCTTCTCTATATGACCTTGCAATGATGTTTTTCTTCCCCAATTCATAACCAGGACTTTTATCTTAATCCTTTGTTGCAATCTCAGCATATGAATTCACATTTGCAATGAAGAACAAGGATTCCAGGTAAATTACAGCAAAACAGTGAGAGTTTCTAGTAAAGCATTTACCTTATTTCTTCAGGTTTAATTTTTACCTTTTCCTCTAAGTTTTCCCAGTGATACATGTTTAAAAGAGTAACAAATCCATTGCCACTGGGGAACCATATGCAGAACACTATGCTGCAGAACGATTACTCAGGAATTCCCATTAATAGTGGGATAACAAATCTGATTCTCCTGTTTCAGCAACACAGTACCTTACTAGAGGATTGGGGAAGGAGGTAAGGGGAGGTGTGGGGAGTGTGGTGTGGGAGCAGGCAGAGGGGCCCATATGCAGGATAGTGTCCCCATATTACCAGCACTAGGGCTTTGTGAAACAATGAAGGTCTTATCCAGTAACAGGCTTGCGCTGTGTATGCACACACACTAACCAGGCTCACCTTTGAAATATGCTCGCTGGTAAGCAGCACATTAGAAAGAGAAGGGTACAAATACCATTTCAAGAGCTTTTCCAACCATGGTGCATCTTTGCTATGTCAAAAATAAACTGCAAAATGAAAAGATGAAGAATAAGCCTACCATTTTGCGTCCTCACCTCTTAAAATAAAAGAGTAGATTTAAACCACATAAAAATGTTCTGCCATGATGAATTACACATTTATAACCCTATTTAGTGGAGTATTTTACCTATGTAATTTTAAAACTGTCACTTTGACAAAAAATATAGATGAGCAAGTTGGCCTTTCACATTTAATGTTTTCGTTCTTATTTGCAATTCACCAGGTTCAGCTTTGATTAAAGAAGTGGTATAAATGGAATGCATAATGGTCAGGACTTGATGAACATATTACTCTGACACTGCAGGATAAGACTTTTTCCTTTGTATAAGCAGATTTTGTTTCTTCACCTGAGAAACTTCTTGATCCTGGGCCTGCTGGCTTTATTACATCTGAAATGCATCTTTAACTCCAAATTTGTGCAGAATAATGATTATTTTACTTAATGATTCAAAAAGTATAAGACAAAAATCAGTGGACGCACATATTTATAAGACTTTCCTTTAAAAGACTTCAGGGAATGAATCATCCTATGAAGTCTGACTTTGAGTCTAAGATGAGGTGTAGCTGCTTCAAAAGATTTTCTGGCCAATGTTAAGAAGTGATCAGAAGAGGCTCTGCTCTGGACACAGCATGTCCTGTTAACAGTTGATTTTTTTTTCTACAGTAGATGCTGTGAGTGCTTGGCATAAAGTGACCCTGAATTAGCTAAGAAGAAATATTTCCCTCTCTCTCCTACGTGTGTCTTCTATATGTCAGAGACACATTTTTATGTCTTCAACTAATTTTTCTCTGGAAGTTTCAATTCTTTCAGGTGAAGTTAAAACTTGGGAATAAAATCCCCAAAACAACTCCAAACCTCAAAACCAACCAAAAGAACAATCCCCTAGAAAGGCTTCCTTTAAAAATAGTTACTCAAACACCTTAATGTTTTGTTTTTCAGTAGACATGTTAAATACAAATTCTCTTCCTTGTGACTAGCTATAAGAATGACACACTGCATTCCAGCTCCGAACTCAAAATGGTTTCCTAATGGAATCACTCTGTATCAGTATTTAACCACTGAGGATAATAAATCCAGATGATCCTTCAGTAAAGACCTCAGGTGTGTTACTGGATTAGTGACTGTTAAGACAAGTACCTCAGCAGGGAAGTTGGCAGCCATTTAATGACTAATGGCAACTTCACACAATTATCTGTCTTTAGTTCTCTTTGATTAAATGGATCCGCCTCTCAAGGGTCAGTGACATCAGAGTTTGTTTTAGGATCCAAGCTTACCAGCTTGGATAAAATGAATATAAATAAACAAATGAATAATAGTAAGTCAGATGTGAGAAACAAAAGAGATAACAGAATTCAATTACACTATTTAGAGATGGTCCTGACAGAAGGCATGAAAGATCTACCTATCTAGGAAGACTAATTTTAAGAACAAGTGTGGTGGTCCATTGAAGCATTCATTCTTCTTTTTTAATTTCCTTCTTTGGATGTTGCTTTGCAGTAGACCACTTGACAGGATCCTTGAGCCAGCAAACAGATCTGACACCTGGCTTCCAGCCCCTGTTCCAGGGAATTCCATAAGCAGTTTATACAAAGCTGAACAGTATGAAGAAGAAATATTGAGTTGATAATTTTAGATAATGTACCCTGTGCTGTGCAGGAACCTTTCTTTAGAGGCAGAAGATAGGGGTCTGAGTTCATTTTAAGAAGAGCTCCTGTGTCAGGGTTGGTGACACCTAGAAGAAAGAAGTGGTTGTTTCAGGTATTTTTTTATGCCAGTCTAAGTTTTAGAAACCCTTCCCAGCCGAAACTATTTGTCAAATTAATGTTGAATTCATAAAATTGTTTTGGAATGGATGAAATTGCTTTTTGGAGATATGAATAGTTCATTCACAGGAAGAAAAATGTGCCCAGCTCTGGCGGATTATATTGGCAGGAATGCACCCAAATGTTGCTAGAAATGACTTCCAGGATGAGGAAGAGTGATGAATCCCACACTTAACCTTAAAAATGCACTTAAAAGCTTTCCTGAATGCAAAATATATTCTCATTACTGGAAGCGCAGGGCTGAATTCTGCTCTGCTTTATATCCTCATGTACATCCAGGCAGGCTAAGTGCCAAAAAAAAGCAATATGGAACACTTTTGCAGAAGTGTTTGCTACATCTCCACCTATTTCCAGAGGAGTTTATTCTTATGCATGTTTCTCTGACAGCAGAGAAACAGGTCCAGTTTTCTAAAAAAACCACTTTGAATATCAGCAGTCAAGGGAGGGGATTGTCCTGCTCTGCTCTGAGCTGGGGCGGCCTCACCTCCAGTGCTGGGGGCAGTTTGGGGTGCCACAATGTAAGACAGACATGGAGCTATTTGAGAGTGTCCAAAGGAGGGCCATGAGGATGGTGAAGGGCCTTGAGGAGAAGCCGTGTGAGGAGCAGCTGAGGGCACTTGGTCTGTTCAGCCTGGAGAAGAGCGAGGGGAGCCCTCAGTGCAGTTACAGCTTCCTTGTGAGGGAAAAGGAGGGGCAGGCACTGATCTCTGCTCTGGGGTGACAAGTGACAGGACCCCAGGGAATGGCCTGAAGCTGTGTCAGGGGAGGTTTAGGTTGGGCACTGCAACAGCTCCCCAGGGAAGTGGTCACAGCATCAAACCTTGACAGAGTTCAAGAAGTGTTTGGAAAATGCTCTCAGGTGTGACTCTTGGGGATGATGCTGTGCAGGGCTGGGAGTTGGACTTGATGATGTTTTGTGGGTCTCTTCCAACTCAGCATAATCTGTGATTCTGTGATTTTTTTATATCACTCTGTCTCATTTGATTTGCCTACAGAGGTTGTTAAACAGAACGTCTCCAGTGAGGTAAATGAAATCTTTTGCTAACTCACCAGGACAATGAAGGTATTTAAGTCAAATAGGACTCTTCCAGACTGAGTGTGACACATCTGCTGTACCTTTTCTTCCTTCATTGCCATCATCCCACTTAACTCTGGCTTGATTAACTGGCTAAGTTGAAATGTTGAACTGTAGCTGAAATTCTTTCTTTTCCTATCAGTTCTTGAAAGGCCAAAATGATAAATGGGATTCAGATCTCAAAGCTTCACTTGTATCACAAAATGTCAAACCAGCTACTAGAGGGGTTCAGTGTTTCTTAAAATCTACTACATTCCCGCTGTCTCTATCTTCTTCTGCACCTGTGGAGCTGCATGTGACAGCACACCTTTCTATTTTTAAGGCCAGCCTCTGGTTGTCTTTACTTGTAGGCTGTAGAAGATTTTAATATGTGTCTTTGGCCTCTTCTACTTGCCAATATCCAGCAATTCAGAGATCTAATGCACAAAGGTAAGAAAATGAAAGGACTATATTTTGAAATTATAGAACTAACTATACAAGAAATACATAGAAGATCTGGCAGTATGTCAGCTCCAACTTGAACCTCCTGTTGAATGTGCCCAAAAACCCTTTCCATGACTAAAACTCTATCACACCCATTTCCACAGCAAGCGGTTAACATATTAGAAAAGATAAAAAGATCACAAATGGTGTATTACATCTCTAGAGAAACCAAGAGAAACATTGGTTAAACATTCTAAGGTCATTTTTGATCCCAGAAAACAAACTTATTTTCACCATGATGAGAAAGACAGGGAGTCTTAAATTGCTCCTTTTTATTGGATTTGGATGGAATTACCTTCTGCCCCCTGAAATCTATGGGATTTTTCCAGCCTGAATATACAAGCAGGACACAATTGAGCACAAAAGAGAAATTAGTATTACAAGGAGCACTGGTTTTCCTGCCCTCTGTCTGCAAAATCTACTGTCCTGGACATTACAATGCCATTGTATCTTACAATTACAATTTTATCACCCTGTGTTGCGCACCTGTGACTTTTTCAGGCTTCTAATTGTACAAAGCTCATTCTGGTGAAAGGATCATGAGCATTTTCAAGCAGTTTATAATGAGGATGTCATTGCTTTTCATAGTGTTAACAAGATTACCATCATGTGTTCATGAATACTTAAACACATTCAATAAAAAGGATGGGATGTTGAAGAGGATGAGCTATTGCAGCTCTGAGATTGTTAATCAAGGTTGTAAATTATCCATATCCTTTAAATTCATGGTGGGACAGCAACGTCAAAGAACTGTTTCTCCAATGGACTGCAGTCAGAAAATAAACTTCCTTTTTTTTATTTTTTTTTAATTTTATTTTATTTTTTTTGTTTGTTTGTTTGTTTTTAAGGGCATTGCCATATTCTGCAATGCTTCAGTGTAGAAAATCAGCTCAGAGTCTCAAAGTACATATGGTCATGAGCCTGCCTTTGCTTGCTTCTGTTAGCTGATAAATTGGTGATTTGAGCTGGAAGGAGCACTTTATTCAGTGTATTGGCTCTGGGGGAGGTTGTGATGCAGGTTTGATGCTTTACAGTGTAGGCCATCGGATATACATCTTTGTTCCAGGCAACTCCATTTATTTACTTACTGATTTTTGAATTGAACCTTCTTCTGCCACCTAATTCGTTCTTATTAGTTTTCTGGAATCTGCTCATTCACACTCCCTCACTCACCTGCAAAGTTCCCATTGCTTCACTACTCAAGGGACACAGAACCATGCTCTCACAATCTGATTTCCTGGGAGCACCAACAGGCACAGGTGAGGGACAAGGACTGACTTGTGGCCCAGAAGTCAAGTGACACAGACCAGTTCCTGTCAACACTACCTAGAACAACCTTCTTACTAGAAAATTGTTGGAGTTAGCTGTCAGTCCTTAATGCTACACCATGACAACTAAGTCAAGTGGAGAATGAGGTGAACACTCAGGCTCAATCTTCTTTTTCTCAGCAGAGTGAACAAAACCTCTGAGTAAGAGTGATGTTTCTCTCTGCCTGCTGGGGTCTCTACCACAGAAACATATGGTCTAGGAAAATTGTTCCAGAACTAAAATGGCTCCTAGGCAACTCTTCAACCTTAAGAGCTACTATATTACCAAAATCCTTACCTGTTCCTTCTCTGTTCATAAAACTCATTTCAAAGATTCTGTCACCCTTAAAGTAAAATGCACTGCTGTGCAATGTCTATTTTTGCTTTGATACTGTCATAATTCCAAGAGGCCCAGATATTAACTGGGGTACTGAGATCTTGCTAGCACTCAAATGCCTACTTCAGTGTTTTGAATGCAGAGAGGGAGTCCTGAGTTCTGAGCTCTGCTGAAAGATTCAACATTTTATGTAGTATGACAAGCCAGAGGAAGTGGACACAAATAGTTTCTGTCTACAGCATGTCTCTAGTCCCTATACTAGGGAGTTTCACTCTTCTGTGTTTTACTCCATTTAGATCTCTGTAGTCCGTCTCCTCAGCTTTATGGCAGATTGTCAAGGGCAAGGTTAAAGGCAAGTGGTCCCAGCTCTTTTCAGCCTGCTATGTCACTTGGTGGTTTGGACAGTCTTGTAGAAGGTAGAAGGAGGAGGTGATTCAGAATCTCCTCTGGCAGAGCAGCCAAATAAAATTAGGCTTTTCTGCTATTGCTAAAAAGAGCAGATTATTGACAAAATATTTGCCACAGAACTGATGATGTTTGTTCAGGATTGTTAGAGTGTTAGGCGTGTACCCTCTAATAAGCTTAATTTGCTATTGAGCAGTGTGTTGGAAAGCACATTGACCTTGCTGTGCCCTGTTGTACTGTGTTGAATCTAAACCTATGCAAGACTCAATTAATATAAGCTTATTTGTAACCATCTGAGAGATGAGTCTTTTATATGTCACTGTGTTTGATGCAGGGGAATATAATCTCTAAAACAGTTACCTGCTCTCTCTAGTTATGTTGGTGTCAATGTCAAGTTGGTCACATGAGGAAGACACGTGTCCTGAGCTTTTGAATTTGATCCCCAAACTGATGCCTCCAAAGTTTTGACTGTCATTAACAATAATAAAATATCAGACTCTAGCAAGGTCCCTAGACTAGTTAGCCCGAAGCTGTGATGACCAGGCATTGGTCTAAAGAAAACAGCTTGTCACACCTGGTGATACCACAGGAGTTAGATTCCTCTTGTTTGTCTTTAAAAGTGCAGTGAAACAATAGGAAAGACAATCTTTGCAATTAAAGTGATCGAGTTATACGATGTAAACCTTTGACAAATTAAAACAGACTGTGTTGCAAACAGGCTTTGAACATAATTTCTCCTAAAGCTGACATGAAAATACACTTTTAATCAGAAAGCTAGAGAACAAAACTCTTTCATGTTATTATTGCTTTATGTCTTTTTTGTCTTTTTTCTTCCCCCCCTTTTTTTGCACTGTGCTGAGCCTCTAGTATCATAATTGAACTGAGCAGATATTTTTCATTAAACACCAAGAATCTTTTCTGTGCCCCTCCTCAGATCCCTTTGAAACTCCCAAAAGTAGCAATCTGATTTTCTTCGCATTCAAATCTTCCTACTTGAGATGACAGTAAAAATATGGATGATTGCTTTAAACCTTAGTTGAGGTAAATGCAATGCGCAATAACTTCATCAAATAAAGCTTGAATTTTATGGTGCATATGCCAGTCTTCATGGTTCACTGAACTTTTTCAAATAGTACACTGCTTGCCTATATCAAATTTGTAGAAAGGGATTGATTTTGTTGTTGTTGTTGTTGTTGGAATAAAGCCATTTCAACCTTGTTGCATGCTTTCCTGAAATAATAATGCTATATTAAAAGATAAATGATAAGCAGATTACTGTTTTTAAGGATTATTCAGAATGTTAACAACAAATATGACAGACTCGCTGCTGTAAACTTAAATGGCAAGTCTCAACCTGATTATTAAAGTTCTGTTTTCCACAGACGTGTAGGATTATAGGGCAAGCTATTTTTTTTCGTCTGCTAGACAGAAGCATTATGCTTTCAACTATAACCATAGACTGCTATGATTATTTTTCCCCCATGTATTTCCTTCATTTTGTGGTGGTATTGATAAGATAGCAATGGAGACTGTAAAGTGCTTCCTGAACATAGCTAGTGTTACCAACTGTGATAGTGGGAGAATATGTGATGAAAGCAGACACATTTAGAACATTATCCATTTCTAGACTGATAGTCAGTGACAGGACAAGTGGTAGCTGTTTAATGAATTATTTTGAAACCTGGCTAGTGCAATGAATTCCCCTTGGATTTTTTTTCTATCCACGTTTTCTAAGGCCATTTGTATGTAGTTGTATTTCTTGCATTTGCTTGCTTTTATCTGTAGTTGGATGATGAAAGGACTGCCTTTAGCATACACAGGAAGTAGCACATTTAAAAGCATATAAAATGCAAATCTACCTAAAATTTTTGGTTAGGAGGTATATAATAACAGCTCCTTAGCTGCTGTCGGAGCACATAACTCCATAGAAGTCACAGGCATAGCACTAATGTGTCCAAGCTGAGCCTGTATCCTCCTTAGGTCCCTATCATAGCAATAAATGATCAAAGTTTTCTTTGTTCCTTCTCCCATATAATTTGCAATGTAGCATTCAGTTCTAATTGGTTTATCCTAATTTCCCTTTTGTCAGTGCCTTTTTGTGGCACTGGCAAATTTCAATGACATGCATCTTGGGATTTCATAGGCAAAATTAATGACAGTAATAATTAGACATCACCGAGGCCCAGAATTTAAAGAGATATAGGTTCACATAGTGAAGATAACAACAATATTATCTGAATTTTTCAGTATTGTCTGAAAGCCAATGGCATGATATCAAGTGGTCTTTGGTGTCCAAACAGTATAGAGAAAATAGAAGCTTATTTCCATTAGCTTAAAAACAGCCAAAAACCCCCCAATTTATCTATGCAAGCTAAACCTAAAATAATGGTGGCAATTCACTCATTCTATATTGGAGTAGAACAGGAAAAAAACATAACCCATAACTAACCCTTGTAATTTGGGAAAGTCTATACACAAGTGCTTACAAGACTTTTTATGTGGAGAAAGTAACTTTGAACTAAAACTAACAGCTGCAGTGAGGACTGGGTACTTTGCTGAGTAATATGTAATGGGCATTTTTATCCTCTCTATCCTTAATTTGCTTTGAAGTCCCCAAAACCACATGCCATTTTGTATTGTGTCTGACTGAGAAGGAGTTCATTTTCCCCTGGCAGCCCTCACAGTCCTGTGCCTTGCACTGGTGGCTGGAGAGGTGTTGATAACACACCTTTGGCTCCTGCTGAGCAGGGCTGGCACAGCATCAGCACTGTCTCCCCAGCATTTCCCCCCCATCAGTCCTCTGGAGTGGGCAAGATCCTGAGAGGGGAAATAGCAAGGCAAGCTGGCCCAAAGTAATTACAGGTGTATTCCATACTGTATGGCATCAGCTCAGTTACAAAAGCTAAGAGAAGGAGTAGGAGTGGGGAATTTGTTATTTACAATGTCTGCCTTCCCAAGCAATTTGATTGTGCACACACAAACTTTTGCTTTTGCTTAGTAATCTGCCTTATCTTGACCTACAAATTTTTTCCCAGCTTATTTTCTCTCCCCTGTCCAGCTGGGAAAGGGGAGTGACAGAGTGGTTTGGTGGGCACCCAGTGTCCAGTCAAGTAAACCTACCATGTATTATTAAGGCAAATCATCTGAAATAATTTCAAATAATGATGATCAATTCTCTTACATGTTTTCCTTACCCTCTTGTGGGGCTTTGAAGACAGCTGCCATCTGCAATGTAGCCTTTGGGTTAGAGATTCCTTTATCTTTTTCCCTTCCAAGATCTATTGAAGTGAGGTGTCAGTCCTCACGAATTTCCATACTGATGGTATAAGGAATCAGTAAAGCAGGGTCTGATGAGAAAGAGGAATTGTGCAACAACCATTAGAGAAATATATGTTTCTGGACTTGTGCTTCAAGACTGGGATTTTTAAACCTATATGATATAAGAACCTGGTTGTAGCACGTGCTTAGTGTAGTGAGAATGTGATTTATTTAGTTAAGGTGTCCATTAAGTTCTTGTAATCTGCATATCCTAGTCCTGAAAAGAAACTGGTGCTGACATGCTCAGAAAGTAACCTAAACATGTAACCAAGTCAGTATTAGATCTGAGATGTCAAGAAATAAATAGATAAATATTAGGGAGTTAGAGAAAACACTTCATTAAAAACTCAGTATTCAGGCACGGTTAAAAGTAAATTATAGATTCAACCTGCCTCTAGGTTTGTTGGGAGCAAGGGTATATTTGCTGAAATCTCATGGGTAGGGTTGTCATCAGCTATAAAATAAAATGTACCACCAAGGGCTTATGTGGATTTTTTTTTTCCCCCTGAATACGAAGTGTAGGGGAAAAAAAGAAAACAGGAAAGCTTAAAAAAATAAGAATATAAGAGGGGAAGGAGGATTGGTAAATACTGGTTAAAACAGTAGGAAACTTACGTTTGACCCATGGTGGAAGGCCAACAAGGTTAAGCTGGCATTGCACATTGGACTGTTTAACATATTGTTCAGTGCATCAACATTTTGATTTCATATTCATTTGATAAATAATGCAGTGAGAACAGAAAAAGGTACATATGAAGCTCCTCTGACATTGCTTGTAACAGTGGAAAGGAAGAGACTTGCAGTGCCTGGAATGTCAGTTGCCACACATACTAACAATTATACAGAAAAAGCTCTCAGACAGCAAAATACAAAATTATCCTCTTACAAGTAACCCTGCTGCTGTACTGGAAAGACTTAAATAAACTTGCATTCCATTTGCACATGCTGCAAAGTGAGAACTGTATCTCTAGTTTATTTATTTTGTGTTGCAGTTGAATTGGGCATTTTCAAACCTAATGCAAATGAGGGATGACCCTCAAACTGAGACAGTATTAGGATTCCTTGAGTGTATACACACACACGCACACATACATACATATATATATCTACAGAGAGAGAGAGAGACACACATATATATTTATATATATTGCAAGTGTCAGCCAAATATCTGTAGCTCATCCAAGCCCCTGGGGAGAATCTCACTGGAGACATGCAGTCTTATCTATCAGAACAAATTGAGAGCACCTTCCCTGACCCAAGTGATGCTCCTCTTTCCCAGTGCCTTGACTCCTTCCTTTTGGGTATTCTTTGCAGCTCATTTTCCGAGTGAAAATAGACAGTATTGTGAGAGACCAAGGAATGACATGCACAGTTTATGCAGTGATGAAACTTTATGCAGTGTGATGAAACCATCCACCAGCCCTAGGAATAAGAAAGGAGTAAGGTTAAGGTTAGGTCCAGTATAATCAAAAGAGATTTGCCAGGTTGTTTTCACAATATATGTTAATGACAGGAGTTGGAAGCAGTTAGTGGCATTTCCTCTTCTCTGAAGTAATGAGGCTGATTGTTACTTTCGACTTTTACTATGACCGGCAATCAGATTCAATGAGAAATCACATATAGTATGTGTAATTCTATTATTTATTGCTTTGTTCACTATTCACTTTACAATTTGGCTTTGGATAGCTATCATTTCAAATTATTCGGTTCAGTGCTGCAATTAGACAGTCGATAGTCCTAAGTAATGCTTTCTTCTGGCACATGGTAATACTTGAAGAATAATTCCATTCTCCCAGTTGAGACAAAGCTGCTGAGAACAGTGCATTCAATTTTCTCCTATGCCAGATTGGCTATTTGAGTTACTGCAGCTCCTGAATTTACGCAGTTTCAGCTGCTTACTTATCTGCAATAAAACTGTTAGAACTAAGGAGGCTCTGAAAGCTTTTCTGATTACAAGGTTTGATGCCTTGTAGAGTGCATTGCTGCTATGGTGAGAACTATATATATCGGAATAAAGAAGCTTGGTAGCCTTGGTGCCCCAGTAATATGAAGGAGATGATTAAAAAAAAAAAAAGAAAAAAACAATTAATTGGGTTCATTTGTGCTTGAATTTGGTCAAAGACAGCAAGTTGCATTTTTTCATTGTGTATTTGCTTTATGATGCAGCCCTGCCATGAAACAGAGTAAGTTCTGATGGATAACTAAAGATTCCGGTGGATGAAAGCCTTTTACATAAGACAACATTACTATGAAACAAAGAAACTGTATTCAGATGATGGTAGCTGTTTGCCCATTTCTATTTTTGCCACAGTCTTTGTCCCAAATATGAAAACAATGTTGTCAGATTCTGTTTTTGTTGCAATTTTTTTTCTCAGTAATGAAATATCAACATTTTCATGGTTTGTACACTGCATGAAATATAATATTTTGCTGGAATCCTCCTTTGACCTTTTCAAAAACATGTATTTTGATTGTCTGGCAATTCTGCTATTTCCCTGCAGGTTAGAGAGGAAAACAATGTTTTGTGGAGGAGGTGAATTTACAGTGGCGTTGCACTGGGCTCTGTGGCAGGTATTCATATGCAGCCTGGATATAGGGATGGTGGTGATTTGTAATGGTTAGTCTTGCAAAATGCAGTGACCTAGACAGATTTTTTTTTCCTGGGTATCATTGTAATACGACCTGTTTTGATGAAAAGAAGAAAAATCCTCCTCAGAAAATGTCCAATTACCCAAGATGAAACTCAAGCCAAGCCTCCAGGAATGACACCCAATTCTGTCTTGCACCTGAAGCCATGTTCTTTTTTTTTTTTTTCCAGCAGTGCTGGTAAACACAACTTTTCAGCACAGAGGCTTCAGGCTGACAAAAATTTCTGGCACACTGTTTTGCAAAAAATGTCAGTGTTCTGAAAAACTTGTTTTCTTTTCATATCAAAATGAAAATCAGACTTTCCAAATATTTTATGAGAAAGACAAAGACCAACCCCTTATCCTCTGAAAAATGGTATGAAATAAATAGGCAAGATACGTATATATGTAAGGCAGAGAGAAGCAAAAGTAAATCTGAGCCACCAGTTTTCTTGGACAAAGTGAGGGTGTTGAAGAGGGCCTTAATGCTTCTGGTAGTTTTTCACCTGACTGGGTGGGATACCCCTTTGCAGGCTAGAGTATGGTTTTGACAGGTCAATACAATAACCGTAAAGTTGAGTGACCTTTTTTAAGGTCACTTAAAAAACTTCTGCCCAATCCCACCCACAGCTGGAGATGTTTGTAGAGCATCATAGCTGCTGGGTTGAATCACTGCTATCTCTTTCTGTACCTGAAGCTCTGTGGGTGCTGCTCCAGACAGCAGCCAAACTTCCCACCATGCTGGACATTGCAATATTTTCATCTTCCTCTGCGTCTTTATGTCTTTTGGTTCAGACTAATGGCAGGAGACAATTAGCTTTTCCTATCAGGAATTATAAGCCCCCTATGCACCTGGATGGATTTCTTCATCCCATCCTGGATGGGTTTCTCTTGCACCTTTGCTATTTTCATCCTTCCTCACTTCGATTTGTTTAAAGTCTTTTTCTAATGGGAAGCACTCTCTCTTTTCACGGCCAGTGTCCTTTCTCAAATTTCTGCATAAAAGGTTTTTGCATATTAGGCACTTGTGTTTCATGCTGCATAAATTTTTGCTGCAATTTCTTGGACAATCTCGCATTTTACTTTTACATTCTTACATATGTTTAACATCTTTGTTGGTGACATAGACAGTGAGGTTGTGTCCTCAGCAAGTTTACCAATGACACCAAGCTGTGTGGTGCAGTCAACACACTGGAGGGAAAGGGACCTTGACAGGCTTCAGTGTGAACTTTAATAAAGTTCTATAAGGCAAAGTGGAAGCTCCTGCCCCTGAGTCAGGGCAATCCCAAGCACAAGCACAGTGTGGAGAACAGGTTGAAAGCAGCGCCAAGGAGAGGGACTTTGGGCTAGTGGTGGATGAGAAACCCAGCATGACCCAGCCATGTGTGCTCCCAGCCCAGAAAGCCAGACACGCCTTGGGCTGCATCAAAAGAAACACGGCCAGCAGGTTAAGGGAGGGGATTGTACCTGTTTGTGAGACCCCACCTGCTTCCATCTCTGGGGCCTCCAACATAAGAAGGACACAGATCTACTGGAGTGAGTCCAGAGAAGTCCGCAAAGATGATCCAAGGACTGGAACACCACTCCTATGAAGACATAGGCTGAGAGAGTTGTGGTTGCTCAACCTGGAGAAGAGCAGGCTCCAGAGTGCTCTTAGAGTGCTTTCCAGTACATAAAGGGGGCTGCAAAGGAGCTGGAAATGGACTTTTACATGGACACATAGTGATAGGACAAGGTAGGTTTAGATGAAATATTAAGAAGAAATTGTCCTCTTCGAGATGCTGGAACAGGTTGGCCAGATACGCTGTGGATGTCCTGTCCCTGGAAGTGTTCCAAGGCAGGTTGGATGGGGTCCTGGGAAACCTGGTCTAGTGGAAGGTGTCCCTGCCCGTGGCAGGGGGTTTGGAACCAGATGATTTTTAAGGTCCCTTCCAACCCAAATCATTCTATGATTTTATGATAAGACTCCATGATAATCTTTTGTGTCTGGGTCTTTAACTAAAGTCCCATGGGCTTTTTTGACCTTCAAGTAAGCTGAGATGGAAACAACAGCTGGAATTATATAATCAATATGTTCTGGAACTACAAGTAATAGGGCTGTTTTTGAATGTCCATAAGTTACAGGAGAGAGGAAAATATTCATATCACTTTTATATGCCTCAGCTCCAGATGTAACACACCTTTCAAAGCTTTAATATTTGTGCTGGCAACCTGGACACAACCTGCTGAGGATTAATTTATTTTTAACTATGCTATGTGATTTAGTCTGCCATCACACAATTTTGAATAATAATTTTACTGCCTAGCTATTTTCACATTTGACATTCACTTAAACCTTTCTTCTGTTGTAAAGAAAATAGCTTTGACGTAGGCAGTTATACCATAATTTAACCTTTACGTCTTCTTTATTTGGGCATTTCAGTTGTATAACATGTCTTGCTTAAACACGTGATCCCTTCTTCCCATCCATCAGATCACAATAAAGATATCTGTATCAGTGAAAATTTAACTTATAATTCTAGTTTTGGGAAAAGTTTTTCAGTGTAACTTCCTATCTTACAAAAAAAACCCCAAACCCTTTTGATAACAATATTAGGTATAAGAAAGAGACTGATCTTAGTGACTGTGTAAAAAACTTTCCTTGATTACATCAGATCTTTTGTTAGATTTGAAAACATAATTTTATTGCAGAGAAAAAAGACAATCTTTTTTACAGATAGATTTTCTAGGAATGAGTGTAGGAGCTTCAGCTTCCATTCTAGACTTGTTTGAGTATCTCCAAGGTAAAATCTGGATTAGATCTGCCACGAGATATTTATATAAATCACCTTTTCTTAAAAGAAATATTTAAGATGCAGCTCAAATTTTATACAGAGGCAGAACTGCACTCACACAGCCCTTATGGAAACGGGGCACACTTTACAGTAGATACCTGCTTTCATCATGCCTTGCTTTTACATGAGCTGCTATGAATCTCTGCTTGAATAAAAATGCATTATTGGCTGTTGATCATGTGATGAGCATTCTGTTTTCTTTCAGGGATTAATTGTCAGATTAGATTATGTGGGAATCTCAAGCAAGAACTGTTTTTCTTTCTCCCTCTGGGAAAAGCAGAGAATGCAGATTTCTCTAGCAAAGTTTTGCTAGATGAGAACTTGGTATTCACGTGAAAAATATGCCTCTAAGCTCTGCTATTACTGCCTGTCCTCTTTCTAAAGTTTGTGGAAATGCTGTAAAAGGAAGAAATGTAATAGGCACAGTCAGTAAAAAAGAAATAAAGTCTGCCATGAGAAATTGCATAGTGTTCTGAAGCTCATCGGCACAAACCTGTATACTAGTTCAAAAGAGAACAGAATAAACCCTTCGTTTTTTAAGTTCAATGAAGGCTTTTGCAATTAATGGGTAAGTAATTGATCTAACAGCTACAGGACTTTAAACAACAAAGATAGTTCTTAGTACACAATTATATGAATTTTAAACTCTAGTTGATAATTGGAACGGATTCAATTGAAAGCTTTAGCTTTAATTCTGTTAGAGTGTTTCTGCACACATAAGGATTTGTTTAGAAAATCAGATTTCTTGGACCCATACCTTGGCATAAATGAATATTTGGTTTATTGAATATTTCACAAATTTATTTTCTTTGTTTTCCCAGAGACTTTTTCAGGTCTTTATAGTCCTAAAACTCATGTTATCCTTAACAGGATTTTTCTTCATGCCACACCTGACTGCACATTTAAGATTTTACCCATAATGTGTTTTTTAGAGTACAATTGCTGCACGACTTAAAATGGAGATAGTAGTTAGTTTTCCCTTTTATTTTTTATTTTCAGACCTTATTTTCTGAGAAACACTTGGGCAGTGTGGGTCTGATCACATGTCAGGGACAGCTCAGGCTGGAGGGATGAGATAATAGAGAACAGCAAGAGCAGAAAATTCCCCTCCCAAACCTGCTCTGCCTGTTCAATTTCTATTCTGTCCAGAGGAGCTATAAAACTTGAGAGAGGTGAGTAATAGATTTGAGAGTCATCAAAAATATAAATTATAGCTAGACATTTCCTATCCGCATCCCATGCAGTTAATGATAAACAGTCTATGAGATGTATGCACTTCCAGCATTTTTATAATGAATCTATTGCTTCCATGACAGCTTACTGTCAAACATTATGCTTTGGAATCTATAACTTTTGATACCATTTTAATAAATGGTCTGAATATGCTAAAATCTATTCATTTTCCTTCAAGAGTATGACACTTTCACCTAATAGACCTAATGAGCATGCCTAATGAAGTCCAAATGTCTCTGCAAACACTTGCACCTGAGGAGGATTTTCCTTTTTTCCTTATTTTTGTCTCCCTCCTTTTCTTTCTCTTTCTCTCTCTTCCTCTCCTTCTATTCTTTTTTTTTAATGATTGCCAATCAAAAGAGAGCAAACAATATTTTTAGAGATTAATGGTTCAGTAGCTCAGAGGAAATGAAAAAAAATACAAATGAGATTATATAAAACTGTAATTGCATAAAAAAGGGATCACTTCTGTACTTACTGCTTGATTTATTATTGATCTTCCTACTAGTTCTCTATGTGTTTATGATCATATATGCTAGATGTCTTCAAAAATACTCAAATAATGACTGTGCTCCATGCGTGGTTCCTCTGTGCATCATTCTGGGCATGCAGAGTTGTTTACCCAGTGATCAGACCAGATTCAAGAGACCGGAAAATGCAGTATTGTATCTCTGCTTGCAGAAAAACAGGTTTCAGCTTTGAAATTATGCTTGAATATCAACCTTTTTGCTCATCTGTGTTTGAATCTGACAGTTTGTAACAGAAATATTTACATTAAAACTTTCCTGCCCTTTGCACCTACCCTAGCTCTAAGGAGGCTATGATTTTAGGTGACAAGAAATGTATAGGGTTGAACACAAATCTATATCTGCTATAAAGGTATGGTTCCCCCCATGTTTTTATGGCAGTTTAACTCTACAGATTTTATTAGCTGCCAAAGCAGGTGAGCTGTTTGGGAAACACTTTCCTTTTCCTGCACTGCCTAGCAGGCAGTTGCAGCCTCCTTGCCCTCAGACTTCTCCATAGTGATAGATCTCAAAGGTAGCTCAGCCTTTTCCTGGCTTTATTGATGGCCTGTTTTGCTCACTAACTATTCTTCCTTTTCTGCTAACATGGGAGGGATGAGACCTCCCTTGTAACAAAGAAGTTTTGGAAAGAGTAAGTGACGTATTCAAGTCATGTCTGGAGGAGTTGCTTACTGCAAGCTAAATAGCACTGAAGATGAAAACACATGAAAATGGCAGTCAAGACCTTTTGTTTATTTTTATACTTTATAATTTGAATACTAATCCCATAATTTACAGGACTATTGCATGTCTATTCTTTTTATAATTACAGGCAGGGCATTTTTATGCACTGTCTTATAGCAGAAATCTACACAACTGTTAATAAGCCTGTTTTTAAAAAATAATTCCATGCTGAAGCTGAAAAACCCAGCTTCCTATTGTCTTCTAATAAAAGAGCTGGCAATTTGGTAACATCTCGTGACATATGCAGGTTTCATGTATGCTCATTACCTGTAGTCCAGGTACTGCTGCCTAATTGCACAATCAGGCAAGCAGTTATAGAGGAACTGGTGGCTAATTCAGATACAGTGGAGCCCCTCAACTGTTACAAAGGTTGCATATAAATGTGCCAGCAACGTGTGTGGCTATCCTACTTACTAAAGTCAAGATGGGAACAAATGGAAACATGAAGGGAGAGCTCCACAGAAATGGGTGCAAAGCAGTACAATGGACAGGCTAAATGGCAGAGGTGGTGGTGTGGCAGCTTAAAGGCAGGAGAGAGAGACGAGAAGAAGAATTTATAATGAGTGCTATGGACTCTATAATCAGATTTTCAAATGTTATAGGGCACTTGGAGCAGAGATGTGAACAGCTAATAAGGGTTGTGAGCAAATTAGGATGGAGACCCTACTGGGATAGGGGGACTGTGAGATGAGCTATTTTCCAGGAGATAAAGCTGTTGCTATCTATCTGAGAGACTAGTATAGGCAAGATGGCTGTGAATGGATATACTGAAGAGAAAGCTGATAATGAGGCCATAAGTAAGAGAGAGAATAAAATGGAGAAGGCTATGGTAGCTGTTCTGTACAGGAACGGGTCTAAGACAAGGGGATGTGCTACATCACCCTATGTTGCAGGAAGAGAATGGACCTCAGTACAATACAGTCCTGTGTTAAGGGGTTTTGGTTATTTTTTTCTTTAATACACTGACAGGGACAACTACAGGCTGAATTCTGTAATTTTATCTTTTACTATATTCTCTTGAAGCAAATTTTTCTAAAGTCTTCTTTCTAGTAAGTATCTGAACAGTTCATAACAAATCATTCCATCCAGGAGATCATTCATTATTAGACATATTGATGGCATGTTTGAATCTCTAAAGTGGTAATTTATGCGATTAGCTGAGTTGTCTTGATGACCTTCACTACACTAGTATTTTACTCATTCTTTCATATTCTCGTACTTCATACATACCAGAGAATAATTCATATCCTTGGTAACCTTTGCAAATGATTTCCCCAGAGGTTTTTCTTCATCAATACCAGAGAAAACTAACCCATTGTCATCATCCCCTAAAAAGTAATTAGCCATGAATAATTGCTCCTTTCTGACATCTTTCTAACTTTGCACTGAATTGATTTTTTTTTTTAAGTAGAGTCTATTAATTGTGGAAGCATTAGGCTGCCTTCACACTTTTATTCTCCCATTCCTTATTCTGTACTTTTGTTACAAGTGCTCTGGGTTACATTTTGTTTGTCTTGTTTAATGTTGCTTGCACAGTTGCCTAGGTTTATGATACTTTGAATTCCAGACTGGTAGAATAGATTTTTCTATGCTGTGTTATTAGATTCGATTTTGGAATACTTTTACACACTGAGTTATTTTTGTGGAAGTTTTATGCCACTTTCATGGGACATTTTTCTCTTATTTACCCAGCAGGTAAATAAGAGTTTGTCTCCGCCAAGCAAGATACAGGGATGAAATATTGATCAGAGCCATGGTAGCCTATCTTTTTGTAACTGATCCTTGCTTTATGTGTGTGTCACCATTTGTGCTTCACAGGGTCTTCTGTAGTTAGCTAACCTACTGCACGAGGCTCGAGCATGTGAACTACCTGTGATACACTTCTGTCTCACCCTAAAAATCCTAAAAAGAGATGTCTCAAAAGTAAAGGAGCAGAAGACAAACACCTTCACATGATCATGCACAGGTATTGCCCTGGAGGGAGAATCTCCATTAGTGGTGACTAAGTTGCTCCACTTTCCATAGAGGTATTTTTATAAAGATGGGTTATACTAGAAATGTTTTGTCAATGGGCTAGGACGGAAAAATGTGTTTTCCTTCAACCTAGGGGAACCCTTCAAACATACTGCTATACAGTGAGGAAAACTGTTGTTTTAAACTGCTGTAGCTCTGTTGACATTTAGCAGAGCCATGCTTTTTTAATAAAAAGAGGGGATGCAGGCAATACAGTATTTTGTGTTCCACATGCCTATTCCTCTGCTTTGACATGTGAGTAGAAAATCACGCTTTTTCCCCCTTACTGTCCTGTCTCAATCCTTCTATTTATTGTCTTAATCCTGCTGCACTCCCACCTCTCTTTCATATAATGCAGTGGTGCTCAGCTTTGAATCCATTTCAATAATTAAAATAGCTTTTTATTTTAATCTATAAAGCAATATCTTCTTGCACATTTCCACACATTTAATGTTCAGTCTTCTAGATTTGTGGATCTCTTTCTTTCACCTAATTTATTTGTAAAAGTAATTTAAAAATTTTAAAATCAATCCTGTTGTTTTACTTCTCTGCTTTTTTGTTCTACATGACTATTAGACTAAATGACTATATTTTTTTCACTTTGCTTTCCCATATTTTATAGATTTAATAGATTTTTCAAAACCTCCTATAATTGTTTACTTCATTTGGCATTTTATTCTCCATAATCCTTTTTTCTTTTATGTGTTAGTCTAGAGAATCTTAATCACAATGGAGTTGGAAAACTTGGTGGATTTTAATACTTTCTTCCAACTCTTCCTAGTAGCTTCTTGTATTTATAAGCCTTTTACATGTCAAGTTCTCCTTGATTTCCATTAAAGTTCTGCCTTTAGGACTGAACTCTTGTTTACTTAAATCTTCCAAGTGCTCCTTTTTGAACCAAAACCCTTTACACTGCTTTATTACATGAACTCATTCTTTACTCTTGGATACAAGCATTCAGTAATCACTATTTTCAGGTTTATCTATTTTTCCTTTTTCTTTGTATTTCTATCTGTAAACATTACTATAGGCTGAGGATATCTTATCTGCTGACTTTGGTGGCTGCTTCATGAATCCTTAAGTTAACTTCAAAAGGATTTAAATATTTGTTTCTACACAAATATGAGTATACCCCAAAAATATAGCAACCTAGAGTGTTAGAAATATTTTGTGTTTTTCCTTTTGCATGTTTTGACTTTGCTTTCCTTTTCTATTTGAATCCCAACTTATATCTTCACTGTGGAACTATAGCTTGTTGAGATAGTAAATATTTTCCTGGCCCATAAGAGCACAAGGTTCCTCCTTGTTTTTCTGTCTCAATCTTGAATGCAGTGCTTAGATTGAAATGACTGCTTAGAAGAGAGATTAAAAGACTGCCAGGGAAATACCCAAGGAATGTGTGGTCTTGTGTCAGGAAATTCTAGTTATAGTTACAGATTCTGGTCATACAGGTGCCATCATAACAGGATTTCTTTATATTCACTGGTAAAAATTTATCTTGTTTATTTACATGTCTATGACTGAGTAGTACCAGCTGAAAATGGAAAACATTCAAATTGTATATGTATGTGTACAGTAGGGAATGGAACTTGTCTCAAAGAATTAAAAAATTAAATATGTGTGTCTTTTTTTTAAAAAAAAAGCCCTTATTCTGATAAAAAACATATTGGACTATATTAATAATGGACTCAAATACTAAAGCAGCATCTTCATTGATTTATATCCCTGTGGCATAGCTCAATCTACAAGACATCAACAAACAAAATGTAAATTTTCTCCCAAACGCACAATCCTTTCATGCCACCACAGATTCTGAGAGACTCCTTATTATTACTTTTGATCTCTGTGGGTCTTGATATTATGAAATCCTTCTGTAAACTCAGCTGCATGCACATTTCATCTGTGCAGAAAGCACTTAAGTTGACTTTATACTTTTTTCCACCTTCAAAATTCTTTGTTTCCGTCCACATGAAGTTAAATTTCTCAGGGGAAGAGGGATTGAAGCCTCAGTAGAATGGGAAAATGGGAGGAAAATCTTCTATTGACTACTGGGTATGAAAAAGATTCATAGGCATCTCATAGGGAGTGTTACCAAAGCTTAGATGCTTCTGTGCTGCCTTGTATATAATCTGATATTTTTAATTTGGAGTCCTTATTTTTACAAAAGTGTAAAATAAATGTGCATATAAATTATAGATTAGAAATGAGGACACCCTGGCAAGTAATTTCATATAGTTCGTCCACTTTCTTTCTCTATTGAATTATTGGTTTAAGTTTGAAGTAATGAAATCCTTTTTTAAACTTCTAGAATTACTTGTACTATTCCTTACTTGTTCCTTCTGAAGCCTCTGTGTATGAAAGGTTATTTATTGTGGCACTAGCACTTGCTAAAGCTTAATAGGAAAAATTCTTGTAAGTGTCACCATGGAATCTGTCACAGTTGCAAGTAATAATTTTGTTTCCAAAATCTGTCGTCTCGTTTTTTTTTTTCCAGAAAAGATACCATGCTGATCTGAAAATTGTCTGTGCTCCACTCAAATGTACAGAGAAAAAACACTCACTAGCAAAGTTTTTCTTAGACAAGCCTGGTGAAATTCCTTATCCAGGTGAATTTTCACCTTATTCAGGGGAAATTTCTTATATCAGCAATTAATTTGGTCTGATATTGTTCTAGAAGGCATTGCAAAAGTTAGCAATGTGAGTCTTACTGTACCTAGAAATAGTGGTGGCTTCTGGGTCACAGTGTTGTCAGTTTCTGCTTTTTAATGGAGTCTCATGACATTTGTTGGTTTTTTGTTTTTTTTTCTTGAAACCCCAGATTCTGGGGGCATATTTCATATTTAATTTTTAAAAATGAACAGGTTTATAGTTCTTGTGGTACCTCAGAAATCCTTGACAACTTGACCCAAGTTCAGCCTATGGTCTCAGAAACACAGAGTTAATTAAAAGAAACAAGCATTCATGAGACTGCTAAAAATTTCTTCTTTTTTTTTTGACAGTATTATTCCTTGGGGACTGTAGTAGAGATAATTTGTGACTTTTGAATGCACAGGTTAGCTGTGCAGAGTGTAGTAAAGCATGTCTCCAGCTGGTGTGTGCTCAAAACCCAGCAAAGTCTTGGTCACATATTCTGAGTAGGAGTTTTTCTACTGGATAAGGGGCACTTTGGCCATACTGGCTTGGGCAACTGATGGACTGAGGTTCAAACCACAGATGTCCTGCAGCTTGTCTTGATAACTGCTGGCAACCCTTGTGTGACTTCACTACTGCCATAACAAGATATGTTTGATTGTACTGAATGGGGTGGAAGGCAGAGGCAGGTTGAAATTCGTGAGCAAAGTATGTGTTGAGAATGAAGGAAATGTTGATATTTACCTTTCATAAAATTTTGGTTAAATTTATTATTTTCTGATACTACCAGATAGACAGGAATATGCCTATTTAATGTATTTATATGCACCCACATATCTTTCCAATTAATTTCTTGCTAGATAGCTGAATCTCTCATCCCTTTGTCTCTGAGGTGTGCTCTGCGCATTGAGGGTCAATGCAAACTCTGCTCACACTCGAGGTGGCCAAAATCTGGGTGTTGGGAGGAGTGTGCTGCAGTGTGCTGGTGATGAGTGCCTGCTGGAGATGTGCATGCCACCTGCAGCTCTGGTGCAGCTCCCACCGAGCTGCAAAGGTGTACAGATGTGTAGAAGGGCCACAGCTGGGGAAGGACTGACGGGCTAACTCGATCCCTGCTGGGAGTGAGAAAGTCGGCAAAGACATCGGGTAAGACAAAGGAACGAGGGGTTTAAAACAACACAGGGCAATTTGCATGTCTGTCTTACTTGGGTTGCTGCCAAATGCTGACATTTAGAGCTACTAAATAGGCTTCCTGTTCATTGTCAGCCCTAACGCCTGTGGTTAGAGCTGTACCCTCTGTCTGTCTCCCTTACCTGCCTGGGAAAAGCCTACCCCCTTCTGCAGAAGGAGTCGTATTTTATGGAGAAATCTTTAGTCATCTCCCCTTCCTGCATTTGTAAATCTCCCACATGTCTGTTGGGAGGTATCTTGTCTGTGGTTGTTTCCTGCCTTTTCTCATTGTGTCCCTATTTCCGTGTTGATTTTACCCAACACCTTTTTTCCAGTAAACTGTAGATTAACTGGATTAAAACCTAGTATTTGGGAATTAACCCAGAGCTGCTCCATTTTTGTCACAGGCTGTTTCAACATTCCAGATAGTCTTTGGGTTTTGGGTGAATACTCACTCCATTTTTTATGTTGTCTAGTGAAAATTGAGCCACTTTAACAACCAAGGCATTATTTTATAGAAATATAATATTTTACAAAATAAAGGCAAGGTTGCTAAAAGCTTTGAAACAGAATTTTTGAACTGTTCAAAAATGCATGAGTTCTTTTCTTAAACTATGAAATATTTGGACAAGAGTTTTACTGCAGCTATTCCCACTCGGTAGTTTTGTGAGGCTGTAATAGTGCAGGAATCAGAAGCAGGTATGACGGGGAAAATCCTAGTCTGGTTAGAGAGTTGCCAAGGACTTAAATTAAGCCAGGGCTTTGCCTGAAGTTTCTGGAAGGCAGAAAGCCTGCCACAGGAGCAGTGGAGAGGATTCTGATGTAGCCTCCTTTCAACCAGTACTGGAAGTCAGCTCATCTAACTTAAGCTGCCTGGAAGTCCAGTATCTACTCTAAACCAGTTTTCCAGGCTACCCTTATAATTAAGAAGAGGAGATAAGCTCCAGAGGGCAATTCATGCTGCTTTTCTGAGACATCTGCTTTAGCACTGGATAAATCAGCCTCTTCTGTGTTTTTCATTCTTTGCTGACTACAGGTGGATGCCAGACACCTACCTCAGACCAGACATTTCCAGTTAGGGGGGTGAATAGGCTGCTTGTTATCTGCATGGTTTTGTGCCTGTGGAGTGTGAGTACAAACTCCTGGAGGATTCCTGCTCTTTGTGATTAAAAAGGAAATCAATGTTTGGAAGTGAATTTGCCCCTTACTGTTTTAAAAATACAATCCTTAACTGTGTAGCAGTAGCTTGGTGTGAACAAAACGTTGACTGCAGACATAAGACACAAATGCAGCAGCTTGTAACCAGCAGTGTCTCCTGAAGTGGTCACCATGCTCCTCTCACACTGTGACTGTTGTAATGTCAAACTTCAGCCCACAGATCAAACATCTGTCTGCAAGGGAGGAGACATAAACACAGATAGCATCCATGTAACACACCACCTATATGGCCTGGGTGAAATCAGGGGCGAGCAACAGTGACTGTGGCTTGACTTGCCCATCAGATGCACAGACACATAGTAATGATGAGATTTTAAGATGTCTTGCTCTACCTTTCTGTAAGACATGCAGTCCTCATGCATTAGTGCATTGTGGTGCAGCAGCATTTGTAGATGTTCACAGCTCCAAGCCTGGATAGTTATGGCAGAAGAACTACAGGGGAAAAGGACTCGCAATAGCTATCTAAACCCTTGTAAATGGCAAGGGGGCAGAGGCAGAATCTGTAAATAGATAGAGATAGGTAGAGAGACAGTTCTTGAGTTTGACAGGCTAAAGCAAAGTTGAAAAACAACAAAACAACCAAGCCTCTAAGTAGTGTTTGTCTAACTATTTTCAAAGACGGCATTTTGAGCTTTATGTTGCTTTAGTCAGTGATGTGTTTTAGCAGAGAAACAACAGGAATCACGTTGAGCTCATCTCAAACACACATAAAATATTTTAGTTTCTTTTCTTTTATCTCCCCTTTAAGATACAGCTCAGGAGAACTATGTTCCAAGTGACAGCATCTTTGACAAGCTGTACTTTTTGTTCTACCTTTTGTTCTTCTTCCTGTGAAAAGCCGTGTGATGAAGATTGTTGTAGAACCTTGATACCATCCCTACTTATGTGAAAAAAAAAAAGAAGAAATAACCGTATACTTCCCAGAGGGTGAGGCTGAGCCTTTAACTGCAACATCAATTGAAGGGCTCTGTATCTCTGAAGCAGCCTAGGGCAGGATGTATCCTTGCCTGTATGTAGCAAAATGAAGCAGTAGAGCACTGAAGAGAATTCCTCACTCTAGTGTTAACAAAATTCCTTACCGTAAGTTAATAAGTCTACCCAGAACCATGGTAATGCCATTGGCTGAATTTTCTGAATGTGTTTTCTCCCTTTTGTGCCAACAAATGCCATTCTGATGCTCAGAGAGAGACAGGTTCTGAAAATGTAGGCACTGTTTATTGACATTGAAATTATTGATTTCTTGAATTAGAACATCACCTTTTCATTTTAACAATTCCTAACTTTGTATTTTTGCCTAATTGCACATGTCTTGATCTTGGTCCAAAGATGGCAAGCACTAATGAATGTACTTAACTTTACTCATGACCAATAATAAGCCCAAACACAACTAGTTTTTGAGAGGCTTTTCCATACCCCCTTATCTCTAGTAGTAGAGGCTCTCACAAGAATAATGAATTTTCTTCACAGAATCCCAGTGAGATAAAGCAATGTTATTATGAAGTGCAGAAATGAAGTGTTTTACCTAAAGTATTATTTCAATTTAAAAAGAGGTTAAAATTTGAAAAAAAGAGTAATTGTATTATTTTAATTTAATTGATCTTGCTGTCCCAAAGACTTTTTCTGTGTATCCATACACAAAGCAAGTGGTGCTCTAAAGTGCTAATGATCATTTATGACGACAGACCTTTGCTGGAAAATGAATAAAAACTCTGTTGTAATGTGAGCCTTTGTGTCTGTAAGTGCATGTATGCCTGTTTGAGTAGACTTTTTGGAGTTTGTTTACTAAACAAAACTTTGAATCCTCTAGGTCTCACAGCAGGGCAGAAGTTTCCAAGGAGGGTGAATGCAGAAGAAATCAGCAGAGACTGTAGAGAAACAGTGAAGAAACACATGCTGTATATTTTCAAAGCAAGGTCAGTGTTCATTAATACAGCTGTGGAGAGCTTAGCTACACACGGAGTTCTTCACAAGCTTTACTCACCGAGGTGCTTGGCACTCCCAATCATTGCCTGCTCAGGCACAGCACGACTGCTGCTGCCCTCACTGAGCTGGGAGAGCTGGCTGAGATTGTGAGGACTGCCCTTCAGATTAACAATGTGTTTCTGCTTGGAGGTGCCACGATACTCCTTGGGAGTCATGTCCCACTGACTGCACAAACTCAGGAGCAAGCTGTATGGAGCAAACTCCATTGGTTTCAATGTCAGACAACTGGAAAACATGATGGGGGCACACCCTCCACCTGGGATCTGCTGCATCAATCCACCCACGATGATCAAACTTGGTGTTCCCTCCAGATTAAAAAGCAAGTCTGTGGAAAAGTACCTTCTTACATTAAAGCAAGGTGAGTCCCAACCAAGTTTCAAAACTCATCTGACTTCAGAGAGAGGAAAGGGGTAATGAGAGATTAAGACTTAGGTGGAAATGAGGTGCAAATGACCCTGTATGGATTGCAGACAGCACAATGATCTTTGATGTACTGGAAGCAGAGTAATGAAGAGAGACATAGAGGCAGTGGAGTTGGAGAAGATGGAGGAGGTGAATGCAGACATGGGAGGAGAATGGAGCATCTTGATGCTCAGAGTGGATATGGAAGCAGAAAAAAGCCATTACTCACCAGAGGGAAAGAATTACAGGTCCTTAATATACAGGAAGCAGGACTGCAACAAGTCCCTAAAACAAAGGGAAAGGGGAAAACAAAGCACAGAATCTTTCTGGAAGGGTCTGTAAATGTCTCCAGAGCGTGTCCAGTAAATCTAGGCTGCAGAAGCAACCAAGCATTTGCAGAAGCACAATACATTTGGATGTGCCTGTTGAATTTTGAATCTATTCACGTTTCCATAGTGCCTTCAGAAGTTTTGGACAACGACATCCACAGATGAGCCTTCTCTCTAAGTTGTCTGTGAAGACTGAACAGGTCCGAATCTTGATACAGTATTTATAAAGTATTTCTATTCAGGGCCCAGGGGTGATCCCAGTGTAGCCACCATAGTCAAGTGGAGAAGAGAGCATGAAAGTTAAAACTGAATTGACAATCAGGATCTGAAGGCAGATTTTTATTTTTCTAGGAGAAAACTATGGGATCAAATAATCTATTTTCAATATTACAAAGTATTTGTTTATTCGTTAAAAAATGTCCACTTGAAAGAATTTCTCAAGTATCTCCCCCTACTCAGTTAAATTTAATATGTGAGATTTCCCAGCTACAGTGATTTCATTTCATAACCATCTTTCAGATGAAAAATGTCTGCAGAACAGGTGACAGCCCATGATAGTTCACTAGTTTGCAAGAACTGTTCAGGTGTGTTTTTCCCTTCTGCTGAAACCTCACATGTGGAAATTGTGTGAAGTTGAGAAAACAGATAAAGGCAGTGTGGACACTCAGGAAGAACAAAGAGGATGCCTTTTTTTTCCCAGTGTTTTGAACTTAATTTAAAACACTGCTTCCAGCTACAACAGAAAAAAAATACAGGCTATTAAGGTGTAATGAAGGTACAACTTCAGATCTCCTTGAGGAGAAGATATGTGTAAAAGAGTGTTATAATGTTTTGTAGCAGAAATTGTCAAAGACCTTTGAAGAATATACCTGCTAGAGTCCTGCAATGTGTTTGAGCTGTTGTTTCAATTTTACAGAAGAGTTCTTGAAAGATTCATTAGACTGAAGTAAAATAAATGTAAAGGCCATGACAGATTTTAGTACACCATCCCACTCCTAAGTTTATGCTTCAGCTGCATGACTATCTTTATGTTTGCCTGTAGCAAAACAGAGGTTTAAAATAATAGACAAGTTGCTACATATATATTAAAATTCCTTTCAAAATACATTAAATTGTATGTTAATGAGGAAATTCTATTTTAAATTCTTTCATCTAGTTCACAGACATAAAAAAGAAGAGAATGATATTTATAGGTATGTTCTTAACAGACAGCATTGTGTAGCAGGAAACTTTATTTTCTATGTCTTAGAGCTGCTGACACCTTCAAAACCCCCACTACAGCAGCCTGCTTCAGCAGCCCCAAAATTATCTTTGCTGTGTCTTTCTTGCTGCTACTTTACATCTCAAGGATTCTATGATTTGTCTAGCTTTTAATAAAACTGGATAGCATGTGGATTAGGACACTCTGGGCCAAAAGAGTTTCACATGTTTACAGCTGGACTGAATTTTGTCCTGAACAACACTTTGACCGCTTTTCAACAGAAGAAATAATCAGAAGGACATGCAGCTGCTGCATAAAGGCCAGGGGAAATTAAAATGTTTCCCATAAGGAAACAAATGAACAAAATACATATGCAGCTTGATTAGAATTTGCATTGTAACATCATTAATTACTAAAAAGCCACAGGTGGGAATGCCACGAGGCATGAAAGTATTATATTATGAAGGGAGAAATGGTTCTGTGTCAATAGGACAGTCCTTGCAAAGGGGCATCAAATGCCTAAGGTTGTCAGAGCAATGTCTTAGCAGATAAAATATTTCATAAGTTCATAAACCAATAGAATATTTGTAATGCTTACTTTTTTCAGTACTTCAAAATATAATTTAGCTCCTTTTTCTTTTTTTTTTTCTTAATAGAGAAGTGTGTAAACACGTTGTAAAGTAGTGGTCTTCTGTACACAACAGCTAATCCTGGCAGCTTATAACTTTATAGTTAGGGAAATGGAGGAGAGAGAAGCTCAGTGTAAGACAATGCATTTGAACCAGAACTGAAATTGGCAAACCCTGCATTTTATTGACAGCACAGGGACATTTTGGGCTCTCTTAGACTGTGATTTCTCTTGTGCTACTTTACTCTTTTTCTTGTAATTCTATATAGATGCTTCTGCCTGGGAACTTCACTCTAGGTCGCCATTGTTGCCATATTCCAGACTTTAAAAAGTTGTTTCAAAATCTACAGAAATGCCTGCAGATTTCACATTTTTTAAAAATTGAAGTAGTAAAGGGAAGTTGAAAGGAAGAACACCAGTAATCGATCCAACTCATTATGTTTACAATTATTTATCTGCACAAAATTTAAACCAGTTTAGCTGGACATGAGGCTATGTCAGTAAAGCTAGTTTAGCTAACTATTATAAATGTCAGAAGCTGCCGGCCAGCAACTAATCTGTTCTTTTGTGGTAATCTTTTATTGTCACAAATTGCAAAAAAAAAATGAAGAGATACTTGGGAAGATTTTTCTATACTTCTGAACTCAAAGACCTGTCCCCTTTCAAATAATTCAATAGAGGAATTGATAAATGAACTAAATCTTCCCTCAAATACTGAGAACCAGATATTGATGACTGTGATGCTAGAAAAATGAGTACTATTCAGAAAAAGAAGTACTGTGCACCTTAAGGATATGCTGAAAATCTCCTCAAAGAATAGGGCTGACAGAGTGAATAATAAAATAATAATAACAATAAACCAGTGTGCTGGTTTCAGCTGGGGTAGAGTTAAATTTTTTCACAGTGGCTGGTATGAGGCTGCATTTTGGATTTGTGTGGAACACAGGGTTGATAATACAGAGATGTTTTTGTTATTGCTGAGCAGGGATTACACAGAGCCAAGGCCTTTTCTGCTTTTTGTACTGCTGCTCTGGCAAGGAGGCTCAGGGTGCATGGGAGGAGACACAGCCAGGACAGGTGACCCAAACTGACCAAAGGGAGCTTCCAGACTATATAGCATCATGCTCAGTATATAAAATGGGGGAAGAAGGAGGAAGAGGAGGACATTTGGAGTGATGGTGCTTGTCTTCCCAAGTACCCATTATAGTGATGGGGTCCTGCTCTCCTGAGATGACTGAACTCCTGCCCAGGGGGAACAATGAATTAATTCCTCTCTTTGTTTTACTTTTGTGTGCAGCTCTAGCTTTTCCTATTAATCAGTCTTTATCTTAACCCATGAGTTTTCTGGTTTTTCACTTCCCATTCTCTCTCTGATCCTGCTGGTGGTGGATTGAGTAAGCGGCTGCAAGGGGCTTGATTTCTGGCTGAGGTTAAACCATGACAACTGGTGACAAAAAGCACAACAAAAATTTTTAAGATTGTGCTGGGGTTACCAGGCCAGAGCATCATTCTACAGTATCTTCTGACTGCTATCCTTCATCCATTTATGACGTATGAAGTACAAAGCCATACATTCATGGACAAGGCAGTTTGGGTAGCTGATTCTGGTGAACTGGCCACTGTGCTTTTTATTCCTGCTGGATGGCTTATATACATTTTGTAATGGAAAGCAGCGCAGTCTGTAACAGCTATAGATATTTCAGTGCAGTCCATTTGGAACACAAATTGTGATATGGGATGAATGAAGAGCAGGAGCAGAAAACAAAATGAAACCGAGCAGCAGCATACGACTGTGCAGGAATGCAAGTCCTCACACGTATACAGCAGCATGGATGAGAATGCAGCCTCTGAAAGCTGAATAAACAGTCAGTATGAGCCTCAGCCTATCTGCAGTGCACTGAAGCCTTTTCCCTTCTTTCCCTTCAAAGTGGAGTACAAATTTTTTTTCACCTTTTTTCATATTTTCCCTGAGAAGAGGCTATCCCACTGTGCTCAAAACAGGCCAGTAAAAAGTAAAACAAACAATCTGAAGCAAGACCCAGCAACTTTTGTTATTATATGATTGTTTTCTCTCTCAAGTAAAGCAATAAAAATATTGATTGCTGGAGGAAAGCCTAAAAATCAAAATGATTTGTCTCAGTAGTAGTCCCTAGAAGAATGAGCTCCTCAGTTGCTGTAAATTGGCCTACTTCTATGGACTTAGATTTTAGTGCAATTGTCGCATGTGTCTGAAATGTCACAAGAGCTATGAAGCATTAGATATTAGATGGTAAAAATAAATAGAAACTAACAAGGTTTGCCTTCCTACTCAAGCCCTTCAGTCATTCTCTGCCTTGCTTTTTCAAACCTAAATAAAACCAAAGGACTTCATTTTATTGCTGCTAGCACAACCCAGTGATCACTTGTAGTCATGGAATGATTTAGTCCATGAAACTCCCCTCCATCACCACCTGAATTCAGATCAATCAACCCTGCACAGCATAAGCCTTGCCATGTCATTATCAACAGCAGCTTGTTTTCCTCTGACTGTATGAGACTGTGCCTTAGAGAGGGGTAGGATACCCAGATTCCTTATAAATGAGGCCAGAGGGAGGTCTCAAAGCCCTATCAGCAACATGCATGCTGCATGCAAATTGTCATCCTATCTGAAGGAAATGTAGCTGCAGAGAGTTTCATTTTGCAGGGCAATTTGAGGAATCATGGCACTGCTGCCATGCTTGTGCTTCGGGGACGAGGGTTAGTAGGGGCTGGCTGGGAGGGCTGAGGGGGATCCTGCCTTAGAAAGAACCACACAGTACTGCAGGAGTGCTGCTTCCCATTTCAATTCCTCACCCTCAGGCTAACTTGTCCTTTTTAGACTTTCTGTCTCATAATATTTTTCACTTGCACCGTTTTCCCTTCTGCTTTCATATATATCCTCCAGTTATTTTTTGTGGTTTTTCTGTGTTGTGAGTCCTCTGTTTTCCACTGTTGATGCTTTAGCATTCTGAATCCAAACTCAGTAAGCTTTGCCTGTGGTCTAATCATTGTGCCAGCTATGTCTTGGTATTAGAATTTGCCCTCTGTCTTCTCATCTGTTTCAGTAATCGACCACTTTATTTGTTAGTTTAACATTTTCGTTCTTTGCTCTAGTTATTGTCATTATTCTACTTATACAGAATCACTAATGTTTAACTCCATAATCATTATATGGAGAGAAAAGCTGCAAGCAATTTGGAACAGTAAGTCTCTCTAAAAAGAGAAAAAGCTTTAGAACAATTTCTCCCCCCTCTCCAAAGAACTGTTTTTCAAAGCTAATCAACTAATACAGCAGAATAAACTACTTCATCTAGAGAGTCAACACATGGCCATCTGTCCAGTAAACAGGAATGAAATCGTGCCCCATAAATGCCTCAAGGAGAAAGAGATTTTCTGCATCTTCCACATTCAGAAGAGAGACAGTGGCCAAAATATTTACTGCTGATAAACATTAATATGCCCCTCAAAGGCTGCACTAGACAATTTGTTTTAACATAGGCCAAATCTCCAAATATGTTTCCTGTTCATGATGTTCCCGCAATTTTAATTAAAGTCAAGTTTTTCTCCTTAACGTTGCAGTATGATTTTAAAATAAATACATTGTAATTCATTTCAGAGGCAGCAGCTTGGCTCACAGATCTAGACTCAAATGATTTAGACAGGCCGTTTTGGCCATCCTTAGTCTGAAAATAGAATAGCTATGAGTAAACATTTCTGTCTTTCATGTATCCCTTTTAAAAAGCTGTAAGACTACCCCATACACACCATCCAATCCTTAGCATTAAGAAAGTTTTCCCAATGTCTTGTCTAAAGCATCTTTGAAATATTTTAAACTTTTAAAGTCTTGTCTTACCTATTAAGCAGAAAGATCAATTAATCCCTTTCCTTTTTGGCAGCAAACTTTTGCATGTTTGAAAATTATGGCCTTTTAGCTCTATGAGTAAATGGAACCAATTCTTTCCAGACGGACTGTGATTTGTAGACCTCTGGTCTTTTTTATTTTTTCTGGAGCCTTCCATGTTGTCTTGAACTATGAATGTCTGGTGGCTGACATGACTCTATATTGAGACTTTCTTTACCTGGTGCTAAGCAGAGTATGAGGTTTACCTATGACTCTTGCATATAATGCTCACAGGTTCAGTACATTTTTTTTTTGTTTGTTTGTTTGTCTGTTTGTTTTTTGTTTGTTTGTTTGTTTGTTTGTTTTGAATTTGTTGGACAAAATTATTCCTTTATAGCAGCAATAGCAAAAACGTGGATCACTAGCTCAGCTACAGAAGAAGCTGCAAAATATCAGAAAACAGGCATTTTAATGCTTGTCCTTCTTTCTTCTTCCCTGTCCCTGTGCAAGTGCTGAAAAGCCTCTGACTAGTAAAAGACTTTGAGAGATAATATGTTTTTTGACACCACTAAGTTTTTGAAAAAGAGTTTCTCTTTCAGTAAGCAAGTAGTGTTGATCCCTCTAAAACTTGCTTTCTACATACAAGAAAACTGCTTCCCTTCCTCTGCCTCTTGCACACACCTGGACTGATGCTTTCCTAACAATCCTGAAACCCTTTTACAAAGATGTGGCTACTTTTGGAGGGTGGAAAAGCTTTATATAATACTGAAGCTTCATTAAAAATGCACTTTAACTCCAAAGCTTGTGAGCTAATAGTGTAAAGAAGGACAGTACAGGGTGATATTGATCAATGGTATTTTTCTTTGCATAAGTCTTTTTGTCCTCAAGACACTTAGGGAGTTATCTCGACTCTAATCTTCCTGGTGCCCTGCACACTGAGCTCTTGCTGAAGTTAATGGCAGAGCTGCATGCAAACTTCCAGGTTCAAGCCCTCTCTCAGAAGCAATCTCTGCTACACCTGCAGATTCTGTGATAGTATGAAAGCTTTACTGTGCTGCTGCTTTCCTCTTGTAAACAGGATCAAAGGCAGCATGTCATTTTTTTATTTTATTTTATTTTGGTCTGCTGTCTGGTTGCTGTCATCTCTTTCTATTCTGGCTCATCTTGTATTGCACCTTGAACATTTTATCTCACAGCACTTCACAGTTTGGTTCCACCCTTTTTGTGTGGTACATGACACATTTGAGTATTTTCCCTATCAGTATGGCATTTTGTATGATACATGCTACTGTGCTGAACTAATTGTGATAAGTCATGCTGCTAGATCCAGTACAAATGCCCCTTTTTCAAGGTTTTTCTTATGCTCACATATCCTTCACTTTCTAAGCATGCAAGTTCTGTTTTCATAATTGATCTATTTGTTTGACAATTTGATAAGGTAAACTGTTGCTATTTTCCTAGGACACAAAAACACAGGCTTTTCTAGATGATACTTGAGAAGACTCCCGAATATCTATCACATGCATGATGTAAAGTATGTAGGTTGCAAATGCCCTAAATGTCTCAGCATTGCAACTGTGAGTATTCAAACAGTATTTATTTTCCCTGGGCCCTTATTTGTAACCCTTAGGCAACAATAAGCAGCTGAAGAGAATGCAAACTCTTCCGAGCTAAGGAACGTCTCTCAAATCCCAAATTACACTAAGCAAGGTCATCCCTGCAGTTCTCAGCAACTCCAGGAAAGTAATTGCAATCTTTCAGTCAAAGATTCAGTCTCAAAGCCTTTGAGGATTTCAGTCCTCAAAGCCATTTTTCTTGCTTCTTTCACATCTGGATTTAGACTCCTGCCTTTCAGAATGCAAGCAAAATCTATCAGATGAAACACTGGCTCCTGAAAAATAAATTACACTGGGGGTACATGAGCCTAAGTCATCAGCATTGGATGCAAGGGGTTGCTGTGGGGTAAAAAACGATGGGGTTTCCACATGCAAAAGGGATAACTGAGCAGAGCTAGTGGAGTGATCATTCCTCTGTACACAGCATTGTCAGGGGTACTATGAAAAGATGCCCTCATCTCCAGGAGAATATGGAAAATCTAATAGAGATAAGATCAGAACCTACCCTCTTCAATCTGCTAAAGAAGTGGGTGAGGGGCAGTCACTGGGCTTTGCTTTTCACTGGATTTAGTCAGTTTTTTACAGACAGGAGTTCTAATAGCTAGGTGGGAGGCAGAGAAGGGCTCCAACTTGTTGACCAACAATAAATGAAGTGCTGTATCTGAATGCCAAAGGTAGAAGAGCCATCCATAAATAACAAAAAAATATAACATAACATAAATAACTTTGTAGCAATGAGTTTTTAAAAAGATTCTGGAAATTTCTGACTAAACACAGGGAATCGGGACTATTGCTAGCACTTGGAGAGAACATCAAGCTAGACAAATACCACAAAGCACATACAAATTCCCCAGTCATTCCTTTGCTGCTGAGGCTGTAGGAGAAGAAGCTGTGTGCTTCCATTAGGACAGAGTTGATAAGCAGACGGGTTTTTGTCTTCAGGAAAACTCTCCCCCAGGGCAGGACAAGGCACTGCTTCTATGTGGTACAGAGGATTCTCTGGTTTGTTCCTTGCCTGCTATGCCAGGTTCACACGTTCAGAGGCAAAGGTGGCCTCCTCCTGACTCAGAGCATCAGGGACTCTGTTTTTTTCCTGCTATAAAAGAGTACTGTGCCTCTTTGTTATCTGGAATTGCAAAGGCCGTGGGCATTTGTGGTGGCTCTGTTTCAGCTGATGCCTGTCTGAAGCACTTAACAGTAAGGTCTCAAGGGAGCTGAAATGTTTTAATTTGAGTAAAAGTTACTGGATTTCCTTACGGGGGAGAAATGTAATGGCCTGTGATACAAAAAAGGTGACCTTCAGCTCTGATTTTAAATCCTGTTATAAATTCCTATGCACATATATTGCTGAGGGAAGATTTTGGCACAATATGCATTTAATTTAACAGTCTTGTTTATTCCAATAGTGCAGAGGTGTTCTAGCATGTACGAAAAGTTAAATTCAGAGAAAGTAATTTTAACCAAAGATCAAGATGAAAAGCCAAGCTACATTATAAAGGTACTTAAGCAAATGTACTATATTTAATCTACTTTCATCCGAAAGCAACTTCCAATTTTCTCTTTCACTTACATTTCTAATGCAGTGGTATTTATTACTTATTGCCTACCTTACCAAATGAGCAACAGTATCTAGAGATACCTTCTTGCTGATTAGAAAGTTCTCACTGCAAAATAATAGATTTATGAAATATACATGAAGAAACTTTTATTAAAATTACATTAATAGCCAAATTCTGCACACAATTACACTTGGCCATTGTGGAAATCAATGAATTGCACCAGGATAATAGAGAGCAGAGTTTGCCCTGACTGAATAATTTTAGCTTATGAGAAACAATGAAATGAGATATTAATATTGACACTCTCTGTTTGAAATACCCTTGTTGTGTGGACCCAGGATTGATGATTTGGGGTTCTGTGTGGAAGCACAAAGTCACTCTGCCAGCCAGCCCTGACAACAAACCATATATACTTAGACAAATGGTCTCATATATAACTCCACTTCTGGGAGACAAAAAAGAGGAGAATCTTCTCTCCTGCTTTGTACCAGGTCACACTTAATATTCCCCCCAAGCAGCTGGTAATACATATCCGAGAAAGCTTTAAACTCTCTATCTCAGGTGTTGAGAGCAATGGAGCTCCTGCAGCACAGAGTTCAATAGAGGCTAAGCACTCAAATACTTAATCTGGTCTGTCACTAGTTAGCTTTGGTACCTCTTTTAGGTTAGCTACAATATGAGACTGGCTGCAGTCCAACCAGTAGGCTTATTACCTCCAATGCAGAACTGGTTTTATTAGCCTGAGTATGGTACTGTGCTAATGTAATATATGTGATGCTCTATAGATGAGAAAGTGGCTTTAATTCTTTTGGTCTGCAAGCCAGCTCATGGCTTTGCACTGTTTTATACTCTAAGGAAATTATATTCCTCATCTGAGGGAACATCTGGCCTGGGGGAAAAAGGGGTCTGGGACTAATGGCTGTGCTCAATTGTTTGGATGTTGAGTTAGGGCTTTGTTGCCAAGTGTTTAGACTTTCAGGCAGAGGACAAAACTGGTGTCCATGAGAGATGGAAACAGACAAGGACTCAGAAAGTAAGGGATGTTTTGGGAACTCATTGCTCCTAAAATAGCTATAGTGGGTGACAAATGCTGTGCCCCCGCCCTGTGTCAGCTGGAGCAAAGGTGAACTCAACCTTCCCTTCCCCTTCTGTTTGGAACTGTCGGGATATGCTACAGCAGGGTCTCTGAACTGTGTGAGAACTTCTTATCTGTTAGAGCTATGAGACCCCAATGTCTTTAGGGATGCCTAGGGAGTGTGCACAGCTGCTTTGGATAGGCTTTGGATAGGCTACTTACCAGCCCAAATAACGGGACCTCAACAGGCTCTTCTCTGCTTGACTGTGCCAGCAGCAGTGACTTGGCATGGAACAGCAGCCCCCATAATTACAAAAAGATGTAAAGACAATGTTTAAAAAGTTGTGTTGCTCTCAGCTTCAAAGGTGTTAAATGTCTATTTCCAAATAATAGAATAATAGAATAGTTAGGTTGGAAAGAGCTTCTTTAGAGGTCATCAAGTCCAGCCCCGCTCCAGTGATCAAGGACATGCCTCAATTAGTCAGGTATCTCAGAGCCCTGTCCAGCCTGACTTTAAATGTTTCCAGGAATGGGACATCCACCACCTCTCTGGGCAGCCTATTCCAGTGTTTCACTACCTACATTGTAAAAACTTTCTTCCTCATACCTAGCCAAATTCTATACTTTCTCAGTTTAAAATCATTAGTCCTTGTCCTATGCTACTGAAGAGTAAATGCAATAAAGAAGAGCTAGTATCTGCTAAAAGAGAAGGGTTTCGGTGCATTGGCAGGCTGGCAGGAGCCTCGCAAAAATAAATTAATTGCACTTCAAATAATGCAGGTTGTTCTTCCTAACTCAGATGTTGGAGACCTGGAAAGGGGAAGGTACTGCAATGAAATACATCCCTACTCTCTTTTTTCTTCTGTTTTATACCATATTCCCAGGCACTTCATTTTCAGGAGTGGAGGAAAAAGCTGTATATTTACTGGAGACATCTCATTGTTCAGCCAGTTAATACGTCTCTGGTCACGGGTCCCATGCAGGAATATTTGCATAATTGAAATGGGACTTGGGGGACTGCGGTGCCCAGAGCCTGGCCTGGGAAGCAAATGAGCTGAGGAGTTCGGGGGTGGTACTGCAGATACCCACAAACTGAACATTTTCCTCTGTGGTACCCTGGCACAGAGGCATATTGTCAAGAGACCACTCCAGGCACATGACACAGAGTGGCAGGAAGAGGCTGGGGAACAAGACCCCTGCATCCTTCTCATTGTGTATGCTGAAAGGAGCAGCTGGATTAAGATGCCTCCTTCCCTTTGCAACTCTTCTTATCCACACCGAAATCACCAGGGCAATAATATGCTGGATGTCTGAGGACTTCAGAATGGATGCCCTATTATTTCTCTCCTTTGTTTTGTTATAATACATGTGACCTTCAACTGCTTTCACACACTTTTCACTCTGCAGAGAAAATACCATGCTGAATGGCTCAACTGTGATTTCAATACAAAACCGCCCAACAAAAAGAGAGTTTGGGACAAAAGCAACAATGTGGGTAACGACATTCAGAAGTGTTAGAAGTAAATCTAACTGCACACAAAGCAGAGTTCAGTTAAGAGTCACTGCCAAAAACCATCTTCTCTACGAAATGAAGTTGGAAAAGAGCTAAACCAAGTACTTAAATTCACTGGGTGCATAAAAAACCCCAAACAAACCGGTAGAAAGGGGATGTACCTGCTCTGGAGGACTGCCATCACTCGTTCTGCATCCATGTGTATTTGGCAGATGGGATGCAGAAGGACCAGTCTTTCAGCTGGTGTAAAAGCATAGAGTGATTTGCCTATGCGGAGGATCTCCTCCATGGCCTGTGCTTAATCCTCCCAGGCAACACTTTAGGAAGTAATCAGATAGTCCTTCATATCTGATTTTGAGTGTACAGCTGGAGGGAAAAGCTGCAATTCCTCCTTTTTGAAACGTTTCCATAAAAACTCCATCTATTTTAATTTCCTTCCTTATTTTCACCTGCTCTTCTATCTCAGTTTTATTGCTGTTTGGAATAGGTTTAGTCCTACACATCAGACATGGAAAATGTTGCCTGGCTGGACTGAAGGAATAGAAGAAGATCCACCAAATTTCTGAACAATATTATGCAGCGACACACAAGTTGCTTTCAGATGCAAGGGGTGATGCATAAGCCAATGCTTCATTTGCATGCTAAGGAGGGTCTGAAAGCCTGCTCATTCTCTGCTTGGATCACTGTAATATGCATGAGTGAGAAAGGAGGATAATAACCAGTAGAAGGAGTTGCTTTTATTAACATGTAAATGCTTCTGCAGTTTTTCTTTTAGATGGAAAGTTTGGAGGCAAATATTTGCTTCCTCTGCTTATGTGTGAGAAAACAGATTTTTGTCTGTGTTTCAAATACTAAAAATAGGAGGGAAAGGTTTCAATTTTGGATTTTTTAATTCGATGAAAAACGAAAATACCCATGTGGGTTTGATATGAGACATAAAATTCTCCCACAGAAAATACCATTTTCTTTCCAGCTGCAGTGAACAGGGACCTTGATATTTACCTCAAATTGATGCAGCAGCTTGTGCTTGTGCATAAAGCTCAGCCTTTTGTCAGATTGTATGGACTCAGGTTGGGCTTGCCTGGCAGCATCAGCACCACGGTGTCATTCATGTGCAACACTTCAGGTGAGAATCCCGGTGCACTGCCCACCCTGCACAAATACACCCTTAAGAAAATTGGTCCTTGTCCAGCCCTGGGCTTTGCTTGCTGGCTTTTATAAACTACAGGAATTCAGGAAGAATTTCAGGCTGGTAGGGAGAACCACCAATTGGGATATCACATTATCAGAATCTTTCATATTTAAGAAACAGGAGAGCAGTAGCCATTGCTCTGGTCAGCTTCACCATCACATGATTTTCTTCCTGAAATCCAGGAAGTCTACGGTGAGGTATTTTATTTTGTACAGAAAACCTGGGATCAAGAAGCAACAGATGGGAGAAGTAGCAAACATTCCAAAAATAAGTGCTCAGGAATCAGAAGGAATTATTATACCTTGTTCATCTATAGTTTGCAGCAGGAAATGAATATTTATGTCTCAAATGTTATGTTAAAACATTCTTCCTTAATATGTATTTATATACAACCTTCCACAAAAAAATCTGCCTTCAAAAGCAGCAGACACTGACATTCTGTCTTGCCAGAAACACATCTCATCAGATGCTCTGAAAGAATTTATATGAGACTTTGTGAAGTGCCTAACAAATAGCAGGCATTCTACTGAAGAAAGCGTCAGCATTTCAAGATGAAGAAGTAAATCTGTTCAGTGCTTTAGGAGTTTGAAGCTACTTTAGGAGTTAAAAGTGACTTCCTTAAAAAATGTAGACTCCCAACTTAATGTTTCTTCTGGACCCCTCTGGCTAACAAATGACTTGTTTATAACATTTCTAAATATAGATCTAAATATAGATCCAGGTAACTTGGATTAAATCTCATTCAAACCGCTCTTTATTTCTAAGCAAAAATAGCAAGGATTGTATTGTTCTTTGTCATAGTCCTTTGAACATAAAGAAAGCCTCTGAAAAATTTCTTATTAATATACTCATCATTTTCATGTAATCCGAATAAATAGTCTTTTGTCCAAATAAAAACCAGACTATTTTTGAACACTTTCCTGTATTATTACTGACAGCCCTACTTTTTTAATTTAGGAAAAAAAATTCTGGCAGAATTCCTTACATTTGGGTATTTTATTATGTACAACTGTATCATCCCTTGCTTTTTACTTTATTATATTTTTGTTTCCCTAATCAGTTTCCCAAACTTTCTAGCTTCTAAATTTATATACATTTCTGTCAAGTTGCCCTTTTTTTCATTACCCCTCACCCCAGCCCTCCCCACTGATGCACGCACACACACAGAGATCACAAATGTATTTTAGCTTTTGGAATTGTTTTATTCTCTCTGCTAAAGTCAAGATTTTTTTAACTAATGTCACCTAATTTTTCAGCTGTGGGATGGTAGCGTTTTGACCATCAAATAAAATATTTAATCTGTTCTCCCAAATTATTCAGACCTTCTTCTAGGTCTATCAGCCTATAGTTGTTTTCAGCTTTATGAACCTGTCTCTTAAATCACCAACCATATTTATTACTGATTTGAACTGGTTTTTTTTTCAGTCTGCACATAATGAATGTAATTAAGTCACGATGACTTGCTCCTAAAAAATCTTTGTTTTTAGTTCTTAGATCAATGCCCTTTTATCTGCCAAGATGAAATCAAATTTATCGTTCCATGACATTATTTTTTGAGTTACGAAATTGTCAGGTTTTTTTTTTAGAAATTCCAAGGTAGTTTTTGTACTGACAGATCTCTGATATATATCACTCACATCAAGATGTCAGCTTCTCGCTTTTTTTCCCTTAATATAGGACAGGCAGGTTTTAAGGAGCTGTTGATGCTGTTTTGAAATGTGATATGATGGTAGGAGCTGCTGGTGGCTTGTGCCCCAGCTTGCACTCTATTGGCTAGAAAATGAATCCATAAACCTTCAAGATCACTTGCACAGGGCTGTGTTAGTGGCTCAGACCTGAGTATTTTGTGGAACTTGAGCAGTATATAAAATGGTACCCTTGTCCTGTGTTCTACAAACCCTGATTTGTCGTATAGCTTGTTCCTTAGTGATGGGTCCCTGCTGCCTTGAATCTTCAACAGTGATGCATTCCAGATGTGTTTTTTTCCAAATATCCCTCCTGCATGTGAAGTCACTGTCTTTCTTTTCATTCTTCCTTCATCTGCTTGGTTCCAAAGGACGCCAGGCAAATGATTTATATATAAATTGTCGCTGCAGAGTCTCATTCTCTCAGTAATCTGGGAAGGATTAGCTATTTGATGATTTCAAGCACTGATTCTGATCAAAGACCTGCTAGTCATGGCCAGATGGGTCTCACAGAAACTCTGACAAGCCTATCAGTACGGCCTGATAGGAGATTGAGAGACTGTCCCCACAGCTTTCCCAGAGGACAAAACTTGAATAGATAATGCACAACACACACATGTGCATGCAAATGCTCTCCCAACTCACCTTCTACAACTGCTCTACCGCTGAGCACAGGGTCTGCAGCTAACCCTTCAGAAACTCCCATGCTAACTGCTCTGTTTGCTGGGCTCAGCTGTTTCATTCAGCTTTTGATTCTGAGTAAAGTTATTTCAATGGCTAAACAGAAGGAATGATGCATGCAATGCCCTTCTGGATTATCCCAAGTTATGAGCTGTGAGTGATGGTGCAAACAGTAATATACATGTATCATGGCAAAGTGAAAGATGGCCCCAGTGATCACAACAGAATGGCAGAGGATAAACAATCACCAGAAGTAACCTTGCTGGCTGAAACAAACATCTGATTTTTTCTAAAGCCAGAAGTAGAGAAAACGTTTTCAAGTTTGCTGAAAGACAGATGGAAATGTCTTAGGGAACTTGACGCAAAGCAATTATGGATGCTCAAACACAACAAAGATTTTGAACATGAAAAGAGAATACTAAAAGGATTTTTATACTTGACAGTTCATTTCATTGTATTCTCTTTTTATATTAAATTATTAAAGAAAGATATATCAATGTGTGTATTTTCGGTCCCTTTTTGCTAGTTTAGCTTATTGGAAAAGTTTAACATTTCCCAACAAACTATTTTCATAATATTTCACAAATGTTACAATTTGCCAAGTTTTGCCCTCAATAAATTAGCTTTGGTCAGAACCTCTGATGTGCTACTCTTCCTCTCTTAAATGAAACTTCCTTCTTAATTTAATCAAGTACTGAGTGTTGAAAACAGATAAGAGAAGTTGCTAATCATCTTTGAAATATCTTTGAACCCTCGTCTGTATTATACCACTGAATTCAACAGTACCATCATTTTCAGAAGGTTTAAACCTCCAAGAGCTTTAATAGTGTATTAGAATAAAATAGACATCTAATTCCATTACTGATGATTCTTCCCTGCTGCTGAAGGTAGTTAGAAATGTGCTGCAGCTTGGGGCTTACAAATCAATTTTCACACTGCTTAATGATTGCCATGTTTTTAAGTTCTTCTGTATCACTTTATATCATACAATATATAGGTTACAAGTATCTGTTCTGAGCTATTCACATGGACCACTGCTGTAATGTATTGTCAAGGATCCCTTGAGAGAAAGCAAGCTATCCCACCCCAAGATGTCTAAGAACGCTAACATTTAACTGGAAATACCCATCTCTGCATTGAATGTAGAAGGAACTTGGAGACTAGCTTAGCCAAAAGCTAAACATTTGGATTGCTAAAATTAGGTGAGATAAACCCCACTGTAGGATCTCAGTCTTGCTGCACAATGAGGAGGCAGGAGAGTCTGTGTTAGGAGGTGGTGTCTCTCCTTCAGCTGTGTAGGGGTTTCACCATTCTCACCTAAGCATCTACATGAGACAGCGTAATTTAAATGCCCACATTTAATGTGGATACCCGTGTGATCAAAGCACTTATTTTTCCTAGCCGGAGTCAAAAGGAGCATGCTGTGCTGAATTTATAGAATTCTACTGGAATTTGGGGTTGCAAGGTGCTTACAAGACAATTTTGCTCTCTATATATATGTACAGAGTGACAACAGAGTTGAAAGCAGCTTAAGTTGTCATGTGATACCATTGGGGGAACTATTATCTGCTCTTCTGCACTCTACGAGTTATTACTTTCTGCCTAAATGCAGATTATGTGCAGGAACTGGAACTTTTATATGACTCAGAGGTGCTGTGTACTTTCCGGGCACTATGATAATATGCAAGGACTTGCATGCAGCCAAAATACATTGATACTGCTAACCAATATTTTAAAGCCTTTGTTGGATGTCTGCATGTAACTTCTCCTCACAGGCACTCCCATCCTTGTCGCATGCATCTTTTCTGGTAATGTGGCTTTTAACAAGAACAAAAAAAGACCTTATTTCAAATTTATGTTTTCTTCCCCTAGCATCCTGATCAGCTGCTGCTTCTGTTTACTGCTTGATAAACCCTTGGAGTACTGGAGGAGCTGCTGAGTTCTCCAGCAAAAACTGGAAAAGTTGGACATTATTGAAATTCAGAACATAATGTGTGCTTCTTGTGGGTGGCTTATCACCAAAGAAATTTTGGGTGAGATGTGTACTATTTGCAGAAACCATACCATAAGCAAAAAAAAAAAAAAAAAAGGTTTAGAAGATGTGAATTAAAATCTGTCTGATTATCTTTACAGAGACATTTTGTTAGCTTCACTAGGAATTAATTGCATTACTAAATGTGGCAATTTTTTTTCTAAAGTAAACCATTCTCAAGTATCTACCAGGTATGGAATCTACTTTTGCAGTGAAAAGACATACTGAACCAACATAGATTAACTCATCTCACCCATAAAAGAGCTTTCTTCACCATTGAATGAGGATGTTGGGAGACAATATGTGATGTACATTACTGCTGATCTTGGATTCTGTCACAAGCCGTTGCCTAGAATAGTCTGAAGCACTGATGAAAATAAGGAGACACACAGGAATTAAGAGAGGGTTAGTAAATGACTATGCTTGGGGACTGAAGTGCAGGTACATTCACACGACTGTCAGTTTGGTAATCTTTCACAAAGCATTTCATTTTTTTAAACTCAAATGTGTGAATTCTTTTACTATATCACAGCTATCTGCAAAGGGCATTTTCTTCCCACCTGTTCCTCTTCCTTTTCTGAGAATGGAGACTTCAAAACCTCTCTGAACACTCTTTGCCAGTATTTGACCACCCTTACAAACCAAAATTCTCTTCTTGTGTTCTGATGGACTTTCCTGTATTTCAGTTTGTCGCCACTGCCACTGGTCCTGTTACAGGGCACCACTGAGAAAAGTCTGGCTCTGTCTTTACACTTGCCCTTCAGGTACTTGCAGACATTGATAAGATTCCTCCGGAGCCTTCTTTTCTCCAGGTCAAACTGTTCAATCTGTCTCAGTCTCTCCTTATATTGGAGATGGTCCAGACCCTTAGTGATACGTACAACTCTTTTCTGGGCTCTCTCCAGTATGTCCATGTCTCTCTTGTAGCAGGGAACCCAGGACTGTATCCAGCAATCCAGACGTGTCTCATCAATGCTGAGCAGAGGCGAAGGATCAGCCAGTTTTTGGTCTGCCTCACTGTCCATTTATCTTGACAGTGCATTATCAGTTTGCCAATGATGAAATTATGAAAGACTGTTAAATGCCTTGCTAAAGTCTACTTTTGCTCTCTACTCATGCACCAGATTAATCATTTCTTTGCACAAGGCTATCAGGTTGGTCAGACATGAATTACCCTTCATAAATCCATGCTGATTACTTCAAATCACCTTGATATTTTTTGGAAATGGTTTCTGGGATTATTTGCTCCATCACCTTAACAAGAATTGAGGCTAGGCTGACTGGTCTTTAGCTCCCTGGATCCTCCTTTTGCACATCTCAATGTGTCATTTGAATTCTTCCAGTCCTTGGGAGCCCTCTTTTTCCCTTTCCCTTTCCCTTTCCCCAAAACAGAGCTCCTATTTAATCCAACATGGAACACAGTTTCATTGTTTTGCTTATATAATTTTTCTTAAACTAAATGAACTATGGATCTTTTTGCCTCAACGACATTTCCAAGTGAGTCTTTCCTAAGCAGACTCAAGTACCAGGGGCTATGAACACAGACTTTTTACAGACTGATTGGTTTATTAATCCATATTTACTATTATCATTTTATGAATTTTGAAACCTGTATTTGTCTCATTCAGCTGAATGTGAATCTTCAGCTGAAGTGAATGTAAGTTTAGTCTGTATAACAAATGGGTGATAAATGAATAAGACCTTCAGGATCTGGCATGCTAATGATTATAATTTAACACTACTATAGTTCTTTCCATCTTCAAAGTGCTTCACAAACATTAACCATTCTAATTAATTTCATTTAGAGTTGTTCCTACTGTATCTTTTCCTCTGCTGAACGCTGTAGTACACTTACTGCTGTATTGTAATTCAAAGGTTGTTATGGTAAAGATTTTGACAAGAACAGATAATCCCTTGAGAAAATTTGCAATTCTGCTAATTACATCAAAGATCAGATGTCAAGCTTATCCTTGAAAAGGATCCTGGAACATACCACAGGTGTACCAAGTCTCTTGGTAGAAGAGCTAGGTTTGGTGAATCTGCCACTGTTTGGCATGTACCTGCTGTAGGGGCAAACAGATTTAATAACTTGCAAAATTGATTGAAAGTCATGTTAATTTTCAGTCTTGGGTTTGAGAAGAGGCAGATGAGGAAACAGAGAGCCCATATAACTATCATACCCATCAATTTGTCAAAGGTAGTAGGACAGAAGAATGACATATGACTGTAGGACAGTGAGCCGTCTGCGTTTTATAGTTTTCTTATCATGATATGCATTATTCAAAGTGTTATCTTGTGTTATCTGTGTTACTGGGAGTTACAAAAGACAGTTTAATAGATGCACATTTGAAAGATTGGTCCAAGTTGCCCACCTTGGGGAACTGACTGCCAGTTTTGGGACATATCTTTGCAATTCTCTAGCATGTAGTGGGGGTAGACTGTGAGTGTAACTGCTTGGTCACCCAGAGGTACAGCAGGAGATGCTCTTCTGCTGAGCCTTGCTGATTGTCTGAAGAGCTTTGTTTCCTGCTCTTTCTTCAGGTAAATCTGTAAGGAATCATCTTTTAGAAGCTGGCAGTCAGCATGCTGGCATTGTGTCTGTGCTAGGATGTTTGTGGAAATTTCTGTGAGGAGGTACCCATCAGCCCTAGAGGAACTGTGTGAGCATCCTGCATGTGGAAAATGTGATTTGAGTGTCTAACCAGAACATCTAGAGAGGTCAGTACAGCTTTGCAAGTACAGCTACTAAAAATGAGCTCATAAGCTGTTTCTTGTAGGTATAGAAAATGAAGACGATAAGCATAGAATCATAGAATCATTTAGGTGGAGACAGATCTCCTAGACCATTGATGGTGATAGTCACTCAACCACTTCCTTGGTGATTGAGCCAAAGTGGGATATGTAGAAAATTCACCAACAGATAAAGACTCTTGGCCTATGACAACACTACTAGTGGAAGGAAGCCAGCCCCTGAGGCCAGCTGACACTGACTGCTTCCCACTGCTCAGCATATAGGCTCCTTGGAAAGTCTTGGTGGGAGAGCTACAAAATCAATTGGAGGGATGCTCTAACAACTTGGGACTGACCACAGAACCTGTGCTCAGTCTGCATCCCAGATCTGCTTGTTAACAGTTTTAACTGACTCCTACTGAATCCTACTGAAGTCCATTTCTTTCTAGCAAGCCCAAATATTTTCCTGGAAACTGGGAACAACGAATATTACAAGCTGGAGGATGGCTTGAACTTCTGAGAGAAATTCATCCTCTAAGGAACTGTAGCTGTGGTCTACACTGGTTTATTTCAACACTTTGTCATGCAGTCATCTGTTTCTGTTGGGGTGGGACATACCTGGGATGATCAAACGCAGAATCATCTGATTAAGTATTTTTCTATGTGCTAGTGGACTTCTGTTGTTTAGTACCACAAAGCTGTAGTTCGCAGGGGCTCCTGCAACAGCCTTTCTGATTTCTCTTTATAAGATGGGGAAAGAATCACCCAGCTGTTTCTTAAAAAAATAAAAAATTACCATTGTTTTTAAATCATACAGTGGCATTTAACAGATGAGTATGTCCCTGAAATGGCCATTTCAAAATAATGATTCATTTAATTATTGATTATCATTGTTAAATGACAGATGTTTCCAGGACAGCTCCTATAGAATCTTATTATATTTCTAGAGAATCTTATTATTTTAATTGCTGCTCCTTTTCTCTTTTTCTCATCACTGTTAAACTCCTTAACTAATGGTGGTCACTGTGGTCAAAGATCTCAGGCTCCTGCATTTGGAACCTGAATAATACATTGTTCATGATTTGACAGGACAGTAGATTTCTCCTTTTTCAAGCACTGATACTTCTCAGTTTGCAGAATATAACTGAATACTAGTTATTAATGTTAAATACATTTCTCATTATATCTACCCTTTCTTTTGAGTTCTTGGAAGTCTTGGATGTTTCTGCAGTGGGATTTTATTGAAGTGAGGTTTTAACCAGTAGTTTGTAGACCTTCTGCACTACTACACACATTTTTCCAGTGACCCCTGGCACATTTATAGACCAAATGACAGCATGGAGACTATTAAAGCACAGACATATTAATTTTTATGAGTATGGCTTCCCTGCTTCATGGCAGCAATGAAGTGGGCTGGGACAAATGACAGGTGGGTCAGTGCAACAGTGACACTGTATGGTACATAGTCCTGGACCCGGATTGTGGTATCCCCAGGATTTCCCAGAAGTCACTCAGTTCTTCTTTTAACTGGATTCCCTCTGGGGTCCATGCTCCTGGAGCTCCTCTGTAAGTTCTTTATTTGTCTTAATTACAGGAATGGGCAGAAAATACATGCTTGGTGACTCATCCCTACAAATTGCAATGCCTTTTTCTGACTTAACTGTTGGTGCTCACAATCAGCTGCTGTTGTTGGTACTATTTGGACACTTCTGGACAAATTTGAACCTTCTTGATTTTCAAAAGGTTGTACATGCAGCTTGATTATTTATTTTCATTGAATGTGCAAAAGCTGTTCAAAGTTCCTTTTTTTTTTTTGTTTTAGGAACAGAGGATTCATCTATTTCTGAAACAGTAAATTAAAGCTCATGGACTTATGCTAACAGCTCTTCTAACTAACACCAAATTATGATAACTGCTGTAAGCCCTCAGAACAAGACTTGCGGATGTCAACAAGTTGCTGACAAGTTGCATGGCTTGCCTGCAGAATAAAAAGGTTGCAGAAATCTGGAAGTTGAGGTTGATGTTCTGCAGTTCAGAAAGTACAGCACAAATAAGGGAAAAGGTCCAAAAGGCTAAAATCTGGGATGCATGCTCTGGGGATCCCATGACACTTGGGGAATAGTTGCTGCAGTATAAAATGGGAACATCAGCTTCTATTCTATAAGAGTGACTTTAAAGCAATTAATTTGATCCATGCCAGTATTTTCCACAGCTCACTCAATTTGCTTGCACCAAGAATTTATCCTCAGAACTTTAATGGTGGTTTCAAACCTAACTTGAGCTAAGGAGGGACCATCCCCAAAGATCAATCAGTCCAGTTTTAGTTGCACTAAGTACACTTCCCACCTTTACCCCTTCAAGATCCCAAGATAATTGACATCGTAATGTTTCACTTTGATTCCTTTGAAGCTATGATTTAGTGTGTAGAAAATATAGTGCAAAATTATGTTAAAACTGTAATAAAAGATGTTTACTGCACTTAATTGTCATAAGTCATTCTATTAAACTGCTGAGGAATATTAACAAGGGATATGATAATACCACCATCTAAAATTCATATACATTTTTCAGCAGTTGTAAAATGTGTTATAATTATTTAATAGCTTTGCAACTGGTTGTGTTTGATAATTAACTGCTGTGGGTAAGGAACTGTGCTATTATTTTAACTATCTGGAAAAGACAGAACAGCCTCAGCTTAACCTGACAATTACCCACAAAAAATATCAAGAGAAAAAAAGGATTTTTATTATTTTTTCCCCCACAAAGTAAACATGAGGCAAAGGTAGCCTACCTCTTCCAAATGTGCTTGTTTATTCTGTCTCCACCAACATATGGATTAGATTACTGTAATGCTCTCCACTGAGGGACTGCATCTAAAAAATCCTTCAGAAACAGGTTTTATAATACTCATTATATGGTACTTAATTGCAAGCTTTGTGTAGGAGAGAAGAAATATGTGGAAGAGTCCTGTCATGACCTATAAATCACATTTTCTAAAGTATTTAGGCAGGTGGTTAGGTGTGAAGCCCTATCATGGGCAGTGAAGCTCCCTGCTCTTACATCCTGCAAATCAAAAAGATGGTGGTACCTCCAAGGAGAACTATGAAGAATTCAGACATCAAAATGTGCAACCTGAAAATCCCTCTCATCCAAACCTTGCAAAGCCTCACGAACTGCCTCTAGAGATGCCTCAGTTCTTTAACCTTTAATATCCCTGAGAATCTCCTGTTCTGTTTCTGTGCCTACACAGAAGTCCTCAGCCTGGGGAGGACAGATAGAAAAGTTTCATTCTCACCAAAGTCCACACAGACAGTCCCTCCCACCAGGAGGCTCAGCCTGCTCAGGCATTCTTAGAAACTACTTATGGCACACCTCAGAGATATTTCTGAGAAATGTGCAGCACTGGCTGCTGCTTTCCTTGAAAATGTGCAAAGAATGGCCTCACATCTGAGTATTCACATGGCTATGGGAGACAGATTCAACTTCTCAGCTTCTTCAACTGAACTTCTCCAGTTCACTCTCACCTTCTTCCCTCACCCCTGGAAGAAGTACAGAACTTCTTGGTGTCTTATCTCCAGCCCTCAGATGCATCTGAAAGTCCACTTAAGATACCAAATAAGTCCATTTAAGATACCAAATTCTCATTTTGAGTGTAGGGCTGAAAATTGCAATCAATGCTAAATGAAGTCAGAGGGATGACTGATAATGTTTACTTGTATTTGGTGCCTAATTAATTTTCAGGGGCCATTTAAAACAGCCTGTATGCAAGATCCTTCTTGCAGTGCCTTTGACTTCAAGTTCTCTCTGCCAAGTCAATGGAGACTTTTTGGAGTGGATATCTCAGTAATGGACCCATGGCTCCATCTGTACGTGTTGGAAAAGTTGACACTAAAAAATCCCACTTTTGGGTTCATTATTACAGGCATGTGTTCCAGGGAGGAAAGGGCTATTTAGGGCTTGTGGGCTTCCTGCTTCTTTTCCTGTGAGGCTAACACAAAATGGCTGGACAAGATGGAAGGTGTGTTTCCCCCTTACTTGTCTGAATGTTTTTTTATCTTTTTGAATCACTTGAATGTCACCTAGTATGGAAAGGGACCTATTTTTCTTGCTATTTGGTATCAAGTAATTAAATCAAATAAGTAATACAGATTACTGAATAAAAATCAAGCAGTAAACAGCCTAAATCCCTACTCAAGCTCTTTAAATATGGCCCTCTCACCAGCTACACCTTAAAATGGATCAAGTATCTAACAATATAAGTTCATTCTTGTATCCAGGGCATTTTCTGAAACGACAAAAGGACATTCCTTTGCTTGACACTTTTCTGGAAGGAGATTTCTGTAGCTGATCCTAGCACCATCTCCTTGTCTGCCTGCCTTCTTCTCTGACAGCTCAGCTGTGATTCAGCCCCGTCTCAGCTTTGATTCAGCCTGTAAACCAGAACTGAGACTTTAAATCAGCTGATAAAGCCATTTGTAACAGGAGAGGGAGCTCTCACAACACTTATGGAGAATTTTTGAGGGTGCTGTTTACCCAAGGCAAGCAAAGGACAGAAACCTGTCCTTGTTTTTATCAAGGAGGATGAGGTGCATGTTCATGTTCCTGTATTAGCTTGTGGGAGGCACTCGGAATTTAGGTTGCCTACTGCACAAAAAAGACTTGGAATTTGAATGGATTTAGAAACTGCAGGTATCCATACAAACAAAACCCGCAAATTATTTGGCCCCTGTCTCTGTTCTAACTCATGACAAGGTTTCCACACACGAAAGGGGAAATTCCATGACTTTCCTCCTGCAGCCAGCTGACCTGGTCCAGTAGTGGTGACCAGCATGGCATAATGTGATATCCAGCACATGAGTGTTCCAAGTGAGGTCCAAGAAATGAACCTCTTAACTCACTGGGCTTATTTTGGGAAAACTTACTGAGGAGATACTAGCAGAATTATCACCTCATCCCCTTGTTTCCTCCAAAGTCAAACACTAATTTTGCCCTTCCAGAATTATCTCCTTTGTGCTTACAGAGACAGCTAACCTACATAGTTAATTAATGTCTCCAACAAATCCAAATATTCAAATCTCCTATTTTTTTTAAAAAATGAAGAAATATGTTCTTTTATTTAATAAAAAAGTCTTAGGAAAGCATACATTAATGTTCTCATAGATTTTATTTCTAGAACTTTCAAGAAAACAAAAGTCTTTGTTGTGCTTTCAGCCACTTGCAGAACTTCCTCTTCAATCCAAAACTTCTGTGTCTTTAAAATACATGTCAGTTGTGAGCTGTCTTTGATCTGTAACAATTGCAGTACCTTTGGTTTAATAAGGAACAGTATTTTTATCTCTGTCTAAAATTTTTGAGAGTATTCACTAGTTGTAAGCAATATCTAGCTCTTTTTATAAACTAGCAATCTCTGTAAAATCTTTATTTATGTTCTGGAGACATATATTAAAGCTCCTAGGTGCTTTGGTAACCTGTAAGAAAACATGTGCACTTCTTCCCTGTTCTTTGCCTACATCCCTTCTACAGAAGTTTTCTTGAGCAGCATAGACATTACTCCTTCTGCCTTTTTAGTTGTGTTCTCAAATGAATCAGACAATATGACAACACAGCTACCATGGGAAATGAGAACATAAAAATGTCTAAGAACCAATCCTGCTCTCAATGTGATGATGTAAATCCCAAGCTTCTCCATTTGCTGCAATGAACATAATGCTGACTTAAGCGTTAAGATTGCATCAAAAACAGTGCATGTTTATGACTGTGCTAAAGGACATAATTGTTAATGTCAATGAGGCTTTCTTTGGATACCAATGCTTTTTCATGGGGAATCTCAGTATAACTTTCAGAGGACAAGGAATGTGTCACCAGAAATAGAATGAAACTGAAAGACTTCATATGTTAATTTGAAACTAACCCTTTTCACTTGTCTTTCTAAATGACAGGAAGAGCAGTAAGTTATAATCTGTCATAAATCTGAGGAACAATGAGTGAAGTTAGAGGGATTCTTCAAAAAGGAGATCAAGAACAGAAATGTATTTTAGACTTACAATGTACACAGAAACGTGAGGAAAATGGTATACGACCTGATGAAACAAACTCTCACATTTCAAAAAAACCCAGTGCAACAGAACATCATTGTCCTAATTGCACAGATGACTTGTAAAACTGTTTTGATTTCATGTTTCAAAACTAAAAATGAATTACAAATTCTCATTTAACAGGACTGCAGGAAGCAGAGCAGTTGGTTAAAATGCAGAAGAAAGTGCTATCTCTTCCTTGTCCTACCTGGAGCATTTAAATCCTTACCAGAAGTTCATAAATAGCACTCTACTAGGGATTTCCTGATACTGTTTTATCTTGTAAAAATATATAGATACAAGTGGAATAAAGATTGGACTCTGTCTCCTGTGCTGTTAGCTGTTCTCTGGCTGGAGATCCAGAGTCATTGCTCTGCTATTTCTCTTAGTAAGTGTCTATATGTGGTATATGAAGCTGAAAAGCTCCAATAAGAGAGAAAGCTGAAACCTTTTTTCAAAGAATAGCTCATTCCAGCAGTCAAGGACTTCCTCGTGGAAAAGCTGGACCTGGATCTTCTCCATTTATGAAGAAATTCTGGATGAAAGAGCTATCTTTATTGCTGGGTACTGGAGACATAACTCTGTAAAATACATCGCCACTTATTTGGTATAACTTTCTAGTCAGGATAGAAAAACACCTGATGGGTGTGGGGTGGCAGTCCCTACTCCCTGCTTACTTGGATCTGCAAGGATACCAAAGCCAGGATTTGTCCAGTCTCATGGATGGTGGATTATGGTGTTTCCAGTCCACCTAGAAGGGAGTTAAATCTGAGTCACCCACATCCTTGACCTATGCTCACAGAACTTAAGTTTTGGATAAAAGAGAGATGGTGATTTTTTCTGATAATTTTCTAAATCTAGGTCACAATCATATTTTTTTCTTTCAAGCTCTGGGAATGAGATGCATGGTGTCAGCAAAACAACAATTTGTCCAGAAAAAACAAAGCATTAAGTCTCTTTCTTTTGGACTGTTCCTTCCAACTCATGAAATTGCCAGCCAAATCAAAAAATCAGTGATTTCCATGACTTTAGTTTTAGTTAGGTGTTACAATTCTTCCGTACAGAATCTCTTCAAAAAGAGACTTTACCCTGTTATCCTGCTGTAAAATTGATGTCTCATCTTAAAGTAGAGAACAGAGCAACAAAACTGATTGAGGAACTGAGAAAGTAAAATGTAGAGCAGGAGAAAGATTAGAATTTATATAGGCTTAACTCTGATTGTTAAGAGGGAATTTATTGAACCTTATAAAATCCTCAATTGCATGCATAATATCCCTGTAGTTTACTGTTTTCTTTAATATAAACGAAAGAATTATAAATATGGAACAGATGGTATGAAACACGTTTGCCATACTGAGAATCCTAAGTGCGTCTTACTGCAAAAAGGTTGTCAGAGCAGTTTCTAAGGGGAATAAAAAAAGTCCAACTTGTATTTTATCTCAGTGGAGAATGCATGTGGGAAGTTTTACCACTGAGGTTTGTATGAATTTTTGAAAATCAAAAGCCACCTCTGTCTACTAAATCATTTGGTGAGATAGAAACACAAAATGGGTTGGAAGGGATTTTAAAGATCATCTGGTTTCAAGCCAGCTGCTGTGGGCAGGAACACCTTCTATAGACCAGGCTGCTCAAAGTTTCATCCAAGCTGTCTTTCAACACTTCCAGCTATGGGATGCCCACAGCTTCTCTGGGCAACCTTTTCCAGTGCTTCACCAACCTCACAATAAAAAAATTCATCCTGATATCTAATCTAAACCTGCCCTGTTTCCATTTAAAACTGTTGTCCTTGTCTTGTCACTCTCTGCCTGTATAAAAAGTTCATCCTATTCCTTTTTGTAAGACACCCTAAGGTACTGTAAGACTGCTATAGTCTCCCTAGAGCCTTCACTTCTACGTGCTGAAAAGCCCCATCTCTCTCTCTTTGTAGGAGAGGTGCACCATCCCTCTGATCATCCTCGCAGTCCTCCTCTGGATCCCCTCTAATGGGTCCACACCTTTCGTGTGTTGGAGGGCCCCAGACGTGGGCTCAGCACTTGTCTTGGTTGTGGCCAGGCCAGAGCTATTTTTTTTAGAGTAGCAGGGCGCAGTGGCACACACTTGTAATCCCACCTTCGCAGGAAGCTGAGTCTGCAGGACGGCTTGACCAGGAGTTCTGGGCTGCAGTGCCCAGTGGGTGTGGCCAACCCCATATGTTATTTGCTACCATCTCAGGTCATTGCCAGGGAGTAGGTTTGTCTTGTTTCCAGGACGAATGGCATTCCTTTTTCTGGTCGGGAAAAAAGGCTCTGGTCCAGTGAGGCTCTGCAGTGAGCATTTTTGCCTGTAAATAGTTCTCTCTTTTTGTATACTTTTGTTATTAATATTGTTGCTGTTACTGTTCATTTTCTTATCGCTGTTCACAGTAAATAGTTCTTATCTCAACCTGTAATTTTCACCTTTTTGTACCTCCTATGCTCAAGTCCATTCCTCAAGCAGGAGGAGGGAGAGAAATTCGGTAGGGGGAGAATGACTGCTGTCTGGTTTGGGAGAATCTTGGTGTCAGGCAAGGGGGCACTAAACTGGGGAGTGCCATTCCTTAACCAGGAGAGCATTCCAGGTGAGATCTCTTGGCAGAGTGGAGGAGGAGGAGGATTACCTCCCTTGACCTGTTTGCTGCACAGTTTTTGATGCAGCCCAGGCTTTCTGGGCTGTGAGTGTCACTGTTGGCTCAAGTAGAGCTTTCCGTCCATGAGACCCCCGAGTTTTCTCTCAGTTGGAACTCATATCTATGCTGCCAACTGGATGCAGCACCTTACATTTGGACTTGTTGAACTTCATGAGATTCATGTGGGCTCACTTCTCAAGTATGTCCGGGCTCCTGTGGATGGTATCACTTTCTTCTGTCATGTCAACTGCACTGCTCAGCTTCATCTCATCTGCAAGCTAGAGAGAGATGTCCCGTTCAGGAAGAAAAAAGCAGTTGTTCTAGGATTACAGTGGAACTGGACTGTGATGAATGCTGACATGCCTGGTCCCTGTAAAAACAGGAGAGAGGGGAAAGATGCTTAGCAGAATCCAATGTGCAAGTTTTGAAGGGTAGCCTTTTGGGTTTATCTTCATAGTTTTGTTTTTAAGTACATAATTTCTTTTCTAGAGTCTCTGAAATCCACCTTTAGCTATCCCCTACAATTTGCATTTGCAGATCCTGTTAGTTTTCCTTGAAATGGCATTTTCTGCACATGGAAGATAGTCCCTGAACTGCCTATCTAAACCTCTCATTCAAAAATATTGTTCAGATCAGACCTGTTTCTGGGGAGATTCACTGCAGATTTCTGCTGTGATTGTAGGTTATAGTAAGAGAAAGGACTTTTGAGGAAGAACCTGAAGGTCTGCAATATGGAAATGAAGTTACTCCCAAAAAACTGCATAGTCCGTGAAGGTAGGTAAATGTCCCTTCAGGGTCATTCAGTTCATTCTGGAGTTAAATTCTTCCCTGGAGTTATCCTCCTTCCTTCACCATGCAAAAAACCCGTGTCAAAAATCCTAATTCTGAGCTCATTTACACTGAAATTAATTCAGATTTATGTTATTGTAACTGAAAAATGAAATGGTGATAATCAATCATAGTGTTTCCAAATGAGATTACAGTCTGCTTCTGCTTCCTGTTATGCCAGGGTAAATCAGAACGGTTTTGATAGTGATTTTTCTGGCATTACTGTAGATGGTTTAGTTGAGACTAATTTGAGCCTGTGTTTCAGGAATTGACGTTAATGTACATTTTAAATGAAGAAAGATGAAGAAGTGTATCCTAAAGTCATATCCATGTTGGGGATTGAATGACCATATACTTAGACTTTGATATCACATTCCCTTTGCTTAAACCATTATTTATTGACTATTTTATTCTTTATTGTTATTAGCATGGGATTATTTTCCAGAAGATTGCTTTATAGAGTGTGTCCAGTGCTAGACACTCAACAAGCACACAACAGATCTTCTTCTGTGAAAAATATAATGCTTGAGACAAAAAAAAAAAAAGGTGAAATCTCTGTGTCTGTAGAAGTTAGTCACAGGTAGACATGATTTTCTCTTTTCATCATTTGAATTGGTTTAATGTAGCACTGTCTCAGAAATACATAACAATGCTAAAATGACACTGTGCCTGGGGATGTATTGATGGAGCACAGTCCTTTGGACACAGTGCTGTCTGAACATGCTTGCATCTCTTATGGCATCCTGCCAGTTTGGAGCACGGGCAAAAGAAACTGGATCTATGTCCCCATCAATAAGAGGCAGGCACAACAGTGCAAAAGCACTCAGCACGGAAGCCAAAAAATGCTCCCCACCTCTGTGAGACTGTGGGAGAAAGGAATCATGCTTGCAGAGAAGGAAGACTGAGTGGTGTCATTATGAATGATCCATAAAGTATCATCGAAAAGCAAAATTTCTTATTTCTATGTGCTTAAATTGACAGCAATTTTGTACTGTCTCCCTTAATGCAAGTGCTGTTTCCTTTCATGATATATTCCTGGTTTTAGTCCCACTCCCTATATTTATTAACTGGATAATCCATCTTTACCCTATAGCCAGTGCCATAATTGCAAGTCCTACAGGTTCTCAAAATGGCTATAAAGTAAAACTTTTTTTAAGAGTCTCAGGATGGTGAGTGGTTGCATAAAGCAGATTATGCCTGTCTGGGGTTTCCAGGAAATTGTTGTATTCCACTTATTACCTGTCTTTGAAATGAAAACATCAAGATAGTTTATCTCTGAAATGCTACACTCCACAATATACGAGACCAAAAACTTAATAGCATCATGAATTTCATATAAAATAACAATACATTTTTCCAAGACAGCTTTCTCCCTATTCCACATCATGAAATCACAGTCAATAAACTTATACACCATTGTGCCATATAAATGTATTAAAATCCTTGATTGACTGAACTAATCTTTTTTCAAAATAGGCTGTAAATAAATAAGCACGGTGCAGGGTAAAAATCTTGCCTATATGCCTCTCATGAAGAAAAAAGTCCAGTCATGTTCTGACATTCAAGAGCAGCAGAAGTGAAGTGTTAATGGGCAGAAAGCACTCTTGAAAAGCCCAGCAAAGTACAAGTAATCCAAGCAGTCCTTAATGGTCTTCCTATCTATTGACTATCTCTTGCTGTCACATATCTCAGCAATTATTTGGTCTGCAGCAGAGCTACAAGGAGGTGTAGATTTAAATTATGCATAGGCATGGAGTCTGGGCTCATTCTACTCCATTTGGGCATCTCACTGAGATGCAGGAGTTAGGAATCTGGTCACTCTAAACTCCATAGTGAATGGAGAAAGACAGAAACCTCCAGAGGGCAATACAGTTCCTAAGTGGTTAGAATTATGCTCGGGAGGTCATTGTCTCTCTATATTTACTGCAGAGAGAGCTTTGGGAAAAGCTGCCCTTCTGTTAGGTTGGATTAAACCAGAGACAGCATTTTTCTCATGTAATGAAATAAGTAAGTTCTCTAAAGTCACTGAGTTTGCACTGAGTTAAAATTCATGTAAGTGAGAGAAAAATAGTTCCATCTACTTTAGGAAGTGGATGTAACTGTGAATAAAGTGCTCCTTTAAAGTACTAGGGGCTGGACAGAGGGGAAAACTGGCACATACACTGGACATCATAATTTGTGTTTTCCACTAATTAACTGCCAACTACTCCCTCAAGCTCATCTTCATGTCTTTCCAGTGGTTTATTTCTTCAGAACTTTATGCTTGGGACCCAGATGCCTTGATACATTTCACCCCTTTTCACTGACTGATAACTGAGCTGATGCTGCAGTGGCATCTGAAGACAGATAGACTTGAAACCCCCAACTCTCCCCCCGATTCAGCAACAAGAGAAGCAAAACTAAGCAGCAAACTCCTCAGCCTGTGGGCTCAACACAAAGTTCCCATGGACTCCCCTGAGCCCAGGGTTTTACTCAGTGACCCTGCAACAAACATAATCACTTCTGTCATTTTGTCTCTCTCCCACGCTTGTTTGTCTGTAATGCTGTTTGTAATTTTCACGTTTTAGATTTTAAACATTTCATGTAGGGACCCTGCCTGAATATGTCTGTAAACCACCTATCACACAGCTGGTGCAGTAATACCATAATAATAATAATTAATTAATAATGGGCCTCTTCCTTAGAAGTGTCAAGATCTGGCAACTGACATTGATGTCGACCCCTCTCAGAGGAATCAAGTCATTAATAATAAATAATAGCAGGAAAATAATAATATCACATTCTGTTTTTTCTCAGTGCTGTGATGATCAAATCTTTCTTTCCATTTGCTAGCTCTGTGCCTATAGATCCAGTTACATGTAGGACACACGTCTGCAGTCATACCAGCTGGCTGCTCTGCACAGGCTCTGGGCTGCCTTCAGCTTTTTGGCAACTTAGTGACATTTGCGGTCTCCACAGCCTGAAAGCAATATATCTGAGGGACCAGAACTCCAAGTGACCTGCAAAGTACTGATATGAAGGTTAGTTAAGTGCACAGCTCATTACATAGGAACATAAGAATGTAGAGTAATTTAGATTGGGAGAGACCCTGGAGCTCACTGAGTCAAACCATAAACCTGACATTGCCAAGTCCATCATTAAACCATGTCCCAAAGTGCCACGTCTAAACATCTGAAGCTGAGCAACTGCCCCAGGTGTGATTTTGTAGGGAGGTCCTCCAGCTTATGCAGTGCTTGTGTCTGCTGACATTTGCAAGGTGTCTGCCAAGGCAATGCTACATGTGAAATACACATCCTTTGACCTGGATTTGGAAGAGTGCTGTGCAATTCATCAATCCACATAAAATTAAGGACATCGGTATTTGCATTATCCAGCCCCTCCAGTCTCTTAATGCAAATCAAAAAGTCCCCAGACTTTGTTGTTCCTACAAAAAAGATTTCAAAATGCAGGCTGGTATTTATATTAAAGAATTGCAAAACTCCCATGGACAAGAGGGAAACTGTGACATGCCAGCTTTTCCTCGGTAAGTCTGTAAAGCAAGTGTCTTATGATGGGCCAAACTAAGCCTGTTCTGCTGCCTTAAGATGCACTGATCTAATGACACACTGCTTTACTGGGCTTGCAGATAAAGATGATTGTTAGATTGGGACAAGTTGAGGATTTCCTACAATTTTCTGCCCTTATAAGCGTTTGTGTTCCACATCCCATTTGGTGTAGGTTGATCAATGGTAAATAAATATTATTATAAAGGTGGGTAATAATCATTGTGATAGTGAAAAATTTTATTATAAGTAAGATCATATTACTAGAAATAAATTACATTTTAATTAAATAAATTAGATTTATTTTTAAACTAATTTCATTTAAAAGTAAAAAAAAAACTAATATCCCTACCTGTTAGAACCTGTTAGAATATCCCTATCTGTTAGAAGTCACCTACTTTCACCTACCACAGAGCTTCCCCCAGGAAAACCTGTGCATCCAGCCTGCCTAGAGATAACCTTGCAACCTAATCTAAGGCACTGGTGTCACAGGGAGAGTATTTGTTTCACTGATGGCCACAGTGAACTTTCTCTGCTGCTACACAGAGCATTTCATTTGAGGCTGTCAATCATCTTTCAGTCATAAGGACCACTTTTGTAACAAAAGGGTTATTATTCATAAAATTCTATGCTTTTCTTAACTTCTGTTTTTCTAGTTCCTCATGCTACATTATTACATCAAAGTTGATTGAAAGGAGTTAAATGGCAATCACTTGATTTTTAACATTGCTGGAATCTCCGAGGACTGTGTTACTTGTAGTTACAGCATTTTTCCTCGCTTCGCTTTGAATCCTAGTAGAAAATGCTTTTGCCAGTATTGCTGGTTAATCTGCCTTTGTTTCTTCAGCTCATCAATTTTCGTAATGCTAGTGGATAAAACACACAACAGGGAAACTGCACAATAGTTATTCTGCTGTCTAGCAGTTTATATACATGTATACACACATCTCTATATATATAGATATTGCCAAACTGTCTAAAATCTTGGGGGATTTCTGCATCTTGTTTGCAAACACGTGTGAATGAGGTGTCTTTTGCCTGAATTTTTAGAAGAATTGACATTGTTATGCCATGACATTAATGAGCACAATTATGAAAAGAACAAAGAAAGGGAGAGCAAGAGAAAGCCATACATATTAGAAAGAACACATTACAATTACCATCACCGCATTAAATTCGGGGTTCTGTTGTGCCTTACACTGCTTTTGTTGCATTCTATTGTGTAGCAAGGCCACTAAATTAATAACCTGGCATCCAGAGGAGAAGCAAGGCAGAGACAGCAGCACCAAGTCACACAGAGAAGGGAGAATATGATGGGAACCATGCTTGCTCTTGGTAGCAATACAGAATTCAATCCAAATTAATTTACTTCAAAGTTGGAGTGCTACGTCTTTGAAAGAGGAAGGAAAAAAATTAGAATTTTTAAAGCAGCATGTATTTTCTGTGGTAGCTCAATTGGAATGCCTAAACACAGACATCTATTGTCACTTCACATATTTACTGGTCCCTTGTTGCACACCCCGTAGCCCTAAAGCTCTGGTAATTCCTATATTACCCTGGCTCTCTCCTTATTGCCTTCTTGGTTACAACAGGCATTTCAAGAGGAACGGAAGCCCATTTTATCTATAACAGAGTCTTAAGCTTTTTTTCCTGTCACTTCAATCAAGAAATAATGCAATTTCAATTTCAAGATAAATTTTCACTGAGTAGGGGTATGACAAATAATTTTTGGGATGCGTGTGAATTCTAGATTCAGCAGTGACTCTATGGGTGCTATTAAGGATTTTAGAAAGGACAATGTGTTTTGTGGCCATTGTTATGTCCCTGTGTTTGCAGATGTCATGTGCTAAACTGGAAACTTCATTGCACAACTTGAGCTGAGGGTACACATATAGTTTCTATTTAAAATAGAAGTTATATTTTTTGGTTTTGATGTTCTTTAGCATGGGGATGTTGAAACACCTTGTTAGTACCTGAAATAATAATTTGCTTGTAGAACAGAAATGTTGGTTTAAAGCTTTTAAATACTTTCTAACAGCATGAAAGCCCACAGTTATTGACAGCAGTCGTGGGCTGAAATTGATTAATTTAAGACATATTTGAGAAAACTTGTGAACCTTATGTTGGTCCCACATTAACAGTCACAAATTTTAACCTAGCAGAAAAATTAAATTCTCACATAAATTTAGGACTCTGCCAGCTCAATCTTTGTTAATTATGGTTTGCTTATATTTTCCCCCACTTACTCAAGGTGCTATTTGAGAGTTCAAAAAAGGTGTCTGACTATTGCAGTTCTCAGAGCATTTTTTCACATAGCAAAAGTTTGAATTTGAAAATTTTATATTAAGCAGGTACTTGATTGGAGGTGTAGACATCTCTTGGAGTGGGAGCCAGAACTCCATCTACCTAGCCCTCAAATAATTCAATTCAACCCAGCAAAGCTTGGATCTTTCCTTAGGTCATCTACTCTTTATAGGGCTTAGATAAGGCTTACTTCTGAAAAAGAGTTTTAAACTCCTGCCTTTGGAGTATTGCTTTATATAACTGAGAAAAAAATTTGTTCTTTGAATTTCTTCAGGAGTGTGTGAGTACTGTAGAATACATTAAAAAATAAATGTCCCCACATCTTAAGCTACACTAGTAAACAGAAAATCAATTTAATTTTGAAATTATATTTTTATAATTCATTTTATTACACTTACTTCATCATATTTTCAAGGGGCTTTGGGATTTCCTGCTATAGAACTGTTTCTTATCCTCTGGAAGATATTTACACTTGTAAGGAGATGAAAATTCATAATCAACGTCAGCATAACATCCCTGACAGCAGTATTTCCAGGGATGTCTATCCAGACATGATTTATCAGTATTGGTCTGTTTTAGGGTGCTATTGAGTGATGTATCTTTGAACTCCACAAACAGATCCATTCCCAAGAGTCAGCTACTTGTATACACTTTTGATTGTTTAGATTTTTAGGTGATGCAAAGGACTGAAGTAGCTTAATATAAAATGGAAGAAATTATAAATATAATCCTTATTTTTTTCCAATGGATCTTTTGTAACAATTTGGGTATTATTATTCTCTGCATTGCCATTTGGCTAAGCTGTAAATAAAGTTTTTTATAAATAGGTTTCTCACCTTCTATGCAAATTAGTTCTCACGCAGGATCTATTCTTTCAGATCTTTCTGGAAAGGGGTTGAAGGGCTTTGGGGGTCTTGGGTGGTCTTGATCCCTCCCTACAGACCATGCTCACTTCCTGGCCTCATTCCTACACTTGTGCTGTGCTGTGATTGCCTCCAGGAGCTAGAACAAATATGTTTGTTCTGTGCTGCCCTACTTCTTCATGGCTCAGTTCTCCAGTGTTCCTTCCCATTGCCATTACAAATAATTCTTGGTTATTACCCAAAATTCATGTCTGTTATTACCAACACCCCTTGGTTGGCTCCAGAGACATCCAGCTATATGTGTTTGGGACATACTTATTAGCCCCATATCTTCTGGGATTATACAAAAGGTTTTCTTCTAAACCCCCGGCTCTGAAAATGAAGGTTTTGCCCATGAGATATTACTGAATTACATCTTAGTGTTTTCTGAACTGTTTTATTCTTTTCCCAAAATGCAGTTGTCCTTGAAAGAAAGAGATTCTGAATTTAGTATGCCATGTTCTCTTGTATTTCAGACATTTATACACCAAATGCTATTTAATTTTTCTTACCCAGTGCTTCAGTGAGATATGTGGAGTGACTGAGGACAACTTGCATGAGCAAGAGCTCATAGGATCAAAGGCTTTAAAATATTCTGTGCTTGTTACGTTGTTGATGGGCTCGAGTAGCTCACACATACAACAAAATAAAAAAAAGGAACTGATTATGAGCAAGCCTTATTTGAAAGCAAGTGCCGTTGTAGTTATCCAGCAGAAGACTCAGTTCACAAGTTGTCCGTAGACTGCAGAAGAAAGAAGTTTTAATATAAAAAGATTGTCTCATTGACCCAGCTTGATCTGTGTTTCAAAGGCAAAGTTGTAAGAGTACTACAATAGACTTCACATATTGATCAGTACAAGGAAAGAATGACATAGCTCAGCCCATAACATTGTCCTTTTTTTCTTTTACCTTTTATCTCCTGCTCCTACTTCTTTTCAAGGTAAGAGAAAAGTTAGAGTTAGTTCATCTTAGAGATTAGACTTCCTACTCAGAATCTGGAAAAGATGCTTAGAAATCATGGGTAATCTGTAAGGGTTTATTTTTGCTTTATATATGTTTGACTTCACACAACAAATACATATTTCTAAATGAGGAGGAGTCCATTAAGAGATGAATTGGAAAAGCTTATTTCTTTCCTTTATTCTTTCTCTCATACACGCAAAAATGCACACATACCTGACACACAGAGACACACATTAGTTTTGCAGACTGAAATGAATATGGACATCCCTGCAAATAATCTCTCAGCTCCTCATTTTCCATTTTTTTGAGGAGAATGAAATCAATTTAAAAAGACTAACAACAGAATGTTCTCCCGTGAGTCAAAACTAATTTTCTGATATGAATGAGGGAGTTCTATATATCGAATAGTGTGGTGTGTTGGAAAGATTTTAATGACCTAGTTTGGATGTTTGTATGTGGCAATGTATGAATTATATAGGTCAGCCTCAGCAAAACCAGATGTTTTAGCTACCAAAGGTTTTATTTGCAGAGATCAGAAATAGGAAATGTAACTTGCAATTATTTTGTAAAAAAAAATCTCTAATGGAGCTGTTGCTTTGCTGCTAAAATGGCTGAATGTTTAACGTTGACTTAACTAACCTGTTCTTATTCATCCACCCAGTAGAATTTGCAACACCAACATTAAGTCCTTTAGACAATGAAGAAGAATGATCAAATAAGCATGGGTTGCGCAAAGGACAGCATGACTTGTTACTAGAAAACTCAGACAGGTAGTTACTAAAAACTCAAATAGATATTACAGCTTCATTAGCTTCACTGAGAAAAGAAAGACCAAACCAAAAAGTTTTAATTTTTGCTTGCATTTACCAAGCTTCTCTGGCCCTCTCAGACCTCTTTCTTACTGTGGAGGATTTTATCCTACTTGTTTGACAGTGTATCTTTGAAGGACCAAAAGTACTTCAGGCCTTTACAACTGCAGTGCAGGAAAAGAAAGAGATGCCATTTCATTTCTATGTTCCAAAAGGACAGTATGACCATCCTAATGAACTTTTTGGAATAGATTCGGGCTTTCTTAGACAGGGGCAGAAATTGGATTAAAATCTCAAATGTTTGAAGGAGCACTCCTGGTAGAATTGGTGGATCCTTATAAAGCTGGGAAGGCAGGTAGGCAGAAAAATCTTCAGCATAGTTGAGGCTAAGTTTAAAAGCAGAACTGCATGTGTTAAGGAACTTTGTGTGTGAAATCATGAATGGTTCAAAAGCCTGAAGACTGTGTGTACACCCCTGTCTACGTGGCAACTAGGTGAAGGCTGGAGGACTTGTATTTGGACAGGAAACATACCAGTGGTCATGACATGATTATATCTTTTATAAATTCCTTTGTGAAGCTACTTCCTGGTCAAAAATGACCCCAAGACTCTATAGAAAGACATCTGCCTATGTGAAAATACAGTTCTTTCCATCTTTATTTTCATGTGGGGTAAATAAAGCCATCTGTGACAAATAGCTCTTTTCCATAAAGAAGTCTTTCCTGTGGAATCAAGCGCATGAATTAAATAATTTTGCATTTAGAATCTTAGGATCCTCCCCACCTCCCCTTTTTTATTTTCCCCCCAGTGGCATATAGCTTGGTTTCAACATCTGCAGGTCCATCAGACTTTTGATATCAAAGCTGCTATGTTTCCATTCCTAATAGCTCTATTTGACTTATTGTTTGCAACAAAAACATTGCAATGCAATTCAGTCATTATAAAAGGTCATTATTAATTTATTCCTGTTATTCTAGAACTTGATAGTCTGTCTGTGTGCTTAAAATGCCTTTGTATCTTGTACTTTGTTATTTCCTAGGCATGTAATTTAATTAACACATGTACACTGCTTTGAAGATGTAAAGCGATATATAAATGCTTAAAGAACCAAATTAAGGCTTTCACAGGTGAAACAGTGGGGCAGCAGGTGAGAAAGACAACATACAAGCAGCAGTGCTTGAAGGTAATTACTTCTGCAAAGAATGGGAACAAGCGTAATCCCCCCAAATTACTGTGGGGAGCAAAAGAAACTGTGTCACCTCTTCAAAAACACCTGGCTTTTGCTACCATCCAGTGATGAAGAGTCAGGTGCTTACTGATATTCAATCTTCTTAAATACAATGATTTTTCATGGTGGCTTCACCATGTAATCCCTGGAATGAAGAAGGAAAGTACCACAGGGGAGCATAATACTTGTGCATTTAGGCCTGTATTCTGACAACTATTAGAACAGGAAGAAAATGGATTCATTTTGTTCATGTGAATAAACACATTCATGCCTGTCAATTATGGATAACACTGAGTAAGGGATAGGTGACATTATATAATCTCTCTTAGTGAGCTGTACCTTTTGTCAGAGTTATTTTACAAAGAAAGGTTGTAAATAGCAAAATTACTTTAGACCATCTGCCGGGTCAGTAGCATTAGTCCCATAATGCCACCATAATATGTGTTACGTGTGGTATCCAAAGAGCTCAAGTGAGAGAAGTTCAAAAGAAATTCATTGGCTTGGGACTCAGTAGCTTTCTGAGAATTTACAGTTAGGGGACAATTTTAATCAGCAAGGGAGGAGTCAGCTGCCTAAACACAGACGTCTACTGCCATTTGAAATTCTTTGTCTGAGCCTGGGCTAACAGACATAATGCAAACCCCATGAGGGACATGTGCCCTTCCAGAGAAGCAGTTAAAAGCTCAGGACAGCATTGATCTGCCAGTCTTGCCTGCCAGCCCTGAATGCATGCTAGAAGATGTTAGGATGTTTCAGAAGGTGTTGGCTGCCTATGTTTATGAACTGAACCCCATCTACGCAGTCAAGTGTCACCGTTTGGCATCAGAAAGAGTGATAGTGTTTGTGGCTTCTATTCAATTTACAGGTCACTAATCCCTCTTCTTCTGGAACACTAACACGCAGCATACATCAACCCAGTGGCACAAATGTTAGTTACAGACTGCGCAAAAAAGTTAGATTTCAACTAAAAGAAAATAAAATTGCTCCAATGCGTATTTCAGGTGGAATTCCCTGCCAATGAGTAGGTTCATCCCATTTTGGCTTTGACAAGCACTTTGCAGTTGTCATGACTTCTTATGACATCCCACTCCAAAGTTCAGCCAATTAACACTGATTATATTATATGTGTATATATAATACAGGAGAAGCTTTTTTCTTTTTCAGCTGGAAATTCTTTCTGTACATTTTATTGTGATCTCAAAATTTGTTACCTTGTGTGGGAACATTTTCATTTTTCTATATTTGCTTTATCTTGTTTTGGGTGAAGGTGAGGAGGAATCAACAAATCAGCATATTTATCACTCTGACTGACATATTCACTTCTGATGGGTTTTATCTTGCACATGCTTATTATATTATTCACAATGGGAACCTTATTATGAAGTGGATGGATGAAACTATTCATTCAAAACAGATGCACATTAAGTGACAGTCACTAAGTCATTGCCTTTTATATGACAAGGAAATCAGTACAAAGTTGGCTTTCGTTTGACACAGTTACATCAGTCAGTTTGCAAAGGATAGCTATCCTCTAGTGCCAACAATATCATCCTATTTCTACTGTACAGATTGCTGTTGCCATGATGTCCTACCTTGGTTTTGTTATTTTTACAAGAACCACCAGATATCATGAAGCAAAACTCATTATCAGCTTTCTTAGGCTGCAGTGCTGTATGTCTCTCTCTTTCCTTTTCTGATAAACAGTGAACAGACAGAAGAGTTCATCTTTTATACAAATATGTAAAGCTCTGTTGCCACTAGTCTTCCAGCATTGACTTTCATTCTAATTGCCACAGGAAAACAATTTACAGATTTTAGTTTTTCTTTTTCCTCTAGGAATGTGTAAATTTTCAAATTCAATCATTATAATGATGAACATGTGTTGAAGAAACATACTAAAAGCAGCATATACCTGTCAGGGATTTTTTTTCAGTATATCCGAGTAAAATCTATGGTAATCACTGTATCTGTTTTTCAAAGGCAACAGAACAACAAGACATTTCTAGAATTGCAGTTAATGATGACAGTTGAAAGATATAATAATGTGTGAAAAAGCCTATATGTAGAGTCACATTTTTCTTTTTATTGCTAGCTCAATGTATCTTGCATATTCTCTTGATGAGCCTGTGTAGTTTTAGTTCCTGTAGAGACCTGAGTGAAATTAAGGAGGCACTGTTATGTTGTTATCATCCAAAAGTTGAGATTTTTCTAGAAGAAAGTCCCCCCACTCCCCATGCCAGCATATCAGCTTTTACAAAGCTCTGTTTGTTGTCATGTACGCAACTGAATTTCGATTCTAGCAATTCATAGAATTTGCTTTCTTTTTTGCTTCTGTAGAAATAAAAAGATCAAATGCATGTACATGATCTGCAGGTAATCCATCTATATTCCCTGCTGCCTGAATAGATTGACTAATGATTACTTATGATTATCTGCTTGGAAAATAATGGGCAAATTTCCCTTGCTGTAAATTCTGTGACTTCAGGCTGCCCTGTTTTAATTATAACACATTCAGACCAGATTCAACAAAGGACTAGTGCTAATGGGAGAAATCCTCTTCGGTCAGGTGTCAGACTAGAACTATTGTTTATTTAAGTGGTTCTAATGTGGCAGTCTCGACCTACTTGGTCTTTTCTTCTGCTAATGGCTGTGAAATTGAAACAATTCGCTTGGCATTTCAGACTGTCATTAAAAAAATGCCCAAGAATGCCAGAATGGACAACTTCCTTGCTCGTTTATGTCACTGCAAGCTGCTTAAGAGTTGTTTTGCTGCACTGTTCAGTGAAAAGCCCATAAAGCCCTCTTGCAAATTATTGTACTCGGAGACCAAAACCAAGGTAAATTCATTTCATCCACTCCATGATTAGTTGGTTTTGAGGATATCAGACAAAATCTTTAACCTTAACATCAGTGGAAGTTTCATATTCAAGGGAGTTGATTATACTTGAACTCATGCTGCCCCTGTCATATTTCTTAAAAATGTCACGAATTGACAGTTCTCACAGTGAGAAACTCAATTGATGCAAAGTCAACAATGAATATCACTGGAGTGTCTTGTGTTGTGAAAGTATGCTTGGGGTGCTGAACAGAGCAGTAGAGGAAGGAGCTGCAGGTCCTGACCCCGACATGGGTTTTGTTTGTGAGCTTTTAAAGGTAATTTCTCCTGTATCCCTTTTCTTTCTTCTTTCTCCTTTATTCTTTTTTGTTTTTAAATGTAATTAATTTACACTTGCAAATTTTCTCTTTTCAATGAAGGTGATGCTATTTTGGGGTTTAATCAAGCATTTGTCAAGTGCTTTATTGATGAAAGACAATATAAATGCTTTCTGAAGCATGTGCAGATCCACTGAAGTAAATATTTAACAAGCAGACAGTCTTTAAGGATACTGATGTAAGACAGCGAAAGGAGCATAGGTGTTGAAATCTCAGCAGTGCAAGGAGCCATTTGGGAGGCATCTGTATGCAAAAAAAGTAAGGACAGACCCGTTAAGCAGCTACTCTCAGTTTCCATTTGGTGTCAGCATCTCGTCAAACCTTCCCACCTTGTTCCTATCCCTTTCCTCCCACCTCACCCTCTGTGCCAACCAGGGTCCTGCTAAGCAGTACAGCTGCAGCCTTTCTGCAGGCTTACAGCTGGAATTGGCTCCTCCATAATTCCATACCCCCTTCTCCAGCCTGTTTGGAAAAGCATTCTGGGAGAGATTTATGCTTTTGGCAAAAGAGCAGGGAGAGCAGGGAGAGAGGTGCAGTGCTGCTGGAAAATGGGCCAAGAGACTTCTCCTCAGTTACAACCTTTCCTCTCTTGTCCCTCCAGTGGCAGTGACAACTTTCCTTTCCTCCCTCTGGCCACAAAACCCAGTATGTTGCCCCCAGCTCTCCAGAAGCCACCTCATTTTCTGTTGCAGCCCATGAGTGGGTGGAGAAGGATGAGTCCAGTTTGATGCTTACACACCTGTTCCTCCTTTGGTCCCTGGGTCTGTGGGCTACCAGATGGGCTACAGTGACTCACATCCTCACATATTCACAGGGTTGAAGAATTTAGCACAAGGTGCAGAGGGCCAAGCATTATTCCTTTTAACAACCTGGAATAATTTTTCAATTTATTCAAGCTGTCCTCTCTGCAAGTAAACTGAACAATTAGAGGGCATTCACTTGTTTTTCATGCGCTGAAAGTATGAATTTTTCATTACGTTCCAATTCACATTTTTTTCCCCAGCTTCATTAACTGTCTAGTGTGAACTTTATTGTCTACACATTCATATGCTTTAACTAGCTGGTGTGTTTGGAGGAATATGTTTTGCAGACTTTGTCTTCTTCTCTGCACAAATCTTGTTATTCTCTGAAAGGGAAAAGAGAAAGAAAGGGAAGAATAAATAATGATCAAAAAGCATGTTTCTTTTCAGGCAGCAACACTCAGCACTCCGCTGAAAACCATGCTGTGTGGGATCTTGTAAAGCTTGATTGGAAACACGTTATCATATTAAAAATATGTGTATCTCTTCCATCCCCCACTCCTCCCAGCTCCTACAATTAACCAAATCATAGGTTTCAAGGGGATTTTCCCCTGAAAAATACCTGTGTTCTCTGCTAAGCTTGCTTTTTCCGTAGAGCCTCAAAGACAGGAGTTTTTAAGACCTTATTAAAGACAGAGTCAGAGCAAATAGACTGGCAGCTATGGCCATTTCAGGTGAAAAAGACAGGTCCTTTCAGAGACTCCTCTGGGGGTGTGTAATGAAAACTATTTGGGAGATACTCCTGTCGTGAATGGCCTGCTGCCTAACTCAGATCTATTGCAGCAGTTCAGGGATGAAATAGAGAGTGACCTGACCCGATTAAACCCTGACAGAGCCCCGGTACCAGCACCTAAGTGCTGCCCGTGCCCAGGCGTCGGGGCTGTGTTTACAAAGGCATTGCAGTCAGCGTGATGTTGGACAGCGGCAGGAACAGTCTGTTCCAATCTAATGCACAAAAAGGCTGTCACACAAGAGCAGAAAGATTACATTCAGTCGCGGTGTAGCTGTGAAAGTGGACTATTAGCTTCTAATATAGCCTTTTTTTTTTCTTTGGGAAAGCTACAGAGACATGGCATTAAACCTGTGAGTGTCAGAGAAAGTGAGAGCAAGCAGGGGCGGGTTGGCGAGGTCTCAGGTCAGGGTGTTGTGCTGTGAGTGCAGCCTTCCCTCTGGAGCTAGCAGCTGCTGCCCTCTGTCCTTCTCCACCTTCTAATGCTAATGTTGTAGGGGCTCCTCTCACTCCGACACGTATGTACTCTGTTGCAAGTCTAGTTCTGTGTGCTAGAAAGTGGGGAGAGAGAAAAAAATGAGGTTTCTGAAATAAATCCAGGTGATAGTGCTGAGATTTTGGCATCAAATATTTTTCTTTTGGCTGTTTATGATGATGGCATCTGGCTAATTAGGATACATCAATGCTACAAGGACTTGAACTTTTTAGCACACTCAGTCTGGGGCTGCTTAAATCTTAGTCTGGGCTTGCTTGGTCTTCTAATAAGTGCCTGTCACTGATTGCATTTTAATATTTGTGCCTTTGTATTTTGCTTGGGTAACCACTTCTGAAGTAAGTTTGGCATAAACCTGAAGAGTTCGTAGGATTGGTTCCTCAAATGGTCCCTTCCTTTTCCCTTTCTTAGATATTTCATTGTACTGATTCAAGCTTTAATGCCTGCCAAGAGGGAGATTGAGGGAGCATTAATGACCAAAGAAAAGCCATCCTTAAAACACTGGATTTGTTTTGGACTTCCTAATTCAAAAAGTGCAAACCTCATCAGACTTTAAGCACCTGTCTCTGGTGGCACTTCTGAACAGCAGTTTTGACTCAGATACCAAACCTTGAGGTCAACTCTGCTCGTTTGGGACATGCATTTTGAACACACAATTTCCTAGCATCTGAAACATAACTAGAATGAAATTAGTCTGAGTGCTGTTGAAATGTATAGAGAAGGTTGAAGAAAAATAATTGTGATTAATTTTTCTGTCATAGATATGTTCTCATAGGTCTCCGAACCAAGCCCTCCTCCTAATCTAAGGTCCACCAAGTAAGAGATGGCAGAAGGTGACATCACATAGCAAAGTTCCTGGCTTTTCAGATATTTATACTGGAATTAACTTTTCTTTCTTGCTTAAGTATCATTTGCTGTTTTATATGGGGTCTCTGGAATTTGAAATCTCAAATTTGCCAGGATTTAATCACATTTTATGAGGATTATATTTCCTACTGTACATTTTAGAGTAGTTCAATGGAGCTTTGGAGATAGGTCTATTACAAAGTATTCGCTTGTTAACTTTAATATTTATATTGCCCCCTGGAGACATCAACTGAATTAAGGATGTGCAGTGACAGCTTATCTATCTGTTGGAAGAGACAAGTTTTAATTATTAAAGTTTTTTGATGAAACTGAAGTGTTACCATTTCATAGCAAAATACTAAGCCCATGGAAGTTAGAAGTAGAACTAGGCACTGAATTCAGATCATCGGAGTTGTACTTTGCAGAAATAATCCCGTTCAGATGTATAAATAGACACTTTACAGTTGATGTGTAAATTCCCTGAGAACCTCAAAAAAACTGATATTTCAAAGTCAGATCCCACATTTCAGCATGAATGTGTGATAAGGAAGTGGGAAGAGCAAGAAAAAAACATGTCATATTAACTGGAGGAGTTTACCTCTGACATTTGTGGAACCTGCATCTGACTCAAATGCTGTCATGAATGAATGAATTTACATTTTAGGCAAATGTTGGGAAGCGTGTTTCTATCATAGCATATGGTGAAATGAGCAGTTTCCTACATGTTCTCAGGATGGGGAAGAAGAGGTCAGGATGGGGAAGAAGAGGTTTGTGAGATCTTCCTTCTAAGCAGTGCTGGTTGGTCAAGGCCCTGCCTGCTGCAGGGCTCAGCATCTGCTGTCTCTTAGGATCTACCTGTGCAACCCTCACGGGACAGTATCTTTTGTCTTGCTTTCAGTTGGCTTGCTCAGATGTAACTAAGGGCAAAAATCGGGCTGCACTATTTTTATAACTGGAAATTATGCATGTTGTGAAAAGAAGAAAGTTTTTTTTTTTATTTCTGTAGCACAGGTTGAATCTGCATACTGGCAGTTGGAAAAAAACCATCTTTGTGTGAGAAAATAAGAAATCTCCCTTGGGTGTCTCTGAGGAAGAATAAGCACAGAGCCCCCTCAAGTCTGAAGTTGTTTTTGCAAAGTCAGTTTTAGTACAGAAACACACTTTAACCCCAAATTGGTACAAAAGGCCGTGCCAAATTACATATACACTATCTGAATAGGGAAGTTGTACTGTAATTGTTGGATATAAGCTTGACTGCCTTTGAATTAACAGTTAAAGCTGTATTCATTAATCTGAACAGGGAAGAGTGGGCAGACTGTCACAACACACCTCAGTTCAGTAGTCATGCGGAGCAGGTGAGAGAATGCTAACCACTTACAAAGGGAAGCAGCTGATCTCCATCAGCCCCATCACTTAATGATGAAGAGAAAGACAACCAACTGCAATATCCAGATTTATCATATATCTGAAAATTCAGAGTACCAACAGGCAACGTACAACTTATGATTACTCAGAATGATTAGTCTTAATCCTTTTAAATGCTTTACTAACTCAAGAACTACAAAGGACAGAATTCATAAATGTACTAAAGTCCATTTTCTGCACACATAGCTTCTGGGAAAAAAGAAATTCCTTTGGGAAATAAGCATGAAATTCATGACTTTTGAAGAAAACATTGGGAATAGCAGGGCCAATTCAGAAAGAAAAGGACCTGACCCAAAACTAGGGATGAGGTAAGGTGAGACAAAAATTTTTGGCAAACAGGAGCTGATTAAGGGGACAACTTCAGTTTATAAATCACTTTGTAAGGCACAAAATCACTGGCAAGTCTTGCTGGGATAACTTAAGATGTTACAGTCTTCAGTTGTCTGTCCTATCTCTTTCCAGAAGATACTGCCCTCATGGAAGTTAGTATAAAGGAATTGCCAGCACTCCACCTACACAGCTTTACTTAGTTAAATCCACCTTCACCAGGAGAGAGAGCTAAAACCAGTCAGGCTAGTATACTTAAGCTGTGCCTTTGCAGACTTTATTACTGAGGTGATATCTGCCAGCAGAGATGTAGGTGTTGGAGTTATTTGAGTCAACGTTTTAAACACGGCCAGACTTATAAGAGGTAGCATATAACAGCCCTGAGCTTCTTTGTTGTTGTTTTTGGTTTTGTTATTTTTGTTTTTGCCTTAGTCTTGCCTACTGACAATGTTGTGGAGTGGGATGCAGCAGAGGCAGCAATTCTGTAGATAATCATTGTAAGAAGGAGCATTCATCTGAAATAAATTAAATGGTTTCTGCAAGGGTATCTCAACTGGAAGTGTAGTCACAATTGGAAACAGCTTGGAAATTGCTGATCATAACAGGCTAGTAAACATTACTTCTGAGAGTCGTGTGCTGGTGCAAATGCTTGTCCAGATCACCTGGGGCAGGTCTTCAAGTGACCATTTCTTTGTGCTCTCACTGATTCTCTGAGCTGAAGCAACAACCTTCAAGAGTGATACATACAATGAGCCTTAATAAGACACATAATTGTTTTCGGGTTTCCTACCTGAATGTTGCTAGTTACCTAATCAGGGACCAGCTGCACCATGCCTCTCCTAGTTTTGAGTGAAGCTCACCTGGGAAGAAGCCAGAATATTGGGGGAAATTATGTGTGCTAAAAGACAGCTCTTGGCAATGAGATGAGGAATGAGAGATCTCACACAGGGTAAAGTCAGTGGGTTCAGCCATGTGGAATCACCATCTCTTCAGTACAAATTGAATATTTTCTGTCTTCATTTTCCTTTACAAGAGAGGCTTTGTAAAATTTCCTCTCACTGACAGAATTTGGTTTATAGTTTCTCACTGTAGCTGGATCTGGATAGCCTGGAGATAAACATTATATGAAAGAAAGGAGGTTTTCCAATATATCTGAATAAAGTACTGGTGAAACTTTCATGAGAAAACATATGTTCCTTTATAAGAAATTTGTATATATCTCAGAAAGACTGCCTGCTCCTGAATGTGGAAATGACACAAGTAATATATACTATGCTATTTCCTGGTTTGAGATTAATAGCCCATAGTCAACATGTAGTGTAGGATCTATTTTTGCACACAGAAAATGATGCCCTCTTGCATGAAGCATGAGGCATGAAAAATCTTGCTTCTTATTGAGATTTGTTTTGCCATAGAATTCTCTTCCCTAGCTGTAAAAAGAAATTGAGCAGTGAAGGAAATGTGTTATTAATGCTGTGCCATACTAAGTCTGGAATATCAAGACTCCCATATCAGATTTTGTGGGCTTTGGATCTACCTAATCACAGATATGTTGGTATCTTCTCTATTAATTTTAATAAATATCCACTAAAATGAGACTTATTTGCACTTGTGATGGAACACAATTCTGTGGTGTGCACAGGACTGTGCTGCCTGAACTGCATTTCACTGCAGCAGCTCCTTGGCTCCTTACACACTACCACCAAAAATTACTGCTTATTCTGATACTCGGCCAAGCTAAGTGTCATATACCTTGAGATGCCTGTGAGAAAGGTACATCCATCTTTTAAATGTCTGTTGAGTAGTTTGGGATCTCAATACTTAGGCAATGTGGACTCCTTGAGCTGAAATGAGTAATTTAACTTGAAAACATTCATACAAAATAAAGCGAAGTATGAAGAAAGTGTTGCCTATTTGAGTTTGAAAATATTGTTCATATTTTTTTCATACTTGTTTAAATTTCTTGTTTACTTCTTGTTACAGAGCTAACATGCGATTTTTAAGTCCTTGTGCATTTTCTGACTTTTCCTCAACCAGTGACAACCACTTTTACTTCAGGTCTGTAACGTGTCATTATGTCCAAAGTGTGCTGACTAAGCAATGTTCACACCAGGAAAACAAGAATGGTGAGGATATTAGGATCAAAATAGACTGATACATTTACTAATCTTGTGAAATAGACTTTTTTTCCTAGGTGTATCTGCCTTGGCCTCCATTATGCTTTTCCTCTACAGGTACCTATATAGAATCATAGAATGGTTTGGCTTGGAAAGGACCTTAAACCCCAGATCATCTAGTTCCCACACCTTCCATTAGAATAGGTTACTCAGAGCCCCATTAGGTAATGCAATAGGTATCTTATCTATGAATTGGCAACATGAAACAGAATAGAGAAAGCAGCACATGTGCTTATTCATTCTGAAAGTAAAAGAGATGAGTTAATTTCTGAAGTCAAAGCCTAGGTGCTCAGCTGTACATCATATATTATCTTCATTAATCTACTGTAACAGAGCAGGAGCAGAGTGGTGAAGCATCCTTATTCAAACCTCAGATACACTTCTTGAGCATAATGAGTGAACACAGCATTCAGTACTCCCATTTGTATTCCTGCCTGCTAGCTGGAAAGTAGGGAAAAGGAATGGGCGTGCATACATGGAGACAAATGTGTAGCACCTATATTAGGCATTGAGTGATTCAGAAAAAACGGAAAAATATGCCAGTGGTATTACATGTTGTTACATGTATTCCCATGCAATTTTTAGAGCTCTAGAAGCAACATGTTGGTATAGATTTTGATTTGCAAACTGAATGTTGAGTGGATGATGGATTCCATGCTGTGCTTGGACACAGTTCCCAGCTCCCTCCTACTCTGTGAGAAATGACTGCAATCATAAACCCATCACGTAATGAAGACTTCAGTAGGAGCAGGAAACACTACCACACCAGGAATTTGCAGGACATCTGGTAAATCAGCAACATTACCACAAACGTCATGGCCAACAGCCTGAGCTGTAGCAACAGTATATTCATTTTCCAAATGTTCCAACTGAGAAAGATACTCAGACCATTCCCACTATACACCAGATGGTTAATTGGGAAGCCAATATTTTCTCTATACACAGAAGCTTACTCTTCCATCATTTTGCATGGGGACCAGATATTTTATTAGAGACAGGATTTTCTCTGGCCCATGTTCTGCTGAAGAAATATATATAGTGGACGGCATACACACCACAATATGGGCAACTGCAAGATACTGGAAGAAGTGTCCTGGCAGGCCACAAACATGAGAAACCTCTGTGGCAAACTGCCCCTCTTTTCATTTTTAATGATGTTAAACATATTTAAAGTGAACTAAAATGCATTAAATTGTATTAAATATGACATAATATCAAAGCCACATGAAAATGAATCAATCTGTCATGCAATGGTGTCAGGGAGCCACAAAACAAGTCTAGTGATATAGTAGCTCTAGTCCTTAATGGGATGATAATTTAGGCTCCAAGTAATTAGCATAGCACAATTTCTAGTGCCTTAGTCAAGAAAAACTGTCTGCAAAAATCTGTGGAAATTTTGCCTTCTTGAATATGTACTTCTGATAAAACCTGGAAATAGAAAGCTGAGTTGACTTTGTGTGTTGACTTTGCAAAGTGCTCTCCAAATCATAATAGTGAATTTGCCTATAGAGAGAGAAAACAATTCCTTATATTACTCCAGACTTGCTTTCAGTCTGATAATAAAGGTTTTGATATAAACCTCTTGTCTTTCTTCTCTTTATCTCTGTTCTAGCTGAAATTGTAAATCACTGGATGGGGTCCTAGCTTCATTAATCCATACTTTGTCAAATGCCCTATAAAAGACAGGAGTTTTCTTAAAGCTGTTGTAGTCTGATATTTGAGTCTTCTGTGGAACCAAAGAGAAACATTTTTATATGACAGACATATTCCTATACCTTTAAAAACACTGTAATTCTTTCCTTGCAAGTTTACCACACTCTTACTGCTTGACCCCAGTATTTCCATTACTAGCTTGTATGTTAGACTGGGTTTTTTTTGGGAATCATCAACAGTAATAATTAAAACTCTGTGACGGGCTAGGAAAATACATTGTCCTATTATTTTTAAATTCTCCTAGAGTGTATCAGGTGAATTCTAGTGCTATATTTGAGCAAATATTTGAATTTAAGCAGTGGGATTAGCCTATGTGTTGGGAACATGCCATCTGCTTGATGCTGCATCCCTGAGAAAAATCAAGAGTCATTTGGTAGAGTTTGAAAGCTACATTCTGTGACGTGTCCATACCCTGTGAGCATTACCAATCAAGAGGCACAGAGGATGGATTTTTCCTGAAACTGCTCTTGTTAGCAGCTAGAGGAGGCAGGCTGGCTATTGGGGCTGGATCAGGAAGTGACATATTTCATCCAGCACTTGTACACTCATGCATGCTCACTCAAAAAAATCCAAATGGACACCTATGTACTTACACATTTTACTAAGAACCTATGCTTCCTTTCATCTTCTCAAATTTTTCAATTTCACTTCATCACTTTAAACCCTGACTGCGTAAAGCCACATTGATATGCTTAACTTAAGAACAGTAAAGCCACTGAAGCCAACAGAACTGACGGATGTAAAATTCTAAGAATGTTTGCAGGATTTAGCACTAAACTTTAAGTCTGAGATCTCTGAATTTGGAAGCCTAAGAGTTTCATGACCTTCCAAGCATGGATTATCCTTATTTTCTACAAAAATGGTTCTAAACCTACTGCTTGTGCTTGGGAATAACAGAAGCTCCCTGGGAGTGTGCTGGCATCCTTTGGAAGGAATTGTGGTATTTGGTCGTGAAAGGTGAATAACAGAGACAACACATAAGACTCCAGTCCAGACAAAGCAGTTCAAATCCTGGTCTCAATAAAGTAAATGGCAGCTATGCCTTGTGACTTTAACTGTCAGTAAATGACTGTGTAATTGCTAAAATCTGCTACTGAGCTGGTAGCAAGGAGACTGCATTTTACAGGTACAGTTATTTTTTTTGTTTTGTGTTTTTTTTTTTTTTTTAAACCCAATCAAGCAACAGAAAAAAACAGGCCAATGCATTTAAACAAGTTTTAACTGAAAGAGTTAATTCTGGTCATACTTTGCTTAAAAAAAAAAAAAGAAAGAAGAAAAGACATTTAATATATTTTCAGTCATGTCAACTGAAATGCAACTTTCCCCAATGATAGACTTGCCTACATCTATCACAAGGTAAACAATCTGTGCTAAAAGCATAAAGACTTATTTTTCCTTTATTCTTATCTCAGTGAAACAGTCCACTGACAGAAACACCTTTTGTTTGGAAGAGATTTGGTTGTGTTTCACCCTAAACTAATGCAGAAATAGAGGTGTATTAGAGAAATTTTGAGTGCCGGCGGCAGTAGAATTCATTGCCCATTATTTTGGTCTCTAAAATATAAACAAGTTGATTATGTTGCCAAATAACCACATGCAGATTTGCAGTTTCTTACAAGCAACTTATGTATCAACTTTGTCAAGAGTGAAAATGTCATTACTGCAGAAAGAAAAGGGAAAAAAGGCATAAATCTGTGTGATTTCATTTTGACAAAACTGAGTGAGAGCAAGCAGTATTCTTGGGGGGAATGATCATCCAGCTATTGAAACTTTAAACCAAGAAGTATTTGGAAGCTAAGGTGTAACATCACTCTGAAATTAGCAGGGTGTTTAAGTTGGAGAGTGTTGTGTTTTCGTTTTGCTTTAGTCTCTTGCAAAATTTGGCCTCTTCATACCAGGTTTCCAAGGACTCAGGCAGGTAATGTGTAAAGAAAACCCAAGGCAAAGCTGTCACATCTTCACATCTGTCAGCTGGAATCTCTTTCCAGTGACTGAAGTCTATGAAAATCAGGGTGGAGCTGAACAACTGTGTTTCTCTTGCAACCCCTTCCAAGAGTATGATTTGCTCATAACAGCATGTCTGGGGGCATCCTTAATTATGGGACACATTCTTTTGGCTTATGTCAGTCGTCTGCAAAATGAAATACATTTTCAGTTTTCTTCAGACTTTTCCATCCTCTTAAAAAACATACTTCATCTGTTGGGAGGAAATGGTTAAAAATGGAAGAATGGTGAGGAGGGTGGTGGATTAGCTCAAGGGACCTTGCAGCTAGGAATGCTGAAGCCTGGAGAATAAGAGTGTGGGAAACCCAATGTATTATGACTACAGCTGTTCATCCTCTGTTTTGCGAAGTAGAGTTCCTGTCTAGAAATGACAGAGGTATTTACAGAGACTTGGAGGTGCTCTCACAGAAATGTTTGAGCTCCCTGTTGGGAGAATGATCAAAGATCATAAAAAACACAGAGGACATCAGAGCATGGTGGTAAGCTACGTGTGTGCAGGCCCTTGGTACATGTGTGTGGGCAGCAGCCCCAGAGTGTGCCAGGAGCCTGATATTGTCTGCTCTCCCCTCGTGTGTCTCTGCTGCCCAGGTGCTTCTTTCAGCCATGGGTTTGGGGTTGTCATAACACTACAAGCCACCTGCCTGTATTGACTCACACATCATCTGTCTTTTGAAATCTCATTTTGGTACAAATGTCACGAGTCCCTTCTGTTTCTCACCTTGGACGGTAACTTTCAGTTGTACACGGTTACTTAGTGAAGTAAAAGGATTAAAAATTCAAGTTTGGTAATTCTTATACTCAATTTTATCAGTATTAAATGATAACTGTAGGCATGTAAGCTATAGCATCACAACCATACTAAGTTTTAGAAGACTGAAGTATTAGCATATCATCAGCCTGACAGATTTGGCTAAATCATATGAATATATTTATGTAAATATGATGTGCTCCGCTCTAGAAAGAGCAGAATAAATTCAATGGAGGTACTACTACTTCTTAAATTTAAAAAGTCAAATGTGTTGGTAGAAGGGTAATAAAAAAAAAATTCAATCACCTAGCCACTCCCTGTTACCAGAATATAATGAAATCAAGTTATATGCCTACCTTTGTGCTTAACTTAATTACAGCCTTTGACACCTTCTTAAAACACTCCTGTTTTCCAGCCTTTCACCTTCTCCATGTGATATCTTAATTACTCTTTCAAAAAAGAAGATTAAGTATGACTGCTTTGACCTCCCTTTTTTGTCCCCATTCCTCACACTCTTTCTAAAGCTTCATTACATTTCAGATCACATTTTCCTTTGTGTTATTCTATCCTTTAGTAGAATATTTTGATATTCACTGTTGGTTTCCCACTTGCTTTCTCTTGCTGCTTTTCCACTATCTTAGGGAAAAGAACACACCCTTCTTTCCTTTGTTAGATGCAGGATTTTGTTAAAGTCTAATATTTCTTTAAGAAACCAGCTGAAGACAGAATTTCATTTGCTATTTTTATATCAGTCCCTCTCATATCAACATCTTCATTGCCATCTCTCCTTTCATCAAATTTGCCTGCATTGTCTTCCTTAAGATTTTCTGTATGTTCTCCCTCCCTTGAAGTGTAACAGAAATAAAAGCAAATTCCCTACTCTTTATCTGAGACTGTGTCAGCTGCTAAGTCCCTGCTAGTGCTGTTAAGAAAACTCACTGATGGATTCTGTAACTGTGGAGGTCATTTTAGACCCTTCTTTTCTCTTGCTTTTGCTTTGCACATGAGAAAGCATTTCTCTCTGTGTATTGATACCCCTGTTTCACCATTGTACCACTGCCTAAGAATCTTCTTTTTCCAAACAGACATTGAAAACACTCCTATATTCACACATGTTAAACAGTTTGGACTCTTGTTATAGCTTTCTTGCTATATTCCCTAGGAATTATATTTTTTTTCCTGCAAAACATGCAATCACATTTTCCCCAACAATTTTCTTTGTTTGACTCCTATTGACTCACATAATTGGTTCTCTGTTTCTCTGTCTGCTTCAGATGTCTGTTCTCCTAATTCTTCCTGAATCTAATCCCATACTAACTTTTGGGTGAATGGTGGAGAATGAGTAAATTCTTTGTCTACAAGAGTATTAGCTTTGCATGCATAGCTGAAATCCTAGCACCCACATCTCCCAGTTTAAGGGTGGATGGTATGAGCACCTGATGAAAGAAAGCAAGTGAGCACTGAGAGAATAAGATACATTTTAGGTGCCATTTTTGTAGAGGTGTTATTTCAAAAACCAGATAGTTAGGACTAAAGGGGCAAACTAAATTAAAGGAGCAAATCTAATGTAAACAGCAGTTTTCTCACTCTACTTCAGTAAGTTTTCTTACTGAATTAATCCAGTAATTCCCAACTGGATAAATAAATTTCCTCCATTTTATGTATTCAATCCCCAGGCGTCTAATTTGGCTTTATGTGTTACACTGCCAGAACAAGATAGCTGAACCATTCTGCTTAAATGTGTGAGTTAATCATGCTAGATCTGCATTCTTAACCTTCAGATATTTAGAAAGAAACATTTGTACCCTTAAAGGGCTTTCTTGGATTGGTAACATCCAACATCCTAACATCCTAGATTTTGGAGCTGTACAACCAGACTAATTCCATTCTCTCCCTCTCATCTTTTCAGAACCATTTCTTTCCCTGTGTCTCTTCCCATTTCAGCTAATTTTAATCATCTGAAAGTCAGTGTCTAGATAGAGGCCAGAGATGGACACAGATATCCAGAGATGCTTTCCAGACTAAAAAGTTGTAGTTAAATTAGGCAGGAAGAATTGATAAACAGAAAAACTAAGCTTGACAATTACTTTAGACCAAACCCCTGTATTTTAGACAGGTGGCTGTCTTGTTACTCAGGTGAATTAGAAGAACATTGTTATGAGGCACTACAATTATTTCCACAGGGTATTGCCTAAAAAACTACAACCAAGAAGAAATGCAACTCTGTTAATATGCCAATGGTTCCAACTCCGCTAATGCATTTTTTTTATCCATGGGGTCAATGAGCCTTGGACTAATGCTGCTATGCCTTGTGTCATACATATAGAAATTTTCTGGCTGTGGCTCTGCAAGCAGACTAGTGTACAAAGCACAAGCACTGGCAAATGATTCTCTATACAGTTTATCAGGTTTTAACTCCTTGAGGCAATTAGCTTTTCCTAAACAACTCCCAAATAGGGTGGTGTTCCCTTTAGACAAGATACCACTGTATCTTGTGTTTGGGACCAGAAAATGTGGCTGGATATAATTTCCTTAATGATATATCTTGAACTTTGAAGCTAGCCTAGCTAACCCTTCGCAGCACAACATGCAGTGGTCACACTTTAGTAACCTAGTAAAATTTCACTGCTGGGTATTCTTGAATATGATAATGACTTTGACAATAGATAGACAACTTTACCATTGAGATTCACAGCCAAAACAGATCTTGGTATTCTGCACTGGTGTCAAAAGTCACATGATGCATAACAGCAGATAGGATCATAGATCACAGAATTGTCTAGGTTGCAAAAGACCTCTAAGATAATCCAGTCAAATCCAGCAACTGCCAAATCTACCACTAAGCCATGTCCCCAAGTGCCACATTAACATTATCTTTTAAATACCTCCAAGGCTGGTGACTCAACCACTTCCCTGGGCAGCCTGTTCCAGAGCTTTACAGCCCTTTCAGTGATGAAATCTTTCCTAACATGGGAATGAAATATCAACTATGTAACAGCTGCAGCCTCATATCATTATCAGCTCATAGGTTTGAGATGGAGATCGTGGAAACGGTATAAGCAGTTTCCCTGAGACTCTGGGATTCCTGTTGAAAACTTTTATGGCAACTGGGTCTGGCAATTTTCACAGGCCAAAATATAAACCCTGTGATGGGTAACGAGGAGAGCACATGGAGAAGGATGACCAAATCATCATTATGTGACCTCATGTGTCAGCTATTGCTGTCATTAGAAGATAAGGAATTTTGTATCTAATTGTCACTTTTTTTGTTGGTTTGTTTGTGAGGGAATGTGTTTTGAGAAGATTATTTTGTTACAAGACTGCATAGCAGAGGGGGGAGTTGTGATAAAGAGAAATTATATTCCTTGGAAACCAAGGGAGAACTACAAGTTTTCCTTACTTAGGACTGAGGCAAAAAGGCAAAATTGATCCCCAATCTCTCTTTAAGTGTCACAGTCTAACTTGATAAGAGGTCGTAGAAAGTCTCATTAACTCAGTGTTCCTACAACTAATAAATTTTCTTGCAAATAGCTTAGCTTGTTTTGCTAAACCAAACATGAATAACCTCCAATAGAGCCATTTGGAAGGTAATTCTAACTGTCTTTATTTATATTTGTATAGATTGGCTTCATGGCAGGATCTCTTACAATAAAGTGCAGCATAATAACTATCTACTAATGATACTTTGACTTGAAATATAGCCAGGAAGTTTAAATTGGTATCCACCTATTTTTAGCAGAAATAGCTGCAAACAGTTCACAAAATAAGCCCCAGCTGTAATAACAAGAAAAAATTGACATAAAGCAAATGCTCACCATGGGTGAATTTCCACCTACTCTTCACAAATAGAATGAGATCATAAACAGTGGGAGGCTGTCCTTTCTCTAATTTTAATTGTTTTATTTTTCAGTTCACAGCCTGATTTGATTGAGAATGGTATACAGGTATAATTTAATTTTAGCACTGACCCCCTACAGAATGGATTACAAATGTGATGAACCCTAGTATGAATAGACTGTTTAGTTGTTCATGTGCATACAAAGAACTTGTTATACGATTTATCTTCTGAAACTTCATTTTGTAGTGAAACTTCAGTTTGAAGTTCACCATGTACCCTAGCATAAACTGACCACTATTTTAAGCACACACATATCCTTTGTAGAGTTGACAAAGTGATCCAGTGAAATTTTCTCTTACATACATTCCCAAATATGTATATATTTATATAATTGCACCGTCTTAGAAGCAGATCATTGACATGTTCTATGGATTGGTAGGGAAAATAAAATATGGACAACCATAGTCATTCCAGAATTGAAACTGAAATGTGACCTCCATTGCAAATCTGATACAAAATTTCCTTTCAATTTTATAATCAAAGCCTACCTTTCTGAAAATGAAGCTCACCTAAGATTTTTCTACTAAATTTTAAAATTATTTTCTTAAGTATCCCTACAGCTAATACCATGAAACCAGTTGTTTCTCTTAACTTAGAAGTAGGGAGCAAAAAAAATAGCTGCTTCTGTTTAATGCTGATGCAACATTTACCTCAGGTTCAAATTTTCTACTGTTTTTTTCTTTGACAGTTCAACAGTGAGATGTCCATGCCTTTATTGGCTTCTCATCAATGATGATACAATATTAGTTGTTCTGTTCCACTCAGTGCCATCACAATCTGGTAACCTCCAAGAGACACTTCTGAAACTTGGAAACCTATTGATAGGCAAGGGACCAGTGAAGAAAATGAACTCTTACAGAGGTAATAAAAAAAGAAATTGTGGAGCATAGTTAGACTAACAGCACTTTAAGATCCTGCTATATGTGTAAATTATTTTTATATTTGAAAACAGGATAAAACTGTACTGAATATAATAATTAACATTACATATTTTGATTTCCCTCCACTTTTGACCTGCTGAGATCTGGATTTAAGCACATGAATGATCTCACATCTGCCATCCATACAGAACCTATCTATAGAGAATGACTGAAATATTGCCTAGAATTGCTTTAAAATTAGAATTATTTGGATTAGAATTAATTACAAATCCCCAAGACACCTTAGTAAAATTCAAATAGATAATTAAGTACGTAATATTTTCACAACAGAACAACTTATCTGTGTGTGCTCAAGAGTGAAGATTGAAGGAAGTGAAGACCCCAAAATATGCTCAATATTCTCCATGTGCATGCAGCACAGCATGACATATTGTGCATATGAACTGGAAAAAATTTCTGATGGTGCCAGGGATCTGCAGCACTACCACACACTACAGTTTTACTAATCTGCCAATGTCTCAAATAAAAGCTTTGGCAGAGCTCTTGTACAGGGCACAGATACACAGAAAAGTGTTCTGGAATAAGCATCGGCTGTTTTATTTTCTACATTTACAAGTCACTAAAAAGAGTTTTCTTTCCTTTAGACCACAAATTTTATTAACTTCCACCATTGTCTCCTCTTGTATGCCTTGGGTTTGCATTTGTACAATAAACAACTCCATTTTCACCTCACAGATTATTTGGCAGAGAGAAATGAGAGTTATTTTATGCAGTAGCCAAGTGAACTTCTGTAAACATTTGGTTTCCTCTGAGATATTTCCATATCCCACATACACAGCTATCAGAGCCGTGTTAAAGGTGGAATACATTGCACAAGAGGTGAAATGTAAAGATGAAGTTGACAGTATGTTTAAACTAGTACCTTTGGGGAAATAAGGTCCAACACCATAAATTAAAGACAGATTCAGGCTACATTTTGAACTCGTTGGAGACATGCCTTCAGCAAAGAAGCACAGGAAGAAAACCTTGGGGGAAACAAGACTAGGAAAAACTGAAAACTAAAAGAAAAAAACAAGACCTAAAATATGCATATAAGGTAAAGCAGTTTAGATTCCTTTACACCCAACTTCTAAAAATTTCTCTGCTGTTAGGTGGTTGTGTCCCTATGGGTTTCCCTGGCATGCTGAAGTACTGGTGGCTGCATCACGTTTGTAATTTCTAGTTATATATCACTTTGGATTTGGCTTACATTCTTAGTGGTTTCAACTCATCCTTCTTCTCACAACGTATTTCATTAGCACCAAGGTCTTTGTCTCCTTGTCATCCAGAAAACTTTTGAAGAATATGGGCATCTCCATCCAGGTTGCATGACTGGCTTTCCTCTGGGTGATGAGAGGAAGAGCTGACCTAGTAATGATCCTCCTGGGACCCTTCACCTGCAGTCTGGGCTCAGCTGCTGCCCAGTCCTGGCTGCTCAAACATACTCAGACCGTTCAGACACAGCATGCAAGACTGAGAGCAGCAGCACTGATTTTAGCAGGGCAGAAATGAACTTAACTGAGAATCAGAAGCTGTGAGAGCTCTGGAGGAGACTGAGCCTTGCTGTATTGTCTGAATGCTGCTAGATGGTGGCTATGTTCACATGTGGCATTGGGCATGCACAGCCCCACTGGGGCAATGCCTCACTGGGGTCTGCTGGGGCTTGTCTTACACACGTGTCAAGCCAGGACTGCTTCTGAGCTTCAAGGAGGAGGCAGTGAGCTACCAAGCCAGGCTTTCTGGGGCTCAGCTGACCTAGGAAAGGAGCTGGCAGACCACCATTACTACTACCAGTACACAGAATGGCTTACATCTTGTTGCAAAAACCCTCCTTCCCCTCCAGGAAAGATAGTTACTGCCATAGGACACCATACCTGCCTCTGCTCCAGTCGTCAACCTTCACACAGCTTTTGTTTATAGGAGTGCTATAAACATGCAAAAAACAGCCTTTGGACCTGAGGAAACAATACTGGTAACATCCTTCCCACAAAACATGTTGTTTTGTGGGACAAAATTTTAATAAAAATTATTAATAATCTCAGGTAGTGAAGAATGCTTTATTGTCTTGTTACTTAAATGCAAGATTTAAATTCCTTGCCTGCCCTAATGCTGCTAAAGGATACTTTCTACAGGATTTTATTTATCCTGTTCATCAGGAACTATTTTTCTAATGGGTTTTACAAAACAATTTAAAAATACAAATTTCTTCTTATTTAGACACTGCTACTAGAGATCTTTTCCTGCTATAACAAAACTACTAGTGAATCCACCAGATCTTGCCCTTGCTTCCCCGTATGAAGACTTGCTTTGTTCAAACCGAATTGCACGACTGACAATCTCAGCACATCTGTGCTCTTTTTAATGCTGTAATATGCTATTTAAGAGAGATATTCTTTCTGCTGCCACAGCCACATTTAATAAGGACATAGGAGACATTTGGAAATAGGCAGCAATGTTGATTCCTAGATTTTTTGGCAAGGAAGCAGAGTGCACCTAAAGCATTGCTGATTAATTCCAACAGATACCATTTTCTATAGAGGTACCCTGCACCCAGTGGGCATCCTAATAATAGCAGGAAGAGATGACCCTCACCAAAGAGTGAGAGAAAAATTCAATCCATTCAGCAGTTGGACAGATTTCCACATTTGGTTTTACATGTCTCCTTTGTAATTGTTCAGAAATACAGCTTTACAGAGAAAGGCAGTGCACGCTCTACGTGTTGCATTATATCAGCTTTTTGACTGAAAGTAGCCTACACTTGTTTCATCCCAGATGAAAAGCATTATATTTTCAAAAGAGGAGCTGATTTTGAGCGAGTTCATTCTGCCAGAGAAGTTTTTATAAAGCCACGCTGAACAACTTGCAAATGTGAACTAAGTTTCCTGTCTTTGGAACACAGCAGGTGAAGTCTGAAACACATTTTTCTGCAAGAGATAGCTTTGAAAGAAGAGCAAATGGGCTTCCTGTTTTACTATCTCTTTGTCCCATTGCTAGAGAGATCTTCAACTCTGTGACACAGCAGTAGGAGGGAGGTGCAGTGGTGTCGACACGAGGCGGGTGGCCTTAAACGCCATCTTTCTAATCCTGTCTGGGGGAAATCAAACCAAATTAAAAACATCTCTGGGCTACCTAGTGCATAACGTCACTGCTTTGGCTCAGAAGCAGGGCTGAGGTGCGCAGCCCAGCAGGAGACAATGTGCTGTCATTCAAACCAGCACTGATGCTCTTGAACTCCAGTGAGCAATCTGACAGTGGGGCTCTGAGGACAGTGTGTGTCCCCTGTCTCCAGCAGCTAAGCTGCAGCTTTGGAGAAGCAGCAGCATGTTTTTGTCCCAAAACATTGCATTATGCATAGTCCTTTCAGTCCTTTTTCTGTTCCCTTTTCCTTTTCTCATCCCCTGCCTTTGTTTCCCACTGACCCACAGTCAGCTACTCCCACACACAGGCTTACAGCAGTGCTTACATTGCCCTGGAGTTTCAGCTTCTGGCTCAGTACTTCTGCCATTGTCAGAAAGCACAAAGTGCATCTGAGGATTTGGACTGAAAAGAGGAATCAAGCTAATCTCTTCCTTGATCTATGGTTGGTTGAGTGCCTGACTGATACCCATGGGTAGATGAGAGTGGCCTGCAGGCAAACAGCCTGAACTAACTTGTAGCAGATGCCAAGGGCAGCAAGGGCAGCTGGACACTGCCAGTGCATGAGGAGACGTTGGATGTGACTCAACAAGAACTTCCCAGCTGAATGCCACTGGGGGAGTCCCATCAGTTTGGGTGATTCTTCTGCATGATGCCTGCAGTACCAGTGGGTTCTGAAGCAGCGTGTTAGCTCTTCTTTTCATGATTATGATTATGCTGCATTAGACTGAACAGCTCTAAGACCCAATTCTAAGATGTAAAAACATTATGCTTAGGTGATATGTTTAATTCATGTGTGTACTTGCAGATGTGACTGGCAGGTTTCATCGTCAAAAGGACAATGATGATGTGCTCCAAGCTCTAATTGGAGAGCAATAACCTGAAATTCTCATGTATGTTGAATATTTACCTTAAAATTTCAAAGGCTACGGGTGCTTCCTTCGACTTACAAAAGTTTAATTGGCCACTACTTAAATGGAAATCAGAGTATGTAAACAGATATTTGCAAGAGTAGGTTCAGCTCTGTAGTTGTTTGAGTTGAGTTGCTGTGCAAAGTAAATAAATCTAATCACTTCCAAATATAGAAAGTGTGATGTGGTAGAGTACAGGAGGGAATAAAAAAAATTTATGAATATATTTCCTGTATTACCTTAGAGAGTAATGTATGTGTGCCCTACCTTGAGACTCTGCTCAAAGGAAAAAAACCCCAAAACAAACAAAAAACCCCAACCCAACCACAACAACAAAAAAACTACTGTCATGGATTAAAACCATTAAATTTGGGATAAAACTTAAATACCCACATTTTCCTATTTCTAATTCTGACAGTAAAAGCATAGGCTGCAGTTTAAACCTTTTTCCTTGCATTTGAAAGTGAGTTTTGGCAGGATTTGTTGCTGAGCATTTTTCAGCAATAAAGAGTGAAATTATCAGAATCTGGCCTACTGAAACTACCTCTAATCTAAGTGGAGTCAGAAGGTCTTCATGACATTTCAATTTGTAAAACTTAAGAGACCTGTTTTGTTCATGAGATAGAAATGAGAATCTAGCACTGAGTGTTTGATTGAAACTGAAAATTGCCTGTTAATCACTAATGTTGATATAGAATCAGTGGGTAGGAAAGTGATTGTTAATACTTCTTTTTCTTTACTTCTTTATTTTCCACACACAGTTATTTAGATGAATCTGTTCTAGAAGGCTGTTGTGCCTCCTTGGCTCCTGCTTTCCTTGAAAGCTTGCACTGGCCTGGTATATATATATTCTTTACATTTAGAGCCTGACATGTAAGTGGAGACTGAATTAAAAACAACATGACAGAATGGAGATTAACAAAAGTGATTTGAAAGATAAATGGGTACAACTTCAAAGTCTACAGTTCTGGGCCACTTTGTCTCAGCAGCATTTTCCTTGTTCCAAAGCCTGTCCTCAGGGGCTTTCCCTATCAGCTGCTGTGACTGAAGCTGGATGCTGAACAGTGACAACTCCCTGAGAATGTTTTGGTAAAGGCCAGTGTAAAACAGCTTCCCTTTCACTTTCTGGACATAGCAGCTGTTCTGAATGGAAAGAAATTAGGACCTTGCTTTCTGCTGCTATATTTATGTCAGAGATAGAATGTTTTCACTTTTTTTTTTTTTGAATTTAAAACTCAGAGGTTTCTAAGGGATCAGTCTGATGCAACTAAGGTTAGAATTAATTTGGTATCAGCTATTTCAGCTTGGGGAGAAATTTATTCTTGAATCAAGGGGGCACGAGGCACTGTTTTTGTGCTTACTAGAAGGATTTCCATCATATGAAGGAATTTTTTATCCCTTTCCTCTGCTTCATTTTCATAAAAAATTGAAGTAATTTACTTATGGGCTCAGGTTCCTTCAATTCCTGCCTCAGATTGAAGATTTTCCAAGCAGAGTCTGTGAAAAGAAACATACATTTCATCATATATCTTTGACTATATTTTCAAAGCAGATTTCCAGGGAGAAGTTGGTATTTCAAAACCTGCTTTGTTAAAAATACTTGCTAATAAGGAGAGGGTATGTACTGCCTGACTGAAAAGCAAAACTCTTTATTTTTAATAATGGACAAACTTCAGCAAAAGTCTGTGAAGATAGATTTAGCCATTAGAATAACGATATGGAGGTTTTAGAAACAAATGGCTTTTTAAAAGTTCAAACTTAGTCAAATTTGCTTGGCTGTTCTATATATGAATGAAGGCTCCCACTTTAGGAAGATAATTTGTCTTCTGTGACACTCTCCAGACATTTAGAATGAGGCTGGTACTTGAGTAGCCTGCTGAATCAGGCTAAGAAATAGAAATTGGGTTGCCATGTGCTGCATTAAGTATCTTTAGGGTCTGTGGCACAACTGAGAACATTTCGTAATAGGATTGAACCCTTCTTCCCCTCATTCACCCATTAAAGACAGAGGGAGTGTAAACATCCTTCAGTCCAGTTTTTCAATACCCTTCACAAACCATTTATGTGACGCATTTTTTACTATTTTAACCTCTCTGAGCACAATGGGTACAACAGTTGCTCTCCTGTTTTGTAAACAAAATCCTAGCAGCATTAAACGCACAAAGAAGACAAATTCGTATCTCTTCTCAAGAAACTAACTTAGGAAGCTACTGAAACACATTTATGCACTCTCAATTAGCACACATATTAAGAACTGTTTTGAGCAAACTAATGAACTTTTTGCTTCTTGGACAAGACAAAATTTACAATGGAAAATGAATAAGTAGGGATGGAGTATGCCACTGAATTATAGACCTGCGTGAATGGCTCTAATAAAAATCATTTTCCCCTGCTCAGAAATGATGGATTTTGTTCTGCTGAACTTGAATAATAGTGTTCGTTGTAATGCACTCCTTAGCCCTCTAAGTGGCTAGTAAAAATTAATCTTCAACAGCAATGAGCAGTACTGAGGTGATTCTTCTGCTCTGAGATTAAATTGCTCAGACTTTAAGTTCTTGTAAAAGGGAATAGAATATGCTACATCCTGTTTACCAGGTGTTTTAGGAGCAATCAGCATGAAGGCATGGAAATTAAGCCATCAAAAATATGAAGGCATGCTGTGAAAAAACAGGAGGACTTTTAATTCATAGCATTAACTTGCAAAGTTTTGATGTTTGTTTTTAAGTTATTGTCCTTTTGTTTTATTTTAGAAATAGAAAAAATTGAATGCGAAATAATATGAAATTATCACTCTCAGATATTTCCCTGCAGCAGTTGCTAATATAGTCTAATATTTGGGGGGGCTTTCACATTTTCTCTAAAAATGTTGAGTGTGACCTTAATCTCATGGACTTGTACTGCAATGGTAGTTTAGAATTGCTTATGTCTTTTGAGTACATGGGACAATTTTGCTCCTGCCGTAGGTGCTTGTGTTGATGTTAGATAAATATGACTTTATGCATAAACTGTTATTTTGGGGGACATCCTGCCATGACACAACAAAATAATGGTGACTAGACATTATCAAGTGTATACCACAAAAAACTGAGATCAATTAATCCTGGAGCTAATGGGATGGTGAAATTATTTGCTTAATTAAAAAAATGGGGGTTTTACTGTTAAGGTCAGGGTTGTCTTACCCAGTATTCACATGTTAGAAAGGAAAAGGGTCTAGCTATAAGAGGTTTTCTTTAATTCAAAACACTGTCTTCAAATTTGGGTGTCCAGGTTCATAACCTGGTTGCACCATGGTTGGTTGTGTGGAGATTTCCTGCTCATACCACACCACTAAATCTGAATGGAAAAATCTTAGCTGACCAGTAGGCAGCTAAGGAAGGCAGAAAGGAAGTAACAGGAGGGAGGAAAAAGGCTGAAATGGAGCTATGCAACTGATAACATGATTTATTAACAGCTGGTGTATAAGGGGGCATAGGACATAAGTAGCCATTGGTTGAACAAGTTCCTCTGTGAATGTGTATCTGAAAGAGGTAGAAATTATTATTGCTACTTTCAGCTGATTTTTTTTAGATCTATTCTGCTTTAATAAAAATAACCTCTGCAATGTATGCATGAGCATGAAGAAAAAGGAGACATGGATTTCTTACTGATTGAATTGGTTTTAATAATAAAGAAACAAACCAGATTTAGAGGCACATAGAATGACATGCATGCTGACAAAATATCCTGCCCTGGTTGCTATATTATGACCACTGGGTTGTTAGCTGTGCTCTATATTAATGTATAAATTCCAATCTACCAGTCTGATGTCTCATTAGTAGTATCTGACTCAGAATTTCCAGTTATTCTATTTTCAACGCTATTTTTTTGTCAGTTCTATAAAATCTCTCTCCTCATTTCTTTTGGAAAAACAGGGGGAAGAAAGTCTGTTTTTATGGATTTTCTCAATTCTGCTAAAAAAGTCCATCTTTCCTGTGATCACTGATATAGGCATTGTGAAACGTTCTGTAGTTATAATGGATTTGTTCCAGAAGTTTTGCTGAGATGGTCCAATCCCTAATCCTTGCTCTAAATTGTTTCTTTTGGGTGCCACATCACAAAATTAATCTTTCCATTTGCTTTGCACAGAATCGTTTAACAGTGTGTGAATCCATATAAAGAGCCATGAGGCAAAGTTTTTGATAAAAGCTAGCTGCAACTAAAGCAACCTGCATATCTTATTTGGGAATAAGAAAATAAATTTTTCAAGAATGACAGATTTAGCTGCAGCTTTTAGTTTTTCTCCTTCCTTTCAGCCAGAATACACAGTCCATTTAATAGTTTCCTTTTATTTTGAATATATTTTCTGTGTCATCACCTGGCTTTGAGACATGACCTGAACAGTGGTCATTCTGGTCACTTGTTTATTCCAACGATTTGAAATAACATTATGGTAGCAATGCCTGACATGCAGAAAAGCAATGCCAGCAGCAAGATTTCCACTGAGGATCTGAGGGTCATTAAATTACTCTGGATAGTAGATTGGTCTTTGTGTAAATGTTTATACAACAAGTAAAGGATATCTGCTTAGCACTTTGAGTCTGGTCACACTATGATGGTAATATTAATGATGAAATCTGTTGGTTTCATGTAGCCACTCGATGCTCTGTATGAAATTAGTCGAGATAGTATTTGTTGAATTCTTGCATTGTTGGAGCCTGTATTGGAACTGATGCTGCAGTCAGACACACAGACTGATAGTACTGTCAGCTGGAGGGAGTTCTGGAAATGCACTTTTCTGAGAAAGTTAGACTAAAGAAGAGTTTCTAGCCTGTAATTTGAATACAATGCAGTAAAAATGTCTTAAACGCTGGAAAGTTACTTTATATTAACTAGTCTTGTATTAGCTAGTTTGGCTTTAAACACAGGAAAAAAAGGAGAAATTAACTGCAGCTAAATTTAATATTTGAAGTGGGAATCATCTTGTCTAGCTTTCAGGGTGTGATTCACTTCAGGGATAGTCACCTGGACTCAGCTGCCCATTTTTATCTGTATGTCAACGAGATGCTTAAAGTCCCATTCCAGTCAACACTGTACATACACAACCTGCAAAATTTCACTTTTTGGGTTTTTCCCTAGACCAAAAGTCCCCTCACACTCATGCTTAGGTCTAATCTTGATATTTCTTTTCTTCCCTGGGAACTGTAGGTGGAAAATATCATTAGCTCTTGATTCAGAGCATATAAAATATTTTGAAATGTTGAATTTGGTTTATCTCTAGCAAAGTGCAGGTGAAAGATTATTGCAATCAAGATCCATTATTTTTTCTCAGTTAGCCCAGCTCAGGAAGTTTTCCTTGCAGAAGAAATTATAAATTAAGAGGAAGAACTAAATATTTATTGAAAATATTTTTTAAAATTATGATGATGTTGGCAAAACTGAGTGTTCCTATAACAAAACCAAAGAACATAGCATTTTATAGCTTGCAGAATTCTATCTAAATGTCAACATTTCTCTGCTTGCAGGAAATCATGCTGAGGGAAATCATGCAGTCGTGGAGTGAATTCACACTTAAGCTGACACTCTTGGTTACCTGCAGCCAGTTATCCTCATGGCTGGGTTATTACAAGACTGGGGCCCATCACTTTAGTTTACAAGCTTCTCACTGCACTAAATGGAGCTAGAAACTAATCATAAGATGCAATTGTCCTCCTGTGACAGAAGAACTCAGGATTAATTTAATCATCATTGCAGTCAAATGGGTGCACACGTTCTAACACCAAGAAAATAGTTAAACATCTGCTTTATGTGGAGCAGCAGGGTTCATCTCATTGGCTGCATCTATTAATTTCTTCAATAGCAGTCTCAGGAGCATGGGAGTACAGGGTGCATGTGACCTTTTTTTCTCTTTTTCCCTTTTCTCTTCCATTATGTCTTTATGAGCCCACTGGAGTTGACAGATTTTTTTTCTTGTTTGTTTGTACTCTGATGTGTCTCATGATGAAGTCACCTAATTTGGTAATTATGGCATATGAGATAAGCAGAAATTCCCACACAACCTGGGGCTCTCCTCCTGGGGCTGCTCTTACAAGTTCAGTTTTTGGAAGAAAAGGAAATCTGGTATTAAGAGCATGGCTTGGGGGAGGTGGCTCTGGAGACTGTTTATGAAAACACAACTAAGTTACTTTTAATGACTTGATTTTAATAGTATAGTTGGTTTACATTTCTAAATTGTTATCTCCAAATAAGGTAGCAATATATTTTAAAATTATGAAATTTTCCTATTCAGTTCCAATTCTAGAACCCCTGGATATTATGATGAAACCTGCTGTTGCGAGCCAGCTAGAATTTGAAGCAATACTGCTACATGGAGATAGGAAGACTTGAAGTAAATTGGAGAAGAACTTGATATGAGTGTCCTGATTCATGCCAAAACTTGTTTGATCTAATTTAGGATTAAGCATCCTTCACTAGTAAAATTCTTAAGCCAGTGGGGGAAAATTCAGCTCTGTAGATAATCTGCATGGAAAAGAAGGTATCAATTCTTTGAGCCTTTTTAGCTCTTTCCCTTATGGGTGCTAAAGTACCTGTGAGAGATTGTCTGGAAAGTGTTATATTATATTATTTTCTATTTAGAAATGAATTTACGTAGTTAAATCCTTGTCTGTTGAGCAGAAAATGAACTCCTTGGGGCATACATTTGATGCCAGCAGGAATGAGTAATTTAGAACTTGAAGCCTGTACTTCCTCCCCAGAGGATGTGGGAGATATATAAAAGTACTTTAAAAATTATCCATCACATTTGCATCTAGAGGAAAATACAGCAGCTCCAATTTATTTGATTTGTTCATTAATTGCTCAGCTAATGCTTGGAAAAAAAAGACAACAGGAACAAAATGTAACCAGGCAACTCACCAGGCGGCATTGTGAAGAATTTTGAGCTACTAGGAGAGTGGATGTAACACAGAAAATGTTTTGCATACTAATCCAAAATAAACATGAAATAAAAATCAACCCATATTTATGCCTGTAATCTTTAGCAGTCTTACCCCATAGTATATGGGAAAGAACAAGAAAAAGTGTGCCTGTGTGCTATGGTAATGGACAAGCAATTTTATGAAAGCAACCCCTATGTCATAAGATGCATTTGGTCCAATGGCACTTCATACCTAACAAATTTCAGGCAAAATTTTTGTACAGTCCTGCTACTCAGACAGACACGTGAGTTAAAAAGTGTGACAACCCTACCTAGATCTGTAAGGTGGATTACTAATTAGACATTGCCAAACAATCTATTTTATTTAGAACAGTAAGTTTTCTTCTAGAAATCTCACGTCTGTTTTCAAGTCATGCCGTCTGTTACTTGATTTGTTTCCGCAATAGCATTTCTTTTCAATTTGCATGTATAAATATAATAGCCCAATTTGGGATCACAAACAGTTAGTTTAAAGACTCTTTGCATAAAACTATGTCACACAAGTTTGTGAGTTGTTACCTGCGAAAATCCAAAACACCAAAACCTGAGAAACTCCTGACTTTTCTAGTTACTTTTTTGTTGTTGATGAAGAACTCTATCTCAGATTGCTCATATTGTCATAATCCATTGGCATTCCTGGCTCCACCAGCATAGATTTACATTCACTTGGACCCACCCCCTTACCTCTTTATTACTTAGACTGGGATGTCTTTGCCTGTAAATGTTATAGAAAATTGTACGAATGGAACATATATAAATTCTCTTTCAGAAAACTTCTACACACTAGGGTAGATGTGTCAAAGTAAATTGTGACTCCATGAGCTTGTCATATGCAATAATCCCAGCTTTCTAGGCATTGGTCATGGCATGTGGATTATATTTGATGAGCTAATAGCAGGTTTCTGTGTTTTTTTATCGTCAAGATTTTTTGCTTTACCCCAGTTACAATCCCAGTCTACACTGTCTTTCATCTAGAAACCCAACTAATTTCTAATTTGTTATTTACTTATTGATTTTTATTTATTAAAATCTTTCTTATATATTTAGTTTAAGCTGGGAGATTTTATTAGTTTTGTTTTGATTGGTTGGTTTTTTAGTACTATGACACAAGTGCCTTTCATTTTAGAGAACTTTCTACAATATTTATAGCCATCCAACTCTTTGTCAGAGAGACAAGGGACAGACTGAAAATAAAGAAAAGATAGTATCCTCATGCATGCTAAGTTGTACACCCATGGAAAGGCAAAAATTAGTTTCAGTACTAGAAATATATTTTACCTGATATGTATAGTAGCGGAATAATGCAAGCATATCCAGACTTCAGCTGTCTGCCTGCAAGGGTTGAGATGAATATCACTTCTCTCACTTTCTTTCTCAGGAAGACCAGAAACTGGACGTTTCTACAGATAGTGGCCACCTGTATTATAAAAAAGACATCTTTCAGTTTAAAAGCTTTTATTACCAGCTTAATGTAAAATATTTTCTCAAATTCTAAGAAAATTTAGCCTAGTTCTAGACAGAGCTTAGGAGGTTTTCACTCTCCTCTGTAGGGTGGATTGTGGTTCACAGCCGTCATCTGGGTATTGTCATCAATTACACTCTCTCTTACAGGAAGGCCTATGACATTAGTGGCACATGTTTACTTTTTCTCCCTGTAGCACGCACTGAGTTCAAGGCTTTTGATCCTTTTTAAGTCCTTAGCTGTGGTGGTGGGGGTGTTCTGTGGATTATATTATGGAAACAGACTGAAGCTGTGATGTTTTCCATCCTGTGTTTCTCCTTTCTGAAAAGTCAGAAGAGCTTGATATGTTGTATTGAGGATGAGAGTTGTCTGATGAAATGGCTATATCTACAGTGGAGGTGCTTAAAAGAGAAACCTTGGACTTCATTTAGAGTCAGTGAAGAAAACTAGTTGTGTACTGTATGAAGCAACTCATTCCACACTAGACACTTGAAATTGCTCATATGAATTATTCTCTATGAGTGCCTCATATCTGTAAAGGAAACATAGGATGACGAACTGAGATGTAGACATACAGGATGGGATTCTGTTGCTCATATTTAGGCTCTTAGTACCACTGACAGTTTTTATTATCCAGAATATCCACACAGGCTGTGAATTTGTCACAGATGGCAGATCCATATCTCTTTGATGGAAGCTAAAGGGTGGAAATGATACTTTTTGGAACTTTAAGCAACAGAAAATAGCCCTGTTTAGATGATTAAATTGCACATTTAGTGTGCTCCTTCTGAATTTTGCTTTTACTCTCCTTTCCTTTCAGCTGCAGCTGCCTGGTTAAAAAATAAAGCTATTTTGTCTGTTCTTTTGGAGTGTCAGTGTTACTATTTTCTAGGAAATTAATGCTTTTACTACCATTGTTAGAAACCATGGAAGCACCTGAGGATGGTCATGTAGGAATTAAGGCTTTCTCCCCAAAACTGTGGCAGGATCAACAGTTTTACTGAAGTACATCTACACCAAAGCACATAGCAAACAGGAGGATATGGAGCCACTGAGCAGCAGGAAAACTGTGATACAGTCACGATCACAGAATCATGGAGGGATGACTCAGAAAACTGGAGTGCTGCAATGGATGGCTGTTAACTTTTCAGAAGGGATAGGCAAGGAGGGAGAGCCCTGTATGTGAGGGAGAGTTTTGACTCTCTAGGGCTTGATGATGGTGATGAGCAGGTCGAGTGTTTATGTGTCACAATCAGCCAACAAGGCAGATATCTTGGTGGGAGTCTGTTATAGCCCACCCAACATGAATGAAGGGGCAGATGACATATTCTATAAGTTGGGGGTTTCAACTTACCAGCAAATTACAGAGTCTGAGTCAGCAAATTAGATCAGGGGGGATTTAGATTGGATATTAGGAAAAGTTTGTTCACAGAAAGGGTTGTAAAGCATTAGAACAGGCTGCCTAGGAAAGTGGTGGAGTTTCCATCACTGGAGGTGCTTAAAAGTCATGTAGATGTGGTATTTTGGGACATGGCTTAGTACTGGACCTGGCAGTGATAACTTTATGTTTGACTCAATGCTCTTCAAGGTCCTTTCCAGCCTTAATGACATACCTCAGTCTGGTGTGCTACACAGTAGCTCAGAAACAAAATTTCACAAACAAACCAAAGTTTTACTGCTTCAGTGTGAATATGCTTGAATCTAGCAGTTAAAGACTGAGGCCTGGCAAAATCTTTGTTGTATGCCATTTTATGCCCAGAAATTACATGGGTGAGTTTTTAGAATGAAATCTTGCTAAATCTTCTTTATCTGAAACTTAATCATCCAGAGCAAATCTTTGATATTCACAGGAGAGACATTTCTTGTCTGAAAGATCATTCAGTTTATTTTGAGAGCTGAAGTGTAAGGAAAGACCTATAGCTAACCTGTATGACTTGAAGCTGGATGTGCAAGTCTGATCAAAGCACTCAATATTTTCCTTGCTACAGAGCAAGAAATATGCCTAAAGGGCAATTAATTTTATCCTAAAGTATGTCTGTAAGGTAAATCAGATGATTAATCTTCTAAAAATGCATATTTCTAGCTGTTTACTAAGAAGGGTGCTTTACGTACTGCTGGAACTTCAATATATAATTATTAAAAGTCTGAGCTTGGTTGAGAAGAATCCCACTCTAAAATACATGGGCTGAGCTATTCTTAGAGTTACTGCTTTTCTGTTGACGCTTCAAAGGGTTTAGAGAATTAGCTGTACAGGGTTACTTAATGTCTAGGTGACCAAATTTGATGAATTGAATTATTTTCAAAATGAAGCTCAGATTTTAAATGTGTGCATGACCTTTGCTACGTGTAGAAAAAGAAAGGAGAGAAAAAACGTAAATGAAACCTGTTCCATAATGTTCCATACTGTCCAGTCTGAATTCACATTATGTTATATTCCTATAATAAAAATATAAATCCCAAACTGCAGTAATTTTGCTTGAAGTGAGAAATTTCCCCTCCCAAGTATCCTGTACAAAGCATTGTTAAAAAGCAAGTCCTCATTAAAAAGTACTGAAATAATGCATCCATTGTATCAGGGTTTACATGCCTATGACACCTTTAATAGTAGGTGCTTGGCATCAAGACAAAAGAGATCAGCATTACTTATGTTTGACAGGAACTGTGTAACATATATTAAGTTCAGTAACTCAGCCAAAGAAGTTGGAATTTTTTTCATTAAAAAGGAATTAAATCTTCATTCATGAATTCATGAATTATAGCTAGTCATGATGCATCTAATGTATTTTAAGTTATGCTCAGGGAGCAACAGTAGAGCCTCAATTTTTAAATGACAACCTGCTGCTGTAGCTACAGTCTTCCCAGCTTCCACCAGGATTTCAAGACAATGTTGCTGGCTTGCTTTCTTCTTTCTTTCTTCCCTTTCTTCTTTCTTTACTTCTTTTCTTATCTTTGCGGTTGGGGGAGGGGAATCTGCCACAATAAACTAGAAAAATCCATTCTGTCAAATTGCATGCCCTGCTGCTTCATCACCATTATTATACTGAGGTTTTACATTAAAGTACCCTGGATTTTAAATTGAAAGTCAAATATAATTTGCCACTAGAAGCATGAAGTGAGTGACTAGAAAAGCTGATAGCTAGGCGCAGCATGACAAATTGGTATCTATCTAATAATGAGCCTTACAAGGTCATGGATCACTACGAAACTCTCACTTCTATGTAAGTAGAACTGGACTACATTGTGTCAATTGTTGTTTCGGGGGAAAGGGCAATATACTTTAGATTGGCCCATACATTTTCAGAGCTAAAAGCTAGACAGGTACAATAAGTCCCTTTTGGATAGAAAAGAAAACCAAGGGAGACGACAGAGAAAGGAAGGGTGAGAAATTTTGTAGTTCCACAAACCCACTTTCATGATAAATTGTGGACAACCAAACTGTTTCAGCATGTATGCTTAAGCTTTAGAGAGGAAAAACCCCACAGATTTATAAATTATTTTTAAAAGTCTTAAAGTAAGTTGTCATTTAATGCAATTTTAGGGTAAACCATGAAATCGATTTTGTATCAACAAAAAAAGGAGAGAAACAACTGTGTTCCTAAACAAGAAATAATGTTATTAATAAAGACCGTTACCACATTTGAAACATGTAAATTGCTTCTCAGCAAATATTAATCAATAGATACCGAGTGGAACAAATAAAGGTATGACTATTTATACCACAAGATAGATAATTTGATAGCATCATCCCTTAATGGCATATCCACAGAATTTGTGCAGCTGGCAAATGTTGTCATTTGAGACTTACACTCAGCTGAGATCATTTACACGGAGCTGCTCTTCTGAGACACAAAGACCTTTATCAGTTTATCTTATGACATTATTTTTATGTGCCTTTATGAGGCATTGTGTAGGATTCATGCACCATAACTTTGGCATCTGAAATGTAGTTCATTGTCTTCATTGTGCTAAGTTCCTTTGCATCACTGTAGTGAAATAGATATCAACTTTTGGATATGTTGACTTCTAGGCAGAGTTTATTTTATTACAAAATAGGCCTCTGGGGCAGATCACATTGTCTTCTAGAAACTAGAAGGACTTTTGGCAATAAGGGTAGCTTAGAGTGGAAATTTGGGCTTCATCACCTGTCCTTTAGATGTCTGAAGCTAGATAAAATGATTCCCAGAATACTTGCCTCTCTTCTCATCTGTCTCACCTAACAGGAAAACTGAAAAACAGTGAGAACTAGAAACTCATTGTAGAAATACATATATATTTGTGAAGGATAGAGCTGGAAGATACATAGTGAGGGCAGAAGTGTGACACTGGGGACAGATATGTTTTAAGAACCTATAGAGCTGGTGGGTAACTGCACGGCCCTGTCTGGTGACTGCTATTCTGACACAAACACAAAATGAAATTCAACAGAAACAATCCAAAATGCCCATGCCTCATTCAGCCAGACTAGTAACCATATGGGTTTTGAACTGAGAACACAAAATTTTACTGGGACATTAGTTGTGATTTTCTGTTTCTCTGTTGTCTAAGAAATAGGATAGTTGTAGCATTGCAAAAGTAACAGCAAAGATGTCTCCCTGTAAGTAACTGCTGTGTATTGAAAATCAAAATGCACAAGTTGTAATTATGTTAACAGTTCTAACTATGGAGTTTGGCTTTATAAAGTATCTTGTTTAATCTATTTCCATGTTGGAGGTCTCTTGTTTAATCTCTGCTATGTCAGGTAAAAGGGAGGAAACTGCAAAAGCAGTGGCTGTGAACAACCCTCGGTATTTGAAATGATTGTGGTTTTATTTCCTGGGCAATGAACCTTTCAAATGCTAGGAGTCTGCTAGCTGGAAATGGCTGATGTATTTTCTGTAATTCACAAAAGGGACACATTGTTCTTTGCCTCTCGATTCTACTAGTTTTGCTGGTTTTCTTTAACCCACAATAAACTCCACATAATACATGGGAGAAATAACACAACCTTTGGTGCAATAACATAACCTAAAATTCACTGAAATAAATATAAAAGGCTGTTGCTGATTAGTGGTGAAATAGATCTCCAGGCTAGTGTTGGGCAGCAAGAATAGCTGATCAATGAGTTTGCTTTTTGGGATATAAATAGTAAAATCAGAGTCAATGTGTAGAAAAACCAGCCCTTACAGGCACAGAACAGCCGATGGAGGATAAGACAACCATGAGAAGTAAGCAGCATGATTTATGAAAATAAATCTTATTAGACAAATTTGATTACTTCTTCTGATAGCATTACTAAATAAGCAAATGAGAGGAAAATGGCAGACCTAATAAAGTTTGACTTGAGTGAAGCATTTGGTATACCATCCATGAAAGCTCATGCAATTAATTCAAATTGACAAATATGTGGACTGTCACATGGATTGAAGATTAGCTCAAAGGCCATAAACAAAGAATATTGATGGATCAAGTTGAAGGGAGATACATAGTCATTTGCTGCAATGCTAGTAGTAAATCAAGGCTTGTTTAAAATCTTCATTCCTGATTTGGAAAGAAGAATGCATCAACTCATTGACGACATTTACTCATGGCATAAATTGGGAGGAAGTTTAAATGCCCTTATGGGGAAAGAAAAATACAGTGGAGACGAATGTGATAAAATAATAAATAAATTATAAAAGTGTAAGGCACCATTGATGGTATAATTTTAAGCAAATATTGAATGAGGATTTAACAATCTGGAAAAGATGTGGGAATAAGATATAATTCTTGCAGATAATGGTCACAACTTGAAAGGGCAAGAAAAAGGGCAAGTGAAGTTATAGGTGCATGTGTATTGTCTCATGGAATAAGGTGATACAGTTTTGTATGAAAATAGTAGTTTAATTTTGAGCACAGAAACAGTCCTAGTTTATACAGCACTGACACTCAATGCATAAAATTGGATCTTTGAAATGATTAATAAAAGGAACTATAAAAAACTGAAGTGATAGCCAAATGGTCAGCTGCAGTGAAGAAAGATTAAAATGGATAAACTGCACTGGGCTAGATTAAAAAACATTGGATCTGTCCAAGTATTGAAATACTTTTCTGCCATGAATTTAGTAATCAATATCAAAAAGCTTAGACCACCCGAAAATACAGCTCTCCATGTATGCTTATTTAACAAGGAGAAGGGTAGTCTCCAAACATGAAAGAAGTACAAATCTCAGGAATGGAGAGGAGTTTTGTGTGATGCAGAAAGGTATAAACAAGAGCAAGGGGAGAAAGTTGAGAAAAATACTATTAGGGGATTACAATCCACATTTATTTGACATATTAGAAGTGTATCGTGAAGGAGTAATACTGCATGAGTAGAAAACACTGTATTTCTGTGTACAGTATATTTGGCTTTCCTTTTCATGGCAGCATATTACCCTTGTGGTGAAATTTGCTTCTTTAAGCAAAAGTTCCTTTAGTGGGAAGGGTGTTAGAGAGATAAAATACTTGGGACTATACCATCTCCCATATGCAGTCTTTACCACCCCAGATGGTACGCCAAATGCCAAGTCCTAGAAATACTACTGAATTATTACCTTCCAAACATGAAACAGACTAAACCAGCACAGCATATAATAGATCCTCCCATAAATGACTCCAAAATTAAGGCTAGGTGCCTCATTTTATATACAAAGCCCAGATGGTACATACAAACCAACTGTGAACTACATTGCTGGTGTGATGTTTAAACCTTACAAAAATGTATGCTGGTATAACAAATGGCCTCTATTTACAAATGGAAGACTGAATAAATGAAATAAATGCAAAATTTTGCAGCTTCCACTGAAGATCTTCAGTTTAGATAGACTTTGGCTATCACTGTGTATGGCTCTTCTTACACTCAAATTAGGTGCAGAAAATGTGTTACCTAATTAGGAATATTTAAAATGAAAATACAGAATCTAATGTCTAAGTTTATGGAAAATCTAAATTCAATTCTTTCAGAAAATCCCCAGCAGTGGAGTAACCACCCAATACACTTGAGATCAATCCCTTGGTTGACTAAATAGAGGAAAAAAGTGAATGATAGAAACAAGACAATTATTTTCAGCTTAACATTTGAAGAAAATGAGGGCTTTATGTTTACACTGGTTTGTCAGATTCTTTTCAGTATCTATGAAATCCATGGTCTAGTTTCAAGCAAAGAGATGAGGAGGTTTGAAGACTAATAGCAAACAAAAGAGGAGATAGGCAGATCCATGGTTTCACCACAAGTGGCACCAGCTGGTTTCAAGGTAAAGGAAATGAGCAGAGGAGGAAACTCCACACACAAATTTGGCAGCAGGAAAGTCTGCATTGTCAATGTCCCACACTGAGAATAAGCAATATTAATTAATAATCAAGATTAGTTAGTAAGCTATATTAATTGAAACAAAAGTTTTGTGAACTGATGGGGAGTTTAGCTGGATACCAACATATCTTAGGCAGAGATGGGTTTTTTGTGCAATTACTATATAACTATCCATGTCCATGTGAAGCTTTTTATCTGGCATTCTTAAGCTGTTTCTCAGCCTCTCTATTTCTCATTCTCTTTTCCCTTTTCTTTCCTTTTCTTTCCTTTTCTTCCCTTTGCTTTCCTTTTCCTTCTCAGTTGCTCTTGTGGACACTCTGATGCCTATTAGTGTGTGCAGTCAGGCTGTGCCCATAATGCAATTAATTTAAAAAGTCAGTTAGAGATAAGGCAGCAATTCAAAGACAGCACAATAGTCAGGAGGCTGCATTGGGTGTTTCTCTTATGGCCCCAGGAGAAACCTTGAAGAAAAATCAGGTGTTATCTGAGCTATAGTAGAATTCAGTGAAAAGCCAGCATTCAATGCCACATCACTGCCCTGCCTCTGACATTAGATATGTGAATATATCAAAGCCAGGACAGTCTCTCCTCTAAGAGAGTGAGAGTTGAATTAGTAGCATTTGCTGTGTGGTAGCAACTCAATATAAACAAAGACATTCATATTGATGATACTGTATGAAAAGAGTATGGAAAAATATGATTATCAAATTAGTATTTTTAAAGTTTGTTTAGGCATATTTTCAACAGAAGGAAGATGTAACAGCATGGTATGGTCACCAGGCTGTCACTATATGAGAGGCTGCTAAGGGTGGCTGTAGAAAAAAAGATTAGATTTGTTCTCTGAGTCAGCATTTTTGAAATCAAATATATGTAGACATTTGATAGCATATTGTTGACTTGTTCTTCTGTGACAGGTCTAAATAATCAAAATTACCCCATAAATTATATGCATTCAAAAATTTCTGTACCTTTAAGTATATCAGCTTAAATAACTTCAGCTTCTCTGAGCAAATTTGAGCCATGTGTCATAATATCTAGTGTTACCAGAGCACTGTCTGCTTACATAATTGCTGAATGTTTTGGGTCTTTTGAGTATAAAGGTCATATATTCATGCAGTGACTTCAGTGGATGTACACCAATTTAAACCAATTGAAGAAATGGTCTGTAAGATTTTGTGGCCAGGATTTCTTATAATAAAAGTCTTGGCAAATCTGAAAGTCATTATTTTAATGGCACTGCAGACAGCTATTGTTAAACATGAGGCACAGTTCTAGGGTAATTATGGTCTTATAACATTACTTTATAATTTGGCTTTTCCCAGCTTAAATTGCCATCATTGAAATGTGTTTGCCTTGCTCCGATCTAGCCAAGTATCTTGCACAGAGTGCAGAACAGGAAGAAAAGCTCTGCTAGTCCAGACACCAAGAATAGGTACCTTTTGTTTTTAAAAGTCTCATCTAGAAGCAAGACAGTGGACAATTCTATGCAGAAAAATGGTGATAGGATTTTGCAGCATTATGGACTCTGGCAGTACTTGTCTTTGCCTAAAATTTCCCACTGGCTATAGCTGAGGCTGGAACTGATGGATAGAGTGAAAAAAAAAACTTGGAAAACTGGAACCCTAAACCAATAGTATAAATGTAGAATTCTTGAGGCACATGTTCTGAACACCAGTCATGTGTCAGCTGGCACGGTGTCTCCTGGCCTGCACACTGCATTTTACAGGACACCCAGGAATACCCAGCTCACACAAGGATCTGTCCAGCACTGAGACCCAGGCAGGTTTCTCCCCATCTACGGCTCGGGTCACATCTCCTCTGCTGACAGGGGGCCCATTCCCATTCCTATCCAAGGGGCTGACAGGAGAGCCCTGTTCATGGCAGGGTACCTCTCCTTTTCAGGACTGGTGGTTTTCAGAGGTGTATAACAGCAGAGCTCTTCTCTGGGCTCTGTAGTACTAGTGTGTGGAGTGAAAGGGCAAAATCATGGCTGGTCATGTAATCCCTTGTGATGGGATTGGCTAGAATTGCCTCTGTCACTTTTGTCACCAGTTTAGGTGTGATGTTTAAGGATTATCTGAAAGAGCAACTAAAGTCATAACCACTACAATATAAAGTGGCTCAGAAGGTGCAATGTTTTCTTGGAAAATGTGAGAATATGAGATTTTGAGTTTTGCAGAAAAGCCTTAACGTTTGGTTTATCTGAATTAATGGACTCAAAAAAGGTCAGGTTTGGGTTTTGGGGAGGGGTGGGTTGTTTCTTTTGCCTTTTTGTTTGTTTGGTTTTAATTTTTTTTTTTTGTGTGTGATTTATTTTTAGCTCAGCTCCTGTAGCTTTAAGGGAAGATTTACTTGTCTCAGCACAGCTTTGCAAGTGCAAGAGTAACTGAATTGTTGCTTGTTCATGCATCCTGATTAAGGACCTTACCATCAGTTCTGTTTCTCTCTGCTGAGGCTTGAAATGTTGGTATTGAGTACTTGCTATATCATCATGGTACTGTTTGTCTGAAATTGAGCTTGGAAAATGCGGAAGAAACTGTCAGGCGTTCTGGCAAGACCTGAATTGCTTTTCAATTCTGCTGTATTTATGGCCAAAGGCAGTAGTCCTTGAGGGGAGACATGATTAGCAGCAAAATATCCTGGCTTGTCTTACACATAGGAAGAAGAGCTGTAGATCTGTGACAATGCGGGATTCAGGTGCCTCACTGGACTAAAGGGACTCATATAAAACCTGCTAAAATGACACATGTCAAACCTGCACTGAACATTTGGCCAGTGTTCCTGTTAGCAGGATAATTTTGGAATGGATCTTCTCCGTTCATTAGCCAATAAGCCTTCAAACCCAAACCCATCTGCTTATAAATGCAGATATCTCTTATTTACCCCATCTATTCTTCTACTCCATTTATGAACATTTGGAAATTCAGGCAAATAGTGAGGGAAACTGCCATGAAACTGAGGTTGCCAATCCCACCCTTTGAATAAGAAATAAAGCATGCTGAATAGTCAAGGACATAATTAAATGAAAAGTTTACAGCAGGCAAGCTGATTGAAAAAATGTTTGTACAAAGCACTTCAATTGTTTAAAGAAAATGAACACATTTACAGGGATTATAATGCTTTTACTAATAATCTGCCAACATAAAAAGGGTCTAATTTATTAGCTAAAATATTTCCCAAGAATAGTTTGCCCAGGTCTAGCGTGAAATGACATACTGAATTCAATTCAATTCTAAATCTTTCCTATGAAATAAAACGGCTTTCAGCTAGTAACATCACTGGATAATCACAAAGGTCAGAAACTGTGACCTTGTTGTTTTACATGCTTATTTACAGTTCACTCCCACTGCAGGTTTTCAGGGCTTCAAGTACCCGCTCTACTTGAAGTACAAAAAAAAAAAAAAAAAAGCCGACATATTTGACATTGTGAAAAACCCAACCATCTCCTTTTTCTCCTAATTTTGTCATTTTTTTTTCTTAACATAAGAAAATATCCTAGCTCATTCAATGATTCACGTACCTTCTACAGTGCTAAACTCTTAATGATCCTTTACAGTGTCACTTGCCGCATTGTTGCACCAAAATTTACTCATATTCTATATATTTATTCCTATTTACAGTAGTTGTCAAAGTTCCAGTACAGAAGTACTGAATCTAAGCATTAAAAAAATGCTTAAGTTACTTTGGGAGAATGCATTCTGGTCACTTCTCTTTTCTAGTCCTCCCAAATGTCCTCAGAGGTGGTAAATCTTTTATTTTTTTATTGAATGTGCTTTTCTTTCCTGCTCTTCCATTTAATCTGAGCAAATTGGATAGCCATGGGCATTTTATTTTATTTTTACCATCTGTTTTCCATTTTTATTAAATAGTTATAGCTTAATTGTTAATTGAAATTGCAAATTGGCCATATTATGTTTATGCTATAATAATAGCATCTGGACTTAAAACTGTGGGAAAGATTGCTTCCCAACTGTTCTCATGATGTATGGGCCTAGAGCCTTAAAATTGCACCTGTCCTATGGGGGATTTCCTGCCCTTCAGGTTGATCTCTTAAACAGCCAGGGTTCTGCTTGGGAAATAAAACCTCTCCCCTCTGTTTGAGATGAGAAAGGTTGAGGTTGCAGGATAGTAGCCTCAAACATTTTTAAATGATAAAAGTCACTTGCACTAAGGTGGGCTCTGTTGGGGCCTGTTCCAAAACTCCTCCTCGTTTCTATGAAAAGCCTACTCTACAACAAACATATACTGAATTGTAAATATCTTCAACCAGGCTTGAGAGACATTTTGTTCTGTACTCTTTGGCAGTCCAGCATACTATTTCTAGAGACATTAGAGAGGTATTAGTAAGTCTTGAGGGGATCCTGAACACTGCAAACTTCCTCAATGTATCACAATTACAGAAACACCTGTTCTAAGTAACATTTTGCTGAGCCACCATGAGAATTCAATGCTCAATAGCCCTCAAAATTTCTCATTTCTTTCCTGTGGTCAGGTACTTTAGCAACTCCTCTCCAAACCAGAATAAAAAACTCTTAAGGTCAATGGTTCAATACCTTTTAGAGGACAATTTCCTTTTTCCCCCTCCCTACCCCCATCCTTTCTTATAGTGCCTTCTCTACACACTTGTGATTCCTTGTTTAACAGTGGCTATTTCCTCACCTCTGTATTTTTGTTGTGTAGAGTTGAGGAAGAAAAGAAATAAGGAGCAGATTAATTACAGGTTTAGTCTACATTAACATATACAGATGCTATATGGAAGAAAGAAAAGAATTTATAGGAGATAACAAATGTATGAAGAATATTAAAACAAATACTATGAAATAGGAGCTCAGTCCAGAAAAACTTGGAAGTCCCATGATGTGAGTGAGAGCCTTGATTCTGTATGAAGTTTTTGTGAGAGACATACCAATTCCCTGCACATTAGTGGCCAGAATTAAGCCTCATATTCTAAACAAATTTCATAGTGCTCCATGTCTCATTTGTGTCTGAAAACAAAAAGCCAAGAGTTTAGAGAGCAGGATGTTAATTGCTGTGTGTTATTGAAAATTTCAGTCACTGTTTCATGCAACTCATGCATTTAAATACTCTGGGGTTTTTGTATGGAAGAAAAAAGAGAAAACTGGTACAAATACATTAATCAAAGGCACTACTAAAAAAGTCACCATAAAGCTGTCTATATTATATAGAGTATATAGGATGAAGGAGATTGGTTTCTCTTCTTATGTAATTTTGGACAAGACACTCTGCTGGTTTTTTTTCCCCATCCTTTGTCTTGAACTTGTCTATTCATGATAAAATATTTGAGGATAAAGACTGACTTTCTGTGTGCTTGTACACTATTATACATAAATCTTACTGCTCTCATGATGCACTTCTGCAGTCAGTATTGTATATTGTTAGATGAAAGACATGAGAATGGATAATGGGAGAAAAATGAACTAAACATCAAAAGATGCATTAAAAGCAATAAACAGGCACCCTTGATGGGCACAAGCACCTGCTTCTTCTCCAGAGCATGACAAAACCCACTTATTCTGACAGCTGTAACTCTAAACACAAAGTAAATGGGCCCCAAACTGGAGCTGGATGAGATGGAAATAGCAGTTTATCCAATAGATGTCACCTATTTTCTCTTCCTGGATGATCTGTGGTCAGCTTTGGATTTGAGTCAAAGTACTCAGCTTTTCTAATTGTGTGAGGAAAGTTATTTTGTGTGTGAGACACTTTGTACCTACTAGGTTTGAGTAAATAACCTTGTTCTGTTAAAGAGGAGGAAGCATTTCAGGTAAGAATATTGATGTGTAAACAGATAAGTTCATGTTCAAAAGGAAAATAGATATTTTCTTGAACATTCTTGCCCATAAGATCGCAAGGGTGAAGATTATGAAGATTATGAAGATATGGCCCTTCTAGACTGGAGCAGGAGTAAACCCAAGAATGTGAAGCCTTAATTCCTTGTCTTGATAACAATAATCCTAAAAACATAAGCTTTAAAAGATGACATGAAAAGAAGATTAAATGCTACTAGACATATTTAAATTGATTTTATAAAGTAATTTGTAATTTGTAATGTTAATTAAAATATTTTCTTTTTTGATTCCTAGGGAAACAGTAGGCATTACTAAGAAAATGTGCCTTCTTTTTCCGTGCTTCCTTATGCAATGTGCCACTTGAGTCATCTTCTGTTACACAACTGTAGTAGTTAAAGTGCAGCATGTTTAAGACTACTATCTCCTGCAATCCACTGATCCATGCAATTGCTGTCACACTGGAGAAGGCAATCTTTGACTTGACATTAGTTTCCTGTCCTTCCATATTGTTTATGACATGCTATCCTTCCCTTTGCATTTTACTTGCAGGACCATGGCATTTTAAAAGCAACAGAACAAAATCTTGTTGGGCTGTCAGTCATTGACCAGTCAGTCGTTTTGGAAGACTTTTGCTCAGGGAAACATAACAGCCACCATTTCAGACATGTTGGCTTTTCAAGTATATTATATGAAATTCAGCATATTATATGAAATTTTGTTTGACTTCCCAATATGGAGCAATATGGGAGTGCAGTGGAAGTTCTGCACATGTAACTTCTTGAAGGCAGCACTTCAGCTGGTAGCTGAGTTCTCAGTAAGGCTTTTTACCTTTTACCTCATACATAAATTTTCCATGATGCTGTCATCTCCTGCTTTTCAATATTTCTGGGAGAGATTAAAATCCAATTACTCACACTGGAAAAAATTACTTGCACAACTTCACTCTCTAAAGAGTGAAGGGGGTATCTGATGGGTATTAGTCTTTATGTGGATTAATAAGGAATGCATGAAGAAGAAGCTCTTCCTTCTTTGCCTCTGCAACCTGGGAACAATAGTTTTCTATGTTAGAAAACACCGTGATGATAAAAACTGGATCTTTATAGAGCTTATACTGCATTCCTTGTTAGTTTCTGAACTCTCTTACGGTTCTGTAAAAATCCCAGCCAAATTCATTAGTGTTCAGGTCTGCTCAGAAACAATAGTGATGGGAAGTATTGTGGTTATAATTCAACATGTCTGGGGTGGGGTAGGGAACACTTTTAATTTCCCTTTACTGCTGGTGATGGATTTTTGCAGCTTCACCTTTCTATGCTGCCGATCCCAGCAGTCCCAGGCTCTAAACAACAAACAGCTTGACTTGCAGAAACTTTCCACTCCCTCTGGGAAAGACCACAAACTTACAGCATATTTTAAGCTGTTGTTCGATTTTCTGAGGGGAGAGAATTGTCTCTAGGCACAAATTAGTGCTACCAGTGGAAGACAGGGTTCAGCTGTTTATATACTAATATGCAGCAATTATGATAAAACAAAAGTCGTTCTGAAATTCTGCTGTAACTATGGTAACCTACATTCAATGTATTCCATTAAAAATATAAAAAAGCTCCCCAGCAGGAGAGAGTAAATATTATCTATTATTGATTGACGATGGTTTCAGACTGTGAAAAGTGGTTAATATATTTTTTGTCATGAAACACAGCTGTTAAACCTTCCTTTTTATTGATGATTACTGTCTGTTTAAATAGCATCAGGTAGTTGTCATTAATTTCTGGATCTATTTTGAATAAGTTTCTTCCTTCATTAGAAAGTCTCTATTTTACAAAAAAATCTTTGAGAAATTATTTTATTAACCTCATTTTATTTGATTTCTAGTCTGGGACATTTCCGCTAGTATTTTACTGAAACTTGACAAAGGGTTTATGACCCCAAATGCAGTTGGTATATTTGGATCACCTTAGTTTTAATAATAATAATAAATTCGGAAGGGTTTTGCAGTTTAATGAGGAGTAAACAGGTTATACGGATATTCTTTTCTTTACTCACTACTTGTTATGGTTTCCAAGTTATTTAAGTTAAATGTTGCAAATTACCCATGAAATAAAAAAAACTTTAAAAATTCAGATGGCAACAATAATCAAAACATAATGACGTGTGTGACGAGAGGAATGAGAGAGTAAAAATTGGCAGCACCAGGTAGGTACATTAGCAAAATGTTTCCTATGCCCATATCTCTGCAGAAATCCGTGGACAGAGCTGCTGAAGGGGCAAGCAGGATGGCCGTGCTGCAGGGCAGTTCCCTAGGCTGAAATAAACCCAGAACCTGAGCTTGCCCTTTTCCTATCAAAACTGTTTCTTGTATAGAGCTAGTTCAGCTCTCTCCACAGTACTCTTCATGAGTCTAGAGAAAGAGAGAGGGATTTGCTTGGAGATTTGAACAGTCGTTGATAGAAATTTAATCCATACAGTTAATGGAGCCTAGAAAATGGTTCAGCTCACTGTCAACATGAGTTGTAATTTAGCAGCTTGAATATGGTCGGTTAGAGAGGTTTAAGAAGCCTTCTTTGGGTGTCTCATCCTTCAGCTGATGGTCTTGCAAAGTATTTTTCTCCTGTGCATTCTGACATATTTACCAAGTCTTTGAAGCTATCACAGGTACCCTAAGTAATTTTAAAAGGAATTGGATATCTGTATGAACTGTGATACTGACTGGAACCCTTGATCTCTGCTCTGCATAATGGGAATTTATACATATGAGTGACAGATGACACACAGCTAAAGACACCTTCATTTGAAGCCAAATCCCACTCATCCCATATATTCTGTATCTTCGTGGGCATGACACAACACAACCAGAGCTGTGCTCTATACTGTTGGAATTTCCTGATAGGGGCAATATTCAGGTTTCTCTTGTCTCCATTTAAACTTTTCCTTCACCCATAGTGTCTGTGGGAACACAGCTTAGTGGGGTGCATCAGGCAGAGCATTACATGAGACATAAAATGTTACTGCATTAGCTGACACATCCTATAGAAGAGATACAAAAAGAGATCTACAGCAATATTGAAAAAGTGTCATGAAGAATTATTTTCTTATTTTTAGATCAACACTGAAATTGCAGTTAGGATTCTGTAAAAAGCATATTGATATCACTTCTGTTGAAAAAAAAATACCTTGGTTCTTCAGCAATGTATCCCTCAACTACTCACTGTTGTCAGAAAAGGGTTTTCTCTAAGCTGTGCCTACAGTAGTACAACACCATGCTTCTTATTCAGATCGATTTAGGTTTATCTGCACCATTTTGCTTTCTCAAAAGAAGAGAAAAAATGGAAAATAATAATGATAGAATGTGTGTAGAGGGGGGGAGAGGAAATGGTATTTTCATTTTACTCACAGTGCAAACAACCTGTCTATCTTCTTGTTTGGTTTTGTTGTATGAATTCACTCTGAAGTGATGATACAGATTACGAGGCTGTTATCCTGAATAAAAAACGCTGCCGTTAATTCCCTTTTGCTGCAGCTATGGGCCATTATTTCCAATAGCTGCGGGTGTCACTTCCAGTACTGTGACCCATCAGGAAATCTCTCAGGAAACTGAAAGAGTTTACACAATGGCCTGGCAAGAATATAATTTACAGGGCAGCAGAAGGGGCAACTGCCTCCCGATCTCAGACTTATCCCTCATTGCTATTGCAGAGCTTAAATAAATACAAGGAAATGTACTCTTCCTGCTGTTGGGCTGTTCTCCTGCCGCTCCACGGTGAGTCTGAGCTCCCCAAGACAGTTTATCCTCTGTTCACTCACCGCCTGCCAGTGTTAGAGCCTGTGTCAGGACTGCAGACTTCTGCAGGGCACTGGCAGCCAGGAGGGCAGGAAAAGTCCATGGTTCTAGGGGTTCCAGGGGGGAAAACAAAGATACAAAGCATAAAGATGGAGGAGGAATTTATATTTGGCTAGTAGCAAGTATAAAGGGGAAGGAGAAAACAGGGAAAAGAAGCAGCATCTGGTGGTGAACATCTGGGACTAGATATTCCATAGGTAGACTGAACTTTTTATTAATTTTTTTCCTTGTGTTCTTTCATTTAAAAGAAAATCTCTTTAGTCTCTAGCTTTTTGTATCCAGGATAATAATTTAAAACAAGAGACACATCTTTCAGAGCTATTAATTTGTTTACACTATTGGGAAATATTTAGCTACTGTATAAAAATTTGTGCTGCTCATATTCAGATAATAGAAATTGATGGGAAGAATATGTTTTCTTGCACCTACCCTTAAAATGCTGAGAAATGATCCTCTGAAGCTGAAAACCAAATTTATTACTATTGGGATTCCTGGAGATGGACAAATAACTTGAGGTTATTATCTTTCTTGGGAAGCTTTGACTTTCTATTTGATAATAATCTTTAAGAAGGCTATGAGTTTTTGTTGTGTCTTTCTTCATCCCTTCCCTCTTTGTGCATTCACTATTCTGCCATATTTGAGTATTTAGTGATTTGTAAAGACTTGTGAATGCGTGGAAATTGAAGCACAACCTCTGAAATTATCCATGCATCACCATTAATATTTTTCTTCCTTATATTTGAATTTAGCAGTTAGAATGAGATGTACATTGCAAAACAAAAATATACTCTCCATGGATACTTCATAAATAATTCTTCTGCTTCCTTTTGTTTTTCCTATTTGTATATTAGCTACTAGCTGAATGTATGCAGAGAACAGTAGTAAAAGGAGTAGTAATTAAGGACCAAATTAATTTATAAAACTATTTACAGCCCAATTTTAAAAAAAATGTTTTTTGATCTATGTGTATACATTTTGGCTGTCAGGCAGTGGTTGGGCTCTGTACTGATTTCTTCTGGTATTCCCATGGATTTGTGTGAAAGAAAGGAACCTAAGATTCCCACTCTCTTTATTTTTATGGGACCCACATCAGTGTAGATAACACCTCAATATGGCTCCTCAAATATAAGCAAGTGCTCATTGTGTCTAGTTTTATGTCTGTAGGTTTAGCTTTGCCTTCTTCAAAACATGTTGGATTTCTTTACTATATCTGTTTAGTTTGGAAATCAAATTGTATCTCTACTGGAATTAACTACTACTTACTAATTCTAATTCTACCAGACTCATTTGTTTCCCTCTCTCTACATTATCCAGCACATTTTATTCTGTCTCTACAGTGCTTCTGCTACAACTGAAGAACAATCAGCAGCTTTGCCATGTTATTGCATTATTTCTTATTATGAAAAATTAAGGAATTATTAAGGATACAACAACATATTAAGAAAGAAAAAAAAAGAAGGAACAGGATTCAACACTTTACAGTGAATTTCCACAGATCATGTATTAACACAACACACTAGTCTTGATAAAATAGAGAACAGATCATTAATGAGATGGTACATAGGGAAAATAATTGTTAATATTGCTGTTACAACATCTTACATAGATTAAGAATTCATTGAATCAGGACCTGTCTTCATTCTTTCTGAGAAATGCTGAAAACAACCTATAATATGACCAGAATTATAGAAGAAACATTATTAATTTTCACTTATAATGAGCATTAACTGGTAGAAAACTGAATGTTTCTGCCCATCCAAACACCCATAAGAACTACAAGAAAGTGAAATGATCGCTTTTACAATATACCAGAATTTTAATTCTAAAAATTCATATATACTGCTTCAAATGTATTTTGCTTTGCAATCTAGTTTAGTTTTGAAGTAGTGCCTAGCATCTATAATTAACATTGTATGATGGCTAATTTTGAAACAGAAGTAGGTATTATATTTGAAATGGTAAAGAATTTCTATTTTGGTCTTATTTGAAGGCTTTCCATATGTCGATTTATAAGGAAAGGTAATGAAAATTTTTTGTGTTTTCACAAAGCATTTTACCTGTTTTCCAACAGGCATTTTCTGATGAAAAACAATTATACCACTAGATTTCCAGAGAACTTTTACCTATGTAGACATTTAAGGAGTGAAGGAATTAGCACAAATCCCCAGATAAGCTTTTGTCTTAATTCTACTGACTTGAAAAATAAGATGGTATTAACTATTGTGTTTCTATTATTTTAAACACAGAAGTCAAACTGTACCTGTACTGGGCTGTGTTTCACAACCAAACAAAATCTCTACCCAGAGAAACCCATTCAGTATGGAGTATCGTGGGAATGTTCAAAATTTCAGGAAGGACAGCCAATCTATGAGAGGCTCTTTCTATATCTTAGCACTGTATAGTTTTCCAGGTACATCTTGCCACTGAAAATATTACCCCTGAAGCACTCATATTATGTTTTTGTCATGAGAGTGAAAGAGGCATAACTCAGAGAGCCTCTGGCAACAGTGAACTACCTGTTCCCTATAATTGAGTGAAACATATTTACACTCTTCAATAGGCAAGACAAAAGATATTTGAAGTAAAAAAAGGAAAGTAAAAAAAGTGTATGAGCCAAATTGAATAGGATACATATTTATCATTAGGAAAGAGGGCAAATGAATGCAGATGGAAACAGGAATCCAGCCAAGCTGTTACCAAACTGTTAGTAGAGGTAAAAGAAAAAAGGTGGTGTTGCTACATTAATGATTACTAAATTATCAATCAGATTGCTGAAGTACACAGTCTGGCCAGGGATGTGGGTGAGGGCACATGCGTGCACACACATACACACCCCTGAGGATGCTCCCCCAAGATGCTCCCTCATCTTTGTATGTAGGAACCACTCCCTAAGGCTGAGATATGTGCCAGCTATCCAGCTGAATGTGTTTCACCGAAGGCACAGTGCCTGGCTCTTTTCTTTTTCTTATGTCTCTGACTGAGGTAAACCACAGAAAAAAAAGCTCTTTTACTAAAAAGTACATTTACTTCCCATGGTTTAACTCCCTGTAATAATTTAAACATGTCTGTGCTACCTTATCAATGTTTTTGGTGCTAAAACATTTTCATTCTGGAACTTAGACTGATACCTTCTTCCTGCTTAAACTATGACTGAAGTTAGTGGAGCTTTCACACCTTACTGGTTAACCAAGGCAACCTAATTTCTCTGATTTGAGACACAAAGTGGAAAAGTAACTCCCACAGACATTAACTGAGGTTACTGGGCTGAAGTCAGATCTATTTTAATATCCCATAGTAGAAGAAATAATTCACAGGCTAGTAACATGCTGGCACTTCATTCTACTACAGACCTTTGATGGCTTTTTGTCCTTGCAAAGATAAACATGACAGAGCAGTTAATGTAATTACAGTATGGTTAAACACAGATTTGATAAGAAAGAAGAATAAAAAGTTCTGCTTAAGGTCAACTCTGTCGTGAAGATTTATCACTTCAAAGTAAAAATTACACCAGAGTGGCATGTAAATAAAAAGTCTTAAAATGAAAATTTAAAAAATTCCTTTAAATCACTTAATAAAATGAATAAAATTCAAGAACTGTGATTTAATAAACACATATTTTTCTCAAGCACTTTTTCAGTGCCAGTAAAAACAGTGAAGGCTTCCTACTGAATATAATTTGAATCCTAGAATTCCAGCTGAGAGGAAAAACTGCCACATAGACTATATAATTAGAGAGATCATTTTCTTCAAACTTTTTTCCTCTTCAATCTCTTCCCTAAATAATGACAAAACACATAAAAGTGAGTGTATGCATACACTCTACTCCTGAGCACTTTTTTCTTCACTCATGTACAAGAACTATTAGCAAACCATTTGTCCAAACAGGTGCTACCAAAGCCCGTTGAAGATGTTGCAGGTATTTCTTGTATCAGAAGTGAAAAGAAAAGGTCAGCACATCATCTGGTCCAACACCTCTGCTCAAGCAGCATCACCTAAATGTTGTTGCCCAGGACAATGTGGTGGCTTTTGAATATCTCCGAGTATGGACACTCCATAACCTTCCTGGGCAATCTCTGCCAGTGCTCAGTCACCCTCACAGGAAAAGTTGCTTCCTGACATTCAGGAGGAACTTCCTGTATTTCACATTTTGCCCTTTGTCTCAGGTCCTGTTACAGGGCACCACTGAGAACAGTCTGATGCTGTCTTCCTCATTCCCTCTCTCTAGTAGTATGTGCTTGCTTTTCACTCTCCCCTCTGCCCTGAATTCCATCTCATGCCCTGAATTCCATCTCATGGTTGCTGCAGCCATGGCTGCCTTTGACCTTCACATCCCCAACAAGCCACTCACTGTGAGCATGAAGTCCAGCACAGCACCTCTTCTCATTGATGCCTCTATCTCTCAGAAGAGGAAGTTATCATCAGTGCACTCCAGGAACCTCCTGAATTGCTTAAATTCCTCTGTGCTGTGCCTCCAGAAGATATCAGGGTGTCTGAGGCCACAGAAACCAGGGGTTGTAAATCTGAGGCTGTTCCTATCTGCTTGTAGAGGTTCTGATAAAGGAAGACTACTGAGACTTCTGAGTAGTCAACAGACCAGTTCAGTGCTCCCCATTAATGGTATATATGAGTTTGGAGAAAGGTCACAGTGACAGAAAGCTGCTGACCAGGCTTGAGACACATAATGTTCTCTGAAAAACACTATTTTCTATAAGGCACTTCAGTAATTTCATTTTGTAAGTTTCAATGTCATGAAGACACATGGTCTACTCATACTACAAATAGGTTTCACACTTTGATGAAGAAAACATTACTTTTGTGATTTAACCCCCCCTAAACCCCATCTCGTACATGTAATTTATTCATTCTAGCAGGGAGAATAAGAAATCAGTCTTTAAACCTCAGTGTAATAAGAGTGGAATTCAGTGTAAAAATAAATTAGAGACAGAATTTAATTATTGCTTTTCTCTGCATGATTTGCTCCCTAGCCCCTTTGCAAACTTTCTAACACTTATTTAAAATTCCTCTCTTATCCCACATCTGTTGACTTTATTTACATACAGAAATCTGATGTGTTTACCATACAATTAAAATAGATCTTCATTTTAATTAAATATCAATTCAGGATCACAGCTTCAAGCTATTTGTCAGCACAGATAGTGATCAATAGAAGGAGATTCTGAACAAAGAAGACAAATAGATTTTCTGAGTAGTCAAATATTTTTGATTTCTTCACATACTCCATTTTTTAATAGAGGATGAAGAGATTAAATTTCCTGCATCCTTTTAGTTATTCCATGGCACATATTTAGAAAGTTGAAAATGAAAAGCTAATTGCCACATCATTATGCTAATTGACATGCTACCTTTTTCTCTGTAACTCACCATGACAGCTTAGTTTAACTGCAGTGTGGTGACTGCCTGTCCCAGGAGTAAAACTTTCAGTAGCTGCGGGCAAATTCCTAAAAGTAAAACTTGGTTAGGAACATGGAATTCACACCAGGCCCCTTGAGGCCATGAATCTGTTATCTTGCTAATGCAAAATACACATCACACAACCTCGTAACTTACAGTGTAAGTATATATCATACTCAGTTTGCACATTTTATTCTCGTGCTGACATAATTGTTGAGCTTTTTCAGGTCTTTCACCCACTGACATCTGTCCCTTCATGATATGTTTATGGTCACATCCCTTCTCAGTCTTGTTTTACTCTACTGAACAAGCAAAGCTCTTTTATTCTTCTCTCTTGAGATAATGTCCAGTTCCTGCTCAGCATCCTGGTAGTCCTCTGCACCTGCTAAATTTACCTGCTTTGAAAAAGTGTGAACAAGTGTGAACAAGTGGGAATGTGGGTGGCCCCACTTAAACACAGAGCAACTTTCTCATCAACTGTGAACCTCTTTATCTAATACATGTTTGTATCAGTTGTCTTTTCACATTTGCATTGAATTGGAGATATGCTGGACATTGTGTGATTGATTATTTTGCACCACATACCTACTTTTAGGTCTTTTAGAAACATTTAGTTACATTTCTTTGTAAAAATTTTTTTTCATTCCAGAATATATAATCTTTCTTATTTTTTTAGATTGTTAGATTTTATAATCGATTTTATCTCCCTCCCATCTTCCCTAGTTCTCCCTTCCCTCCCTCCTTCCTGCTATGACTTCCTTCCTTGTTATCCATTCCGTTGCCTGTCCATATCCATACAAAAAAAGGCAGTACAGAACTCACCTTGCAATGAAAATTTAGTTCAAAGGGAATACAAGTGAACAGAATCTTAGTGCTTAACAGCTCCTTTATGGCTTTCTGCATTTGATTATTGTAAATACACGCTGGAGAAGGTAAAGCTCCAGAGACACCTTATAGCAGCCTTCCAGTTCCTAAAGAGAGTTCCTACAAGAGAGCTGGAGGGGACTTTTTACACAGGTGTTTAGTGATGGGTCAAGGCAGGATGGCCTTAAACTGAGAGAGGGCAGGTTTAGATTAGATATTAGGAAGAAATTCTTCACAGTGAGCCTGGTGATGCACTGGTTCAAGTTGCCCAGAGAAGCTGTGATTCCCCCATCCCTGGAAGTGTTCCAGGCCAGGATGGACGGGGCTTTCAGACAGGTGGTCTAGTGGTAGGTTTCCCTGCCCATGGCAGGGGGTGTGGAACTAGGTGGTCTTTATGGTTCCTCCCAAACCAAGTCATTCTATGGTTCTCTGAAATACTGATTACAGACATTTGTATGCAGGAAAGATAATTCACACTTTGTGGGACATTATTATTTGGCAATTAAATTACATATATTCTGAGTACTAAATTTTAAGGCTGTACATTGCTTCAGTTTGATATCTTAAATTTCAAGATGTGAAATTTAAGTAATGAATTTCAATGTTAAAATCCTTTTGTTTTGCAAGACAAATGGGCTGAGGAGCAGAAGAAAGGGAAAGAGAGCAGAGGTATTTTGATAGTACCCTATTGGCCTGTCACACTGGGATAACAGATGAAAGAGTATAGTTCTGTAGAGAGGTTGGAAGGTCACACAAAAATGAACTTCACTAATGGAAAGGTCACTTTTTTCCTGTACTAAATTGAAATCTGTATTAAATATCTAGGCTGAGACATTTTAATACTGTTCTTGCCTTTAACAAATCTTAACAACATATTTCTAATTATTTGTTTGTATTTTACTTCTTTCTCTACTGAATATCAATTTCTGTTTCATGTATGCCATTCTAGTAGTGGTACCTATTTACAGGTACTATGAACCTATGTAAAAATATGTGTACAGTGTGTAAATATGTGTACAGTGTGTGTGTGTGTGTGTGTGTGTGTGTGTATGAGTGCATGCTTAAAACTTGGACGTTTTAAGTGCCGGCTATGTAGAAAGTTCAACAAGGGCTTCAAGCAGTGAAGAAAGAAATGAATATGAAAGAGGGACTGAAAAGACAAGTGATTGAAGAGGCATAAATGAAGGGTTAGTTGGTAAATATCTAGCCAAATTTTCATTTAGCAAAGCTCTGGCTGAGTGACTCAATATCTAATCCTGCTATGCCAAAGAGTATTTATTTCTTAAAAAGGTGTATTTGATGTAGCATATGCAGTGATGCTGTGATTGGAACTCAGTAATATGTGTACGGTTTACTCTAGCTGCAAATAGTATGATTGAAATTTTTTTATGGCTCATTAAGTAGCTCTTTTATCTGTGTCAAATGGTATTCCCCTTCACATATAAATGCCATATTCTTATGTGAATATTTGCATGTCCGTGTTTATCATTCACATTTTCATGACTATCCAAGCATGTGAACTAATAATTTTCCAGTAAAGTTTCTTACAGAAAGCAGATGTGAGAAGTCTGAAAGAATCCAGATAAGTAAGACCATGAGAAGTTAATTTTTAATTTTACAGCATTTTCCCAGCTTCAGAAAAAACAACAATTAATCACACCACCCTTTGATTCCTACACTGTAATTGCATCAAAATCCATTTCTACATATTAGAAATTACTGCAAAGTTACACCTCACTATAAGATTATGAATACCAAAGATGTACTGTAACTAGATACTGCTAAATGTATTTTTACATGACATGGTAGGACATGAGTGATAGGAATGCTCAGTTTTGAATGGAATTCCAAATGATAAGCAAGTTGTCTTTATAGATTCATATGAATTAAATAAATCAGAATTTTATCTAGTCAGAAATACTCTGGAGATTTAATTACTAATTAAATGTACACAATGGAATTTTTCTTTTTGTTAACTTTGCAATTTAGAGATTTGCTGGACCAATAAAAATATCCATATAGATTTAAAAAAAGGTAAATGGATTTAAATAAACAGAACCATATTCCCATTGCTAGCCAATGAAAAATACCAATCAGGTAAACACAAAGTGGGATATAAACACCATAGTACTTCTTCAATAAAGGGGTTTAATCTGTATTTTTAGACAGTGTAGTTTTGAAAATCCTCTGCCTTCTATCCTGGCAAGCCTTTGTTTTGTGTTGTTGGTTTTGTAATTGTTTTTGTTGGTTGGTTGGTTGGTTGTTTTCCCCTCCTTTTCTTTCCTTACTTTAGTATGTTTTGGCAATTTCAAACTCATTTTGGGAAGGCTATCCAGACCTTCCAAATTTGTGACTCATCAGTATCTCTTTCTTCCTCCTCATGTCCCTCAGCTTTTCTACCTTTTGCTCTTTGCGTGTGGCTCAAGTAACATTTCACAAATAATATTATAAACATGAATTGAAAAATCAGCTGTTGATCTATCTAATATCATATGAGCACGTGGGCACCAGTCCAACAAAGTATTTAGACTCCTTACTGTCCTAAAATGTTCTAAAATCCCTTTCACTAACGTTTATTACCTCACAATTGGGGTGGACTAAAAGCATGCCCATAGGCAATTAAGGAAATTCAGCTAATGGCTGATAATTTATTAGGCCACTGTAATTCAATTCCACTGTTTTGTGTCTTAGGTCTTAGCAAGCTCTTTCAAATGAATTTAATACAAAGGCTTTACTTAGTATGTTTATGGTGGCATAGACAGGTCTTATCAAATTTCTCAAGGATATGTTATTGTGTAATGTTTTTAACAAAATTACAACCTTCCTGCCTATTTATGTGGACCAGAAGTAAGACCTAAATCTTTCTAAAAAATAAATTGAAAAAACATCTTCTCCATTACAAGGGTAAATATGTTATATATAGGAAGGGTGACATCTAAAATGCAGTTTTCCCATGCTCACTGATCCTAGGCATGCTAACTAAGCAGTCCAACGTTTACCAGAGTTTCTTGTGTCCCACTGGATCAGCTAGCAGATACCAGCTCCCAGCTAACAGTGTACTTTTGGTCTATCCTGCTAAACATTTGATACCACGAATCACCCTTATGTGTGCAACTCTTCCAATGACTGCTGAAATTTCCTGCACACAAAAATCCAGCAGATTGGTCCTCACCAGTTCCTGTGTTGGGTAACAGCTGAAGTAGAAAACCTGTCTCCAAGTGGATTGCTCTTGAAAAAGATGAACTTGATGGAACATTCAAAATGCTGGATTCAGTGAGGAAAAAGATCTTTCTGTAGGTGAGTGTGACTCCAGTCCCAAATTACTCACAGTGAAACAGACTGGCAGTGTCATTTACAGAAAAAGAGGTGTAGTGTTACCATTAAAATATTTCACTTCCCAGTCCCACCTACCACCCCTTTGTGGGAAGCCTACCACCTCACAGCTCCCAGTAGGGCTGATGCTTACATAATTATTAAAAAAAAATACAGTCAGAAAACAAGAAACTGAGTTTCTATCAGACATATTTCTCAGAAAAAGCAGGAAAAGATTAAAGCAGGGAAGCACCCGAGGTGGTTACTATAACTATAGTACTTCCTAGAGTCATCCAAAGGACAGGATACTGCTGTGCCCCGAGTTGTTGGGCAGGTGGTGGATAAGACTGAGTTTTTCTTTTCAGAATAAAGAAAAGCCAAAAATGTCTGCTAGCACACACAGTTGTAAACAGTTTCAAAGTACAGGGAAAATCAATAGTCAGGAAAGAAAAAGCATCCATATGTATCAGAAATAAAGTAGCATAGTAAATTTTCTGCAGTTTAGCCTCCCCGCTTATTTGTGTGAAAAGATATTTTGCTACAAAGATTGTTTCCTTCTTTCTGTGAAAGTCAGGAAATACAACCTATTTCATGAAAAAATCAGCCACCCTGTACTGAGCTCTGAATATGCAGTGTACACTTTCCTCATAAGAAATCATGACATTAAATAATCATGGAGTGAGGAATGACGGATGAGCAGAGGGCTTTCTGTGAACCCATGACAGAGATAGTACCTCAGCAATTGTAAGCCAGACCAAACACATCTCAGTAAAAGACGTGGTAACTGAGAACACTATAGCTTTGTGAAGGCCATATTGAAAGCTGTAATTCCAAGATTCGTGGGGCTGTGTTTTAGAGCTGATTTTTTTTGTGCTGTACTGTTGTGTGCCTGCTTGTTTGTGAGACAAAGAAAAATTTAAATGGACAAAAGAAAGAAGGGCTGTCAGAGTGAATCAGTCATTTAAAATTTGCAAACAGAGTTTTTTCAACAATATTTTCCGAACAATATGTTGAAATATTTTTCCATTATTTGTCCAGTTGAAATTGAGAGACAAGAGATATATTGATCTTTGAAAGAGCTCAAAATGTGAAAGATAAACAAGACTGTGGTGGCACAAAGGCGTGTAAAAAACATATCCATTTTACATTGAGGGACAGTAGAGGGGTGATGAACTCAATATTGAAGCTACTTTAGAATGGAAAACCAGATTTTCAAGAAAACCTATCCCCTCAAAGATGATTGAAAAGGGGGTGGACCCTTGAAAAGACAGTTTTACTGAAGTTAGCATTTATTAGCTTAGGTACTTGGCTGAAGTATCTCAGGAAACTACAGTTAATTGGGGTAGGACTTAGCCTTTACATTAAGACATCCACATGCAGATATCGACATAATTAGGAAGCTTGTTGCAAGTGCCTAAATAAAAACATCTCATGCTGCACCCTGTCCTCCATCTGCCAGTCCAGATGCACACAGAACTTTTCAAATGCACATGTGTATTTATGCATGTGTTGCCTACCGCGGGAGACTAAAGCTTCATTATAGATAGGGAAGATTTAACAAATAAGGTCAGTCGAACCTGGAGATTTGGCTCAGCAGATGCCACTAACCATGTCAACCAGGATTTCAGTTCAGCTTCCTGAATGCAGGCATCTTTTGTCACTTTCAGATGCCATAAAGTAGGCAGAATATCCACATATAATACAGCATCTTACAGGAAAGAGGAGAGGAGCTGGAGGCCAGACATGGCTCTCACATGTGCTTCAAATACCACTTGAAGTTTATGCTAAATAGAGGACTGGAACTCTTCTGATTAAAATAGGAGCTCAGAAACCTAGCAGATGGTCCATACTTGTGTGTAGGTGTCTACAGTCCACAACTGAATCCTGCTCTTGGGTTTTGGTGGGTTTTTTTGGCTCTGTTTCCAACACTGACCACATCTTCCATGATTTATTTCCTTTGTCAATGTGAAATGAAGAGAGAACATTTTAATGGGATCTGGGCACTGAGTTCACAAAGGATATCTCTGGCACAGCAGTTTGCACAATGTTGCTATTTACACAGAACTCAAAAATATTGTTTATTTGAGTATTGAGTATTGATTTTTCTGCCATAGCCACCTTTTAATTAATTGACTTCTTGCAGTGTTAGGATAACTGTGCTGTGAACAGGTAGAATAGAATCTTGGTCATAGTAGATGTGCTATGCTTTTCACTATGCTACGAACTACTGCTGAGTTTTTTCTATTTCTTAGCTATTAGCCTGCCCTGCAATGACAATCAGGAAGTCTAGCTTAAAGCTGGTTGAAAAATAAGGACAGAACAAAACCAGGGGCTTCATCTTAATTAGGAATTGAGAGGGACTTCTAGAAGACTTGCAAAATGACTTAAAGAAAAAAAATAGGGTTTTTTTCAGCCTTTGTAAACAGGATTCCTGAGGAACCTCTGGAAGAAATGAAAACTGCAGGCCCTGAGGCAAGGTATTTAGTCTTTCCATGGCATGCCTTCTGCCAGAATTAATCTTCTCAGGAGGATTAGATGGTGCAGAGAGATATAAATTATATATAACTGTACCACTTTGTGGAAATTTGGTCTCTGCTGTCAACTCAGACCACTCTGGAAATTTCCTGCTCATTTTTATTACCTACTAAACTGCTTTACTGTAGGGCTGGAAGCGATAAGTTTTTTGATGTCAGAACTCACAGGATAATACCTTCTTGAATGGCTCACAGCTGTGTGAATGATGATATTGTCTGCTACTAAAGAAAAATCAGAGATATGGTCAGTGTTTGTTATCATGTCATTTTATACATCACTTTATCACTTCCACTATCTCCAACACCCAGAATTGTCTGCTCAAAGCTTTTACCCCTTTACTGTAAGTTGCTGAGTTACTGCTAGCGAAAATTGCATTTCCTCTTGAAAATGTGTAGTGATGTAGTTAATCAAAGTAAACAGTGAAGGGATGCTGACCTCCACATAAGCTGAGGGTCTGATTCTGCCACCCATACTCCCATTGAGCAGCTGTTACTGAAGTACCCTCACAGAGGATAATTAAACTATTCAGATGAAATAATGCTACCCACTGTGTACAGGCATTGGGGAGTTCAATTCTTATGCTAGATGCTGTGAGGGAACTCACAAGGGATTAGGGATTACAGCAAAAAGAAGTGGTGAGGTTATTTTTGATTTCAAAGCACGACAGTAAAAGTTTTCATCTGTTAGTTTTCTTAGACTTTTTGTGTCTGTCATGTAATGGTTGGCAGCAACAACTGTACTTGCCTGGTGATGCTGAACTGTCAGTCGTGCCTCATCTCTTTAAGAGTGGGGATGTAATTTTAAATAGCTGGTAATGGCTGCTACTGAACTTTGTCCTGCAGAGCAGGTGGGGAGATGGTTTTATGAGAGGCACTGGCACTGCTCAGAGTCTGTTCTTTTGATAGCTTCTTCTAGTCAGTATTGACAAATTACTTTGCTGCCTGCATATATTTTCTAGGCACAGATTTCCAGCACATATAAGTATACATTTTAACATTTGAAATCTAGCAGCTGAAGTCCCCTGATTGTTAAAAGATTTGGATTTCAGATATGTTATAGCTTCCAGAAACTAGCTCTTAAACTAATGAGTCACTGAGTTCTTCAAAACTTTTTCAAGTGCTGATTAACAAGGCAATGCAAACCCTTTAAAACTTTTTGCCCTTTCCCTTTATTAAAAGCCTGACATTTAGCAAAACGGGTTGATGGAATATGATAAATCTTACTACGTGTGCTGTGTGATGGAACATGATGCAAAACCTAACACAAAATCTGAACTGAAATATTGCCATTAGTTTGGACACCTACTGTTTAATGTGTTGTATTTTTTTTTTCCTGAAGAAAATTACTCGCAGGAGCAAAGTGTTCCAAGATGATGTGGTATTGCAAGAGGATGGCACAGCTCCACATTAATCTTTTTCCAATTAGAACTTGGGAACATTTGTGGTGCCTGGAGGGCTCCAAGATTTCCTCAAATGTTACCTCTCCATTAGCAAATTCAAGGTATTTACTCACACACACACACAAAAAAACCCCAAAAGAAGTTAAAGTGCAGGTGGAAACAAGAAACAATCAATGCAAATGTTTGAACTATAATGCAAAGAGCTAGGGCAAAAAACCAAAGCAGACATTACTGGCATGCTGGGTAGATAATAAGCAATAACTGTTGTTAGAAATATAGTGCAATAATTATTCAAATAAAATTAAAGTATGTGTTCTAAAAGAAGAAAACAGAAATAGGGACAGAAGTCATGTAATAATATTGAGTACTGATGTATGCAAAGATGAGAACGGGAAAGATTTGAGAAAGCATAAGCTGCTAAGGTATCAAAATGAGACCTAGATAAATTTCAAAACAAATTCTGTGGAGAAGTTGTTAGAAATAAAATACGGATGGCTATGCTCAGATTCAGAATTAGTATAACAATATTAAGTTGAGGTTCAGTCATAAACACCTTTAGCTATAGAAAATAAATTTGGACCTAGAGAAGTCTCAGTTCATATCAAATGGGCAGAAAGCAAAATGGGCCATTTCTGGTCCAAAGAATCAACCTTGGGGAATTGAGGAAAATGTTTGATGAGGTCAGTGAGACTAAAGCACACCTCATCTTAGAGAAAGCTTTTTTATAAATACTAGTGGTTCAAAAATGTTTTCAAATTGTAACGGCTCTTCATCTATTCTTTTAAAACAGATTTTTGACATGATTTCCAGAATCAAGCATGCAAAATCACACTACAGACAGGACCTTATCAAGAAAGAATGAAAAAAGAATATAATCAGTAAAGAAGGTTACAGCTCACATATCCTGAAATGTGAGGTGTGCTAAGACTTGAGTTTATCTTGTGCTCATGAAGGAAATTAAAAGAAACATTTATTAGCTGTTTAAAATAAAGAGGGCGTGGGGGGAAAAAAGACAATATTTATCGTGGGTGGATACCATCTAACAAACATTAAAACCACCTGTGGCCTACTTTGCCTGACTACAAGCTCATGATAAATCTCTAGGGTCAAGATAGGATGGCCTGTGAAAATGAGGTATGGAAACAGCAATAGCAAAATTTAATTCAAATAAATTAGTACAATCAATTGCATAGTGTTAGTAACAAATTAACTGTGAAAACTAGCACATAAAATTAGATAATAAGGCTTCAGGTAATGAGTCTGTTCAGAGACGAATGGTACTTTTCTCCACAGTATGCCAAAACAAGTTGTGAAGGATATGAAAATTGAGAAAATGAGAATGCTAGGCAAACTTGAAACACTGTTTGATAAGATAGTATATGTTCCTAGTAGGGGTAAAAAAACCAAAAGAATCTCTTTGATCTTCTAAAAGAAACAGATATGCCACATGGGAAAATATTAATGCATATGGAGCTGTAATTATGTGAAAATTAACAAATTGGCCAAAAGTTAAACAGCAAGGGATTATGTTAGGAAGTGAGACTCCTGGTTTGAAAGGAAATTGTCAGTAGAGATCCTCGAAGTGATTTAAGAACTGATAAAAATGTTAATTTTTCACTTGAAAATTTTGAGGAGGAATATGAAGATGCAAGCTGGGAGGCACCATAATTCAAAAGTCTGGTCTATTAACGCAGGAAGAGTTACTTGTCCTAGAGGATAAAATTACAAAGTGGGATGGAATCTATTTGCATCTCATGCAAGGTCATGCATGTAAATACTATCAGGTAAAAATTTACCACCTGGAAATGATATCTTAGTTAATTTAATGCTATACATAATATACACTATGTACAGTATATATGCTATATATACTCAGAGCGATGAATGACATATTGTGAAAAAGTAAATATGATAGAAAATGTTAGAAATTGCAGAGAAAGCAGAGAAATATTAGTTATTAGCCCCCATGTTTCCAAATTGTGGGAATGTCATTAGTCTGAACAGGATTATCTCTAAAGAAGGCTACCAAAACAATGAAGTTAACTTTATTTATAACATTTTGCATCTGATTTGCAAAAGGAGAAGCCATCAAGACCCAATAATGCCATATAGCTGACCAGTCCTCTGCCACTTCACGGTGAAGACTGAGAAGGTAAAGGTGTGTTCAGCTCATGTTATCTCTCTGAAAGAACTCAGCCTCACATCTGATCTGACAATTTTACAGATCAAAAATTTTACAGATTCCTCTTTGCAGGCAGAGACTCCATTTCCACAGAGATCCACACCCAGCTGTGAGGCTGACCAAGATGTACGTATACCAACTGACTGAGATTATGTTTTAATTATGAAGCAAGGGCTCATATAATTGAAATCTCAGTGGTTACAGTTGCTGCAAGAAGAAAACTATCCTCAACTATTCTATTCCTTAGGAATTTTTTTCTAGAATGATCCATATCAGTTGAATTAAACAGCTGCAGGGTTTTTCAAATGTAAGGGCTCTGTAGCATAAAGTGAAATTACAGCCAGAGCTGGTGCTTACATGACTCTGGAGAGAGCCCAGTTTTTATGGGATCTATGATGTCTTTAAGATGAGGAGTCCTGCTAATACTGGTGGGTAAAAACACAGCAATCATTTTATTCAAAGTAAGCATTTGTGTATAATACATGTACTTGGGCTCTGTCCTGGGAACAGCATTAATCCTTTGAAACTCCTTCCAGCAGTTCCTGCTTCTGCAAAACCAAGAAAGCATTAGCATGCTGGAGAGCTCTGCTCTCTGACAAAAATCCCCCAGTTTTTTAAGTTGAAAAGACTTAATCTCTTATGACTTCCTAGTAAATCTGGTCTGCAGGATGTCAGTGATTTTGTTCAAACAGAAGCACAGTGAATCATTTCTGGATGTCATGGTTGAATATAACCTTCCTGACCTAGGACATGTCTGATGAATTAAGACAAAGACACTAAGGTTGATCTTAAATCAGCATTTGGCCAGGTCCCCAAAGTATTAAAATGCAGGATACAGATGAACATTTCTCAGGTTTCTAAACTTGAAGAGAAAATGTCCATACAGAATATCTGTTGGATGCTGTTCTCCAGGACATGCTCATACGCAGACACTCTTGCTCTATTCAGCCAAGTATTTTTGTCTCCGACCTACATGGTAGGGAGGTCACCTACTGTGCACTGCTGCATGGTCTGGGAAGAGGAAAGAACCAATATAAACTGTAAAGCTTTTGTGATTTCATGGCTGAACTGTTAGCTTGATTTGCTTTTATTGAAGATCAAGAATTTTAACAGTAGCATAAACAAGATGGGAATATTAGACAATTCACCGATGGCATTTTCTCAATTAAATTATGTGCAAGAGGTGTTATTGATTTAATCTGCTTTTAATTGTTGGCAATGTGTTTTTATACCCTAGTTCTGTTTATCTTAGGCTTTCTCTATTGATGGTAAAAAAGTACAGTCACTTTTAGGCGTGTAATTGAACCGGAAGGTTTGAGAAGAAACATACTCCAATTTTCAGTTTTGAATTAGACTTATTATTCTGTTATATTTTCATTTAATTTGCTTGACATTCTACTCTCTATTCAGCAGAACAGCTATTTGCTTGAGATGAATTTCAATTACCTTCTCATCAGTTGTTTCTTAAATATTATATTTCCTCCCCTTCTTCAGGAGATTTCTCATACATTATAGAATTCCAATCAACATTCCTCAGAGCATCCAGCTTTCTTTCGTCGTCCTTTTTCTCAAAGTCAAAACACTTCGAATACACAGCATTCTCTCATGAGTATTTCAAACTCAATGATAAGCTGATAAGTAGATCTGGGATGCTCTGTCTTAAATGTGATTTCTTATATTTAGTTCATTTCTTAGTATTAGACATGAAGTAGCCTTGGACTGCAAAACCTGCTCAAGGAATTACCTGAAACAAAACATCTGCACTAAGAATATGTAACAATTAAGAATGTCTTCTTCTTTATAATTGCATTCCTGTTATCCTAATCAATATCAGTGTAATTAAAATGCCTCATGATCAATGTTTCTGCCTTGTTCAGGAGGTGTCTCTTATCTCTAAAAGGTTGCCATGATCTACTTTTTCTAACCTCACAAAAGGTTCTTTGCCGAAAATCATTTGACTCCCTATTTGGCTATAAATTACACTTAACTACCTCAATTGTCAGATAAAATTGCAGGTTTTCCCTTCATGCTCCCTATAATCACTATGTAACATAATTTTCCTATGCACTGCATGGTATTTTCACTGCAAGAATATTTTAACTTTTTATCAAGTACTTTTATTATCCTGAATGTAATATCCATCCTCCAACCTCAGGTGGACTTTCACTTTTTTCATATGTTTTTAACCACCTGCTTTGTACTTACTATCCCTACCAGCAAGTATTCGGCTTAATGCATGCTGTGAGGTCTGACAGGAGATAAAACACAGCCTTTCAACCACTACAGAAACTGAATAAATCTGGCTTGATTTGAGTGTCTTTACCAAGCTGTACACTTGTGCCAAAGGCCTGCAAGGAACTAATCTGATTTAACTTGGGAATCTAAAATGTAGACAGAGCAGGGTGACCCAGGCACCCAAGCTCCCTTCCTTGTCAGTGCAGGGAGAGTCCCACTTCCAGAGAGCTACTGACCACATCCTCTTAGCAGGATGTGGAAGATTCATCCTCTGGAACCACCTGATATCAACAACACTTGACTATCTGGGATGAAACCCACCCATGGGCTCTGCAGACTCACAGAATCAGCTGGATGACATGTTCCCTAACTATTGTCTTTGAGGTCCTGGTCCTACTCCTTTCCTCTGTGTGCTCATTTAAATCCCTCTCTGCACCCTGGCAACTACAACGAATGACAAGTGACATGTGGAGTGCAGCCACCAAGGTATTTCAGTACCCTAACCACAGTTGCAAATGTTAAGGTGTTCTTTGGCCGCATTCTGTCAAGTGAAGGCTACAGCAATATTTCTAAGTAACATTACAATCTCTCCTGGTTGTGTACCTTTTTACCTTATATCACCATCAGAATATGCAGAATAGCAGCTAATTCTCAATTATACCAGGCAATTCCTAATTTTCTAACCTGTTATAAAATTTCTAGTAATATTTTCAGCTTTTGTAGACTGATGCTTCTCCTTTATCTCAGCTTATCTGACAGAAATTACTGTCTATAAAGTGCTTCATTGATCTTTCTATTATGAATACATCTCTGTGTTCAACAGCTTCCTTTCATGCTAAGTCATAATCCACCTCCTCTCCCCAGCCCTTCTCAGGCTTTCTGATATTGAGTGACTCAGTTCTCCAAGACTATCACTCCACTCACTCAATTCTAAGTACTCACCTTACCTTTATTTCTTTTCCAGATATTTACTTAGTGCCTTTTCTTCTGGCTTCCATTTTTTTTTTCATGCCATGCTTTAGAAGTAAACTTTTTTCTGTGTATTCACTGCCTGTGCACCTTCCCTGATGTCGTGAGTCCCTTTGCATCTGATACTAACTGCATGTCCTCTATTATTCTGTCATTCCCATCAATCTTCACAAGAAAATCAACCACTTGCTCTAATTTAGCTGTCTGATCTTCTGTTAGCCCAGCTAGCTGACAACACACACACAGAGAAAGTATTTTTTAATGTCCTCAGCTTGATAGCCAGGAACATTTCGTAGTCTATATGTTCCATTATATATATGCTGAACTTCAGAGATACTTTCAAATTAAATAATTCACAAATAAACTTGTCTAGACCTACAAAGGGATAGAATAAAGGCAACCAAATGCTAAGGATTAAGATACTTTCCAGGCAGGTTTCAATGCTTTTATTTAGATTAACATCAATTCAGATGAAAACATAAAAGAGCATTCTTTAAACTTTAAAATGACTGAATATAAACTGTTTGCCTGTCTCTTGTTCTCAAAGAGCAATGAAGAGCCCGGTTCTGTGCACTCAAAATCTGCAGATTATCTTGTTAAAAAGAGTAGCAGCAGAGATAATTTTCTGCTGCATCAAGAGGGCAGAATCTGGGTGACTTGGAATCAAAACTTATGTGAGCTTGCTGACACATTCCTAGACCCAACCTCTACCTTAATTTTGCTGTGGGTGCTTCTTCTAGTTGTAGGACCACAAGATTCTGTGCTCCCCATGTTTTGAGAGGCCCTCCAATACTGACTGAAGATTTTCAGTATTTGTCAGGAAGGTTCAGAGCAGAATAACAGCCCCATGCCTCATGCCTCTTGTATAAACTGGGGATACCAGATTAATTATAGAGAGCAGAACCAGGTAAAACAAAGAATTGGAGGCTATAGTCACTGCACATTAGAATTATTGATGCTTGAGTGGTTTGTCTGTCTGTTACTCATCTTCAAATAACAGTCTGTATTTTATAGTTTCATAAATATATTGTTGTATGTTTAAAATTCTTTATAAAAACAAATTTCTCAAACTTATTTTCTCATTTTTGGTGTTCCAAAGAGACCAAATAAATAAATTAGAAAATGTATAACAAGTATTAATTGAAAAAAAAATCTGGCCAACAGCTTTACTCAGTTTTTCATTCCATTCATCTACCTCTACAATAATATATAAATAAAAGTAATGCTTTAAAAGAAAAATTTTGTTTATTTATAAAAGGAAAACATATGTGTGACATCTAGTTTCAAATCCTTATGAGGTATATGCAAAGTAATGCACCAAAAAGTTTTAATTTCTCAAAAATTAGATTTTCTTTCTGATGAATTTAAGGGAAAACTGGTTGGAAATAAAGAAACTAATTTCCTGAAACTAATTTTGATAATATAATGATAATTATGTTATTTTTCATTGCCATTGTTAAAGTGACCTTCATGAATCTGTGGACTAAATCTAAAAGGTAATATATAGCATATATCAATGAATCATATTTTTGGATAGACAACCTGTCAGAGTCTAAGTCACTGTCAGATGCAAGATTCTTAAAAAAGGTAGACATGACTCTTCAGTCAGGAGCTAAACCTAACCCTTTCTACCTTCATTTCTAAAGGTCTTTTAAACTTGTTGGCAGATAAAACTGTGAAAGTTTTATCATCATGCACAAAACACGTCTCCCTTGTGCTTCTCTGCAAAAGCTCTCAGATTTCCTTGATGTGGAAATCTAATTTCCATGCTAGTTAGTTTAATGCTGAATCTTTTATATGTCATTTTAGTAATTAAAAAAAAAAAGGTATTTTCATGACTCCTGCGTGATGCATCATAACAGCATGCCTTTTTGGGGCAGATTTGTAGATTTCAAATATGAAATCTGTAGATTTGGGAGGTGGCTTTGAAAAAGTTGAGAAATAGACTGACCATGGAGATAAAAAAATATGTATAAATAAAATCAATTACTGATGTTATGATAATGTCTGCAGATGTATTTTAGCAAATAGAGCTGAGAATGTATCCCTTTAGCCACAAAATACTAATTTTAGGTAGTGTGTGCTACCCTCAGGTGTGATAAGGTCCTTGGTTATTTTCAGAAAGAGTGAGAACTTAGCAGCTAATTAAAAAAAAATGACAAAATATAGTTTTAACAGCATTCTGTGCTTACATCGAATTATATATATGTTGTATTTATCAGATAATTTGCCTGATTCAAATTATGAGTTGAGAATAACATAGGAATTCTAATTCTGGGTAAAAAAATGTCTGTAGAATGCCCATCACTGGAAGTCTAAAGAGAGATTAGATAAGTATCACTTTGGTACTAATTTAATTGATCCAACCTTGGATAACAGAGATGAACCCAGTGACCTCCCCAAATCCTATTCAACCTTTATTTTCTGTGATTTTATGCTAAGAAACATTTCCAAAGAGGGCTAGAAATTTAATCTTTCGAACTTGCATGACACAGATTCACATCTGATTATTTTTAGAGATACTGCATTTCCTTGAATGCTTTTTTGAAGCTGCTTGGTCCTTCACACCTCCTTTGTTTTATGTAGTACCAAAATATAAACAAGACTTAATAGAGAAGCTAAAGCTTTTGATATTAAGGTTTTCACTTTTTGAATTTTATTTGCAAATTTATTTTATGCAATGGTGTACATTGGTGAAAATATTCTTCCTGACCTATATGGCAATCAGCCTACACTCCGAAGCATGACATTTGATTACCTTGTCTTAACATGCAGAACTGCAAGTGTTATTAATGGTCATAAAATTATCCAACCCTTTTAAAAATCAGACACAGTATTTGACTTGACGACCTTCTGCAGTCATGAAATTCACGTTCTGATTGAAATGATATCAGCCTGGAGGATCTGCTAGAGCTCTGGTGCAAGTGTCACAGCTCTGCCACTGAGGTGGAAAAGAATCTTAATGAGCTGTTATCCAGGAAATGTAAGCATCTTTGGGTTTCACTGTTTTCTGATTTATTCACAAAATATAGGCCACAAAATGTAAGTTTGAGACACCTTGTGTTTTCACTGGTAGTAAACAGGTAGGGAGTAATAGCTCACCAGCTTTCCTGCCCTTTAGCATCATGTTGCATGCACTTGAAAACCAGTGTGGTGAGAAGTATAGAAGTCAGAAGGGGAAACATATTTATGTGCATCTTGTAATCACGGTCATCTGGTGCATAAAGAGTTTTTAACTTATTTTTTTTCACATGTAACGAGGAGAAGAGCACATCTTTTTGTAACAAATATTCCAAAACAGGAGTTGCCAGAGTGGTTTATATTGGTTGAGTAGGAAAAAGTACTCCTTTTAATCTGGAAATCTGATGGCAACTTGTCAACATCAGTAGTAATTTAATAGCCAATTATCTGAAAACATCTGTTTTCCATCAGATTTAAACCGTTTTTCGTATGTTCAGCCCCAAATCCTGCCCTCATCCTAGCAAAATGAAAAGCCATTCATAATGCAATAAAATTATTGATCTGCAGAGAAAACATGGAGTCAGTGGGGAGTGATGAACCTCAGTCACCTGTGTAGGATCACATATTAAACCCACAAGAATGCTCAGTTCTGTAGCATATTACCTTCCCCCAGGGGTCCAGCCCCAGCTATGAAGGGGCTCCATGTCCACGTTGCTGATGTGGGAGTGCAGTGGCAGAGTCCAACCACCACTGCCTCCAGATGTCAAGTCTGAGATGTGTCTGCCCCTATTGTGGACTATCAGGGAGACTTTATGTTGGATGTGCAGTGAGTTTGGTCTCAAGGAAAATCTGAGTCTATGAACTGGAAACAAGTGTACAGATGTGTACATATACAAAAACTATGCCCAAGATGCCTTTGGGAACTCTCCTGGGCATAGAGACCTTCTTTTAAACTTCAGATTACTTGGATTGGGTGATTGAGGTGGGCATTTGGTATAAGGTCTCAGATGAACAACTGCAGGAATATTTTTACTTCTCATTTCCGTTTTCTAACTTATTTGAAATAGTTGCTACTTGCTCCCCTCTGTGTCAAGTGTTTTCTGTGGAACTTGAATCTGGCTTAAGGCGGATTTTGTAAAAGGAAAGGGCTGCATGGGCTTCCCCTTCCTGCATCCTGTCTCCTTCATCTCCTTGTAAAGGCTGAGAAACTCTGGTCTAGCCACTTATATTTTTCTCTAAGTAACTTCAGCTCACAGGTTACAGTCTTTCAGTTTGACATTTTAATATCAATGTTTTGCTTTTTTTATTAAATCAGTATGGAAGATCAGGTATAAGTTGCAAGAGGACTGTTCTTACCAGGCTACTGCTCATAGTAGTGTGCAATGGCAAACATTTCTAGGCGGGACATTTGAGAAATTAGTAAATGATATGGAGAACTGAAGCTGACCAAGAAGGATTATGTTTTTACCAAATACAGCTGTTAGGTCTCTGCCTCAGAGAAAAAGAAACCCATAGCAACAACAAGGTAGGGCAGCTCTGTGTTCACAGATCCCTCCCTGCAGGCAAGGCTGTTGGTGAGTGTTTGATTACATATTACATATGAGAACACTCCATATACTCATCCTTTTGATAATCATATCTGCTAAAAAATTTCTAAATTGGCAAGAATGAAGCACTGTATGCTCTTTTATTGTGAACTGAATCTCTCAGACAGCAATTAACATTTTATTGCTAAGGCTAGTCAATTTGTTGTTTGTAGCTGTGGCCAGATTTCTGCATCTGAACTTTAAATGCTTTGTTTGTATGGTCTGTGCACACCAAAAAATGACAAAATCAGCTAAATCCTCTGCAAATAAGTTAGAAAGGGGCAGATGTCCGGTTGTGGGACAGAACTGCAGACTGGGATTTTGTTGGGTAATGTGGATGTTTAAGGTCACTGTGTGCATGCAAAGAATGTCTGACATGTCAGCCTGGAGCACGAAGATGTGGCACAGAACTTACAGGAGATTAATCTGATTCAGGAACAGCTGATGAAAGTGAAGTTGGATAATCCAGGATGGCACTATGAACCTACATTTAGGCAGATGATAAATGTCCAAACTATCTAATGGCAAGTTTATTCAAGAAATAATAAAATAGCAAAATTGCTAAGTATGTTATAGATTAGAATTTTGGTAATGAGAAAATATATAGTTCTATTGCTATTTCTGTTCTGTCTTTGAATTTGTTCATCTCTGCTTTTTAGTTATTTTACCTGTGCATATATTGTTTCCCACTAAAATATAAATGAGATTACACTTTTTATTTGAAACATATATTCTCTTTAAGCATGAAGTTTCCTCAGGCATATTGCTATATTTGTGCCACATCAAATGTTGGTATGATGCAGGGGAAAATTTGTTGTGACTACTTATTTATTTGTAGGTTAGAACAGCATGTCAAGGCACACCAAAATATTCTATTCACATTTATATTAGTAAAAAACACTTGTGGTCTTTGGAAATTGGAAAAATAAAACGTTGATGCTCATGCTGTATGGCAAAAAAGTGCTTTTGGGGAGGTTTTCATGCAAGAAAGTAATAATCAGCTTTTAGATGCACTATTTCAAAATGAGTAGCTGTATTCCAAACAGGTTTGTTCTTTGTTTCCCATGGTGATCGTCTCAGCTGGCAGTAAAACAATATTCACAAAAGCATTATACAAAATATGGCCAGTGTACCCCACTTCACACAGCTGATGCTGTGCATCCCTGTGGAAAAAAAAAATTGCAGGTGTTTGTGTAACTACTGAACAGGTATGGATAACTTGGCAGCTGTATATCAGCCATGCAGTGTCCTCTTTATAGTTCATCAGTCAGCCAAGAAAGCCCTGCCACCTGAATGGACAAACCTCCCTGAATTTTTAACAGTTAAAATATTTGTGTTCCCTTTGACCCAATATGTAATCTGTCCCCTTGCCCCCGGATGTGGCCATCTGTTCCATGTTGTGGATAGTCCAACAACAGTTAAAAGGTATACAAAAGTTTAGAACACATAATAAGTTAAAAGAAAGAAAGAAAATAAAAATAGCAATGTTAAAATGTAGGTAATCTTTAAAAACTATCCCTCAGTACTTTACGGGAAAGCAAATACTTAAATCTCATGGGATTCCTAGATATACCTAATAATAATGACAATAATGATTCATAAGCCATGCTACTAGCTCAGATATTTTCCATGGTATATTACAGGTATGATAATTTGAGCCTGGTACATATTTAGTCTTTGTGATACAGTGTCCTCAGTGTTTCCTGGGATAAAGCCTTTGAATAGGACCTTTTCAGAAAATGAAAACTTTCTCAAAAAACAAAAAAACCAAAAAACAAAAAACTTTTTACTCGATTAAGCTAAGATGATCTTGGAGTGTGGCAAAACCAGCCAAAAATTTTACTATGTGACTCAGATATTTAAATATGTGCATATGAAGTCCCACACCACTGGCTGTCAGTCACAACATATGCCTACAAATACTGCAATGCTAAATGTATTCTGCTATCATAAGCATAATTGGTTTCTGAAATGTATGATTGACAGGAATAGACAAAGGAAAGAGGAGCAGAAGATCGATTTTCCACGTCTTAGTTTAGTCCGTCTCTCTTCAAAAACATTTTGACACAGCAGGTGTTTTTAAAACACTGTGACCGAGGGCTGTAAATACCTTTTAGCATGTCCGTGACACACTTTAATAAAAAAGAAGTGTGTTTTGCCTTCAGGGGAATGGACTTCCCTACTGTCAACCTCCCAGTTCTCTTGGTTCATTGTCTGTTCTCTTTTAAACTAGGACACCTATTGTATAGTTGGGTATAAAGAGGAAGATGTGTTTCATCTTTTATAAAGAAGTCCAAGAGGTAAAGTCAAAGACAAGAATAACTGAAAGATGTTTTGTCTTATGATGAATAAGAATTAGATCCCGGTATCACACTGTCAAGCTGCACCACAACTAACCCTTTGTTTAGGTTTTGTTCTTTAGCACAAGGACTTAAAATCTTATTCATCCTTAACTTCAAGGGTATGTGCTTTCTTTATCAGCAGAAAGAACAAACTCAAACCAAATGTCACATGCATTTGGAAATTCACAACAAATGTAATAATGAGTGTTATCCCTCAAGAGGGAGATATTTGAGCCCATGAGAAAAGAAAGAGGCAACTTAGATGTGGCAACCAAGTGGAAATATTATCCCCATCTCCTCCATCTTTCTCTTAATTGCATTTTCCAAAATAAAAACAAAATTCTGAAACAAAATTTGCAAGAAAATATTCAGAATGCTTTAGGTGGCTTAATTCCGTGAAGCAGTCAGCATTCTTTAGTGATAAAAGATATTGAAAAGGTTATTTTTTGCTTCAATGCATCGGTAGGAAGAAAACAATCAAATGTTCGAGTTTTATAGCTTTGTAAGCCTATTTTTTGTGCTGAAACTGAAGTGAAACAACAATATTGTGTGTTTTACATTTACAGTAATACACTAGTGCAAGGCTAACTTGTGATCATGCACTGAAACTTGGAATTTTACCCAGACGTGAGTCATTAAGAGCCTGGATATTTTCTGATTGGTGTGCTTTTTCTTATAGAAAGGCATGGCTGCTATAGTTCAGCACACTGCAACACCAGCTGTAAAGAAAATAGAACACTTTAATTATTGTGGAAGAGTGGGTGCCACATAAAGTTACAGTTTGCTAACAAGATTTAATGATAACTCAGAGTTCAGAGGCATTTTCAGTACAGCAGAGAACCACGATTTTATGTAACAAAAAATTGCAATGTCTTGAGAAGAGGAACAATAGAAATGAGATTAATTTTAATAAAGCAAAGTAGGAACTGATTTTAGGGACTGATAATAAGAGGGGGACTGTTATAAGTCAGAAGCAGAAGAGAAAATATTTTGTTTACCAGCAAAACAGTATAAATTTGATCTGCAGGTTTGATGTATTTGTTTAAAAAGTTAAATCAGTTCTGGGATATGAAAGTGAAACACAGATCAGAGAGATCTAAGGCCATGATGCTCTGCACTTAAGGGACCTTCTTTGAAAAGCAATGTTCAGTTCTGGCCACCTGCCTCAAACAAAGGTGCATTTAATGTGGTGTGGGGACATAGAAGTCCTAGAAATATATTGAAATAAGTGGAATTTTTGTTTTATGAGACATTATGGATAGAGCTATGTTGGTTTAGATTGCTATCCCTACTGAACTGAAAGGGAAGGAAGGACATGTGACTATCCATAAAACTATTATAAGATAAAACTTGCATTATTTAACTCAAGAGATGGCATCAGCAGGAAAACAGATGGATATAAACTAACCATGAGTACATTTTGCCTGACAAATAGTGGGAAAATAACACATGGCATTTAAGAACAAATTTTCAATAATGATTTTAGGGTCAAAACAAAGAAAGCAGAATATTTTAATTTTAATTGTGAAAACATTATAAGCACATGATTTAATGTCTTGTTTTCAATATTAGGACATGGCACACAGATGCAGCACATCCTTCTCAGGGCTCTGTGTTTGCAAGGTGGTGCCTGTGCATGTCTGAGATCAGAAGACACAAAGAGGTTTCAACCACAGAGAAGGGGAGGGGAGGCAGATGAGAAATGTGAAGAGAGGCAATACATGGATTTTCTTTTTTGTTTTGTTTTTTTGTTTTGCTTGGTTTTGTTTGTTTTTTTTGTATTTTTGGATTTTTTTGTTGGGTTTTTTTTGAGAGAAATACTCTAGAAAAAGCTGTCCGAGTTCTCTGTAATTCAGCATGATCTTATTAGTTCATCACTAATGGATGATTATTGGGAATAATAAAAGAGTTCATAATGCTTAACACTGAGGTGGATCCACAAAGCAGATGCATTTCTTGCACATGGTGACATTACCCTGCTAAGGAAACATGTCTCTTGGGCAAATTAAGAAATGTAAATAAACCCACAGTGAAGAATCAAGTTAGCTCAATGATAGGAGAATTCTGACACGATAAACCTCCAAATTAATACATGCCAGAGAACTGCAAACTCCCAGATTATAAACTTGCTTTTTGTTAACCAGCCATTCAGTATAATATAATGCATTTAATTTCTCTTCCTTATGTCAGTTCTTCCTTATGCAACTCTCACTCTTGAGCCAATCAAATTGCAAACCTAAATAGCAACAAAGAATTATGGAGACAGAATCACCAGAGGTATGGAAATTCGAGATTTAAATATTTGTTATAAATTATGCAGTGAATAAATTAGTAATCCAGATAGGGAAACTTGAAATAAATTTGGGAAAAATTCTCTTCAATACAGATTAAGGTCTTGATCACTGTCTCATTGGCTGTCCTGAAAAAGATGGGTTGCTGCAGCACTCAGTCTCCCCTTTCTATCTTTCTCCTCTGCATCCTTCTCTTCCCTGACTTTCATTGAATTTCCATAAGGAGGACATTTATATAAAAAAAAAAATTCAAGGGAAACTCCAGTGTTGCTCTAACTTCTGTCTGGTCTGGATGCTGATGGACCAAGATCTCAATAAAATTGACCATTTATTTGTAGCAGTGACATTTTTGTTTCTTTCCATCTTCTTCTCCCTCCCAAAGAACTATGCTAGAAGGTTTGGACTACATGTCCAAAGAGGAAGATTGAGGATTTATATGTACCTGCTTTGTAAACTGAAATTTCAGCTTTTCTTACATGTGAAGTACAATGTACCTCCTATAGCTTTCTTTTCATACAAAAAACAACCAATCAAACAAAAACTTTCAGTCATTGCTCTATAGATATTCCAAAGTCATCTGACTGCAAACCTAGTCTCATACACAGAAACTGCTTCCAGGAATAGTCCCATGTAACTTCGGTGGAACCTGTCTTGTCCATTGCCTGAAAAAAAATCCCTGCCAAATTTACCAAGAGGCTTAGAATGGATTTGCTTGAGTGATCTTTCCCTTTATTGTTTACTATTTCCTCAGCATTTTTCATAGGCACATTTGATCAGTTTTGTTTTAATATTTTTCTCAGTTATTGTGCAAATGTATTAGCAGCATGGAATCTGGAATATAACCTCGGAAAAACATAAAAAATATGCACATACTCCTAATGTTTCCAGCTTAAAATTGCCTATAAGATTTGTCTTTTAGCTATTTTTAAGTTAATACGTTTGGCTTCCTGATTTTGTGTAATTTGCTTCTGAAATCTAGCAGCTTTTACCTTGTACCTCTGTACCCATAAAAAATGGGTGCCTTAGAAATTTGACAAATTCTTTTGTCCATAAACCATGTTGCATGACATTAAATATGCTACCCTCTATTCTTTATTAATCAATTTCTCCATCAGATGTTCCATTACTTTTCCCAAGATTGATGTCAGACAGACAGGCATATATTTACCTAGACTACCCCATTTATCATAGAATTCATAGAATAATACCAGGTTGGAAGGGACCTCAAGGATCATCTGGTCCAACTCTTGGCAGAAGCATGGCCAATCACCCTGTCCAGCTGAATCACAGGTGTCCAGTTTAGGGGAGTCCACCACTTCAAGGGCTCACTGCTCTCATTGTGAAAAATGCTCCTATTGTTTCCAGTTGGAATCTACCCAGTAGCATCCAGCTTGTATCCATCAACCCACTTCTTTTCCTTGTGACTCTTTGTAAAAAGGGAGTCTCCATCTTTGCTGTAGCCATGCTTTAAATACTGGAAGATGGTTTTCCCTTAGCCTTTTCCTGAGACTGAACAAACCTAATTCTCTCATTCTAATCTCACATGCCAGGCTTCCCAGTCCTTTCATCATCTTTGGAGGCCTTCCCTGGACTTTTCCCAGCCTGCCCACACCTTTTTTTCTATAGTAGAGAGCAAAACTGAACATGGTATTCCAGGCGTGTCCTGACAAGTACTGAGCAGAGTGGAAAAACTACTTATGTATCTCTGCTGGCGATCCCTTGGTTGATACAATCCAGCAATCTGTTGGCTTGCTTTGCTACAGCAGCACATCATTCACCTCTATTCAGCTGCTTGTCCACCAGGACCCCCAGACCCTTTTCCACAGAGCTGTTCCTTGGCTGGGTATATTCCAGTCTGTCTCAGACTCCTGGAATATGTTTTCCCACGTGCAAAACCTTACATTTGTCTTTGCTGAACCTCAAAAAGTTATATTTAGCCCACTCTTCCAGGCTACCCAGGTATTCCTGCAGGATGGCTCTCCCTTACAAAGTGCTCATTTCCCCTCTCAGTTTGGTATCCTTGGCAAACTTCATCAGGGTGCACCTGATCCAGATATTATCCAGATAAATTATTAAACAGCATTAGGCCCAGTATTGATCCCTGGGAGACCCCACTTGTGACAGGTTACCAGTTTGGAAAGGAGCTCTACCACCACTCTCTGTGTGCTGCTGGTCAGTCAGCTCCCCACCCAACACAGACCTCTTGTCCAGATTGTCATAATAAGCTTCTTTGAGGAGGACACTGTGTTAAACTGTATGAAAAGCCTTGGCGAAATCCAAGTAGATGATGTCCACCATTTAAAAGAAAAATATATTTTCCATTCAATCATCAGGATCTATCTCAGCAATCTAAGATTTATTACAAATAATGATAAATGGCCTAACAAAGCTTATTAGGCTCTATTTCTTTTTCTAACATACCTACATGCATTTTTAAAAAGACACAGCCTAGATAGGTGGTACTTGGAACATGCTGCCTTTGTTGCTTTAAGTGTAACATTTCACCTCTGTCTTCAAATGATGAGACTACATCTGGCTTTTTCACAGTCCCAGAGCTGAAACATTTATTCCACATTTCAGTCTCTTCTGTGTTATTTTTGACAACTGCATCCTTTCCATTTAACAACGGAGGAACGCTTCTGTAAGGTTGCTTTTGCACCAGGTGTATTAAATGTTCCTTTTAGCACACTAAACTCAGATAGCCATAGAATTCCTCCTATATTCTTCTGACTTCTGTAGCCATTCAATTCCTAAATTCAAATGATCTAATCCATTTTCTCTCTTGGCTCCCTGCTTATATCTAAACCTGTTTATATCGAAAATTTCATATTGTCTTCATCTTTTCAGCTAGACTGGTATAGAATAGACTGTGCCTTGATAGCAATTCTTAAATAATCTCTTAAAATGCTTTTAAATGTCTTTAATATTGCTTACATATTTTTTTTTTTATTTTAAAATTCTTCCTTTTATTTATTAGGCACAAACTTGTCCTGTTTCAATATGGCCATTTTGAAGTAGATGTTGTGTTGCATTCTATTTACATGCAACAAATGTAATCAAGTTCTTGTTTCATTTAAGAAATAGCTAACTTTTAGTCCTGGAATCAATTTTGATTTAGCTGTCAGGATATCTTGTACAGAATTCTCTAAGGAGAGACACAAAACTTTTTGATTTAGGAAATTTTTATCAATCATTTTTCAGAATTTCAAAGGTATATTATTACTGGAAATGTCAAGCCTGTAGAGCTACATCTTTCAACCAGATACTCTACTTGTGAAAAACCTTCTTTTTTAAAGCTCATACAGTACAAAAAGTCTTTTCTCTTCTTCCTCTTCACAGACCTTTTAAGTAGGGGTTTAAGGGAGTAATCATCCTGCTCCATAGGGTAGTTTCATGGTAAGTAGCTGCTTGCATCTAATTGTCCTTGTCACAGTGCCTGTGACAAGGGAGATTGATCTGTAAACACAAAGGCATTTACTGCATAGTTGTCAGTGTGTTGAAATCAGTTATTGCCACATAGTGCCTCTTCTCTTCTCTTGCCACCGTGTTTTTCCTAAATTGCTTATAGCGAGTGAGTTTAACATTCCTATCACAGAAATCTTCCTTCAAGTTCCAGTAATATCGAGCAGGTCAAATTCATTCTTATAGTACAAGTAGTTCCTACTTTTTCTGTTTACCACACAAGCTCCTGCCATTCATGAATAGGCAATTAAAGAATATATTTTCTTTCTGTCATTCAGTGTCTTGATTAATTTTGTTCTTGACAACTTGACTGTGCTAAATGAGTGTTTATTTGCTGCCCCTTTTTAATCTCCCCTTTTGTTGTAAGTTTAATGCCATTATTGCTAGTCTAGTCAGCTTGTCCCCTGTAAAATTGATTTCCCCTTTAATGAGCTGGAGGCAGTGCAAGCTACATAACTCGTCAGTTAGGAAACAGCTCTTCAGTCCACAAAACTAAAATCCCCTCTCCCTCTTACACCTCTCTAATTGGCAGTTTATTTATAAAAACTCCTTATACACGTGTTCATTTCTGGGACAGGAGCAGTCTCCAAAAAACTCATTTGTGTATTTTCATACTTCATCAGCTTTTGGAACTGTCTGAAATAATTCAGGATTGGTGAGGAGACACATGAAGCATTTCTAGTACCAATACATACCACTACTACATTGAATATCCCCCACTCAAAAGAGTAAGGTGTTGTTTGTTTGGGTTTTTTTTTCCCTAATGAAGATTTGAGACTCTGTAAGAACGAATACCATAAAAGCCTTATCCTATGGAAAAAACTAGTAGTTTTAACAGCAGTAAGTCTGTTCATAGCATTCTATTGCAAATGTCCTTGAGAAGTTTCTCTTGGTTGCAACCTAACTTTGTGGGAGGATTACATTAGGGCAGCAAAAATGTATTTTATCTGTTGCATGAAATTTCTTTCAGCTTTTGCTCGTTTCAGGTAGCTTTTGGTCTACATTCATGAACTTAGAAGAGTACTTCTGTTGCTGAAGGAAGGCAAGGCACACTGCTCCCATAGTACCCAAGCTCTCTGGGTCTGTGGAATACAAAAGGAGAGTGAAAGACCTGGACTGACTTCTGCCTCATGACCACTTTTTTCATTCAGTGCATGAATGCATCTCTACATCACCTCTTTGGTTAGTACAGCTCTTTAGAAGACATTTGGTTGGTTACCATGAAAACAGTCTATGCTCTTGTGATGTAGTACCAGAGGTCAAAATATGCTCTATCTATCTATCTATCTATCTATCTATCTATCTATCTATCTATCTATCTATCTATCTTTTCATCCATCCATCCATCCATCCATCCATCCATCCATCCATCCATCCATCCATCCATCCATCCATCCATCCATCCATCCATCCATATCTGTAGATTGTTGAAGTAATATATCATCAAGTTTACTTCTTGCCTTTGTCTTTAAAAAACACCAGAAAAAGTGTGTTCATTGGTTTCTTGATATTTTAATGTAGATTTTGCATAAGATTTTAAAGCAATGTTAAATTCTTGAAAGTTAGAAAATACTCTGAAGTTGCCCATGTAAGTACATTGCTACAAAATAACAGCAAAGGAGTTGTTTACAACATTTAAAATGCTGCATCCTAATTGCAACATAGACAGGAATCCCATTAAATCTTCATGAGAGCATAATTTCCTGACTTTTATGCAATACCATCTCAGTAACATTATTTGTCATAGCTTCAGCATGACATACCTATGTCTTTGATGGTAGACAAAGCATCCAGAGTGCCCCTGGAAGTAAAATCACTTGTCATTATAGCTACACTTGCTGTGGAGGGTACTTGTTTCTCCTGCTGAACTAAGAAAAAAGGTGGGAAGTCATTGTACAGGATGAAGTGGAGAAGTGACATCCACCAAGAAACTCAGTTGTACCTCATTCTAGTGCTAGATTTTAACACAGAACTTTCCTAAAATAGGCCTAAAAGCCCCATCCAACCCATGGCCTTCTGAATAAATCATAGCTTGGTACTGCGAGCCACTGCCCAGGCTGTCCATTTTGGCAGTAATGCTAGAGTGCCCTGAAGGTGACACTGCATAATTTGTATCCTTTCTCTTTATGCATTTTTAGGATATCCACGTCTCTAGACAGCATTCAGCAATTCACATAGCCAGTAGAGGAAAGAAAAGCTGTAATGGAGCCTATTTTTTGCTCAGTTGAGAACACGGAAAGTGGACAAATGACAATTTTACCTTTAGCAAGCAATTTGCCTACCACATATATGTGTGGTTGTATGCGTTCTAGCGCTGGGGATTTCCTTTCAAAAAATTATTCCAAGTCCCCTGTGCCTCAGTTTCCTTTTGTATGAACCATGGATAACTCCCACTTCAACAAAATAATGACGGTAGTGTTTATGAAGTTGTGAAGTGTTCTTTAATCTTCACATTCCAGCTGCTCTATCATCATTAGTTTACTTGTTTTGAATTGCCTTGTTTTGTTTTCCATAGGCTAGGAGGCTTAGAAGTTATTGTAAAAGCTGTGCCAGTGAGGTTTCTAGTTATACTTATTTGTTTTCAAATTGGATTGTGATTAAACCTTGTCAAATCCCCTCTATTGCCTTTCCTGCTACTGCTGATTAGTTAAGAAGCAGAAGGGAACATTGTGCTGTAAAACATCCATTTATCTGCCAGTGTCAGGTTCTCCTGACATGAGGTGCTAATGCAAAGCACATTAAGCATTAGCAGTAGGTGCTCCAGATCCAGCAGCTCCTAGACAGGCATTAAGAGACCTCAAATGAGTCAGTGTCACTCTATGGTTTAACCTAAAACCAACCCCTTAGGGCACCCCTATCAAATGTAAGAGAAATGGAAGGTTTTAAAGGCTATTAATCCCAGTGACTCCGCATTAGAGGAGCACAGTTATTTGTCACAGGTCTTTTTGTCATCACGTTATTGTGCTAAAATGTGAAGGATTTGGTATTCCTGAAATTCCTTTTTCCACCTACTTAAACATGAAGGTCTTTTGTTGATACCCTCATAATGCTAAACCGTGATACTTAGCAGCTACTGGCTCTTATTTTCTGGACTCCTCTTTTTTTTTTACTCCTCACTGAGTTCTTCTCATATCTGCAATGCATGAAAAGTAGCAAAAACCTCCTTAGAAAACAACGTCTGAATGAAAGGAATCCTGCATAAACAAGTAAGTGATCTCTGCCCCCAGACGGGCACCATTACAACATGCAGCAGAGGCATTGTATCAGCTGAATATACTGCAAGGTGTAAACTTCTTTTACCATACTTGTTACTTGGAGCTGTTTTATTTCTAATGCAATGTAGGTTTTGTTCCGTGTTTCTTACCTTGAAGTTGCTGAGGCTCAGGAATAATCGCGTTGTTTTAGAAATCTCTGATCCGGTGTTAGCATGGAAAGGTGTCTCAGATAGCTGGCTGTCTGGCAGCAGCTGATTCAAAGTGTCTGGCAGCCGAATGTGAGCAGCTCAGGTTTTACTGGAAGTGGTGACAGTTACATGACTTCAAACTCTTGCCAGGGTCTGAATTTGTACGTTTCAAATTCACTTCACACACATTCGGTTGACAAAAATTGTCCAACCATCAGATTGCCACACTGGCAGACATTCTGGCTTCACGCCCTGTCTGATAAAAACCCAGTCCCTTTGGCTAAACATTCCTGCAAGATATTTGCAAACACATTCATGGGATACTGAAACCCATAAAGTGGTTTTAAACCTGTTGGAATATGCCAGCCTTTGTGGCTTTTTTTTTTTTAAATTAGCTTCCCTGCATTGTAGCAAAGATACACAAATATAGTGTGCTCATTTGAGCAAGCACCTGTGTATATCTGTGCGAATGTGCAGTGTGTACAATTGCTTGGCTTCAAGGAGTTAGTCAATATTTTAACCTTTGTCAGGATGCTCTGAAATCAATTGCAAGCATCAGTCAGTCTTGTGTGTTTATACAAAAAGCAATCCTATTTATTTGAAAAGAGTCTGGGGAAAGTCCTGCACCTCTGAACCTGGTAGTAAAACCCAGTTAGAGCACAAGAATGCAGCAATGGTTGTTCCAAGCCACACCAGAGGTCCATCTGTCACAGTGCCTGATGGTAGCCAAAACCAGAGGCCTGCAAAAGAGATTAAGAACAGAACAAGTGTATCTGATACATCCCTGTATACTCTCCTACTGACCAGTAATTTGTGGCTCAGAGACAAGATTTACTTTAGAGATTTCCGTGAGGCTGCCCAGCTGCTTCCTGAACCTACTTATAGCGAGGGCTGTGGGGCAAGGTTTTGGCAGTTAAATCCCACAGACTGAGTGCTATCCCTCTGTTTCATTTGTTTTGAAGGTACCAATTTCATGCCAGTTTCATTTGATGACCCATAGATTTGGTACTAGAAGAGCTAGCCTCTTGTACTACTTCTGGTTTTAAAGACTTATGTCATCTCATACTCTCCTTTCCAGTGCTGTACAGAAATTGTTTCATAGCTTAGAATGTATTTTTCAGACTGCTATCAGCCTTTCTAATAATTCCTAATTTTCACTTTGGTTTTATCAAAGTTTACCAAACTTTAACCAAAGTTACCAAAAGGTTTTTGGGTTTACCCCCAATCACTACTGAACACTAAGGGGAGTTTATCCTAGGTCTGTAAGACCAGGATTTCATACCTCTGTAATTATTATCCATCTCTGATCTCATTCTTTCATATATGAAGTTAGAACTTTTTCCTCCTCTCATGATCCTCCCTTTAAATTCACTGAATTTTACTACTTCCTTGCCTTGCCATGTAGTCCTTCTGGATTTATCCTAGTAAATGAATCAGGGCAACAAAAAGCTTTCAAACACTGTGCCCCTGGAAAACTTAATAGATCCAACATCATCACTTTTCCCTCAAGATGGTAAGTATTGCTTACAAAAAATAGGACTAAGATGTTTTTCTACTGAAAAAAAAAGAGGGTAGCCTTCATCTTACTGTTCTTCTCCTTGCTGTCTTTACAGCATAAGTTTTCCAGTTTATACTAGAAAGAATTCCAGTTCAATTGTGTTCCCTCCCAAACAATAACCAGGCTTTAACTAAAAGTGTCAGGGAGCACTGCACTGTGCTGACAAATGACAATGCAGGAAAGCCTGAGCCAGAGTCCGAGGCCATGAGAGCCCTAAATGAGGCCACTGTTTAACTTTCAGCATGTCAGAAAATGGTTCCTGCCAACTGGTACAACTAGTACTCTCCAAACTAAGGTCCATTCAAGGTATGTTCTGAGTGAGAAAACTCTGGTTTTTGCTCCCTCCATCCCACATAGTTTTCCAGCAGTATTTAATACAGATTTTTTACTCTGCAACATCCATACCTACCTTCAAGCCAAATGCAAATGTACAATCAGTAAGTGCTTTTTTGCTACAGAGTGCCACTCTGATAAAGTAGTTCTGCCCTCACATTTTTTATTCCCTTTGAACATAAATGTAAGAAAGAAACAAACCCAATTCATACTTTTTAAGGTAGCTATAAGAAGATCAGATAAAGCCAGTTGAAAGTTCTGTATAATGTGGGTACTACCAGCCTGTACCATTTGGGTTAGGGCTGGAAAAAGTACTTCACTCTGTTTTATTTAGGTGTATTAAAATATCCATGCAGCACTTCTGTTATTCTCCACAATAAATCCAGAATACCTAATATTGTGAGTGATCTTAGTTCTTTCATCCTTTTTTGCACATTGTTTATGAATATTTTAAACAGTCCAGGCACCTGTGCAAATTCCTGTGGGAAACAACTCAAGGCTCCTTCTTACTGGGAAAGCTGACTATTTCCTCCCACATTGTTTTCTTCCTTTCTACCAGTAGTTTATATAGGTGAGGACCTTCCCTGCTATGCTATATGAGTCTGAGCTCCTAAACAACCTTTGGCAGAGGACTCTGGCACATGTCTTATGGGAATTGCACTTGCTTTAGGACACCCTCTGTGGATTCCTGTGGATTTTATCATCATGACAAGTGACATAAAAGTCTCTTTATAAAAGAGACCTTTCTGTTTTTCAGCATGTCATATGTCCCCATAAACCAGCCTAATTGTTCTGTACTCATATGTACTCAGTGAATATGCTAGACCTTTTTTTGGTCTGTAGTTTTCAGGTTTTCCCTGTAAGTTCTTAAGACTGATGCCATATTAGCTGCTTCTCAAGACTTCTGATAACAAGGCAGCTCTAAATGAGAATTGACATGCAGTGGTAAGTTGTTCAGCTAATCCAACTTGAATTCCTTTAGAACTGATGATATGTGACTATTCAATTGATCCATTTGATTCATAACCTCTTTTGTTAATAAAATCAGCGAATTGCTTGATCTAGGACAGAACTTCTGAATAAAAAGTGATAAGAAATGCAAACTTCCTTGGATTCCTTTACACTGCAATGCAGATGCAGAAAATTCTGTAACCATTTTGTGCTCTGGACTTTTCTTCATTGTACACTCCTCGATTCTGTTGACACTCTGGACTCCGCCTTTTGTTAAGGAAAGGAAACTTAGCAGGTGAATTCCATGTTCCAAGGCCAAGTTTTACCAACTGCCTTACATCCAACTTGCTTGGGGCCCTAGGGAACACTACTCCTAGAGATAGGAGTTTGGGGCAGATATAAACAGAGTCAAAGAATGAACAAGGAATTTAAAAGTAGAGACTATAGTAGTCCAGTGTTTGACCTTGTTCCCTGCCCTCAGTCACATTGATTGAAATAGATGTAGGCACAGGGTCTCCAGCAACCTTCCTGTTCTGATATGCTAGAAAAAGGATTTATTGGAAGACTTAATGCCTTTTTTCAAGTTCAACCTCCAACTTATTTCAAGGTGATGTGAGATGGTTTTTTTTTGCTCATGTTTCCTGAAGTGGCCTGTTCTCTCAGAAGTTCATCTTCTGCCTCCATTAGTGGCTGTGCTTTGAGATGTTTATCTCAGTGTCTCCTGACATTCCTCTCATGGTTGTGCTTCTCAAAGCTTGAAGGAAGCAGCTGGTCAGACCCTGGATTTAAAATTATGGGAGAAAGGAGGCTTTCTCATTTTCCCTGAGTTAGCTCAATCACAAGTTTCTGTCTGGCTTTGGACAGTCACATCTACTGTTTCAGCACTTTTAGTACATGAGTGGTTTCTTACACTTAGCCTAAATGCCTAGCACTCTCAATAGCTTTAATGATGTCTGTGATTGTCTGCAGTTCAAAGACAGGCTTGCTAGCAGCCATTAACACCTTACAATGCCAAGAAAGATAGCTCAGTAATAACTATAAAAACGTTAAAAATCGAAAAGTGCTACAGAAACAGTTGTACGTTTTTGTCACCTGTCCCTGTTTACTCTTATTTCTGCTGGCACAGAGGGCTTTCTTCTACTGGCTTGGCATGTATTTATATTATTTTTGGTTTCAGTTTCACATGGCTTTAACATTATTTTATTACAAAATTAGTTATAAGGTATTTTACAGAGAAGAAGAAAACATCATGAAGGTGTCCATGCAACATGAGCTTGATGACTTTAATGTGAAGAAGACAGCAGTGCAGGACCTTTTGTATTTGCCCATGATGAAGGAAGATTCAAAAGGCAGCTAATTGACAGTCATCATAATTCCACACTGGGTTCCAGGACATCACAATTTAATACAAGATCATGACTTATATCACTGCTCACAACATCAAATTTCAACTTCATCTCATTCTGCATTGGTTGAGACAATATAAGGGTCAAAATACACCTTTCTTTTATATGCAAACTAAGCATTTCTGTAAAAATATCTCCTCTGTGAAAGGGATCACTACCTACATCTTATCAATATATACTTAATGGAGGCAACTCTGACCACAGAGGTTTTTAGGTATATAATTAACTGAATAACTTCTGCAACATGCAGCTGAATATGTCATACACAACATAAGGTCTTGAACTACAAAGATTACCCTACTGGTGGTATCAGATATATTCTTAAGTCACAGTTGCTAGTTTGTGTTTTTTTTTTTTTTTTTGTAAATACTTAATTCAAATCCCACCAAGTCAATAGAAGTAAGTTTTTCCACTGGCATCATCGGGGTATAGGACAGTGGTGTGCTTACATCACCTTCAGACAGCATCAAATCCCTTTTCAAACTGAGCTGGGAAATACACAATAAGGATTTTAATCCTAATTGAAAAATTACAAGAAAGGAAGTTATCATAGCATTTCCCATAAAAAACTTTATGAAACACAAATGAAGCCAAAATAGTAACAGTTACCAAATGTGTGCTTAGATAGTATGTATGCATTTAGATGTATTTATGACCTTAACAATTTTACCTGCAAAAGAATAGAGAAATAAACAGCATAAAAATTCAATAAATATCAAAAGAAAATCTAAGAGAGGTATCTTCAGAAGAATTAAGCATTTTCTTTATGAAGGAGAGTTAGAGCTGATTTTCTGAAAGATGAGGTATTTTTACATAGTTATCTTGCTAAGGAATGAAGAGTCAGAAAAAGAAAATACTTAAAGCACTTTTTCACTGAAAGCTACACATACTTAAACAGAAGTCCTTGAAACAAATGGTTAGCAATTGCATGAATATGTTTCTAGTAACTTGGAAAAAAAAGGGATAACTGAAAATCAAGAAGTAAAACAAATGTTCACCTATATCAGCTGAAACTCTTTAAGTGAAAACCACGCCAGGAGACTTCCCATACCACATCTGACACATGAAATTAATTACTTACTTGTGAATGGATAGAGGAACATGAAATGCTTCCCTCAGGATTCTGCCATTAAGTCTTCTTTTTCTTTTCTGTATATATTATTCACATTATGTTTTCTAGCCTTTCCTAGTCACAGCTGACTTCTTCCTCATGCCAGTTTTTGCCACTAGGTCACACTGAGTTGTACATATTCGAACACTTGTTTGTATGCACTAGTCCCATGGAATCAATGGCATAACTACTCCTCCACTCACTGGGAGCAAGGAAAGTAGACTAGGATTTCATATAAATGACCTCTTCACACGAAGCAGCAGCAAACAACAAGAGAATGTGCATCTGGCACCTCATAATCATGAATGCTGCATCCAGCTTTTGTGATCTTGCCATTAGAAGTCTATGCAGATGGATTGTAAAACTGACTGGAGTAGCATGCACTGTGGCAGAGTGTAGGTACCCACATGAGACAACATATTAAAGCATAGAATTATTTACAGCTTTATTTACAGGAAGCTGGGAAGAAATGAACTCATAGCAGCAATCAGAGGTAAATGAAATCATGCTAGGATTGTCTTGTGAGACACGTGTTTCACTCATAGATCCAGAGCCTTTTCCACTTTGTATTTCAGCTTGCAAGTAATTATTTTGCAAATGCATATGCAATTTTAGGAAAACGTATTTTTTTACTAAATGCTAGAAAATTTGTTTTCAGTTGTCTCTTAAAGAGCTTGAGTAGCTGAAAAAAATAAGACAGAAGGTCCAAAGCCACATGGCCATTTGTACACAGATGGCAGTTTGAGAACCTCTGATACTGTAAATGCCTGGCTGCTGCACCTGTTTACCTTATCCTTTACTACAAAATCAAGGGTTAACTCTTTAGGGTAGGGATTGTGTCATCTGGGAACAAAATTAGCAAGATGCATTATGTTTGTTTTTTAACTTTCTTTCAACTTAGGTCACTTTGGGATGCAGGACATTTCACTAGATGGAGTATTGACAGTGCAGTATGAAATGCTTTATGAAAATTGTCAACAAAATGCCAATTTCTGTCCTGCAAGATGGTGCCAGGTTACATTTGAGAAGCACACGTTTCCATTCTGCCATTTACTTTAGACTGCCAAAGATAAAAGGTTTCAGACAACAGAAGACTTTAGCAGTGTCAAGAATAATTCATTACCCAGCACTATGACATTCACTAATGAATATGAGGAATTTAGCATCGCATCTTGCTAACATCTCTGTTGCAGACATTGTTTTCGACTTTTGAAAACATTGTTCACATGCATAAAGCAATTACTGAGTCATACCATTGATTGTGTATCTGTCTTTATTTTTTATGAGCCTTCCAGTATAGCTCTGTGATGCCTATTAGCTAAATTTGCTGAGCGGTGCCTTTCTTTCCTTGTTTTGGTTTTTTGATTTGCTTGTTTTCTTTCCTGGATAATCAGCTCTTGGTTAGTGTGGAGGCTGTGTTGATGTCTGTATGGAACAAATAATCTTCAGCTTGCTTCAGCAATGCCTTTGGTTCCGTAAACAAGCAAGCAAAAGTATAAGCTTGTAACCCTGTGGAGTAGCCCACAGGTTCAGCTGTTTGTGCTCCAGGGCTTGGGTTTGTGAAGCACAGCTGTGTGACCTTGGCTCAGATTTGCAGAGAAAAAATGTTGTTGTGCTGTGAAAAAATACATACACTAAAGCCACCCAAAATATGAAAAATAAAAACAAAAAGAAGTGAAATTGTTGTGCTAGTAGTTGTAAGTCAAGGACTCACAAGAATACTAACCTGAAAAGGTCTAAAAACTCTGAGAGGAAGATTACATCACCAGGACTGAGGATATGCCTGTTCTGCAGGGCTATAGGGTCTTATGCTTCCCCATGCTACCAACTGGCTTGAAAATATTCATCTGGTAACTTGTGGCAGGAGTGGCAAATATATGACTGATCTCTCCTGGCTGGATTCTATTAACCAATAATTACTGTTAGCTCATTGAACTGTCTGTATTTTTGCCTTCAAGTTCCTGATCATGGCAAAAGATGCCCAAAGAAAAGCAGTGCAGCAAAGACATGGTGCAGTGGACAGCCTGCCTGTTGAGGTTGAAAAGGGGATATGAGATATGAGATATGACAAGGTTAAATAAGGTGAGGGCAGGTAAGACATGGTGAAGGATTTCTAGGCATCTGTGCCACTGAGTATTCCTATTTCTACCTAAAGATTTTGTTGAATGTAAATTATATGATCAGTTAAGGAAGCTAAACTTTGAGTTTTGCTACTTTGCCTTACTTTTCATCCATGTATTTTATGGAAATTTCTCTAATGCTCTGTGCTAAGCTACATACACACAGTGATGGTATAGAGACTGTGTTTTGCAGTTACCTGCCTGGAGAAGTATTATACAAAAGAGAGAAATAGAGACTGTATTCAGGTGGAAGCATAGTGTTCAGGTATCCTACCTCGTCGTGCACTGGCTGTGTCAGGATCCAAGGTCTGGCAGCCATGGATGGCAGCCATTCTGAATCACTCATTGCTTATTTGAACTTAGATGCCAGAGCAGCCTCCTAAACGATTTTTACACCTATCTGTGTCATTCAGATAAACTCACTCCTGTTCCAGTACAATAAAAGAAACATAGAAGCTTTCCAAGAAAAATCACAGTTCAATAGTGTCTTTTAAGCACATTTATTTTTCATTTTATTGAGGACTTCCCACTTGGAAAGGTATTATAAAGCCTGTCGTTTTCTAAATAGGGATATACTGTGTGGAGGTGGAAAGAACCAGTTTGTTCCATTTCTTTTCCAAAATGACTAGTAATGTATATTACAGAGACTGTTTTCAAAATAAAGAGAATTCCTTAAATCAATAAATGTAAGTGGGTTGTTGAGAAAGTATATGATTCTCATTGACAGCAGAGATTTGTGGCTTCCCATTGGAGAACAGATGTGGTTTATGTTTGAGTTCACTCAGCTAATGAGTATGTGGAGAAAAGGCTTTTGAAAGAAAGAAATTGTCTTCAGAGAGGCTTTTTGGAGGATATTTACTATTATAGCAGAAGTCTCTGAAATGGCATTTGTGTCAGCTAAGGGGGATAAAATGTGTCACGTTTGTGATAATTTAAAGCATGTATCACTAACGAAGATAAAGAGAGCAAAGTATTTAAAGCTTAATGATACAGCAATAGCAATTGCCCTGCGATAATGAACAGTGGAGATTATCAGGCAAAGCCTAATGAGTGCTTTGCTTATAACAAGCTTTTTATAAACAAATACTGGTTGAGTCCTCTTTCAGAATTAGTGCTGATATGAAAGTGAAATGATTTAATTAAAATATGCAAGATAAATAAGAACTTGGGCAAGGATGTTGCATTAAATAGTCTGGCAAAGGTTTGCTGACAGTAAGACTTCCAAAATTGCCAGGCAGAGTACAGTATTTATCTGGTATGACCCACAAAATAGCCTTAGTACTGGGAGGACAAACTGTGGCTCTACCTACAGCTCAGCCCATCCCATCCCATCCCATCCCATCCCATCCCATCCCATCCCATCCCATCCCATCCCATCCCATCCCATATGTGGGAAGAGATGCTTTTAGTTTCTTCCACTGAGTTCCCACAGTTTGGAGATACATATCTCCAAGGAAAAGTGTTGACTGTTTTTCATTCTTGGTTATCAAGGGGAGAGGTGAAAAATCGGAGCTGATTTTAGCACCCACGATGAAGATTCTGCTGCAGCCAAGATAGCATTGTCCAGAGGTTTTATTGCTGATATGATTGTTTTCAGTGTCTGAATTCAGGGACTGGCAGGGAGGAGGGGAAATTTCACTGCAAGTCTTGTCTGCCATTTACAGGGATTCCTTGCACCACTCATCAGCTTAGGGACTGACCAGGTCAAGAATGAATCTAAAGTAAAAATGTAGTCCTGGGGACTCTTATTAATGCCTTAAAACCATGTTCTCAAAAGCTCACGGGATTCAGAAAGCTGTGTGGAACATTAGGAAAAGGTGCACAAAGAGCTCCAAATTTTCTGCAATGTCTCCTTTCTTTGATAACCAGCATTACTGAATCATAAAATCGCACAAGTGAGGTTGACAGGTATCTTGGGAGGTCATATAGTCCAGCCCTCCAGCTTAAGTGGTGTGACCTTCAACAGATAGCCCAGGATGGGTTCAGTTTGGACTGTCTCCATAGATGGAGACTTCACAACCTCTCTGGGAAGTCTGTTACAGTGCTTGGTCATGCTCACAGCAGAAATGTTTTATGTCCAGATGGAACCTCCTGTGTTTAATTTTTTTTCCCATTGTCTCTTGACCTGACACCACTGAGAAGAGCCTGGCTTTGTCCTCCCAGTTCTCTCAGCCTCTCCTTTTATCAGAGGTGCTCCATGCAGTCCCTTACTCACCTTCTGGTGCTTTGTTGGTCTCTTTCGGGTATGTTCATGTTTCTCTTGTACCGGGGAGCCCAGAAATAGGTCCAGAATTTCAACAGAATCTCAATAGAACTGAATGGAAAAAAAAGAGCACCTTCCTTGACCTGTTGGCAATGCTCTTCCTCATGCAGCTCAGTATGCTATTGCTTGCCTTTGCTGCAAGCAGGTATTGATGACACATTCATCTTGACCACCAGGATGCCCATTCCTTCTCTGGAGAGCTGCTTTCTAGCCTGTTGCTCACCATCATATACTGGTGCCTGGGTTTATTCATTTAAGATTTTGCATTTTGCTTTGTTGAACTCTATGAGGTTGCTGTTTGTCCATTTCTCCAGTCTAGGGAGGTCTTTTCTTTACCAAGTCTGATGTACCATCCACTGGTCCATGTACCATGTTTTCTGCAGATTGGCTGAGTGCAAGCTTGATCCCATCCTTGATGTTATTAATGAAGAAGTTAAACACTATTTGACCCACAGCTGACCCATGGGGTACACCATTACTGACTAATCCCTGACCAGACTTTGTGCCTCTGTTCACAACCTGCATAACCTGGCTGTTAAGTCAAGTTTTGATCCACAGCACTGTCTACCTATCTAATCTGTACTGCATCCACTTTTCTACGAGTGAGTTACAGGAGATGGCATCAAAAGCCTTACTGAAGTCAAAATAAATAACTCCCATTGCTTTTCTAACAAGCCAAGCTAGTAATATGACTGTAGAAGGCTCTCAGGTTGGACACATTCATAAATCCATGATGACTGCTCCTGAGCACCTCCTTGTCCTTCATGTGTCTGGAAATGGCTTCCAGAATTAGTGGCTGGATCACCTGTTTGTGTATTAATATGCATCGACATCTGCTGCTATGCTCAGATTTTGGTTGGAGCTGCAAGCAGAAGTTTGTTTTGAAGGCTGATGTCATCTGGGTGAATATAAGATAATTAATATAATGATTACTTAGAACACAAATTACTTTCCGCAGAACTAATGGCTAGTTTTGGCCATCAGAGCAGGGCTGCAGTGAAGAGATGCCTTCTTGCACATGTGAGAAATACGGTTCTAAATATCCATTGATATTCTATTGCCTAAAAATGTTTAAGATAACCTTTCTTTTTCTTTTTTCTTGTTCTTTTGTTTGTTTGTTTGTTTGTTTATACTGAGATTATATGTAACTTCATTACTGTAAAAAAACACTGGTTACAAACAGAATTTATGGTCAGATATAAAAACCAGTTCTATACATCTCTGGGCTTATGATAATCATAATATCTTTGAGGAAAAGGAAATCCTCTTTTCAGTGCCAAATTCTGTTTATGTTAAAATTGGGGCCAGATTCTGGTATATTGGGGTCAGAGACTGGTATAAAGGAGGTAGAGCCTGTGGACTCTGCCCATGGTGAAATGCACATGCCTCTTTCTGTCTCTGTCATTTTGAGAAGAGACAAAAAATGTCAGATTAGTCCTACAGAATTTTGTGGGAGTGGGTGTCAGTTAGCAGGTGATTTAATGAAATGGAAAGGACTGGAGCACTTTAGCCTTTTGTTTGCACCCTTCCCTGTAGTTCCAGAGGACTGACTGTATTTTCTGGTATTTCCTACTGCTTAAGCCACTAAACAATTTAATTTCTTTTGACATCTTTCTTAAACAAAGGGTCATTAGCATGTCCGCTGATCTCACGATGACCTATGATAGCCTAGAGATCCTGGCTACTTGCCATCAGCAGCCTCTAGCATGAGAACACACAAAAATCTAGAGAGCTTCAGTGAAAAAAAATGCTTCAATGGAAAAGTGAAAGAAAGAAAGACTTCTAGGAAGGAAAGGCTTTCAAACTGTGGAGGCAATGGCTTCAGGAGAAAGGAGGAAAAGCTTACATTTATTTCAAAACCCTTCATGGATTTCTTTAGTACTCTGAGGGGCACGTGGGGAGTCTGGAGTACATTCTGAATAAAGGTGGAGAAAAACTGAGAAAAGCTTTTTTAAAATAAGCACCAGCATACTTGTACACACACACATATATATATATATATATATATATATATATATATATATATATATATATATATATATACACACATACGTATATAGAGATATAGGTAGATACATGGCAAATTACAAAATGTTTACTGAGCTTTATTGGGCCAAGTCTACTAATTACACTCCATGTGCATTGATAAGCTAGGAGGGGGAAGGAAAACACTAACAGCACTTTGTAGCTCTGAGAGAGAGCTGCTCTTCTAACACATTACAGGAGCCATTACTGGCAGTTGCACATGGATAAGAGATACTTTCACTGGTAAATAACTAAGCCTTCTGTAAAGAGGGTGACAGCTACTTACAGTGACTCCCTCCCCTCCCACAGGGCACTCTGCCTGGATCTTCAAGGCCAAAGAAGGTGGTTACTTTTTCTTTTTTCTGAAATTGATTCCTACTCAATAAAGTTATGTTTCTTCCTCTCTGGAAGTTCTCTGACAACCATTTTGGTATTGCTGGAGCAAATAAAACTGTGTGGGTTTTCTGTGGTAGTGTGTGTTTGTTTCTTTGTTGGTTTGGGTGTTCTTTAGTGTTTGTTTTTTTTTCTTTTTTTTTTTTTTACTCACTGGCTTTTGAGTATCTTTCATTTCTTTGTGCAAAATGGATCAGTATTCTAAAATAATTTGCTAATAATAAAAAAGGGAAGAGTAGGTTCAGCCAACAGTGCAAGTGACTTTTCTTGCATGAAATGCCACTAGTCACGCCTACCCTAAAACTCAAGTCAGATTTAAGATATTCTTGGTACCACAAAAGGAATTATGCTGCAAAAACATGGGCAAAAGAGATAGTTTCACAAAGAAACTGTATTTGCTTCACGCTCTTTTGGAAGCCATAGAGCCCATTCAGAATAGTAAATTGAGTTAAGTGAATATATGCTGTGCATATTAGATATTTTTTATAAAGGCATGATGTGCTCCTCTTTTTCTTATTTCTTATACTCATCGAGGTACACTGTAGAGCTCCTAGCATAACCCTACTGATGAGTAAAACTTTGGAAATAGGAAGGTTTTTTAGGGAAAGACTAATGGCTAAGAGAGTTTAAGCATATGTAAAAAAATTATGACAAAAAAAATTTTCGCACTGAATAATGCCAGGATTTACACACAATTCCAGGCACTCAGTCCTAAAGTTAACCTAAAAAACAAGTAATAGTGGAATATTTGAACAGACTGCTTCTCTAACAACTCGAATCTGGCAAAGCAAAGGGTGCCAGTGACTTGTTTACAATCCAATTGTTGGACAATTTTTTTTCCTGAATTTATTCAGTCAAATTGAAATGATGGCTAGATTCAAGATCAGTGGATAGGCAGTGAGAAGGAATGGGAAGAAAAATGAAATTAGTAAAATAAATTGCTTGCTACAAGTTTCTTCTTTAGCTCCAATTACAATAAACACAAAGGAAAACTGAGGCCTATAAGCCATCTGTGTGTGCATAACCTCAAGGCTGGCAATGACAAGCTAAGTTAACAAACAAAAATCTGCCAAGGGGGGTTAACAACTGCTGACAGTGTGGTGAATGCTAAGGCAGGTGATACTCATCAGATATGGCAACAGCAGAAAGTAATGAAAATTTAAGTTTCCAGGCTGAGAGTGCAAAGGAAAAACAAAATAAAAAAGGCCAATGGAAGCTTCCTTTTGTTTAGTCAAAGCCAGGCATACTTCAGAGCAAAATAATGGCAGTGAGCTTTTCAAAATGTTAAGTAACTATTTAAGAGTTGCTATTTTATGGCAAAAAATTGTGCTAAGAGTACAAAGAATCAATTGCTTCCAGAGGTGTTCTGTGGCTGGACCAGATATGTTCTCCCTCCACATTTCAGGGTGTACCAGGCACTGTGTCTTACTGGCTGGAAACAACGGTGTTCCAGTCTTAGGATGCAGATTTCATCTTCCCTGAGATGCCACAGTATCAGTGATATATATTTCAGTTCCAACCTCCCCATACCTCCAGAGTCACCTACAGCTCACCACCACCCTACTGCTGATCAGTCCCTTGTTTTCTAGGAAAAGAAAACCTTACATCTCTGACACCACAAATCTGACCAATGAGTGCTATGTATGTATGTGTGTATGCATATATATATATATATATATATATATATATATATATGTTTACAAGTTTTAGAGTGGAAAAGGCCGAAGATAGCATGATTTTTTTTTTTTTAACCAAGGTCAATTTTCCATGTTAGTGTTTTTAAATTTTTCTTTCTTTTCCTCTTCTATTAGTAATGAGTCAAACAAAAGAGTTCCTCCTGGTACATATGTATGCAATTGATTCTTGTTGGTTAAGAGCTCTTTGTACATCTGTTGTACAAACAATAAAATACACAAAATCAGGGGATTGAAAACAATTAATGTAGTCTTGTTGAGCTGCAGAGCAAAAGATAACTTGATTCACAGTTAGCTTATATCTCTGTATTCCCCAGTTTTTTGTTTTGCCTGGGTGACTGTAGTCTGTGTTAAGTATGTGGTTTTTAGGTGGTACACATGAACATTTTGATGTTTCATCAGATGCTATAATGACAAAAGAGGACAAAAATAATAATGAGGAAAGAATATTGCCTCCTTTATGTTAACAGGGAAATAGATTACAGCTTGAAAACTTGGGAAGAGTATTCTCAAATCTGTCAGAGTATGAATACTGCAAAGGAAAAAAAGTTGTGAAAACTCCTCCCCAGAAAACCCCACTAGTGAATATGCTAGATATAGCTAAACTGCTGTGTCATATATCCACAGCTTAAGACAATTCTGAGCAGATAAATGCATAATTAAATGAATGATTTGTCTTTCTTATGGGGAAAATAATAATTTTGCAGGGAGATTGCTCTAAAGGTTACACATACACTGACAATCTTGATGCAGAAAGTACAGAGCCTTTATCCATATAAAGATGTGTTTGAGGATTTGGGCTCTACAAAAAGCATCAAATTAAAGTTCCTCAGCTTGTGAAGTGCTCACCTCTCAGAGCACCATTAGTATTAAGGGAGCAGATTAAACACAATTTAGATCACATTGAAAGACTAAAGTCAATTTAGCAGGTATATAACCATGCATGATAATGGTCTCTAAATCTACAGCAACAAGGTGAGGATATGCTTGGATATGCAGGATAAAATGTGAAACTAAAATAATTTCCTTTGAGGACTATAAAAGAATCAATGACGAGGAGACAAATTTTAGATGCTAGTTTGTTTAAGTATGTAAATTCAATGGACTGATCTAGAAGGGAAATAAATCTGATAGCAGTTTTATATATATCTGCTCTGCAGGGTATTGTGAACTTGACCTTTGTTGGAGTAAATGGATTCTTAGTTGAAAGGTGTAGTATTTCATTATTATTTGCATGATGGCAGAATGCAGTATGTGGGACACATGAAAGTCTTTTCCAAAAAAGCATGTGATCTTCCAGCCTCTTCCCACTCAAAATTGGAAACTAAGTTGTTGGGTTTTTTTTTTGTTTGCTGAGGGGTTTGTATGAGTGTGTGTGTGTGTGTGTGTGTGTGTGTGTGTGTTGGTTTCTTGGTTTTTTTTTTGTGTTTGTTTTGTTTTGTTTTGTTTTGTTTTGTTTTGTTTTAGGGGTTTTTTTGGTTTTTTTGGGGTTTTTTTTGGTTCTGGTGCTAGTTTCTTATCTGTTGCCAATTATGTGCAAGAGTGCATAGGAGACTCACAGGGGAGAGGAAGCTTTAAACTGCAGGGAAGTCACATTGTAGATTAGAAGGTGTATTGATCTTGGCAACACATGCTTCCAAAGAACATTGAAAACATGAAGAATCAAACTCATAAAGACTTCAAATTTACATACTGCTGGGATAGCAGGTGGGCTTAGAAAAACAAACAAGCAATGCAGCTGCCTATGGAAGTCTTGTTTGAATAAGTTGAAAAGTATCCAAATTCATTTGTATGGCATAGCCTGACAGTTTGCTCTTACAGGCATAAGAAAATATGTGATTAAGCACTTAATGTTCAGTCTGATCTGACTAATGAAGATGCTTAACTTTTGCCTGAACCTTAGGTAGGGAGTTGGGGCAGAACCATAAGAAGAGAGGAAAAGGACGTATTCAAGGAAAAATGAATCTGTGATTGCACATCTTTCCAAAATATCTAAAGTACAGAAAAAAAGTAAAGATGTAAGTAAGCAGTCCTTGCATGTAGTTACTGACACTACCACTTTTGCCTGTGGATTGACTTTGGCACCTTATTTGCTGGGAATTCCTGTGGAGCTCCACTACCACCTTCTATAGGCCTTGCATCATCCCTAATGGATCAGCCATCAGGGAACCCTTCCCAAGTCAGCCTCACAGTCCAACTACCTCCTCTGTGGTCCACACTGCTGTCTACCTGGTACCACCTACACGAAATCCTTTGGCTCTGCCGAGCACTCTAATGTTGTCTTGTGACCCTGTTGCATTCTCCTCACCACGTGTTTTGTGTTTAAGGATGTTACAGGATGTGTAGTAACCAGCTTTAAGGATTGTAAGAGCCTGCTGTGTGTCAGCTTTCTGAGCCCACAAAAATGCAGCCTTTTCAGAGACTCCTCATTGACATATTGAGTCAATATTACCTGCTATTGAGAGTTAATGGAAGTTTTCTTTTGTTCATTTCTGAAAGAGTGCACTTTGAAAAGAGCATAAAAACTGGAGAGTGTTCTTTCATAGGCTAAAAAAAGAAAAAGCCATGGTCAGAAAAATTAATTGTGGTCCTCTTTTGGGAGGGCCTATAAAATTATAGCGTTGGACTAATGCTCATCTGGCATAAGACTCCTGTTGCTAGCTCCAGTGTAACAATTAAAATACAGCTCTAAGTCCACACAAGCATTCCGGTACAGCTCCAGTATTGCTCTGTTTTTTATGCTTTAATATGTGTTTTAACCTCCTATGCTGTTATACATCTTAGCTCTTACAAAAAGGTGGAAAAGCTCCAATATTGTGAATTAACATCCTGATTCAGTTAGGTAGTAAACTGTGGGCTTCATTGGAAGTAGTAGTAGTTATGTTGCAACAAATGGGATTTCTTGCAAGCACTAAATTAGAAATGTACTTAAATACCTTTCCAAATTTAAGTCTGAGTTTGCATATTGCACCCTTCCTAATAAACAGTGTTGTATTCTATGTCAAGGTGTTGCATGCCAAAAGTAACCCATTATCACATGCAGTAAACTGAGCAGAATTCTAAATGTAAAAACTGTACAGAAGGCAGGGAGTTAATTAAAGGCTGTATCAAGTTTTTTATTTTGATCAGGACACAAAATTAAATATAGGTTGCATGGCACATTAGTGTGTCTGTCAAAGACGGTGGCTTTGACCAGGCAATTAAAGGGAGCAAAATAATCTAAATGAATTTTTAAATTGGTTCTTCCAGTCATTAAGCACAGTTATCACATCCATATTTTGTAAATGTAAAACGCTGAAGTTCTCAAAAGTCTATTCTCTGCAGTAGTTTTTATTGATGATCCATCTGAGCTTCATTTCCTAACTGAAAACCCTTGTCGGTCAATTTATTCCAACATAACACTATTTGGTTGGGTAGTTATTAATCCTGTAATTGTTCATGGCATGCCAGGAATAATTCAGCTAATTATTACAATATGTCTTACTTTGCCATGCTTCGATATGTCAAAATGACTTCTACACATATTGGAAAAAATCAGTTTCCTAATTTAACTGAAGATATAAAAATTGATTATTAATTCCCTAAAAAGTGGAGAACTGCTTTTTTTTTTTTTTCCCTTCTGCCCCACACATAATCTCTACTGGTCTGGATGTATTTTTGACAAATATTCTGCTGCTAACTTTAATTGATCCATGAATAACAATGTGCAGCAAAACCTAGGAGTGCTGCCCTCACTCAGCATTAGTTTCAATTATAGGGCAGCTATAATAGAGCATGTTGGGTCCTAATAGAAAAGGACTGCATGTTTTCCAGTTCCTCTTAGATGAAAAAACCAAAACTACTTGAAATGATGAGATTAAGAGGTTGGTTATCCTTGCAAAAATAAAAATTCGTCCATACATAAGTAGTCTATTAATTACCTGCTATAATGCATTAAAAATGCATATTTATGCATAAAATGCACTATATTTAATTCTCTACTGGTGAATTTCCATCAATAAAGTTCAGTTTGCTCATCTTTGCTTTTTTCACATTTGACAATGTCTGATGTCATTGAAGTCAATCTCCAATCTCTCCTTGGCCTAATAAAAGTAAAAGGCTCTTATGGACTAAAATCTTTTTAGTTCACAATAAATGCAAGAAAAATGAAAGCACAGTGAGTATCACAGTATTTGCTGTTTTATAGTTCTCATTAGCACATTTCCATAGTACAAAATTTTTAAATTGTATTCTGTTGGGGCAAAGAAGATCCTGAGCTCCTAATTAATCAATGGCTGTGTGTACACTGACTAGAAAAGTATTTTTTTACACAGTGGAGTTCCATGCTGTGATATATTGAAGCAAGACAGGATATGCGAAAATGAGAACCACATAAAAACTCGGTAACTTTTATTCTTGTGAGAATTGTCCCAGAACATTGTTCTCACAGCGAATTTCCTCCAAAAAGAAATGGCTCACTCAAGGCTTCATATGTTGCTTATGTTCCACACAGGGACTTATCCAGAGATGCAGCAAACAATTTTGAGAACTTTCTGATGGAGTTGGAATATTTTTTTTTTGTCATGTATAACTCCGAAGCTAAAGGAAGAAGAAATGGAAAACAGTCTAAAAGAACCAATCACCTCAAAATTAGAGATTGAAACCAATGGAAATAATCCTGTTATTGTGGCAACTGCTCCTTTTACTGATAACGGAGGTTTAACTGGAGGAACTCCAGAACTGCAGTGATTAATCTGCATGATCCAGACTCAGTATCAGTGTCTACAACAAACTACTCTGCTCTAAAGAAGGCATGGAACCTTCAGAATTAGGTCAGTTTCAGTGACCATATTTTTGCAGGGTGAAATCTGCTGGTTTATGAAACCATTTGAACCTCTTGGTTGAGTAATTTTTTTAAAAAGCTTTGCAATTCACATTCATTTTTGACACACATGGGCAGAGACTTGAGATGTCTGTATGATTTATGTGAATGGTGCAGATCCTCTGAGTTTCAAAAATTGCATGGTACAGGCTTTAATCTAAGATTTTGTTACATTTTTAACTGATAGCTCCAAGTGTTGTCACATTGGGAACCACTGTCATTACATTTTGGTGTTTATTGTTGTGATCAGAAACAAATACAGCAAAAACACACTAACTTACAAACAGTACAAAACAGAAAAGTCTAATGCTACAAACTTCAAAAACCATTAGGAACACAGCTCAAGAAACAGAGAGCCATGAGAGCAGTCTGCCTCTAACTGAGCATAATTCTAAATTAGACATTTGAAATGCTTCAGTGTCTAGACACTGTAAATGCAGTGGTTAAGTTACTTGTGTCTATTTTCCCTCTCCTGCTTGTAATGGGACTACCATTCAATGCTTACTTTTCCACTTAAATAATTCTATTTTTATCTTTTTCTCTCCTAACAAAGGATATTGTGTTCTAGCATAATGTTCAGGGATGGGGTGATGCGGATCTGCAAATGCATATCATCCTCAGTGTCGTGTACCACAGATGCTCTTACTCGTTGTATGAACTTGTAAAGTGAGAAAGAGCACTCTTAGGAGCACTTGGAAAGGGAGATAGCTAGAGAACAGGAGAAAGATATTCCAGTCTTCTAGTCTTACTGATCCTTTCATATAGTTTTCACCTCTAAATAAAAAGGCTTAAATTTTTACATTTCTTATAAAACTATGACAAAAGCAGGTTTCTTCTAAACTGTTGGGCATTACATAATTTTTTGTTGGATATGAAGGTATGTAGCTTCAAATATTAGAAGGTAATTCTGTTAGCATAGAGAAACATCACATCAGACAATATACTGTGTAGTGTCATATAATGACAGTTTAATACTCAATATTTCAAAAATATTATAGAAAATTAAATGAATGCAAAGTAAATATCTAAATGAAATGGTTAATGAAGTTACCAATTTTTTAGGTACAGTAGAAATTAACTGGGAATGTTAAAAAATGCTGTAAGTTTTCCTATGTATTTCTTTGCAAACTATGGTCCCATAAGAGTGTTCCATTTAAACACAACCACATTTTCAAAGTTCAAACCAAAGAGCAATCAGATCAAATAAGATACTTTTTAGAAGTACCTAATGTTATGCCTGCTTCAAATTGATCATGTTTCTTCCATGAGAAATGCTTTATCATGAAAACAGATTGAAAACTAGGAGACAGTCCATCTCATACTCTGTTTGACTGGGATTCAGCATCCTTTGGTTTCATTGTGCCACACCAGTGTCTTAAACCTGTGACAGTGTGGACACGAAAGTGTTCACATCTATAATTTCCTTTGCCAAATTCATGCTGCTCCCTAATGCAGCCAGTTCAAATCATTGCTTATGCAGTTACAGAAAAATAAGTGCATAACTATTTGCATATAGATTGTGTATCTGCCAAAGTGAAAAACTTAAAAGAATAAGACTAGCAATTTCTTGTGTGCATATTGAGGAGAGCTTTTCATTTAAATATAGGTCTAAAAATTAGGTGGAGCACTGGTCTATTCTTTGTTTTGCCCTAAACTTTCTTTGTGACCTTGAATAAACAATTTAGGACTCTTTTTCCATAGAGAAAGTATGTGTGTGCAATCATAAATGTGCTGCTGCTCCAATTATGCCAAATTTAAAACATAAGGTCCTTCTTTTTCTATTTTTCTTATGTAAAACAAGGTTAACATCACCTAATTTGCTTTGTAATAACTAGGATGGCGTTGTGTTGATTCATTAGTTTAACTTTTTTGTGCAGTGCTTTGAAAACTGCACAGTTTTTTGACAGTTATATATAATTATCATCAAAGGCAGGTAATTTTTCTTCCTTGATCTATCCTGCTGCATATTTATGCCATTGTTTTTATTATGATATTAGGACAGAAAATGGCATATTTCTAAAAAATATATCTGGAGTTGATAAGGAAATTTTAGGGTACTCAGGGGAAGGGAGAATTACCTGCTCTTGGACCAGGGTGCACACCATGAACCGGTTACACACCTGAGCAAGGCCTGAGCAGGCACCATCTTCTGTCTTCCCCTGCCACGTCTCCATCCTCTCTTATGAAGAAATAAGACTGCATGGTACAAAGTAAGCCATGGAAAATTTCAAAAGATGCATTTATTTATTTTGACAGTCAAGAAACCAACATTTTGAAATGCATGATTGGGTTCATCACCCCCATGGTTTAGTATAAATTTCTGGATAAAATACTCACATCTACTTTTAGAGGCCCCTGGTGAATAGTGGTGGTATGATACTTTGGAGATGTGGGTTCTGTCTGGCAGAATTACTCTGAGCAAAATATTTTCTATCTGTCTTTTGGTATTTTTTAAATGGACTCATACCAATGCAGTTGAAGAACTGAATAATGAAAACCTCTATCAAATTGTCGTTAATATCACTGTTATTGGTGATGCTACTAGTTGAATTATGGGAGAAGAGCTAGAAATTCTGAGAGCTAGTGGATCTGCTGGAATTCCTGTACATCATGGAGTCATTAAATGAATCTCTATACTGCAAAAGAAACTAAAACACACCAAAACTGTACCCTGCACAATAAACAGTGGGTGCTGTGGGATAGATTCTCCTGTTTTTCAAACTTACAAGATTATACCAGAGACAGTGATATTGCTTGGAAAGGATGTTGAGTGTTGACAGGAATAAGTGTGAAAGATTCTGGCCTTTCATTGTTAGTGTAGTTATTAAACCATATTTTTCTAATATGAAAGAAAAATTCAGGTTCTCAGTTAGTGTACTAGAAATACCTAAATTGCAGTTTTCTGTGGCACTTGTGTTGACTTTATCTAACTTACATTATAAATGTTCCCATATTTTTTGTCCTTGAAAAGCTTCAGGCATCAACTGTGTTTGTGACCTAAGTGTAATCTCAGATTTGCTTTCAATTATTTCTAGCCCAAGAGGCCTGGACTATACAAACCCAGTTTGAAAACCTGAAAAAACCTCATGTTTTCATTTTTTCTTGTTTTATACAAGTTATACATAAGAGCCATTTCGGAGCAAAACATTTGTCTCTAATATCTGGCAGTCTAGTATTTCAGTTTTTATGTACTAGCCCAGAAGCTTTGTTGAACTTGGAGATTATTGTTGTAATTATTATTTATAGCTTGTATTGCCACAATACCCTGGACAGTCCAGCTCCATTTCTGTTAAGGACAGTAGAAGAAAGGCACAAAACAGCCCTCCCACAAAGATCCCAAACCCTGGTGTGATGTGGCCACTTGATGATACACTGGTGTGTACATTGTCTTCCATATTCTACATATTACACAGACATTGAGCATCCCTTGGAAGAGAGTCAAATTCACAGTGATGATAGAGTATAAGCTTTTAAATAGGTATAAAGTGGTATTTTTATCTGTACAGTGTCTGTGAAACTTCTCTTTAATTTGATTGGCCTCCTTTTTGAAATGAAATGCTGAGGTTTCTTCTGATTTTTTTACTGACTGGTGTATAAAATTGGATATATTGTATTTCATAAAAGCTTTATATGCTTGCCAAAATAGATTGTACAAAACCTAACAGTAAACAGAGATAGTTTAGTTCTGTCTTGGAGATAGAGCACTAAGAAATTGGGTCCATCACTGTCATTTTTCTCAGAGATTCCTCTCATCTGTCACAACACAGTAGTTATGAAAAATGAAACCATAAATTCAATTTGTAGCTAATCTTTGGAGTAATTCCAGTGTGAATAATGCAGCAATTTGGATGCATGGTCAGTCAATTCTGCTTCTGATTTATTAGGATTTAAGATTTTTTTTCTTTCATTAATGATAATTACCCAAGAAGAGAAAATAATTTCTCAAAAATTATCTAACTTCACATCTGTGGCCTCAGTTTTGAGAAAGACTGCAATGTTTTTTAAACGTATTATTGTAGGAGGGGAAGGTTTTTACAAAAGATATATGAGGTATTTAAATTCTGAACTGTATCTCTTTACAGCACATGTGTGAACTGATCAGCACTGGTTTATGGCTGCTTTTATATGACTCCCATTAGAGCTAACATTTTGAATATCTCAGCATAAGGACACTGGGATTTGCTATTGATTTTCCACACTTCTTACACCTTGAAGATTGCATTAAAATCCAGCTCAAGTAAGAGTGACATTTTTTGTTCCTGTTTAAAAGTCAAATTTATTATCTAGGACTTTTTCTACTTATTAATTCCCCACTTTCTCTGATACATTATTTATGTATATTTTTTCTATAGCTTTCCTTCAGCTCTCAAGGTCTTCTCTTGATTTTAGCAGACATTATCTCCAACACATACATACAGTAGATATTATCCATACTTTTGTGGCTGTTGCTAATGAAGGGTGTTGGGAGGAGGCCAGAGGGAAAACCAGCTCATTTAACATTGACTTTAAGCTTTCGTAAAAAATTTTTAGACATCTGGAGAAGTACTTCTGATGAAGAAAAGGCCTTTAAAAACCTCTAGAGGAGGACTCCAAGCTGGATGTTTTGACTTACTGTGCCTTGAAAGCCTCCTGCCTTTCTCCAGTGCTGATGAAAGAATGGGATACTTCAGGGGTCCTGGCTCTCAAGGTGTCCAAAGAGCAGTGAGCTTGTCAGTAAAACTGAATTTATCCTAGGGCCACACTCTGCCTTCTTCATTCACTCTATGCCAGGTGCCTCTGCCACAACATTTTCTTCATAGGGAAAGTGTTTCATAGGCAGGAGGGTCAAAAAGGACTGATGCCACTCTCCCACCAGGACCAGGTGCTGAAGAAGGCTTAGCCTGTGGACAGAGTTTTTAAGTATCTCAACTTGTTCCTTCATGGAATCAGAGACTCATACAAAGGCTTTTATTGGAAAGGACCTTAAAGATCATCTAGGTCCAGTCCCCCTGCCACGGGAGATGCCACCCACTAGATCAGGTTGCTTGGGTCCCCCTCTAACCTTGCCTGGGACACTTCCAGGGATGGGAAGATCCACAGTTTTTCTGGGAGAGCCATCTTCCAGCCGTGGATTCCTATTTTTACCAGAGTAGCACCTTTTTCTTTGTTTCCTTGCTTATTAAAATGTTGCATGTTAAATGTTTGCTGCTTTAGGGATCAGAGCACCTGATTCTGATCTGCAATGCCAGTCAAAACCTGAGCTGCAATCCCCAAACTTGTACATCCGGGTTTTCTAAAGTTGAGGGTGATCTTTCCATCTCAAAAGATGAAAAAATATTTTCTTCCCTGAAAATACTATCTAAACAAGAGATGGGGTCTGTTTGGCAAGTTTGTTTCACGGGAAGCAATAATACTGCATATGAATTGGCAGCATCTGCCAAGTGAAACATACTTCCCATGTAAAAGAATTTTGTGGATTTAGAATGTGCTATTAACATTCTTGCAGCTTTACTTTTATTTACAATTATATTTAGGTAATTTTTAGTTGAATTTTGCATACTACTGGATAGATTTCATATATGTGTATGGGGAAGAGGAAAAAAGACAATTACTTATTTTCACACTTTTTTTACACTAGAGCCTTTTAAAATAGGTCTGTAAAACTGTGAACTTCGAAATGGTTTTTGATTGCTGAAGAAAGTGTGTATTTGCCTACTTTGAGCACATAATCTTTTATTACCTGTGAGGAGAGTTTAAATTGGCTTTACAGGAAATTCATATACTGATAACAATTTTCAAATTATCATGTCACAAGCCTACTTTTATTTAAAAATAAAATATTTGTATTATGTTTTGTTTAAATAAATTCGATTATTTAGTTGCTATTCGCTGAATAGGTTTCCAAGAATATTCTTTTCTTACTTTTTTTTGCAGATTTCTTCATGTATGCTTTTCAGTCTTATAATCTACAGGTTTTTTCATTTCCTCTCAGCTAAAGGTCAGTCTTTTTAACAGTTCTCTATGTGAACGTGTTAGAAGAGGCTATTTTGCTCAAGTGACGCCACACTGTAGCTTCCAACCTTCATAACTGTTTGATTCTCTGTAGTCTTCCTAATTTTGCAATTATGCTTGATAATAACTTCAGGCTGCATCACAACTTCCTGCCTTACTTCAAAAATATGTCAGTGAAGCAGTATTTAATTTATAATTAGTCCATGTAAATAGTTTCCCTAAGCATGTCTAATTAAGAAATGAAAAAACCCCATAATATTTATTTAGTTCCAGTTCTCTGAACATTTCAAATATTTTCCCAACTGCAGTGAAGCTGAAGGTTAGTCTGTGAGGTGGGGCCATTTCTGAGGTGAAGCCACCTCACCTCTTAACTACCAGAAACTGCAAACTGACTTTTCTGTCTCCTGCCTGATACCAAGGACTTCTGATGACGTGTTTCGTCTTCAAAAAGTGGTTGTGAGTTTCCACTCACCCTCACAAGCACGTGGTGGCCGCAAGGCAGCCGTGCATGTGCAGTAGGAGAAGTTTAGGCTGAGTTCATCAGGCTTGCTGGGACGGTGCAGTGAACATTCATTTAACAACTCAGTGGATTTCCATGTGGAGTCCAAGGCTGCATATGATATTGGACATACAGGCAGGTGTGATGCCTGTGGTAGAATCTGGTCCTGATGTGCTGCAGTTCTCTCCTCAGCACTTCTAAACTCCATCTAAGCAGAGAGTGGGAGCTGGAAGCAGAGTAACCTCTGTGCTGGAGTCTCAAGGCAGGTGATTTATTACAAAGCCAATCTACTAAAAAATCTGAGCCTTGTGTTAAAGTTGTAAGTGAAAATAAATGGAAGGAAAAGGAAGATACAGCACAATGTTTTTCAGTACTTTCCTCAATATATGTTACCTGCTAGGTTAACTTTTTTCTGGTTTAAAGCCTTTTTAAAAAATCAAGCAAGCTCTATGGCAAACTACCTCATAAGAAATCACTGGAGCAGGGGATGAACTGCTCTTTCAGATCCCTGCCAGTCTGTAAAGTCTGAACAGATTGCAGCATGCAATCTTGAATTTACAGTGACTTCGTGCATTGTGCTGGTTGCTAAATAACCTCAAATTACTTTAGGCGAACGCTTCTGGGAACATTGCTCCTTTGTTCACTTATTTAGGGGTTTAAAATCTTCATTAGTCAAGGGATAAATACATCTGTGGAAGTAATTTATCAAATTAGTACATGTGTCTTTGGGCTGCATTCTTTTGATTGGTTATCCTAACAATAACTTGAGGTGTGCAGCCTAAGTGATATTTGCTTACAAAATATGAGATTTCTGTAGACACAGTAGGCTTGAGATGGATTCACAGTGTGCATGAAATTACATGCAAAATTAAATTATGAATGGTAATGTGTGCATGGCATTCTCAGCTGAGTGTCTTTAAGTGTAAAATACCAAATTACATGGTCTCTTTTATTCCAAACCACACATAAGGGCTCTTTTTTTGTACCTAGACATCATCAACTGATTGATTTTAAGGAACTGGAACAAGTATTTCTAAAATTCCCTAGTATAATCTATGCAAATACCTGTGTGTTGAGTGAAAAGGGCTGTTCAAACTGAGCATTTCTACTTCACAGGAGATGTCCAGATTTTCGGTTTTTCTCTGAGCTTAGTTTTCTAAAAGTTAGTTTCCCCCAAGGCCATTTATAAAGAAAGTTATAATATTTTACAAAATTTCAGATTGAAATTAAAATTACCATCAGAAATGTGGCTTTCTTTTTGAATCTTTTTATTATTTCATAACACACAAACAGAATTGCATGTTATGCTATTGAATACCAAGTAGAAATGGGGAGAGGTTAATTTCTTGTTCATTTGAGTTGTAGACATCCAAATCAGAGCTAGGCATTTAGAATTGCTTTGAAACTGGCAAAGGAGATAGGCACTTCTAATGTGTGACACCTGTCAACTCAAGCTAGGCAACTGCAGTATGTCACATGACTCATGAAACACCCACCTCACCCTTTTAATCTAAAGAGAATCTAGATAATATGTAAATATTGTCATTATTGTAGGTATCAAGGTGAGGTGAGAGAAATTGCCCCTTAGATGTCCAGCTATGACATCATATAATGATCAAAGTATTTAAATATAAATGTGTAGTTACTACTTTATGTATTTGGTGGTACTTGGTACTTGATATCCATATGATATGTATAAAGCACAATTTCTTATTTTGAGCATCCTCTTCCAAGACCTGGAGTATGAAAATAATGGAAGTAATCAGGTTTATGCATATCTCATCTAACTTAAAACTTAACTTAATTATTAAGTCAAAACCTCGATTGACTCTGTAATCAATGGTGGTGGGCATCTCCAGAGTCGCAGTCACAATTCACAATTCACAATTCACAATTCACAGGATTGGCTTGAATAATCCTCTGGATGTACCTCTTTTTCTAGTGACATTCAGGTAGCACAAAATAATAAGAAACATCAGCTCAAATCCCTGCATATGGGAATCCAGCTTCTTGAAACTTTTTCAAGTCTCAGGCATCAATTTAATTGTCCAAATTTTCAGGACCGTCTAAGCTTAGCTTACAGAGTTAGCTCTGTACTTAGCTTGAACCTTGGGCATTTAACTCTAGGGACCTATACATGTTTGCACTTGGGAGCTGAGCACTTATTTCCCACTCAAGTTCTTCTTCAAGCCCTGTTGAGACACCTAAGCACTATTCATATTACAGACGAAACTTGCTAGAGAAATCTGGAGTGTTAGATACTTCTACCATCATTTTTTGCCTGACTGCTGAGGAGTTATACCATTCATCATAGAAGTAAGAGTTGGAAAACAGGCTCTACTTAAGCCATTGTTCCCGTTGCAGAAAGGTGTGTAACCACCCTGGAAGCAGCCTTTGAAACAGAGTCCCTGTGCTGCCAGTAAAACAAGAGTCAGAAAAAAATAGCTGGAAGGAGAGAGTCTTGCTCTGATCTGTTAATGTACTAAGGTGAAACTGAGATACAGGCAGATCGGACTAGTTACTATTTTCTATGGGTTCCTTGTATTCATAGTAAACATGTTTGACAGCTTTCATAAGATGAACTGCAGAAAATTCCAGATTTGTAGGAAGAAAAACCTCGTGTAATTAGGGATCTTTCTCTGCAGGTGTTCAGATATGGTATTTCTTTTCCTGTTGTCTTCAGGGAGAATATAGTTTTAAAGAACCCTATTTTACGTCTGCAATCTTTTCTGTCTATGGCCCTAGCTGGTTGATAGATCTGTGAAAGAAATTACAAATTAATCCAGATTGCAATTTAGGTCCAGAGCAGGATGAATCTGGGCTGATATACTCACCAGTGGTCTTTCCAAAATATTGGTGTTGGCTGAGAAACACTTTTCTAGGATACTGCAAAAAGCTGTTCCTTCAACTAACAGTCATCTAACTTTTGAGATCAAAAATATGGCATTTTAAAATTACAACATAATTTAAAAAGATGTTTCTATCAGTGTTGTGTAATAATGGTTCATAATAACACTTGAGAAATTAGAACATTTTAATTATCATATTAGTCATGCTAAAGAATATTAGCAGCAATGTAGATTGTCATGTCATTACTTATATAACTGAAAATATATATTCTGTATATCTTGTTGCTGTTTGTACCATGAAATACAAGAATAAGTTAAAAAATCTGATTTGCCATTAAATTTATTTCAAAATAAACTTAAAAAAATATTTCAAAGAAATATCTCTGTAACAGTTCATCAGAAGTCAAAATGATGCTTTGGACACATCTGTTTGAATATTGGATTATGGAATTCATCTCACGAAAGGAAAGGGAAATATTAATATATTACATAGAGCAACTGGTTCAGATGAGAATATCTCCAGTAGAGGTATCAAGGATGTGGTTCAGCTGCCTAAACATAAACTTCTAGTCCCATATGATGTGCTGTAAGGTACCTGTGGGTTGACCCTGGATGGATGCCAGGTACCCACTAAAGTTACTCCATCATTTTCCTCCTCGGCTGGACAGGGGAGAGAAAATATAACAAAGGGCTTGTGGGTTGAAGTAAGAGCAGGGAGAGGTCACTCACTAATCATTGTCATGAGCAAAAGAGACTTGACTTGGGAAATTAATTTATTACCAATCAAATCAGAGTACAATAATGAGAAAATAAAAGCCAATTTTAAAACACTAGGCTTAAATTCACTCACAGTTTCTCTATTTCCTTCCTGAAAGCACGTGGGAGGATGGGGAAGGGTGCTATGGTCACTTCATCCCACATTGTCTCTGCTGCTCCTTCCTCCTCCTGTAAGGAGGACAATGCCTTACATTCTTCCTCTGCTCCAGTGTGGGGTCCCTCCCATGGGAGACAGTCCTCCATGAACATCTCCAATGCAAATCCTTCCTGTAGGTTGCAGTTATAATAGACTACTGCATTGTAGGTCCCTTCCATGGGATGCAGCCCCCCAGGAAAAGATTGGTTCAGTGTGTGTCCCCATGAGTTCCTACGTCCTGACAGCAAATTTGCTCCAACCTGGGATCCTCTCACCATGGGGACATGGGTTTGTCAGAAGCCTACTTCAGCACAGGCTTCCCAAAAGGTCACAGTCTCCTTGGGCATCCAGCTGCTCTTGTCCAGATCTCTGCTACCCGAGGGTCTCCATGGGCTGTAGGAGCACAGCTGCTTCACCATTGTCTTCCCCAGGGGCTGCAGGGGAATCTCTGCTCTGGTGTTGGAGCATTTCCTTCTGCACTGACCTGGGTGTCTGAAGGGCTGTTCCTCTCATATGTTGCTCCTCTGGCTGCAATTGCTGTTGTGCAGATTTTTCTTGTCCTTTGTAACTCTGTTTCCCCAAAGGCACTGCCACCATCACTGATGGGCTTGGACAGGGTCAGTGGAGTGTCTGTCTTGGACCCACCTGGCACTGGGGAAGCTTCTGACAACTTTTCACAGAAAAGCTACCCCTGTAACCCCCATTACAAAAAGCTTGCCACACAAACCCAAGGCAACAGCAAAGAAATGGCAACACAGGGATTACAGGAGACTGTCATGACAGCTGCATAGACCCAGACTCTATGCCACCTATGTTGAGGCTGCTAAATTGACCCCCCAAAGAAAAATGAGAGGAATAGTTCCCAATACAGCTTCCCAGTCTTAAATATACAATGTTTGTAAGATACAAAGGTGCAAGCCTAGAAATCCAGATTTTAGAGGCATCTGTCATGTCTGACTTCTTACTGTATGGACCAATAAAGGAAGGATGCTCACTGTAAGAGCTGGAAATCAAGCTTCTGCTGTGCCATTAATGTAATTGCAGCAGATGGAAGACTTTAGAACAGGTTTTGCATTAAATAACCATTTTTTAAAGTGGTGATAAATAGAAATTAGAATGGATTTGCAGAACAGTTGTTAAGATGACCAAAGAGACAAAGCACTCATAACCTGTAAGAGAAATTTTAAAACTTCTTCAGTTCAGACAAGTGTATCAAACAGGAGCAAGCAACAGGGAAAAAAAGAAGAGCTACTTTACCTAAGAAATAATTTTGGCCTAAGTACAAGTGCATATAAATTGGCTAGGAATAACTGAGTTCTAAGCTAGATGAGTGTTTTCTGATCAGAGTAATGATTTTTCAGAACATCCTTCCGAGTGGTTGCCAAGTGGACAAGTGACATCAAAACTCCCTTCTGTGCTTGTCCAGAGGTTTAAAACCAGAAGATTATAAATTTATGAATCGGATCATCTGCTGTAATCAGCTGTGGTAGCAGGCAGTGAAATTCCCCAGCTGCCTTCTTGCTGCTAAATGGAAGAGGGTCAGCATGGCCTGGCTCATCCTCTCACTGATGAAGTTCAATCTCTTCCAACTAAACTCTCTGCATGGCATGGCACTCAGTTTTGGCCTCAGTTTTGTAGCCCATGTGATGTCCCTGGGAAAAAAGTAGCTATGTTGTTGAATTTGTTTGGGGTTTTTTCAGTTCAAAGGCAGTCAAATGATGTGAAGACTGGGTTGTCACCCAGCAGAGTGCTGTTTTATTATAGCATGAGAAAGGTACTTGCTGCATACCTAGGGTTTCACTGTACTGCACATTGTACCTGAGAGTGCAAAGCCTGCTGAGCTATTTTAGTTAGAGTTTCTTTTGGTTTAGTTATGTTTAATTTACAGACCACATTTCAAAGCTCAGTACCTCAGTGGCCAACAATTCAGTGAGAGAAAACTGAGAGCCTCAAAATTTTTGTTGATGATTGTCCATAAAGGACCTCATATGCTGCAGGGACTGTGTCACTTTCAGGGGAACAGAGATGGAGGGAACCAAGTCTAGTACAATATCATCCATGCTGTCTCCTGGGATCTGACCCTGGTGTGATAGCTATCCCAGGTCTTCCTTGTGTTGGGAAGAAGCTTTGAAGAGCTGAGCAGATGAGAAGGCTAGCAGAGAAACACTGTCAGTGGTTATGGGTGCAGTGCTTGATTGTGCTCCCCAGTTGTGTTCTGTACACCATGAAGTGTTAGTGTCATCTCCTGGGTGAGATGCCTTGTCCTCAATAGAAGTGTGCTTGAGAAATTCAGAACAAGATTTAAGAGATACAGGTAACTTGGTAAGCATGATAAGTCTAAGGTATGCAGAAAGTATTCCTAAAAATAAAGTATTGTAAGTAGAAAAATTAATCTTACATTTAATGTTATTGTTCCTATTTAATCATTCCCTACCCTGATGGTAAAAGACAATTAGTGTAAGGAATTTTATGGATATTTTACTGAGATAGAGAACACTTCTTATGAAACATATGAACTTCTCAATCATAGGTGTTAATTTTTACTGGATTTCAGCAATGTTTTTGACAACAGAAAGTGGCTTTGAGGCTAAACTGATTTTATTGCTTACGTGTGATTATTCCTTCCATGCAGGGGAGCAGCATTTTGCTCCTTTCACTCAGACAGTTTAGTGTTGTGGACATGATGCATACTAAAAACCCACTGGTGGCTTAAATTGGAATCTGGGAGCTTGGTGGGCTGGTCCTTTCTCTCATGATCACCTCTGTTCACACAGCTGGCGTGTAACTTACCATAGATAACAACATAGGACAGTACTAAACCAATAACTGGGTTTGCCTCTTGTCTTTCTCTTCAAGTATGTTTATTTTGACAAATACTTATTATATTACACTTGTGCTATATGTGGGCATGAAGGGCAGAAGGGCAATTTTGACAAGAGAGATAAGAGTGGTGTGCAGTATTGTACATCAAAAACTAGATGCAAAACCAATAATTGATTAGAGTTTTTAATATATGTGTCAGGACCAGAGATGGAGGTGAGCCAGTCCATGTCACTTTTTTTCTAAAAGAAGATCTCCAGCTCTTTTAAGGGAGGGAAAGGCTGAAGAAAAAAGAAATGGAAAGAAGAAATATAATCTTTGTGTGACTAGAACTGATGAATGCATGAAAATGAAAAACAGAAGAAACTTACATTTTGGTGATAATAGTATGAAATTATTCCAATAAGGAGTACAAAATTATTGCATTAATAACAATGGCTCACAGACGTGAATGAATGGCTGCAGTGATTTGTTCAGTTGCCTGGATTGCATATGCTGCCACATACAGACTCAACATACTGAGGTGTATTAAAACTGTTGGTAATGTTGATGGTGTAACATAAAATTTGCCTTAAAACTCAGATATTTATCAAAAGGTTTGCCAGAGTTCATGGGCCTTTTGAATGAACTTGAACAGAGTTATGTCTTTGCAATGACACAATGAAAAATTTGTGATGCAATATGAAACACAGTAAAACTCCTCACTTTCAGAGGCAATTTTCAGCCAGGCAGCACCTAATACCTCCTGCATGTTAGTGAGACAAGCATATTACAGCCCTTTTGCCTTTGAGATCTCTTCTTAAAAAAAAAAAAAAGTTGCAATATAGTGTTTCTTTGCAGCTTTGAATGGCAGATTGTAATTAGTGTTTAGAGCATGTGAAATGTGACTTGGGGAATCTGCTGTGTTCGGATTATAAATTCTGATTAATTTTATAAAAAACTGTTTCATTTGGTGCCACCATATGTGATGAGTCACCTAGAGCTGGCGAGATTCCTGACACATATTGCCTGTCCTGTCTGAAAGATATCACAAATCTTCCACAGCAAGGTTGCTAGCATTAGGCAATGAGAAGTGGGAAAATAATGCTCATGCTAGAGAAAAGAGTTGGAAAAATCTGGTTTGACAATGCTGTTGGAGGGAATGTGAATGGAAATATACTTTGAAACTCTACACAAGAATGTGGACCAAAGGGGTAAATGCAGGTTTCAAAGGATAAGGGCAAAAAAATCGTAGGATTTTTACTAGGCCACTTCAGACTCAATGCACAGAGACTTCCAGCTGCCTTGAAAAGGATGTCCTACGATACATATGATACAGCTCATCACTCTGTGATTTATTCAAGGGAAAAAAACCCACCTTAATAACTTACACTAAATTAAAGTATGAGAGGTGGTGCTTTTTTTATTTGATTTTCTTTTTCCCAGCAGTTACATCCAAATCTTTTTTTGGTGCTTCACACTTGGACACAGATCTGAGCATACATAGACAAAGTCAGATTCAATACAATGGGAAGCTGACTAGGCTAGGGAATGTGTGTAAACGAATCAGTACCCCAGAGAACTTATGAGGTGAAAGATACAGATAGTTACACTTTTGAACTTGAAAGCTTATTTATGTAAATCTGAAATCTACTCAGGACTTTTCATGATTCTGATGTATGGAATGAGGAATAATATTTACTGCTGTGTATGGAAGTACAAACATAGGCACATATTTCCTAAACTGTCTGCGGTTTGAAGTGATCAATTTTACAGAATTTGGCAAAGTCTGTGCAGTATGCCTTCAACTGCTTCATGTGCTGGAGAATGTCATCAGCCCTATACATCTACAGAGAACGTATCCACACCTGTTGAGTATGAATATAGATGAAGAATTACATTGTCATGTTTTAAAATACTAAAGAACAGCTGAGTAATAAATACTTACTTTTAAAGCAGAATAATGTTTTTGGGAGGAACCCCAAACATTCTTTTAAAATAGAGTAAATGTTGCAATATATAATTTCTTTGCATTTCAGTTTTAAGTGGCAGATTTTAATTAGTGTTTAGAGCATGTGAAATGTGACTTGGGGAATCTGCTGTGTACAGATTGTGCATTCTGATCAGTTTTATAAAAAACTCACAGAAGAGGCATTTTGTGTGTTTTTAAAGTAGCAAAAAAAGAAATTCCTGCATTATTTTGTTACAAGAATGATCTATTCCTGGTCATGCTCTTTTCCTTCATTTGCATTAGCAAAATGTTTCCTCAATCCAAGGATTTAGATTACTTCATCTGACCGTATAGTCTTTAAAGTAATCTCAAGCAAATTTTCTCTTTCCTTGAAATATTTTTCATTTTCTTATCTCAACATTAAATACCTTTGCTACATTCAGTCTACAGAGGTTACTAACAGCCCTTTCCAGAAAACAGAATCTTTATGTTTATTTCCATATTCTCTTCTTCATGTGAAGCCAAATAATACTTGCTTGGTGCACCATGGCTCTCTTTAAAAAGATGCAAACCTTATTTAAAGTTTTCAACGTGGATTTTCCCCAAAGAGACAGCTGGGAAATGTGGGGACCTGGTTTTGAAAAATCCATAGGGAAGACAGAAGTAATGAAGACTGAGGCTTGAAGAAATTTGGAGTCTCTTGAGCAAACCTATGAAGGACTACTTTATCCTCAAAATGGAGTGACAGCAGCAAAGACAGGACAAAGAAATGCCATGTGTGCCTCTTTACTCCATCCTTATGGCAAACGTTATTAGGACACAAGTGACACTTATTGAATTAGAATGCCTGTCTTTTGACTGGTATGATCTGATTCTGGCTACTGGATCAGCTTCAATCTCAAATGAGAATCATATTTCTAAAACTTGATTTGCAGTGTTGGCTCCCAGGAAATTGATACTGATGGTAGCAAGATAAACTATGTAAAATACCATTTAAAGAAATGCTGGGTTGTGGTGCTTTTGTTGTTGTTGTTTTTGTTTGTTTTCGTTTTAGTTTTTGTTTGGTTCGGGGATTTTTTTGTTTGTTTTTGGTTTTGTTTTGGTTTGGTTTTTTCCCTTTCAGCCTGGTTGAATTCTTTATGAAAAACTATCCTGATTTTACATAAAGCAAGACAGGAACTCATAGTAGAACATTGGCAGAATCTGGGACTTTCAGACCTCATTTAGCTCCTCAAAAATGAGTTCCTAAAACTGCTCACTGGACCTGCACTATCTTGAAGTGGATGTGACAGCTCTCACACTGTCCTCCAGAGGAAACTGTTCTCCTGAACAAAAATAGATGTTAAGTGGTGCAAGAAGGGTTTTGATTTATATCCCATATTGAGTAGGAGAGTTAGAATCATAGAATCTTTTAGACTGGAAAAGACTCCTGTGACCGTTGAATCCAAATGTTAACCTAAAATTGCCATGTCCACTACTAAACCAGGTTCCTGAGCACTGCAAGGGGAATTTGAAAGGAAGTGCCACTATGTGATGTGTTCTGAAACATTATAGTTGGGCTGCATTCTGTATGAGAATTGAAACAAAATATTTTAAAAATCTCTGAAGGAAATTTACTTTGAAGTTTTATTAGGTGGCTAGAAGCAGTTTGTTTCAAAAATATTGAGGCATTTAATTCTGAGGTTGACAATTTTTGCACTACAAAATATAGTAATACACAAATAAAATATTCAAATTATTATAGATTTTAAAAAATACTTTGATCTGCATACACTGTCAAAGAGAATTCAATCCTCTGGAGAATTTCCTTTCTTTTTTGTTTTCTAAAATAAAATTTTGCAAATTTTGGACCTGATTTTGCAAGGGTTTTGAAGGTACTGCATATTCTGATGGGAAATGTTTCGTTGGGAGTGTCCCTGAACAGCTCTGGAAATGAGTTTATCCATGAAACATTTGCTGAACAGGTAATGTCTACTGAATTGAATTTCTGTGTTTCCTTTATAGCACACTGATCTTTAGATTAATTATTTCATTTGTTTACTTTCCTGTTTTATGGCTAAGGTGAAACTAATCAAGGAATAAAAAACTAGGACAGAACACTATATTGCCATGCAGTTTACATTTTCTTATTTGAAGATCTGCAAGCTTTTCATAACTATGGCAATAGAAAATTAACTGTTCGGTTGAAGGATGCTGGGAATTGCTCTCAATCCCACCAGGGAAAAGTTTTATCTTTTGAAACATGAACTGAATTTAGTTTTTATTCTAATTAAGTCTGTTAGTAGAAGGATGAAAAAAAAATACCTGCCAAGAAATTATCTGTGAGACCAGTCAGTTCATTAAAAATAAATAAATAAATAGATAAATAAATAAATAAATATTGCCCATTCTGTCTCTACAATATATCACAAAGGGAAGAAGAGATTATAAAGAGGAAAAATAAAGTGATTAATTTGATTAATTATAAACTGTACTTCAGTCATTCTAACAAAATAAAAGCCACAAGTTTCTGATTCACCTAGGTAAATTTTGAATATTTCAATTTTATGTTTTTAGAAAATGCATGGCTTCGCTGTATAATTTTTCTATATTTTTCATTGCCTTGACAATGTAGAGCACTGAAATGGTAGGAGTGGAGTATCAAAAATAATCAAAGTAGTGATCTTTACTCTGTCACAAACGCCCTTGTGGTAACATCATAGGATACCACCAGCTCCTAAGAGAGAATTTTCAACACTGCTCAGCTATGATTTACCTTTTTGGTCTTGCCTCTCACCCTACCATCCCCTCCAGCTATTCAGTGTTGTTTGTGCTGCTCTCACTGCAGATAATTGTGGGCTGTGTGTGGCAGGGGCACAGAGCAAGTGCAGTCTCTGTCCCTAAGACCTCTCAATCAGATGGGGAACACAAGGACAAAATTCCACCTTGCTATTTGCAGCAGGTTTGGCTCATGTGTACCTTAATCACTGTCCACTGTTCTCTGCCAGGACAAGGAGAATTTTGAAGAAGAGCTTCCAGTAAATCATGGTTTTGGTACTTCTGTGTTCCTGTGTAATCTGCAGGCACACATATCCTAGGAATGTTGTGCAAAAAGGCTCAGTGAGATTAGGAAACACATAGGAAAGACATCTTAACTGAAATTATTCGAAGCTGCAATAACAAGGAAAGGAATAATCCAGTATCCATGTCCAAGATTGCACTTTGTTGGGGGCACAAGGGATTTCCACATAATGAAAGACTCTCTCTTTTAATTAAGGGAGGAGAAACAATGGAATTGAGTGTCTAGAGCAGGTTTGGAGTCCCCAGTTTGGGCATTAAAAAAACCCCAACAAAATATGAATAATACCTATTGTAAAAAACAGATGCAGCATGGCAATTGAATCAAAGACTGGAGAGAAGATCTCTCAGGTTCACTTCAAGCCTATCTCTCATAATTCTGGGATTGCCATTTTATGAACTTGTAGGAGCCAGAGGGAAGTCAGTTTTTCCCCTGAATTATAGCTGCTCATCACTGACTGGGCCTCCTCATGCTCTCTGGATCCATTCGAAGAAAGTATGCACTGCAGATGTGTAGTTGCTTCCCAGTGTGCTTTCTTCTTTCTAACCCAAGTTTGTTCAAGTTTGGATGTATTAGAGGTTTTCCAAACCGGGTACATGCATGGCATGTAACACTTGGCCCAGTGCCTTCCTTGTGCTCTGCATGTTGTCCTTCTAGCCCTAGGATACACTCCCTACATTGCCTTTGCTGGTGCAGGCACACTGGTGTGATTGATCTGACAGCCAGAGTGACCCGGGGAGGGCAGACTTTCAGTTCCAGAGAGCCTCAGGAATAACCGATGGCTAAGCATGTGAAGCACGTCGAGTTCAATAATCGCCCGGCTGCGGCTGAGCTCTAAAAACATTCCTCTTGCTGAAAGGCAGATTGCCTTTGACTGGCACAGGCTCATGGAAGAGCAGAGCCATTGCTCCCTCCAGGGACATCCGAATTTCATGTCTCTGAATAGGGCTTTCCCAATACAAAGGGATAAGGGATGTTGAATAAGGCCACCACGGGGTTACTTGCATTCCTGCTGCAGCCCATTTTCTTAATCTGCTCCTTGCCTCCCAAATGTGATAACATAGTGGCATAGCCATTTTCTGGACTGTTTTAATGAAGCTAATAGCTGGAACAACTAGCTAGGTCTCCTTATCTGTATGGACCTTTAGCAGCAACTTTAGTAATTTGAAAAGTATATGAGTCTTTTGAGACATATGTTAAATATTTTCCTTTGGGATCCTTCAGAGCTGTATTATGCCTGTAAATTTTGCTAGGGACAGGGTAGAATAGCTTGTCTTCCTGTGTGATACTCCAGTCTGCATGTTGGATATCCATATGGTGTAAATACTGTTGCTCCATTGACTTCACAATAATTTCCTACTGAGACAGCTGCATCTCCTGGCTGTGTACAGCAAAAATTAAGACTTGAATGAGAAATATATGAGGGAAATTCAGCTTCTGTCGGAAGCAATATCAGTGGGCCAGGGAAAACAACTTGCAAGTTTGGAGTATAAGGGGATATTTATCCTCCCAAACCAGATGCTTTTGACAGCAAAATTACTACAGTTAACAAGTTCAGTGCTTTGCAAGATCTCAGCCTCGTATTTCTGGAATCAGCTTACTGGGCTGAAAATATTTTGTCAGCAAAGACTAGGGGCTGGGACTTTATTTCCCCCACTTATCTCTGGCTATGAAGCTGCCATCTATTCTCCATGCATGTACTATCCTTCTCTTGTCCCTTCTTCTACCAGGTAGAATCTTAGGTCATCTGAGGTAGTCCAAAGTGATCTTAGTTTAGTGCTAATAATAAGAATGGTTAGGAATATGAGCTTTTCCTCATTAAGATTGAGTACTCCAAGCTGTGCACTGACTTTAAGTTCAGTTGTGGCAGAAGTTCATGGTGCTAGTGTTTCTCTATGACATCTTTAACTATTTAGACTACTAGTAGCCTACTGGTCATCTTTACATTTCTTTAGCTTAGTAGTTGGAGAATAAGTTATTTGCTCAAGTTTATAATTCTCATGGGTGCTTTCCTGGGATTGAATTACACAATGTATGGAAAAATTTCCTTTGCTTCTTAGAACTAGTCCTTGTTTTCTTCCTAGCGGCCTTGCTGAGTCTTTTTGACCTTCAAAACCGAGATGTAACCTGCTTTTTTTTGGTTCAGTGTTCAAACAACAAAAAGAGTCATTTTGAGTCTATGCAAAAAGAAAATTTGTTTGGTTTCTTCTCTCCTAGCTCCTGAGAATCAAAACTAAAAATAATTTTAGATTGAAGTGACTATGACTCCAGAAAATGTCAGATACATTTTTTGCCACTATAGTAACACAGAGGAAATTTGGAGCAAGTATTGAATTGACAAAGAAAATTAATTCAAAAAAAGTGAATGTATCATGCTACATTCTTTTCTTTTCCACCTTTTTCTTGCCTCTTCAATACTGATGTTTGCAGCAGCTTTTGGGAAGTGCAAACTGCAGGTTCAACTTCCCTCTCTCTCTGATTTTAAATATAGATTTTCTATCTCTCTAGCATGCCTATTGGTGCATTTCAGTCTCGTTTGCTGAAGCTGCTCCACTTTTGTAAATAATTGAGTATTCATTTTGACAGACAGGGAAATAAATGTGAAAGCCTGGTTCTTTAGTTTGCGGCTTATGACATTTTAGCTTGGAGGTATGAAAGTCAGTTGAAGTCCTTGCTTCAGCAGTGGTTTAACTACTTCTGCTGGCTACCAGGCTTTGGAAAGAGAGCTCACTCCTAGAAATACTGGAATGCCTGATGGTATGAGTACTCTTTTGGTAATAAGGGAGACTGATCAAGCTCTGATGCACACAGGGAAGAGGAGAAATAGAAAACAATTTCCTGCCCTCTGGCCACAAGTGCTTCCATGAGGGGCAGTACCAGTCTGCACTGCGTGGTCCTCATGGGGCTGCCGTAGTGTTTTGGTGGAGTTTACAAAATGTTACATTGCTTTGTCTGATCAGCAGTGCTTGTCTAAACTGAGCTGAAACCACAGATGGCTTCAGATGTTCCCAAATTCATCTTTTGGTGTAAAGAGACATCAAAGCAATGTCTAGCATTAATTCAGAGCTCTTAGATTTAATTTGATAGGATTTTTTTAGGTACTAGTGAAGTGAAGGACAGGCTATATAAAAAAAATTATCAACTTGATTATGTTGTTTTCAGCATGTGAATTAAAAAAACAAATTCAATTTCAGTCTTGTTAGTCCTCAAGACAGTCATATTTTATAAATAGAAATAATAAATATGATCACAAAATGCTTATAAGAACTTTGAAGATGTAAAGTGCTAAAAAACAAAGAGAAAACAGAAAGAAGTTCTAAGTTCATGTCAAAGGAAAAGTCTCCAAAATTTTGACAGTTTGACAGTCATTTTCCATTCTGGGTGCTCCTGTAAGTGATATCCCAGACTTCCTTTTAAAGGCACACCAAAAAAATGATGAGTATGTATACTAGTGAATTTATTTAAAATAAGAAAAGGTCTTTAAAGTTGACAGATAACAACCTCCTGAAAAATTATTTTGCAATAAATAGCTCAATGCAAAATATTTTTAGGAGAACATGTGTTCAAAATCCTGAAGACTGAGAAAGGCTGTATGGGTCGCTGAGTCCACTCACTGTCAGTAATATCAAATCATGAAATTATACTATTGAAGGCTAGTCCAGAGAGCACATGCTCACACATCTTTATACCTGTCATCCAAAAATGCCTCCCAGCAACTCTATATTAATTAATGACCCAGATCATAAGTGTAGCATTCCACAGTCCTTTTTCAGTGTTTTGCTCTTGAGGGACATCAGGACAGGGACATCTTGGCATTACTGCCCATGCTTCAGAATAAGGGAGAAAGAAACTGCAATGGTTCCTAACAATTTCACCTGAGGAAAAAAAGCCCTTTGAAATTTCATGGTCAATTCATGCCTGAGGATAGGAGACCTAGAAAGCACTACACTTACCTACCTGGATCTTGTTTTATGACACCTTATTTTATAAATCTTCTATGCAAAATCCTATGTTTGAGCTAGTCATAGAGACTACCTTAAAAAATGCACAAAAATGAACATTTCTGGAATGAACATTTTCGTGGTTTCGTGGTTTGATATCTAACATATCTTGGTGTGGGGTGTGCACTCGAAGTGGCTCTAAAGGAAACATTTGTTCTTGGCTCAAATGTAGGCATCAGTACCCCAGGGGTACTCCAACCATTTTAATTAAACTTATTTTATGCCAGGATGCCCACATAAGATGTCTGCCTGACAACTGAGACATCATTCTTAAAATTTCTCTGAACTATAAGTGTCCAATCTTCATCAGTTTTGCCTCTTTTATTGTTGTCTGTTCAGAGCACAGAAGGCTAGCAAGGCAATGGAAAGGTTTGCTTTACAGAACATTTATTCTGAAAAACTCTAAGGTAGAGGAAAAACAAAAAACTGAAGAAAAAGAGAAGAAAACAGAAAGGGAAATAAACATTCATCTGGGTAAAATGTCCTATTATGTGACTTAAGATTATTGAGAAATAATAATAATCTTGAAGCACAAAATGTACCATTTGTTTTATTGCTGAAAAGCTGCAAATTTATCTCCTTGAGAGTTTAAAAAGTCAATTCTTTAATGAACAAGAAACCCTGCTGATGTTATATTCTCTCCCTTGTTTCTGTACTGTTATATGCCAAGTTATTTCATTAAACTGAGAATGTAATACAACACTATTTAAAATTTTGGAATCTTATTTTATTAAAGCTAATATTCAGAAGTTACTGGGAGAATGAGAAGGCAATTGTTTCAATTGCATTAAAGCAATGGTAATGTTAATTCAACTCCTTTTTAAATTCGTGCCTTACCAGAACCCTATGCCAATCAAGAAAAACTCATTAATCCAGTTAACAAGCATAACAACAGTTTTTCTTGGAATCAAGTGGAATCAAGTAGGCAGAACTCTGCTACACATTGCCCATTAGCCCAATATCCTCTGCCTTTTCCTGTGAAAAGCTTCTAACTCCACTTGGTAGAATATTTTCTTGAATTAATATCATAATGAAGTGCTCCTTTCCCATTAAGCAACAGTGAAGAAAATGGCCTTTGGACTATTTCACATGGTGTCTCTGAATTCTTTGAGCACAGACAGCATTTCTTTAACACGTCTTTCAAGAAAAGAAAAAACAACAAAACACATCAAAGCAAAGATGCAGAGAGCAAAGATGCAGCGAGGAGAGGAGAATAAATTTCTCTCCTCACAAATTAGCTAAATAGCTATCCAGCTATTCTGGGCAACAGGGTATGGCTGGGGATGGTGCATGTGTTGGAAGGGTGATATTTTTCATGCCCTACAGGTACATAGGAGATGGGCCTCCACTAATGTAAGGACAAGATTCATCAGGTTCATCATTCAGTTAAGGAGTGTCACCTTAAATCCATAACTGAAAAATAAGGATATTTGAAAGTATCTACTGGCTCTCAGTCAAGAATAGGTTGCTTTAAGTGTAAGTCACCTCTTAACATTTTTTCTATGTTCTCACTTCTCCAGTTTCTCCAATTTAGGCAATAAATCTTTAGAGATGTACTATTCATCACCTGCACAATTTCTTTCATTATGACAAGCAAGGACTTGTCAGACACACAAAGTATTCCCTAATATTCTCCATGATGTGGAAACACTTTACATCTTAGCTGGAGGTCAGAAAAAATGGCCCCACATTTTGATTTTCTCTTTCAATAGCATAATAGTTGCTTAAAACTGAGTGCAAGCTGTAAGTAAATTGTTGGAAATACAGGCTCAGCATTTGATAGATTCACATATTCCCATTTCCTTTAGGGGGTCTTTCCCCTGAAGAGATTTGAATAATTGAGTTCTACTGGCAGGAAAACAATACTTAAGTTCACATACAGATGTACTCATGCCCAGAGTGCAATACTCACCAAACTGAGAAAATTAAATAAAGTCACATGCTTCACCAAACCAATTATGATGTACCAATGCAGATCAGGTAGCAAGCACTGTATATCAAAGGCTCACAGGGAAATGTTCAGGTTCAATCCATGAAAAAAAATATTTACCAAAATGATCAGATGATTTTGATTAACAAATAAACTGGAAAGTAGATTTGCTACCGGATATTCAGCAAGCAGAAAATGAGCTTACATTCAGCAGATGAATTATTCATTGTGAATTATTTGCTCAGTTCTAATAATTACAGCAGGGGAAAATTAATTAATGTTACAGCAAATACTTTAATTTTTATAATAAAAAGATTGATCATTGAAATGAGTCTCAAGAAGAGACTTCTAAATGAAAGAATGAGACATGATCAAGAATAATATGAAGCTTCAACCTGAATAAAATGTACACCTGTGAATAATTTTGCACAGCTGTAATCCCATACACACATAGTTCCAGTAGAGAACTTGGACATTTAAATACTTTCTTACTTTCCTTGGCATTATGAAAAATATCTTTTTCTTTACTATGGCTTATAGATGTATTAAGAGGATGGTAGTCTAATATTCTTGTATTAAGTCAAAGTTTAGTTTTGATTATTTACTGCTAATTTTATTGTAATTTCTTTGTTTCTTGCAGTCATAAACCTAGAAGCTTTATTGAACGGAGGTATTCCCAGAAATGAAGCAACCACAAAATTATTGTTGAAGTCACTGAACTGGCAGTATGGAGACTATCAAGAGAATGGTGACAGGAAACTTTTGCACTGGCATGAGAGGAACATTCTCATTCAATCTTAAAACGAGGTAAAGGAAAACAATGACAGTGAAAGCTGCTTTATCTCAGCCACCCTCTTTACTGGCAAATTAAAAAAAAAAAAATACATAGATTGTGCTAGAGGAAGGATTTTCCATGTAGGAACAGTTTACAGTAGGATTTTATTTATTTTAATTATTGTATCAATAGCTTTATAGAAGGGTTATTCAGTTATAGAGATTAATTTCAGCAAACATCTGTTTTGAAGCATTCAACTTTCAACAACTTTCATTAACCAAAAGCTGCTTTCTATCAAACTGAAAATTTTCACAGAAAAATGTGGCAACGAAATTTTTCATGTTTTCATAAAAATAAAAGTGGCTTGTTTTTGTAAAATTTGGCATCAAACGTTGCTAAACAACATATGTTTTAGAGGAAGAACTGTAACAATATTAAATCATTTTAGGTTGGCTTTGCTAACTTTTTATCAAGTGCCAAAGCTTTTCCTGACCAAGTCTAATAGAATCTCTTGATAATTTCTGTGGGTTGTTTAAAACTTAAATATAAAAGGCTTTCTGCTGCTGTAGAGCTGATTGAGAAGGATACATTTAATTCCTCTGCTGTGTTGTTTAACTAACAGAAGTTCTATGCCATTATATGTTATTAAACTCATAATTTAAACCTGTGCTCCAAAAACACTTTGTGAAAACATGGGTTCCTATCAGCATCCAGCTGCTTTAGAGCTGAATATCTATTTTATGGTTATGAGTCAACAGGGTGGAAGACAAGAGCAGCACCTGTCAACACGTGTGTGCCGAAAGCTGTCCCAAAAATACAAAAATAGAGATAAGAGTGGAATTAGAGATCCACTGTGCTGAGGAGCCTAGCAATACATAGCAAAGGTGTCTCTGCTCCAAAGATTTTTCCACTATGATATAATCCAAAAGCATAGCATCATCATGAAATGAAGAAGCTCTGAAATGGAAGGCAGAGATAATAAGACCTTACAGGTCCTATTACACAAAATACTTACATGCCTGGTTTCACAGGCTTATGTTTAAAAAGTGAAAAATACATAAGGAACAAGGGACATTAAATATGTCAGGATCCCTACTGGCTATCTGCCTAAATGTTAGTCAAAGTGCTTGTTAATGCAGCCTGAATTCAAAGAGAAGCAAAAAGCTGCTTGAAATCAGAGTTCAAACAAATGCAAGGCAAAAGGATTTTCTACAGACTCCCTTTCCTTTTTCCCAGGGAAACTCTGGCCGTTGGGTCTGTCCAAATTTAGAATATGAGAAAGTAATTTTTTTTTTTTTTTGTAATGTGTGTGTATTTCCTGGCTTCTGTCCCTCACGGAGCAATTAGCCTCATCTGTGTGCCCTGATACCGTTTCCCATGGCAGATCTCCACAGCAATCTCTGCAGTAGGTCAGACATCTGCTGAAGTCACTTGCTTCTATGATTTCATTTAACCCTTTTCTTTGCTACATGAGAAGGACAGACAGCAGAGCACCAAGAGGACTCAGAAGCACTGGCATTAATTCCATCCAGAACAATTCTTTGTAGAGCCTCAGATGTGATGTTTTAATCCTCTGAGCCTCATTTACTAGATATGCCACATGGCAATTCCTGTTTTCAGTTTGAAGGTAGCATTTGGGATCAGCAGCTCTTTTAGCCCTCTGCCTTCCCCCCCTCTGTTAGCCTCCTCTGTCAGCAGCATGTGCCCTGCTGGATCCCCTCTATGCTCCTCTGAAGCATGTTGAAAGTATCTCTGCCTGTGTGCCACGTTTCTCCTTTTCACATCTTTTCTCTCTTCTTTTTTTCTTTTTTAAATGAAATTTTGCCTAGCCAGTGGCAGCTGTTGGATCTTTAATTGGCAGTGGAATACCTCTCAAATAACAAGACTGTGCCACATAGAAAATATCAATGTTTCCATAATATTGTGACTTGGCAACCGATATATTAGCTTGGGAGGCTTTGTGACATCAGGTGCTACAAATCATCCCTTTAATTTTCCTTAAAAAATACAACTCAAGAAAGAAGATTTTTTCAATCACAAAGCTACACATTTCATTAGTATTCTCATTACAGTTCATACTACTTATTTATGGAGTGCTCACAAGTCTGATAAATGCTATACGGCTCTGCAGACCTTAGGAGCAAGCTTTACATATGACAAGGCAAGCGAGACCTGAACAATAGGTGAATCAGTCAATTTCTTTTTGTATTAATTGGATCTGCAAGGAAAACTGAAGAAGGGAAAAAAAATCCCTCTGCTATTCAAGTATCTCTAAAACTTCCACCGACTTTAATGGCATTAGAATTGAGGCTTTAAAGACAGCCTCGTTCTCTTGGAGAAGCAATGACAATAATTTCTCACTAAGACTTCTGTAAAACCTCCTGCTTATTTTTCCTTTCTGTACCTTTTCTAGTAAGATTTCTGTGTCAGCTTCCCAAGCGTGCCTAGTGGGGAAAGCCTGATTTTCACTTTCAGTGGATTGCTGGTGCCTAACTAACAATAATAAAAGCGGTTTGTGTCCCTGAACCCTCTCAGGAGCATTGCAGCCTGAATTGGGTGTTATGCATTGCAGCTCGGCCTTTTGAAAGCGTCCACGGAAACAGGGCACAGAGCCTTGTCAGCCGCTGTTCAATTCTTCAATTAAAATGTGAGCTGTCTCTTTTATAGATCTGTGTTTTGTCTCCATTCCTTATTGCAGCACTTCTACCTGATGCAGGATATTTTAACACTTGCTTTCTGGCAGTCAGTTATATATTGAAGATTTTTTGTCCTCTAGGAATGAGCTCTGTTGTTTTGATTGATTTTTCACTCTTTTTATTACCTGCAAAATACTAGATTCTGAAAGTAATAGCAACCATCGTTAAATAGTATAGGAAATAAAAGATACTTCAGTTGTCTTAAGGCTGTTTCAATCTCCTTTTCCCTTTCTACAGAGGGACATAAGTTTGTCTATGGCTTAGCAAAAAAAGGAAAAAAGCAAGCTTTTTTCAATGTAGAGGTTTTTTTGTCCTTTAAAGGCAAGCTTGAAAGGCCATATATTGTCTGAAGAGAATAAGAAAAAAAAGTTAGGCTCTTAGAGTCTACTTTATTCTGCCCACTACATTTATTCCTGCTGTTAGCAGGATTAAAATTTACTACTAGAGAGAGGCATAAATAAAGACATGTTCTTGGAAAATATATGCAAATGTGAGCACACCTTTCAAAACCTCATTTGGCAGTTCAAATGCCTAAGTGCCTGAGCTAGAAGCTACTGTAAAATTGACTGCAAGGTGGGGAAAATGCATACAAAGTAAGCCAGAGGCAGAACAAGGCTGCAGTCCACAGAATACCAGTCCTGGATAGCATCCTCTAGGGTACATTGCCATATATTTGCCTTGGTTATGTTTGTGAGAGGGCATTTGTCTTTTCAGGATGGCTAAAATTTGCTGGATGGGGAGCTGAATCTGGATTTTTAGGACATAGTCCCCCTCTTAGGAATTTTTCCCAGCTGTCCTTCCAGCAGTGGTAAATAACCTTGCAGGATGAGCTATGGAAAAGTCAGATTGCTGCTGGGAGAGGAGAGAGACAAAGGGCTAAAGCTGCTTCTGGAAAGGGTGGGAAGCGAGTTGACAGCATCATTTTCCATGTCTGGTCCCAGGGGAGGAGACTAACAGAAGGTGGCTGTAGAATTTGCGTTTGGAGTCCTCCAAAATCAATAACCCAAGTCTGTATTCAGCACAAGGATTTCCAAGGCAGGTAATTTAATATGGCTCTGAAATCCTCCTGTTTAAGTACCCCAGCTGTGGATGTTTGAAAATTGCTTGAACTGTCGGTCCTTGACACACAGCCTTGTTGGGAGCAGATTCTCTGGTGATCAGTTTAAATTTAAATTGTACCCTGATACTTAGCCCCCAGAGGGCCGGGCACACCTTTATCACACCGAGCTGGTCTTGGCATTCCACACCACTCCTGGGTCCTGCTGCTGGCCACTGGTAAGCAGAGATATGAGAGAGGAAATGGTGTGGTGGCTGATATGCCCTGTTACACAGGTGCTTGATCTCTTTTCTGGGCACCTTGTGAGTTTAAAGGCCAGGGTAATTTAGAACAGCCTGTGGAGTGCTCAGACACAGGCCAAGGGAATGCCTTTCACAGAGCAACAGACCTTTCTGCACAACAGCCTCAACCTGTGCAATTTGATTGCACCTTAGGAACAAACCCTCTGAATGACAAGGGCAATGACCTGAACCTGGATTAAAATAGACTGAAAGCCGGTTTTAATCCTCCCATTATTTCCTCTCAGAATGATTTCTACAGAGGGGCCAACCTGTGAAAAGTGTAGCTAGTTAGCATACATTTCATTCTTCCTTATGTGTTTATTTGCATTATTTTCCAGGCATGTGAATGAAAGATGTGAATAATGTGGTTTGAATGCTTCGGTGACTGGGTCTTTTAAATAAAACCAAGAGGGGATTGATCAGTGTCACAAAAGAGCCAAAGAATCCCTTAAACAGCAGCTCACATTACTGTGAATTGCATAATTCAACGCTATCCTGGGGCATCTTTAAATGATGCATAGATTTTGTTTTCTTACTTTACATTTTTGAGAGGAGAAAGTTAGATGGAAGTTTGTGATTGGCCGCAGTGGCACTGAGAGGTGCAAAGTGTTTCCTTGAAGGAGAAGATGCCACCCATGCCTGCCTGCTGCCTGAGGCAGGGAGGGTGGGGGAAGCGGCTCAGCTCCGTTCAATAGGAGCCGCTGCCTGAGCGACGCTTTCTCCCTGGTCAATTAAGATACGGGCTGGAAAGGTAATGGAGGGAGACAAGCCGGCTTTTAAAGCCACCATCAGATATTGTTAGTGAGGACGGCGTGAGCATCCCCGGCTTGCCAGCCCGGTGGCTGCCTGGTGCCGGGGGGCTGCTGGAGCCTCGCAGAGCGCTCCAAATGCTGCTCCGTGCAGCCGAACCCGCGGTGCCAGGCATCAGATGGCGTGAGGCAGCGGGGACGGCGAGGAAATCCGAGATAATGATTTTATTTGTTCAGGACATTTAAGTTTTTTAAATTGGCAAATTAAGACAACATAATTAGTTAACAACACACAGCATTTGCTCAGCCCGTGTGTCTGAAGAGCTGGCATCATTAAAATAACACCTGTGGATTATGTCTAATTACCGAATTTTTTGAGACAGAGGTATACATTTTAATTTTCTGCCTTTTAAAACTGAAGTCAGAGTTTAACAAGTTGATATTTATGAGAGAGGAGATTTTAATTTGCAACGCGAGCAGCGGGTTGTTGTTTTTTTGTTTTTTTTTCCCCGTAACAGCCACAAGGTGGCAGAGCCCGCCCGCAGTTGGCCCCGAGCAGGGACGGGGATGGGGACCGGGAATGGGGATGGGGATCGGGATGGGGAGTGGGATTGAGATGGGCATGGGCCGAGGCTGGGGCTTGGCTCGGGGCCGCTGCAGCCAGGGCGGACAGTCGTGTAAAAACAAGCAGGAGAAATGCCAGCGTGAAAAACGGTGATGGAGGCAAGAAGATCCCTTCAGGTACGGAGCTGGGCTATGTTCATGACCCCCACTCGCAAACCTGGGCGGAAATTGCTCGATGTAGGGAAAGAAAAGGTTCCTGTAAGCCGTGGTGTTAGGAGAAGGGATGCAGGGAGAAGAAGGTGTCTGTGTGATCTCTCACCACTGTCCAGTGTGTTACATCTGGGGTGTGTGTGTGTGACTGGGAGTGTTCAGTGTCTGCCGGAGCTCCCTTTGCAGCTTCATTAGAGATATTGTAGGGTTTGATAAGTTTCTGGGTGAAAAAAGTGGGCCACAATCCCTCCCCCCCTAAAATCTTTCGTGCATGGCAAACACCTTCTTTGGCATACAGCAGATTGCTGCAAAGTAGTACCAGTCATACAGGGATTGATTTTGGAATGCCCTTTCTGTAACCACATTGGGGCAGAGACTCGCTTTGTTTATTTTCAAGGCAGTGGCAACTGTGCTGGCAGTGTTTAAACAACACATGGCTTTTCATAGTGGAGCCTAATTTTAAGTACACTTCAGTGATACACTGCCAATAGATTAGCATGGGGGATCCCACCAAATTATTCCCTGTAGTTTATGATAAAATACATTTTCTAAAGCAACAGGCATTTGAAGAGAGGAGGGAATGGTGAATACACGTATTTGATTATCCATCTAAATAAAAAATATCCTTTCAAAGCATAGAAAGGAACTTGGCAAGTGAACTGGTGGGAAAGAACAGATTCCCTGATGTGTTAGGGGACTGCTGCCTGTGGGTGGGGTTATAGGTCCCCTGTGAAGCCTATCTTGCAAGGGATGCAAGGAATCACTTTTCTCCTCAACTACAGGCATTTTGGATGCAAGGAATCTTCTTCCTCCTCACATACAGGGATTTTCTAGACACCACTGCATCTCTGTGCTGCCTTATCAAAATACAGTGGTAGTTTGGAAGAAAGGAATGACCACAGCAGCTCTGGTTTCCTGTAGCACTTACAGTGCCCCTGGCTGGATCATGTACAGAGCCACCATGAAGGAGCAGTCAGGCAGCAGCTCTGAGACAGTTTCTGCATGGCAAATAGGAGTGATGATTGAGGTACTGATAAACTGGGTGTCTTTCCTGAGGGCCTGGGGCTTAGTGCCATATTCAACAGCCAGTGTAGTTGTCTATTCCAAAAGAAGAAATAGGGTATAACACTCCCACTCCTTCTTAGTTCCATCAGTACAGCATTTCATTCTGTATTTTCTGATCCTGAAGGCTGTATTGCAGGGGGGTTAGGTCTTTCAGGCACAGGTAGCACAAGAGAAACCTGAAATCAAGCTTTTTCTTCTTCCTTCTTCTTCCTTCTTCTTCCTTCTTCTTCCTTCTTCTTCCTTCTTCTTCCTTCTTCTTCCTTCTTCTTCCTTCTTCTTCCTTCTTCTTCCTTCTTCTTCCTTCTTCTTCCTTCTTCTTCCTTCTTCTTCCTTCTTCTTCCTTCTTCTTCCTTCTTCTTCCTTCTTCTTCCTTCTTCTTCCTTCTTCTTCCTTCTTCTTCCTTCTTCTTCCTTCTTCTTCCTTCTTCTTCCTTTCTCCTTAGAGACTTGGGGGAAAAGATGAGCTCATAGCATGTGTGCATCTACAGTGCAGCTGCTGATACAGTTCCAACATCCTTGCAGGTATCAAATATGCAGATGATTGGATCCCAAGGACTGTGCCTGGCACATGTGCACCTACACCCTACCCAAACCTCCCATTTCCAGGGTATGAGGTACCTTGAAGTGAGCTCAATCCACTGCTGACGCTGTGTTACCAGCCTGCTAAAAGTGACAAGATCCTATGGGACAGCAAACATAATTAATTGAATATGGCCCAGGGCTTAACATACATCTTCAGGGGTTTGGTGGCTTTTTTGTTCTGTGGTTTTTTTTGGTTTTGGTTTTGTTTTTTCAAGTTGTTGTTGTTGGGGGTTTTTTTGTTTGGTTTTTTTTTTTTTTTTTTGGTTGTTTTTTTGTTTTGATGCAGTGACTGTTTTATATAGAGTAGGTATTAAATTTTCATGCTCTATCATGGACACTTATGACAACACAGATGGTGTTCAACAGGCGTTCCCTGGCAGGAATAGCACAGATATCTTCAGATGGAGAATGAATGACATCAGAAGCTGAAAACCACACCAAAACTTCCATCACTGTGGGAGCAAGAATATAGGCCAGAGATGCTGGCAGAGAAAAGACCCCTTTCATAAATTACCATTTGTAACCTATCATACTTGATTTGTACTCCCTCCCAAATTCTGAAATTGTAAATAGTAAGACCTACTTAATCAAAATGTATGCAGTCATAACCTGAATTTTAAACAACTTTTGGAATTTGCACACGGAAATCAGTCACATAAATGTTTTTTAACAGGAACAATGGGGGTTAAAAAATGGCTGAGACTAAGCAGAAATAAAGCCAAATGTCAGACTATATCACAATCAATCATTTCAATATAATTGAATTCAGAAAATATACATTTCATCCTCTCACCTGAACATTGAAATTTTACTTGTAAGGATAGCACTAAAAAATAGTTGCATTTTAGTTTGTATAGCTCCATGGCTTCACAGCACAGCTAACAGCTTTGTAATTGAGGTACCATTTCTTTTTTCCTTTTTTTTTTTAGGTACCACACTAGTATTTCGTTCCTATGACTATAGGATTTCAGTCTGTATTTCTTGATCCTGAAGATAAACCATCCTGGGCAGTGCAAAGGGGTTAGGCATAGATCACTCAGGAATTAACAGGTTAGTTAGTTTCAAGTGATTGAGCTTTAAACAGCATTTGGATTATCCAATGCTAAAGCATTTCAAGTTGTAAATCACAGTGGTAAAACACAGTGAATCTTGAGGGTATATCATTTGCAAACCTTCCCTAATGATTTTAAACCCTCCCAAATGAATTGGTATATTGACACAACTCTGTCCACAGTGGGGAATATTTGTAGTTCAGCAGTTATAAATCCTAGAATAGTTGAGTAATCTTACACTAAAACCAACTCTATAAATGTTATACATACCACTGTGCATTTTCTAGCCATATTAGCTTATTTAATAGCTCTAACAGAGAGCTGCCATCTATTCTTGCTTTCTCCACTGGCAAGTTCACAGCAAGGGAAGCTGCAACTGCTCCATTCTGTTCATGGATCAGGTACCAAATTTTTGTGTAGGGACCCAGCTGCACACACTGGATGAAGGAACTGGGAGGTTTCTGCTCCAGCTCTGCTGGGGAGTATAGGCATAAGTTTTATATAAAACTTATTGTTGATCCTCTGCCTCCTTAGTATTCATCTTTTCTGACTTATTGGGATCTTTTCTTTTTAACACCAAGTCCTTTCTCTAAGCATAATCTCGGAGGAAAATAAAATCCACCATATATTGACAACTAGTAATTTATGCTATCTACAACTTGTTGTAGATACAACCTGTACAATCAGGAATATTGTCAATATGAAAGAGACCAGGCTTTGATGAAAAAAGTCCAGATTTATGCTGGAGTTTGAGATTCTCACAGTGTAGTATTCAGTTATGGTATATGTTGATAGATTTAAAAGTGGTATCTCCGGTATTGTGAATAAATGTAGCATGCCGCATGGAACTGCAAAAGAACATTTCTTCTAATGAAATTACATATATAATTGACACTATGGACCTCGTTATATATGAAACAGTGGAATAGTTCTGAATTACTTGAGACATCTGTCTAAACAAATCAAGGAGAAATCTTGAGGTTCTTTACTAAAGAAACTCCTTATGATCCAAATGTAAGTCTTTCCTGTTAAAAATGGTGATCTTGTTGATCTTTTTAACATTAACATTTATAGAGATTGAATTAATACAGTAATGGCCTCATCAAACTTCCCTGTATTGTAATTACAAAGATCTGGTAGGGGTATATCCTTTTTCTAAACATTGTCACATCATTTTATGCTGATCCCTGATCCCACTTTCAATATATCTAGGATTACCGTACTGAACAGTACATAAAGCAAACATTACCTGCAATCAATACTATAAAGGCCTGTCTGAGTCAGCTGCAAGTGCACTTTAGAAACTGCCTCTTCTTAAATCATGGCATGGCACTGAAGATCAAACAAAGTGCTGAAGATGTTAGTCCCTGAATTTACATCTCAGGGTTTCACAAAAGGACATTTACAGTGGAAGACCCAGCAAAAAACTCACATAGCCTGCACTTTAGCAGAAATGTCAAAGTCTGTTTATTCACCCTTTTGTTCCAATGGCCTGATCCTCAAATCTCACTGAAGTTGATGAAGTGACTCAGGTTATAATGCGGTTTGGATTAGAAAGTTATTGAAATATGTGTAAATATTTCTGTTTCACTAATATAAAGTTTCTCTCTAAGCAGTTATATCTCTCAAGTCCTCAAGATGTTGAGATTTAAGGATATAATTGAAGTTTATTAATTGGTTTATGTTCTGAGAAAGTAGTGCCATTTCTGTTTTGCCAATCTGTGATTGTTTTACCACATATCTGTGTAAATCAAAGCCGTATATAAAGACACTTAGATTTCTCTATTTGCACATTGCTGTTAAAAATTACAGAAAATATTGCTTTCTCCTCTTCTTCTCCAGAACTACTCTTTAGCATTTTTCTTTACTACACAGATAATAGCAAGAAATGAAATAAAATCTGATGATAGTACTTTTGAATTAAAAGATAAAGATATCAAAAATATTGCTAAACAGAAAGGAAAAACTGGATAAACTTCTATTAAAAACTACATGTAAAATCTCAAATGAATTGTGTATACTTTCACTGAGGATATATGTCCTAATTCAGGAGAAGGTTGCTTACACTAACACACTGAGGTGTACATAAAGTTCTCACCTTATTTAGCCCTGGTCAAAGCATAGAAACTTCATTTCAAAGTATATGTTGCAAAGTTGAAAAGGCAACATTATTTTTAGTGATGGAACTACCAGAAAACATTTGTTAGAGTGCTGTAAGCTAGTCTCTCTGGAGTTCCCCCTGAGAAGGGCTAATCTGCATGACTAATATTCAGAGTGTAATTCCCTCCCCTGGGCAAGACTTCCCAATGCACTGACAGGCCTTTCCCTGGCTGTTGCTTTGAGTGGTGTCTTCTCCACTCCCTCTGGTCCTGAGGGAATAAAGCTTAGTGAAGGACAATAAAAGAAACAGGACATCAGCACACTAAAACTCTCATGAGGGATAGCAGGAGCCCAGACATATGCAGGTTGTCTGCACCACTCAGAGAGAAATAGCTCATTTTGGGTTGTTAAGGTGGAATATTTTAGACTTCATTCTCAAGAAAACATATTTTGTGACTGTGACCATTATCTGTCTACCCATTCTTAAAAAAAAAAAAAAAAAAGTACAAATTAAATCCCTTCATATTTCATGAACATAGATAGCTATGTAGAGAAAAGGGGTCCAAGTAACATAGAGAGAACATGTCTGAAAGTCTAATATCCCCTCTATTTTAACAAGGGGATTCCCATCACCAAACCATTAGTTGAAACATACCATAAATAGGGGCAAAACTCTGCAAACAGTTAAAGGTACTGTAAGGAGAAAGTGCTCTGAGTGAACCCTTTAAAGTTCAGAGGAGAAAGATCTCCATTTTGCATAGCAAAGGACTAGTCCTAATTGATTGCTGTCAGCAGAAACAGGTAGGCAGACAGCACAAAAGTGAAAAACAGCTGAATAATGGGAACAACATTCAGAATTCCAGGAGAGAAAATATCTTATAAAAATTAATGTAAGATATATGAGGAGATACACCCACCAAACTCAGATATGAATCTGCACAGACACTGCTTCTGTGTGCCTCTTTTACAAGAGCTGCAGCACATTATCAGTTTTGACTGACACCTGAAGAAGAAGCATACCCCATAAATGATAGTTCCACATGAGAAAAACGGCAGTTATCTTGGCATTTATTTCTACATTTGTTGTTGGACCAGCTCAATTTGTTAAGTTACAGATCCAGACTGTCTGGATTTTAGTATCAGTCCAGGCCCTGCAAAAACACTGGTCCCTCCCTGAAGCAGCCTTGCAGAAATCCTCTTTCAATAGCAAATATGTTTCTATAAATCAGTACAAAAGTAAAACAGAAGAAGAGCATTCTACTAAACTGTAGCTTTCTTATTAATTCTCTTCTTATGAGCTTTCTTTAAAAAGGAGCACAGAAAGCAAAAGAGCTGTTTGCTTGTAATATAGTACATCCTAATACATAAATTTTCATTAATACCAAGACAATCTCCAATGACGTGCTTGCTTTTTTCTATCTTTTTTTTAGCTGAAAGCAATGGAACATTAAGAAAAGTGGGAAATGCAGTAACTGCTGCAACAGTGAAGGTTTTCTTTTTCTTTAAAAGGGAAACTATTTTTGACAGATTTCAAATATTATTATATTAGGAAAAAAGAAGAAAATGTCCTTTGGACTCCTCGTATTCCTGAAGCAATTACAGTAATTCTATTAATGTGTTATGAGATGCTTTTCTGATTTGATCCAACATAATTGTACCAAATTGCTAGCATTTTCAGATTTCAGTCTCTAGTTTCCACTTAAAAGGCTAAGATTTCAGTGTATAGCTTTTCATCGTCTCTGGTTTTCTTATGTGGGAGTCACCTCTTGGCTATCTGCAGAGAAATATTCCCATGTTCTGTGAACATAGATAGTGTGGCTAGCATATGCTTTTGTGTATCAGATAAAACAAATCTCCCCATGAGGCCAACTGAAGATGCCAGCCACATTTTCATTGCCTATCGTAATTGATACCATCACCGAAGCCTTTTCTTGTCATCAAACACAGGGTCTTAAATAAGTCTTAATAAATAGTGGACTCTCAATTACTTGCTCTGAATTTATCACTGTGCACAGTTTTCATTCCTGTTTGCAGGGTTTAATGCAGGTATAAGCTGCATTCAGTCCAAGATACTTGCAATTGTCAGAGGACATGGAGAAAAAAAATTCCCACATACCCTTAGGTAGTATTTCCTGAGACTTTTCTCCTGGTTAGCCTTCTTGCTGCTTGCTGCTGTATCACCTCAGAGAGTGAGGAGCACTCCTCACAATCTTTACAGTCTTTTCTGTGGAGGACTTCAGCTTTATGCAGATGTTTTATCTACCCTGCCATCTGATCTTAAACTGCCAGCCGACCTAAGGAGGGTAGGGCTGCAGTACCAGAAACATTTTGAAAGTTTACAGCTTTGTGTGGATTTAGAGATGAGGACAGCAAAAGATATGGAGGCTTTGCTGTGTCTCCTATTCAGAACATATCAACAATTTCCAGCATTTTTATGATCTCACTGGTGGTATAGAGCTGGAAGATCAGAGTCTAGATTGCAAATCAATCAATTGTCACTTCTTTTGATGATACAGCCCCAGCGCACAAATATCCTGAGCCCAAATATGTGATGTTCAAGCTGATGCAATTTGGATGAGTCACCATCCCTCGAGGGTGATGTGATGTGTAGATGTGGTACTTAGAGACATGATTTAGTGATGGACTTGACAGTGTTAGGTTAAAGGTTGGATGTGATGATGTTAGAGGTCTCTTCCAACTTTAACGATTCTCTGATTCTTTGTGAGGTAACTACCTACTCTAACTATATATCAATATTGCCACAATGTCCATGAAACCACATTTATTCCCTGTTTTGCTCTAGTCTCTGATTATTAGATCAGCTTTGCTGTATGCCATCTCACCATGTGCTTATCCCCTCATCCCAGCACCTCTCATAATCACACTCAAGAGAAAGATTGATTAGCATTGGACATAACTCTTCACCCACTTCCTGACTCACAAAATTTATGCCTTGCCAGTGAAATGCCGGAGCAGACCCACTGTGTATTTTAGGTCAATTGGTCCCTGGAGGAGAACATATGGGGAAGGGAAGATTCTGGGCAAAGGTAGCAGAAAAACATGGACTGGGAAGTAGCCTTTGTGCAGTAACTTTCCACCTGGCATACATTTCCCTCAGAACGGGTCTTAACAGCCTGATAATACGGAGTTACTGTGGTGCAGTAGACCCTCTTTCCATTGAAGGTCTTGTCCTACAGACCCTTTTGCCTAAAGGTTTTCTTTTATCCCTGATATTGTGAAGAGTTTTTTTGGGTATTGTAATCTGGAAAGACTTTAGTAATTAAGTAATTCTTTCATAATTTTTAGATTGCACATTTGGTATTTCCTTGGCTCCCTGACTACTAATGTTTACCATGCCAAATAGCTCCCTTTTTGAAATGTTCTTTGTGGCATTCAGCTGTACTCTCTATTGTGGTCTGAAAGAATCTGGACCATGTTACTTGTCATCAGAAACGCATCCAGGATTTTCTAGGATTTGGGAGAGTTCGAATTTGAGACTCAGGTTTTGCCTGTTAGACTGATCCCTAGGTGCCAAAGGGAAAGTCTGAGTTTACAGCAGCTGCTGTTCAAAGTTTGACAGTATTTAAAGTAGATGTTTCAGGCCTAACTCTGCTTGTTATATTTCCCAAAGCTTTCCAGCCATTGTGCATTCTGTGCTATAATAACCAATGCTCTAGCACTCGACTGCACTACTTATAATGCTCCCAGTGCTACTTGACTCTGCTACTAAAAATGCACCTGATGATAATGCCACTTGCCCACTACTTCCTAATGCACCACTGGTTGGCTCATTACTGGATGCCTGGAGGCAAAGTGAACTGTTCCAGTCTTTCTCTCCACCTTGGCAAAGATAAGGGTAGCATAATAAATACCATTCAGCCATTTGATTTCCCAGTTCCACTGAGTTCACGCATTTGGAATAGGTTGTAAATTCTCTTGAACACAATCACTCGTAGATTATCACTGATGCACATACACTGAACTTTGTGCTCTTTATTTCAAAACAAGGACTGTCTTCAGCTCAGCAGCTCAGCTCAGCTGCTTTCCCATTTTCACGTGCAATAGATTGTATCTTTAACAAATTATTAATGTTCCTATTACAAACTGATTTGATTTATATTTTTTGCTGCTAGCAATGGTCTAATTATTTTTGTATTAATGTGTGGTCATAATGATAATTGTCCTCAATTTACACACTGACTAAGCATTTACTTTCACAGATTTGGAGATTGTGAGATTACTGATGAGAAAAAGCAGAGAATGTAGAAGTTTAATATAATTAGTTGTATGGGAAGTCTCTAATAAGGAACCATAAAAACTCAATTTTCATTGAAAGGATCATTTTACTCAGTATGGTTTCTGTGTTGGTTTATGAGTTTTTTGTTTCTCTTTTTTTTTTTTTTCCCTAGAAGCAGAACAAGCTGATCTTACTGTCACAGTTATTTTATTTGATCAGTCTATTTATATGTGCTTTGTAGATTTTTGGTTTGAGCAATAATATGTAAAGGCTAGTGAACCATTTTAAGGACTAAGACCTAACTGTTCTGTACATCTTATGATATTTGAGGGAGAATAAGAGATCCTGGCCCTGCCATTTTCCACAGAGCCAGGATTTGCTTTTGGATTGGCAAGATACACATAGGTGTGTAAAGCATCCGCCAGGGAGAAAAGGGTGGATAAGATAACCACAAAATAAACAAATTATCGCAGAAGAAGTCTGAGCTTGCTAACAGCTTGCCCATTGTCTGTAAGCCCTGTAGGTTTCACCAGGGAGTCATGTTGTAAATAGTGATTTGACAGTAATTATGTGGATTTGTGAAGGAAATGTTTGCCATGCATATTGAAGGTGGCAAGTTAAAACCTGAGCTCATCACCTGAAGGTCTTTTTGTAGTTAATAGAAAGACACAAACATCTGTAAAGAGGAATTCATCTGGTCTTTGCTAGATTTCTGTCTGAGGCTGAGTACTTCCTGGCAGGTGTTTACTGCACGCCATTAACTCCAAAGAAAGCAAGAATTAGACTCTATTTAGACAATAGGAGTTTAGATGCCTAATTTACAAGGTATAAATCCTACCCATAGAGGGTTTATATTACCCTCCTTCACTAATAAAATAGGGTAAAAAAACAGTGAAAGGGAGTGGGTTTTTTTAATAACTTCCAAGCAAAACACAACTGCACTACTGGAGCACAGAAGAATTCAGCTCACTGTTCTGTCTCCATGAGAATATTTTTCTTCTCCATAAGGATAAAAAAAATTTAAAAAAAGCTTTTAGGGAAATTGTTATTAATTCCAAATAAGAAGGGTACATTATACCAGCTAAATAGTCTGAAATCATTCATGGCTGTAAACATTCTGCAGAAAGATATTAAAAATTTTTGTGCAAGAAACCCTATTTTAGCAGGTTTTATATATTGTTAATATATTTGCTTATGTTCACCTATAAATTCATAATGGTAGATTTTCAAAACTGCAGATTTTCATCATGTAACATCAGAACAATAGTATTTAGGAAAAAAGTGCAATCTGTGAAAGAGCGAGTAGTTGTTGTAACACAACTCCATTAATTAGAAACATAGTTTGACAAGTTATAACCCTTCTTCCTAATTTTAATTCTACCTGGTAGATCTGTAGGAATGAGTTATTAATGCTGATATTCTGAAATGCCACTTAGGTCTTGTGTAATCAAAGAACTGTATTCTCTCAGAACACAAAGGAACCTCTAGTGTGAATTTGTAATTAACGTGCTGAAGGGAATGTTTCCACCCATGTACTGAACAGAGTTGTTGGGGCTAATAAACAAACACAATGGATTCATCCTTTCAACGTGATCAAAGAATACATAAAGATACAGGCACATGTAATTTTGGGAAGTGTGGAGACATTGCTTAGCATAAAATTATATCACAAGAAGGATGTTAGATCCATGTTTTTGTATATGAGCAATTTCCAGAAGAGATACAAAAACATTTTGCTTAGGCTGGCAGAAAGATGCTGTGTGTATTAGACAAAACATGGGGTAGAACATTTGGTACAAATGAAACCTGGTACCACTTTCTACCTATTGGAAAGATTGGGAAGACTCCTAAACTAAAAGGTCTCTTTCTAAGTAATGCAAAACATTAGGAAGAAAAAATACCTTTTATCAGATGAACAAAACAGGCAGCTTTCCAGGCACAATAGTCTTTAGATCCATTCAGGCTCGTGAGTCTGTCTTGCTTGGGGGATTTTTTGGATTTTTTTTCAGTGTGTGTTAGTTAGTAATAAAACATATTGGTCCATACAAAATTTGCTTTGTTTATGTCCTTAGGACACTGTGGTTACTATGTATGTGGCCCCAATGGCTGCCTTAAGCAGACTAACCAAAGGCATAGATTTTCCTTAGTTATGTCTCAGTAAAATATAACTCAAGCACAAAAATCACTGATGTTTTTATCAAAAGGTGTGCCATGGCCAGGGGGTGGCCTCATTTAGCTATCTCACAGTAAGAATGGTATAAAAATGCAAGAGGCTCGCCTGTAAGATTTGAGAGTAGGGTGGCTACTCTTGTTAGCAGATATCCTGCTGACAGAAATAGCCATCGTTTTTGAACAAAGATACAGTCCAAAAGTGCTGTTGTGCAGCAGCACTTTCTCATAACAGGCTGCTGCATTTCTGTAATCACAACAAGAGGAAGGGGCCTTGTTTTTATAGGATAATTACTATAGGTTAGTTATTACTGCTTAATAACTTATGTTTATGATTTAGGCTAGAAACAAAATTTTGGTATATTTGGAGATGTATGAGAAACCATACCATTGAGGTTTCTGGTTATTTTTAATATTTTTTCCCATGGATACTTGGTTATTGCCAACATTTGCAGAAAAAAGAATTTCCAGACTTAAAAATCCAGTTTCTCCCCCTGAATAAAAACAAAACAAAACATTTCAAAACAAAAACAAAACAAAATTATTCTAGAAGTCATATTTAGTTCTCTTAACTCTTGACCATTGCGCCAAAGCCTGGGGATATTATTTGTCTTTAAAATATCTACAAGTTATCAAATTAAGAAATCTATAACATAACACATTCTGGAAACAGGGAAATCTGATAAGTTCTACTTGTAGATGAACAATCAACAAAGGCCTCAAAAGTAAAAAAGTATTAGAAAACCTCAATAAATGCGCATCTATCTATCTATCTATCTATCTATCTATCTATCTATCTCCCACAAAGTTAGCTAGATAGTTTCTTAGTGAATTTATTTTTTCCCCGATGTAGAGCCTTTTATCACAGAATCTTAACACCTAACAATCTAAACAACATGCAAACTGAAGAAGCTGATAAAATACTTGACTGGAACACTGCAAATCTTCCTATTTTGTGCTATGTTTGCAAGCTCATGCATGAATGCCCTCCCCCAGCTTTCGTTTGTTAAGATAGCGAGGATAAATGAGGAAATATATATTTTGTGACTTGAACTGAAAGTGCAGAAATATTTCCAGTGTTGCACACTGCAATTTATTTTTTATTTTTTAACATAAAGTTTTATGGTAATGAGGGGAATTCATGGACATTGCTTTCTCTGATTTCCAAACCTGATTTTATTTATTAATAATTCTGAAATGTCATGAAGCCTCAATTTGCTATATATGACATTACTTCTGAAAAGGAAGTCGTGTGGATTGTTAAATTATCAATGCAATTGGTTTATCATTGAAAGTAAAGAGACCTGAAAGCAGAGAGAAGCCTTGGGGAATTAATAGTAAATCTAATCAGGTAAAAAAGCATTTGTAAATCTCAATGCATCTTCATGTTATTTTTCTTTGTGGTAACCATATTTTCAGAAAAATTGTTGTGGTACTGTGTGGCAAAACTAAGAACAGTCATTTTTTATTCTCTAGCAGGATATACTACATATGTATACGTACTCCTTCTCTCTCTCCCTCCTTCCTGTTCTCACTTTCTGAACTATATTGATTTTTTGCTAATTTTGTAGGATCCCATAATGGCCTTTCTTCAGCAGAACTCACTCTGAAAGTCGCATTCAACTCCTGATATTAAATGCAGAATAAGGACCACCTTTCTGAAAAAAGCCAGTATTCCAACTTTGAACACCTCCAAATTCTGTATATTTTCAGTTTGGGAGCCTACACCAAGTGAATAAACTGGCTGGCTGGTGTCCTGTATGCCACCAGAAGGGCTCAGGCTGCAAGGCAAAAATGTCCACCAACTCTTTGTTGGTTTTTTTTTTCCTTTCCTACCTGTTCTCTGGCCTCTCTCAGGCTTCAGCAGTTATGTACCACAGAGTCAACTTCACACCAGTAGAGAAAAAGAACCTTCTTCAAACAGTTTTGCCATCTGTGAGATCTGTTTATAAGTCATTTACCTCTGCTGTTCTAAACCCATCAGCTGTTATGCACATGGATAATTTTATGGACTGGGCTATATCCTTGAATGGGTAGAGGCACACTCTGACAGTTAAGCTACGTAAATGCCAAACTGTTTGCAGCAAGAAGGCTTTAGCCTTTAGGATTTTCTGGCAGGGACTATGTAAAATGAATGCTTTTTTATGGTTCTCTGCACATGCCCTCAATTTTATTTAACATCCCACTTGTCCCAGTTTATAAATGTTCACCTTGTACAGTGGTGGATACATCTCACTCAGGGGCCAAGTGAATGTGGCATCAGGAGTCTTGGGATTTTGGACCGCCTAATGAGCCCAGGTGAAATTGGAACAAATCCAGAAGCTATAGGTGGACATGAGGGAAATGAAAGAGTTGGAAAATTCTTGTTTGGCCCTGTTGTTATTATTCATGTGCAGGGAGAAAAGATGTGTGTCTGTGACAATTGCAGTGGTGCTTATCAGCAAGGAAGGTGTTTCTAAAACAAAGATTAAAAAATGGCATTTCCCGTTCATAAAATTATATCAATTCTATCTAGTTTTTATGGTACATGTAAATTATGTTTTGGATTTGATATAATCTACAAAAATATGATTAATTTTTTTTTCTGTTTTATTTCATTCTATCATCCATTATGAGATGACATCCCTGAACTGAAAAGCCATATTCATGAATAAATAGTCTCATATTTTCAATAACTGCTTTGAAAAAGAAGGGTTTTATCCAGACACTGAGGCAAAAGCTTCAATAAAATTTCCTTTCTCTGCAAATAAGATAGTCATCTTTGGAGTTTGCAGTCTCCACTCAGTGCACACCATTTGCACAAAGCTGTGTTACCTCCTACAGAGCTTTGCTCTCAGGACCTGCCTTTCATCAGTTGTTCTCCACTCTGCATTTATCTTTCCTTTCTGTACTGACAACACAGAGCTAGATCACCCCCTCCAGAGGCAAACCCAACATCTGTAGGATGAATGTCTAGCTGAGGTCACCCTGCACAGTGCTTCCAGCATCTCTCCAGGCAGGGTGGTCCACGCAAGGGTATATATTTTTATGCCTGCCTGTTTGTGCCTATTTGTAAGACTGGAGATCAGCAGGCTTCAGGGGAAAGATAACACAGCTTCAGTTTGCTGTTTCCTAGGAGATTCCGTCTAGAGGAATAAGGGCTGCTGAGCCTCTTTGGAAATCCTGATCCCTGACTGAACTAGCAAGACCTGCTCACACGTGGCTCCCCCTTAGAAAGCCTGGCACTGCTGGGGCTGCCTTGAGGGGATGTCTTGGAGCTCAGTGTATCCTGCTGAGACAACTCAACTCCTCAGGCATGGACCAGGGACTACTCAGGAGAGAGAATGGCACACAAATTCTGGAATAATCTGGAGGCAGCGACTCTAGTTTGTGGTAAAGATATAGCTAGAGCCAAGCCATACTTGCTCTGTCTGAGAAAGGTATTAGAAATAGCCCAATAAAACCTCCTAATCTTACATTAGTTGTATATGAAGATTAAGGACACCTTTTGAATTATATATTAAATATATGGAGATGAATGAAAAGAATAGAATGGCCTGTGAATTAGCAAGTGGATTGCATCTAACTGAACTTAGATAACTGAGCTTGTCTAAAGAGATTGTTTTAGCACTTAATATACTTGGACTCAATGTGCATGCAAAATAATTGCATATTGGCAATAAAAGGTAGATTAACACAAGTTCATAGTGTGTGAACTACAAAAAAATTCTAAAGTAAAAATAAATCATTGGCTGTAATGCCTCAAGAATCTGAATCAGACCAAATGTTATGGAAAATATCAGCAATATCTTGAATACAAGATATAGGAAAGCGTTAATGTTTATTTCAAGAAATACAAATGTAGCAGACATTGACAATATGGAAGATGATCAGAATATCACATGGGAAGAAATGGATAGGCTTTAGAACTGGGACAAGGTATGTGATTTAATTAGTTTGAAATGCAAGGTAATGAACATAGGGAGCAATGAGAATTTCTTCAATCAAAAGACCCACTGGTTGAAACAGGAAGACTTAGGGGTATTAGTCAGTCAAAGAATTATTATGCACCACCTAGGTGCATGTAGCAGTAAAAAATGGAAATACAATTCTCAGATGTATCCAGTGAGGCTTTTGCAAAACGAAAGCATTAAGTATTAATTATAAGTTGCACTGTTGAGACATTATCTGGTACGGAGTTTAGAATTCCAGTCATAAAAACTCAACAAGTTAAACTCCTAATGGAGCAGGTGAAAAGAGGAAAAGAGTTAATAGCAGTGCTGGAGGAACAAAAAGCCTGTTTTGTGGCCAAATCTTACAAAAATTTTTAACATAACAAAATTTTAAAAAAGAGTACTTTTGGTTTATTTGTGTAAAGATATGATAAAAGCTGATAAAAGTAAAAGAATGCCTATTAAAGGTAAGGGACAATTTTGACCTAAATAGGACTTAATAAATGTGATATCAAAATTGGAGAAAAATATATTCTACAAAAATCTTATAATAGAGGTAGCAGTAGCAGAAAACCTGAATTAGTTTAAATGCTTAATGTGATCAGTGAAAATGATTTGATAATGAGATTGATTATGATGAAAGAAAGCTGGAGATGGAAAAGTGTCCCAGAGCAAAAGAATTCACATTGAATTTGGGAAAATGAAGCCAAAAAAGATCTGGTTTTACTGAGACCTATCTTGTCCTTATGTATATGGACCTGGTCTGTTGAAATCTAAGTAATATTTAACTGGACAAAGCAGCAAACAATGAGCAATGAGACGAAAACTTGCAGAAGACTAAGTAACAGAAAGGATAAAAATGCTGAAGAAATTATCCGATGTGAAATTTTCACTGTAGTTTCCTATGTTCACATCAGTGGCATGTATGGTTGTATACCTGTATGTAGATCTCCCTCTGTGCTGTTTTACCAGCCCAAGCTGACTATCAGGGCTCTGTAGGCATCACTCCCTATCCAGGGGCTGTCTGTCTGCTGGTCTGAGGGCCAGCTCACAGTGTCTGTCTGTCCATGTTCCCACTTTGCTGGCCTGACTGCTCAGTGACCATGCTGGGCAGGACACTGCCCCATGCCTGCCCTGCCACCCTGGATCCCCTTCCCGTGCAAGTGGCCCTGGCATTAGCAACTCTGACACTAAACGGAGTTCATAATTTCTTTGAGGGGAAAGATATTTTATTGTCTGGAAACCTAGGAAGACTTTGCTGTTGTTCTTTTTTAATCTGTACATCTAGTTTTGCTCAGTGTTGAGGGGCATCAGGAGGGCTGTTCAGCAAGGAGTCTGGACCTAGGTAGGATATGGAGAGAAGCCCAGGAGCTGGGAAGAACTCTGGAACTCTCTTTGGCAGCTGCCTGCCAGGTCAATACTTGATGTCTTCTGTCAATACCAAGCCATAAAATATCTAAGCACATGAAATCCAGGTGGTTTCTTCTGAGCATGCAATCTGAACCTGTTAGAATTGCTGGAGACACAAGCACTTCACAACAATATGCTGAAGCTCTCCCTGGCATGCAGAAGTGCTGAAAACAATCCGAGTGCTGATAAAGTGCTGGTGGATATATCAGGGCTAGCAGAGAACACTGCAATTCTCAAAAGCTGAGATGGTGTGTGTCCTGTGTGTTTTAAATTTTGATTTGAATATTCCACATAGCTCTATTTGGTCCAGGCTCCCCTGCAGTATTTATTTCAGCAAAAGCAGTACAGAAATGATTCACATTCCTGGGTAATTTCCCTCTGTACTGTCGCACAAAAGAGGGATAGGCAGTTAATTTTCCTTTGCACCAACCAATGCTTGAGACCAATGAACTTAAAATAAAGATATTTTTTACTTCTTCTCTTTCTTTTTTCCCTCCTGGAGTGTAATAAAATAAATTGTATTTGTGCAAATAAACAGTGTATTTCTATAGCATTTTCCCAGTCCAAAGTTTTTTATCAGAGTGCCTTTTTTATTTTTTTTTCCCCCCAGTGAAGATATACAGGATTATCCTGGTGTATTAGAGACCCCACCCCAGAATTCCTGTATGTGGACTACTATAATGGGTTCCACATAGACCAAAGAGAATTCTGAGCATTCTGGAAATATTTTAGTGAATTCTCCAAAAGTGAAGTCTCTTCTAAATAAGAAGTTACTGAGGTCTCAGTAAAGTAACTTTTATGAATCAATATATTTAATTTTTCTGAATTCCCACTTGTTTATCTGTTTTTATTTGAATGCACTGATCATATGTTAGTGTTTGATTTATATTAATAAAAATGGTAATTGGATGATAGTGAAAAAGGGAAAGAGGAGCCAACATAGAAAGAAAAATGCTGCAGGGGAAGCAAAAGATCAAGAGAGTTGCATCCATTTCCTGTTAAGTTCTTCAGGAGCGTTTACACTGATTTCACTGAGCTTTAGCTCAGTGTGGAAAAAAGTCCTTAGAGGAAAAAAAGACTGAGGTTCATTAGTGGCTTTTATTAAATAAAACTTATTACCATCAAAATTACAGTCCCACCTTCCAAAGAGCTACGTGGAAAGAGAAAACAGGAATGTTACTTAGAGTTTGTTGGGATGTTTTTGTTGTTTGGGATTTGTTTGTTGGGTGAGTTTTTTGTGCTTTTTTTTTTGTTTCTTTGATTGCTTATTTGCATGTTTTATTGTGTTTTAATTTTTTTTTTTTTAATGCAAATACTTTGAAACCAAAGCTCTTTTTCCTCAGAATTGCAGGAATGCCTGTGTTGAAGAGGATCACTCAGTTTATTTACTTGAGTCAGAATAAGAGACTATGAAGTTCCCACGAGCTGAAGGAAGGACACAAGTCCTATTTCTACCTCCTGTACCTGATTTCATAGTTAATATGTTCCCTGACACATTACATGATTATGAACATGGATGTGGGTATGATCTGGGGCAGCCCTGAGTGTGAAGGACAGAGGAGCCATTATTCCATTCACAGGAAGAAAGCTTCCTAGCTGCGGGGCTGCTGACTTTGCCTTGTCACTTCCCCTCACGGCCAGAGAACAGACAGTTTGACTCATTTTATACACTAGTATAGACATGCCCTGTGAGTTCTGAAAACTAAATGTTTTACCATTTAGAAGGCTTTTCTGCATTCTTGCTGCCAAAACTCCTGCCTGTTTTTAAATTGGCATAACATTAATCATTTCAACATAGCAAATGCTTTGCTAGGACTGAAGGTAGTGTCCCCTGGCACTGAATCATTTTCAACATCGCTTCTTCTGTCTTCTGTCAGCCCTTACAGAGTGTCATTTTCCTAATAAATTAATTTATTATTTAGAATTCACAGAAGTAAAATATGAATAGCGTAGAATGAAGCAGACAAACAAACAAGAAAGGATGAAAACTGAAAATTGTTTGGGAATACATTTTGAAGTAAATGGATTTTAAAATACCCTCTTGCTTGTAGTGTTGCTTGAAAAGCAGTGACAACACCAATATCTCAACAAATACAGAGCAAATCATGCTATAAAATAACAGTGGCGTTTTTATGTCTTCTAGATTCATGGGTGGAAAGGGGGATCTGCATGACGAGGAGTTTCAGAGTGTGGAGTGAGTGACTGACTGATATTACCTCTCATATTACATGGTGAGTCATCCTAATGGAGAGGGTGTATCTACTTAGCTTTTAGTTTGAGTTTTGCAACACAAAGACCTCAGAGACAAGGATTTCTTCAGGCTTTAGAGTAATTTTCCCTTTGTGTATGTACATGTACACCTTTGATTAAGTGAGAAAGGTGGTTTTTGAGGGTGAAAGGTGCCAAGCACCTACTTTTGTCTCCTTGACTTCATTCTGTTCCTCTAAACCTCGGCCTTAGGTAGATACATACACACTCTGCAGTTTTGTAAGGCAATGATCCAGGGCAGTGCTGGATGACCTTGTCTCCCACTGGAGTCAGGGGTCCTGTACATACAGCATGGCACTAATGCCACGAGTAGTCTGATTGCAGAGAAATACATGCACAATGGGATCAGCCCCATGGAGCCCCTTGACTCACAGGGACAGAGGGGTCCCTTGGAGGAATCAGCCCTGAAGGTCTGGAGTTGTTGGTATTGCCACTGACAGACATTGAGAACAGGAACAGAGGGAGGGAGGGAGAGAGGGAGAGAGGGGGAAAGGAAGGCAGGAAGGCAGGAAGGCAGGAAGGAAGGCAGGAAGGAAGGCAGGAAGGCAGGCAGGAAGGAAGGAAGGAAGGAAGGAAGGAAGGAAGGAAGGAAGGAAGGAAGGAAGGAAGGAAGGAAGGAAGGAAGGAAGGAAGGAAGGAAGGAAGGAAGGAAGGAAGGAAGGAAGGAAGGCGTAGGGCTTCAGAACATCATGGTGATAGAAGAAAGGACCATCTATTGCCTATTCCCTGTAAAGGGAATAAGGCTGCAGAAAGGCCATAAAGCTGCCCTCTACAAACAGCAGCTTAAGCGACAGCCGTGCAAGTCAGCTCAGACAAGTGTTCTCAGGTCCCATTTTATGGGAAGCAGATAATGATAAATTGAATGAAGCAGGTGAATTGGTGGGAGAGAATGATGGAAGAAACAACAGGCAATGGGGCAAAATAGTCCTGCAACTGTCTCTGCTTTGTCTCCTTTTTCCAGCAGCTGCACTTGAGGAAAGATATGACTTAGGTCTCAGTAGAAATGGTAAAGGCTGAGTATTATTTTGCATTTATGTTTTTAAACTCCTTTCTCGTTTTCTCTCTTTTTTTTTCTTTTAGTTGACCCGAGCCTCAAATTCTCAATGATCTTTTTAATATCTGAGGAAAATAAGCAAAGCACTTACACTTGTATCAGTATAAATGAAAGCTATTTCTTTGGATTTTTATTTGTTATCTTTTTGTAGGTATTATTTTATAATTTAATTTCTCTTTTAATCCTGCTTTGTTTCACTTGGCAGCTGCAGCAATAATTTCTAGCTTCTGGCAAGGAAAACAGATGAGCAAATATTCTGTCTTGAAGTTAAATGCATTGCTGCAGCAACAGGCCTCTCCAGCTTTCCAGCTACCATGAATCCTGAGCCTACTCTTAAACTGGTAAGTCAGCAGCCATGCCAGCACAATACATTGCCAGAATTGTTCAATCAGGCCAGTCTATATTGATTTATTTTTAAATGTATTCAGCATCAGTTCCTCTGTTTTCTGTCAGTTAGCGATACTGTCACTGCTTTGATTCACCACCCCTTCTACTGAAAATCGTACGAACACATTATCAAGCGGCCAGTGCACCTTGGTTTTGAGGCTGACAATACAGGATCAATGTCCCAGGGGTTCAACCCTGAATTTCAATAATTCAATTAAATTCCTTGAATACTGGATTCAGCCAGATCGATTCCACATTGCTTGCATGTTCACGTACAAGGCATCCTCCACAGAGAACCTGCATATAGTCCCCTTGTCGGTGTATAACAAAGGGAAAAGAGAAGATATTGAACTGGAGGAAAGATAATCAAGCATTGAACCTGCTGAGCCTAACAGTAAAAAACTGTTCAGGAGAATTCTGCAGCAGCGGAAGCCACTGGAGAATACTGTATGTAAAATTGGGGTCCTATTAAAAATGTATAAACATATCCAGGATTAGGTTTTAAAGCTTTTGCTACAGGTATGAAATGAGCTTAACTTAGAACTCCTAGGTTCCCTCTAGGCTCATTTACAACTAACCAAGGGAAAAAATAAACTCTTTTATTGCTTGAATAATTCTATGCTACCTATAACAGTAGTTAATAGTTAATAAGGATTTATGCCTCTCATAACTGAGAGGTGTATCTAGATTCTACAAGTGGATATATACAGATGCTAGAAATTCATCACCCATACTTTGTTCAAAAACAATATAGGACGAAAGAAGAAGAAAGAAAGAGCCTTTGCAAGGAATAAGTTGTGACTACACAGAAAGACTTTTCAAAGAATGCCCAATCTTCCAGGCCCAGCCCCAGACGTCTATGGAGCTGTTCCTTTGGATGCAGAAGCTTACGATACCATACCCTCCATCCTGCATGGTACCCTGCATCAATAGTTATTCAGGCCAGGTGTAGGTGTAACACCTCCCTTCCACCTAGCAGCTGCTGCAAATCGATAGCTTCAGGATGTGCTGACTAGTGATAAATGCTCCTCCTTAATCTGCAGCTGGAAGTTTCTTGGGACCCTCATTACTTCTTGGTGGATGTTTGTCCAACATCCAGAATGAGAAGTTATGTTTTTATTTTAAGCTGTTGCCCTTGTGTAATGGAAGGAGGTAAAATAGCAGTAAATGATAGTAATAACACTGTGAAATTAACTTCTCAAACAACAGAAAGTCTGCCATGATTAGACGTTCTATATGTTTTGGAGAGGATATTTTTCCTTATGGTCTAATTCACTGGCAATTTTTCATTGACTACAAAGTGACAAGTCAGTCCTCTTTAAAAAAAAAATTACTGGGAACTCAGTTAAGAACAAATTCCAATTGTTTCTTATTAAGTGTTACGATTATTGAACATTTAAACAAAACATCAAATAAGGTTTTGTGATAAATGGGCCATATAGGAATTAGCATAGTAATACCCTGGAAAGTAGTAATTTATAGGACTTCTGGTATCAATAGCCAGCCCTAGAATAGCCAGCAACAGAAACAAAAGATCACTTTAATTTTCAAAGGAGAATTTTTATTTTTTTTAATCAACTAAGCAGTTTCCATTTTATAGGTTTCCTTCATGACTATTCTATTTCTTATTAATTTATTTGTTATAGTAACAGACAGAGACACATTCTGAGCTATTTCAAAAACACTCAGAAACCTCCCAAAATTATTTTTATAGAACATGAATGAGGATCAATGAAAGCTGTAAAGGATAGAGGTTGGAGTGCATACCATTATGAGATGGGTAAAGCCATTTACATAAACAAAAATGAGCAATGTTATGTAAAAACTGTGTAATAGTTTCAGCTTAAAATTTTATTAACACGATGAAGGGGAGCAGGATAAATAGATGGCTATTTTGTTCTTTTAAAAATAAAAAAATACTTTTCAAGAATGCAGTCTGATTTCTACCTTGAGAAAGTAGTCATACTTTTTTTATAAAGCTTTATTCCTTTTGTTGACATCTTCTCAAACCAGAAAGAAATTTTCATTGATAATATCTCTAGAGACACCATTTTAATATCTTTTGACAGTGAGGACCTTCCCTCTGACTAGCTGGCTTATGTGGGATAAGCCTCCATTCTATACCCTCATTCATCCTACCGGGGTTTTTTTCATTTCAATCATTATTTCACTCGTGCAGGGACTTTTTAAAATCCATGTCTCTTCTTATTTGTATCCCACAAACTGAATTTTAATGTTAATGCTAGTAATAATACTTGTTTGAATACAATTTCAGGATCAGTCCCCTACTATACCAGTGCAGCGATGGTTCATTATACAAATATGCTTGTGACACAGTGTTGTCCTTTGTGGCTGAAGCAGAGCTAATCCAATTAATTTGTTCATGAAAGACAAGCTGGTTTTAAAACAGGGTCTAGCACAAAGAGGAAAGGACAGTGTTTTATTAACTTTCTCCCTTGTCTCAAGACATATTTATTGCTTTCTGCTCAAGCAGAAATAATAAAAGCCTAAGAGTACAACCACTTGCATGAAAAATCTTTCAGCTCTTGTGCATGTAAATAGATTGGACTTTTGATTGAAAATACTCTATGCATTTCTTGAGGCTTAAACTTTAAAATGCCTAATTTGGAAAGATACTAGTATGTGCAAAAGAGTGACTTTCCTAATACATGGCAGCAACATTATTAATTAAAGCAGAGGACACTGCAAGGATATGTCAAAGCAAAATAACCCTCAGCTAGCAGAAACAGACTGAGCTATAGGTCAATTTTATTGTGTTGTAGAGGCAGACAGTGTTTTTCACATTGCATTACCAGAGATACCAGTGAGATACTCAAGGCAGGTTTTTCTAAAAAGAGAGACCACCTGGAAAGCCTCAGTAGTCACATGTATAACTTATGTGATGGATCAAGGATATTTCATCTTACTCCATTAAAAACACTCTACCAGTGATGATGGACTTTATGTGTCTTTGAAATAAAAGTTGAAGCAAGCAAAATGGAGTGAAAGGGTGAGTGTGCATTTACATGTCACAAAGGGACAACATGTATTAGCAATTACTCTGCTGAGAGACCCGTGAATTTGAGTTGCAAGCTCACAGTCATGGAAGATACTCCCCTTCTGGGTGCTGAGCATGTACTCTGACTGGGCTGAAAACCTCCAGGAGGATGCTGTTAATGAAAGTGCTATTCTTGGCCCTGAAGACATATTATCTGGCAGAAATTTCTTTCCCTCTGTGTTATGACACTAATAGTCATTAGCAGGTTTAAAAAGCTTTACATACTCTAGCAAGGGAGGAGGCAGCAAGGTAGCTGCCTTGGTATATACTAGGTCAGGAGTTGGAGCAGTATTCTCAAAAGTATTATTGCATTTAGAGATGGGGTCATGCTCAGAGAGTTTTATTGTCTGTCTAAAACAGCTGCTTTGAGAAGTATTTGTCCAGTTATGAGCAAACTGGCTTCTCTAAGACTTGTCCTCCTTGACCTTTATATATTGCAGCTATAAACAGGACAGAACTTCACCTGCCTTTATTTGCCATGGGTACACTGATGCTCAAATACTTAGAAAACTCTCGTCAGGCAGAATCTGCACTTCTGTTGAGAACACATTACTGTCACACTAACAGGCTGTCCTGAGTTGTTCCATGGCACTGACTCATAATGCAGTCCAGTCTGGAATGGTGCTAATTAGCTGCTGCTGGAAACATTGATTGGCTGATGCATTGCTTTCAGGGAAAGTGTATGCAAACTCACAGTGCAGCCTGAAGTATGCAAGGTTCTGCTGTCGGGAGTATGATGTGGAGTCAGGTTGTTTTCTTATTATGAGCTTTTGACCTGTATTAAGTGAATATCATCAAAGATAATCCAATTGTAATACTCTTGTAGACTACTATGTGAATAGCCCAAATCTTCTTGATTTGGAGATAATAAAAGAAAAAGATTAGATTGCCTATATCTGGGCATGATACTCTGATTTAGAAAATAAAAGGAAACAAAACATTCTTACAATAAAATTATGATATACTCTGTCTGTGGAATATGAACATGAAAGTATTTACATGTTTTCACAAGTCACAACCAGAAACATGGCAAAGATGTGGAAGTTGAGGGATACATGAGATGCACAAGCCTCTGACTTGTCTCTGTGATGGTGCCACTTTTACTTGATGACCGATTGAGAAGACCCGATCATCAGAAACTGCTCACCTCTTACAGGTAGGCATTGCAACACATCTTGTAGGGGGCCACCTCTTTTTGGGACCACTTCAATGCCTGTGCATATTTTCTCTTGCTTGGCTGGCCTCAGTGTGATGGATGAAGTACACAGAAGTGACAATGCTGTACATACTATGCAAAATGTTTATCCAACCCTACAGCAGCCCTGTGCAGACTCAGTCCTGCCCGTGATTCTTTCCCCTTGTGCTCTCACCTGCGTCACTTGCTTTTCACTTACACTGCTGGCTGAGAGTCATCAAACATAGGTGACTGGACATTCATTTTCTCAGTGCCTCAACAGCAGCAAACTTGTCCAAAATTATGCAGCAATCCATTTTCCAACAAATGCGTCCCCTTTTCTCCTTCTGTGGCCAGGTTGTGCTTAAAGCTATTCCCTCTGCTACTAGCCTTATTTAGAACTTCAGAGATGAATACTGAGATGTAAAAAGTTGAGAAATATTTAAATGGTTATCCTGGTGTACCTCATCAGCATTTGTGAGGTAATCAATCTTATAGTTCAAGGAAGGTACTTTCCTCTTGGTTCATTGTATGCATCTTTTTTCTCTCTTTGTATTTTTTCATCTATAACAGTATCTTAGATCATTCATGTACAGATTTTTGTGATCATCTTTTTTGTAAATACTTTTTCCTGGGTCTACAAGTTTGGTTGGAGTGAAGAGTATATTTTACAGGAAGTATGGCCTGCAAGTTACAGAAGTTCCACCATGTTGCAAAATAAATTCTTCTTCCAATTGATAGCTTTATTTGTTAAAAATCACTTATTACTACTCTAAATTTGTCTAGATTAATTTCTAAACCAGTGGAAGATTTTTTATCATTGTTTGCTAGACAGAAATTTTTCCTGACGTGCATAGTAATCAAACCAACTCATAATATTTCCCACATACATTAACAGGACTCAGCTCTAGGCTCCTAGGAAAAGTGAGATTTTCTAGGTCTTAGGTAGCTCACATTTCCAATTTATAAACATCTTTTTTTGCAGACAACAGAGTTTTTATCTTTTTTTTCTTTTTTTCCTGTTTTATTGTTATTACTGGTTATATACTGTGGAATAAATAATTTGTGCTTCTTCTCAATATTGTTTTTTCATTTCATTACCTTGGCTGAGTATTTCTGAATACAGCTTGGGTTGTTTTTAACCAGGAGATCATGTTGGAAACACTGTCTCTTTATCGCTTCCAAAACCAGCACTTTTTCAAAACCATTCCTTCCTTCAACTCTGACCCAAATTCCATTTTCACAGATGCTTGTCCTTAAATTCAATTGTTTTAGAAAGCATGATGCCGAGATGATCTCATCTTTCTAAGTGAACTTGATTGCTCTGTCAAACTGACCTGTCCTTATCCTAATTTACCACTTTACTGCTTTTTTGTTATCTATAGACCTTATCATTAATGATATTTTCTTCCAGATCATTGATAACAATATTGACTAGTGTGTAGGCAAAAAGAGATCATGGTGACATGTTACTAAAAATACTCCTATTAGATGATGACTATCACCAGTTTTAATTCATTGAATATATACCTCAGTGAATTCTTTTGGTAATATATCAGATTTATTATTCAGAATGTGATGAACTTCTGGGTCAAATTATCTACTCTTAGATGTCTTTGTCATATTTGTGATCTCAGCAGAATATAGCTCCTGTCAGTGAGATCTGTTTCCAATTAAGCCCTACTGATTAGCATTAAAGGTACTAGGATTTCTTTTCATCCTGCATGTACCATATATCCACCCATCTATTAATGTTCCCCAGTGTGCCCTTGTGGGGTTATGTCTCCAAGAAGCTGATTTTAGGTTGAGATCACTTCCCCTTAGGTGAGTTTTCAGTGATGAAGTTGTAACACGGAACAGAATGTCAGGGGAGAAGTAGAGTGTGAGGGGAAGTAAGAACTGGGTAGAAGGGTTACATGACAGCGTATCCAGCACTCTGCCTTATTTTCATTCTGCTCCTTGCTGAGTTGTTTTGTTTGTTTGCTTTGTTGTGGGTTTCTTTGGTTGGCTGGAATTCTTTCCCCTATTAAAGGCTTTGTGGCTCTGGTGCTCTAGACTGAGACATTGGTGACACTTCAGGATTTTTTTCAATACTTTTCCTAATTCTCAATAGCCCACAAGAGTAGGTATGTCAGTACATGTGAATAGTAAACAACTTGCAATGGAGTAATTTTTCTTGAGGTACTGTGAGCTATATCATAGAGGTTTCATAGCTTAATGAAAACATTCAGTGCTTCTGCATAATTTTAACACCTCCCCATCCCCAATTAGCACTAAATATTACAGGCTCCTATAGGTTTTACATAGTAAACAATCTACAAAAAAACTGAATTGGAGTACTATTTTAGAAATTTGTTGTAGATGCTTTGCAGTACAAACATTTAATTTTAAAGACTTTTTGTTTCCCTACCCCCAGCCCCCCAGCTCTTAATAATCTGGCCCCAAACACCACCTCAAAATTACATTTCTGGCTTAGGAAAGCCAAGAGCCGCCACATATTGCTGGAGGCTGAGAAAACATCATTGTATGCTTGACCTATTTCACTTCTTTCTACTGGCATCTGTTGCTGGCCATTGTTGGAGATGAACTGTTGGGTATTTGGTTTAACCCAGTATATTGTCTAGTGGTCTCTATTTCTGCAATAATTAATACATATTCTTTGAGGGTACTGGCATATTAACTTTCTTCAACTTGACTGCACAAGTTTTAAACCCTGACCATTCAGGCTAAACATAGCACTGTAGCACTAAAGTAAATGTCTACATGTTGTGTGTTTTCCTTTTTTCTGTTGCTACAAATGCAGTGTTCGTTAAATACGGAAACACCCTACTTATATTGTATATTTCAGAAATCCACCTAACCTCAAATATACTCAAATTCTCTTCATCTTTCTGCCACACAGAATAGCTGTCATTTTTTCCGTATGTGTATTTTCAGAGAACAACAAAGTGGTTTTGGGATAAAAAGAACAACATAAAAGGTAGAAGGAAATTATAGAAAATATTATTTTATATTAATAGAGGGTGTCATTAGCTGCCAAGTTTCTTAGAACGCAACCTGAATAAAACACATGCTATTGAGTTAAAAGCAGTAGTACTTATTACACTGCTTTTACTATCCTTCAAAATCTATGGTTTTGTTCAGTTTAAATTACATTCTGGTGAATGTATATATGAGTGCAGTGATACCTCTAGGCCACAGTTTGAGGATACTTCCAGGTATCACGTAGTGAGACAATTGTAATGACATTCAAGTCACCCAAAAGCAGACTTTGAGAAAATTCAGATTAAGAAAGGCTTTAATTTGGCTGTTTATTTTTTTTTTTTCAGTAGCAGTAAACCCATCTGGTACAGTTCACTGTTCTTGTGCTATAGCCATCTGAAAACTGAAGCAAATTTGGTATAAGTTAAATGGATCTATAATTGAATAAAATAATATAAATTCTATTTTCTACGTCACTTGATTGAAGATATGCAAGCCATCAAGATACAAACACAGTCAGCAGGAAAACCACCAAATCAATAGAGCACACTTTAAAAGAAATGTAGCACAGTCACTGTCTCATGAGTGCTTTGCAGCCTATGCTATTGGCTTACAATAATACCTTTAGTACTCAGGCATACTGATCTAAGAGTGTGACACTGCCATGGATCTGTAGCTACCCACGTGTGGGCACTGACAAAAAGGGAAGTCTTAACACAGCAGTAGAAGCCACAGTGATGCAGTGAAATTGCTTTGTCAGTAATTTTTGACCATTCTCTTCAGAGAAAGGAATATGCAATATTCATTCTTTTCACATTTTCTCAAAATATTTTTCAGTATGCTGCTATGAGTGAAAACACTTCCCATTTCTACACTCTGACTTCAAAAGCCAGAGTGGAAAATGCAGCTGGACCTTCAAACCTGCCTCTCAAGCACACTGAAAGTGCCAGCAGAATGATTTCTTCACAATATAAAGATGTGATTTATGCTTCTACTCTCCTACTTTGCACCAGCAAGCATGCTGTGCTGTCGTTTGCTTTCATGCAAACTGTAATCTATACAAAATTCTCTGCTTTCATATTGGTAACTGAGGTACCTGTTTACTTCAAGCTTAGATGGAAGTAAAAAAAATAGAAGTCCATGAATGTGAAACACTGCACACAGGTTTATTTTCCTTCCTAGAAGCCTCATACAGAGTTAAAAGTGTGGCAGCCTGGCAGGAGGACAAGAATTTTAAGCTGTGCTTAATGTAATTAAAGCCAGTCAGACATAAACATGAGGTGGCTGTCCTGCAAATTGTTATAGACATTGATAATTACAGAATTGTATATGAATATATATGTCTGTGTTTTTATCAAACCTACAAGCTGCTTCACTGAAGACAATGTGGATCTATTTGTGTGACTAAGGTTCAGCTCTGCGGGTTCAGGGAGAGAGAACTGTGCTGTATCTTTTATTGATGGGAACTATGAGACATCTTTGTAATTTTAAAACAGCCTTTGGAAGAAAAGCAGAATCTATCACTAGCCAATACCAAATTTATTTTCTACTTTTTCTTCCTTTCTTTCAATCTTTCCCTCATCTCCAAGGCAGGAGGAGAAATCTTAATTTGGTGCACCACAAAAAAGAATATGTAGAATTTGGACGCAGCTTATTTCCTGTTTCTGTACCCTTTGCAGAATGGATCAGATTGGAAGGGACCACAGGGGGTCATCTGGTCCAACCTGCCTGCTCAAGCAGGGTCATCCCAGAGTACATGACATGGAACTGCATCCAGATGGTTCCTGAATATCTCCAGTGAGGGAGACCCCTCAACCCATTCCCTCTTGTGCTATCGCTTGGCACCACCAGAACAAACCTGGCTTCATCCTTTTGGCACTCTACCTTCAGATGCTGATAGATATGGATAAGATCCCCCTTCAGTCATCTCTCAAGGCTGAATAGGCCCAGCTTCCTCAGCCTTCCCTTAGTAATCTCTGTATCCCTCCCCTGGACCTGCTGCAGGAGCTCCATGTCTCTCTCGTGCTGAAGAGCCAGAACTGGACACAACACTCCACATGTGGCCTCAGCAGAGGGGCAGAATTCCCTCCCTCACCCTGTTGGCAATGCTCTTCCTAAAATAAAAAATTCTTATTATTCATGGCTAGGAAAAGAAAGAAATACTATGTCAAAAATTTTACTTCAAATATAAAAAAAAATCAAGAGATTCTGGTTATGCTGCAAAAGAGAACTTGATTCCCTCTTACTGGTAGGACAGTGTGTGTTGTTCTCAAAAGTATGGCTTTTTTAACACTAAGCAATAACTTTGTAGTCAAAAAGCTACAATAAATCGAACATTTAAAAATTGACCCTCCTCCAACAAGCACTCTAAGATTCTTTTCTTCACATCTTTTTTTTTTTGCCTTTGGAGCATTGCTTCCTTGGTTGCAGAGTAGCTCAACTTTGTCTACAAAAGAAATAGAAACTAGTTATATATGCAGAAGTACCTTACATATCATGTAGAGTTTCAACACTCTTTAATAAAAAAAGCTTAAATAAACCTGTCTCACTTTTAAGACAAGTTTTGCAGTGAAAAATGCTGCTCTCCTAGGTAAGTGCCTGGGTGGTTTTACTTTCCTTTTGGTTCTCAATGTTTGCTTCCTTCTCAAAAATATAGTGACATTAAATTTACTTTGTAATCAGCTATAAAAGTATGTTATTATTGAAGAGAAAGAACAATACCGGAAATGAAAATTTTAAACTGTAAGTTTTCTTTGAGTTGCAGTAATTCACTTGTGGAGAAAAAAAAATCTTAGCTCTATGTCCAATTCTTATATTCACATTTAATAAACTAATCATAAACCATATTAGAGCTGCTAGTTAATAATTGTAAATTATAATTTTTGAAGTAATTCAAATATTGTTTAGCTGTTTGCATAATGTGTATCTAATCACTTAGGGACCTGGTCCCTGACCATGCAATGCTAAAGTGTTTTATTTAATAATCAGAATTACAATGAAATCCAACAATTTATCTTGTGTTTCAAATAAGAACTCCAATTGCTTAGTGATCAAATGCAAAGTTTTAGATTTTATCTTCTCAACAGTCTTTTGCTGAAAGAGTTAAACTCACATATGACTAGAATAAAGGCTAAACAGATACTGCTCCCAGGCTAAAGAGAAGGCAAAAGAGAGTGAAAATAGCAGAAGAAAACAGAGCACCTGTATTACAAGTGCTTAAATGAGGAATCCAAATAACAAAGCATCTGGGCTGAGATCACTTCCAGAGACAATTGTAGGGCTTCACTGGTTTTATGGGTTCTCTGTTATTCTCTTACTCTTGAAGAGCAGTATCACTAGTGAATGGTGCCACTTTTTGCATAAAAGTTTTCTTGAGTAATCAGGTTTTGTCCTTTCACTTTGTCCTTTCAATCAGTAAGGATTTGAAAAAAGTAATGATGCTAAAATTTGCAATGCTTCTATAGAGCTTCAGTCACCACTAAGCCTCACTGAAAATTACGAGGCAAAAAGCACCTCTGAAAACGTAGTCTTACAATCTGGAATTGGAAGCAAATACTGAAGTATCAAATTTCTTGGATATTTCTGACAGCTTTAGCCCATTATTTAAATACTAATAACACAATATGAAAGCTAGAAGGGGAATTTGTGTTTTTGCCTCTTATTTTTTTTTTTTATTAATAATCTCCATTTGCCTGCTATACTGAAAGATTTAAAACAAGAGAGCAAACAAGTAGTGCCCGAAGACAGATTCCAAAGTAGTTTCCATTAACTTAAATGTGACTTGGTGGAATTTAGTACTTCTTAAAGTCAAACTATTTAATTAGTATGATACCGTGGTTCTGTGTACCTACATTTAAACTTGCACTTATGGAAGTGTTGTATCAGGACTAAGTTTGCATTTAAAGGTCTTTCTGTAAGTTGAGAAGACACAAGATTAAGATAATTAGCCAGCATATGTCTTTCTCACTGAGCAGCTAGGCTAAGCAATCTTTTCAGGTTTTTATTGTAGGAGAAATGTTTTCATTTTTCTTTGCCTTTAACAAATGGTCAAATATGAGAATTTAGTTATTTGAAGACTTACCAACAATTTTAGACCCTTTTGGTTTTACATCTTCTTCGTGCAAAACATTTTACTTAACTTGAAAGGAGAATTAGTAGGCAGTGATCTTGCAAGATTGAGATGTAGTCTAATTTCCACCATATGGTGTTTTTGTTTTTATCACCATCTTTGGAACAAAGGGTAAAACTTCCTATATTGTTTGGGGGTTTTTGAGAGGATTTAAACGGCTGACTTAAATCCTATAAGTTTTGTTCTTTTTTCCCTTTTTTTTTTTTTTTTAATTTTTTGTAGCTTTCACATATTCAACACTGCTTAAAAGACCCATTTTTAATTATGTGTAACCTTTGTAAAGCCTCTGGGTAAGGTCTACTCATTAATCTTCAGCATGACTAGCCTTGGGGGTGGTGGAATTTGTGCAGCCATGTATTAGGGGCTCAGAGACCACAGACTAGAAGTACAAAAGGGATAATTAAGCAATAGTATGAAAGAGAACAAAACTAATGGGATAGGATGATATTATGGTACATGCCAGGCAGTAGTAAGGACAAGGGAATGCAAATTCCTATAGATAAAAATAAAAAAATAAAGGAAGCGGTGCTTTTTTCGAAACAGAACCAATTTAATATTCTCATTTCTTAGTCAAGAACAGATAACCTTCATTAAATTAAATCTCAAACACTGTCATAGTCATGCAGCACAAACATAGGGTTAGTTTTTAATAGTGTGCCCCTATTTATCTTTTGTTTGTTTGTTGTTTTAACAAACAAGCTGCCTCACAGTAACTGTAAAAGGTACAAGTTAGAATATCTCAGTTTGTCTCAGCAGAAAACAACACTTGGATAAGTGTCAAGCTGCAACTAAGGGAAAAATCCTGCCCTTGGCCACCAGGCTGTGAAGAACCCCTGGCTGCTGGGCAGCTGCTCTGTGCTCATCTCAGCCCTCTGTGGGCTCACAATGTAGATGATCCTCAAGGGTCTGAGATGTGAGGCATTTTTGAGAAAGGAGACAGGGCCAGGATTCAAAACACTAGCTCTGATGAGGTTTTATGGCTTTTCCAACACCTCGGTGGGGAATTCTTTGGAATTGTGGAAGCTATTCTCTTTGCTGTTCCTAAAGGACAAGGTCCTGTCATCTGTTTGACTGCATGCTGAGAGAGGTGTCTAATTTTAAATTTATTAACTATTTCATTAAGTACAGGTTTCATGGAGTACAGGTCTCTCCATTGGTTTAGACACTTGCCTTGGCATCTTTCTCAGTCTGGTCTCCTCTGACCAGTCTCTAAAGTGGTAGCATTAAGTGGTGATTTTTTTCCCGGTTGCCTGCAAAAGTCCTCATCATTCTGTTGAGATATTTAGACTTGGCTTCAGGGATTGGGTTTCCTTTGAAGAAAATTTCATTTTATGCTTCTGTTTTTTGGTTTGTTTTTTTTTAATTACTGAATACAGCAAGACTGTCATGCATTCATAATCAGAAACATTATAACCAGTAAGTCCTGCACTGGGGAAGGATGGGGTAGGATAAAAAAGCCAAGCATTATCAACTTTTGGGTTTTTATATCCACTTTCACAACAAATGATGATTACTTTCCCGATGGTAAAGCTGTTTTTATCAAATGGTTACATGAGAACCTAATTTTTCACCATAAATAAAAATTAACTTTTAAAAGAGCTATCTCTAGCCTTTATGTTTTCATAAAAGTGAGGCAGCTGTTCAGAAGACCCAGCATGGCCACCTGTATCTCTGCCCCTGTGCATAGAAGCAAAAGTCACTATGATGGGTATGTAGTGATAGGACCAGGGGGAATGGTTTAAGTTGGCAGAGGGTAGGTTCAGATTGCATGTTAGGAAAAAATTCTTTGCTGTGAGGGTGGTGAGGCAGTGGCACAGGTTGCCCCAAGAAGGTGTAGATGCCCCATCCCTGGAAGTGTTAAGGGCAGGTTGAATGGAGCTCTGAGCAACCAGGTCTAGTGGAAAGTGTTCCTGCTCATGGCAGGGGCAGTGGAACTGGATAATCTTTAGGCTCTCTTCCAACCCAAACCATTCTGTGATTCTATTATGATTCCATGATCTCCAGCATACTGGAGTTATAATTTTGACAGTCCTTGCTTAAGGAAGGTTCAGTGAAATAGAAGCCTATTAGGAACTAATCCTATATCTGAACATGCATCTGGGTCACTTACTAACATTTCAAAGTTAATGTATTGCAGGAATTTTATTTTAAATTCTCAATGTATATAGAATATTTACACACTAAAGGGGAAAAAATGTCAAAAGGAATGTATTCCTGCTGTACCTCCCTATGTGTTTATCTAGCTAATTATGTAAGTATGGGAAAGTAGAAAAAAGGTTTGGAAAAAAATAAAGAGGAAAATAACCATAATGTTGAAAAGAATGCACTTTAGTTTGCCTTTCTCAGCGGTAAATACTATAATTGCAAATATAACTAAAGCTCCTTTTTAAAAGTGCAACAGAAATTGTGTAATGAGCTGGTAGAAGGACACTTCACCAGTTTGGAAGGGGTGGCCTGACACACAGTGTGGAAATAGTCAACTTTGAACAAAGAATAGATAGAAAATCTAATAAATCATACACTTCAGTTTGACAATGTCAACAAAATATAAAGGCTTAAATTTTTAAATTATTTTCTTTCTGCTTTACTTCTTGCAAGGGGCCTAGCTAACTATAGTAAGCAGACTGAGGACCAAATACTATCCTTTTTGTAATGGTTGAAATAGTCTCTCTGTTTCTTAAATAAATGTATAGGTTTTTTTAAGGTCAGCACCCAAGATTTTTACGATCCACATCTGAAACGCACATTAGTGAGGCACTCTTATTATGACAAAGTGATGTGAAAAAGTAGAATTATAGGGATAAAATAAGATTTTGTACAGTCATTTCTTAAAATTTCATTAAGGATGCAAACCTCATATACTGAGAAGTATCCAACTCCCTTGGTTTTGAATGTAGTCCAAAGTTTGTTGAATGTACTTACCTTCAAATAGTTGAACCAGAATGAAACCAATTTAACTACATAGAGAATCATTCCTCGGCTGTTGAAAAGATCAGTGTAAATAGGAATAACCCTTCTTCTCCTTTCTTCCCTTAACCCAGCACTTTTCATTCCTTAATGAGATAGACTACATGTGTAGGAGACCTACTTGTAGGATTTGCTTATCTTTCTCAGTCCTTCAGGGCTTCCAAGAGGAACTAAATCAAAGCTAATCAAACAAATTCTCACTAAATTTAACAAATAACTAGGAAGCCAGCATAATGGATGCAACCAATATGTGAACTTCAGATATAACTGTAAGACAATTATGGGAAAGAAAAGTAGGTCAGAAAAAACAAGGCAGAAAATGTTGTGTTTTTAAGCTGTATTTATTAGCTGTCTGGGTCAGCTACTTTATCTCTTTCTAATCATCTGTGTAAATAAGACTAGCAATGTCATATTCTTTCATTCCTGTGCTATGCTGACAATTTTCTTGCTTAATGAGATCAAATGTTTCTGGGTCCTACATATGTATACTCATTCTCCTCAACCCTTCAGGGCATCTTCCTTCCCATGATGAAAAAAATTGTCGAAGAATAATAAACAGTTTGTAGTGAATTCAGCAAATAAGTAGGATATGCATGCAGTGCTTTAAATTTTCAGTTATAATAAAATTACACTTGAAACGTGCAACATAGATCTCTGCTTGAGGTGCAGAATGTTATAAACCAGTGCGCTGGTCATTTATCCTGGAGTCTACATTGTTAGCTGTTGTATGTGGAATATTGGATTTAATAAATGCTTCTTTATTAACACAGTGATAAATACTGTGTTACCTTAAACAGAAGTAGTCTTTTTATCAATATCAACAAAATTGCTTATATTGATAAATGGTTACACTAATAAGTGGTTGTATTGATAAAAGCTTACAGTGAAGACTTCTAAAATGGACAATATGAAGCAAAATATAACAGTACTCGCCTCTGCACTTTTCCCACTTCCATGCAAAGCAGTTTACACATAACTTTCTTATAACTTATTTTCATGCTTTCCTCAAAGTAGTTACCTCACAGGTAGAGCAGCTTCTCTGATTCCCAGTCCAAAGAATTGAAAAAAACATAAAATATCATTCTCAACCCAAAGTCTTTTCAAGAATCTGGGGTAACATTCCCAGAACAAAAGGTCAAAACAATGCTTTATTTGCTTGGGGTGGAAGGGAAACAGAAGGCAAAATATTAAGACTCAGAGGCAGACTAAAATAACACAGAAACCAGTCAAAAATCCAGGAGCAGCAAGACTAGGACCACTCAGAGTTAATATTCCCACATAGATAGGCATAATCCTTCGGAGAAAGTAGGTTTGAGCAAATTTCTTAAGAACTCACTGTCTAAAAGACATGAATATCAGTATTATGGGATGCTGATATTATCATGGGAATGTTGAAATTGGGGGTGAAGAGAGGAGCTCTTAATCTAGCAGAGTAAACCAAATACCTTAAAAATCACAGAAGATGTGAGAAAAAAAGACTCAACTTTTCATTTTTAAATATTAATTCCTGGAAAGTGTCTGTAACTCTCTCCAATACATTTGGGGCACTTTTGCCACGAAAAATACTTCCGACCTTTGAGTTACTCATTGTAACATTCAGGCTGTTACATTTTTAGGTTTCTTAAGCACTGTCATCAAAGGCTGACTGGTTAATTAGACATTTCTCTGGCACATGAATGTCTTCTTGCTGTCCTTAGTCTACATTTTTGATTTTTTTTAACCACTTTCCATTCACATGGATTAGTTAAATACATAAAAAGAGAATGATTTGTCTCTGATGATGCTAATTAAGTTAATACATATTTCATTATCACATTTTATATGTACCTTTTAAAGTAGTTTTACCCACTCAGATGCTTAATGACTGTGACTCCTAGATCTTGACCTAAGTTCTCACTCTGGGTTTGCCTCCCTCTGCTTGGTTTAGCAAGGTGATGCAGAATTCTGACATCTCCTTGTTAGATTGCTGCCAGTCTAAACTTTACAAGTCCATGTGTGATCTACTGTCCTGCCCTGTGACTGCTTTCACCCCTCCTCTTTTTCTTCTGTCACTGTCACCTCCATCATCACACTCTTGATCTAAGAACTCTATAAATAACCCATTTATTCTCTTTAAGACTTCTTTCTCTGTGGATTTGTACAGGTGCACCACTTCCAAAGGTCTCTGTTTTCCTCATTCAAATTATTTTCAGACAGTGGATTAGTCACCCTAAGGACTTTTTACAGTCATTGAGACAAAAAGGTGTATGCAGAAATTGACTCACTTCTATTTTAAATGTCTACTTTAAGTTTAGATTAATTAACCATAAGTAGCACTTACAGGAAGGATTAGGTGGTCTGTTCAGACTTGGAAATACCAAATTTCTAGATTTAGAGCTTAAGACTTCTACTCCTGTTGTAATTTTGCTCAGTAAATAACTGGCCAAATTTATTCACTGTTATACTTCTACAAGTTATGGTAAATATATTTGTTCTGGGTTAGCAATATTGTTGCTGCCCCACCTCAGCAGAACAATCCCTTTTCTGTAACCATGGGAAGATTTTTTTGCTGTTAGATTTCTTTCTACAATGCACCCTTTCATTTTGACTCCTTGACCATAGATGAGCCAGAATTATGAGTTGCCATGGCTGGGGTGATGACATAAGTTCAGATATGTGGAAGACATAACCAGTTAATAATATCTTTCCTTCCCTGGGCTTACTCTAGACCTTTCATATCTGGGCAGCTATGACTTGTCAGAGCAGACTCTGTGTGGTTGACAGCAGGCTAATTGTTTTGCTATTTAGCATTGATAAATTAAAGCAAGATATAATGCATATTAGTATTAACTTATTAAAATTATAGGCTTTTCTGGGCAGTTGGGTGGCCAGGGATGTGGTGAGAAAACTGGCTGAGCTAACTGGTTCAAAGATCACTGGCACAAAGTCCAGCTGGAGGCCAGTCACCAGCTTTGTATCCCAGGGCTCAATACCAATTCTGATGCTGTGTAACACCTTCATTAATGACCTGGATGATGATGGGATCAAGTATGTAGCAGCAAGTTTGCAGAGGACACAAATCTGCGAGGAGTGGTTGATAGACAATATGCTTATATCCAGAGTGACCTACTCACACTGTTGGAATGGGCAGATGGGAATCTTATGCAGTTCATCAGTCTTGCATGGGGGAGGAAAAACTCCATGCACCAATACATGCCATGGGGACACAAATTGGAGATGAGTTTTGCAGAATAGGGCCTGGGGGTCCTGGGGGGCGACAGGCTGCCCATGAGCCAACAATGTCCAAAGCAAACAGGTACCTTAGGGGGATGCTGCCAGCAGACCTAAGGTGATGAGTCTCCCGAGACCCATGTGGAATGACTGGTCCAGTTTGGGGCTTCCCTGCACAAGAGAGACAAGGACATACTGTGGAGGATCTGGGGAATCTGAGGTGATCAGGGAACTGAAGCCTCTGCTCATATGAGGAAAGGCTGAGAGTGTTAAGACTGAGCAGCCTGGACATAAGAAGGCTTAGGGGATCTTATCAAAGTGTATAAACACATACCTTGAGGTAAAGAAGAAGGCATAGCTAGACTTTAGACAGGGGCACACAGTGGCAGGGCAAGAGGTAATGATCATAAATCAAAACACATTAAATTCCTTCCAAACACAAGAAAGCACTGGTTTTTACTGTGACAGTGCTCAAGCCTAGAGAGCTTGTATACTTACCATCTTTAAAGATGTTGAAAGCCTTTTTAGTCATGGTTCTGGGCAACCTAGTTTTTGAATATGCTGGGGATTGGATTAGATGATCTGTGTCAACCTCAACCATCCTGTCATTCTGCAAAATTGGAATAGGGTTTATTAAGTATAATACATGTAATACCTCAGTTGCCATGAAGGAATAGGCCATAAATTATGGTATATTAGTGGTATTTGGACATTTAATTTTTGTTGCAATTCAGATAATTACAAAGTTCCTGAAGCGTTAGTGTTAGAAATTGGCACAAATGGTTTGTGCAGGATGGTTTGTGCAACACCACTTAGAATACTTTCATTATTTTAATTTTCTGATACTTGATATATCAACATAGTTATTAATGCACATGCTTTTTTGAATTAGGGCTCTTGTCTTCTGCTAAAAGAGAAATAGACGTGATTTGTAGCTGTTATTAATGATGTGGAAATCGATCTTTTGAGTTGTGCGTGTCTTATTCAGAACCTGTTACTGTGGAGAGATGTAAGTGATAGTCTGGACAAAATTCTGTCAGATTTGTTTCTAGTGAAGCAGAACTGCACATTTTACTGAGCTTGCTTTTAATTTATAAGATTGGAACACAAAAGTTACCATCATGGCATATACAAATGCATGGCTGCTGCTTTTAACAAACACAGAGTAGGAAGGAGAAGATAAAGAGGAAACTTACAGATTCCTTACAAGGATGGATGCTTCCTCACAAGAGTTGAAATGATGAAGGAAGAAGAGGCACTGATCTCTTTTCTCTGGTAACCCGTGCCAGAACCCAAGAGAATGGCCTGAAGCTGTGTCAGGGGGTTTACATTGGACATCAGAGAAGGGTTTTTCACTCACAGGGTGGTTGGGCACTGGAAAAGGATCCCCAGGAAAGTGGTCACAGCACCAACCTGACAGAGTTCAAGAATCACTTGAATGATACTCTCACACATATGATGTGATTTTTGGGGTTGTTCTGTGCAGGGCCAGGAGCTGGACTTAATGGTCCTTTTGGGTCCCTTTTAGCTCAGGATATTCTGTGATTCTGTGATTCTCAGCTGTGGCACAGGAGGTTTTTATTTGCATCCTGATTGGTTTGTCAGCACCTAAGATCATATCTGAGGACTGGATTTTGACCACAATATTGAATTTATTATCTCCCACCCTATTTTGCTTGTAGTACACCTATAGATACAATAATGAAAGGAGTCCTTTCTGAACTAATCCACACAGTCTGTTGTAAAATCATTCACATCTCTCATCACAGGTCTGATGTTTATAATTAATCATGAGCAAAAGAAAATATATGCTTAAGTGCAAGGTCACTTTGAAATTGGATCTATACATACTACTCACCTGTGATTTAATGTCTCTGGCCCTATGACCCTCACCTTCCCTCTGTATGATCTCTGACTACTTGCATTGTTTCACAAATTAGATCCTGACTCATTGACTGACTTTTTTCCTGTCCTTGGGCAATATCAGTCTTTGGTGCCACCGAGTACCATTATTCTACAAATTAATAAAAACAAGACTATCAGATGGATATAGCCTATGGTTTGTGGCTGAACAGTTCACATTCTGTCTGGGAGAGGGTTCATGAGCTTTGTCTTTCTTTGTGCTCTTATGGCCTAATCTATAAATCTTTATTCATGTCCGCAGTGTCTTTAGCTGTGCAAGAACTGGGTTGCAGCAAACAAAGTTAAAAGGGATTTAAGATGATTTGTTGTTAGCCAAAATGTTTATGTTATTTAGATGTGAAATGCAATTAAATTAAGATGTATTTTGAATCTTAATACCTAAAATCTGAACTTTGAATCTGCAATTCTCACTTTTTCTGATGGTGGGTGGTGAGATCAAACAGGATTTCACCTTCTTGTGCATGAAATTGACCTCTTTTCTAATTAATGAGTGTGAGAATCTACAGAACTTGTGACTCATGAGGGCGTTTCATTTATTGGTGTATATAAAAGCATTCACAGCACTAAAGGATCATTCCAGATGAACTTAGGTGAATGTTTGGCAGAAAAATTCCTCCTAAATGAGCAGACCAGAACAGCACCATTAAATCACATCTCCTCTTCAACACTCCTCTGCAGCCTCATTCCTCATTGCATTTTAAAGACTTTGTGTTGCTGGACTTGATTGAGCACAGTACAGAGGCCACATTCATCCTGTGTACTTCACATACATAACCAACACAATTAAGTCAGAAGTGTGCTGTCTTTTGCTCTGTCTGTGGGTAACAGAGACAGGCACTTCTAGAAGAGAATCCAGACCTTGGGTGTACTAAATCACACTCTGGCATGGCCTATTCTCTTTATATAATAGAAATTAAGGTTAAGGGTGATGATGAAATGCCTGCTTCAGCTTTACATAGATGCCACAAGAGCTGCATAGTTAATAAGGCATTGGAGCTCATCCTCTGATCTTTTAAAACCCCAGATGCTGGGTAGTTACAGATGTTGGGGCAGATGTATGCTGTCCACCAGTTACAGATTTTGGGAACAGATGTGCATTGTCCATCAGTCAACAACACTGACTGCGAGGTGGAGCATCCCACATTGCCCTAATGGAGATAATGCATTGTAATGTGACAGTAGCTAGCCATGAATGAACAGTTCCCACAGATGTTCATACCTTCTCATGGTATTATTTTTTCTAATTCCTAGTGCAAAACTGCTTCATCTCATGATGAACCCCTCAAATATGTGGTTGAAATTCTTACTTGCAGCACTTTATCATGATCTTCAGTGGTTTTAGTTCTCAGGTCTTTCCTCTTGTTGATTTGCCTTCTCCATATCTTATACAGCTGGGTCAATTCTACATTAGTTACATTCAACATCTACTTTAAATTTGCAACCTAGATAGCCAGAATTCTGGCTATTACAGGGGCTTCCTCTTGGCATATTTTATTCACTGTTAAAAAAAGGTGTGAAGTTTTGGGTATTTTTTTTTTGTTTTGGTTTGCTTGTTTGCTTGTTTAAATATTGAGTCAAATATGGAAGTTGTATTTGTTGTGATATACTTATTTATTTATTATCTGAGAACAATCTGTACTCTGAAATACAGGAGGTCTGAATAGGTGTTGAAAAAGACCTCATCTTCTTCCCTCAATTCTGCTTTTTTTTCTTTTTTTAAGAATGAGTGCAGGGTTTGAGGTACTCTTTTAAAAACTGTCATCTTGCTAGAAGAAAATATTGGCCCTCTAGTAGATAAGAAGAGAGGGATTTATATGTTTTTTGGCTGCTGTTTACTGCAAAAGTCATCAGAGGTCAACATTCATCATACATGTAGGAACAAATTGTGTCATTTAGGGTATGTTTACACTCCTGGGTTGAGGTAAGTGCAAGAACTTTTGTTCATGCTCTGAGTTACAAGTAAAAAAACCTTTGAACTCTGGTCTTCTGGTCTTCAGTAAACCTTGTCTCTCCAAAGGAGTTATTATAACAGGGTTATATGGCTGCTGAGGTGAGGCTGAGGTAAGGAGAGTGACATGTGGTCATAAGCATCTGAGAGAGCAAACTCCTGAGGTGCCACTAGTTACTGTCACATACTGAATTTTTGACACTACACACAGTAGTCCTGTAGTCCTGTGTTCTTGATATGACAGCACAATTTATTAAATTGCTATAGAGGAAAGAAGGAAAGGAAAGGAAAGGAAAGGAAAGGAAAGGAAAGGAAAGGAAAGGAAAGGAAAGGAAAGGAAAGGAAAGGAAAGGAAAGGAAAGGAAAGGAAAGGAAAGGAAAGGAAAGGAAAGGAAAGGAAAGGAAAGGAAAGGAAAGGAAAGGAAAGGAAAGGAAAGGAAAGGAAAGGAAAGGAAAGGAAAGGAAAGGAAAGGAAAGGAAAGGAAAGGAAAGGAAAGGAAAGGAAAGGAAAGGAAAGGAAAGGAAAGGAAAGGAAAGGAAAGGAAAGGAAAGGAAAGGAAAGGAAAGGAAAGGAAAGGAAAGGAAAGGAAAGGAAAGGAAAGGAAAGGAAGGAAGGAAGGAAGGAAGGAAGGAAGGAAGGAAGGAAGGAAGGAAGGAAGGAAGGAAGGAAGAAAGAAAGAAAGAAAGAAAGAAAGAAAGAAAGAAAGAAAGAAAGAAAGAAAGAAAGAAAGAAAGAAAGAAAGAAAGAAAGAAAGAAAGAAAGAAAGAAAGAAAGAAAGAAAGAAAGAAAGAAAGAAAGAAAGAAAGAAAGAAAGAAAGAAAGAAAGAAAGAGAAAGAAAGGAAGAAAGAAAGAAAGAAAGAATATTTAGAGGGAAATTAGTACAGATCATTAAATAGTTAGGCACATGAGGGGCATACATACCATACATTTCAACCCTATAAATCAATGATATTTTTGTGAGTTAGAAACAACTCCATGAAATCTGTCCTATAATCTTCAGGCAACCTTTGGGCACTCACCTCTGACACAGCTGCAGCTAGAGACTGGAAAAGATTGACTGGTTTAAATAAAGTGTCATTCTCATCTTTTACAAAAGGTTTTAAGAGCAGCTACTTTATTTCATTTTCAACTGTTGTAATAAAAGTGACAAATAAAAAAACAAGACAGTAGTTCACATAAAACCTTTTAACATTGCTAGCTTTCTCCTTGCCAGTCAAATCTAAGTGGGAAAAGTCCCCATCAGGTAGCAGGTGCTCACTGAAGGATGTGGGTGCATAAAGCAGTGTATGGTGCTGATACTCCTTTCAGTTTATTGGAGGGTATGCAAGCTGTTAAATTTTCATAGAATGATGCTTTGACTTGGCATTTCTCCTTTCTTTCAATCATGCTAAATGATATTTTGTTAAATGGGGCCCACAGACATGATGAGTCTGTCACCACATAATTTCTAAAGTACAGCATAAATAATATTTTTTTATTGGAGCTAGACACAAACAATTTATTTCTTGTGCATGGTTAAATGGAAGTTGGTGTTTTAATTTTGGCTATATCCAGTTAGTAGTGTGGCCAGCATATTTGTCAGAAAAATCAAAAGCAGGTTTAACTTAACCATTTCTGCAATTACGGTATGGACTTCCCTAAAGAAAGAAAAATAAGTGTTTCAAGGAAGAAAGAGATCTGCAAATGCTTCTGTCAGGAAGTACTGCCTCAGTAGAGACAGGCTATTAGAGGTTTCTTGTCTCATAACTCTTGCTCTGCGGCTCAGTACTAAAATCTTCCTGGCAACTTTTTCTACTCTTATTACCTTTAAAGGAATGCAGCAAGTGGATTAAAAAGGTAGCTCACTTTTAGACGCACTAAATTTTGGAAAATTAGGATACACTTCAGGAGTGGCCCAACAAAGGTTATAGAATCCTAACATTTATTGACTTCTGATTCCCTGTTCTTAGTGGTCATTAAATGCATTGTTCAAACTGACTTCAGGTTATTCCACCTGGAGGTCATGTACACTGGTTTTAGACTAATAAAGTAGTCCTAAATACGATGCTTATAATTATTAGTTATTTATAGCTAATACTTAGAAGTATTTAAGTTAGATCAGTTTTCTTCATTGAATATCACCAAAGAATAATTGAGTTCTTTAACAGCTGAAAGTATCCATTCACTCTGCAGGCAACTTGTAGACTTACACTAACTTAAATATCTATTCTAAGGGTCTAAAAATAAGTGATTTATATGTCCTTGATTGTCCCTGGAAATATTTTTTTCTTAAAATTTTGCATCCAAATTAGGAATGCAGAAAATCTTGGTTGATTTTAACTATCCACATGCTTTATTTTCAGAGCATTTTTAATCCTTGGGACAAAACACTAGCAAGGATTATAACTGAATGATGTAAACTGAAACTTGGTGGAAAGGTTGAGAACTCTAAAGAAACAGGTGAAATCTCATTGCACTATTTCCTTAAAAATTGTATATCTCTTACTAATAAAAGGAATAGTTTACCTTTCTAATGATTTAAGTAATAAAATGATCCCTCCCTCTTCTCTTAACCTAAGTCACTAAGCTGGAAGGTGCTGTTAGCGACTTAATTACATAGCTTATAAAAGCTTATAAAAAACACTAAAAGAAAATGAAAATCACATGTAATTATCCCTAAATATTCCTATTAATTACAGTACACCTGCGAGTTATGTAGTCAGAGTTGTTAGATTTTTGTTGTTTTGCATTGCTCAGGAAGAATTTGAATTTTGGTTTGAATTTTCATCCCACAAAGCTCTTAAAAAGAAGGAAGGAATCAATGGAATTCTGTAGTACACAAGACTGAAATATGTAGGGAAGTCAAGTACAAGTATCTGCCTCAGAGAACAACCTTCAGCAATATTTCAGGGGACTTCTAGTCACATTGTATGCTCCCATTTGGCATGAACAACTGAAAGCTAGTGGCAGGTCACAGCTAAATAACTTGTGGACATGCTTGTCAATGTGGTATGTTTCAGAAAATTAATGGCAGAAGAGTGATGCTAAGAGAGAGAGTCATTAGATCATGTACTCCCAACTGGGACTACAGTTTTCAACTTTTGGTGTGTTTTCACTAAGAACATCAATTTTTCAAAACATCCTCGATGCTGGATGATAAAATAAATATTCAAGAAAGTAGATTTTAAGTTAGTCCTTAGTCCATATATTTTACATATTAAAGCAGGTGATTTCAAGACAGCTGTTGATCCACCAATTTACAACTAATTTCCATGTCAAGAAACTCAACGGAAAAATACACTGAGGAAGACAGAATATGAAGAAAGAGTGAAAAATAAGAGAATGGGAACCACTGGCCAGATGCTTTTGCTAGAGGATGCAATATCTGTCTGCAAGCAATTGAATTGTGTAAACACCTAGGACACACAGGATTTGCTTAGAGAGGTCCAAGGGAACATAACTAGAAACAACTTAATGAAAATGAACCAAGAAAAATAGAGGCTTTACATCAAAGAAACTTCCTGTGAGGTCTATTAGTCAATAGTAATCTCCCCGAGGAGGTATTGGGATCCCACCACGTAAATAATTTAATACTGTGCTGGATAAAGTACTCAAGAATACACTGTAGGAAACAATCATGTACTGATGGATGAACTACATGCCTGCATTGCACAGGTTGTCATGGATTTGAGGGGCAAGCTGCTCAGTGTGTAACAGGACTATGGTCTAAAAGGCTACATCAACTTTCCACCCTGCAACAAAAGACATTTTGGGTCTCAACATGCGCTGACCTGTGGTTTCCCCCTTCGGTAGTGTCTACAGAAGGAGGAATGTTATCCTCAAACTTACTGCCTTTTTTTTTTTTCCTGCAATGATAGATTGGTGAAATGTATTGTGGTGTCAGGTTATTCATGTTGTTAGTCTTTTAACACCTTTACACCAACTCAAAAAACTGATCCTTCAAAACTCAGTAAAATTCAGGAAAAACAGTACTTACAGGACTTGTTAAAAACGCTGGTAAATTTCCAAGTTATGTCCTGGACTTTCCAAGGCAATATTATCTATATTTTTAATATAGCCAGCTCTATGGTTCTAATATGAAAATTTCCATTTTGCATGTTTCCATCCCATGGGATTTATATTTATCATTGTACTAAAAAGATGCTGAATAAGTGTGGCTTCCACCCATTGTTTTCTATAGACAGTACATATCTATAAAGTTATTTTAATTACTAATATCTATTAGCAAAGATATGTTTTGACGTGGTCTAATTTAAACTACAAACGGACTTCTAAAATTCAGTCCTAGTCAGTCTTTTAGTAGAACTAAAAGTGTAGTGTATCTGACTTTCAAATAAAGTTTCAGTAAAACAAATATTGCACTGTTAGAGTGGCAGGATTTTTTGGCCTGCCACAGGGTTCTGCATTTTCTAGACTAACATGACCACTGGGGATCACATCAAGGTTGTGTTCAGTGCCTTCTGCTGCAGCAATCCCAGGCTGAAAAGATATGATTTTATGACTTTATGTAGACTCAGAGAATGGTGACTGCTATGACTGGGAGATCAGGCCTTGCAAATAAAACAAGCAAACTGAAGCACCACAAAAGCATATTTGCAATTCTAGTTCTGGAATACTTTTGGGAAGCAGTTTAATCACAATAGGAAGTATGTCCTCCACCTTGTAAAAGAAATAGCTAAAAATATTGATTGCAGAGGGTACATCCAAAGCCCCCAATGCAATTTAGTTCTTTGGTATAGTATTATCTGTGAGGAGATTGACCTACATCCTTTTCAGTTCTGAAAGAAAATTCTATCGTTTTGATATGGGCTGTTTTCTCTGGATGTACATTGCAAATGGAAGTAACAGATTACAAAAAAATGGACAATGGGTTGCTTTCTAGCATATGACATGGGCAGATATGTGCTTGTCCAACTCCAGGAGAGCAGGGCTCCATCATGTTCACATGCAACAAACTGAGAAGTGCTATCTCTCCAAATTTCTCCCCCTTTCTCCTTCTTTCTTGCAGCTTTTCTTGCTGAGCATGATGTCATATGACCTGGACTATCTCTTGGGTCAGCTGGGGCCAGTTGTCCCAGCTGTGTCCCCTCCCAGCCCCTTGGGCACCCCCAGCCACCTCACTATCAGGAGAGGTCGAAACCACAAAGGCCTTGATGCTGTGTAAGAAATGCTCAATGGTAGTTAAAACATCCCTGTGTAAACAACACTGTTAACAGTTTTGTTAACAAAATAAATCCAGAAATAGCGTGATATAAGCTTCCCTGAGGAAAATTAACTCTATCCAAGTCAAAATAGTACATCACTGTCTCAAATACCGTAAGAGTTTGGAATTGCAGTGATGTTACAGTAAGGGCAGATATGGCAAGAGAGTCTTTCTCATTCTCTATGTGAATTACAGAAGTTAATCCTTCCAGAAAATACTCTACAAAGATTGTGCTTCATTTTTTAAACCATCCTTTTATACTACAAACACGCAGTAATTTTGCTTAGATTTTATTATTACCTCCAGGTGAATTTGTAGCATGTTCAGAATATTCAGTAAAACATGGCAAATTTTCTCCAAGCCGGGTGATTTCTTTTTTTAGAGCTTGGCAAAACCAGTAAATTTCTGTACATTCCATCAAGTACTTGCAAATTTGGAAGTGAAATGGTATTTTGCCTCATGTTGTTTAATTTTGTATTTTACGGAAAATAGAGCACAAAGTTGAATTATATGAACAAAACTTAAACTGCTTATGTTTTAAAAAAACTTTATCTTTTTTTACAGAAGCATTTCTTGGTTTTATTTTCCTGGTAGATTAAAAAAGTTTTAGAAACTGAGATAGGCATTTCTTTGCCCTAGTTTTTTAAGTGTCCTCTAATGGTTACAGATCTACTTGTAAAACTCTTTCCTGATATGGGAAGAAAAGTCTATTTCTATGAGCAAGAGTTTGCAGGGTCAAGGCTTATAGTTATAGTGGAATACTCAGGCAGAACTAAATAACAAAGAATAAAGTGAAAAACACCAGTAAATTAAAATAAAGCTGGAATACACTCAATTAGCTAAATTACTATTGATATCTGTCATTATAAAGTACCCAGGGCTATATAATTTTCTTCTAATCCCCTAAATGCGCAACTAAGCAAGTGAGAGGACATATATTCTTACAACCCCCAGTGGAGACATTGAGATTATGCATGCTCTCACTAATTTAAAGAGGGACTTTCACACTGGGATACATTTTTAAAAGCGAACATTTAAATAAAAAGCAATTTAGTCTGCCTGTAATTGTGTTCCCCTTGCTGTTATTGCTAATTATTGAAGATATTTGTGCTTTAATGTGTGAACTTCTTTTTCTTTTTTTTTTTTTTAAATTTTGAACAACTCTGTTTCTGCTTTCACTCAATCCTGCTGAAATCACAGGATCAGAGTCTTTCTTTCGTGTTTTGGTTTATCAGTGTCAGTGTAGTGGGGTGACTTTGTCCAGACATCAGTTGCCCACCAAATCCACTCTATCATTCTCCTCCTCAGCTGTACAGGAAAGGGATAATATAATGAAAGGCTTATGGGTCAAGATAAGGACAGGGAGAAACCACTCACTATTAACTGTCATGGTAAAAACAGCTTGCCTTGGAGAAAATTAATTTATTTTCTTATCAATCAAATCAGAGAAGGGTAATGAAAAATAACCCCAAATCTTAAAACACCTTCTCCCACTCCTCCCTTCTTCCTAGGTACAGCTTCCCTCACAAATTTTCTCCCCTCAGTGGTGCAGAGGGGTGGGGAATGGCTCTTGTGATTTCTCATGTTCTGAGAATTAGTGAATCCTTTATCTCTTTGTTTGTCTCCGTATAAAGACTGGATGCTTTGTAGATCTGGTTCTATTAGCTCAAGTTACATACATGCTATTGGACTCAAAAGGGAGGAGATTATTTTTAATGTACAGTTAGCTAATTATCTACTGTCTGTTTCTGGCATTAGAGCAGTCTGGTATAAACTTTGACCTCACCATAGTGGAACTGAAAAGTGCTGAGATATTAATTAAAAATTATTAGACTTAGAGACATTCATTCTTATTTCATTGTATAATTTGTGTTTAATAAAAAATACCATCCATTTTCTCCATACAGACCAGAAAAGCAGAAAGACCATGTGATGAATTTAACCCTGTGATAAGAGTGTGGGTTTGTTAACATTCTCATCCAGACCATAGGCAGGCTTTGTTATTTTTTTAAATTATAATGTGAACTGTGAATTTGAAGCATGGCGGGCAACAAGTGACTCCTCAGCAGTTCAAGAAGAATTCCCATGCTGAGGATTCATCACATAGCTATCAACAGAGAGGTCTTGGCTCAAAGTTTCTGAGTGAATTGAAGTCCCAGCTGTGGGAGAGCTTGGGGTCCTCAGAATTATCAGGCCAAAGTTACCAGGTTACCCTTGTCCCCTGGCACGTGCCAGTCCAGTGATAGAAGGCTTGGCAAAATTCTTCTATTTTGAATTACTCACTGAGTTTCCCTTATTACTAGTCTGAAAGGTGGGAAGGATCTTATATTTTTCCAGTCATATGAGGGTTTTCAAATGTGGTTAATAGGATCAGAGAGCCTGGCTGTCCTCCAAATTAATATATCTGATGGCTGAATTTCAGAAAGCATATTTTTAATAAAATATCGCAAATATTTCCTGAGTTACCAGATATAGCAGTATGCTAGCATTCTTTTAAAGGCACAGGTACTGCACTTCTCAGGCAATTATATTGTCTTTTAATAAATTTAATTTTTAAAGTATGTATTTTATACCTTATTATCATGTATTATATACATACTTAAATGCTACACATCTGAGCAATTCCTCAATACATTTTTGCTAAAAATAATAATTTAATAAATCACCACATTTAAGTAAAGACACCTCATCTGGCCTTAGTTTTCTGCTACATTAGCCTCAGATCTGGCCTTTAGATTATTTCTTTATACTGCAACTATTTTATGCTTTTGGTTATGTGGCTTAGCAATTTCATGAACAAAGTAAATAAACAAGAATTAGGGAATGTGAAATGAAAAAATTATGTGGTATTAGATTAGAAATGGTCTGAAAACATTGGTTTTAGTACAAATCAGGAGTAAACTGGATAATTTCTTGCTATGTTTAGAAGTCCAGACTAGATATACTAGATGTAGATACACTTAGATCATAATTTTCTGGCGCTGGGGCTAACTGGCAAGGAACAGCTAGTATTTGCAATGAAGTCTTGTAGCCTCCAAGACAGAATAACTGCATCCAAACTACCTATTGGGAATGGTCTAGTTTTGGAATGGTTAGCTTCTGCCTAACTCCCAAATTGTGCCTGGGAATTATTTGAAAGAGCTCTAATTGGTACAAGCCAAAACTGTGCTAGCAACTGTTATAACAGCTTAGCAGATGATGTAGTTCCAGTCTGGGGATATTTCCTGGCTCTGTTTAGTTTCAAACCACTGACATAGTCTACAGATGCTGAAAACATAAATAGTTAAAAAAAGTGATTCAACAAACAGTAAAAAATACAAAGATATAAATAAAGTAGGGAGTATATATTATCTACAAATCCAAGAAGGAATTCTTTTTAAGCCACAAAGAGATCACGACTATAAGGATATCACTAAATGCTTACTTTAGTGTTACATTTGTCCCTGGGGATCATTTCTTGGCTATTCCCAAGACCAGAATATTAGGGTGCATTAGAAGAGGCAAATCTTTGATGTTTGGTTCAACAAATGCAGTGGCAGATGCAAATAGTGGATAGTGGTTGAACTGAAGGTGTTTCAGGTGAAAGGAGACTTTCTCAATACCAGGGCATATATTAGGCAAGAGGACAACATGAAGTTTAACTTTGAAAAAAGCAATCTATCCTAGACTCTTGGGAAATTCTGCTTGTGGTTGATTTATTGCATCCAGCATGCAAGATTGTGGAGCCAGGCTGATGTTGCAACAAAGTGCTGGGAAAATGAATTGTACCTACGCCATAGGAACAGAGCAGGAGACAAGATGTAGTAGGTGGTGTATGAGAGGGAATTAAAGGTTCATGGCAAATCTATGCCTGGAGCTCTAGAAAAGCAATTATAGAGGTGAGCTGATCACTTCCCCTTACAGATGAACTACTACAGCACATAACCTTGCCACTCTAATACTCTAAGGATTGTCTGTATGGAAAATATGAGATAACAAGAATATCTGGTGACTAAAGATATACAAAATATACCTAGTTTCTGAAAACACTGACATTTAACAGTCAGTCCTTTGAAAATGTAACAACGTTGGAAAGTGCACTCTTGGAAAGTCTCTCTGACTGTATACTCACATATATATGTATATATGTGTATATGTGTATGCATATAGCTACCTTTCTGTCTCCCTGTATATAAAATTTGCAGCCAAAACCCAAGAAGTTAATTGATATAGTATAATGTATTTTGAAAAGGTGGGATATTGTGCATCCCTTGGAATTGTGAAGACAACTCCAGAAAGCATTATTAAATAAAACAGTTAACTTGTATATTTTAAGGTAAATGTCACAGGCTTTTTTGTGTTAGATATGTATTTGCTTTTAGATCGAGGACTGTTTATTTTCTTACTAATGTTCTTTTCTACATTTAGCCATTTAGTTTTCTGATGAAAGAAAGTATCCTTGTTCTGCAGCCACAAGCACATCTGTGTTTTTGTGTAAATGACACTTCATGTAAAAAAAACCATCTTAGTGAGGGATTAAAACTGCAGATGAGTCTCTAGCAGATGAGGCCTGATTCTTCTTTGTCACTGCTGTAACACTCTTAAACTCAGTACAGCTCCACTAACCTAAAATCTGTGCACTTGTTACTAGAACTAGTCTCTCAAATGAAAACAGTGTCGCTTTATGATTCTTGTACTTTGAAAGATATTTATTCACTTCCTTGAAAAACAAGCAATGTATTCACTGTTGATCACTGTTGTTGGAGAGGAGCAGCAAGATTCAGCAGAAGCAGACTTGTCAAGTGCAGCTATTTTGCAGATTGCACATTTATATCCTGTGTTATATCCTACACATCCAGCTTTATGCTGCACAGAACTTAAGTTTGCTGTTCCAGATGTACCTCTCTTCGAAAATGACTGTAAATTTTTGCTGTGTTTACCTGGACATTTTAAACTGACAGTTATGAACAGATAATAAGTTGTTGCTCAGGGTGTGACAAGTGTTACTAACCAATCAGAGGTAAAATATCCATTGCTTTTAGGTGGATCAATATTAGCCTTCATCTCAATTGTATGATCTTGGATGTTGCAAGAGTGCATCTGTAACCACTTGCAAGAGGGACACTGCACATTCATTAAATCTGAGACAGCACCATTGCAATCAACTGAAACCCGAGATCCAATGAATACTTGAAACTGTAATTTCCAAATATCTTTCTTTTCTTAATTGAGTTTTGTTCCGCTGACAGACGAATGCACCCTCAGCTGAATTTGAATGGGGCTGCTGCAATAATCAGTGATTCCACTTGAATGAAAAAACCTGCAGCCTGGCTTTCTGCATGGTTATGTCTAAGAATGTCTCTCAGACAGACCCGACTCCTACTTTTCCTAATTAAAAGTGGTAATAACTGTTTTATTGGATCTAAATTACACTTTTATATGACAAACTTAATTTAAAGTGTGACCTATCAACTTAATGACATTTTGAGGCTGGGCACAACTATACATAAATTAGAAGAGAGCGAGATGCTTTGCAATAAAGAGGTAACGTGAAGAGGGGAAAAAAGCTCCAAAATACTAATGAAGGATAAAAGCACATCAAAACATTGTAGCTAACGAGGTTTGCAGTTTGGAGTGGAATCAGAGCTAACTCTGCAGAATATTGCTTACCATGCTAATGGCTAAAATAAAATATATGTAACTTTGAAGTTTCTGATAGGTGTGATTTGATTTCTGCAATATAAATGCAGGAAGTTTTAGAACTGGATTTGAAAATAAAGAATGAAAAGCTTCCCTTAGCTTTAGATTTCCAGCAAGAAAAGTGTATCCCTTTTTCATGTGCTTTTCATCCATGAATCTTTGAGCACTTTTTAAGTAGGCAGCTGAACACCCTCATCCACATTGTCCAGATGAGGGAGCTACTGAAACTGGACTAAATCTTGATGAATATTTGGAGTTACACCATAGAGCCTGATAATGTTACATTCAGAGAGGGATTGAGAAAATTTGTTGGGAGTGGCTTTCATTACATCTCAAGAACAGATGACAAGGACATTGCCTTTAAGAGTTAAATCTGTGAAAAGGATTCTGCTAGGTTCCTATTTCTGCAGAAGTTGTTATTTTTCCAGCTACACATCGATACTGTATCTTGATTAGTGAATCTCTGAAGATTTTCACAGAATTACAGAACAGCTGAGGTTGGAAGGCACATGTGGAAATCATCCAGTCCAATCCTCCTGCTCAAGCAGGGATCACCCAGGGCAGGCTGTGCAGAACCATTTCCAGCAGGGTTAGGAATGTCTCCAAGAAGATTCCACAACCTCTCTGACAGTGCTCAGTCACTCTCACAGGAAAAGGGCATTTTCTTCTGTTCAGATGGAATATTTCAGTTTGTGCTCGTGGCCTCCTGTCCTGAAGGAATGGCCTTCAATGGCCTTCTAACAGAACAGTGAAAACAGATTGATGAAGTGTATGTATCTCCCTGAGAAGACTAATCTGTCTTTTGTTTCTGTCAATGACAAGTTTACTGAATTTTTCAGGTAGGTTGAAACCATGAATAGGAGCTGAGGGAAACTATTGTGAAAAGCGTTGCCAAGATAGAACAAAGTTTCATATCACCTAACTGTTGCCATAAATTTTGAGCTTATGTGGGAATTTGTAAATTCGAACAAGCAAAATAATTGTATTCCTGATATGATCTGGGAGTAGTAATTAAGTTATTTAGAAAACAGAAAGGAAGCTAATCACTTATAGTGACACTTGGAGCTTTACAGAAGTTGTCTCTTACAGACCTTGAGGTCCTTTTCTTCTTTAGTCAGATCTTGTGTTCTCAGTCAATCAATATAAAAATAGTAAGCAAAAAAGAAAAAAAAAGGAGAAAGTATATGGTTTGTTTTTGGTCTCCACTATATGGTTGACTTCCTTGTTAATCTGGAATATATTCTTCTGAAACTTGGAAAATATTTTTTTATTACCCTTTTTAGTTTGGGGAGCACATAAACACACATATTCCCCTTCACATAATATGCAGGGAATTATCTCCCAGAAGAAGGAATACTTAAATTTCTTTCCTCTCAGTATTATCACATATTGAACTCCTGGTAACCAGCTTATCCAGAGGGTAGGTTTGCAAATTCTGGAATCAGTGGTTCCTTTCAAAAACTCCAATGAATCATGACTGTGGCAGCCTCACAGTTCAGTCCACATACATGGCCTGAAATATTTCACCAATAGCTCTGTTTTAGCTTGTCTTGAACAATTTCCTTATGGAAACATCATCAAGTTCAAGTTCTTTAGGCTTGCTTCTAAAGCTCTGACATCTAAATCCCTCTTTAATAACAACAGTTTGTACCAGACATCTTGGATTGACTTATGATGAAACTGAGATAATTAATACTCTCTTACTATTATTACTATCACCCAAATTCAACATGAGAAAAAAGTAATTAGAAGAATTCAAAAGCATCAGAGGGATGGGAAGTAATAGACATGTGACTTCACAAGATAATCAGAATAGGTAGGGTGAAAAGAGGCATTCTTATGGATTAAATTTGTAGTTACCAGTGTGTTGCTGCTTGCTATTTGAGCTCTCTAAAGATGTCTCACTATCTTAAATCTGTATCTTCAAGAATTTCCTATGAAAAAAAATATATTCTTCCCTTTATTTTATAAAGGACAACAAAGGATAAAAGTATATACAGCATTGGTGTGAACAACACATTGCCTGGGTTTGAAGGCAAATGTGGTTATTGGGATTGCCTGCAGGTAAATGCTGTGGAAAATAGGCTGCTGGGTGTTTTTGAGAGGAAAAAAAACCCAGGAGTGTTTTCTAGTTTTATGCACACCCTCTTTTCCTAGATTCCTGGGTTCCTTTTCAAGAAATGCATCATTTCAGTATGCCTGAAAGTTATTAAAAAGTTAAAAGTACAAAGGAAAGCCTAGACTTCATGATTTAGGACTTCTAAACTAGGATGGCAATGCCTACAGCATTAATGTGGAGTGATTCAAAGGTCTTGAAATCAATGATAAAACTTTGCTTACACCAGAAGGAATGTACTAGTTGAAATAACATTTGGGGGTTTGAGGGTTCTGTAGTCACTGTTGTATAAATATTTGGGGGTTTAATATATTTCTGTTTTGTCATGTTGTCTACTTTCTTTTATTACTTGTTTTCTTTGATTTATTTTCTAAAGGGAAAAAACAAATCAAGCATCACCCCACAATATTGCATGGAAAAGATACACATTTTGACTGTTCATGAGCCTGCAAAAATGACAAACTATGATTAATCTGAATTATGGGGCTAGCTGTGTTTCCCTAAACAATGTTTGAAGATTTCTTTGGGAAATTAAAGGTTTACTTCTGTTTTTACTAGTTGTAGTTGTTATTAACAATTTTTTATTCAAATATAGGAAAATATGTAAATTCTTGTGCATTAAAATGAAATTATCCATTCCCCCCACAAATTAACGTATTCAAATATCACCAAATGACTTTACATTCATCTCTGGAAAATGAGGGATCAGTTCTTCCTATACATAGTAAGACAATCCTAACAGTAGGATGTTTGAACACACTAGTAAATCAGGAAACAGGGAAATTTTATCAGAAGAAGAGTATCAGTATGAAGTGGAATTTGTATTGCTGTTCATTACATAAGCAGGAATCCCAGCTACCCAGCTGAGAAAAAGATTGAAAATAAAATGAAATGTAACAGATTTTTTTTTCCTGGAAAGCTTTGGAGACAAGAAAATGGAAAATAAATATGCATGCTTTTCTCTTTCTTTATATCCTTCTTGTTGATATGTTTGCACGTGTAGCTAGAAAGAGACCAGAAGAAAAAGAGTGAGGTAATGTGGATAATATCACACTTTCTTTAGTACACTTTAAGGAGGGCAATGCTGGCATTTGGTATAAGCAGATACTTATGCTCCTTATACTTATATGTAGTCCTTTGAAATAGCTGCAATGTCATGGAAACATAGCTTTTACTTTTTTTTGTATCTGGAATCAGCCCAAAATTAATGAGTAGTGACTGACCACTCAGTGGTCAGTAATGATGACAGACTGAAATTACAGTTCTTTACAGAGAAGCTATTTAATTTCAATGCACTTAAGTAAGAGGAATCCCTTGCAGACTGCTTATAACCTGTGGATTTGCAGCAAGAGTCCAGTGGTTTAGCCTTTCCTAGTGCGTTGGTATATCCATTTTGTAAGCACCTTTTGCTATTCAAGCAGCTCTGATGGAAGGAGGCACTTTACTCCATTCTTGGCTTATCAAGGAGGCAAATCCTATATCTCTAAGCGTGTGTGTGTGTATACAGTCCTACTGACTTCATATATATAAACTGTATATAGTACTTTGAATCTTTTTTTAAATTTCCAGATCAATTTCTGCAAGATTTATGACTAGGAATTACCACATAAATATATTTTTGTGTGTGTGTGTGTGTGTGTGTGTGCACATATATATATATAATTATACTTTCTAAGTGTTTGATGGTGCTAATCCATATATAGTAGGATTGATCAGAGCAATGAATATTAGTTTCCAGTGGAAACCATATTTCCTATTTACCTTTGTAAGTCTGTCTTACAGAACCTTGCAATGATTCATTGCCATGTGTTTGCTCCTTCACTCACTAGAGCAGCAATATGAAAATTTCTTCCATGATGCAATATTTTCCCTGGAGTTTCAAACAGTGTTTTGCTACCATAGCCAGATTTGGTTGTTTTGACAGTCATTTTACACTTGTCCATTTTAAAATACAGCCTTGGCATAGCTATTTTTCTGCAGTCTGGGAAAAATACAGTTAGAATACCACAATCTATTAATTTTGCTTCAGTAGATTGAATATTTTTCTTATGGTTTCCTTCTTCTTAATATCTTCTCCCAAAGAAACCCTCAGAAAACAGTTGGTTCAACAGTTACTTCAGTAGCTGAAAAAGCCTGCATTAACTGAATTTATCGATTATCAAGAAGCAATATTCACCCTGATATGAGGACATATATCCATGAGAGTAGTCATCTTTTCCTACCTTTTTGTGTGAATAGTGGTACTATGAGTCAGAATTATAGAAAACAGAGGGTTTTAGTTATTTTTTGAGGTTTTTTACTGAATCTTGTACAAGGGATAAAGTCGTTGGGGTCATGAAGGTGAAAACAACTAGTTATAAACGGAAAGGTAAATAATTCCAGTGACAGGTTATGAAAGATCCTAATGCCTGTCTAACATAGAATTATGAAAAGTATTGAAAACTGCTCACAAGATCTTGCCTAGGACATTATACATATGTAATGCATGATTGTCATTCATAAAAGGGTTACAACTTTTCCTTGTATTACTTTTTCAGGATGTGGAAGAAAGAACACCTGAGGAATCACACCTGGAAGGAGATCACCTAGAACGATGCCTTTTCTTTGAGCTACATCTTCTTGCAGGATTTCAGAGGAATGATTTTTTTTAAATGCTGAGATTTTTTCCCAGTACAGAAGAGATTGTCATAGTAAGTAGGATTTATGATTTACATAATCATAGAATTACAGAATAATTTAGTTTGGAAAGGACCAACAGAGTTCTACACTGATTCTTGTTCCAAAGAAATTAGCAGGTTCAACTATGCTTGGTTGATAAGGGCCCATTCTGGTTGAGGGTTTTTTTGGTCTGAGTAAAGTGTTCCTACAACCAGTCTTTCCATGCAGCTTTTTCCAGTGTTTGATCACCCTCATAGTAATGTTTTTCTTTCCCCACTTATATCTGTTCAAATAATCAACATATATATATATATATGTAGACTGCTGTGTGTGTTTGTATGGTGTGTGTTTGTGTGAACAAAGGAGTAAAAATTATAAATAATATTTAATTCTTGTTCTATCTACTCACAGACAGCAGCATAATCAGTCACAAAAGTAAGAGGATAAACTTTCATACTTACCTTTCAGTATAAGGCAATTGCTTTTATAAAATGACAGGTGAAATTCTGTAAAAAGCTGTTTATACATTATGATTGGGGGTTAGTATTCAGGTAGTGCATTTGACCTTCAGACTGAGAAACTATGTATGTGCAATTTAAGAGTTTCTTTTAGAAACTTAAAGATTACTTTCCCCTTAATTTGTGTTAATTTAAAATTGCTGGAAATGAGGTGAACCTTCGCACAAATCAAGATTGGTGTGACTTTTCATGTTGTCTTTGGTGGTGTCCTTCTTGTTAAACAGAAAATTCAGATTGACTGCAGCTAAAGATTAAACAGCTATATGATGATATTAAAAGCATTTTCAAGTGTTGTACTCAGACAAGTAAATACCCACAGAAAGCTGAAGGTGGCTTCTAAGTTGCTCTTCAATCCTCTAAGGTAAAAAACCAAAAAACCAAAATCATATGTGAATGTAAATTATTGTAAGAGAAGTGTCTTGTAATCTCACTGTGGCATTTGAAATACTCTGGGATAAGTGAAGTTACAACTTTGGAATGTATTGCAGGTTAAACTATTTGATTATTTTATTAAAATAAAGTCAGCATAACTGTACATATATTCGTGTATTTGCGTTGTTTTATTTCAGAAATCCTGTCCAATCCAAAAATTCTAAGATTCTGTTAAACCCAAACATACCTACAGCACTCTATGTAAACCAATATTCTTCAAAATAGGTTTCCACAAGTCCTAAGAACTCTTTTGCAACATGATGAAATTACCTGGTGTCTTCAGGGTCTCTAAAGAACTTTCTTACAACCTCCACTGAGTCTCTACCTGAGTTGCAAATGCCTGCCAGTCCTTTCTGAGAGTCATGAGAGTTTATTAAAGCTTGCAACAAGTTACTTCTAGCTAAAATGTCAGTGGTTAGTGCATAACTGTGTTAGGATAACTTATAGCCAGCTTGAAGAAATTTATGGTTTCTGTGTGAGGGGGTGAAATAAAATCTTATTATGCAAATTTGTTAAACCATATTTCATTTGAAAGTTTTTCCTCCTCTCATGATGAGCAGACTGAGCTAGAGACGTGGTACACCCCTTCCTGACACACTTGAACGTGACGGTCATATTGAATATTCACAGTCATTTTAATGTGTTCTTTTAATTTCCACAAATAAATGAAGTATTAAATACAAGAAGTGCAATGTGTGGGGGAAAAAAATTGACTGTGCATGACACAAAAAGGAAACCTTTAGTATATCTCATTATCTTGGATCTTTTTCACTTGTCTATTTTTTTTTTTTTACCTTCCCTTGATTATTTAAGAGTTTTATGCTTGCCATAATTCATCTGTAATATTTAATTGATTCCTCCAGTTGTCTCTTACTGCTGTGGGCATTCTAATCAATTAAGGATCTTCACTGAACTGCAGCTTTCTATTTTCCCTCTTTCATCTTTCATCTATTAAGTCTCTTGAGTGTGACTGCATGCCTACTTTTGTTTATGTATGGATATGCTTGTTTGTCCTCTGAACTTAAATCGGGTTGTTTAATTTCCTATATCTTAACATTGCTTATCTCCACCTGAATTTCTTCAAGATCCCATATTCTGAGGAGTTTGCTTTAATATCCAGATAACCAAAAAGCTGCTTGCACAGCATCCAACAGCATAAACAGTATTTCTGCAGTGTTTATCAGGCAATCTTGTGATATTATTGCATCGATATATCTATAATGATTCAGTGTCATAACCAATGTTATCATCAGGAAGCAAGCACCTAAATAATCCTCTAATATCCCATAAAGCCTTTCAGTGTATTTAATACTTTCTACATCTCTAAAATGCAACTGGATAGCTAAACTTCACAGTTTTTCTTCCTTTCTTGCAGATTGCTATTTCTTTTTCTCATCCCATCCCAAACGTATTTGAGAAACTAGCTTTTGATTGAATCTCTGTGTACTCCAGAGCTGCAAATTTCTAATTGTTAATGCCTTTACTATGAGGTTATTGTCCTTGACCTCTGGCATGCTGAATATTTAATCTTGAGGAGTCAGATTCACAGACATGCCTAACCTCTGGCCCCTGCATTTGAAAAATATTGCAATTATTATGAACGAGAACCAGAACAAATTCCATTAATATGGTCATCTTTTTATAACCAAGGAAGAGAAACAGACTTTGAGGATTAAGTAATTTGATGTTCTGCTGTGAGGTAATACAGTTTGTCTACCATAAATTTTCACTGGCAAAAATCATAGCATTTTTGCTTGCACTAAGGCGATAGATGTTGTGATTTTGCAATGTATGTACCATGAATTAAGGGGCAGTTTGCTTTACTGTTTTTCAAAGGGAACATGCAATTGCCATAACATACCAGAAAGCAGGTTATACTCTTCAAAAAATAAAGGGGTCATGGTGTTTCCTTCCCTCTTTAACACCTGGAGTCACAGGAGAGGCTCCACTTCTGAAAACACAAGGGCTTCCTAAGGCTTCTGATGGGACAACATTTTTGGGTAACATGTATTGCTCTATTTTTTTCTATATTTTATTCTTGCACACCTGTATTCAGGAATTCTCCAGGATGAAAGTATCTGAGGAGATTTAACTAGTTAACTTGAATTGGAATTTGCATTAGATCAAAGTCTAGGTCTTCTTCACTACCACTACATATATCTATATATATCTATTTTCTCTTCCTTAGCATCCCTAGAGAAACCTTAAAAATATTGTAATACCAAGCTGCTGGCTCAGGCTTTTTTTTTCTAGGGATGGCATTGAAATCCTTTCCTCTGGGGATTTCTGCTACTGTTAGCAATAAGAAAATTTATCTGATACTCTTTTTTTTTTTTTTTCTTCCTTTTCTTTATAATTGCTAAGCTGGTAAGAAATGATTCTTTTCTTCTTTTCCTCTGACTTATTTTTTCGCTCTGTTCTTTCTTTTGCTAAAGTAGTAGAGAACTCATGGGAGACAAGAAAAGACCTAAAAGACTTGTATTATTTGACTGGAGAATATGCTGCTTTTTTATTACTTCAGCATCTTAAGGAAAACATATTTATTTTACTTTTATGGAAGATAGCACAACACTTACTGGATTAGGATACTTTTCAGTGAAGCACACTCGTGTCATTAATTGAATGCAAATCAAATTTATTTTGCAAGAGCAGATAAAATGCTAATTAAGAATTCAGGCATTTATAGAATATTGTTTTCCATCAAATATAACCAGCTGCAAAATCCAAGCTCGTAGCACATATGCAGACAACTCAGAACAAACTTCGGCTGTGCATGGCTTCAGTGGGCAGTTATGGTAATCATAAACACTGTACTTACGGACATTTTCAGACCTTCTCCATTTCTAGGGACTGGAGATGATGAAAGAGACTTCATGACAGCTGTATATTTCCTGAGATTCCTCCTGTATGAAAGCACAATGTTTGGTATGAGCTAGTTGTTAGAGTCTTTTGAGTCCAGCTCAGCCCTGATACAGCCCAATATCTAGTCTCATGTTTATTTAATATTCCAGTGTTTGCTTTGTCCTTCAACTGGCTTCAGAAGCATAAGAACAAAGCAGTCACTCATACATAAAGAGCACCCATATACTCATACAGCTGGGTGTGTACCAGGTGTACTCTCCTGCTGATTTAAAGCCAGGATCAAAAACCAAAAGCAAACCCCAAAAAACTCACCTAGGGCACATGAACATTTCAACACTTTCTGCCTAGAAACAAGCCAGAGGTAAGACATCCTATCTTGAGATATGTATAATGAATTTTTAAAACAAAGAACAATTCACTGTGTGTGTTAAGCTAGCCAGCCAATGGCAAACTAGCCATCCAGAATAATTCCACAGGCAACAGACAGACCATCATTTCCAAGTGGCTGCATACTCAACCAAAACAATGGCAGGAATAATTGCCCCATGAAGGCACCTGTCTCTTTCATGAACATTACAACAAATCTTGAAAATTATTTTGGGCTTTTTGCTCAACTTTTAGGCAGACAAATTTAGATGAGATAAATGCTACTATATAAGTTATTATTTCAAGTTGAAACCAGCTACAAGTATGCCATATGTATTTCCAGACTGTCATTTATATGGCCTCCACCCACAAAGCATGCTATGCCATTGACAAAAAATTAATAATCCTCTGGACAAAGAAGGGCTATTAAGACGATTGAGCTAACCCAGAGTGTTTTATTCTACATTGGCAAATTAAACGTCCCTGTTCCTCATTGTCTTTGGGAAAATAACAAACTCAGGGAATCTTTGCCTTCAATCAGGAAACAAGAGGCTATGAAAAACCTGTTTCCCTTCCCTTCCCTTCCCTTCCCTTCCCTTCCCTTCCCTTCCCTTCCCTTCCCCTAATGGCATGTGTCAGTTATATACGTTGGAAAATACTGAGCTGGTAACAAACATCAGGTCCCTTAGATTACATCTTTGTTTGACTGAAAATCAGTGATTTGCAAAAGGGTATTTTATAAAAGATGGTATGTATGCATACTTGATTGCAGTATTTCACATTCAAACTATTCTGCACTTCTTAGATTGGTGTATAATTTTGCTTTGTAGGTACTTAGAGAAAATGGTTGGTGAGATCAAGGGGGTGTACTACTCTTTCTTTTAGCTGAAAATATCAGCAAGCATTACAATTTCCCATTTGATATATAATTTTTTTTATTGTAATATAAGACCATACCACAGTTCCTTTTATGATTTGTCAGACTACAGACAGTTGGCTCTCCCTGCTTACATAAATACATTGGTTAGCTTGCAAATCTAGTTAGTTATTGGGGGTTGCTCTGTGAGGAATTGATGCTGCTATAAAAGAGGAGCTGCAGCTGTAAATATGTAAGATTAGAAATAACATTGCTGCAACTTGTAGAAATCAACAGATTCGGAGTTTTTGTTTCAGCAAGTAATACAGAAAATTCAGGATATTCATACAGAAAGAAAATCTTGTTGATATATATTAACAACCTATAAAATATAGATCCCTGAGATTGAACTGGGTAATAAGATGTCACTTATGTTCTATAAAAATACTCTGCTACTAGGAAAATGATTTTAAAAAGAGTAGTCTAAATCTGAACCCAATTATATGCTACAGATTTGCAATCTGGATTTTATGATACTAGGAAGTGCTGGGAAAGACAAAACCTAGGCACCTAATATCCATTAAAAACACAGTGGCTTTTATTTAGAACCATAGAATCAAAGAATACCTGAGTAGGAAGGGACACACCAGAATCATCAAAGTTCAGCTCCTGGCCCTGTGAATAATCACCCCAAGAATGATGCCACATGCCTGAAAGCATTGTTCAAATGCTTCTTGAAATCTTGCAGGTCTGGCGCCACAATCATTTCTTTGGGGAACGTCTGCCAGTGCCCAGCCACATTGTGGATGAAGAACCTTTCTCTAAGTCTCCCTTTACACAACTTCAGACCATTTACTCATGTTTTCTTTCTGGTCACCAGTGAGGAGATGTTGGTTCCTACCCCAGCACTTGCCTTTATGAGGAAACTGCAGACTACAAACTCTTCTCCCTTCAGTCCCTGTCTATGGTAAACAAGTCAAGTGAACTCACCCTGTCTTCATATAACTTCAGATAATCCCACCACCACTGGTGACCTATATTAGGTGTGCAGATAGCAGTGTAGGAAACCTGCCATGATCCCCATGCAATACTCATTTTTTCAGCCCCATTTTCCCCAGAGCTCTAGGCTCTGTGGCTCTCTGAACCTACCCCTAACCCTAATGACATCTTGGTGCTCAGGTCCCCATCACCATGCATGGCCTAAGTCTAAAAGGTGTGAAGGCAGCAATGTCGGTACCCTGCTGTGATACCCTTGGCATGTGTCTTGGTTTGAAAGACAGGCGTCTGCCAAGAAAGGCAGGAGCCTCCTTTTGTAAAATGGAGAATGTAAACCCCCTCTCTCCAAATTATTATAATCTTGAAATTAAGAGGCTCTCAGGCAAAGATATGGGAATAACTGTTCTTTACTGGGAAAATTAAAGTAGAAATTCAGTATTACAAAGAACAAACCCAAAAACACTGACAGTCACAATACAGCCTGACACCCTGTCAGTCAGGGTGTTGGTAACAGTCCCATTAAATGGTGGCCTCAGTCCTCCTGGATGACAGATGTGGTTTAGTTGAAGCAGTGCTCCTGTAGAAGAGTGTAGTTTTCCTCTGAAGGTCCAGGGATGATGTGGAAAAGGTCCGACTTTCCTCTGGGATCCAGTGGGAAGGGCTGCCTTGGTGTTCCAAATCTCAGTTTTTATCTAGGTAGGAAAGGCTTGGCTCCTGCCCCTGGCTGGAGCATCTCCCAATGAGATGATGTAATTTTACCAGTCATACAGTGGCACTCAGTGGCCTATTAACAGATGATATTTTCCAGGAGGAAGGATGGGTTCGTAGAAAAGATAAGGATCACTGCCCCACCTGGTTTCAACAGATGGTGATAGAATACACACCTCTGGTCACTTCCTGCATTACAACCTAAGACAGCATACATTTTTCAAACCCACCGTCTCTGGAGTTATCAGTAGGATTCTTAAGGTGCAGTGAAATGCTGCCTTGCTGATGTGGCAGATGGTCTTTTTTACTCCTATGTATCTGTTCTGTTAATGGCATTGTATTTCTTTAATATCTCCACCTATCTACCCTTCCCTTCTAATTAAACATTAGTGATATGGTTTTATGTTCTCTAAAGCAGCATAAATTAGCACCAGCTACGGGCACAATAGAGCCTAATTGCACTAATTGCAATCTGATGACTAACTTGGAGGTATATACTGAAGTTTTAAGGTTGGATAGCTGCTGTGAATGTTATTCTTCTATAAAGAAATTTTTAAGTCAAAAGTTTAGTATATTTTAAATAATTTCTTATAAAAAATAAATACTGATAAAATAAATACTGGAACATTATTTTGACATACATCTGCTGTTTGAATTTTACCTGAATCCATGTGTTGGTGGAGACACTAGAGGCTCTTTATAAACAGTCATGTGTGAAAACATATATGCTACAGAAGCTAAAATACACTTCAAGGGAAGGGGAATATACCCAAAGTATATTAATTGCAGTAATATTCAGCCTTTGGGGAATAAGGTCACACCTGGGAGGATCACTTTAAGTAACAACACAAAGTGTCATGGTTTTGCATCCATTAGTACAGCCTACATTTTGTAGAAGTGTAGAGTGGTTTGGGTTAGAAGAGACTTTTACAGTTAATCTAATCGCCACTACACTGCAATGGGCAGGGACATCTTCACCTTGATCGAGTTGCTCAGAGTCCCATTTGACCTGATCCTGAGTGTTTCCATGGATGGAATATGTAGAACCCCTCTGGACAGTCCAGTCCAGTGTTTCCCCACTGTGAAAATTTCTTCTACATATCTAGTTCTGAATCTACCATCTTTTAGTTTAAAACCACAACCCCTTGTCCTATCACTACAGGACCTACTTTGCAGAGAATGAGTTAGAGAGGGCACTGGGACTTGAAATAAATTAACTTAATTAACTCAAATGGTAATGAACTGTGGCCATTTATTATATTGATAGCACTTTAGATGTATTTAAATGTCATATTTTCACAAAGTTTAATCATGTCTTTCTACTTCCCAGTAAAAGAACCACAGAAATTAAAACTCTTATTCTCCTTTCCTCAGATGAGAAAAGTGCAAGTTGGTGGACTTTTTTTATTGTTGGCTAATGTGGAGTGCTTCTGTTCTTGGCAGCCTTTGAGGTGAGCATTTACAATCAGAGGACACTTTCAAAAGACTTCAGCCAAAAAGTTCTGTATGCTAAGCCAAATCTAGGACTCACTTGCACTATTGTCTCCCTTGTGCCTCGTCTGTCAGATGATATTTTTAGTGCCACTTGAGCATGATGGTATCTCTGTCTTGCAGAATTACTGACATTATAGATCACTGAGAGATGCTGTATACTTGCCCTGTGGTTTGTCTTGCTTTCTGCTTTTGCCTAAGCTCTCAAGACTGCACATTACTGAGGACAGGATACTTGTTTAGAAGGAATTTTTATTTGGCTGAGAATATTATGTCTCAGCTGTGCTGCTCACAGTAATCTTACATGTGGTAGATGACTTTCATGCTCACTTTTTAACATATTTGTTTCTTCTTTGACCACAAATTTCTTGTGACAATTATTCCTTCTGAATTATCTGGAAATTTTTTGTGCAGAAAATTACAAATACCACAATAGGTGTATAATTCTGTAACTGACAGTGTTCAATTAAATAGTTTTGAGCTCATCAGACTAACAAATAAGAACAGTTCCTTGCTTTTAAATAAATTAATCTCTGATGTTCTAAATGAGAACGTGCCCTGTATTAGTACATTGCAGGGATGATGCTATAAACCACATAATGTATTTCTGCACAAGGAAAATAATCAGCATGCTGATATGTGCAGTCTTGAGCAGTATCCTTTGCATGAATCTCTAAACTATTGAGAAGGAAAACGACATCTTTTCTGCTAATATAAAAGAAAAAGAAGTGCTAATTTCAAAGCCTTGCATCAGTTTCTATGTGTGCTTATGTATCAGTCATTAATATTCAAAATGGAAAGGTTAGTGTTCACAACTTTCATTCCTTTCTACAGTTCAAGTTTTCTTTTTTCCGTTTCATATGTCATTTTAAAATTGATAATTTTAGCTTGTAGCTGCTGACAATTTTGGTCTTTTAAAGTTTTTGAGTAAAATGCTCATAGTCTTATTCTTGTCAGCAACAGCAGCAAGAATTATCAGTTTCTTATGATTTTCTGATTCTTTTTTTATATGTTACATATTAAAATGCACTAAAATTTGAAATTTAAGGGTAAAAGTATTGGCCTGTCTGGTGGTATATGAGCTAGCTGTGGATGCCAGTTATCGTAATATAATTTTTAACGAATGACAGGTCAGTCTTGAATTTCAGCATACTTATTATGAGTGTCAATCATTTATTCTTTTCTGGTTGAAATATGTAGACATCTAGGCACACCTTTAAGGGATACCCCTGACTATTCATTAAAAATCTTTCTTTCCCTGTCTCATCTGGTGGGTCTTAATGATTTGAACGCAAAAAGATTAAAATAGTAATATATTAAAAGAAAGACCTGAACAACCATACAGGTTTTGTTACTAATATTCACCACCTCCTAAATTTATAGAGCAATTTGACTTTTTTTCCTCTCTGTCCTTTTCAAATGAGCAGAACTTCCTTGTTTTTTTCAATAGAGAGTAACCTTGGCCTTTTAAGTTCAAAATAAAGGACATTATTAAAGAACTAACAGAATCCTCAACATAAGGGAGAGTTATAGCAAAATATTAATTTAGTGGCATCCTACAGAAAGCATGCAACAAAAAAGAAGGATGAAACTAACTTTATGGGTAGTATTTATGAAGCTATTTAGGAAGTTGTAATGAAAAATAGTTATCTTGTTGTTTTTTTTTTCTTTTTTTTTTCCCCAGCAATATCTATGATTAAAATAGTCACATTTTTTAAATCTTTTTGAGGGATTTTTAAGTTTTTGTTTTGTTTTGGTTTTGTTTTTTGGTTTTTTGTTTGTTTTTGTGTTTTGGTTTTTTGTTTGTTTTTTTTGTTTGTTTTTGTATTTTTGTTTTTTGTTTTTGTTTTTGTTTGTTTGTTTGTTTGTTTGTTTTTTGTTTTTTCTGATGGCATGCCTGTTGGAAGTGTGAATGGCACAAAAAGGATCTTTTATATAGAATTCAATGCATTGGAAAAGATCTTTAAGATCATTGAGTCCAAACATTAACCAAAGGCAGCTCTTTGATATGATTCATTGCAGAAACTAATAATTGTTTCCTGAATATCCCAGTCTTTAAAGGAGGTTTTTCAGGAAAAGTTTATTTCCTCAAGTATCTCATTTACAAGTAGCACAAAAAGCAAAGAAACATACTGGTTATCTGTTTATCACCCCAATTAATGAGTACTTATAGTACATTTTGCCATTTGAGAACCATCTGAACATCAAGGTTTGCAAAAATCTGCATTTTGTAAAAAAATAATTCAGAAGTCTTCACTGCATTACATAAGTTTCTGATGAACTTATAGCCGTTTCTATGGTATTTTTTCAGCATATTCACTACTTCTTAACATCGATTTTTTTTGTTCATCTTTAGCAGGTGAGATCCACCAGCAAAGACCTGGCACAGTAATTGTGGGGAGCAGTCTCCTGAAGTGTTTAGTGTTCATCATACATGGTTCCACTGAAAGCACTGGAACATACGTAACAATGAATTTGCTGGATCTGGTATTTAAGCTCTAGAACATCCCATGGCAATGGAGTATCTGATCACTTGAAATTTTGTGGCACTTTATGGAAGCTTCCATTGCAATTTCAATTGACATGGAACTCAGCAAAAATAATATTTCAATATTTAAAAGGAGTTCCAGAAGTCTCAAAATAAAAAGTATTTCTCTGTTAGTCCTATATGTCTTTAAGTGCTTGTATTAACTTCTGCATGATTCATATTTTATGCAATTTTTCCATCATACCTTTATACCTTCACTCTCCTGGAAGTCTCATTCCTGGCAAAGAGTTTCAAATTAAGAGTCATGAACAGTAGCTAAAATTTAATATTACAAGCTGACATTATTGCATATTATCACATATTAATTTGAATCTATTTGAAGAAAAGCAAGACTCTTCCTCCTTTGTGTTCACACCCTTCATTTAGTACCTTTATGGAAATTAAGGTCTTTCTAGAATCATTCTAATGTGCTGCTCTTGTTTCATAGACAATTATGCTCACAAGGCATGTTACTTTATGTAAGTATTTCTGCAAAAGTCTATGAGACAGCTCCTTGCTGTAAAGTTGTGTAGAAAGGGGAGGGTGGAATTTGGCCTACAGACTTTACTGATTACCAAGCACCCTAGCTTAGAAAGCAGATAACTTAATTATGTAAATCAACAAGAGATTGACTCTGCAGTGAATTTTTAATAATACACTAATTGGCTGATTGATAAATCAAATTAGACTTTAGTGGCAAATCTTCATCTCAGCATGCAGAGAGCTACATCCCTAAATCTTTTTACTAATACAAGAATTGCATGTAATTCTTGAAGCAGTAGGAGAACAATTTAGGTTGGATTTTTTCCATTTATTAAAAGAGGTGATACTGAGCTTAAGTCTGTCTTGGCTCTTAAATATTGATCTCAAGAGAGACCCCCAGCTACCTTCAAGTGTTATGTATTGTAGTCTCCTACAGCTTATAAATTGGTTGTGAGATGAAATAGTCCAAACATTTTGCACAAGATTATTGTGCAGTGGAAGAAAAAGCTGTCTTCCCAGAGAAATTCTGTGAAACCAAGAGAGAAAATTCTACCTGAGAACAGATAACTATTCTAAAATTCCATAAAAATTCTTCTGAAAGTTTCAAAAATTACATTTTACATTCTCTTTTTACAATTTGTCTTTAGTTATAACAGACATGTAAAATAATTCTGCTACTGCTATGTCAAAATAATGAAATATGCTATTTGTATAATCATTTTTTTGGTAGCTACTACTGATAGAAGCATCATCGGGAGATCAAAGTGTCTTTTGTTCTCTTCTGAAAAAAGCTTCAAACTGCTGCTTGAAACTTTTCAAGAATATATTTCTGAAGATATTGGCTTTCATATATAGTCTCAAAAGTATCTGGTTCTTTATCTAAGACTCTGCAATTTTTAATGTCATAGATATTCTTATTTTCAGCCTGCTAGTTGCTAATATCATCAACTGGCAATTTATGGTTGAACTAATAATATTACCAAACATAATGTTCTTAGAATAATGAATGTGATGCAAAAAGATTTTAAGATATGTTTATTATCACAAAGTGTTTAAAGAATAATTTTGGAGATCAATTGTCCTTCAGATCTTCAGGATTTATATGAGTTTTTAAGGCCTTCTTCTCTAATACAAAAATCAGAAATAACTTTACTTACTATTTTAAAGGTGATTTTTTATGTGACTTTAGGATATGGAGTTTTAAAAGCTAAAAAAGATTAAATATCATTAGAATTATACTAAGATTGTTAATGGTAGCCACATTGAAGCTGGGAAAAATAAGGTAATCCAAGTAAGATTTTAGTCATCTGCTATGTCTGTTTAGTACTATTTAACCAGCTAGACATCAATTCCTGTTAATGTCAATGATACTACCTATTAAAATGAAACTCCAAGAAGAGAGTTTGATTTCAAGACACTTGTAAAACTTTATTATACACCAGAATACACACCTCCTTCATTCACTGTACGGTGGTTTATAAATAAGTTTAGCAGAGACTCATCACACTTTTTAAGACCTGGATAAAAAAAAGTAATATTTAATTTCATAAACTTCTCTTTGTTTCTTTTGGTTTGGTATGTTTTCACAACAAATATGGAAGCTCTACTATGATCAGTGTTAATTTACCTGTACACTCAATTCTCAAAATAAAAATGAAATTTCTATGCAGGAAAAACATCATTTGTAAATGTTGTAAATGCTCTATCATTGGAAGTGTACCAGGCCAGGTTGGATAGTACTCTGGGGAACATTATCTAGTGGGTGATGTTCATGATGTTCATGGTGAGGGAGTTGGAACTTTAAGTTTCCTTTCAATGAAACTCTATTATTTCTATGGTTTCCTTATAAGATTTAAATTGCATCTTCTTTCTTTATACAGGATTAAAACAACTACTCAATTATTATCCAGAAGTAGTTATATGATTTAGACAATTAATTAGTAAATTGTCTCCCTATCACAGATTTGATTTAGCCAACTGATTATGTATTAAACGGTGGCTGCAATATTTAGCTGTATTAAAGTGTAAACATTGGTATCTATTCCAAAATTTAATCCACTTGATAATTCCCCTGTTTTCACTGAGCAATCACACTCTTAGTCAGAGCCCCCACAAAATAACTAGCACTGACTTCTGGTAGTTTCTGCCACCTTTAATACAAGAAATGGAAGAAGATTCTTTTCCCAGGAGCATCAGCAGCCAGGACTTGGCATCTGTTTCACCCCTCTCTCTTGTTCTAGTTGTATGATCTGGAGCGGTAGGCAATCTTCAAGAAGCGTAGGAGTGGTGACTTGCAAATTAAACAATTATTTTGACTTGCATAGCCCTTTGACAAACATTCAGATGGCAGTTATGGATCAGCTGGCAACAATGTTTTAGATATATTTTAAGTGCACAAAATAACAGTCCTGAACGATGCCTGTCTCCATTGGTTTATCATGAAATGAACTGTCTCACTTCTGACCCTGAGTGGTAGATGAGAGCATTTCTGAAAGGCCTTCTCAAGCAACTGTGTATGGGCTCCAGTACTTCTCTGCTTTATCTTGTGTCTCTTCTAACTCACAGAGTTTTGCTGCTTTTGGCATTCTTAGGTGATGCTTGTCGGTACACCTCTGTCTCTATTTCCTGTCCACAGAGTGCCTCTGTCTTTAGTTACATCTAATCAACTACCTTCTTCAATCCTCATCTGAATTTCCTCTCCTTTTCCCTTAAAGTTTGGAATATTTATTTTAAAAACCCTAATTGTTTTGAGACATGGGTTCTCCAGGGACATTTTGTTTGCTTGATCTGCCTTTTGATGTTGTTATTTTCATTCAGGAATTTTGAAAAATTCTTTTCTTGCAAAAGAACGAAAATATCCTGTTGTTCAACTTCATATCGGAATAGGAATGACAGCTTGTAATGTTCTACATCACTATTCATTTTGTTTACATTTTTCACATCTTTCCTTCTCAGTTAAACTCCCTTGTAAGCATAGAACTTCTTGAATATGTTGAAAGCATCTTTGTGAAAGCATGGGCTAGTCACTGAGACAAAATTCTTAGATGTGCAAAGGCCTGCCCTTCAGGATTCTACAAAATCCAAAAACATTTCACAAAACTTCCTCATGAGAGAGGTTTAGTCCTGGGTTCATATTTACCAGTACTTAAGAACCCTGCAAGTACACCTAAATTGGTAGAATTCTTCATCAAACTTGATTTAACCTAATCTAATTTTGAAGTCAGTTTACTCTTAATATAAAAGAAAATTAGACTTTTTGTTATATTAGGTGCATTAAAAAGACTGGCCTCTAAAAAAGAAAGAAGAGGCTTTTAAAGAGAAAACAGCAGAAATATCCCCAGAAATGACAAGCTGACAACTCAATAATAAAAGAAAGAAAAATTGACAGTTTACGTTTTGCATTTCAAAGTATTGTTTTACACTCATATCAGTCTCAGAGGACTAAATCAGATGTCATACATACTCTTGGATTTGTATCTGGACCTCTACCTAGCTTGTAGGAGTCAGACCAGGAGATCTGTTAGGTTCTTGCAACAAGTTTGAAGTTTCCTTATACACAGCAGGTTGTGTTTGAGGATACTGTGCTAGCTCCACCTGCTTTTTGTGTCTTTTTGTTTTCTTTTTAATGAGGAGCACTTATTTTTCTAGTATGTTTATTGTACATCAGAAATAAGGAGGTCAAGGCTGACACGGAATATCTATCCTCTCATGATCAGAGGAGTAAACCTGAAGATGTGCAAATCTATACACATATGTATGCATGCATGTATGTATAAATACCTATGTGTGTGTATATATATATATACACACATCTATAGATATATATAGCTGTGCATGAACACAGACACACATATAATTATGTAAACATACTAGCATATATGTATCTAAATGCAGGCCACATATATATCCTTAACCTTAAAGGTTAAAATTAAATTCTGTGCAAAAAAAGTGTGGACTACAGCTATTTGAAATAATTTTGAAAATGACTGAGGTTATATTCCCTTTATATTTTATTTCATATATTTGAGCCTGGAAGAGTTCTGCAAAATTCTGCAATTCTTATATTTTGAAAGTATAGCGTTTGTATTGTACAATAACAAAAACTCACATTATTTGAGATTGCATTCTAATCCATATCAACAACCATGATGAGGCATAAGAAACAAGAATGAATGGACTGACTCTTCAGTGTTTTCTCTGTAACTTGCAGACAGAACACACATTCTAGAAAAGAGAACTACAAAATAACCCAAAGCTTCAAAATTAGAAAAAGAGACCTAAGAATAGGCACATGAGAATAAATGGACAATACTTGAAAAATACTCTTGTTTATGTTAGAAATTTTCCATTTTTTAGACAGCGTTGACTCACCAAACAACTCATCTGAAAAAACCTGATTTCACATTCTAACCATTATACAACCAAATTATTTCTGGACAGATATATTTCAACAGCAATAATTAACCCTCACCATTGCCTTCGACAGCATCATCAGGAAGAATCAGTAGCTTTCATGTTAGTTATAGCAGCTGAAGATACATTGAATGATTCTGCATTAATTAGTGCTGTGTTGCAGTACAGCTGTTGGATGTGCACAGGCAAGACAAGCACTAACAGCCTTGTATTGTTACTGTTCACAAGTATTCATTTTTCAGCTTTGCCATATGCATATATTTTGTGTAATGATTCTGAAAACTCCCTTTCACAGATCTTAATGGTATTGTGCCTCATGTAAACTGAAGTGAAAGAGGAAAGAAAAAGACAAAATCAATCAGATAAGCTTCTTTGCTATTCTTCTTTAATACCTCCTTTAAATCTCCTTTTTTGCTGTGATGCTTACAAAATACCAGCTGCAGTACTGAAATTCCAGTCTGCTGATCATACTCCTCATAATCCTTCCATGTCTTTCTCTATCTCTATACCTGATACAGATTATCTGATTGAAAACCATATAAAGTTAATGCAACCATTCATTTCTGTGCTTAAACCCTATCTGTTTTTAGGGTCTTGGTCTTCAAATAAAGAAATAACTAATAACAGAATATATGATATAATATCAATTTGGATTTTGTGACATGCTGAAGAAAAGAATCTGATTTCTTTAACACCATCATATAAAGAAAAGACAGCTAATCTTTTGCATGCAAATAGGCTTTATTATGGACTACTCTTTAGTGAAGTCATTGAATTAGGTCAAAATTCTTGTTAAATAGCTATTCTTTGTCTGAACCAGAAAAAGTATTATACATGCTGTAAAATTTATATTGAACTTTTTTTAAAATGTGTTTTTTATTCAAAATACTAGGGATCAGTGTGGAAAATATTGTCTCAGTGCAGAAATGTTGTTTATATCACTGAGTTACTACTCAGTAACTAATAAGTTTAGTTGCCTCTAGTGTACTATCTATCAGACACCATGTTATGAACATGAGGGAAAGCACAAGATTTTTGAACCATTTCTTTGTGGAGCCAGACACCTCAGGATTTTGCAGTTTCTGCCAAGGAACGGAGATCATAGAGTCATAAAATCAAAGAATATGCTGAGTTGGAAGGGAACCATCAGGATTATCAAGGCAAATTCCTGGCCCTACACAAAACACACCAACAATTACACCATGTGCCTGATAGCATTGTCCAAACACTTCTTGAACTTAGAGTCCTGGCACTGGTCATGAGAGTGAAGAGATGAGTACTTGCCTTTTATCTTCCTCTCATGAGGAGGAGGGCTCCCCTCGCTCTTCTCCAGGCTGAACAGACCAAGTGCCCTCAGCTGCTCCTCACACAGCTCCCCTCAAGGCCCTTCACCATCCTCATGGCCCTCCTTTGGACACTCTCAAATAGCTCCATGTCTGTCTTACATTGTGGCACCCCAAACTGCCCCCAGCACTGGAGGTGAGGCCGCCCCAGCTCAGAGCAGAGCAGGACAATCCCCTCCCTTGCCTGGCTGGCCATGCTGTGTCTGATGCCCCCCAGGACAGGGCTGGCCCTCCTGGCTGCCAGGGCACTGCATGTCCATGTTCAACTTGCCATGGACCAGTTCCCCCAGGTCCCTTTCCATGGCACTGCTCTCCAGCCTCTCATTCCCCAGTCTGTCCATACATCCAGGGTTGTCCCATCCCAGGTGCAGAATCTGGTGCTTGCCCTTGTTGAACGTCATAGGGTTGGTGATTGCCCAGCCCTCTGATTTGTCCAGGTCTCTTTGCCCTTGAGAGTGTCTACAATGCCTCCCAGTTGAATGTCGTTGGCAAACTTATTTAGTATTCCTTTGGCCTTCACTGCTACATCCCATAGGGCTTTATTCTCAGTTCTTTTAACTCAGTTCTTGCAGATTTTCATTTGATAATACTTCTTTTCCTGTGCTACCTCTTTCCTCTATATAATGCTCCATTTCCCAAATCTAGGCCTGCTTCTTTGACTTTTGCTCAAGTGTCTACTTCTTACTACAAATATAATTGGGAATATTATTAACACAAACAAATCTACTAAAGGAACCTGATTAAGAGACTGAGGGGGAAACAAAAAACCAAAACAAATAAGACTTTACTGTACTGAGTACAGGACTGCACTGAACATGCTAATGATAAAATATATGATCTCCTTGTTCCTAATCTCCCTGATAACCCAATTATGTAATCTCCATAAAAGCAAGATTTATTTCTGCAGTAATGTTTTAATATATGGTGGCTAGTAGTAACTGATCCACATGTGGAGAAATTATTAGATACCCAGTTAACTCAAAGAGGTAATATGTATTTTGAAGCTCTTGTAAGATTATATTAGGGAAATCTTTAGCTATTTTTCCAGCCTGCCTATTTCAAAATCAATATTTTTTTTTTATTATAAAGAACATGTCTTATTTTTTAGTTTTTTCTTATGTAGTAGTTGAGAAAGTTGAATATCAACCTTCTTTTAAAAAATATTTGTCTCAAGGACATTTATAGATCCTCAGCCTGAATTACTGTACTGGCGCAAAGATTTTTTTTTAGAAGAAGAAATTACTTGCATTCAGACATTTAAAATGTGTGACTTTACAGAAAGACTTCACAGAATTTTCTCTGTTTCCTGAGAAACTTTCTGTCTGCTGCTTGTGTGCATGTTTGGCATGAGAATTATTCTTCCACCCAGTGCACACATTTGCTGTGTGACAGGAGTGGCAAATGTAGAGCACAAAGCTGGACATGCACAGGCTGTGGACTGTAGGCTCGATTTTAGCCAGGCAACACTGAACATCTCATGGATACCAATGACCAAGGCAGCAGCAGGAACATTATATATAAACCCTCCAGGTTATAGACAGTGAATCTAAAGTAGCACATGGCAGCAGCCAGCTACAAATCCTTCTGTTCAGGACTTGGAGCCCTGAGTGTGGCATCTGGGCCCAGCAACTGCCAACTCTACTCTCAGACAGCATCAAAGGTTGACTCATCTGCAAAAATAGGCAGAGGAAAATGAAGGCCAAGGGGTCTGTGCACAGCCTGCTCCTGCCAGCTACATGGGGAAGGAGTGCCAAATACATTTTAGTAGTGTTTTAGCCACAATCATATTGATGAGTCCAAGGATTTAAAAATGCATTAGTGTCAGACAAAATCTGCGTTGTATGTGTTGGTTTTATTAAGAGAGTATTAGATATTACATTCTCCAAACACTGCATATTTAAGATACCTTGTGATCAATCATTTCGCTGCTTAGAATAAATATCAGGCAAGTCAGGAGAGATGGATGTCAAAAGATCAGTAAAGGACTGAAGATAAAGTTAACACAGTTTTAAATATAAGAAGGAAACACATATAATTTCTCACCCTAGCTCCACTATCCTTTTCAAAAGTATAGAAACCATGCTGACATGAAAGATATTTAAAAATAAAAAAAAAAACACCAAAACCTCACAAAGCAAACCCCAAACCAATCTGTTCTTTCTGCCCAAACCACCCAAGAAAATAACTAAAGGATGGATTCTAGAAGCATATCACTTGAGTTATGTCCTATCACATAGGAACACAGTGCCTTCTCTCTACTCCAGTGCTATTTCATTCAACAGAGAGCACATCTATTCCCTTTATATTGGACTGCATGAACTAGGATGACTGACTTTCATCTTTTTTAAATGTTGTCACCTGGGGGCATTTTCTAGAACAAAACTGTGTGGAAGATGATAGAAAAATCTTGTGTTCTCAACTACAACTTAGAGTAGTGCTGCGTATTTATGAGCAAATAAAATAAAAATACACAAGGGCATAAAAATCTTTCATTGGAGTGGTGGAACAGGGAATCCCAAGCATACCTCAGACAAATGGAGACACAGTCGCTTGTAATGAGGAGTTTAGTCAATGATCAAAGAATGGATTAGGATTCAAAGTATTTGGGTCAAATACTTCTATCCAGCCTGGAGAAATGCTGTTATTTTTTCCTCTGCCTCTTTCTGAAAAGAAAATAAGAATTTCCTCCTTCTTCCCATTACACAATAAAAAAATTACTTTTAGGTAAATTATTTCCCTAATATGGACTGATCTATTGTCTGAAAATAAAGCCTTGACTTTATTTGTTTCTCTAGCTGTCACTGATATTTAGATAGATAACTCAGAAATTTATCTGAATCAATACTTTGGATTTCAGTTGAATAAAGTGGGAATGCTCTTCCTCAGACTTGAGGTTTAGGTTAGTCATCTAATCAGTGCAGAGATGGACTGCTCTGTAAGAAACTCAACTGTTTTATACAGATGTCCCAGAACAGAATAAAACATTTTTTCAGCACACTTTTCCACTGAATATATAAGCCTAGAGTATTGGCTTAGTCTATAGGTCTTCCTTCCAGAGAGCCAACAAGATTTGAGACCCATTTTGTTCAAATAATATTACAAGGTATGAGGATGCTCCTGGAAGTACTGCAATACTTAAAATTTCCAGCTAGAAGTACTAAAGCGGAACAAGGCCTCTGCCCAAAAGCATATCTGAATTCAGTTCTGTGCTGAGCTTTGAAGCTCATATCCTCAGTAGTATTCATTCAATCAATATGAAAAATTGGAGCCTTTTCCAGAAGGAAATAATTTATAAAACAGGGCTGTTAACGATAGCCATGCATCAATCTCTCTGTATAGTGTGTAGTCACCAAACAGTTTGACCTAAAAAATTCAGTTTGCCCATTGTTGATAAAATATCTAACCTACTACATAAATCTGGTCAACAATATTATTAAAATTCTTGATAAAAAATAAACCCTTTTTAAAACAATAGTTCCCTGGATATTTATGCCGAATGAAAAAGAATCTAGTCCTGAGCACTTCCTCTTACTAATCCCTTTTCTCTCTTTGTCAATGACCAGCACACAAAGGGCTGTGGAAGAAAAGAAACTATATAAACTAAATAAATTATTAATATGGTATGTTTCATTTAAAAATTCAGAAATGAAACCGACAACTATATCTAAATGCTAATGAAAGGTGTTATAAATTGCTGCAGAAGTATATTGCATGGCAAGGTGTATGGCAAGCTTGGATGGAAATCCAATTTAAACAGGACTTTTGTGCTGTTCTGTTGTATGATCGCAACTCATGGTAGAGAGATTTAAATCCAGTATCAGGAAGACCTCAGGGTCTTGAAGATGTCACTAAAACCCTTCTAAACCATATGGAAAATTCATGTAATTATTTGGGTTTGCTTTGTATTTTATTCACTGCATGTGCCCAAGATTCCCTTAACTGTATTATGAGCTGATAGATTTTGTTCTTGTGATATTCTGATCATTCTGAGTATCTGAGTGAAATTAATAGGTATGTTATCCAAATAATTTCCTGCTCATTATAAACAGCAGTGCTGGTTACCAGTGATTTTCAGATCACATGCCTCTGGGCTTAAAAATCTATCGACCTAAACGTTTTGGACACGACCACACAATTATTTCAGTACCTACTGTCAAAGATTCTGACATCTCCTCAAGTATTAAACATCAAATGCTAGTGCACACAGGAAGCATCTACAGCATCCTGTAGCTATTGACCTGAGATGCCAGGGACTGAACTCCTGGCTGCAAAGCTATGGCATCAGCACTCAACCCTAAATTATGTGTTTGCCAGAAAGTGCTTAAGATTTTCATCGTAAAACTGCATTTTGTCATGCACCAGCTCTGCAAATCAGTCATACTTTGAATCTGACTATGCTTTAAAAGTGATGACAAAGGAAACACAGTGATAGAGGAAATAGAAATGCAGGAAACCAGAATATAGAAACCCAGCAAAGCTATGTATAATCCAAAGGGACTTTATAGTGATGAACAGTCAGAGGTTATTGAAAACTCAGCCATTTTTGTTTTGGAAGAATTTTTCCTTAAGTAATGGTGATATCTAGAATGACGATTATCTTGTTTGACTGAATCCACTTTCTAAATCCTCACTTTCATGTAATGCCTAGTTTTCATAGATTCTTTTTACAGACCATATCTAAGAAGCGGCTTTTGCTATCTATCTGCACAGCTGAAATATCTCACATGTCAACTTCTGAAACACCCTTTTTTCCTTCCCCCTTTGACAAATGCAATCTTGCTCAGCTTCTGCAAAGATCATTTCCTGGCCTGTCATTTCAACCATTTCACCTCTCTCCACACCTTCCTTCACTAGCTACTGCTTTTCTGACACTTCAAACACAATATGCTTGGCTTCACCTTCAAAATCCTTCCACATGATCCTTTCCCACCCCACAAATGATCTTTACATTCAGTAAAGAGTAGTTGGCACTTGCTATCGATTGATAAAAATAAAACCAGCCTCAAATAGATTTTTAATCAAGCGCCCTCCTGATTTCTTCTACTGTCTTTAAGATTGGGATGCACTTCCCATGACCATTTCCCATATTTGCTAATTTATTTTTTTTCAATCATGTCATTAAAATTTGCCTTGCTATCATGTCCAGATGGCTCTAATGTGAGAGAGGTGTCAGAAGTACAGTTTTTTATTCCCTAGTATCTCATTTTTATTTTCTCACTTCTGGCTGTCTCTCTGAATCCAATTTCTTTGAAGAAGGGATATTCTGACGTTTATGTATTTCTCATACACTAGCATCCTAGTCAACTATTGAGATCCTTTGAAAGTACAGAAAAAATGAGTGAGCTTTTTCAATGCTTTTCTACAGTTTTTGCATCTAGAGTGATTTGAACAATGCTTCTATATTTTCTGGAATTTCTGATCCTTGAATATTGCTATTTTTAGATTTTTGATTTCATCTTCTAGACTAAATATTAATCAGATTCATTTGGGCCATCCAAAGATTTCAGTTTCATCACAGTGTACTGATAACCACCATAGCTGAGCCTTTCATCAACACTTACACAGAATGGCCAGGTGCTTCTTAAACGTTAGGGATAATGATGGTACCTGAAAAAGAGATTTCCTCAGAAGTGATGCCATATGTGGTGTAAGCGGCCAGCTCCTTCTGTCTTGCATCATTGCTCCGATAAAAATTAGGTAGTTCAGATATTTTATGGGAAGGATGTATTGCCTATAAAATTTATTTCTCTCTTCACATGGTGAGAAAACCCTCCAGGGTATACCAGAGAACAAACTTGCCTGGATCATAAGGAACAGAGCACATTGGATGCAGACCATTAAATTAGTGCTTTCTAAGCTATCTGATCTGATGCTGCAAGCAGAATTGACTGTTTCAAGTATTAGGTACAAAGATGTGTTTCCCTTCCTTTCTCCCTTGCTCTTACTTGAATTTTTAAACCATGACCTTAAAGCAATTTGAAAGGACAGATGCTGCCACATCTATGGATGAGAACAAAAACCCCAAAGTGCTGGGATTAATAGTGTTCAGAGCCATAATATTTTAATTACCATCTTTTAAGGGCCATGCCAAGGAAAATCAAATCTTTCTTCAGATAATATGAAATATAAGGCAGGGTTGAAAAAGCCCCACCAAGAACAAAAAGAAATCAAACAACCCCCAATCCCCAAACAAACTTACTAAATTTCCAAAGCATCTGTTTTTCGTGCAATGGTCTGAAGCCAATGGATGGATATACAGATATCAACAGGAATCCAAACCTAGATCTGCTTCTAAATCACATAATTATTTTAAATGAGTTGACAGTGGTATACAAAAACTGGTGTTTTCTGATGAGTATCCATGTCCATAGGCTTTTATCAGCAGTTTGACTTTTTTTTTCCCCAGAGTTACTGAGATAAGAAGGTGAATGTTGACTTTTCAACACACATAAGTGAAAATTTTGGGTTGGATATGAAGCTCATTACAAGGATTGGTAGTTTTTCAAACTGCACGAAGAGTTTTTGATGCCTCATGCAGTACATCTTGGTCTTCTGGACTTCTGATCTTGCAGACCCCTTTTTTTGTATGCCTCCAGTGAAAATGAATAAGGAACAAAAAGGATGTTATGTGTACATATCTATACCTATTTAAAGTCAGTGCATACATAGGAAGAGAGAATTCAGAACAAGGATGTCTTTCTGACATCTGTAACATATTTGTAACCTGAGTTCAGTGATGATGTCTGGCCCATTCATCTGGAGTACTCCCATGTAGGGGGTGTAGCAAGCATTATTTGTTGCAAACTTTTTCAGGATCAGTCTCAGATCACGGTATCCTGTGGGAAGATAAAAGAAAATATAAATTTTTATTGCAACAAATGCTCACTTTGAACTTGGATGGTCTACAGAAAAAAAAGTGGGTTCTTTTTAAGCAAATAGTTTTTGATAGTACTGTAGAGTCAAGACAACTGTGAGAAAGTGAGTTCAATTATTTTTGTTTGTACATCTGTTTTATCCAGTCGACACCATGTCCAGAATTTTTTCTTCTCTTGGTGATGTGCTTTCAGAATAAAAACCAGCTTTCACATCTTGAGTAAATTATGCCTGGAAGTCTTAAATATAAATTTCTTGAGTCACAGCAAGATAGGAAGGATGACACTTCAGTATGAATATGACAGTACTATCTAGAGAACATTTACAAGGGAAAAAAACCAAGAACAAAAACAATAGTGAGAATGAGGCATTCAGTTTCTGGAGCTGTGATTATAACTGCACAGATTTTTGTACACGTGTGACTTGGACAATATTGCTGAGTTTTTAAATTTGTTCCTCATTGATGAAATACAATCAGATACTGATTTTCCTATGGTACTTGTGTTTAGCACATGTAAAATGTTCATGAAAGAAGTTAGCAAAGTTTTCACTTGAACTACTCATTTTTTGGTGAGTGGCTTCCTATTCTAAACACTTCTTAATTCCAGCACTGTTCTGGAGACTGAAGCTTCATCAGAGACATTGATTCAAACCAAGATGCAGGCAGCTCCATGGACATTTATGCTACATAGAAGAATTGGCAGAATTTCAATGTAAAACAAGGAAGTAGCTGTTAGTCAGGTTTTCTGTGTTCTCTTAGCTGTAGTAATTATCTGCACATGCTTTGACAGAAATCTTTCTTCTTCTTTAGAATATAAATAATTTTCCAGATTTTTTTTTTTATGAGAGAAAAATATCTTTCTAATATGGTGGTCAAATTATTACATTAGAGATCAGAATGTGTCTGAAGCCCTAGAAAATCAAGGAGGATGTTTTGAAATTCAGAGAGAACACAAAGTGATCTTTTGACCACGTAATTAAACATACTCAGATTTTAATTTTTATTTTGCTTCACATGCAATTTGTGAATTTGACTTTACACCTACCCAAGGCGGATGGCATGACACAGCTTGACAATATATGTCAGAACAATAAGTACATTTCTGAGTCAAGTAGATTGTCTAGACGTGGTATGGTTTTCTTGGACTGATATAGAACTCAGAGGATACAATAGCTGTTGGGGAACATAGTTACAATAAAGCCTGATTGAAGCACCTTATGGAAATTGTGGAGGACATTTTTTCCTGCCCTTTCTGATTTCCATGAGTGATGGGGAAAACCACAAAAACAAATCTAAAATGAGAATCATTCGATTTGGGGAAACATGCAGTGTTTCACATGAGGTGCAATAGTGCAATGCAGCAATAGCTGCCTCAATTTCTTTTCTCTATAGAAGACTTAATGATCAGCAGAAATCTTTCATGGTTCACAGTAGCTTATGAACTTTCTGATTGTTTATATTGACATAAAACGGTAGGAATCAAAACAAGTCCTACTTGCATGCACACCTAGAATTGGTGCATCCAAGATATGTCAGAAGTCACCTTGGTGATATTTCTGAATTAGGAAAGCACTTTGGTGCTTAAAAAGTTTATTTTGTCCTTATTTTAATGGAGTGAAAGTACAACATGTCCAAATATGTTCCATTTTCATGTAGTCATGCCTATAGACAGATTAATGCTGCCCTCTTTTTAATTTTTTTTTAAGTTCTCTCCATGAAAAGGGAAACTAAAATATCCTTAAAGGAAAAAGCACGAACAAAAGCATGACCTTGACTCTGGTTCATATACATGCATCTTGTTGAGGCTGCATCAAAGATCAGTGGTATAACCAATTTCATTGTAAAAATGAAGGCTGCTCTGTATTAAAATTACAAATGAACCAAATAATTTTGTTCACTAAGCTTTTTTTCTTTTTTGCTATTTTTGATAGGGAGGAAAGGAATGGGAAGGACAGGGTCTTGAGTACATTATAGTAATTCTCTTCTCTTTACTAACTAGAGTTCCAATTTAATAGTCAAATGCTAGCTTAACAGCACCCATTTTCTAAAAATCTGTTAGCTAGTGTTAATTATGTCTTCCATTAGTTATGACCTGAGTCATGAAACAGCTGTTCCACTATTTCATCCACAAACTGGCATGCACATAATTACTTGTGTTGTCTGTTTAGTCTTTTGCAATGTCATAACAGTAACTTTGCTCAGTCAATGAACATGATGAAAGACCATGTTGCTTCAAACCATTTTTCAAAAACTTATACAAGTCAAGCTTTTGTGGTTTTGAAGGAGGAAGCTATTTGACCAATGAACACGGCATCTGTTACTCTTTGGTTATTATTTTAGTGAATTCTTTGTTTAGAAATGGAAAAGCTTTTGAGTATATTGTCATGAATTCTAGAGTATCAAAACTAGTGTGATGAAAAATATATCCCCTTTGCACCCACGTACTTCAAAAGGGACTGTCATAATTTGGGGTGCAAGGAAAACATGGCTGAATCCTTAGAAGTAATTTGCCAAGACAAAATAAGTTGCAAGTGAAACATTGGAGGAAAGGGCTAGGTGCAGAGAAGCCCTACATTTGAGAGCGCTTAGAATGGATACAAATTAAACTGTTTCCCAGGCTTGATTATCTAGAGGCAAATATCACTGCTTTAACATTCTTCCCCAATTCATCTCCAGGGTTAAACACCGTGTTTAATCATTGCTGATAATGAGATTTGTAAACTTTCAAAAATCCCTTAACTAGAACGCTATGAATAGGTTTATGCATAAAGCAGACTGGGATGAATTTGCCCTTTTTATATCTAAAGAGGAGGTGTTGATTGACTTTTTTAGCCTGCACTTCAGAAAATTTCACTATGCAAAAAGCAAGCTTTATATGTCAAAGTGGTGGAGTGAAAGCAATACAAAAGAAATGCAGAGGCTATTCAGCTTCTTCAGTATCTGAACATTTCTCAATAAACTGTTTTCTGCTGTGCAGGTAGTCAGAGTACACATCTATCTGACTGTTTCTTTCTTCTTCCCTTTTAGTTTTCAAGCCATAGAAAAAAATACCTTTGAGTTTGGATCCACCTGGACCTTGTAGATTTGAAGTCTAATGGTATGTAGAAGGAATATGTCTATTCTTTTAAGAATATCTGGGCAAAGGAAACATTAAAAAAAAAAAAAAAAGATACAAACCTGACTGACACATGGTAAGGTAGGATGGAATGAGAACACAAATGGTTATTCACACTAATTGGTATGGATAAGGATGTGTAAGGATGTTTATTTTTTTGTGGAGGATAGGCAAAGGAAAGGGAAGAAAACAGACACAGAAATAAAACCTAACCAACTAGCATTAACAAAGACAATAGTCAGAAATAAACCTGGTCAGTCAAGGTAGCTGATGGGCTCCAGACAAACTGTGACTCCACAACTGATGAAGATGCAAACCTGAGTTGCTTGGGTGTTGGGACATCTTGGTGGGATTGTGGGATTGTACCTGGTGTTGAGGCTATGTGCAGAGGAGGGAGGAGCCAGAAGGAGCAAGTATGGAAAAACAGAAAGCAGTGTAAAAGTGGCCAGTCATGTGTAAAATGGGGTCAGTCAGTACTCTTGTCTAGCTAAGCCCTGCACCTGATGAACCCAGCTGGCCTCTTTTCATATGCCTTGTCAATGGATGATTTCCCAGCTCTCTCCCTTGGTGATCTCACCCTTTATGTCACCTATATGCAGCTGCCAGCTGATGCTGAAAGCCTCAGGAGTGAGAGTGGAATGTTGTGCTTGCTGCTGTCGTCAGCCATGGGGGTGTTGATGAGCACCTGCTGGGTGTGCCTGTGTCTGTGAGCCTCTGGGATATGGGGCAAGCTCTTCTAAATCATTGAACCTGCAGAGAGGGAAGTGTCAGCCTGGGCAGGAAGGAGTCCTGGACTAAGGCAGCTGGAGAAGGCAGACACCTTTAGCATCCACTTAACACTAAGCTGGATATGCATATATGTTTATAAAATATTATGAATACAAGTATAGTCTTGTGATATACAAGCAGTTTAATTTTTGAAAGGAGGCCCACAGAAAAACAGAAATGTCCTTGTTAATTTGAATGCATTGCTCTATCAAAGAGCCTAAAAGGACAGTCTAGCTCAGATGCTACTTACTTAAAGGAAATACTGACAAGTTCATGAAATTTTGAATTGAATGTTAACCAATTAATTTTATATCCCTTTATTAATAATTTGTTGGGAAGGAAGAGTGACACAATGCATAGCTTTCAAAAGGATGATCATAGAAAGAAAATATTTACATATTCTTTTGATAAATCAAATTGGGCAATCTAGTAAACACATACACCAATTTCTCTCATTATTCAGAAGTATTTTCTGACAAATAAATTAGCTTCATTTTGTTGCCTCATTTATCATACAGAAGAATTTTTAAAAAACCAACCAAAAAACAAACAAAAAAACAAACAAAAGAACAATACCGTACCTTGCCCTAAGCCTTTTTCAACTAACTTCAAATTGACATAATTCCACATTAGTGTCATTCAGTTTAGTGATCTACTTCTACAGTTTCTAATCTTAATTACTATAGCTATACCTAAGATACAGAGTCTGTTGGTGCATTTGTTTGGTAACATCCCACTCCCAGTGCAGTAAAACGCCAGTTAATAGTAGTTTGTGATGGGTGTTTTCTCAAGTCAAACTATTTTCTTTTCTTGAGCTAAAGTTTTGGAATATAAAGGACTTTATTGTAGAATTTCTAGGCTTTGTTATTAAGTTCTTTGAGCAGAGTCCTTTGTCAAAATAGTTGCAAAAGTCTATTACCAAAGTCTCATGCTTTAGCCTGAGTTGTTAGATCTGATGCCACTTGGGTAATGTGACAAGACAGGCAAGGCTACCTTTTCTTTTACTTAGTAAAAGACCTTGGTTTTCCTCTAACTTCCCATGACAATTGTCATTGTGAGCCGCAGCCATGTTCTCCCACTTATGTCCTCATCAATGACAAAAAGAATATCCCTGATTTTAAGGAGATCTTACACTCTCCTGGCGAGGCACCCCATTATCCCTCTCCTCAACAAGGTCCTGGGCAAGGCAGTCAGCCCTCCTGTCACAGGAGATGCTGCTCACGTCTGGCTGTGGACCCAGCACTTGAAGCTACATGTCACGGACTAATTTCAAAGCAAATTGGTGTCTGCTTTGCACCAGGGATATGCAACCAGAATGCATTCTGAGGAATGGATAGGAGGTGAGGGCTGCATTTAATCCTTTCAGGTTGGTATTTATTCCCTCAGGGAATAAATAAGAGTCTCTGAGGGCAGTAGCAGAGTGGCTTTTCCTTTGCTCCAACAGGTTGTGAAGCCATCATCAGACAGAGTTAATTTACCTCTTGCTTTGTTTTTTTTTGTGGTTTTCACTGATTGTTTTTCCTGATTTGGGCTGTTCCAATTTCCTCCTTGCCCCCCTTGATACACCTGTGCTAGCAGCTGGTATACCAAGGAGAGAAGGCATTTCTTCAGAGTCTGGGCAAAGGGCATGTAAATGCAGGCAACTCTGTCTTTCTGCATCTTGGGATGCTCCTCAGAGCCCCAGTCTATTTCTCTGTGCTCTTCTTACAGGGTGTTTTACCTGCTCCTGCTCCACAATCCATCATCCTACGTGCATAGCCTGCAGCTGATTCATTTAAAATGTCACTGGGTAGCACTGTGGCTTGTATAACAATGTGGTTGATGAATGGGAAGTTTATACCCACAGCCTTTAGATTTGTAGGCACTTTGCATTTAGAAGGTAGAGGTCGACTCCTAACTCTCCGTGTTCTTCCTCCTCTACCTTCCTGCTCAGGTGCTGTGATTCTGGGAGCAGCAGATGGTGAAGGGCATCTGGGAGGAGGGAAGGACCTAGGTGGTGGTGGGGGCTGCTGGCACCATAGGAGCAGGTGTCTTCCCTTCAGGCAATCTGCTCTTGGGCCTTGGGAGAGACAGGGTCTGACACGGTGGGGAGGGTGGCTGACTCCACTCAGGTCTCTACCTGAGCACTGAGGAACAAGGAGGCTTGGATGTAGAGTCTCAGGTCTATTAGTTACAAGACTCAGGGAATGACACAAACAAGGGTGTGAGGTGAGGAACCTCAAGTCTTGTTAGTGCCCTGAGTGCTGCTTTTGCATCCAAAGAGATGTTTAGGGCCAGGCTATACCTATGAAAATACAGTTGCTGGATCTGCTTTAATACAATTCATCCCTTGAAGGACAGTTCTAAAGTGCTTTCTGCTTTCAATCTAACTGCTTCTACCTCTTGAATTAATCCAACTCACTTGATCATTCACTTTTTTGGTCTGTTCTTGTTATCTCCACTGATTATTCTCATCTCTCTGTGCTTCCATAAAGCCTTCTGCAATCCCAAATTGGATCTTAAGCGTATGTTTCTTCTAATGTACCGTGCTACGTTTTCTCCTAATCACATCCTCCCATTAATTCTTTCATTTCTTTCCATCTCTCTCATACTTTACCTTGCCTTTCTCTTTCTACTGCTACTAACTACTTTCACTTCTCTCTTCTTCTTTCTCCTATGCTGCACATATACCTTCCTCTGCTCTTTCTGCTGTGGTTGAACCTTATTTGTTTTCATGTGCTCTTTTCCTTTCCCAAACTTTTCTCACCTTTGAGAAATGATACTCTGTTTCAGAGCTACGTAATCCCTACAAATTCTTCCTGCTCTTTTGTAGTTCAGGAATATCTGCTCACTTTCAAAATGTCATAAACTTATGACATTTAGCTTGGTGTCCTCTTCTTTTTTGCAGCTCCTCCTTTGTGCAGATCCTTCTCTTCCCCTGTGCTTTTCCTGGACTCTCCCATATATCTTTATTTTCAAATCGTGGGGGATGAAAATTTGTGTGGTTTTTTTTTTTCCCCTCATATGTAATTAACTATGAAAATGTCATAATTTCTTCTTGCCATGCAATTGCATTTAGAATCAGTAGATAGAGCAGAATTACTTAGAATTTGCACCTTTATAAATTCCTGTGATCTCTGAGTTGGATTCATATAGCCCTGAACACAATGAATACAAACTTTTCTTTGTTTTCAGTTGTTTTTCTTTCCAGCAACTAAGATCACATAAAACAGGAATGCATCAATTTGGATACTTATATACAGGGTGATATTGGGGGGCAAAAATATAATTTTTTTTAGTCTGTTGTGGAATAATATCACTAAAAAATTATGTAAATTAGAGGTTCCTGTAACTGAGGTGTTTTTTTAAGAGATTGAGCATGGGAAGGGGCATTACAGGCATCATAATCCATTTAGATATTATATTTTATTCCTTATCCATGACATCAAATAAATTCAAATTTAATTTGAATTATGCGTGTAAACACTTTAATATTAATAAAATTATTTGTTAAAATCTATGCATTGGAACAGAATTTTTTTACTATATTTATATTTAATGATATCCTGTGCTGTAGATATTTGTATGACTTTTATATAATTTTTGTATTTTTTCATATAAATTTGTGCTCACACATATAAATAGGTTAGATTTCATTATATAGATGAATATAAGGATATATATATATATATATATATATAAAATAATTGTTCGTTGAATTTCTCTCATGGAGAGAACAGGATTTCAGTCCTGTGCTCTTTTTTCTCTTTGATACTAGTAGAACTTTGTTTTTCATTTGTTACTGCCATCATCTTCTAGTACTATCAAACAATGACATCCATTGATCATCATATGCATGGATTTGAAGTTCCATTTCTGTGTTTGGATCCTGAAACTTTATTTAGAATAAACAGCTCTTAAATTGTGATTTTAACTCTAACATTTTAAATTTGTAAAGATGAAATATTAATATTTCTAATGATTCTGGTTTTGTTTGGGTATTTTTCTGGTGGCATTCATATCTATATGGCCAAATCTAGTTACTGCCCCATATTTTTGGAATCTCTGTAACACTAATAATTCCGATAACCCTGAGAAATTTGATTTAAGTTCACTATCCTTAGGCCAATCCAGTAAGTCATTAATAAGCTGTCGAAGCTCAAGTGGAGAGTATCTTACTGTCATTCCTGGGGTGTTACTGAAATTCTTATAAAAACATGAAATTGTTTAAGAATCATAAAAAATTACCTACATGTTTCACAGAAGTCTTGAAGAAAAAGTAAGGGCTTTAGAAATTAAAGCTTTTCAGTTTGTCAAAGAGTAGTTTAAAAGGGTGATTTTATAATGTATTGGAAATAGACTTCTGGTAATAGATGTTTCTTCATTCTTTGCAAAGTATATATTGATATCCAACAGCTGCATGTGGTAGCTAAACATGTGCAGGCTAGAAATAAGAGATTATTTTTAAAAAGAAAACTAAGTTAATTATTCATTGGATGAATACCATACATGATGAATTAGATCAATACTCTGCATGTAGAGTAACTTTTCTGTCAGTTGTTGTTTAAATTAAAAAAAAAAAAGTGTCACCCCTGAAGGTTCATCTCTCTATTGACTGAAGAGACTGGAAGTGTCCTAAGGATCCCAAGTTGGGCAAAATAAATAACAAAGTATGACTATCCACTTAAAGACTAAAATTTTCTGCAGTGTTGTATTAAAAATGAAATTTAGGGCCTTACATGCATCATCTACTGGATGCAAAACAGAAAGTAATTTGTCTGAATTTTAGAGGTGTTTGTCCTGTTGAAGAATACCTACACAAATTCTAAGACTTAATTCCGTGTTTTTTTTCAAGTGGTTAGTACTTCACCAATATGACTAAGAGCTTCATGTTCTGCCCTAAAGTTATTTAAAGCATCTTAAAATTCTACTCCTTACTTTTCCTGTATAATCTAGAAGTACTTTTTTGCTGTCCCATGGTGCTCTTTATAACAAAGATCATAATACAAACTCTCATTGGCTAAATAGATACCAATCTGAAAGGCTTAGCAATTTTGTCTAAATTCCAAAGTATTGTGCAAAGGATTTGCAGAGGCTCTAGGGAAAGCCTCTTATCTTGCTCCACTATTGTCAAACTTCAAATTTGCCCGATAAAAATTGTAAGCAAAGAAATACTAAAAGCCCCTTTGGTCTCAATATAAAAGCAACTCTGGTGGAAAAACAGCATAAGAAAAAAATAAATTCACTCAAAAGAAAGGAAGGGAAAAAAGTACTAAGGAAAAGGATTGACTATATATCAAGGCATAAATCTAAGAACCTGATGGAATTAATATGGCAACAACTATCTTACAATGGCACCACATGCCACAAAGGAAATAAATCATTAACTGTTTTCATTTGGTGTCCAATGAGGAAAAATTCACTTGTGGAACTGTTTCTGATCAGACAACCTCTAACAAAACCTTTCCTCATCTTTCACCAGTTTGCTGTACAAAGATTGACCTGTTTTGCATTCGGAAACTGATACTGGACAGAAATTATTTTCAACCCTGACTGGCACTGCGCCACATTAAAAATTATTCGGTATCAAAGCCTGACTAACTAAAGTAAAATGATTTAAAAGTTATCATGATAATCTCTCAGGGACTCCAAAAAGTGGAAAAAAGTTGTAAAAGAGAAGCAATAAAGAAAATAGGATGAGTAGTGGAGACAGCAGCTAAACTGTGTTATTGATATTCTGCATCCCTTGTTTTCCTCTTTGTTCCTTTTACCTGTCAGAATTCAGCATATTGAAATGCTAAGAATGAGTTAGAATTACAAATAGTTTAATATCATTTATAATTTTTGGATGCTATAATAAGGGGTTGGGTAGATATAGTTCTTGTTTTTCCCTAACCCCTGCCACTCTTGTGCCTCCAGTCTCTCCCATGTATGGTATCAGGAGTTCAGTCAAGGAATGGAAAATAAGTTCGTAATATTTTTTATTTCTTGTTCTTTTTCTTTACTCAGTGATACTATGCAAAATGGAGGGACAGATATTTATTTTTGGATGGAATTTCATCCAAGAGGGCTCACAGTCCTTGCATTTAAGGTTTTATGACATAATTACACACATATAACAGCACAGCTGGGAGGAAACAGGGAGGAGGGAAAGATTATAAACATTAGTATCATAAATGTCTGACAATTCTGAGTTATACTTCTTCAGACAACCAGATGTAACATGTCTTCAAAGTGAATTGATATTCATATTTGGACAAGTTAGATGGGCCGAATATACAGGTGGGAATAGAAGGAGAATGAGTCGAGAGAGGTGTTTATATTTGGGCTGCAAATCCATATCTGAGACTGAAGTGGGATCCAGAAGTATACAACTAGATTGGGGAACTTAAAAGATAGATGACATTATCTGAGGAACAGGAAAAGTGAATCCTGAAGATGTGATGAGGAAATAAGCATACGTGGCTTTACAGAGTAGCAAGGCTGTGGTAGGTTGTGTGAAGGAAAATCAGAAGACACATTTGAGCAAAGTGACCAACTAAAGCCGAGGCTGTTGCCATTGACAAGGTCACTGACAAGGGCCTAGAGCTGGGACAGTCTTCTTTTTTGATAAATGGTCTAACTACTAGGAAATTATATAAATGAAAAGGATTGCTGTTGTACTCAGGGGAAAACAGAAAACCAAGATCTTCCCACTAGAATATTATTTCTATTTATATTTTCGTGCTAATTTCAGTAAGGCTTGCATTGTGCTGCTGTGTGTTCTTAAAGAATAACCATATATTGCTGTAGAAATATCTGCAGTTCAGTAATTCATGAAGGCAATCCTGGGTATTGTATGCTGTTGGGATGATCCATATAGAATGCTAAGGAAGCGTGTTAAAATCCATGACATAAAAATTTCTATGACAAGTGGTAGACAAAAGAGTACCCTCTGTAATGCAATTAGAGTTTCTTCCAGATCAAAAGTGCTCTTTGAAAGCAAACTGATTTTGTTGGTTTTATTCAGATTATTAGTTCATGGTGCATTACTTAATGATGCTTCTGATTGAATAACTAAGGTATTCATGCATAATTTTATTGAAAAGTAAATTTGATATTTATCAGATTGCTTTATGACACAGTGAAGAAGGAAAGCTGATGACTTTTCAGCAGTATTTATGTCTAACAATATTACATGCAGATGTGAAGACCACCTGTGATGAAATATTTTAAATGCTACTCATCCCATTTTTAGGACAGGCTCCTACCATTTCACTGACATCTCAAGTAAAATTGTGACAGGTGGCCATGTAATTCAAAAACTGGTGGTAGTTCTGAGCCCTGATAATACCGAGTTCATGCTATTTTCCTTCACCGATTTTCCCTTTACACAAATGATGTAATTGTACCCCTCAAAGTTTTACCTCTGGAAGCTATTTTTATTTTCGACAAGAGTACCTCCAGGCAATAACAGCAGGGGGGAAAATCCTTTATTTTATGTTGTCAAAACCAATATGCTGTGAGTTATTCACATAACTTTCTGAAGTGCCAGTCATCGGCTTTGTGTTTGGAGTAGTGCAAACCCCTAACAGACTCAGAAAAAGCAGTTTCTGAACCAGCAGCACAAGGGTAGGTGTTAGTATGGAAAGAAAAAAAAAGAACAGAAAAAAAGTATTAAAAGGATTTTTTTTGTCGTTGTTTTGTGGGGGTTTTTTTGTTGCTGCTGTTGAAAATTTTCTAATGAAAGGAGATGAATCAGGAACTTTGTAATAACATGTGCCTGACCACTTAGCTCTAGCAGCAGATTGGAATGACGCTTACTCAGCACAGGCTTTGGACCTTTCAGACCTTATGTATCATTTTTCATCTACTGAGCTTCTCAAAGTTGTGCAAAATAAATAAGGAAATAAAAAAAAATCCATTTTTAAAAACAGCTTGAATCTAAATGGAATATACATATTCACCTAACAAACTTTTAGGGAAAAACATAGCAGATTGTCTGACTCCTTGCCCCAAAATTATTTGTCTTCAGAGCCATTGATTTTAGAGACCTTTAGAGTCCTTTGTCTCTTTTTTGGGTTTTTTTAAGGAGTTCAGCTGAAAGCACAGACAAGAGAAAGAGTAAACCGTAAACAATGAGCCTGTAAAGGTAATATCAACCAAATTCTTTCACTGCCTGTTGGAATGCTGCTGAAACCTGGTATTGCTGTTATATTCCATGCAGAGAAGCAGCTCTTCAGCTCTTCTGACAATGCAGTGACCTCAAGACAACATTTCTGGAACTGTTACAGCAAAGTCTTGTAACCATAATAAATGTGTTCAATTTTTATTTTTCTTTAAGAGCTGAAAAAACCCACACCTTTCTTTACTAAAGGGAAATACTGAGAGGTGCTGAAAAACCTCTTCCAACTGCCTTTTCGCTGAGAAATGTAACCTTCCTAAATCCTACCTTCAGGTTGAAGTTGACAGGAAGATCTGCGGAAAATTTACCATTTTATCTAGGGAGCTGCAGCAGCTCAGTGGAATATAATAGTTTTCTATATGAATTTACAGCACACCAGTCGTCAGAGATAGATAACTTGGTACAAGTCCAGCAAGCTCAGTTATTCGGCGTGTCTGAAGTACCAGAGGACGACAAGAAAGACAAGCACAGATGTTGCTCTTTAAGTGACTTATGCTGACATGGTTTGCTTTCTTACAGGGTTGGATCAGGGAGGCGGCTTCCAGGTCCCAGCAGCAGGGGTTTTGGAAGGTAGGTTAACACAGGAGTTCACATCTCACAGTTTCAGACTATTAGCCTGAGGTTGAAAGATTTTCCTTGGTCAAACTGGCAATAAATGGATACTTATTTGCAAAAGGAGTAGTAAAATGAAACTGCACTAGACGAATAGTACCATTTTTTCTATTCTGTGTTACAGGAATTGGTGGGGGTACTGTGATACTGTCTGGAAAAATTATTTGGGAAGTGGTGAAATACTGATCCCCTATGAGTATTCTCTTCAGCTTAAACCCTGTTGGGGCCAGGGTCTCCTTGATTTAGTTACAAGCCATGATGGTCTGTTTTTGTAAAGCAGTCATTAGGATTTGGTTCTTCCTCTGCTGTTGAGAGCATCAGAACAACTCAGATTTAATATTTTTCTTGTCTGCTATGATGCATATAAATGAAGATTTTTTTTTTGTAAAAGCAGTAAAACAAAAGGAAGATTAGAAGGAACTACAGAAACAAAAGCAGCTACTTCTGAATGAAATAAGCCTTGCTGCATAGATATTGTTTTATCTATGCATAGATTACTGTTTTTATTTTTTCATGTTTGGTAAAAAAAAATAAATCGTGTCATACTTATCTCTGAAAGGAAGTGCTGGAATGCTCTAAGCTGAAACCTTTTTGGCAGTGAGTTCAGAAATTGTATTTTGAAAATTATTTACAAATGACTGATCAAAATAGCCATTCTAGACTTCCATCAAATTAGCTCTTCTAGTTAATTTAGCATTCAATGACATTAAAATACATTTTGAGCTTAAATATTTATATCAAAAAGAATAGGCTTTTATATGACATATAAAGGGGTAAAAGAGATATGTAGTATGAAAACACCCCAAATCTCCCAATGAATTCACATTGCTCAGAAAATTGAAGTTAATTATTTTATTTCTAGGAACGGATTCATATTACAAAAAAATAATCAACTCTTTATAGAAAATGTTGTTACTCATCAAGTGAAATGTTGAAATTAGGTTGTGCCACATTCATGGAAAGTGATAATAGTGTACTCCCATCGCTGTGACTTTAATAAAATTCAGACACAGTGGCATCAACTGAATCAATCATCATTTTTCAGGAAGACACTTGGCCAGTGCATTTCAAACCAGTTGGAGACAGTGTTGCTTAAGCACATGGTTATCTACTGTCCATGGTTTCCTTCTTTCCTAGAGATTGATGCTATGCCCTCATTTATTTTTCAATTATGATTTTTCATGTATCCTTGGGGGGAAAAAAGATAGTTAAAAATAAGTTTTTCTCTTAATGTGAGTGTAGTTCTCACTCAGTATATTTTCTTTCTTTTTCATTAATGTTAAAGGATAAGGGTGAACCAGTTTGAAGAAATGGAATTGCAGAAGATGAGATCACCAGTTTAGAGAGGAATCATTTGAAGTCATCATACTTGAAGGTGCTGTGGTAATGAAATAAGAAGGACAATTTGTTTGGGTAAAAATTCTGATATCATCTGCAAATGGTGATGCCTTGACATTTGGTACTTTTACAAGTGGCCTGGAGATTAAATGTGACTATCAGAAGCAAATCCACATTGTCTTCAGGTTGAATTGCAGTTCTTATTTTACTTCAAATTTTTTATTTCGCTTATTAGAATTAAGAATAGCTCTTCAAGAAATCCTCAAGAACAATTTACTGAAGAAACACGTAAATATGGATAAACATCTTTCCATCAACTAAGACAGATGGAGAAAGTATGCTCATTTTGCAGTTGCATAAATGGAAAACTGAGGCCAAGTCACTTGAGCCTTGTTCTGAAGTGAGTGAAATTCTAAATTTTCAGTATTTCTGAGCTTTTTGTTTCAGGAAACCACAAAACATTTGTTAGCTTCAAAATGAAAACCTGTGGGGGCTTGCTTGTGCAATGATTAATTGCAGGGTAAGTACAGGTCTGTATGTTGCCTATATGTGTGGTTCTAAATATCTCAGGGATGCTAAAATTCATATAGCTTTAATAAAGTGATCTGCCATGCAGTAATTCAATGTCAAAGTGTTCCATCCTTTATTTGAACATGTAATTGCATTGTTCTTCATATATTACAGTCCTTGCTTGTAATAATTGATTGTGATAATACAGTGAATTAACCCTAGTCACAGTTCTATTTAACCATTTTATTTGAATGTCAAGTGTGCAGGTAAGTCATCTAGTTAAGCAGAAGTTTGATAACCCAATGTAATATCTTTGACATCAGAGATCAGATAAAATCTTTTACGTGTCATTGGCTCTGAGAATCTGCCTGGGCAGATGGTGCTGGTTTTTAAGGCTGACATACATTGCCTGGAGAATTTCGGAAAAATATGGGCATTATTTTCAAACTCCAGTAAAGGAGAAAGGTGTCATTTCACTGACAGCCCCAGAGAATATTTCCCTGTTATTGCATGCTTGACAGATGCCACGAACAGATTGATGTGCAGAGAAAGGAAAGGTACAAGGAAACCGTACATTAAAACTCATTAACTTTAGATAGCAAAACTCTGTTGGGAGCAACTCTAGAGCATTTTTTGATGTACAGTGTATGTTTAACATTCTAAATATATGTGCTATTTAATGTGTTGGGACTCCATTTGCATATTTGGTGTAAATATGAATGAAAACAGTGACAAGATAAACACAAGAGAGAATGCATCAGTAAAATGAATCATTAAGAATCTGAAGGGAAGTACTAGAGATATTTTTCACACTCCTAATTTTAGATCTACCAGAAGTGATGGGCCTGGTATTTGGAGTGGATCACTTGAATTCCAGTATTAATTTTCTCAGAAAAAAAAAATTCACTTTTGTTTGTAACATAATTCTTATTTACAAAAAATCATATCTACTTCTTAGTCTAGCCAAACTCTTATGTATAGCCTTAACTTTCAACACTGGAAATGCAATGTGGAATCTTGTTATCTGAGTTACCTGGTCTTGTGTTGTCCCCTTATCCCATTGACTCCTTCCCACAGATGCAGCAAATTCCTGAGTTAAAACTTATCGTTGACTTGATTTTTTTTTAGTTTACTGTAAGCTGAGTTCTGTTAAACAAATAAAGCACTGGAAGATGAATATAGAAGTATTGCATATTTAAGATGGAATTAAAACCGCAATATTACATATACATAACTGGAATGACTTCATTATAATAATTGCTATTCCTAACCATTGAATGGACATGAATTTGAAGAGGTATTTTTAGAGAATTTAGAAACATCACAGATTCACAAGGGATGGAAGATATATGTGCATGAGTAACATAGGCATACTTAATTTTATTAGTTCTTCATTTGAGCACTCAACTTTTCAACCTTAATATTCTTTTGAGGTAGATCTCATTGGGAATTTAATTTATGTAATTCCTGTTTTGATGTAAACAAATTTGATGGTAATTTTGTAGATGGAAACAGATTTTAAAAACTAAACAGTATAGCTGAAAGAAACATTTGTAAGAAATTCTATTCTCAATGCAAATACGACAGTGTTTAGTGAACTGAAATTGGAAAAGACAAATAAACAATTACATGTTCTTAGTGTGTGAGTATCTACTTATTCTATATCTTCATATTAAGTTTGAAAAGGCTTTTTTTAGACAGGTAGAACTTATTTTTTTTATTAGAGATGTGTAGGTATTAAATAATTGAAATAGTCATGCATAATTCAAATAATCACTTCCAGTAGATACTTAGTCTGATAAATAGCTGACAGAAATGCAGGTTGAATATGTTTTCCTTTATAAGAATATTTTAAATTTTGAATTCATGGACTGTTGTGTTAATTTGCATAACGATATAACTGTAACAGCAGGTTACAGTTGATGACTCGGACTATGATGCTACCTGATGCAAAATGATCAATTTCTTACTTCATCTTGAAGGCAGAATAATGGAATTCAAAACTGCAACTATTGTGCAATTATAAAGATGAAAAGAAAATATCTTGAAATGCAGTTGCCAATTAATACTTATTTTTCATTGTAATAAATGCAAATGCTTGAATGAGGTACCATGAAGGTCTGTGCTATTGAAGTTTACCAAGACCTACTTTCTGTTTCTGAATAAAATCATGTATGGCCATCAATAAGTGTTTGAGTAATTTATTGGAGTTCGCTGAACAACACTGGCAATATCTGTTACGTGTGGTTTGTTTTGTCTCTCTCTTACACATATCTTCTCTGCATGAGGATTAACTGAACAGACAAGATAAAAAATGCACTTGATAAGACGTACAGTTCCATCTTAAATGAAATCATTATATTCGTGATAGAAAAGGCAAGATCCTCCATTTCAAATGATATATTATTGGTTTAAAGGGGCCCCAGTTCCTGTGGCAGGTCACAGTCTCGAACTGCCACCCTTCAGAAACCCCTCAAAAAGTTGCTTCTGCCGTGAGGTAAATCTTTACCCTATGGTGAAAGTTTTTCTGTGCTTCAGGATTAGAACCTCAGAGTTTCAGCTACACATAACAGACAGCTTTAGAGTGCCACAGAAAAAAAGGATTCCATGTTGTTTATGGTTGAAAAAATGCTTAAAAAGAAACATATACCTTCTGGTAGTTCTGCATCTCTACCACCTAATGATGGACATACTCCAATTTTATCAGCCTGCAAGGCTTTTTCCCACTGACATGTCTTTAATCACCATTCCTACCCACCTGTTCACCTTGCATTTAATGACTCAAACTAAGAAATACCTTTTCCTTCTTCACACTATAACAAAAATGCTAGAAAAATAAGGTTTATTGTTTTTAAGTGTATATTTAGTCCTTAATGGAGTGAGGCAGAGGAGACAAAGAAGAGGAAGATGAGGAAGGGGTTTCTTTCACAACTGAAAGCCCAAATAGAATTTTGTTTAAAAGCCTGTGGGGAAATTTCAAGATATAGAGCAGAATTTACTAGGGGGATAAATAGAGGGCTAGGCAGTGAACAGAAAAGTATAGGAAATATGAAGATTTGCATTTCTTTGGAGCATTATTGATAGGGACACCTGCTTATTGTGTATATCATCACGAGAAAAAAACCCCACAAATTGTAAAGGTTCAAAGGCCATGTAAAAATTCTATCACGGCTTTGCAGATCTAAGTATTCTAAATAGAATTGGAAGCATTAGTTAAATTTGGATTGCTTAAATGACTAAGGCAAGATTCCAGTGGCTTTTGAAACCTCTTCATCCCTCAATTTTTGAAACTGATAAAGTATACATGAACTAGAGGTGCTGAACCACTCCATTATCCATATTTCTTGCCTAGGAGTGTAGACACTAAAATTTTCTCTTAAATTCTGAGAACTACATTAGGTGTTTGGTGCAGTTGTTGTCAGGAAACTCAGGGGAGATAACAAATTTGTGGCAAGTTGGTCTCCTATAGTATTGCTGGACAGAGTGGTAAAAAGTTGTGTTCAAAGTATTTTTTAAAGCACAATTACAGTTGTATTTAATGAGGAAGCAGAACTATAAAGCTGTCAGGAAATGCTGTGGCAACAACATTTCTTGAAGGAGCATATTAAATAGTAATGATGTCAAACATCTGAAAGAGTGAGTAGACCTTGCAAGCACAGTTTTCTAGTCATAGGAAATTAAAAAGGAGTTTGGAATGTTGCCAGTTGACTGACTATAGGGGGAAAAAAAAGACCCATAGTAAGCAACAGTTGTACTTACAATATTTGCTGAAACCAACACACATTAAATAATAATGAAAGCAGCCATTTAAAAATGCTGGCAGCTTATATGGAACAGCTGAGCTGAAGAAACTGTGAAAAGGATAAAAAAACCTCAAACTGGTATATAGCCAATGTGCTGTCAAAGAATAAAAAGCTCCATTGGTGATTAAATTGTGAGATAACTTCAGAAAAGTATTCATAAAACAAATAGTTTGAAATAAACAGTGTTAATTTTTAGATTGTGTAATCTTTATGATTAAAGTGATATCTTCAAAGAACTTACTAAGTAGAATACTAATTTTTTTATTCGCTTGAAATTTTTTAATTAAGAAAAAACGTGGGCAAGGTTGACAATTTTTACCACACTGAAATACAGCATGGCTACTATTTTGTACACGAATCTTTTATGAAAATATTTTTTAAATTTATGGAATACATTAACTTTCCTTTTGCAAGAAGACCTTGTTGTTGCTATAACAAAGAACATAAGCCTAATAACCTATGACATTGGGATCTTAGGTTTTCTTGAAAGAATTAAAAGGGATCTCCAAGAAACAGGATAACTGGGAATATTGTAAAAGACAAGCAGTGTAGGTGTTGAATAGGTGCCTTGTCTTTTTGTTTGTTATTGTATACATATTTAGCAAATATTGGATTATCGTTGCCATTGGGAGGGGGAAGGTCTCATTTTCAATGTTATGGAAAGGTCAGATAAATCTGTAAAGTTCACTGAGATTTGATTGATAACTACACAACTTGAGATCATTATTAAGCCTTATGATTACATGCAGAATATACAGTTCTATTAAAGAAAATATACTCACGGTTAAAATTAAAATGAGGACTTGAAATGGGTAGTTTGAAACTGAAGTGCAAGGCTTACATCCTCTCAACCCCTGTTCTGCTGCTGTATAGAAGTGGAAGTGCCTAAATTTAGACAGTCCTTTGAAGGCAATTGACTGTTCCCCAGTAACTTCATGTTCTGTTCTGGACACATCTCCATCCTGGTATGTTCCTCAGTGTCACAATTCAGCACATTGGCACTTATAGTCTCAGTGCCTGTACTAAATAAACATTTATAGAGAGCTGAGGAATGTTTCTGACCCTGGGAGAGAACTTGCTTCCACTAAGACTTCAGCCAGTGATATTATTTTCATGTCACTATTTGTAAATAATTTAAAAATCTTTGATTTTAGAGAGCCAAACCCAAAAGGGCTCACTCAGCCAAGAAGATTCTTAGATTCCAAGCTCAGGTCTGGCAGAAACCTGCCTGCATATTAGTATGTATGTATGTATGTAAACAAACATATGCAAACATCAACCTCTCCTGTGGTCTCAATTCTGTACGAGGATCCCAAAGGGAGATAATACAGACAATTTGAATAAGCAGAGCACATGGTTTGAGAGCCTCTGCATTACACAGCCTAGAAGATCAGTCCAAGGTCACCTAACATGACTAATGGGACATTCTCCGCATTGCTTGAACTTCTGTCTTTGCAGGAAGTCAAGGACAATGTCCTTTAAATGCTTATCTATTATGAAAACATCTTTCTTTTCCCCTTATAATATGTTATATAAAACAAAGAACATGAAAAATATTTCCATGTTCAAATCCTCTGCTAGAAGCCAAACTGTCTCTGAAAACCTTAAAATTACTCACAAAAACTTCTGAAGGTTATGACAGACCTCCTGCTTCTTTGTTCTTGGTGGTGGTAAAAGCTGGATCCATGCCCAGTGCAGGGAACATAGTGTAAATAGCGTTGCTGCAGATTGCTACTGGATTGTTCAAAACATCAGATGGCAAGAATATGTTATTATCAACAAGCTGTTTACTGGCCAATCAATTACAAACTCTGATGGAGCACCAGGCACTTTATTGTAGGCTAGCCAAATGAATGGAGAAAACATATGTCAATCTCTCTGTTACTTTAAGGGGCAAATTCTGCTCTTTTGCATCAGTATGCTCTAAAGCCTCCCACAATGGAAGCACCATGATGTTAGTAGAGAAGGGTAGGATCTAAGGCACTGCTGTGGGAATCACTAGGGTAATGCAGTTCTCAGATGTCTGGGCAATTTTATGTCAACATACATTTGCATAATAAGAGTACAGCTGAGGCATCTGTGAGTAGTCCTCCCCTCAAAAGGATATTGAATGCATGAGTTTGTCAGCCTGTGTGCAATATACAAACATTCAGGAATTGTTGAATGGTTCTTATATTTGTGTTATTTCTTACATGAAGTGAAGTTTTGAGTCTTTTATTCACCTTCCACTTATGTTTATTTTCCCCAAGTCTATAAGTCCATTATCATCAATCCCAAACAGAACAATGCTATCTAGAATCAGATACTGCATGAGGAAATTTTTGAGTATAAATATGGAAAAATATATCTGTTTACTCACAGCACTTTAGCCAATAATATATAATTGAATGGAGATTTTTTTTTTTTTCATTCCTGATGCTGGGAACTTCTTTCTATATTTTTTCAGAGAAGTTTTAGTTCCAATGGGGAGCAACATTTAGAGAAGAGAACAGAGTCCATTATGATAATAAGAAGAGAAAAAGGCAACTTCCTTTGGGAAAATCTATTGTTATATTGACAAGTAGTTATGTATCTATATATCTATATAGATATCCTGTTCAAAGAGTACTTGGACAATGACTAGAAGGAAGTGGTTTCATAAATGTGCAGTCATTTGATATGACTGCTTGTGTCACAGTAACTTGCTGGCAGTATTGGCACTGGAGATTATCATCTGCTAGAATTTAGTCAGATGTGACCCAAACTGTTGTTTTGATCTGGAAAGGAGGAGACAAAGTTCTGCCTTTGAGAATCTATTAAATATTGCATGATATCTCTTGGGATTAAAAATTTAAAAATTGAAAAAATTTTGAAGCGTTCATTCTTCAGAAACATACACTGAAAAAGCCTACATTATATGAAGGGCTAAGCAGATGAAGAGATTTTCTTTCTACCTCCTTTTGGCTCCACAACCAGTAATGTGTTAAAGGGAATGAATAAAAACATTTGAGGAATATATGATATCTATGCTCCAAACCCATCTGGTTGAAAGTGTTAGAAAAGTTGAATACCTTCTTGATTGGTCCTTTTGGGTATTTTTTGCCTCCATCTGTGAAGGTGAGCAGTAAGTCACTCTGCAAGTTTTTCTTGAAAATATAATATAAAGAAAGAAGAATCTGTTCTGCAATGAACTTGTCACCGCAAGAAACAGGTGACCAGGGTTTATCTTCAAAATAAAGAAAGCTTATCTCCTGGGGAGATGATAAATGCTGGAAAAAAAATTAAAAAACATAAAATAAAATCATACTTGTTTTCCACTGAAACGTGTGGATGGATGTGTCCTACAATGAAAAATTCAAATCTTTGTTCAAAACATCACTACTTGCTTTTAATGATTTTAAAATATTTTTTAATTTGAGCAAGAATCAGCTATGCTGCTAAGAGTTTCTTCTTTTTTTAATCACTCAAAAATGCCTGAAAAGAGGCTGCATCTCTCCAGTGCAGTTCTATTGGCTTTAATAGATCAATGCCAGTGAGACCAAAAAGGCTTGGCCCAGGCAGGAGAAAAATCACTGCTACTTAAAGTACATATCACTCACATAAAAATATAAAACATGTACTTAGATTCAATGAAATATTTTTCTTCAGAACAAAACTGATTACATTGACTTAAATACATCTTGAGTAGGTGAGAAGATATGAAAATTGTTGAGCTTCAAAACGCAATTTTCTTAAATAAGCAAAAATAAATTTTAGCCATGGCTGTTTTAAACAAATACAATAAAATACATAATTCAAGTAGATCTAGTTATGCTTATAAACATATGTCTGTTAACATATGCAAGCCATACTCTGATTTGTCAAAGAGATATTTCTTTCAAAGGAATTTTTCCCAAAGGAATTGTTATAGGGATGGACATATTTGTGTTGGGATTTCAGAAATATATACAGTTTAAACACCTGGGATAATATAAAACATGGGAAGGATGGAAAGCAGAACTGGAGATTGGAAGCCAGCTTTGTGGAAGTGTTCACTACTCTGAAAGATCTCAGCCAGATCATCAGAGATTGAATGCTTGATGCAAAAGTTGTAGTGTGATTGTGCAGGCTGCCTCTTTCTTGGTTAGATTTTCACTGGCATCAACATCTTCTTCAGATGAATTGGAACCCATAAAATCATTCAAGCATGAAGGATGGAAAAGGAGGGAAGTGGTGAAGGTTAGTGGAGCAGGTTATTAAACAAGTGGTAGCAGGACTCTGAAAGGATGGGAAGAGAAGGAATGGATAGTGCCATGTACTTTGCTGACAGAGCTATAGAGTTGTTTAGAAGTGGGAGGAGGGAGATAGCTTGTGCAGCTGATGGAAGCTGAGGAAGTGGAATTAACATTTCCAGACTATCAGTCATTTCAGAAGCATGTACAGGGCAGCCGTAGTGCTGGGGGTAATTATCTCTGCAGTAGCTAGAGTTCTTTGAGATTTATTATCAATCAGAAGACGGACTAGATTAACATCTCTTCTCCTCCTTCTGCTACAAAAATTTAAATAATAATTGATAACTACTAGACCTGCAAGATTTTAAAGGTGGGATGCATATTTTAAATTTCATTTTACGCCTATCAGTACTATGACTTGGATAAAATTTGAAACACTGTGCAAAAGACAAACAAACATGGCCACAAGCGGAGGATGTCCCAGATAAAGCAGTAACTTCCACAATACTGAAGTGTAGAGCAGATACAGAAGCAAAACTTTGGTTGATAACATTACACAGATCTGCTTTCCCTTTTTCAACAGTTAGATGTTAATGTTATTGAGAGGCTTTCAAATTGAAATCAATGGGAGTTTCATTATTCACTTCAATAGGAGTGGGATGAAGTTCTAAATAGTAAATGGAGCAATGAAAATCTAAGAAAACAAGAGGCATGCTAATGTGTGTTTTGTTTAAGAATTCTCAGTTTCATTGGGTCTGCTTAGCAAGCAGTTGAAAGCAATGTGCTTGGGGGGTGTGAAAACATATGTGTCTCATGGGAATGGAAGACTATACACCTTTCTACTAATGTTAGAAACAAAACTTGAGGGAAATAATTTAGCCTGCATGCAGAAGGTGTTGGAACAAGTGCCTTCTGAAGCAAAAAAATAAAAAGAATAAAAATAAAGGTGCATTAAGTGTTGTTTGTGTTTTACCAGCTTGGGTTTTCTTGGAACCATTAAATACAAATCAAATGAATAATTTAATATTTTACACAGTATGAACATCTTGCATCACTGAGTTTTTGGAACAGTATCACACAGAGAAAATGCAGTGGGTGCATGCCTTGCTGTTCTGTAATTTTACTTTGTCCTTACTTCAATTATACTTAAAAGCAAATACTCTTCCTGGTTGTGAGTTGAATTTCATTCTGGTGAGCTAGTGATTTGCTTTATTTTTTGATTTGGTTTGATTTTCAGTTTTAGAATTTCAGAGTATTAAAATACAGACAACAGAGTGAACATTTCTAATGAACTTAAGCTAAATGTAGACCTTTTCTCTGTTTATTTTTCCATCCAGGTTCACTGGTGCATAGGCCCTCTTTGACTTCACACTGGTACAGTGTATGAAATACTTTGCAGCAAAGATGTGTTTACAGATGCTTTGTCCCATTTGCACAATACCCACCTTCACAGTTTCATTTGCCTTTCCTTTTGTCCTTGATATGTTTTGCAAAGTCAAGAGTTTTGCAAAGAAAAAATAGCCACTTTTTGTTATTTTCGTAAATATCTGTCAGAGGATCCAAATGAAAGGTTCTTAATAGAACTTCATGAAAAATTGTTTCTTTGTGAAGATGTGAAGTCAATCTCCTCCTGGGAGTAGTTGTTCTAATTCCCAAGTTTTCATCCTGTATTGGAGCAGACTGGGATGTACACCAATTCCCCATGAGTCTTGATTACTTGTGGAAGAAATACAGATATTATGGGCTGCAAGAGAGCCACAGAATAGCCTAACCAGGATCTGAGTGCAGGCTTTGGACGTAGATAAACCAGTGGGAGACATTTCTTGAAGGGACCATTGATTCAGTAGTGTGAATTCGAAGCAGGCAAAACCAAAGACAAATTAGCTTATAAGATTGATGAATCAGTGATCGGTTCAACCAACCTCCAATCACAGTGTAAAGCTCAAAAATGGTAAAAAATCCATTGTATTAAATGTTGCATTTTAATTAAATAAAAATTGCATGAAATTTTTTTGAAGAAGGAATAAGAAAATATTGTTCTTTCAAAAAATAAGACATTAAGAGAAAATTACTTAAATAGCAATGAAACTTTTAGAAATTACAAAATAATGAATGTTTTGACATGCTCAATACAATGTTCTTCTGCAAATTTTAATTTTTACAGAGGTTTATGAATGATGATTCTTCAATCATAATTCCATATTAAAATTTATCTCCGTGTCTTTAAAATCTCTGTGGATATAAATTACTATTTTTATCTCAGTTATGCCATCAGTCCTGTAAAAGATTTTATTTTGCACACATATGAGCACGCCTTCCAGTGCCAAAGTTGTCTATTAACCTATTGTTGAGAATTTTTTGAGTCAAGAACAAAACAAGAAACTCTGCTGTGAATATTGTTATTTTAAAGGTCTCTAAACTATTTCTATCTAAAAGCACATCTATTTATCTGCACATATTATTGACAATAAATCACAACACTTAAAAAATACTGTATTTTGCTAATATCTATATTATTTTCTTTCTGTCTGCAAAGTATTTGAATCCCTGCATTAAGTAAGAGTTTAAGTTGGATCTTACTGTGAAAATGGGAAAAATACTTTCATCTGGAGAAAATGGTGGAATTAACATTGCTCTTATTACTCTTCTAGGGCTTCTGAGTACTACTGTTTTAATCATTGAGACTTCTGAGTCAGTAACATGACTGGCATCAGGAAAAAAAGTCTTTCTTCTTGTCCAGTTTGGCATTGAAACTCTCTTCTGTTCAGCAGCAATGATTTTCCAGAGCTTGATTTTTGGGTCCTGTAAGATCAGTGTAAACTCTGTCAGCTCTAAGCACTGAGGCAGCATGGTACTGAACGCCCACCCTCCAGGTCTGAATAGCAGAGCAATCAGGTTTGTGTTTGCATCTTGTATTAAGTGCATGTTTTCTGCCTGGCCAAGACTCTCACCTCTTCCAGTTGCATCTGCAGCCTGGCAGTTTTCCTCTCACCGGGAAAACAGTAACTACCCGTTGTGCAACTCACACTAAGGCTTAATGTTTTGTTTTTTCTCTGCCTGTGTAGGCTCGGTGGTTCATCTGTGTTATAAACTGCTGTTCATCCGACACCAGCACCCCACGCCAATGACACCCTCGGTGGAGAGCACTCCTGGTAGCTCTCATCACCCGTCTGGGACCTGAGCTTCACCATGGCTTGAATCAATGGACTTAACAAGTGAAAGGCCAGGAATACAGTGGACTTAATGAATGATTAATGGGTAGGCAGGAGATGATCCAGTCTGACTTTTGAAATGTCTTGAAATCCAGCCAAAATGAAGGCAGGAGTAGAAAGGAATGAAAGTGCTTAGCAATCTGTTTGGAGAAAGTCATTGGGCAAGAAAGCACAGCACAGAGACTGAATTAATGTGTAATTGGACTGGGAAAGTTGACAGAGGAGTGAAAATGTGGCTGCAGCTTTCCTGAACCTGTTCTTACTCTGAGGTCCGGCTGTAGCTGCTGCTGGCAGGAAGAAGAGGGAGGCTGCAGCAGCAGAAAAAAAAAATGGTAGGATACGTTTCAATATTTTTTCACAAAGGCAGTAAGTTTACTTTTCAACTATCCGTCCACTAGTTACAATGCCAATCCATTGTTAACAGAGGTAACAAGATGAATTGCTTTGGGACTCGAAGTATCTGAAATAATAAAAGCCGTAAATTGTCTGACAGTCAGCGTCTTGCTACCAGTACAAATTCTATCTTCTAAAGTGAGTTTAGCTTTTATTGTTCGGCAGGTTATGATAAGGGTCTGCATGGGATATTTTGAAAGAATTCTATTAGCTTGTGTTGTGAGTTAACACTATTTGCATTGTAATGAAGCATTCTTTCAACAAAGTGTTGAAGGAAAACAAACTAATTAGTTTTTTGAGCAGCACCTGACATTCATAGAGCCCAGTGGTGATGTTGGCTAAATGCCTGCATGACTGATGCCTCTTTCTTAAAGCTGACCAGCATTTTTCTGTCTGTGAATTTATGAGAAAAATAAGCAAAAAAAGAAAAAATCTCCCCAGTCCCACTACAGGTTCTTAAAATGATACTAAGCCATTTTGATGAAATTTGTCATGCATCCCTGTCCTTCCTATCTCTGCATCTCTTTTCCAGTCTTTTTTTTCTTTGATATATAAAATGTTTTTTATTTTTTGCTGTTACAGAACTGCATTGCTTTTCTTCTTCTATTATTTTGTGTTCCCTATAAAAACGATGACTCCTACCTCCTTGTATCCCCCTATGATCCTCCATGCACTATTCTGTGTACTCCAGGAATCACCATGGCAGCAGAATAGCTGCCAATAAGCTGCTCTCTGCTTTTTCCATGCAAGTGACCTCCAAATTGCTGACCAGTGAGAGAAAATAAGTTACAGCAAAAAATGGGCTGGCACAGGTTAGTTCCCTGCTGGGGTTTCTGGGAGCAGCACAATTGTACTTAGCCCTTTCCTTAGGGTAGAAGGGCAGGTGCCAACCTGCTCCACAATGGATAGAGCAGCAGAATAAATAAAGCCAAAACACTTTTCTCAACCACCATAACAAGCTCTCACAAACACAGGTGTATTTTTTCTGAGGGAAATTGTCATGCTGGATTTGGCTACCCTGTAAATACTTTACTGTCTTTCCTCTATAAATGCTTCTATCTTCTATCTAGCTGTGAATATGATAGCTAATGAAAAAATTGCAATAACTGCAATAAATTAATCACAGACAAAGGTTTGTGGCCTCATCTGAACAGGCATCTTTTGCACATTCGACGTTTGTTTTACATCTCCATGATTCCCTGCTTCATAGCTGTGTCTGAGCATGGAAGAAAGACATTAAAAGCACTACAGAAATGTAGAGCTGTCCTGTGGCAGATCTGACCAAAGGCAGATGTGCAGCTGCCACCTGACTCCACACAGTCAAAGGTGTGTCCACTCTAGAGGCCTTCCCAGAAGGTTTTGCCATTGCTGCAGAAATATCTTGAACACAATGATGCATGAAATAACTGCAAAGGAAAAGTAAATTTCCTATAATTATGTGTTAGTTGAAGATATAAATTGATTTGATTTAGATGAAAGATCGATTTTTCAGCTCTTAGCTGAGCTATTGAACCCCCTCACAAGACACTGCCCACAGCCAGTTCAGCTACTGCTGCTTAGATGATGGCAGGTAACTGGATGACTTTATTTACTGTGCTTACGTCTAACCCATTTAACAATTTTCAACTGTCCTGGATGGAAGGATGTGAGTCCTCCTTTACCATGATTCATTTGATAGACTAAGACAGAGCAAGAATCCATCCATTTATTCCTACTGAATAGGGAACATAGTTGCAATTGTCTCCACAATACACTGATGTAATAATAATGCTTCTAAATTGGTTTCCATTTTAACCTGCATTAAGAATGCTGTAAGCACTCCTCCAGTATAAAGAGAATGGCCGTAGCATGGCTGAATTAAAAGCCAAGCCTGTGGGAGAAGAGTCAGTTCTTGTTGCAGTGCTGCTTCTTGCTGCAAACTGTGGGAAGTGCTCCAAAGTCTGGCCACTGCCAGGATAGTAGGCATAGACATCTGTGGGTGAGTTATTCCAGCAAGTGTGCAGCAGCTCAGCCAGCTGCCAAACAAGCTACCCACAAGTTGTTTGACTTTGGGAGGTGTTAGAAGACTGGCTGGGGAAAGAGAGCTTATAGCATGGCGGGAAGAATGCTTTCTTATCATTATACTCACTCTCTATTACTGCACTTATTTTAACCCACCTCTCAGTGGGAATTTTCTGTTATGCAATTGCTGTGGTACTCAGCAGCGACACAATAATGCGTGGTACCTGTTCTGAGGTGGAGATTCCCTCAGACTTTGAAAACAACTAATTCTATCTATTTTAGAGAGAATAATATGGAATTTAGAGACTAATAAGGAATAAACAAGCAGCTGTAAGACATAGGGTCCCCTTTCATACGTCTTATCAAGGCAGGGTCTAAGAGAGATACACTGTTTCAAAAGCAGGCAAATCCTCCTTTTTCTTGGTGAGTCCTACCATCAAATCCAAGACCTTCCAGTTCTCTTTCAGAGTTAACTTGTCTTCATAATATTAATAAAAGTGGAATAAGGGATTAAGGTGATTTGTACAGATAGGAATTAAAAAACATTTTAAATTAATTTCTAAATAGCTGATACTGCCATTGCCAAGCATACAAAAATTAGTGTTTTTTAAAGTGCTTCATACATAGAGCTTGATTTTTAAATTTTATTGTATGTTATTTTAAAGCATTAAACATGCAAGCTTTTTACACGTATTTATTTGTAGTACTGATAAAGCAGTGAGAATTTTAAAACTGCTCACAGCTTCTCACTTTCACTTGTATTTTCTGAAAATAATAAGCGGAAAAGTCTCATTGTCCTGACAAGCTCATTCAGGCATGGGTTTCTGGCTGTAATTTGACATTATTAATTGGTGCATTCTGTTCTCACACAGGAAAGGGCTGAAATAGAACTGAAGTACTTTCTGCATGATGAAATAAGTCAGGTGACAAAACATATGTCTAACCTATATGTTCTGTTTATTTAGCAAGCTGATGATTCAGTCTATGTTAATGAAGACTAAAAGGACTGTGGATAATGATCTATTATTTTTATTCAGGACTTATAAAATCACCAAGACTACAGATTGAGAATAAAGGAAAAATCAGAGGCTTGAAAAATTTTCATTTAAAAATGAATAAGATATTATAGAGATTGTTTTGACTGCACTTAGAAGATGGTGTGTTTCACAGCAGGGATTTTGATGCATTCTGTAGAGTTAAATTTCTTCCAAGCTAATGAAAGTGGATGTAGTGCCCTTGCAGGTAGGTTTATTATGTTGCTGTTTAAAATCCCACAGTAGAAAATTTTGGGAGAGTGAGCAGGGGCCTGTTAAATGTTTTATATGGAGGCTTAGGGAGTAGAGCTATCTCAAGAATACAAAGGTAGTCCTTAACCTGAGCTGAAGAGACTTTTTAGTTATATGCTTTCCATTTACATTTTGTGTATCATAGGCACTTATGAAAACAAGGAACGTAGAGCAGTACTACAAAAGTCTTTGTAATGAAGTGACTTTAACTCTGCCTTATCTGGAGGATTTGTATGATCTCTCATGAGCTATTGACATACCACAAACAATATGATATCATGAACTATTGAAACACCGGATGCTTAAATATTGCTTCAAAATCATTAGTATTGTTCCCAAAAAGCATTTGCAGTGTAGCTATGTCATTACATATTGTGATCCTTGACATGATCACATGCAGAAGAAGAACATCTCTTTTAAGGACACTTTGTGTTCTGAAGTGCATTTTGGAATCTTTGTGAAGTGTGCTGCAATTATACCTGGACATAAACCACAGCAGCAAGATCTGAGATCTACTGATTCTGAAGATAGAAAGGATATTAGATAATAGTCTTCCTATTTGCTACAGCCAAAGAAATGGCATCATGCAGCACTACACTTAACTGATCTGTCTCTATAATCTGATATTAGATCAAAATTGAACAATTAGGGGGAAAAAATCACAACAAGCATTTAGAGATGCTGAGTGCTGCCATTACTAATTTTAGGTTGGAGATCATTTTAGCTAAGAGCATGTTGATGTTTGAGGAAATGTGGAACAGAAGCAGACTGTTTACAGAAATGTCACATTTAGTGCTTCAGAATCAAAACCCAGTGAAAGAAACACAGAAAATTTAGTTAACAGAATTTGATGTTTATACTGCATGTGGTTGATCAGGTACGTTTTGATATAAAGTAGCATTTCTGGCTAGGGAATTATCCTTACTAGAAAACCTCTCAGGACGCCAAAATCACTGAACAAAGTTCCACTGTGGACTGAAGTGTCTGCAAAGGATTCAAAGATTCAAGGATGGAAAGCTATGTGAAAGAGCTATACATTAACTTCATTAGTTTACAGTATGAACATGGTTCTAACAAAATGTCCTCTGCTTATGAAAAGTTCAAGCAGCTTTTAATTGCCAGAGCATACCTTTCTTTAAGACTGACACGGGCACTCCTGTCTTCTTAAAAATCTATTTCAGGACTGAAAAAAGATAACTTAGTTAAAAATGAATGAATACAGAGGACAGTATAAAGGTGAAATGGATAAGAAAGTTAATATAAAGTGACAATGTGACTTATGCATATTTTTTTTTCAAAGAGCATTTTTTATCAAAATCTGGTGCTACCAAGTATGCTCGGATTATTTCAAGTGAAATAATATTAGGTCATTGAAAAGGGAACCTTGAAACACTATCTTTAAATTCTGCCCTTAGAAGTACCTACACAGCTCACAAAGACAGAATTGTGGAGTTGTTCTCTGGCAAAATTTCTCACAGCAAAATTTCCCAGTAAGTCAGAAAGAGAAATCAGTGTGTCTAAATTCAGGAATGAGTTACAGTAGTGTTGAAGAGTCTTTTTACCATTGCGGTAGAATAAAGATGATGTGCTAAGGAGGTTTCATGCAAAAATAAAAAGATCACCAAGCTGTATTTCCCTGCAGGTGTTATCCTCCCTCAAGTATTATCCTCACTAGGATTTGTTTGGTAAACTGATGCAGTTTGTCCTAAATGGCACTTTTTTTGTCATGATGGGGACCTTTGTGAAACTGAACAAAGACAGTCTAACAGCACAGCTGGAAGGTCCTTGTACACCCTGAGTTTATATGGAAGATGCTACCTGAACATTTCTCACTGGAATCTCTGGATCAGATAAGGATGTCTCTCCTCAGGCAAGGGTTTCAGAGCAGCAGCTGGAGAGTGGAAAGAACAGCAGTCTCTGAGAGCCAGGGGCTCCCTTCAGCAGCCTTGCACAAGGCTCCACCTTGCCCTGTTGCCTCCTTGCACCTCTGCACAAGCGTTCCAGTCACTCACTTATGACTTGGGGGTTGCAAGAGTGCTTTGGCATGTCTGGGAGTCAGCAGTGTATTACTGCTCACTTATAGCCTGGTTTTTTCCTTCTCTCAGAACTGTTCTGACATATCAAGGTGTAATGAGATCTCTGCTTCAGCTGGTCTCTTCAGGGTTATTCATTGTGAGGAAGAAGGAAGTATCAGCCAAAACCAAATATCCTGCCATGTCAGATTTCTTTCTTCTCAGGAAAATATCTAAGATTCTTTATTTATTAAAGAACATCATGAGCACTTGGCTGGAATATTATAAATACCATAAATTATTTTGGATCCTGCCTGCAATGAAATCAGAGGTCATTGTGCTATGAAGCTGAATGATAATCACGATTTTACCTCTGGTTAGTGAAAGCCACTTCACTTAATTTTAATTAATTTTGCTCCACCAACAATACTAATTTTGAATAATGAGATATACAAAATTGAAGATTTAATGAAATTATTTTTAGGGGAAATTAGGTAACAAACATTTTGAAGGAAGGATGTTTATCAATATTTAACATTTCTGAGAATTATAGGAGAAATGTGCTACTGTCTTAGATTAGAAAGAACAGACAGTTACTTAAGCCTAATTAATATCTTGTAATCTCATCAATGCATATAAAGATCTCAAATCAGGTGCCATGAGGATGGTGCCAGACTCTTTTCAGTGATGCTCAAAGATGGGACAAGTAATCATGGTCATAAACTAAAGCACAGGAAGTTCCACCTCAGCATGAGGAAGAACTTGGTGGCAGTGCACTGGAACAGGCTGCATTCAAAACCTGACACATAGCTGCATAACCTACTCTAGGCGACATTCCCTTAGCAGGGGGTTGGACTGGTTGATTTCCAGAGGTCACCTCCAACCCTAAAAGTTCTATGATACATTATTTTATAAGTCCCAAAAAAAAAAATCGAAGGCAAAAACTGTTCTGTAGTGATTCCTCTTGGAATCTATCCCTGAGCATCAAACATGTCTATCTGTAAAATGCAACTATATCTGTGATTGTAGAAAAAAAGCATTATAACTCATACCAAATGAAATTAAAAAAAAAAAAAAAAAAAAAAAAGAGCCAAAACTATGATGTAAAGTAGGACAAAATTTCTGAGTAAAGACAGGGAATAAAATAACCTTTAAAAAAGGAACTATGTAAAAAAATACCTTTTTTCCAAGTGACATTCTCCTAACTCAAATATTTACAGAGAAGAAAATCTTCTTGACAATTACAGTTACAAAAGCACACAAAATGTTGTCTGAATTCAGCCAAAGCATCCTCCCTTATGTTTCCTAGGAATGTAAGTGCAGTACAATATTAAATGTATTCTGTCATCCAACTTCCTTTGCAAAGTAAAAAGTAATTTTATCTTATTTCATTATAGATGGCAGCTTTAGCCCTAACTTTAAATTTAAGTAGCTAAAATGGAGCTCAGTGTTAAGAAATCAAATAAGACATTACTTCAGTACACATTTGTCCCATTTACTGAAACTTCAGCATAAGCTTTAAAGCTCAACAAGACTTCAAGTGCTATTTTGAATAGGGAACATTAAACTGATGGTTTAAAACTTGGAAGAAGAAGGATGTTTATAAAATCCTGGAGCCAATTGGTGTTTAATTAACGTCAATTTGCCACCACACCTGGGTACCTGAATTCCTGTAGAAATTCACATTTGTCGGTTTATGTAGATGGATTTTAAGGGAAAAATACAGAGCAAAAGAAAACAGAAAAACTTAAATAGGCAAATTTCCCACTTTACCATTTCAGTTTTGAAATTCACAACTTACTTAGATGAATGCTGGTTTTGGGGGACTGTCAGGGCACACATGATGAGATAAATGAGATGAGGACATATGGATTTACACATTTGTTGATTTTTCTTGGTTGGTGACATTTGTTCTCCAAAGCTGGATTTGATAACACAAAAATGTCTTTGAGGAGAAAACATGAAATAAGATCCTGTTCTCAGGCCTTCTTCTTTCACACCTCTTTGACAGTGTGAAGAGGCATGAGAGTCAGTGAAAATAACAGAGAAAAAAATTGAGCTTGTTAATTACTACTGAGCATATTACTTGCTCTCATGAGTAAAGCCCCTGGAATTGGGGTACAGATCACCGTGCTCGGCTGTAAATGTTTTCAAGACTGAGAAGTCTTCTGAGTCTTCAGGGATATTTTTCTCTGTGTGTGTGCACCAATTACACTTTTACAACTCATCTCTCTTGTGTGCGTTTTCCCATCAGCATCTCCCTTTCTTATTAAGTTATGCTGGCCCAGCAGGCCATGGGATGTGCCTATTAAGCAAGATGCCAATGGGTTATGATTAGAATGGTCTTTAAAGAAAAAAACCTGTCACTTTTTCTGGAGGCAGTAGGGGGTTGTGGAACAAAGCTTTCGTTCTCCAACTCCTTCATAAGAAGTTTATCGACCTACCTTGCTTTGAAGGGAACGTCTCTGCAGTAAATGCATGCAGAATAATGCAATGCCAAAGGCAAATCTACAGGATTAGGAGAAGGGTTCTGGGAATACCTAACACTGTCTCTTTTTTTCATGGCTGTAGGTAATGGTAAAATGCTTTTCATTTACTCACATTGTATAAAAAGAAAGAAAGAAGATGGTGTCTTCTTTAAGAAAGACAGAACTTTAAACCCCACAGTGGGCCTGAGGTCATAAATAAATGTTAAATTTAGAGAAGAAAATACTGCATAATTTAGATATAAAAGTATTTCTAGGTTTCTAAACATTTATTCTACTTTCAGTGCATATTGTTTAGTATGCAAACAGAGAAAACACATGTGAGTATACATATATTTTGATATCACTGAATCTCACCAATGGTATCTTCTAGCTGACCTGGACTGAGTGATTTTCATTGAATAAATGTATACTTGTATGATGCTGGGTTTTTTTTCTTTTTTTTTTTTCTCTTATCACTTTTCTCCTGTTTAGCCTTTAACTGGGTATATTCCTTCTCCTGTAAAAGAGAGCTATAATATTATCTGTAGGCATATGCTACTGAGCAGTTTACTTCTGTTTCAGATGCATTCAAAATAAGCTCCTCAGGCCAAAATTAAACTCTTGCTCCCTCTCTAGAGAAAATAAAAAAAGAATCACAGCTATATCTGGCACTCAACAATCTCATACAGAAGACTGAAAAAAATCTATTCATTATCAGAAAAATTGTCTATTGTTAATAGAGTAAGCAATGGATTCCTATTCGCATCTCAACTGGGAATGAAGCTGGCATGTCTGTTTGAAAAGAGGTGACAAAAAACATTTCTTGATTAAATTCACACAACATCTGGTTGTACAATCAATCCAGAATGTCCTTATGCATAATACTATACTAATTCCGTATTGAATTATTTTTCTGCATCCAGTGCCAACAGAACTTATCATCTGTACACTGACAGGCTATTGCTGCACGTAATGTAAACTTGGGGCATATCTTTATCTCCTGAGTACCTTAATAGAGGATGCTTATTTGTAAGCATTCTTCTCCATTTTTCAGCTGAAACAAGATTTGATGGTCAGAGTTTCCATTTTATTGAGCTGGTATACTTCTGTTTTGACCAAACTCACATTCAAAAAGGGAAAAAGTTTTCTTAATAATTTCTTTTTCTCTCTTTTTTCCTTTTGTTTCTGAAAATATTTATTTTTAGTTACACTTTCATGCAGATTTTGGTTGACATAGAATGAATTTTCTTCATAGTAGCTACCAGGGGGCTGTGGTTTGTATTTTTATTGTGGGTTTTTTGTTGGTTTGTTTTGTTTTTGTGACAAAATCAGGGCTTATAACACAGGGATGGTTTTATTACAGCTGAGCAGGGCTGACACTGAGTCAGGGCCCTTTCTGCCTCTCACCCCATCACACCAGAGAGGGCTGGGGGTGCACAAAGAGCTGGGAGGGGACACAACCTGGAGAGCTGACCCCAGCTGATCAAAGGGACATCCCATTCTACACGGCATCACACTCAGACTATCAAGCTGGAGGGAAGAAGAAGGAAGAGAGGGTGTTTGGACTGAAGGCATTGGTCTTCCCCAGTCGCTGTTAGGTGTGTGGGAGCCTGCTTTCCTGTGCATGATTGAACCCCTGCCAGCCCATGGGAAGTGGTGAATGGATTCCTTGTTTTACTTTGCTTGTGGGTGTGGCTTTGGCTTTACCTATTAAACTGGCTCTCAATCCATGAGCTTTCTCACTTTTACTCTCTCACTTCTTTCCCCCATGGGCAGTGAGTGAGCAGCTCTGTGGGGCTTAGTTGCCAGCTGGGTTAAATCAAAACAACTTTATTACAGAACATGCAAGTAACTTCAAGATTTTCAATCAGAACAAATGATAATTCAAAAGGTTTCCTGACCAGTCCAGCATTTCATTGTCACAGTCTGTGATTTTCTATGCCATGTTTAATTATATTGAAGCCTTACTTAATTTCAGTGCAAAATTTAAGAAGTAATAAATTTTATTTGTAGATAAAAGGCAAGATGCTTTAAAAAATTCTCAGGTACTGGGCCAAACTTTTGTGTTGCATCAACTAGCAATGTTCCACTGACATTTGGCAGACAGACATTAAATTGGGGATGGTATTACTGAATAATCTGAACTGTAATTCAAAAATAACTCGTGACTGTAAGAGACAGAAGGCCCTCTGCATTAGCTACAGTACAAAGGGAAGATATTTCAAATTTTTACCTTTTAATTAAAGAAAATAAGATCTAGTAGAAGGGGTGAATTTGCAGAGAGGTAATAGTATGTGTCTAAAGCAATACAGCAAATCAAGGCTTGAACTGTGAATAAAACCTGTATTTTCTGAGTTTGTACCTAATGCTGTCTCCACTCTCTGATGCTGCCTGTAAGGTAATGAAACGTGTGTAGACATGCATCTTTTCTTTCATATACTTCACTGTGTGACATAAAGGTTGGAACATTCTCAGTGGGGTTCTCTCTTGTGCATGGTTGAATACCTACCAATGCCTGTACGTTTGTGCAGAGAGCAGAGTGCCTGATTTGTAAAGGGATATCAGCACATATAAATGGATAGAAAAATGCAAGCCCTGTCAGTACCTGTAAATACCAGGGAAGCATGCAATCGAGGTGACTACATGAATGACATAGCTACACTGTTTCGCAGGTGCAGTTTTGCAAAGCCAGGTGAGGGAAAAAGCCATAACACATGAATAATTTTACTCATGACTATAACTCTCTGTTGTCAATTCCAGTTCTGTTTGTCATCAGACAAAGGCTCTCAAGACAGTAAACCATTACAACTCTGCATTCCTCTAGCCCCAAGGGGGCCTTTTTAAAGAGACAAATTGATTTTTGCCACCAGACAGTGAATCATGCATACAAACTAGGAGAATACTTATGAATCCCTATATTCATTTCCCCATGGTGCTTGGTAAGGTGTGTTGTTTGCCTGATTTGTTTAAGAATAGATTTCAGGACAGAAACAAAACAAAGTGAAACACAAAGCTCAAGGTTTTTAACCCCTGCCTCAAGAATACAATTTATCTATTAGCATTCAGACAAATGTTTTCACTACCTATGGAGAGCATAAATCTTTGGTTTACACTGAATTGATATGATCAAATGGTTTGCCAAGTGCTGTGCATAGAACTTTTAAAACAAATCTTTGCTTGGCTATATTCAGGAAGAAAAAGGAGAAGAAAGGAAAAAACCCAACAAAACAAGCGGGCAGGACTGTCTCTTTTCTACACAGAAGCATCAATGCCTTTGAGACACCCAAAGGTCCAAGTGTCCATTGGAGCTGTGTAAGACCTGTGTAAGATCTTTTTAGAGGAGCAATTGGAGTCCAGGTGACACACTACTTCCTGCAGAACCATGCAGATGAGGAGAGATTTGGACCTACTAATAGAAAATGAAAGCAGACTAGTTAAGCTCTACTCAAAAACAAAATCTGAAATTGTCCTTCTTTTCAAATTGAGATATGTTAGTTTTTAATTATTTTCACCTTCTCAAAAAAATCAACTTTCTTGATTCAACAGGATTTGAGTTTGTTTCTTTTATTGTTTAGGATTATTTTTTAGTATATTTAAAATAAATATGTGACAATTTAAAAAGACTGAATATCAGAGATAATGATGCTGAAAGAGTTTAGCTTTCAAGTTAGGTTTGTAAGCTTTCAGTGGTGCAAGAAAGCCAGCAACACCTAGAGCAACAGAACTGCAGAACACACTGAAATTTGCATCTGTTGATAGAAGATACAGCAAAAATGGGCTCCTAGGAGAAAGTAGGTAAAGGCTGGAGAGAATGAAACTTAGTTTCTGAAGCCTGCAGCTGCTTTAGCTTTAGTAGTTCATGCCAAAAACTCTGCATGCCCTTCTTGTCTTTCTCTTTATTTTCCATCAATAACCACTGAATGTGGATAATGTCAGTGTGCACAAATAATGTGCACATTATTTTTCATTTCCCTGTAGAGGTTCACATTCCAACATAGTGATACCTTTAGTTTTTAGCCCGTAACTCTCTCATAAAGACATACAAATTTAACCTAAATAGCCCCTGCCTCTCATATAAGACATTATTCCTTCAACACAAGCCTAATAAACATCTCTATCCACTATCTTCCCCCACCTCCCACCTGATATGAATACTCTACCTCACTTCTGGAGGCAGCCTTTACTCAATTCACTTGCTGGAGTTTACCAAACCGCTAGACCTACCTGAAAATACCCACCACAATTCATCAGAGCTCTCTCACTACTCAAGTCTACTGACTAAAGTTCACTTTCCAGTGGAAAAGTGGACTTGGAGTCTATGACTCACACCTAAAACCTGTCTTTACATGCATGCTATCTGTAGATGAATCCTGGCCCAGGTGTTTATAGTTGACTCTCAATATCTAACGTCAGTGAAATAGACACTGAAGTCAGCTGGAAAAAAATAATATGAAAATAGGACTGAATATTTTTTTGTTTTTACATTTAAACACATAAGACCACAATGAAAAACACGTGTATGATTAACACAACTCCCAGCTTATGCCTTTGAACACATTATCTTATTCCAGTCTTCATGTCCCCAAATTCTGAAGTCATGAATAGATCAAAAAGATGCCAAATTATATCAACTTTAATGTATGGCTGAAATGCACATCTTAACTATAAATTATGAACACTGAGGTCTGTTATAGAAATGTCAATATACATTTTTCATTTGCTATATAATAGATTTATTTGTATATATATGTAATGTATATATATTCAGATCTAGATAAGAGCTTGTATTAGTTCTTTTTTAGACTGGGCACAGAAGACCATGCTTTGGTCCACCTAGTGGGTAGAATGCGTTGTTCACCTATGGAGAAATTAAATTCCCTGGAGAAATGCTACTCAGATGATGAAAAAGATCATAGCTCTCATCATTGATTGAGCACTAGTGATTTGCACCCACTGAGGATTTGGTCTTGGGTAAATAGCTAAATCCAGCTGGCTGGCCACCAGCTGGTGAACACGATGCCCCCAGTGTGACACAGGAATCACATTTCAAATTGGAACTGCTATTTTTTCATTTGTTTTAGCAGATGTTGTGTTTCACAACACAGAAGTTTTGCCACAGGACAAAGGAGTAGGAAGTGGGAGATGCATATCTAAAATCACTCAGAGTTCTCTGGAAATGTAGGACTCAGGTGCCTGTTTTTCTTAAACTTTCTCTGCATAACCCAGAATCCAGGGCTTTTTTAAAATCTTTCTTCTAGGTGTTTTATATCCATACTCTTTCCTAAATTCCCAATGATCTTAAATATTTTGAAATATTCCCAGATCCTAAATCTCAACTAAATGCAAAACATAAAACAACTACAAAAGTCAAAGGCAGCTTTATAACACAAAGGCAGACAGAGTTTTATATTTACTCATATAATATTGGCCCTTGAGTTCAAGCAAATGTGGGAATACTTCAAAGGATGACTGACTGATAGAAAACACCAAAATGAGAAGGAGAGAAAGGAATATAAATCTATAGACATTTATCAATGAGCTGTTTAGAAATACAGAGGACCAAATAGGAGGGAGAATATAAAGTGAGGTGAAACTGGGATAGAGAGGGTAAAAGCAGAAATTATGCTGAGACATAGAAAGAAGTCAGAAGATAAAAAGATACAGAGCAATTAAGAAATTAGAAAATAATTAAGAGGGAAAGTATAGAGGCTACATATTTCATTCTTATTAAAGAGGTGCACTGTGACGTGATGAGGACAAAATAGGAAAAAAAACCAACAATTTTTGGCCCACTTTATGCCATACATTTGAAAGCAGGTAATCCTTCAGGGGAAACAGGTATTGTACATTTTGATTAAGATTCTAATGGGAAGTAGAGTGGTAATAATACTTTTTTCTTTCCTTCTTTTTTTTTTCTCCTCTCCTCTCCTCTCCTCTCCTCTCCTCTCCTCTCCTCTCCTCTCCTCTCCTCTCCTCTCCTCTCCTCTCCTCTCCTCTCCTCTCCTCTCCTCTCCTCTCCTCTCCTCTCCTCTCCTCTCCTCTCCTCTCCTCTCCTCTCCTCTCCTCTCCTCTCCTCTCCTCTCCTCTCCTCTCCTCTCCTCTCCTCTCCTCTCCTCTCCTCTCCTCTCCTCTCCTCTCCTCTCCTCTCCTCTCCTCTCCTCTCCTCTCCTCTCCTCTCCTCTCCTCTCCATTTCTGATAGGGAGAGGAAGTATGAGAGCTATAAAAAGGGAATTAGCTTGAGATTGGAAGTAGGTAATGGAAGAATAAATGGTTGCAAAAAAATAATACTTTTTACTAAATGCATTTTTCCTCATTTGAGCTTATAGTAGGAAATTGTCCATATGAAAGCCAGGAGTAGCAGATAGATCAAGAACCATATGAAGAATTTCTCCCCACATAAGAGTACATCCCAGGTTTGTCTACCACTTCTTGGCAGCCTGGGGACAGCTTGAAGAGCTTGTTTTGCTGATGCATGTGATGTACAGATTCTAAATTTTTATTTTATTTGGACAGCCTAGAGTCTGTCCAAAATCAACTCAGTTTTTATTATGGTGGTTCAGTTAAACTTGCCTCTAGCGTATCTCTCATTTACTTTCTTAAGGAAAAAAACAAAACAAAAACCCTCCTATGCTCTTATCTGCACTAAATTCCGCCCTGACAGCTTCATGTAGCCTTTAGCATGATTCCTTGGAAAATCCTACTTTTCACTGGACCATCTTGAGTAATATGTATTTTCTATATTCCAAGGAATGATTCTGAGGATGTGGGTGATTGTTGTGCATTGATGCTGACCAGCAGCTAAGCACCCACACAGTCACTCAGTCAGTCAGTCAGTCAGTCAGTCACTCACTCCCTCACTCACTCACTCACTCACTCACTCACTCACTCACTCACTCACTCCCTCACTCCTACAGCAGGATAGGGAAAAGTATCAGAAGAGCAAAAATTGAAAACTCATGGATTGCGACATGGACTGAGTTTGATAAGTGAAGAAAAACTACATGCCCAAGGAAAGCAAAATAAGGAATTCCTTCACTTCTTTCCATTGTCAAGTAGATGTTTTGGCACTTCCTGGAAAGCAGGGCTACAGCATGAAGAACAGCTGCTTGGGAAGATAAATGCCTATATGTTGAAGCTAATTTTGGCCAGTTTGGGTCAGTTGTACTGTCTGTGTAATCTCCCAACCTCTTTTCCACTCCCAGCTCAGGTCAACAGCATGGAAAGAGATGAAGCCTCGATGCTGCTCCTTATGGCAATAGCCAAAACATTGTCATCATCATTATAGTCAAATACCGAAAATATAATATAGGGACTACTATGAAGAAAGTTAAGTTTATCCTAGTCAGAAGTTTTCTCCTGTAAAGTGAAACTGGATAAATTATGCTATCATGGGTGCAAATTATTCAAAGCTGTAGGCAATTGATTTGTATTTATTCAAATATAAACATCAAGAAGAATAACTACTGTCTTTGACAGATTACTTCTGGTTAGACAGGTAAAACGAGTGGAGAATTAGATATTTTGTTTTTTAGATAGAAACCTGCTTAAATTAAAGTAAAAGACCAGAAAATGCTTTAGAGAAACAGACCTGAAATAATTCCAGGTGATATTCTCATGTAACTGGGCAATATTTCAACTTTTACTTAAGCTTTAGGAAAAACCCCAGCCTACCCAACAAACAAGATAGATTCCTCATTACTGTAGATTAACAGTGTATTTATTCAAATACTTTGCATGTTTATTGTAGGATTTTGCAATATTATTTAATCTAGAGAGGTGCATCATCTGCTTGAATAGAGACATGTTACTGAGTTTGGGTAATTATCAAGGAAGCTGAATGTTAGGTCTCTGCTAAGAATCCAAGTTTCCAAATGACATTGCTATTATAAATCTTTGCAGTATGTCAGTAGTCCTAAATTGTATGAGCTGTAACAGAGTCTGCACCATTAATCTAATAATAAGTCTATTTTTACACCAAACATACCTACAGAAGATAGGGAAAAATGAATCAGGTCTAAGGGGCTGGTTTCATCCTTTGAGAAGAATGGCTATAGAAAATGTCTGTGACAATACCAAACAAATTAATAAAGTAAGTCTGCAGAATGTAGTATTTTGCCCTCTACATGCTTAATAAATACCTTTTTTTTTTTGTATGATGAATATTCTAGTAGATATCTGGTCAGAATATATTAATTTTGATACCTGCACACGTGGAGGCAGTAACTGTACAAGCAAGGTTTTTACCCTCAAGAATAAAGGTTCTTTCTATAAAAAATATTTTCCATATTTGTTGACTCATAATTCTTAATGGGATGCTTTCGGTTTAATATATAAAACAAATACATGTATAAACAATGATTGAGAGTATGGTCCAGATACTGCATTGACTCTGACAGGCAAATAGGAAGAATGAGAAAGCTCATGGAGCAGAGAGATCACTTAGCAGTTACTGACATAGGCAGTAGATACATGACTCTGAGGAATTTGACTTAGTTTATTTCCATATAATATAGACGTTTTGCACTGATTAGGTTATTGGGAAAGTAAAACAAGAAGGAAACAAGCACATACTTACAAAAACACCTCTCTGCCTTTCCCAAGCTTCACTTTAGCCCAGGCTCTTCTCCTTTCACCTTGTTATTGATGTATTTTGGACTGAGTCTTTTCAGTGAGACAGCTGGCATTATAAAGTGTGGTATGTTTTTTTCTCTGCTGCTCCTCCTTTCTTACTCTTCTTCTACAGGATGCAATGCCTTTGAAGGTGTAACTGTTTCCGTATAGACTCGTCCACGTGTCATGTTCCCATTAGGGAAAGTTTTCTTCTGCAATGTTCCCCACAAGTTGCTGTGCCTGCTGGGGCATGCCTACCCTGATCTGGAGCATGTTCTGCTCATCTGAGCTTGGTGTTTCCCCATTATTTACCTCTAATTCCCCCCTTTTTCCCTCTCTCCAGTGCTTCCTTCTTTCTTGAATATTGCATTACATAAGCATGACCACCTTTGCCAATGGGCTCAGCAGTGTCCTGAGTGATGGGTCCCTTGGCGAGCTGGCAGAAATTGACTGGAACCATATGTGTCCAGCACAGGGAAGATCCTGGCTTTTCTTAAAATAATATTTGTTTGAATCCTGCTATTTATTTAGTCTGTACTTTACTTTGTCAATAAGAAAGTTATGGGAGACAATGCAGGTGCATCATAAGAAAAATTCTTTTGGAATTAAAATTGAAAGAAAAGGAAAAAAATCCTTTTAATAAATAAAAAGAAAATAAAAGGAATGCACTATCTCTATATCATGGCTCAGAAGAGATTAGGTAATTTTCCTAAAGTCTCTGAGGCAGTCTATGACAGAGGAAGTCATTAAGCCCATGTCCCCTGAACCAGTTCTCACATCACAGAGGAACTTTTTCATTTTGTAATCATTTTTCTATTTATTACCTACTCTGCCTTGAAGCCTTGAAGCTGCCCTCATTCAACTGTTTTTTGAGACTAACCTTATAGTTTCAATATCCCATAGCAAGATATGGTCACTCATATCTTGCATTTTTCACGGTCCTGGAAGAACTTGAGTATCATTCTCACTTCTCTTTTCCCTGTCACACAGAAAGTGAACTGCAGTAGTTGTGAAGTACTGCTGAACTGACAGGTTAGAACTGCTGCTGACACTGTAGAAAAAGACTTCCCAAAAGGTTAAAACCTACATTTTTATCAAAGAAAGAAGCCATGAATTATTTGAGCTGTTCTGTCTTGAACTAAGGGTCTTTGAGATAACGTACAGAATCACTTAATCCTTCTAAACCTATCTTATTTTAACTTTTATATAATCACCTACAAGTCTGTAGCATACTTCAGGAGTTGTTAGAGCTGGTAGCAAGACTGATGGGCTGAGTGTGAGCTCAGACTCAGAAGATTCAAGGCAAAAGTAGAAGTCTCAAGTTAAAGAAAGGTGTGTTCTTAGATTTTTATACTTTTCAATGGACCCAAACCATACCTATAGAGGTTATTTGTAATAGGCATGAGTCAATTGGTGAATATTCAGCCCACTGAATATTTCTTTTCAAAAGTAGTAAATGGATTGACTGAACCTATCTTAGGGAAAATACTATGATAGTAGTTGTGCCATATAATTTTGAAATAAATTGGACTTGACTGCTGTTCTCATGTGACACATTTAGAGGAACAGATTGATCTGTTTTGTGCAAGGTAAGTACTTACAATTAAGTTTTGATTTTGTTATATTACCAGCAGTGAAATAAAAAGGTAAGAGATGAGCAGTAACATCATATTTTAAAGTATCAAAACCTTGTTAAAAGAATATGACCCTCCATTCTATAAATATAAGAAGTTCAGTAATCATTCAAACAAACCCTTTAAAAATATATATTTTTTTATCTGTGCATATGTTTAAAAATGCTGAGTCAACATGATGTAGGTAGTTAAAGATCTGCTGGTCAAGAAGGCATTGAATATACAAAAAGCATTAGAACCTAATAAACTGTAATCTGATAGTCACAAAATACACTTGTGTCTTCCTAGCCTTAGGATATGTCTGCACTTAATCAGATTTTCAGCCTGTTAGTGGCATGGTTTTTCCACAAAGTACTATTATATAATTGGTCAGGGCAGGGACACAAACCTGGATTATGTATGAGAAAGGAAAGGAAAAGAAAGAGCAGTTCTAGCTTTGCAGAGTCTGGATCATTGCATGTACCTCATATTGAATATTGAAACTTACTGTATGAAAAAGTACTGCTTCCCAAACACAGTATATACCTTTCTCTACACTTCACTACAACCCATCATTAGGAATCTATGAAGCAGGAAAAGCAAAATTGACAGAAAGAATTCATTTTAAAATACAACTAGACACCATGTTCTTTCACTCAAAACAAAATGAAACAATAATTGCAGCGTGAGCAGAACCTGCAGAACATAACCAGCTAACTCTAACTGAATGCTGACTTTCCATTATTAAAGTGGGTGGATTTGGCTCTTGCCACTGTTTTTTCACCTGAATCAGCACATTAATTTGTCTTCCTTTGAGTCAATTACCGAGCACTTTTGTTATAAATGACAGATAAACTGACAAGAACTCTTGCTCTGCAAAGAATTGTTTTGAAGACACAAAAGAGTTTAAGTACAGATCTCATCTCCAAGAACTTTCTTCTTTCATATTTCTATAGGTATTTTAAATGCAGTTAAATTGATTACACCCAATCCATGATAATCCTGTATAGGAAGAAATAAGAAAGGAAACCACCATCTTTCTCAAACTTTGTCAAAATCAAGCAAGTTGTGCTAAAGGATTGAATCTCTTTAGTTTCATGGGTCAGACTCAATCAGAAAAATCCACTTCTGCTTCATGTATGTGCAAATACGGTGCAAATACAATGAGAAAATTAAGAAGACTTTTCACATATTTTGTTGAATTTTGGATTAGCTTCTGAGTCACTGAATTACCAAGAATAGCACAAAATACATTGCCTGGAGTATAAGTTTGCAACCAGGTCACAAACCAATTGCCTTGCATTGGATGGATGCAGGTTTTAAAATTCCTTAAACGTAATTCAGGGATACAACAGATCTTTTTTTGTCATAAAATCTCAACCACATACCCACAAATTAGCAGAGAGAAACAAAGGCAGGTGGGGAGGCCCAAATTATTGGGGTATTCTGTGTATGTGTGTTTGCTGGAACAGTCTTTGCCTGGGGTGGCATGGGGACATGGAGCTGCAATATCTTCCCCTCCCTCACTGTCAGACCCAACATGGTGTGTTTTCCTCTAGCAAAATGCAGCAAAACCAGCAGTGTGGTAATGATGGAAGAGATAGCCTGGATCCCAAGTAACTTAAGTTTTCCTCTAGTTTGTAATGCATACAGAGTGTTTACAGCAGAACATAACTTGCAGTTTGGCGTCTAGCAGTGGCATTTATCAGGGTAAAATAAAAACGGTTACAACTTGGGAAAAAAAAGCCAGCTTTCAAGTTAAAAAACCCCCATAAAACAAAAAACCCAACAATTCAGAGCAAAATCTTGAAGTTTATATTTTTATATTTTGAAATGTACTTAGCTTACATCTTGCTTTTAACAGAAATACCACTGCACAGTACAAAAAGAATATGTGTTACCTGTGTGCTCTGCCATAGTCCTTCAGTAGCAGCATAATTGCTGTTTAGTTAATAAGCTAGGTGCCAGTGATAAGTGAATTTATGTGTTACATAATGATGATAATAGCTGGAAAAAACGTTGCCAAATGAGACAACAAAAAAGAAATATTACAGTCCAAATTGTACATAACTATTTTTTTTTCTTCTACTGCAATCAGCAGTTGAATACTGTATAGTTGTTTACATCTCTATTTACTGTAAAATGAGAATAAATAACTCTATATGATTCATGGCAGATGCTGGTGACACCAAGTTACACACCTGTGGAGAGCAGGATGTTATAATCCCACTGTGATTAAGAAGATATATGCTTACTGTTCTGCAATGAGGATGGATTGTTTACTTTTCCTATTAGGTATGTAATTAATCACCCATGTTTGATCTGTGTGATATCAAATGGATTTAGTATCCAACATCGCTTAAGTAGCATGCTGGTTTGCACAATACCCATTGTTTTTTATTAAGAGATGCCTCTGTAAAGGACACTACAATTTTTTTCTTTCCTTACATAGCCCCTATTTATTTGAACAGAAAATTGTACTGCTGTGAATAGAAAGTGATAACCAGAGAAAATATGTCTGGAGAAAAAATGTTTTTGAGTTACCATTCCTGCACTGAATAAATAATTTCCTTTTATATAATGCCTCAAAGTACCCTTTTACTAAGTACTTTAAGTAAGAACTATATAAGCCTTAAAGGAATAAAAATCCTTACAGTTTACTTTCTGTTGCAAGACTTCTTTGATAGAAAAAAAGTTATATGTGGGTCAAATTACCCACACCTGAATCTACTATATCTAGTTTTTGGAATAGTAGAGCTCTGGAAGAAGTGAATAGAACTTATGGCCAACTGGCATAAAGTCAAGTCATTACTGGCTGTCAGAGTCCAATACTCTTTGACGAGGTTGTTTTAGATAATCAACACATGGAGGTTGTTTAATGAAGTTTACTCTAAAATTTGCTTACTTGTAAGTTATTAGTACTATATGGGATTTCTGATTTAGCAGAGTAATATAAAATATATTGAAATCACAATAAAAATGACAACTCTAAGTTACACTTAGCAAAATATAGTTATTGCAACACATAGTTCAATCACGCTACCAATGTAATCCCCGTTATTGGTTTCTGTAACATTTTCACTGTCATGACCCTGCAAGTCCCCAGTTGCCTGGCAGTATTATGTGGGTTGAAGCCAGCTCACACCCACTATTCACTACAAAATCATAGTTGTGTATTTTTTATACATTATGTTGGGCTAAACTCCCTATCCATTCTCCTGGGTGCTAGGGAACTTAGAGGGAATGAACTTATGGAGAAATACGCCATCAGCTGGCCAACTCACCTGTTGGATAGCTAAAACAAAAGCCACTCTCAAGTCCCTTCTGTTGAGATACAAGTCAGGTTCCTTGCAACAGCTATGGTCAATCACACCCTGAATCACACTCTGAATTTTGTAGACACATTTTCCATCTCCTCTACGCCTTCTTCACTTTTGGGGTTTTCTTGGTCAGTTGCATTGATATATTCTGGGGATTCACCTGGCTAACATGAGGATCACCACTGTGATGACAAACTGGTTTTGAGAAGTTGTCAAGACAGCAATTGAGAGCTATTGGCTGTGGTTGTATCATGACCACTAGCCTACACCATGAAAAGGAACAAATTCATCTTTCCATGAATTATGAAGTGGGATAGTAACTTCTGAAGCTTGGCAAATCATTAAGGATCCTGTCTTTAATATATGATATTTGTGTGTGGTTTAGATCATCGTGGTTAGATTATTTAGCACATGCAGTCAGGGAAGGGAGCAAGAAGCACTCATTATTCCTTTACTTTGCACAATACTGTGCAAAACTGGACTGGAATTTTATTTGGATGCTGTGTGTATATGCTAGTTCACCTCAAAATGGTGAGATCATGCTCAGACAGCTCTGGGATTTGCTCTTTTTTCAAATTAAAACGACGTAAACAATTTTTTTTCTTAAGGAAAGATGTACCAAAAAAAAAACTTTAATGGGATTTTATTCCTTGTTTGTCTGCTGCCTTTCTGAAGGCAATAAATGCAAAGCCAAGGCATTAAATAAATGAAACTACAGTACATCAGCAGTGCAGTCAAATGGCTGTTCACCATCACAACTACTTAGTCCACACACTTACCTTGCACATATCTCCTCTGCCCCCTGGCCCATCTATAAATTTGACACCTTCTTCATCAGCTCCTTTTCCTCTCATGCCTTGCTTTACATGCAAAAAGGATCTGGCTGTTTCATTCTAAGAGAAATGTGGCTTGGCAGGGTTGGGTGAGGGGAAGCAGAACCCTGGATGATTTGTAGAGCTCAGAGACATCAGGAGAGATACAGGGGTAGGGTGCTGGAGAGGGGAAGTGGAAGTTACTGACTCCCAAGTCAGTGTTTGGATTCAAGGATCAACATTCAAACACAAGAGTGGGGGACGTCTTAGAAAGATATATCCCAGTGAATTAATATTGGTTATGCTTAATTATAATTTCAACATCCACTCAAAGGCTTTTCACTTTCCTCCGTTAGAAAGGAATGATCGCTGAGGGTCATACAATCCTGTGAGATCAGTTTGAGCTTGTTTCCTGAAGAGAGGGGTCTTTGGATTATCACTGATGTTATATATTTTTTCCTTAATTGAAAATGTGGCAACTATCAGCAACTATGAACACAGACCATGAAAACAAAACAAAATAAAACAAAACAAACCCAAAAAAACCAGATCAAACAATGTGTACATAAAATTCTATGTTGAATAGCTAAGTGATACATTTTGATTAATATCTTATTTCCAAAATATTGTGGGCCAAATTTAGATTTTAGGCCCACAAAGAAGAGACACCACCCCTTTAGATTCATCCATCTTTCTAATCTGACTTGGTGCAGTGTTGAAATGTTTGAAGTGGAACTCCAGTGTTGCTCATGAAGTGAAGACAAGATGATAACTATGGTGATATGATATTGACATTTACAAGTATAGGGCAAGAACCTTGTACTGTCAATTTTTTTTTCATCATCCACTGATAATGAAAAATCCACAAAATGTTTGGTTAACTGAAATGAGAATTTCGAGTAGACTTTGAAACATGGAATTTCAGGGTAAGAGGGAGAATTCCCTGATAGCAGAAAAATAAAGAAAATATAATATTCAAATATATTATTCTCAGGAAAATGCTAAAGCTACTGCCATGAAACACCTTCAGAGTCACTGATGGTGTAAGGAAACCTGTTTTATTTTTCAGAAAGATGTAAATGATAATACAGTTACACTTGCCTGGATGAGATGGATTATTACATTCACTATTCAGGAGAAATTAAAAATATATTTATACCTGTAGTTTAGAAAACATATCTATTAAAGATGTGGTTTTAAAACTGGGTTTTTGAAAGAAAAACATCAGTGGGATGACTTATAGTTTTCTGAATACTTTATGGAGAATTGGGTATTTTTGTCACTCTGTTCACTGTCATGTTCTCTTTGCTTGTACTTTCTTCATTTCCTTGGCTCTTCAGGAAGGACTAGGAAATTCTTTTCTTTCCTAGTGAGTCCAGAGAGATGCCTAATTCTTATGTCATTGCAATTTAGATACTGCTAGACTTGCTGACAGGTGTCTCAGAAATTCCTTTTGTGAATTGTGCTATTGTTGGCATACAGTTGCCTTTCAGGACAGCTGAGCTGTTGCTGCTGCATGGAAAAGTTAACAAGCATTCAGTCTCAACCAGTGAAGATTCTCCCCAAATCTTTTGATGCTTCGAGGTCCCTACATGTCCCCCACCTGGACATTGCCTTGACTCGAGAAGTCTGGGGCTCTATCACACTATTGCTGTGTCACTCTGCCATATTAAAGAGACTGAAGAGATGTGTCAGATCAACTGTGAGCTGTTAGAAGGCTAGAATGCTTAGGCTTAACACAGAGGGATGAGGAAGGAGCTGATTTATGGATGTGTGCAGCCTAATTATCACTCTACTGCCAAGAGCACTGCAGTTGAAACTGAACAGAATTTCCCGAGGAAAAATAAATTGTGTTGTTGGATTGTTTTTGTGTTGTTTGGGGTTTTTTTTAACTTTTCATAATAGTAAGGCATTTGATCATCTGTTTTAGAGTCCACAACTTAAGTCAGGTTTTTGTCTTTTCCAAGACCCCTGGCATTGGGAAATAGGCCTAAAAATGATTGGGTAAGATAGAGGTCTGCACATCCCAAAGTGATCACTATAGCATAAAAAGCAGGAAGGCGTATTTCAAGAGCTGGTTCTGATGAATGCATGCATGTGTGCAATTTTTTTCACGATCTTCTGCAAAATGTCAGACCTGAAATACTAGCTACACTCAGTATATTCACAAGTAAAAATGACTTGTATACAAATACTTGGAAGCTATGGAGCCAGAAATAAACAAATTTTTCCCACTAAAAATCCTTTTTTCCTTTTATTTTTTCTTTTTTTTTCCAACACCTTTGGCAAACGAGTGGCTTTGTTCATGTATCTACACAAGAACTTACAGACTGAATGCTTGTATAGAATTTCATAGCTAAAAAGATTTCCTCCACAGAGTTATGAATATTTGAAAATGTATCTCTACCACAGAGATGAACAACAATTCTATGCATCGCCCTGATGATCAGCAATCACTGCAATGCAATGGAAATAGTATTTTCCACCTGCAATGCTATGTACTATAAATAATTTAACATGCTGTAAAGTGACTGAGATATCACAGATATTTGGAGGTGTTTTCCAGGAATGACTTCAATTTTACAGCAATTGTGATGTCATTTCCAGAAGCAACTTTCCCTAAGAGCACAAGGACTCCGAGTAGCAACACTGACCAAGTGAAGATTGGCAGCTGAAAAACACATACATATATACATATATACATATATACATATATACACATATACACATATACACATATACATATATACATATATACATGCACGTCTCCCTAGTCACTGTGAATGCAGAGGTATCCAATGAAGAGCCCATACTGATCCAGAACTAAAACCACACTTCCAGCTCTGAATATCAGCGTCTCATCTGATTTCTTAGAAGTTGTCACAGAACCAAAGGGCTCGTTAAGTCCAGCAGTCCATCTTCCTGCCTATAGGAATGTTCTCAGCAGTATTCCCTGTGGTATATTTTCTGTTTTTTTTTTACCTGCGTGGGTTTTGAAGCTTTGTCTCAAAAAAAACATTGGAACATTATTTTGGGAAACTCAGTTCAGGTCTCCTTGGGAAAATGTTGAACAAATTCCTTGCAGGACAGGTGAAGAAACAGCTCGAGCTGGTGCCCCTAGGGAAGACATCAAGGAAACCCTGGGCCTTTATATCCTCACATTCCAAATTTGTCAAAGTCTCAGCTCTTCCTACAGAGTGCTCAGCTTTGCTGTACCTCTCATTGTCCATTCCCCTGGCTGGGGAATGTCCCTTCGTGGGAAAGGAAAGGGTCTGCAGTTCATGACCTCTTGCCTTGGGGTTTGGCCACCTAGAGCTCAACCTGCAGCTTCATTGCACCTGCACTCCCACCCTGAGCTACCTGAAATGAAGGTATTCCTTAATGGCAGCTTCAACTAGTATTGAAGCTAAGGCAAAAAGGAATTAGAGGAGGTTCAGAAGAGGAATTTGACAGGTGGATTAAACTGGTAATAAAGCTGGAAGGTGAACAATATGTGGGGAAAAAACAAAACAAAAAAAAAATCACCCCACAATAACAACAAAAACTCTTTACTACTTATTTTTTATGCTAAAAAATCACCCTTACTAAACCCTCAGACTTTTATCATGCCTTCATTTTCTCCTCTCTCAGGTAACATAATTACTTCTCACTGCTTGCTTGGGGATAGCAGAAAAAAATCCTTGAAGGATTTATACAGTGCCAGCTGATAAATCTTCATGAAGCCATAATGTGAGCATTGAAATTCTGGTCAGTGGTAATATTAAACCTTTATTCTTCAAATATATTGCTATAGGTAGGCAGTCACTCAGACTGTGCTACTCTGTGTGATCCATGCTTAGCTTGCTCAGACGAACAAGTGTGATGTAATTCAGATAGTTTAACAAATTATTATGCCCACCCAAATGTTACCACCTTGAGCAGAGTCTTTCTGTGCTCCTACTCTATCTCAGTGCAGGTATTACAGGTTACTGTTAACTATCTTTGCCCTTAGAAATTATCTCCTAGATATGATTCAGCTGTTAATGATAATGTTCGACATGTTATTTGAGTTACAGCCAAGGCACAGTATAATTTTGACTATTCACTTTGATATGCAAGTAGATATAATCTAAAAGCCCTGGAAATACTTTGCAGGATTATGTTTTTTAGCATTGACTCTTCTTAGAATCATCTGAATAGTCCCTGTTCACAGCCATGGATACTCATAGAAAGAATTTTTTAAGTTGGTATGCTTGAAAGTACTCGTGGGTATGTTATTTTTTTTTTTAACAATGAAGATTTATTCATATCCATGCACTTAGTTTAAATGTAATGTCAAAAAACCCCTTAAGTATTAAAGAAACTTCTTGCACCAAAATCTGAGCTGTGGGAGATTTAATACAATCCATGTTTTAGAAATACTCTTACTGACTTGGGAGAGGACAAGCTAGAGTTTTCTAAGGTTCCCTGAAGGGTCCCTAATCCTCCTTGTCTGCTTAAGCCACTGCTTTGCTCCCCTTGTGTTTGTGAGAATAGAAGTGTCACTGACTATGTATGCCATCATCTTCCTGCCTGTATGAGTAGCATTTTTTAAATGGACAGAAGAAGTTGCATTGAGATGCCGATTCTACATTGATTAAAATAGCTTCTACATTTATTAAAATACATTTCAAATGAGGCACAAGAAAAGCTGATAAAAGCCAAACAAAAGCCTGTCAAATAAATAGATCCATCAAAAAAAGCACCATAGAAAAGGGCACGCAAATCTTTCCTGTCTAAATGTCTGATCCTTGGTTTTAGATGTGGATACATCATAAGACCCCCCCAATACCTGCAAGACTAGTGTTAGTCCCTGATTAATAGTTTTCAGTATTGCCTTTGGCACAGACAATTCATTCAGTGACTGAATCAAAAGTTGTGGCATATGCATAACTTGACTTGGTTAAGCTATCATGTAGCCTCCTGCTCAAACTCCCCACCCCGCCCAGTGGGATGGGGAGGAGAATAGGAAAAAGGGTTAAAACCATTGAGGTAACAGCTTAATACTTTAAGTAAATTAATATAATGTAATGATGATGATGATGACGATGATGATGATTACAATAATGTTGTAGTAACCATAATTGTAATGAAAAGGGAGACAACAGAAAGAGAGAAAGAAAACAAGAGAACTCTAGAGAAACAAGTGATGTGCTGTACAATTGCTCACTACCTTCTGCCTGACGCCCAGCCCATGCTCAAGCAGTGATCAGCCCATCCTAGTCAACTATCCCCAGTTTACATACTGATATCATGATGTCTATGGTATGGAATATCGCTTTGTCCAGTTCAGGTCACCTGTCCCAGGTGTGCTCCCAGCTTCTTATGCACCTCCTCACTGGCAGAGCATGGGAAAAGTCCTTGACTCAGAGTAAGCACTGCTGAGCCACAACTAAAATATCAGTGGGTTATCAACACATTATTCTCATACTAAGTCCAAAACACAGCACTGTTCCAGCGGCTAGGAAGAAAATTAACTCTATCCCAGACAAAATCAGGATATAAAGAAAGGTCAGTTCTTTGTTAATTTTGCTATTGCTCACTGTCATTCTGAAAACTGTTCAGGGTGGAGGCCTTCAGCTGCTAATAGAAGAGACAACAGGCAATTTTAGTATCTTGCGGGTCACCTCCTTTATGGTGCTCTTTACTTGAACTCATAGAACTTCATGCTCAAAATAAATAGCTTTTTTTCTTTATAGAAGGCTGCATAGCCAAGCAGAAATGTCAGCAGTTTTGCTGTGGCTTTTCCTACCCATTTCAATTTCATACATTATGAGGAAGCAAACCTCATAATGTGGAATTTCTTACAAAAATAAATATTTGTGGGAATAAACTCCAATGGCACTCTCCTGTTGCTGTTGCAGGGCCATGGGGGCATTGGTAGTGTGATTGTACCTGCCAACCTCCTGACCCTGTCACGGTGCAGGACCCCACGTCAGCCCCCCAGGTCTGTCAGACCCTGCTCCAGCAGTGCCACAGCAGGGCCAGGGCAGTGGGACAGGACGTGGCTGTCAGACACTGCTCTGGTGGGGAGCACCCGTGGGGCTCTCCATAGCACTTGGCCCCACAGAGACTCTGGCATATGCTGCTTCCTGGCAATTGCTTTTCACCATCACCACCTACTCACTACTAATAAATAAACCCACCAGATATATTTTTGTACAAGAAAAACACCTTGAGGGCCATTTGTTGTCTCTAAGGGCAGGTGTTATGACCTCCTGAGCTTTGCACATTTCAGCTGTGTCACCTCCTTAAAACACAGTCCCTTTTGTCAAGCCTCTGGTTTAGAAATGTTCCTCTTTCTTTGTGCCTCCATCATAACATGTGTTGATGCTGTCTAGGAGAGCACTAGCTAGCTCAGACCAAAACTGCACACAGAAACCTGCTGCCAGCAACACTAGAGTTAACCACATGGGGGTTTTTTAGGTATAAATATCAATATTATGGTGTAATTATTGCTGTATATGCAAATTGAATGCTCCTGAAGAAGGCAATTTAAACAAAAATAAAGGCCACTAGGAACAAATGCCTAATGTGGTGATATAATTTTCAGCTTTAGAGGAAACGTGAGTTCTCTAGTAATAGTGTTAGAAATGAATGGCAAGTTGAAGCTTATAAGTGTCTTCTATGTTCAGTAAAACTAACAAACAACAGGGTGGAAGAGAAACTCATATCCCTAGGAAACCAACTGTCGATTCATGGAATCACCTACTAGTCTTCCAGCCTACTGTATTCAGACATGTCTTCATATGGGCTAACTGGACTTTCACTAAAGGCTTTTCTTCTCTTCCTTGTCTTCAGATGCAAGAGTTCAAGTTGTTTCTTATATGTGTTATTACTCTTGCCATGTTCTCCATAGAGAATGAATCACTACAGAAGGAGCCAGAGAAAAGGTGATTGAAGGAGACATGTCTTGACAGAACCACAGGTAATGTTTCCCTGTCTCTGTTTTACAAGCTCTACTATCTCCATTTCTGCACGAAATTTCTCCTACGTGTTGAAAAGAAAACAGCAGAAAAGTACTGGATAGAGAAAACCTGCTCTCCATTGAAAGGTTTTAAAAAAAATTATAACTATTCTGAAGCCAACATTTTTGTTAAAAATAAATTCTCTTTTCTCTTTGCCTATACTGGGCCCTTCTTAAAAGCCACTTCTAACTGCAGTGCTCTCGTACATGTGATAATCAAGGAAAGCCCATTGGTCAAGCTCTAGACAATTCTGTAGTTGAAATGCAGCTGGTATTTAAAAATTAGACTCTGACCCCTCATAGGTGGGCTTTCGTTTGGAAGCAAATATTTGATGTTTCGCTTGCCCCATCTTGGCATTGTAACTCAACAGGCAAAAATTACAAATAGATTTCTGTTCAGTTGGGCAGAATATTGCTGCTAAAATATTTTACAGAATATTAAATTCTGTTGTGGATCTTCATGGTTTAGTTTAGCAGGTTATGGACATTGTTGATCTCCAATGTGTTCTCAAGAAACCAGGATAAATTATTCTTTCTGTCTGTAAAAGAAGAGAAAAATGGCTGATTTTATTTTCACTGTAACATTAAATTATCCGCCAGAATCACAAGGCTATGTAGCATAATTATGCAATATCTTTATGATTCTTGACATTTTGTCAATGTTCAAAAGAAAAATTAGGGAAGAAACATTAGGCATGAAATGGACATATTTGAAAATAATTACACTCTTTGTGGAAGTGAAATGTTCTTTCTCTTTTAATGCAAACTCACAAGTTTTAAAGTTCAGACCTAAGAGCCTACCAAAGTCAGGAGTTTGACAAATAAGAGATTCTGCCAGTATGTCAGAGACTGAAAATATAACTAATATGTTTAACATCCATAAAGTTATTTTCTATTTACTATTTCTAAGTATCTATTTTCATGTTTTCAAATAAGATTCTGATCATATAAAATTATCTGCTCACCAAAGCTTTCTCAATACTGTAAAGCCCAAGAAAGCCCTGGACTGTTGTAGGTGTTCAGATACATTCTTCTTGAGTTCTAAATCTCATGTCTTTTTACTTATAATTTAGTAAGAAGAAGTAGAATGGAAGCTTTAATTAAGAGCAGCAAGCTTTTTGTGAGGAAATACTTTTTACAGATATGCATGAATGACGTAAGTTACAACTGGCAATGTGATGAGCCATCCCTGGCCTCATCATATCCTGAGCTTCCTTGACCTCCTAAGTGAGCTGGATTCTATATTACCATCCTTTATGCTGTGTGATATTTGAAAACTTAATTTCTAAAACAGACTGCTTTGATACAGCTGATATTTTATGTTACAATTTTGTAGCATTCTGCCAGGAAAAATTCAACAGCTAAAGAAATAATAAGTCTTCCTGTACTGTCTTTTGGTTTTGCATCTTTGAAACTAAAAATTATGTCTGATTCATCTGAACCAACAAAAAACCAAACCAAAGCAAACCAAGCCAAAACAAAAACAAAAACAAAAACAAAGACAAAAACAAAGACAAAAACAAAGACAAAAGCAAAAGCAAAAGCAAAACCAAAACCAAAACCAAACAAAAACCCCAACAACAACAAGAAAAAAAAAACAACAAGAAAAAGGAGGCAGGAAGAAGTCGACATGAGGTGGAAAGTAAGAAAAGCAAATAGGGTTTATTCCCTCAAGACTGGTTTTGAGAAGTTAGGAAGATCACAAAACAGTACCTTACCTATCATTTGAATACAGAGAGGCTCAGATTTTGAAAAGCCTGAAAAATTAATTCTTGCCCTGAGCTGAAGCAAAACCTGTTCACCACTTTAAGCACTGCAGTGATTCCATAATAATTCCATATTTTCCTACTGTGGTAGTACTTTAGGATTATGTTTTTTGCATTTTGTTATACACACAGCCAGTATAAGAATGGATGATTATTATGACTTTAAAATTACCACAACTATGTAAAACTTTGCCCTCGATAGGCTTCTAATGCAAATTGTAAAAGCAACTGTAACCACTGAGCTATGATAATTTATATTAGCCAAGGGCTACTGGTTGGATAAAACATTTAAAAAAGGGAAAAAATACCCAACTCCTTCTTCTACTAAATTGCTTTAATATTCCTGTCGCAGATGGACAAATAATTTGTTAAGGGATGAAATAACAAATACATAACAGAGCTTTGAATTCAACAAAGATCCATGAGTCCACTTTTTTATGCACTTGATTAATTTCTTAAAATCCAGAAACTATTCTTATAAACTACCTTATTCATATATGTGCAAATCACTCTAACTTTGAATCTAATAATAATGATAGCTATTTTGGTGTTTCTTTTATCACTGCTTCTGTCCTGACTTGATATTTATGTTTGACAATGACATGGTAGACTTCAGAATTATGTTGATAAAACCAGTGAGGTTTGGATCTGGATTTCTTTTTACTCTGAAACCTCTGCAACTTTAATAAAACTAATCTTAGCTCTCAGGAGATGGTCTGCAAAAATAAAATTTCAAATAGTAACTTTGATTTCTTTGGGTTGAACAGACAAATCGCTATATAAATTGCATTCTTCAAGTGAAAATTCAAAGGCTAAGGCAATGAAGACATGCCATTCCACGTCTTTGTCAGTTAGGTGGTCAACGGAATAGAGTCACTATCATTGGGTTTACACAACACAAAATTAGTGCAAGTAATCAATACACTCATAGCAGGGTTCTCACTGAGAGGGTCTCTGAGAAGTTATATTGATATATGACTATTTATAGCCTAATTTTAACCTGAGATGCATTTCTCCATTTAATTTCATTGGAAATTCAATTAATGTTATGCACAAATCCCACTTGTCTCAGGCATATATATATAAACAGAGTTGTGTAAGAGGTTGACCTCTTTCATCTCTTAAAATTTACATTTTTTAAAGATCTATAAATATAAACGTCTTTTTTTTAATTACCTATCCTATGATGTGCAGCTCTTTGGTAAACGTACTGACTCCTGTGCCTGCAGTGGTAACTTGAGAGATTTCTTTCCAATTCAAGTTTACAAACTAATTTTCAGCTAGGATAAATAATCACTTCCCTACTTTCTATTCATATGAACTGAGTTGCAGTGAATTTTGCCTTGCACCTCTTTCAAAGTCAGGAAAATAATTTTTTTTTCAAGTTCAAAAACTTTAAGGTTTCATAATACTATGTCTACAGTGATCCTATTATTTAAACCTGCTGCAAACTATTCTCTGCTATCTCCCTCCAGTTCATGAAATCAGAAAGTGCCTACTTTCTCAATTTGGGATGCAATTCACAGGAACAGTTTTCCTCAGGAGACTTATACTACTCTGACTGCTGGCAATAGCTGCCCTGTTAGTCTAATTAATTTTTCTAAAAGATAACCACGAGCAATATGCAGCTTGATTTGTAAAGAATAAATCTTACCAGGCTCACTTTATTTGCTTTGTATTGCACAGAATTTTTAAGTTTGTGAGTGAAGTAGCAGATGCACTGTAGTTTGATTTTAGCAAAGCTTTCAAATCTCTTGCAAACTCTCACCCTCAGATTAATTTGTGGAGGCTTGGGTATGAATACCGATACACGGATTGAAAAGGGGCTGAAGAACTTTCAGTGGAGATTTTTGATAAGCAGCAAATAAAAGGGCACCAAGAGGGATTTTTAGAGGCTACCCGGAAGACCTCCTGGGTCTGCATATCTTCAGTAGTTCCGAGGTGGATATCAGCTACAGATAGTGAAATGCTCAGCTGACATTTAACCAAGATAGGCTGTGAAATGTATGGAGATGTGTTGATTTGGCAGTCTGAGGACAGAAGAATATCAATTGATAGCACAATTGAGCCGCAAATAAATAAATCAGGCTAAATTTATTTTGAGATGCCTGTTCATGTTACAGCTCAGAAAGGTAGAAGAATCTGTATAAGGGTGGCCTGATGCTGTTTACGTGGAACATTGCCTAGAGGTCTGGATGCTGCATTAACAAACATTCACGAGTTCAAGAGCATTCCAAGGGAGACTACAACAATTAGGACAAGGTCACTGGAATTGATTTATAATAAAACATTAAACATGCAGCTAAATATTTTAGTTTTCACCATTTCACCCATAGAAGAATATTAATAAATGATATATATTTGAGCTGGAATCATAATCCAGCTCAAATAAGAACTTCTCTGAAAGTATGGAATTTCATAGCAATTGTCTGAAGTTTCTAGTCAGAGAAGAAACACAGAATTGAAAATTATTATTTATGGGAGTTGCTATTTAACTTTTTTTTTCTCTTTTGCAAACAAGATCTTTTTAGTTTATGTTTATGAACATAGGACTATGTGGATAGAAACAAAAAATGCTAATAGGAACACGAATTAAAGTGAAGTACAAATTGAATTATATGGATTCAAAAATGTAATCTTTGTTAGTTACAGTTGTGAGCACAAATAAATTGCTTAGAAATGTAGCAGGTAAAATCCTATTTTTAATTTACATAAGCAAACACTTTAGAAGATTGCCTTCACCAGATGTGTGAAGTTTAGTCTTCCCTAAGATTCAATAAAATGCAAATTCAACCAGCTTTCATCACATTCTATAAACATTAAAATTAAGATAGCAGGGAAAGAACAAAAATAGAATATTTATATTTCGGAACACCTTAATTTTCAACCTGAGTCTAGGATGAGTGGTATCACACCATCATGTGCCCTGTTTAAAGGACTTTTAAATATAAAGAAGTATGGTAACTCACAAGTTTAACTGAAATGCATTCTCTCTTGAGGATTCAATCACCATTTGATTTAATGTTGCCTGTTTAATCATATTATAAACTACTTCAACAAGATGCTTGTGTAATTGCCTTCTTAGCAGAAAAGGATAAAAAGCATACCTTGCAATTTTGGTTGCATTAAACAGAATATTACAATCCTTTGAGCACCAAAATATTTGTCAGCATTTCCATTATCAACCCCTATTTTCAGGAATTCAAAAGATGCCCATAAAAATATTCTACTGGCTAAAAATTCCCATATAAAGTCTCCTCCTGGGAACAAACTTCATCTCCTCTCCTCTTCCTCCTCAGCTAATCTTTTACATTTATAATGCATTATGTTTTGTGGACCAAATCCAGGTTTTCCTGTTCCTCTATATCTCTTATTTATTGCACAACAGCTATGAGACATAAAATTTTTCTTTATAGATATCACTTTGTATGTGTGTAGCCTGATACTATCCTTGTTTTCTTATGCAGAATCTTAAAAATTCAAGGACGTTTAGAAAAAGATAAAATACTTATGTGTGGTGTTAAATTGAGTGTTTTTCAATAAGCTTAACTTCCTTAACAAGTAAGGACAAAAAGATCACTCTTATCTGAAAAAAGAAACTTATACAAAGAAAATATTAATATACTTCTTTCATTATTAGTTTTTTCATTTTGAATTCTCTTTTGCCTGGTAGCACATTATAATGAATGCCTACTCCTGCTTGCCTCAGGTATGTCAAATGGTTAAGATGATGATCACTGAAACATTCAAACATTATTTGAACACAGTGTTTTGTGTTGCTGCATTTATTTATTTTATTTTATTTTATTTGTATTTTATTACAGTTATATTCCTTTAGAGAAGTAGGAGAACGAGGTAGCAGTGAAGTGAGGAGAGAAAGAATGACAGGGAAGACAGAAAGACTCTTCTGAGGCCCTGGAGAAAACTTTCATTGAAGGAGACAGGACACATGGTTTGAGTCATTGCCAGGTCTGGAAGGAAAGAATCCATGAATTTTTGTAAACAGTTTTTCATCCTCTGGGGAAGGTCTGGTTTTCATCCACAAAATAAATGTGGAAGCTGTTATCTCTTTTGTTTGGCCTTGGAAGCAAATCTTCTTGTCAGAGTTTCTTTTTGTCAAAACTCCATTGTTACTGTATACTGGTGTTCTCTATCACCTTCGGGAAAGACTTCAGAAGGGCTGTTATATTCCTAGAAAATAATCCACCTGCCATGGATGTGAGGATCAGAAGCTGGAGCAGATACAATTGCATTTGCTTTTCCTTACATTCAGCAAATGCATATGAAAAAACTGTAGTGCCTTTCCTTCTAAATACATCTACAAAATGCAGCTGATTGCAACTTTCTCTTTCAAAAGTGATCTGCTTTCTTCTTTATTTCCTTTAATTTCCTATATATGCATTTTCCAACCCCTAGCTAGCTATGACAACAACTTAAGAGTCTGCAATGCCAAGTGACCATTGAAATCAGTTGTATAAAAAACAGTCTTGAAAAAGAAGGAAGCAACACCCTTAATTTCTGCTTGTTTAATTCCCAACAGTCCATATAGGATACACACAGCTCTCAAACTCTTTCTCATTCTGTAAAGATGCCTTCAATACCTCTAACAAATGAATTAGTGTGTAAATATTAATTTAGTGTAAAATTTCCTCAGTTGAAAATTACTGTATTCTTTAATTTGCTTTAAAACCAGAGAGGGGTTACAGGATATCTGCTGCTCTCCCACTCTGTAGACTGTAAATTCAAAACAGGTTTGACTTTGGTGCTGATTTATGATGGAGTGCATCTTCTAAGTTGATATTTCACAAATATTTGAACAATGGAGTCCAGCATCAAAAGTGCAAGTCTCCTCATTTCTGCAGTCCCCACTCCACTGGTTGCCTTTCCAAGTCTTATTTTTTTTCCTTTTCTTTTTAGACTGTTTTGTTGCTTTGGAACTTGGAAACTTTCTGCATACTCAGATTTCAAAACTAGTTTAGTCTGGTTTTGAAATTTTTCAGTGTCACTGACTTTTGTAATTGTCTATTTCAACAGTAAGTTTCTTTTAATTTCAGCAAAGGCTTCTGCCTCCCTCTCCCAAGATGAAGCCTAACAAACCACTATCCAGTCATCTGGGTGGTGTAAATAGCTGTTATTTTGCTTACAATTGCCTCCCAATTCAACTTTATGACAAGATGAAACTGCCCAGTTCATGAAACAATAAAATACGATATATATAATCCTCACTCTGACAGTCTGAATATCTAGAACCTGCACATTCATATCTAATGTAAGGTGAGTGATCTGTCTTTTGTTTGATTCAGGTGCTGGTACCTTTAAATTATTTTTAATTTTCCTGAATTTTCTGCTTTGTAATAATTTACTGTACAGTGGTTCTTTGTTCAGGACTGTCCTACGACCACAGCTCAAGCCTGTGTTGTTTTTTCTCCTTGATATTTTTGGAGATGAAGGTGGTAGCAAAGTATCTCTGCAGCCTGATGACTTTATTCTCTGTTTCACACTAAATCCTTCTTGCCATCCTGTGCCACTGTGTACAGTCCTTAAGAAGACTCCTTCTTACAGTCACAGGAATATCCATCCAATGATTATCCAGCGGAAAATGCAAAAAATTGTCTTTTATTCTTAAGTGATATTAGGCCATGGCAGGAATTTTGGTTGTTTACATCATCTTTTATGTCGATAACAAAGATAAAGATAACTTAAATATTTTTCAGCATTTGCTTGTAGATGGCAATTACAAATATTAAAATAACTTTGTGAGCAAGAACTTTTAATCTACATATAGGTATTACGAATACATTTTATCATATTTTGTGGTATTCCCTCGTACTCTATGGTCCACCAAAGGGGACAATGACTTTTTCAGCATTATTGCCATATTTATTTATAAAGTGTCACAAAGTATGTTGATAAAAAAAAAATTTAGGGGCTTGGATCTTCACCCTAAAGTACCATTTATAGAAATAACTTAATCCTTCATCCCAGTTCCTACCTGTGGATGAGACAGTGCTGAAAGGTGTTTAAAACAACATTGATGACACTATTATCTTAATAAAGCAACAATGGTGTTTGTTATACATTCTTATATGCTATTTCACAACATTTTAGACAAAATGCCTTTGACATTTTTTGTATGTTTACACTTTATATTCTTGATACTGTGGCTTCTACTGTTGTAGCCCTGTTGCTTCATTCTCATGTGTTGCTACAAGGACTGTGAGGTAAGGGGCTTAAAAATATTGTGCTCATTGAAGACATAACATAAGATGAGAGAGGAATGTGGATTAGCTGGGGACTTCATTCATCTTTCCTGGTCCAAAATCAGTACCCTTCCTCAAAAGATGGAGCTGTTGAAACAATTTTTGCAGTAAGTTACATCATGAAACTAACCTCTGCAGCCTGCAAGCCAGTATAACATATGGCAGATTGAATTTAATGTGAGTCTTGCAGCTGAAAAACCTACACAGAGATTTGAAAATTTACTGCTACATGCCTGACTTTCATTCATAAAAGGAAAGGTTAAAATTAAAGTTAACTCTCTAGTATATATTTGTCCAAAGGAATCCCCCAGTAATGTGTAACTACAAGTTAAAGGCTTGTAAGTGCAAAGTCTGCAAGTCGTCAAAGAAAACAGTTACCTACAAACCTGATGCCTGAAATCTGCACAGTAGCCAAAATCACCTGCTTTATATGGTGTGAGCTCTCCTTGCTTTAGATATAAAGCCAATTCCACACTGAAGAGCCATAAACTCCAAAAATTGTTATAGTCTAAATAAGTCTGTGAAAAGTCAAGGTATACTTGTACTTCCCTGGAAAAGCCCCTCTGGGAATGGGAAAAATAATTGAAGAAAGTTAGATCAGATGTCAGTAGTTCTAACTAATGGCTACAAGAAATTCATAGTTCAGGATGGCAAAATGTAAATTCTGTAGTGGGTGATTAAACAGGAAGGGCCCGTCTACCAACACTGTAAGGACCATGACCTTCCATTCAGGTTGTGAAGAGTTCAGAAAAACTGTTTCTGCAAACCAAGCCCTTTCTTGCTCACCTTTCCCAACACAAAGGATGCTCTGCATTTAACCCCACATGTTTCAAGTGTCTCACCACAGGCATCACAGCTGTCAGGCACTGTGTTAACAAAGACATATATTAAATACCCAGGCCTTGGGGTATGCAGGGCATGGGTGAAGTGCTTGTTCCACCAGAGAGTTACACGTGACTATACAAGACATCAAATTCCTCAGGTTTTGGCTTTTTTTTTTCCCCTGGTAGAAGCCCCTGTCAGTCCTCACTTGAAAATAAACAGCAAATGAAATAAATGGTCTAATGAAATTTAGGAATTCCTTCTTCAGAAGTCAACATTTAGTGGAAAAGCTGTGTCAGTTATTGGATTTTAGGATGAGTAGAATTCAGGTCGATTCACTAGCCAAGGGAAGTACTTTTGCTTTCTATCTCTTCACTTAAGTTTGTATTTACTACATTTTTGAAACAACAAAATGCCTAGATTTACTCATCTATGTTTTCTGGGTGACTTGGTGTGCAGAGAGTGGGAAAAATGAATGTGTTCTGGAGATTGTGGGAGGTTAGTAGTCAAAGTTAGTGTTTATATTTGTATTAATTGGAGATGTACATTTCTCTGTGTTGAGATAATGAGTCTAATGAGAGAGATAAAATAATAAGTCCCCTGGGCTCTCCATGTGTTTTCCCACAAAGCACCCACCACAAAAGATTTTTCTTCCATTTTGCAAATAATTTTTTTAAGTTAATGTTTTTAAATATTTGTATTTTGAAATTCTAGCTCTCCTCCTGTTTACCTGCCATTTAAGCACTTTTTAATAATTATATTTAGTAATTTCCAAATACTGAATTTTCTTCTAGGGTAATATATCGTTCCTACCCTCCCCATTAAAATCTCTCAAAAAATAAAATTAAGCTTATAAAGGCTTCTTTCTCCCATTAAAAAAAACCAAGCATTTTTGAACAATTTATATTAGTAAAGACTGTTATTCTTTTGAATGCTGTAAAAGCTATCGCAGTTTTGACTACTTCAATATCTAGTTATACTGCTTGACTATAAAAAAATATATAATTTACATAAATGTATATTTTTTCTCCTCCACGAAATAGATTATTTTTCCAGTGAAAATTGAGTGCACTATGAATGCATTTTTTCAGAACTCTTCCTAAACTTAATTGCAAAAGGAAAAAAATAGTCCACTCGTTTATTTTTAGGGTGGAAAATTAAAATGTGTAAGCTCTTTAGAGCAGGGACAGACCTTGCATTTGTAACACCTTCTTTATTAGGACCTTTGGGTATTATAGCAAGATAAATACAAAAAGATAATGCAAGGGATGACAGCATTTTGCTGGAGGCAACTACATATAATTGCTGTGGAAGGCGGGCTTATCAGAAACGTGAATGCATGTATGTGTTATGTATTTTAAAATAAGGTTTTTGTAGTGAATTTTGCAATGCATTTTCATTAAAAACTATCAAGTGTTGGAAATAACTTTTTTTTTTTTTTTTTGCGAAGAAAGAGGAAATTAATTGATTTGTTCCTTTACTTAGGTTTCCCCTTTTTCTTTGCCTGTTGTCTGATTCAAAAAAATGGTCACAAGTTTGTAAACATAGCAGAAAATAAAATATTGGCTCTAGAGCTCTCATCAAAGACTAGCTCACACCAAATATTCTAATGAGAGGTAAAGGAACAATGAATCGAAACATGATAACAAATATATGATGAACTAAGGACAGCATAAATCAATAATTGCTCTCAAGATCCGTGGAAATTATGCTGTCCTAGATTCTAGGAGGAGAGGAGACAATTTGCTGCAGCATTTTGTGAACAGAGCTATCCTGTGGGATCAGGCTGCAGAGGACATTTCAGTGGGAGGAAGAGAGCAGTAGGAAGAGCAGTATGATTCATGTTCAGCATCTCAAGTGGAGGATAGAGCACAAGGATTGAATAATGAAACAAAGACGAGATATTCAGCATGCCAGGAAGGTTTCTGTTAGAGAGCTGTTAGAATTATTTAAAAAGGTTAGTCTATGAATAAACATGCTTCATCAAGGTCTCTTACACATGCAAAGGGAGATGCTAATGAATAATAAAAGAGTAATGGGGACTGGTGAAGAAATTAATGTTAATCTTATCCAAAGCAGATACAAATTAATATTGGAGAAACATTTTTGTAATCACTTCTCAAGGCAAAAATTCAATTAATGTGACTGAATCAATATTTCAAATCTCAGTCCCTTGAAAGTATACTTGTCTCTCTTCATATCAGCACGCTCTCCCGTGTGATCAGCCTGTGCTATTCAACTTAATACTCGGGGAGACTTGTTAATGGTCTGTTTTTGTGAAATTTGGTCCAGTTCTATCAACTACAATGTTGTGTTTCAAATTCACCTCAGGATATTTTCTGTTAGGACAGCTCAGTTTACTTAGGGTAATTACTGTATAGAAAATAGATGTTTGAGCCAAAGATAGTTTTGCTTTAAGCTTCAGGGTAATTTTTTTTTCTTTTTCTTCCAAAGGATTATCTAGTACCCTCTCTTCACACAAGATGACATGTCAGTGTATATGACACCACACTTCAGACTATGTAGTGAAACAAGATCTGTAACAGCTAAAAAGACACAGGACAGAAAAGAGGAAAAACAAACCTCAGAATAAAATAAAAGTCTTCAACAAAAAATAAAAATTGACTCTTCAGAACAAACAACTCAATTTGTCTCAACTTTATTGTAGCATAGGTCATTTTTTATGTCTCTGATAGGCAGCCTCGCTCCTTGTGTAAAACAAAGCTTGGACAGCAAAGATATCTTTCCAAAGATCACAGGAATTATGACCTTACTTGTGTACTTCAAAAAATAATACAAAATATCACAAAGTGTTGCCAGTTTCCATTATTTTGTCTTTTCTCTCCTCATTGGTGAAGCCCCTAGATAAGGGTTTTTTTCACAAAGTGATCTTTCTTGTATACTATGCAGTATAAATGCCTGTCATATTTTGTTTAAGGTGTCAGGGAATTGGAAAAAGTCTATGAAACTAAATAGACTACCAAATAATAGCTTTGCAGCCCTGGTAGATTGTGCTGTTTATGTTGTAATGCCTTGACGCCTTGACAGGTTTATACAATCAGAGGTTCTAAAGCCTGTGATAGACTGGAATTGTTAGAAGCACAGTATGGTTGAAAAAATAGGCTTCCATCCTGTTGCTTTCAAAACCAAATGGCAACCCACTCAGAATCATCCTATTAAAGTAACTTCATGGACAATCTGACTTCTGTACTTTTAATAGCTGAGATATCATTCTCATAATGAAAGAAACATGAAATGGTTTCCATGCTGAATGAGCTCCCTAGAGATTCTGGGATTTGTCTCATTATATAAAGCTTTTCTATCACCATTGCAATGCTTCTTCTCATCTTTCCTTCTCATCTGAGTGGAGAAATTTCCGTCAACAGCATTAGTCTGACTAAACCGGCACAACACTTGAAAAGGGGATATGCAGTAGATAAGATTACTTTTTCTATTTATGTAAAAAATTATACACAGTGTCCCTGCTTTAAAATGGATTAGTATACGATGTGGACAGCATTCTACTCTCTCATTAGAAGAGACAGATTACAATTTTATTTCTCTAAATAAATCTGGGTTAGGCAAGGAAATCAGTAATTTCAATGCAGCTGCTTTCACAATGAAAAAGAAATCATCACTTGTGTATTCTTATCAGAAGCTGTAGGTAACCAGCATTCAGTACTGATCAGAAAACTTGCATTCTGCAGCCTACCACATGCCTCAATAACTTTGTATGCAGGAAGGAATATTAAAATAATGAAGCAAAATGTTATTAAAATAATACTACTGAGGGAAAACATTTAAAAAACGCACAAAAAGCCAACAAAACCCCTAAGGAATCTGGGGACAAAGCTTCTACAACATATCCTGCAATTCCATCCCTCTTCCTCCTTTTACACCACAGTTATTAAACACCTTATAGTCCAGGAATGATGAAGATTTTATTTCAGCATATCACAGACTAGGACCTCATGTTGGAAATAACTCCTGGCCAACTGTAGATGAGCCAAGGGGGATCCCCAGGCTAAAAAAAATCCTGGGGTCTTCCATGGAAAAAGTCCAAACAGACAGCTCCAACCTTTGTCTCTTGTTCTTTCTAGATTTCTACATCTCTGTGAAACTAAATTAAGGCAACCATGAGGTGATGGGTTTGTGTCTGTGACACTCTATAGCAGTGTATTTTCACCAGGATTGTGTATTTTCACCACACAGAAGCCAAGAATAAATTGTCAAATTAATTTTCTACAGACCACAGCAAAAAGTAAGTGAGTAACGTTCATTGTTAAATGAAAAGGTTTTGTTTTCTGTTGGATATAGCCCTTAAATCCCTGACTTATGGATTCAGGCTTATATGTTGGGTCATTTTCCTTGCCTTAGAGTGAATGTAATGTGATTCCTTCCTGTCTCTCAAAATGGTGTTGGTGGCTTGGATTTTCCTGACTTCAAAGACCTCTCAAAATGGTGCAACCAGATTTCTGATAATGCTTCCTGCACAGGGATGTCATACTCTATCAATGCAGAGGAATAAAAAGAAGAGCTATACAGGTAAAAGAGGATTAAAAGAGGGAAAAAAAAAAAAAAAGAATTTTTCATCTAAACAAGTACAACCACTGGACTTTAACAATTGCTGTTAATTTAAACAGAGTTCAGGATCCAACACATCAGAATATAATATAGCCAAAATTTAGTGTGGTATTAAGGTATGCTACTCAGAAACCCATTCTGAATTTAAATTTGTATTTTTTTATTTTTTTTCCTGAGAATTCTGCTATGTCTTTCACACCACAACACTGTTCTTTAGTCATTCTTATGTATCATTCCATTGCATACTAAATTCCTACTTGGTTACTAAGAGCAGTTTGCCTTAAGACATTTCTACAGCAATTATTATCAAGTCACAGGAACCATGAGAACTAGCAGAGTTTTCACAGAAACATAGCAATTAATTCTACTTGGAACAATGACAAAATCATTTGGAAATGTCTGAAAAAGGATAACATAGAAATGGCTTATTTGCAGTAATGTCACATTCTAGAGGCCTCTCTGCTATAGTCTGTATCCAGTTTACTCTGGTAATTACACAGGAATGAAACTATTGGATATTACTCAGTGAGTCTAGGTCCTGACTTCAGTTAACCAGATTAAGGAGTATGATGCCCTGGAGATGGAAGCTTTTGCCTAGTACTGCAAATTTTTCAATCAGGAGGAAAAAAAACAAAAACAAGACAAAAAAACCCCCACAAAACATGCCCACCAAACAAAAATGAACCATCAAAGCCAACAAAAACCACAAAACCTCAATTAGAGAAATTAAACAAACAAAAACAAACAAAGAAACAAAACCCCACAAACACACCAAAAAAAAGAAAAGAAAAATGTATCTTCACAGAAAATATTCTACTGGCAAAATAACAGAGTTATGCTGAGCCTATTTCTATCAACAAAAAGGGTAATTTCATTGTCTTACTTAGATACATTAAAAGTTAAGAGAGATCTGCCTACAATAAGGAAATACAAATCAATCTAAAGCAAGGTTTTCCATTTTTTTGAGAATTTGTCTAGATCTTCCTGTATCCATCTGCCTCTCTGGGCTGGCATCACAATGTTGATAATTCTGAAAAAGAGAGTGAGACATGAAGAGCTTGGCATGTTTTCAGGAACTGCACTCAATTTTCGTCCTGCTTTCCTGGATGAACGAGAATTTGGCGAGCTCTTTACAATAATTGTCAGGTTCTTTTGCAATCACCCCAAAATACTGCTGTTTGTCCAAAGAACAACGAAGAACAACCTAAGTCTGTGTCTTTCCTTCTATTGTCAATGGAAGTACCTTCAATAGATTGCAAGGGGTCATGCTTTTCACTGCGAGGGGGTGCCGGACACTCATCTGGTTGTGAGCCAATGAAGAACCCTTTTGTCATGCACAGACAGAAATAAACATTTCCATCATATAATTCTGCACAGTCCATGTGCACAATCTAAAGTTGAAGAGCTTAATTACTCTCATGAGGATGTATTAAATGTAGAGGTAACCTAGACAGCTAGCCCATTGCACACCTTTTTCCAAGCACTTGAAGTTAGTCTAGAAATCAGTGACATGTGATAGGTTTTCCTGCAATTTATGAGAAGTGTGTGTTCCTTCTTAAGTTCTGTGATCATAGACTGCAGGTTGCTGGAAGGAAAAATTTCTTTTTATTAACTATTTAGCTAGCTTAAGCATCCTTGTGAGACTGGTTAATCTTTCACAGCTCTGTGCTTAAACTGTTAATATGTTTGCACCTTGAATCAGATGCTTATATTAGTCACTTTGTTTGCAAATTGCATGAAGACCAAATAAACTTTAAGGAGAATATTACAAAATAACAATGGTGACAATTTTTAACGCTATTTATCAAAGTTACACAGAGATGATATTTGGGGTTTATAAATAGAGTGAATTAGATGGCTAACTCCACTAGATTTAGTGGAAAATAGATATTAAAGGACAATGGATAAATTTTACTTGGGTAGATTGTAATTCTAAATACATAATTGCAATGCTAGTAAAAATAACCCAAAAATTAAAAAACGCCACTAACAGAAATATGTACAAAAAATGGTAATTCTGTGGCAAAGGGAAGTAAATTATTAAAACCAAAACATAAAATCCATAATTTGGTTCAGATCCAAAGATCTTAGTACATTATCTTGTTTCTTACTATACGAATAGTAGAGGTAAGCTTCTTAAATATATTCCCCCATCTCCCATCAATTACTACTAAAGGATTTTTCGAGCCAGAGAAAGTATCTTAATATTTGATAGCTCTTGATGTTGGGTTTTCCTCCCTCCCTTCCTCTCTCTCCTCTCCTCTCCCCAATCATGGATTTGTCTGCTCTTATTGAATTCCTGTGAATGTCTAGCATACACAATGCCTGGTGCAATACAGTTCCAAAGTCTAATTAGCCATACTATGAAAAACTTCTTTGCTCTAACCTCCTGTGTTACTTTTGTTTAAGATTCTTCGGATCTTGTATTAGAAGAGACAATGAAAAATCATTCCAAGTTCATCTTCTTCACTATGAGCTTAATTTTGCAGACCTTTGTTGTATTTCCCAGGCTGAAGAATCCTGCATTTTGATTATCCTCGTTCTTTTTTTTCCCATTTGCTAGTTCTTTTATATTTTTTTTTTTTTGAGATGGGGGAGTCACACAGCACACAGCACACAGCATTCTAAAAGCACACAATGGATTTATACAATGACATGACAGTGCTCTCTGTTTTGTTCTGAATTTTTCCCATTAAGTCATACCACTTGAGTTGCTTTTTGACTGCTACTAATCATTAAGTTGATATTTTCACAGAAACATATATAATTACCCAAGATGTATTTCCTGAGTAGCAATAGTTATCTCAGAGCCCATTATTTTGTATGTAAGGTTAGAATTGTTTTTTTCTGTGTATATCACTTTGCATTTATCTACACAAAATTTACTGTATCACATTACACTGATTAGAAATGTGGAGCAAATGTTCAATTATGTGTGAAAAAAAAAATATAGCTTAGTTGTACTATAGAGGGTTATATGGATATTGAAAACTGTGTGTGCCAGATGACGATTGAGTCAATATGACTAGTGGTTTACATGAAACTCTTCCTTCATTTGTAAATATGTGCTTACTAAACTAGACCGTCATTAGGAGCAATTACAAATTAAGACACAATAATACCCTACATATTAGCACAGGGTTGTGTGTCTTTACAGATGTCTGTATGTGTAAAACTCCCATTAGCGTTAAAGCATTAGGCTATTGATTGGCTTCTTAAGTTAACTCTGCCACCCTTTAAACACAATCAAAAAGGGATTGTGATGAGTTTGCTTTATGTGAAAGGCACAAGCTTACATGAGTCATGGAAAAATTGGTAGGAAATCTATCATTATAGAAGTAGATCAAGCAAAATCTGTGTTTTGGGCTTTATGAGAGATGGAGTTCACCTTATAATACACCTATAAATTGAATTTTTACAATGCTGTCTGTACAAAGTATCTCTAAACACTCTATATTAAAAATACCTCAAACAAAACTTGGGAATGCTCTTAACTTAAAATTTAGATGTGAGTCTTAAAATTAAATTGAAAAGTTCTTTTTTTTTCCCCAAAGAGCTGTGCTGACTTTACAGTTCTAATATCTGATAGAAGTGAATCCCACAATCAAGGAGTGTAAGAAGCAAAAGACAAAACCAGCATTGAAAGGATTTAGGCTAAACTAAGGGTCAGTTGGCAACCCCTGAGCAGAAAACCTCAGTACAATGCAGAGGAGAATACTGATTCCTATAATTGAAAATGGATGAAAAACCAAGGTCATGAATTGCTTTAAAAAGTAATAGGGTAGTTTGATGAAGCAGAGAGGGCAAAAAACAGATGGAAGGGATCAAGGATGAAGTTATCTAGAATGGGGAAGTCAACAGCATCTTTAAGGAGTTTTGACTTGAATGGAACAGAACAGAAAAACAACTTTTGTTCTTTCCATCCCTTCTCCCACCCCCTCCTCAGAATTGCACAGTAAAGAGGAAAGGAATATGTGTTTTTTTCTCCCAACTGGAACCACTAAAAGGCAAATGTTTCCTAGCTAAATGAGTGACAGCAAAGTATGAATATTAGCTGATAAAAGAGGACACTAAAAGGAAAAAAAGCGCTAGGAATAAATAGCTGAGATAGATAGATAGATAGATAGATAGATAGATAGATAGATAGATAGATAGATAGATAGATAGATATTGGGAAAGCAGACTGTCTGCTCTTAAAGAAAGCTTGTATTTGGGCCAATAAAAATATTTGGCTTCTACAGCTATAACTCTTACAATATTACAGTCTTTCTGTCCAGCAGTTCATACTGGCAAGGCAGCAGCACCCATGAAAACCAACAGATTTTGACTACGTAGATCACTCATTCCTATTAAGGAAGTTGTACAAATAAGAATATGTGTTCTTCATCTCTTCTGTGTTTTCATATCCTCTCTAAATTTCACAAGCAAGTAGAGGTGATGGTGAGTTTAGAAATACTTGTGTTATTTTTCATAACTTAGCTTGAGCCAGACAGTTTATTTTTAAGACAAGAATTGACTTTTTGTCAACAGACATCTAGATTTATGTTCTGAATCTGAATTTTTCAGGATGTGGCATTGCACCTCAATCTGTGTACTTTGCTTTGGCCATGAAATAAATTTGCCAATGTGTTTTTGACTGAAGCATGAGGAGCATATGCTAGAGGCAATAATCTGAGCACTCATGCTGGCAGACAGGGTTTGAAGTTAAGGAAATCAAGAAGAAAGAAAAAGAGATAATTTTAAAGCCAAATGTTTAAAAAGTTGTGAAGGTGTCTGTATTATCTTTTCAAGCTGCTGTTGCTTAGCACCACTGAAAATCAAACGACTTTTTAATACTATTGTCTAAATATAGGTTTAGTTAATGATTTTGGTTTTATTTGCACACTCCGTGTCCATAGTATGATTAAACAGCTGAAGGCTCAGTTATAATATATACATCCACAAATAATTTTCTATGAGAAACCCATCTGGAGAGCAATATAAACCATACAGAAATGGGCAAGATGGGTAGAAGATGTTTTGTTTAGCTCAGGTCTCTTTACGGTAGTGGATAGAACACATCAGTTATCAGTCTGCTTCACGAAATAATTGGGAAGGCAAGAGTTCCTTAATGACAGGTCAGTCTTTACTTTGATGCTCTATATATGACCCTAACATTAACTTCCTTGATTTGCATATTTGCCCCTCTGAAAATGACAGGTCAGATTTCTATTGAGCTCTCTAACAAGCAGTGTTGAGTCACTGAGTTGTTTCTGGGAGTGGAAGCAAGCCTGTTTCATCACTACAATAGCTTTTTGCATTTCTGTACCGTCTTTTGTGCTCACCCTCATTCATGTGGAACCATCATGGGTATCTAATATATCTCTGAGACCAAATTACAAATGTAAAAATTTTGTCCAACCAAAATCCTTTTTTCTCAGAACAGAACAACCTTATTTACACTAGACATTGGGAACATTCCCTGTATCATGCTAACACCTTAAAATGTGCCCAGATGTTCCCTGTAAGGGTGTCAGCTGTCATGTGCAAAAGTTGACAGGCAGTTGGATTGCAATTAAACAGTATGGAAAATCATGTCCCATGTTCAGCCTTGAATCAGTAGATCACACAGTTTGGACTTGTTGTAATAGCCAGAGTAGCAGTGTGCACTTGCCTGTAGTACACAGCAGCAATTTTAATGATCTCTGACTTGGCCATGTACGTGCCTTCTGTACAGCACCACAGGAACCTACTAATTATCAACCTAAATAACTCTACCTTAAGCTAAGCACTACCTAGAGATATTATCATCATGATGTGGTCTGGCTCCTTACTATAGTAAATATATAAATATTTATGTTGTTCATAAATATTTATTTATAGTAAATATAGTAATATTTAAGGGATTTTAGGGAAATAGTGAGAAAAAAGGATGAGTCACATTAGTTATACTGTCTGAGGCCATGTATAACAAAAAGATGCTGTCCAAGCTGAGAACTATAGTCAACTGTAATAACGTATGGAAGAGCACATGTTTGTGCACAGCCACTACACACTTTAGAAGAGCAAATTAAATAGTCTGTGCTATTGTACAGCTGTGAAGTGAGGTCTGAGAGGCAGGAGCTGGTCAGTGATAGTCTGTTTAGAAAAGATACAATGCTATACTGGAATCCAAAGGTATTGACAGATTATTTCTCCACCCCATATACATTCTGAACTAGTGTAACAGCTTTAGGTTCCACTTATACCATCAGTTTATCACACAAAATCCATACCAATCTTTTTAATTGCTGTTCTCTGGATAATGTAGACACATTCTCCATATTCTCTTTAAATGGGGCATTGTTTCATAGGATCTTGTGGTGTTGTTCAGGAAAAAAATGCATTAAATATTTAAACCAATTAAGTAGATTCCCTTGATCTATCAGTTCAGTTATATTGATCTTATCTAAGACAGTAAAAGGCCCAGATCAAAGAATCTAAAACTATTTAAAAGTCACATTTAATGACACTTCATAATTAAAAGGAAATTGAAATTTTGGCACACGGAACGAAAATGATACAGCATGATGCTTTAAAATATCACCAACCAGATACTTTCCTCCATTTAAAGAAGGAAAAAGGCATTTTATATTAAATAAAAGAATGCAAGCAAGTAGCGTCCATTGAAGTTGCACCCTGGTATGTAAATACACTATACAGTACTGATAACTGCCACAACCTATTACAGCATATTTTGAAACTGACTGTGTTCAATCTTAAGGTCAATATGCACGAAAGGAAGGTTAGAAGGATAAGTTTTCTGTTGAAACTGGTAAATGGCTGGATGCTGGGCTCTGGGGTTTGGGGAGCTGTTTTAATTTCTGTAAATGGGGAAAGGAACTTCAGGTTCAATGACTTAGGTCAATGCTTCCTCCATTTTTTTGCACTGAGTCAGATCTCAGTGCAGCTACTGCCTGGCATACTGAAGGTACCTTTTGACTCATTTTCTGTTGCCAAAAAAGTGATCTGTAAGTACAAGTGAAACACATTCTCACCTTTCCACCAGAATCATAGAACCACAAAGTCATCCATGTTGCTAAAGACCTTTAAAAGCATCAAGTACAACTGATATACTTGTACATCAAGTACAACTGAGTAAACTCAGAACTGCCAAGTCCACCACTAACCCATGTCCCAAAGTGCCACATCTGCATGTCTTTTAAATACCTCCAAGGATGGTGACTCAACCACCTTCATATTCAGTTGGCTGTCAACCAACATTCCTGAGTCCTTTTCCACCGTTCTTCCTCAAGCCTGTAGCATATTTGTGACCCAAGTACAGGATTTGGCACCTTGCCTTGAATCTCATGCAACTCACCTTGGTCTACTGATCCTTTGCAGATCCTTCTGCGAATCCTTCCTACCCTTCAGCAGATCAGCACTCCTGCACAACCTGGTGTTGTCAGTAAACTTGCTGAGGGTGCACCTCATCCAAATCATCAACAAAGATGTTAAACAGGACTGACTCCAGCACTGAGCTCCGGAGACACCACTCATGACTGGCTGCCAACCAGATGAGGCACCATTCACCACCATTCCTTGGGCCTGGACATCCAGACAGTTTTTAACCCAGGAAAGGATGTGTCTGTCCAAGCCATGGGCTGGTGTCTTCTCTAGGAGAATGCTGTGGGAAATTATGTCACTTTACTAAGGTCTAGGGACAGAGCATCCAGAGCCTTATGTTGTTACAGAAGGGGATCACGTTGATTAAGCAGGACCTGCCTTTCTAAAACCTTTCTGCATATTTTTAGTGTGAATATATGAGGAGATGAAATCTTCTCAATGGGAGGTTAGTAAATCTTCTACTGGAGAACTGATGTTTTTCTTACTGTAAAGATTGTTCTTTACTTCTTTACTTCATATTTATGACTTCACTTCTTGTTTACTTCTTTACTTTAATGTACTGTAGAGAAGAGTACTTCAAGAAACACTACCATGGAACAACAAACCAGCTTGTGAAAGATGCTGCTTAGCCAGAATGCTGAAAGTGACCTACCTCCAGGGTGACAGGGTACATGAGTTATTAGCTCAATGTCTTGGGCAGTGAATAATGGAAGTTTATGTGAGAGTATGACAAATATGCAGTTGGGGGAAAAATGATGCATGCTTGAAATAATTTTTCTCAGCTTTTTAACATAAAGAACTTCAAACACCTCTTTCACTTCTCTTGTAAATTTAAGAAGAGTGCTTTCTTTTGACTGACTTTTCTCTTTTTCATTTGTGTGTGCAATGCAATTCCAACATTGAGAGAACAACGACGGAGATTAAAGACTACTGAAAAGAGACGAAAATCTGCTGAAAACCTTATTTTTTTCCATGGTAATAAAAATGAAAGAAAATGGAAGAGTTGAAGAAGAACTTAAGATGCTGAGAGATTGGTCAATAAAATAGTAGGGGCAGAAAAGGAAAACAAGGTGTGGAATAAAATCTGCAAGAGGGAAGCATAAGTAAACTGTGACCATTCAGCATGAAAAGGAGATGAGCTAGAAATACAAGAAACAGGGAGAGGACTGGGAGACCATAACTGCTCCTTGTCTCTTCCAACAAAAAAGACAGAAGTTATTAAGTGCAGTTGTGAGGATTAAGTTTCAAATAACAACCATCAACAAAGGAAAAAAAATCCCGAGAACTATTTCTGCAATCAGTAAGGACAAAGTATTGCGGATGCAAGAAATTTACTGGTGTTCAAAGGGAAACTGGACAAATACTTGGAAAAGAGATCCTTAGGGGGTTACTGGAAAGATATCAGTAGCCTAAGGCAGAAGAACATGATAAGGAAATACACTTATATACTCAGCCTTACCTAGGTGTGCATCTGAAGATGTGGGACTGGGCTAGACAAAGCCTTGGGCAAAGCTGGTGTAACCACTGCTCTGAATGTCATTCAGCCCATTCACCTCAAAACACCACTATGAAAATGTATCTTTTCAATCACATCCAACACAAATGATTTCCTGCCTTTATCCTCCCCGTTCCCTCAGTTTCAGAGTGGCAGAACATAACTGCAGCAGAGCAGGATTAGATACGGAAGCCACCCATCTACCTGTGATACACATCTTTGGGCCCTTTTCTGACCCTATTTAATTACTTTTCTGTGTTCATCTGTTTTCTCATTAGATGTCTTTCTCTTTTTCTTTTTTTTTTCTTTTCATTGGGGGGGTGGGAGAAAGGTTATGGTCTTCTTTCTTGAGAAAGTTTCGTTTTTGTGAGGAAAATTTTAAATAGTTTTAGGCTTCTTTCTTTAATATATTCATTGTCTTTATTGATTTCTCTTAGCTTATATTTTACTAAATCTTCTTATGCTTAGAATCCTTTCCCATTAATTCTGCATTATCTCAGGGCAATGTTTTTGGGGAGTAAGTGAAAAGACTCCACAAAACCTCCCTGGACCTATTTAGCAAACAATATTGTTGGTATTTTTTTATATCTGGATCTAAATTCAGCAATCTCACACCTTATCTGAGAACTTGCCCATTCAAAATTTTATTCGCTTAGTGCCTCTGTGTGCTGGTGACTAAAATGTGCCTGAATATTTCTATATAGAAAGCAAATCTGTGCATGTTCTGTTCTCAGAGAGTCATGAGACTCTCTGCTCTGATATCTCTCAGCAGTTGTATAGGCTCTGTATCCCTGTGCTGAGTCTGATTTAGCATGCATCTTACAAAGAGCCTTACTTTAAGGAAATTTCATTTTGTTTTGTACTTCAGTGCTTCTGGTTGCCTTGAAGTTAGGCAGAGTCTGCTATATCTGACCATAAAAGTTTGTAGACAGACAATTCCAGCTGGAACAGTGAGGCGCAAGATTGTTGTATGGCCCCCGATAAACTTTCTGTCCTTGCCTACTCTGTTACATGGAGGATTTGTTCAGCTTCAAAGTGTGAGTCACAATGGGATAAAATACTTTGCCTCAAATAAACATCTCTATTTGGAAGATTCTTTTTAGAGACATTCTCTTCCAAATCTTTTTAAATATTGATGTAAATGTCTGGGCTTATATTTAGAGAAGAAAAGGAGTTTAGATCTAAATGCAGAACATCTTGTATTCAGGTCATTTAAGAATATTGGTAATTATTTTTATGCATATCCTAATTAAATATGCATGTATCACTTTAATTTCAAATAGCACTTCATAGAGATTTAAAACCCAGACCTTCCCACCCTGGAGTTTACATCAGACAATATATCAGGAGCAGAGATGAAAGAATGTGCAATGCAAGATGGGGTAAGTCTTACTACAAAGATAATGAGAATCTCATGCTGTTGTAAATGGAACATGGCAAAGCCAGTGGTTTAATTTAAGAATGTGGAAGGCGTGAGGATGAAAAGCAGGTAATAATGGAAAGCTTAAGAGGAGGAGTTTGAAAGAAAAAGGGTGAGCATGAGCCCTTCAGCAAAGTGTATCTCATATTAAGGCAACGCCTTTGAAGTTGCTCAAGTCATTACACCAGGGCTAAGCTTGGCCTACAAGGCTAGTGTAGAGCTGTGACACAAAGCCAAGATTCTGTGCATAAATAGGTACAGCCAGCATGGCATGTATTCTAATGCCAACTGTAAAAATTGTAACATTCCAATGTTGTCTTCTGAGAGTCTGGAAGTGCTGGCTAAGTCATTGGCCAAAGGGTGCAGTGGGCTGAGCACTTGAGCATGCCAGCAAGTTTCCAGACAGAGGAACAGACAGACAGCTGGACTGCAGGTGGTGGGTGGGAGCAGCATGCACTGTGCTAACTGCTGTTATTTTCTGAGTCTGATAGACCTCTCTTAATGAGAACTATGCTTGCAAGAGTAAAAAAGCTGAACAGTTCCTTAATGTTTTAGACAAAATGCAGTGATATATGATCGGCTTTTTAATACACACATAGTGTGTATTAAACTGGAACAGTCTTGATGCCCGTCACTGTAGAGCTACAAATCCCATGTCTTGCTGAAAATTTTGTGTTCTTTTGGGAGTCTCATACATTTTGATTGAAAAAGATCTTTCTGACAAGATTGAAATTCTTTTTATGTCCAGAGTTTATAAAGGGACTCAGTAAGTTTCTCTGTGGTTTCTAGTCTTCCTCTTGCTCACATAATTGACCCTAAAAAAGAGAAAAACATAAAGCAGAGATTGTTGAAAAATACTACCTTTACAGAGGATTTTAGGAAGTGTTTTATTTCTCATCTTTATTTTGGTAGAGACATAGGTAGACACAAAAATGGTCAGTCAATTATTGCAAAGAAAACAGTTTTCTTTGAGAAAAGTAAAACTCTAGGTTTGTTTTTATTTCTTGTTGTGGATACATAATTTGTTTTTTGAAATGTGCAGCCAGCATCATAATTCTGATAAAGTGGGTATTTTTTAATATTTCATTGCTTTGTATTTATTGACCTGATATAATACAACACAGTATTTATTGTGCTGAGGTTTTTTTGATACACTGCATGAGCAGCTTCACAAAGCAGTTATATGAGTGATTTCTTGCAAACAGTGGATGTATTCATCAGGTGTTTATGATCCCAGATTGCTTTATTTTTAACAGGCGTATAACAGTGCTTGGAGACAGTGTACATAGACACACACACAAATATAGAAAATATTTCAAATATGCATTTCCCACTCTCTCTCTGCCTACATTCTCCTCTAGCCTGGAGGCACTTGGAAGGATATCACTAGGGTCTAACAAAAAGTGTTCAACGAATCTGAAAATACTTGAAATTGAGCTGAACTTCAACTGAGCAAGAATTCAAGTGTTTATGAAAGACAGGTCCAGCCTGAATCACCTGATTTTCTTCTAAGACAGGGTGATCCACTTAGTGGATGAAAGAAAGGCTGTGGGTGTTGTCTCCCTAAGATGTTAACAAAGTCACTGACACCATTTTCCACAGCATTCATGACCTGGCTGGTTTCACTGTTCACTGCATAAAAAACTGCCTTATTGGCCAGGCCCAGAGAGTGGTGGTGGATGAAGTTACAGCTTGCTCAGGTGGCCAAGAAGGCCAATGGCATGCTGGATTGTATCAGAAATAAGGTGGCCAGCAGGACTAAGGAAGTGATACTCACCCTGGATTTGACACAGGTGTTGTGAGTCTTGATTTAGGATCCTACTGCATACGTCAATTTTTATTGAATGAGTGATTTTGATTTCTCAAAGAATCATCATCAAAAGTATTTGCAAAAGTGGTTTTAATAGTAATTTATGAAAGGGCGTGTGTATTACTTCTGTGTGTATTACAGAGCATGTCCTGATCTTGGTGTTACCATCTTCAACATCACTAGAAAACCCTGATAGCATTTGGGATGTATACCATGTTATTTGACTCTGAAATCAAGGTACAGGAAGCTGATATACATCCAAAGTGTCTCTCCAGTATGAAGTCAGACTGCAGTAAGGAAGTATACTTGGTGGTAGCATGCCTGGATTGTCTACAAGAAATAGCCTATGTTAAATGGAAAATTGAAACAGGGAAAAATTGGCCTAGAGGAATTAGGAAAATTAATTTAAACTCCATCTTAACTGCTGATGGCCTGGGTTGGAAAAGCCCCTAAAGATCATCTAATTCCACCCTCCCCTTGCCATGAGTAGGGACACCTTCCACCAGACCAGGTTCCTCAGAGCCCTCTCCAACCTGAACTGAAACACTTGTGGATGCCTCAGGGACGGGACATCCACAATTTATCTCAGGAACCTATGCCAGTGCCTCATCACCCTCATAGCAGAAAACTTTCTCCTAATATCTGATCTAACCTACTGTCTTTCAGTTTGAAGCTACTCTCCCTTGCTCTGTCACTACACGCCCTTGTAAATATTGTCTCTCCCTCTTTCTTGTAGGCTCCCTTCAGGTATTGGAAGGCCACAATTAGCTGACCCCACAGCCTTCTCTTTACCAGGCTGAATTAAAAACAATTCTCTGAGCCTTTCCTCAAAGGAGAGGTGCTCCATCTTTCTAATCAACTTGGTGTCCCTCCTGTGGACTTGCTCCAACAGGTCAATGTCCATCCTTTGCTGTATCCCTGAATGCAACACTGTAGGGGGACTCTCACCAGAGCAGAGAAGAGCAGAGGGGCAGCATCCCCTCCTTGCCCTGCTGGTCATGCTGCTTGTGATGCAGCCCCGAATATATTTGGTTTTCTGGGCTGCAAGTGCACATTGCTGGGTAATGTCCAGCCCCTCATCCACTCCGAGTCCTTGACAGAGCTGGCCTCAATCTGTTCATCCCCAGCCTGTGTTGATACTGGGTATTGCCCTGACCCAGGTGCAGCATCTTGGCCTTGGTGACCCTCATGAGATCCCTAAGGGCCCACTTTTCAGGACAGTCCAGTTCCCTCTGGATGGCATCCTGTCCTTTAGGTTTGGCAACTGAAACACTCATCTTGGTGTCATCTGCAAATTTGCTGAGGATGCACTCATTCCCTCTGTCTATGAAGGTATTAAGTAACACCTAAGCAGATCCCTGAGGGACACCACTGATCTCCCTTGGGACTCTGAGCTGCTGACTCCTGTATTTGGGTGTGACTGTCCTGTCACGTTCTTATACATCTAAACTGTTTACTCTGCAAATCCATCTCTAATTTGGAGAGAAATATTTTGTGGGGAACATGCCAAAGACTTTCCAGAAGTTCCAGATAGATGACGTGTAACCCTTCCTTTGTCCACTGATAATCTTCTGATATGTATTGATTGCTCCTGGAACCAGCTTGTAGACTTGTGTTAATTTTACTGTATTTGATGTATTTGCATTTAATACATGTATTTTATAAATGTACACATTGAATAAATTTATAAATGGCTTAGAGTTTTAATTGATTAATGATGGAAAATACTGAAAAAGTTAAGAACTGCTCTATAATCATCAGAGACACCTGAAAGACACACGATTATTTGAAGGATAAGACACTGATGACACATTTCAAAAACTCAGTATTCATTGCCACAGTCTTCATTTTGATGAGAAATGACATAGCAGAAGAGAAACGGTCCAAAGAAGGGTAATGAGAATACTTATATGTTTAGAGAACTTCTACTGGAGAGATCAAAAAGACTAAGTCAATTCAGTTTATAGAAGAGATGAATAAGAAGTGGAAGGCTGGAGTTGTATATAATAACGATAATAATAATAATAACAGCAAATAATAACAAATAAAATAATAATCTAGTGAATGACATACCATTTGTTCATACTTCTGTGTACCTTTTACATAACTTAAGAACTGGTTAATACTTACAGAAATTAACATCTCTAGAAAAATTTTGCTGGAGCTTTTAAAATATTCTTAGTGCATGCTAAGCTATTGATTTCACATTTCCTGTTGGTTTCAATATTTTTCCTGACAGGAAAATTTGCACTTAGATGAAAATATATCTTAATTTGATTTTTTTTATGACCAGCAAATATCTCCAATGAAATTTTAAACTTTGCATTTTGCGAACAGCAAACATTCAAAGCTTTTATTTGTAAGAAAAAGTTAGTGTCATTATATTCCTAAATAGATGAAGCAGTAGTGAAGAAAACTGCAAAGCAAATATGAAATTTAATAATAGCTCTCCAACAGCTTACCCTCAGATTGTTAGGAATTCATTAAAAAATAGTTGAGCAGAACAGACAATTAAATTATTCTCATATGAAGTATATATTCATATTATGAATATTGCATATGACAGAACACATTTCTGAAGGGAAGTAGTGCACAAATTTCATTTGAGAGAATCAGCAAGAGGTTTGATTTCAGCCTCCAGATATATCCTTCTTTGTTTCACAGACAAAATAATAATAGTAGCAATACTAGTAATAATAGCAACAATAATTAGGATGCTGATGTATAAACAAAGTTAATATACAGAATCATAATAACACAATATGACCTTCTGTAGAAGAAGAAACTGTAGATGGAAGTTTATGCCAGTGACCTGAGAGATATTTCAGATATGTATTATCTGTACAATTATAAAAAAGAGCAAAGGAGGGGCTGGTAAAGTGTTCAGGCAGCATTAAAAAAAATAAGTCAGTGCGATTAAAAGTCAGCCAAAACAAACATATGTAGAATTTACAATGCTTTATATTGTGATGTGATGAGTAATGAACATAAAATGGTGTGACAAGTCTGTCTCATACCGGCATTCAATCTTGTTGTCATGTTTCACTAATTTTGAACTTGGCTTGTCACTGATGACACTAATGGAAAAAGAATCTGAGAAAATAAAATTTCTTTTTTATTTGACTTCTAAATGTATAGACCAAGTATTTAGATGGCATCAACTAAGCCATGGAAAGTCACTGCTAAATATTCAACAGCTTATATAAAGTTTGTTTTAAGAGTATTTTGGAAAACAGGATACAAATAACACTTTATGTAGTGTTTTTGTAGTGTTTAAAGCTAAAAATAAAACCTATTACATCAGTTGAAAATTATAATTTTGTAATCATTAAATTATTGATCTACAGCTAAGATCAAGGTGACCAAAAGCAATATAAAGGTAATTGAGTAATACATTCAAAACATATTTCAGGTAATATGTACCTAAATCAATGCTTTCAGAGGAAAAACTATGTGCAAATCTCTATATCTATAGGGCAGATTTGTTCCTATTGTATCTAGATACAGAAAGCTGATGAATACAGAGAACAAGCTAACAATCTAAACTCTAAAGTTTGGCTTTTTAGGTTCGAATTCAAAACACAAATGGTGTGACCATCTGACCACTTGAAGGGATATTATTCATAAATATGTTTTTATCTCTTAAAAGGCCTGAGGTTGGATCCAGCCTATGGAATCTATTAGTCCATAGCATCAGGTTTATTTCAGAGGAAGCAAGAGAAATAATCAGGGCAGTGACTGAAGACCCATGCTTGTATGTTTCCTATCATGGTGCACACTTCAAGAACTTCCTCAGTAGCTTCCTTTGATGTCTCCTTCTGCTTTTCTGCCATTCTTATGCCCTTATGACAGTGCTCTGGATATTCAGCTGTGTGTAGCCACAGCAAAATGTCTTAGCATGTTTTCCCAGCAGCCCTCATGGCATCACAATCTGACTGAAATTTTAAGGAGTGACAGATTGGCAACTTCCAGTTTAGATGTTGAGATCCAAATTAAGTTTAAAACTTCTATGGCTTTCCTATTTCTTTTATAAATCTAAAACTTACTAGGCTGTGTCATGTTTTAGTAAGAATAACATTATTTCCCCTAGCCTTGACAAATGCAATATTGCCCATTTATACTCATTTATAATGATTATTTTCCTGGCTTGTCACTTGATCATGCCATGACCCTAACATACCTTTCCTGATGCCTCCCTGTGTGGCTGTGTTAAATTAGTTTCCCATGCTTCTCTTATTTCATGATTATTTTTTGCATTTCTCTGCTCCGTGTATTGCCTTTTATTTCATATCAATAAAGTCACTAAGACTTGGTCTATGTATTGGCATACTCTGTCCACCTCCACTACATGCTTATTATATTTTCAGAAAAGCACCTTAACAAGTACTTTTACCATCAGGTTGCAGGGGTATGGCAGCATATAATTTAAGTGCACCAGTAACACCCAAGAACCTTTTGGCTTTTTCAGGCTGTATTTTTAAAAGTTTAACTGTTCTAAAATGCTTTTATCTAGGCAGACTTCATTTTAAGCAGGACGATGATGTGCTTGTTCTGCTAATTGAGGCAAGTTGACATCAGGTGCAGAGATATTCATGCCAGCTGCACAAATGTTGTCTGTACTGGTGATACATTCTCATTAAAGAGAAAGAAAAAAAAAAAAAGAAAGACTCTGTGCTCATCAGAGCTAGAATGCACTGAGTAGATACAAGGCAGGTTGATGTTTTTAACCTGGTTCAAGCAACCAAGAAATCCTGCCACCACAGGGTCTGGGTGTAGGGCAAGTAATGGAAATAAGGTATGCCTTGTGCTCTCCTGTCCTTCCTTTGCATAGTGTCAGAGAGGAGGGAATGTGGTTCTGTCTTCTGTTCAGGCACGGATTTGCTGAGGGTGGAGGGGGGAAGGTAGTGAAAAGAATCTTAGGCCTACAGATTCCTATTGCTTGGCGTGAAGCTCATGCTCATTCACCGTGTGAGACAGCTGTCAATGCAGCCTACGAGTCTGGTTGAACTTGGAGAAAACTTTTCTTCTTTTCAGTTCCAGCATCTGGTCTTAAACGTTGGATTATAGACTCTGTTTATGTATCAGGAAAGGAAAAGAAATGAGAGGAAAAACACTGCTTCAGGACAATGAATCAGGAGGCAAGATACACAATTTATTCTTGACAGAAGTCAAAGGAAAAAAACATCTTAAATCTTACAGCTCTAGGACAAAAATCAGGGCTGCACAACCATACTCAATTTGGACTCCTGTCCTGAATTTTCACCCAAAGTCAAGGCAGTCTGGATAGCTAAGGAAACTAATCTCCCCAGTATAAGAAGTTCTAAATTAATCATCAGATCTGCAATGGAAGTGCAAAAGTGAGTCCTTGGGAAGACTCTCAGGGAAAAATATCTCAAGGTCTTTGACACAAAGGATTTTCTCAAAATGCTTTTTAGAGAAACCTGACATTATTAAAAAAAAAGACAAAGTGGGGAAAAAACAGTGAAAGTGATTCCAATAATCCAAATTTTGAGGAAAGTTATTAGTGTTGTTATATCACCAAAATAGAAAGATAAAATGGGGCTTCTCATTTACATAAAGATATAAAAATATATTCTACTGTAAAGAATAAAAGAATAATCTTCAAAACGTATGAATCCTTCTGTCTTATTGAGGAAAGTTTCAGTTTTGGGCTGCTCTGCAATGAAATGTTGTTTTCCCTGCACTCTTGACATGAATATCCAGAACTGTTGCAATCAGCTGCTGTTTAATGGACTGTGATATTTCAGGATGTTTAGCTTAGAGATATAGAAGGTTAAAGCTGACAGAGGAGAGGTAAGACATACTAAAAATATTAATTTCTGTCCAGTTAGAAGAAAATAGAAGGGAGTGATCAGGTGAATGCAGTACTATCGCTTTCCAAGTCCCAAAATACTGGAACTAGGATACTCAGTGGAAGCAACAGACCAGTTAAAATCATAAGACAAGGAACATTTTTGTGTGATTCCTGTAAATTCCTGGAACATTCTCCTACAGGAGAATTTGGTGGCGGTCAGAATCAACCAGTTCAAGGAGAGATTGAACAAATTCCCAGATAGCAGATACAGAAAGGGGCTCTAAAAGGACTGGGGAAGGGATTTTCCCTCTTGAATCCCAAGTACAATATTTGTAGATACAAGAGAAGTACAACAGGGATGGGCTGCAGAAAATGAGCAGGCTTACATACTCTCTATGAATAGCTTTTGTCATTGCTATGGTCTGAGACAGAGTATTGGACTAGAGGTACTACTAGTCTGATCCAGTAGAAAATTTATTACAGTTTAAAGATAGATCTGCATTTTATCCATAAGAGGACTTAAAGAAATTAATCCTTCCTCTCTTTCTCACCTGGAAATATATTTTCATGTTGACAGGATATCTTTTAACAATTTGGATTATGGAATATTCAGATACTCTTTCTGGATATATAAGCAAAGACAACAGTATTACTAGTTCAAATTTAATTTCTTTAGACAGTTATATTCTGATGGATTTTAATTTTATGGATTAGGACAAATCAAACCAGGGAACCTGCTGTTCTTCTTTTAATGTTATTTAAGGCTAGGCAAGCCTTGGAGGGCATTAATCTTCTGTGAGTCCAGAGGGAAGAGAACACATTTTCCAGGCTACTGGTGGAATTCATTTCTCTGCAGAGGAGATTTTTCATTGCCTACTCACTGAACAGCCTAACAAGGAATGGAGTGGGCTGCAAAGCTATCAATGGATTCTGGAAGTGTGCCTTGCCCAGAAATCCCATTTGAGCATCTTATGATCCTTCTGCACAAAAACAAATAGAAAATCCTACACTAGAGATTTTGATCAAAAGTAAAGTGGTTTTATACAAAGATATATAGGTCTGCAAACTGATCCCTCCCTTATTTTCAGTCTCCATATTGGACTACCTCTCTTAGCTGACATATGAAAGAAACTTCTCCAACTACTGCAGCTCTTGGAGTAGAAAATCCTTAGTAATTTGTGCAACATTTTAATGTTAATAAAAATGCAGTACATTCAACTAATGTAACAGAACTGTGAAAGGAAAAGCATGTACTGCTGTTGCTCATGAAAAAGACTACTGACTTCCTAAACAGAGAGCATATATTTAATCTCTTTCTGACTGCAGTTTCTGAAATTGCTCTTGCCATTCTTAATTTTATAGTATGCAATGCTTGTGCTCAGATTCAAAATAGAACAAGTTAAGAGACTTCAACTAGTGTGCATAGTTCTTCTGAGTGAAAATAAATCATTATTTGAACTGTGTAATGCCACTGATTTTTGATGTCAGTATTATGTGGTGGTGTATATCACCGCTGCTGTGGTTGCCACATGTCACAGCTATTATAGCAGGAATTTCTTGCTGTTAACCAAGCTGAAGTAGAATATGGGGGAGGAATTAATTGGAATATTAAACTGTACGGCCTGGTGCAAAGGGTCCCAGAACAGATATTGTAATGGATGTACCTCTAAATTTTTGCAACCCATGATTTAAATTGCATGCTATAGGAAATACTGTAGCAGGAACCATCTGGACTGGGAGGATGAGACACATAAGAAGCAGTGCAAGAGGGGCAGTGATCTGACCTGAGCTAGTTTTGGTGCACAATAATGCTGTACAACACAGAGAAATCTCCTGTCTGGAGTGGCCACCATAATAGTTAGAGACCAATGGACTAAACAAACTCAATGGACATTTTTATGAGTATTGCATTTTGCGTTCATTTTAAAGACATTTCACAGGGGTGGTCCCTAAACTATGGGAATGACACCTGTGTTTGTGCATGTAAAAGGATAGGGTAGGAGGTAGTGGTTCTTGGGGATCTGTTTTATAGTGTAGGATGTGAACATGATATAAGTGGTGTAGAAAAAGGGTGAATATTGCACTGGTTTTGTTTAGGAAAGAATTTAGTTTCTTCATAGTAGTTTGTATGCTGCTGTGTTTTGGATCTGTGATGAAAACTTTGATAAAACAGAGATGTTTCAATTACCTCAGAGAAGTACTGACATAAAGTCAAGGCCTTCTCTGCCTCTCACACTGCCCCACCAGTGAATAGACTGGGAATGCACAAGCTGTTAGGGGACACAGCCAGGACATCTGCCCCCAGCTGACCAAAGGGGTATGCCAGACACCACAACATCACACTCAGCAATAAACCTTGGGAGTGGAGAGAGGTTGGATGTGGCAGATATTGTCAAGGGAGTGGCTAGGTGTTGGTCTGTTGGTGCTGAACACCTAGATTCTCTTACATAACTTTTTTTTTTTCTGTCCCCGTTTATTGGTTTTGTTTTGTTTGGTTTAGTTTGGTTTTCTTTAGTTTGAGGGTTGTTTTTTAATTATTAAACTGTCTTTATCTCAACCCATGACTTCTCTTACTTTTACCCTTCTTATTCTCCCCTCTATCCCACTAGGGGAGAGTGAGAGAGAGGCTGTGTGGTGCTTAGTTACCTATTGAGGTTAAACTGTGTCAACTGAACACACCGAATCCAGGTCACTTAGAGACTTGACTGACCTGAACGCTGTAGATTATGAAACCTTTATTATCTCAGATTGTATTGCTTTTCCACAGAGATGACTGCCATTTACGTTATGACTCCTTACATTGCTAAATCAACCTAGAATACATGCTAATACATGCTACAGAGCTCCCAGTGAGGGTGATCAAAGTAACCTTACTGCGAGGAAGAATTAACCTCATACAAGTTTCATTGCCACAGAAACAGCAGGCCCCATCAAATGCATAGGACTATGCACTTTATTCCCTGTGAAACTGTTTTAAATAAAACCTGCAAACTCCTCCTGAGACTAAATCTATGCCTGATGTCCAACTGATGGATAAACTACTTCCAGATAAATAATTAAGTAGATGAGTTTAAAAGATACAAGTCTCAGATTCTTTGCTTTCCTTTTTAAAGACAGAAGTGTTTTTGAATGTTGATATATTTTCAAATAAAGGAATAGGCAATGCCATTCCCACTTTGAAATCCCATGAACACAAAATTATTTATTTCTTCAGAATATCTCTTCTTGCATATTTCTAGGTGCAGCTACAGCTTGGAAAGAGGTACTGAAAGTATACAGAAGAATGTTTGTACTCTCTTGAGGATATGCATCAGAGAGGAAAGTAGGAAAGAATATCCCTCTATTGGAAATATATTTCTTTATAAAAAATGTTCAAGGTATGAAAGTGAAGTCTAAATATTTAAAAGAATTGATATGAAACATTTACAGAAAATAAAACTTTTACAAGAAAAGAACAAAATCTTGTGAAATTGAGCAGATAAGAGTGGAGTTAACTTCTTGAAAGCCCAGATCCCTGCAAACAGCAATATTATGCAGGATTCTACATTTGAGTGCATCACCCGCAGCTATTTCTTCTTGTCTAAATCAGTGGCATTGTTATGTGTTCTAGTTTGTCTATAGATGCTACTGTGAATATGGTGAGCTTCTGCAGGTACTGTATCATATCTGCCAGCTCTTTGCAGATTTTTTGGATATGCTAATTCATATGGCACTGTGTGCCTTTGTTCAGGCAACTGTATCTCACTTGGAAAGATATTAAAAATATTTCAAGTCTAATGCACTGCCATAAGCCTCATTTCAGTTTCTACTGCAATTTCAGAAGCCCTAGAGTATCAAAGACATCTGCACAGGTCTGACAGATATGACACAGAAGCTATTGGAGATTCATGCCCCTCTGAAGTACCCATTAGAGGTAGACATGGTGTCTGAAATTGTATAGACATCTGTGTTTAGGCGGTAGAATAAACCCTCTAAATCTAGATGCCTTAATCTCAGATTGGATTTCACCCAAATAGCCTGTGTTTTGAAATTTAATTAAGTAAACTGATTTGCAGAAGTTACTGAGAAACCAAAATCACTTTCTGAAGTCAGAGTTGTATTCAGGGGAGGGGGAGAAAGATGTGATAAGTGACTAGACATATGAAGAGAAGAAAAAAAAGGATGCCTATCCAGTTTTCTCTCCACCAGTAAAAAATAAATGAATAATAAATAAATAAAAATAGATGCAACTTGAAATGCAATAGACATGTTTTTTAGAAATTGTAATTATGGGGAAAGAATTCTCAAATTGCATGAATATTCACATTTGTAGATTATTCTGCTTTACCCATGTTTGCATCTCTTAAAATTCTTTTATATCTTCAGGCAATCAAATGTAGCAGGCGGGATCACACACACAAGCAAATTTCAAAGTCACAAGCATTTTTACAAACTGATTGGCACACAGAAGGATTTCTTACAGAATTGCTTCCGTGCTTATCCAAACACGAACAATCATGAGCAATTTTATCTGACCTATGCTAGGGAATGGATTTTAAACATGAATGCTGATCCATGCAGTAAAAGATTCTATCTAAAAATAATAATCCTAACAACAGAAATCAAATCCCATTTAAATATTGCCAGTCTACTCACAGCTACTGCATGCAGAAAACAGGCTAGATTGAATTTATGGATTTGTTTCAAAACAGACACTATTGTGTGCTCGTAAAACACAGAGCTAAGAAGTACTATGCAGTGAGTGTAGGTCAGACAAGTCTTGGTTTACATAAAAAGTCCAGTAGAAGAGTGGAGACATACAAAGTCTGTGCTTCCAAAAGCATCTATTGATGCACAGTAACACCATATGCTGCATGTCACACAAAACCAGTACCCTTCCTGTACTGTACAGACTCACCTTGTGACATCTGTCCAGCTTTATCTAGCTCTGGGTTCTGAAAGGGTCACTTGTCATTGCCTTTTTCCCTTGCTGGGGCTGTGCAGTGGCACAAAGCTGTGGTCAGCCATGCAGCACCATCCCTCCCCTTTCACGCTCAGTCCTTACCTGTGTGTTACGCTTTGGTGGCTTTATCACCCAGGTTTGTACTGAGAATAGCTGGCAGCACTGAGGGGTAGAGAGGGAGAAGGCTATTTCTGCAGCCAGATAGAGACGCCTATAGAGCTCCAGCTCATACATATTTCACAAGAGAAGCAGCTGTTAGGGGCAAGAGACATGAGTGATGTGCTTTTTAGGGAGACATGGTGAAAAGTGCTTGAGGAGACGTGGATAGCATCTTGGAGGGGTCTTAAGGGGAGAGAGTCTTAGGAAGATACATAGAAGATAGGTTCTTGGGAAAACAGGTGAGAGGCTTTGGAGGAAAAATGCAGGCAGGATTCTGGGGCAGACATGGAGATACTCCTGGGGGCCCACTTGGAAAGACACTTTTGGCAAGACACACAGGAAATGTTCTGAAAGATGCTCTTGGAGACATAGAGATGTCATGGCTTCGGGGGTAGAAATGGCTTCAGAAAAATTGAATGAATATATGAGAGACTGCAGGAACATCCTAGAGAGAACCCTGAGGGAGATTCAAGGAAATGGGAGCAAAGAGCACTGAAGTGGCTTCCAGGGGTTCTCATGGCTATTCATGCTGTACACTGCATAGCTGGGACTGCAGAGCTGACCTACCCAGCTTTCCTCACAGACATTGCCATCTCCCTGTCTGCAAGATGGGGAGCTTATGTAATACTTAAAATGATTTGAATATTTGTGAAAGAACTGTTTTGATATCCAAATCCATTTAATTTCCATGTTAGCAATTTTGCTATAGTAATAACAGTTGTGGAGTTGTAGTAAGTCTACAAGGCTTTAAACTCACATTAATTGGCATCAGTGCTCACCAACAACTATGGAACTTGCATAATTTTTTCTTTTTTTATTTAGAAAACATGACCTGGCAGTTATAATTACAGATCAGATCCTCTAACCAAACTATTTAGAGGCTATTAAAAGACAGTTTTTGTTTTCTAAGACTCCATTATTACATGCTACATATTCTATGACCTGTCCCACTTAACCTTGTTTAATTACGCCTCATGCTTACAAGGTTAAAAAGGTAGGCAAAACAGTATTTTTGGTTGTATGTGATCTTTAAAGTAAAAACTTACCAGAGATAGTCTCAGGTTTTCAGATGACCTTTATATGTTTTTATATCCCTTTACTTCTCATCATTATTGCTTCTTGTCTTTAACCTTCAGATTGTAAAGTGCTTTGATTGCATCATCATAAATCCAGTTCTCCCCACCCCACTCTGATAGTACTTCTGTTGCTTACTAAATCCTTTTTTTATACTTATTCTTCTTATTTTTTCAATATCCCAAAAACATATAAGAAAGTCCTTTCCTTCTTTTGAATGTCTACATTTTTGTTTATAGGGATATTTTGGAAGATGATTTCTTCACCACAGGACGAGATTATTCTGTTTTATTTTCAAGATCATCTGCAAACCTGTTTGAAACATACAAAATGATTTCCTTACCTTAGTGTTACGTTATGTTACGTTATGTTATGTTGTTATGTTACTGGAATTGAATTTGACTTCTATCTTTTCATCTTCCTGTCATGATTTTTCAACAGTAAGCTAATTATTTCACACAGGACTATTTGATTACTCTATTTTCTAAGTTCCTTGACAGAAACAAGAGAGTGAAAAAAATGTGGATTTTAAAGGGATTGTTGTACATTCACAGTAAGCTTTGCAAAGCATCCTGTTCAATACCATTTCAACAAGTGTATTGTGGGATTTCATCCAAAGGATGACATACAGTGCCTAGGCATTGGTTTAAGGCTGTATCTATGTATCTATATTTATGGGCCATCTCATTCTGTGGGATCCTCCTAAAGCAGATGTATATATTTGCTTATATATATTTACTAATACCTTCAGATATCTATCATTTCCATCAAACTTAGGCAATAACACGAACAAGAAGCAATGTGGGGAGCATACATTCACTTGAGTTCCAGCCTGCCATGATGCCAAATGGAGCACATTTTGCAGAATTCCATTATGACTAGAGATTTTTCCTCAGAAGTAGAAGGACATGATTCTAAATCTGATTCTAACTGTGTGTCCTATGTGGGAAATTTTTAGAATGGGTATTGTATTTTCTTTTTTGAAATATTATGCAATGAGGAAGACAATTGTATGGTGCCACTTGGAGAAGAACACAGATCATGAAGACTGCATAAGAGCAAGAAGAAAGAGACTTTTGCCTCAGAAAATGATAAAGATCTCAACTAGCTGATCTTCCTGAGGGTAGATCTATGAATTGTATTTGATCATTAGGATAAGCTACAGTTTTCTCCAGTGGAGTATCTCTGGGAGCGAATGATCACCAAGGTAAAACACAGATATTGAATGTGGCATGAAAGAAAGAAAGTGATCAGAAAAATAAGTAAGCAATACCTTCAAAACAAAGCATGTTACAAAGAAAGAATTGCCATTATTATGCACAATGGATAAGTAATGCATAGGTACAACCTCAAATCATTACAACTTCTATCACTGAGTTGATTAAGAGCTTAGATATATGTCTTACTTCTCAATTTGGAGCTTTAATTATAAGGCTGCAATGACACTAAAATCAGTCATTGACCACTGTGGTTATTTCATGTCCATTAGGACTTGCCTTTGTTCTTGATGAAATAAAGATCATTCAGTATATTTCCATCCATCATTATTTGATTAATGAAGAAATGCCAGCTTTCTTTTAGCTAACAATGTCAGTTTGTCTCAAAGTGGTTTAACTTATGAGAAGCAAAATCAGCCCTTATCGAATACCAGAACACCATAAAGTGTCATAATGCTGACAAAAGTCTTGTAAGGAAAGACACTGAACAGAGTCAGATTAAGAATACTTATCAAGAACATCATACATTTCTAGTTAGAGTGACATACATTATAATTTAAGAGAACTGAAGTTTATATATGCAATTAAGTATGGCTTCTGACAAAACTATTATTACTGTTACAAATTACTAGCTAATAACTTCAGGATGAAGTCACTGACAGTTAATGATATCTATGACATATTTTCATAACTTCTGTAACTGCTCCTTCAGAGGAGTTTGTTACCATTATAAATCTTAAAAGCAAGCCGTACTTTTAAACTCTGCTTTCCCTTTACAGCTAAATATTATGCAAAGGAGTGGGCACAGCTCAGCAGGGTCACTTAATTTTATGGAGCTGCCTGGAGAGAAGGAGTATTTTATCTGTTAAGGTATGATATATTGTTATGCTTTACCACATACTAAAGTAAAAATGACATGAAAGTGGAACAAAAGCGGGGTTAGGATGGGCAGTAGAATTGAGGAAGCCGGATTCTTCCAAAAGATTGTGTCTGTCTCAGTATCTGGAACTAGAAATTGCTGCTCATGTCTGTGCCCCTTGGTTTTATGAATTTGGAACAAATTAGGATATCATTGTCGGAATCTCCATTTCCTCATGAGTTGCTTACAAAGAATTGTCATGGGGAATTGGTGTATTTTCAATGTTGCTTGATCCACAGATATTTACACAAAAGTAAAAGAACTTAAACATAAAACTACATGTTGGAGACAAGGTGTTATAAGTGACAGAAATACAACATCTAATCAGCTATTTATATGTGAAATGACTTAGTGGTCTTTGTCAGTCTTCTTGAGGCAAAGCCACTGACTTTTGGTAATACAACTGGACACATCAGTCAGTTGCAGAATACTTCTGAAGGTGACTCTAATTGGTGGCTTAAGTAATGAGCTATACAAAGTTAATTGAGTTACTTTCTACCTGCAGGTATAAAATAACATTTTTTTCATAATAATATTTTTTCATCTACGGTTCACTTCTAGGTAATGGACAGACATGATTTATTAACACCTAGTTTAGTCATACTTATTTCGTAAATCACATGAGCAATAAAAAAGTAATTTGCAACATAGTGCAGTAGTTATTCAAAATATATTTAAAAAACATAATAGCATAAATTGTCTAATGATGGTCAAATAATCTTCATGGAATCACAGAATCATATAATGGTTAGGCTGGAAAGGACCTCTAGATATTATCTAGTATGTGTGCCCCACTGCCTTTTCAATAAAATATGCTTTAGTTTCAATAGCCTTCAGTAAAATATGTGGCAGACTATATCCTCTAAGCAAACTTAAATCACTTAAGTCCTGTTTCTTGCATTTCACCTTCTCCACCTGTAAGTAGAGAAGAAGAAATGCATCTTACACCTCCTGATTTTGTCTGGGAGGAAGAACTGGGCTGTTAGAAGATTACAGAAGCCCAGATATATTGAAAAACCTTTTCAGACAAATCTTCAAAATTGGATCTAGAGAGATACAATGGAACTAAGATACAATATATACAATGGAATAATTTAACTTTCCATGATTGTGTATTTCTGATTTTCACTAATAAACATTTTGGTTTTGATCAGGTAGACCAGGTCATAAAATAGGAAGTTCCCATTGTTTCTTCTTTCTTATCAGATTATTATTACTCTTGAATTTTGGACTGGTTCAGGAACTTTTGGTTGTTTTGCTCTTTTGTTTTTATCTACCTTTTGAAAGACAATTACATTATCCCTGACTAAGTATATCTGTCTCAGTACACACCCAGCTGACTCAGTAAAACACCTCTTACTGTTTTCAGCAACAATGGTTCAGAACCTTAGAGCTAAAGTTCATTCCATCTAAATTTAGCTGCTGAAAATTTATACTTTAGGACTGCAAATCCAGTTATTTAAGAGACCATTGCCAAAGCTCAAACTGGTCCAAATCACCTTCCTTTCTAATTAATAGAGAACAAGTCATTCCAGGAGGATGATTTACTTCATCCCAAAACACTTGCCTGACACTGAAGAAAAATCACTCTCCCACTTGGTCTGATTCTGGATAGGACAGGGGGAGAGCCAGCATGTGGAGATCTTCTGGAGGACAGGTCACAACTCTGACACACTTCATCATACTTTTTTTTTCCTCTCTTTCTGTCTTTATTGACCAGAGCAGGAGGCCCAGACATTTATACACCTAACATAGGTGGTTCAGCCTTTCACTACATGTTCTGAGAATTTCTGTTTCACACCTTCTTTCGAGTTATTGTTTACATACAATTGCCTGAATCTTTCCACGTAGTTTTAATTTGTTTTTTTTCCCCTACTGTCTGACTTGTGTTCTGCTATTTCTGGTGTGTGGGTTGAATTGACATCCTTTTTTTCCACAGAAAGTTCAGCACAGACTGTGCATGTTGTGGCTCATTTTATGAAAACAATTACATGCTAATGTAACAAACAAATAAACAAACTCTAAAACAACAAAGGCCAAATTTTCACAACATTTTTCTAGTGATTTGGGTCTAATTTAGGCATTGAAACCTTGACATACTCTATGCTAAAGGGTTCTTATTTTCCACATGAATTTCTGAAAATTTTTTCTCTATTTCCCAAACCAAATACCTTCATCTGTTAATGTTCCCCTTTCTGGAATTAGTTACAAGCAGAATTACACTCACTTTTCCACTCTAATTCTCTCTTCAGTATTCTCTCTCAGGCCTAAGTATCTTTTGCGTGCAGTAATGTGCATACTCAACAGCCTAAGAAACTCAAACCTAGTTCATGTAAACCTGGCTTGCTTATTTATTTTGAAGGAAGATCATCACAGTCTGCACTTTTTCTACATAGTGCCTCATTTTAGTCCCCTTTTAAATGTCACAGCAGAGAAGGCTACATTAATTATCTGAAGAGGAATGAAAACTGTTGCTTGGGGTTAGTTTTGCTACTGGTTGAAGCACAGTTCCTCTCACAGAGGTCAGCACATTTTTAATAATCTTTCTGTCTTGCTTTTACTTCCATCACTTGTTTCTTTTTGTCTTCCTTTTTTTGTCTTCATTTGTTTTGATTTTTGTTTGTGGTTTTGTTTGTTTTGTGTTTTTGTTTGGTTGGTTGGTTCTTTGTTTTTGTTGTTGTTTTTGGTTTTTTCCTATCTCCATATATTTGTTTACATAAAGTACTCTTTTTCTTTTCCACTGAAGGGTACTGTAGTATCCTGGGGTGTTTTAAGATGTCAACTAAGTCTGCTAATACTTTTTGAAATTCCATAACCCCCGAGGAAAAATGTAGAAATGTATTCTGCCTTTCGATTAACTAGGATTTCAGTTTATGCAAAACTAACAGAAAAATGGAGTGGAAGTGATACATAATACAAATATAACTAAACACCAATTTAATGAACTGAGAATTCATTTGCCATCTCTATGGAAGAGAGTGGTTCCAACAGGAAAAACCTTGATGTATGAAATTTTGCTTTTTTCTAGACAGGAGACTTTTCATAAAAGACAGAGAGCTTTTCAAAAAAGAAGATAGATTTATATAACACAAATACCCAATCCTTTTTTAGTACTGACAGGACTGACCAGGGGATAAAGGGTATTGAGGTACTGGAGTATGGACTTACTGAACCTTGTATTTCTTTTCTGTTGCACTGTAGCTTATGTAAATATTTGTATTTTTAATAAAGATTATAAAATGTTACCACTGAGACTGGCACAGATGATTCACAGAGAAGGAGCATGAATAACATTATTGAAAAGTCAGAAATGTCCAGTACTACAGTTCTGGAGTGTCTGTCTGTGCTCACAATGGAAGGAATTTAAATGACTCATGTAGACTGGACAGCAGCTTTCAGACAGCTAGCTTAGTTTAGGATTTTTCCAACCTTTAAGTCTACCTAGAATGAGAGTTGAGTAAAAATAGGTGAAGCAAATCCACACTTAGTCCTTTAAGTCCCTTAGTTGCTTTTGAACTTCTTAGATATAATCAGATTATTTTCAAGAAGTTAAAAGTGACTCAACTTTTGGCAGAACTTAGCATCTTTTATATACAACCCCAAATTTTATTATGTGCCTGCAAAGCATAAAATGTGATACCTTTCTAGCTTCTCATATCACATTCATTAACTTCATCTCAAGTAGGTGGGTGTTTAAAAATCTTTTAAAACTTATTTCATTATATGAGTTTCTATGGTCTGTGTCTCTTCCTTAGCCTTGATCACGAGTTTTTTTGCTAGCCGCTGTTCACTTGCAATTTTGTATTTCTCTGCCTCCATTATCTCTTTGCTTGTGTAAAGCTTTTTGAACTTGCAGTCACTTTTCCCATTAATAACTGTGATATGACACATTCCCTAAAATGAAACTTTGTATATAAACATTTCAAATGAAAATGAAAAATGATTCAAGCTTTGAGTAACTGAATATACTGTATAATATCACTAATCTCTCTCTCCCCTTAATGCTAGCTGCAGCTCCACAGGACAACTTCTTCAGCCTGGAAAATTATGTTCTGAAGGAACCAGACATTTCAGCAAGTCTAAATTTAAAGTTAGAAGATTATCACTAAAGCCGATCTATTGGAATTACTTATCTGAGCCAAAGCAATTCAGGTGCAGTGAAACACTTCTAATTTTAAATTTAGGAGCACTGAACAGTGAGGGGATTCTTTGGCACAACAAAGAACTTAGTTGCTACTGCTTTCTCCTCATTCTTTCTTTCCAACTTCATCATATTAAAGTCCATACTTCCAAATCCCAATTGCTGATTGTGTTAGATAAAAATTTTGTCTTGATGGAAACATTAGGAAAAGATATTTACTATTAAATATTATACAACTCTTAAAAATGGATAAATTATATATTGTTTCTAAAATGCTGTAATGAGTTACACCACAGATTACTATACATGATGCGAAGATAACTCTTGGGAAAACAGTATAAGAGGGTGATAAACTCATCAAATGGCTGGTAAAGTGAGACTTGTAGGAAGTTTCACTAAAGGTGAATTTGAAAAGATTTAAGTAAATAGAATGTTGGACTATTCAGGCACAACAGATGTAGGAGAAATGTAGGCAGATTGTTTTAACACTGGCAGATGGAGGGGCCGTGCATTTATTTGTTTCTCAAATATGTTGGTAGAAGATAGAAATCAGTAATTGTGCTCTCATGGTGTTTGATGATTGAATTCTTCTCAAACTCATGAGGACCAACACTCCCAGTAACACGCACATGAAAATATTAATTATGAGTTATCTCACAGTCGACAGCAAGGGACACAATACATTTATCAGCAGACACTTAAGAGGTATTTGCAGTTTTGTAGTGAAAAACATTAAGATTCTTCATTAATGTATTGTTTTGGTTTAAGCAATCTTTCAGAGTCACATTTCTGTACTCCTGAACACTGCAGAACTGAGGTCTACCATGTCACTATCTAACTACATCTCCTCCAACAATGAAGTTCCTAAAGGACAGAAGTTGAATGTCAAGACAAAGAGAAACACAACTCTAGTATTACAACCTGAGAATTCTGATTTTCATCTACTGTAATAATTGAAGATAACCAAACAAAGCTAAGAGCATGATCATTAACATCAGCCACTGTGTTGTAACCTGTTACCTTTCTGTATGGTTGCATCTCACGGAACCCAGTTTGGGCTGACACTTCATTCTCTTCTACAGTGTCCTGCATGTATTCAGGTAGTCTCAGTAACATAAATTAAAGTTTAATTAGGTAGAAAGAAAGATGGTTGATAGTGCAAGTAGGATACTGATTTGGTTGCAGGGCCACAGGATGCACATATCAGATATGGTGATTGTTAAACAATTGTATAGTTTTGTACTTTGGGAAGACTGTCTATTGTCACATTGGGCAGACTCTGGAAAAGTGATATTCGGGATTCTTTTCACATATGGAAAAGGAATACTGGTCAGCAGAAATCTTGACTTTTTTATATAGGTGAATCCAAGGCTAATACAAAAATACATGCATGTGTTAAAAAAAACCCAAATCAATCAACCAAACAAAAATTCCCCAATCCAAAAACAAACCAAAAAACCATTCTGAGCTGTCTTAAATGAATTCATCCTGTCAGGCTTTAGAGAGCAAACTGCAATGCTTGACTGTGGAGCAAACTTAGCAAACTTAGCAAACCTAAAGATGCTTACACTTAAAGACACTCTACAGTCAGTGAAATAGTCACATATTAAGTTTTCTTCAGATGCACAGTCCTTCTAGAGGATTTTTTTTGGCCTTTGAGCTATTATGTAATTTTGAGCAACACGTCCTTTATCCAGATATGACAATTAAATTTCAAAACTAAAAAGGGTGCATTTGTGCCTTTCCATATCTCTGAAAAGAGTAACTTCATTGCAAATTCCCACATACAAATGTGTTCAAGTCTTAACCTCAGTGATGGACTTACAGGTTAACACAGTTTCAGACAGCTGGAAACTACATTTCCAAAAGTAAGTTAATAATAGTGATGAATTTACTACAGCTTTACTGAAGGGAAAAATCGTTATAAAGAGTGATTGAAAATAATATTCTATGTACTGGCTGCTATTTTATGCTAGCATTCTTACTGTACAGGGCATAGCAAGCCTCTTTCAACATCCATTCTCTCAGATTTTGTTTCATAATTAATAAATAAAATTAGTAAGCATCTCTCAAGCTGCTTTTTAAAATAAAATATGGCACAGCTCTGTAATGAGGGCTGACATTCCATGTTTCATTTTAATCCTTTCTAAATGGGTACAGGTCCACATGACACATGGGTAAATATATTTGAAGATGCCTTCAATTGCAAAAATATTCAAGGCCATCAAGGTATTCAACACTTAATGTAGAATCCACACAGTTTTTCATGAATAAAAAAGTGAATAGCTGCATTAAGTACATGTAACCTGTCACAAAATGACTTATGCCTTCCCCTGGGTAATTCCTGCTTATGTGCTCTGCTCATTCAATTCTATAACACATTTTTAATAATAAATTACAAATTCAATAATAAATTTGGATGTCAGGTGCTGAACTTGAGAACTTGTCTTTTTCATTTCTCAGTGTTAATAACTTTGACATCTAGCAGGTAAAACTAGAGATGAAACATACATGGAATGAGAAATATGAGGACTAAAATAGATAGAAAAAAATTGATAAAAACCAACGAAAAACAACAAAAAAACCCAAACTCACAAAAAAACCAAAAAACAAAAACCCCAAAAAACAAAGAAAAAGCAAAACACAAACCCTAAAAACAAACAAAAAAAACCCCCAACAACAAAAAAAGCAAACAGAAAAAACCAAGCAAACAAATAAACCTCCCAAAAAATAAACAAACAAAAAAAAGCAAACAAAAAAATTTAGAAATAATTTAGGAGAAAGAATGACATAAAAATATTTAAATCCTGTAAATTTCCCAAGAATTTTAATAAATAAAATTAATAAATAAATGTGGTCTACTAACCAGAATCTCTTTAAAAACATTTCACTTAAAGACCTAGTAACTAATAGACAAACTCAGCAAACAGAGCCATGAGGTTTTAAATGGATTGTGGAATATTATAGAATCAGAGAATGGTCTGGGTTGGAAACAACTCTAACAATCTCCTAGTTCCAGAACCAGGAACACCTTTCACTAGACCAAGTTGCTCAGAATCCCATCTTACCAATGCTTAAAAACTTTCAAGGATAGGGCAGCCATGACTTCTTTGGATGATCTGTGCCAGTGTCTCAACACCATCACAGTAAAAATCTTTTTCCTAATACCTATTGTAAACCTACTCTCTTTAAGTTTGAAGTCATTCCCCCTTGTCCTATCACTATGTGCCCAAGACTTTAGAATGATTTTGAAAATATAAACTCCAAGTATAGTATTGCTATGGATTAAAAGCATTCAATTGGAAGGTAGTGTCAGTGCACATAAATTATAGCTAGAATTAGGCCACACTGGGACTTCAGCAGCAATAATAAGCAATACAAAGTTTGAGGTTATGAGCAGACTGCTACGATAACTATGGAAAAGGAAGTCTTGTCATGTTGGCAGCAAGGAACTGGGAGAGCCAGCCAGCAAAATGGAATTGCTCATACATATATTTAGGAGGTAAACATAGAAGAGGAAGAAGAACCATTGAAACTCAGGTACCACACTGGCACAGTGGCCAACATATCTATCTAGTTCTTAATTGCCTTTAGCCTGGAAATTATCATTCCCATATTTCCAATAGATATTGCATGTGAAGAAAGTCTAGTTAAAGTGAGATAGACCTTGGTCCACTAATGCATTTTATTATGTGATTTGGGGGTTTATTGTCAAAAATCTTTATTTACTCGTACAGCCCCTCCTAGTTGGTGTCTGACAGAATCACTCTTAAAGTTTGTCCTTGGGTCTTCTTTTACAAAACCAATCTCCTCTCTCTTTCTAGCTTTGAAAGAATTGCCCAGGGCTGATGTACTGAAACACTTAGAATTTTAAAGAAAGTGAATTCCTCTCATCTTTTCTTGTTTCACCTTATTCGTGAATAATTTACATTTGTGAGCCTTGAGAGTCTCTCCTTTTCTTTCAAGTGGTGTCATTACAATATTGTCATCTATCGATGCATTGGGCACTCCATGGCTCTCTTCAAAAGGAATATGAAATCTGAACTGTAATGAGTAGAAAGGTGTGGAGTATTGGTCTGAGGGGTTTTTTTCCCAAAGAAGGCTCTACAAACTCCCTTACTTGTGAATGATCCAAAAATTGATGGATATTAATAATGACAGAAGACGCTAGGATAGTTCACTCTTTTCCTAGGAAAAGAAAAAAAAAAAGGCCCAAAACCCTCCAAACGAAACAAACCATGACAACAAACAAAGAAAGAAACAAAAAACCCCAGAAAGGATATCCAACTTTGTCTAGGCAACCAAGTTATTACATGAATTGTCTGATATCCATTGGCTTAAATAGAAATGCATCCAGTGTAAATAATAATAATGACCTTTTCAAACAACAAAAAAAATCCCCAACTCATAAATATATGAAAAACTCAAAGCCTAAATGTGATTTTCAGTTTAATTCTCTCCAGGAATTCCAGTGTTTCGGTTAATGATTTATTAACTCTTTGCATTTCATGTCAAAATAAAATGTTAACAAAGAAAATCAGCATAATATTGAAAAAGAGAATAAATATTTCATTACTATGAGGTAAAAAAAGAAAATGATAGAATGCAAAAGACAGTAAGATGTGCAGCAAGTTTCAGTTCCTTGACTGATCTGCAGCTGCAATAAATCGTGTATGTTGTCATGTACTTTAATGTGTGAAGAGAAAAATAGTAAGTCTTCAGTCAAGGAACATGAGATTCATTAGAAAGGAAGGGTCTCAGTTTTAGTCTTCTTTGAAGTGATTACTTTACATTAAATTTAGACTGCCAAATTTAATTTCAGGAAACATTTGGGCTGGCATCAACAATATTCATTTTCAAAATATATCTGGCACTCAATACCAAAATGTTTTGCCATCACTGTCAGAACTCACAGTCATATTCATTGCTTCTTATTTTTCTTTGAATCAAAAAATATTTATTGACAAATTTCTTAGATGGATCAGCCAAAAAAAAAACCAAACTGAGAGAAATACTCCCTCCCATCCATGAATAATTCACATTGAAAGGACTGGGAAAATCTTCTGGAACATCAGATATGTGTGGTCAAATTCTCTTGGATTCTCTTGTGTGATGGGCAGTTGTTGTTCCCATGTCAAAGATGAATGGTGTGTTGTATGGAAGAATAGAGCCAGTACCTCATTTTACTTTCATTTTGAAGGTAAGTTTTGCTCATTAATTTTCTTCCCAAGGAAAGGATCAAGTGGCACACCACTTGAGGGAAAAAGTTCTTTGGAACGTCACTCCTGCAAGAAAAGAAGGATTTTCTATAGTACTATATTTATATACATATATAGTATATGTAATATATAGTATCTGTAAAAGGTCTGAAACATACCTATGTTTTTGTCCTTCATGTTTTTATTAAATAATTTAGGTTTCCCTAAAAGCCTGTAAGTTCTTGGGTAGGTACTTCTCTAAAATGCACATGGGTATTGCAGCAGTCAGGTCTGCAGGGCCAAAGCCTTTCCTGTCCATTTATTGCCACACACATTTGTTCAAGCCCTACAGTCACGTGCTCATGGAGGTAGGTACATCTCGTGGACACACAGATTATTCTGATTGCTGAGCACCCACCAGCACTGCTTAGTCCTTTCTACTAGGTGAGGAGCCCTGACTTGTGATTTAAGGCTACTGTTATAAAATTATCTTTTCTTTTATCAGAAGACCTACAAAAGAAATGAGAGAGGTAAAGTCATTATAGAATTCTAAATGGATTTGAGAGATCTTAACAGAAATTGCATAGAAAAAACTATCAAATTGAATTGATAATGACACATTTTCATAGGATATTAGTACCATCCTGTAGTATTCTACAGAGAAAATATTCTGTGACAAATCCTCTAACGTTCCACATGGTTTTATTTGATGAAGAGATAACATGATCTAGCAAGTGGAAAGAAAGTGGAAAGTAAAATTGATTTTTACTGTATATCACAACAGTGATTTTTCAGAACAGTTAACAAAAATATTGAATAAAGGAATAATCACTGATTTTTTTTCTATTTAATAGTTAGGATTTTTTTTTAAACTGTGGACAAATGTTTTGACTTTGGATCTCTCACAAATTTCATGCATTTTCACTGTAGGCATGGTACACTTGTATATACAGTATATACAGCAACAACTTCTCATGTTTGTTCAAAATATTGTTTCCTAACCTTCTGAAATAAAGTTGTATGTCTATCAAGTGTACTTCTATACTTATATCATGTCCTGGGTAATTTTCTACTGAGATTTAATGGATTTCATATGCTTGTGAAGATGCCAAAATTGTTACATGAAGCTTTATCCAGTATGCAAAATTTGTCAGATCATCATGATAGGAAGGCATCAACATTTAGCTATATTGGTTCAGAACCTCTGGAATAATAAAAAAAAGATGCTGTGCTTATGATTACCATATAGTAGAAAGAATATATATATATATATATATATATATATATATGTGTGTGTGTGTGTGTGTTTTATAAATTAGGAAGGTCTTTATCACAGCTGCTAGGCTATTAGAAGCATAGAAAAGAATTATCTGAAGCACTTTGCATTTGAAAATCACATTTAACTTATTCAACCATTAGATTGTTGAGTTAAATGACTAAGAAATCACAAGAAAATATGCAGAAACAATTCCATTTTTAATTGAGAGAAAATCAGAGCTCAAAACTGATTGAAATTAACCATATGAGCAATTTCCATTTAGTAAATGGAAATGAAAAAAACACAAACCAACAAAACAACAAAACACCCAAGCAAATAAACAGAAATGTAAATCATATTCTGTTTTCTTTAGGAGATTTACCTTTATCTGTCGTGGCTTTGAACTCAGTGACTATTGGAATACATTACCTTTATTTGAAATGCATGATCTGCAATGGACAAAATAATAGAAATAAAAAAAACTAGCCTTAACTTTTGCAAATATGGACAGCTTTTTGAAATATAAACATTTCATGATGACTTAGAGTGAGGTAACTTTATGTGCATGGAATTATGCTACAAAACTCTGATTACTACAACAGACATTTCCATGTCTTCCAAGAAACTCTATGCATTGATCCTCTCAAGTGAGAATACAGCTAGCCCCATGCTGAGGGACTCTGGTTTAAAATTCAGATGAAAAATGTTTGAGTGTTGAAGAACAGTTAATCTCTTGTGTCATGATTGCCACATGCTGCTTTCCTATAAATAAAGATGATGTCAGGTATTAGATGACTTTTCTTTCTTTTTTTTCCTGTTTGAGAAATAAATAGTGTGCCTGCACTTGGAATAATTGTGTGTGGTTTATGACAATAATGGAATTGTGAGGCCCAGACATATCTATGGTCTGTTAAATTGGGAACATCAGCTTAAAATACACACAGTAGAATTTGGGCAAAAGCACTCTTATTGAGCAATGGAAATGATAAATATGTGAAATTATCACAATACATCTTAGGGTATGATTTATTAGCTCATCAAATAATATTTTAAATAATAACTTTAGTAAAAGAAAATATTGAAAACCATGCACTGCAATATTGTTTTGAAATTCTTAAATTCATAGGACACTAAAAGAAGGACATAATCTTCCAAAAGACAGACATTTTAAAACAGGGAGTACAGTAACTACAGACCTTCATCTAAACAATTTTGTCCTGGCTAAATCTTAGCAAACTACTGCAATCTTGAATTAAGCTTACTGCTAACTATAAAGCTGTGCAGTGAAGATGGTAATGGGGCATGACATAATGGCCAAAAGCATGGAGAATGAGATCTTTGCCAATAAAGCTTTTGCATCCTCAGAAACTTGATCATGTTTGAATTTACTGCCCATAAAGAGAGATTTATTGGGATAGTTCATTCTTTCCATAGCAACCCAAATGTGTAGAGTCATAAAGCAATACACTAGGTAATGCTGTTTGAAGACTGATGTCGAAACAATTCAAATGTTTCAGTATGACAGGACAGGTTTTCATATCTGCTAAATAAGTATGCAGCAGAAGCAAAGTATGTTGGCTATTTGGATGGCAGCTGGGGACTACAGGAAAATCTGTTACCACAAACAAACTCATAGTGGGAAGACACTGCACTGTTTTGATTTCATTCTCTATATGATGATATCTTGATACTCAAATCCTATTAAAAAGGCATTTTTTGTTTATAGCTACTGCCATTTTATCAGAAATGTGAAGCTTTTCTTAAAAACATTACAAAAAATAAATCCCAAAAACAAAGAAAGAAAGGAAAAAGAAAAATATTTCCAGATGTGTTGAAAAATCCCTGTGTAGTGCATATATAGGAAAACTCTTGATCTTTAAACTCTGAGAATAAACTTCACTGCTTGTGCTCAGAAAATAGCTATCGGGAATACAAATGTGCTTTTCTGTTGGGACTTGCCTGAAGACACAAACTGTTGGAAGAGCTCTCTCTAAGAGACATAAACAATTTGTTTAAAACTCTTCATAAAGGTGATGTTATGAAAGACCTGGTATCTTGGTCTTTTAGAGAAAAAAAAAGATAAAAATTATAAAGCCTCTTATTTTTGTTAGAAGTCAGTATTACTATCTTAATGAAGCAAGCAAGTTTTCCAAACAGACAATATTTTTTCTTTGTATTAAGCAAGCTTTATGACAGATTTAGATACTGATGAGATATCAGAGGCACAGCATAGCCTAAAGACAATCAGATTTTGTTATCAGTCTTCATCTACCTAATGAAGGCTTATAGCCCTTTAATACCTGTACAAAATTAAGTGATTCTTTACATCTCTTCTTGTATCAAGTCTGTCTAAATGAATAAAGTTGTGACAAGGATTGCTGAGAGCATAAATGTCTGATATTTTGTATGACTGTCATTATCAAAGTAGATGAACCTTCAACTTATCTTTAGGGCAGCAGCTGGCTTTCTGCTTTCCTTGACTTTCTCTCATGTGAGATGAGCAGGATTTATTCACATCTGTGGAAATCCAGCATATGAATGAGAGATATTTCTTGCTGATGGTTAAATCTGCTGAGGAAAACAGAAAAATCAATTGGAAATGCACATCATGTTTGCTCAGAGAAGGCTGCTGTGTTGCACCCATGGCATAGAAAATAAATAGCTCTTTAGCCTGGAGATGTTGATCTTGAAATTTTTGAGCAATTTCTCCCTCAGCATGTATTCATTCCCAATCCCACTCAAGGGCTGGCACCTGTAGCTGTTGCTAAGTGGTGTATCTGCCACATGGTGGAAACATAATATTGATTTTTAGGAAAATCAATTCCCAGTTTTACAAGATCAAAACCAGAAGATAGCAAAAGAGAGACTGGACTTTATTTTATAATGATAATCATTATACTATACAGATTCTTGAAAGAGATGCATGGCTAAGAGACATCATATTGATTTACTGGTAATAAACTCTGCCTGTTATGGTTCTAACTGAGCTGCTTGAATCTCTAGATATAACACTATTGATCACAAGCAGTGAGTATGTTCTTATCTGTAAATAAAGAATTCCATTCTATTTTTCAGGCCTTTCAAATTTGTGAAAACGTGGAAAAGCACAAAAGGTTGGGAGATGTCACTGCAACCATTTATTTTAAAGAGAAAAATAGAAAAGGCTGAGTTTTCTAGAAGCTATTAGATCTGGAGATGGATGCTTTGAGAAATAGTGTTGAAATTAACCTGATAATTTCTGATGAATTCCAATCCTTAATACAAAATATATTATTTATTTACTATCTTTCCTTAGTAAATGCAGGCCATCTCACTTATTAAATAATGACTTAAAGTATCACAGAATCACAGAACACTTCTTATGGTTGAAAGGGATCACCGGAGATCCTCTAGTCCAACCCTTCTGCCAAGGCAGAGTCACCTGGAGTGGGTGACACAGGAACACATGCAGGTGAATTTTGACCCTCTTCAGAGAGACAGACTCCACAACCTCCCTGGGCAGGCTGTTCCAGTGCTCTGCCACCCTTCCTCAGTCTGAGGTGGAACTTCATGTGTTTTATGCCTTTTACTCCTTATCCTGTTGCTGGGCATCACTGAAGACTCTGACACCACTTTCTTGGCACCTGCCTTTGAGGTATTCATAGATATTGATGAGATCCCTCTCAGTCTTCTCCACAAAAAACAGTCCAGCTCCTGCAGTCTCTCCTCATAAGAGATGCTCCAGACTCCTTGTCATCTTTGTGGTTCTCTGCTAGACCCTCTCCAGTAGCTCTTTGTCTTTCTTGAACTGTGGAGAACAGAAATGAACACAATACTCCAGATATGTGTCACTAAGACTGAATAGATGGCAATGATCATCTCCCTCGACCTGCAGGCCACACTCTTCCCAAAGAAGTGAAGTGAGAAAGGCTCTTGCATTTAAACGAACCTATTATCAGAAAAAAAAACAATTAATAAGAAATAATAACAACACACATTAACCCAACATAATTATATATATTCTAGAATACATTTGGGATAATAATTTTAGCAAAGTATTTATTACACCATTAAAAATATTGCTTGCCATGTTCATAGTGGATAAAAGGAAAGTTACAATCAGAGTAGCAATGCAATCTTACAAATTTAGTCAAGTCAGGCAGACTGTCCTCTGAAAATACATTTAAACAAGTTTATGAAGTAGTCTAATATTTTATTAGCATAGTTTAACATAGTTTTGTCACATATAGAAACAATCTAAACTATTTATCTAAGCAATAGACATGCTTATGTACACCTATCTAAGTGCATTTTACTGGGCCTTCAGTACAATATAGAGATTGACAGCAGTAATATTTTGAAAGTGCTATTCCTTTCCTCTTGAATATCGGTAATATAGTAGCTGACATATTTTACAGGCAGAGAATTCTAAGTAGCAGCTTAGAATATATTGAGACTGAGTAAAAGTTCCTATCTTTACTCAAATACTGGAGAGTAAATAATGCCAGGATTACCAGTATATTTTGCTTTTGCTACTAAATTCCAGTATGTTTATCCCCAAACTGATTTCATTTGCAGTTCAAGAAACTTGTAGCTATCCCTGGGAGAATAATGATATGGGTCAGAGGATTTTGTACGGTCTGTGAAAAAATTCCCTGGTCTTGTGTCAGATCCATCAAGTATTGCTAAATAACTTTTAAAATATCCAGTCCTAATTTGTATTACTCACACGTTTGACAACGTTTTTATGAAGACACAGATAAAACCTATAAAGGCAGATCAGCAAACAGTTTTCGAATTAGTTTACTAATTTGGCTTACTGAAACTAAGCATGGAATCATAGAATCATTTAAGTTGGAAAACAACTTTAATATGATTAGCCTGGCACTTTCAAGTTCACTACTAAACCATATTCCTAAGTGGTTTATCTACATATCTTTTAAATAACTCCAGGGGTGGTGACTCAACTACTACCTTGAGCAGTTGTGTGTTTGGATCTCACCACCTATGCATGATTTTGGGGAGTGGCTATGAATGATGTTCAAGTTCAGAAGCCACAAAACAGATTCAGTATTTGAAATATGGTGATTGTTTCTATGAGAATCTTCCTAAAGAGGCAAGAAATATGAAAGAAAAGTAGAAGTTAATTGAAGGTGAACTAACATCAGCTCCAGTTTATTCCCCATTCAGGAGTACAGGAGTTCACATATTTATCTTACTACAGAGATCTTCACCTGAAGCAGAGAAAACAAAGTAGATTGCAAATATCTTTAGTGATAATTTTTTTCCCATCGTTTTAGACTGCCCAGCACTGCTGGGACTGTGACATCCAACTGCATCATGAGAATATAAATGGGTCTTGCTGATGTGTATGTGTGCCTTTGAAAACGTTAACAGTCCACAACAAAGTATTAAGCAACTGAGTGAGCATGTAAATCCAGCAGAACGCTTTCAATATCTTTGATACCCTGTAAGACAGGTCTTCTGACAAATCATTATTGCTCTGTGACATTAGCAGAAATGCCCCAATTTCATTCCTATTCATTTCTCTCAGAGGGCAATGTGACAGATTCCTCTCCCAAGCCATGTAAAAATATTAGTCCATATTTCCAAGTCACATGGTCAATTTGCTTTCAGCATCAAATTGATTTTTCCTGCTCAGTTTACCTCTACAGGAATTAAAACTAAACTAGAATACAGACTTCATGTTTTGTACTCCTACAGTAAATAATTCTTTCCTGTGCATTTGCAAGTGTCTCTCTAAAGCACTATTCCTGGAAGTAAGCAGTTAATGATTCCCAAGAAAGATGGGCTTAGCACAGCTCTTGGTGAAAAAGAGAAAGCCCTTCTTTTGGTGCAGAGTAAAAAGTTTTTCTTCACAAACTACGAAATAAATCCACTATTGGCATTGGATGCAAGGGAGATGCAATTCCATCAAGTGGTACTTAATTCATCTGGCAGCAAAGGTACTTTTTAACAGAATACCTATTAAAATTGTACCTACAAGATCAGGCCCTTCCTTGACAAACTGTGTAAATAACTTATCTATTAGGTTATTAATCTGGAATGGTTTCACAGAGCAGAAAAATAAGAAACATTTAGTAATTACACTAACCTGATGGCTTGATCCAACTATAAGTATTGTAAGTATTTAAAAACAAGGGTAGAAAAAGGAAAGCTGTAGTTAGGGGCCTGATTCTTGCAGTTCATATGCAGTGGCAAACACTAAATGGGAATTTTCCCGAGTATTGAAAGCTCAGCATCTGTATTGCTAAATCATTACAACTCTCCCTGATGCAGTAATTTTCTGTGCCAAATAGCATCCTCCCAAAATATTTCTAGCAATAGTTGCTGACTTAGCATGGAGGTAGGACCACTCCCTGTTTGCAACACAGTCACTATGATCTGGAAAATATAGTATGGCTACAGGCTGGACTGGGAGTCAGAGAGCTTCTCTCAGATATGTTTAATACTGTAGCTGCAGAAACCAGGCTCCAGAAACCTGATTATGTTGCCCACGTGCTGGGAGAACGGCATGTGAAACAGCCATGCAGAGATAGCCAAAGTAGAAAGCTGAGAGGTCCAAAATGCCTCCTTTTTATAATTTTGATGTTGTATGATTCTTAAGTATCACCATGTTTTCTGGTGCCAAAGTCCAAAACCACTTGCAGAATATCTGAACATACTCAACCAAAATTTCTACTTCAACATTCCTGTTTTTTCTTTAAAAGACCAGAAAAAAAGTGTACGCTTTTCTATTTGATCAAATATCATAGGAGAAATACCAAATTGGGTTCTAGAAGAAAATCTATTTTCTACCTACACAGCAAAACCCTGTCCCTGTGTATCTCTAGGATCTGTGCTGAGTTACAGTAGAAAGAGGAACTGCTGCACAATGCTGTTGGAGAAATGAGTGCACAGAACTAAAAAGAAAGATTACAAAGGGGTGACTAAATGAAGAATGTAAAATTGATTCTAAGAATGTGGGTTAAAGCTTTAAATATCCATTTTTTTTTCTCCAGCTATTACCAGAAAACAAGATTAAAGTGATCTTACTAACAAAATAAGCCTTAAATTAAAAGAGAAAAAAACAAAAGCAAATATATAAATTAGGTTTTGTTGGACTGACAAAAATATCTTCTTAACTAATCTGCAATGTGCCAGTGTATTCTCAAATGTTCCTGTCTAATTCATGTCCTGCTACTTGCTTATACCTTGCTTATATACTTGTTGGTTTTGTACAGTGCCTCATACAAAGTTATCCGGAAACATAAAACAGAGTTATTAAATGCTGGATGGTGATGATAATGCTAATAATAAAAGTATCATTTGATTAATTATATCAGTCTTTATTTGCATGAAACAGGCTTACATTTCCTTCTGCATTTTAATAATACAGTAATGGTTATTGTAATGAACTCATTAAATCTGAGAGTCAATATTAATGGACTATGAGAAGGTTTTTATGAACTTCATTGGCAGCCTACAAATAGTGGATTAATATAAAATATAGAATGAGTCAATTGGTTGTATAGTTATGAGTAATCAATTTATATTACTAAAAGTGCCTTAAGTTAGAAGCAAACATATTAAAATACTGGGCTGAATCTTTGTTAGATGTAAATCAATAATGGGAGGTCAATCTAAAGCAGATGCAGTTTTTGAACAGCATTTAACAAAGGAAATGTTGTTTGTATTGATAAAAACATTGTCAATACTAAATCATCAGGCAGGCCCCAGAATATGATGATACTGCATTGATATAATGTGATTTTAATGGATATCTGTATATTTTAATTAGTTATTGCTGTGCATCTATAAAATAATTTCATGTAATTTTAATTATTCTATTTCCTATCTGTGTGTTTGCATATACTTTAAAGAAAAATTTCAATTCAGGTACAATTTTCAAACTTTTCTCCAGGCTACAAGATTCAAACAGTTACTTTTTTTATTTTAAATTACAACACAGTTAATTTTGTTGTGCAATTGCTTGTGTTTAATAGCTGTTTCAACAAAAATTATAAAAGCTGCATTAAAATTGGAAAAGCTGACAATGTGGAAGTTATGAAAATCCAAACAAAAAAAGAATTGCTAATCTCCATGAAAAGACTGTCATTCAAAATAAGGTTTTGTTAAAATAAGGACTGTCATAATTTGCCACAAAGTGGTTTTAATCCCTTTTTGTTATGCAGCTTAGCTGGGATGTCCAGGTATTGCACAGTGGGACTCCTGTAACACAGATGGACAATAGGGCACTGAATTTCAACTTAGTGCTGCCAAAATGTCTAGTTCCTGGATTATGCTTTTACTAGTGCTCTGATTTGTGCAATATTGCTGTACCCAGAGACATGGCAAGGCACCCAGGAGGGCAATGTCAGGTGCCCATGCAAGAGACAGCAACAATCCCATGCATGATTTGAGGAGCACGTTCCTCTGTGCTCCTCAAGTGTGCTGGTACCTGGGACCTTTAGTGGACAAGAAGCTTGACATGACCCAGCAACCTGCACTTGCAGCCCAAAAGTCCAACCACATCCTGGGCTGCATCCGAAGCAGCGTGGCCAGCAGGGTGAGGGAGAGGATTCTGCCCCTCTGCTTTGCTCTGGTGAGACCCCACCTGCAGTGCTGTGTCCAGCTCTGGGGCATCCAGCACAAGAGACACATGGGCCTTCCAGAGAAGGAGCAGAGGACACCACGAAGATGATCAGAGGCTTTGGAGAACGTTTCCTATAAAGACAGTCTTAGAAGGTTGGAGTTGTTAAATCTGGGGAAGATAAGGTCCAAGGGAGAGCTTATAGCACCCTTCCAGCACCTAAAAGGGGGCCAATAGAGAGTTGGGAAGGACTTTTGACAAGGGCACATAATGATAGAACAAGAAGGAATAGCTTTAAAATAAATCAGGATAGATTAGTGCCAGCTATCAGGAAGAAATTATTTCCTGTGAGAGTGGTGGAACACTGGCACAGGTTGCCCAGAAGAGGTTGTGTTGGTCCCATACCCAAGAGCATTTGAGGCCAGGTTAGAGGGGGCTTTGAGCAGCGTGATCTAATGTGTGGCATCCTTGCCCATGCTGGAAGGTTTGGAACTAGGTGATTTTTCAGGTCTCTTCCAATCCAAACCCTTCTATTTATCTATAACACATCCTCTGCTTGAAACTTTACCGGCAACTGTGGCATTGTTGTTCACTTTCTCTTCACTGAAGTTTTTCATATCTGATAAGTAGGATAGGTCCCTTGCAGGACCTTTGCTTTAGACTCCTCTTTCTGGCTTTCTCTGATAAACTGTACGAACTTAATAACTGCCCATGAGACTTAAATCCTCCTTTTGAATTTGGTTGAATATAAGCTCATCAGTTAAAGGTGGAGGGACAACCACAATGCCCTCCCCTACTCTCCAATAAGAGAAAATAAATCTCATTTTTTTATTAAGTCAAGAAAAATTACAAAAGCAAATAGTATGCAAAGTGAAATTTAGAAAGTTAATATTTTCTCTCTTTTTCCATTTTTTATTACTGTGTGCTGTTATGAAATACATCTCTGAAAGTTCTGGAAAAAAAAATACAGTTCTTTGTTTTAGCTCTCTTAATAAAATTTGAAATAGTGCAACCTTTTATTCCCCTCAATCCCCTTGACCCTTCTCTTGGTTTTGGCTGGGGTGAGAGCATGAGAACCCTAAGGTCAATAAGCACTACATGTAAGAATTTCTGATCCTCAGTCAGAGTCAGAAGTTCAAAGTGTCTAAATACAGAATTGACGTGAGCAAGAAAAAGAAAATACTAAAATGATCTTGGGATGTGAATGAATGAGTGAATCACCTCAGACTTCATGATGGTTTCTCTCTACACGCCTGTCTCACTCAGCGGGTTTCACCTTGTTGAATGTATTTTTAACAGGCAAGTACAAGTTCAAAATGTGCACACACACATCGCAGCAGCCACAGCGAGTCCCCGCTCGGAGGCAAGAAAAGAGCAAACAAACAAAAGGAATGGATGCCTCAACCTACTCACACAGTTCTGTCTCTGGAGCATTATATGTTTTTGTAATGTAGCTCAAGTAGAGAATGAGACATGAAGAAAAGGAAAAAACAAATAAACCCACAGTATTTTCTGACCTCAGGGACAGTCTTTTATCTTGACAGTGTTCTGCCCTTTCACTTTTCTCCTGGACATTTGACCAAAATGACCAGGCCTTTGAATTTTAATAATAAGACCCATTCTTATTTCATGAGCAGAAGAAACTTTGGTAGCTGACATTTCATGTTTTTTTAAGCCATCTCAAAATTTGTAAAAATCCAGAAAATTCATATAAAATAAAAGTAATAAAAGCAATAACTGACTTCCTTTTACAAAGTTTTGAGGTCTTTGGGGGGTTTTTTTAGTTTTTTGGGGGGTTTTTGGTTATTTGTTCTGTTTGGTGGTTTGCCATTTTGGTTTTTTTTAAATTTTATTTGTGAATATTTGCACATTTGGAAAGATTATATAGAAAGCTTTAATATCTACCAGCCACTATGAAGAACGATGCTGATGCCATTTAGTAAGATTATTTCTTTACTGTGAGTAAAGGGTTTTGTTCCTCTTATATTTGAGTAGCAAGGACCCAGTAAATTGATAAATTGTCCAGAGACCCACTTGCAGCAGGCATAAGTTGAAAATTCAAGCTAAAGGAAGCCCAATATCTCATGCCAGGAGTGTTCATGTTTAGAATGAAGCATAGCACCGTGAGGGTCATGCCTAGATTTTAGCATGATGTGCCATTGAAATTTTGCTGCCTTGTGCATCCCGCCTAGGTGATCGTGTCTGATGGAGATAGCTGTGAAATGTAACATCTAAAACTGCTGATTTCCACTTGCAAATACTTGTACCTGGTGGAGGTTAATGCGGTGCTGCACCTTCCTGTGGGCATGCACTAGCTCCAGTTGCTTCCCTGTCATATCAGCTTTATTTCTAGTTAGTTTGTCTCATCTCAGACCTAGTTTGTGGACTGATGTGGACAGGGTGGGATACATAAACCCCATGGCACTGATAACTTTGATTGAGAATGTATGTGAAAGGATAGGTAATTTCCTGAAGGACTGCATTAATTAGTTGTGGGTGCTCCTGAGCACAACCTTATGAGCACTCCCAGGCCCTGGAGTGCATCACTCTCCTAGGAGATGGCTCAGCTGAGGAATTTAGCTGATTGTGTCTCAGGTGACTTTCGCTGCTAGTAAGAACTGTTGTGAAGAAGCTAAAAAAAAAAAAAAAAAAAAAAAAAAAAAAGAGCTTAAAATATATATTTTTAAAAAAAGCTACACCACTTTTTCCATGGGAGCCATACCACCAGCTCCCACCTGGGCTACATTGAAGCAGCATTGCAGCTACACCTGCGTTTGGGCTTGTGCCTCCGTTATCTGTGCCTGGTACTACGTCATCACTGGGCTGTTTCTGATTCCCATCACCATCTCAAGCCCTGGTCCTGACCTGAACTTGCCTGACCTGACTCCTAATGGTCAGGTCACTGCTCCTGCCTTGTCCTTCCTGATCTCAGCTCCTTTTCCTGGAGGCCCCTGTTGCTCCCTGAAAGCTAAGATCTGAAGCTGATTGGTGAGAGAACATAAAGTTTTTTGATCAATGCTTCAAGAACTTTGCATTCAGCCTGGCTGCAGAGGTCTGTGGAGGCCTCCATTGCTTCTGGACCATGCTCATCCCCAGATTGGATGTTCAGTTCCATTGGATGTGGCAGCTCCAAACATGACACATTATTACGATTTAAGTATTGAACAGACAGCTTTCACCTGTTATTCAACTTGGATATTTCACTGTAGGATATTTTCCTTCTATAGACATAGAATGCCAGCTATTTAAATGTTATATTTCGCTATTACTGTCTAACACTGTGGGGCTATGTTATTCCCTGCTGTAGGAAAAGTTATTAAAAATCAAGAAGTTAGATGACTTTGTCTTACCCTAGCTTTCTGGCCTTTTCCCAAATGAATCTTCCTTTTCTGATTTTGTTTTTCTTTTATTCTGTTTCAAGCTATCTTGATACTACATCTAATCCTTAATTCATATTTGCAATTCCTTCTCTCAAAGGGTACGGGACAATAGACAATGGAGTTTTGCTATCTTAAATGAGCTAAGAAGTTATTCTCAGTTGCTGGTACTCTGTTTTGTCTTTAGAATTTCTTTTCTCATTCTGTTCCTCAGAATATGTGTGCACATATATGTAAGGTCATTACTGTATTGTGCTGAAAAATGATCAAACCTTTTCAGGCATAATTATAGATGGTTACATGACACTGCATTTTCCAGCATGCTTTAGTTAGGATGCACCAAGGAAGGAATTTGATATATGAAGGCTAATGAATCATGTCCTGCCACCCTTCACAACTCTTTTCATCTACTATCTTCATGTTTCTGTTTTCTTTGCTCCCTATCTTTCCAGACCTCTGGCGCTGAATGTTAATGATGAAATTTTTGGTTCTACTTTATGCAATTATTCTCAGAAAAGTAAGCCTTGCATGGTGTATATTTTAAACATGATATATTCTCACAAATGAATAATTACGATATACAAAGGAGCAAAAAATCTGATTAGTGAACTTTTCACAAACTGGTCAAGAAAGAATAGCAATTAATTGAAAATAGCTTGTGGAAGGGACAAAGTTTCCTTCTTTTTAAAAGTAATTTATTGCTCCCAAGAAAAACTGGTTAGGAAATTCTAAGCAGGGAATACCCCAGAAGAAACCTCCTAAATTTACACTTGTACAACTCTGCCATTTTAAAATTATGTTTTCCTAAGCAATGCAGCACAAAGAAGTGATAGTAGGTGATATTCCTTTTTAGCCAGAAGTGACAGAGCCATTTGATTTCAGGAGCAGTAAACAGGACATACAACATCACTAGAAATAACAGTAACCAACTAGCAGATTCAGCAATAAAACTAGATTAACATAATGGGGAAAGAACATTGGAAGAACGTGTGGAGATTTTGACTTCAGTTACTCTGGTGTATATCAGGGAGTCAGGTGATGTAAGTTAAAAAAAAAACAGACACACTTTGAAGCACCTGAGAAGAGAATTTTGAGTCAAAGCATTCAATACTGTGATCAAATGAGTAGAGATGATTTAGAGACTATGTTTCAGCCTAAAATGATAAAAATAATATTTTCCTGCCTGGAATATTGCAATTCTATTCTCTGCTACAGATTCTGTGTTACTTTGTAATAAATCTTTACACACTCCAATACGTTCTGTCTTTTAGGGGGTGTCTCTTTAAGAAACTCACAATTTTTATGTTCTTCATCAACTGTACTTTATATGTAAATTTTAGAAATTATTTGATGCCCCAGACAGGTGGAGCATACCACCATCTCTATACTGTCACTGTTACCAGACTGTAAATTTTACTAGCTTTACTATTTACTCCCTCTAGGACCACAGTTTGCTCATGTCCTCTGCTGACACAACTACCCAGGGGACATAAGCATAAGGCACTGTATTAAGTATATGATATGATTCAGATATGAAAGCAGTGAGGGGAAAAATGATTTTTGAACTTCTTCTTTTTGTCAATGCATTAAAAAAAAAGAGAGGACCACAAAGATCTATATTTTGCATTATTAAGTAAACCTAAAATTCAGGCTACAAATAATTGTGGGAGTTCGGTCTAACTTCCATAGCTCCATTCTGATTCAGGCAAAATGACAGTAAAGGGCAAAAGAAGTGTAGCATGCTGCAGAAGAAATTCAAGGGAAGGTTGGAACAGATGGAGCAAGATGACTTCGGTGATGTATAATTGGGTTGTCACAGATATTTAAAGAGAGATTAGAGTCTAATTTTGATTTTACTTTTTTTTCCAATAGGTACTGTAGGAGCTGTGGCAGTAGCAGAGGGCTTCTTGTTAAAGTCATTATTCTTACCCCACAGTAAGACAATAAGAGAACTTAGTCCATTACTTTGTTAAATTCATCATCTTTGACAGAAAACAATAGCAATTGTGATTTTTTTCTGGTGCTCTAAGAGCTCAATGTATTATATCAATATATACTCGAAAATTAAAAATACAATCAACCCCACTTTTGCTGTTTATTGCATAGAAAATGACACCCAAATTCTAGGGGAACAAAAAGGAAAAGGACATGGGATTAGAGATCTCTGTGACTCACAATATGATGGAGAGTATACCTGGAAGCCTCTTGCCTTGTGGTACATCATTGACTCCTTTAAAGGAAAGTATCTCCCATTAAACATGAAGAACAGAAGAAAAATATTAAGTTCCTCTCCCCATCTTCAATTCAAGCCCTAAATAAAAAGAAGTACATTTAAATCACAGACGTCTCCTCCACACTTGTGAAATAAAGTATTGTTCCCCTATGTGGAGAGAGAGCAATCCTTTACTGCACAAAATTAACTACCTTATCATACTGGAGGTTTATGAGTCTGTCATAGGGTTTTATAAATGCACACTCTCTGACTGCTGACCAATAGAAATCATGGATGAGGAAGCTCGGTTGGTGCTGAAAACATTTGGTTCTGAGAGGTGGCCAGCAATTCAGGATTCCTATCCTCATCTGTGTACCAGTGTGCGTATATACAGGTCTAATGAACAGATGAACAATTTAGAAGGAAATTTAAGACTCTGAAAAAGCCTTCATAACTCATTTGCAACGAATTTTTTCCCATACTTTTGTCTATGCTTTCACAGTGCTGTATCTTTGCTATTCTATCTCACTATTGCTTAAGAAATTAACCTCCATATCCTGTGTGTTGCATGATACAGCCCCCCTTCCTTGGCTTAATGAGTGCATAAAGCACCTGGACTAAAAGGCAATGATGGAATATGCTATTGTTACTGGAGCATGAAAGAAGAAAGTGGTCTTGAGGAAATGGCAATGGATGTAAAGTTGATTATACTGGGCATGGCGAAGACAGGAAGTGTTGAGATGAGTGATCTAAGTTTAAGGCTCAACAGTTTTCAAAAAGTACTCTTTCTCTGAGAAATAAGTTATATTAGCAACCATTGGACACTTCCCACTCACGAGTGGTCTGAAATTTCCTTACCTGCAGATTAAACAAGAAACCTTTTGCTAATACTTTCTGAGGCCATAACACTTTGTTAAGGCCACTATGTAGTCAAAAGGGCAGCTGCTCAAGGATATCCTGAAATGGATCTGAACTAGTGAACTAAGTTAACATTTTCAAAAGCATGTATGTATATGACCTGGCTTCTTAGCAAGGTCTTCAAATGTGTCTCAGAAAAGTGAGGTGATTAAATATGCAGATACCCAGATATATTTTTCTCTCCTTAGAAATGTCAGTGTACTTAACTTTTATTGATTTCAGTGACATTAATTTCAATGAGTGGACTAGCAAGACACTTTCAGAAAATCCAACCAAGTGTCTACATGAAACTTAAAGCCCTCAAATACCTTTGTAAATCTGACCCTTTCGTACTGAGAAATACTTAGAATCACAGTGAAGGGCAGTGGGATTTGGTCTCTGAATTAACTGTGACTTAAACAAGTAGGTGCTTTTCAAAATCCTCTGACATGGAAATGAATTTGTTCCTTTATGCTCTCCTGTGAGTTTTTTTTCCTTCAGTCTATTGACATGAACAAATAAAATATACAGACATGTGGTTTACAGTAGGATAGCAGTGAAGCAGGACATGCACACTGCAGGAAAATGATAAGTAAGAAATGAAGGTTGTGATTGATATTCATCCTGGCTAAATCTGAGTAGAGAACGGCACAGCGAAGGTGAATGCACTTGAAAAGAGGTATAAAAATGGAACTAGCAACAAAGACTAAGATTTTTTGTTGTTTTGTTTTGTTGAGATTTATTTTTAAATAATACATTTTTTATGAGAGATGAAATCCCCAGTAGTGCTGAGAAATGACTGGTTGTTATTCCTGTTGGGTACTAATGAACTAGCACCATGAGATCTTTAATTCAAATTGGGGAAAAATGTGCTTTTCCAATTGCTGCAATTCATTGAAACAATTAAGGACTGATTTCCTGAGTCTCAAAACTCCTAATATACACATGTCTCTTGGGAGGATCAGGAACTCCAGTCACTCAAGACCATCTCAACAAAGCAACAAGGGATCACAGTCTTCACAGTCCAAGAGGATCCAAGAAAACAAGGAGTCTGCTGCCATTCATCTGTGTGTGAATGAACATATTTTTACAGTTTCCAGGCACTAGCTGAAACATTTTCATTCTCCTTACCAGTTCTAAATTATGACTATACAGAATGACGATTTCCTTCCATTAAATCCAATGCATTTGTCTTATACAGAATATGTTATTAAATGTTCTGGTGTGTCTTACAGAGAATGTTTTCTCATAGCCATTATTTATACCATTTTTCCATGTGAATGTCAAATCAATTTTGTTACCAGCATAAGACTGAAGTAGAGATGGCATATATAAACTTCTTCCTGTTTGTTTTATTTGGATTGGTAAGGACATTTTCTCCTTCTCATATTGAGAATAAATTTCACATTCAAATGAAAACTTAAGCTTTGTTCAACTTATCTTCAGAACTGATTTCTGGTTCTATACTCTTTCCTTAAGTTATGTCTCAGTAATTGATATATTCAAGTGTATCTGAAAAGTTATTTACAAAAAAAAAAAAGAATTTAGGTTGGTAATCAGTTAATTTGATATGTATTAATACCTGGGGGGCACACACTCAAGGAAGGTAAGAAAATATTTGCTTTAGAAAACCTTATAGGTAGTGCAGAGAATGATTACCTCTGCTTCCTTGTAGCCCTGTACATCTCTGTATGTTACTGTAATGATACAACTCTCTACAGAGATGGTCTCTCTTTTTGTACTTAACAATAACTGTCAATAGAAGTAGAGCAACATTTATGTTCCTTCTACAATCCTTTGACATCCATATTTGGATGGAGAATCATCTACTCTTTTTCAAAGTCCACCACAGGATCTACAAAATTTGCATTTGATTCGAGCTGCAAATTCTTTCATCTCCAGTGATACATTCAAGAGAGAGTATTTCTTGCCTAATTGTGTGATGGCTGTGGTACAGCATCATGCCCACATAACATTAATATATTTTATTTTAGAGAAAATATAAAATCTTCTCTAGAAAGAGGGATTAGAACAAGTTAAGCCTGCTTTCTGTGTGTCTTTCACTGCTATTGAGCTATAATGCTGAATGAAAGTCACAGAGTGAGTCCTAAGCTGACTGATTATGTCCTACCAGTTCCCTGTGTTCTTAATGGAGAGGTAAATAGATAACATATAAGCAGAATTCCCCATTTCAGGTCCTAAAAAAACTTAAGCTTACCACAGACTACACAAAAGTTGAGAGTTTACTTGCCTAAATATCAACAGTGAGGACAGTACAATTCCAGAGCAGGAGTCATAGGCTAGCTCAGATTACCCAGCACTGACTTGGGGCAATATATAGATCTGTGTTCTCACACATACCAAAAATATTCCTATTGCTCATCAATACTGCTTATGATACTAGAGTTGCCAAGTATGTGGAGACAATTTACACTAAATAACAGTTTTTAAATATATTTGATTAAAAAGAAAAATAGTTTAATTTTAAGAAATGAATTCTAGATATGAGTGTAGAAAATTAACTGTGATTTTTTAATCTGTCTGAACAATAATGATTTCTTCTAATATCGCAGACCTTTGCTATTATAGCTTTGTATGTTTGGTTTCCTTCAGTGACAAGGATCTCTAAATTACTCTAGTTAAGTACTAGTCAAAAAACATCCATTTTTTCCCTATACTTAACCATCTGTGCAGCTTAGTTCAGTTATCTAGAAAGATTTAATGCACCCTTTTTAAAAGCCAGAATTCTTCTATATGATATATTACTTGATTATTGAATTTGTCTTTTGAAGTTATAGCAGTAATTGTCCCTGGAACTAAATCAAAATTAAATTGGAGCAAATAATCCAACGGTTTACCTTATAATGTCAGGGTTTCTAGACAGCAACTTCCCAAGTGCAAATTACTACATTTCCCACTCTAGCAAATTGTTTGCTGCAATAATGGTACAAATAATGACATACTCAATCTGCTGCATGCCTTTGAGCAAATGCTGGTATGACATTCATACTAAACCTCACCCAACTTTCTGAGCCATCTTACTCTCAAGTGTCTATAACAATACGTGGAGCCACTTGACTTTGTCATGGTGCATTTTGTCCCTTCTCCATGGCCTACCTCGCCCTGGCAATGTGAGATGGAGTTTGTCTCACACAGGTTACCCATAATGAAGCTACACCACAGCTGTACAACTCTATAGGCAGCTAAAGGAAAGAACCGGGTCCTACTATATGTCTTTGGCCCAGTTACTGTAGCAACTGAAGAGTAAGTTGATGGTAATTTACTGCTGGCAGACATAAGCAGCAGATTTCTGTCACTTGCGCTTTCTTCTCTGACACCCAGAGAGCTGAAACCCCACCGACCAACCAGCACCAGTAACAGAAATAAACAGGCATATGGTATTTATTTTTCATATTTGCTTGCAAGATACAGAGAAAAATATAGGCTGCACTTACTCCTTGAAGTCCGAGACACTTTATGTCTCAGAAAAAAGTCAGGACATGTAACAGAATAAAGACTAGAGAAATACACACTTCTGTTCTTGCTTACAATGGTGCTGCTTCATTGAAGCTCTGCTCCTTTTTTTTCAAGTACTATTCCTCAATAGAACCAATAATTGTGACATCCCAAATGATAAAAAGAAGTTGGAATAAAAAGGTGGAGAACAGCAGCAGATATATAGAACAGAATGTAAAAGCATATTCTATTGACTGCAAAATTTTTCAGCATGTTATTCATATCTATTGAAATGCTCCCTTTCAATTTCATAGACACAGTAAAGGGAGAGTCATTTATACACATCTCGATAGAGTTATAAGGAGGCTATAAGAGATATAATATTGTTATGCAGATTGCCCTTGGTTTAGGGGGCTTGAATAAAGTACCATTGTGCATCTAATTAACTCTAAAATGACTGTGCCAATTGCTTCGCTAGGTTTGAAACCTTCTGTTCTCATATGTTTTGATGAGTTGTTTATTCAGAAAAAATACTTGGATGTTTTGTTGGCCTCAAAGCAGCACTCAGAAAGGTACTGAAGTTGGCAGAATTAGCTTACACCCACTTGTCAGGCTAGCAGAATGCATTAACAAACTTCGAGAAGTGTTCCCTTAGACCAACATTGATTGAAGGGTAAAGTCTATGACTGTAGCCTGTAAATATTCCCTGGCAGTAATTCAATAGAGTTGGAGCTCGCTGTTCTCTAATGAACTGCAACTTCCTGTTAAACTGAGCTAGCACCCAAGTTCTCTACAGAAGCCTTTACAAAATGAGGCTACTATGATCCTTACTCAATTCTTTAAAAGATTAGTAGTAAATTAAATGCTGGCGCACAAAGTAAATTAGAACATCAAACGATACTGGAATAATAAACTTTAAACAGTGTACCAAATTATGTTCAGCTTGCAAAAGGCAAGATATGTAAATTAAGCTCAATGCAGCAGGCAACCACTGTGCATATAACTGTGTGAGATGTAAGGGGAGGTGCACGTATTTATCGCCGTTTTGAAGTTACTTGAGTGATTCCTGTGCAGGTAGCCTCCAGGAGTACATAAAGGCAAATGTTGACATATGGTTTAGACCTGCATTTGCAAACATATACTGCACAACCACATTAAAACAACAACAACAGCTCACATATGTTTATTTACTGATCAGGTGCTTGGGAGAAAACAATTTGTTTCTTGGATGCTACTTCACCTAGTTTAAAGGATACTAAGATACATGTCTTTGCTTTCTCTAGGGCTTCCCACAGCCTTTTTTGTGCTCCCTGCACATGCATAAAATATATGTACATAGAGAAAGTGGGGAAGATGGAAGAAGAATCTTCCGTTATTTGTACGATCAAAGTTCCAAACCCATTCCCTCCCCAGGCAAGTGTGCATAGCAGATTTAGGATGTGTATATGAAGTACGTGGAATATACATTATGTGAAGTACATGAAACAGAGGCCAGTGATGACTGGCATTACTCAGGGGCCAGTATTGGGATCAGGGCTGTTTAACATCTTTTTTGGGGGCATGGACAGAGGGATTGAGTGCACCCTCAGCAAATTTGCTGACAACACCGAGCTGTGTGATGCAGTTAACACACTGCCCTTAAGGGCAGGGATGTCATCCAGAGGGACCTGGATGGGCTTGAGAGGTGGGCCTGTATGAATCTCGTGAAGTTCAACAAGGCCAAGTGAATTTTCCTACATAAGAATCAGGGCAACTCAGAGCAAAAATATGGGCTGAATGAAGAACAGATTGAGGGCAGCCCTGAGGAGGACTTGGGGATGTTGGTGGATGAGAAACTCAACAAAACCCATCAGTGCGGACTTGCAGCCCCAAAAGTCAACCAGATACTGCATCAACAGAAGCATGGCCAGTGGGTCAAGGAGTGAGATTCTTTCCCTCTGCTCCGCTCTCTGTGAGGGTGGTGAAACACTGTAAAAGATTATCCACAGGGTTTGTGGATAGCCCATTCCTGGCAGTGTTCAAGGTCAGGTTGGGGCTTAGAGCAACACAGCTTAGTGGAAGTTGTCCCTGATCCAGGGATCAGGGGGTTGGACCAGATGATTTTCAGAGTGCTTTCCAAACCAATCCATTGTATGAGTCTGTGATCCTATAACATTCATTTTAATATGGACATATTAAAAAGAGCAGGAAAGCACAGGCAGTTCTTTTCTACTCCATGCCTTTACCTTTGTGCAGCAGACCAGTGCTACCTTCAGCATTCTTTCACCTCTGGCCTCATAGTATTCATTCCTGACAAAACAGCATCCTGTTTTCAATAAGAAACGTTTTTAGATCAGTGATTTTATACTCACAGAATAATTAAGGGTCCCTAAGGCCTACCAGTTGCACCAATGCCTTTGTTGATATCTGAACATAACTCTGTTTATATTTTAATTCTGAACACTATGCTGACCACAACAAATTGTCAGGAGAGAAACTCACCAGATAGGTTTTTGTGGGATTTTTAAAATTTTGTTTTGGGTTTGTTTTGGTTTTTGATGTTTGTTTGTTTGGGTTTGTTGTTTGTTTTGGGGCTTTCATGTGGTTTATTGTTTTTGTTTTGTTTTGGGGTGTTTTTTTTGTTGTTTTTTTTTTTGTTTGATGTTTGTTTGTTTGTTTGCGGGGGTTTTTTTGTTTTTTTTTTTTGTTTTTTTTTCTTTTTTTCTTTTTTTTGTTTGATTTCTTTATTTTCTTGTTGTTTGTTGGGAGTGGGGTTGGGTTTTTTTGGTTGGAAAAAAGAAGCTGAGAAATGTGTCAAACAATAGCAAAACCACACTGTCTAAAAAACTCTAGAAGCTTAGACGTGTTCAAAACCAAATACAGATTATGAAAACAAAAAAATATGGGGTGCGAAATTTAAATCTTCCTACTTGAGAAAGTTTAGCTGCCTCTGAATTGGCATTCAAGTTTATGCATTAAGAGCAATATCATTGGATATTTTACTCAAATTGCCTTCAAAGAATAGGGTAGCTGTTGCTATGAATAAAAAATGAAGAAAGAAGAGAATAAAGACAAACATCCTAAATCCCTATTTGTTGGCAAAGTTTTATTACACTGCATAGAGTATTTATATAAAAGGGATTAAAAAATGTATTAAAACAGAAATGCCTTCTTAATAGCTATTGCTCTGTGAGCACTGCCCTGCATTAGTACAATCGATTTTCACATAATTTTCATGCTTCTGCAGTATGTCTTCCCTATTTTAAATGCACAGATTTGCTGTAAGAATAGGATATTGCTGCCATCCATAAGACAGCAACCAGATTAATGGGAACTCTGAAATAGGTTTAAAAACTCCTTAAGTCTCTTTCCAGGGTGATCATTTTCCTCCTGGATCCAAGATCTCTTTTGCTGTTCTAAGGCTTTGTCTCGAGTCTAGAAGAGAAGTTCACCATCATGTTGCTGAGCTGTGACTCATCCATCACTCAGGGTATGTTCTGTGAGTACCGATTGCACAATATAATTTTCTCCATGTATTGAGGATGCTTCACTTGTCAGAGGCCTTTGAAAGTAGTCAGCTTTCATCAATGGATCTTGACAACATGGAAAGAATGAGGCACCTGAAGGAAATGTAGGGCACAGCATTTCAAAAGCGGTATCTGAAGACTGATTATTCTTTGCCCTTGACACCCTGCCAAGGGCTAGATGAACTGAACATTTGGGAAGTAATGGAGCCTACAAATCACTGGTTGCCTACAATCCCACTCAGGCCACAAGAGGATAGCATGCGTGACTTCAATCCAGTTTTTATTACGTGTTGTACGTTTTTGACTGTTCTGACACGTGTTGTCATTGATGTGTCAAGACTGGGCTCTGACAGGGTGTCTGACCTCATTGAGATCAACAGTGCTCTGTTATGACTGAAAAAATAAAAAAGTAAAATAGCAACACTATTGTGTGACTTTCTTTAATTGACCACAGCCATTATCTGTGCCATATAGAAACAAGGCATGAGGGTTGTGCTAGGTGAGAGGAGAGAGTGCAAGAACATACCACCAAAGTGTTCTGTGATGTATTGGGATGTGCCTGCCCTTTGTTGTAGAGAAGCCTTTGTCCTGATATATTTCCAATTACTCACTACTTCGATATTTTAGACTCAAAGAGAAATCACCAAAAGATTTGGCTAAGTGTTGAAGATGTTGCATTGGTAGTTTTAAAATCTTTTTTAAAAGGATCAGTATACTGTGTCTTAGGACTAAACTTCTCTAACATTATCAATGTTAGTGATCAGCTAAGTGAGAATCTGGTATGAATTAACTGTTCAGGGTTTGGGTTCTTTTCCTTCATTTAAAAAAAACAAAACCAACATTTTGTCCTGTAAAAGCTATGGGAGATAACAATACTAGTGTTTTCATGGCTACTTGTTATTCTAAACAAAGAGGATCAACAAAGCTATATTGACCCAAAGCACTCTTCATATATTAATTACAGATCTTTAGGTATAGGATGCCCACTCATAAATGAAAAGATAAGACTTCAGGATGCCACCATTTCTTTTGAGCAGCATCTGAAAACAATGCTGTTTCTTGGTTAGGTGTCAAATTTCTGCCAAGTCAAATGATATACAACAGTGTAGCTAACATCTGAACCAAGTGAGCACCTGTAGCAGATGCCTGTGCATGGAGAGTCACAGGGCCATTTTGATGCAGACAGCTGAACCTGCAGGACCAGCAGGTAACTTAAGAACCAACAAGTTTACTTAAATTTTAGTAAACTAGCGTGAATTTAAGAACTCATTTTCCTCTGAATATCCAAAGCCAAGCGTATATTTTCTGGAACTACAAAAAATATTCCAAAAATTATACTTGTTTGTTTGCTTGGTTTTTAAAAATAAGATATCACATAAGAAGAACAATTTTTAAGGGTTCTATCACTAACATTAACCTGTACTACCAGGTAGAAGGAAAATTTCAGATATTATTTATCTCACTGGAATCTATATATCTTTTCAGCTACTTAAAATTGAAACAATATTTATATCTCTCTTTTTACAGATAAGTAGCTCACTCTAATACATAAGAAGGAAAGCAATAATTCACAGATTAAATAAAACCCTTTAAAGTTGCAGATGCCTTTGATGCTGACATAACATAATGCCCTCTGAAACAACAGAAGTATCAGGTGAAGTAGTTATTTATGTTTTCGTGGACTGGAGAAGTTACAAAGTGGTGAGACTAAATTATTTCCTAACACTGACTTTATCTTTTGATAAATAAAGTATGACAAACTGAAGTATATTTTACCATTGTGGCAATATAGGTACACTTTTTCAGTGACAAAAATTTCCAGTAGTGGCTGTTCAATAGACAGAAAAGAATTTCCTCATCTTATCTAGACAAACCACTCCCCAAACCATATTTTTGATATGGTGTAATACCCAATATTGTCTGAAACTACACAAGTGAATGAGTTACTACTCATTTCTTTGGGTCAGTAAAATCTAAAAAACCAAACACTTGAGAACTTTTATGCAGTATTTAGTCTGGATTTCCTTAGTCTAATGTTCCTAGTCCTGCCTTTTTGCCCTTTAAAACAACATAGCTCCACCTGCTTTGGTAATTACATTGCTTCTGTACATAACATATCATTGCCATGGATAATTAAGAATACTAGATTAAATTAGAGTTTAAAAAATTGAAATAAAAAAAATTGCATTCATAAGAAAAAGACCATGTTATAATTTTTCCATTGATTTCTTGTGGTCTCTTTAATTCTTCAAGAAATTAGAAATCCAGAATGTAGAAAAGTTTCAGGACTAAAACCAAAGTAGCAGATTAAATCAGCATGTAAGCTTTCCCCCAGTTTAGGTAACAACAATGAAATCATGCAGCTGTCTAAATAATATGAAATTAATATCTATAAACAAAAACCTGACATGTCTCTGAAAAAATGCAGAATTTTTTACCTCAGAGGAAGCAGATCAGTACATAATGTGAGGTGAAATGTAACACAACCCACCCAATTTGTAACGAAGCATTTGAATTTATTAAAGTCACAGAATCAGAGAGTGGCTGAGATTGGTGAAGTGATCTAGAGCAAATTGCTCAGGATCTTATCCCGTTGCTTTGTGAATATCTTTGAGAATGGGGAGACCACAGTCTCTCTGGGAACCCTGTTTTAATGCTTAACCATCCTCACAGTAAAAAAGTATTTCCTTAAGTCTAAGTGGAATATCCCATACTTCTGTTTTTTTGTTCTTTGTTCTTGTCCTGTCTCTAAGAGTCTGTCTCTGACATTTTTCCTCTCACCAATTTGGTATTTATGCTAAAGATATTTAACAGGTGATTAGAGGTGATCCTGCAGTAATAGCAACCATATCCCTTAGGCGCTTGTGCTTACGTCTCATTGAGGCCTATGGAATTGTGCGTGTCCAGTATTCTTAAATGTTCCCCCATAGAATCCTCCTGCAGGCAAGGCAAATCCTTCTTGCTCTAGACTTTCCCACTAGTCAGACGGATATGGGGTTGAGGAGAGTAAATTTTACTAGTAAAGACCAGAGAGAAGGTAAGGACTACCCAGGATGTTTCCACATGATTTTTTTCAGCAGGTCCTCTGCCTGCTTTAGTAACCCACATATTCTCCAGTCTATCTTTTGCAGCTGCTTTATCTGTACATATCTTGTTGCCATTCAAAACACTCATCAGATTCATTACAAAGTAGCTGTTGGCTTTCCTAATTGTGTTTCTGCACAGTCTAACTCTATTCCTTCTTGGTCACTTCTTCCTGCTTCCCTTTGTAGTACACTTTCTATATTTGTCTTTCTTTTTTTTGGAACTTGATGTCCCTCTGTGAAGTTCTCCTTCTACCTTTATTGACAAAGCTAACAGCTCCTCACCTCCTACCAGGTACTTATCTCATCTTAAGCTTGTGGTAAAAAAAATTCCTAAATCTTTTTTTCCAGAAAAATGTTATGTTGTTGATCCTGTATAAGTCTTGAGTTTGTATTTGCCCCTTTTCAGCTTATTCTCATTGTTTCTCCCATTTGTCAAGGTAATTCTGAAATCTTGAATCCTGACCTTCAACATCATTCTAGATTCTCTCAGTTCTGGGCTGTCATCCATCAACTAAGTAATTGTCTAAATATTGGAGTGAAACTGGGCACAGGATGAAATATCAACCTCCTTCCATTTTGATAAGGAATATCTGATAACTAAAAGAGGACTGTGGCTTTCCTTAGTTTTATGTATCTTAGAGTAATGCATTTTCAAAAATATATTAATGTGAAACAGTGCAAAAATTAAGCTATAACCTCACATTTAAATGTAAATATCTAGCAGCAACAAAGAGATGAATTTCTGCGAAAACAATGTGTTAGCTAAGCAGTGATTTTTAAAATTTATTAATAGTATTCTAATTATGTCTTAAAATAGTTTATACAGTATTTAAGATATTAGACTTAAAATTATGGAAACTGTATTTTAATAACACATTGCAATCTTCTAGAAAATAAAAATTGCCAGAAAAATAAAATTCTCTTTTGTGTTTTGTAATGGTGTTAAGGTGAAATACCACTGAATGTAATAGCATTTCAGGTCACATTGTCTCTGTATCCTTCTCCTTATTATACAAAGAAGATAATGACAGAGCAGAATTTAATAGAAAATCAAAGTTTTCTTGCGAAAGGATATGGCTGAAAAGTCAACTTGTACTATGTAATGTAATGGTAGCTTAAACAGTATTTTAATTTAGTTTAGTCCTTAGCTTGTAACTTAGCAAGAGATTCAGTTGAAACAACAGATGCAGGAGGTTTAAAGTTAGGATTTATCTCATCTAACTTTAGCCATCTCAAAGTCAGTTGTCTAATCAGAATGAATTATTTAGGTGCTCTCTGTTGTAACTAGAGAGAAGAATCTTTACTCCTTCCTAAAATAAGTAGGATTAATCTAACTTTATTAGAGTTACTTATTTCTCTCAATTGACTAGTGATGGAATCTTTATACCCTATTTGAGACAGTGCAGTGGACTAAATCTTATATTATGCAAAGGGAGGGTATATTTTGAGAATAAGAATGAACTGTTCTCACTTTACAAAATGAGAATCCACCTTGAGTAATACAGGAAAAACTCCAGGTTTTAATATGAATCTTTTAGTAAAGCCTATGAATTTGATACAATTTGATACAGTTAGCAATATTAAAAGGATGGGATTTTATTTTAACATCTCTTGCTTTTTATTTCTCCTTAATAAATGAAATGGCACGTTATTTATTCACATTCAGGTGTGTCTTTAGGACTGTGCCTTTCACTGAGATACCTCAAAAGACATATTTATTCTAAAGAATTTACCATCTCACCTATAATGAAACAATAAAGTATTTCTAGCCTACCCCTAAATCAGTAAAATACAGCTAAAATACTGTAGAGAGGCAGAGGACTATGCTACCTCCATGCATATATCTTCTGTTACCTAAGTTCTTTGGGACTTTATTTTCTGCATCAATTACGTTGTCTAAAAATAACAATAATTATGCCATTTACAAATACAGTTGCGTTTCAAAACAACCCTTATCTCAACCACGCTTATGCTAACAGGAAGAAAAAAAATTGTGAGAAGAAAATGTATAAGAATAATTATACCTAAATTTATACCCTTTTCTTGAAAAATACCACTACATTTAGAGAACTCAACCATTATGTAATATGGCATATGAAATACAATTAGGAAATAGTCCTTGCAATGTCCTTGAAATTTTCCCTCATCCCTTCTGGAAAGTTAGATGGCAGCTTGACATTTAGTTCAAGTATTTACTTGTGGCACCTTGGAAAGTCTAGAGGAAAAAATTATACTTAATAGGTAGCTCCTGGTAAAAGTGACTGAATTGCAGTGCATTGCTGCTGATAATATGGATCTATTTGCTCAGTACTTGGTTAGGAGGAGAAAGGGGGAGGAGGATTTGTCTGGGAGGTTTGTCTTCCTGAAACAAAGCTGCTGAGATGGAGAGAATTCAAAAGGTCAGTAAGGCATCAGGGGAAGTAATTGTAAGACAGACAAACAAACTAAGCAAACAAAAAGAAAGCTACTGCAAGTAAGCCCAGATCTGACAGACACTTATTTAAAAACAGGAAAAAAATATCCAAAATATCCAAATATCCAAAAGAAAAGTTTCTAGCTGAGACTTGTGGCATATTTCTTTTATTAAACTGAAAGATTATTAAGAAAGTTTTGTGTATGACTGATGTTGACTAAGGCTATCACATTGCATGTGGACCAACCAAGAGAGTAGAATGAGATACAGATTTCACCATATGTATACTGAATTATATGGCTGTTTCCTATATGATTAAGACTGAAAAATAAGGGATATAAGTCATGATTGAAGTGGGGAATAAATCCTAATGCTTTTAGTCTTTCCTGACTTTTTATTTTAGTCTCCTTTCTAGTCCCTCTCTGCTAAAATTCCTAATTTACCTTGTTATGATTCTAAACTTTTCTTTATTTTTTCCTCAACTTGTAATTCATCTTCACTCTTTCTTCTACTTTTTCCTGATTTCTGCGACAGCCTTGCCACCCATCTCTCTCTCCTGCCACTGACCTGTTCTTTTATTCTCTGTGTTACCTGCAAGCCCCAGTTTGTTTTATCTCTGTGTTCGACTGACTCCTTTCAGTGGGCTCTGTTTATGGATCATGCTCCTCCATTCCTGGACTCTGCTTTGGCCTCCTACCCCTTCTCTCCTCACACCTTCTCCCCTTCCTCTGCCTCTACTTGATTTCTTCTCCTCTGCCAGATGTTCCTTCCTTGCTGGACTCCAAAAGAGGGAGCAGTGAAATCACAGAGACAGTGTCCCATAGTTGCTGCTGAGACATGGGGTTTCAGGGGAGACCAACCAAATAGCAGAGAGATCATGTTTGGGTCCTGAGGAGATGCAACATCTGCAGCAGCTCAGAGAGCACAGACCTCATGGAGCAGGCAGAAGGCTGAAGGTTTCCCATCTGACCTCTGCTGCACAGAGCCAAACTGCTTAGAGCTTGGCCACGTTAAAGTTAAATTTCCATGCCCACAGTTGGCAGCATTCTTCAAATTAGCACCATTGTCTTGCTCATCCTAGATGTCTCAGGCCTCCTCTAGAATATAGAGAGATACATAAAACTGTAAAGGTATGTGGAGTCATAGAACATCTCACTCACTGTATCACCTGCTCTTCAGTATAAAAGAAATAAATGAAGATTACAATAAAGACAGGAATCCTTCAGCCATCAATTCGTTAAGTGCTCAGAGACAGCATTGAAGAGGGTCAATCATAACTTGTAACTGATAAGAAGGAAAAACCAAGACTAGCTTTACTTTTACCTGATACTGAAGTGGGATAATTTGTAATAATTGTATAGGGTATTCAGACCACAGGCCAACAGTGGAGAAAGGGAAGGATCAGAGTAGACTGGCAAGAAAAAAGTGCAGGAAAATAGAGAGGAGAGGGATAAAGGGCTGAAGTGAAAGAACTAAAAGATGTATGAGCCAGGAACTGGAGAGGCAAGGATGTATGTATATATGTATGCATGTGTGAGAAGTCAAAGTGCCAGCAATGGGAAGACATGTGTGCATTCATTTTTCCCACATAAATACAATCCTTTGCCCATGGGTGTGCGTGTGTCATTTGATAGGACATTTTAAGCTTGACTAGGTTGCACCAGGAAAGACTCATGATCTGAACCAGGGGCTAGGAAAGGGGCTCAGGGCCCATGTAGGTATATTAGGTAGAGTGAGAGACCACCCTAATACTCGAGGAGTCCGTGATTGTGGGTGAATGTGTGAGAATGAAGTTAACAGAGACAGCTGGCAGATGCTGTAGTTGAGTACATGGATTCTGCTTCTGGACACAAGCTCCAAGGTCCTCGGGAAACCCCTGGGAACCATCTGACAAACCTGAGGGAGGTTAAATGTCCTGGAGGAGCTGTGCTGCCAGGTGGAGGAGTTAAGCGAAGAAGTGAGCAGGCAAAGCAGCATTTGCAAAGGTGAAGGGGAGATAGGATTAGCTCTGAAACTCCACAGTTTGAAGTGCTAAGCTCTTATCTGCAGTAGAGAAGCAAACAGTGTCCAGCCCCACTATCAAGATAAGGGAAACCTCTTGAGACAGGAAGATTAGCTCTGATGATTCTAAGGGTACGGCTCTTGCCCCACCCAAGGGCTTACAGCTGTGAAATAGGTTTACCACCCTCGAAGGTAAAGGGAAGGCTGGTGTACCTACAAGCAAATAACCTAGTTCACTTACCTATACATTTTCAAGACTACCAGGAAGGAATGGCAACTCACCACAAGAGGTGACTACCTGCTGCAGGGGCAGAGGTACAGGATTACCAGCCCAAGCAAATCTGGAAGGTTTGCTGCTGCAGGAGGGCAGGATCTGGGATGTTGTGGAGTGGGGCACTTGTCTGTGTTTTGAAGTGGATTTGGTAGTGGATTTGGAAGAGGAACAACATGGATGATGCTAAAGGTGGTTTCTCATTTTACCTGGTCATACTGCCTCAGTGTGTGTGTCTGTGGGTTACACTGTCTGCATTGCTGCCTGCACCTGCAAACAGCAACAGCAGCAGCCACCTGCATGACAGTGGGATGGAGGGACCCCAAGTTCCCCAAGTGCACCCAGCTGGGCATCTGCACCCGGGTAAGAATTCAGAAGTCTGTTTCATCTGGCTGGTCTGGTAACATGCTTTCCAAAAGCTTTTTTTCTAAAAGCTCACCCCTTATATGACTTTATAGTAAGAAAAAAACCCCAAACCTCTATAATATCTAGGCTTTGTCAAAATCCCAGAGTGACATAGTTCACTTTAAACAGTTTATATTAAACAAAGTTAGAAGCAGTGAAGAGGAGAAAGTATGACAGCTGTATTTTTTCCTGCTTATCATGTCATTAATCGTCTCAGAATGCAAAATGCATTAATTGTCCTTCTGATTCAACAGACTATTACACTCCTTTATACTTCTTATGGTAACACAACTTTAAGATGCTAAGTGAAGGATGATTTGAAGACTTCAGACACACAGGGTCAGAGTAAAAAAAGACCTCAGATAACTTCAATAAGCAAATCTTAGTATTTGAGAAGCAAGTGAACCATCTCATGAAGGTTTGTTGTTTTTTTTTATGAAGCCTGTAACTGTAGATTTCCAGAACATGAAATCAATGGTTCTGCTAAGTAAAAGGATCTATAATTAGCCGGTTTTTTTTAATGTTGACAAGGAAAATTATTTCTGAGGAAAAAAAAAGCTAGAATAATTCTGTTCTGGAGGGAATAATGAGCTGATATGTGGAGGCTTCTGTCTGGTGTTCATTGTCTTTTTTTTATCAAGTGGATGGCAGGTAGATTGATAATTTTATCCCATCAAGAGGCAGAGAAAAACAAGCAACATCACCCCATCCAGTGAATAAAACAAGTAGATAGGGAGAAGAGGCAGGTGAGAGGAGTAAATAAGAGCAGTCTTTTACAGGATTATGCCTGTCAGAATTTAAAATCAGTTTTGTACAATAAACCTAAGGCTGACTTTCAGGTTGAGGAGCTGCACCATGTATACAGTGCTATGAAGCACGTCACTTCCACACAGTTTTACTACTTTCACTACTTTTATGTTTTATGAATAACCTCCCTCTCACCATAAACTTTTGAGGATAAATTGCATGGATAAGTCTTGCTTAATTTCTTTCAAATGAGAGGTGTTATCTTCTAATCTTCTCTGCTAGCAAAGAAATACCAGGAAATATGACCCTCTTTTGGATTCCGTGCTTTGCCTACCTGCTGGGCCTACTGTTGACAAGCCTGCTGAAATTACATTTTCTTTAGTTGGGAAAGTAATGTGTTGCTTATATCAGGGCTGTGACTGAAGCCCAGCACATCAGAGAAACATAGGAGTGCTGTGAAGTAATCATAGATAAAAACAGGACATATTTGTAAACAGGTTGTGTGAGCCTGTTGGTTTTCATTCACCTGTGGAGAGAGAATGAATGGCTTATAAATAAAGCCAAAGGGGAAGATGTTAAACATCCTGTATTTGCTTCGTAAATGTATGCATCTAAAAATGAATTTGCATTTTTTGTATTTAGTTCTATATCATTATATCAAGATCACTTTCTGCAGTACCTTGCATGACAAATGAAGTGTACCACCAAAAATGAGGGTAGTCTCTAAAACAGCAAGGTCCATGGCAATTTCTCAGCATATATATGTATATATGTGCCAGATAAATGCTGTTGATTTGTTTCAAGTAAAATGATGTCATTGTGTCCTCTTACCCACATCTTCCATTCCCAGTCTGCACATCTTATATCCTCAGGAAAACAAGACTGTCATATCTGAGAGACAGAGATCTCCCCAAGTTACACGAAAAACTGCTTTCTGCCCCTTGATGCATGGTGTGTGAGAGCCCTGCTCCAGGTTACCCAGAAGGAAACCTGAAACTAAGTTCTGAGTATATTTCCTGCACGGTTCATGAGCTGGTGTGATATGATAAATACAGACCATATTATTCTGTCGTGTGGTTCAGCTCCCAACAAGTCGATGTAGGTGAAATATCTGCAAAATTCCATTATTTGACTGGAATATGTCATCATATGTCTGAGATTGCAGAGATTTCCAGGGTCTTTTGTGTCTTTCTGTTTGCTTTTCCTTTCTCCTGTCCCCCTCCTTTGTACATGCCTTCATATTTCCTGGGATACATGGAAGGAGATTCACAACTTCATAATCCCTCTTGCAGGGCCGTTTTTACTTCAAGTCAGGAAAGGAAAAAGAGAAGATTTCATCTTAGTGTTTATTTTTAGGGGCCACGGATACTGACTGCAGCAGCTTCATTTTGCAGTATTTTCCTTACCATGGCTTAGGGAGAGTTTCTCTCTGGTCAGATTAAAAAGTTTTGGTCTTCTTTCATTCACATGAGCCTCCCACTGTTTTCTCATATGTGAAGATCTTGCAGCTGTCATCTAGGGATAAGGAAGGGAGACAAAGCTTTCCTCAAAATTATTTTAAAAGTATTTCTGTAATAAACTTCGCACAATCATTTTGAATCCTAAAGGAAAATTGGTTTTGGCTATTCCTTTTAGTAATGTATAAAAATTGTCATTCTAGCAGAGGGTTCATCTTCACAAAATAAATGATCATAATGGCTTCTTTATAAATGCTTATTGCATTGTATTACAGGAGAACCTCTTCTGAGATAACAAGTTACATGAAAAAACCTTTTGTGATTTTAGTTTTAGGGATTTAAATGTCAGCCTTCATGAAAAGTGTTTTTTTAAAAGCTGAAAAAGGCAACAGACCCTTCCATCAAATGACCTCAAATTGAGTTCTTTCGGGAAAGGAGAAAAAGTACATCTTAAATGTTAAAATAAAAGAAATGGAATTGATTCTATTTGAAAAGTTTAGGGTTATTTTCAAGTTATCAAATGAATTTATATATTATTTTCTACCATCCAGGCTCATAGCTTCTTTGCAATTATCAGTTATATCTGCATACTGATGAAGGGGAAAGTAAATACTTATTTCCTAAAATTATTATATTGATAAAAGTGGATTTTCACAACAAAGAAAAAGTTTAGTGAGTGTTAGAAGACATTGACTGTGCTCAGATATTCTACATTAGACTAATTTACAGTGTCCTCTGACCCAGAAGTAAAAATTCACTCTTAAATGTACCATGCTTCTGGGTTAATCCTTATGTCATGGTCCTTGGAGGGCTGTAAATGGATTGGTTTTCAAGCTAAAAATTAAGAGCTGGAATTGAGACTGAGTTTGCTTGTCAGGAAGGGAATAGACAAGCAACAACCACTTGGCTACATAAATCTATAGGGACAGTTTTGTCAGGCTTGCCCCTTCTCATTTAGATGTGACATAGGAGGAAAGGTATTTTAGCACATAAATAGGCGAGTCCACCTCTGCAACACCGTGCCTCAAGAATTTGTCAGTGTTAAATACCATGCTTGAAAATTAACTAGAAGCTTCATAAATGAAAACTCCTCGACACTTGCATATGCATTTGCTGTGATAGCCAGTAATGGTAGCAAGGAAGCTGAGACATCTTTGGCAGTGGCCCTGCCTGCCTGGCTGAGTCTGTTACAGCATGTGAGCCACCGAGAGCAGGAAGCTGAGGGGATGCTACATGCAACCTCTGACACCAGAAATCAGTTAGGAGCCTAGGGACAGGAGTCTGTGTAAACTCAAATAATGAAAGTGAGAGGCATTGGGACAGTTAAGACACTAATTCATAAAAGGGGAAACAAATCATCATCATGTAGGGGAAGTGCTCGGCAGTAATTGCAGCAAATTGTGTTTTTGCAACCTGCTTTCATAGAACATCCTCTCTCTCCTTTCTTCAAAATCATGCAGAGGTTTTTGAAATCTCTCTAGTTTTCAAAGAGGAACTGTTCCCAGTCCAGTTCTGTTTAGGATATTATGCTGTGACGTACAAAATGCACATTTGTTTGGATATTTTTTCCTCTTAGTCTCAGATCTTAAGAAAATCCTTTTTGTTCACTATGTATACCTATATACAAGAGAAAGCAAAAAAAAGTCTTGATGTCTTATAGTTACAGGAAATGCTCCTTCCTGAAAGAACTTCTCTCATTCCCACAACTAGAGAAAAACCCATGGTAATTCAGATCGAATTTGTAATTCTATTTCATTGAAGTAATGATTGACAATGTACAATTAGCAAGATCAATGAAAATATTTGTAGTGGTCAAAAAGGTCTGTGCATGATGCACCTTCTCTCTCTCTGGAGATAAAGAATAAATAGCAAAGCTGACACCTCAAACTCTCTCATAATATGTATGTTTCCACAGCATTATCAACCAAAGATTTAGTGACTGCCTTTTCTGAATGCAGACAGTGAAGATACATGGTTTTGTGGACTTCCTCAACAGTCAGTGGTGACTGAAAACATCTCAATAGAGTATTCAGCTGTGACCTACTGGACACAGCTACCTCAGGGGGTGATGAATCCCCACACTCTACATGCAGCACTTCACTGCCATTTGGGGCAGCTTAGGTACCCTAGACTGGAAATTTGACTTTTCAATGCTTGCAGTTAAGTGACATGAATCCCATCCAAAGCAAATACTGTAGTCCTGATGAACTCAAGGAGAATGCTTACACCAGCATTTCCCTGTTAATTCTTCCACCTCTTGCAGAATCAGACCTTGCTAAATGAAAGAGCACATTGTAGAATATTTAGAATTTGAGGCCCTGTATGAAGATGTGAAAGCCTTTTCTTTTGCAATATGTCTGTAACTGCATTTTATGGCAGTTAGTCCTAATTTTGCTTGCCTGTGTCAGTTTATGGTCATAATAAGATATTGACACATTAAACAACAGCTGTTTAAAATTTCATAAATATCACAAATGCCAACCTTCTTTAAAAATAAAAACAGAAGCAGAAAATATATAATATAAAAGATATAATAAAATTTTTTGCAATATTTTAAAAAATAAAAGCAGTGCTTTAACCTCTAAATTGTGGCTGTCAGAACCTGCAGTATATTGCTATAGAAAATACAGTAGTTAAATGAGAAAAAAAGTAGGAAAAAAATCCACGGAAAAAAATCCACGGAAAAAAATCCACAAATTGTAAAATTACAGGATATATGAGAAGTCCTAATATCTTTTCCCAGGATTAAAAAAAATTATCTAGTCCTATAAAACCTTTAAGTCCTTTTCAGTAGAAAAAATCCCTAAATTTTCAAAATATTTTTTCCCACTGAAAATTAATCATATGATGAAAATATACCAGTCATGTGCAGTGTATATTGTTTAGTGAGAATAGGCTAGTGTCACTTATGATTATGCACAGAAATAGCTTGTTAATATCATGTCTGTATGTACATAACCAAAGCTATTAAGATGGTGGATTACAAGAATCCATTTATTTATTTATTTACCCCTTTAGGAATCCAGATGGATGATGGCTTCCTCTGTGGAATCATTTTATCCTGCACTCCAGGATAAATTCTGTCTTTCTCTATCACATAACCTAGAAGATGAAGTGATCTGCAACAGAATCTGTAACTGTACTATTGATGCATCCATGCAGAGGACAATCTTAATGATAGTAGGTTTCCTTCAAGAACATGTATGGATCATTTACTTTTACAGGTCTTTCACTTGTTAGAAGCTTGCAGTCGTCATTACAGATGTGCTTGTGAGCAGACGTTATCCCAGTTAACACATTACCTCCCACTGAAGTACTGATTGTTCAGTGCAAATTTATTTGGGTTGTAATCCAAACCCAGGGAGGAGCTCCAGTGATTTAGATAGGATCAAATATGTGCCAGCTTTTAAATATGTTTATATAGATAACAATTATCCAAGAAGACTGGCTAAAGAAACGATTAATATCTTTGAAAGTAAAAGGTTAGAAGCTTATTTCTTACCTGTTTGGAAAGGTTGGGTTTTTGTTGTTGTTGTTGTTGTTGTTGTTTTTGGTTTTTTGTTTGTTTGTTTTAATCACTTTTAAAAATCATATAATATATAGGGAAGTTTATTGATATTTTGACAGAAGAAATTAGGCAATATATTGTCACATTTTTTCATTAAGTAACTCTTATATGGTTTAGTATTTACTGAAGAAATTATTTCAGTCTATTTGGCCATAGCAGACTGATGCCCTCTATACTCATAGTCCAGGTTAACATCACAAGCTCGTTTATTGATTTAGCCATTAGTGTAGCCCCTATCTATCCATTTCTAAGTAGCTGCATTGGGGGAGCAGGATATAAGGACACTTGCTGTGGGTACCAGAAGAGTGAAAAACGGCATAGCTTATTCACTTGAAAACAGAGTTGAAGCCATGAATTTTTAAAGAAATTTAGATATCTAATTCTATCTTCCAGACTTCAGGGGAGTTCCAAGAACATTTACTGCATGGAAAGTGATATATTGGATGTAGCCCTGAATTGTCTTATGTTACAGAGCCAGGGGCAATAAGATACAATAAGAAATTCTCAGTGTACTAATTTGCAAACAAAATGAACTTATCAAAATAAAGAATAAATGAAATGGAAGCTTCAACTCTTTTAATCTTTTAATCAAAGGCTTAGTGGCAGAACGTTATAATGATGACCCCACATTAACAAGTCTTCATTACTTGAATGCTAACTTAATTAGTGTTACTATGAAGTTTCATAAATTCTTTAAACTAGCCTTGTCAAAATAAATGAACAAAGTATGTTCTGTGATACTCTAGCACTTTTTTCCTTTTTCCTTTCTTTCTTTTCTTTTTTTTTTTTTTCTTCACATTTTGCCTGCTTGTGTGCTTGCTAGTTCACAGAACGGTTAGATCACATTGGAGATCTGCTTCAATCCCTGTCAGTGTTAGTCAGAGCCTTACTAAGCTTGGTGGGGGTCTGAGTGGGCACTGAGTGTCCCAGTATCAGTGAAAATAAGTCATATTCTACTGTTACAGCTAATTAGCCTGCAAGCATTGCAGAGCAGCTCCTGTCTTTGACAGTGTGATTGTACAGCACTTAACACAATGGGGCATCCATTCTGATTGGATTATCTCCATTAGTAGCACAGTTCTCCAGTGAATGCAACTATTGTAAATCTCTGCCATGTGCTCAGGGTATTTTTTTAATTAATTATCTCCTTCTAATCTGTGCAAAATATTAGATAAATAAAGTATGCACTATAAAACATGTCAGGTAGCTGTTATCAAGAATTGTGGCAATATTTTTAGATAATTTTATTAACATTCAAATGATAAGAACAGGAAAAAATATTTAAGTGGTAATTTAATATATTTCTTTAGTGTATGCATACATTCTTCCATATACACACATATATATATAAACACAAATATATCTATATTTCTATTTATGCACACTTATTTATGTAAAAACTTTAGGCCAGACTGTAATCTACTGGTTCAAAAAGATGACCACCTGGCTGGGATCTCCGTCAGAAATAACATTTTGTATAAAACTGGCATAGCACCACAAAGCAAGGAGGAGAGACGAAAATATTGCATAGCTCAGGAAGTGTGACAATGAATTTCAGATATCATAGTGAATTCCTATGATAATCTTTCTTTTAAGGTATTGTGACTACCGTTGTATCTACTCCCCTCAACATGTGGTTCTGCCCAACAGCCATAATGTTGAAACAGTGTTATATTGCAAGAGGCAAAAGTGAAAAAACTCAGCAATGATCATTCCTGCAGTATACTCAATACTCTTCAATTTCGATGGCATTCTCATATAAGGTGCATAGAAAATATAGTATTTGAACTTGATCTGCAAGAAGGAAGAGACAATCTTTATTCCTAAAGATGATAAAGGAAAAAGAAAAGATTATATATATTTCTAAAAAATAGTATCAGAAGATAGTGAAGAAAATTAGGTGTTTCATGTCATTGTGGATCGTATGCATTTCAGAAATGTACAGTACTCTCTAATTGACTTTATTCAGTGTTGGAATTCCACTGAATAATTATGCACCTAGTGTGAGTACTGGGGAGAGGGCAATATCCTTAAATTACAATGGCTCTGTTTTGTTTGGTCGGATAAATTCCTATTAGAGTGTTCATGTGTGTGTAGGAGAGAAGCTGCTGATATGTTACTCAGCTCTTCATTAATCCCAATTTCAAAGTCTCAGAGAAGCCTAGTTTGCCTTTTTTCCCCTTTTTGTAATCGGTGATACAGCAAATACTGTTGGCCAAAACATCACTGTTCTTCATTGTCAACAGCCTACTGATGTGAAAGGAAAATGTTCCCCCTTCCACAGAGTTAAATGTTGAACCACCTCACTGTCACTTTGACACCTTCAGAGTGCATATGAATAACCTCTCACCTGACTATGCACTTTAATAGCAGATTAAATCAAAGCCCTCTTTCATGGGGGCAGCAGGACTCTGCAGTCACAGAGTGGTAGGCTCAAAAGCAATTTTCTCTGTACCGGAAAATGAATTTGTGGGGAGTCCCTTCATTTGTCCAAGCCCTTGGAAAATAGAATTGCAGCAATACATTTCATGCTTTTTATTTGTGTGGCACAGTGAAGGGACAGTTGCTTCCCAAAAGAACTGTTTCAATCTGTTTGCTTGGAGACTCAGTCCTGCATTGCTACCTGCCTGGAAATCTCATCCCAGACAGTAAGAACACAAGATTTCTTTTTCACGAAAGTTTGTATTCTGCAGAAATTGATAAATATCCCAGAGAAGACTAGTATGGTGCAATGCCACATTTTGGCTCAGTTTGAACCCTTATACTAAATAAATATGAAAAGTCATACCAGATGTCTGCTTAAAATCCAAGGGCTCTGTTGTGAATCTTATGTAAGGCTCAGCACCGCTTGTTCTCACAGTTGACTGTGAAGTGGGTCTGGCTCCCAGCCAGGTCTCTCACACAATGATTAACCTGAGACTACAGGGCACCATCTGGCACTGTCTCAGGTAGGAAAGATACAAATGACTGAGTAGTTACACTTTTCCTTCTGTAAGCAGAGTAATATTTGAGAGATGGCACCCTTATCTTATTCCCCAGCAGAACTGCCATGAAATATTTCTTGTACAGATAAAATTTACCCTCTGTACTAAACCTCCTCCCCAGAATTTTTCTGGAAATCTTTGCTTCCTGCTTTGATTTATGTACTCTTTCTGCATCCTTCTGTCTCTCTTCTTCTATTCCACCCTTCCTCCATCTCATCTTGTCTCTCTTTCCACCTTTTCATTCTCTCCTTCTTTTGTTTTCTCTTGAAGTTTTTCTCAGTCTTCTCTGAATGCTTATCTTGAGTCCGGGAGCTTGATTATCAGCTATTGACCTAGATCTGCTCTGTTTTCTAGCTGGAGAAGTATTTCTGTGGGAGCTTTTGGTAAGTCAGCAGGTGACGTGAATAACCAGCTCATAAAGAGTCACAACTCTTGGGGCTGACATAGAAGAAACACCCCCATTTCCTAATAGAAAATAAATGTTCACTCAAGACAACAATATTAAAGGGAGAAAAATGTAAACAAAAAAATCACAAGCTTCAATCTTTTCCTTACCACTCTTTCTCCCTTGGGTGGTCATATTTTTCAGTGGTTTGAGAATAGTAGGACATGATCCTTTGCTGCCTTATGTTTTAAAACATAAAAGCTGACCCTCTCATCCTGCTCTGTGTTGCTGATGAATCTCTTCTAAAATGGCCCTTTAAAACTGAGAAATGTGAAATATGTGGGCCCTTGCCCACAAAACGTGAAATAGCCAAGGACTTAAGTTTTCGTAGATTCCACGGCCTGGCTTCCTGTAATGCCTCTTCTGAAGCTTAAGTGGTGGTTTGGCAACTACTTCTCAAGCCATCAGTAGCCTCCCTGTGTGGATGCTGGTGAGAGCCAGGGAAAACAGCCGTTTAAATTTTCCCAAGCTACTCAAAGGAAAACAGGAGGGAAAGAATTAATAACAAAGTTTTGTACCTGGTGCTGTGGGCAGGAGGAGTGCATGAGGAACATGATGTTTTGGTAAGAACATGTTTACAAGACGTGTTTCCTTCCTTGGACCACTGAGCTTATTCTATCCTTTGGTTCAGTGAACCAGTCCATAAAAATGTGCCTACTCCTGCAGTAAATCACATCTGCTTTCTGGAAGAAGTCTGTGTTGCTGTGTTTCTTCACCACTCCCTAGCCTTAACAGCGACATCCCTACAGAGGTGGAGCTGATTCGGCCTCTAAAATAGTTCTCATTACTTTTTTTTTCTCACTGCTTTCCCTGTTTTCCCTGTGTGTTTCACAAGCACAAAACCTGAAATAAGAGCAACCTTATCAGGTTCACAGACCTTGACCCTACGGTTCTAATCCTTCACGAGAACCAAAACCCATGCAAATGAAAATAAAATAACGAGGACACAGGATATTATGATGGGAAAGTTGTAGCAGAAAATAGCATCCTGAGAATGTGTTTAAGGCAAAAACTGGCTTGACATAGCCTGGGAACTTAATACTATTAAATATTTCTGAAGGATTCTTTTCTTTCTTTTCCTTCCTTCCTTCCTTCCTTCCTTCCTTCCTTCCTTCCTTCCTTCCTTCCTTCCTTCCTTCCTTCCTTCCTTCCTTCCTTCCTTCCTTCCTTCCTTCCTTCCTTCCTTCCTTCCTTCCTTCCTTCCTTCCTTCCTTCCTTCCTTCCTTCCTTCCTTCCTTCCTTCCTTCCTTCCTTCCTTCCTTCCTTCCTTCCTTCCTTCCTTCCTTCCTTCCTTCCTTCCTTCCTTCCTTCCTTCCTTCCTCTCTTCCTTCCTTCCTTCCTCTCTTCCTCTCTTCCTCTCTTCCTCTCTTCCTCTCTTCCTCTCTTCCTCTCTTCCTCTCAATTTTTGCCAAAAGTACCATATTTTTCATAACTACTCCTACATACATTTTCTTCTTTTTTTAATATAATTTATTTATTTTAAAAGCACTTGCATTTTAGAAAAAAACCCAGCAGTTCTGTGTAGGCTTATTCTGGGTGTTGTAGATTAGTAACTGTTGGGCAAATATAGTTGGGACTTGTCTTCTCTGGCTGCCAAAATCAACAGGTAAGATACTTTGACATCTGGTCCTAGAGGTTCCTAAAGCCAGGAGGTAGCTTTGATCAATCTGTTGAACAATGAAAGTAGCTTAAAAGATGCTTAAACCAGGAAGGTAACACATCAAAGTAGGTGGTGAAGCTGGAACCTGAATAAGCATCCCTACCAGACAGAGAGGAGCCCCATACCACAGCAGGGTAGATGGAACAGCTCCCAGCTTCCTAACAAAAAGCCTATTTGTTCACATCAAGAAAACACTTATATTTTTAAAAATATTTTATTACAAGCTAAAATTTCTCAGAAAGAGGTTGTAACACTGGATAAGATTCAGTATTGTAGACCACAAAACAAGTGCTGTACCTGTACCTGGATGCTGACATCAAGAAATTGAGGAAATGTTCATGGAGGTGTAAGGGATTGTCACTATGTTTAATGGACTGGAATTAAGAACAAAAAGATGCAGGCTGAAAAGCAACAAAACCTTCCTCATACTGATATGTCAGATAATATAGAAGAGACTCCAAAGGGAAGTTGTAAAAGCATAATCAGTGCTAAAAGCCAGAATATAATGATGAATTCTTCATTGGCAGCAACATGAACTAGGCAGCCCAACAGGGTTTTTCTATCCTTGGCTTCCATTATTCTATGGTAAAATTAGAAGGCAAATAAGCAGAATTGTTCAAGACAGCCTTATCTTTTATTGCCAGTAGGAGAATGCTTACCCAAGCTAATCATGCTGCAATATAACTTCAACATTTTATATTGGATATTATTATAGGTACATATCACTATAACATAGTGCTTTCATTTTGAGCCCATCATGGTGCTGTAACAGTTTTCTAGCAAAACACATCCAATTTAAAGGGGAAAATGAGTGGGAAGTATAGTACTCAATTATCTCTACCAGTTTTAGGGATTTTATTGTTAGACTTGGTTTTTCTTACTCGCTCACAACAGCAACTAGGATTTACTCTGTGCGTGTGTCATTTTAGTTTGAGGGTCTCCAGAGATTTTAAATGCAGTCAGCCTTTCCTATACTGTGGTATTTATTTTGCTTGCCTGCTTCTCTGTAGTTTTTAATTTCATTGAAATGAATTGCTGTTTAGATCAATGACTTGCAAATGTCAGTATACTGATGGGATGCTGGGGATGAAAAAAATTTTCAGTGAGATTTCATGAGTAGTGGGGACACTGACTACCTACAAAATGTGTCAATACTAAACGTCAAGGAACTCCATTTGAGGTGGTAAAATAGAAACTTTAAAACCTTTCAACACAATACTCAAAATTATGTCCAGATTGCACAGAAGGGGGTAAAGCTCCTTAAATTGTTCATCACGTTCCTAGGAGCAAATGGATGCCTTTATGGAGTCAAAGATGTATTGTTTTCTTGACTGCTGATTGTTTTGGAAAATTAATTTATTTGAAGTGTCAGAAATTATTTACATAAAATGGAGCTCCTTGTTCATCAAGGAATTAATCCACCACTCTGAATCCAGATCCAACCAGCAATTAGACATGTATTTCTGTAGGGATTAAAAATAATTTAGAGCCTAGATATAACCCTTAAAAATAATATAATACATGTAGAAGGTTGGCCAAAATCCAAGGCTGGCAGATTGAGGGGCAGAGCACTGAGGTGCTTGAAAATACGAGCTCAGAGTTGCAGTTGTTACTCTTCCACATGCCCACACCCGCTTCAGATTTCTCAAGTCAGAAATAGCCAAAGAAAAGCTTATTCATTTCTCTGGGTCTCAGAGGATGTGACTTCCATCTGAGAAGAGTTTTAGTCTCTCAATGTTTCATTAAGAAAGCTTATCATGAAAGCCCTGTCCTAAAGGATGCAATAGATATGCCTAGATAAAATTAGGCATGATCTGATTTTAATGTTTTTCTTCTGGTAAATTTCTTTCTTCTACAAAATTTCTGTCCCAATGTGCATATCAGTTAGCCTTGAAATCCAGAAGCAAGGGGCTAACTTGAAATTTAAGTGTATCATACTGACAATAGATCTTTCATTTACTTAAAAAACAAGTTAAAGAGAGATCCAGAAGGTGCATCTGTTTCTGTGACACCCTTTTTCATTGGCAATCACCAGTGAATATTGTGAAAGTGACTGAAGGAGGCTGCATTTATCTGCAAACAAGCTAGGACCTTTCCTACTCTTTCAGTGGGTAACTTGAATAGCTAGTCCATCTGAGTCCTCTGAGACATGATATGGATACACCACTACTTCACATGGAACAAAGTAAGATTTTACAAAAACAGTTTGAATGATATAAAATATATACACAGCTTCTATCACTGTTGTATCTAGTACTTTTGATTAAAAATTTCAACTGAAAAGCTCATAATGATGCCTTATTCTTGTAAATGTGCTATTTTCTATAACACAGAAGAATCACAATCATAGAATGGTTTCTATTGAAAGTGACCTTAAAGATTATCTAGTTCCAAGCACCCCTGTCATGGGCTGAGACATTTTCCATTAGACTAGGTTGATCAGAGCCTCATCCCACCTGTCCTGAAACACTTCCAGGGTACAGTAGAAAGGCAGAATCACCTCTCTTAACCTGCTGACCACACTGCTTTTTATGTAGGCCGGGATACCATTGGCTTTCTGGGATACAAGTGCACACTGCTGGGTCATGTCCAACCCTCCATGCACCATCACCTCCCCTACACCTCAACTCCTGGGCAGGGCTGCTCTTGATTTGTCCATCCCTCAGCCTGTGTTGATACTGGGGGTCGCCCTGACCCAGGTGCTGCACCTTGTACTTGGTCTTGCTAAACTTTATGAGATTCCCCTGGGCCCAATTCTTGAGCTTGTCCAGATCCCTCTGGATGGCATCCCATCCTTCAGGTGTGTCAACCACACTGCTCAGCTTGGTTTCATCTGTAAATTGGCTAAGAGTGAACACGGATCCTCCAAGGGTGCACTCAATTCTTCTGTCCATGTCTTTAATGAAAATATTAAATAACAGTGGTCCCAATACAGACCTCTGAGGGACACCACTTGTCACTGATGGGCAAAGTTATATCAGGAGTCTGAGTTAGATGAGAATTATATAACTGAGGTTTAATTATTTTTTCATTTATTTCTACTGTCATTCTAATCCTATCTGAAGTCTATTGTAACCAGAAGAAGAACTATGCTATCAGAAACTATCAAGCTACATAATTCAACTGTGATAATTTATGGAGATAATAATCAGGAATAGCTTAGCATTGGTGAGTTTGTATCACTATTGTAATATCTCCTCTTCCCACAGTCCTGCTCTGTACAAGCACCTGCCAGTATCTGAACCTTGGGTGGAACAAGGGAGAGTGTGAGTATCTGGGGAGAGGCATCAAAGCCTGACTTAATCTCCTTACCCAAATATCTGTCCAGAATTCTCTCGAGAGTTTGAAGGAGAGATGTGGAAGGGATGAGAAAGAAAAGATCATTATAGAATTGAAATGGAACTGGTTACTAGTCCTGGACACAAAACTAGTCTGGGCAAAACTGCAGTTCCATATTACTGACATAATAGCAAGTTTAGAAACATTAACATTGTTTAGCCCCGAATGCAGTTAGAAGGGCAGTAATCCCAAAGATAAAAATATATATGCAATATGCATATATATGTATGCATACTCTCTCTCTGCCTCCACACACACTTTTGTGGTTATAGTTGAATATACATACATCTACTCATCATACATGTATATATACATACAAACCCATCTTCCTGTACATATAGAGAATAGGCCTGACATCTACACCAAACAGAAGTATATGCACAACCTTAGCTAGTTTTTGTGATGTTAAGCCTAACTGGATGGGAACAGAAGAGAAGGGCTGTGATCCATTGTCCTGTATCATCTCTGTACTAATAGAAGAGCAGTGTATCACAGCTTGTAAGAAAACTTACAATGCATAGAGAGTATTTGAAGAAAACATCAGCAAAGTCGTTCTTTTCAAATGTTATTACTTACAGAAAGTCACCAGTATGATAAGAATTTAAAATCCTATTAGGCAATTGAGATTTTTTTTTTCCTGTAATTTGACATGAAAGTCTTTTTGTTAGTGACTTTCATATTGTAATAGCTATAAAGGGAGAATGAAGAAGTAGGCTCTGGCTCTAAGCCAAGTCTGCAGTCCTACCACAATAAATTCCAGAGTGAGTGGCAGAAGCATGCAAATAAGCCAAGAACTCTGATGAGTAGATGTGGCACACAAAGGCTGATAGGAAAGTGTGGTGTTAGCATCCTGCTTTTGCTATGACAAAATTGCTTGAAATCTGAGGTGCAGAACTGGTTGCAGGTTGGATAATGTCAGTTCCACATACCATTACTAAGGATCATTCTTACACAAATCCTCTCCTTTTCCCAATGCATGGGCATAATTCCATCTTCCCATTTAATTTGCTTCAGGCGGCTTACTGTCTAATATTTCTATTTTTTTAGAAACCTTAAATATTTAGCAGAATACTGTATTGCAACACCTTGTAATCCCTCTTTGTGTGTGAGGAGAGAATAAAGTTTGTGCATTGTCTAAATTAGGCTTCAGAATGATGTATCTTCTTTTTAAGGAGTAAATGAAAAGATAGAATCAAAGATTATGATTCTAGTTAGTAAACCTATCTAGAGAAGGACCTAACTCAAAAAGCAAATCCATATCAAATGAAATTGAAAATTGCAGGGCAAATTATACATGAAGAAAAAAGAGAAATGATTAATGTGTATATTTATACATCCAATGCTTGATGAAAACATCTGGTCTTGGGTGGATGTGGGTGTGTCAGTTTGCTTGTTTTGGTTTTTTTTGATGTGTGCATTGCAGCATTTATAAAGCTTGTCTTCCTAGAGCCTACAACAGAAATTCACAATTTAAGTGGTATAATGAGCAGATTTATGCAATTCAATTGTTGTGTCACTAAACCTTAACATAAAATTATACTGCTGAAAGTGAAAAGAGCTCAGAGGAGACAACAGCCAGCATTTATCTGGTAATCAAGGTACTGTACTGATACTGCCCTGAATACATGATATAGAACAAGTATTGAAAAGCTATTTCTTCTGCTCTATTTTCAAAAATGATGCATTTAAAACAGCATCATGTAGTGAAGAAATCAAAGAAATGTGTACACATATAATCAAAATTTCTAAGTCCTATTTTAATGGGATAAAAGCTTAATTCTTAAATTAATAATTCTTTACTGTAAATTAATTCTTTACTGTAAAGCAGATTTGGGATATAAATTTAGCATCCCATCTAAATAAAGATAAAATTTTAGCACTGTATTTGAGTATTTTTTGTCAACGTCTGAAAGTACTGAACCAGACAAAATTGACTTCCATCCTTTTTATGGCTCTCCCTGTAATTGTCCTGATAAATTGCAAATTATTTTCAAGTGTCCCTATTTATAAAATAAGGATAATGTTCTCATGAAGATATATACAGAAAAGGACAACTAGAAACCTGTATATAGTAATATGTGTCTTGAGTGAAAGAGGTTTATACAGATGAAAAAGAAAAAAAATCCATGTAATTATACTACCAGGAGAAGTCACTAATAGATTTGGGTTAAATTCTAGTTAGTCACTGGGCTTTCTGATTTAACATCAGCATGACCAGAACATTTGTTTACATAATGTTACTTGACAAGTAAATTGTCTAAACTGCTGATTATAGTATTTCTTTAACACAGAAATACACATGTATTTATAAAATATATATGCTAGCATATATAGTGCATAGCAAAAATTAACAATAAAAGATAATGCTACATAGAAGTGTTGTGAAAGAGGGGAAACACATGAAAGAGAAAGCTCATGCCTTAAAGTAATATTGAACTTTTTTTCAAAGTACTTTAATATCTATATTACTATCTGAGATACAGAAATTCAAAGCCTTTGGTAAAAATGTAGATAAATAGATTACTTTTATGCTGCTGAAGTGACTCATCATTTCAACAACACTTGCAATATTTTTCTAGATTTCCACCTCAAATTGCTTGAGTTCTGTCTTATAAAAGATATTTTATAAAGAAAAGAAGTTCTTTTCATCTACATTATTTTTATCTTCTCACTGAATGGAACCCCCCCCCCACACACACCTTATAATCACCTGCAGTACATTGTTTGATGTCATCATTAGACAACTCAAGAAATGTAGAAAGGTATGATTACTACAGCATTTGAAAGACTTATTATAGTCACTGCAATGATTTTTACTTATCTAAAAGAAAATAAGTAAAAATAGAAAAAAAATTCTTAAAGAAAAAATGTATTACAATCTTGGAGCAAAACTAGAGGCTGCATATTTTGGTTGTTGATTTATTATTGCTACATGGCAGCTATAGCAATTGATTTTATAATCTTTTTTATTTGGAAGCCACCTGGCAACCACTCTCCCTCTATGTTCTTGAACTCATTGTTTAGTGATGTGCATAGCAAATGATGCCACATCTTGAGATGCCCTTAGCACTAACTAAAAAAGATAATTGGTAGTTAAGGTAAAAGATAATGAATATCTGAGGCTCAAACCTGACAAATACACAGAATCAAATGGAAATTAGGCACTTGACTCCTCTGGCATCATTGGGATATAGGTACCTGAATCTATTTGAGGACCTGGCTTTGCATTTTAGGGCACTGCTTTCTTGTTTAAGGATGTGATCCCACATGCCATTAGGTTTTAGGAAGAAATTAAATGGGAAAGCTGTTAGTTTTCCTTATTGCTTTGAATATTTCTGTGTGTCTCTTTTAGAGGGTTTTGCATTGATTGCATGGTATAATTGCTTGCACAAAAACTGTTTTAATAACCCAGAATGCTTTTGATAGAAGTATTTAAAATATATCTCCAGATAGATTGTATCTTTCCAATACATTATAATTCTTCCAGGAGACAGCAAGCATAAGTGCTGGGAGAAGCTTTCAAACACATTATAAAGGATCCCAGTAATGACAGTTCTTTCAAAACATACTTATTCATTAAAATCCTCTGTAGAGTTTGTGGAGAATATTGCATTCAGAATCACACTCCTCACCTACAAAAACCCCCAAGCATCATCACGCCATGGGAGAGTACAACAAAATGCATATTTCCATAAAAATGAAAACAAACAAATAATCCCTCCTAACACATTGATTTTTTTAAAAATTAAAACCTCCTTTACTTCCAAACCTTTATCAAGGGAAGATATTCACATGGTTGTTATAATTTCCTTCTAGAAATATGGATAAAATATTTTTAGAAATTTTATTCACATTGCTATTCTTCCAAGGACAATAGGGGGAAAAATATCTTCAATTACTATTCACAATATTAGTAAAATTGGTATTTATGTAAAATGCATGGGCACAATCTAGATCTGAATATGACATCCTGTCACAATATACCACTTCTCTCAAAAATGCTTTTGTTGACAGTTTCACTTGCTTTCTGGACTAATCTTTTCCTTTTAAAATCTCAGAAAAATCCCCACTGAAAAAAGAACGGTGTAAAACCTTCTGAAAAATTAGTAAAATGCTCTGAGATGATCCAACTGCTTTAAAGCTGAAGATATACTAACATTTATATAATCAGCTTTCTGAGGGGAAACTTCAAAGCTTCCGAGCTACCTGCAAAACAGCACTGCCTGTAGCAGCAGGGTGAAGAGAAGGGGAGAGGATTGACAGGAAGAAGGACAGATGGTAGGTGGGAAAAAGAATTACAGGCTTTTGCTGCCTTGTGGCTAAACTTAGCAGTATTTACTTTTTTAAAGAGAATTATGAGAAAGAAATGGGTGCTGCTGTTTTATCACTGTCCATAACTATGTAATAAGAATTATGTGCTCTGATCTGTTTGTGGATCTTGGTGAAAAGGGTACAAGAAAATATATTCCAACCCCTGCTCCATTTTCAGTCCCCATTTCAGTACAGCCACAGTCCTCTTATCCTGTGTAAAGGAAGAGTTTTATCCCAGAGAGTACTTTCTCTTATCCCCTGTGAGAAAAGTCTCCCTTCTGGATAGCACCTGCTACACCTTGGTGTAAAGACTGAATTGTCTTGGAAAACAAACACTGCCTGGTGGGGAGGAGAGGCACTGACCCCTCCTGAGCTCCCTGGGAAGGAGGATGTTCTACCTTTCATCTGGCTGGGCCTCTGCCTAGGGCATACATTTTCCCTTTGTAAGTGAGATGAGTTGGTGTTGAGGCAGACTGTTTCAGAGATTTACCACTAAAAATATAATCATCAAGTAAGAGCATATCTTTGAACAACATGTGCACAAACCCATCTTTTTATATCTTTTATATTGCTTGTATTTGCAGCTGTGTATTTGTGTATTTGCTTACACAAAGACACAGGCAGAAAATAACAGGAATAGCCTTTAGTTACTTGTACACTGGGGTATGTATTCCTAGGGTGGGATTCACAGAACAGTGCTCATTAACACAGCTCAAGTAATTTAAAAATGGCAATATGCCCTTTTTGTTTATTTATAATAGTTTTTAGCCTAGACAACTTTTTTTTTTTTTTTTCCCCTGGTAAAACAAAGTCTATGTTTTGGGTGGGCTATAGATTTCTAAGCCAGTTCCTCAGCTGGCCTAGTTAAAGCCTATTTACATGAGGTCAGTGGGGCTAAGCCAGTTTGCACCAGCTGTGAAGCCAGGCCTCCATGTATTTGTATTCACAGGAATGAATGCCTGGTGCAGTTTTGATTGGCAATTGAATACGGTCAGGTTCCAAAACACTGGCTTCTCATTAATCACAGCAGAGATAATTATTACTCCAGGCTTGATTCAGTCTCTCTTAAATAATTTCTAAATTGTAATTTGGTCACATCTAGGCACTTAACTGTGAGTCTGTGTATTTTGCTCAGCACACTGGGCATCCAGCTATAGTCATATGCACCATGTCCTATGTGGTGTTTGGGCAGCATGGTGGCCCCCCCTTACAATAAGGCTGCACACAGCACAGCTACTTTATGCAGGCCAGGCACACAGTAGGGACAGAATAAAGAAACGACTATTTGCATTTGTCCACTAGTGTTTCAGACAATGTTTCAGTAAACGCCCATTTAAAAACGTCACTTAGCCCACAGAAGCACCTAAAAACCTCACACTATTGGCGATAATTAAGAAGCATCTACCTTATCCTTCAGACCTTTTTGATTGATGCCAAGCAAATTGTCCCTGCAGGGCTCTGGCAACATTGTGCTCATGCCACATGCATAGGTCTCTTAGCAAACACTAAGTGATCCAAGAAGCTCCCTAAGTCCTATTCCTTAGAAAATGCGTATTTAGGAGCTTGCTGGCTTGGACACTCCTGCAGTACACTAGAGATTCTTGATTTTTGGTGTCTTTGTCTTAGTGCTACACCACACAGCTACCATGAAAATGAGATTACAAACAAGATGGGTAACGTGAAATATTAGGAATAGATTAAAGAACAGAAAGGCTGTCTGATCTGATTTGCTTTTGTTGCTGTTAATGCAGATATTATTGCAATCATGAGATCAGCCTTGAAGAACTAATCAAATTTTCAACAGTCCATTCAACAAAATTGAATGCAACAACCTTGTGTCCAAGAGAAGTCTGCTCCCTGCTTCAGCAGCTTCCTTTATTTCTTAAAGACACTGAGGACTTCTAAAATACTTGGTTTATAAGACTATAAGTCATGCCTATGGGCTACCTTGTGTTGATGATGGCATATCTGAACTGTGAATTTAACAAAATTATTGAAGCACTGGATTTTAGAAGCTTTGTGCTGATCCACATAATATTCCAAAACTACAGCCATTTTCAATTACTAACTAACCTGTGTTGATGTTGTCTAGTAGTTGAATGTTAAGCTTGGAGGGCTGGGGAAAGATGTGTATGCACTGGATAAAGAACTGTGAAGTTGAAATTGCTGCCTGTGAGATAAGAGATTCAAATCTCCCTGTTAGTGAGAATATTTGTTTCATCCATTCACTTTTAAGAAAAACAAGGAAGAAAAAAGAAGGATGTAAGCTTTAAAACTTCACAGTTTTATTTGGATTCTAAGAAGAATACAGAAGAGAAATGTAAGGATTAAGGGAAAAATATAAATGAGAATGAATATTTAAAGCCAGCTTTGAGGCTGCGAGGCTCTACCAGAATTATCAGGTGTGCTTGCAAAGGAAGTATTAGCATATGCATTGCAAAGCAGTGGAAGTGTAATTGTGTTGACAGTTATGAGCCCATAAGAAATGTACAGAGAAAGATAGGACTTTGGGGGGAAATTCAGTTTTAGCACAGTACAGCCTGGTCCGTTCCATCTCTAATAGCGAGTATTTTTTTAGCTAGTGCATTTGGATTATGGCTTTCCTGATTCTTCAGTCTGCTCTCAGCCTTTGCAAAAATTATGATGGCTGTGGGGCTGATATCACTTGCACCAGCTGTCAATAGGTTGCTGAAGAATCTGTCAGAGGAAGCACAGCCAGGGTGCTTTGTGTCCTGACCACTCCCGCCCTGTCTCTTATGCCCTTCTGAGAAGCCTTCAAGGCAGGCAGGGAAAAGAGTTGCTGGGGAAGCCATGGGATGCTCAGCTGCCATAGTGCCTCCTGCAGAGTGAGATCACCTAAGGAGGTGTCTGTACATTCTTGCTTACACACGCTAAAGGCAGTAGGACTGGGAGCTGAACCAATTTGGTCACTGGCATTGCAATACCTGAAGGCAAATATAAATACATTTAATGTGAAAACCACTTGTGTGAGTACAGCCTGAAAGCAAAACTCAAGACATAGTGATGAAGAAGAAGAAAGGGAAGGACACAGAACAAAAGGACTGTAATCTCCTGAGAGACTTCTGTTTAATCCCAAGAGACTGAAGAAGACATTTTATTTCCCTACTCAAGCTGCTTTAGCATCAGATTTCTATGCAAAATTTGTCTACAGTGAGTGGGAGCCTTGACCAAGTCCTTCTTGAACATTATTTCAGGCATACCCCAAGAGTGGAAGCCCCAGGCAGAAAGGCAGAATATAGGGCCAGCTAGTAGCTCTGGGGAGCAGGTAGGCAGCAAGATTCTGTTCCACAGTGGAAAATATAAGAGCAAAAGTTGAAGTGCATCTTGCAGCTAAACCACCCAAACAACTCAGCTGTCTGTTTTGTGGATCATTTGGTCAGCGAGGCACAATTTGTAATGAGACTTCAAAGCCTAACTCTCTCTGTAGATCTAGACTAGACACTACCTTAGGATATAGGTTGTGAAAAAGTGGCAGCAAGGTGGAAGGATTAAATTGGATACTATAATCTTTCTCTCTACCACCTATCTTTATCTCCTTGTATTTCTTCTTTATTTGCATTTTTACCTAGTCATTCCCTCCTGGTCTTCCCTCTCCCCCCAGCTGCACTTTTCCTTACCCCAGTTGCTCTGTTCCGTATGCACAACTTGGCTGGAAGCAAAACTAATAAGATTTTCAATCTACAAAGCCCAGATGGCACTTTCCGTGCTTCAGAGGCTGTCAATCTTGTTCGTCTCACTTCCTGGTCATTAGCAGAGGGAAGGGAGGAATGGGAGGAGCAGCAAATCTCCTGTTGGGCTGGGAAAGGAAAATATTCCCTATCAGCGTTGCTGGGGTGTGAAGGCAGTTGCAGAATAGAGAGAAGAATAGAGAAGCAAGACTGTTTCACAGTGCAGGAATCTGATCTAGTAATGATGTAAAAAAAATAAAGCCAAAATAATATAAAATGAAACTCACTAAAAAGAGAATAAAATATATTTTAATCAAATAAACAATGTAAATAAACATGATATGAGGAATGTGTGGAGAAGGAAGATCCAGGTGTTGGGAGATGGAAGAGAAGCAGAGCCTTATGGCAAGAACAAGAATTGTAAAGGAATATCAGCTTGTTGTGTGGGTAGGTGCGACATTCATGACTCTGGAGTCCTAGGGCTGGAGCTATGAATGGGAAGGCAGAAATTAATTGTGAGAGGAATTAAGACATGGCCCAAAAAGAATAATTCTATATAGAAAATAGCCTGCATTTTATGCCTTTTGTTCTCTTAATCAATTGTAAACAACTTTAAAAGATGGGCAAATGTCTCAGATAATATCATGCTAGAGATGTGGGGGAAAAAAAAAAAAAGCCAGAAAAAGGAACAGTCTTATATGGCAGGCTAAAATGACCCCCAGCACAGAGCTGCAATGCAGATGGGACTGAGAGCTACCTCATCCCTTCTTTCAGACGGCAGAGCTGACCAGCCCTGAGGTACTCACGGGAAGGAAATGCTTGCAGTGCCACTGGCACTACTAAGAAACATTGCTGAAACAGACATTGAACTCTTCTTTACTCTACTCATAATGTAAAAAGTCCAGAAGACTGTCCTAAATATACAGCCAAGGTGTCTCATTCTTTGTTTCTTGTAACTTGTGATTTGAGTTCTTTTATTGGCATCAAATTTAAAAATAACTCCTGTGAGGCATAAGAATATTTACATGTTATCATTTTTATCTATGGGAAATTAGGCTGAAATGAGTTGATCTGAGCTGAGGGCTAGGTGCTTACTTCACTAGTGTCTCACTCCCCTCCTTAAAAGGATAAGAGGGGAAAAAAAAGATGAAAAGCTCTTGGGTTGAGATAAAGGCAGTTTAACGAAATAAAGCAAAAAGTCACATGTGGAAGAATAACAAACAAACAAACAAACATCCCCCCAAAAAAATGCAAACAACGAGAAGATGTATTCTGTACATTCCATCAGGGGATGTCCAGTCACTTCAGAGGAAAGAGGGCCTCACTATAGGTAGGACTTGCATTGTAAAACAAATACCTTGGTAACAAATACCCCATCCCTGTACCTTTCTTAGCATTTCTCACTCAGCCTGACATCACATGGTGTGGAACATCTCTTTGATCAGATGGGGTCAGCTGTGTCAGATGCACCCTCCCAGCCCCTTGCCCACCCTCAGCCTCCTGCCCTTTGATGTGCTGTTGGGAGAGGGAGCCTTAATGTTGTGAAGACACTGCTCAGCAGCAGCCAGCAGATTGGTGTGGCATCAACACCTTTCCAGCTACAAATACAAAACACCACAGCACGGCATGGGCTGCTAAGAGAAAAGGTAGCTCCATTCCAGGCAGACCTAGCACACAGGCAAAAATCATTAATGATCATACAACCAAAGAAATGTTCTTCAGAGGGGACCTCTAGAGACTGCTTTTCCAGTCTCCCCCACAAAATGAGAGCAGATGATGTGAACTGTTGTTTTACCCAACCAGGTCATGAAACCCTTCAAATCAGAATGTTCCACAACCCCTCCGGACTGCTCTGTCCAGTACTGCACCACTTTCTTAGGATTTTTTTTCCTGTGGTCTGATCTGAACCTCCCGAGCTACAGCTTGTGGTCATTGCCCTTTGTTGTACATCTGTGTTCACAAAGAAGCATTTGCCAGGAACCCCTATCTCAAAATATCAATTACCTTAAAGGAATTCTGAGTCCATGGTGCTCAACTTTTGCTCAATAGATACTGAGGGAGGATAGTTTCATGTTAAGTTAGGGCCCGGTGTATTTTCATCTCCTTCTTTAGGATGAGGTGCTTTCTGGTTATCTGTAAAAATAGAATGGGCTACTTCAGCTGAATAAAACCAGGTATTTGTTGTAAATTATTTCAATATTTATTGAGACTAAAATGTCAGATAGAAAGGTAGATACAAAATCAACACCTTAATGCTTTAGAAAGCTGACGTGTATTCACATTATATGTTTTTTCTGCTCAGTATGGAGTATGTTATATTACTTGGTTTACTGAATTAAACTGTGCAACTGGGAAACAATAAAATCTTTCTACACATTAAATACACAAAATATGGCTGCTGCTTACTTGCTTTGTAATTTCCACTGACACTGATGTCCTGTATGTAAATAGGAAACTTGCAACGGTGCATATCTCTCTTCATATCATCTATTCAATTCTATACTGCAATATTAAAAAGCATTCTATTTCTCCTGTTCTGTGGGTAATTGATACTAAATCTGTAAATTTAGATTTTTTTCAAAGAAATACAAATTTTTGTTATTTCAGCATGCATTTGAAAAGTACAACTAAGCCTTCACTTGTTTCCTTCTGCATTAATTTAGCCTGTCAAATTCCTAACTCCTCATTTTAATTCAAGATGTGATTACTGAGAAAATATCTTCATCTCTGTCTGGAAAAAAAATGTCTACTTAAAATAGACAAAATCCTTTAGTCTACAGATTTTGTCATTATCATTTTGCTCACTCGTAGTGTTACACATAAATATTGATTTTCTTTCTGTGCTTAAGTCTTCAAAGAATTATTTGATATATCTCCAAAAATATCACAGAATACAAAAGAAATCTCAGAAACAGAGATTTGAGAAAGAATGTCTGTGAAATGAATTGTTTATTTGTGTAAAAAAACCACAAAAATAGATTGTAAAATATTCTCAAGAATAAGAAAAAAACCAAGCATGTATGTGGTTAAGCAAAGTCTATTTGAGTCTATGCAAGCCTATCTTAGGTGAGAGAAGTTCCCTATTTTAGAGCAGTTAATAACTCATTGCTCAGAAGGAATGTGGGATACAATTCAGAACAGCAATATGAACATGAAATATTCTGACCCAAATTTCTCAGCTACCTACTAGTTTCTCCTGGTCTAAGAATTATTTAATTACCTACATTAGCAGTTGATGAGCTCCCAAAGAGAAGATGGGAATTGTCAGATACATCTCACCTAAAGCTGGGTGACTTATGTGGAGGGTTATATCTGAGCTGCATTACAGTGTCCCATCCTAGAAGAAGAACGTGTACTGAGAGGCCACGGTCTTCTACAGTGGATCTACCGTAACTGAGTAGGGAGATTTTTATTTTAATCTAGCCCAGAATGACAGAAAATATTGTAAAAAGGTTTTAGGAAATAGAGATTTTTTTTCCCCAAGTGTATGCTAACTTTAAATCAACTGTATCAGTCAAAAAGATAAAGTAAAACATGTTGAATGGATACCTGGAATCAAAGACACACAAGAAGATGAAAATGTGTTTGGTTTAAACAATGTTTATCTATTTAAAACGTTCCACTGCACATTCACCAGCTCCTTTCAGTGCTGTGCTCTTTCTTTTTGTTACATGGCATCCCCATCAATGCTTGGAGATGAGATTTTGGCACTTGTGTTCTTCAATGTTCTGTCTCCTAGGCTGAGCACTGAAATGAGTTTGCTTGGTTTTTTTATTTGCTTGTTTTTTTTATTTAGTTTCTTTTTTCTTTATACTTTTTAAATTTTGCCTGTTTCATGTTGTGCCATGTTCCTGTTGCCAAGGAAAGTGGAACAATTTTAGAAATTATGCTCAGAAGTGAAAATGTCCTAGTGCAGATAGATCCAGCTGATGTGACTTGCTATGTATATCCATTCCCTTCCAATATGCCCCAGTATGTTCATAACATCTCTGGAAATCACTTCCTCTGTTTTCTTTTACTGATAATGAAGAATGAACAAGAGTCTGAAAGGTGTCTTTAAGCAAAGAAGAGGGAATTTTTCTTCTCCTTGTTTAAATGCTACATTTTTCTTTTCAAACTGGGTAGAATGAAACAGACTGTTCTTTTAAAAATCTATTTTCAAATTCATTTTGCAAAAAAACACCCCAAATTTGAACAGACTTTAAAGCCAGCAAAATGTTTTTTTATAGTAAAATAGAATAAAATGTTGGTAAAAGTTAAAAGAAATTTGAAATATTTATAAATAAAGAAGTTGTTTATAATGTACATGTGAGCATTTAGATACATGTTTCAAAAGTAAAGAAAAAAATAACCTTTTAATTTAAAATTTATTTTTATAAACTGGGAAAAAGCAATTTCTTCATAGTGCATCTAAGTCTTAAATCTACTTATTTCTTTTATTCAGCTTGTGTATCTAATATTTTTAAAACATATAATAAAAGCAAATTCACTTAATTATCTAAGGTCACTGCTTGGTTTACAATATTGGAGTCTTCAAATCTCCTGCTATGGAAAAAGGGAAAAACACTAGTTCAAAATTATTCTGTATTATGGAACAGACTTGCTCTGCAGTGCAGTTTGTTTCTTCAAGAATGGATTGAATTTAAGCCTCCATCATTATTTATAGAGCTAGATTTTCTGCTGTTTTTGCCTGATTATCATTTATGTTGATGCAGAGTCATTGCTACTTGAGGGTAAAATGCTGTCATTCTGAGCTGGTTGATATTTATCCTACTTTTTATATCTATACATCAATAGATGTAGAAGAAAACAGTGCAGAATTAGGTGAGCAGTTTTACAGATATAGTTAGAGGGACACTAAGGTTATTTTTCATGTGTTTTTGTACTGCTAAAATACATGTTAGAGTTTCAAAAGGAGGTTAAATGTCTTTTTTCACTGTGTGAAAAAATCCCAAACCCCTAAGACACACAGCCATAGAAACACAAACATTATGTTAATGTACTTTAAATTCTTACAGTTTACAGACATCACACTAAATTATTTTCATATCCCTCAGTAGCGTGTCTTCTGTAGGTGTTAGGCATTCTCCCATTTAATCAGTGCAATGTGGGAGGGAATAAATTCCAATGAAGGAAGAAAACATTAACTTTGATCAGAGCCTTTTTCACATTTTTTCTAGTTTAAGCTTTTAAAGGCTCAGCTCAGTTGCCTAAAGACAGAAATCTTTTAGTGTTTGAAATGCCAGAGACAATATGAGATATCCTCTCAACACTGTAAAATAAAATAGAAAACTATACCTTACTGGAAGAGCAGCTGAAGGACAGGTGGGACAGCTTAGGTCGTCTCAAACCTGTGTAGTGATGTTTATGCAGCTCAAGACAACTCCAAGAGTTTCAGAAGTACAGAGAAAAAGTAGTAGTATTTGTTGTCATTTAAAGGGGAATGTTGCCTCAGAATAATCCTGTCTCTCTGAAGACAGATCAAAGACTTCATTCGCTAGAGATCTGATCTCAGGCTGTCAGGAGAGGTAAAAACATTAACTTAAAGAACCTTTGTGCATTTTGTTTTATAACTGGAGCAGACTTTAAGGACGTACACAGACAGTTGCTGCAACTAGCATGACAACCACTCTTAATAACTCTATAAGGTGGCCAAATTCTTCTGGCAAAACTCTGTTGCTGCATTTTGAAGCGTGCAAAACCCAAAGCACATCTGAGTTTCAGTAGCTGTGCTAAATAACAGCTCATGTAAAGTTGCCATAGATCAGCTTTTCTGCTAGGGAATGAAGTGGAATTAATGGGAAAGTCTTGGGGCCGGATATGACCAGATCTAAACCAACTTTTGTGTGTCCTGCAGCTACTACTGTAGCTTGCAATCAAGAGAGATCCCTCACTCTGCTAAAACAAACATGTTCCTCCAGATTACCTGTCATTTCTAAATAAAGATGTGGCTTTCTCTGAGTCTGAGCTGTAGACCCATTTGTAGTTTTTTTCCTCAAGCTTAAGAATATAATATTTGGGAGAGGGTAGTCTGGACTACAGCCCTTCAGACAGGGATCTGGGAGTGTTGGTTGGCAGGAACTCAATGTGAGCCAGGCCTGTCAGCCAAGAGGGTGAAACAAGCACCAAACACTGGGGTACACCAAACACATCATGACCAGACGGTGAGAAGAGGTGATTATTCTGCTGTATGTATACAAGCTTCTCAGAGAGATGGATGATACCCCAACCAGCATTTAAGAGGCATTTGGACAATGCCTTTGATAAAATGCTTTAACTTTTGGTCATCCCTGAAGTAGTTAGATGGTTGCACTAGATGGATATTGTAGGAGTAACCTACAACCAGCAACCAACCAACCAAAAAACGAAAAAAACCTAACAACCTGCCCCTGGAAAATTTGCAGTCCACAGGGAAATTTTAGTATCTAAGTAAAATGTAATTAATTTTATGAATTCTTGTGTGACTTGAAGATTGTAAGGGTTAAATTCTCATAAGATTTTGTAGACCAGAGAAAGTTCTACTAAGCACCCAAACCTCCCAAGATTGTCTAACTACTGATGTTAATTCATGTACCTTGAAAAGACAGAACAGTTTTACAGAGGGTCTTCTGTCTTAAAACAAAATTAGGCTACTTGCTTAAGGTTCTGAGTACTGTTCTGCTTTCAAAAAATCAGTAGGGCAGCAAAATACCTTTGATGATTGTGTCACTTCAAACCATATTGATATTTTCAGTCATCTTAAGATTTTCTTGTCTATGAGATTTAATGTAAATGTTAATGTCTTCTCTTCTCTTCTCTTCTCTTCTCTTCTCTTCTCTTCTCTTCTCTTCTCTTCTCTTCTCTTCTCTTCTCTTCTCTTCTCTTCTCCCCTTCCTTTCTCCCTGTTCCCCATCCCTACACTGTTTATAGGACTTGAGAAGAGGTTCTGACTCCTTATATGGGCCTCAATGGTAGCAGATGTCTGTAGGACATGATTATCAATTTAGGGGATAAGGCTGGTATTCTTTTCAGTTCCAAGGGTACAAAATAACTTGAAGGTTGTGCTGCAGTCAGCAGGCTGGGACTTTCACAGCATGACACCGAGGCTATGTGTTTTACACTCCGATGATATTCATGGAGTTATGTGCATGCATCCAAAGTCATGCTCCTACAGCCTGTGGGTAGCCATGCAGGGCAAAGAAAGACAAACATGGTGTGGCATTGTTCAGATTGCCTGTAGGAAGTAAAGCAATCTGAAGGTCTGAAGCCTTCCCAAAAGCACATCTCTCTTCAGAGAGAGATTCATGTCGGGAGTTTGGCAGAAGGTGGGAATAACCTAGACAGAAGCTAGGGACAAGCTTAATCTATCCCATCTGGAATGTTTTCAAGCAACATTGCTTCTCTCCTGTTGTTTTCAATGAATTACTAGACCCAAGTTTCCCTACTAATCAGTATTCTGCCTTTTCTCCAACATCAGAGCTTTATATAGCTCTTTGATTAAATTAGAGAAATAACACACCTGCCAGGGTAAATAAACAAAGTCCAGGGAATCAACCCTTTCCCACTGGCTCCTGTGTCCTCCTCTCCTCCATTCCACTCCAAATTTTTACCTGAAAATATTGATTTTGCTAGCATTACTTGTTTATGATTTTTTTTTTTTTCCTTTGGGAAAATTGAAATTAAATGTTTTGTGCCAGCTTGACATTCATTTGTGCTGGCTGAGCTCCCTTGGAGACTCATGGGACATGTAGCTTGTATGCTTTATGACCCCTTCTTCCCTGTGGTCTGGCTTCCACTCTGAACTGCATCTTCAATAAGGAGAAACCCAACACCTTTTCTCACAATCTTTGTGAGTCTCTTTATCTCCTTGTCTTGCTCTGTTTTCAGAGAGATCCTATTCTTTCTTTTCCTCTGAACTTCCTTTTCCCCTCCATTAGGAAATCTCATTTTTTTCTTTTCTGCTTCTGTCTAATATACCTGAGCTTTATTGTTAAATCCACAAGATCTTTACCTTCCACCAAATCTATTCTTTGGATGCCTTGTTCTGGGCTAATAATGAGGACATGCTTTTCTCCACAGATCTCTTTATAAGTCTTCCCCCACCCCTTCCTTCATCCCAAACTAAACTTTACTCACAATGTCCTCTGCCTCCTCCACCTGTAATGATGCAGGAGAACAGGGAATGGGGCCTGTGGTGAGTTCACGATGCATTGTCTATGCTGTTGCTCCTTCCATTGCTCAAGTGTGTGGTCCTCCACAAGCTACAGGTGGATCTCTGCTCCCCCACTGAGCTCCATGGGCTGCACAGCTGCCTCACCATGGTCTGCACCACGGGATACAGGGGAATCTCGCTCTGGCACCTGGAGCATCTCCTTCTCCTCTCTTCTTCACTAACCTGCAGTGTCTGCAGGGCTGTTTCCCTCACATACCCTCACTCCTCTCTACAGATGTTGTGCATTTCACTCTCCTCCCCTGCCTCTTTCTTAACTCTGTTGCCTGAGAGGTGCTGCCACTGTGCCTGATGGGCTCAGCCTTGGCCACGGGCAGGTCCATCGTGGAGCTGGCTGGCATTGACTCTGCTGGACACATGTAAAGCTTCTGGAAGCTTCTTACAGCAGGCACCCCTGTGGACCCCTTGCCCCAGCATGCAAACCCAACAGATGCAAAAACATCAGATTTCATAACAATGATATTACTACTACTACTACTAATCAACATGATTTTTTCAGTGTTAGCCTTTATCTTGCAACAGTGTAGTATGTTTCCACATAGCAGTGTGCCATACTTAAAAGCTATGTTTATTCAGCTATGTTTATTAATATCATCCTGTAAATCAACACAATGTTTAAGGAAACCTCCCAGGAAAAATATTCAGGTAGAATTTCAGTATTTTTATTTTATATTCAACTTAGGAAGCACATAAACAAAATGCCTTTCAGATGTTAACCTTCAAGTTAATGACCCCCTTAGGTCAAGGAGCAATGAAAGAGGTAGCTGCATGGAAAGTAGATAAATGCACTAAGTTTCTAATTTAACAAATTGAATTCAACTCTTGCTGACTAAAAAATAGCTGCCTTTTTTATTTTTTTTATGTCCATATGTTTATGCATATGTGAATGACACAACTGTATTTTCAGTTAAAAACTTACACAGGTTCTCAGGAACACTCATAAGCAGGTTGCCTCTGTCAGTGGAATAGGGCAAGTGAGGAAAGTGGGCAGTATGGAGCTATAGCTTTCTTCCATGCTCAAGGGGACATTGAGAGAAAATGAAAATGTAAGGAGAGTGAAACAACAAAGCTCAAAAGATGTTATCATACAGGAGGAATTCATGTACAACAGTGAATACTGACAACAGTTGGTTGAAAAGATATTTTTATCAGCAGCAGGCAAGGAATCAATGCTTAACTACCATTCAAGGCTGAAAGAGCACCAACAAAAAAATGCCACTACAGGTCAGATAAATCAGTACATGCTAGTGATTCATCCACCAATAAAATTACACTTATTTATTCAGATGCAATGATAGAGGAAATAATAAAGATTGTGATATCATGGAACAGACGTGAAAAAGTAAAGAGAATGGGTTAATGATTTGCTCTTAAAGCAAGAGGACAAAGAACAACATTTAAACAAAGACATAAAATATGCATCTTGTCCGCCTGAAGCTTGTGAAGAGGTCCCAGCCGAGTTTATAGAAGAAAAATACCAGATACAGTTTGGAAAGGAGTGCTGGGTAAATCCAGGTTAAAAGTCACTATTTGGATGTTGTTCATTTTCGTGAATACACTGAAGAGAAAGCTCTAACTCCCAAGATATTTCTGAGATTAATTGGGTAGATCTAAGAGAGCTAAAGTTTCCAAAGTTTCTAATGTATGATTTTTTAATTTGACTTAGAGAGTTTAAATTTTGCAATGGAAGATTTTTTAAAGTTTTCAGAGAAGAAGAAGTAAACCAAAGACTTAGGTTAATCTGACAAATGTCCTATTCGTTAGACAGATAGGGACTAATGCTTTACTGGTTTGTGCCCTCACTGTAATTTTGAGTAACTGTATGGAGAACTCTGCATTTGTAACAGACTACAAAGGTCATTACAGGTAGATTAAGCATAATGTAGGTTTTAAAATAATAATTTAAAAGTCTTTTAAATTTTACCTTTTTGTGGGAAAAAAAATCAATCTTTTTCTGTTGGAAATACCTTTTATTTGTGTGGTAAACTGGAATGGAAGTCTGGAATTCATCATTAAAATCCATTTAAAACTGTGTGAATTTGAGACAGCAAACTAATAGAATAGTGTTTTCACAATGAGTTATAGAGAAACTATTTAAATTACTACATGAGATGAGACAGTTCCATCTGTAAAAAACCAATTTCTTTTAAGTAAAGTATCAGAACAAATGTGATATTGCCATTTCAACATCAAACTGCCTCTCTTCAGCTATTTACAATGTAATTGCCATCCCAATTTCAGTGAAGTTCTGAAATATTTTTCTTTCATGCTCTATCAAAGAGTTGTAAGCGTTTTACAAAACTTCGAACACATTTGGGGCAGTAGGGAATGGGAGGAAAACAAGTAACACCCTTGCCCAAGGCCATAGGCTGAAGGAGGCTATGTTTTATAGATTACAATAACTCCACCCTTGGATGAAAGGAGAAAGATATCTTTCTTTCCCATCATATATTCCTGGATCTCACAAAGTCATCTCTATCTGCAAATCTCCCTTAGCTCTAGAAATCTCCAGAGAAATATACAATAAATATAGACAGGATAGTCTGAGTTGGAAGGGACACACAATGATCTTCAAGTTCAGCTCTCAAATGAATGGCCCATATGGAGATTGAACCCACAACCTTGGTGTTATTGGCACCATACTGTAACCAATTGAACTAATTTCAGTGGTATATTTGTGCATGAAAAGTGCTTAATAAGTCACTCTCTCTCATTTTCTTAGTTTACAAAATATAATTTGAATAAGAAACAAGTAACTAATTGGTATGTATGGAAAACAAATAGTTATCCACAATTCAGTACCATAAATATTTCCAATTAACGTTTTAGCATGAAACATATGGTTAAGAACCTAGGTTCATTTCAAGCAGAACTCCATTTGGGATTTAACTGATAGGTATTCTGCAAAACTCTACAGCATGTTTAGCAAACAGCAGCAAAAAATGTGTGACCAATTTAATCAGCATGTGCATTGGGAGTGGCTATAAATATGTTTCTAATGAATACCCAACAACCCTTGTGAAATCAACATTTATGTGCTGCTTTTTCTCTCCCACCTCCACCTGTCTTCTGAACCTTGCAGTCTGTGTGTATTCACTGGTGAAAACAAAAACAAAGAAATAAAAGCAAAGCCTAGATGCAAGGGCGAGAGAGGAGCTCTTGCAGTTGAGCAATCTGAAAGAGAGGAAGGCAGGTTGCCTCCTCACCACCTTCACCGGGATAAATGTGTGCACTCACATGCACACAAATATTTAAACTTGTAAACAGATGCGTGTGGAGTAGCAACAAAGCTTCTCTTGCCCATGGAGTTTTGTAAATCTTTGTTCTGACATGTGGATGATGGGACAGGTATTAGGGAAGTGCTCCACTGGCTCTGTTCCTCTGAAACAAGTCGGGTCAGAATATAGCCCTGAACCTAGCAGGAATGGGGAAGGGATTTATGTCACCACTCTTTGCTAGATCCTTTCAGAAGAGGACAGCTGTCTATAGACTGATCTCCTACACAGGCTATTGTGAAAAATTGGTCCTGGATCTATTACCAAAATGACAGCAGTCTTTCATCCACTATGCTATGTTTCTACACTCTCTTTAATAGAGCAGTATTCCATTTACTCAGGGTAGCAGAGCACCGTTTTGAAGGTCTTTTGTCTTCACAGTGCCACAGTAAAAGCTGGTGATGCTGGAGTGGTTTCTGGTACTTGGAAAACATAGTGTAACAAATCTGTGTAGCTGCATGCCAGAGAAGGGAAAACAGGACTAAGTAGCTGTTCAGGACTGAGACTGTGCTTTTCATATTTACTGACATTAAGTAAAATGTTCTTGCTTGGGAGAAGAATTTAATCAATCAAGAAATGATTTTAAGTACCTTTAAAATTGCTTGTTGTCTCAATTCTATATGCTAATGCAATGATTCATGTGGCTTCAGTTCTGCAGGTTGCAATCAGCCTTTCCAGTAACTAAACACAATCCTTTTAACTAGCATCCTGTAAAATCCACATTAAGAGTCTGCAAGCCTACTTCATTAATCTTTTCATTAATCTTCCATTCACCCATGAGACAAGAGGGGTACTAGGCATCTGTGGGCTATTATATGCTGATTTTACCCCTTAAATATTTAGAACACATAACAATAATAGTTTAGTGTGCATTGTTGTAAACGTGCCTGACAGAATTTCCGTCTTCATCTGATCAAAAAAAACCATGTAAGCCAATTAAAATTCTATTCTGGGGGATTGGTTCACATCTAAATTTTTTCTGAAGTATTTGAAACATTTGCTTTTAGGAAAAAAATATGAGATATGGGCTGACAGCTTGTATGACAAGTTTTAACCCAATGGGATTTTAAAAAAGATGATAAATTAATCCTGAAAATCCAGGTTTATAACAGAAAGCCTTTTAGTCTCTTAACTGTATTGCTAGTGAGAGCTGTTAGAATACTAACACTTCTTTAAAAAGCCCTTCAAAATGTTTTCTTTTCAAAATTCAAACTTTAAAATAGTTTAGTTGTAACAAGGTGCCAAAGCTATATCACTGGAAAGGAGAAAAAGCTCTTATTTAGATTTTTTAAATTTTATTTTATTCATCAGAAACATTTTCAAACTATTTTAAAATAAAATTCTGCATTAAAAATAATCCTTTAACTTCTGTGCAGCACTCCAGCTAAAGATCTTGGAGTCTTTGCCAACATTCATGAACTTAGGCTCTCAACCATTATGTGGAATATATAATTGCTCTCATTTGCAAATGAATAAATGAGTGCATTCAAAGTGTCTTTTAGGTATTACAGTCCTTATTCATCCCTCAGTTTCCACTGTGCATTTCAAAAATTAGTTATTCATTGCCCCAGAGTTCACATGAAAATGATTTATATCCCCATTCACATAGGAGATCAATTAATCTACTACATTTATGTGAAAGATTTGTTTTCTGTTCCATATTTCATGAGAGACATGGGAATGTACCATCCAAAATAGTACAGAAATATCAACCAACAAACTAGCAAAGGCTGAAGTTCATTCCAACTCACTTGTGAGTCACCTAAGCTAAGTGTTTAACTCTTTTGCACTTCTATAGATAGCAGAGGAAGATGATAGCTCAAGTCCAAAATTAAGATCTTCAGCCACAAAATGAAAGGTTAACAGATTTTTCCCCCTAAACCTAGCATCTCAGAGAACCAAAGTGGAATGTCTTTCAATATAGCTTTTTTTTTTTATTTTTTTTTTTTTTTTTTAATAGATGGATAGTTGGATGGTTGTTCTCCCTATAAAGTTATGCAAAGAACTCTAAGAATCTCACTGAGGGCTACGGAAAGACTTGGAATTTCCCAATGAGATAATTCCTTTTTTTCAGAGAGCAAGTTACAATCACATATGGATGAGTAACAACATGAAGGATAGGCTGGGATAGGATAGGATAGGATAGATTAAGATGAAATAATAACTCATTTATTCCTGGTTTTGTCTTGTTTCTAAGATACATTAAATTCCTTTGTAATATCGTTTTAATACTGTATTTCCTTCCTACTCTTACTAATTATAGACTGTAGGCATCTACAGTCTAGTTTACTTTTGAATCCTTTCTTCCCATTATGTAGTTTCCAAACAGACCCAAAAAATTTACTGCTAAATAAAAGTGAATTCACTTACTCAGTCTTTGTTCTCTGACTGAAGCCTTCTAAAGTAGCTGCAGATTTGAACTTTCTTAAGTAACTGGAATCAAGCAGAAAAAGGAGAAATCTAATCTCCCTACACATCTCTGTGGATAAAATATGGTTAACAGCATAACCTTGGTGCATTTTCACTGTCCAGAAAGGTAGCATTGCTAGATTTATTCCATCTATACACTGTAGAGCTCTGCCCATGTTAAGTGACTATTTGATTGTATTCAGCAATTGCTGTCTGATCATCAATGTCTGTGAATCCATTTGTGGCACCACATAAAATTCTCCCTCACTACCAGCATTTTCAGCTATTGTAATTTCCCCAAAGAGATGAGAGATTTATTTTAGCCAGCTACAGTACTTGAGAGATTTATCAGTGCTGGACCTAGTGCAGCTGCTAAATGACCCTCCTGGAATACATGACAAACCAAATCTTTCCTCCCTCCCTCCCTCTCTCTTTTCTTTCTTTCTTTCTTTCTTTCTTTCTTTCTTTCTTTCTTTCTTTCTTTCTTTCTTTCTTTCTTTCTTTCTTTCTTTCTTTCTTTCTTTCTTTCTTTCTTTCTTTCTTTCTTTCTTTCTTTCTTTCTTTCTTTCTTTCTTTCTTTCTTTCTTTCTTTCTTTCTTTCTTTCTTTCTTTCTTTCTTTCTTTCTTTCTTTCTTTCTTTCTTTCTTTCTTTCTTTCTTTCTTTCTTTCTTTCTTTCTTTCTTCCTTTCTTTCTTTCTTCCTTTCTTTCTTTCTTTCTTTCCTTCCTTTCTTTCTTTCTTTCTTTCTTTCTTTCTTTCTTTCTTTCTTTCTTTCTTTCTTTCTTTCTTTCTTTCTTTCTTTCTTTCTTTCTTTCTTTCTTTCTTTCTTTCTTTCTTTCTTTCTTTCTTTCTTTCTTTCTTTCTTTCTTTCTTTCTTTCTTTCTTTCTTTCTTTCTTTCTTTCTTTCTTCCTTCCTTCCTTCCTTCCTTCCTTCCTTCCTTCCTTCCTTCCTTCCTTCCTTCCTTCCTTCCTTCCTTCCTTCCTTCCTTCCTTCCTTCCATTCCTTCCTTCCTTCCATTCCTTTCCTTTCCTTTCCTTTCTTTCCTTTCTTTCTTTCTTTTCTTTCTGCCTTCCTGCCGTTCTCTTTCTCTCCCCCATTTTCTCTTTTCACTTTTTTTTCCTTCCTTGCTGAGAATGACTAAGAAAAATGGAAATGTATGGGAGCCTAAATAAATATCCAAAGCATCACACTGGGCCATTATGTTCCTTCAGCGCTCTGCTGTGTTGACATTCAGGCTCATATTGTCATTTACAAGGCACTGAGGCATTCAGTGGATCATATGATGATCTGAATCTCATGACTTGCAGGCCATGTGTCAGTTGCTCCAGTCGACAGGGATTTTTTTTAGAGCAGAATGTCAGCCAGTGAGGGATGTCAAAGTGTTTGAAAGACTATGTCATTGTTCCAGCCACATTAAACAAAACTGTTTTCAGAGTTTCTGTGGCTGCTTTGCTGTCACCAGTCAGCATCTACCTGTCTAGTGGCTTAGAACTTGAGGAAAGGCAAAAAGAGAGCACAAAGGAAAGCATTTCTAAAGATTGTGGGACTAATGTAATTACTCATGGCTGTTCAAAGGGGACAATTTTCCATTTTCAGGTCATGTTTTACTATTATATGAGGGTTTTTCCTCTCCTAAAAGATTACAGGGAAATAAAATATGTTCAGAAACATAAATATATGCATTGAGTATTCATATTCAAAACCACCTAGGAAAACAGCTTCAGCAATTTTCCATTAATGCACTTCTAAGTACTGAGAAACTTGTATTTGTGACTTTTCCACCAGAAGTATCATTATTTTGCTCAGCATCCCTTCTGCAATTGTAAAATGCTGCTCTTGCATCCCCTTTTTTCCAATGATTGTTTCATGCTGTCCAGAAAGTCTTCAAGCTGTTTTAAATTGATTTGCAAATGCAACTGATTGCTCACACTAGCTCTTTATACTGTATGTTATGCTCAAATTCTGGGTTTTGGGCAAAGATGAAGCATGCTATATAAATATATACATCAAATTGAGATTTTATTGTTAGTATAACTGATATTTTAGCATTGCAATTTAAGAATCATATTTTGTCTTAATTTTACAGAAGAAGAAAGAAGGAATTATAATGCAGCTATAATACTTGTATGGAGAAAGAAGTTTCAATAGTATTAAAAATGCAATTAAAATTGTAGCACACACTTCTTAATTTATGTTTCTTTTTCAGGTGTTATGTCTTCCCTTCCACTGCTTTTTGAGACCTAATACTACTGAGCACTTAAAATAGCTTCTTAAAATAGCTTTGAACTGCTAGAGAGGGAAACACCACAGTTGTCAGCTTGTTCTTTTTGGTCTGGCAGGAATATGATGTTAGTGGCTTCACCATTACAGAATCCAATTGGAATAATTTTTATGTGTGTTAGCATGCTTTAAAACTTTTACTCTGTCTTCATTGATCATCAGCTCTGTGTTAAATCCAAATTGACTGTGTATCAGGGCTTTTATGCTATTTTTGTTCTCTTTATTACCCCTAAACGAGTTTTACCCAGATCCAGCTCTGCATTGTTGACCATGAATGAGTTAAGAGTCATGAGAGGTTTTTAGCTGTGGGTTTCTTGGTGCCAGCCTTTTCCCCATGCCTCGTCTCATGCCAGAGCACCTCTTCATTGGTCCTTGAAGACCATTGCTATCATACCAGGACTGCATTTCTGCACTTCATTCTGTTAGGGCCAAAAATCTCTCCTGCAAATAATGACATCTCACTGCTTCAATCTATACTACAAGGAAATGCAGCCATAGACAAGCAAATTAGCCATAGAAATCAGGGCACAGAGAAATTGTGGCCATGATTACCCAGGAGAAACAATGCTGTGGGCAGGTCAAGAAGAGCTCAAGCAGAGCAGGTTTGGCAAGCTGTGCCCCTGCAAACCAAGTAAACTCAGAGAAAACCTGTGGCCTCGCACTAGTAATGGCAATGCCATGTTACAGGACATAAATATTGCATGTGTCAGATACACCACAGCATAGGGAGAGGAAGTCAGGCCTTGTTTTAGGCAGTTTTAGGCAGTGCATCCACGTCAAGCAGGGTTAATTTTTCTCCTGTTTCAGTTTCCCCAGTGTGATGTTGCTGGGGAGACTGATGGGGAATATGCAGCTGATTCCAATTAGTGCAAGGATCAAAATATCAAGTGCAAAAATTTTATAATTCTACATGTGCTTAAATTCTTACTACAAAACTGTATAATGAAATCTTTTGTGAGAAAAACCCAGAGGCGTTGATGCAAATGGCTCTAAAATATTTTTATTTCTCTTCTGAATGAAAAGCAGTGCTTCAAAGTCTGGTACGTTGTACCATGGTTCTGATCTGATTGAAGAAGCCTCAGTTCTGGTCATTTTATACAGCATAATGATACCATTATTTCAGAGCAGCAGAACCCATCTGGTAGCACTTAAACTATGGAGGAGTTGTTTTTTCTAAAATAAGATGGAAAAAGACTCTTTTTTTTCTCATTAATTATGAGAATGGTGTGGGCTCTTTCTGTCATTTTCTTTTCTGAGTTCAGCAACAGATACAAGATACAATAAATAATAAAATAACCTGCGGATTGGAAGATGGCCTTGTGCATCCATGGTTTCTGATGAAAAATTTGTGGCATTCTTTTATTTCTGCATAGCATATGAATTCATCCTGATCCCTGATGAGATTCAACATAGCATAAGAACATCCATTTAAAAAAAGGTGTATATTGAAATACCTCGTATATCCTATCTAGTTGTTGTTAGGTTTTATCTGTTATGAATGAGCTCCCTAAGGATATAAACATATGACTGGAACTAATTTGATGCACTAAAAATTAATATTCCTTACTTTAGACCATTCCTATCTCTGAACAAACATATTATTACTGATAAAGGTGACATGAACTCACATACTTTTTTCTCAACATTAAACAAAACCTATAACATTTAAATATAAATATTTTAGTCACAGCTTCATTTTGTGTTTTTTTTTTTAATTTTATTTTCATGCTAGTTAAATTACAAAATAATAAAAATCTGCAAACTGAATATTATTCTTAAGCCTGGCAGAGGTGAATCTGCCAAATCTGAGTCTGAAATGACAAGCACATCAGTCACTGACACAAACCAGCTGCCAGGCCTCTTTATATGCAAGTCATTCAGTGAGATATCAAAACGTGGAAAATATAATACTCCTACCAACATTTCTTGTTGAATTAATGCCCAGGTGAGTTCTTCTGAAATGCTGTAGTTGTATCTCAGAAAAAACAAGAACCAGTAAAGCATCATACTTATTAGGACCCAATTTGCCACAGCAGCAGTCAAGTGCTTCAGCCTTTCCCAGAGGCAATGGCAAGGGAGGACTGGGGATTGGGAAACTTAGATTAAATTCATAGTGTGCTGTGCATTTAGAATTCAATACTGACAGCTCTAATTACATACACCTTTCCATCACAAGTTCATCAGCTAAGAGGAAAACACTAGAAACAACAGTATCAACTTCTCATGAAAATAAATATATAAGTGCAGAGCCAAGCACTCCAGAGCTTCTGATCTTTCACCTTTCTTTCTGGCAAATCCCCACATGTTTTCCGCTGCGTATTATTTTTTTTGTTGTTGTTTTTGTTTTTAAATTTTTCAGATAGGAAGAAGAAGAAGACAAAAAAAAGATGGCTAGATATTAAACCTTCATTCAAAATATAACCTTAAAATATTACAGTCAGAGTGTAGGGAGTGATGTATTCTTAGGATATTTGCCTTCCATCAGCTTTTCAAAAACAAGACATCTCAGCTGCTCTTCAGGCTACTTTCAACACTGATAGAGAACTAAGGACCTGGGGAAGGAAAATATTTTAGAATAGATTGGATAATTTCATGGAAACAATTCTCTGTCAGCAAAAGAGAGAGCTTGGATAACTAAATGATGGTTAAGATGAATCCTGCTCTTTCAGAATATACCACGAAGAACACAAGAAGTCCTGTATGACATTAGGGATACTTATGTCCTCTGTGCAACTGCATGTGTCAGCCATACTCCAAATGCAGCACTTTACAGCATTGGAACAGATGTTACAGTCAGTTAATTTTAAATATGATTTCCACCAGCACAGAAGCTGATTGAAGTAATTCATCAGCATATCCCAAGTCAAGTAAGTGAGAACTTGCTCAGTCAAGTTACAATTCACAAGTTACACATAATGAGAGATGGGGTTTTATTTTATAGGATATTGTTCTCAGTAAGAACAACTTATGCATTGTTCCAACAAACAGTTTTTGTGAGTGATTACATGTGGGTAATTCTAAACCTCACTAGTGTGGGAACAGTTCTCTGCTTTTCTTCTCTTAGTCTAGTTCTGTATATTTAGTAAAATTTGTTGAATTTTGAGCCCTTACAGAGTATGGCTATATCTTTTTGTTTTAACATCATGTCTCCAGGGAAATTAAAGTTCCATTTTGAGTTAGGCTATGAATTAACTACTGTGAAATATTGGTTTAGATCTAGCATCAATTTGAGGGTGTATAATCCACATGAGCTATATTGTCACAGCCAGCCCTTATGTAGTAAATTCCCTGTGATATGGAAGTGTGCCAGGAAGTTTAAGGAAAGGGTCACTGGTGCCCAAATAAGATGGAGATATGCCTAGCTCAGGACGAGTCACCTGTGCAAGGTGAACACAGTCAGTAAAGAATTCCTTGTCTGATTTTCCATTCTATAACCATTTATTCAAACGTTCATAAAATATGGAGGTGTTGTAAAATTGCTATGGATGAACTCTCCAGTCATTTAAATTTCAAATAATTTGTCCATGTGAGTAATAGAGGAGCACAAACTTCTTGTGTATGTTCATGGAAACTATGATGCGTTTTCCTTGTTCATTCTACAATATTACTTCTCTAGTTCATGAGTCAGATTTTTTTAGCAACATACATGTCTTAAAAGAGAAAATAAGAATCAATCTTTATTGACATGTAAATCTGTATTTTATCTATGGATATGGCATGAAATGTATTTGACAATTTTGTGTTTGTAGAAGCAGTAAACTGTAGAACTTTGCAAGCTGGCAGAAGTTTCTACATTTAAAAATGTCCAAGACTTTGTTATATCTTCAGAAAAAATAATCTTTTTATCAGCATTATGAATATTTTAATATGCATATTATTCAGCTCCTCACAGCTAGTTGCAGGGTTCAGTTGTTGCCATGCAGACTGCTGTAAAGATTACTATATCTCCTACTAAAAATTTCTTTTTGTTTCATTCCAAATATTATTCATTACAAAGCAAATTTCCTCAATAAATGCATTAATGTTCTGACATGCCAAAGAATCTTCTGTTAAAGCATTCTGATACTTGGACAAAAGACGTTATTTTTTTAAAAAAAGATGAAGCATTACACATTCAGCAGGATTCCATATTTTGTTTATCTGACAATCTTTCTGTTACCTAACAGGCACAAAGTACTTGACAAGAAGCATTCAAACAATTTTCACATTAGGTTGTCTGGAGTTGTGTTTCTGCCTTGGGGTTTGGTTTTTGGGTTTTTGTGGGTTTTTGTGTGTCTTTTTATATTTTTGTGTTTGGTTTTTTGTTTGTTTGTTGTTCTCTTGGTTTCTTTTCATTTGTGGCTTGTTGTTGTTGTTTTTTAATAGTGCTATCCCTGAATAAATGTCTGACAGATAAGAAGCTCTCTATATTTTCTGGCCATTTATAAACTCTGTGGAAATTCTGCACCCTGTCTGGGGACAGGTTGTTAACAGAATTATGTCCTCTGGTTTTGATGTAGACACATGCATGTTTAGTCTAGAGTGTTGCTTGCTTTAGTCGATAAATTTTCCACAATACTGAAGTACCAGCTAGCACTTTTCAGATGAAAGCACTAGATGTCATTTTCTCCAAAGTCAGTGAGTGCAGCAGGTCTAAAAACCCATTTTCCTTAATCCATGTGTAATAATAAAGGTCCCTAAATATTATACAGAAAGCCTAAGTGGGTTACTCGTTTCATGTCCATCCAGAGCTATGAAGAATAGGAGCAATTGCCAGTCTGGTTTGAGTGAACACGTTGGCTGCATCGTATGGAGCCATTCTCTGGACTGGATGCTTCTATCTCCAATGTATCATCTTCATAGTTTGGTATTTCCTTTTAGAAGGCATTGTTTGAAAGGTGTGCATTTGAGTGGATTTGTAGAAACTTTTCAAAGCGTCCATTTATCCATTTTCCAAAAATAGAAAGTGCAAAACAGAACTGCAAGTCTGTGCTATACAATCAAAGAATGCTTTTTTTCTAATATTTACATGGAGGCTTATTTATATATCATTTGACTTTTAAAATTAGCATAAGTGTGGGCAAGTCCCTGATTCAAAACTTCAGCAGCTTTGTATTTATCCCCAGGTTAGATTTTGTTTCTAATCTTCATATGGTTTGTATGCGCTCTTGTAATTACATCAGCAGAGTCTCCAAAAGCCATTTCTCCTTTTAAATATGCAAAATCTATCAGTGATTAGTAAACATCTGTTACCAAGTATGTTGTAGAATATCGTCTCTGCATCATGATAGGAGGATTGCATTTAATCTGTTCTAACAGCTCAAAAGATTAAAGGTATAAGTACTTTAAGAAAAGTTAGTTTTCTTGTTTACAATTTTTTCACCATGTAAAAGAGTTTCAAATTTTCAGATATCTACATTAATACATATTATGTTGACAAATTCCATCTGACAATTTCTGTAATCTTTCAGTAACAGTGGAATGACGCTTTTACTCTCTGTACAATAAATTAGACGAGATGGGAGAATACTCTTGGTCCTGTATTAGCAATACCTGATGGAGTGTTCTTCCCAGGTCACAGGATACCCCCACCACCATGACAGCATTGCCAAAATTGTGTTAGAACTGTTTGTCTGGGGTAAATGAGCAGACAGCTCTAAAAACTATCTTTTCGAAAGCTCTTTGTGAAGTAGAAGATCTCAAGAAAAATGCAAGAGTGGATAAATCAATTCACACAGGTTGTTTAGTGATAAACCCAGTAGTTAGCACGGTTTAAACAAATGGCTGAAAGAGTTGTTTAACTGTGAGCCATTTCCCCACAATCACAGCCATTCAAGTTTTGAAGTGAACCATATGTTGATAAATGCTCAGATACTCAGACACCGCAGCAGAATTAACATGCCAGCTGTATCCAGTTTTGTTTTGCTCCAGTGAGGAACTTAGGCGTCCCAAGTCAACCAAGTAGTTAATCACAGTCTTAGGTCTTCTTTAAGCATTTTGTTGAATTAAAGTACTGAATTCAAAACTTCTCTTGCCACTACACTCCCCTGAAACCCTAATGAAGTTAGAGGACCGTAGATTTCACAGGAGTGGACTGTAACACCCTCACCTCAATCTTTCTGAAATAACTGCTGTTAAAAATTGCTGTACTTTAACACCAACCTGCAACTCAGCACCATAGATTACTCACTCACCCTCACAGTGGGATAAAGGGGAGGATTGAAAGAGTGAAACTGAGAAATCACATGGGTTTTACTTTAAAACGTAAAGAAGTCACCAGCAAAGTAAAACAAGGAATCCATTCACCACTTCCCACGGGCAGGCAGGTGTTCAGCCATCCCCAGGATAGCAGGGCTCCCTCATGTGTTAACAGTGACTTGGGAGGACAAATGTCATCACTCCAAACATTCTCCCTCTTCCTTCTTCTTCCCTCCAGCTTTATGTGCTAAGCATGATGCCACGTAGAACAGGATATTCCTTTGGCCAGTTGGGGTCAGCTGTCCAGGCTGCATCCCCTCCCAGCTGCTTGTGCACCCCCAAACCACTCAACTCATGTTGAGAAAATTAATTCTATCCGAGTCATAACCAGCACAAAAACTCTTATAGCTATGGGATGTTCCACTGAGAGATGCCCAAATTATCTATTATGCTGAGCACAGGTTTTATTCATGCATAGAATCCAGTATCCATTTGGATGAAAGTGAGTACTCCTGGAAATTCCTGTAAAATGTGTTTTGAGTTCAATTTGTATGATCTACTAAATATGAGATGATTTTTTTCATTCTTTTTTCCTTCAACTCCATATATATTACTCTTACAGTTTAAGAATCTGTGTGCATTGTTCCACAAATGCAATTCAGTTATGATTGCTTTCCTTATCATGTTAAATTCGAATTTCTTTCAGTTGCTCCAGTAGCATTCTCCACTTTCCTGAGGTTAAATGTATTTAATTGTGTGTATTTTGATAAAATTATTTACCCTCACAAATCTCTTTAATGACGTGTGAAGTAAATTTTTTTGTAGGTGTGGCAATGATGAACAGAGCTTGGTTCACTTTGGCTTCATCCATAATGTCTTTCTAATGCATACCAGACAGCTAACTCAATCTCTGTGCTAACAGGTGTTGGCTGAATCATTAATTTTTTTGCTGGTTGCAGGTCTTTAGAGAGCTTACCCATTTTACTTTCCAAGGGAACTAGCTGATTCACTTGTACAAAAAAAATCCAGAAAATCATAAACAATGTGGGGGACAAATGGACTATGACTGGTTAAAAAAGGTGGACTGCATACTTTTCAGTGAAACTGTGCTTTTGAACACTTCAGAGTCCTGATTCCAATATTTTGGTGTTATTTTTTATCTAAGTAGCTTAGAATGTAAGCTGAGTGTGTTTAGGTTGTGTGACTATCTGCCTATCCTCTATGGAGTGTTGAAACACCTTGGTATTCCCAGAGCATATCCATTAGTTAAGGCTTTACATTAAAGACAGGTGGAGTATAACAAAGTATGTGTATTCATTTCCAAACTAACTAATGGCAAGGAAATAATCTGACATTTGAAGAACTCAAATAAAGCCTCATTTCCATTTGATAAATAATTACGCAAAAACTGAGTATATTTAGCACAAAACAGATTGAGAGCCACTTCTCTCAGAAGTTATGCAATAACTTAGGATATGATGAAACTAAAATTTTAGGATTTGGTCCACATAAGACAATTTGCAGATATGCAAATATGGTTTTTAAGTCTTCTCAACTGAAATGTCCATATCATTTTTCTAGTCAGCAAAGTGAGATACACTAGAGGGGAAAAAAGTGTCAGTGTCTGTCTTGTATTTCAGGAGAAAGTGATTTTGTGTTTTAGCTACCTAATTTAACTGTAAGGTTTATATCTGAGAAGGATGAATAGAGATAAACAGTTCTCTCCAAGTTAAGACATCATCTATCCTCAAATACCAGGATTTAAGAGCCAGACCCTGAGAATTTTGGCATGAATAAGTTAACAGCTATCTGTTCATCATCAAAACTTCTACATGTTTCATAATTAGATTCCAAATTTTTTGCCTGAAAGTTGGATATTGAAACCTTTTTTCTTTTGACATTTAGCTACACCAACATGTTCAATAAGACTGCTATAGTGGCAATTGCTAAATTCAAATCTTCTATTTGAGGTCACTGTCTCAATAGTTTTGTAGGTTTTCCCTGCTCTGTAGACTTCTGTCTCTGTAATAGAGCGAGTAAATAAATCTGTGGTAGCTGCAATTTCAAGAGTTTATTTCTCTTCTGGTATCTTTTCTGTATGTGTTCTTCAAAGAAAATAGTAGGTTGTTCATCTTCTTATGTTTGTGCATAAAGAAAGCACAAGAACAGTAGCAAAAACTCTGTGGTCTGTTTGGATTATAAAAATAAAGGGTTTTTTTTCTGGTTTGTAAAATATCAGTCATACATTTTTTACAGGGGTCTTATGCCTGCTAACTAAATTTCATTTTGAAAACATCAACTTAACATAACAGTCACAGTCAAGAATTTCATCCTAATTCAATTTTGTTTGACATACAGAAGTAGATTTGTATCTTTCATTCCCCTCTACTAAAATTCTAACTCTATAGATCTGTGCAGCTAAAAAAAAATCCATTTCTTCTGTGTCCCAAGTAAATATAAAAAATTATATCACATATACCTATGTTCATGCAGACATAGATTCATCTGACTTAATTTCAACCCAATTTGCTTTCTCCTTCATTTTGAAAATGTCATAACCTTCTCTTATTAGCCCACCATGAGCCCTTTTCCTCTGGCACATGTTCTTTTCTTGAGGTCAGAACAGGTCATGCATTTCCCTCAAAAGATATGTCTATCAAAGCACCAATCATCCAACAGATTCACGTTGTAGCTACAGAGCAGCTCCAAGGTGTCCCTGTCATAATGCACTGGTGAAGGTCACAGCACCATGACTTGCCTTGTACCAAGGTCAGTGCCCCATTAGCAGTCATGCAGCCTGGCTTTCCCAGTCCCTGGCACTGCACCTAATAGCAATAATTAACTACACCCTCAGAAATTCCCTTTGCGTGCCTTTACTTTGAATGTTCAGGTTGAGTAGTAGCAATATACTTTTTTCTGTTGATATTTAACAATAAAAAATAGTTTATCTGAAATAAGCAGTACAGGATTTTTCAACTTCTCTCTAAAGGTCATTTTGACCAATTACATTACAAAAGGAAGGTGAGAAAAGAATGAAGTAACACTTATTGTAAATCCTAATTGTGGTTCATCACAAACTGGTTTTCATCTGTCAATGTCATTTGGCTTCCTTGCTTATAAGAATGGATTTATATGTTGAATTGTGCTATTTTTTATAAAATATCCAGATGCAAATGGAATAAAGATAATGATTTATAGGAACACAGAACTATAGAAAGGCTTGGGTTGGAAATTACATTGAACTGAATACAGTTCCAACTCCCCTGACATGGACAGAGATGCCACCCATTAGACCAAGTTGCTCAGATCACCATCTAACCTGGTATTGAACACTTCCAGGGATGGGGCATCCACAGCTCCTCTGGGCAACACATTCCAGTGCCTCACCACCCTCTGAGTAAAGAATTTCTCTCTAACATCTAGTCTAAATCTCCTCTTTTAGTAAACATTGTTTCTGTCTTGACCTATGAATATCAGCCCATGTAATAAAGTCAGTCTTGCACTATATTGTAGGACACCTTTTGGTACCTCAAGGACACAATAAGGTCTTCCCAGAGCCTTCTCTACTCTGGGCTGAACAACCCCAGTTCCCACAGCTTGTTTTCATAGGAGAGGTGCTCTAACCCTCGCATCATCTTTGTGGCCTCCTCTGGACCTGCTCCAACAGGTCTTCCTGTGCTGAGGACCTCAGAAATGGTTGCAGCATTCCAAGTGGGGTTTCAGGAGAGCAGTGCAGAGATGTATGTTTTCATTGAGGCAATTAACTAAGGCTATATCTTATTGCCTTCTTTCTTCCTTTTAATAATTTTAGATTTTGAGTTGTAACCTTCCTTAACTCTATCCCACTAAAAAGTATTTCAGCATTAATTCTTTCAAAAACTGTATTAGTAGAAAATAGCCCTCCAACAAATACTGGCTTTATTGAAAAGAAATTCTTTACAATGTTCTTGCAATCTATCTGGTTTTGCCAGACTTTGTGAGAAAAACAGGAAGAAAAAATAGATCAAGTAAATTTTATACACAATTAATTGGGTATTTTAGAGTAGATATACTCTTTCTGTAGGAAAAAGAAATTCTAAATCAGCTCTAACAGTAATATCTTCTAAAGCTTTCATACTCTAAAGAGTTGATGACTGTTTTCTAAATAATTTTAAAGATAATTTTGCTACCTTTGTGTATCTCCCTAAATGTACATTCTACCTACTAGGGTCTGTCTGCTTTACTGTTTGGAATTTTTTTTTTTATTCTCCACTTGGGCAATTATATTTCTCTTAAGGAGATGAAAGATAAAGCACTGTAACAGGAGTAACACTCCTGTTGGGGTTGAACAGCTGCCATAGTCCATACCGGGGTGTCTGTATTTAAAAGCTGAGTAGAAAGAAGAAGAAGATGGATACAGTAATTTTAATTTCTGCACTTGTGTGCCTCTGTGTGTGGTTAGTGAAAACTTGGGAGAGTTTTTTGTAGTTCTTAGTGAATTTGGTTGGGCTTTTGTACATGAAAACTGGAGAAAGTTCACAATGCAAAATGGTATGAAAAGCAGAGGAAAGGGAAGGACACTGGTGTGCAGCTGACTGGTGGTGAAGGTGAACAGTCTGACCAGCCCAGGTGCTCCTCTGAAAATTAAAACTGTTTCTGGGATTTTATTTATTACAGAGAAGCTTGTGCTTCTTGTAGGTTTCTGAATAGCACACGAAAGGGAAAAGTGTGTATCTTCAATATGACTTAGGAGAACAACTTGCAGAAATAAAGTTTTGTAGGTAACAAATATGTCAGTCACATTTAGCCTGCAAAGAATTCTTGCTCCTATATTGTTATTCTTCACTTTTGCTTACCAAGCTCTGAGTTCTAAATCACTGTGAGCAGCATATTGTTTTTGATTTGGGAATATGTGCATATGCTCCACAGTGAGCATAGCTCCTTTCTCTGATTATTTCTGTAGCATATAGGAACTGGGTTTCAATCTGTAGTCTTTTACAGCATAATGCTCTCATGGCAACTTGGCCAAGTGTGTGTCATTTTTTTGTATTGTGTTCCAGTACAAACATTCAGAAATTTTTACTCCAACCTGAGAAAATCACAACATTTAGGGTGGCTTTTTGATTGGTTCTAACAGTTAATTCATGTCTTTAAGAAAAGACATCTTCCTTAGCTGTGAAAGTTGTGAATATGCCTAATGAGAAATTAAAATCTAGAATCTGCTATAATCACTTGATTCCAGAAACTGAGGTTAGAAGACAAAAAAATCAAAAACATATACTCACATTCCCCAAAACCATTCCCCAAACAACCAATTTACAAAAGATAAAGTTGAATCATAGGATGTTATGATTGCTGTGAATGCCAATCATTGATTTTCATGGCTTTTTGTTTTTCTCTGCCACACACCTCAAAACATTACATTTTAAAACCATCCTCAGAGCCATAAGGGAACTTAAGGATTGTCTATTTCTTACATCCTTGTCCCTAAACTGAAGAATGAAAAAGGTAATCTGTTTCTGACAAAACATAGGCTTGATGTCTTGTATCGTTTTCAGGTATTATAATATATTAATATTAATATTAATGAATTTCTGGAGTATAAAACATTAACATAAAATAAATAATTTTCCCATATGGGAAGAGTAGAACTGAAAAAAAAATTTGAAAGAAAATCAAGAGCAAGATAATTCTGGTTTGGTTGTTGTTTTTTTTTTTTTTTTCCTTAGTTTTTTATATGAATAAACACTGTAATAATTGACCTAATTTTAAGAAAAAAAGTTTTACAAAGATCAACCTAATATTCCAGATGTTTAAAGGATGAAGTAGTTTTTTTCTTTTTCATACAGTACAAGTAAGTTGATATTCACCTTTCATTCTAAAAGAACTTAATTCAGTAAAGTGATATCTATACAGCAGAGCCTAAGAGCACATCCCAATTCCCAGGTCTCTGCCAGTACTGGACATGTCCTGAGTCCACACTAGGATGCTGCATATGCATATGAGTCACTCCTTTCTGCTGTGGTTTCGTCATAAAGAAATAGTTTGCAAAGGATGAGATTGGAACTGAGGTACAGTGGCCTTGTCTACAATACTGATGAAAACAGGATTAGAAACCACATCACAAGGTTCAGAACTGTTGGTGTCCATGTTACTGAAACATTTTGTTAGCAGATGTGTGTTGGAGAGGCATTTGGGAAAAAAAAGAAAATTAAAAAAGAGAAATCCAGCAATTCAGTCGTGTGGATGAGCAAGGATTTATGTCTCGACTTCACCCCCCGCAACTTACTTTTATTTAATAGCTCATATGCACTTCTCTGCCTGCTTTGGACGGTCAGTGAACCTGACATGGGTCACAGCAGGCATCGAAAAATACAGCCAAAGCTGAAAATGTGGCCAATATAGAAGAAGAAATAACATTTGGGTTCAAAGCTTTGAGTGTAAACAACAGAAACATAATTGGTTTGGAGCTCAGCATGTGCAAAAAAACCCATGTGCAAAGAAACCACACAGCTTCTATATTTTGTATTGTGCTCCCATCGGAAAGTCCTGGCTTAGAGTTATGGCCTGAATGAGGAGCCACTGGCCTGCAACCTGAATGCTGTGGGTAAGGGCAGTGCGACAGGCATGGGGAAAGAAAAGGAGATCTGGGATGAGAGCTTGGAGTCTTCCAGCATTCTTAGCCTCTCTTATCTTTAGGCACACTTGGGATCTGAGCTGTCATGAAACTAAAATTATCATCTCTGAAGAAACCAGGCTAAAGTTGAACCACTTCTGCATCTGCTTAAAATACACTGAATTTTCAAAAGCTCTACAAAATTCAACTGAAAAAGTTCTTCTCCTGTGTGTGGCTACATGGCTTGTTGAACTCATTTTTTTTTAATAGTTTTGATGAGTCTGAATATTGTTTGCAAGCCTGATCTATGATATCTTTCTGTCTGACCTTGTTCTATGTAATTGGGGGTGTAATAGGCAGATGTTTTGGGAAATTGCAGCTTTGCTCAGCTGGCAGGCAGATTCCAATCAGATTTTGTTCATCATGCCTCTGAGTTTTGCTTAGCTCTCGTCCCCCTTTCCTTTGTGCTTGTGACTGCTTAAATATAAAAATGGTAAGGCAAGCTCTCTGGAAAAGGGAATCAAGGCATCTATTCATGGGCAAATAGTGATGTATGATGCAAAGATGGCACCAGCATACTTCTTGCCATTGCTCCTTTGCCCTGAGCAAAACGAGAACATCTTGTGAGTGTAGGGCAAAGCTGCTTCAAATTATGTGTTAAATTATGCTCTAAATTACACACATTTGTTAGATGCTGCTGGAGGCCTATTCTGCCTCTTTGTCCAAGATGCTGTCTTAGCACAGGTCAAGCAGACCTAGAGTCTGTTTCTGTAAAGAGAGCCCATCTCAATGTAATCTCCTGAGGCTAAATAGTCAGCTAAATAGTTAATGCAAATGCTCTTCTGAGATTTTAGGGGATTTTTGAGTGCTTGATTTTTGCTTTTGTTTTTTTCTCTTTTTAGGTTTGTTTTTTATTTTTTTGTGGGTTTGTTTGTTTTTAAAGAAATATAGCTAATATTTGCTTCTTTTGTGCTTAGAGATCATAGGCATTTTTTTTGCTTCATCCATTAAATTTTATTTTGATCAACAGAGCAGTACTATGAAATTTGAACTCAGTATAAGTTAATGCAGTTAATTTTATTAGATACTTGAAGGATGTAGTACATTGCATGTAATCCCTAAGCATATATGTCGGCTGAGACTTTCAGTACTTCTGTGTAAAAGATTCCTGGGTTTAAATTTAGTCATTACTTCCCATAATAAGGTATTTTTAATTTACAGATGAGGTGAAGCCAGAATTTTTAGATCATAGGTTATGCAACAGTAATTACTTTCCTAAGAGTCTCTCCCTTAGCAATCAGTGGGATTCCTCAGGCTAGGATGTCTGCTATCAGCTGGAGTCATCACTGCAGTGGGTCCTTGCAGCCCTTCAGCAGCAGCTCTGGACTGGCTAAGGAAGCCAATGTTATATTTGTGCTTGCTCCCTGCAAAACAAGGATTATTTGTTTGTGAGAAGTTAAACATTAAAAGGCACAAGAAGACTTAGCAAGCCAGTATCACAACAAAGAAGAACTTTTTCTTACACTACAGTTCTGAAAGCAAATATACTATTCTTCAATACCTACAAAGATCACTAGACATTGTTGGAACAATTTTTTTATCCTTTTCTTTGCTGAGCTTTCAAATTAAAATGTTTTTTTCTGAGACACAAATATAATCTCCTTTGTAATTTAAAGTCCTGGTGATATTGTTAGGCCCAATAACAGCTGTGATTTCTTTAGGGAGAGTTTAATCAGTTTGTTGTGACACGGTACAAGGAACTCAATTGTGATTGATCACTATTGTTCAAAAACTGGCCAGAAGTGAGTCTGAGCAAATCATTTAAAGAAGTGCCTCAGAGCTGCAGAACCTCAAACAATGAGAGGCCTCTTGAAGCTGGCAGAAATATTAGCAGGCTTCAGGAATGGTTTCCAGGGGCTCTGTAAATACTGCCTTCAGCATGGCCAGGGGAACTTCTGTGCATTGGTTCTCGAAACTGGATGAAAGGCAAAGCACATCACTTTCTGAGGCCACCTTACTGCTAGGACAGTGTCAGGATTTTCAGGAAATTTTAATAATACTCTTTTAATGAAAAATAATTTTCTGTAGTTCTGCTGCTCTGTATCAGTAGGTTTTTTTTCCTCTTTTCATAGATTCAGGATACCCAAGAGATATTTATGCACATTGATGGTTAAGTAACATGTATCCTGACCATAAAATTTCTTCAGTGATGTTATATTAAATCAGTGTTTCTTGGCTGATCTAGAGATTGCTCTTTAAAACAACATTGAATCCAAGTCATCAAATCATCAGGGTAAATTAGTCCTAGCTAAATTGTTTTAGTGGCTATTTGCCTTTGTAGTGATTACATAGTAGATCCTATTTTCAGTCACTAGATCTTGTTACACTTCTACATCATACCTTTACTGACTGAAATCTTCTTTGATGTAAATAACTTTATTTTATTATTTTATAATAAATAATAAAAGGAAGCAGTCTCAAGTAGTGCTGGGGAAAAGATTCTTCACTGAAAGGGCTATCAAGCATTAGAGCTGGCTCCTCAGAGAAGTGGTTGAGTCACCATGCCTGCAGCTATTTAAAAGACATGGATGTAGCACTTGGAGGCACTGTGTAGTAGTAGATTTGGCAGTGCTAGGTTAACAGTTGGACTTGATGGTCCTAGAGGTTGTTTTATAACCTACATGATTCTATGATTCATGTTACTCATACAAAAAGATCCCCGAAGGAATTATCTCTGGTTGCTAGCAGATACTAACCTCCATGCCATCATACTTTAACCACTATTTTTACCAGTGCTCCTTCTTTTGAGATGATCCAAAATAATTATACTGTAAAATATGCTATTGTGGACAGAATCATAACATCAACATTTCCCCTATGCCTTTCAGAATCTACTCGTGTCTCAATAGATTGTCTGCACTTACTACACTAATGTCCCAGTTCTTCTGACAGTAATCAAATCTGCTTTTTTGCCTTTTTTAGGGAATTTAACCAAATCAAACTCCTTTAATAACTGATTAAAAAAATGGTTTTCTGACCCAATAAATTTTTGTCTGAGCCCTAATTTTTCACTTTCAACTAACTTCTTTTTCTTTTTTTTCTTTGTAATTTGGACATTAGAATCACACATAATATTCTAGTAATAGCTTTACTAGTACTGTAGATCAGCTTTTTATTTCTACTCAATATTTTTTTATTTATGCATAAAAGGATCACGGCTGCTTATCCAAATGTCATATTAAAGTAAGAGCTCATCACCATGAGCTACTTAGTTTCCCCCAATACCTGTTTCCTACGTCATTTATTTCAAAAATACTGTCCTTTAAGCTATATATTTTTTGTCTTGAAATGGTAAAATGGAAAAACAGGAACAGATAAGGGATAAGAAAAAAACTCTGAAAAGAAGAAATATTGAAAAATTGTAAAGACCATTTAAAAAAATAAAGAGGGGTGGGAAGTACTTTCAAGTGTAAGACATAAAACTACTTTCTCGGTCACCTTTCTAAATGTCAGAGGTAAGAAACTATATGCCAGCAATTCTTTCCCAAATGATTCAAATGTTTATAAAGCTCAAAGACTTTAGGAGTTGGATGCCCATAATATTTTATTCCATTTCCTGTGAAACAAATATTTAGCTCCCTCTACCAATTTAATCTTCTCCTAGGTTGTTAATTTTACATAATGCAGTTTGGGTTTTACATATTTAAACCAGATAATTTTGTATATATTATAAAAATTTGCACATCTTCTCAAACATTATGACTCTTCTGTAATAAAATGCTCTCACTATATTTCAGCCAGGCCTAGGTAGAAAAGAGCAGCTTTCTAATTCCCCACTAGAAGCACTTATTCAAGAAGGTAACAAAGAACAAGCAAAAGTTGTAAGACAGGAGAACTGCTGACAGCAGATGTAGGACAGAAAACAGGATGAGGATGAAATAAGATTCTGGTCACTTATCACCACGTTTGTTGATTTGCATTTAGCTTTGAAATGACAGATCATAATAATATAAAAAAACCCAACAGGCATCAGTGGGAGCTTGTCAGGAACATGCTCAAGATGGTATAGAGTAACAATATTGCAACTAAATTGGGATGTAATGGTAAAAAATGCTCCAGACAACCCTGCAGAGACACAGGGGAAAAGAGAAAGAAGTGGGAAAGAAAAAGATAATAGCCAAATTTTTCAGAATAGTTAAATTTAGATGAGGTGAAAAGTACAGCAGAGTTATATTGGTCTAGGAGAAAGACTGGAAGATATTAATATTGAAGACATTTATTTTTCATTAGACAAATCCAATCCCTTTATTTCTCCTGTTAAAATTGGACTCTATTCACAGATTACTTTGGTGTCTTTCTGTCCATTTATTTCCTTGATATTCAAAATTACATTTATTGGAAGATATTGAGATGAATTTTTGTGTTTTCTGACTGAATTAAGTAATAGTTTTGGTGTGGTTTTGTTTAGTGAAAAAATGTAGAATTTTCCCTTTTACAGTTTGACTGGCAAATCTCTTTTGAGAATGCTTATTTGTAAATATTCTATTGGTCCTAAGTTTGAAATAACCTTTTCCAGGTTTTGAAGTGGTAGCTAAGACAGGGAGAAAGAGCAGGGATGAGAACATAGGTGAGTTTATAAACAATGCACATATGTTTGGTAGTTAATAAAAATATTAATAACAGGAGTGTGCATTAAAGTCTATGTCACAATTCAAATGAGTAACTACGAAAGTGTTTTCTATTTTGAACAAGACCCAAAATTCCACTGAAGCAGTTTTTGGGTTTTTTTGTGGCTTCATAGATATAATGAGGCATCTTATATTCTCAGTTTGTTAAAAATAAAGACGATAATTTTCTTGTGCAGTTGGATGTGATATGATTCACATAGTTTCAACACACTTTGGGTCTCCATATGAAAGGAGATAAGTAAATTGTATTCATTGGTGTCATCTCTATTAAATTACTTGAACTGAGATTGCCAGCTTTTCAATAATTTCATTCATAAGATATGCATTTCCTATTGAAAACAAAATAGATGAGCAAGTGGCTAGCATGGAAGAGGCATACGACAGAATATATCATAATAAAAGCTTGCAGAAAACAAGAGAAAATGGATTAGAAATAAATAATTTTCTTTACTCCTTCTGGAAGTGTTTTGAACTGTGGGAACCAAAAGGTCTCAAGGAACAGATTTAAAAAAAAAACTATTAGTAGAAGAATGGGAAAAGTAGACAGTGATGACCTTCAAATAGATAGAAAGAGAGAAAGAGAGAGAGAGAGTGAGAGGGAAAGAGGGAAAAGGGAAAATTAGTACTACCTAAGGGAATTCGTGTGTTAGACAATGAAAAAAAGTATTAACACTAGCAAGTAGAACTCTGAAGCTAAGTCTGGCAAAGGGGAAGCAGAAAAGATAAGCTCTTGGCAAAGAAGAGAAAAGGAAACTGACCTTGTTTTCTGAGAACAGGCTGGCAGAGGAAGACAAATCCATTATATCCATGAGCAATGCTGGATGCCTGAAGGGACAGATATGAGTTTGAAAGGATGAAAGACATGGATAGTTGTAAATAGAGAGTATGAGTACTAGAGTCAGGTATGGAGGTTAAAGAAATGGGTACAGAGTAGAAAAGTTTGTCAGTAGGAAGTTGAGGTGGTGCTGAGAGAGATTATAACTCTTTGGGAAAGAAAATTGAACTGCTATAAGGAGCAGGATATAAAGTCTGGTAAGAAGAAACCAAAGAAAACATAAGAGAAGACTAAAGGCTGACAAACAGGAGAGAAGAGATCAGAAAATCAGAAAAAGAAATGTAAGCTAGGTGAAAGCCTGGAAAGCTGAAGAATCCTCAAATCTTGTTACCTGGTGTTAGGCAACAAAATAGTTGTATGGCTCAAAAATAGAAAGAAACTCAAAGAAACTAAAGAAGATATACAACACAGAATTCTAAACAGTTTGGTTAAAAAAAGGCATGCCAGTCTAGTGGAGGGAGGGAATCTTCAGAATATGTTCATTGCTGAAAAAGGCAAAAATAGGAAATACGATGAAGCATTCAATACATTTTCACCAATTTTTTTTATAATCTACCATAGAAATTGCAAAATGGTTCCCAGAAGACACTCTCATATGCTTTTGATCTCATCCAACTCTGTTTATGCAGTATCTATTCTATGCAAGTAACTCTTTATTATCCAAAGGTAATTTTCTAGTTACCTTTCTGTTAATATTACTTTAATATATGAGCCAGAGCACATTATTTATATCTTCTATGAACACTGGAAAAAAAAATTGTCTTATGCATTCTGTGACTTGGAACATGTCCAAAATTAGCTGGACTGAGGTATGAAAGTACCAGAATGATTTATCATTTTCAAAGTGAGATTGAGGCTTTCTGATGTCATTCTTGTGCAAAGCACTGCAGTATTTTCCCATTGCAAAATGAAATGCATCTTTGCAATTGGGATGAAGTGATTTCTAAGAAGCTTAGCTCTTAAGTGCTGCATTTTCAGACTCGAGGAGATATTGGGAATTTTGAAGTGGCTTAAGCAAACATTTCTTAAAGAAATCTGTGTAATGAAAATTGCTGCCTTTCTGTTAATATATAATCATTCAGCCACTTCCATCCATGACAGGAGGACTGCAGTACATGTAAAATACACTCCTAACCATCAGTACCCACTGGAGATCCATGTTGTACGAGATGTTTGAGGCTACACACTTAAAATAGTACCCAGAGACCCTCATCTGGAAAAACGAACTGAGGATCCTTTAAATAGCCAATGATATCTGGAGAGATGAAGACTTGACCAAATCTGAGTGTCTGTGTTCAGGTGGGCTGAGGAGCTCAGCAGTCTGCATTATCAGCAATCACTAGATCTCCACAGTTTGGAGTAGAAGTTTAAATACTATGGCTGATAAGGCAGACAGCTATATTGAGACACCCTGAGAATTTAAAATCTGCAGAAGAATTTGGAGAGTGCCTGACCACATCACAGTACACTTTTTGGGATATTCCAGTGTGTCCTATTGAAGCTATGCTTCAATTGCTGTTTTAAAAAATGGCCTATGAGCATCTCCCATAGGCCGTGTTTTTCATTTTTGTTCATTTTAAGGTAAATTTATTTTAATGTCTTAGATCAGTAATGCACTTTTGGAATGTGCCTCCTGGTTATTCTCATCTACTGTATTTGGATTTGTATTATCAAACTGTCTTAGATTACATAAAACCTGTTTTCTTTTGCATTAAATTTAACCAGAATATAACTGCAGTAAATGTATTTGATGCTTCGTAGCCACAAATGTGAATTTTGTCACCAGACAAGATTGTAGAACTCTGAAATGTGTGCTCACCGCCCACTGTTTCACTCTACAGATTTACCTCTGTAAGTTAGGACTGTACCTTGTGTTGTATCAAAAGAAGCATCACTAGGAGGTCAAGGGAGATGATTTTTCCCCTCTTCTCCACCGTCATGAAACTCCACCTGGAGTACTGCCTCCAGCTCTGGAGCCCCAGCACAAGAAAGACACAAACCTGTTGGAGTGGGTCCAGAGGAGACCTCAAAAGTGCTGAAACATTGGTACAGGAACACAGACATGGTTTCAAGCATTTCTGCTTCTCTCAGTAGCATCAGCTAGAGGTTTATGATGGGAAGATTTATTATAACAAATCTAAAGTGGCATTCAGGTCTCCTTCTGTGTGAAAGAATTTAACCTTCCCGTGATATCTTCCTTTTTTATGCTATTTTTTTGAGTCTATATATGTTGGTCACACAACTCTGAGCATGGTAGTACCTCTGCATACAACTGTGAAAAATTGTATTGAATGCAACTAATCTGTATAATGGTTTATGAACAGGATTAGGCATTAACTGTTCCTGTCTTTTTTACTTCTTCCCTCCTTCCACTGTTTCCTCTGTTTCCTCTGTAGTAATTTTCAATTATTTAATTATCAGTTCCTTCTTTTTAGTTCATCACACTGTGTTGTGGTGGAGACACCCAAGTGATAGCATATATTTCTCTGTATTTCCTTCTATTGCTTGTTATTCCTCTATCTCTCTATAAATCATACATTTCTACTGCAGAAACAAAGACTACAGAGTAATTTTCAGCATAAAGAGACTTTCAGTAAAGACACATGTTTACCATTTTCTTAGCAAAAATTGATTGCATTACTAAAATTAAAACTTAAAATGCAATTTTCACCAACTTATAAAGCACACATTGTCTTTGTTGGAGATAATTTCTGTTGCTGCTACTTCCTACCGGTATCTTTATTTATCTTGAAAAACTGAGCAGTGGGAATCTACTACTAGAGAAAAGCAAAATAAGTTTTCATATTGCAGATTTTCTTTTCTATAAGCTTCCTATTTTTCAAGAAAGAGTGTGCTGGTAGCCTTGCTGAGAACTGTGGTAGCAATTAAAAGCCAAACATATGCTAGTGCTTGTGTGATACACATCACTTATGCTACCTGAGTGTTTTTGCACTTCGTAGACTCACTGTGTCTTCAGGCATTTAGTTCCTGATTCAGCAAAATTATTATTCATACTAAGCATGTAGCATAAAATTAAGTGTATTGACTTTATGAAGACTACTGAATAATAAAGGAAATGTGTGTTGGTCAGGACTCTTGATTCAACAGGCTGAACATATGTGTTGCCATATATTTGTATGACCTTGAACAATTTAAACTTAAATTGCTCGTAAAACAAATGTGAATATTAAAATGCATTCATATTTCTATAAGGAACGGAAATTGCTTCACTACTGCTCAAAGCAGTGTGGTAGCGTTCTCTCTCTTTTATTTATTTATTCTTTTTCCCCTCCATTAATCTTTAGTACAAATTACTTGTGTTGTCAGGTGGGCACCTAAGTTGCAGGCTCTATTTGACTTGAATTTTTCCTACTTCACACCCACTTGGACAGCACTTTCATTACAAGATTATGGAAAACATTGGGATTCTTAAACCTGCACAGGAAAAGTAAGATTCATAATTCTAATTCCCAGATCTTACTCAGAAATGCAGCTGATTTATGGCTAAGTCCTCATCAGGAATGATGATTTTAGAAATGCAGCCAAGTCTCATATCACAGACTTTGTGGTTCCACTCAAAAATTGTGAGTGATGACAATTTCCAACCCTAAAAGAGCACTATGAGGACAACTATATTAAAATGGGTTATTCATAGATCCCATCATAGTTGAAGGGTATAAATATCTTAAAAAATATGTGTATTTGAGTGCTAATATAAATGTAAACTTTAATACTAATGTAAAGGGACTGTAAATGTATCAGATCCAAATATAGTGTCTTACCTCCAGTTTATGTTTAGACTGGCCAGAACTGCAGAAGATATAATGAAATCAAGGTATGAGGTCTGTAGAGCCATGATACGTACTTTTGTGCCACTGATTTACAGGGGAAGAATAGCAGATGAAATGAAAATGTCATTCAGAATCTGGAGAAAAAAAAAAGGTTTGTTAACATCTTTTTTTTTTTTTTTTTTTTTTTTTTTTAATACCACTATTTGTCATTGAATGCTTGGTTTGAAACCTGAAAGGGTGATTCACTACAGAACACCTTAGTTTTTGTGATAATAGAGTTCATTGATACACTGGGAAAAGACTTTGATCTTGATCACTTAAAATGTTATCCATAGACTTCATGTCAGTGTGAAGTCGAGCATCTTATTGGTTAAGGTAGATTTGCTGCAGGTACTTTTTGGGCTCTATGTCTAAGGTGGGGTAAAAGCTGCTCAAAGAAGAATAATAAATAGATTTGTCAACTGCAATACTATAGATTCAGTGAAGTACACTGGGCTCCCTGGGCCTCGGTTCTGTCCTTTTGACTGTCCTCGTGCAGTTTTCCCATTTGCAAAACAAAGGGAGTATCTCCTCTGTTGCTGTGTAAAGCACTTTCCAGAGAAACGAAGCAAAATTTTGCAAAACGTAGACATTACCAATTAGCCAGTCTCCCTTACCCTTAGCCACATGATGGTCATAGATCATGAAAACTTTTCAACAAGCAGCTCTGTAGTCAGAATTGTACTTTGCTTATTAACATGCATACCTCTGCCAAACTTCTCTCATTTGCATTATATAAACCGTTTTTCACAGCTTATTTCCCCTTATTCAAACAAACAATGACCTTTGTAACAATAAAATGTATTAGCAGGAGAAAAGTTATTTTTTTGACAGAAAAGACCAATTTTTTTACAAGTGTGTGACCAATGTTTTTTCTCCCTTAATTCCTCATGCATAGGTTATGCTGTTTTCATTCTCAGCAATAGTTTTCTCCTCTTTCAAAAGATGACAAAATTAGGTCTTTCTATGCATATTTCAGACTTTTTAGGATGTATAGTCACATATGAAACACCGGATTTTATGTAGATAGGCTTAGCAACATTTCCATACTGATGTAAACTTCGAGAAAGAAGTGCATTTGTTTGTGTTTGTCTCAAACCATTTGTATTGAGAATAACAGCTCACAATTAATTTCCAGGAGGAGCCTTGCTCCTTTTGTAGCCAGATAAACAAGTTCAAAGTGAGTGTTAAAAAAAATCCTTCCTTGCTTTCATAGACATGGTAAGGAATCAGAAATTCAGGGCCAAGCCTATTAAAAATGTCTTTCTTTAATTTTATCTTTATATTTTTAATAGAGGTGATAAGATTTGATGTTTGAGTGATTAAATTGGTGGATATCCCTCAGTTCTGTAATTCCGTTCCAGTAAAAAACTTTCCTTTTTTTTTTTTTTCCAATAGAAATGAACTTAAGTTTTATGTTAGAAGAAACAAACAATTTCCAAGTAAAGAAATAACTGAACACTCATCTCTTCATAAAATAACTTATTATTGGTATTTTCTGTAAATATAGCTTCTGTTTCTTATATTCTTTCTCAAGGAGGAACCCCATGCCTGGAAAAAACAATCCCAACCTAACTAATTGAATTTAAGTAAGGGACTTTAGCGGGAGGAGCTGAAACGTTTGCAGCTTTCCTGGAAGCTCAAAGCTAAATTTTCCCTTCTTAGGTTTATATTTTTATTATAGCAACTGCATTTAAATATACACATTAATTTGATTATATGACTGGTTTTTTTGACTATGAGAATGTGGGACTGACATTAGTGATTTATGTCATCATGCAGTTGTGCATTTTGTAGATCCACAATCACAAATCATCTGTCACTGATGACCTGAATTTTTTTCTAAAAGGTGTTGCGAATAAGGTGAAAACCATTTGTCATAAGCTGTGTATTTTGATCAAGCTAAGCTTTCCTGAAAGTGTAGAAGTGAGTTATTTGAAATATGCCCATGGATAATTTGTTTGGCAGCAATTTCAATGCACTCATAGCTTTAATATAAATTTAAAATGAGATTTGGTAAACATATTGAGGTCTTAAGAAAATTAATGCATTTTTTTGGAGATAATTCTGCTTTCCTAAATAGATCATCATTTGTTGGGAAGTAAAGAAGAAATTGGTATTGCACTTTTCTCCTTGCTTTTCTCAAGTACCATATATTCTAAAAAAATTATAGCAATGTAGCATGCAAGTACATGATGGGATGTTGTGACTAGACCAGATACTTCCTCACTCATGTGGAGGAAAACATAAAAGAAAGCTGAAGAAAATACTTCCAAGCATCTCACTAATTCTTCTTTTGAAATTTTGCTATTGGCAACGTTTTAATTTTCCCAAAGTAAGCAACTGTGAAAATCAGCATAAATGGATGCTCACTAAATGGTTAAATAAAGTCACAAAGCTCTGAATTATTGAGTAGTGTAATAATGTATTGCCATCTAAATCTAAATGTCTTTTAATTGGAGATTGACCCTGTTTTGAGCTGGGATTTGGGCAATTTGACTACCAGAATCCCATGCTAACTTGAATTAATCTACTAAAAATAAAAAAAAAAAAGACCTAAAATATAGTATCTTGAAAAGATGGTTTTTCTTTTTGCCTTTTTTTTCCAATGTGCAACTAACAGTTTTTTAGCTATGGAATCTAAATGAGGCTTGACAAGTGGTAAGACAGTTGTTCCTTTAACAGAAGCAACAGGCACAATACTTTCTTCAATTCTACATCCTTTTAAGAAAATAGGCCTACTTTAATCTGCTTCTGTTTTCACTAGTGACAGGTGTGTTTTTAACATGAGTAGCTGCCACTACTGCTCCACATGTGTGAAATCCTGTAGGAAATAAAACCCAACATATTTTGCAAGTTGGATATAATAATTGTCATTCTAGATTTTCCACAATATCTAGGATTATTTTACTGAGTCAAGCCATATGTGTTCCAGCCTGGTATTTGCAGGCAGATCTCTTGCAAACTGTGGAAGATTAACATATTTTCTAATTGGAGTGAATTAACTGATAGAGCCAACATAAAAGTTCCCTAAAAGGGGTTACACCTATTTAGCTGAATCTGTTTCAATATTACTTCTAGCTGTGGGATTTAACTGGCATAAATTTTTTAAATTAAACTATGGTGTATGTCCCATTATAGACATTCTCAAAGACATTTTGTGAATATATTAAACTGATATGTAATCAGCTTAGGCTACACTGAAAAAACCTGGTTTCAGTGAAAATTTTTCACTCCCTGTAATTCATATTACTGTAATTCAATATATAAATAATGACCAAAAAAAGTGGGGAAACGTTGTATACTTCATGGATAATAAAAGACTAGAAGTGTAACTGAAAACTTCCTGGCAATTACCTCTAATAGAGAAAGTCTATGCAAAGCCTATGCTAAAATATGATGTAAAAAAAGGCAGCTATATTTTTTTCTGTGTTCATAAACTATAATAGTAAATAGTAAATAGGAAAATAATCTGAGCCCTCGCGATCAAATGACAAGACTATGCGTTCACTGTAAATGAACAATATACACATATAGGCTTTTGTACTTAACTTTAGAAATGAATTATTAGATTCTGTAGTGGTTTGACCCTGGCAGGATGCCAGGTGCCCAGTAAAGCTACTTTATCATTCCCCTTCACAACTGGACAGGGAAGAGAAAATATTGCAAAAGGCTTACAAGTTGAAAGAAGGGCAGGAAGAGATCACTCAGCAATTGCCATCATGGCCAAACCTTGACTGAGGGAAAATAATTAAATTTATTACCAATCAAAATCAAGAGTGGGATAATAAGAAGTAGAACCATCTTAAAAAACACCTTTCCTCTACCCCTTCCTCCTTCCTGGTTTTAACTTTATTGTCAATTTTCTACCTCCTCCCTCCCAGCTGCACAGGGAATGAAGGTTACAGTCTCTTCATCACGTACAGTTTCTGCTTCCTCCTCAGGGAGAAGAGTCCTTCCCCTGCTCCAGCATGGGTCCCCTCCTATGGGAGACGATCCTCCTTGAAATTCTCCAACTTAAGTCCTTCCCATGGGCTACAGTTCATCATGAACTGCTCCAGCATGGGTCCTTTCCTATGGAGTGCAGCCCTTCAGGAGCAAGCTGCTTCCATGTGGACTCGTTTCATTTTCTTAAATATGTTAACTCTGAGACATTACTACCATCACTGATTGGCTTGGCCTTGGTCAGTGGTGAGTCTGTCTTGGAGTCAGCTGCCATGGGTTCTGTTGTACATCAGGGAATTTTCTGGCAGCTTCTCAGAGAATCTACCCCTGTAGACCCCTCATTACCAAAACCTGGCCACTCAAACACAGTTCAGAGATTCAGAGAACTCAGATTCCAAGGCACAACTTCAAAAATAAGAGCAATGACTACAGAGTTCTAAAAAACCATGTTCCCATACTTCTCCTCATTTGTTTAATAAATCAAATATGGTTCTGAAGAATGAGAGATGCTGTGGCATTGGGTGGGTTGAGGAAAGCAAACACAAGATCAAATGTCCATCCCGTGCAAGAACTGAAAGCTAAAGGCAGCTTGCAGGTGTAGCACAGACCCTAATAGAGATTCTGTGGATATTTTAAACTTGAGGGGTCTTATTTTAGTCCTAAATGAACTTAAGAGCAACTTTCCAGCCAAGCGACACTTTGGGACCAGCATAATAGTGAGCTTTACTGGAAAGAAATTTATTTCAATAAAAGTATTCAGCACCAAAGTTATCTAGCAAGATGACTAATTGCACAAAGAATAATCAGATGGAATAGTGTTCCAGAAAAACCTTAACATTCCAGATAAATAATATTGTATAAATATAGCCTCAAATTTAATTTCCTCAAAATATTACTCTCCCCTTTACTATTCAGTGTCTTTGAGGAAGACAAAATTGTTTTTCTGCTTTCTGAAATGATCCACACCTGAATCAAAAGCACAGCTTGTAAATAAAAAGTTTCAATCCTCAATGCTAACTCCAGATTCACAGTAATGAATTTTAATTTTTTTTCTGATTACCAATTTCCTATTTATCCAGTGGTGATCAGTCTCCTCAGGACCATTTACAGGATTACCTTTGTTGCTCTAATCTCTGTGAATTTTCACATTCACTTTAAAAGTGCACGTGTTTATTGAATCATGAGAAGATAGGGGCTGTGGGGTTTTTTGACGAAGTTGATGAAAGTAGTTTAATGTTCTAGTGATTTCTCTTGATTTTCGCTAATATTTCTGCTGCATATTAGTATAAAGCAATCATCCCATTTCACGGGGCCAATCCACATTTTGAATGAGCCTAAATATTTGATACTTTTGATCAGACTTTAACACATATCCTTCTTATCTGAAAATTCTGTTAAAAACATTATTGGGATTATAAGCAGAGCTTTAATTTGTACAGCCCATGGCTGTCTGTGTCATAAATATGCACATCTCTTCCTCAGCAAGACTTTTCTAAGCACATTTCATGGCACTTTTCATATGCACTGGATTTGATTTGTTTTAGGGCATAATATAAATTCTTGCTGTGATGCAGGATAAAAAAACTCCTTAGAAAATGGCTTAGTTACAAGGCTGCACTCATCTGACAGAGCCCTAAGTTTTATTAACAATCCAAATAACTTGTTATCGTTGTTTTTGCACTCATTTGGTTCTGAGTATTGTATCTACCTTTCTTGAAATATCTTTGAGTCTATACGTTTGCCCTCAGTTAGTGGTGTGAATTCCTTCAGCACATAATGATAGTGTTTCACATTCCAAGCCATGAGCCCGTGCTACCTGCCACAGAATACAAATGTGCACAAGGTGGTAGTTTCATTATCTTGGGGTCAGTAGAATTTCAAGAGCTCTGAAATTACCTCTATCAGTGATGCAAGTGTCAACTTAGTTTTAATAAATCTTTGGAAATAGCCATGAGTTACTTCTAGGACATCTTCCCATTTCCGGAAATACATCATTCAACTGCCAAACCCGCTATCAGTTTGTAGCAAATAGAATTTCATCCATTAAATGCAAAGTCTCACTTCAGCTTCTGCATGCCATCACTCTCTGATAGCTAAAAGTGTGATTAACCTGGAGTTTAGCTGATATCAAGCCACAAGTACGCTATTCCACTTTACCTGGAACAAGGTCTTGAAATATTGTATTTTCTGCAACATATGCATAAGGAATGTCATATTTACCATACTTCTGATTATTCCACAGTACGAGCTCTCAATGCCATCATGTTGTGTAAGGAGAAGTTGACAGTTTCCATTTATTCATTCTTTTGGCTTTAAAAAGCTGAACAAAAGCATCAAATCACATAATAAAAAAAGAAAATCCAGACTTCCATTAGGAGGAGAATCAAAATATAGCAGAACATCTTGTTTGCTGATAATAAACTAATATTGTATTATGTATTCAGGCAAAAATCCAGCTGAAGTTAATGGGACAGCTGTGGTATTTTACTCAGCACTGTCTTAAAATAACAAATTCTTTTTATTCCTGGTAGCTGCACTAATTAATCCTGACAACAGCTCAAGTGAAAAAAAATATTAGTGTACTCTTTTTGAAAATGCAAAGCTGGTATGTGTGGATATTAGGTGGTTTCCTAAAGTGGTAGAGACAATAGAAATGAAATGAAATGAAATGAAATGAAATGAAATAAAATAAAATAAAATAAAATAAAATAAAATAAAATAAAATAAAATAAAATAAATCAAATTCGGGATGCAAAACAAAAAATGAAAAGAACAGAACTTAACCCTGATTGTTACATGGCAACCACCGGAGTATTTTATAATCCTGATATATCAATCTGATGGAAGTCCAGACATATTTCTATTAACTTTAATGAATCTTTTAAATGTGAAATTTCTTTTTTTTTTTTTTCCAAAAGGCAGTCTTTTGGCCTGTTTATAAGTTCTTGAAAAGTGAGTGTAAGCCTAAAATAGTACAATCGTTTAAACATATCAGGTCTACATATAAACAAAATTAGTTTCTATTTTTCCTTATTGTAACTTAGGTACTGTTCAGGTTCACTTTTCTGTTTGGCAAAGGTTTCAATGGCTATTATGTGCTTTACATATTTCCCAAACATTTTTCTAACTTCTGTTGAATAATTAATGGTCAAGGATATGGGGATCTCTGGAAGTCATGCAATCTCACTTCCCTTTAAGTGGGAGTATTACTTGCAATAGATTATAGCAGCTGTGGTTTTTTCAGTCAAATCTTGAAAAACCCTCAGGATGGATATTCAACCGTCTCCTCTGGTATTATCTCACAAGAATTCATGTGAAACTGAGGCAATAAATGTCTTTATAGAAAATCAAAACTTTTCACAACATACACTATTTTCAGTGATTTTATGCAAAGTATTTTGCAACTAGAGAGACAGAAAAAAAATTGTATACTTTGTTAATTTTTTTGCTGGAACATTGTTTAAAATTAGTGAACTTCTTTTAACTTTGATTCTTGACATTAAATACTATTAGCAACTGTCTTGGTTTGAAACAGCAACTACCAGAGATATATATATAACCATTAATGTTAACAATAATATTGTTTCTCATTTTACTTACTATGTACTTGCTAATTACTATTTTTAAGGTTTTTTCTTTATGCTAGCTCTAAATTTAAATTAGCATAAATATTATATGTGAGAATTGGTTTTTTTCAGGGCAAAATCTCAGTTTGGAACAAACAGAAGGGTACTTAAGTTGTCAGATATTCCACGTTACCTTGTAAAGCTCTGCATATCTTTGTTTTACCTTCATCCTTATCTTGCCATTCTTACAGATTGTGCCCTGGTGTATGTCAGGTTTATTTTCCTTCCCTTTTTTCTTTCAGATGACTGCAATGTGTTAAACACCTCTAAAGAATAATTACTGTCCTTTTAAAAAGAGCCAGCTTCTAGCTTCATGAATTAGGTTAAACTTTCTGCATGATTTCAGTGTTTTCTTATATGAAAGTGCCCTTTTCTTCACAACAAAAAGCATTAATAAACTTTTTACTGTATTTCTCTAGCATAATTTAATTACTTAGCCACAATACCACTATTTTTATTGCTACTAGACTGTCTAAAGTCACAAAGGGCAGACTGCAGACTGCATGTGGTCTATGAAAAATTTTAAGCAGCTTGCAAAATGACTTCTCAGTTGTGGTCCCTTTTGGCCAGAACCAGTTGATTGTTAATGTTGTGATAATTAGAGGACCCTTTTCAGCTCAGCTGCAATGCACAGCTGTTCAGGTCCAAAAGCTGCAGGAGCTGCCAATCACTCTGAGCCTGAGACTGTCCCTTGTCAGGGGATTTGTCAGATGGTGAAAGACCCCGCTTCACACACCACAACACACCCTTCCGCCCTTCCAGTTCAACTTACAAAGTGGCCAAAGGCTCTTGAAATTACTATTTCAGCAGAGCAAACCTTCTGGAGTCATAGCTGAATAAAATTTAAACTCTAGGGACACCAAAGTGAATGTACTCGTGGTAATAAGGGTATGGAGAATTACAATTATGAGATACTCAAAACCTAAACAGCTAGGGGAAAAAAAAACCCCACAAAGAACCCAAAAGGAATTACTGAAGCTGAAGTACATAAACTACTCAAATTATGTGAAGTTAGTTGTTTTTGTAGATATTTTGTCATATTAAATATTAGGTTTTGGTAACGCATTGTAAAATTGAAACAATTACATATGTTTGAAGTTAATGGTTAGGAATTCTAATGTAGTGAGGTTTTATTTAATTACTTTTAAAAGAAAACTTACCTGTTTTCTGAAGACATTATAAAGTAATTATAAATATTACCTGGTGAAAGGTAAAGATACTGCCAAATTTAGAAATCTTCTTCCCTATTTGTTTTAACTGGCAGAAGAGTTCTATACAGTGTAATAAGCTAGCTGTGCTTTTAAATAGGGCTTGAATGTGTGTGAGTCCCTGACATGAACTACTATAACATATACAGATTTATATTTTTGACCTTTACTTTAAATTACTGACTATCAAGAACAGCAATAGCGAAATATTAGTATCTTTCTATTTCATTAACTGGAAAATACAGGAGGTCTATGCTGAGAGTAAAATAATATATCTATGTATTCTAAAAAATGGCAAAAATAAGACTAGGAGGATTTTTGTATGAATGTCAATATCCTAGTTGAAAGACTGTCTTGTTCAAATCCTGCTGGCTCACTGCCTCTTTCCTCCTCACACTCTTCCCCTGCTGCAATGTGCAGTCCCTCCAACAGAACACTCCCTGAACTTCTCCAATCTGGGTCCTTCCCCCTGACTTCAGTTCTTCATTAACTCCCCTGGAGTGGGTCCCTTCCATGGGGCACAGTCCTTCAGGAACTCCAGCATGGGTCGCCCTTGGGGGTCACAAATCCTGGCAGTGAGCCAGCTCCAGTATGGGCTTCTCTCTCCATGGACCTGCAGGTCCTGCCAAGGGCCAGCACCAGTGTGGGCTTCCCACATGGTCACATCTTCCTTCAGAGCACATCCACCTGCTCCTGTGAGGTGTTTTTCATGGACTGTGAGATGGATACCTATTCTATTGTGGACCTTCACTGGCTGCAGGGGACAGCCTGCCTCACCATGGGCTGCAGGGGAATCTGCTCCAGTGCCTGGAGCATCTCCTCCCCCTCTTTCTTTGTGGACCTGGGCATCTGCAGAATTGTTACATATATTTTAAATCCTCTCTCCTGCTGCTGTTGCACAACATGTTTTTCCCCGTAAATCTGTTATCCCAGAGATGCTACCACCATCACTGATGGGCTCAGCTTTCACAACTGGGGAGGAACAACCACAATGAATGAATATATTTTGTGGGATGCCTGGCTGGAAAATAACTCTGCAAGAAAGGTCCTGGCAGTGCTGGTGAACATAGACGAGCAAACTGATCATGAGCCAGCAGAGTGTTTGTGATACAAAGAAGGCAAATGATAAGCTAAGCTGCATTCGGGGTGTAGCCAGCTGGTGAAGGGAAATGATCCTTCCCCTTTGCTCAGCTCTAGTGAGACCATACTGGGAGTACTGTGTCTGGCTCTGGGCTCTCCAGTACAAGACAGACATGAGAATATTAAGCACAGTCCAGCAAAGGGCCGTGAAAAAGATGGAGAGGCTGGAGTATGCCTTGTAGGTCAAAAGGTTGAGAGACTGTCCAGCCTAGAGCAGAGAAGGCTTAGAGGCAGTTTATCAGTGCATATAAATGCCTGAAGGGAAGGTCTAAAGAAGACAGAGCTCAGGTCTTTTCAAATGTATCTGGTATCTGTATCAGGACCAGAGTCAATGGGCACAAACTGCAACACAGGAGGTTCACCCATAACATTAGAAAAAATTTCTGTAGAGACCCCTTCCATCATCAAATGTTGTTTTATTTTGTGATTCATCCTTTGCACCTAAATAAACAAGCCTAAGTATCCTGAATAGGTTAGGCAACTATGTGATCAGGATACAAAGCCTGCTTCCTTTAATAACCTCACTTTCTAATCAGTCAATTTTGTAATCTTTATGGTCAGGTGAAATTATACCCAGTTATGAATGCCTAATATGAAGAGTATGGAGATAATTAGCTCAGATTCTCCATTATTTTGTCTCTATATATTTTAATTAAAAGCACTTACACTGCTTACACATTTTCCATGTGAATAACAACAATAGAACTGAGTTTATTATCTGTCAATAATTTGTTGTCTGCCCAACGGTTCGTGTTTTCTATATCATAATAAATTTGTTATTATATTGTTATACTTCCATTGCAATTGTAGGAGAGATTTCAGATTTTTTATGGGATACTGGGAGTATGTGAGTTATCCTTGCTTCCAGAGCAGCTAGCACACTAGTCATTACATCATAGACTTTAAAGCACAGTATTGTGCTTTAGAAATACAGAAGTGTATTGTGAAGCCTGGGTTTAAGCTGGTGGCAAGACAGTTTCATCTCTGAGGGTCCCAGAACTAGTTAAAAGTAACTGAGGTGTGCTTAACCCTGTTTCACATTCATGTCTCTGACTGCTATATAGCTGTGCCCAGAGAGACTTATGGACCAGTCTGTATAATCTGTACCATCTACAGTAATTTCCACATGCAGTTCAGCAAATTATTTTCTGTATTTACAGACATTTATTATTTTATGCTTGTTGTCTCTGCATTTCTGTCTCTTGATTTGCTGAAAATCCATGAAAATTGCATGAAAAAATTATAGCGGCTGTGTTGTGAAGTAAAGTTTAAAAGGTGCTTTAGTATGGTCATCTGCTTGTTTTATATAAATGTATATTATGTTCCTGAAATCACTTTAATTCTGATGAAGAATTTTGATATTTTTTCTCAGCTATTTAGTAGACAATCAAACCAACAAAGAAACTAAGAAACACCTATTGCAGAGAGCCAAATAGCTTTAAATATGAAGAATTTAATCCTGATAGAATAAGTTAATATATGTGAATAGACTATCTGCTTTAGGGTTACTAAATTCTAAATAATCTCTTTGGCAAATAGATCTCAAATGAAGTACAAACCAAGAGAGCTACTGCAGTAGCAGAAAAGCATTCTTTGGGGCTTGTAAAGTCTGCAAGTTCTAGCAGATCCCATCTGCCAGACAAATGCAACAAATACATTTGTCATATCCGACAAGTATAAATCTTCAAGTGAAGCACACCTTTAATTTGCTGCTGAGCAACAACAGAGTGTTGCGCAGGAAATTTCATGATAGCTTGAATTTCAAATTGACATTAAGGTTGGAAAGATTTTAGTGTCTCAAAGATATTTCTTTAGGGGAGAATTTATGCTCTGAAATACAGACTACTGTGTGATTTAATGCTGATTGTCTAACCTTGTGATGTGACTGGCAGAGTGGGATGGGAGTGCCATAATTTTCAGGCACTACAGAAGGCATGGTGCTATCCAAATCCCAATGGAGCTCCACTGAATTGATGAAATGACCAGGAAGGCCTAATTAAAGCTGCTCAGCTCAAAGGTATTGATGTATTACATCTATTGTGGTTTCGTTCAATAGGTCTACCCTATGAATGCTGGCATGCCTGTAAAGTAAACTAAACAAATAGCATAAATAATGCTGCAAGGTAAAGAGACACCCATGGAATCAGAGCTGAGTCATGCAGAATTCAATAGGCTGCCCTTTGAGCTTATTTTCATACAATATTATATTAAAAAAATATTGTTTATATCTTATCAAGTGAGAAAAGAGACAGGCTCTAGTACTTAAAATGGCTATGTATTTAGCAAGCATATATTTAACTGTGTTATTCAAAAATATAATTCCTGAATATTAAGAGGTTCTTCAGAGATTGCTTCCCTCTCTATGACTGAAATATCTCTGAATAGTATATCCATTATAATGAACAGGAGTTCTAGCTGTAAGGAGTTTCATTTACGTCTGAGTTCTTTGGACAATATTTTGTTAAAATCTGGTAATTTTTTTAACTATTTCAACAGGAACACATAACTTCAAACTTATTTATATTTTGGCTGCACAGTTTTAGCTGAAAACTGATGGAGAATATAATTGGGCATATTCTGCTGGGAGGTAGTGAATTTGACAAAATATATAGAATGAGAAAGACCAATATTATTCACAAAGTGGGACTGAATTTGTTTGCTTGTCTTTGTCTACAAGAAGTTAGATAAGCTTCATCAAGACTTATAAAATATCAAACTTTACTTAGATTTATAGAAATGTTAAAACACTTCTGCTTGCTTGTTTAATAAGTATGTGAGTTTTTTTCTTCTTTATAATTTGACAATAAATGGAAAATGATAACTATTATAAAAATACCTAGCCTGGAAATGAGCCCTTTCATTTCAAATAGACCAGAATATCTGTGACATCTTCAGGCTTAATTTTTGTACTTGTTAAGCTAAAAACTTTACATATGAAAGTTTTTCTTCAACCTAATCAACTTCAACCTTTTCTTGCCTTTTTTTGCCTTTTTTTAGTGTAAAACTGAAAAATTCATGATTTCCCTAGCTCTTCTGTAAAGTGTATTAAACAATTCTAGGTCTTAATGTCTACAGGTAACCTGGGTGAATTTATAAGTCCCTTTTAAAGATAAGATGCATAAATATACCTGACAGGAAATTTAAACCAAAAATTAATAGAAGGTAGGATAGTTTTTTTTGAATTTTAAACCAAAAATTAATAGAAGGTAGGATAGTTTTTTTCTCTTCACATGGATTTCTTCTTTCAAAGAGGGATTGAGTGCACTCTCAGACAGTTTGCTGATGACATCGAGCTGGGCAGGAGTGTTGATCTGCTGTGGGGTAGGAAGGCTCTGCAGAAGGAACTGGATAGGCTGGATCAGTGGGTTGAGGCCAATTGGTATGAGAATAAACAACACAAAGTGCTGGGTCCTGCCCTTGGGTCACAACAACCATGTGCAACACTACAGGCTGGAGGAGGAATGGATTCCCAGTGGAAAAGGACCTGGTGATGCTGGTTGACAGATGTTGAACATGAGCCAGCTGTGCCCAGGAGGTTAAGGAGGCCAATGGCATCCTGGCTTGTGTCACAAGCAGTGTGGCCAGGAGGATGAAGGTCTGACAAGAAAGACACCAATTCTGCTGTTGGACACAAAACAGATAAACAGGATTTCTGAAAGTACAGGCTAATAAGAGACTTATCTAAAGCAGGCCTATAGAATACTTAAGGAAAATTTTTAATGACTGTACTGAAAGAGACTTTGGAATGATACTGAATAGTCATGCCCTTTGGCAGATACTGCTATATATGCTCACTATGTGCTAGAGCTGTATATTTTTCTAAGATAAGACATTTCTTGTGTCTTCAGTTTTAAGCAGAAGAGCTGCTCCAAGCCTACATGGAGAAACATACTCTCACTCAAATGGAAAATAATTTTTTTTTTTAGAATGACAGATCTACACCTATTTAAAAGCCATTAGGAACAAAAAGACCTTCTCAAATTTTGGTGGCCACCAGCACTTTTTAAAGATTTTAGTATGCATTCATAGGCATGGCAAAGACTTTTATAAGGGGCTAGGAATTTTGAGTTCCTAAACATATGAGTACCCAAGCAAACATATTTAAAGGAACTGTTTTTCAGTTGGGAATGCTTAGAATATTTCTGGACAAAGGGCTCCTTAAAATCACCTCAAATGGGTACTGAATGAATACAATACTTCCTTTCTAAAGAGCTTACATTTTCAGTTTGTTAGGTCTCTCTTGCCCCCCATTTCTTTTCTCCTTTTTCTCTCCCTTTACCTTGGCAGTATTAGTAGCAAACATTATTCCATTACTGCAGTATTCAGTGAGAATCTCCATCTCTGAGTCCCATCTATGTTATGAATGGAAATAATACCTCACTTTTTTTCAAAATTATTCTAAAAAAAAATCTCTCATTGACACAACTTGATGGATCAGTTCTTCATGCAGCTGCTCATGTAGAAATGTGCTTATAGCACATTCTGTTTTGCAGAGTTTCCTAAATGGCTCAGTAAGGGTCAGGATTCTTAGAATTACACACATAATTATTAATAAAACTGATTAGCAATTTTTCAGTTCTGTTAGCAGAATGTTATAATTGTATTTGTATCAATATTCAAGCTGTGCCAGTTTTTAACAATCTTTCCTCCAGCTGAGATCACAGAAAATGATGCACAACCTCAAGCTAGCATATTTTTCATCTCAATATCAAGTACAATGACACTACAGTACACACTAACATAAAATTACTCAATAAAATTTTGAAAGGTACCATCTGCCTTTCCTTTAAACCTTTCAAGACGTACTGGTACAGTAGTGTGGCAGGGAAGGAAGAGGAAAGAGAAGGCAGAACTAGAATTTAATTTTATTCAAAACAGGTTTTTTCAAATTTCAGTCAGAGGGCTTTCATGCTCTAGCCTTGTCTAAAAAAGCCACTCACCGCATGACCCAAATTTAATTCAACCAATTCATTTAAGCTCTAATCAATATGTCACTTGGAGGTGTTATACTGTGATGTTGTTTATATATTCAGTTTGAACTATTTTTCACTTCCATGCAATAATGCTTCAAAAATAGGGCTGTTTACGAACATCATAGCTGTCACTTGTCATGGAAATATTGCTTCTAAACTGCGGCCAATTAGATTAATATTTACGTTTATTCACACTTATTAGAGCCTCAGAAAACTAGCTAGAAAGTTTTTTCCTTGTGTGTTTCTCCTTCACAAAACATGAGTCAGAAGGTCACTCGTATTGCCCGTTTGCTCAGCTCATTCCCTAAGGACTCCCTTCAAAACAGGGAAATAAAACTCTACTCTATCATGCAGAATAAACCCCCAATGTACCATGTAAAAGTCTGATAGGAATGTCTTTCAAATAACCACAGCTGTACAGACAGTGTCCACTTTATATTGACAGTGATTTGGTGATGATCACAGAACAAGAATTAACCTTGCTTTGACAATGTTGTTTTGTTGTTTTTTTTCTTATTTGCATTTCAGGTCAGCAACTGAATGATACCTGTCAAACTTTATATGATCACATCTGAGTAAATAATGATTTCTGCATGCCAGGCTTTGTTTGACAGTACTTATATCTGAGAAATGCCAGCAGCAAAAACCCCATTAACTGCTTCCACCCACTGTTCTTATATAATTCTCTGTATCTTTGCTCTCCGGGCTGATGGGGAGCAGCAGGGACACAAGCCATTTGTTACAGGCTTCACATTGCTGTGGGTTAGAGTCTGCTCAGTCACACCACATGGCACAAAGTAAACCTAAGATATTAGAACATGCAATGGTCTCATCTTTGCTTAACAAATATAAAGTGACACCATGGCAATTTTTTTATTTATTGAAAGAGGCAGCCACTTCTGCACAATGCAAAACTGAAGTAAAAAAGTAAATTTAAAAAAACCACCAAGCTCTCACCTCTAAGTTTTCAACAGCTGTACTATAGATTTTTCCTATATTATAAAGATGCTTCGTGCTAGAATAATGATGGGAAATTACTGGTTGCCTAGTCATGAGTGCTTCCATAAGTCTCAATTTCATTAACAGGCAGTGTGTGCCTCTGGCTTACAGTAAATCCATGTGGGGAAGAATTACATCCCTGTCACATTGGTACACAAAAGAACTTAGAGAATACATGTAAACTGCCAATAATTCCTCAAGAGGTTCAGGTGACTTACTGAAATACTTAACACTAACTCTTACAATGCGTATTTATTTCTTCCTTTAAAATCTCATTCCCCACAGCAAATACATTTAGACATATTAGTAAGTGGCCAAAACCAGAACTGTTTATTCTACCAACTAATCCTATGGATTTTACTGCAGTGGGATTCAGCCCTGTGCCATCTACGATTAACGTTAGCCTCTGCAAAATAAAGTCCCCAGTTACCAAAGCTAATCAAAGTATAACCTTTTTCAGATTTTTTCTTCAGTCTCAAATCATCAAAAGCAAATATTAAGATAGATGAAATGATTACAACTATCTTAGAACAAGGTAGGTGAATCTGAGTTTCATGTAACTTTATATAAATGAAGTTTTGGTCCATTTAATTTATCTTTACAAAACTTCTCATTGCACTGAACAATGCTTGAGTCCAGAGTCAATGTCATTGAAAACAATGGTATAGATTGGTGTTTGGACTTTGATCTTTTTCAGATAAAGATTTGTTTGATATTTATTAATAAATATTTTTGTGTAAAATAGGATTTTATGGATCAGATGTTTTCTACTCACTGAAATGCATTAGTGAGAATGGCATAATAGACTCCAGAGATTTATTTGGTTATCTGAATACAAGGATACTACACTTTGAAACACCCTTAACTCTCCCTTCAGATCACCAGCTGCTACTCCAAGAATTCAGAAATCGCAATGCCAGCCTTATATAGGTGCCTTATACCTATATACATCTTGTGTCTTAGTCTTCTGCATTTCTCAGATGCCTCATCACATCTCAGCTCAATATCCCTGTGTTTTAGTGCATGATTCAAGTCATATTTCCTTTGCTTATGCTGGGAATTTACATACACAGCTCACATGTTGATACATAAAATGCACATTAATTTGGCTCTAAGCCATATTCATCTGTACTGTAAAAAGGTATCCTTGTAGAGATTGTGGTGAAGAGTTGTAATTCTGGGTGAAGGAAGAAATACTGCCTTAACTCCCCAGCAGGAACTGTGGTTTTCAATCCAACTCAATCAAGCTTGTGTAGTTTCATTTGTATAAGTGTTGTGTTTTAGGAATGGTATTTCCAAATGTAGTATTCCAACTGAAACATTCCAAACTGTGCTCCACTCACTTGATCCCTCCTGTTATTAATAAAAGAGTGCAGAAGAGAGGTGAATGATTCGCATCTGAATGCTCACCATGTGGAAGCTGGCAATACTCCAACATCTCCACCACACTCCCCAACCAGAAGGCACTACTTTCCCCAACCCATGTGCACGATGTCAGATGGTATAGAATAGCTTCAGGGTTCTAGCCATGCTTCTCCTTATATTGCAAAAATTCATCCTGGTCAAACCAGGACAGTCACACAGCACTAATTCTTACCTTGTCTAAAATTATTTGGGCCTTGATTTAGCAGAATATATAATGTCTTGGTTAATATTTGTCCTGGTTTCATCTTCTTCTTAGTAGCTGTAACAGTGGTTGAAGACTAATGTTAAAAACCCACTGATATTTTAGTTGTTTCTACGTAGTGCTGACTTCAAGTCAAGAACTTTTAAGATTCCCATGCTCTGCCAACAAGCAGGTGCACAAGATGCTGATAGGGAGCAAACCTGGGACAGGTGACTGAAACTGGCCAGAAGAATATTATATTCCATGCCATAGACTGTCACGTTCAGTGTATAGACTGGGGGAAGTTAGTTGTGAGGAATTGATCTCTGCTCAGAGACAGACTATGCATTGATCAAGGAGTGGTGAGCAAATGTACTCTGCATCACTTGGATTTTATTCTTTTTCTCTCTCTTATTATTATTATAAAACTATTTTTTAATTGTTAAGCTGTTCTCAGCTCAATCCATGAGTTTTACTTTTTTATCTATTCTCCTCCTATTGTGGGGCTCCTGCATGGCACTTATTTGCTAGCTGGAGTTAAACCATGACAATATTTTGCATGTGATTCAGTTTGATGCATAATTTAGGACTTTTAGATCAGATTAATCTCACCTAACAGGCTACGGATGCAGATTCTTAAATGTAATCATTTAGGTCAGAAGACACTTCTAGAATCGAGTCCAGCCATTAACCTAACAATGAATGCCAAGGCCACCACCACTAAACCATGTTATTAACTACCACATGTAAGTAGATTTTGCTTCTTATAGTCAAGGACTGTCTGAATCTTTAATTGCTGAACATTGATATCCAACGTCAACTGACTTTTCTTAAGTTTCCCTGGCGGGTTATCAGCTGCCTCTTGAAAAGATCAGGAGTCTTCTGGACATTCTTTGTTTCCTGAACTATATTTGGGTATATACAATGGTACTGTGTCTTTATGTGAGGGCAGCAGAATAAACAATCAGTTAAAAAAGAAATCTGCAGAAGGTAACTAAGATCTCCTTCTCTTTTAATCACCCTTTAAAAAGTCTTTCTTGCTCTCAGTCTATGACAACATGGACATGTAACTTAGTCTTAGATGGGAAAGCTTAAGTGACCTAAATCTTTCACTTAGATAGTAAAACATAACAAATCAATTGTCTTTGTGCCAGCATTTTTTTTTTTCTCTCAATAGGAAGGACTTTTGTTTTGAGAGACTGAATTACTATAGCAATTCATGAATAACCATTAGTGCCATCTGGCAAGTTTTCAAGATGACTTGTTTTACTACACAATGCTTGCACTGGCTTTGATACAGTGACCTGCATAGTGTTGTTTTTGACCCAGCTTAACTGAGCAGAAACAGTACCAGAAATTGCATTACTCATTTACCTGAGAAAGCATTTTTATAAGGTGAGACAAGATAATATCATTATATCATGATCTGAGGTTTGGTGCATTAGAAATAATAAGAAGAAATCTTCTCTGAGTCTGATTTAAACTCTTATGTGTTATGAATTCCTTCATTTTATTGCAAAGGTAGCATAAAATTTCAAAACTTGAGGAGATAAGGGACTTTCTGTAAATATCAAGGCAATAAATTTTAAATATGCATTTTTTTCTATGACAAGTCATATTGTAAAAGGAAGGAACTGAATCCTGATATGATGAACTTTAGTAAAAATTATTATTTCCTTTTTTAAATAACAAAAAAATAATTAATTTCTTTTAGTAATGCAGGATATACTAATGGGCATGCAAAACTATACTAATGAGCATGCAAAACATGCAGTATTAAACTCACAGGTACACCTATCTGAACAGATTGGGCAAGATCCAGGAGTTTAAGACAGAAATCATATTTTATCACTGCCTTAAGGAAGGTCTCATGCATGGCTGCTTTAGTTCCTCTGAACAGAAGAATGATCTCTGGAGTCTTTAGATCCATCCTCTAGACTCTTTCAGGATGACTGAGCTGTGATTCATCATATTTACTACAGCATTAATGTGCCTGTTCCACCTCAGGGATGAGATACAACAGCAAGTTCTACTGTGTTCAGTGGAAGGTTTCGGTACAGCTGCATTCAAATACTGCATGAGAGTAAACCTTTAATGTATACCCTTTGCAACTGTTACAACAAATCAAAGTTAATTGTTCTCATTTATTTTTAAATAAAATGCATAGAGCATGAGTATTCAGTCAGTGTTATAGAAAGCCACCACAGTAAGGATATAGAAACTTTCTGTAGAGTACATTAGTAATAAAATGACCAGTCTGGATCAAATAAAGCCCTCAGCTATGCTTCACGCTTAATTACACTCAAAGTGATTCAAAGCTATTTGCTAGCTGTGTCTACTCTAATTTCTAAACTGATCTTCACAGGGCTGACTGAATGCTAAAAAAACAGCTCACACTGCTGAGTGGGATGACCAGCAGCAGCACCAGAAACTAAAGGAATTTACTTTTCTGTATTTTGCTTTCACTGATGGCGATTAGCTGGTGTATGGCTTAGCTGTCAAACAGCATAAGTCCTTTTGGTGCACTTGTAGCAGAATGGGCACGATGTGACTTGGAAGAAACCAGCTGACATAAGGTGGAATTGTCTGTGAAAGGGAAGAGGTTGTTATTGGCTGGTTTTGTTAGATGTCGCAGGAAGAGAAGGAAAAGCGTCAGTCGCTGCATGGATCCTTACGGCTCTCTGGGATGGCGAGCCACTGACAATGACAAGATGCCATCTGTTAAGAAGCTATTCTGGAAGAAAACCAGAGCTGCTGGAGGATTTCACTGCACTGCAGTGAGCAAGAGGCACATTTTTGTCATATCAGGGGCCCAAGCATGCCTGCAGGCAAATGTGGCCTTATACACACCAGCTTTCTGACTCAACTAGATAACAAGAGTGGTGAATCTATTATTTTTTTTAGTGATTATTACTATTTAGTCATTATTAATTATTTTAGTTAATTATTTTAATAATTCTATCAGTTATTCTAAATAGAAATATCTGTGTTAAATTAGTGATCTCCACTTCTGATATATTCCAGGAGAAACACATTTTTTCAGCTGGAAATACTATAAAGATCACAAGCTTCTCTGGTAGAGGTGGTTGATTTAATACTTACTGCATGCATGTGAAAAAAAATAAAATTGTCACACTGTTGGGGTAATCGATATCTTATGTATTCGTAGAATTATAGACTCAAAAGATGTTAAGGGGTTGGAATGGACCTTAAAGACAATCTGATACCAGCCCCCACCACCATGTACAGGGACACCTTCCACTAGACCAGGTTATTCAAGGCCTTATCCAACCTGGCTTTGAACACTGCCAGGGTTAGGGCAACCACAACTCTTCCTTTTAGATACATTTCTGTCAAATTTTATGATAAATGTGGCAAACTTTCAATATCAAACCCCAATCAAATATATTTTTTATATATGAAACTTGGAAAATGTCAGATAAATTAAATAAGCTTGCCCAAATGAGTTGGTGGTTTGCAGATATATCCACATATCACTTTTTTTTTATTTTAGAAAAAAATCCAGTTATGTTTTGTGCATTTGATTATTTAAGTTTAGGGAAAATAAAATTTTTAAAAATTTCAATTCTTCCACTCCTTCAATTATAAACATGAATTAAAGAACTCTGTATTTTCTATAGAAAAGAACCCATAAAACCAAAGAATCCACAGGTACAGTATGTAAAAGGGCTTTTTATTAAGGCAGGTTTTATTTTAAAGTATTGTGTAGACATCCAGAATAATGGCACTATCATAATTTAGACCATGATGCAATGAATTTGACTGTGATCAGATGATCTTTGCAAATGATGTTTTAAAGTCTTCTCAAGTTTGAATTGCATAGTACTATTACATAATATCATGAATAATTTCACGAATAATTATGTCTTAATCCAACAGAATCGTTCTGAGCTGGAATTGTCTTTGGGCTTTTACACATCTTTGGATTCTTTCCACTGCTTGCTCTGACAACACCCTTTGCATGTCTGAGTTTGCTGGTTTGTTTAGAGTTCACAGCTTCAAGAAATCCTGCAACTACATTATCAAATCTCTGACCTGTCAGCATCAGCAAAGGTTGTTGAGTGATTTTAGCAGACTGCGATAAATCATGATCTATATTTTATTTCTCTCTATTTGGTTAAAATCCTCAGTTAAGGCTCAGACCTGCTCCATATTGAACTCCAATGAAACATTGTCCATAGATATGGTGTGACAGGAATTCCCAGAGATCAGCTGTGCAAAGGAGTCATTGTATACAGAGATAATTGGACTGAGTTCTGAACTGGATTCAATCAGTACAGCTCCCGTCTCCCATGGAGCTGTACTGTTTTTCAAAAACTGAGGTTATGGCCACAGACATCTGTTGACTAAAGGGTTATATGGAATTTTTTCAATTATGCTGTAGCCTCATGTCACTTGATGTTTTCTTTCATCTTATTCCTTTCATAAACCTGGAAGGCTCACTGCTGGCCAGTGGTTTCTTGCTTTCATATTGGCTCTGTTGAATTGTCTGGGCGCAATTGGCATCTTGTTCCAGGGGCTGATGAGTTTTTTCTTTAAGCACAATTTTCCCAAAGCTAAAAAATGTGACTGATGAGATGCCATTTTGTTGACTTGCTGTAAACTACTTAATTTGTGGCAGGAAAAGAAAAACCACACACATCATTATTTTGCTTGCTTCTCTAGTAATTTTTCATAACGTTAATAGTGATAGTAATAATAATAATAATAGCAGCAACAGCATCAACAACAAAATATACAGACAAAATCCTAATTTTTTATTATCCATTGGGGCATATAATAGTCTATATAATTCTCTTCAGAAATCTGAAGACAATTACATAAACTATTATAAGGCAGATGGAGACAACTGAAAAGGGAACAAAAAGGGAAGAAGGAAGGAAAGGGAGATAAGAGAAGAGAATGTAAAGAGGGAGGGAAAGTGAAAAAGAAGATAATAGGTAACATTCTATACAAAGAAGAAAACAATAGAGCTACATCATGTTTTATGACAACTGGGATGGGATCTTCTGTACATGAGCTGAGGATTTTTAGAATGAAACAGAAATGTTAAAAAAGCCTGACAAAGAAATCCATTGATTGCTATTCAGCACACATTTGAAAGCACCTGCCTGATATATTCCACAGGTTAAAAATCAGTCTTCATAAAGTTTTGGAGAAGAGTCATGCCTATTGACTATAATTTGCAATGGTAGCTTCAGCTCAGTGAAATTCAGGTATTTATGGTACAGATATCTGTCTGCAAGCCAAGTAACTCAATTCATTTGCCCACATAAACATGTCTAGCACCATGCCAGTGTGTCCAGCCTGGCCTCCAGCTGCCCCTTGCAGCACAGTATGTGTTTCCAAGAGGTCACATGCAATATATGATTGTCATCTCCCTGTGCATGCCCTGGGCTCTGAGTCGCATCTCAGATGGCACCAGACATTGAAGTGGGGACAGGTGAGTAGAGATTTAGGTTCTCCTTGAAGAAAAGTGGTTTAAGGAATCTATCCAGTGTGTAGACAAGTATGTTTCTATAGTCTAAATTAAGTGAGGTGAGCTTGTAACATGGAAAAGATGCTTTGGTTCCATTATATTTCAGGCCCACCATTAGTTCACCTTTGCCTTTAAAGCCTATGAGGCTTTAAATAAATCTAGTCTAAATAAAGAAAATTAGGAAACAGGAGATAAAGAGGCAAAAAGGACAAATAGTATCTTGAAAGTATATGTTAGAAAGAAACACAAAAGAAGAGACTGAAAGAAAAATAAGATTTTAGCTTAGATATTTTTAATTAAAAAGGTCCAATATTCAGTGCTAAAAATAAGCACTGAATTCAACAAAGTATATGAAGATATGACTGTTTCACTGAGACTTTTGCTGAATCTTACACAATAACACCTTTTCTACTTTGGCTGAGAAGGTTTATATGCTATTGACTGATAGTTTTAAACTGTGAATTGAAGCACAATAGCTGGATCAAAGCTGTAGCTTTTATGGTAAAACTTCTACTAAGACTGTGTTTAGCAGTGTATGAAAGGTCTTCCCATTTCTTTAGTGCATCAGTTTTCAAAGATCTCTAAAGAAATCATTTTAATCCCAAAGGTTACTGAACATGAATATTATACCTCAGGTATCATGTTTTCACAAGCATTTTAGGTGCAACAATAAGAAAATGTAGAAGTTGTTAGACTCTACTAGTGATTTCTCATGCATGGGAATTGTTCTACTGAGCTCCTGCTTAATTGCTTTTACCTTATTATTCATATTTTCATTAAGCTAGTAAGCTGTCTTTTTTTGTAGTGTGTTCCATATCTTTTCTCTCTGGAACTGGGATTGTATTAAATTACTGTACTTTACCTCATCCAGGATGTTTTACAGTTGCATTTTAATCACTTTAAGACATTTCATTTTTGCATATCCTGCTAATGGTGCTGACATTTTTTGTATCATATTGCATGCATATATTAAACACGTACTTTTGGGATAAGCGATTTGGAATCATGTTTGGTTGTACACACTCCATCAGTGGGACTAATCTTATAAGAATAATCTCCCATGGAATAGCATCTGGTCTTTAAGTTGACATTCTGAATTTCATGGAGTGGGTAAACAGTCGATTTGGTTTGCTCTTTGTGGAACAAACTGAGGTATGCCACTATAACAGCATTCTAAAAAGATGTTCTTCTTAAATGTATGAATAGGTGAGTCTGGATGCACATCTGTTTCTGTGTTTCTGATGACATCAGAGCTTGTTAGTTTCCCAAGGCATAGTTAGATAGACTCCACTCTAGTACTTCCAAGTTACCTCCAAGTTATTCACAGAGAAACAGATAATGCCTCTGTAGTAATTCCGCAATTAAATGTCATTCCTTATTGTCACTACTCTTGGGAACAGACCAGTTTTTACTGGGGGCATTGCTTAGTTAAATTATGCAATGGAGATGGGTCACTCCAGACAGAAGATTTTTTCAGGTTTAAGTAGTGCTTTTCAATAAGAAACACTGATGAAGTGAGTAGTGTAAAATCGTCAAGGGCACATATGCGCACTTGTTTCAGCTGCCCAATAAACATTCACTAAATATTGCCAGAATTTCAGAAGGCAGAGAGGATGAGGTTGAAAGGAACTTCTGGAGGTCTCATGATCTGAACTACCAGCCCAAGCAGGACCACCAAGAAGAGTTTACCAGGACCATGTCCAGGTGGTATCTGAATATCTCCAAGGCTGGAAGCTCCAGAACCACCCTGGGAAATTGGCACCAGTTCTTGGCCACCTTCACAACAGAGATGTCTCCTGATATTCAGAAAGAAACTTCAATATTTCAGTGTGTGCCCAATGGTTCTTGTTCTCTTGTTCGGCACCACAGAGAAGAGTCTGGCTCTCTCCTCTGTAAACCCTGCATCTCTTCAGGCATTTATATACACTGATAATCTCAACCCCTCTGCCCACAAAGCTTTCTCTGCTCTAGTTTAAACTGGCTCAGATGTCTCAGCCATTCCTTGCAGGGGAAATGTTCCAGTCCCTTTACGATCTTTTGTTGGTTTTCTTTTTGGTTTTGTTTTGGGTGCTTTTGTTTGTTCGTTTGTTTGTTTGTTTGTTTGTTTTGTTTTGGTTCGGTTCGGTTTTGGGTTTTTTTTGTTGCTGTTGTTGTTGTTTATTTGTTTGTTTTTCTGTTTTGACTGTCTGCAGGATATCCATGTCTCTCTTCAGCCTTGTAGCACAGGATTGGACACAGAAGTCCAGGTGTGACCTCACCAGGGCTGAGGGAAAGGATCACCTCCCTCCAGCTGCTGGCAGCACTCCTCCTAATGCAGCTAAGGATATAATTGGCATTCCTCCTGTCAAAGGCACATCACTGGCTCATGCAAAATTTGCTCTCCATCAGGACAGCCAGAGGCTTTTGTGACAAGGTGTGTTCTAGCTGGGTGATCCAACCATGTACCAGTGAGTGAGGTTGTTCCTCCCCAGGTGCAGTACTTAGCACTTCATCTTATGCAACTCCACAGGGCTCTTCTCAGACTGTTTCTTCAGGGTGCCAAGGTCCCTCTGGATGGCAGTTTGATCCTCTGGCATATTAAACCACTCTTATAAGTTTTGTGTCAATGGAAAATTTGTTGAGGGTCCACTTTTACCCTGTTACTCTGATGAGCAGGACTGGACTCCGTAGTGACCCCCAGAGAACAGAGCTAGGGGCTTCCTTCTGACTAGACTCCATGACAGTAATGACAACACCTTGAGCCCCCATTTCTCCAAGGAGACATTCCTCCCTTTCTGCACTCATCTACAGAGATGTGCTCTGTATTTGGCTTCTCTTCAGAAAGATTTTGAGAACTGACGTACTTTCCCCTCCTCCTTTATGTTTCTGTTATAAACCAAAATAACACCAATAAACATATTCCCATGCTCATATGTACTAAACATTATTTTAGGACAAGATCTGAAGAAGTTGTTTTTTTCTCTCTCTCTCCATATATATATATAATTGCTATAAATACAATTTGCAATACAGAACTAGATATACAATATTTTTTTCAAATATATAGATGCTAAAATTCTAGTAAAGATGGATAGAAGCATGGCATTTATATATCCAATAAAATACTTTTTATTAGATCCATGTAGCAATTACATCTAGTACAGCAAATAAAGCGCCAAATTTGGATAATGCAAAGACATACTAATATAGAAAACTGGGTTTGCATGTTTTGTGTTTTGTTTGGGATTTTTTCAGATTAAGAATATAAAAGATCTTATCATATATCCTGTACTGGAGTATATAATGTATATTTCTAGAAAGTTTGAAATAAAAACAAATAAACAAGTAAGTCTATTCTTTACAAATTGGATCAACAAATTACTAATATAGTGTCTGTCCTACATGCCATAAATTCATATAGAGCTTCTAGGATTTATTTTAGGAAGGACATGCATAGACTTTCTGGTTTCTTTATTTTTGAGAAGGCTTTTGACTTGAGAATTATCTCTTGAAAACCAAGATGCTCACATTTTTAAATATTTGGTCCAGAAATTATGTTTACTCTGACATGGAAAGTGGAAATTGATTTCCAAGTATATCTTAAATATTGCCTCAGTTGCCACCATTTATCACAGCCAGTTTATTTGAGAAGTTTCTGGGTTTCATTTCTAAATACTTCACTTCCAGTTCTTATGTTTGTTTTTTAAAGATGCTTTAAAAAAATCGGAGCCCAGAAATCAAAGTTCAGAGGATATGTTTTTAAAAAATATTCTGCCTTAAGTTTTGGGAACATTTTAAAGCTGCAGATGTAAAGGTCTACATTTGACTCAATCAGGTAAAATCAATATTAGAGCCACTGGAGAATGGCAAGCACTGCAAACTGCTCTACCTGACCTATTTCCTATGACCACTTTAGGGTGTAATGATATATTTGAATTTATTCTGAGAAACCTATTACTGCACACTAACTGTAGGGGTACTCTGGACATCTGGCTGGGGCATTATGTATATATATAAAACTGATAGAAAAACTGAGACCAACACAAGATACATGTAATCTTTTCATGTTTGCTCATAGGAGTTCTTTCTGTTTAATAGGGGTGCTTCTTTTCCCCTATACTGTTTTCTTGGAGACAGTCAGTCTATTCTAGAGTGTGAATGCATAAAACTAACACAGGAATAAACAATTTTAATTATTATTTTTGAAAGGGAAAATCCTTTGTTGACATTGTGAAAATACATTGGGAAATATGTTGCTGGGACGTGGTTGATTCAGTAAGAAGAGTTGCCTTGGAGATTTTATGATTTTTCAACTCCATAAATTTCTTTAACATTAGGCACAACTGACCTGCCTTCACCATGTCCCCAGCTTATGTGACCACAGCAGTAGCCCTACTGCTATAAGACTAAAGGTATGATTGTTCAGCTATTGCCTGTATGGGGGTGTGTGGAAAAAGGAAACATCAGCTCCTTTAAGTTGTCTGGCCAAGCACTTTTCAATGCAAAAGGAGATAACAATAAAAGGAGGAAGACATAAACAAGGACGTACAGAGATACAAACCTGACTGGCAAATGAAAAGGGAGGAAGTCAGACCTGGTCTGTCACACTAATTGATGAGGATCTCTGGGAGTGTGGGAATGCTTCTTCCAGCACACTTATCTGATCAGAGATCTTGTCAAATGGGAAAATAAGGAAAAGAGGGAAAACAGAAACAAAGTACACAAACCTGACAGGTGAGCATAATGCAGACAAAGATAAAAACTGAACTTGGTCAGTCATGGTAACAGATGAGCCATCGAGAAGCTGCAGGCAAGCTGCAATTGACAACAATGCAACCCTGAGGGTCCTGGGTATCAGAGGGGGTCAGTGGGACTTCACCAGGTAGTGGGGAACTGTGCAGAGGAAGCAGGTGAAGGAGGAACAAAGAAGAGGTAAACAGAAAAGGGTATAAAATGGGCCAGTCACATGCAAAAGCGTCACTCCAGTTTGTCCAGGCAGAGGTGTCAGGGAGGAGGGTCTATGCTGGTATTCAGAGGAACCTGTGAGTGTGGGATGCCTGTGGGATGAACGTGTGAGTGCTGTGTGTGTGCAGTGAGTACACAGCAGTGAGTCAGGCACCCACGAGGAGGGTAAGGGGTGCTGGAATGCTCCCTCAGAGCAGTGCTGTGCAGCAGGAAGCATGCCAGTGCTGGAAGAACTCATGAATGTGTGTGTGCTTTCAAGCTGGGCAGTGTGGGGTCTTGCTGCTGTAGTGACGTTCTGTCTTGCCAGCCCAAGAAGAGAAGGGGACCTTTCTGCCTGTGTGTGGTGTGAATCCTGTATGTGAGGGCAGCTGGGGCAGCACCTTGTTTGTGGCCACACTTGATCTGTGGCCCTCTGTGTGACCAGCCATGTGTGTGTGCTACGAGTCTCTGTGCACGTGTGTACATGACTGCACACAGGTGTGTGTGTCTCTGGGGGATGTGCTCAGCATTGCAACTGATTGTGGAAATCACAAAGTGGAAAGGGGAATGTGGTAGCCACATCCATCAACCAGAGACCCTGGGACTTGAGGAAGTGACTGGTCCTAATATCAATTGACATTGACACTCTAAAAGTATATTTAATTCACTCATGTAGAGTGTTTCCTAAGTTGAAAAAAAAAATTTAAGTAGAAATAGAAGGTAGGAGCTTTAAAAGTGATGGATTTTTTTTCTCCTATTGACAAAATAGCCTTATAGAATTACACTGCAAATTACAAATCTATAAAAAGTCAATATGTAGAATTCCTATGCAGGACTACATGTCCCCATTATATTGTATGGACTAAAAATGAAAGAACTTATACCTTTGGTCAATTGATAAGCTTGAGCAATTATTGTATAAATATCATGTTTCCATCTGTTTTATCCTATTAATTATTACAGATCTATTTAGTTAAGGGAACTTTTCTGAACTCACTTCACTGCTATTGAAAAATAGTTGTGGAAAGGTGGGGTACAAAAGATTTTCTGGATGAATGTGTGAATAATGAAAAACTGAAGTGCTCAATTTATCAGGACTCAATTGACTAAAAAAATCTCATCCCTGCTGCAAGTTTTCATGAATCAGCAATGAAGAAAGGTCTTACTTTCATTCAAATTTTAAGGGTAAAAATAGTTTGCAGTAACTCCGATGAAAATGAACAGAAAATAAATGAAGTTCATTTGACATATTTTGAAAAATGAAGCTTTGGATGGAGGGGATTCAGTAAAATTCAGGGAAAAAAAAAGATGATGACAGTAATTGTGAATCCATATGTTGAATAAGAAAAACTTGTACATATACAATACTTTAAAGGTAATAACCCTAAAATACTTACGTCCTAAAAATACTAATATGCATCCACTTTACACCCTAAGAACAATCAGTTTATTGTCAGATGTTTTATGAACATGCATGCTATGAAGAAAGAAAATTTGCCTTGCAGTCCTTGTGGACTTGTATGTATGCAGCAGCTGGGTGGCTTTACCTATTCAGCCAAGGCACCCCAGTTAGCTGAACACTCCAGTTAGCTATTGATAAATCCTGCTACACTTGCCCTATGATTAATTAGTGCTTCAGCCTTCCAGCGTACTGCAGATGAGTACATTCATTCTTCTTTTCTTTGATCAAATGCAAACACTGATGAAAAGTAATATCTGACACAAAATCAAAGGCTGCTTCCACTTACTAGTGGACTAGAAACGGAGGAAGAAAAGAATAATGTTGCATATTTAGGGCAGAATACGGTGGCATAAATATTGAGAAACACTGTCAGGGCAGAACTCACCACTGCAGTGACAACCAGCAAAAACTTCTCTACCAAATCTAACACAGCATTCTGAGTACAAACGAGCATATGGATGTTTTGTCAGCAGTACAGTGAGTCAGTGTAAGCCGGGCAAACTCCTGTTGTGTACTAGCAGGAACAGGTTTCTAGGGCCTGAAGGTACTTCAGTGTGTTGGTATGAGGATAAAAATATATGTCATGTGCTTAAAAATACTTTTCCTCTCGAGTTTCCTTTCTCAGAATATGTTTTTTTCTCAAAAGCCACCTCCTCTGTGTGTTCTGACATTAGATTTTGCACTCTTTTTAAGAGGAAGATATTTTTTAATTGTCTGCTAGAGTAAACACATCATGTCCCCATTGTTGCTTTGAATGACTTATGTGAGTTGTTTTTACTGGAAAAATTGCTTGTTTTGTCTCCTATCTAAACTCGTCTCAAGTACACAGATTTCTTAGAATACAGAGTTTTCTGGATCGAGTTTTTTCCCTTGAATTGCTAAAGTTTATTTGCCTGACATATGTGTCTTTTGATCTCCCCTCTTCCATTTTTTACATTTATCATCTCTAGGGTGTCTAGTGCTGCTTTGTTCACTGACATTTTCTGGTTCTTTTTACATAGCAAATACAGCTATGGTACAGATTACAGCTACTACTGTACTCTGGTGAGAGAATGGGAGAGGAATTGAAGTTGCCATCTGTTGGCTTGTAGCTGTGCCCTTCAGCCACTTTCAGGAAGACTCACATTTTAATTCTGGCTGCCAGTAAAGTAAAATTCGTATAATTGCTTTAGATTATTCCTAACAGCAGAAACATCCTTTGGAAAGGTGCATGTGGCTGATGCAGCGTGGGGAAAAGAGGTTTTCTTTAACTTACTTAATACTTACAGAGAGTGCTACTTCCATGGCTTGCAACTTAATAAGAAACCCTAGGCATATTTCATCTTACTTTAATGTTAATGCCTACATCATTTAATCCTGTTAGGTCTTTCATTAATTAATAGATATAAATAAGCAGCTCTGAGATGTATTTTGAAGTAGTAGATGAAACAGGCAGAGCTAAGATCTATATTTTTAAAATCTAGTTTAGATGAGATGAATTGCTCTCCGAGGAGCAATTCAAATTCAAGATCTATAAAAAAATTCAAGGTCTATAAAAAGGGTGGAGGACAGCAAGTGATCTGCTCAAAGGTAGATGCTCTAATCTGTAGGCACCTAACATTAAGTGTCCAATTTAACATGGATGGCTGGTGTGTCATAAGATTTAGTGGAAATATAGTCAATAATACCACAGAATCCTGCAGAGGTGCACTGCTAACTCATGTTTAATATGTTGTCCTCTGGAATTCTCCAGTACCCTTCTGAAGACTTGCTTTCTATTCAGTCAGTTCCTAACTTTGCAGTACCATGGAGTTATTTCAGTTCACCTGTGGGATTTGTATTTGTCTTGCTTGGCCTTCATACATGTTTTCAGTCTGTTCCTCTGGCTTGTTGAAGTCACAGTGAATGGCAACCATCTTTGTATCATATTACCTCCTTCCCTGGTTTGATGTCATCTGTGAACTATTTGAGGTTCCACTATGTTCCATCACTGAGAGCATTGATGAGGTCTTGCATCAACTTCCAAGAAAAATTATTTTTAGCTGATTGCCAGATTAATCCATTGACCATTATTGTCTGAGTTTTCAAATGCATACAGTTTTTCACCCACTATACCTCATTAGGTCCCAAACAGGGTCAATGAGATCTGAAGGACCTGAGCACTCTAATGCACCTTCTCAGTAAGGAAAGAATAGACTTGCCTAAGGGTTCCCCTACACCTAGAAAACAAACTCCAGTGAATTATTTGCAGACTAAGAGGAAGAGGTTGTGGCATTGAAGATACTGAGAACAAAGTAGTTCTAAATTGTATTCTGATCAGCAGCCAGGAATAGTAATGAAAGACTTCTTACAATGCTAAGTAATGCCAGAGTCACTTAGCAGTATGTTAAATACAAAATGGCTTAAAGCCCAAAAGAAAACATGACTGAAATTAAACACAAACAATTGAATCTTTATTTTGAAAAGTATTAGTTCACTGGAACAGAGTGACAAATTCTAATGAATGTCCTTAATGATTTTACAGTGGGACAAATCATCTGTGAAAGTAAGGTGGTTATAAAAGACACTTACTGTGCAATATGAATGCTAAATGAAATCAGACATCCCTGTAATCAACATCAATAAAAGTACCATAACTAATTTTACTGCTTCAAAGAGCAGCATAATAAAATGTACAAAAAGAAAGAACCCATGGCCTACAAACATTGTTCATACATACAAAGATGTGCATGTGCATATTCATACATACATTTTCAACGTTGAGTCAAATGCTTACAAAGGTAAAAGGAAGTTATTTACAAAGTCTTATCCTATTAATAGTTATTTCTTTTGACCTTGCAGGGGGAAAGAAAAATCATCCTTAAATAAAGAGACAATAATTTTCAGTGGATTTGGGTTGATATCCAGAATTTAGGTAAATTTTATTTTTCATCCAAAAATAATCTCTTTGGATTGCGTAGTCCAAGATTCCATTAAAGGTTTTACAGATTTATAAGAGATCCACAGCACAGAGGTACTATAGTTGATAATGAAATAAAAAGGAAATGGAGCAAGAACTGCCTTTTTTTTGCTCTGAGTTTGAGCAAAGGATTTGAGGAAGTCATGCAGTGGGATTTCTAGGACTTAACTGTGATAAAAATTGGGGAAACAGTATGTGTTACGTCACTGCTGGCGGTGTGAGGAAGAAAATCTCTTTGTGGAGAAGGGTTTCCTTCTGATCAAGTGAGCTTGGAGCTCATTCCCAGCTGGAGGAAGAGCTTGGGTGGCACTAGGAACCATAGGGACTGGTTGGGTAATGCTGATTCTGAGCCAGAGGGAGTGGTGGGGATAGTGTGGCAGAGGGGACAGTTTGGTATTATCTATTGCTGGGGATTTCTGCAGTGCTTCTTTTCTTGTACCCTGATTCCTTAGTGTTACTATTGCTACTTTTTATTTTCTTGTCTCACTGTCATTTCCAGCAAACTGTTTTATCTTAATCCATGATCTTTTGTGCCTTCAATTCTCCTCTCCATCTCGCTACAGGAAGAAGGGGGAGAAGAAGAGGAGTGAGCAAGCAGCAACGTGGTTTGGAGAGTGTCAGTAGGCACTTTATATTATCGATTACCATTCCTAAACCACAATACCTTAGGTAAATTCAGTATAGAAATTTCTGATTTTGAATATATCTCAACATTTAGGCACTGCTTCCGGTAAATTGGGGGCAACTGTGCTTAGATTTTATCCAAAAGATTAAGATATTCTAGCTTCTGTTAGAGTACAAAAAATAGTTCCTGATTTTTCAAAAGTACTGTTTTTTCTCTTATGCAATCCAAAGTCTGAATTAAAAGGTTCCTTTGCTCTATTCTTTTCACACTAAATGGTGAAAAGCAGCTTTGGTATTTTCTCATGACAGTAATAAATGTATTCTCTTTACAAATTTATTATTGAGAAAATTTTAAAATTTTGGATGTTATCTTGACTCCCCAAATTTTTGAATGCAAAGGGCACAGATTACTTACTGGTTTAACAAGGTAGCATTTTATGAAGTCATTAAATAGTTAAGCATTGATTTCTCTGGAAAATTCCAGAATTACTTCACATCACTGCAGTGACAAGACTTGAGAGTCACAAAGATGGGTGCTGCTTGTCTTGGTGCAAATGTGTATAACCCCCACCAGATGCTTCTGCACGAGCATGAGAGCTGATCAGAATTGTCACTGCAAACATTTTGCTGTGAGGAAAGTAAAAGAAGAGTGATCTTTGAGAGGGGAAAAAAGAATAAATAATGATTTGGCTTGACTTATGATGGACTAAAGGTAAAAAATTGCTATTGTTTACTACAAACAAGTTAGCACAAGTTGAGCTGTTTGCATCAACTAGGAAAAAAGGATAAGTAGCCCCATCTTGATCCATAGTGGCTATTAGATGAAGTGTGATTGGCATATCCTTTGATCCATTCTATCTAGGCCTCAGTAAAGCTGTAGAGTTAAAATGGTGTCTTTAACATTAAAATTAAACCTCTGTTGAGAAAGAGGTGAATTTTTTTCATCTTGTTTCTTCAGTTACTTTTTTATTCTCTCCATAATCCCTTAATAGCATTTGTTGCTAGTTGTACCAATATAGAAAATACAGTTCAAACAGTGAGTCCTTGGTGTTTTCATATTTTTTGCTCTAGGAAACTTGTACCTTCTGAACTATTTCAGCATCCATCAGATTCACAGAACAGTGCAGAACAGGCTTTCTGAGGGAGGCATCCTGCCGTTGGCAACTCTCCAGGCCTCTTCAATGAAATACTAATTTCAAATAAATTTAATTACCCCTTTTAGAGTTTTGGCTTTTGCTTAATTTGTATAAATAATTTGGGCATCTAATTAGCTCTCACTTTGTATCGCATAAAATAATTGGGACTGCTTTGTCAGGCAAAATCTTCCTTTCAAAATGAATTACTCAACTGCAAGTCCTTGCTCTTAGTTCAGGAATTATATCACTTCCAGTTTCATAATCTCTTTTTCTAAAGCTGTCTGATGTTGATCAGTATGGATGCCTCCTCCACTGCTACTGGATACAGACACCATTGACTTACTAATATCTCAACAATATTGCAATCCAGCTTTAGCTTTCCTAGGTTTTCACTTTGGCACTGCAGCATCTCAGGTCCTCTCAATTTATAATGTGCTTTTTGTGGAAGCTGTATATTCTGCAAAGCAGAAAAGGGGAAAAGTGAGAGGAAGCATATAGGACAGGTTCCTTTGAAATATGAATATGATATTAATTGAAGAAGATAAGATGAAGTGAAATGAATGGAGGGTTTTTCCCATGTAAATCAGCTTCTTCAGTCAAAGATGCTTGCAGAAGTACAGGTAATGAGCATGTGGAATCATTCTAGGAACTTCTATGAATTCAGAGATCATGCAAAGGCTGAGAAACTGTTAAGGTGAGCAGTGGGTCTTGGGTGGCCCTAGCAGAGGTTGTGAGTACAGGACTGAAGCTGCTGCTTCCTGGGGACTTGTCAGGGCACTGAAGAATTTATTATGCCTGGGAAAATCACTGAGATGGCAGACACAAGCAAAGATTTGCTTGAAAAGAATGTCTGTGGGGAGAAAATGTTACTTCATTTTTTATTCAGTTTAGGCATAATTCAGCTGGAATCAGTGTTTAGTTCTGTCTGAGATTCCATATTTAAGAATTCACAAGACCTCCAGGACACCCAGCCTCCTAGAGCAACAGGTGGGGGTCTAGGTAGAATGCCCTAGAACATCTGAAATTAGCCAAGAAACCTTGGGCATGCTCAAGTTGCTGAGCTGCCTTTAGGCAACTGAAACAAGACCTGGAGATTTCTCTGTTCAAAAAAAGTTAGTGATCTTAATTTACTGAGACCTCACTTCCTGGACCATGAAAGCTTTTTTTTTCCAGACTCATCAACCCTGATTCTTTTTATGGTGAAAGCCAAAAAGTTTTCTCTATCGTGGCTTTGAGTTTCTTTTTCACATGGGCATTTTTGGGAGAATAAGTACTGTTTCCTAAATGGTAGTAGATATTTATTTCTATCAGGAGAAACCAAGAGTGGGATTCTTAAAATAAATGGAAGGGATCCAGACACTGTTGTTTGCTGATATTCTTTTAGACTGGTGTTAGAGCACTTTATATTATGCAGTTATAAGCTAAAACACAGAAATAAAACAGCATCCCAAAAGCAGAATTATCAGGAGAAAAGCTCTGCTATTACCACCTCTTCATGGGATGAGTTTCTTACATCTGTTTAACACCTGATGGTTTATTGGTTACTGTAAAGGAATTTAAATTCATTATTACTTATTCTTTCAGAACCCATAACTTCACTGTCAAACTGCCTCCGTGTTGAAGGCACTGCCTTAATGGAATGATTCTTTATATAGCAGTAAACAAATGACAAAGTTAACATGGTAGCAATGAAAATTACTAACATCCTGGAAGCAGGTACAAACTGCATTTCTCATATAACCATGAAGGAGTCATCACTGTTTTAGAAATACGAAGATGATGGTTACTATTGCCAGACCTTTGAGTATCATCTGTTGGCAGAAGACAGGCATAAAGAGCAATAAAAAATTTAGTAGGGCTAGTATGTGACTGTGCAGTAACTTATCACCTGATATCATCCTGTGGAAAAATAAATCTAAATGAGAATATAGGAACACAGCACAGGGAATACACCAGAATCAAATGTATTTCTGACAGTGGTGAGAACCAATACTGCACTCTGGGTTAGAAAATGCCTTTGGTTGGCAATTAAGCAATAAAATACCCATGGTAATAATCTTGATAATCCTAGATCATTATCAGTTGTCATATATATCAGAACCAAAGTTAATATCCCCTAGATATTTTTATCCTAGGCAATGGAAACATAGATACTCTCAGAGTAAGAGAATTTAGATTAATGCCAGCATTCATTCAGCTCCTACAGTCCTTTAAAGAGATTCGCATTTTGCTGTGTGAGATACTGAAATACTCCCATATTATATTCTATACATCTTCACCCAGTCTCACCCCACTGAATACTGTCCTTATTACAATTCTCGCATCTTCTCAATATTGAGAATATTATAGTTCATCACAGAGCTTTGTACAGATCAGCTTCCCCTCTATATTTTCCAGACTGTGCTCCCAGAATGAATAAACTTTCTGATTATTTTCCTATCTAATATTCTAAAAGAGGATTTGAGGTTACTTCAGATATTCTGGTCCTGTGAAACATAAGACTATCAAGTTTGCAGCCATTCAGAGAGATCATTATTTAGTATATTTTATATGTCACAAAGGAACCACCACTTCATGTGCAATGTTGTGGGTCTTCCTTTCTCCTGAAATACCTACTCTTATTACCTGACTTTGTTCTGGCAGGTCTTTCTTTTCTTTTCCGTATGTATTCTTCCTTCCCAGCTTTAGTGTACCGGTCTTGGAGAATTCCTGCCACAAAATGTGTAAAATAACTAACACAACAAGCAATGAAATGTTGAAACTTTTTTTTTTTTAAATCAAACTCAATTTTGTGAATGCACAACAATAAATACCCTGTAATTTTAACTCCATGTGAAGTAACAAGTGTGACAGTAAAATGTATAGGCATTCAGTGGGAGGATTCAGACAAAAAAAGTTGAGCTTAGTATAGAATTAAATTTATGGAGAGCTTTGCTGGCTTTCAAAACAGTGAAACGGTCCTTTTATCATCTGCAAGGTCTCTTGGTTGTGTAATTATATGGATTTGGTGGAATTTTTCTCAGCTATACAGAAAAAAAAATCAGTTCTTTTCAAAGAGGAAGATTATATTTAAGTTTTCATCTTTACAGATCTTGATCAAAACATAAAAAGAAATGCATTACAAAATAAAGAGCATGGACTCTTTCAGTGTCTATAATCTAAAGCTCCTGGTAATTTTATGTCAACCTTCAAAATGCATGCATAGGACAAATATGGAAAGCATAGATGACATCCAAAAATGTTCAAAGTAAATGTGTCACTGTAGTAAATGAAAGATTTTCATTGCTTTAATGTTTTAGTATTAAATGTTCAATGCAAAATCCTCAGAATCTGCTCTCCCAAACTACATAAAATTCAGAATTCATAGGTGTCCCAGAAAAAAATTTTTAAAAACGCCCACATCCTCTCAAGTGTCACTTCCTTACAAAATATCATTGGCACCTTAGGGATAGTCTTTTGTTTACATCTGGAATAAAACTTGTTGATTATGTTAGAAGAAGATGCCACAGAAGCAAAATGTATTATTCTCATTAAAAACCCAATACTTTCCTTTTAAGAATGGTATAAAGGCAACATGAGTGATAGGGCACTGCTAAGGCATTGCAAAGTATCATGAATATTTTGGGAACCGTTGTCTGCTTTACAAGATATTATATATTTCCCACTTACTTTCAAGATTTCTTCTTTAATTAAATTGTAAACTCCCCAGCATTTCACTATTAAGAGCCAACCCAGTCTAAGGAAAATATCTTTATAAAGCTGAATTCTCTGTAAAGAATATGAAGCTACAGCATTTTTTCCTGTTTGGTTTGATTATGACTAGATAATTAAATTGAGATATTGCACATAGGACACATTATTTATTTCTTGCAGAAAAATTTAATTTCATGCATGAGAAGTTGCTTCTTCCCCTTTTTGTCCATTTCTACATGTCTCACTAAAGCAGTAATTTTTTGTGGGGACATTTTTGGGTGACAGATAATACTAAGGTCCCATACAGGTGGTTATTTTTATAGATAAGATATGCATCTCAGATTATCTGTTGGAGTTAACCTGCTTACAACACTTCATCCAAAAAACCCTCTGTTTATAGAGGAAACAAAATACTGGAACAAAGTTCTCCAGTGGATGAAATGCTGTTTATAGGAGATTGTCTCAAGTTTGTATCCACTTAAACTAGAATTTTTCATTTCAGTCCATGATCTTATGCCAAATTGATTGAATTACAATATACAACAAAAAATAACATGCAAGAAACCAGACCTACTGCTCATGTGAGACAGTCAGTAGACTCTGAAAAGGACAGGATGCCCTTCATCTTCTTATTTGCAATGCCATAGCTGATTGAAACTAACAGTAGTTTGAAGTCTGTAGGATTGTAGGATTAGGACTGCAATGAGAAGATCGTTAAATTTGCTTTGTTGGATTTAAACAAGTATAAAGTCCAGCTTTGCAAGAAACAGATGGAATGAAAAATGGATTACATTTCTCTTCTGCTTTTAGACATGTATATTTTATCTATCTATCTATCTATCTATCTATCTATCTATATCTATCTAATCTCCTATTTGTTTTTTTCTTTCAGTGGGTAGTATGCAGTGAAATTTGCTAAGGAATGACCTAGACTCACAGTGTAAAACTCAGGAAGTGATGAATGGCAATATTGTGTCTGGATATAATAAACATAAAATTTATCTCATTTAGCTTTAGCCATGTAGTAGTTCAACATCATAGTCAAGCCAGCCCAGGTATTTAATGAAGAGTAGGGAAACTGTTATGGGGACTGTCATCTCATCTCAAATGTCCTCAGGATGTATGAATTTTTTTCATCAATTACAGAGGGGTACAGGATAGTTTGCTCAGATTCAGTGCACAGCTTTTGGGAAATAAATGCAATAAATACTTTGAGGCAACTAATAATATTTTTGTGTGAGAGATAAACCAATGTTTTGTGAGGAAGTATAGAAAAACTGTAATTTGCTTCATAAACTTTGCAATTTCTGCATGTGGATCTGCCCTTGTGGTGCACAGACAACTGGAAAAGAGCCTATTTCAACAATTTAATTTAATTAGTACCTTAAGTTCAAGATACTAATTGGAATCAGCTGAATTTTATCCCACACAATCTGAATTTATTTTACAATGAGGAAAGAAAAGATAGACTGAAGGGGAATAGGGTAGGTAGAAGAAAGGTCATTGTGGAACAAAAGCAAAGAGTGAAAATCTCTCCAAGGTCAAAAACTGTGTCCAAAGTATATTTGTGCATACACAAAAAAACTCAGCTATTTTTCTCCTTCTCCACACACCCCCTGCCTCCATATCCCCCTGCAGCTGAAAAAGAAACAATCAACCAAACCACAACTATTTTTCTTGAATAAGACTTGGGAGAGAAACAGAACATTTAGAAACTTTAAGGAGCAGAGAACTGCTATGTTACTTGTACTACCACACTTGTGAAGCATTATGCAGAGTTTCTGCATAGTTCTCCTGGGGGAGCTGAAGAGTTCAAACCCTCTGCACTGTATATTAAATGGAAGAGTTAGTTTGAAGCATTTGATGTATCTGCAAGAAATAGATTTCCTCGCTGTGTTTTTACGTTTGATGTGCAATGAAAGTGGTGAGAAGAGAATACAATCAATTGAAGAACTACAATATGAGCAAGGAAATTTTACATTAATTTTTCATTCAAATATGCACAAAGCAGAAAAAAAGTTAGCAAAAATATCAAGGAGATGTGATAATAGACCATGAATAGGATAAATAGGAAAACTGAGTTTGGAGGAATTAAATCTTAAGGTATAGGACACAGCAGTGGCAGAGGAATGACAGCAAGAGACATCATTCTGACATGTACGTATCCACACAGCTTAGGAAATATTGTGAAGCAAATCTTTTCTGTAAAATTCTTTCAAAATGCCCATCATGACAATGGCAATTGAAAGACAGAGAGCTGTTCAACAAAGAGGGAGAGTGATAAAGTACAATGAAGAATGAGGACAGAAGAGGACTCAGAAAAAAGAAAGCTTGTAGAAGAGTAGGAAAGTAAATGGACAGACATCTATTACAGCTTTAAGAAAACAGGAATGCAATTATTGGAATGATAGTTATACTTGACGGTATTTCTTATCTCACTCGGAAGTTTTTGTGATTATAAATTAACATCAGTTGTATTTCAAAGGAATAAGTATGACCCATGAATTAGAACTAACATAACTGACCTTCAGTGTCTTTAAGTAATATTATTCAAATTTACATACTGTGGATTAGGACATAGTGAACATTGTATTGGGTGCAGGTGATTAAACTCTGGGACAGGTTGCTCAGACATCTGGTTTAAGTGTTCATCCTTGGACAATGTTGAAAACCTGACTGGGCAAAGCTCTGAGAAACTGCTCAAGATGACACTGCTTGAGCAAGGAAGTTGAACTATACAGTTCCCAGAGTTCCAAGAAAACGGTAACCATTCTGTGTTCCCCTTAACATTCAACTGCATAAACATGTGAAAGAAGCAGGGACTGCTAAAACCTGCCTTAGGTTATTCATTCTTTTTCCTTATGATTTATTATGGAGCTTGGTATTATAATTAAGAACAGGTAGGCAGCAAATCATAGTTGTGCTTTGTTCTGTAGATTTTTTTTTCAAAAGAAATAAAAAATGTAGCCTGTATTGCAGCTGTCACAAATTATGCTACTTTTATACAAGATGACGGTTGCCTATTGAAAACACAGTAAGACATTGTTTTCAATCATTCTTCTCAGTTCATAAATATAAGGATATTGTTCTTATCACATGAATATACAGTTATTGTTTCCTTCTGAGATGGCATGTCAGATCGTAGTTTTTACTATTCACAAGGTATTAATTTTTCTTCTCTGTTTCAGTTTTTGATTTGGACTTTAATTTTGAAAGGGAGCCCACTGAGATATATGAATATGTGAAGGAAATATTTATAATTTATCATTTTGAGCTGATATTTAATTTCATATTGATTTTATTCATCTGATGCTTAGCTTTATTATTTTCTTCTTTTCTTTCTTCAAAATAAAAAGTTGTATATAAGGATATAGCTAATTTATTTTCCTAAACACGTGACCCGTGTTGCTCAAGTAGCCAACTTTTTTTTAAATGAAGACAAATACAATTCATGGGAGGGTGCTCTCATCAACAGAGATTACTTTATTTCAGATGAACTTGCAACTGCATGTTTGATTAAGCAGCAGGTGGTGGCACATTTGTTGAAATGGACCATTTGTTGTATTAATAAGGTAAACAGAGATATCTATTCATTATGTGCAAGGTAATGCCAGTTCACAGACACTGTTCAAGTCCTGTCAGTGTCTGGTTTGGAATCAAACCTGCATACGCAGTATGGCTCGAAATATAAAGAGACAAAAATGATGGTAGTTGGACCATTTTTCTTTTTCATTCTTTGCCTTTTCCAATAATTATTCTATTTATCTTTGATGTGGGTTTTTTTGCACAGTCATGAATGGAAAATCCTCACCTCTTCCAAAGAATTAGAAAATGCAGTAAAGAAGCAGTGTGAATTAGGTCAGTCCTATATGATAGAGCTGAGTCGGAGCTGTGCTGAGTGTACCAGGCTCTGCTGAGATGCAGTGCTTCCTCAAGCACATTGTTTAATAGGAAAGAGAGCTTCATGAAAACAGGGCTGACGTGCTTCTAGTTAGCTTAGAGAAATCGGAAGAGTTTGAATCTGTCTTCACCCTTCTGTGCGCACTTGTTTATAAAAATGTGTTTTTACCGAGGGTAGCCAGGCAGTTACACGCTCATTATGCAGACACCGGTTCCCTGCTGTACTGAAGGGTCTGAGCTGCCAAATTGTGCACGAGCCTTGCACGGCAGAGTTAGGAAACTGCAGTTCTGTTTTTCTGACTATGATGTCCTGAATCTCCTGTCTTATTACCTTTTGTCTTAAATTATGTTATTTCTGATCACGCAGACAAAGTTTCACTTGGCAAAAGATTGCTGGTAAAATGTGAATTTGAATCTCCTTCCTGCATACTAAGTATTTGTTTGTAGACATTGACAAAAATGCTCAGGAAAAGAAAAAAAGGTTAGTTTTCACAAAGTAATTTAATTCTCAACAGATCTTGGCAATTTGTCTTTAGAAAAGATGTGGGCTGGTCACAACACAGTACAGACATATACAAACAGAAACTGGCATGATTTATGATATTTTTACCTCTAAATCTTCTCTAAATGCACATTTTTTAAGATTTCTGTAGAAGCCCACAGAATCATATTAAGAGACACAGTTTTATTTGTGGATCAAAATAGATAGGAATGCCATGTACTTTCTTGCCTAAGAAATTATTTTTTTTCTAGCCTCCCCAACTTTTTAAGACATACATTTTAGTACTGTGATATATCACAGGAAATAGAGAGTAAAAGAGAAGTAAAGAAAGTCCAAGAAATATCTGAAATTATGAGGGAGCTTAAAACTAAGTTTTAGGGAAACGTTTAAATTTTTCACATGATAGGACCCAGGACGGCAAAAATCCCACATCCCACTAACCACTCTTGGAACTTTTGAGCCTGTGCAATGCAGATAGATTACATATTTTGTGAAATTAATGCAAACTTTTGAAAGAATATCATAATAATTGTATGATGAATTAAGACAAAAATGGTACTTACTTCAAGTAATTAATTAAAGAAAAGAAATTCACCAAGGAAAAAAAAGGGAAAATATCACTGTTCCTAATCACCATAAACAAATTTATAATTAAATTAAATTACTCACTCAGCTGAACAAGTTTCCTGAATAAACTTTTATTCTCTTTCCTTCCACTATACTGTGAATATTTTTTTTTCAGTTTTAAAGAGAATTAAAATTAAAATTAAAATCATTGCTTCTAGATGTGGTATTCTTAGTGAAGTTTTATGTATAGAACATATTAAAATGGCTGAAATCAAATCGCCTCAGAATTATGATCTTCAACCAAACTTATTTATTCAGCATCTGTATATTATCTACAAAAATTTGATGTAATTTGTGCACAGATGAGATCCATTTTTTTCAAATACTCATTAGCATAGGTAAAAGCTTGCATTCTGGTAGCTTTGGTAGATATTCAACCTATTTTTTAAAATCAGTAACTAAATTCTTCTGCTCCTCTCCCCTCATCGAGTACCCCTCCCTTGCATTTACAATGAAGAATAGAAGGTTGGCCAGAGTGAAATAAGTGACATAGAACATCATGCAGAATGCTTGCAGAAGGAATGAAAATCATAAGGTTGCAATAATGAGGTTTCTCTTATCCATAGCAGGTGAAGAATGGGACACATTAGTTCAAAGCAAGCAGAAGAGCAGAGAAATTAGCAGAAAACTAGGCTCCTTTTTCCCCAGTCCAAAGCTGAAGTCTGAGAAAGCAAGTGACTCTGGGCTGACAGATGTCCACAGTGAAAATGGCATTTCCCACTGCCTTGATGATCATCTGGATATATGAAGTTATCCTTTATCCTCAAGCTCTCTATTATACATATACTATTTTCAAGAAGCCAAAATTAATCATTATATGGAAACTAAATAATGCATTTCAGGGTCTTACAAATGTCAGGGTATGTCTAGGCTGCTTCCTAAACTAGGAAGGGAGCCAGGGAGTAAGTGAAACACTTGATTCCCCATCATCCATCATGCTTAACTCTCACCTCACTTCCTCAGACTGCTCCAACGAGCTCCCTCAAAGACAAATCCTAAGCATGCTTCCAAACATTGTTCGCTTCAGGGATTCCTAAAAGGAGTATGAATAATCCTGCATTGAATTTATTTCCCTTTTTCCTAATAGGATTTAGACAAAGTTATATCTTTGGATACCTAACATACGCCTTCAGTTTTATAAAATAAAAACGCTGTTCCTGTATGATGCACCGCAGCCCTCACATTATATTTAGCAATCTGAACTGGAAAAAAATACATCAAAAAGACCCATACTTTAGTTCTTCAGGAGCATGGCTTGAGTCAGAATAGTCCCAGAGATATATAATGACCAGTGTGGAGGCTGCTGGTTTTGTCTACAGCGGGTGGGCTTGAGAAGAGAGTGACCACGAATCAGTCGGGATCACTTGGCCTCAGGAGCAGGGGACAGACTGATCTTCTATTAGCATAATGAGGCAGTGCTGGGTGATGATCTTCTCTCTCCCCATCGATGAACATGAGATACCTTACCAGAGACATTTGTGAATTCCTCAAATTACAGCACCACACCATTTTGCTGTGTTACTTTTGTTAGGCTGCGGTGCCATCTCAATTTTTCTGTTACAAGAGAAGCTTCATTCTAAGGTTCTGTTATTAGGTAAGTTTCACTGTTTTCATCATCCAATGGATTGCTTGCTACCTTAGATTCTACCCTTCCTGTACATTGAAGAAAACCTTCTGGCACACTCACATCTGCCTACAGATTCTCATCCTCTGCCAATTTAAGTGATCTGATGTGACATTATTTTTAAAGATACCATCAATTAGTTATGCTTTCAACCCACATCTGGGCTCACCTTTGAGGTGTGGCCACGTAGTGCAATTCTTGAAAAGCTGTGTGGTTCAGTTTACATAGCCCAGCCAGAGAATTTGCAATATGGACACAACAAAACAAATATAATTTTGTTTTTGATGGCTAATCTTATGTTGCACAGAGAAAGTTCTTTGGCTAGCATATGTCCCATTACCCTTTACAACCCCTTTGAAGATATTAAACAGATCTTCTGTCTCTACAGGATCTCTCCCTTAGTGACACATGCCACTCCATCTCCAAATATTTGACAAATACAAACTTACTACTCAGTTTACAGATAGGAATTTTATTGAGATTGAGTTGTAATTTTTTACATAATAGTTTTCTATAATGTGAAGACCTTATTGTGGGCTCACTGCAAGTGTATGGAAGCATTTTGCAAAGTCCTTGTTAAGGTTATGATACAAGAGGAACAGTTTTAGCATCAAGCCACCCAACAGTTGCTCAGGTTGAGAGGCTGCACACAGCATGACAAGTAGGCTCTATGCATTGCAATGAAAATTAGAGTGGACCAGAGATTTCTTCAATTTGCCAGCATAATTAAAACACAAATTTGTCTGGGACTAAAAATGCTGTTTCTTCTTCCAGCTGTACAGAGCAAAGTAAGTCACTAGATGTGGTGTCACTGATGTACACAGATCTTATAACAAAGAATGATTTCTTCTTGAAGGATGGATCTTAAAGCACAGGAATGTTTGACTGAAATTCTTTCTTTTCAGACCCATGCAGTCAGTCAAAATTAAACTTGGATAGTTCCATACTTCTGGTGTTATTTTATGTAGTTATTTTTCAAATTGTATTATTGTAATTTTTTTTAAAGATGACAATAATTTTAACAAGTCATTTCAGACTTTTGCCAATGGCTTCTCTATGCCAAACATGCTTTTATTTTAGAGTTTATAATTTTAACACTGCTAGAAACATGGTTATTTAAAATAATCAAGATTTTTTTCCCCATTAATTTCCAATTATCTTTACTTTTTTACTGTTAGAAACTGTGAAATAGTACTTATTAACATGTCAATTATAAGTCCAGACTAAGAACTCATTTAACCTATGAAAGACAAAAAGCCTAGTTTAAAAAAATCAATAGCGAATATAAGTTAATGATAAAAACTATTAAATAAGAATGCTGAAAGGAATAAGATTAGATAAGAACACTTTTTACACTTACAACATAACCTTAATTCTTTGTGGGTTTTGCTTTTCTGAATGGTTGTAAGTCTGCTACAAATATCTGCATTTGCAAAACTTTCCAGTTTTCCCTTATGTAAAGTACTCAAAAGTTCAAAATTTGCATAAGTATCAAGAATGGAGAGAAGTGAAAGATGATTTATTTAGCTGTAATTAATAGAAGTTGGACTCCCTCTGAATAGTTGCATGGCCAAGATCATTTATTAGAAAGTGTAGAGCAAGTTTTTTTAGCCTAGTATTAATTAGAGTGTTTTTCTGAGTAAGTGATTTTAAAATTGGTGGGGTAGTCAGTGGAGCTCAACAAAAAGAAATTTTATTTTCATTAATTAACAGAATCTGTCAAGAATAAGACAATTGATAGTACTTTTAATTTTTGATATTTCTGCTGTCAAAGGCAGATTTTTGCTTGATTGCATCCTACTTTTCATTGAAAGCATTTCTATTGGCCAACTTTAATATTTACCAGCAATGTGAATTACACTTAGGTAATTGGTAGTTGAGTAGTTGGTATAAAATAGTACTCTTAGAGCATTCTTCCTCTTTTTTTCACCTGTTTTAAAATAATGAAAAGGACAGTCCTGTCAATAGAGAATCAGGTTGCATGAATCCTGTTCCTAGAAGACAAATTCTTTCACAAAAAAGAAAATTTGCCACTGGAGATAATTTCAAGTGTGTTAAGTGAATTTATTTTCTGATGAAAAGAAATAAAAGAAAAATAAGAAAATAAGGGTATACAAGAATATCATAGAAAGATTAGAATTTTTTTTTAATTTATGCTTGTGGATGCTGTGAGATTTTCAGAGAAGAGAGAGTTACTGCTTACTAAAATAAGATAGAATAGATAAGAAAAGGAAAGCAGAGCTGTTTTTTTTTTTTTAATAGAATTTCTTGTATAGCTAAGATTGTGTTTAACCCAGATAGAAGAAAATCTTGGGATAAAACCAAGAATGTGTTTTTATTCAAGTGCCAATAGATATCAATTATTCAGCATTTAGAAATTCTCAAACAATGTTAAGTCTGGAGCCCAAATAAAGAAAGCTTTAGAGCTGTAAGACTGAATTCAAATGAATAACTTGATATTTAGTTGCAAAACTTCAGAACAGCAAGCACCAGGATCTTGCTGATCCTGTAGGTTAATATTCTACACTTTCATTCAGACTCAATTCAGATCATGAATGGATCACAAGAGAAAATAGATTCATCATTCTGAGCTAGGCAAGCCTAATATGTTTCATCTGTTATTTCATACCAGACATTGTGAAAGGATTAGCAATCTTCCCCAGAAGAAATTCAGGACTAGAGAGACACCTGCTAAGGCAGGCAAGAAGTGACTGGAGAGAGGTACACACCTGCTCTTGTTAGCTCTGGTTCAAAGCAGGATTACTAGCACCTCATTTTCCTGAGCACTACATTCGCTCATGCTTTATTGAGAAAAGAACAAAAGATGCAAATATATAGAGAGGTTTGAATCTCTTCCATGCTTCTTAGCAATACCAAAGAGCTTCCTGAAAACATAGAGAACAATTTAGAATAAGAAAATAAGGAGACATAATTTTTCAGAAAGCTGTCACGATGGAGAGGATAAAATATATTTGTAAGACCCCAGAAGTAGAGAATCATTGCATATACCAAGCTTGCAGCAGTGACAAGTTATATTTGGTTAAGTCTAAGGTTTGCTGAAATACTTCTGAGGTAATGCAATACCAGATAATAAGAATTTGTTGCTGATCTGTTGATGTTCTTTAGCTTTCTTCCTTTTTATCCCGCTTTTATTATTTCTCTTTAATGTTGAACATAGTTGTAGAAATATCTGGAATTTATTGAAAGTTTAAGAAGGAAATTTAAATTCAATGAGCTGCTTGAAATGTACATCTATTAAAAAAATAAAGTATTTTATCTCAAAGACTGTAATCTAAAAGTTTAAACATATTAGGGACAGTATGCCATTCACTTTGTCTAGAAAAATGCATAAAAAGTACTAATGATTCTACATAAACTGGATGATGCTATTTTTTCACTGAGTGCTCCTTATCACATAGGTAAAAAATAAAAAAATTCTGTCTTGGGAAAGAAAAAAAAGACGATGAAAAAAGATTTTACCACGATAATCCTCTATTTTTTTTTCTTCAGACTGAAATAATAGTGCTACTAATAGAAAAAGTTTTCTTCTTTTTATATATTTATATGTATGAACATGTTTTAAGGAAGCATTTAATAATCTCAAATGCTAAGAAAACACAAAACTGAAAAGTAGCCCAAGCATCACCAAGATCAATAGAATGATACAAGGACAGAAAGAGCAGTATACAGGTCAAGCAGGAACCAAAGTGTTTAAAGTTTTGTGAATAAGGTTAATGTGTTAAAATCATATAATTCCTCAGTTATCAGAATAGAACAGGCCAGAGAAGGCATAAACCACATAAACTCTTCAAACCACACTCAATTGTTCTTTCCTGTTGAGGTTGTGTTTTCAGTCCATGATTTCCCAGGAAACCTTCCCAATCATGTTCTACTATTGGACTTGTTCACCAGAAAATTGTGCGAGTATTCTACAGTTAAATTTTAGGATACTTCTATCTTAATAATCCTAAAATGTAGAGGGCAGTACAAGGTTTGATTTGTCAGATTTGTGATATAATCCAAACATGACAATAGAATATAAAGAAATAATAATACCCTGGAAGATACTGTTGCAGCTACATGGTGAGAGGAAGAACAGTAATTTTGGAAACATGGCTTGGCTATAATATAACAGAATATGGCTGTTCCTGTTGATAGCACTTAATCACTAGAAGGCAAAGAGGATTTTTTTTTTTTTAAGTAGATGTCAGATTGTCCTGGAATTCCTATATTGAATTTCTTGTTTATTACTAACAAAAGGAAACTTTTATTTTCATTATATATATTGGTGGATCTTGTGGCTGAGAGTTGTGAAGAACTTTGCAAAGAGAAGCAAGCAAGCAACAGGCAGGAAAAAAAACCCCAAACACCAACAAGCAACCGCCAAAACGATAGAGTAATATTTGAATGTGTTTTTGTAAAGTTTATGTGATTTTTCACTTTTCTTTACTTTAAGTACATTTTTCAACCTAAATAACCATAAATGATAAATGACCAGGAAAAAATAAAACCCTATATGGTTTGGGATAAATATCTTTTTCCAGAACCATAGGAACCTGAACACCTCATTTATTCTTCTTCCTAGTGCTGTCAAAAGCAGATTAAAAAATAGGAAAATATTTATGAACAAAATAAAAATATTTATATTGAAAAGAGTGCCTTAAAATATTAAATGCTTTTAGTAACATAAAATGTTTCTCAATCTCAAATGGCCTGTGAAATATTTCAAATTTAACTTCTCATTGTGCCCAAATGTTAAGCATTGTTTTTCTCAGATAAATCAATTGTAATCACTCAGACTGGACTTTTTAATTTATTTTCTGATACTTTTCTTTCATTCTTTTTGTTTGTTTTTTTCTTGTTTGCTTGTTTGTTTGTTTTGGTGGGGTTTTTGTTGTTGTTGTTGTTTTGTTTTTTTCCCCCCGGTCAGAGTTCTTTGCACAGAGCTTCTAAGATAAAAAAAGTTCAAATTCAAAATGAAATGCCATTTCTCGAAAATTACATTTCAGATTTGAGGACACTCAAAGTAGTGTCTACACTCTCCTGTTTCAGGAAAAGTTCATGGACTGAACTTTCACTATTTATGCAAACTATTAAGGGTCAGAAGTTCAACTATTTGAAAGAAGCACAATTTTGTTCAGGAGGCCCACAGTAAAATATAAAATGGGGCAATTTAGCTGGAGTGTTTGCATAACAGATTTTCCTTTTTTGAAGTCCTAAAGAGGTAACTTCTATCTGGAAAAAGCTGTCCTGTGCACAACTACCCAGGAAATGAGGACTGAGAAAAGAAGAATCTTTTAAGAGAGGCTGAAGGAGATACCAGAGGATAGTGAGAACTAAGAGAGTGTAGGCTCACAAACCCCAAAGATTGCATTTAGACAAATGTGTGAATCAAGGAAGCAAAAAACACCAAACCCAAGCAACTAATAGAACAAAAATTTGTTTAAACAAAATTTCATATAACTGCACTAAAGTTTTCTTATACAAGGAGTTCACCAGAGACTGATAAGCAAGGGATGTAGGATGGAGTCACAGAATGCTCCTCTGGGCACATTGCTGTGGTTCTGATGAGATCCTGGGGGAGCCATTGCTACTTAATACTAATATGTGTGGAGAAGCAGACTTAGTACCAGATCCTCTGCTGCTATTCTAGTAGTGTCTCTTTAGTCTCAATGCTAGTGATTCCAGATATGTAGGAGTAGAAGACACTAATGAGAAACTGTAAAAATTAATTAAAAAGTCCATAAAGTTCTATCTGTGCACATAAGAATATGAATTTTTAAATGAAGTACCATGAAGTAACAGAAATTGTTTATGAGAAGTTTTATGTTCTACCATAAAAATAGAAATCTCAGCCTTTCACTAAAATGAAATTTCCATTTTTATTTCTGATGGGTCATGTGATTTTACAGCAGAAAATTTGCTAATAGTTAGGGGATTCCTGCCACATTGTGTGACAGAGTAAAATTCAGTTGCCAAATTTGAATTAAGAGAATAAAATAAATTAAGTATTTTAATACCCTGAGTGTTTAATCTTAATGATAGTTTCATTGTGTATAGGTATATTGTGGGTCAGAATAACAAAAGAATTTAAATTTATTGTGCTAATATCAACTTTACATCTCAGATATAGGTATGCTCATATAAATATGCAAAAAATCTTGGAATTTCTCAGAAGGCATTGAATCAATACTTCATATTGACTTCTTGGAAATAGTTGCCTCATCACTCTAAAATTTTGATTGTGTAAACCACATATATACAAACTGACATGAAAATACTAAAAAATAACATTTGAGTGTGAAGAGTCTGAAGTTGACCTAAGATGAACTGTTATTGTCATAGCTGAACAAAACATATTTCTCCAAAATATTCCTCCATGTCATTACTCTCTGAAACTCTTGATGAGCTTCTCTTTCTAAGACATATAAATTTTGTAGGAACAGGTAACAGGAAAACCAGGCCCACACAGAAACTCTCTGAAACAAAGGTGATAGAAAATAGGGGGAGAAAACTTCAAGCTGAATCCAGGTTGGGAACAAATATTCTGAGTCTGACTTCATTTTGTTAATTAGTGAGAGTGTAGAGAGAAAAGAGCAGTAGGCACTGTGGGGAAGTGGAGGGAGGTTAGCAAGGGAGATCAGTGGAAGTTTTAGCTCTCGTGTAACAGGGAGAACAGGAGGTAAGCACTTATGGGCTGTGAAACAGCATTGGCAGGAGCTGAGATGTGGGGTGAATTTCGGGGGACCATAAAACTGATGTTCCCAGAGAAGAATTTTTGCGTAAGAAAGTGTATAATACAAGTCTGTAAGTATTTCCTCTGTTTTCTGGTTACTTGTGCTCATGAGCAAATACCTTCACAGTGACCCTGGAAATGAAACAAGATTTTTAAGCTCAGATTTTATACAGTGTGTGTCACTGCATTATCTCATAATGAGATTCCATACAACAGATGGTTCCATATTTCACAAGGAATATACTGTCTACACCAAATTACTAGGAGTTACTTCCAAAATAATTTTAACTCCCATTAATAAAACTGATTTACTAGACTTAGTATTTATGCTCTTTTTGGAAGACTCATCAGATTTAAATGTCTGACTCACATATAAGTCCAAGTGTTAAAAGATTATGATCTGCCCTGGGTGATAAAGTGAAGCAGTTTACAAAGTAAATGACATCTACAGCCACTCTAGCAGTCAGCTAAGAGTATGAACACATTTGGGGGCATGGCATCATTTCCCAGAATGTTACACAGAAGCACAAAGTTCACTTAGAGTCCACAATCAGCTGTTTATTAGTGTCAAAATAGTGTATAACAATGTGACTTTGTTTATTCTAGAAGTGCCTTTGTACTGTACAAGCATTGCATAGTGTTATTTGACAGTGAAGAGCTTAATATCTTGCCAGACTACAGCTACAGAACTTTTAAATCAAAGTACTTCACTCTTGAAAATGAAAGAAAAGCAATGTGAATGATTCTGTTCTAATGAAGTGCGGGCCTTCTCTTGGGAATAAAAATATGATAATTCATATAACTGAAGCATTCCATGTAAATTGTCAGCCATTCAAATTAAAGAAGCAACTAATGAATAACTGCATGCAAGATTGCATGGTGATTAGCAGTACAATATTTAATATCAACTGATGTTATCAATCATTTCCCACTGTAATTACCCAAGGTGTTGAATAGAAAATTGCTTTTAAAGAACATTTCAATAAAAGGAGTAGTAATTATTACAGGTAACTTGTAAAGGAGACTGTTGCCACATAGTCAGAAGTCATCAAAAAGTTTTCCAGCCTTATGAATATTTTATTCTTTTTCCGTACGAAAATGAAATAAATGTTTTCTGAAAAATTCATGTGCAAAGTGAGTGAGAAGCACATAGAAAAACAGTCCCTGAACTCACCGAATACCTGATCGTTAGTGAAATTGTTAATAATGAAAAAAAAGTACATGGCTAGCCACAGGCACAGGGCCTACATAACAGAGATAGAAATGCATAAGTTGAAAGTTTATAAGCACATTGGCCTATATTTTTGATAATATAATTTTAACCACATTTTTGACAAAGTGTTATGTTTTCATCTGAAACAGTGCACATATTTATATATTTCTTTATTACCGCAATCTGTGGTGATGCTATTCTCTGCCTATGTCATGGAAATAGTTAGTGCATGCTAACACACTTTTTAAGATGACCAACAAGCTACTTTTCATCATGCATGACTAAAATGAAGAATTACTTTCCTTGGAGTCTGTGAAATTATACTGATGTAAGACTCTTTGTGTGATCTCTCTTAATTTTGGCTTTTGCAGGTGTTCTATTTGATTGAGTTAGTCATTAATTAGAGCTGGGACTTGAATCTGAGTTTCTTTTATCTCAGGTGTATGTAAATGACCACCAGATTAATAGATGCTCTGAACTGACAAAGTGGTTGAGGGATACACTTCTCTTTGGTTTTGAATAGAAATTTCATCCTTGGGCTAAGTGACTTTTCAAAATATAATTTTACCCAAATAGATAATTTTGCTTTAAATTCCAGATTTGACAACCCTCTCTACATAAACCATTTTCTATAGACTTTATATTAACATTAGGTAGGGATGAGGTGGGCAGGACACCTCTAAATCAGTTTAAACCCACTCTTAATTAGTTTGCATTTCAAGGTATTTTTAAAGAGTATGAGAGTTAATTTCACTCCCTGTCCTTGGACTGTGCTATTTGTCTCACACTAATTTATTTTTTAACTGACGGCGCAGAATCATAGAACATTTGAGGTTGTAAGGGACCTCTGGAGATCATCTTGTCCAACACCTTTGGCCAAGCACAGCCACCTAGAGCCATTTATCCAGGATGATGTCCAGATGGTTTTTATTTTTTTCTCATGTTTCTTCATATATTTTTATCTATTCCTTTGAAAAAAATCCTAGTGTCCTTAAGCATTTTTTTTCCTTATTCATAGTTCCAAGGCCAGACATACTACCGTGAATTAAAAGTATTAATGTGGAAGAAAATTCATGATTCATTATGTTTTGTTTCATTTCTTTTAAAGATTTGTAAAAGTAATTGTGGAATAGGAGGAACACTAGTACTGTCTTCCAATACTATGCCCAAGTGAAGAGCTGTTATATATTTTATATTATCTCTGAAGAGAACAACTGGAAGGAGTTTCTGAACAGAAGACTCACAACTTCTCACTTCTAAAGAGAGATCTTAAGTAGGCTACCCCTCTATCATGCAGTTTTAAATTTAAAATACTTGAGATTAATATCTTTTGTTTTACTTGAGAAATAAGTTCTTGGTTAAGACATAGTGGAAGGATTGATTTGTGTATGGCTCATTGTAATTGTAATGACTAATTTTTATTAAAGAAATCAAAAACAACACATGAAAGAGAATATGTTAAGGATGCCTGGAAACCTGATGTCATGTAATGGAGATATCTACTTTCAGAGTCTGCAGGAGACACTTTTTTTTTTACTGAATGTTTTCAACACTTTCCCCAAGCAGTCTCTGTTATCAGAGAATCTTTTTTTTTTTCAAAATAAGCACACAGATTTTTCATGAAGTGTTTAGAATTGTGTTTTAGAAGACTGTCAGTGGAGCCAGGAAGACAGCTAAGCTAGCCAGGACCAGAGCAGGACATAAAAAACCCAGAAAGACTGAAGGGATTTGAGTTAGTGTTCCCTATTCTGACCCAAGGCTATACAGCTTTCTCACAAGCCTCGACTGGGAATCCTTTCCTACTGTCAGGCATATAAAGTAAATTGTTCACTACAGCAAATCATGCCTTAGTTGCTGAACAGCAGTCTTCCTCCTAAAGCAAGGATTGGCAGAAAACAAAAGCCTAACAGGCTCCGCATATGCTGTTTCTTTTAAAGCAAAACAAAACAAAAGACAAAACAAAACAAGCAGCTAAAGCAAAGGAACAATCAAAATAATTTTTAAAGTGAGCATCCTAATTAGCTTAGGTTTATACTTCCTTGTACTACTCTCTTCTAAAGTACATGTGGCTTAGAGAGTGCAAAAAGGAGCAGTCCTAAAGAACTAAGTAAAGAAACATTAGAGCAGGGCTGATGATCAGGGATCCAGTGCTCCAGCTTAACTGGAAGTCTTTTTTTAGTAGACAAACAGAATCAAAATAGACATGGCTGCAAGAACTCAGCCATGATGAACCTGGCCAGTAAAGGCCATGCTTCATCTCATTTGGAAATGTAGAAATTGTACACCGTGATTCAGAGTAGGAGTCTTGAAACACTTGCCATCTATGTTATAACTGCAGTATGTAATTCAATTGAATAAGTTATTAAATTGATCTGTTACAAAGAAAGATTAATAACTTTACTGCTGGGATGAGCTCATTAGTTTTGAAAAATGTCAGCTATGAATTAAGATGCCTACAAGTGGTAGGGGATTGCTGTACTACTTTTAAAGCTCCAGACCTCCTGTTTCCTGTGAGTTGACCACAGAGAGAAAAAAGCATCCTAGTGATGAGTAATTCCTGCTCTTGATACTCCTGATGACCTTCTTGAAGGCTAAAAAGTAAACGAATTTTACTTGATCAAAATGTGCTCATCATTAAATTATATTTAAAGACCTGCTAATTCTGAAACAGATAAATGACTTGTCTATGCATGTGGTGTGACTCTCTTGGCAAGACTTGTGCTACTGTTGCATTGAGTTGTATTTCTAAGCATAACAAATGGAAATTGCATTATCCATTTCACTAAAAATAAGAATGTAAAGGAAATGTTCTTGTTCAATACCTGCTAAAATGGCCTACACCCTTCCTCCTCCCTTGCCACAAGCAGATATTTGATTGTTTCTTAGCTGTAAAAATATGTAACAAATTTCTGCCTACCCTTCTACCTCAGGCCTTCTTCCCTCCTCCCCAAAGTAGCTCAATGCCCCTTGTTATGCTGAAATTGGTAGACTTTTGCTAAAAAATCCCCAAATGATCAGAATTTTAAAATACAATCTGATCTTTTTTTCATTTTTATTTTTTCTTTATTTTTTTTCCTTTTTAACCCAAATAATTTCAGTGAGCTTATTTACAGCACAGCTCTGTTAACAGTTGTATCAGTGCAACTAAGGCAGCAGCAAACTGGTATATTCAACTGGAAGTGACCAGCCAGAAAGAGACAAAATTGGGACTCTAGAATCCCAGAGAGAAAATATATCACTGAAATTCACCCTAGATGAATCCTAGTGGTGCTGAATGAATGGTTCTGAAAAAACATATGCAAACACTTTGCTCTGGTACATGAGGGGCTGCTTTATGTTCTGCAGTATAATGCATATAGATTCAGATATAGTCAGTTTACTGTTTGTAAACTGGAAAACAAAACAAAACAAAAAACATAGCCTCCAGTATCAATTCCTGAAAAGAAAGGAAAAAAATCCTCAGGGTAAACTGTCAGTCTACATTGCAATCTTAATAAAAAGGAACAGTTGAAAGGAATCAGGCCTCAAAGTAATAACCATGTCAGAAACTGACATTGTAAACCCATATCACAGAATTATTTTGATTTATGTTTGTAGAATAGAGAGAAATACCAGACAGAGTGTACAATAAAATTTTACTAGAAAGAAGTCTCAGAATTTGGTCTCTGTGCAGTTTGCTACTCAAAAGTCTTGCTCAAGAGGGCCATAAACCTACTTTAACGGAAGTTACTAATTTGCCTACTGTGTGTTGAGTCACCTAATTGTTGTTTAGGTTGATGTAATTGCTATGATAAAAGTAGTAAAATGAACTAAACTAGACTTTCAGAGCTTCAGTATGATACCCTCGTTAAATTTAGAGATGATCACTAAATACAATCTGATTGGCTATTAAGACATTTCCCAGTGTTAATTCTGCATAATAAAATGTTTCACATCATGTAAGAGACAACATAGATAGAACAACGCCAAAAATGAATAGAGCTGTTTGAAGTTTGATTACCCAATGCATCCCTTCTTTATAATTTACTGATTTCTCTGTTCATAATTTTGGTTCTTTATAGGCCATATTGGAATTGAATTCTAAGAAAAAAGTCTGATGCTTACAGGAAAGGGATGGGGAAGAAAAATACACAATTTCTGTTAAGCATATGTGTAACTCTTGGAGTGATTTTTGTTCTTAAACAGACTTGTCCTTGCCTCAGTTTCCATGTTTGAAAAAATAAAATTTCTCTTCTTGCACAGCATGCTCTGAGTTTGAAACATTGCACTTTTTACTGACTCATGTGAGGATCCTAAAATACCATTTAAATATTAAAGAAAAGTTTTGGGTGCTGAATAAAACAGCAAAATGGCAGAATATACTAAGAAAATCTTTATGTGGGCAGAAAATAGCTACCAAAAAAATGTTCCATTTTTGAAGGGAGATCCACCAGTTTTCTGTGGAAAAATAGAGAGAGAAGAAAAATACCAGCAGATAAAATGGTCTTAAAAAAAAATTACTTTAAAAGCAATGTTCTGTATCAGCATTTTATCAGTTTCCAAAATTACATACAAAAGAGCAAATTAAATTTGAGATGTTAACATCTACAACAGCTACAGGACTGTGCTAGTCCATTAGGCTGTCTCAGTATATTTTCATATTATCATTACTAATGATTGATTGTTTTATATTTTCTCTTGAATGACGAAGGGGATTCCTGAGTTTTGCTTATAAAATATATAAATAAGTGTATTTTAAAAAATAAAATATATGCGCCTATAAAATAGGGATTATAATTGAATTTTCTTCACTTGCCTTGTTGTACAGAAAAAGGTTTTCAAATTAGTATATGTGTTTGCAGGAAGTCATGAATTTATATATAAAAAAAGCAGGGCATTCCTTGTTGCCTCTGTGCTTTACCTCTAATACTAGAGGATTCTATGAGACAAATATATGACTAAAAAGATGCTACATAGATTCTTCTTTTAATTACCAGGAAAAGTGAAACTTGTTCATCTGGGAATCAGTATGGTCTTTCAGGAGGGGCTGCTGAATCAACCTTGTATTTACACTGTTCTCTTTTCCTCTGAGATTTGTTCTCAACATATCTCACTGAAGTTTTCATTCAACACTGCTCACAATCATGTTGAAGTTCTGTATATAATTACAGTTACCATTTTATATGTCTGTCGTCAAGTTCTTCCTCACGATGCCCATGCTGTTACTCTAAATGTAGTGGAGTGCCTCAATAGGCTCCAGCATGATTATGGCAGTAATTGACTCCATATATTAATTTTGGAATAAATGACTCCTTGACCTTCATATTTGGTGAGTGAAATATTTTTCTTCCTTCCTGACAATTTGGGTTGGAATCAGACTTGTCTATTTGCAATAGCAGCTTTCTTTAGCTAGAAGATAACATGCATACTGAATGTGCATAGTAAGTAAAGTATTTTCTTACTTACGATGATGAATTTCATTTCAAGTATTAATTAGACACTCCACACCTACAAGTCTCTAGGTTACTGCCTACATTTTAGAGGACAGTATATTTTACACAAATTTTATTGAAATCAAGTTAAAAAGATTTCATTAAATGTTCTTTTTCACTATTGAGTTTTTCCACATTGAGAGATACAGAAAAAAGAAGGCAAATGGACAGACAGAGAGCAAAAGTCAATCATCGTTTCAAGACCAATCCAAGGAACATCATGGGCTCTAAATTTTCCTTGAGTACTGTAAAGAAAACAAACACCAAACACAAACAAACAAATAGGATACAAAGAAAACAAAAGCATCAAAAGGAAAACCGAATTTATGATCATGTTTGTAGGTGCAAAACCTCCCCTGTATGATTATTGCATGCCCATCTAAGTACAGCAGTAAATAACAGCCATTAGCAAAGAAAAAAAAAAAAAGATTATATCAATTAGGTACTTACTGTGCACTTCTGTAACAAAAAATGCTTAATATGGATAAATTATAAAGTGAATGCATGTTTGACATCTTGTGGTCCATTTCCTTTGAAATATGCACTTGAATGTTAATATTAGATTCCATAAACAAAGGCCACCCACAACAAAGATGAAAGAACATAAAAAGCCTGAAGTTGACAGTATAAGTACCAAATCTGATGGAGCACAGCAGTTATAAAAACATAAAACATGTTGAAAACATCATAATTATAGCTGGTTAGAGATCAAAGAGATATGTGCAATAAAAGCAAACATAAACAATCAGATAAGACACATTAAAAAAGAGTTCTGCTGTAAACCTGAACGATAGCTATGAGGTAATATTTAGCTGACATTAGTCAATTAAAAATAAAATGGTTTTATGACATTGATTTTTTTAATTATTTGCTTGCTTCAGTTTTAAAATTAAGCAATTATGCTTTGAGCATGAACACATATTTTGGATTTATATAGGCTTTAGACTGTAAGTATATATGTGCCTATACATTCATGCACATATAAATGTATGTTTATGTACATATGCACATATATTATCCACATATTTGTAGGAGTGCATGTTCGTATTTCTTAAGATTGTGTAAGTGCATATTTTATATGACATGTTATGGATAACTGGTAACACCTGAGAGAAAATATTTCATAATATGCAGCATACCAGTGTGTATTACTCTAAGATGGTTCTTAAAGTGATATTGTGGAAGTATGATACTTGAAATTTCAACACAACATGGCACCTGCAAGGGAGAGGTACCTATCACACACTAAGTTCCATCAATTTTGCATTATTTTTTGGTTTTTTGGTTTTTTTTTCCCCTTCAGGAGATATCTTGCCAGAGCGTCCATGGCAACAGGTGCTTTCCCCAACAGAGAGTCTACCTCAGAAAATATTGAACTGCAAATGGATGTCTTCTAACTTTAGAAAGAATTCCTCAGACAAAATGAACTACACAGAAGAAATGCCTAATCACACCTACTAGCTATAAAAATGTTAAGTATATATATAGTTTATATATATATATATATATATATATATAAAGTGATCATCCTAGCTGCACATAAAATAAACTGATCTTTAGAGCGTAATGACATGCCATGACTTTTGTCTCACAGCACCCCTAACATAAACGTGATAGAGATGTAATCCTGGAGATCCACCACCATGGGATCACATTTGGAGTATGGATGAGTGCTTGCCTTTTTGGGCAGCAGGAAGGGAATGTAGAACCATAAAGACTCAGCAGAAAGGCTTTCTGTGAAAGTTGTCCTTAAAAAAATCCAGATGCTGCCAAGAGAAATGGATATTCCCTGGAAGCTCTGGCTACCTGACCAATTACAAGTAACCGAGACTAGGTAACCAAAAATTTAAGTAGCAATTGAAAATGCCTTAGTGACAACCTTATGAAAGTGAGAAAGAATATGGACATGCAGTGTAAAAGCTTTGAATTTCTGGCCTCATAAAAATATTTATTGTTCAGCTTTCTAAACTCAGATATGGAGAAGGTTAAAAATCAGAATCAGCTGTAACTTATCTTGCATCTTTGAAACTAAAGTTTCCTAATTATTTGCTTGTTCCGTTAGTTGCAAGGTTGTTTCAATTTCAATTATTCATATTGTTTTAATATAATAAAATCTAATAATTACAAAAAAAAAATCCAACAAATTTCAGTAATCATTGACGACAAACTAATTTTAGGATTATGCATTTCTTTGGAAACCCTGTGTGGAAAGTACTAATTTTACTATTGTCTTACAAAGTCTATTCTGCTGTCCTGCAACTGGCATCTCTCTGGGTTTCCCTGGTCCCAAGCCTGAAGTTGTGTTTGTATCTAGCTGACACAGTGGATGTCAGAGTTCCTACGGAATGACAGGTCACTTGGACGTTTTTGTCCGTGACAACCCAAGTAAGTGGTTAAGAGGTAAGAAATAAGTTTAAAGATTATCTTTTGGCAGAAAAATCTATACAACATAGTGATGTCAAGAAAAAACTGCAGAGGACTTAGGTACAAAGTTCCCTAATAATTCCTAACTGAACTACTTTACTCCAATGCCAGATTATTTACTTTTTCTTTTTATGTTGAATATTTCAGAGTCCTATACTGTGACATGTAAACAGGTAAGCATCAGTAGCAAAGCATCATAAATTAGGAAGATCTTATTTTATTTATTCTTTTTCTTTCACTTCTGCTATCTTGGGAGCTATTTCTTGTAATTACAATGGATAATTCTGCTTGATCTGTAAATATGATCCAAAACACATGAATACTTTGAAGTACTACTACTATAACTACGAAAGTTTATTTTTTCCTTATTGCATCTATTAATTGGAATACAGAATTTTTCCCCTACAAAGGCTAGAGTTAGTTAAAAATAAGTGGTTGCTCCTCTTTCTTTTTCTTTGTCTCACTCCCTATTCTATTTTGTAAATGGGTTGTGGGGATGTTTATTGTTTATGGTATAAAGTGCAAAACTTTAGTCAGAGTCCTTGAAATATACACTTATGTCAAATTTGAAGAAGACATTAGGAGAGCCACAAGCTGCAATGTAAATCTTGCAGGAAAGGGGAGCTGGTACAAAACTAAATTAAATTAACAGCATCTAAGCAGCACTGAGACTATGCAGCCACCTATCATCCACACAGACACAGACATTTGCTGACCCCAGAACTATATCATCTGCCAGGTTTATACACTCTCATCAAATTCAAAGAGGCAAACAGAGATTAAAGTAACTTACTGTATTTGATATATTGATATTGATGAGCATGGTGATAAAAGTACCAGGCATGCCCCTCTAATAGCAAATCACTGAAATGGCTGGTGATAGGAATTTGAGATGGGGATGAGCATAATATAAAATTGGGGACAGTGGTGGATCTGACTGGGGCTTCTGCTGCTGTCCAGAGGGTCCTTGACAAGTCCTCAGGCTTCATGAAGTTCAACAAGAAGAGCAGAGTCCACGTCCTGTATCTTGGGAAGAAATAATTCCAGGCAAAAATGCATGCTGGGGGACACCAAGCTGGAAAACAGCATGTCAGAAAAGTTTTGGGGGTCCGAATGGATGTCATGTTGAACACAAGGCAGTCATGTTCCCGTGATGCAGAGAAGGCTGGTGGGATTCTGGGGCTTCATTAGAAGGAGAGTTGCCAACCCTCTCCTCAGTGCTGTTGAGGCCACACTTGGAGTACCCCATTCAGCCCTAGGCTCACCAGTACAGAAGAGACATGGAAAGGCTGAGAGAGCTGGAACTGTTCAGTCTGGAGCAGATAAGGTTTGGGAGAGTCTCAGGGGAGAGCTTAAATAAGACAGACCCAAGCTTTTCTCAGGACTCTCATTAACAAGGCAAGAAATACTGGAGGTTCAGTCTGAACATAATGAAAAATTTTTGTTTCTTCTGTGAGGGTGACCAAGCACCTTGACCAAGGTACAAGGTTCCCAGGGAAATTATGGATTCTTCTTCCTTGGAAATATTAAAAATGCTATCTGGATATGAGCCTTGGCAAGTGGCTCAATGCAGCCTTGCTTGAGCAGAGAGACTGAACCAGCTGACCAACAGAGCTGCCTTCCAACCTCAACCATTCTGTCAGTCTGTGATCTATTAATTTGCTTTATAAGAGTGTTCTTCTTTAGGGTTCAACTACTTTATTAATGAGATAGTATTTAATAAGAGCATTACTGAGTGATAGGAGGTAGTTTTAAGAGGAAGTGTTTAAATTTTGGAGAATATCATATGCGCTCTAAGAAGGATGTGAAATACAGCTTTGGGACTCCATGTCCAAGCAGTGATGTCCCACAATATATGATGGATCAGTGCTATGAATAGCATGGGTTACACTTCTGCAAAATGTTCTCAATGGTTGGAAGAAGGTGACCAGTGACTAACTAACATATAATACTAAAGCAAGGAAATAGAAATTCTTAGCAGTGCTTAGCACCACTTGAGACTCAGAGTTGAACAAGTAAAAGTTATTCTTTTATTTGTCCAACTATTGTTGAAAACTCTGCTAATGAGATCTGCTAGTATAAAGAAAATAGAAAGTATTGAAAGGGTACATAATGTTATTGGGAATTATATATTTCTGTGAAGAATCTTGTTGACTAATTTGAAAGTGCTAGGGAATGTACATTGTTAGGAAAACAGCAATAACAACAACAACAAAACCTCAACCAAACAAAACCAAACAAACTCAGAAAGCCCTTAAATTAGTATCTGCGTGGTCTTTGAGGTATATGTGGTAGACAGTAAAGAATAGATAAAATATATTTACATATATTTACATATATTATATGTTATTATTATTACATATTTATTATTATTATTATTACATATATATACGTATATATAACAAGGACCACTAAAATCACTCAGTTTCACCTTGGGTTTAGTGCAATAATTGGAGAAACATTTTGCTGTTTTTAAGCATATCTTCCTCTACAACATTATAGGAGAATTATCAGAATAAAATATTGATATTTTGGGAATATGAAGGTTTTATATAAAAGCTTCTTCTCAAGTACCATAATTAATAGATGCATTTTTTACTAGCAAACTTTGCCCATAACTTTGAGGAAAAACTTATAATGGGAAACAAAAGAAATCAACTTGATAGTTACCACAGTAAGAGACTGATCTGATTTTGTCTTTTGGCTGTTAAGCGCTCATGACAGCTTTGAAATTCTGATGAACATTTTCCATTGGAAAGACATAAAAGAAAGTCAAAATTAAAAATAAAGACAAGTAAGAACTAGAACCTCATGAACTTAATTTAGAAGAAAGACTTTTTTTGTAAGGTGTAGGGTATTGTAAAAAACCTGATAAATTGTAGTCAGGAAGAGAATAAAAATCACAATACTAATTATTTGATATTAGAGTAAAAAATAAGATAACAATCATTAAACAACAATAGACTTTTTATGTCACTATAAATATTTGATTAGAAAATTCTGTCATAAGCTATGAAGAGAAAAGGACATACAAAAGTCCTCAAAATTAGAAAATGAGAGGCAGAAATATGAAATGTTTCAGAGTAACTGCCAAAAATAGACTTCATTATCCTTCCTCATGAATGTATTGGAGTTTATAGAGGCTGTAACTGCATTCTCCTCAAAGATCTGTCCTTAAATGGTGTAAACAACAAGGAAACAGATAAAGCAGTTTATAATTTTCTAGAAATTATGACTCTTAATTGAATTAATAATCCATTGATTAACTAATTAGGCTAGAAAGGTTTGGCTGGCTGAATTGGGTGTGGTTCTGAGTAAGAATAACAATTTTTTCCTACTAGCACACATAGAAAATATACTGAAGTTTAAAATGGGTCATAGTTGGCTCAGAATACTTGTTTCCATCACATTTCTTTCCAACCTCTGTTTAGGCAGTATCCTAAAATTGTCAGAAAACTTTAGAATATGCTGTAAATAACAACCATGAAGTTCTGAAACGTGTCACATTTGCCTGTTATATGCTGTGCTTTTCTGATAATAGAAGAGGAGATAGGATCTCATGTATTTCCCCATTGCTGGATGGCATTAATTTATACTATTTTTTTCTAGTGAGTCTGTATATAGTGGTTCACTAGATAGACAAAGAATTATTTATGGACTGTAAAATATGTGGCTTCTACAGAAGTTGAATTTTTCCTTTAAGCTTCTGCTTCTGTGGACCTAGCTATTCATACACTCAGTAAAGGGGAAGAGCAAGACAATTATTTCATTAATTCTATTTAAAATTAGAATACAAATAAAGTTAACTTTTTTTTTTTTCAGGAATAACTTCAGTGTATCTCAAAGAATAATTTGGAAAAGTTTATGTATAAAAAATTCTGTATTTTCCATAGTAATTTTTTCTTTCACACTGTTGTGGAACTGATTTTTATACTTCTTTTAATGAAAAACGTACAAGAAAGTCTGCCTTACAAGTGGAACTAAAATTTCCAGTTTAAACAGAGAATCAACCTCAGGAAAACAAAGAGAGTGGGTAGGGCATTGGACACTTAGTAGGCAACATGATGCTTTAACTCAAATTTCTGCTTTGCCTTCTACATTGCAAATCTGGGACTTGAATCTTTGCCCTCTACATTTCAGGTGAGTGCCCTAACTCAGTTTTAAAAGCCATTATGGAGTTTTTCCTCTGTCTTGGAAAAGAAAAAAAAAAAAGAAGAAAAAAGAGTGTCATTAGCTGATAATTCTTTAGTGGAGTGCAAGAGTAGAGGTGCAGAAAGTTCTTTGGATGTATATAAATATGAAGTAACTTGACTCCTTGATGCATGTATCAGCCCTGTCCTCTGAGCAGCCACACAACACATCCTAATTCATTCTTGGGATCTTCTTTACAGAAAATTAAGTAATGTCTTCCAAATGAATCAGACTGCAGCTCTGAGAATCTGCTCTCTACAGCAAATAGAATCATCCTAAACCAACTCTTTCAGTTCCTCTTGGAAACTACATCATCAACTCCTCTTGTTCATTATCTTTTTAGAAAACTGACATTTCTAAGCACAATACTCAAAGACACGCAACATACTGCTGGAAGCATGCAGCAAGACATCATTCTGATCGTTCTTCATATTATGGTCATGATCTTTAATTAATGCTAGCAATAAAATTATATATGCTCAAGGGACATGGGAGCACCAAGTATCACCCATAGAGAGAGTGAGTGCACTGTGTAGTGGACTGATCTTCAGCCATGGGAATGTGAACCACTCTGTGTCCCCCGAACAGGAGGACAACAATCACTTCTCAGCTGAGTTAAATGCAGTCTTTGCTTTGCTTGATTCAGTACAAGGGCTCAGAATTCATTCTGTTTCATCTCTGTTGAAAGTACAAACCACAGTATTAACAAAGTCAGCTTCTCACAAAAGAAGGCTCTGTTTCTTGTGCACATGGGTTCTGAGAGTTCTGAGAGTCCAGACTTATGACAAACCTCTCTTCACTGTTTCAAACTGGCACCTGGATGCCTCAGAAAGCATTCTCCAGCATAACTCACAAGTATCTAGTACTCCTTATGTGTCATATAACTTTAAAACCCTAGTATCACAGGGAAGATTTAAAAAAATAATAAAAAAAATATTTTGTCTGAAAGGGTTAAGTAAAAGTTCCCACTGTAGGGGCTCCTTTTAGACAACTTCTCTTTCATCCTCAGTTGTTGATGGTTAGTCTGAAATTTAAGTGTGATTCTTGCTAACACTATTTCATTGCCATCATAGGTGGACAGAGACAACATCCTGAAATAGAAGTCCCAGTTGATGCTACAAGATTTTTTTTCAGGTACATTAATCACTTCACTGAAGTTTGGCTTGTGATACCTTGCATACAGCAAAACAAATAAACTCCCACATCAATAACTCATTCAACCACATGGAATTCTACTTACCACATGACTGAACATATTATTGATTTTAAACTAACAGCGATCCAGCTTTTTCATCCATCCGACAGTACTGGCTGGTTCTGTTTCTTTTAATTTCAGTTCCCAAACTTTTCTTTTTCCTTTTCCTTTATCCTTTCTGATCAGCTTTCATTGGTAATGTCATAAATGGGTCCTTTCCAATGATTTGGTTTTTAGCCAGTGTATGGTGTGCACTCAGAAATCCCATGTATGATGCAATAGGGTTTTCTTTAGGGGCATTAACGGTCACTTATTTACAGTACAACATAAACATTTTTCTCCAAATTAATATCTAAAAACAATATTTTGTTGAAAACAAAGAATCATTGGAAGATATAATTCAAAATAATGTTTCTTAACACCAAAAGTTTCTAGTTTAAGGGACTGAGTCCATCAAAGCAGAGGAGTTTCTACAGTCTGGCTCACTGAAAGTAAACTGACCAGCACACTGTGAAATATACTGTAAGGAAAAGCCTTATTGTGGTGTAGAAATGTGTAGATAAAGGAAAGATTTCCCTATTTCCACTTTTTTTTGGGGGGGGGAGTACATTTGCAGTCGATGTGTAATTCGTATAAGGCTGAATGAGTGACTGGACAGATGTGCTAGAAAGTGGACAAGAAGAGAAGCTTTGTGTTGCAAGAGGTTTCACAGAAAAGAGAGATTAGAAAATAAATTAAGATATTGAGGAAAACATCTTAGTTTGCAAAGAGAAGCCCTATAAGTATTTTTTTTAGCTTGTATCAAAGAAGATTTATACAGTAAATATAATTGTATTTGGAGAGCTTAGCATCTGTTATTCTTTCATATTGATTAAAATACTGTAAATATCAGGATTCATGTGGCCGAGACAGCACTAGCTTGAAATAAACTGTTGCTTTCTTGCTATTAGCTGAATGTTTTGCAGTATTTAAAACATATGAAAGAAACAGATATTATTCACGCAAAAAATGGCAAATGGAAATAGGCAAATGGATTTTTTCAGGAATATAAATTATGCAGTCCTTTAAGTCTTGATTTTTATAAAAAATCTGCAAAGATTTAATATTAAAATTATCATATATTTAAGATACAGGAATCACTTTTACAACCTTTTAGTTGTCGTCTTTAGCATTATAACAAGGCTATTTCCTTTCAGTTGCTTCTATATTTAACTTTTCCTCATTTAACATTTCATCAATTTAAATGAGAAAACTGGTTTCTACAGTAAATCTATTCCAATCCTGTGATATTTTCAGACTTTATTATTTTTTCCAGTAAAGGATACTTATACCCTTACTGAGTAGATTTAGGAAAGCAGTAAAATATCTGAGATTAAACTAAAGCTGCCAAGTTGATCTGCAACAGAGGTTAAATAGAGTGATGCCTGTAAATCCTAGAGTGGGCATCTCATATTCTAACAGTTGTCCTTCCATGAAGAAGTATTATCCCTTAATGTTTTTCAAGTGGCATCTGTGTGAATGTATTTCATTGTGAAATCCCTTGGATAACTCTAGCTCTAGTAGCTATTGGCAGTGGGTGGCCAGCTGCACCTGCCATTTGCATTGCTGTGAGAAGCAAGGTCTTCTCCCTTCCTCTGCCTGGGGGCCAAAGTTGAACACGGACTTCAGATGCAGCCAGCAGCCACAGGCTGGGGCTGCTAAGGCACTGCTTTGAATAGATACATTGCTTTAACAATCTTTTCTGGACTGGTACCCATTTCTGGATGTCCTCTGACTATTTGGTGAGAGGGAGTTGTGGCTGTCCTAAAATATAGCAGGTGTTTCTCACAAGTATTCATTGCAAAACCCCTGTTTTCATGGTCTTAATCATTCTTCCAGAAGATTAATGGAGTATTCAACAGAGGAATATGGGACATGGTTTAAATTTGGGGGGAAAAAAAAAAGAAAAAAAAAGCAAGCAAGCAGATTGGTAGAAATTGATTTAAGGCTATATTTTCACAGCCTTTCTCTACCACGCAGGGGAGAGCAGCCTATGACACGGTGTATGAAAGAGAAAGCAAGGGAGACTGACATATTATTCCCTCTTGTAAGCAAAAGAGTAGAAAAGTGTCTAGAGAAGTGCAGGGAATGATCAAATCTTTGACCAGGAACAAAAGGGAATAAACTGCTTCATGAAAGGAAATAAAACAGATCAAAAAGAGGAGTGAATGGTCATAGCTGAGTCACTCCTGGGTTTTTACATCTCTGAGTCAGAAACCCTAGAGAAATGTAGGGAAGAAGGTTTTACACAGCCTTTACATTCTCTGTTGACATGCTTCTACAACTACCGAATTTAGTAATGACAATCAAATCCTGAAAATTTTAACTTTGCTAAATGAAACACACAAGCAAAAAAAATAGTTTTGTCAAATTTCTTTTCACTATAAACAGATTTCAAAGAAGTGTACAGGCAGACTTTACAAACTGAATTGGAGATCTTTTATTTTAAAAATCACTGTGTAGTGCTTGGTATTAGATGCAGTTAAGCTACATCTGATTAAATGAGCTGAAGACTGGGAACAAGACAGCTTACAACTATAACAAATGTCTAGTTAGGTTTTAGAAAGCACTGATCAAAAAGCCCAGTTTAATTATGCACCTCATTATTTCTCTACATTCTTTAACTGTTATATCTTCCAGCACATTCTAAACGAAATTGTTGAAATAAACTGTTTTACTAAAGGGTGCTTTGGGCACACAAATATGGTACCAGATGCCCTGGGATACTTGAGACATGCAAGATTTTGGCAGAGGCAACACAGGACTGCAGGAAATCAATGTCTTTCTAGAAATGCAGCATCCTTTCATCCAACAGAAGGTTGCTAGCCTGTTTCTAGCCACATACTTTAAGGCAACTGATTCCAACGTCAGGTCAGGCTAACTGTCATTATAAACTATATAAAGTATAAACTTTGAGCACCCAAAGTTTATCTGCAGTGACGTTCATGAAATGGCAATTCCCATATTTGTGAAGATTTCGGTCATAAGTGGCTTTAAATTTAAGAAAGCCAGAATTTTACAGTAGTGTTTTCAACCCACCACTTTTATTTTTCAACTATCTACAGCAAATCCGAAGTTGTTTGTTGAAGTGTTTTTGCAAGTAGGAAAGATGGGGAAAACTGTGACCAAAAAACAGCAAGTAAGAAAGCCCTTTCTGTTGTGTCTTAATTCTCATGTTCCTTGTTGCCATCCAACACCTTCAGTGCTGTCATGGTTCTACCATGCTAGGCACCGAAGAGCAACATAACTCGTGGCTCACAACCTTCCCCCCTACTAGCCACAAACCAAACAAAACAAAACCCAAAACAAACAAAGAAGAAAAAATAATTTCTCCCTCAATCCTCCCCAAACAAACAAACAAACAAAAACCCTCCAAAACCCCCAAACAAACAGAAATCACACCAAAAAACCCAAAACAAAACAAACAAAAATTCAACCAACTGAACAAAGAGCAGCCAAGAAAAAAACAGAACAAGTGAAGGAAATATAATTGTTCCTTCCAGCTGACACCCAGCAGTATCCAAGCATCACTAGTCCTCCAAACCTGTCCTCACTTCCTGATTTCTTGATTTTTATTCCTGAGCAGGATGCCATATGGTAGAAATGGTGCCATATGGTATTTTTTGGGGTCACCTGTCCTGGCTGTGTTCCTTCCCAGCTCCTTGTGCACCCCCAACCACCTCTCTGGAGGGGTAAGGGTGAAAGGTAGAAAAAAGCCTTGGCCCTATATCAGTACTGCTCAGCAGTAAGGAAAACATCTGTGTTATCAACAATTTTCAGCACAGATCCAAAAAACAGACCTATAGCAGCTACTTAAAAAAAAAAAATAAAAAAAAAATCAATCCCAGAATTGTATCTTTCCCAGACTAAAGCAGCACAAGTGTTTATGGCATGTGCACTGCAAATCTGCATTCAATTACTACTGCTAATATAATTTATGCAGCTTCTCCTTTTAGGAATTAAATGGTTTCCATGCAAAAATAAGAGTTACCTTCTATCTCCTGGTTTTTACTACTTCCACTTTTTACCTTACTTTCTCCCTATTCTTTCTAGAATTTTCATAATTCTTTAAAGGTTTTTTTTCCCTCCCTTTTTTTTCCTTACATATATCAATATCATTCACATTCCTTGCTAACTTACTTTGCTCTCTATTTCCCTGGATGGATTATATCAGAGTAAATTTTAATTGTCAGTTCTTCCATTATTTCAGTCTCCCTAGTATATTTCCTCAGTGCTATAAAATATCAGCCAAAGCTTCACTGAGTATTTCACATTCCCTTATAGTTAGACTTTCTGGCATCAAACCTAGTGCATTTCTTTCTCTGCTAAGAAGTCTTATAAGTATACCAAATCTGAAGATTTTTTTATTTGCTGCATAGTGCATATTCTCAATATCAACTGTGTTTATATCTGTCTCAAGTCATTGCATTGTACACAGAACTGCCTCTAACCATGTAGGCTATTTAGCAAAAAATCAAAACCAAAAGAGCTAAATAAAACCACTCTTTCCCCATCACCTCCCTCCCAACAATTTATAGTTCCTTGAAAAAAGAAGTATCTTAAGTTTTTGCTTAGTTTCCTTCAAAATCAGTATCAAGGTAATTACTTTTCCTTTGATAAAGATTAAAGCCAAGCTCTTAGAGACCATGCTGAGTGTACTGCCATATCTGCTCTAACTGCCCAAGAGATCTGTAGCTACATCAGTGAATTACCTGACTGCCTTTATTATCCAAATTTCTATCAAAACTTTCTCTACTGTCATTCCAAGCGTTTATGCCATTTTTCTCAGCAGATTCTATTTCATTTCTCAGTAATGTTGCTATTCTTGCCTCCTGTTTTTTTTCTTATCTGTGCCTTATATCCTGACACTTTAAATCATCATGCTCTGTATTGATTCAGTAAAGTGCACTGTTCCACTCATTTCGTATTGTACATATAAGTGAAAATCAACAAAAGTGTTTATGGGAAGTGAGGAGGACTGACAAATATGTCATTCTCAATTCTCAAGTTTTACCCTGATTAATGGGTGAGTGCTCAACAATATGAATAACGATCGCTGGTTTCACAACTGTCCGTAGGTGCCTGGCTGAATAGGATTTTGGTGCCTGAGACCCTGGTGAAATCAATGAAAATTAGAATTGTTGTCCCTAAATAGCTTGGTATTCCTGTCTGCTGTAATAACTACTAATAGGACAGATACAAGTTTCTCTATGATATTTAAATATGTGTGAACAAAACTCAGCACCTCATCAATTCACAATGAGTAATGAAATGAAAAGGATTGTTAAGAACCTGATCCTTCAAAATCCTATGGTTGTTTTGGTCTATAATAATAAGTAAGTAGATAATTTTGTTGATTTTTATCACAGTTTTTGTTTTTGTGTTTTAGACTCTCATGTGGACAGTGTCTTTCTAGGAAGATCTCTCATGCTGACTGTACCATAGTGATGAAATCTCATCATCACAAGACCCCAGAATCCTGCAATCTACAGTTCTTATGAGAAAATTAAGAGTTTCAATGGATGGAAGTATTATCATGATGTTGACCTGAAATAAAATGTTCTACATACATTCCCTAAAAGAAAAGTAAGAGGGGAAAAAAAGATGACAATCTGACATTTATCCATGAAAAATCAGTATCAAGGAAAACACACATTCCACATTCGGTAGATTTTAATAGAATTTTATCAACAAGTTTTACAAAAAATCTCAATATATTAAAATGCACTTAAAAGGAGAGAGTAAAACTTCCAACCAGATAGGTGTATTTTAAAAAATGCAAATCCAGTATGTACGTAAAACAAGAGCAATGCTTTAATATATTAAGCAGAAAAATTGGATTATTTTCCAAAAAAGCTTGGTTTTCATCTAACTTCACATCTCTTTTAATCTGTCAAATTAGTGTGCAAGGATTGCCATCCTCAATTTTTCACTGAGTAGTGGTAAAATACTGCCAGTTGTCTTTTTTTCCTCAGGATAGGAAGTAATTGCAGTTTCAGGAGGGTTTGGGTTTTTTTAATTATTATTTTGAAGTATCTCTTATATTTGCATTTAGTTTTGTTCCATATAGAGGTACACATCATTTATTACGTTGAACATCTGCAACGTATTTGACCTGTGGGAGTAAAACAGCAACCATAAGATGCATGCTAACGTAAACATATTACTGACTATTAAATGTAAACATTTATCTCCATAGTTACTGCTTCATGGCATCTTATTTTCCACAGCAATTTATAATTCTGTGTTAAAGGTCTCTTAGGAAAAGAAAGTGGAATATAATTTTTTATAGCTATCAACTTTTTAAATGAACATCACTATACTACCCTATTCTAAGGCAAATACTTTCTCAGAAAAAAAAATAATTTCTAATACAACTTCATCAACAAAAAAGGATATTTTAGGTTGACTATTCCATTTGCTATACACAGTTTGTAATACCTGTGAAAAGTGAGTCAAAAAGAGATGCAAAAGTATAATAGGGTGCCCACAGAGATGGTGGACGCCCCATTCCTGAAAATATTCAAGGCTAGGTTGTATGGGGTTCTGAGCGATGAGATGTAGCTGCAGATGTCCCTGTTCTGCAGTGGAGTTGGGCCAGATAGCATTTAAAGGTCCCTTTCAATCCACACCATTCATTCTGTGATCCTATAAATATTCCTCACCTAAACAGAGAAGACATAAGCAGCTACAGCTACTGCAAGGCAATAGGAGGCCCAGAGGATTACTTGCCTATGGTGTTCTTCTGTTGAAAACCTCATGTTTATGCAGTAAGAGCAGCTTCTACTTCAACAAAGATCTCCGTGGCTGTTGAGTCAGTAGGTGGATCACCTTGCAGAAGCAGCTTCCTGTTTGTGCCAGTGCTAGGGTTAAAATGTGGACTGAGCTTCTGTTTCCTCCCTCAGGATCTACTCGCAGCTGTTTCAGCCTCTCTAGAAGTTACAAAAATAAGTAAAACCTCAGTTGCACTGCTCATTGTTTCCAGCAGCTGGCAACACTGGAGCATCTTTGCACATTGGCTTCTTGCCTCCAAAAAAGGGTGGCCCACTTCTTAAGTTCTATGAGGCCAAGGACTCATACTCTCTTCTGAACTATGAGCGATATTTCTTTAGAAGAAAATATTTTATGTTGGTCCAATAGTTCTATAGTAGTCCCTAAAAGCTTAATTTTATTTTATTTAGTTCATTTCTGTTTGAGATTTGTGGCTGAAATATATAAACTATACCAGATTTATAAATTATATTCAGCAGGTGATCCTCCATTTATGTATGTGCATTCCTAACCCAGCCTACTGCAAGACAACACAATTTATTGTAAATTTCAAAGCAAAAATTTGCATGTAATCTGCATTATTTGCAACCTAGCTAGCCAGGAATAAGTGGTTGGGCTGTACCTTATTCTGTTATGTCTGCTTTATTTAATTATGTGTGTTTGAGCATTCTGGAAATGTGAAATACCCATTTCAGGTGTGTGATCATGAAAAAAGTATCAAATACATATCAAATTTTCTAAGAAGATGATGCCAGCAAAACATACAGTTAAATCTTCTGTATTTCTTTATTTCTGTTCTTAATTCCACATTTCTTCAATGCTGTTTTCTTCATTGACTTAAGAGTTATACAAGATTCAGAACGTGAAGAGTTAACTCATTTCCTTAATATATTCCCTTCTCTTTTTTTATCACCTCTCCTTACGGTCACTGGTCTTTATGTCAGCTCGTTTCTCTTATGCTATGCCTTTAATACACTTACCCTGCCACTTACATGACTGCTCATCTTCCTCTGTCACTTCTTCTAAGTCTAAAAACAGTCATGTGTGCCATCAGTGAAGCTCACATATTCATTTATCATTTGGAAGCAGGCTGTTATTTTTTTTCTACAATCTGATCCCTTAGCACTACAGCCAACCAGTTCTTGCAGTAATCATTTCCCACATTCTCCCCTCTAAAGAGGATTAATCCTATCTTTAATACTTCTTTTCCCTTCCTCTGATAAATTGTAGGGGGAAAGGCTGTTTGTGGTCAGCACTCCTCAGGCTGGCAACTCTGCAATCTGGTTCAATTTCTTTTTCTTTTTTTTTAAAAGCACAGGTGCTTTATTATGGCTAGACTCTACAAGCAATCAATCCCATTTCAGCCAAATTGGTAGGGGAAGATATTTTTTGTTGGACATTTAACTGGTACCGGAGAAGTACACATTTAGTTGTAGATTTTTCTGACTGACTATGAGCAACTCATCATTTCTCTGCACCTCAGTTCCAAGTCAATAACATAGAAGAAAAATATTTTCTTCATCTCATCTTTTCTCAGAATGTTCATAGAAAAAAAATCCACTTTATCTCTAATAATGATTAGTTAGAACTGGAAAGCAAGTATTAAATATTAATTACAATTATCTGCTCATTTCTCAGGGAGAATAGCAGCTGTGGTCTTTTCTGCCTAGTTTTCTTGAAGCAATTTTAGAATAATGAGTGGCATTCTTCCTTGGTTTTTGACACAGAAGAGTTATATGAAGATACTTCTTCCACAAAATAATCCTTACCCTTTTCCACAAAAAGATGAAAAAAGTTTAAATAACCTTTTAAATGAAATATTGCAATAGTCCAGCACTTTAAGGATGAAAGTGCAGTTTTCTAAAAGGTCAGTTCAGTCCCTGAAAGTGTTTTCAGTTTAGACAACACATTATGAACTCTGTAGTATCTAGCAGAAATTTTCAGCACCACTAACAATAGGAAGTAAATTCCAGTCACTCACAGTAAGATGGCAATGTGGTGACATTTGATGCTTGAATGTGTGTGCTTTGAGTTGCTGCAAGAACCAGCCCGCTGAGGGGAGAGAACCTTTCCCTAGCTAACTGCATGAATTTTAGATAGAGGTGAAAAATAAACCCAGAACGTTGTAAAGGGATTGCAAGTCGTCAGCCTGCGTGGCAGTTTCCCCCACCCTCATTTAGCAAACAAGAAATGAAATTTATCAAATTAATAAATCCCAATGAAACCAATAATCTCACATTTTCTGTAGAATTTTATTTGACAGATCTTGTTATCTTTTTCTTGCAGTGAGCCGCTACCATTATGTTTTATTTTCCAGATGTATGTCCTTGCTCTTTTAAAACTACAGCAATTCCACTGCGCCGTAAAGCTATAAATTTATAGAACATTTTTCTAAAGTGCCTACTTGTTTCATAATTCCACTTCCATATCTTTAGTTGTTCTAAAATATATTGAACTGTCAGTGTGAGGGTCAGGAGATTAGAACTCTTTGTAGCTTCTCTGCCAATGCCTTTGTTTAACTTGGAAAATAAGTTACACTACCAAGGGAGTGATGAAATAAAGGATACATAGAGTTACAAAGGCATAAAAATTTTAAACACTGTATACCACAGACATTGCTTAAGGCACACAGGGCTATATCGTCATGTATTTACTTTGGGCATCGACCAGCAAACTGTCTTAATTAAAACGTTTAAAGAATACGAAAAAGGACACAAAGGTTTTGCAATTTAAAAAAAAAAAAAAAAAAAGTTACTCCCTGCTCTCAGAGTTACTGTCTCAAAGAATCACCTGCCTTTTGACCTTGATATATTATGCACATGTTGTGACCCTAATTTACTGTAAGTTAGTTTAAATTTCATTTAATCATTTGCTTTTACCTGGAAATCAAACCTCATTGGACTTTCTTGGGTTTTTTTTTAGTCTTTTCTGGGTTTTCATAATATTGAAGGCAAACATTACATATTTTCTTATAATTTCCTAGGAAACAGACAGAATGAATATAAAATGTCTTGCAGAACTTCTAAAAGGACAAAAGATCATAGGATAATATTTATTAATATCTTACTTCAGTTCATACTTTAAAATATGTTCATACTGACAGATAAAACTCACCCTTTCAAATTAGAACAATTTTATGACCGTTGCTAATGAATTAGAAATCCATAACAAGATGTGAAGATGAATGGCTTTGTATTTGTGGGAGACTCAATACTGAAATACTGTCAAAGAGAGAGATGATGGACCTTTATCAAACCCAAGAGATGAACGTGTTCTAAGAGGCAAGGAGAAAGGGAAATTTTGAACATTTTAGTTTATGTTCAGGTGCATGTGACTTTGTTGTGACAATCTAAGACTTGTTATTTATGAAGTTTTACGAAACCTCTAAAACCCCTGCCTTATTCCTGGAACACTTTTTGGTTCACAGTTTGTCTAAAAAATTATGAAGTTCACAGTCCAAGTACACTGGTAGAGCTTAGGGGTAACCAGAAAAATTAATCTTGAACATGCTTATCAAGCATCTGCCTACAGTGTACTATGCAAAGCACAGATCACAGGCCACCTCAAACAAATCAGAATCTTCTGAAAATACTTCTCCACTCTGAGGAAAACATCCGAGTCATAACACAGACAAATGATCGCTAGTGCCTCCCTCCATTTTTATCTAGGCTTGGGGAAAGCATCTTTATGAGTGGTTATTCTACAATGAACTTCAGCTATTTTCCCTTTTTTTCCCACTTGCTATCTGCTCTTGTTGAAACATTTATAAATGTAAAACAATTAAAATTAGAAGAATTAGAATTCATTACAAGAATGAGACTTAGAAATCACACACTGAAGACCAGTGTGATTTTCCAGTTAGCTTAGTGTTTAGATGTCAAGTTCTCTGAGGGAGGAAAGAGAAGAGTCAAGTTCTTACCTAATTTTTTTTCCCTATTCATACACCTAGAAATATCTCTGAAGATGCTTAAGCATAAAACATCTATATTTTTGGCACAGATTTTAAAAGATAAAGCTTGATTTTTATTTAATTATTTTTACATCTTCTCCATTTGATGATCCTCTTATGAATAGATGACATCGCCATTTAATTTTATTTGCATTTATTTGTATTTGCCTGAACATACCCCTTAAGAACAAGTCTACAATGGTACCCTCTTTAGCCCATTGCTTTGAAGAAGTCACCTTTCTCGGAATTGTAGGCACAGCTTCTAGCTCAGATCTGTCCATGGCACAATTCTTAACTTCAAACAATCACTTCCAGGTTTATTCCTTTCCTGTATCTCATACATAGCAGGAGGTCCTTGTAAAAATCCCTATGGTTGATATTTCCCCTTTATTCAGTATATATTTTCTCCAACTTTTTTTGTCTCTAGTATCTGAACACAGGTGAATCATAAATCAATAAATACATGTAAAATTTGTCACTTTAACTCTGTATATTTTCCTATTGACTTATATAGGTCTGTGCTGAGGGTAGTTATATGTATTTTGAGATCTGTTTTTTTGAGTAAACTGAAGGTGAGGAGAGAAAGCCTTTGAACTTGCTGGATAGATGGAAATAGAGAAAGAAATTGGGTTTGTACTGCAGCAATTTAATACTGTGCTTTACCCAGAATGTTCTGTATTTTACACACAAATCACCGCAAGCACAAAGAGCGTGCCTTGCAAGAAACAAATGTTATTCTGCAGGGTAGGTAATTCTGTGTATTTTAAGAACAGATAGGTGTGCTTATTCACATTTTGATTCCAATTTTATTTTTAATTGTCAGTTTTCATGAGGTTAGTAAGTAATTTGGTCCTTTGATCTTTTTCATTCTTTTTTCTTTCTTGCTTACTAGTTTTCAATGGGACATCTCAAAACAAACAAAAGCACATACACAAAAAAGAATAACTCCCTCCAAGAAAAACCTGCAAAAAACCACAAAGAGCAAAAACAAACCACCAAACAAACCAAAACACCAAACACCAACTAACTAAACAACCAAACAAAACAACAACCAACCAACCAAAAAATCTTAGAAAAGTATCCATGATATTATTTTCTTTTAATATCTCCAACAGGAAATAATAACTTCAACACAGCGTAAGGCCGATATTACCAAAAAAGTGCACGTAAAAAGAATTTTAGTATCCCACTAAGTACCTATCTAATACAAAACTAGAGAATATTTATCTTATTATTCTATTTAAATATTGTGACAAACAAGTTATACCACTCAGTTTAAACTTCAGGATTAGATCCAGGCAGACAGAACAGTGAATAAGTTTTCTCAAAGCCTAGAAAGTAGCAAAACTAAAAGTGCCCCAAAGGAAGGGAAATTCTCACCAGGAGTTCATATAGAGAGGAAAAAAAAGAGAGTACTCAAAAGAGACTTCCGAAGCCTTAGCAGAAGAAAGGATCTAAAGCTATTGCTCTTAACTTTTGACCTGGCACTACAGTCCTTTGAGACCTCTACCTTCTGGATGAAAGGGAAAGAAAAAGAAAAGATGGGTCTTAGTCTCACCTGGACAAATAAGACTACTACTTTCTTCAGTTCTGTGACCTTGGCTATGTGATTTTCCTTGTTGGGTAAAATAAGCAGCAGCAATATGTGCATATAAAGAAGATGTCAAAGTTCAGGCAATAGTGAAATAATTTGGGATTTTTATATATTTAGGCTTCTAAATAATGCAGATTTCTAGCTACCTAGATTTTTTTTTTAAAACAGCATTGTTCTCAAATTACACTTATAAGAAGGCCAAAGTCTTCAAATATCCACTGAAACATTTCATTTTGGACATATGAATAGTTTTAGAAATCTGTCTCACTGAAAATTATTTCAGAGACTGCAGATCAGCTTTCATTTGGGTATTTGTTTATATGTAATCTGGACTTTTCTTTTTAAGTAACTGTGTAATCCAGAGACAACATACTATTTATCTACATATCTAATCTTGCTTACATAATGTAGTGCATCAGTCCATTAATGTGAGCTTATCTTATTCTGCACAAAATAATGAGATGTTAAAGATACCTGTCTGGAATTTTGATTCTGTTGTAGTTTGTTTACTTCAGTAGATTGCAACCAGTTTCAATGTGCTTATGCAAAAACTTGTGTCCTATATTTCTTTAATTTCCTTAAATTAACATTTTTTCTTTGTCTGGAATTCAAAGATTTTCTTTCTTAATAAAAAAAAGAAAATTAAGATTTTTTTTTTAATTTCCTGTATGAAGTTTATGTTTAATTCACTCAGCTATTATGTCAAGTCATAACACATAATATATGGGACTTTTAGATACCAATAAGAGGCTATCTATATCTCTGCAAGTGAAAAAGAAAAGGAGGAAGAAGCATGTCCTGTTGTCAAATAACAACTCACCATAGAACAAAACTCGACTGCTCTCTGGGTGAGCAACTTTTTTCTAATATCCAAATTAAACATCCTCTGGCACAACCTCAGGTCATTCCCTCTGTCACTGGTCAGCACAGAGAAGAGATCAGTGCCTGCTCCTCCTTTTTCCCTCACAAGGAAGTCATAGATTGCTAGGAGGTCTCCCCTCAATCTCCTCCAGGCTGAACAGACCAATGGACCTCAGCTGCTCCTCATACAGCTTCCTCTCAAGGAAGGTGTATTCCCTTCACCATCCTCATGGCCCTCCTTTGGACACTCTCAAATAGCTCCATGTCTGTCTCACATTGTGGCACCCCAAACTGCCCCCAGCACTGGAGGTGAGGCCGCCCCAGCTCAGAGCAGAGCAGGACAATCCCCTCCCTTGCCTGGCTGGCCATGCTGTGTCTGATGCCCCCCAGGACAGGGCTGGCCCTCCTGGCTGCCGGGGCACTGCATGTCCATGTTCAACTTGCCATGGACCAGTTCCCCCAGGTCCCTTTCCATGGCACTGCTCTCCAGCCTCTCATTCCCCAGTCTGTCCATACATCCAGGGTTGGTCCATAATTATCTGTCATTGAGAAATTTGAAACCACATCTTCAATACAGTGTATGGCTACAAATGAAATAATTTCCAATTTTAACATTCATTTTGGAGTTGCTCCAAAAAAAGGTCAGATGGTTGATGAAATAAGTGAAATTTTGGTCTGTACTAAGCTAGCACAGAATAGTTGATAGCAATGGTTAGATGCTCTAACACATAATATAACTGCAAACAAACTCATTACTGAGAATGGTGTTTGAGCTAACTCCCTGGTTGTAATTGGGTATTGTTTGAGAGGGACTGAGCTCACAGAGGACAGAGGACAGCTCACAGAGCTGAGAGGACTGTGATACAGACTAACAGGAAGGGCAACAGCAGTGCTGGTGCTTGGGTCCCTGATCTGGCCTGGGTGATATTACTGTAAACCAGCACAGTGTAAAAATAATGAGAGTGTTCAATGTAAGAAAAGGAAAACATACAAGTTTTTGAAAGTCCAGCTAAACAACTTTGTGTTTAGCAATGCCTGTGCTAAACTGAACTTCTTCAGTTGACCTTTATTTATAACTTGGAGGCTTTTTGCCTGTGTTTTAAACAAAGAGATAATTTATCCAGGAGGCAAGATGGCATTTCAGTTTCTTTAGAAAATAATAGATAACTAGAAAAAGAGAGAAAACATGTTTTTGCTCTATTTTTTTTAGCAGGATGTTTTAGAAACCTTATCTTAGTAAAACAAATAACCTTCTCCTTCAGCTGTGAACAATAGCAACAAAAAGACTTCTACCACAGTCTTAAAATCTGCAGAATAAAATACTCTTTTATAGTCATATAAAAAATTGTAAAGCTTTAGAAGATGCAACGACTGAAGCTCTAGCCCTTGGTGAATTAAGATAAAAAAGGGAATATCCCAGTGTCCAACTTTAATTGTTGTTCATTAGCCTGAAAATGCCACATAAATGTGAAAGATCCAGTTACTGGATAACTATGTGTGTTTGATAAAAGACGCATCAATCATTACTAGTTTCAAGTTGTTTCCATAAAAGGTCTTAAAAGGGAAACATAGCTTGGTTTTTGTGCTGCAGAAGGCACCCAGTAAAGATTCTGCTGCTGTTGAGCTGGCTGCAGAACTCTCAGCCCTGTCTTTTGCTCCATCTTTCCAGAAGTCTGCTTGTTTGCTTTGTGACAGATAAGGATGAGGGTAATTGTTGTTAACAGGAAAAACAGGGGACAAGTTTTGCTTATGCAATTCAATTTCTTGTCCACCTTTTTCCTTTCGTTTTTAAATTCAGTTTTTCTTTGAGTGCCCTTACCAGTTTCACATGCTCACTCTCCTCCAGTCTTGTTTACCTGTGCACAATGAATATCAAGTTATGCTGTAAGAAATGCTTCACTAATTCCCTTGAAGGTCAAAAAGCTAGAGACAATGTTGTCACTGAGCCCTAGCAGTGAAGAATAACTTAGCCATCAACTTGGAAGATATTCAGAGACAGTCATTCCATCCTTTGTCACATTGCATAAAATGCAAGGAGTGAGTAAAAATTTAAAGTAATTGCTATAAAATTTGTTTTTTTCACTTTGATTACAAGTTCAACTCCAACAAAATTTCCAGCTTAAGTTTCAAAGACTATTTTTATGGCTCCTCTAGAGGCAAGAATTACTGAATATGTCCTGTCAGCTTATGCCATAAAAGTGTTCAGGAAGTACTATTAATGAAGTCTTTTTGAATGTTGTAGACTCAAAACACCTGAGAGGAAGAGCAGATTTAACTTGACTCTATGTCATCCTGGATAAATTCCTAAACTGATAGATAAAATCTCTTTCAATGATTTTAGAAACTTTTTCTCTTTTTCTCAATGCTTTTGTTTGGTTTCGGTGGAGGATTTTTGTTGCTGTTGTTGTTTTTTAGTTTTTTGGTTTTTGGTTTTTGTTTTTTTTTTTTAATTATTTGATGGACCCCTCGAGGAAGTAATAAAATTCCCCCTGCTTTTCTCAGAAACTCTTTCATGAATTCAGAGTGAAATATCTGTCCCAGTAATAGGCACTATTGAAAATTCTATTTGGCTTGAGCTATACCCTTTGGAATGGCCTGAGTGGTCTTAATATCCAGACTGAGTTTTTAAAATCAGCACAATTTCTAATAGATATCTACTGTACTTTACATTTAAACGTATTTGGCATGCAATTCTTGTTTGTTTGTTTGTTTGTTTGTTTCTTTGTGGTTTTGAGTGGGTTTCAAGGGGGCTTTTGTTTGTTTGCTTTTGGGTTTTTTGGCAGAAGAAATCTGCTTGGGTCAACTTTTAACATTGATGCCTAAATGACATTGATGTACAGAGAGATGTTCACATATGTAGCAGCATTATAATTGTTGTATCTTTCATTGGAACTCCATCAATCACTGACAGTTCTGCTTTTAAAGGTACATGGTCTGGAGGAACATAACAGGGTTTTTTCATCCATTTTGACAGCTATGTAAGAGACAGCAAGATGTTATCTTTCAAAATCTGATTCTCCTCTTATTTATACCAATGTGGTTCTTATTAACTCTACTTGCTTTTATGGAATAAAATAAATAATAAATTGTACCATTATAAGGAATACTGAAGTTAAGATCACAGTGCATTTGACAACATTTACTACATAATTGAAGGAAAAGAACAATTATATGACAGAACTTGTTATTAATTTTTATTTTTCAAATCACATTTTTTTCAGCAATTAGGTTCAGCTTCACAACAGGAAAAAGGAAGGAAGGAAGGAAGGAAGGAAGGAAGGAAGGAAGGAAGGAAGGAAGGAAGGAAGGAAGGAAGGAAGGAAGGAAGGAAGGAAGGAAGGAAGGAAGGAAGGAAGGAAGGAAGGAAGGAAGGAAGGAAGGAAGGAAGGAAGGAAGACCCAAGCCCCACTAACCAGGAATAAAACCCCCTTTATTCTCATCCCATTGACACTTAGACCTTCACTGACTTTACCAGGTAATTCTGGCTTATACCAGAACAAGAGAGGAACCAAATTAAATGCACCTCTAACTGTAAGTAATATTTGCATGGGTGTACACATGCACACGTTGTATGTGTATGTAAGTATGATTACAGAATCTCCAGACCATTTTTGTTCACTATTAATAGCAATCTTGATATGTGGGCAGATATACATTTCCAGAGGTTTTTTTTTTAACATAATAATGAGATGCTTGTGGTGTGCTTCTTTATCTACTTACAGAGCCACAAATATAATTTTGGAAAACCTCATAGCCATACATTTTCTTTTCCAGGCACTCCCTTCCCCTCTGTCACATTTTTATACTACTATTTCCTTTACCCCAGATACACACAAAAGAATTCTTCAGTCTTCTCTTTGCTATAGCACAGAAAAAAAAACAAGGTTGTCCTGAAGTTCACTTGCTGAGGTTATGCAGGGCACTGAGTGCCCTGACATCAACATGCTGAATATGAGGTGCTGCTGGAATTAAATTTTTAAGGTTTTAAGTTTTCTCATTAAATTTCTCATCCATTACCATTCCTTCAATTTGTGCAAAACTCTCATTATGTCTTTTTATTCCTGAAATAGATTATTGATTCTTTTACAGAAATATTTAAAATTATTTAAAAATATTTAAAAATGAAAATATTTTTTTAAAGATTACATATGTTGCTCTGATTATAAATTTGATGCAGTTTTGTAGTGTTGAAAATTTCCCACTGTCTGATTTCACACCATTGGGTGTCAGTATGACTCACAAATACAATTCTTTTAAATTTCAAATAAATATGGCTACTACACTTTTAAAGCTAGAATACTGATGTCCAGACAAAGTTTAGAACTTCCTCTATCCTGTAAAAATATTTCACTCAGAACTGACAGTACTCAGGCCTTCTGAAAATATCACTAATTTCTTTTGGGACCTAAATAAGGAGGTGTGTGTAGGAGGGTAGTGTTTAAGCTAAAATGCTGCTGCTCTGAAGTCAGGTTGCCTCTAATTTTGTATTTTTCCAGTAGCCTTGACCCCATCTCACTACACCAAGGGCATAAAGAAAGGACATTCCAGGTAAGAGATTCTGCGTTCATATGCAAGTGTATTTCTGAGAACAAGACAAGAACATCCTGTGGTCCTCTAGCAGTTTTGGAGGAGGCTGTAGATCAGGACAATATGAAGATCCTGGAGAGTAATTCAACTCACTCTTAGCTAGGTAGACTTTTAAAGGCTGGACCTTTGATTTGCTCTCCAGGCTTTGTTGGCTGTATTGATTAAGTACATAGGAAATGTGTATATTTGTCTTTCCTTTAGACACCTACATTCAGGGAAATTAAATCTGGATCTAAATTCCATTACACCAAACTATTCTTACTAAGCTTATATCAATATAAATACTGAATAATATGATAAGGAAATCTGCTGCTAAATCACTACTACAATCAGGACTGACTCGGTTTTTACAATGTGAAGACACAAATTACTTCTATCCCTGTATGAGCCTCAAAACACATGGATAATCCTCTCCAGCAAAGAAAAGTCAACTTGTCCTTAGCTATCTTATTGTTTATTTTTCAGAAGGCACTCAAATCAGACACAAGGGGATGGACTTTTATAAGTTGGCTTATTTTAAAATAAACTTCAAACTTCAGACACACCAGAGCTCCAGGTGTTTAATTCCCATGCATGCTGATTGGCAGAGTGAAGGCAGAAGCATGTTTTAAAGAACTTGTTTTTTGCTTAATACAAAAAGACACCTGTGCCCTCCTACCTCCTCAAAATATCCACCTTTTAATTCCCTTTCTGCTCAACTTCACTTTCACACTGAAATGTGCCATTGTTCTGTTTTTCCACATGTTTATCCTGACCACCATCCATCTCTGCATGAGAGCAAAGAACAGAAACTCAGAAATCTCTGGAGTAGTAGAGCTGCCAGAGGAACTAAAAGCAGATTTTAAAGACTGGCTTGCCCGAGGAGTCTATATGTCACGTAAGACTTCCAGCAGGTCTTCTGAAATGCACCTTTGTGGGAGGAAAGGAGCTGCTTGGGGAGCAATCAGGATCCCAGTTGAAGCTCTTTCTGTTCATACCAGCTGCTTGGTTAGTCCTCATAAAACACTGGGATTGTTTTGAGTTTTATGCACATTTGCTTAAGGCATTGGATGGGCACTTCTTTAAACAGAAAAACAAATAACAAAATCACAAATTATTAAGAAAGAAATAAAATGGTGATTTTTTTTTTTTTGTGACCTGATCCCAACTGCACTTGGATGCACAGATGTATTTTTTAGTTCACCAGCAGCTGTCTTGGCAAGGGAAGTCATCAAAATCCTGTAAAGGTAGATGATAGAAACAGGATACACGAAGCTCCCTTCCCATCGTGGGCTGGAAATGTCAGCAGCTCCCATACAAAGCATTTTTGCAGTTCAGGCCTGGGACAGCCACTTTGATGAACTGTCTGTTGTTCTTTTAAAAAATTCCAGAGTAAGTCAATATTGTCTTTCTAGAGAGTGGTTTTGCAGTACAGAAAAGTGAGAAACAACCTGCTTTTTTTTTCATTTTTTTTGTTATTCTGGTTTTGGGGTTTTTTTGTTTGTTGGCTTGGTTTGGGGTGGGGTGAGTTTCTTTGGTTTAGTTTTGGTTTTTAGTTTGTCTTTTTTTCTAGTTGCAGCATCTCCAGGAAGGAAGTGTAGTAAACAGTGAGTTTTAATTTTGACAAATTCTACAAGCTATGGTCAAAGAGCTAATTTTTGTTGTTGTTGTTGTTAGGAAAAGGAAAAGGACAAATTTTATGAAAGACTATATGTTAAACATAATTTCAAGGACTGATTTATCAAATTGGATTTTTTCTGTGTTTATGTCAGAGGACAAACAATTTAAATGAAAGCATTTGTATTTTATTTCTAGTTCCAGGTATTCAACTTCTGTACATAGGCTGACATTTGAAGGAATCTGTGTCTTTACTCCCACACTTTCTTTAGCTGAAGCTTATCAATAAAAGGGGTCTTTATTTAAAAAAAAAAAAAAAAAGCAACCCACCAACCAAACACCTAAAAATCCCACAAGAAAAGACCTTTCAAAATATACCAGCAAACTAGCATGAAGCTAAATCAAAGAGGATATATTTCCATGTGGTTTTGACAGCACTTGTCATAAGAAGCTCTATGGGAATGTAGTCTCTGATTCACTAGATGCTTCTATGTGTCTTCTTTGAAAAAGGGTGGTGGGATGGGAAATTCTCTGCTGCTAGTCTGTCCCTTTGATAAAACTGCTGATCTGTGGCATCTTTGCTAAAAGCTTATTGCTGTTTCTAGTGCTGCATGTCTTATTCCAGAGAAAGAAGCAGCTGTGAACTCCACTGCTACATGCCTGCTGTGTGACTGCAGCTATCTATGATCATAGTATTTGCTTTTGTCCAATTTCAACTTTTCAAGGACTTTACCTGTTTAAGGCAATTTTACACCGTCTGGATTTTTTTTTTTTTCTGCCCAGTGGCATTAAAAAAAAAAAAAAATTCATTCTTCCTTTGGTATGATGTACATACAGCATGTTCTCAAAGATGACACAAAAAACAAAAGGAAGCAAGAATCCCCTTTGAGATATGACTGATTTTTATACCATTCCTGGAATTCAAATCAATTATTAGGTCAGTATATCAAATCAGCTCTAAATGGTTTTGTGATAATTCATATTTGCTGAGCAGTCATAGTCCTATCAGGAAATTTGGACTTTCCTCCTATTCTACTGGGTTTGCTTTTGCCTCAGCAACACAGATGTGTATTTGTTTTGCAAAAAAAAGCATGGCTTCTGGCTCTAACAAACAAATCAAACATTTTCTGTTCCTCTGGACTTGTTTGGATGCTTTTTGTTTTGAAACAATCAAGAACTTAAGTACAGGAAGCTGTTGTTGCTGGAGGATGTTATGTTTCTCTTTCTATCCTGCCCATGCCAAATACACCCCTTGTGGCAATAATCAAGGGAAACAAAACCAAAGAGAATAAGAAAGAGAAAATGAAGAGAATCATAGAAGAAGACAACTCTGTGATTGCAGATACTCTACAAGAGTCACTCACAACTCAGATCATTAGCACAAAGAAGGAAGGAAGGTGAAAAGTTGTTCGTTTGTTTTATACTGGAAGGGGGAAAGCTGATCTGTTAATCTCACAGTACACTTTCCCTCACTTCAAATTTCCCCTGACTTCAAAAAACTATACTCCTATGATGAATTGACAGAAACAGAAAAAAGAATTAAAGACAAAATTCTCTGAAACCGCATCAGGGATTTATAGCTGGAGTAAGCACTAGTTGTTGTTAACTGGGGAAAAACAGGCTTCAGCTAGTGACAGATGGTTTGTGGAAACAATTTGGTCTTTAAGGAAGAGAGCTCCTCAGGCTCTAATGAAAGCAGAGACTTAGCCATTGACGGAAGGAAGAGGTGCTAAGAAGGACAAAGAGTGACTCAGGTCAGTCAGACTTTGGTGGTTAACTGTATATTCATTTTGACAGTTTTCTGTCATGAACGACAACAAATCACATAGTCAGAGCTCAAGATGCCAGCAATACCACAGGAAGGTGAAACAACTTAGTGAGTCACAGATTTACTGGGATGGTTAATGCATCTGAGATTTGCTGCCCTGTGGCCTTTTAGCTCTGAGTCATGGCATACGTGTGATGCAGACTACACGAAATGGTGACAGCCATATGCCTGAGCAGCTAGTCTGGTTCAGACTGTGGATGGATTTGGCTGAGACAGTAATATGGAAAGCAAAAACAGGTGTAGTCAACCTATTTCAAATAAACGTCAGCCTAAATACTCTTGGAGTATGACACAGTTTAGGGGAGCAGCATCAAGCCTATTTGGAAGATATGTAACAGAAGGGTCAGAGAAAAATAATCCTATACAGATTATGCTGAGTAGCCTGAGTTATAGTGATGCAACAGGCAGAGCTGCACACACTCCAGGACCAGGAGCCCTTAGATGTGGCTCGAGCTATGGCTCCATGCCTTTTGGCTGTCAGATTGTGTTCAAAGGAGGCAAGGAGGAGGGGGAGGTCTTTTGCATAAGATAAAAAGGATTTATTACTTTGGGGAATCCGAGGGGCAAAATACAAAAATGCAAAGATGCAACAACTTAAATACGGGGGAGGTTCAAGGGGAAGGTACAACTTCTTAGCAAATTGGAGAAATTCTGAGGAGGGATAAAGGGTAGAGTTTATAAAGGGTAGGGTTTACAAAGGCATTGTCCAATGAGAGAGGTAGGGAGAAAAACTGAGTCACACTGATTAATGAGACCTTGAGTTTTAGGGGATTTCCAAAGGGGAATTTCAAGCAGGGGGCTGGCACAAAGCAGGATTGACAAGTAGTTTAGGATAGATTGACAAGGTAGGTGGGAAGGTATAATCTTGGACTAAACCATTAGCTTAGGCAATAACAGAACATACCATTAACAAGAAACACACTGCAACATTATAATTCGCCATATTTACAGTGAAATACCTACAACAGAATAGAAAATAATCTCTTTTAAGGAATATATTAATATGAGATAGCAGCATTTGAGTGGTTACCATATCTGCCATACCTATATTATATGAATATAATATTAAGTTCAGCCATAGCAGGGTACAATAAGCATCTGTTTCCCTTTCCTGCTGTATCTAAGTCCTTTGGAAAATATCCTGTCAATTTTTCCATTGCTCAGAACTAAGGCTTTGATAATTTTTGGAATAACAGTGGCTAAAGTCCTAAACTTTGTTAACTTTTGCTTATTGTTGTCTTCTGAGTGTAAAACCCCATAAAATGCGCATTTGCTCAGGTTTACACACCAGTCCATGGAGCCAGAGCAATTCAGAGACTGCAGCATGCCCTAACTATTTCTTCATTTTGCACAGGTGAGACAAAACATGCTGTGGAGGTTGAAGTGCCACAACCTTCTTATTGCATTTATTCATCTGGAAACTTAACTGAACTAAATAACTAGGATGCAACCACACAGGGCCTTAACATTTAACACTGAATACATTGAACCGAGTCCACACCAGCTGGCAACACGCAAAGAGAGCAAAACAGCAGTTAAGCAGAAATCAGAATTATTCCCGTATAATTATGAAAAAGCAAGAAGTCTGTATTTTTCAAACTGGATGGACAAATTTTCCTGCATTCCTTATGTGTAATAATTCTATACATTATTTTACTTACCATTCTGCTGATGAGTTGGGTAGCTTAGATTACACACCTGAAGTGCATACTAAAAGGAGTTACATTAAAGTAAATGAGCCTATTCATTTTCAGAAAGGTTTGAGAGAGAAAGGCTTAAACATTCACAGCAGGTGGCACTACCTATTTCATTTAAAAATACTGGCAGGGAAAAGAAGAATCTAATGTCAGGAATGGGTTATTAGGAATATTACATCTGGTATCAACTTTGGACCTTCAAAGAAACCAGAAAGACCCCAGTATCTACATTTCATTTATATTCAGACCTGACTGGTAACCTATTCCCTTTTGTTCCCTGTGTCATCCTTCCATACATCCTGGCCCTGATGTCAAATATCTTTTCTAGGGTAAATGTCAGAGGAAGAAGGGAGACTTTTCTTACATGGAGAGTTTCATTGCCTACTTCTCCCTAAATCTGAAATGTTAGCTCTTTTGCTTTCTGGTTAAAATGAAAAAACACCCTATTTTCCATGTACCAACTAAACACAAAGAATCATGGGGCTGAAATTATGCCATAAAGTGTTGGGATCTGTGTGTTTGTGGGAACATTCGTAGATGTATTTTGCCCTCACAGAAGAAGCACACCAACCTCTGAGAATTGCTTAATGTTTGAAGGCTCCTTGCATGGAATACAGACAGGATGCACTGTTACCCTGTAGCCCTGTAACAGAGCACCACCACTGTAAGAAACAGACCATAAGATTTGCAGTGAGTTTGCAAAAAACCTCGGGACTGAGCTGGTCAGATCTGCTTTGCCTTAACTGGCCTTCAACATTTGTTCCCTCAGTTTAGCTGTAACATATTGTAATGCAACTATGAGAGTAGAAAAACGCTGGCCTGGTACTACAGAAGAGTCCCTGGAAGGTGGGAATGCAGAGTAGAGGGCTGCAGGAGGGGGATGGTAAGGCATTGAGTGCAGGCTGGCACTGGGTATCCCACAGGAATAAACAATTCACTCACTTAGTTACAGAAAGGCAGACCCGAAGTCATGTAAAACTGAGTTTGAAGGTAGCAAAGATAGTAAATCCAAATATTGTGGAGCAATAAAGGAAGAGGAAAGGTGTTAAGGCATATTCCAAACATAGAAAAATGACCCCAAGTGGACCCTAGAATGAAGAGAAAGACACAATCATCATGAAGAGCACATTTTTTCTGGAAAAGGACTCCAGCTGCTGATAATTCAGTGTTATAACCACCCCCCCCACCCCCCTTCATACACCAGGATGAAACCACCAGCTATAGGATTTCCAAGAGCTGGGGGGAAGTGGCAGCACCACTAGGAAAAGGGCTAGAAAATAGGAAGTGCACATACAAAAATTTCAACTATATTTCTCTTATTTCCTTTTCCATAAAAATTAGACCCTGAGTAATAATGATTCTATTATTAAGTTACTTTAACAAGAAATTACTGTCTTTATATGTGTGCATGTTTGCTCAAATTAAGGTTTTGTAGATGTAGATGCATGGCATTGCTTTTACATTTTCACCAAGAGCATGCAAAAGTGGCCATGTGTAAATTCAGTATTTATGAAGAATGTCTGTCAGTCTCCTGCATGTGGAGAGAAATATCAGCCATCTTCCAAAAAGATAGTCCAGCTAAAGCAACAACAGTGCTCTCTTTCCAGTGTGATTCAATTCCAGTTGACAAAGATCATCTCAAAAGTGAGAGGTTATTTCAGCTTCCACAACCCATTCATCACTTGGCCTGCCAGCACCACAGCCAAGAAGCGTGCGAATTAGTGTGATATATTTCTATTAATTTCAGCATTAACTGCAAAAATTACTAGTCTGGATATTCTGGAAGTACTGTGACTTGAGCATATAATAAAACTGAGCACTGAATTAAACTAAATGGATCTTAATGATGCATATGAAAAAGTGCATAACTTTGGATATAAACATCTGGCTGATGACCGGTGAGGGACTGGCCAGTGTTCATTTGTAACACTGCTCACTACCAGATGAGGTCCAAACAAACCATTTCATCATGAACCAGTGCCACTGACAGACATTCTTCAGCAGCTCTGTTCTGAGCAGTTTGTCCTTCTGGGTGGAATTTGATCTCTGCAGCCAGCATCACTATGGTACTGCTGGTGACCTCAGTAGATAACGTGGTGTTATCCACAAACTGTTATTCAAGCAAAAAATTTACACCTTGTTTACCCATTATTTCTCTGAGGGAAACGTAAATAATCTTTTCATTTGATGCAGTTTTCCGAATTTCATTTTAAATAATATAACAGGTTTTTTGCTTAGAGGAGATGATTTCCATAATTTTAGCTAGAAGTGAAAATATGCATGGAATGGGGACAGAAACTAATCCTGAAAAATACCTATTGAGCCTTAGCCCATGATATTTTTTAAATCACAGTTGCTCATATTTGATGGAGGGCTTTTTTTCTTCTTCTTTTTTTTTTTTACTTTCCTTTATTTTTTTATTAATTTGGTCTCATCTCATAGGCCCAGCTTGATGTTACCTTTAGTTATTCTCAAATTATTTTTTCCGTGTGAAAAAGCTTATTTCCACTGGAGACATTTGCAGTCCCACTGTTTTTAATGTAAGCAGGTTTTGACCCATTGAATACACAAGGCTTTAAACGGTCCATTTTAAAAGAATTTTTTTCTTATGCTATGAACCCCTGAGGTACTATGCCAAGGTTAGGAAGCTGTGCACAGTTATTTTTGTGCTTTATAAAATCTTTAACATTTTCGGTGCATAAATCATTTTTAGCTTTACCTAATTTTGGAGCATAAAGGGCACGTCAAACTTTACTAAACTGAAGCCCCAGGAAACAGTCTATAACAATGATGGATTTTTATAATGATATAACCCTTAATGAATTATTGTAGTTCCTTAACAAGGTTTTAATAAGAAATTTCTTTTGCCAGCATGGTTATTAGTTCTCTCATCTGAATAGCCCTGGGCTTATCTGCCATAGAATTGTACAACATAATATTTTTTCTGTGTCAATCATACAACACTGCACATTTCTGAGCCTGAATAAAAGAACTTACTTTTCCTTTCTTTGATTTTTTTTTTTTTTAAAGTAAAGGTCAGGGGTTCTGAATATGTACCTTGAAATGAAGATGTGTTGACTACAATACAACTGTTACTTGTGTTTAATAGAAGAATACTTACTGCTACTCAGACATTTTCCTGTATGCTAAACTGTCTGGGAGAAATTGCAGTACAAGGTCTTTTTAAACTGAGTGGGTTCTTGTCTGTGTCCTTATTTGCATTTTTATGAGTAAGTTGTGCTCTTTTCTTCTTCTTTAAGGTATTTCTTTATGTCTGATTGGTATTTTGAATACCTTGATAAACATCAGTCTTTTTTATTTTAGTGATGATACTTGTCACCGTGTGTTCATGTGTGTGTACACATAATTTACTGATGACCACTTGAGACAATATAACTAAATTTTTAAACCTTAGCTTTAAAACACTAGAAGAAACATTAAATCTGCAAAGCTGAACAGTGAAATGCTAAGAAATGTCTGTCCCATCTTTGTTCAGTCCTCTTGTGTATATGTTATGCTACAGTTATTAATTACTTGTTTAATTATTCAAGAGACAGTAAACTAAAACTGACTGCAAAGAGCTTCAGAAAAAACTTATGAGACTCACTGACTGTGTGATATAATGTAGTATGGAATTTCATGTCAACAAGTATAAAGCAATCAGCGTGGTTAAAACAGCAGTAAATGCTCAAACACTGCAGTGGTCTCTAAATTCATTACTCCAGTCCAAGAAAAGGATTTTGTAGTCATGGGATATTTCTCACAAAACATCAGATCAATACCTCGCAGTGGTTGCAAAGGCAAGCAGAATGTTAGCAATTATTAAGGAGGGATTTTAGAAGAAAATATGAAATACTATATAACCATAGAAATCCATAGAAAATTCACTTTATGATGGCACTTGCATCTGGAATACAATATAAACTTCTAATCCCTCATTTCAAAAGGATATATGAGAACTAAGAAAGGTGTAGAGAAGGCTGACAACAACGATCAGAGGTAGAGAATAGCTTATGTCCAAGGACAATTTAAATGCACTCAGAGGAGGGAGAAAAAAAAAAAGGACGCAGAATACAATGGAAGAATAACTGAGGAAGACCGCAATAAAGAATATAAAGTCAAGAGCATCATGGAAAGGGGGAATATATCCCATGCCAGCAATCAGAATTACATGCAGATGATTAAATTATTAGGTGACAAGTCTACAAGTGACAGAAAAAAAAACATTTTTTCACAGGTCACATCATTTCATTGTGAAACTGATTGCCACAGAATATTGTGGAGGCCACATGCATAAATGGGTTTTAAAAAGTGATTACACAAATTAATGAAAGAAAAGCGTCAAGAGCTATTAAACATGATGAAGTGATTCTCTAGCTCAGGAAATCTTTAAAGAATATATTGCCAGAAGCTGAAAAGACATAACAAAGAGAGGGTTTATTCCACTTTAGCACTGGATTTCTGTTTTGTCTTGCTTTGTTTTAGTTGTTTGTGTTTAAATTATTTTCTTTAACGTCCCTTACTGACTACTTCAGAGACAGGATGCTGGGTTAGATAGACTTTGGTCTTAAGCATTAGAGACATTATCTTTTTATATTCTTTTAGCAGATTAAAATCTTCAGAGAAAATCTTATAATTGCCTCTGTGTCTTGAAAGTGTAATCACGAAGTAATGGCAGGCAGTGTTGACACAAGGAACAAAAATATGTTTGTACAAGGTATTCTACAGTGTATCTAGTTAAAGTCTGAAAAGGCATATTCTGATCATATGAGTGGACTATGTTTTATTTTTCAAAAATATGTGACCTAACCAAAATCGAGAAGATTTTGATTAAATGGCAAAAGGAAAATCAATAGCAATTTCCAATATTATAAGTACTGGCCCTAACCTTCAGTGGAGTCTAAGCTTATCTTTTGTCCACATTTTCTGTGTTGAAGCCTGAATATGGGAGTAGGCTTATGCACTTCAGGCTGAGCCAAAAGGATAACCCCCAAGATAGGATTTTGGACATATTGTTATAAAGACACCTTCACTTTCTTACATGAAGCAAGATCTTGAACACAAATATAACATTTTTAGGTTTGTTTTCCAAATATTAGGCTTTACTGGGTTAGGCGTCTCTTGTGATCCAAACTATTTTTCAGTATTTATTTGGCCAGAAAGAAGATTGCTTAAAAGTTTGCTATGTTATTCTTCTTCTTACATTCTGTTGTGTTGAAATGTAGGGCTGCTGCTGGTATGACCACAGTTTCTACTTTCACTGGGCAGAAAGCATCTCAGTGATAACATACTTTTCATTGTATATGTAGTACAGATAAACTCACCTGAAATGTAGGATACTGTAGTCCTGACTAATTCTATTCTATTGAATATTTCAAAAAGGAAGATGGTTCACCCCTAGCACAAGGGCGTTTCTGTAGGATATGAATTAAAGTTTGAATAAGGAGGATGGGCATGAATGTTTTACTTGTATCACCCAGCAGCTCTCTCACTCTCCTTCTCCCACAGGATGGGGGGAGAAAATGCAATGAAAAATATCATAGATTAAGGATGGGGAGATCATTCACCAGTTATGATCATAGGCAAAACAGACTGAGCGTGGGGAAAAGGAATTTATCTTATTGACAATTAAAGTAGATTTAAGTGAAAAATGAAAACTAAACCACTATCCCTCTTCACTTTTTCCCAGGCTCAACTTTGCTCCTCTCACATGACCCTGCTTCTCAGGCAGCACAGAGGGATGAGAAATGTGGGGTTGGGGGTCAACCCAGAACACCTCTTTGCTGCCATTTCTTTCTCCTCACACTTTTCCTCTGTTCCAGTGTGTTCTCCTGCATGGGCTTCAGCTTCCTTCAAAGCATGCTTAACTGTTTCAGCATAGGATCCTCCATGGACTGCATGGAAATATGTCCTTTACCTTAGTCCTCTTCACAGGCTGAGGGGAATCTCTGCTCTAGCTGCTGGAGCAACTCTTCCTCCTCTTTCCTCTCTCAGCTTGGTGTCTACAGGACTCTCACACTTTTGCCCTCACTGCACAGTGTCATGCAGTGTTTTGCCCTTTCTTAGATGTGTTTTCCTAGAGATGCCACCATCTCTGCTGAGGGGCTCTTCAGTGTCCTGTGCTGGGTCTGCTGGAGATGGCTGGAACCAGCTGGGCAGATGGGGAACCAGCCCCAGTCTCTCCTTAGAGATGCCAACTCTGCAGCCCTTGCCTGCTGATGCCTGAGCACCTGCACCTGATGGTTTTATGGTGTTACAGGTGCCACTGGCAAATAAAACATGCCTATTTTATCAGCTTTTGTACTGCTTCAGCTGAAATACAGTGGAACTCTGCTTTTACTCTTTTATATAGACATGATCCATGAAACCTTGGGCCAAATGACATTTGAGGAATGTCTTTGTGGATACCATTTTTGTACTGAGTCCAGCTGTTATAGAGTTGATTTATTAATCAGTAAACTTTATAGTGCTGTGGTTTGGATTCGTGGCCAAAACAGTGTAGAAACTCACCAGTATTTTAGCTCTGCCGCTTTAGCTTGTTCTCTGTTTCTTACTCTGCTGCCCCAAAGAACAGTCCTGTGCTTATCAAGAGGTTTGAAGGAGATACAGCACAGCCAGGACAGCCAATGACAACTGACCCAAGGGATATCCCATACCATAAACACTGTTTTCAGCAATAAAACTGACAGGATTATTTTCCAAGGTAAAATTATTGCTCGTTATTCTATTGGTAGGTGGTAATGAGTGACTGGCTCTGAGCTAGCTACTTTTCTACTTTTTTATTTATAAAAGTGTAATTTTCTCAACAAACAAGTGGTTTGGTTTGGTTTGGTTTGGTTTCGTTTCGTTTCGTTTCGTTTCATTTTGTCTCACATCTTCCCTTCCAATTCTCTCCTGCATCCTGGTGGAGGGAGTCAGTGACTGACTGGGGGCTTAGCTGCCAGCCAGGTTCAGCCCAGAGGCAGAAAATTGGTCAGATTTTTGTTGAGACAAAAAACTGACATCTGAGAGGGCTCTCTCTGCACTAGATGCTTTGTGCTACATTTTCACTTAATGGAAAACAGCAGAGACTGGTAGGACATTTCATATGATTCATAACATCAGGTAAGACTGATCCAGCTGGTATCTTATTCATGGATTTGTTTGGGTTCCAGGTCCTGATTGGGGTGAAAATATGAGACCAGCCAATTTGCTACTTAGTTATACACACAAGATAAAACAGAAATATAAGGATGTTAAAAATAATTTTGGCTTTAAAAAGTTTGTTCAATTTTTGCTGTAAGCAGGTGTCTGTGTTGGCTTTTTTATGATTCAGCAATCCTAGCAGGATGAATTTGTATTTGTATAATCAATTATATATAACAACTAGGACTGAGCAAATAGATAATATTTTACTTCAATAAGCCATTCTTGCAAGGCGTTCTATCAGAAAAGTGATTTAAATATTTCAATATTAATGTCTGTTCAACTATAAACTTCTCAAAGGGTAAACTTTCAGGGATAAATGCAAATTATTAACACAGAATACTATAAGAAATTACTGATAGAGATACACAAAGATCAAGTATGTGTCACCAATAGGAGACTTCACTTTATAGTTTAAGCCTTTTTGTGTCTAATTTGGATCAAATTTATGTGAGAAATTTGCATAAGTCAGGAGAGGTTCTTATTGTATGGTTCACCATAACTCATTAGGTATTGTTTCCATACATAAATGAACTCTGCTGATGTAAAACATAAATTATTGTGCTTGATTGACCCTGAAGTTATATATTCTTGACAAAAAAGGATGGAGCATCTTGAAAGCCATATGCCAACAGATGAAAAGGAGATGTATTCCATTATAAATATGGTGATTATTACTGGTCAGCATTGTGAGCAGCATAGTTTTAAAGCTTGCAAGCAGAGAAGGTGAGGAGGCAAAATTAAAAGGCAGAAATATTGATCTCATCCTGCAGCTTTGTGTTTCAGCACATCATTCACTTTCAGCTCTCTGTCTGAGATCAACCAGCTTGAACAGCTTGAACTTTTCTCTATGTTATGTCTACTACTCTATGTTCAGAATTTTTGCAAAGAATAATGGGATATAGGCCCAACATTCTTCGAGGCAGAACAGAACCATGGTATTCTTTTAAAATACATTAATGTAGCACCTTGATTAAATAAGTGCAATTTGGTTATACACAGATTTCTTTTAATACTCATGGTTGAGTATTTTCCTATACCAATATTTTTCCTGCGCTTTTTTCAGTAGCACATTTATAAAAATGTACGTAATTGTATGCATTTACATAAATAACTATGTAAAATAGAAAATATATATAAATATATAAATATAATGAATAATGAGGATTATAATCAATGAGAGCTGAGCAAGAAAGAAAGAAAGCAGAAAGAAGATTAATCACTTATGATCTTTACTGAATGCATTATCAAGCATATTAGGCAAGCTATGATACTCTAGTCTGGATTAACTTCTTGGAAGAGGACCAGACTATGTGACTTTATTTTCTGACTGCAGTGTACTGACAAAGATTTGAGATCTGACCTGGACCTCTTGTATTTTGTCAGTACCATCTATCCCAGTTGAGTTAAAGAGGTGTTTCCCACTGGTCGGGTCAGTAGGAGCTGTCATAAGTATTTCTCAGTCAGCAGGAGTCATTCTTGAGCCAGTGGGAGCTGTCACAAACCATTTTGACATAACATGTATCATGCTGGAAGTGAGATTGACCTCTCCAACCTCTCTTGCTATTATGTGCAGGTAATCAGGTCACTCCACCCATCTGGTAGCTCAAACTGAGCTCAGCTCCACCATTCAACCCCTGATGCTGCTGGCCTGACTATCCTTTCAGCTGCTACAGCCATGTACTTGTGAAACTTCATCCAAATCACACTCAAATCAATGGGATTATTCTACTGTGACATTATTGTGGGCTGTAAAACACTGTCCTTTATCTCATACCATTTTACCTTGTAAACTGTCAGAGGGTGAGTTTGTGCTGGAAAAGACTGCAGGGTAACAACAGATGCTCTGTTATGCAGAGCAAAGCATCTAATACACTGTCTAGCTCTGAAAGTGCCCGGAGTTTGGCAACTAGGGTCTTTCAATGGAGATTCCTGTGCAAAAATCCCTTACACTTCAGGAGGTCCAAGTGCAGCAGAAAAGACTACCCAATAGATATTCTATTTGCTTCTGTGGGTGATGGTATTACTGGAGAAATTGATATGTTTTACGTCTGAATAACTTTTCAACCATGAACTTTTTTGCAAAGGAAGTGACTAAGCTTTCTCTTTCAAGCGGGGATAGTGGTCACTACTTCTAAAGTAACTTTTAAAAGTTACTTTTCTTTAGCCAGTAGTTCCTGGCTACTTTACAGCTGAATGTGAACATTCACACAGAATATGAGTCACCATCCCTAAATTTTGTTTTTGGCTCAGGGGAATCAAACACCACAAAATCTGTCTTGCAGAAAAACCTTAAAGTACTACCTGGGAATGACATGAATGAGGGGAAACTCTTCACTGATACCCTAAAAGCCTTTTCCCTGTGCCGTATATGTTTAAAGATTAATTAGATACGCAGGAACAGTCTGCACTACTGGGAGTACCTGAGCAGAGTTCAGAACTTTGAACCCTGTTTTAGATTGTGATACTTATATATGCCTCATCTCACAGTAGACAGACTGTGGAAGAGAGAGAGGTGTGTACCTTTTATCTAGTACTAGGGGGCTTGAGCATCTTCATGTGAAACATCTATACATCCCACAGCAGAGATTTGAAGATCAGTCTCTGGGACGTCTGCAGTAGGTCAGTCTTCATTTCTATTGCTGGAGTAGTTCCACTTCATGTGAGTGATTACGGAGTAAATGGCCCCTGAGACAGCACAAGAGTGTGTCACTCTGACCTCATGACAAGCCTCAGTGAATGTGATGAAGAAGGAACAGCCCTCTTTCATATACCTTTATCAATAGATATATTTAGGGAAAGCTTTCTCTGAATCATAAATGAGGATTCTGCTTTTCTTAGTCACATGGAAAGTTCAGATTGGGAAAGGCAAAAGATAAATGATCTGTGATTTTCCACTTCCAACATCACTGTTCTCAGTTTTATTGTTAACAGCTAAAAAGGAAAAGAATAGGAAGCTTTAGGAGCTCTCTTTTGTGTAGTCCTTTTCAGTATCAGCTATGTATATAACTGAAGACTGTGACACATCCTCAGAAAAATACTGTTTGGCAGGTAACGAAATGGAAAAAGTAAGACAATTTGATATTTTAAGACAAGAAGCTGGATATGACGGCACATTGCAATTCCTAGATCTGCAGAGAGTGAGACCAGTGCTACTTCTAGTATGGTACCTGGGGGCATAGACAGAACAAGAATGTCAGTACATAATGGTGAAATGGGATCATAAATTGAATTAATGTAGAGATTCTGTGCATAACCTTTCCTCTTCTAGTATTTGGTCATACAATGCCTTGTATCTTTTTGTTTCACTTGGTTACAATCAGTAGCATCAATCAGTACAATCAGTTCAACAATGGCTAAGTCCTCCATTGGCTTCTGTTTCAGTCTATTTGTTCTAAATTGAATACTTAGTCTCATAATCTCTGTTGATAGCCAGGTTTACCTCATATTGTCTTTTCTCTATGTCATGTGTTGCTATTGATATAATTCATCCCTGTAGAATAGATCATAGAATCATAAAATGGTTTTGGTTGGAAGAGACCTTAAAGATCACCTACATCCACCTCCCCTTCAGGAACACATTCCCAGGTTGGTTAAAGTCCTGTCCAAAGCCCTGTTTCTCTGGATTGCAGGTTTTATGTGATCTCCTACAGTCTCTCTTCTCCCAAGAATATTCCATGTATTTCTCATTCTCTCATAACTCAGTGTTTGTGATTTCAAAGGAAAATTAGACAGTCAGACTTTAATGGAAAGCCAGCTCTGCTGTTCAGGTTGCTTCAAATATCTGTGACTGGTAAACAATGCGGGTTTGGGGGTTTTTTTTGGTTTTTTTTTTGAGTGGATCTGAGGTGTTCTACGAATTGCTGAATGATGGAATGATAAAGAGTTCCAACATGGTTGATCACAGCTGCTTTGATTCACTTAAGCTGGAATGAAGCACCGTGTGCTAAATAATTCCTGTCCTAAAAGTCAATCAAGCAAAAAGCTAAACATAAAATCCCAAACTACAGAATAAATCTAAGAGCAAACCAATCATATAAGAGTAAAAATATACCAGATAAAGCCTTGACATCCTCTTCCCTGCTCCCCATAACTTTCAAGGAGATATACTTTATCCAGACTAGTCTTCTTCCATTTTATTATATTAATTACTCAAGATACACCATATAGCTGGGAAATGTGTGTTCAAGGACCACTGAACACTGAATTTTCTGAGCCTATCACAATTACAGAAACATCTGTGCTAAATGACTTTGCCTTGAATTACTGTGAAAATTGCTCTATTCAGCAGCTTTGTACATGTCTGCTTCTTACACGTGCTGGAACAGTAATGAGTGTTTTTTTCTTGTTTCACTTCTTGGGAGTTCATATGACCACCGTGAACCCAGTGTCTCACCTTCATGTGAAAATCCGTTTTCCTTTTTCTATTTAATGGTCAAAACCTGTTGCTATAATAGATTTACTATGGTGACATACAGCAGCAACATACTCATATTTGAAAACTACAGGAGAATGTATGCACTACATTGTTGCTCACAGGCCACACAGAGACAGAATACAAAGAATGCTTTGCTTGCTTTCTTAATCCTACTTTTTATTACTTCTTTTATTTTCACTTCTTAACCTTCAGTTATATCTTTAGCCCATTAAAATGGTCACAGAGATGGTTTATTCAGCATTATAGATCAATAATTCCTTCACAATTAGCATTAAGGTTCCAAGAATTAATTGGGCTACCAGGGACCTATGGAGTTTATTTAGTCTGACATCTTGCTCAAATATTAGCTGTGAAATGGTATCAGGTTACTTCAGCTTTTGTCCAGCCTTTGGCCAAGCTACTTGTTATTGATTTGATGGTTCTTAGATTTGATGATCATTTGTGCAATGATAGTGCCTGTATCTGGAGTTTCCATTGCTGTAAATAGTGGCCATTGCCTTATCTCATTTTTCTGTCACCCTTTGCGAAGAACCTGCCTCCATGTTCTTTTTAACTCCCGTTAGGTAGAGGAGGAAAATTGCCATCACATCGCTCCATAGACCTTCTTTCTGAGTCTAGGCAAGCTCAATTCCCTCAGCCTCTCCACGTGCATACTACGTTCTAGCCACCTAATCTGGTGAGCTGTCCCTTTTTCTTGTTGATCACTTGATGAATTGGGAGATTCAAAACTAGATACATTATTCTATATGCAGTAACTGAAGATGATTTGTGGAGGTCCAGAAAGGTCTGCTTTGTCCTACATTAACTTTACAGCTCTGAAGGAAGTATGTATTTACTTAGAGTAAGTTTTGTAGAGATTGTTTGAGACACCTGGAAGAAAGATGATGTAATTAGGGATAGGAGACAAAATATGGAGATAATAGATGAAAATAGAGAAAAAAATTCTTTCTGACTATCTACTAGAGCTGTTAACATCTCCTAAAATCAGAATCCTAAGTAAACTGAATCCATTTTTTTCTGAGCTGCTGCATGTCTGAAAGTTAGTCAGTTCAGAATAGCTCTAAATAATGAAATCCTTATATTCCAGTTCATCACCTCAATTTTGTAGCTGAGATTCATCCTTTAAAAATTTTCTGTGTGGCTGAATTCATACATGGCTGAATGAATTCTCTCAGAAAAGCACTTCAGGGGAAAAGGTGTTTGTTTTACCTCTTAGATATTCTCAAGATTTCTGAATAATCTTTTTCTGTTTAATTATTTTCTGACACTTTCCATTCTGATACCTATTATATGCCTTGTTGTCCAGTATTTCCATGTACTAAAAACAGCTCATTACTTACAGAAATCTGGGCTTTGATTAAAAATAATCATAGCATTGTAGATGTGACTAAAGAGGAAATAAATGGATGAAAATTAATCCTATGGTATGCAAAGTTCTGGAAGAGAAGTGCACAGCCAGAAGGTAAAAAGAACAAAGGTTTTTCTAGCATATAGAAGAATGCAGGCTTTTCAAACAATTTTTAATAATCAATTGTAAAATTATTAACTGACAGTTTTACAGTTTTATGCTTTCTTTTACTTACAAAGATTTAACAATAATTCCTTTTCATCCTTTCAGGATGCTCTGAATTACATATTGAAAAGCCTTTCTAAGCATAATCACACATTCAGAGAATAATGGCCTTAGGTTGATCATCACAAACCATACCAGAAAAAATCCTCTGGAGATTGGCATGTAAAAGTTTAATATAATACGCCCTGAATTCTGCCATGGTTATGCAGGCAATAAGCACCTGGGCTTATTGCTACACTTTACAGCACTAAACAAATGGAGTGCTGTAAATTGTGTTTCAGGACACTGTCATTTTGAATGCACCAGAGTTCCTCAGCACTTTCCTCAGCTAGCACACTTGTGTCAATCATCCACCTTTTGGTACATCAGGGTTTTCATTAGTTCTATAACTGCCTGACCTTGTGCCAGACTCAAGCAGACAGGTAGTTCATAACCCTTTACTGTCAGAATTAGCATTCATGATACTACTTTAACTGCAGAGCAAATTTAGAGTTCATTATTAAATGAGGCATATGTTACTACACTTATAACTGATTCAGTCTAGTTATTTTTAGTTTGACCTTTTCTGTATTCATCAAATCAGCTTTGAAATAGACATTGAGGTACCCTTTACTGTTAGTTATAAAAATTCTTAGAGTGTTTTATTTTTAATGGAGTTTTCTGGCAAATTCTCATATATCACTAGTTTAGTGATGTACTAATCACCTTACTGATAACTTAAGTAAAAGGAAGAGAAGATGGAATCGTGGATGTTAACGATCATTTTCTTCAGCTATATCATCCCTCTTTGGCTCTGCTTTTTTTTCCAAGAGCTGAAATGCTAGTATTGTCAGTTCAGAATAGGATGAAAACTTCCACCAAGGATGGAAAAAAATGTGCGAAGGTAAAAATATAGACACTATTAAAGTGCATTTATTCTTACTGTAGTGCTATAGATAAAATTTATGCATTATTACTCTGATTTTCTGGCTATTGCATTCTCCTCCTTCTGAGGTACAGCACTGAGAACAGAGACAGTAAGAATTCAAACCCACTGGGACATGACAGGCTTAAGTACTGTTTCTTTTCATTTTCCTTTAACTGTCTTGGACTTCTAAATTCTAATATAGAAAAGAAAATATCTTTAAATTCTATAAACTTACAAGGTATCACAAAACCTTAACCTTAAAAAAACCCCTCTTTTTGCACTAAAAAGCACCCCTCATATTTATCACTGAATCCTTCACTCACTGATTTTCATTAATGCAAAAGGATAAATGTTCTGATAATATAATAAGAATATATCACTATTACAGTGATAAACCATATCATTAGCAAATAGGTTCAGTATTAAACTATTTGTATATGTATTAGCAAAGAAGTTCTCAAATAGCTAGGTGTTAAATAAATGTAATTTTATGCTTCACCCAGAGTCCTAAGAACAGCATGTGCCTAGTCATACATTTAGAGATAAGCAAATACTTAAAAACTTACTGAAGGTCAAAACTTTAATCCTTTTGTTTGTTTTTTTGTTTGGTTGGTTGGTTAGTTGGTTTTTTTGGTTTTTTTTTGGTTTTTTTTTTTTTGTTTTGTTTTTTTTGTTTTTTTTGTTTTAGCTTGGTAACTAGTTATGCGTCAATCTTGTAAGTAAAAGATGAACAACTGTAACAGACAAAAGTCTTAGAGTCTTATTTCCATAGCCAACTTTCACTGAAATATGTGGGAGTGGATTAATAGTTTTTAAAAATCAGCTTGTGCTATGATTACCTTTATAGACCATTGTGAGATGGAAACTGCTGCATTTTATGTTGAATAGAGAATTCATCCTCCCTTTTTGCCTTTTCTGGCCAGAACTGGGCTCACCACAATAATAATTTTGTACTCTATCAAAACAGCTATGTTATACAATTGCATACAAAAGCACGTTGTTGAATTAACACCTAGGAGTCCATGGAAAACAACAAATCACAAGAAGCTGTGAGAGTTGAAACACTGAAATGTACTGTTTGAACTTCAGGTTACTGTATAATCTAACTGTAGTTCATTCCCTTAAAAAACCCTAAAATCTCATTTAGCTGGATGTCATATTCTCTCTTCTGCATGATATAGATGAAGGCTTCAGTTCATAACCAACATGATGAATGTAAGAACCTAATTAAGACAGACTGACTCACCCTCTGGGAAGGTTCAGAAGCACTGCTCTTCCCTGAGAGCGTGAGGAGAAGAATGTAAGAGAATGAGATGAGTAAGCGGGACTTACTTTAGGATAGCTGGTTTGCCTCCCAGCACTGTGCACTTGAACTGCAGATGCATCCTCAGCTAAGTCAGGAGCCCAGCGCAGTCTGAGCCTGGCAAGCAGCCTTCAGAAAGGTACGCTGTGGTGTGAGCAGGAAGGAGACCTGCTGGGACAGAATTTACTGCACAGTTACCATTTCGGACTTTTTTGCAACATTTGTACAGGTTATCAGCAATGTTACTTTTTAACCTTCCCAAATGTTTAAACTCCATAACCACTTGAAGAGATGTAAGACTTGTTGTCACACTGTTTATGAAACTTTGCTAGCATTTTCATTTCCCCTGATTCCTGCATAAAAATTCTGATGCATTAAAATACCCCTAAACTCCCAAAGCTGAAAGTGTGTGCTTGTAACTTAGGTACCACCGTATTTGGCTTGATTTAAGAAACCAGATTTACCACTCGTAACATAGCCCAGGAGGGCAATTCAGGGTGCTTCCTTTAAGCTTCTTATCATTAATTCCAGAGGGAACTGAAGAGAAATTTTGGAGTTTACACTTCAGACTCAGACCTTCAAGATTCATCTGAGGAGAGAGGCTCAGGTTTTCTATCAAATTCAGGCTATCCTTGGTTGCTCCCTTAAATGGCATTTACATGGAATGTGAGCAAGAGGGATCCTAGATCTGGACTGAGGATGGCTTTAGGTGGAAGATAGGTGCAGAACAGGCATTCTGAATGTACTTAGATTTAGGCATGATGGAAAATCTCAGAACAATCAAAAGGAATCGTAAGATTACTTGCTCTCTAAAAGCCAGTGAAGGCAACAGCTGCTTGGGCATTAGAATTGTGAAAAGGTTTTAACCACAAAATTTATCAGGAAACCCCAGAAATATTTTGGATATTTTTGTAATACTTTTGACAAGTGAAGAAAAATATAGATATACTCAAAGCCAACAATTTTTTATTATTATTATTTGTAGTAAATATTAACAAATTATTTTAGATCTTCTGTACTTTAACTTTGGAGTATAATATATTTTCCCTACAATTTAAAATTAAAGTAAGAATTCAGATTTCTAAAAAAAAAAATACAAACATATATGTGAATCCTGTAGTAGAAGGAGCAAAAGCAACATTTGTGCATGTTGTGTTCTACCAGAATTAAATAAGGATCTTTTTTCATAGAAATGACAAGTACTGGCACTAATTCCAAACTATTTAATGAGATGCCACATCTTGTTCCTCCAAATTGATTATCCAAATTTATCATCATAATACTAAAAAAAGTCGAGACAAAAAGGATTGGTTATTTAAGAACAAGGGAAAATCTATGACTCTTTGAACTAATGAGTCCTGACTACTGGCCATGTTCTTTTAAATTCCTTGTCTCCTAAATAATATTTTTTATTGTTAGTCTACCTGAATATTCAGCTAATATCGGGTAAAGAATATTAAAAACGTGTGTTTAATTTTGCTGGGGCTCCTTGAAAATTGCAAGAAGCTTCAGACAACTTTTTTGCTACTGGCCTAACAATTTTATTTGATTAATGCTTATTTACCCTTGATCTAGTCTTAATCTTAACATATATAGTATACCTATATTATAACCTTTAGAACCTTAACGAGGTCTTACATGTGGTGAGGTAGCTCTCTATCATGTAGACAAAGTAGAAAACATATGTTTAAGTTAGGGGTTTTTAAAAGATATTACATGGAGTCCTTGAATACTTTAAATTTCAGTGTTATCAAAGAGCTCTGAATATTCCTGTTCCTTAGTGCTGCTGTTGCTCATTTTCTGTTTTTAATTTGGTAGAAATAGCAGTTTCTGAAAAAATGTCTTGTCTTAGAAACTTTTTGAAATTATTTTTTCTTCAGAAAAGGATAATGGAAAAAATAAATTATAAAAATTGTGTAACCTTTGTTTTTATCCAGCTCCAAAGCATTTTGAATCACTATACTTTTTAGGTCAGTGTTGACATATCTGGTACCCTATGAGAGTCCAGTCCCTCCACCAGACTTCCATTCTCCTACGGGGCTGGTTGCTCTGCATCCTCCCTTGCATGTTGCAGCCTTCCATCTCCCTCAAACACCATCATGTCACGGGCAGTCCATGAAGAAAACTAAGGCAATTGAACTTCAGCTCATAAAAGGAATAATAGCTATATAGAGTTTGGGAGCTAGGCCAGTGTAAGATAAAATGTTCTGCTATTTCTTAAGGCTTATACTTCAAGCTCGCTATATTAACAATATAAAAAAAAAAAACAAAAAACAAACCAAAAAAACCAACCAAACAACAACAAGAAAAAAACCAACCAAACAAAACAAAACACCACCAAACCAAAACAACTCATTTTACTTGCTTTCTGTGACCAAAATCATCTGAAACATTTCTGGTATAGCTATCCTGTAGTGTATATATATTTTTTTTATAGTGCAGGAGTAAGAGCTTTGCAATCTCACATCACAGGCTTTAGCTGTAGTTCTTTCAGTGAATTTTCTCATGTGCTCAGACTAGAACTCTAGGAGCTAGGAATCACTCAGCAGTGGGAGGTAATGCAGAGAGCAAGGAACTATCACAAAGTGCTTGTTACAAACCTATCTTGAAGACAAGACCCTTGTTCAGATTTCAAAGATATCTCCTTTTTTTTTTTTTTTTCTTTCTTCCTGCCTTTTAATATGGATGAAGGAGAGTGAAGTGAGGCCAAAAGAATGCCAGAAGTCTCTACAACAAAATTATCAGGTTTAGTCCAGTTCTTTCCTATTTCTCCCCATCCTATGCAGCAGACTCCCTGAGTTTGCTCCTGAGGAGGAGGAATAGCAGTGATCTACTGTTTATGGGCCACATCCAAGTAAATCTCTGTGGGCTGAGCTGAGGACAGACTCGCCTGCAGAAATCAAGGCTCCAGCACAAACCTTGCTGACTTTGCTGACAGATTCTTTAAAATTGAATTGAAACCAGACTTCAAAGAGGAAAGTGAGTTAAAAAATAAAGCTTTTTTTTTTTTCCCTTTCACAGCAGAGTTTAAAACTTTACCTGATCTGAAGCAGTGAGGTTTTTTATGACACCAGTTTCACTTTGAAGTCCAGATTCTAGACAAGGCACATCACTTTCATAGTGTCTATAGGCATAAGCAGAGCTGGCTGGGCGGCTTAAAATACCAGGATGTAAGTATGGTGAATGCTACACATTCCTACATGGTTTGTTGGCTTGTTTTTCATAACATAGGAGAGAAATTTTTAATTTTGAAAGCCAGGAATAATCAGCGTTAGAAGGTTAAGAACAATCAGATAAATTTTAAGACATAAAAAAGAGAAAAAAATAATTTTTGTCTTCCTTAAATGTTAGTCATTCTTCATCCATGAATATATTAATTTCTTAGAAGTTTCAAATTAGTTAGTTTAGAAAACATAAGTATATCTATATTCACTTGTTTAAGATTTTTGCCTCAAGTGTTTGAATGGATTAATAAAAGAACTTCCTCTCTAATAACAAATCTTTCAGGTCTAGAAGGGGCAAACAAAAATAAACTTAGCTGGGTTTCACTCATAAGGAGGTGAAATAATGATTCAGTGATATTGATGACAAACTATCATGCTGTCAATTGTATACTTTTGTATCTGACTAGTTGTATCAGTATATGAAAAAAAAGTGACACAGAAAATTTCTAATTTCCCTTTTAGATATCAGTACATGATGGTCAAAGCCTGGAGGGTGAGAACAGAATACTTGTTTTCCAATTATATTTATATTTAGATATGCATACATACTTGTGTTTATCTTTTCATACAGAATACTTTATTGAACACACAGCAGTACTGGTTTTAAGCAGCTTTGACTAAGCAGGTAAAATAGTTAAGGAAAGGACTATATATGAGGAAATGTGTAAGATTATTGATACATAACTGAGATTTTTTTTATTTATACCATTTACTGACTCTCAAGTTCTAGAGCCTCATACTAATTATGTAAGGGCATCTGGGAAGGTCAGGGAGGCCAGCAGGGGGTTCTCCTGATATCCCAAGAAGACACTTCTTTTCATTCCCTCTCCATCTTTTAGGTCCTGTCCTTCTGCCTTGTGGCATAATAATACATTATGGAGGACACTAGAGGGGCTTCTCTATCCATACCAACTTAAATGATTATTCAGGGAAGATTTTGATGCAAAATAAGATGTAAAATATTTTCACAAATTAAAGCTTTATTACATCTGGTATATTCTCTTTGTTAATTAGTTTTGTAGTTCCAGCCAGAAGAATGAATAAGTCTATCTGGCAATTTTTTTTTTCTCTTTTTAAGATTGGACAGATTATTTTTCATGGTTTCATTGTCTCAATTCTGTTTGTAAATGGCTTCCCTTTCTCTTTCATATTTACACTCCAGAAGGAAGTTCTGGCCACCGCTTACAAGTCGGGACATCCTTATGGTAAGTCTGTGAAACATTGTTCCCGCAAATTACATTCAGAGGGACCAGGATATATGAAGCAATCAGCATCCCAGATGACTAGTATTTCACCCTGAGTTTGTTTCTCACAGGGAGGGAGAAACAGTCTAAACCAGAGATGGGCTTGAGCAATGAATTTCACCTCCAGATTCAAGTGCAGCTCTTGAACATTTTCAGTTGCATAATTTTCTCCAAGCCAGTATGCAAGAGAAAATTGATGGGTTTCAGATTTTGTTAAAAATGGTTTAGAATACTTTAACCTGAAGATCAAATATGAACATGTCAAAAAAGCCCACGAAATATCCCCCAAAAACCCAACAACACAAACAGAGCAAAACAATCAAACAAAAATAACTCTCCCAACACTAAAACATTTGAAGAAAAGAAAAATGTTACCATTTTTTTTTTCTGAATTATTTCTAGACATCAAGATAGCAGAAAAATTAATGTTGTGTGATGTGTTTAAATTGGGTTTTCAACAAGACCTTGGACAAAGTCTCAAAATAATCCTTTCAGAAAACTCATTAGATAAAGCGTAGATCTGGTTGCCTGAGCACTGCCATTTAGAATAATTTCAGACTCTGCAGGGCATCACATCTAATTTTAGAAGTGACTCTAGAAAGTCACTTACATCATCTGGCCCTGTGGAAGTATCCTAGATACAAAGTGTCACAACAGGAATTAGACAGTGATGTTTATTAGTGCCCTTGGTAGGGAAAATGGAATTTAAATTTTCAAAGTTCTATAGAGATCTGGAACAAGAAAGTTCTGTTTATAAGACATAGATTTTTATTATTTTTCTACTCCTCTGAATATTTGAGAGGAAATTTTTCTTTCCCCATTCACCAGTATCATACAACAAACTCATACCTTGGGCGATAACTCAACTGTCTCTGTTGAAAGGAAACTTGCCTATCACACTTGTATATATAATAGCTCTAGAATTCCCCCTCAAAGTTCTTTATAGTATTTTGAAAAAGCAAGGAAATAATTTGCTCCTATTCTCAAGAGTGAAATGATTTCACCAGAAAGGTCTCTGGCAACTGGTCTAGCATTTAAAGTTTAAGAAGCTGAAAAAGTTAAAAAGAAAGATTAAAAAATTCTTAAGAATACCTGAATAATTGATTTATTAGCTAGTTAAAAAAAGAGCTTGAAGTTGGTAGTCTCAGATCATTTCTACTTCCTTAGAAACTGCTTCCACTTTTTTTTTTTTTTTTTGCCAGCAATGAAAAGGTACATAGATAAAACTGAACATTCAATATAACTTAGATATTTGTAAATCAAACTGCATGTTAGCTTCTGTAGTGTTTCTGAAGTTTAATTGTTTTAAGGGGTCAAGATCACTATTACTGTGAGCTTTTCCACTGTTTTCATTTCTAAATTATATTAACACATGCAGAGTAAGCACACATGGGAAAAAATCTCCTACAGGAAAAATTAATTCCTCGCTATGAAATTTATATAAACATACCACTTCTGTAAAAATGATCACACATTTCAGAGTTTTGAGTTTTGCTGAAAAATTAATTTTGTGACTTGAGAAAAGTTCTCATTTAAAGCAATTCCACATGTTCTTATTTAAAACAATTCCACTCACCTTACCTTGGAAATGTTCATTTCTACATTTCATGATCACACTGAAAGGTCTACATCCACAGAGAGAACTGTTGAGATAAATTCACTAGGCAGGTCCCGAATGCTTGTGAGTAATTTGTTCATGTAAAAGATGCAGCCACACATCTGTTGAGCAATACTCCTTGTCCACATAGCTGTGCTGGCAAACTGCAGAGTGAGATGCAGATTGAGCTCAGGGTGGGAGCCAGACACAAGAGGTTGTGAACTGCCAAACTTTGGGAAAACAAAGGGCATGAGATGGGTGACTCCAACCAGGTGGACGGACAAGGAGAGGGGACAGGAGCTGAGGACTCATGAGGAGGAGAGAATCTTTTCTGTAAGTGGACTTTGAGAGCATAAACCCCCAGGGCTTCCTTTACTGGGCTCCTCCTTGGGGGCACAGGTCGGGCTGTTTCTGTGTTACTGTGCTGTGAATAAATGGCTTTATAGAATGAGACATCTGAGACTCTGCTGTGGGACACCCGGGGTCAAAGTGGTGAGGAAGCCTGGTCTGACTGTGGGGTGGGTGTGTGGGGAGCCAAAGGGGACACTCGGTCACGGGAACCGCCCGCTGCGAAGGGGCTTTGACCCAGCAGGGGCAGACTCTGGTCTTGGAATGTGACTGCCAGGGAGTCTCCTGAATGGTCACACTGGGAAGTTTCCTTAACTCATCAGTCATACAAGCAGAGGAGCTGTCTGATGAACTGACATGCGTTAATTAAAAGTAAGAAAAGTATATAATTTTGTCTAAAATGTGGGGTTTGGGCTAGGTGGCTGTATTCCTTGAGATAAATGAACAGAAATAAGCAGAAAGTGTAGACTTCTTTCTACTTGAAAATAGAAAAAAAAGTCCAGTTTCTGCTTTTTGATTCTTGCCACCATGCTGCGAATTGTCCTGCTGGCCAGATAAACTGTTTAGGAGGAAAGCTTTCCCTTCTTCTTCCTAGCACTGCTCACTGAACACTGGCTCAGTCACTGCATTCCCTCTCTAGCTGCAGTATCTACCTCATTATCTGTTTAATTTTTATGTTTTGAGCTTTTTTTTTGGACCTTTTACTCTTTGAACATTTCCTCTCTCCATTTCATTGTCAGCTCTACAGTGTTTATTCTACAACTTGTCTCTTATATCATAATTTTTTAACTCACTCTTCTTCCCCTAAGTAATTGTACCTTAATAGGACTTTTTCCTGAAGCAAGTCTGAACTTCACTCTTCATGTGTGAAAAATCTTGTCATTCCTCTGTCTGTCTGGAGACATCTGCACCTCATTCCCCTTCAACCTTCTTCAGGCATCCCTTTCTCCCCCTTTCTATTCAAAGCTTTCTGATATTAGGTTTATTAACTGCAGTCTCAACAGTTATCCTTGCTCTAAACACAAAAACATCCATTGCATTCCTTGGAGGTTTGTTTGGAGATCTGCATTCTCTTGCCGGTATCATATACAAACCTCTGCCTACAAGCACTTTTGTGCTTCTAGTCCTAATCTAAAATTCTTGTTTGTTAAACATATTTGTGACTTGCAATTTAACCAGTCTCTCTGATCACAAGTAAGGTTGGTAAAATATTCTAATTGCTTACCAGCCATAAATTGGGTTTTATAAGAAGACATTTCCCCTCTCTAGAGCACTGTAATTTTTGGCCAGAATAAATATATGCTACCTACAGTTACAGTTTAATTTTTTCAGATGAACGCAAATATCATAAAGATAAGCTGTTGCCTTTTGATGTCTATTTGAAGTACCCATGATTTCTATCTTAATCCTATCTAATGGGTACCTGTCAAGATTTCCAGTGTTCAGTTTCCCTGCACCCAAAGAAAATCACTCATATTAAAAAAAAAAAAAAAAAAAAAAAAAAAAAAAAAAGCTATATTGCAGGCTGATGCCTGCAATAGTGCCTGGAGGCAAAAGAAACATGAGAAAAACCTTTCTGGCTGAGTCTTCCTATGATAATTTGTCAAGTTTAAAATGCATTAACTTTATTCCTGTAGGGAATGATTGCCTGTGAAAAAAAATGATGAGCAACAACTAAAACAAAGAGTAAGAATTTATTTCGTGGATGTCACTACAAAGAAAGGTGAAAACCAGTAAAGTAGGTTGGTCATTTCACAGAATCATAGAGTAGCCAAAGTTTGAAAGGACCTCAAAAGGTTATCTGGTGCAACTTTTCATGGGAAAAGGGAGCCAGATGAGATTATGCAGCACCTTGTCCAGTTGCATCTTGAAAACAACCGACAATGAGCACCCTACCGTATCCCAAGGGAGGCTGTTCCAGCAAATTATTGTATTCACTGTAAAAAAGTCTTTCTTACCTTGAAATTAAACCACTCTCAGTGCAATTTGCAGTGTTTCTCCTTTGTCTTCTCCAGTTGCTCCTTCTGCAGAGAGAGCCTCAGGCCTCTGTATAGCCAAGCTTTGAGCACTGGAATACCAGGATGAGGTGCCCCCCTGAGCCTTCTCTTCTCCAGGGCGAAAGGAACTGACTCCCTCAGCCTCTCCTAGTGTCCCTCCTTTGGACTGTCTCCAGTCTATCCAGATTCTTCTTGAATAGTGGCAACCAGAACTGGACACAATATTCCAGGTGCATCCTGACAAGCATGGAGCAGAGTCATTCTAAGGCAATGAAAATAGTTGCTGTCAATGATAATTCAGCTTTTATCAGGGAACAGTAGGATGATATTGTACATGGAAAAGAAATGAGTATAAAAGAAATTGAAAGACCTAAAGTAAACAGAGTAAAACTGCATTTTATCTTAGGTTTACTTACCTCCTCCTATTCGTATTTTTTTCCATGATGCATCACTGTCCTTATGTCCACAGAAATATTATACCTTTTCTACATGGCTATTTTATAACTTTATATAATCCTTCATGTTTCATTCTCTGAATCCAAATATATTTTTTGACTTTTGCTTCATAAATAAATACAATAATAAAAGCAGCACTAAATATCTGTAAAGAACAGACCTACTTTGTCCTTGTAAAGATATATAATTGTAAGTGTTGAGATGAGTATGTGGAAGGTAGATTAAGAAATTGAGTATTGCCAGTGCTCTATTACTATGCAAACCCAACAATATAAAAAGAAACAAAACCAAGAACAACAACAACAAAAAAATCCCCTGAAGAATAGCAGGCACATAGTGGTATCCTTGAGAGGATTTTTTAGGAAAGCTAGAACAGCAGGGGTATTAAAGCACAGTAGTTTAGATAATGAAGTCAAATAAATTGTCTTCATCTTTGTGCCTTCATTGTCACCAAAGTACACTGTGATAAATGAAATAGATTTGTCTGATGGAAATCGTAAACATTCATATTTAATAAACAGTTATTAACACTTCCATAATATTGCTCTTTTATGTTCATTACATGCTCATTGCGTTACAGCAAGTTTATTTCCTCTTTCATTTCGCCACTGCCATTGTGTATTGCAAACCTGTGCAAGACAGGTCTATTTTTTATGTTGTACTGTACAGTATGTGAGTAACGCTCAGTTCTTAATGGAAGTGTCACATCATTTTCAGATCAAATTATCTGGTTTTAACAGCTGAGGGAAATCAAATTAATCAGTAAAATTAGAATACAAACCAATACAAATGTTGTGGTTCCCAAGATGTTGACTGAAATACTTGGAGGTCATGTTTGCCAGTTATCATATTAAAAGGCTTACTGGGGTGCTCTATTACTTATCATTAGCAGTCCTATATTAGGAGCATGCATAAAGGTTTAAACTGCTAGGAAAGTGCACGGCTCAAGTGAATTTAATTGCACAAATAATAACTCAGATTTTTATTTTTTTTCTCATTAGTTTCTTAGATACTGAGATACAGGAACAGAACAGAGAAGGTCAGAGTATTTACTCTGATTTATAGGTAATTTTTGCCCTTGAAACAAGCAAAATCTTTACTTCAGAAAATCAAGGCTAGAACCTCCTAGAAAACAACTTCACAACATTTTGGAAGAATCTGGACAACCATCAGGATGTCTGGACCTGTTTATTTATATATCTCTTTTCTAATGTTCCTTCTGTGTGACTAAACTACAGAAATGTGTCTTGTTTTTTCTAGAATACTTCGTAAGCATAAGCTGCCAGAAATAGGACATTGAGTCCAAATGTGTGAGACTCCTAGAATATATGTTAATCTTTACCCTCCTCTTTCTGCACTCCCAATACACCCAAAAGCTGCTCATTAGCTCATAACCATCTGCTTTCAGTCTGCCATGGGGTTTACAATACCTAAATCAGGAACACAGAAATAAAGACAAGAAGATATTGTGGTGGGTTGATCCTGACTTGATGCCAGGTGCCTACTAAAGCTCCATCACTCCCCTCCTCAGCAGGACAAAGGAGAAATAATATGGCTGAAGGCTTGTGGGTCAAAGTAAGGGCATGGAGAGATGACTCAGTGATTACCCTCATGAGCAAAACTGACTCAACATGGGGAAAAATAATTGAATCTATTGCCAATCAAATCAGAACAGAATAAAGAGAAGTGCATTCAAATATAAAACCACCTTTCTTCCATCTCTCCATACTTCCCAGTCTTGACTTTATTCCTGATTCTCTATCTCCTTCCTCCCAGTAGCACAAGGGGACAGAAATGGGGGTTGTGGTCAGTTCATCACACACTTTCTCTGCTGCTCCTTTGTCCTCAGGGGAGGACTCCCCACACTCTTCCCCTGCTCCAGCATGGGAGTTCCCTCCCATGGGAGACGATCCTCCATTAACTTCTCCAATACCAGTCTTTCCCACAGACTGCATTTCTTCATGAACTGCTTCAACCTGGGTCCCTTCCATGGGGTGCAGTCCTTCAGGAACAGACTGCTCCAGTGTGGGTCTCCCACAAGGACACAGGTCCTGTCAGGAGCCTTGTCCAGCATGGGTTTCCCACAGAGTCATAGCTTCCATCAGGCATATCCACCTCCTCTGGCATCAGGCCGTCCAGAGACTGCGTGTGGATGTCTGCTGCACTGTGGAATTCCATGGGCTGCAGGGGGAACAGCCTGCCTTCACCATGGTCTCCCCACGGGCTGCAGGGGAATCTGTTGCCTGGAGACCTCCTCTCCCTGCTACTGCACTGATCCAGGTACCTGCAGGGCTGTTCCTGTCACATATTTTCAATCCTCTCTCCTCTGGCTTCAATTTGCTCCTCCACAATAATTTTTTCCTTCTTAACTTTGCTATCACAGAGATGCTGGCACTGTCAGTGATGGGCTTAGAACTGGCAGGAGGAGGAACCAGCTGGAGATGGGTCCGTGGGACAAGGGGGAAGCTTCTGGCAGCCAGAAGCCGCTCCTGTAGCCCCTCCGCTTCCAAACCTTGTCACACAAACCCAGCACAGACACATCAGCTTGGTAAAGTTTCTTAAGGACTTTAAGGGGTGAGCCAAGAATGACATGATCATTTGCTATAAGCATACCAATGGCTTGTGATTTCAACTGTCGTTGTGACATCAGTGGCACATAATATACACCAACACACAAAAATTTACACAAATACACACACTTTTTGTATATATTTATTCACATTTTTATTCAAATTGATACTAATATAGTTTTTAGATCCTACACTATGCTTCTTTTATTCAGGCATCTATGAGGAATCCTAATACTGAAAACAGTCACAAAGGCTCCTGTGATGTTATCTTTGATACTATTTGTTCTACAAGAAAAACTTTACAGAGTTTAAATTGTGGCATGGTCCATTTGCATAACTTATTGATCCTCAAACAGTTAGACATCTGCTATTTATTGTCCTTGCTTTACTCCTGGTCATGCAAGTGAATAAGATTTTGTGAAATTTTGATGGAACAAGGCAGATTCTCAAGTACATGTTTTGCAATAATTTCTCTGAAAGACTCTAGATCTTTTTCTTTCTCAGTGGAAAAAAACCTCTAAGAAAATAAGTGCAGTAATTTTACAAATGGAGAAAAAGCACCATTCTTCTTTGCATGCCAGCATAAAAATGAAGAAAAAACAATTTCCCAACTTTGATGAAAATAATCATCCATATTAGATAAGAATAGAAACATATCTTCAATGTTTGCATATAAAAAAAGTAGATGAACTGTTTAGTATATTAAATTCAAATTTCAGCAGTGTCAGAATCCTCACTAATCAATTTCAGATTAATTTTCTTAATTGAAACTAATTCCAGTGATACTTTAGTGTTGAACAGCACATGCTCAGGACGTAATTTCTTATGCAGGATTACCCCATGAGTATAAAACACTCCTTTTTAAAGTTGTTAAAAGATTAATACTCATTAAGGATTAGTGGATTTTCAACCTTCATCTTTTATAATAATTTTTTTTAGTTAGTTGAGTGTCAAGACCCCTGAATATTAAGCTGTCTTTCAAAAAATGATACTGTTCTTCAGAAAATGTTATTTTTGACTCTTCCATCTTCCTCCAGAGAAGTAAGTCAGTATGCAACCATAGTAATTCATTTATTTTCAGAGATGACAAGTGTTTGAAATCTATGTAACAGTGGCATGCTTTTTATTATTGATACTATTAGAGATGTAAAGTTTATTGTCTGAGAAAGACATTTGCAATCCAGCATTCCATACAAGAGGTGTGCTGTGACAATGATTTCATATGCAAAATAAACTTATCTTGATTTACTGCACTTACTTATTTTCCGCACTTTTCCACCTGCAGCATCTTGTTATAAATCTCAACTGAAATTTCTATTAGATTTTCAAGGTATTATTTTGTGCAGGAACTAATAAAAATGAGGGCTTATTTTTCATAGAGATCCAGACCAATGAACGTTTTTTGTCAACCGACATAGTTTGTTGTGTATGATGACAATGACATTCTACCCAGATAAAAATGTTTTTAACCCATACTTTGGAGTACCAAGGTGTAATTTTTACATCACAAAGTTTCTAGCCTTTAATTTCAGCCTTCTAAGTTTGGAGAACCTCCATTTCCATTTCTGATTTGTTCTTGATGTGCTTCCTATCCAGAATTGTTTAACTAAGGAAATAAATAAAACACTTCATAAAGTCATCCTTTCCTCCAAAGCGTGTACAGTGTGGGCAGGAAGTCCTCAGCCCTGATCTTTCATGATACAAATACACTCACATTGGACTGCATTGCCCACTAATGTGGATGTAGACCATATCACCGTAGATAAACTAGGACTTGTGCAGGACTTAACAATCTTTTAAATATATTTAGCATGTAGAAAATAGAACAAATGCATTTTATCAAACAGTATATGAGATTTTTAACATACAATATGTTGAAAAACTCCTCAAAAAATCTAAATAATGGAATCAGACCAATTGTATTTTCCTACTAAAAACACATGAATTGTCAGATTTATTATCTTTCGAACCTCTAGTACAAATGTAAATATGAACACCATCTCAGACTTTTTCTATTACTTGCTCAAAATTTGTCATGCTAACAAGCTTATTGATCATGACACTTTTTCTTTCTAAACACTAGGACACTATATTTTTTTCTAAAATTTATCTCATATTCAAATATTAAAATTAATATCTTATGATCCCCTCATCCCAGTCCTGAATTGAGGATAAAGTGAAATTTATTTGATGTTTTCTGTCTTAATATTGTTTATACAAAGATGTAATTTAATTATTCCCTTAAAACCAGAAATATTTCATTATTTCCATGTGAATTATCTATCCATACATATACCTGTAATCTATATCTGTATCTGTATAATCTACACATCTATATTTTTATCTATATCTATATCTAATCTATATATCTATATCTATATCTATATCTAATCTATATCATCTATCTGTATCTATATATATCTATATTTGTATCATCTATATCTCTAAATTTTTTATCCTATGCAAAGCAAGAATTCTGAACATTTCTTCATTTTTTGAATAGCTGTTAACAGATTTCTTCTTCTGACTAGGAATGGGATTACAGATTTATCAGGATTTTATCTCTGAACATTTATTCTGAATGTGTTACAACATATTAATAAGTAACAGTTGTCTTTATAGCTTATTCTATTAGTCATAGAATTGGCATTTTAGAATAATTCAGACCGATCTTTTCAGTCATGTTGTTTAGGTCGAAAACATAACACTAACTTTTCAGGTTTTTAAGTTTTCATCTGTAAGCATTGTGAACTGTTATTTACTAATGATTGCAAAACATACTGTGCAACCAATAAAGCTGTCTTTAAATACAGTTATTCTATCAAGTGCCAACAATAAAGCAGGTACTAAAGCTGTGTTCTCACCCACTACATTTTGCTTATAGCTTCAGAAAGCACCTGTAATGCATAGCATCAAATATCAAATTCAGCAGTATGGATTTCCAGTTGACACCCAAGTACCTCACACAAGGCCTAGGCCATCCAGGAACTGGCAGTATGCTGGTTTTCCTCAGGAAACAGAAAATAAAAAATAAATAAAAACATAGAGAAAGCACCAGCAACCAAAAGCAAAGATACGAATATATTTATACAGATATATCACATTTTCATATAAGCATACTTGTGCATTTGTGTATACATATTATATGAAACTCTTTGTAGTTAAATAGATGAAATATAGTTAAGTAGCTTGATAATTCTATGCCATGTTGTTTGGTGAACCACTACATATTTTTATCTGACTGGATGAGTGACCTATATGGAGTATCCTGGTTTTGGACAAAATTTTCTTCTCCTAAAATCAACTGGTTTGTAAAATGACCATCACATCTGAGTACATACTGTAATTTCCACATTCTTCATTTTTGCCATAGCTTTTAACAGTTAATGCTTATTTTAAGCTTCATAGCCTGGCATTATTAATCTGAACTTTAAAGAAAGTACAGCTTGTGTCTGAGGGCATTTCTAGTCATTTGAAATTAATTTGCCAAAGGAGCAAGTAGCTCAATAATAGTACACAGGTGAGGAATTTATCTGGCAAAGGCTGTGCATACAGTATCTGGTGTATAAAAATCCCTTCATAAATTTCACCAGGATATTCATGTCTCAGGTGTCTCAAAGGTCTCAAATTTCAGGTCTTCTCTTGCTTGAAATATGCTGGATAACTCTGCTTGTCAGTCACCAGTTATTGAGAGATTCTTTCTCTGTTGTACAATATACTAGCTCTCAAGATAGCCCTTGCAATAGGAACTTGTATCTCATTATACTTAGTACAAATATAAATTTGGAGCTTTTCTGGCACTTATCAAGGTCTCTTTAAACACTAATTCTTGGCTGGGGGTATTTTTGAGTAAAGGCATCTGGTTAACTGGTTATTTAGACTTATTCTAAACATTATTAGGCATACAAAAAAAATGACATTAATCCAAAAGTGACAAAGCAGCTACATTATTTATTTATGTTTAAAAAAAAAAAGAAAAAAGATCAGAAAAACATATTCTTGATCTATTTATACTGTAATTAATTTAAACTGAAAAGTTCACTTCCTGCAGTGAGTGACTTGTAAAACTCACTTTCCTTCCAGATATTTTTCCAGATTTTTTTTGCTACTACATATTACATTTAGAGATAATATTTTTTTTTCCAGGATAATTCGTCTTCTCTCCTTTAACTTGCTTACATCTCCCTCTCTACATCCATCCTCTCATTCCACCACTTATTTAACATTAATAAGCTAATTAAATTAATTTGTTTCCAAAATATAAATTGATAATTTCATTTCTTTGGAGATGCAGAGACTGCTTTTTGAAACCATCTGTACTTGAATGGTCAATTAACTCCATGACTAAAGGAAAAATTAGATAGGCAGTTTGTAATTTTCAGAATGAATTGTTTCTGTCTAGTGAAGCATGGAATAATTTTGGTTGGGAACGACCTTTAGAAATGATGTAATCCAATCACTTGTTCAAAACAGAGCTAGTCTCATAGTTAGGTCATGTTGCTCAGGGCCTTGTCAAAGCATGTTTTTAAAATCTCTGAGTTCGGAGACTGGACAGCCTCTCTGGGCAGCTTGTTCCCACTCAGTTACTCTCACTAAGAAATATTTATCCTCTCATATTTAGCTGGAACTACCCTTACTGCAGCTTCTGATTGTTGTGCCTTGTCCTTTCACCATGCACTTTTTGGAAGAATCTTCCTCTGTCTGTGCAGAAGGAAATTAAAATTTTCCCTTAGCTTTCTAGTCTCTATGCTAATCAAACCAAGTTCTTCCAGCCTTAAGCATCAGCTGCTCCATCCAATTACCCATCCTGGTCACTCTCCATGGAATGGACTCATTCCAGTTTCCCAGTGCCATTCATGTATGTAGGACAATTCTCCAGATGCAGGCTCACAGGTGACAATTGTAGCAGCAGCAGCACTACCACCACCACTTCACCTGCCTGTCCTAACCTGGAATTTTACTGCATTGAAAATTAAATGATCATCAGATTTTTATCATAATAAGTCCCTCCTTCCATTATTATTATTAAAAAACAAAACAAAACAAAAACAAACAAAACAAATAAGACTTGCAATTGTGAAATTTTAAAAATTGTGGGGATAGATGACTCCATCTCTTTCATCGTTCTTTCTCTACCCACTAAATGCTAATAAGCCAAGTAGTCTTACATATAAACTGCCACACATAATAGGGTAATTACCATGAGTCATGTAGTTCAGGCTGAATATCATCTTAAGTTCAAGAGAAAGGGTTTTTATAGATTATTATTAATCAACTAAGGATAATAAATTATTTGAACCTGAATATAAGACAGTAGCCATTCAAGAAAGAGATGAGGACCTGAAACATTCTCAAAGCCTTTGCATGTGGGTAGGAAGCATGTGCCAAACTTTTGGCAAAGATAAAAGATAAAAGAGAGATGGTAGGAAAGCAAAATAAGAGGTTACATGTGGTAAAGTTAAGAAACAAGGCTTTTGAGAAACAGTTTTAAGGAAAGAGCGTGGAAATGAAGATTACAAATTAGCTTGGATAAAATATGGATGCTTATGGTCAGGATGGACAAAAACTGAAAGACAAATGATCAAAGCTAATGGCAACTTCTAGCAAGTCTTACATGTCACCATGGGTGGGGTTTTCTGCTGCTTTATATTTGCAAAACCTTACAGGTCTTGAGACAATGCATCTGAAGACACAAAAATTGAGACCAGCATCCTAATGGTTAAACAAGGATTTTATTGTGAGAACTCTGCAAGATGAGCTTGTCCTCAAATTACCTTTTTCCATATGCATGGAAACTGCAACATGTTTCTTAACCCTGAAATTTAAGGTTATTGTGCATTTACTCGGGACAGAATGTTTACTGAAAGGGGGAAGAGAAAAAAAAATTAAACAAACGCTAATGGATTAGGATTTTGGCAGAGGGTAATGCTCCTTAAGGGAATCAAATCTCTAAAAGTAGGTGGTCTTTCACTGGTAGCAGTTCGAGTCACTGGTGTAAGAGTCATTGCAATGGTATTTTTAGGTGAGCTGGGGAAAGTCTTCAAAACTACTGTTTTACTCAATTCCCAGATGACCATCTCAACATATACAGCATTTAATGCTGTTGTTCTGCTGGTTTTATATCTTGTTAGATATGAAACATCTCTTTGATATCTCACTGACATTTTAAGTGGCCTTTTCTACAGTTTCTATTGACCATTTGCAAAAGTGGCCTCTTATATCTGTGCACAGTATGGTCAACTCAGCAACAGGAATCAGTTAGGTATCCTCTTGATTGCTTTGCTCAGAATATTCATCCACAAATATAAACACAAAAATGTGCAACAGGGAGCTAAAGGAACTGTCTAAAATTCCCAGCCAAGCGGTTCCTGTAACAGTCAAATATTTAACTGTGAAGATTCAGGGAAAGACGTCGTATCCCAAGATAGTTGCATGTGCTGTGTAAATGACTAACTGGGGAGTTGCTGGATCATATAGAGAATTAATAACTGAAGTGTGCTGTGTGTGCACACAGTTGCAGCCCTGACACTATGCCACCCTGTAATTTGAACTAAAGAATGAACTTGTTTTTTGTCCTTATTACTTAGTTATTATTTAATTCCTGTGACTATTTCCATAAGCTCAGGTGAGGTCAGTATATGTTTAGGTTAAATAAAACCATTGGGTGGGTTTTAGTTGGTTGATTTGTAATCATATTCGGAATATTTGCTTTAGTCAGATATAATTAGGTTTTTTTTTCCTTTTTTAAAGAATTATTTATCTGTGAAGTACCATTTCCATAAAACACTCTGATTGCACTTCAGATCCAAAATTATTTGGGATATGAGTTGTTTTTTTCCTCATAAATCTGAGATTTTTATGAGGGAAATAATTCTGGTTAACTTTAGTTATAATGTACAACACAAGACCTAATATGCATTTGAAATAGGCAAATGTACGATTTATATTTGCATAAAACCCTACCCTGGCAAGTATACAGGCTACTAATCTTATGCAGCTTCTGAAAAGAAGTTACAGAACTCCTTTTCACTTAAGCACCTAAAATCTGAAATTTTGGGGAAATTAGTACATTTCTTGCATAAAATTTATGTTAAAATGTAGCTTCACAATCTTCTTAATATTTTTCTCTAATATCCCGTCCTTGAAGTAATGATGAGATCTAGCTGAAAAAAAATTCTGCTCCAATAATTTTTTGATCCTAGAAAGATTTGTTTACAATATAGCATTTTTATTAAAAATACCTATTTTCCCTAGGATGATACTAGTTTTTATAGAAAAAACAAATTTATGTAAGGAAAATGTTGTTATTTAAAAAAACGTAATTGGATATCACACACCAGTCTCTTCCATAAGCTAGGATCCTCACCCAAATTGCTTTTTATCTTGCACACCCAGCCAAATATTTAATGATATATTATTTTCATCACAAAGAGATGATATTGTGATATTGATTCAGAGATGCAGATCAAACTATATGAGAAAGGCTGTCTGAGGAATGCAAACTAAAATTTATAGAACATAATTTCTGAATTCTACTATGAACTCTTTCTTTTTGTTTTCCAGTTGGTTTGGGGTTTTTTCCCCCACTCCTGACATGTTCCAAAATCTTCCTTTAGGAAACACTCAAGTCTTCAGATTGAAGCAGCCACTGACGTACAATGCAAGTTCAGCTAAGCACTCAATTGCATTTTGAAGAATCACACCTTCTTTAAAAGCAACCATAAATTCCGCCTTATGATAATTTTATTATCCCCAGCCTGTTACTAATATATTCATGATCGCAGCTCTTTAAAAATGATTTTATGACTGGCTTACTCATCAGCTTCTAACAGAGTCTTGCCTAAAAACAACAGCATTTTTAAAATATTTACCTAAGACTAATGAGGACTTCAATCCTAAGCTCTGTTTTCAGCAAATGTGTAGGCTTCTGTTCCAAAAATAAATGTGAAAATAAGAGTTGTTAAATATCTTATTAAAATGATGACATGTGGAAGTTTTTTTTGTTTTTTGTTTTGTTTTTTTTTTTTTGAGAAAGAAACACAATTGCATACCACTTAAGGGTGTCAGTCTAAGGAATTTTTAAAATGAAACAACTTTTGCATGCCAATAATCATGCAAACATAGAATAGTTTGGGTTGGAAAGGGACCTTGGAGATCATCTAGTTCCAATCCTCCTGCCATGGGCAGGGACATCTTCCACCCAAGCAGGTTGCTCAGAGCCCCATCAAACCTGGCCTTGAACACCTCCAGGGACTGGGCATCCACAATTTCTCTGGACGACCTGTTCCAGTTCCTTACCACCCTCACCGTAAAGATTTTTTCTTACTCAAAGGCTATACAGAAGCCTGGGTAAATTAAATCTATAGCTTATGCATCAACTGATGTAGTTGCTCCATCATAAAAAGACATTGTGTTGGTCAGGCAGGATTTTCCCATGCTGAAGCCATGCTAGCTGTCTTGAACCTGTAGTCTGAGTGAACCACTGTATGTGTACAAACAAGTGGCATTGTACAACTACCCATATACTGTGTTTTCTTTGTGGCTTCTATTTCCTTTTCAGGACATTGTAATTACCCCTTCCAGTCACGTGCTTAGAAAGAAATTGTGAAACTGTGGGTTGCTTTCAAGTAACCATGGCATTACTGTTCTGCAGATGACCTTGTGGAAGGCTTACCAACCAGTTTTAATAGAACTACTTAGGAAAACAGAACATAACTGACCGCATTTTTCAGAGTGCAGTAATATTTGACTTCAACTTGTGATGTGTTGACAGCAAAAAAATGAGACAAAGAAATGAATATCAATGACAAATGACTAACAGTCTTGGAAAGCCAGATTATTCAAAGCTATAAATGGTCACTAGCAATTATTGGCATGTGTTAGTAAGGATGCAGATAGGCTGGGCTGAAGTTTCCTTTCAGTAAATATTGCATGTTAAAGAAATGAACAGCTAGAATGTGCTGAACATCATAATCAGAAAGATAAGCTTTTATTAAATCTCGGGGAAAAAAGAATGCTCCATAATATAAATAACAAATTAACTCCACAAAATATATTCCAGATAATGGAAGAATACAATTACGTGTACAAACCACCAATATTTATATTTATTTATAAATATTTATTTTTGATCACACTATCATAAGTCAAATAGCATCTAACTTCTTGTGGCAACATTCACAAATATATTTCAGATGTGCAGTTTTTATATTCATATTTTGTGTGTGCAAAATAGGATTCATAAAGGTAGAATTCACACTCCATATCATTCACAAATTTCAGTAATTTGGAAAACATTTTTTGAATGAACAAGTTTAAGAGTTATTTTAAAAAGGTAAGACTATCTCACTTTCTGGAGATTTTTTTTCTTAATCTAAAAAACAAACTAAATAAAAATATACCATTATCTTGTGTCATGGTTTTGGCCAGGGCAAGGTTAATTTCTTGCAGTAACTGGGAGGGGTTGTGGCCATGGTCTGGATGTAATTCTGAACCACTTCATGTCAATGCTAGTGGGGAGAAGGGTCAGAAAAACATGGTGGATAGAGCAGTCCAATACTTGTTTATTGTAAATTACTTTCTGTGTCAATAGGTTTTTTTTCTTATACCTTCTGTTATAAATAATGTTGTTACTGTTTGTTTTCTTATTTCATTGCTGTTTAAAATAATTTTTTCTTATCTCAATGCATAATCTTTGCATTTTTTCCTCCAGTTGGAGGGTGAAGAAGAGAATGCTGCACATGGTTTTAGCTGGAGTGCTACACTGAAGCACAGCATTCCTAAACCATGACACCTTGAAAGGGTAAAAGGCAGAAAGTTGCACAGATCTTCTTAAGATTGTGTAGTTATTTGCTCATAACTTGGCAAAACTGTCTCTCAGGGACCTGTAATTTAGGAGCACTTCCCATTCATTTGGTTGGTATTTAAAAGAGAGAGTTTAAAATATAAACAACCAAAATACTATAATGGTAATAACACAGAAAGAGAACAGGTTAAAATTTAGAGGAAGATTTCACAGTCGTTTGTTTTCCAGAAGAGAAAAAAAAGGAAAAAAGATAGGATGTGCAACCCATGGCTGCATCTTTGCCTCAGACATGTTTTGGAAAGAAGCTAATTCAATGTGATTTGCTGCTTTTGGAAATTGATGGGACGATATCAAACACAAGTGGAAATGATGATGCAGTTCAGATGAAAATATGAAAGTAATGTAAAATTGTGGCCAGAGGCTTAATAACTGGACAAGTAGGGAAAATTCACCTCTGGATGTGTATATGTGCCATAAACACTGAGGAAGAAGCTGTGTATGATGTCAAAGTGAACACATGAGATACACTGGAGACTTGTAAGGGTAGAGCAGGCCAGAGCAGAGCTGCTGCCACTGACAGATCAAGGGCTTGATTCATTGTGCATGGCCCAAAACATAGGCCATATTTTCATTCACTGTCATGGCTGCTCAGGGACAGATTAAATTGCTGGAACATATGGCCATTTCAGGTGCAGGTCTCTTATGTAGAGATGTGTGCATGGTTATTGAATTCTGAGAAGAAATTATTAAAAGTGGAAGATGCCAAATATAACAGCTTATGTTTTGGATGTGATAGCTACACTGGCTCCCCACCAGATACTCACCTTATCAATGAGAAATTAAAGTATTTTGGTGTTGGTTTGTCAAGGCTGTGAAGGCATAGTCTGGAGCATAAAACAAAATTATGCCAGTAATCAAGGTTCACCAGTTTTAATTAAAGTGAAGAATAAACAAATAACCATTTGACAAAGGGCATACTTTGGAAAGCAAAGGAAGCAATCTGTTAAGCCAATGAGACTGAAAACAATGAAAGGATATGTAGAAAAATCTTGGAATGTTTTTAACTAAAAGATGTCAAAGATGATCTGGTATTATTTTACCCTGACAAAGTGTTTAAAAGGCAAGAGTTCACATCAGCTTTCTGAATAAAGACTTTAAACATGAGGTCAGACAGCAGAAGAGAACCACAGAAGTAGAAGTCCCAGTAAGGAAGTTTTGGGTTGCATTTTTTACATAAAATAAATTAACTATATGTATTCCTTAGTAGGTACATAGAAATTGAATAAACTGTGGGTTTATGTTGCCAAGTTACCTGATGTGAGGACGTTAAAAATTCCATTCTTGAAACTTATAGAAATTTCACAGTTTTGCAATCTCTGGAAAATGTAAAATAAAACATCCAAGAGATGCAAAGACTTTTAGAAAGTTTCATTGGCAAATAGGTAGTGAAAAAATAGAAAACCCTCTCACTTGCTTAGGAAGCTAACCTTCCTGAAGGTGAAGTCAGATCAGAAAGTAAAGGAATGAAGTAAGAAAGACAAAAAATCCAGTACCAAACATTGCGGATTAAATGAAGAGAAGTTGCTCATTTTCTGCAGACATTAAAACTGAAACAGGAAAACAGAAGTGGAACCTATCTCTTGTGAAAACTGGAATGAGGCTAAACAAATTTATTTTGGCTTAAAAGCTGAACCTATAATTTGATCCTATAATTTGCTTCTAATTTTCTGCTAAAGAAATAAACTACAGCAAGGTAAATAAAAATGAAGAAATGTATATGAAATTCTATCTGCTCAGATAGAGATAAATTTAGAGAAGAACTCACTCAAATAAAGAGAGGTGGACAAATTCTGTCCCACAACTCAGAAGTTACTGGAGCACCCCATTTCAGTTCTGATACAAAATTCAATACGTTTCCTAACTCTCAAGTGATAAAATATGAGTGAAAAGGCAAAACCACTGTACCTAAAAATGAACACAAAGTGATCCAGGAATTGATAAAACTTTTAATCTTAATCCAGTAATATGAGTAATATCTCTGCCAGGCCTTGATTGACAGCATCAAGACGTGGGTTCAATTCCTAAAAATTCAGCTCAAGTGCTCTAACAGAAACACAAGGAAATTAAATAAAACTGACTGGATACTTAATGAACTATATTCTTCCAGTTGAAAAGAGAGAATCAATGGCTTACAAAATAGTTGTTCTGTCTCTTCTCACTGAAAGAAGGAAAGGGAAAGAGAGACTAAGAATAGAGTAGTACACACTAAAACAATCGACAAGCCACTTTGCTTGCCTGGTATTTGGACCAGGTGTTGGTTCATGACAAGAAGTAGACAGGACACAAGTATTAAATATTAATGTATTTTCATATCCTTCCTTTCTTCAACCTATAAGAAATATTTTTTGGAGGGGTTGTTCAGGTAGAAAAACAAGACTAAAAAAAGATTTAATTCAGTTCAGATTGACTTAAACATTTGATGGACAACATTTTCCAGCTTTACTCTGAAAGCACAGAATGTTGTTCTGTATGTTGCTTTTTTTGTTCTTTTCTCTGCAGACCTTTTCATGAGTACTTGCCATGGTTTGAAGTCAGACATTCAACAAGAGATCAAAAAGTATTTATGAAAAGTTTGTGTAAGTGATTAATTCACATTGTACATTATTCTGTAAAAGCAGGAATATCAAATCAATGTTCACTATCTTAACTATCAACCAGCTAAAAAAATTCTTAGAAATAGCATTGCTATTTGAAAACTCTTTACCTCAGATCTTGCCTAGCTTCCAACATTTCCGCACAATGGAATCAACCTCAATTTTGTCATTTTCTAACTATTTAATGCTTTGACTTTTTCTTTATTGATAGCAAAGTAGGAACAGAGAAATTGCATCATGTGGTATCATATAAACAGCTTCATTTTTAATCAGCAGTGCAAGAAATATTATACCTCTTAGCAACTAAATATAGTAAATTATATAAGAGTATCTCAATTCCTACCAATAGTGTAAATAATTGCTTGATACATCTACATTGCTTAAAGAGGTGTGGGGACAACACCTTGCTTCCAAACCAAGCATCACAGAACAATTCCCATCATTATTTAGATCACATTCCCCTTAGTGCATTTGTTTCAGACAGAGCACTCTGGAGCCATCAGAACATGAGGTGAGTAGTAAACTCCCAGTGAGACACTGAATGATCAGGGGGCCAGTTCTTGCACTCAAATTGGTCCTCTTCTATTTAGCTGTACAGGTCAAACCATTAAATGGGAGTGTATTCTTGTCTGGATCTCCATAAATTCACAACTTCTTTCAGGGCACACCCACCTGCTCTGACAAGGGGTCCTCCATTGGCTGCAGGTGGACATCTTCTCCAGTGCCTGGAGCACCTCCTTCCCCACCTCCTCCACTGATCTTGGCTCTGCAGGGTTGTTTCTGTCACATATTCTCAGTCCTCTCTCACGTTTCCAGTTGCACAGCAGTTTTTGCTCCACCACCAGGGGGGAGGTCAGCTTAGCTGTCAGTGGGTCTGTTTTGGATCTGGCCTGAGTTAGGTCTGCCAGACATGGTAGCAGCTTCTGACATGTTTTCACAGAAGCCACCTCTGAAGCTCCCCTGCTACCAAAACCTTGCACATAAACTCAATTGTAAAGACTAATTATTTATTAGATATTTAGAAGGGCGTATATATAAGTAATGAAGCTGAATTGGGAATCAAAACAGGATACATTGCCATGCCTGATATTAATGTGCCATTAAATCACATGGCAAAATTGTTCCTAAGTATGTAGGATATGCCATCCCTTGTACTATGGCATGTAGTGGTCTTTTAAACTCACATGAGACTTGTACTCATATGATATTTTTAGGTTTCTTGCTGTCAACACGCTAGTTAAAAGACAGTTCCAGAACCTTGCTAGCTTAATGTTAAAAGCATTCTTCTAATAATGATCCTAAATGCATTCATGGTCTGTCTGTATGAAGTGATTCATGATATAACAATCACTTTTTGAGTGCCTACTTTATGCTACCTGATTTTTCAAGATGACACATACAAACTCAATGATGTTTAATGAGTGCAGTCAAAAAGATGAGCACTAAAGATTAATTATAGACTGTATTAAATAGTCCATTTCTTTCTTTTCTAACTTACTGTTAGATACCTCAAGAAATTAATTTAAAACGTTATATTTCCCAAATGCAACAGTACTCCAAGTAAACACTCAAGCAAAAATTCAGTCAAGGGCAAACTCTCTAAATGCTCATTATATTGTTGCTCTTGTATTCTGAGAAAAAAGTGTATTGGCTTGACATTGCATATTTTTTTTAATATTCATTGTGCCTCCCTTTCGAGGTTATAGTGTCAACTAGCTAATCTTAGTGATTCTGAAATCAATCTTGAAAATGCTGAGTTGTGTTCATGTGGGGTTTTTGAGGCTTTTATTTTTTTCCCAGAATAATATCCAATAACAGCAAACTGTTTGGTTGAATTACAATGATAGATAGATGGATAGATAGATAGATAGATAGATAGATAGATAGATAGATAGACAGATAGATAACAAAATATTTTTCTAAGTGGACCCTTATATATAAAAAGATGCAAATGCATATGCTCAATGAATCTGATAAAAAATTTTAAAAATAGATTAATCTAATGTATTATTGCTCGTCCACTAGAAGTAAACCTTTGTAAACCTAGAGATATGTTTCAATTGCCTCTAGTTATGAGTGTTTTGATATTCCATGACCCAGGGAAAGATGAAGCTAATAATCTGCATCCATCCGTAGTACTTTGAGTTCTGATTTTATCAAGGAATGTGATAAGGAGAGTTAGAAAAAAACAAATATTGAAAATGTTTAAATGAAACTTTGATTATTGACTGAGGTTATATTAGGATACCAGCGTTCTTTTGAAGGTGCTTTGAAATAGGAGAATTTTTGTCAAGATCTGCTTATAAAGGGCAGTAATGAAGTCCAGCAAGACATTGCTGGTGATGCAATTTATTTGGAAGTATCACCCTGACCTTGTCTTCCCAGTCTGCCTTTCCTAAAGACCCGGTGTCCTTTCATTCCAACAATCTAGTCACAGGGATCATTCTACCATATCTCTGTGATGTCAATAAGATCATAACCCTACAGGCATGCACATGCCTCTAATTCCTCATGTTTATTCCCTATGACGATTGCCTAGAGGCAAGCTGGGCCTCTCCCTGCTGACTGGAGTGGCTAGAATTCCTTTGAGTTCTCTTCAGGAGCTTTGGAATTCTTTTGAGCTCTCTTCAGGAGCTCTCCTGCTGACTTGCAACTTCTCCCCAGCCTCTCCTCATCTCTTTTTGGCCCTGGCACGCTGGTAGGAGAGGGATGGACTGAGGGCTTTTTCCCCTGGGAACTTTGCTATGTCCTCTTCACTATGAAAATTCAGACATCTCTTGTAACAACCAAATGGAAAAATCAGATAGTGGAATGGAATGTTTATAGTACCAATTATTTAAATAAATTACTAATTTTTTTTTCTGTTCCACAAAGGGACAGTGAAGAAGAATTTTCATGAACTAAAAAAGTAGAAATTTTACAGGATTTGTACATACTTGAATTTATATATATTTAAATATATATATATTTATATCTATTTTTTTCTCTATATACAGATTAAGAATGATATTTTGGGCTATGATCCTCTATAAGAAAAAAAAATCTCAAAATATGGGTTAAACATGAAAAGATTAACAGTTTTTGTATTAATTCCTGGACATGGACCTTGGACATGCTGTTGAGAAGGAAACAGGTCTTTACAATGTGGTCTGTGGTCCTGCATATAATTTAGATAAGTAGTTTTGTTACAGTTATAAATAAAGTTTTTATTAAGAGAAATAAGCAAAAAGTAATGGAAATAAATTCGCAAAAATTGTGGAAAATATGGTAACCACTTTTTAAAAAACAAATAGTAGGAATGTTATGCAGCAGCATTATTGAATAGTCATCTGATCTGTACTCAAAGTTCACAAAAAACCACATTTCTAAATGTCTGACATGATGAATCCAATATATACTCAGGGGTGTACAGATGCAACTTCATTACTTTTTTTATCTCCCTGTGTATAAAGAAGTAACACAAACAGTAACATAAACTTCATCCTCAACTTACATTTAAAGAAAAAATATTTTCCAGATTTTCATCTTGGTATTGAGATTTTAATTTTCTTTCTTACAGAAATTCACACTTTCTTTTTACTCAATTAAACTATAAAATTTAATTCCTATGCCATATCTTATGCCTCTGAATAAATGTGAGAATCTTCTTTGGCACCTCCACTGCACAGTGTACAAAGGTTTATAACATTATCACCTGCAGTCAAGTTCTTCACGTTGCTGCAGTTTCAAGCATTTGATGTTTTAACCTGCTCTTTTTAAATGTTTATAAAGCCAATATAAAGTAGAATTATTCTCTCTTCATCTCCATTAATCCTAACACGCTTAAACAGACAAATTGACTTTCATATTATTGGAATGCCAGGTGGTAAAAACCCATCTGATCTGGTCTTTCATAGAAAGTATAGTAAAATGGGACTATAGTTTATGAAATCACTTCATAAATTTCAAGATAAACACCTGAAATCAGATTTGATGTTCAAAAGTCAAAAGTTTGTTATTTTCAGAAATACTAAAAATTTACAAGTTTGGATATAGAGTATCTTCAAGTTCTGAAAAAAAACTCCATTCTTTGAAAGACAGGGTATATTTCAAAAGCAATATATTCTTATCTCTATTGACTTTTCCACAATAACCTGCAGAAGCAATGGTGTTTGAATGTAAATTTTCATGACTAACACACAGAAAATATATCTGTAAGTAAATTCCATACCTATGCTATAAATGTAATCTTAGTACAGCCTTGTTTTGGTCTCTGGAACACTTGTAATCCACCTGAGTACCCTATTTTTACTTTTCCCTGGCTGACAGATCTACCTAGACTTGGACCTAAAAGCAATTCCCTATGAACTGTAAGTTAGAGGGCCCCTAAACCACTGAACCCTCTGTGACACTATCATGGTTTCAAACTCAGCTGAAAATTGATCACCACACACCTGCTCACTCAACCCCTCACTCTCTCCCCTCTACCCCAGTAGAGTAAGTAAATCCAAGTAAAAATGGTGTGTTGAGATAAGAACAGATTAATAATTTAAAATGAAATAAAATACAATAATCAGGGTAAATGTTAATAAAAAGGAAATAATAGTCATACCATTCATGAAGTCAACAGTGTTGTACAGTGCTTTGTTCCAGGTGACTCCATTTCTACCTAAAAATCCCATTTTCACAAATTCCAGCAATAGTTTAAGGGGTGCATAAGTTAGTTAAGGAAAAGAAAGGAGGCAAATGGCTCCATATTAGGCTACAAAGTTCAGACAAAATTACAGGCCCTTATATAAACACCGAATAGCTATACCTTCTATCCTTCCTACCTATGGAAATATCCATATTTTATACAACAACATAACACATTTCTACTACCGTTTTTCAGAAATGTTTGAAAATTCACATTGCGAGCAATTTTCATGGGCATTGTAAGGCTTCTTGGATCTAGGCTAGGATAGCCTAGTATAGCATTTAATATAATGTTTCTGATTTATAGATTTGTGGTCATCTGACAGCAGCAAATCAAAAAACAATGAAACAAAACATAAAACAAGTAAAAGAATTAAAAGAAAAGCAAAATCATAATCAACCAACAATTGTTAAAGCTCTCTATTTCACTCTGATATACCTAACTCTATTATAGTTCTTTCTAAGAAAGTACATTTTCCATATTGGTATGTTCCCATAGCTCAGGAAAATCAACAGCCTGGAAATTTAGAAGTAAAAAATATAATCTGAAAGTCTAGTTGTTAAATCCAGCACCACAGTTAAAATTCAGTCCAATACCAATCCTTTTTTTTTTTTTTTTGGGCTTTTTGCTCCATCAGCTTGTTATAGACCTGAAAGTCATTCCTGCAAAGTTGATTTCTAGTCAATAAGATCCCAGCCTTGTCCTTCCAGCTACTCAGATTTGACTGTGGTTAATCCCACTATGGGAAGTGCTCCTCCAAGCAAGTGCCTCCAGGATTTGGAAGCTGTACATTATTCCCTGTTTGGCTTTTTCTTCAGCTGCCAGTACTGGTCCAGGCACAGCCACATCACCTCCTGAGGTCCCTGGTGTGGGGTCAAACCCTGGCCTCACAGTACAGCTGGTGTGGGCTGGAGGAATGGGATAAGAGGGTGAGGTTTAGTTTCCTTAAGAGCCAGAGCACAGGGGCCAGGCTGGAAGGGCAGCCTTTGTACAGCTGTGGCAACTGCCAAAACTATAGAGCTTTCCAGAACCTTCCAATGGCTGCCTGAGACTGGATTCCTTCTTCCTCTTCATGACAGTAGGAATGATATTTGATTTCTTCTAGTCCTTAGGGATCTCATCCCATCACCATGGCCTTTCAAAAATAACTGAGAGTGGCCTTGCAATGACGTCAGTCAGCTCCTTTGACTTGTATGAGTGAATCCCAAGTGGAGTTAATTTTCTTGCAAACATAGCTTTAACCAAATAAATAAATAAGTTATAGCAGTGTATCACAAAATGGAGCAGAACTTTCAATACAATAGACTCTGGACTGAAATACTTTTTTACTTCTTCATTAAACAACATTCAATCCCAATATTTTAAATCCGATTGTGCATTTGCACTGCAGAACTAAACCAGAGTTAAAGTTGCTATGGTTTCCTAGCAAAGGAGAAATGACTGAAATTATATGAGCTTCAGAAAAAAAATGGTGATTTGACAAGGGTTTTCATTTGTTTGCTTTTTTGTTTGTGAATATTAACTGAATGACCCTCATTTTTCTCTTACTACACCTCAAGGATTTCAGGTGCCTGTCTCAATGCTGTGGTAGCTAATTCTGGGACAAACTGTCATGATGGCCCCTCCTCAGCCCTCTGCTTAGTTCCAAGGACAAAGCCCCTGACATTTCAGTTTTACATGTCATCTGTTTGACTACTGTCTGCTTATGGCATCCAGCAGAAGACGTATTGTTTATTCAGCTCCTGCCACAGTAAAATTTTCGGTGGAGTCCAGCAAGCTGGGGTGTGTATGTCTGCTCTCACTAAATGGTACTTGCTTTTCAGTGCAGAAGCTGTGTTGTTGCCATTGACAACCACAGCCTGCTATTAGCATGCAGCCATTATGTTGCAGAAGTATTGAACACCAGATGAAAGTGCTATTTGCTGTTAATTTGTAAACAATGCATAGCATGAGCATCAACAAGGAAGATTTTCTAGGAGGGAAAAAGGATTTAGGTGCCAAACCATTGTAGACTCTGTCAGGCTTAAGTTGTCAGACATAAAAGCACATATATAGTAAAAACATTTTAATTATCATTATAGATTATGTAAATTTTACAAATTCAGAGAGAGTCTTCAACTTGCAAACTTCATTTTATCATTTAACTTTGGACTAATTAAATACCAACAAAATTATAACAAGCAACTCTTATGAAATGTTCATTAATAATTCTCCTGGTACAGGTAGTCACATCATAACTGAATGTCAACCCATCATTAGGGACTGGAAAAAAAAGAAATTTCCCTAATAGAGAAATTAACTAAAATGCCACAGAGTGTTGTTGGAATTTTTAACTGATCATGTTGAAGTCACTGATTGTACAAAGCCAGCCTCATTGGGATAGAGGAAAGTTGATATATTTTGCAGCAATAAAATTTCATAAATTGCTTTTTGATTTGAGGCAACTAACTTTTAATTGGTGGTAACAGTCAGAACTCTAAACCACTAACAACATACATGTTTGGAATTTACGTAAATAGTGTAAGAATGACAGAATTGGAGAATGACAATGAGATGAGACACCTACTGCTACAAACTACTCCAGATCTTGGCCAACTAAACACATCAGAACATTTCTCTACATTTCAAAATTACAAACCAAATATATTGGCTAGATTAATTGCATGTTTCCTCCTATTGATCAAGTTTCTTGTGATTTTTGAATATTTTTATGCATCTAAATGGAATTATGTTAGATAAAGACCAAATATTAGAGCTACACTAGATAGAATTACAAAATATTAAACATCTGGGGTCAGAAGAGTTTAAGCTTTTCAAAATGTCACTCTGTTTACTTCAATGGACTTAAGATTATTTTCACCTAGTGCAGAAAAAAAGAGAATACAAATTTGTCCTGAGGTGATCATCCAAGTCTTTTCAGAAGCTAAGTTATTCTCTTCAATTCCTCTTGCTTGCCTCTGCATTTACCAGACTTCTGCTGTTACTCACTCAAGGCTTACAATTGAATCTTTTAAGAAGCTACAGGAAAAGGTTCAAGAGGACATAGACAAGATGCCATATAGATGAAATTTATATTTGTGTCTGACTTTAAAAGTTTTATTCAGTGAGGTGTGAGATGAGAGTCTCAGAGTAGGCAATGTACCAGCTTTGTGATATCCTCTATCCTGTATTCACTCCTTGATGTATCTCTGGAGATGCATGTGATCCCCCAAGTCGGGTCATTGTCAGGTGGTATGGGGGTATTTCTTCGTTATTATCAGATAATTCTTAACCTTGAGGATTTCCATGAGATTCATCAACATCCTTGGCAAATACTGTGGTTAGTTTATCATCTTGCCCACATACCAGGTTACGAGAAGTTGGTGTTCACACACATTCTTCTAAGGACTCGAATATCACAGGATACTGTAGGTCATATAAGCACATCCTTCAGAATTTCCTAAAATATACTGCAGTGCATTTCTCACATATGCCATGACAATGTTGGCCATCTGGAGTGATTGTTTTACTTTGCAGATAAAATTTGGAGATGAGATGCTATATTCTGTGCATAGGATACGTAATTCTATTTCAATTCTGGCCTTTGCACTCAATTCTTCCCTGATGTCTGTTTTCCTCAGTCAGAGGTAAAATCTCTGTCAAACTCTTTTTGCATGTGGTCATATACCCCTGACAGTCCAGGTAACAGCAGCCCATCCAACATTATGAGAGTAGTCAAGGACATTGCAGACATTTGCCTTATCTGGGTTGTGCTCGAAGAACATATTGCAGCCTCTTCCAGGTTTGTTATGATCTGGTTTCTTAAAATGGATGCTAGGTCAAAGTGTGTTATTCCTCAAGAAAAGGTTCATGCAAATCTACAGTGATGATAGATAAGAGAATCAGGTATCTGGTACAGGACTATTGAGCTCTGACTAAATTTATGTGCCTCATCTGCAGTGGTGTTTAGGCATGTTGTGAGTTCCTAAGGTAGGGTAGATTAATGACACCCAATGACATTATACTAATACAGCAGTCAGACAAATGGGACATTGATAAAATTATTAAAAAATAAAATTATTTAAATTATTAAAATATTAAAAATATTTGTGCTCTAGAAACCCCAATGCATATAAGACTGGGTTGGTTATGTCTAAGTCATGTCTTTTTTCTCACTTATAATCTAATGAAAGCAAAAACCAACCAATCCTTGTTGGTGGATATGGAATATGGAGATTACAGAAAATAATTTGAAATCTTACTGAAAGTAATAGTCTGAAATATGAGAGTTAACTACTGACACATCAAAGGAGTCTCTGTCAGCAATCATAGTGGCAGCTAAGAAGGAATGAGATGTGGATTCTTCTGATCTGAGCCCAGACTTCAAATTGTACCTTGTCAGTAAAATCCTGGATGGCAGAAAAAGTTGTGGCTACTCAGTGCTGATCAAAGTCAGAACAGCATTTGATTATCCAATAGATTTAGTTCAAGACTAAGTTATTTTATTGACTAAAATAGAGCTACAATTAACCAGTACTATTAAAGAGGTGAACAAATCCTGAAGAATAAGTGAGGGAGAATGTGATACTAAATTTGGATCTGTTAGGAATTTCATATACACAGTTGAAAATAAGAAACATTTCAATTGATTTTGAAACAAATGGGCAACCCATAGAGTTCATCATAATGCTCATATAAGTATGTGTATGTTCTGAAATCCAGATGTTGTGAAATTATAGACTATAAAGAAAACAGCTACAAAGTAAAAAGGATTAGAGATAAAGGTCTTGTTTAAGTTTTCAGCAGGTGTATTAGTCATGAAAGTAGAAGATAAACCATGTAGGGACGACAGAAGCAAATCCATGAACTAATGCATGGTCCCAAATAATACAAAGGTTAGAAAAATATCAAAGCTGATATGAAAGACAAGTATGAAAGATTGAAACATTACTTCCTTTGCTCTTTAATACCAAAAATAATGATACTATATTTCTAGCTGAAAATACCAGGTAACAGCAGTGTTAAGCTCCAAAGGGAATAACCTTGCCTATTTGGAAAATTATAGAAAATAATTGTATCTCTGATTATAAAACTCTCATTATACTGCCTAATTTTACTTTAGCCTGTTAAGGTTCTTACCAATTTTATGTTTCTATAGTTTTCAAAATAAAAAAGAAAACTGAAAATGGGATTGAATGCAGAATGGATTTGCTAAAGTTTGTTGAAAAATGTTAAAGCAATAGAACAATATAGCTCATTCTTTTTGATAAATTATTTTCTAGACAAGGCAATTGTATTAGGATTCATGTATCTGGACTTCAATAGCAACAGTACCAGATGGAATTTATCAGCCTATGTGAAGAAAATGAAGATTTGTACTAGGATAATTGATTATTTAAATAACTGTTTGAGAGGTTTTTCTCAATGTGTAATGTCAGAGAGGAACCTATCAGAATGAATGAGGCTAACTTTTGAATAGTTGACACAAGAAAGATAGACAGCTATTATTTAATCCTTTTATATGGGGGGGGGTATTATTTTTATTTTTACCTTTCATCGAATTCTATCACTTAACAACTCTAAGTTGAGAAACCATTGTGAAAACAGAGGGCTAATTGAATGCACCAGAAAAATGTGAATAATCTTGAGGAGTAAATCAGATTAAATTCAAGAGCATGAAATCAAAATTATCTGAAAATTGGACATCACTTGCAAATTTTGAGATTTTCAACTGAAAAAGAAGAAGAGGAGAAAAGACTCAAGCTACCCATTTCTTAGTACAGAGTGAAGTTTAGTTCAGCTCTTGCATGGCACATTTTAGATATTTATACCAGAATTGCTCATCTCAAACTCTTTTTGCAGTCAGCAAAAAGAAATAGGCACTTTTAGGAAGTGAAGACTTTAACCAGTTTTAGGCATCAGCCTTTAGGTGAGATGAATTGCATCCTGAGATTTTATTCCCTCTGCGAAGGAAGAATAAACTTCTAACTAAGCTTTAAAATAAAAAAATAAAAAAATCAGTCTTCTTGCAGTCAAGAGAATACTACCTTAGTTGACTACAACATGCCATCAGATGTGACAATGAAAATGGCAAATGAAAACTTAGGATGTATTGAATAAGGCAGCAAGATACAGAGCAATATTGAGGTTATCAAATACACAGATGAGATTTTATCTGAAATACTCTGAATAGGATATCCATGACCAGAAGAATATTTAGATCAGGAAAAATTCATATGTAAAACTTTTTCTGTTTGTGAAATGGATCATAGCATATACACTTGACTTGATAGTCCAAAAAATCCAATCCTGTTAAAGTCTCTGATATTGTATAAAGGAAACTATTGTTTTGTGAAGTATTTCAGCAAGTAGAAATCAGTGCCTGCAGAGACAATGTGTAAAAATACTTTTGAAAACACTAGTGTCTCAAGAAGAATGGTCTTAAGTAGAGAAAATGATGCAAAATTGGCTACAAATTAGATAAAACTAAAATAAAATTTTAGATAAAACTAAAATCAACTAAAATCAAATTCACATTCTAAAAGAAAAGTGGAAGTGAATTTTTATGATTCAGTCCTATCCCTAATTAAAAACCATGATTACTATCTTTGATAATGAAAAATTATTTTCACATTAATTGTTTAATTATTTTTCTCACTTAGTTAAAATATTAATTACAAAGTATTGAACATGCTTGCTAATAAGTGGGATTTTCAAGTCATGTTTTAATGGCTTTTTATTTCACACTGTAATTTAATTGCAAGCATAATTTATACACAATAATTAGTAATATTGAGAACTGGTACAGGAGGTTAAAATTTGCTGTACTGAAATTTGCCGTTTAAAAGCAAGCTATGCAAAGTGGGATCTTGTGCCATACTTTGAAGACCTAAATTTAGGCAGTAAAGGAACCTTGCAAGATAGCCTTCAAATTTAGAACACCTATACTTATGTGTTTATATGTAAATTTCTGTAGGTAAGCTAGCTGTCTAAATTGCCATGGAATCTATAGAGATTAAATCAGTACAGTGAATGGATCTTAGAGAGATTTTAAGGCCAAAGCCTTTAGAAGTGACACTCCTAACGCACACGTAAGAGCAGTGCAATTTAAGAAACTCTAGGATATCTGACACAAGATGTGGAGCAGCAGCTATGTGGAATTAGCTGAGGCATTTCGAATGGCATTAGATGGGACTATTTAGAAGGTGTGTAGATGTGGTATCTGGGGATATGATATAGGGGTGAACATTCTGGTGTTGGTTAATGCTTGTACTCAGTAATATTAGGGCTCTTTTCCAAACTTTATGATTCTGTGATTCTATGATACCTAGTTGGAGCACATGAGCTGAGCCTGAGGGAAACACTGTGATGGGCTCAAAGTTTACTACATCAGCAATGTTTAAAAATAAAATTTTCCTTGCAACACAGGTATATGATATGAAATTTACTGCTACAGAAGGCAAGAATCCAAAGATGACTGAAAAATTCAAGAAAGAATTTCACTTGAAAATCAGTAAGTATAATGGAGTAGACAGTGTCCAGCTGAATAAGCTATCTGTCCTATAATAAGTAACAGCATGCTGAAGTTTCATAGAAAAAGGAAAGAACTGTAAGCAAAAGGTTATGAATTCTGGTGTCGCTCTTTAGAGAAACTGTTACTTGCATCTTAACCAGCCTTAAATCCTCTAATGGATGTTATGCCTATCTTTCATCCTATCCAAATACCTCTTTTCCAGATCAGAGGCAAGACTCCATCCTGGCTTTCTGTTGAATTCATTTGGCCATGCAATATGAGCACTCATTGAAAATACCTTGAGAAGACAATGATCTCCATTTTGTTATTTCTTCACCTTCGTTTATTTCAGTCTTCATTCTCTCAATCTGTCTCACCTGTTTTCTCTCTTTGTAGCTGCTACAATCTAATCTCATTTCTGTTTTACTGTACCACTCACCCTCTACACACACAGACATACACACATGTTCATGAACACAATGCACACACAGAGAGTTAAAATACCTTGCGTCTCTAATCTGTTTTATTTCCCCTATGGTCTTATACCCATATATTCCTTTCCACTCAAGAAAGCAGAAAAAAATCAAGCAAACAGCAGTACCATCAAGTTGTGTATAAAATGAACCTAAGCAACCATGTAATTATTCTCACTCTATTGCTGCTGCTCTTTATTGCTCTCACTTATTGTGTCATCTTTCATACTGCAAGACTGTAGGCTCCTTGGGGAAGGGACCACATCATTTATTTTCTCTTTGAAGTACCTTCAGCACCTCAGGCTCTTTGCAAGTAACAAATAATAATAATAACCATTAATCAGGTAATGGGATCAGTAGAAAGCACCAGTCATTGGCAATTAAAATCTTAGCAACAGTAGGCAGGTTCCTACTTCAGAATTCAGAAAGACTTTTCTTTCTGCTCCTTTCTAATTAAGAAGCCAGCTTGGTTTACCCAACATGAAACACAGGGCCTTTCAATTGACTTTCTATTTTTTTCCCCTTCATACTGAAATGATGAGTAAAATCTATCCTTACTTATAAGTGACCCATAGTTTAAAATATATACATGTTTTCTGATCACTCCAAATAGCAAAGGAGATTAAACTGACGTTCTAGGTTCAGTTGAGAGCCCACTGAAATTGCTAGAGCTGGAGGAGCAGGTGATGTTATTTGATTTTGTCAGTTGCTATTGAAGTCCAATGAGTTTTCAGCACTTAACTAATGCAAGTGAGGATGTCTGAATCCAGCATGGTACAGCATTCCCATGCAGCTGGTAACAAGAGGTATTTTTATATTGCAGCTTGTCTTCACTGTTGAAAACAGACAAATAAAGACACTTTTGCTCCTTCTCTTTTTTGAATCCTTTGCTCACAGTGGTATAAAAAATGTTTTCAATAGCATTTCTAAATGACCAGTTGATATTAAGATTTTTTTTCCCTGACTGGTAATGACTAGGCATATAGTCTATTTCTGCATGTCATCTATTAACAGCTCTATTTTTGTCTATATCCAAAGCTGTCATATAATCATTCTTTACAGTTTTAATTATAGCAAACCACCATATAATGCTGATGAAAGGCCTTTAATTTCACTTCTAGGACGTAGAAAATTTCCAGAATAAATAAGGGAAAGATGCTTTCTTTATTGAAACAAATAAAGTGTCTTCATTGAAAATATTGATAGAGGCACTCTTCAGGCACAGATTGTTATGCAATTCTGGTGAATACATCAGTTGAGTCTCCAAACACTTCCTATTTTTCCCAAGACCCCTTTTTTCCCCCCTCCCCAGTTCTATCACTCTTTCCAGTATAATCTAAGGGTTTATTCTACTGAACTTTTCCTATAGCTGTTTTCTTCCCCTGATCTGTCTATTCGTATTTTGAAGACTAAATATTCATCCTTATTAATATTCATATCTCTAAATAAATCAGGTACTGAAATACTTGCATATCCCTACTTTTTCTATACATTTTCATACCTAATAATTGGCTCTAAACTAAGGTCATTCTCTGTTTTAACCTTGCATTATATGTAAGCTCATAAAAGGCATATGCACATAGCTTCTATATATTTATATATCAATAGATAAAACCTAAATGGCTTATATAAATAAATCCTGAAAACTCATTTCTGTAGAATGCCAAGGTTTACAGGAGATAAGTGAAAAATAAAACAAGTGAGAGAGGTGGAGAGGAAGCTAATAAGTGAAATTATTTTTTTACAAAAATAGTTATACACATATATGACAATTGTCACAGAGATGTCTCATATGCTTTACTCTTATTTTTTATTCTTTTAGCCCAGTAACTCATTTTTAATTTGGATTACAACCTCTCGGGGACACAAGACATATTTTATTTCTGCTGTGAGACATACAGCTTACCTTTAGGGATTTGACACTGAACACCAATGTGGATGGCTTCATTTCTGTGCTTCATATTTCACATGCTGCCCTGATATTACTTCCCACAGCATGTAATTTGGAGAAAGATGTTATTTTCCATGTCTTTAAAAATTTGCCAGCACAGCTGCCAGAAGATGTGGTTAGAGCATGTGGTAGCACACTTGTGATATTTTATCCACAGAGCGGAAAAAGTAGCATCAAAATCCTTTCTCAGGAATTTTTTAAAAACTTGAAATCCCAGTTTGCATGGGGAAATCTTACCACTTTGCTACCATGTGGTAGTGCCTGAGGTGTTCAATTTTATTGGTGCGACCCATTATGCTGGCTGGATTTGCTTGCTTTTATGCCCTGTTGATATATTTTGTGCTTGGTGAAAGGAGAGAATCCTCCTGCATTCAGCTTTGTTATTATGAAAACTTCCTCTCTCACTGATTCATGACAAAATATTTTAAGTGTTGGGGAGAGTGGTGGTGGTGTGTTTCTTGGTTGTTTCCCCGAAGGGAGTGTGTGGACCATGTAAGAAACTCATCCATGAACTAACTGACAGAGCAGGAGTGGATATAGACTTAAGAAAAGAAGCAGATAGGGGAGGGGTTTACAGGACCATAGTTCTCCCCCTACTACTTGAGAGGGATTACACTTTTGACAATTGGAGATTATGGAAGAAGTGATAGAAAGAAATAAAAGTTCATTAATCCATTGCCTGCACATTAACCCTGAATTACTATGTGTCTCAGTGTTGGGCTTGATATTTGCTGTTTGACTTTTCTGCCCCTGAACCCTAAGTAATTGTTATGACATATGCGTGGTGAATGCTGACACTTAGCTGCTAAAGAGTCTGCATTCACTGCGTTATCACTACAGTGCTGGGAGTGTGCTGCAACTCTTCTGTGATCAAGACTGATAACTGATAGTGTTCTCACCTGCTGGATGCGGTATACACTTGCCCCTTTCTCCATTAACCCATGCACCAAATAGCTAAACCTGACATTATTTGATAACAAAGAATGCCTTTCTCTAAGCTGAAAAGATGCTGTTTTTTTTTTAATTTATTTTGTTATGCTGCTTGAACTTGATATATTGCAAGGCTCCAGTAGCATTTGATTTACAGCATTACAGCCAAGACTCTTATTGTTAACATTAAGCAATGCTGTTGCAGGCAATGGTTTCACATACATTGTACTGCAGCACTGCACTCTTTGGTTGTGACAGATTCTTTTGCTATGCTACTCAGTGATCAGGCATATATTGAGCAAAATCACTGAGCCGGGTTTTATAAATACATAACTGATGATTACATTTCCCTCACAGCCTCATCTGCAGTCTTATGCCTTGCAGTTCACTGCCTTTAACCAGCGTGTGTCTCTGATAATTGGTTTTCTTCTGGCATCGTTTCTGCAGCTAGTGTTGAGTGGGAGTATAGTGCAGGCTGTTCTTGTCCTTTCATGTGGGAGGAGATACTGTGATTTCAGCCAACACCCCAGCATTTAGCTTCTGAGCTGCCCAGAGCCAAGCTTTTCTCATAGTGTTTAAACAAGATTTATGTTCTGAGTTTGGGACTGGCAGTTACTTTACTGCCTGTTGTGTTGTGTGAGCCAGTGTGAACAAGGGCCTTGCACCCAGCAGTGTCTGTGGAGGAAAAGGTCACTTTTTGTGAGGCTTTCTTTGATCACACAGCTGCATCCAGGGGAGGAGGAGTGACTGGGGAGGAAAAGAGAGGTGATGAAATTTCCCTTGGATTGTAAGTTTTTTAGAAGAGGAATCACAGTATTTGCCTCCCCGCTTTGCTAACAAACTAATAGCTAAAGGAAACTACTCTTGCCAAAATTTTGAAGAGGCTGATTTCCTTTGCCTGGCAATGTGATTGGGGGGGCGCTTTTTGTAAAAAATATGTGCTGCCTCTTTACTTGAAAAGAGATTTGGTTTAAGGATCCTACCTCTGGACAGTGGCCTTGTAGCTCCTTGTTCACTAGAGAAATAGTTGCCCTGCCAACTTTGCAACTATTCCTTCAAGATTTCATTTTATTATTTTCTTCTCCATGGTTACTTGTGAATGCTTGATCCCAAGATGCATTTATCAAGATGTCTTCAGCCAAATGCCAGGGAATGAGGAATTTCAGCATCCTTGGTACATCTTTGCTGCAAGACTGCAACAGTGTGGGAAGATTACTGGCAGTAAAATTAGAGAAATTTGGAAAATTTTGTTCACATTATAAGAGAGATTAAAACAGTACAGAGAATACAGGGTGCTGCTTCCTGGATGGAGCACGGTTGGCATGCAGAGAATCTATTTCACAATGATTCTCCACACACAGCCTGCAACCTTAAGTACGTGTTAAGCGGGGCTAAATGGAGGGTAGAGCAGAGTGAACATACTGTGGCCAGGCTATGTTGAAATGTTTGTAGGGATAGGAACTCAGTGGTGTCCTGTAGCTGATAAACCTCACAGCAGCTGCCAGCCAAGGGAGGTAGGAGAAAATGTCTTGCAGCCAAGCCAGCAACTGTTGATGAATTTGGTTCACTATAATCTGATTATAGTACTAACACACATCTCCAACCCAAAGTTGCTAGCTTCCAAGGTAAGAACACCCCCCACTGAGAAAGAGCTTTATATTTTATCGACTATATTTTTGAGAAAGGAGCAAGATAATTTGACACCAATCAGTAATGAAAGTATGTATGACTAAAGTCACTCAAGCTCCCCTTAAATGCAAAGAAACAGAAAAAAGTAAGTTAGGGATGGGGAAAATTTGGGGAATACTCCAATACTTCTGGGATTGTTTTGATGCCTTGGAATGGCTATCTAGAACAGAGGCTAGAGAGAGTTAAGAGGACAGAGTATTCATTAAGGACAATCAAGATACACCTTGGACAGTCAATGGAGTTTAGAGTTATACACTAATACAGTACAGGATCTGAAAAATATAAAAGCTAAATCTTAAGGAATCAAGTTCAGTCCATTAACTTGTCTTCTCCCCCATATTGATACCTGTTAATTAAAAACCATACTCTATGTGTGCTGAATGATTGTCCTGAGCTAGATTTCATTGGTGATTAGAGCTTGTCTGTATACTATTTCAATTATGTTTTTGCAGTCAGATTTAATGGTTGGCAGTCTTCGAACCTTAACCTGTCACAGTTTTCTATTATCAGTGTGTTTATTAATAAAGCATGTTCTTCCCTTAACTGTTTAGTCTGAGTGTTTCAAGGGTGACAGCATTCAGCAGCAGCAGATGACATACTCAACTAGAATTGAAGAGATACAGGAGGAGGTTCCTCTTTAAAGGATTTGACTGCGATATGCTGTTGGCACATGTCCCAGAACAAGTTAGTTGAGCTTCAATACAGCAGACTTCAGTGGAGTCCCAATAATGGGACAGTGACAGACTGGTCGGGCATAAGGGTGTCAGCTTTCCTGGGGTGTTGACAGATTGATCAAACAGAAAGGGTTCAAGGAAACCTCCCTTTCATGTGGCAATCAGTAATAGTAAAGTTTCAGAATATGAAGGAATACTCTTTTCCTCTTGATTCTTGTGTTCAGCTGCTATCCTTAAGTGGACCACAATCCCTGATACCCTAAAGATCTATCATACAGCTATAGCTCATCTGGTAGGTCTCAGCATATTACCTAGTGTAAGGTAACCTTAAAAATAACTTTACATCAACACAGATAGCAGCATAGCAAAGCATAATAAAAATGATAGAAAATGTGAGAACAGATTGAATTTAGTTACGGTTAAGTAACTGGGACATGTTAGAAGAGTCACAAATGAGAAATGAGCCAGACAGAGGTCAACAGAGCAGCTTAGTTATACATCAGACAACTTAACTTTAATAGAAGAAAATGATTGAAGAGTAGATGTTTCCCATACACAAATTAGAATAACTTCATAATTAGAATGTCCTATTGTTTTATATAATATGACTTTATATTACCAATAAGGTAATCACTGAAGTTTGTACCAAGATTGTGTTCCCCTGCTGCAGAACTTGTATTTATGCCAAAGTCCCCATCTGGAGACATCCTGAGAACATCACTGGAATACTTTGTCTTTGAATTAAGGAAATTAGACAAGCTTTCATCCCTATGTTGCTAACTTTTTAATGTTCTTTAAAATAAAATATAAATATTTGAGTGTAAACATATTTTTCTAATAAACTATTTCTGTAGCCACAGATTTAATAAGCTGGCTTTTTATATATAAAGCAATATATATTAAAGTCACTGTGTTTTCTCTAAAGAATGCTGTGATTTATTTAATTGTTTATTTTTTTATTTTGCACTTCAAACTTTAAATTAAAAAGAAATATTTATTGCAGGGTGATTATTTATTACTTTGTCCATCTGTTTTTTCCCAGGCAGCTTCCTTAAATTCCCTGGACTCTTAATTGTGTCTGGAATTCAGTAGTATCCTTGGGCCCCAATATTGAATGGCCACTTTGCTTGTTTAAAAAGGTTTTTTTTCAGTGATAAACTCCAGGACTACTCGTAAGTAATTGATAGATTTGGCAACAGTAGGCAAAACCATGCCTGAGTGGCATCTTCACCTTTACAGTAGGTATTCCAGGAAGGACCAAATATCTTGATTGCCCAGCTGCCCTGAGGGTTCAGCCACACCCATCTAGGCTTTGCTTGAGCTTCCTTTTCAGTTTGCACTCATTTCTGCGTTAGCCCTCAAGTTCTTTTCTGGGTTTACTTTTATAGAGCCTGCAGCTGTTACTTATACTCATGTCGCTGCCTAAGGATCCTGTTCTTTAGATAACAAGGAATTTCTATTTCTCCACCTACAAAAGCACCTAGTACATTTTACTCTACACACAGTTGAAAAGTTTTACCTTTGGCTTCCATAAGCTTGTGATCAAGCTCTAAGCAGCCTTCTCTATAGGATTTTTAGAATAAGATCAACTCTTTTGCTTTCGTCTGGGATATCTGTGCATATGGATTAGTTAGCATGCATATACAGATTCCAGGCAACAAGTCATAGTGCAGTGTATAAGACTATTGATTCAGTCATGCTTCTAATACTAAATGTCTCTAGCTTCTAAATAAGAAAGAGAAACTGATCCCTGGCCTAGGAGAAAAAGGGCACTGACTGTTATTGTGTGTCATCCTTAAGACTAGCCCCTTTAACACCGACTTGTCTTAGAGGCTCTGTGTGGAGTATTCCCAACAGAGACAGGGAATAAGCTGTCATTCATCTACCAACATGAATTTGGCCTTTAAAACTCCTTTTGGTACTGTAACCCCAAGAGGGAAACACACTACTGAGGATAATAACTTTATTGCTTCTTGCTCTCCCTTCGGAAGGATCTCAGGCCATTCTGGACAAACTTCCAATACCTGCATTTGAGAAGAGAACTGGGGAAGAAGTTTACAAATGCTGACAGTCAGTTTGAACCTGGGGTATTCATATCCCTTTAGACAACTGTGACCCTTTGCAGGGACAACATCCAATAGAGAATCTTATCCTCCCACTCGGCCTTTAACCTGATGAAAATATTGCTCCGTTCTTAGTATACTACAGGGAGGTCACACCGTATTTGCTAAGTGGAACTGCACTTTTGAAGGCCTGAGTTTTAAAATATAGTGTGATGAGCTCTGCAGGATCATACCCTTAGTTATTGTGTTTTGAGACTTGATGTTTGTTTTCCTGTACATTTTTTTCTTAGAAAACTACACTACCCTCTTCTAAAAAACTGCTTTAAACATCCTCAGTTTAATTTCCCACTGTGTTTCAGTTTAGTTCAAAGTGCCTCCTACATGTTTTAAATTTGTTTACATTCTTGTATACACATAAGAGAGGCATGAAGATTACTTATGCATTTTCTTTAATTTATTCATAGAAATAAATTTCTACAAGAAACAGTATACTATCCTGAATATTTTACTTTATGTTTGTATTCATTTATCTGCATATTTGTACATTCTTTGCCCTTTCATGGTCTTCTGTTTAAAATTGTTTTACGAGAAAATGCACTGTTAAAATATTTTTTTTTTCCAAACTGCGGTCTGCAAGTTGCCTTGAAAATAACATTTTCATCTCCTTGAAGCTAGATTTTGTTATATATGTTGAAACACCCTTACCTTTGCATTAGATTTTGAACTGCCTGATATAAATTTATCATTATGTTGCATAAAATGACATCTGGTAATTAAAGATTTAGATGTGCATAAAATGTTTTCAGTCTGAGTTAAAAAGCTCATAGGAGCCTCATGAGAGGTTATCCCAAAGAGTAAAATAGTCTGTATTAGAAAAAAATAAGTATCTTCTGGACGTCTTTTGAACAAAGTGAAAATTCCTTAATATGTTCTGTGGTACAAAGGAGATGGCTGCTATATTTTGATTTGCATATGTTTCCACGAAACATTTATTGTAAAGGGACAAAGACAGAGGCTCACTTTTTATGAAGTCTGAAGACTATTGGTTGATGAAATAGAAACATTGTTAAATATCTTCATAAGTTAACAGTTTCAGCAGGCGTAGTTCCTCCTGTAGATAGGAAAATTAAAAAACACGTATGCAATATATTTCTGAAATCAGTTTTTAGCTAGCATAAATAGTAACAGTGGTAATCAAAAATAGCTGGATTTGTTACGGCCAGCATCTAATAGATTTCCAATTTAAGCATGATTTTACTTTCATATAAATTATCCAACACACTAAGTGGTTTTTTCATCATAAAATCAATACGATTTTCTAAAAACTGCATTTTATTAGTCTACAGACAACGTTACTTGAATGTTTCAGTACTATTTAACAGTCAGCCATTTAGCACTTCCATTTGAAATCTATCATTAAAGATTCATTTTGCCGCACTACAACTGTTTGTAAACATTGTCCTCACTTTTCTTGTGTCTTCATTCCTACCCTGTCATCTTCACATTAGTTTGTAACCTATTAGAGTCACTCTAAAGCATCAGCATTAAACCTCTCATTAGAATCCCACCGATAAAGTGAATTATCAGGTAATAACTGAGATAACTGATCACACTAAAATGAATAATTGATTAAAAATTCCATGGAATGAACAAACACAAACACTTAACCATGTCTCTCCCTTTCCTGCAATAAGGGCTAAGTGGTCAGTGCTCAATCATGTAATTGAGACAAATTATCACTTGACATTATCACTTGACATAAATCTATCAATAACATTTGCCAGAAAACAGATTTAGGAAAAATTTGCAAAATTTCTGCTAATATTCAATTTCAAACTGTTTGACATGTACACTCTGGTTGAAGGAAATGTATCATTTTTGTTTGCCTTATAGAGTACCTAAACCAGCAAGCTCTGGTAGCTACCATCATTCAAAGTGGTTTTCTCAGAATGACCAATGAAACCTTTTTCCTTGAGGATCTGTGTCCTGTCTCTGTAAAGATTTTTACTCTACTATTGACATACCACTCGTTAGTTCATTTGAAAGAAAACTTATTGTAGTTTCCTCTGGCTTTCTCAGCTGCATCAAGCCCAAAATGCTTTCCTTTCCATTTCATGTCTCTGGCATGTGTTACAATAGTCCAATCTCTTTTCATATGAGGTCTCATAAGCCTTCAAACAGTATTTTGAGTTTCTTTTTGTGTCTGATGTTAATCGGGCAAATGAAAGCACATTCACATCTGTTTAAGGGCTACAGCTGTTGTATCTGGCTAGCAAAAAGTGCAGCTGGTCAATTCCCAGCTGTCCCTTAGGGAAGACATTAATAGACTATCTTTACCCATCTCCTAATTTTTTCTCAAAAATTAATTGAAACATGATCTCTTTCAGATCTCTGTTCCTTTATGAAATTTGCTCAGAACTACCCTATTATAATAAAGGTTTTTGCAAATGAGAGGATACAGAAAGAGAAATAGTACTAATTTCCTTAGGAGAATGATTGAAGAATAAAAATTTCTGAGATTACCATTTACCAGTATGGCAGTTCATATAAACAGTTTATTTTCTGTGTAACAAAATGAAAAAGACTGTGCCTTGGTTGAATAGAGCATCTCTGAGCCATTTGATGACCCTCTATTAAGCTGACATTGGCCAACACTTTATTAAAAGCCAGACATTTTTCTAATGTCTTAATTTGAATGGGAAGAAGACATATGTGTATTCAAACCCCACATGCACAGAAGGCCAGGATGTAAAAAAACTCATTTCTATTGCATTCCAGAATAGAGAAATCTGGGACCATAGGCTTCAATTGAGCCCCACAGATGAATCTCCCAGTTAGGACTATCTGGAAATTCTGGACATCTGATACCAATACCAGTGAAAAGGGAATGGATGGAGAATTATCACCATGTAAAAGAGAGGAGGGAAACAGGCTGGGTTTTTATCTCTCAGGATAAAATGCAGAATAATAATGAATCTTCTCTTTCCTTCAACACGTTTATTTTCTCTGTTCTTATAGGTATCAAAAAATTGTAAACAAACACATCACTTGCTGCATTTTGCCTTATACAGTTTGCACATTAATTAAAACAAATTGCCTTAAATTCTACAGATCCCATCACCCAAAGTTAGTATAGCTTGGAAAAGACTTATTTTGGAAATGATTACGCTGATGTGATGATGACTACAAAACGCTGTAATGGTTAAACAGCTGGAGGGAAATCCTCAGTCTGCAGAAGTTAATGACAACTTTCTCACTGATATCAACAGCAGTCTGTCATCTTTGCTTATCACACTCTTCATAACTATCCCATTGTGACCTAGGGTGTTTTTGTTTTTGTTTTTTTTTTTTTTTAAATTCTTACATGTTATACTAGAGGTTGAATGGCTGGTTACAGAGAAGTACTGCATTCAGAACACTTTACCTGGACCTTTGGCTTAGGGGGTGTCCCAATTCCAGAGTTAATTTTTGTAGTAGCTAGGAGGGGAATGGCCAGGACACAGAGCTTACTCTGTATCACCTGCCATAATCTTCTAGTGACAGGGGGAGGGTTCACTTCGTGTTGGGAGTGGGGTGGCAGAGGGAGTGGTAGGGTATTGCTGGATATTTCCACAGGGTGAGCAACAGAGTTGCTTTTCTTGTACACTCTGCCATTAATACTGTTGTTGTTACTGTTCATTTCCTTATCTTACTGCTCTTTCCAGTTAATTGTTCTTATCTCAATCAGTGATCTTTCCCTTTTGTGCCTTCAATTCTCCTCCCTGACTTGCTGCCAGGGGAAGGAGAGGATAGAGTGAGTGAGGGGTGCATGGTTTGGAGTGGTTTCAGTGGAAACACTAAATTGCAGAATACCATTCCTATACCATGACAAGGGAATACCAAATTTTTTTAATTTATGTAAATTTTATCAATTAAATATATCTTTGATATATTTATGGTATTATTGTACATTTAATATTTTTAAATAAGCACTTTTGCAGAGACTTGGAAGATGTATTTAGTCTAGGCAAAATGAAAGACAATGTTTTGTGTAGAAAGATGGATGGACAGCCTCTCCTATTAGGAAATGCTGAGAGAATTAGGATTGTAAAACTGTTAAAGATAAGGCTTAGGGGTGAATTAGCTGCAGTCTTCCAGTACCTGAAGGGAAACAACAGGAAGCTGGAGAAAGACTGTTTACAAGAGCATGTAAGGATGACAGGACAAGGGGAATGGGTTCAAACTGAATGAGAATATGTTTAGTTTAGATATTAGGAAAAAATTCTTTACTGTGAGGATGGTGAATAGGAACAGGTTGCCCAGAGAAGTTGTGGGTTCCCCATCCCTGGCAGTGTTTAAGGCCAGGTTGGATGAATCTCTCAGCAGCCTGGTCTAGCTAAAGGTTCTCCTTGCCATGGCAGAAAGTTGGAACTAGATGCTCATCAAGGTCTCCTTCCAAGACAACTGATTCTGTGATGATTGGTTTTTCTAGCATGGGACCACAGCTGATGCATATGAAAGAAAAAGAATGTGTTCTGATTACTTTACAGTTTATATCCTTCTTAGATATTTCCTTACATTGCTCTTTTTCATGCGGAAACTTCCATGGATTTATAGCTCACTGTTATGATTTCACTGTTATGATTTCAACATTTAAGCAAATGGACAATGTCTGGACTGTAATCTATGAACCAGAAGAGTGTATGGACAGTGTATTAGCAAAGCTTTCCCACCTGCAATACTGGCTGATTTAGTTTTTTTAATTCTATCTTTCTTTTATTTGTTTTTTTTTTTTTTTTCTTTCCTCAGGAGTGATAATATCTATTACAACAGAGACAGCTTTCAAATAACCAACCTTCTCTAATGATGTCCTCTGATGCATGGAAGGTTCTGCCTTACTCTGTAATAAAGCCTGTGTAGATGTCAGACTGCTGTCCCTGGTTGTACTGGGCCTCTATTTCTGTGTGATGCAAAATGCCAAATAAAGCTAGGTCAGTAAATCACAAAGCAAGCTAATTAGGTGGTACTGGGATATAAATGCAAAGCAATAACGAGCCACTGACATTGCTAAGAGCTACGATCTTGCCCTCCACTCTTTGCTACAGAGTCCTTCTACTTTCTGTTGGGGGTGGAATGGACAGAGGAGTGAAAACTGTGTTTTTCCCATAGAATAATATTATTCTTTCTGGTCTTCATAAACAAGGGAGAAAAGATTCTTGTTCTCTTTTAAATGGAAACAAGTGCACACACTGCACAATACTGAGTAAAACTGGTGAAAATTTATGTTGGAGTTGCTCTTCAAAATAGCTTAAAAGTATAATTTGATACGTATATTTCAAATAAATATGCAACTCTTCCAACACCTGCAAGCACAAGGATAAATTATGTCAGTGATTGAAAAGTGTTCTGTTTGCCTTCTTATTCCTGTAAAACTAGCAACCTGTTCTTTGGTTTTCCCTCTCTAATAAAGTTGTCTTTTGCCTTTCTCTGTCACTGTTAACTAGTAAATAAAAGCAATGAGGTGGTGTCTGATTTCTTTTCCTACTCATCTGCATTACTGTCTTCCTAAATGTCACTATGCCTCAATTCTCTCTTTTCACGTGCATGTTGACACTATACAGGGGAGAAAACTGATTTGCTCTTCCACTCAATTCTATAAGGTGATACTGTATTTTGGGTTGAGGTTATTTTTTTTTGTTGCTTTCAAAGCATTTAATGATGTTTTTATGAAGAGACACTTAAATACTAGCAAAAAAATGAAATCTCAACAAGGCAACTGTGTTCACTTTTGTACTACCAGGACAACGAAGGTCAGTGATTGACTGAGGCAAAACAAAACAAAAACATACAAATCAGTTTTGAAAGAGAGAAAGAAACTTTAAGCTATGTGTTACAGAAGTGGTGGGAGAGAAGCAGTAACGTTTCAAAGCTCTTATTAATACAGATTGCACTCAAGAGGATGGGAGCACTCAAGATTCACCATGTTTATGTTTGAAAAAGAATGAAAAAAGTCAAAGGGTGCACAAAAGGAGCTTAAAGACTTTTATTGCATGGAAATTGGTATTAGTCTCTTATCTTCTAGCTTAAGCACCCTGTGGTAGCAGGCTTTGAATAATGGGCAGGGTGAAAGGTAAGAGAGAGAAGGAAATTAGAAAGGGAGAGAGAGAGGGAGGAAGGAAGGAAGGAAGGAAGGAAGGAAGGAAGGAAGGAAGGAAGGAAGGAAGGAAGGAAGGAAGGAAGGAAGGAAGGAAGGAAGGAAGGAAGGAAGGAAGGAAGGAAGGAAGGAAGGAAGGAAGGAAGGAAGGAAGGAAGGAAGGAAGGAAGGAAGGAAGGAAGGAAGGAAGGAAGGAAGGAAGGAAGGAAGGAAGGAAGGAAGGAAGGAAGGAAGGAAGGAAGGAAGGAAGGAAGGAAGGAAGGAAGGAAGGAAGGAATCAGTTCTGGCTCCAATGCCTATCCAGATAATGGGGTATCTAGGGTCCTGGGGTAAGTTTGCCTCGACTGCAGACTGCATGGGGGTACCTTGTTATACATAAGTTTTCCCTCCTTGGACATATGTTTCACCTGTAACTACTTTACTTTTTTTTTTTTTTTTTTTTTTTTTTTTTGGTGATAGTTCCTCTGCTAGTGACATTTTTTAGCAGAGAAGATCAAGTCTTGAGTAATGTTTATCTCCCTACATCACCCATCTTTCATCCAGAATAAATTTGGTTGTGGATAACTTGTTTGTACAACAAGGTCAGGGTCACACTGAATTGCGCAGCTATCACCAAGTATAATCAGAGCATACATGATCCATCCGCACTTAAACAAACTAAAAATAGAAGGGGTATAATACTATTAGAATATTTTGATTAGTAACTTCTGTACAATGTTTTATTCAATAGGTTTCAAATGGGCATAACCTTTCTACACCTTTAATGATCCGATACAGTTAGCATATTCATTACTGCGTTCAAATTCCTTCATTCACTCTGTGATGCAAATTTTTGTATTGTTCTGCGAACTGGGATAGAAGTAGGAACACATTGATCCTGCAAACCCTCACATTTTCTCGCATCTCTTAACCTGACTTCTTTTTTAGTCTTGCTGACTGTCTTTTATATTCTACTTGCCAATGTCTAGTAAACTTGTCACTGAAAAATCATTATTCTACATATTTATATTTCGTTGCCCTGGAATTTCTTTTTGTTTTACTCTGACAAATAAATTTCAGTAACAGAGTATTTAACAGCTAGACAATATGATTGGATATATTCTTGTTTTACATACATTAAAAGTTTCAAAATGAGACTTCATTCTTCTTATTTGTCAATAGCTTTCCCAGTATACTGATGAAAAGTAATAATGGTTTTCCTGATGTATTTGTTCAATTGCAGTAGCTGGCATTCAGTTTTTTAGGACAAATTTAGTCATTCCATGGATTTGAATACTTGGCCAAAGAGGATATATTTTTATTTTCCATCACAGTAAAGTTACCAAAAGCAGAACACACCTGAAATCCAAATTGATGTCCATTATCATAAATAATATATTGTTGGTTTCCTTTGTGGTTAATAATTGAGACCAAGTATGTAATCATAAGATTAATGCTAAATCATGATGGGAAGCAAAATTACTACTTACTGTAATAATCAGGTCCCATCATGATATAACAGCAAACTAAAAAGAAATCGAACACGATTATTTGCAAAATCATGCTAATATTAATCAACCATTCTTATTGATTGAAGAAGAGTAGTAGAATTCTTGACAGTTTCTTTATTCAGTTGACCACTTCATATAATAAATTCAACCAAGATGATCTTTCTTAAGTCATCTGTGTGCAGGAGATTACAGTGGTTCTGCAGACTGATATGATCACTTTCGAATGCCAATTTACTAAACACAGGAATCTTGTATTCTGTTCCATTCCTAAATATATATATATATATATATATATATATTTTCCTCATAGATATCTTTATTGCAGAAATCTTAGACTTATATTATTAGAAATGACTAAGATATATTATTATCCATATTGAAACATGCATTTTAGAGTCTAGCCATAGACAGAATTCCTGTTAGCTTATTGTCACCATGTGAAAGGCGTGTAATAACTCAGTAGAAGAAATCTGTCACAAAACAAGAAACGCTCAGAATTGCATGGTCAAGAGCAAAGGGAATGTCCTAAAGGATGATTCAAATTTGGCAGCTCTCAGAACAGAATCAAGTAGATATCATACTTAGTTCTTTCCTCAAAATCTTAATTGCTTGAATAATGATAATGTCTGAAGTCCTTGTCCCACAAAGAGTTTTTTGTATTTTGTGGCATGCTATCATATACTCTAATTTTTACCCTGAAGACATAAAGGTTTTTCCTGGATTTTTGGGTATAATGCCTCTAATTTTAAAATTGTTTTAATTGCATTTTGAACATGTAACAGGATCCTATACATTCTTGGCAAATCAAAAAAAGCAAGATGGGAAGCAGAAAAATGTAAATAAGAACACTTGGAATAATACTGTAATAATCCTCCTTTTGCCATTTATTTAGTATTGCTTGGACTGAGTACTAAGAATAACACAAGTGAGTTAAACTCAACAGAAAGGAAAGCAGGAGATGTGTAGGTTTGATTCGCTGTTTCTCGTTTCTCTTATTTACAGAAATGTAGGGGGGAAAAAAGAGGCTGGGATAGGTAAATATGGATGAATGCTACAAATTTAGTGGTCAGTGAAGGAGGAAAACATGTTCCTCAGCTAATTGCAAGAGATCTTGTGAAGTTTAGGGGGTTTCTTGGAATTTGTTTTATGAGAGTCACTTCAGGGCAGGGTCTTCATAGAGTTGTCCTCTGTTAATAGCTGACACACTTTCATGATATTTGAGCAATGTTTTTTTCAATGAAAATTAGGTTCAAGAAAAGAATTTCCATTAATTTGTATAATATATTACCTTCCATTAATTAGTATCCTAAGTAGTTCATCTGTGATCACTAAATTCTGCATAAAGTGAAAAATGGAGAGGCATAATATATTGACCTGTAATTTTATCATAAATTCATGCATGCTATAGCATCAACGACATTCAGAAACTGCATTAACCTTTGGAATAAAGTGAATCATCAAGACAGTAACAGCTGAAGCATATGTGTCACCTCTACCTAGCAAGGTATGGAAAAATGCTTTCTTCCTGTGTGCCCAAGTCATGTAGAAAAATATTTCAGCTATGAGTAACAAGGCATGTTTGTCCAGCAATATCAATCATATGCAAGTAAATATTAAGTACTTACACCTACATTCAAAACAAAATTTGTGGATCGTTTGACCAAGGAAGAAAGCTGGAACAACCTCAGAAAGAATCTGGCACATCACCAGCTAGTTCTATATATTAATGTAATGAAGACAGATGGCAATAGACTTACTATGACAATTATTTCAGCACCACTTCTACTGTCTGTTAGGCTGATAAAGTTTTTTTGAGTATAATCAGAAAACATAATTTTTGAGAAATAGGATTATTTATAGTAGTGTGCAATTTTTTTGCCAAGGAAAAATATATGTTTTTGTCCATACTGATTCAGGAGACATTTTTTAATTAATAAACTACTGAGAAAATAGTGGGGAAGAGTTGAGTAAATTAGTTTCTGCTGATTACGTGTGGCAGTTGCCCTCTACAGAATCCATTATCAGAGTGGGAGGAAACACCCCGAAACACGGACTTTCTAAGCAGAATTAGGAGAAGTGTTTAAGGCAACCATGAAAAAGTGATTGAAGGTTCTAGTGTCTGGTACAGCATGATTGTAACCTTTCCTCCATACCAAAGCCACTGTCGGAAAGAATAGCAATTATCTGACCTAGCTGGAAGGAGGATATCTGTTATCCATGTTTCAGAAAGGTGAAACAATCAGGGTAAGAAATAGAACTGAAATTTATTGCTGAGCAGCCTTATGAGAGAAAAGAGTTGATGTCTAAATAAAACAGATTGTTTTCTTCTTTTAATGATGCATAGCTTTTTCTTCCTTTATGGAAAAAATAGTTATGGCCTACCATGTGGGTGTTTTTTTACAAAATTAAAAAAATACTTGTAATATTTTGTGTTATATTTTCAGCACATCAAAAATCAGTTCTCATATACTCTCCATGTTTTAAACACCTGCTTGTACAGTGTTGAATCACCTCATCAAGTTGTATGCTTGCCTGCATGTAAAGGCAAATGTCTTTTTAACTTTTTCAGACATAAATAACTGTATAGCTTTCTCACTTGAGGCCACTGTGTCTTGTTGAATAAGAAAAATAAATAATTTTCAAAACCCTTTTACCAATATTTGCATGGCTTAGAATAAAAGACAGACTTAGTCAAAGGCTCCTGAAATTCAGAATTTATTGAGGAAAGTGAGAGCAAACTACTGTTCACTCTATCACAGTGATATAGCTTTTCTAAATAATCCCTTTGTCATGATGCTTGACTGATTCCAGTTATAAGCAAAAAACCCCAAAGTAAGTATTAAAAATTAATGCAAATTTATCCTTGTATCTTTCTTTTCTCCTTAATTTCAAATATCACTTGATTTTTACATAAACTAGTGTATTATTTAGTGGATATTTTCATCAGATTAACGGCTGAAATACAAATATTATAAATGTTGCAAAATTCTTTACATTGAATCACATCATATAGTAGGAAATCGCTAGCACTGAGAAACAGAAATTATGAAAAGATCCATTGACTAATTGACTGGAAGACAACAATCGGTCATCTAATGCTAAAATATGGATAAGGAAACCGCATACTCATCAATTAACTAAAATATTGCAAAGCTGTTTCAATACATTATTCAATGGCAATATGAATCAGGGCTAAGCCAGTAAGTCACTCTAGAAGGCCTTGGATATTATTATCAGGTTAGGTAAGATGTCCTTTTGCCATTTAGATGTGGCCTTTTGCCTTGTGTGAAGCTGCATGTTTTGCCCCAGTTAACAAATAACAGACCATATAATACACAATCAATGGCACAATTTGCTGTCACTTGGCTTTACATCTCCCCCTTATTTATGCCTGATTCACTCTTCTGCACCTAGAATATTCTAAAATGAGAAACAGTCACTCATATACAGAACTTCAACTAATTAGTAACCACCACATTTGGTTTTATATTAAATGCCATACAGTCTTAAGGAGAGTCCATAATTTTTCAAAACTGACCTGTACTAAAAAAGTTCACACTCTAACAAGTTTTTAGAGGGCAAAATTCTTCTTTCTAAAAGTGGTGGACTGCTTGAAAAGTTCATTAAAAAATCCCCTAAGTAGTAGCAAGTAATATGTAAAAATACTTATTTTTCCCCTGAGTTCTTTGCAGAAACTACAATGCATCTATGGTCAACACGAGTGAAAAACAATAAAATTTAAGAATTACAGTTCCAAAAGAGTAAGAAAGAACAAAACTGAAAAACAATCCTTCTCCCCTCAAAATAATTTTGTAATGTATCTGGAATTTGTCATTTCTCTTTGTTTGCAGAAATTCTCAACAATTATTTGTGAAGAACAAATGCTACAAAGAAGAGATAAGAGGAATTGGAAAATGATTCAGCATTCCCTGTATCAGCACATGTTCCCAGAGTAGCAAAACATCAATAGTCCTTTGTGTTTTACTTCAGTCCAACTGGAGTTGAAACTGATAAAGAACAGGTCACTCATTTTTTATATAATACTTACAATAGAAAGATGGAAATGTTGGCTTTGTACCTTCTAGTCTAGTTGTAGAACTGATCACAGCTGGGTTCAAAGTTAAATAAGGACAGAAAAGCAGAGAAAGATGAAATATGTGATAGAAATATGTGGGAAGAACACAAGTTTTGTGCAAATTCTATGGGTGGCTTTTTTCCTATTTGAGATCAAAATTTGTCTCTATTAATCTGAGAACCTCTTCTACCTTTTCTCCAAGAATTATAGTCCTCAGGTTTGGTGCCATTGGTTGCAGTAACATGGCAACTACTGTAAATGTTTTATTTTTCTACCACAGCCAGCATCAAAACCTTTAGTGGGAGACAAATAATCCACCAATTGCAACGTGTTCTGCTCAGAAGTTCATTAATTCATTCTTCATGTTCGTTTAAAGGTTACCTTTTAGTTTGTCACATCATAAATTTCTAAACAAACAAAAAATTTTAAATTTTCTTCGGAAAAACTGGGGGTGCAATCAGTGAACATCCGTACAATCTCTATTCATCTCTTTCTTTGGCTGAATATGCAGAGATGTATCAATTTAAAAAAAATTGCCAATTTCCCTTCTTTAATAATATTTTGTGATAATGAATTAAATAAATTAATTGGGAAATGAGCAATCAAAATGGCTGGTTTTATTAAATGTGTTATAGTTTCATTTAAGAAACATTTTGTTATTCTTATGCAATAATAATCATTATCATTCAGAAAAAAATGATGCAAGACTACTAAGTATTCATGCAAAAATAAGTTTTGTTATTTGTATGTAAGACATCCTGAACTGATAGGTGAATCCTGCTTGCTATCTAAATTCTTGGTCAGATCTTTTAGTTCCTCAAATGAAGTCAGTTACAGTCCACTGAAGTGAAGTCTAAAATATACATAGAATACAGCTATCCAGACAATATCAGAAAACCATGTAAAGTTATGAGATTTATTATCATCAAACCAGTAAATACAATTTATGAAATGCATGAGAACTATTAAATATATTCTCACTATCATTGATTTGATAAGTATTTTTGAGGAGATTTTTTCTCATCAATGTTTTCATATGTTTACTTTTCCTCACATGCAACAGCTGTACTGTTTGAATTGGGGAAGAGTTCTATGGATTCTGCTGCTGAAATATATCAGTGTTTGGTTTCATTCTATATTTGAAATAAACTTTAATAATCCATGAAATTAAAGATAAAAATCACAGTAAAAACATTTCATGTCAACATGATTCTTTCTCAGTGTTGACAATTTGTTTTATTTTACTTTAACAAAGAGTCGTCTAACTGAAAAGAAAATTGGAAATAAAAATAAAAATATTCAGCACAAGTGATATCAAAACCCATCACATTCAGTCAGTGATGAAGGTTTACACCTTTCTTTTCTTGTGTGCATTTTTTTAGAAAGAAAGCATAATCAACACAATCAGCAGCATTTTACAAAGCCTCAGGCATTGTCCTAAAGTCTTGCCTTTTTATATTATTTTCTTTCCCTTTTTCCCTCCCCTTCAGTTGCCTAGAGAGGAGATGAATTCTCAGTCTGAATTATGCAGATGCACTCTGCCAACATTTAAGAAAAATTTCTGAAACGATGTTGCATAACAGAAACTCCAATGAGGACTCAACTATTTGGTAGTGAAGAGAAGTTCCTTATCTAGCTATCCCTTTTATTGCTATAATAATTTTAAATTCAAATTTAATGCACATTCAGTTGTCTTATTTTTTAAGGGAGACAAAATAACATTTTAAAGTGTAATCGTACTGACTAAAAGCCTTATTACTAGAGTAAACTGAGATATTGCATTTGAATTTCTTCAGTAGAAATTGGTGAGCTGCACATTTAAAATTTGATACTACTCAAGATATTGACTATTTTTGTCAGCTAATTGTCAGGTAAATTATACTTCATTGTATAAAGCCTTAGACCTGCAGCCAGCGAGAAATTTCAAGGGCAAAACTGGATATTGTCTAAAGTTTAGATGCTATAAGGGAACCCATAGATAATAATTCGTGATGGTTCGTTTTGATCTCAATGGGTTTAAAAGACAACAGGGGACAAATCAGTTCACTCAAAACAGAAATGCACTTTTATTGAATGCCAACAACTCAGTTTTGTGATAGAGGGAGAGTTAAAGGAAACAAAAGTAAAGAGAGAGAAAGGGGGAATGAGGAATAGCTGCCAACAGATGAGATGGATGTCCCAGGCAATAGACATGTCTTCTGTGGGGAGATCTCAAAGGCTTCTCCAGAGGGTCACTTTCTTATAGTCCTTACAGTCCTTTTCCAAAGCGAGTGGTGTCTGGCCGAGAGGTGGGAGATTTATGGGCCTTTGTGAGGTGCTCGAGGCAGAACATGCAGTGGTGCTCCGAGAAGCAGCTGTAGGTGCAGCACCTGTTCAAAGGCAGGGTACCATAGCAGCACGGCAAGCACAGCACACCAGCAGTCACTTGGCCAGCATCCACCCCCACCAGGCCAGAACTCCTGTCCAGAAGAAGGCAGGGGATCCTTGGGATAGCCTCTATCCTCACTACGGTCATGAGGCATATGAGGGAAACTCCGGACTGACTCTTACAATAATAATCTACATATTTGGGCTGAGTAGAACTTGCATTTATCTATTTTCAGCCCAAATCCATCATCATTTCCACATCACTAAGAACTGAGAAAGCTGCTATTTGCTATTATATGAGTGAAAACATAGACATATTTAGCCTCCAAATACTATTTCCTCCTGTATTTTTCAGGTGTTTTTCTTCTGTCTGTTTTTTTTGTGCATTTTGTTTGTATGTTTGTTTATTTGTGTGTTTTTTTCTGTTTTGGCCTCCATCTGCTGTTCCAGAGGATGTGGTGTTACATGCACAGTCCTGTGCAGATCTATCAGACACTCTAAAAGTGTTGGTGGTGCAAGGACCTTTGCTCTTGTTTAGGCAAGTAATTCAAGGCCTTGGTTTCTGAATCTGAAAATTAACTCAGTTTTCCTGAGAGAATCAGAGAGAATCCTGGAGATCATACTCGGTTTTCAGGTTTCTGGCCTCAAATACATGGTCCTGAATTAAATTTAAATTCTCAATCAAGATATCCCAAAATTTGTTTGAAGTACTAAATGTCTTAAAAATGCCTTTGACTTAAACACTTCTCTTCATCAAATGACTTAGGAGTCAGCCTTCTAGGGATGTACCCACCTAGGATACATTCATTCTTACTCTTTTTGTTGAAAAAAGGTATTTGAAAAGGCAGGATTACTTCTGTTCCATCTCCATAATTGTTGCAGTTGCCCTTTTCTGTGTCCTTTCTAACTCTGCTCTGTCTTCTTTGAAATGTAGAGAAAACACAGCTGAGCAGTAGCCAAGATGTACACACTCCAAGATATTCTACAGGAGAAGATCATCTTCAGTGGCATCATGTGTCATGTAAAGGACAATGAGAGGATCAGACACAGCCAGAATGGGTTTATGAAAGGCAGGTCCTGCTTGATCAGCCTGATCTCCTTCTGTGACAGGGTAACACATTTCGTGGATCAGGGAAGGGTAGTGAATATTATCTCTCTAGACTTCAGTAAAGTCCTTGACACCTTCTCCTGGAGAAACTGGCTGCTCACTGTTTGGGCAAGTGATTGTCCACTGCACAAAAGCTACCTGCATGGTCTGTCAAAGGAGTGGTGGTGAATGGAATTAAATCCATTTGGTGCCCAGTCACAAGTGGTGTTCCCCAGGGCTCAGTAGTAGGGCTGTTAAATATCAGTTATTTGGATGAAGCAATTGAGTGTACCCTCAGTAAATTCACAGACGACAACAAGCTGGGCAGGAGTGTTGATCTGTGGGAGGTCAGGAAGTCTCTACACAGGGCCCTGGACTGTTGTATTGATAGGCTGAGGTCAGTGGGGCAAGGCTGAATAAGGACAAGTGCCGGGTCCTGCCCTTGAGTCACAACAACCTCAGGCAACACTACAGGCTGGGAACTGGAAACCTGAGCAGTGGAAAAGGACCTGGGGGTGCTGGTCAAGAGCAGCTGAACATGAGCCACCTGTGCTCAAGGTGGCCAAGAAGGCCAGTGGCATCCTGGCCTGGATCAGAAAAAGAGTAGACAGCAGGACTAGGGGAGCAATTTCCCCTCAGCCCTGTGATTGTTCTCAGTACTGATGAAGCTGCACCTTGAGCACTGTTTTCAGTTTTGGAGGTATTTAAAAGACATATAGATGTGATGCTTAAGGACATGGATTAGTGGAGGTCTTGGCAGTCCTGGATTAATGATTTGAGTCTGTGATTTTAGAAGTTTTTTTGAAAGAAAATGATTCTATTATTTTCTAAGATAACATCTACATTGTTTTCCATCCCTTTGTGATGGTGCACAATAATTTTTTTTTAAATTCTTTGACTGTATAATGAGGTGATGTTTCTAGAAAACAGTGACTTTGACTTCAACACTTCTACTCTAGGTTGTGACATCCAATTCAGAGTTCAGCAGATGTGGTTTAGAAATCTTTTCACATGACATATCATCCTATATTTATTTACATTTAAACTCAAGGATTTCCTGTCACCTGAAAATGTGAAGGTTTCACTGCAGACTTCAAGTCATTGATGAAAATGTTGAATGAAACTAATCCTCACACTGATTTATGGAGAATCTATTAGTGATCCTTTTCCACCCAGAAGGTGAACTTGCTTTGCTGTCTTTAAACTCGTTTCAAGCCAAAAAACAGCTTTTCCTGTTACAACTTATTTTTGTTACTGAATTCTATTCAGAGAACTTTTCGAATTCCAAATATTTTGTCACCATCCTCTCTCTCTTATCTGTTTGCTCTTCCAAACCTTCTCAAATAACAGTAAGGGTTTTGGGGGTGATTTCCTATTCAGATTCTTTCCTATCAGATTATGGTTTTCCATGGTTTCATTATTTCGGTGGTTGAAACTTTTATTACTGACTCTGCCAGATGGGTACTCAGGAAAGAAGCCAGGTTCATATGTCTGCAGTTCCTAGGATTCCCCTCAGAGCCCTGCCCATACCTGTGAGTTACATTGGTGACCTGCCAGTCCTCTGGCACAGCTGCAGTTTGTGATGATGTCTTACACATTTTGGCTTCTGCTTCTACAACTTCACACTTGGGTTCCTTCAAAACTCAGTGGTGAATGTCAGGCAGTCCTGGTTACACATTAACAAGTATCAGACATAGAAATCCCCTGATACCTAGCTGTCTGCCTGGGTTTTATTTCAAATATTCCTCTGTTAACTTTTAGTTTTCCATGCCAGCAGCCTTGTTCCACTTTGATTAAGGGGAAGGTTTTTCCTCCTGTGTAGGTTATTTTGTTTCCCTTCCTAGCATTCTAAATCCCTCATCTCTCTAGCACAATCACATCCATCCACTGAGACATTTGATTCCTCCTCTCTGCCTCCTGGGCCTCACATGTGGGATGAGAATTATTTCATGGAACCCTATGGCGGAGCTCAAGGTTGTTGATCTCCTGGGTTGGAGTCCAGGTTTAGCCTCTAGAATGTTTTTGCTATGCCCCCCTATATTATTAACAATAAGGACCACAGAGCATGATCCCCAGCTGCTTTTCTGAATATCTTTTGAAGTTCACTGCATTTGCACTCAGCAGGTGAATTACCATCCAGTTTTCTGAGACATTACACACCCTATATCTGTCTATATCTAATAGTCAAATCTCCCACTACCATCACCCACTTGAAAGTACTCTTCTGATATGAGATTATCCCCCGTGTAATAAAAAACACACCAGTCCTAAGAGCAGAGACAGGAATAATTATGCTTTAATCAGTCAGAGTAAACTTAGGGAATTTCTCCCAATTAGTTTTCTGATCAGTGAAACTTTTATGCAAAATTCCATGACAATGAACTTTTAAGAAAAAAATTAACTCCATTCCAGCCAGACCCAGTACAGATATAACTACATACATATGTATGTATATCCAGAAGTGTGTACTTTAAAAAATGTTCAATTTTATGTAATAGAACAAATATTGTGATATATGTAGGAACTCATACAATTTGGGGTATTTTTTGACTGGAATACAGAATATTTCTATATATAAAGATATATAAAGAATATTTTATGCTTTTAAGCAGTTACATGCTTGTAAGAATACTTATTAGAAACAAAAATTTCACAATAATGTGTCTCTGCAAGAGTAAACACTTACCTCAATGACTTAAATTTCTCTTCCTTCTATATCCAGAGCCATAAAAGTTGAGTTCATCAAGTCGAGAATATATAACACATTGCAATGGATGACAGTAAATTAAATGGTTCAAGACTGCTCTCTTACTAAAATATATGCACATTACATTTTTATAAATTGTTCATATATTTCACAGTGAGAGCTATTCATAAGTAACTCTTTAGCAAAATAAAAGCTAGATTCATCAAATGTGTTCCCGTCTCTGTGAACAATCCCCTGAGTTTTGGAAAGATGAAACCACCATTTCTTTGTACCAGATTTCTCTGTCTTGGGTTACCTAAATCTAAAGGATAGTAGAAATAACGAGCATGACTTCCTTTTAAAGTTGCTTAATATAAAATAGCAGCGTCTAGGTCTCAGTGCTTTTTCTGTGCAATTTACAGATCCTAATGAATTCTCATCTAGTACAAATGTGATTAGAAATGCACTAGGTAAAGGAGATTGATCTCTGCAATAGTTAATGAAACTGAGCTGAAGAATAGGAAAAAAAAATGCTGCAGATCCAGTTTTTACTGCCCAGAGTTTTGTTCACCCTTGGAAGTCCGTCTCATTTACCATGTGAATGATTGATGTAGTATCATGAACAACCTTTATCTGGGAAGAAAGGTTATGAAGATCAGGATGCAATGAGAATTTGGGATGTTTCCACAACTCTTCAGCATGCTCTTATTACTAAATTGTAATTCAAGAAACTACCTTTTATGAATGTTAACATAGCAGTTGTATTTTCAAAATTCTTACCTTTGGTTTTATTGCCAAGGAGAGTTATATCTAGTCAAGACTGGCTAACGACCCAACTAAAGGCAGCATTAAAAATCAAATTTCAATAGATATAAAAAGTAACCACAATTTTAAAAAATCAAAAAGCTAAATGATATATAGCAATATTATTATTAATCTCTGATAAAGCAAACCTCTTGTACATGTTCCAAAATCAGAGGAAGAAAACAAGCAAACATGAAAAAGTGGTGTACTAGAGGGGAAAAATAATGTCTCACAACAATTTATTTGGCAATCGATAGAGAGTGTAGACCTTACCCTGTTTTAACAACTAATGAAATATTAGTTTAAAGTGCCCAGAGACATAGACATTTCAAATGCTACCACAGTTGCCAAGAAGCAGAGGTTTCAAGGTTGTTCCTTGAAATAGAGAGGTGGTTTTAAGGCAGTTTTTCATTTAAGGGGTTCATTGATCACCCTAACTCATGAAAATTTAGAAATATCAGGTGTTTGTGAGATAAGTTGCTTCCTTACGTCAATTTCTAATTATATGTTATAGATAACTTACATTAAAGAAAAACACAATTAAGAGTAAAAACAAATGATTGGTGTGGATCCTGTTCTATTTATAATTCTGAATACTGTACCAGTTGCATATAGGACTGGAAAAAAGGTTTCTTTTAACTGATCTAAAACTGATCACTCATATTTTTTTCTTTTTAAGTCTAGATTTCATTATACTTCCTCTGTCTATTCATTTGGTTAATTATTTCAGTCATAGATTTTTTTTTTTTTGGTGTGTGTATTTTGCAAATTCTTGGCAATAGAGAAGAGCAATCAAGTTTGGGTTAATTATATTAATTTCCCTTATTAAAGTAGCAAGATTGCTGTAAAGCCACCTTTTCGTGTTATTGTGAATCTGACCTGATGCACTGATCTTTGTAACTTCCTGAAGACTGTCCCCACTGAGACTGACAGATCCTTCTGGGACTCCATAACACTGTGAACATATGGACCACAAACATCCAGAAATAGTCTGGCTTTCAGAAGAATTAATGTGTATAGGCCAAACCAAACCCACAGATTGCAGAATAAATTATTTGTCTCTTGTCTTCAAGCTGTTGCTCACCAGAGTTTAGGGGAGAAAGGCTGATGTTATGTGCTTACACACCTCTGATGCATTCGGTGGGGCTGTCTCTGACTACACTGTATACATTTTTCACTGTGTGTTTATTTGGTTTTGACTGAAAGACTTTTGAAAGAGCCTTTGCATCCCCTGCATTCCCTGACACCCAAGGACATATCTGGGAATCAGATGAAAGCCTGGTCTATCCATCTGGAGGTGTTGCTCCTCTCTACTGGCCCTCATCCAGTAACATTGTATTTCCTGGCAGTTTAACTCCAAAAACTATGCTACCACAAGTATTTATTGTGTATTTATTGTGTAGGACTGTGGGTGCTGAAAAAATAGTTCGGTTTGAATCTTTTTTATTACTTTAAAATTTGGGGTCCAGATGTGAACAACGTATATTCTCTATTAAAAATGTAACTTTTCCTTTTTCCATGCTAGCTATGCAGTGACAAGAATCAAATGAAATAATGTCAGCATATATCCCTCACTCTTAATAGATTCTTTCCATCTCAATTGTGTATTTATATGAAAGAAATTATATCTTCCTAAATCAGGAGGACTATTTCACATGTTATATAGGGCAGGAAAGGAATATTTTTTTTTCTTTTTTTTTTTTTTTTTCTTTTTTTAATAATTCAAATGTACTCTTAAATATGTCTCATCCAGTTGGTAATTTGGTCCCATCACTTTGATCCACACTATCTTTTTCATTATAGGTACATTAATTACATTTTTTCCTCTATCTTGTTTTCAAGCAAACAGACAAAAGACCCTCTTGAAAATATTGTTGTTGGCAAAGTTTTGCCTAAACAAAAAAGACACTTTCTAATCAGAAAACCTTCATTTTTCTGTGAAAATTTTCTTATCACAGCAGGTTTTTTTGTGTTGTCAAAAGGAGGAAAGAAGGAGTTATGGATGCTTTAAAGTTTTCTTATGTTACAACATTATCTATTTAGATCAGGCTATCTAGATCAAAATAAATTTTGATTTTTGTGTGTTTTACAATTATGTCACCATAGTAACTGGCATAAACAGTGTTTAGATTTCAGTGGGCTGAAGTACTTTCTATATTTGCAAAAATAATGATAATGCTACAATGAATGACATCAGTGAAATGTTTACACCGATGCATACAGAAGTAGGTTGTGGAGAAGGTTTTGCAATAAAAGACCAACAATAGTCAGAGTGCTATTCTGAATGTTCTGAAAATCCAGACATTTGTATCCATAAGCATTTATTCAATTTAAAAGTTAGTCAAATGCATCACACAAACAAATCAAATTATGGTTGCTCCCCAGAAGAAGTTTATAAAGCAGAGCCTAAATTTGTTTCATTTAAATTTATGCTTTTGATTTAGGGTCTGTGGGGCTGTTGTCTTGTCCTATAATCAGTGGGGACCTCAGGTCTTATTTCTTCCCTGGAGAGTCTTTGTAGCCTAAGGGAGGTTATTCATAAATCTAATACTTCAGATCCCTAAAGCTTGGTGGGATGAATCTGGACCTTGGATTTGGCAGTTGGGATTGTCGGTATTATACGACAATGCTGTGCAGGATTAGGCTCTCAGCTTTACCCTATGTGAAGTCAGTGGAGCTCCATATGGTTATAACAGTTTGCCCACAGGCAAACTATTTAGAACTGGGGCCTGAATGTTATTCTATCTCAAAACAGTGGGGCTCTGTGTTGGTTCATTAGCTCACAACGTGCTGCCAATTTGAGGATAGGGGTTCTAATTTGAACTTACTTACAAGGTAAATTGCTTCTGGAAATACTGTTCTTTCTTTTTTTTTTTTTTTTTTTTTTTAACTGGTTGGAGGGCTTTAGGGTGAATTATGATAAAGGACATAGGAGATCTAAAGACAAGACTGATGAAAAAGGATAGCCAGAGAGTAGAGAAGTCAGTGTCTGTATCCATATATAGATATAGCGATGATTTTTCCTTATCTGTCTGTTCATTTGTGTTATGCAAGAGGTGGAGCAAAAATATTAGTAGAACAGCTACAAATAATACAAGCACATGGGTCAGTACAAGCTAAATCAACTGCTTTTCCTTGTACTATGTCAGCAACCAACTCTCTATTTGTTGTGATTCAAGAAGTTCAGGATCTCACATTTATGTAGTCTACCAGCATCAGGCCTATTCAAATCACTCATTAAAGTAATTTCCATCAAGCTGTTTCTGTGTACTTAGCAATGTATCATCAATCAAGTGCTGTCAGTCTGAGTCAGCTTCAGCTCCTGTGCTGAATCATGCTACAGACACTAGATGGACTGAAGACGGCCACAAGCATACATTAGGAATGTCAAAGAAGAAAGTTGTAGAAGGAAAGTATTTCTACTCTGGCATTGAAAGGGAGCTGAGTGGATTTGATAATCTCGTAACAACCTGTTGTGTGAAGCAGAAGCCTGTTTGGGATTCTGATTAAAGCAGAAACTGTACCAAATGTAATAAGGTAAAAATGCAAATGTTGTTCTATTTTCCTTTGTTATCCCTAAGCAACCAGGGATGCAACAGTTTTGGAGCCAAAAGGAGCGTGAATAAGGGACCATTTCTTTACCACACTTAGGAGGAAAACTGTGTTGAAACATATTTGATTTCCCCTTCTTTTTCAGTATCATTTTCAGTATCATTTTCATTGAATTAAAGAAAAAAAAATAAATATGAAGATGTAGTCCCACCAGGTTGCTACAGAGCTCAAGCATGACTGAGAAAACACTGCAATTACAGAGTTAAATTGCAGGTTTATATTTACTTATGCTTGTTTGGTTTCCTATCACAGGGCTCCTATTTTTTATTTCAGTGGTTGCAAGAAAGATTAAGAGCTTTTCACTTCCTTCCTCCCCAGGCCATAGATAACCTAATGGACAACACTGAGACTGGATATCCTCATGATGATAAGAATATTGACATTTGGCATTTACATTGTTTGTAGGAGCTTCATATCCTGTCTGGATATAAGAAAGGCAAGTTTCACAAAAAAAAATTCATATTTGGATTTGTTGTATTCCAGAAAAGGACTGTGCCTAACTTCTCTGAATATGATTATCCAAAAGAAAATACATTTTAACTGTCTCCTGATGACAAATGTAAACCAAATGTTATTAAAGTTATTTTATTTATTAATTAAGAATTATAATACATAAATTTGAAAATAAAAGAATGTAAAATGCTAATGTTATTTAGTTATTTCAACAATGATCAACAGGATCCTAACACATCGCAACATTGACATAAAGTATTAAGAATTTGTAGAGGGGGACTAAAAGATATACAAAATTCTTGTTTTGTTCATTCCCTCATCTGTCCCAGTTTTAGTTGCACACACCTTTTCAGTCACACCTCGATTGCCTCTTGTGCTCATGCTCTCTTCTGGCTTTGTGATCTTCTAAACAGATTAGAGTTGCCTGTGATGAGCTCTAATCAATATCAAGCACATGTACTCTTCAAAGAATTGTGTATCAGGCTGGGAATACAAAGGACCCAAACCCAAAAATAAAAAGTGGAAAAGTCAATCCAATCGTTTTTGTACTTTGTATATGTTTCTGGATAAATCATGATAAAGGAGCAAAGGGTCTCTTTTCACCACTTTCTCACCATCACGACAGTGCCTAGGAGAAAATTCAAGTATCTGTCCCCATATTTAGGTACCATATTCATGAATTTTTGAGATAGTTAGCAAGTTAGGCATCTTTCCCTTGAAAATCACGAATAGGGGCCAAATTAATTAAGTGTTCTGAGACAAGAAGCCAAGGACGGCAAATTCTGCTGAATTTAATTAGATTAATTGGATTTGGAGCACTGGCAAATCTGCTAACATCATTCTTTCCTATCTACCTAGTCAAATATAGAACACTTGAGAACCCTGCTACAAACAAGTCCAGTGACTGAAGTTGCACAGATAGTACAGATTTTTAAGAAATTCACTCAGCATGTGTACAATTCTATATGGATTTCCAGATGCTCATGTTAGATTCCTCTGTATTGGAATTGAGCTGTGTGTGGTGTTTGGCAGTGTTTGACCGCAGATTAGAGGAGTCTGAAGGGAGATCTCACCACGTCTTTAACACCCTCATGATGGGAAGTGGAGGGGCAGGTACCCATCTCTTCACTCTTGTGATTAGTGATAGGAGTCAAGGAAACAGAATGAAGTTGAGTCAGGAGAGATTGAGGTTGGCTATCAAGAGAAGGTTTTTCACCCAAAGGGTGGTTGAGCACTGAAACAAGCTCCCCAGGGAAGTAACCACAGCACCAAGCCTGTCTGGGTCAAAAAGTATTTGTGCAATTCTCTCAGGCAGAGGGTGTGACCCTCGGGGTATCCTGTGCAGGACCAGGGGTTGGGCTCAGTGATCCTGATGCATCCCTCCCAATTTAGCATATTCTGTAATTCTGTGATTTTATAAACTTAGTAGATTAGTTTGGTATTTTATTGGTGCCAATACATAGGTTTCATTTTATAACCACCACAGTTCTTTCTAAGATGATCACTTAATTTCTTTTTCAAATATGAAGCTGAAATTCTAATTATTATTTAGAGCTCTTTTCTTAAGACTTTTGAAATTTGAAGTATTTATAATTTATATAGTCAATGTTTTTCCACTCAATAACAAAGCAGCAGTTTTTAATGTCCATAGTTAACAGCTTTGCAGTAATTTCTGATAGCAGTGATTCTGTATACACAGAGTGGCCAATTAACAAGACACTTGAAATACTTGCTAAGTGAAGATATTTTGCAGTAGCTATTGCAGGTTAACATACACACATGAAATATGCTACTGATTATGGAGATTATGGAGCAGCTGAGATATAAAGAAGTGCATGGAATTAATCAGGGTGGGAGATCCTGTTGGAATTTGGATACAGGAACTGTGTTACACTGCTGCCCTTTCCTGTCAAGTGACATAGAACTCTGATAGGCTATGAAGTAGCAAAAATTGATATACAACTGAGGTTTAAAAACTTTATTTCTCAAAGTAGGTTAATTAGTATTCTATGTATTTGCTTTCAGCTTGTCCCTGTAACTCCCCTTTTAGTGCAGGAGAGCTAGACTCCTTTCTGCCCCTGCATAATCCATTTATGTTGTGAAACTCCACATGAAAACTAAACTGTGTCAATGAGGATTGAGAATTAAAAAAAAAAAAATTAATACAAACGTAGAACTTCTATTCTAGAGTTGCATTTTTGCAGATCAAGAAGAACTTCACTGAATCCAGTGGTTCCTAGTTCCCTTTCCACTGACATCAAATTTCTCAGTCAGATCATAATCATGGCCTTAATCTGAGAGACTGTAAATTTAACTAAAATGTGCCCCTGTGACTATCTAATGTGCTTGGTCTTTCTCTTTGCTTTTAAAGTGACATCCTGCAATCCATCTCTCTTCCAGTAATATACTGTCTCTTGTCTAGTTTTGCAGTCCTCTCAAGAAAGCTGTTAGTGGAATGGAATTAGAAAAAGTGGAGGAAAACAAAGATTGTTCAACTACATCCTTCTCAACTAACCAATGGTACTTAACCTGTTACTACCATATGGGTTTAATTTTTATAAGTCTACTTTATATGTTGAAAGACTGCAAAACAGTCTCCCTGGACACTTCTTCAGACTGAACAACCCCAGCTTTCTCAGTCTGTCTTCATAGGAGAGGTGCTCCAGACCTGGACCTCCTCTGGACATATTATAAGGGCTTCATGTCTTTCTAGTGCTGGGAGTCCCAGAGCTGAACACAGCCCTCCAAGTGGGGTATCACCAGAGCAGAGGGACAGAATCACCTCTCTCAACCTGCTGGTCATCCCTCTTTTGATGCAGTACAAGATATGGTTGGCTTTCTGGGCTACAAGCACACACGATCAGCTTAGAACTATTTAGGCACCAATATTCCCCAGTCCTTCTCGGGACTTGCTCCCATCGATATGATTCCCAGTTTGCATCAATATTGCTGATTTCTTGACCTAGGTGTGGGATTTAGTACTTGGCTTTATCAAACTTCATTAATTTCACGTGCACTCAATCCTCAAGGTTGTCAAGGTCTGATCTGGATGTCATCCCTTCCCTTCCATGGATCAGCTGCACTCAGTTTGGCTTTATCCTCAAACTTGCTGAGGGTGTGCTCAATCCCATCTATCTCATTAATGAAGACACTAAATAGTACTGGTCCCAGAAAAGACCCTTGAGGGACACCACTCATTACTGGTTTCCATTTGGATCTTGAGCCATTGCCTGATACATCCTGATGTATCCTTAGGTGCGATAGATAGATAGATAGATAGATAGATAGATAGATAGATAGATAGATAGATAGATAGGTACAGATGTACAGATAAAGTCCTTTTCTGCTGCTCTTCTCACTTTCTTCTGGCATTGTTCAACAATTCCCTTTATTTCAGTCAAGGAAGGTTGAATTAACTTGTAATGGTCTCAAACACAGAGAAGATTTGTTACTACTTCAGGGAGATTTAAAGACACAGAAGAAATGTCACAGAATTGCAAAGTATGACTGTTATTTGTGCAGTCATCCAGTCCACAGTTTAGAAACACCTGTGAACATTTGAATAGTTTAGTCAATGATTTCCAATTATATCCATGGATAAGTGAGTCTGCTTTGCCAGAATAACTAGTCATTTCAGCATATTTTTTAGTGTTAAACTGAAATGCATTATTGCTCTGTCACTGTTCTCATATTCCTTTGTACAAATCTAGATGAAACCATCTTTTGCTTAACCTTGAGAACTGCTACAAAATTGCTTTCAAGGAAATGTTTTTACCCTTCTTGTTTGTGCCCTTCGATAAAGGTGTCAGACTGTTAGAGAATATTTCTTTGATGAGTATTGTGCATTAGCTGTCTACTCACAGCAAGATCTTAATTATACCTAATTTTACAGTGGTTTATTTAAAATTAGAGATGTGGATTATGTGTTAAACTAAAAGTTATCCCCCACTTTTCATCCAGCCACAAACCAACCAGCCCAAATATAATGCACACTGTACAACTAGCTGAACAACAGTGGTCTTAATAGAAGAGGGTGATGTCTTGTGGCCAAAATACTAAAATGAAGTTTAAGCTTCCTGCTAGTCTATTTGAATTCAAATTTCTCTTTGCTTTTGAATATCTAACATAAAACTGTTTTTTCTGTTCCACCGTACAATAGAGTGTTGAATTATATTTGTTATCACTGTTAATGAATCTGAAGCAATTTTAGAACTCATAAAATCTCTGGAAACACTCTTTTGTTTAGAGGCACTCAGACATTTCTGAAAGAGTTGTAGCTGTTAATTATATAGCCCAAAAGAAATTACCATGTTTCTGTACCAGGTGAGAACATATCCGGTACAGATAGTTTTAGAGAACCAGTCAATGGAAGTTAATATTCAAATGAATCAGCTCAACCAAATTAAAAGAAAGAACAAGTTTTATGAAACTAAGAAAAGCTGTCTGAGAGACAGAGAAATTTCTATCAAATGTGTACAGGAGTCATCTGAGTAAGGGGCCAAATAAAAATGATTCCACTAGTAAATTCCAACTGGAGTTTGGTTTGGTTTTTGGTTTGTTTTTTTTGTTTGTTTGTTTGGTTTTGTTTGTTTGTTTTGTTTTTTGGTGTTTTGGTTTTTTTTTTGTTTTTTTTTTTTTGTGCCTGGTAATTTTATGAGGATAAAACCAATGTTTTCCCTCTTTAAATTTTGTGTCAAGATTCAAGACTTGACCTCTTAGGTTGATGGTGATCACTCTGAAGAAAGAGCAAATAAAAGAAAATCAGGTAATGATGGAATTAGTCTTATTATCTAGAAATTCATTTCCAAACTGTTACAGGCCAGAAAACGTTTTAAAACCTGATATTGGTATTTATGCAGTTTGCAGTTCACAAAGAAATTCTCTTGATATCTTTATGTTAAAATGAGTATTGAAGTTTGAAGTGGTTCTATCTTCTTAAACCTTAGAAATATTTTCTGTGTCAAAATTTATACAAACTGCCCAAATCTACACAGATATAAATATGTATATATGTATATATATACAAATCCCCCCAACAAATTAAGAAAACCTCTCAGAATGCATAATTTTTGTTTGCAGTTCTCAGCTCTTTCTAAAGATATTTTGTCAAAACAAAATTATTTTGCTGTATATAATTGGAAGTATACTGGGCTACACCCAGACTTTGTCCTGAACCAATCTGCAATTTCATTCTGCTTTGAAAAACATTTGAACTCCCTCCTACATTGATGATACAGGTCAAAACTCAACTGCTATCACATAAACCATAAACAAACATCTCTCTTAAACAACTTCATCATGAAAAAAGCATCACTGAGGTTTTCATCAAACTGAGAAGGCTTCTTGATTTCACAAGAAGAAATTACTTTTCTGATTACTGTCTACAATGGAACTTATGTCATTGTATCTGTGACCCAGGTCAGGATTATTCTTAATAATCATAATTAATTTCTGCAGACCAGCTTGTCTACAGCAACAACAGCTGTTCCTTTAACTAGCTATCTACATTTTGGCAAGAAACTGCAACAGAACCGAAAAATTTTTTGCCTTACATTTTACTTGAAAACTAGAAGCAAAGTCAGTCTTAATGAGCTGCTTTTGTGTAATTTTATTCTGTACACAGATCTTTCACTTAGATTTATGGTTTCCTCTTTTCTCATTGAAAATTTTTCAATCTTTCTGTAATGACTTGGGCCAAATAATCCTTCCAAAGCCAAGAGAGATTTCTCTATATCTCAAATGAAAAAACCCTCAAATTATTAAAGACAAGTAGAGATTATATGACAAATGTTTTGTTGTTGGTTGTGGGAAACTTGAGGGTTTTTTTTTTATTTAGAAGATTTTTAAAATAAGAGTAGTTGCTTCATGTTTGATCAAGTCTTACAAAATTAGTTCACTAATTAATAAGTAAACAAAATCTAATTGGAGCTGAGTTTGGAATTCTTAAAGCAGGCTTAGATAAATGCAGATAACACATTTCCAAGTTGCCAGTATGATGTCATTTAATATCTCATACAGAGTAATAAAAATTTTTAAGAGCATCATCATAAGTGAATATATATGCATTTATATGAAATACACCATACTGTTTCTATCCTAAGATGTGGACACAGTGACTAAGGTGGATACAGTCCAGAGGCCTAGCATGACAACCTCAGATATAGTAAATTACATGAGATGAATACTACGTCCTGAATACTATGTCCTGAATGCTAAGAACATTATTCATTAGAAAATTATGTTAAATTGAATATCATTGAATATGAAATGGACAAGGAAAGGGACTGATTTCCATTCTGCCTTCTGTCCAATTTTATATAAAGATAGCCCAATTGCATTTTGTTACCCCAAAGCAGATTTGCTAAATAAAGTTGTGTTATATACTTGCTTCCAGTGTGTGGGTGAAATGAGCTGTGGACATCTCAAAATCTGATGTCCAATTCTCATCTAATAATCCTAGGCTTTGTTAAGCGTTAATAAACATGAACAAATCCCTTCAAAGGATGTCTCATCTGAAGTATTTCAATGATTATAAATGAAATGAAGAGTGACTATCTTCTAGAAGCCTGATTTAGGAAAAATAAGCCCCAAGACAGTAATTTTAATAGCATAAGAAATGCATTATCAGATATTACTGAGCTGCATTATAACTCTCTCTTCTGAAGAATGGAGTTTTTTCTAGCTTAAATAAGTTTTCTGGCTATTGCTGGAAATCACAGTGAGTGTCCTTTACATTATTATCCAATCTCACTGAAGCTCGATTTCTATTTGTTACAGACTATAGCTGGAGCACTACTCTGATCACTGTTCTTCAATACAAGGAGTACAAAGAGTCAAGTTCTTTCTTGGGCTTTGGGTAGTGTGACTATTCACAGAATTTTGTAGACAAAATAATGCCTACTAAAATAATTAGATATGTAGTTAGACCAATTGATTGGTCTAACTTAAAAGACTGAGTTAAAAGGTTCAATAATAATAATAATAATAATAATAATAATAATAATGATGTTAACGTGATAATTTGTATGTCTAGATAATTTTTCCTACATTTCTACTTATCTTGCCTGTAATTCCTTTGTCTGAGTGCCTCAGATTTTTATTTCACCTTTGAACATATTCCCATAGTTCTTCTCTACTTTTCCTTCTGTGGCTTTAATACCGGTAGATTATTACTGTTGGATTATTTCTCTTTCATACCTAATGTATTTTTCATGAAACATCTCCCTGAATTGGTTAGATGAACAGTCAAAACCCAAGAAAACAACTGTCTAACAAAAAGCTTTGCTTTGTATATCTACAATTTATGGAAAAACAGGCAGTAATTCCTAAGATACTTAGTCTACTCACCAAACATCCTGGGAATGCTGAGAGCTTGGAGACAGTGTACTGCAGTGCTCATTGGTAGTTTTAGTACTTTCAAGTATAAAGTACACATAGTTCACATATCCAAATTTTTGTCCATTTTTTTTTCTTCTCAAGTTTTGTCAGTTTTACAGTTCTTTATTTATGACTTCATTGTCTCTACCTGTTGTTTTCAAGCTGCTGCCCCTGGGTAAGATTTTATTTTTATATCTAAGGACATTTTTCTCAGGTTTCCTCATCTTCCTCCATAATATATATGGAGTTTCAAATAAAAGAATGCCTAGTTTTCTTTTTTTTTCTTTTTTTATTTAGCAAGGTTCAATTGTAAATTATTTATATTAATGGTTGCTCCTACCAGCTAAAGGCTAACTAGCCTGCAGCATCCCTGATATATTTGCTCATATATATAATTAATTTATGAAACAGACAAAACCCTAACTCTTTTTCTCTTTCTTGTCATACTGGTAAATTCTATATGCTAAAAGTATTGCTTCAGATTTCCTTTGCTTACTAAGATATGCTATGAAGTGGTCAATACAAACATTTCTCCCTGGAAATAAATCTATCTTGTTGATTTCTATAGGTCACAATTTCAAATTTTTATTTTAAGCTGATTGGAGATTTATATGCATTCCATTAAAAATACTAAAAAGATTGTATCTTCTCCATAAACAATTTTTAACGTCTCTCATAGTGAAAGAGATGTTTATCTTTTGCTTCTTAAAACCTTATTAAAGCTTTCACATGCATATGTTGTTGGCATTGATCACACTACTGCAATGTCTAATGCTGACAGATCAGACGATATTTTTGCAGCAATCACAGAAGCATGTGTATGAGTGCTAACTATCTTTGTCCTCAGTTTATTTACGAGGAACGTGCACAATTTCCAGTGCTGAAGTCATGTCCTAGTCTTAGGCTTTTGATGTGTAAATAATTTTTTCTTCTTACCGAAATAATTTCCATACCTTTATGTCCTTGTTACTACAAAGATTTATCAATTCAGCTGCCTTTAGAGACAAAATCTGGTCTGGCTTTATTTTCTTCTATGAGTATTAATGTGATGCATTTAAATCTCTTGAACATAGCCCTGTTTCCTAGTAAATATAAGATCACCTTTGCTAGTAATGGGCTACAGATTTTTTGTTAAGCTGCAACACAGATCTCAGATCATGTGCTGTCTGGCTTTATCCAGATTTGTCTTGTCTGCATTAGGCCTTTAACTTAGCTTGGTTAGCTGTAACAAGAATTTCTTAATTAGTAGGTGGCTATTTCCTAGTTTGCTTTACTTTTAGTATGCCTTATGTACATGTGTGGTGTGACAAGCATTGCTAAAAATGGTGAATATAAAACTACAAAGTTTTCATGCTGTGTAAGAGCAAATTATTTCTGAATTCTCAGTGAGATGCAATGTAAAGGAAGACTAAATGGGGGATAGCAGCAGACTCCCTGAATATGTTGCTTCAAGGTGTTGGTCCAGGATAATCCTAGAAACTCCAGGGCTATCAGCAACTCAACAACAGTCAGTTAATGGTAGCAATGAAAAATTAAAAGTCTTTTTTGGGGAAAAAATAAGGACAAAAAGCAAGTGTCTTACAGGTACAACGCACCATATGTACTTTGTGGAATTTCAGTTCAGTGCAAAAAGATCAAGGAGTAAAGCACAGCAGAAAATATAATAATGGATTCAACAAAATTTTGGAGAAAGAAGGAACTATCAACATGAGACACCCAGTCACTGCCATTGTATTCCTTTCATCGTTTGGCATCCCATCCACTTCTCAATGCCACTTCAGAAAAAGAAGGGAGACCACAGGAGATACTGGTACTAAAGTCTAAACCTTATGTTCCGAATTTGTTTTGCAGTTAGCAATTTTAACACCAAAATATTATTATTTGTCATATCCTACATATGAAAATACATAATATCAAAAGAATATTAGCAAAAACTGGAAATAGAAGTGGAGGCCTACTGTATATGAAATAGAAACCACTAGCAGAGATTGCTGCTGTCCAGAAGTGTCCTATAGACAAACTAAATGTGACTGATTCTTTCCCTGATCTCTTGACTTGCACAGGTGGGAAGACTAAATTACAGCACCTACTTCTGGAGACCATAATTTCACTTTTACCCCATTTATTAGGCTCAGGCACCCAGATGTCAACAGCAGGATCTACAGGGGTGAGATCTGTCCTGCAGGTTGCTGCCAGTTCAAACTAGCACACTGCACAACACATCTGAGCCTTCAGCAAGATGATGGCTTCTTGTAGAAAACATACTCAAGAAAGGGAAAAAAAATGCAAGGTGGAGACAGGTGGAAAGAATAAGAGGGAGTGAGAAACAGAAAACGTGCCAGCACTGGAGCAGAGATTCCCTTGCAGCCACTGAGGACCCTGCAGGTGGATATTTTCTGAAGAAGTTCAGCTCATGTGGAGATGGGAGCAGAAAGGAGGCCTGAGCATAAAGGAGCACTGGAGGGGAAGTGTCGCCTAATTATTACAGCCCCACCCTCTCCTGGACCACTAAGTGAGGGAATTGCAGGTATAGAGAGAGAAAGAGTGAAACTGAGGTTGGGAAAAGGAGGATGAAAAGTGTCGTTTTAATGTTTGTATTTTTGTTCCTCACCATCCAAATCTATTTTACATGGCAATAAACTGAATTTATTTTCTCCAAATTGAGTTTTGTCCCAGACAGTAGCTGATAAGCAATCTTCTTGTCCTTTTCTCATCCTATTTCCACACTCCTCCTGCCCCAATGCTGTTCTGCTGAGACTGCTCTGAGCCTTACACTCCTCTAAAGTTAATCCACCAGACCATGATCTCAAGGGAAACAGCATAAGGCATAAAAACATATATAAAATATAAAAGGGTGAAAACCAGGTCAGACGTCTTTTATTGCTAGCAGGAGAGGTACTAAGGCACTGAATCTTGTATGCAACATCTCCAGTTCTTCAGGCAGGTGCACAAAAGGTGACTGAATGGCTGACATGATGTTTCCTTTAACTTCATGATAAAATGGTTGAGCATCCATTTTCAAATGGAGCAGGCAAGAGCAGTCCTCAAAAAGACAAAAGAGTGACACTGAAACCCAGACTCCTGGATATGTGAATAAGAGACATTAAGTACCCTGTCATATGTTTCCACAAACTAAAGCATAGCCAGATATTCTCATTATTGTTCCTATAGTAGTTGTTGAAATGCTCATAACTTTAATATAGTGAGTTATTCTGTAGAAGGTTTTGTCATGCTATAAGATAGATGTCACCTGATCCAAGCTCCTGTTTTAGCAGATCTCATTATTCTTTCTGAATGCAACCAAGAAATTTTGGCTAGGGTATCTTCTCTTTTACATCTTCAAAGGATTGCATATTCTACAGTGTATGGCTGAAATGGGGCTAACTTTTGACTGTACCAGCCCATATGGTGCTGTGCTTTTGTTTTGTGGCTAAATTACAACAGTATTTTGGTTTTTGTTAAACAGTTTTTGTACAGCATCAAGATTTCAATCTTTCTGCTCTGTGACCTTGCTAAATCCTAATATGTTGGTGAGCTCAAGGAACCAGGAAGTGATATAGTGAGAAGTGATCCAAAAAACCCAAAGGGATATTACATCTTATATGGCCTTTATGCCTAACAATGAAAGCTAAGAGAAATGAGGAAGGAGGGGAAATGTTCATGGTTGTGCCTTTTGTCTTCTCAAGTAACCATTACACATGCTGAGGCCCTGCTTCCCAGGAAGTGGTTGGTCATCTGTCTTCTGATAGGAAGAAGTGAATAAATTTCTCTTTTTGCTTTGCTTTCCCTGCTATGCTCTTATCATTCTGCTCCTCAAATCTCCTCATCATCCTTCTACTTTCTTCCTGTCCTCTGAGAGAGCTAAGTAAGCAAAATGCATGGGTGTTTGGCTGCCCCTTGGGGCCAACCTGCCACACAAGCATACAGCAGATAGACCCATGCATTGTAAAGCCAAACATTTACCAGAAGTACAAGGGCATTTTCTACAGCAAGAACATATAATGTAAATCTTTCCCTACTTCTTGGTAGTACATGAGATAAGGTCCCTAATCAGCTGAACAATTCATCTACAACTCAATATTTTAATTACTCTTGGTTCCTTTAGGAAAGGTCAGATGAATTATCTTGGATGTCAGGATGTGGCTATAATACTTGTTTTCAGAAATTATTATCTTCCCAGATAAAGTGAACCATTGTAATCCATTGTCTAACATTACTTTTTTATAGTTTATGCATCAAACTTCAGGAATGTGAGGCCATCAGCTATAGCCAGAAGCTCAGGTCAGTAGCACTCAAATAATACTTACATTTAAATGGAAGGATAGACAAGCTAAAGTTTCACTTTCTCAAAACATACAAGAATGTAAGAGGGCTGATATATCCTCAAGGGTATAACCTTCAAAATGTTATCTTTATTTCTTAATTAACTACCTTTTCCTTTAGACTTGTGAGTATTTATCCTCACAATCTATGTGATCAGCAGATACCTGCTGGGAGTCCTTCTGGACATCTATCTTTTCCTCTTGTCCCATAGAGGATATAGTAGTGTATTCCAAGGTACAAACAATGGGGGTGTAAACGTATTTGCTTGTCTTGAACAGATTGAACTCTCCTCTAAATATATGGTTGCTTACATAAAATTAATAAAGGTATCCTGGAACATAATTAATGAGAAAAACACCACAACATCTTAGAGTATTATGACTTTTTAAGGTTTATATAATTAACTTCCAAATAGATCTATAAGCATACTGTAACTAAGATGTAATTAAGTTAACATATTTCAAAGACTATGGAGGGTGAAAGGGAAAAAAAGGGAAAAATTCATTTGTAGACTTTAAAAAGTCAAGTGTGTGCAACATCTGGCTAACTGAGACAATGTTGATATTTTATGTATACAGCTTTTGAGGCTTTGAGATTTTTATTCAGAGAAACAAAACATTCACAATTCCAAATGATGTCATGATGACAGGAAGGTATATCACTGTGCAAAAGTCCAGTCTTAAGGATCAGGACTCCTGAGGTCTTTGAGCTGAGTAAACAAATTGTGCTAGAATTGTCGAGATATTGAACTGTCTCTGGCCTGTGCAGTGTAGGAAAGGGAAGATTCTCTTCACACAAGAGGTCAAAATTTTTCAACAGAGTACTTGTTATACTATAGTTGCATTTTTTTTAATAAAAAACAGCCACAGAAACCCCATTTTTGGCTAATATGAAACAATTATATACATATAGCAATTATACAAAGTGACAGAGAAGGCCAATGAAGCTGGTGAAGGAGCTGGAGCACAAATCTTATAAGGAGTGGCTGAGAGAACTGGGTTTGTTAAGTTTGGAAAAGAAGAAGATTAGACAAAGTTCAGATTGATTATTAGAGAAAAAAAAAGTCACTAAAAGAGTGTTTAGGCATTTTAATAAATTGCCTAGAAAGATGATGGAGTCATCACCTCTGGAAGTGTTCAAGAGGCATCTGGATGTGGCACTTGGGGGATATAGTTTAGGAGTGATCATGGTGGTGCTAGTAGTACAGTGGATGATCTTAAAGACCTCTTCCAAGCTGGAAGTTTCTGTGCTTCTATGAAACCTAAAGCAGAAAAAAAAAAAAAAAAAAGAAAAGAAAAAACAAAAACAAAAGCAAAAAACCCCAAGCAAACAAACAAAATCCCCCAAACAAAACAAAGCAAAAAATCCCTCAGTTTTAAATTCATTTTCTGGGAAGATATACAGGCATCTATTGCTTAGATATACAGGCATATATTGCTTTTGTATAATAACAGTAGTGACCTGCAAACTAGACCAGAATCTAACAAATGTTACATCAGTGGAGAACAACTGGAGGGAAATAACTTTTAGATGTTTCAGAACAAGCAGACAAGAGCTGATGAAGGAATTCAAGAAACTTCATCATCGTCTCTGTGGATTTGACCTTCGAGACAGTTCCATTGGCGCCATATGACATCATCTTCTTTTTTATCTTCTGTGACAGTTTGGAAATCAAAAATGAACCTTTACCTTGCATCCTTTTACTAAATGTTCCTTTATCCAGCTTATGTCAAAACAGTTTATTGCATTCTATTTTTTTTTTTAGTTCCTTGTCATAGATTCTTTTCTTTCCAGTCAGTAGCTATTAAATGGAAGCTTTTACAAGATTGGTTCTCAGCATGCAGCCAAAAAATCTGAAGAAGAAAACATTTCAAGCAGGTCCATTTCTTCAAAATATTAGATACACACAAAACATTCTGAACCAATTGAGAAGTGGCTGAGCAGCTGATCCCAGAGGGTTGTAGTCAGCAGCACAGGATCTAAAATGCCTGTCACTACTGGTGCACCCCAAGTTTCAATACTGGGTCCAGTACTGTTTAACTTACCAATGATTTGGATGAAGGGGTAGATGCTGCTATGAAGCAGTTTAAACACAGAGGAGTAAAGAGAACTAACTCTGAATAAAATAGAAAGAACTTTGAAGGTTTGAAATATTCCCCCAAAAAAGAGATAAATCCAAACGAGATTAAACGTTGATGCCAAAATGATGCAAAAAAATTAAATATTTTTATTTAATAGTAAGAGAAGCAAAGAAAGAGAAAAATAGAGAAAAGTTAGAAAAAGATAAGGTTAATTTAAAAAGCATGGGATAGGTCATCACCACACTGTGTTACCTTTGTTGCTGCTGAGACAGGGTGAGAGGAGTGGAGCAGGTTTTGCCTTTTTTTTTTTTTTTTTTTTTTTTTTTTTTTTTTTTTTTTTCTGCTTTTTTCTTGCCTACCTTCTCGAATACCGGGAGCAGTCAGGCTGGGATGCAGCAGTCCATCCCCCCGGAGCCTGGCAGTGCTCTCACCGTGGGTGCAGGAGTGGGGTGGGGTACCACAGCTCACTGTGACCCCGCTCTGGGGCTGCAGGGTCAGGGGTTTCTCCCCAGGCGAGCCTCAGGGTGTCTTGCAGCAGGCAATGGTGATTTGGGAGGAAAGGCGAAGGTCAGGGATTCTGCCCCTCGCTTTTCCCTCCACATTTTGCACCAGTTTCGCTTTCCTTTTTATAGGGCTCAGGGCAGGTTGCTCGCAGTCCATCTCGCAGGTAGCTTTCAGGTGTTCAAGACTGATCATGACGAGCAGATACAAAGAAGAAACACTTTTTGAAGCCTTTCGCTAATTATTAAGCTCTTACAGGTGCCGTCTTATCAAGTTTGTTGATGACACAAGACTGAGAAGAGTGGCTGGTACCCCAGAGTGCTGTGTGGCCCTTCAGAAGGATCTGGACAGGTTGGAGAGATGAGCAGAGATCTGTCTGAAGTTCAACAGAGGCAAGTGCAGGGTCTTGCACCTGGGGAGGAAGAACCCCAGCACCAGTACAGGTGTGGGGCTGCCCTGTTGGAAAGCAGCTCTGCAGAGAAGGACCTGGGCATCCTGGTGAACAACAAGCACATCTGGGATTTGTGTAGCCTATTGCAGTCAGGCAGGCACCCGTCTGCTGATGCTAGGACAGATCCATGAAAGGAATGAGTGCTGCATACACATATTAAACAACTAAATAATTTCTATGCTCACTTTAAATGCTCACAGTGCAGATATCTACATGTGAACAAATTGTCTAGATGCTTTTTATAGTCAGTGGGGAAAGAAGTAAGTCTAGGCCATAATTAATCTGTTCTCATCAGTTGTGCAGTGTTCATTTAGCAACAGCTGTCCATTCATATACTGAGGAGCCAACCTAAACAATTGGGCTGTACCTCTGTGCACATTGCACTTGCAACTGCACATTTTTCTGCCGTCTAAGTAACAAAGAAAGATGTTTGCTTACACTTTTCTGGAAATAAAATGAACTGACCCAACCTTGTTTAGTACCATGCATAATGCCTGCCTTCTTTTGCTCCTCTGTAAGTTAACAGCACTTTGTTGAAATGCTAAAGCTTCTCAGGTTTTCAGACAAACCAACAAGCAAACACAACAACAAAAGAAGAAAATCAACCAAAACCCCACCTTTAAATGCTATAGTTCAATAACACATTCTGTATTAGCTAACAGAAAAAATACCACAGATCAGAATAATGTTCTGAACATTATAATTGCTTTGAAAAACTTACACAAGTTATTTTCAAAGTCCATGAGAGATGTCAGCTCTTCTCTTTAATATAAAATCTTTTCATGTCACCTTCTGCTTACTGGTCTTTGGTAAACTTCTATAGTTGACTTTGTCAGTTTACCTCCTTTTACAAGCGAAAAATGATATAACTTCTAAAAAGCACCTCATGGTTTCACAGTAGGTTTCATGTCATCAGATTCAAGATAAACAATGATGTATGCTCTTTAAAGCAAGTAACACATCTTAATGTATAACACATCTGTGCTTCAGTCCTGCAAAGTTACTTTTATATGACTAACACCACTGAGCAAGTGAAGAAGTATCTTCTTATGCTGAAACTTTAAGGTGAAAGTGGAATCAGCCTCCCTCTTCAGATCCATGTACCAGAAAATTTTAACAAGGTCAATAGCTGTGTCAGAGTCTTTAGTTTATCACAGAATTGAAAAAATTGAGGAAGAGTTTAATAAATAAAAGAAATTCCCCCCCCCCCGCCCTTTTTTTCCTTTCATAATTATTTTGTCTTTTCTTTCCCTCTACTGGTTTTCTTTCCTGTCATTATGGACTGTGGATCCATAACCACACTGTTTTGGTTTTTGAAGTTACTGATCACCAGCTGCAGTGCAAGAATTGTTTACATATATGTTGTAAGCCTGAAACAAATGCAAGGTAATTCAATTACCTGTAGCACAATTGAAAGAATACAAATAACATGAAAATATATTATGTTTTTCAAGGACTAAAAATGCTCACATATGAAGAATTGTCGTGATTTATGTGATGTGTGATACTCATTTACCTGTAGTTCTTTGACAATGTTAATGAACTTCAGAACTGCCTTATTTTCCAATTGATTTTACTAATATCTACTTCCCAATAAAACTTACACTTGGACTCTTAGTAGACTATCATAATCTATTCTTGATTTAGTGAGTTTCTCCTCCAAAGTTTTAGGTGACTTCTGTATTTCCTTCCTGGAACTGCATCTTTATGTTGCTTCTCACCTTTTTACTTCATTTGGTGTTCTTTGAAATTGCTGATGTGTTTATATTGTTCACCAAAGCAGTATGTACATCTTGTTTCATACCACCCACTTTCATCTGTCTGTGCCAACCAGAAAATTACTTTCCTTTCTTTCCACACTTAGGCTATAATTTCAAGTAATTTAGAAGCATTCTTTTCATTATGTCAGAAATCTAATTATTTTCAGGGGTGAAAAAATAAGCTTTTGAATGTTGTAAAATTATGACACATAGTACATATCTTATATGTTGCAGAACCTGTGCTATATGTAACTTTTATTTCCTTCTTTTCCTAGAACAAATGTGCTGTTTTTCCTTTCCCTAAATGTGTTCAGCCCTTATGTTGAACAGATGAGCAAAGACATAATTAGATGAGATCTCTCATTCAAACTTGAGTCTTTTGTGAAATTAATACTTCATTCACAAACCACCACTTCCCTGAGTGCTTCTACAGTTCTCCAGTGTAAAGCAGGTTACATCAGATAAATTATTTCAATTTTCACTAAAACGGTTCACGGAGCTGATTTATTCAAATATCACAACTCATTGAGAGAATGGGGATTTCCATTCTGTTTCAGTGGGACTCTATAAGTCATTCAAACTGAATCAGAAGAGCATCTCTTGATACATCTAACTTGTCAACATGAAATGGTGAAGCTGACACTTCTAGAGGTGTCATTGCATGAAATTTTGTGACAGACATACAACAAGAAAACAGTTAGATTGTATTAAAGTCACAAGGTAAACTAAAACAGGCCTCCCTTCTATCACCATTCAAGGGTGTTCACACTTGAGGAGGAATTGTCAACTCCATTGATAATAGTCCTTAACATGACATCTCTCTGGAGATTACTACAAAAGTATTTCAGAAAGTTACATGAAGTGGGAGCTGAATGACAAGAAGGCTGAGTCCTGATTGAAAGATACTGAAAGGCATTTTTTAAACTTCTTTCAAATTGGGAGCTGAAGAAAACATAAGACTTGTCTATTATCTTGGGGTAGGAAAAGGTAGCAAGAAAATTGCTGTTCTCTTGAAACATATAGTGTTAGGGCAAGTAATAGATTGTTTTCTCCTTAGTTGGCTGGCTCCTGTAGCTAAGGAAAAAGAACCAGGATTTTCCACTGCTGAGGTCCCAAATTTAATCCATATTGGACCAAAAATCTTTTCCAGCATTTTCATTCACCATCTGAGTTCAAGCTGTTCAAGTGTCAGATTTTTTTCAGCTTGTAAGATGCTCTGTGCTTTGAGAAACTGATATTTTGTTGTGTACCTAGAAAGGCATAATACTGTCAACTGCAATATAAATAATACTGATGACACTGAATAGGACAAAATGGCTCAGTATTATCAATCACTGTCAATGAAGCAAACAAAAAGTTTATCTGACAAACATAGCTATTTAATGTGGTTTTTTTCCTACTTCAGAAACACGAACAGCTTATGTGTTTCAGGGAAGCTTTCCAAAAGCCTGTCACTGAGTTTTAGCTCCATATTGCCACTGAAAATAAAAATGTGGGAGTGTGACTTCCCCTGTGTCATTGAAAATCTCCTCTAGCACACTTCATGTACTTCATTGTGTTTCATTCTTAATCCAATAAAAAATGTATAACTCACCTTCAGATACTCCCTTTTGTTTGTACCAAATCAAGATGGGAGAACACTATAAACCATTTACAAAAATATGAATTCCTCATCTTAAGCTGGTTCACTTCAACTGTTTTTGTGCCTACTTTGTGCTTACTTCCTGTCAATATTGCAGTGATCAAGCTTTACTACTGATAAAATTAATGACAGATACCTTCAGTCTGAATGCTCAGTTGCCAAAAGCAAAATCTGAATTGCATAACTAATCAGTGGTGTGAATTTCAATAATCTCAGTCAATATTGCATTTCAAAAATGTACCTCGGCATGTAATTTAATATTCTATCAAAATGAAGTTTAGCTCTCTAATGAGGGGTAAGACAAAGGCAATTCTTTGGCTGTAAATAAAAAATTAATGGAGATCAAGAAAAAACAGTATTGGGAAAGTTAGAATGTAGATATCTGAAGATATTTGGGTATTTAAAGATAAGTCAGGTTTACAGTTTATATTATCAGCTTAAATTATTTCTTCTATTGTTTTCACTGGAGGTTTGGACATCAAATCATTTCACAAATTTGAAAACTTGTAGTGAACATCTATCTTCATCATTATGTACTCAAGATGGAATTAATCTCAGAATTATTTATAGTCAGTATAGGGTTGGACATCATGAAAAGGAAATTTACTCTATCTCTTTAAGGCTTCTAGGTTAAATGTGATGATTCCTCTTCTTCTTGCATTGACTTTGTGTCAAGACTGGCCTACACTAGACAGGCAAAAGTTGTATTTTACAAATCGTCTCATATATTTTGGTAAAATCATAAGATGAAGTTTTTTCAGAAGCCTGAAAAACCACAAAATCTCATAGTTTTATTAGTTACAGAATGAAAATGCAAATATAACCTTTTGCAGTGAAAATTCTCAATATGTTCTTGAGCTAAACCCAAGCAATATTTAAAGCAAAGTGTAAAGCCTGTTTTCCTATTTATACATGAAATTTGAGATAACATGAATGTTGATATCTGTGTATATCTTCATACTCTCAGTTTTTCCGGAAGGATTATTATTCAAGATCTTAACTTACCTGCTGGTTTTCATTTGGCTCCTTATAAACTCTTATAATTGTGTGTTTGACTGTTTTGGATTTTGCTTATTTGTTTGTGTTTTGTTCTTGGGTTTTGTTGTTTGTTTGTTTTTGTTTTGGTTGTTTTGTTTTTTTAAGTTGCAAAATAATGAAAATATTCTTAATTGGGACAACTTGGATGATCATACAAGAAACTTAGGAAATTAAACATCAAGATGACCCTTGACACTATTTCTGTGTATCTCACATTGTTTCTTATGAAGAATCATAAAGGAATATCAGATTAAAATTTGATACTTCTGTGTAATTATCAGCTGGATCCTCCACACATTGGGAAGAGTTCCAAACAAAATGTCATAAGATAGAATGCTTAGAGTGAAAACCTGCATTTAAGTCAGTGGTAAAGTTTTTATTGATTTCCAAGGAACTGATTGCAACTGTAAGCCTAAATCATGAACAATGTATTATTAAATTTTCTAATGTGGAAAATAACAATAGGAAATAGACAGATTTTCTTTATACATTTCCTTTCGCTATTATTTGTCCTTCTATGACTTCAAATTTTATCTCCTGAGCATTTCTAATTATTCGGAGTAGACTTACTGTAGCAATGGCTTACACATCTGTTATATTCACTTAAAAGGAAGATTTAAAGCCTATACTGTATTTATTATGCTAATTCACTTTGAAATCTATGGTGAAGGTGCTTCATGCCTTTCAAACTGAGTTTGCATAGTAAATTTAACATCGGTCTTGGTGGCCCACAAACATTATTCCTGAAGCAGCTTTAACAGTGCCTTAAGGAAGTGTGTAGTACAAACACTGGGAAATACACATGCAGTGAGAAAAAGAGGGAAAAAATTAAGAACTTCTGTTTTGCAGTCTGTGCTTCAGTCGTTCACAGTTTGGATTTCTTAATGTCTTCAGTTTCTGTAATCATGCTCTGAGAAGCCCAAGCACTTAGCAATTGTACTGCTAATGTACTTTTTCCATAAAATGGCTAGCTTTTTTCAAAATTAGCTTTTTCCAGACGTAAGTGTTAAAAGGTGTTTTTGTTGTCAAACAGGTTATTTTCCTTGGAAAAAGTGCCCTCCACCCTCCAAGCATCATGACGAAAAAGCCAAATAAGTGTTTATTTTTGTATTCTTGTATTTTTAATTACCATGGATAGTAGAAGGGTTTTTTTGGGGGGACCAGAAGGTCCTAAAAATTTAGAGGTTTTTAATACCTTTTAGAGTAAATTGTTATTGTTAGCTTGAGAAACAAATATGCCTTCCTAGTGTATGCTAGGTGCTATACCAGTAATTTTTCTAGCTAAAGAATAGAATAAAATGATGATCAGATTTCCTATACATTGACTTTCTAAGACTGAAAATAATAGGAATTCAACAATAATCCCTCATCACCAATCGTTGCATACCATATAATTTTAAAGTTAAATTTAAAAGAATTAGAAATGGTTTTGAGTGTGAGAATGAACAATTAGGGAAGACAAACATCACTAATTCTGTTCCACAGTGGCAGTTCTGGCTATAGCATAATAGTTTGTTGTCCCAGGTTATATTATAGAAAATTTACATTTCTTTCACTTTCCTTTTTCTTTCCTAAATGAGTCATTAAAGGATGAGTTTGAAGTTGTGTTGCCTTAAATGCATTTCAATATTAGCATAATAGATATTATGTGTACTTGAGAATTCACAAACACTGCTCTGGTGGTCTGATTTGTGACCTGCATTGAGTTATTTCCTAGCTTTAATCCAGATGTCTTCTTTAGACTTCTAGAAATTGCACTGTGGTAATGAACACTAATAGAGTTTTTATAGTCTCTGGGCTCCACTGTTTGCACCGTGTTTTTAAGCAGCAAGATCATCAAAAATTATGAGACAATTAATGAATAATTAAAGAAAAAAATGCATCCTTTAGAAAATTTTTATTTATGGCTTTTACAAAACATTTATGCACATTTCACATTTCACATAGCTATAAAAATATCTACCCTTTATACACATCATGAAAGCATTTAAATAAAAAGGAAACAATATTAAATAGAATATATAGATATCAGAAAAGTCTGACAGAAACAGCAAACAAAAAACTGTTCAGAAAACAAACAAAAAGAAATAGTCTTTTAAGAATAGTTCTCCTACAACCCTTACACAGTTTTTATATCTGAGCTGGTCAAGTGTAAGATACTTAGCATACTTGTATTTTCAAGTCAGTTTTTCTCTCATTCTCTAACTTCCAAGCTGAAACCAAGATGAAAGTTATGCACTTCATCCTGAATTCCTAATGGCTTTCTTAGCTGTGGTGCATGACAATATGGGTTAAGTGTGTCTTTTTAATTACAGAGGAAATGATCACACTTAAAATACAGTGAAATTATTTCAATCATTCTAATAGTTTACATTAGGGGAAGCAAGATGAAAATAAAGTGTGTTTGGCTTATGTTTCCATCTCTCAGAAAACAAGAATTAAAATGTATTTTGGAAAATGCTATTTCACTCACCAAGAAAGTTCATCACAATGACAAGTTCTATGACAACTATACATCGAGTATACAGTTAAAAGTACTGATATCTTTGTATTATAAAAAGTATAATGTGAAGGAAGAAATATTTGATTTGGGACAGCACAATCATATAGGTTACATATTTTATATATAACTTTTGCCAACTTTTACTTCCACATAGCTATATGCATATCTATAAGTCTGTATGTATGTACACACGTGGTTAAAATAACAATTTCATTGTCAAAAGTGCTTTTCCTTAAATTAAAATCAGTTTTGCAAAAAATTGACATGTGTGTTGGTTTGATTTATACGTATGCACTGAAAGGAGTCACAGGAACTCTTGATGATGTACAAAACACTTTGCTTTACTGTATATTGCAATATTTGTGAAAAAAATACACCCTCATAAATCGAAATGTTTTTGACTAAAACAAAACCAAAACACTTACTCATCAGGAAGACAAAGAGACAAAGGATGCTGCCTTGAAAAACCACAGTATAAATGCAGGCAAGGATGATGGTTTTCCTGGGCTCTCTCAAGGCAGGGAAACCATGTAAGGCCAGACATCTCTACATCTGCTGTAGAGATGTACTGCTGATCATATTCCCTCTTGCCATCTCTTGTCTCTGAAGAAGCAAGCTGTTAGCCCCACTTCCACCACGTTTTCCTTTTGCTCTCTAGAAGCTTTCTGCTTTGAAAGCAGGAAGAAATGACCTGATTTTCCAAGTGTATTAGTGTTCATGACTTGAGCCATCAACACTGGCGTTCCCTAAGGTAAGCCTGCCCCAGCTCCACATCAGCTTTCAAGTCTTCCCTGAGGAGCAGGTCACCTCCTTTGAGGAACAGGAGTTCTGCCCTATGTTGGGATTTAGTAGAGAGCCCCTTTAGGTCTCAGTTATCCCAGAAAAATTCATTCCATATACATCAGAGTATAGTGATGTTCAGACATCTCTCTCTGAATACATCTGAGAGAAAATCACATTGTCTAAGTTTTTGGAGTTGGTTTGACTAGTTGTATAAATGTTCTTCATAAAAGAGTGTGCGTATATCCTGAGTATTGCATCATACCACAAATAATTTGGTATTTTATCTTGTCCTCTAAATACGAATTTTCAAAAAACCCATTTTAGGCGGATCTCTGTTGGAAAAGCAAGCCTGTCTCTAAATTAGTTCTCTAAGAACATAATATTTTTCAAGTAAATGCAAACACTTCAGATGATGGCACATTTTCAGTAAGTACCTGAAAAGCACTGACATATCAAAATTACCTCAGAGTTCAGTATCATCGTCAGAGGACACAAATTAAAACAGTGCTACTGCTGGTATTATATTCTTCAGAATTTTTTAAGAGGAGCTGAACTATTTAATATCAAAACCCCAAATCTGCTATATATCTTAAGCAAAGAAACATAAAAAAATCAATGGGATCCCAAGTTCACTTTTTAAATTTCCTTGGACGGAAAGAGATTTCTTTAGTACATTTATAATACAAAGCATGCAATCACATATGTAATTATTAAAATATATCATTATTGTATCATTATAATACATATTTACGACTATATTTTTACATAGAGATGTACATATATTTATTATAACATGGGATTAATTGCATATCATTATTCAAACTACTAAGATCTAACAACAGGGAATTTTTAAATTGAAAAATAAACTTAGAGAAAATTTCCTGGAAGGTTGCGATAAAGAAACACTTTAATATGTTGGCATAGTCTTGAAACCTAAGAAAATTAAATAATATTTTAGAAAATAATGCATCTATTATATTAATTTAGTATTTTTTCCAAATATAAAATAAATATTTTAGCAGGTTTTCCTCTAGAGACTTCTTCATATTAATTATAAAATTGTAGAAAAATATTTGGACCTAAGCAAAACCCAAAAATGTTGCATTGTTTAAGGAATTAACTTGAAAATTTTCTTCTTGTCAAAGTTAATTTTAAGCTATCCACTCAAAATGGGACAATGGTGTAAATCAAATAAAAATTCTGTTAGTACTGTGGTTCCATAAACACTCATGTATATCTCAACCATATATTTTTAACACATTTTATGTAAAATTTATGACAGCAGTAGTTTCCTTACTACAAACAAAACGTACGAAAATATAACCAAAGTGGGTATCTCTAGGTCTCAGTTCAATGTATTCTATTTTTATCTACTTCTTTTGTCTATAAACCACAGATTTTAAAGCTTTTTTTTGGTCAGGAGTTCACATTTATTATTGTAAACAGAGAGACAGATATGATTTATATAGTGCAATTTTTGCAGTGATTTTCTGGGTGCAAAAATGAACAAAAAGGGGGAGTTCTTTTAGATGCCTTATTAAATTAGAATATAAATCCCACTCTGCTAAATTAGTTGGCAGTTCCATTTTCATTCTAAACTAAAATCTAGATAATATATAATCTCTCTCTGGCATACCTTCTCAGCTTCCAACAATTATCTGTTAAGGTCTGCCTAGCTTGAGAATTGTATTCAAATTGTTGTATTTAAAAGACATTTATTGTCCTATGCCTCATTAATTTGTCTAATCCCTTTTAAAATTCATTTTTACTTTCAGTTTTCACAACCTTTTCTGGTGACTAATAAATAAGTACTGAGGGTTACAGTATTGATTTTCTGTTTTCCCCATATAGTAGGAATTTCCTCTAGAATCTCTCACTTTCAAAACTTCCTAATTCTTAACTATGTGCATCTTTTTATTTTCTCATTCTTTATCTTCACATTTGTTTATGCCATATTATTTGTCTCTGCTGCAGGAAAGCACCATTATCACATCCCAAAATGTCTGCATCAGATACTTGAACTTTTTTGGTCCAACTTTATTAGTTATCTTTGGCAACTTATGATTTCACATGGTAAATAAATAGCATTAAATTTATGTGAATATTGATCTCTTCTTCATAACTACTACATTGATTTTTACAGATATGCAATTTATTCTGTCTTCTAACAACCTAGTCAGTAAGTGTTGTGATGTCCAGTTGTAACTTTTCAATCAGAAATACAGTTTTCCTCATGCAAAATTTTTATAATCAGCAAAGTCTGTTCCTTTACTGTCCCTACCATTTAGAATACTCTGAACGACACAGATAGCAACACAGATATCTGACACTGGCTGTCACCCTTCATTGATGAAATAACAGCTTATTCTTATAATTTATTTTCTCTTCCTTAACCACTGCTTAGTGCTTGAGAGGATTTTTCCTTTTATTTTGAGACAGCTTAATTTCTTTAAAAGCTTATTATAAAAGATCTCTTGAAAGCTTTTGAAAATCCAAGTACACTAAATCCGCATGAATACCCCCATAATGCTTCTTGAGTACTTTAAAATAATTCTAATAAATTTCTGAAAAATAATTTCCTCCTGAAAGATAGCTCTTTTGTTCACTCCTTCTCATGTCCATTCTTATTCCTCTACTAATTGTACTGTTATCTATTATTTCTACATATTTGACATATATTAAGGTTAAATGGACTAATCAGAAATTTGCTAGATTATTTTTTATTATATTATTTTTCTTTTTTTTTTCCTTTTTCAACAAGTTACATAGCAGACATTCAGGAGATTTAGACTGCAGTTCCTTCAGATTTCAGGGGCAAATTACAGCTTTCCTAATGTCAATAACACTACAGTGGAGATGGTAATTATGGAAGAGTAAATGGCAGGTCCTGCTTTCATAGAGGAGATGCTCCCATCTCCAGAAATTGCAGAATCTTTTTCCTCATATTTCTGCTTGTTTGTGGCTGTTGGAGAATTGTCACAATGGAGTTGGCTTTATTCATGAACCCATTAGTCTCATTCATTCAAAGTGAAAGGCATCTGGGATAAATCCAGTTGTAACAGACTGGGCCTCTGCTGTCCTCAACCCTCCTGGATTTAGCCTGCATGAGAAGTAGAATCCTCTACGCTCAAGAAGAAGAAAGACTTTGAAAGTAAATAATCATGAAGTATTTGAAGTAGTGTCAAAGGGAAAAGTATGGTTTTGCCACAGTTTAAGGAAATCAGAACATTAGATAATGACCTAACAGCTAAAGCCAAATATCCAATCAGTGCACATCTACAAGCAGTTCCTGCCAAGTAAATTTCTGTCATTTGTCACCAGCTTGCCAAGTCCAGCCAAATTCAGCCTTCCAAGTCAGCCAGACACATAGACTATTCTCATGAGGCCCATAGAAGTTGTTGTGAATATTATTCTGTGGTTGGCATTGTACTCCTGAAACACAGGAACAGTTATGTCCCGTCTGGATCTCAAGGTTCCATATTTCCAAGACCACACCCATATTTCCAAGGCTAACAACCAAGCAGCCTGATGTAATCGTCACCCTGTAATGGCAGATTTCAACATTTTCCATTTTTTTTCAATTTCTAATGAGAGGAAAGCTAAATTTCAAACTATTGTTTTAACAATCAAAATTTCTCCTTTTTACATTCATTACCTGTGGTTGACTTTAAGTTTTTCTTCTTTTAGAAGCTAACTTTTGTGTGTCTGAAAAAGGCAGAGGTATACAAAACAGAAAAAAGTTGCAAATGTTTAGAAATAAATTTTAAAAAGAAAGCATATATTACCAGAACAGTTCCTAACTTCAGAAGATTTATAATACATCTGCTTGATTTCACTGTAATCTCTACAGACCTCAGAGATCTCCACAGACATGTCTTAGGTTTCTTCTTCCCAGGTCTCTCTAGAGAATTCATGTGAGCCTTTAAAATAAATGTTCGTAAGGAGAACTGTGTAGTACAGTGCTTCATGTTTTTTAATCTCACTGTATCTCAAAGGAAAACGAAATTAATCTCTTTTGCCTATCTGCAGCAATATTTTGGGAGTATTTTGCCACTTTTTATAACTGTGCTGCCGTATGAATAAAGTGCCACAATATAAGAATGTAGGAAAAGAAATAAAAAAAGCCAACAAAAAACAGATGGTGAGAGATTCTAGCCACAGTAGAATACTGTAGCGGCTCTCAAAGCTTATGTTCGGTCTTTCTCTAATTTTTGTTTTGTTGGGGGTTTTTTGTTGTTGGTTTGGTTTTTTTTTTTTGGTGTGTTTTGTTTGTTTTTTGTTTTGTTTTTTGTGTTTTGTTTGTTTGATTTTGTTTGGTTTGTTTGGTTTGTTTTGTTTTCTTTTGTTTTTTACTTTTGGGTTTTTTGGTTTTTTTTTTGTTTGTTTGGGTTTTTTGTTTTTGTTTTTGTTTTTGGTTTTTTGGTTGTTTTTGTTGTTATTTTTGTTGGGGTTTTGTTGGTTTTGTTTGTTTTGTGCTGTGTTTTGTTTATTTGGTCTTTGTTTCTCTTTTATTTTTTTCTTGGTTTTGTGATGTGGTTTTTTTTTTTTTTTTTTTTTGTTTCGTTGGTTTTGCATTTTTGGTGGGTTTTGTTTGTTTGTTTGTTGGTTTGGGGTTTTTTTGTTTTGTTTTTCGTTTTACAGATTTCCACACTGCATATTGTACAAGACAGCCCGGATCTCACAGCAGCTGCACCACGCTATCAGTAAGTGCAATGTGATCTGCGGGGCCAAGTGTCCTGTGGGGGAAGGTCTCTCATGCAGCTCTTGGTACCTTCATTCCTGGAGGAATTCCTTTGTGTCACTTGGACCTTCCAATCCCTTTAATTTACTGCTAATGGGTATTTAAGCTGGAAGTTAATAGAAGGGTGTAAAAGAAGATAAAGAGCATATTTGGAAGGTGCATTCAGCATAAGGTTAATGCTTATCCTAGACTTCTTGTACAACGGAAGCTTTAAGACTCCATGTATTTTTTCCTGATATTCTGTATTCAAATGTTTATTTCAAGATAGGTTTACCTTTTACAGTACTATCCTGTCAACCTCTTTTTAGGCCTTTACTTAATTGCCACTTAAAAGGAGTGCAGTGGATTTTTTTACCTTTTTGCATCAACTAAAAAGCTGACACTTTAAAATCCTTTTCCTGTGATATACTGAACGATCAAAGCAGATAAACACTCACGGAGTGTGCCGTCCTCCAGTAAATCACAAAGAGGAACAGAGTGGGCGAGTGTATTTTCTAAGTAAGACTAAGTAAATGTCTAGAAAAGTCAATATGAGTCATCAGCCCCAGGGCCCTGGTAAAACAGGTAACAGCATCACATAGCTTATTGTGTAGATTGATCAAGCTCTGCCTTCAAAAAAAGTACATTGTGCCTTTTCCTCTTTCTGTTGCAAAAAACCTGCTGCTGTGATCAGTAAAGCCCTTTAAATTTACATCCTTAATCGTGGACTCTTCATAGCCCTATAACTGTTTCGGTGTCTATAAGGTTTACGGACAGCAGATCAGAGATAAATTGGCATTGCCCTTAGAGTTTTGCATGTAATGTCCTTGTAGCTTTTACCACAGACGTTTTCAACATAACCCTCTTTCACCATTCACTTACCTCATTTATTGGACCTTCCACAATTGCAGCACTTGCTCTTTCTTCCCTAGGTTCTTATGCAATTTCACAGCAAGCTTTTTTCCAGAATGTCTGACTAGACCACACCTGTGCATTCTGGCATTTCCAAACTTTGGAAAGCATAGATCTAATTTTTACTTTCAAAGTAACTTAAAATGTACAAAAATTTTGGACAGTGTGGAGTTCTGACTAAGGGCCAATGAAATCCCATTGCCCAGGACTTCTGACTTCATTTGCTGCTGGGTTTTTTAAGGGGAAGGAAAGTAATTTAAATGGTGATTATTACAATGGCCTAGATAGATGCATTTTTCTGAGGCTGTGGTATGGAGAGAAACAAAGTATTCCTCAAAATTTCAATACTGCCTAAATATATGACAGTGATGGTGCTGCAAAAATATGCCGAAAATATCTCAAGATTCTACTTACCTTTACTATTTTTCACTATGTCATAGAATTCCCCTATTTTTTCAGAAATTAATATATTCAGTCAGTTACCAAAAAATGCCTTCATTGTAGTAGGTCATGTAATTACTGGACCCCTTTTTATACATAACGAGACAGAACAACTTATTTCGCTTTCCTCCTTTCTTTATAAATGATGTTCTCAAATATCTCTTAACATTTCATATTTTTGGCCCCTGTAGAATTCCTTTCTGTTTTGCCTTAGATAAAAATAATGATATAAAATGATGCATGACCAGGAATATGATGTTGTCAATAAGAAGCATTAATTAACAAATTAATTAGACAAAATTTGTTTCTTTCCCTCATGAGAGAAAAAAAAAAATCTATCTTGCTGGAAAGCATACTAAATAAGGAGAAAAATGCATATATAAGTCCCCTAAATGCTGCAGCCTTAATAAACTTCCTCTAGGGTTTCTTTCTCCAGGGTAGACACAAATTGTTTTCTGAAACTGGCTCACCCATCCTTAATCCACAGTTTGCCAACATAATTTTCTTCTGCTTTTAGTTATGTCTTAGGAACTGCAGCAATAATATAGCCCCTCATGGCCCTCACTTGCATCTAAATGAAAACCTCTTTGATACAATGGAATAATTTATGTTTAGCTACATTTCCTCAGGCCAGATGTATAGACAAGTATATTAGATGTTCTGCCCTCTATGCTGGAAGTGTTTTTTCCATTTTAATTAAACACTGGAAATGCCTAATTCTTTCCTGTTTTGCCCTGGGAGTCTCTGGGAGGTTAAATGTATGTAGGTATCTTAAGGGGAAAAGAGCATGTAAACAAATTTAAAAAATTACCCAATCAAGAATGCAGCTCATTTTCTCATATGCTTTGTTGTTCTTCAGAAAGCATTTTTTTTTGCAGAAACAGTAATGTTGTGAAGAAATCTTATAAAACTTTCTTAAAGTATTAATTAATTGCCAGTATTCTCTGGACTTTTTTTCCTCATAATAATAATAAAAATAAATAGAGTGCATTTAAAAGTCAACAGAAAACTACTCCCCTAGTCTGCCTTAAAAATGCATTTCATCTTGTTTGTCTTTTATTTCTTCATCTCTTAGCTTGTCAATAAATTTTGAAGGAATCATATCTTGAGTAAAATTAGTGAACGGCACCGTTGTTAGGAGCTTCTCTAGTCTTTGGGAAAAAGCCTCTAGGATAGAGCAATTAACAGGCATTACAAGGCATTTAAGGTAAAGGGATTGAATGCCCTCTAGAGATGCCTGTTTATTGCTGACTATCAAGAAGCCCTGCACAGCCAACTTATTCACCAGCTTGTTCTCAGCTAAAGTTGGATGACATGAATTTCAATTTTAAAGTTATTTCTGGATCATTCTTTGTCCTAAAATAAGAAATACACTTCTGATTTTGATTTGGGTATTGTTTTTTAAGTGGGTTTTTTTTAAATGGATAATGAATAAAAAAATATTTTTTTTGGCCCAAGGAAGGAAATATTTGATCTTACAGTTGAAAGAATATGACAAAATATTAAGGAGAAATAAATAAGCAACCTTTAAAAAAAAGGCAAAAATCCCAAAACAAAAGTGAAGACAGAAGGATGCAAGAAGCAGCTGCACCTAAAATGGCATAGAACTTTGTCACTTTATCTTTGTAATATCCAAATAATGATTAAAAATGACAATGCAGAAAAATGTGGCTGTTTGATGACAGTGGAACTGTCAGTATCAGAAGTGATCATGCTGTCAATTGTTTTAGAACTGTCGCTTAATAAATTACTACAGAGTTCTACAGATTAAGCCTAAGTTTTATGTCTTTGTGTTTCCCTGTTTACTTCTGATTTTCTCTAAATTGAGCCTGACTGTTAGAGGCATAAACAATGCCAGAATATTGCAAACAATGTAGGTCTGAAGCTGATAAAGCAGCAAAAGGTCAACTAAAAGAATTAATTGAAAAATATTAATGTGAAAATTAAAATAACTCACTAAATACCTTACTTTATACCTCAAAGACAGAAAGGATATCTACTTTTTGCACTTTATGAATAGGCTCACTAAGGGAAGACCAAATATTTTGTTCCTACCTCTAAGATACTGAGCCTTTTTAGATACTGTATGAGGTAATTGGATAGCCATGAATTAACATATGAACATATAAAGAAGCACGAAGAATTATTTTAAAAAATATGATATACAAAATAGCTTAAAAAATACTCAAATCTTCTTGAAAATTTGTGTGTGAAGCCAGGTTTGTTTTATTATTTTTTCTTTTTGTTTTTTCAGTCCAAAGTATTTCCTCCAGCTTTTCCATAAGTGATGTCATGATATATATCATGTTATTTTTTTCATATGATAGTGGTAAATAAACCATCATCTTCAAAGACAAGAACTTAATTTTTCACTTCAGAATGTAGAGTATTTTGTGTCTATAATAACAACGTGACTGAGTGAAGTAGGACCATAGAAGTAAAACAGTATCCACTTATGTAATCCTGATGGTTGTCAGGTGATAAGCCAAGATGAAAAGTTCAGCCTCTGACAGCTTTCCTATGTTTCATATCCTTGCCAGCTATGTAAGAAGCATGCCAGAGCTGTATTCACTGTAATCAAATTTCTCTAGAACAGCAAGTTGTTAGGGCTATTAAATGTCTCGACTGAAACCTCCCATATGGCTAAATTGAAAAGTGGCAGCTAAACAGGCTGAATGAACTTATGCTCATTTAAGTAGCATGCCCCAAATACTTCCATCATCAAATATGAGGTTTTCAAAATCATACTGAGATTTATTTTGAGCAACTGCCAGATTTCTCTTAAGATTTCTGTCATTAATAGGTTTCTCCTTATGCTGAATGCTGGAAAAATGTCACTGCACCAGCAGTCAAGATGTTCAAGTTCAAGTGACTTCATTTGGATCACACACCCAGTTATGCTCGGAAGTCTAAAGGTGGGTTTCCTTTTTACAAACATCATTGCGTTGCCAAATTCTGTGCTACTGAATCTGCCCTTATCTGATACAACTTAAAGGGAGGAACAGATCCACTAATCATCTATTCCTTAAAAATTTAATGTCAGCAGCATTTTATTTGCTTCAGTAGTAGCTCATCATTTAAGGGAAAATAAAAAAACAAAACAAAACACCTTTTTCTGTGGCTTCTTTAATTTTGAACTCACCACTGACAAGTTCTTTTAACATGGCCTTTAACCTTAAAGAAAGATTTTCATACAAGAAATTATATACTTTTGTGGATTTATGTATATCTTTATAAAGAATATCACTGGTTGCAGATAGATTTTTGTTGTTGTTGTTTTGGGGTTTTAAAAATAAAAATCAAATAATCTGATAATGAATGCTTACAAAATTTTTAAAAATCCTACAAATTTTACTAATCTGTCTAATCACAAATATTGCTCATGATAAGCAGATGGCGAGGCATAGTTCTTCAATTTGCATTGATCCAGTGTGATAGTTCACAACATGTATTTTTACCACAGCATGAAAAGAAACACAAAAAGCCAAGAGCTTGAGATGCATTGTAAAGAATAAATTGGTGGAACAGTACTTGAGATGGCTTCTATGACTTTTGCTGACACGTAATGTCCTAACAAAACTGATTAAGGATTAAATTAGAGATCTTTTAGAAAATTAAAACTGCTTTTTTACAGCTGACTATTCACCAACTGAAATGTTGCATATCCATTTAAAAGGAAGTTGTATGGGTTTTCTTTAGGGAGTGGAGGAGAAGGTTGCTATTATTATTACTAGAAGAATCCTGTGTGACAGCAGTTCTGAACAGATTCCAGATAACTTTAAGTTTGTATTCATACCATCATGGTCTCATTAAGGAGAAGAATTACCACTGCTCTTGTGACACCCTGAGATGATCTCTTGCCTTCTGTCCTCTTTGCCTTTTCTTGTCTCAGGGGGCATAAGGTTAAAACTGCATCTCATGCATAGCCTAGATTACATCAAGTTCTCTAATGTGTTGGCAATCCCCTCTTGTTTTGGCCCGTGATGTTTCTTTCTTTCTAATAATTGTGTGGTTTGGGCTTTAGGTTTTTTTTCATGCTAGATAATGGTGCATTAAAATCACTAGCTCTTGTTTGCTGTTAATGATCACATTCCTTTTACTGATGATCTTTGCTTTTAAATTTGACCCTTTTTTTGCTGTCTGCTAAAATTTAGAGATTTGTGACAAATTTACAATAGCAATTTAGGCATTAACACTAAACTCTGGAGAGTTGGTTTTAACCTGCACAAAGCTTTTAACATTGTTTTCTCTAGTATTTTATCACCTTCTGCTTGAATATGTTTGTGTGATAGTGGGCTGAAGACTTTTCTGTGTGAATCACTCCCTAGTATTTTCATTACTTTAGAGCAATCAAACTAATATAATTTTAGAATTTTTTAAAAAGAAAAATCACATTAAACCCCCCTCTAATTAAGGGTTAGACTGAAACTCAGTACCTTTGCAAAGTCTCATATACATCAACGGGATTTTAAAATTTGAACATATCATAAATATAAAAGATGAATATTGGCCTTTCTGAAGTATATAGCAAATCACCCACTGACTTCACTGAGGCCAAGATTTCATTTCAGATCAGCTTGCAGAAGTTTGTGAATTAAAAAAAAGTCTAAATTGACAACTAATATTACTCAGAATGAATAATTCAACCAAGTCTGTTTAAGAGAATTGTCCAGGAAAGATTTACACCATTCATTTTAAAAGAAAGAAAGAGAAAATTGTAATAAATGAGGTGGTGACTTTTTTGAGCTATAGCTGTATAAAAATATTTCCCCTGGAGAGAGGTGTTACTTTTATTGTGTAATAATAGGCTTCAGTCTCAGGCTTCAGGCATTTTATCCGTATCTCAGTAAATGATCTACCTTTAGGACAATATTTTATCATGATTTCTCTTAAAACTAGTTACTCTTTATATGACAGAGCATTTATAGTTTTGATGGTTTGGCTCATTGGACATAGACATGCTAGTGAACAGCCAGTGGTGACAGAGACAGGTTCTTACATCAAACTGCCAAAACAAAAAGCTATTTTAAATGTAAGAAATCAAGTGTTTGCCATGAATGCTAAATCAGCTCAGCATGCTAAATCAGTTCAGCATGCTGTTCCCTGAATCCCTAGAATATCCCATATTTCTAATTCCAATTTGAAGGACAATGGAAAACATAGGCAATATAGAAAATTCTTCAGTTACAGTCTTTTGATTCCTCAAAGAGAGAAAATGGGTGGGAAATACAAGTGCTAAGCAAATAAAACCAAAGAAAAAAATTATGATTTTCATTCCTCTGCAGAACAACTTACCACTCCTAACAAGTCTTTCCAGAAGTCAGAGATCAGCCACTATTAAAAAACCCCAAATAAATATAAAGTGTTTTGCAGAGCTGATATTAAAGGTATATATTTTTTATGAAAAGGGAATATGATGTTATGGCGAACAGAAATGTATTCTACTATATGCCTGTCTGTGCCCATTTAGTATGTAGAGAAAAAATATCAGCAATAATCATGTAACTGTGTCCTTGCACTGATATTTCTCTGATAATATGTAAACAGTTTTAGAATTGTAGTGAATCAATAATGTTCACTAAATCCTGGTGGATTTTTTTTCATTAATTTCTTGACTACAGATGTCTGGTTGTGACAGAGTATGCTGATTAGTCCTTTGTAAATAAGACATTTAAAATTACTAGATTAGTAAAAAAATTAATTATTTCCTTCTGTTTTTACTCAGTACACCTCTATTGTTCTTACTACTAAAATGCTTATAATGAAAAAAATAGAACAAACAGTGCCCAATAAGGATCAACTTTGGTTGAATTGGGATAAGAATATTGTTTCAGATTCAGAATCTAAAGTGTAAAAGGGCCCAAACCGGAAAAGAGTAGGAACATTTGAGAAATCTTGAGAGCACTCTTCCCACAGTGAGTCAAAAGAGAGGTGGACCATACTAATGCTATGGAGACCAAGGACAAAAAGGCTTAGGTGTGGAGAACACTTCAGTGTTCTCTGCAGAGGTGACCATCTTCTCTTGGCTTTGTAGGAAGTCATGGGGATGGAATCAGTCAGCTGCAAGTGACCTTAATCCCTGTAAATTTTTAATGGTGTATTCCAAAGAGAACTAATGAAAGATATTTCTTTATCTCATTAAAGCAAAATCACTCTTTTTCAAATTTGAAATTACTATGCCACATAAAGTCCTGTTTCTGTACTGCTTATTGTTATGAATTATTAATATAATTTGCCATATATTATAAAAGCCACCATCACACAAGTGAGTCTTGGAAAGATGAATGTTGTGCTTGAAGAGGGAGCTACAGTTTATAGTGTATATCTGAATTCAGGAATAGAAAAACTCATCTTTATGTAGAAATCTTTAACTCTTCATGATTTATTTGTTTTGTTGATGTAGATAAGCTCAAGGAATAAACTGTATAAAATATCCTGCCAGTTTGCTTTTTTTAGTAATGTACATATGAAGATTCTTTTGAAGAAAAAAATTAAAATTAAGAGTAACAAGATAGCTTAAAATGTCCTTTAAAGGAAAATACAAAATTTTTTCTCTCAGGCACAAAACCCTACCTCTGCTGTCCAGAATTAGTGTGTGCTATCTCTTGTTTTATTGAGAGATTTCAAGCTCAGAAGTGCTTCTCTTTTCATGTTTCTTTTCTTTTTTTTTTTTTGTTTTGTTTTGTTTTTGTTTGTTGTTGTTGTTGGTTTTTTGTTTGTTTGTTTGTTTGGGGGTTTTTGTGTTTGGTTTTTTGTTTTTTGGGGTTTTTTTTTGGTTTTTTTTGTGGTTTTGGTTTTTTGTTTAGTTTTTGTTTTAATTTAGTTTTATTGGGGTTTTTGTTTGTTTTTGTTTTGCTGTTGTTTTAGTTTTGCTTTGTTTGTTTGTGGGTTTTTAACTTAAAACATAGATACACCCATTTCTGTATCGTAGTGATTTGCCAAGCTTACAATTTTTCTTAAATACATAATCATTTATATCAATTGTTGGAGAAGTATGAAAATTGCCCTGCTGAGCTATGACATCTGTCATCAAGTTTGCCATTTCTTCTTATCTGTGGTGCTCTTCTATGTACTTATTCTCACATTTCAAGGGATCACACACATGGCAGTTAGTCTCCACTTTAGTATTTAGTGGCATTCTAAAGAATATTTGCCAGTGACATATCCTATGTTATGTAGTATGAGCAGATTATTAAATAAGGCTCATTTAAATTGAGACATTTTAGCACAGCCTAAGGGAAAAATTGTGGATCTAGTTCCATTTATGAACTACACAGCCAAAAAATGGCTGCTTGTATCTCTGTATATTTATTTTTCCACTGGAAAAATGAAGTTCGGACTAGAGCAGAAATGTATTTTTATGGTATCATTGTAATAGATCTGTAGTTTGTTAATTGAGGTTTCCAGCACACATCTTTGTCAGCACTTATGGTGACAACACACTTGTGAATGCAATATTGGTACAGAAAAATAACAGTCTGATGTCCATTTGCATATCAAATGTAATCAGGATCTCAGCCCTGCTTATAGTAATTTCATTTCCAGCAAAACTGTAGAAGGTAGAACAAAAGAACAATGAGACATTTTTGCTAAACAGTTTTGTTAGCTTCCTTTTCCACTTCCATTCAATTTCTGTTTTTTTCTTTTCTTGTCAGCTTTTGACATATAACATGAAATTTTCTAAAGTGTCTAAGGGCCATATTAAAAAAAGGACTGAATAATCTGAAGTGGGACTTACTCTGCAGATACCTGAAAAGAAGAGTGTGGTTCAGGGAAAAGCCCTGAACAATCTCTGTAGGCATATTGTAATTCAAATACAAAGTTTTCTGGACACTAGAAATACATACCCAGAGATTCCTAAATCCTCACACATTTGAGTTCAGCATTTGAGTTTTTTGGAATGCAGATATTAGATATTCCTCTGCCTAAATCTCTCTGAAGCTGACTTTTGGAGACAATCTCAGAATATGCATAATACAGAAGACACAGAACTGACATCTTTCGAACTGTCTTGTTATTTAACATTTTCCTTTGAAGCACTGGTGGAAAAGAAAGAAAGTCTTAGTTTTTATATACTGATCAGAAATTTCAGCAGGCTGCTTTGTTCCCCATTGTCCCTGACAGACTTTGTATTTGCATTTCTCAGCTTAGTGAAGCAGACTTACACCACTAGATAACACAGCAGGTGGGAAGATCACCTTATCCTTTTCTTTGTAGAAGCCGTACCAAAATTCTGACTTGGATTCTTTTGGCCAAAAAGAAGGAATAAAAGAATCTGTAGACTAACAGTTACTGTGAGTGTGAATCCTTGTTTTCAAGGACTTGTTTAGCATTTTGGGTTAGACTTTCCTAGCCTCACAGTTGATTTCTTTGAAGAAACAAGCTTATTTTTGCTCTCTCTTAAGCATTGAAGTGGCACCTTCTTTTTTTCTTTTATTTTCTATTTTTTTTTTAAGATTTTAATGACATGGGGAATTAGCTTCAAAAATCACTTGAGAACATATGGATGCTTGCTTCTACACTGCAAACTATGGGATATATACTTCTTTTACCTTATCCTTTATAACATGATACTTTTGTATTAAATGTAATATTTACTAATAATAGTAGCAATGATAAACATGGCAACAGTGCTAATTATTTATAATGAGTGTAATTAATGTATAGAAAAATATTGGATTTTTTGGGACTATTAATGACCATTTGTTTTAGGATGTCTTTCATGTTTCATCTTGCTGTATTGTCTCGTTAATGTGATGCACAAAGGCATCACAGAATGAAATCCAGAGGGCTCCATGCTGCAGATGCAACAGCAGGAGCTCCTAACCATTCCTTTTCAGAGAAGATGAGCAACAGCCAAATTACTCATCTTGATCAAAGAACTGGCAATATCTGCTGCCTGAGTGTGCTGGCTCCAGGAGGAAAGAAAGAACAAGCTGATAAACTGTGTGTTTGTGGTGGGATGTGGGGAAGAGAACAGGGAAGGGGACAGTACAGGAATCACCTGTTCTAGCAGTATATAAACTGCTGTGCTAGCAGTAAACTTTTGGGCAACTCACCTGAGTTGTGGTGACAGGAGCCTGATGTGTCCCAACAGAACTGCTCTTACAGCTGAGTCACTGCTGAGGCTTTTACAACATCGAAGAGTTCATTCACACATACATGGTTTTTTTTTTTTCACCCCAGAAATGAACATGCAGAGTCATGGTAGCTGGAGAGCATTCCCTCACATGAAGCTCTGTTTGACAGCTAAAGCAGAAGCTCAGTGGTGTATATCATTCCTGAATAAAAGGATGGGATCTCCTTTAGCAAAACCAGTATGAAGCCTGTCCTTCAACTTTTTTTCCTTCCTTTTTTTTTTTTTAATTCAAAGTTTTAGTTACTTCTTAATAATTAATGAGAGTTTAAAGTTTTCCATAGCAACAAGTGATGCATAAGTGGAGAACTTTTACTAGGACAGAAACTCTATTTTCAAAGAAAACCTCTATAATACTGTCCATTTAACTGAGTGATATCCGTTACTGACAGTGAAATACAGCAAGAACTTTCTATCCTGAGTGTATTCACTGTAAACAAAAATAATAAAAAAAAACCCCAACTACTTTGAAATAAAAGACATCCTTCATTTGTGCTTTTTGACAGCAAATTTTAGCATGCTCTCCCCAGGATTCACATGAACAAGACCAATATAAGATTAACGCTGAGATTTGACTGCTCAATGGCTTCAATACAGCAGGGAGCAAATTTGAGGAGGAAAATCATTCCAGTAAAAAAAAAAAGAAACCAAACAAAACAGAACAAAACAATAAAACACGTAGCCAGAGAGTTCAAGAATAAAATTTGCAACATGATTTCTCATACAGTTCACCCGTGTCACTCCCTCCCTTGAGTGTCAAGAAATGTCATAAAAGGTGTTGCTATAACAACACTAATTAATTATAGTGGGATTTCATGTATGGCAGTGAAAAGCCAAGCCACAGTAGTCCTGTTTTATGTCATAACCAGTGGTGTAAGACAAGAGGTATATGATATTGAGATCAAACATAGTAGAGTAATTACCAAGAAAGGCCAGCTTGTGTGGAGGCACTGCATCCAAATCTACCCTTATGTTTTGGGCACATGAATGACCCTCAAAAATGCTGACACTTTTCACTTTGCATATTTGAAAGTAACTTGAATCAGAATGTGAAATTTGTGCAAAATACTAAAGATATTGAATAGCTATCTCATTTTAAAAAATCATGGTTGCCATAGACCCAGACTTGTGCTGAATGTAAGCAAGTGGTTTGGGGGCATCAGGAATCTGATACCTGTAGTGTAGAAGCTACCTGTTCTCTATAAGCTTGAAAGAACTTATATGAAATATTACAGATGAGATATTACTGTAACTATGAAGAGGGACAATTCTTCAGTGAAACTTGATTGTACTTTTCCATGATTGTTAACAATGTGTGGGTTTATTTTTCTTTTTTTTTTTCCTCCTCTAAAACTAATGATAGGACAATGCAAATTAGAGAAGTATTGGCCATTACAAGGAATATGTTTAATGAAGAAATGGTCAATTTTTGAAATTACTAAAAATGACTACATTTTTAAATGAGACGATTGACATAATTGTGCCCACTTTAAAATTCCAGAACTGTCCAGAAAACATTTACATGTATGTGGACTGAGCACTGAAAGCTGGAAAAAATTATTATATGAAAACACATATGTCAAATAAAAAAATAATATAATTGTTAGAGTGCAACTATCTCCCCTTCAGGAATACCTTAAACATGTTATGTGTTGGATTATTTTTTTATTTCTTCTTTGGTATAAATGCCCAGGTTGATCTTCCCAAACATGGGAACCTATTTTTGCACTTATCCAAAGTAAGAAAATATATATATGCCTCTTCTAAGCCTTTTTTTGTAACAGCATGGATGTTCTGGAGCATAAACAAGACACTTCTCCACATGTTTGTCTGTTTGCTGCAATTTAGACATTAGACAATCTTAGGTATATTTCTAGATGCAGCCTTTGCAACACTACTGTCTAGGCTTTCTTTCAAAGTAATGTAAGAGGAAGAAGAAGATCAAAACTGATTAAGGGAAAATGAAGCAGAAGTCTGTAGAAAAACTTTCTCAGATTTACGAGTTTCTTGGTTCTGAGTTAGGTATTATTATGGGATTAAGTCATTTTCACAAGTGATGAATACCTCATCATTTTGATCAAAGCTAGCCTTCACTCATTCAGTGAGTTATTACCATGGAAAGGTTAAAAAAAAATAATGGATATAGAAAGACACTAGCTAAATGGAAATAAAACCTCTGAGGATCACTTGGGAAATCTAGAGTCCAATAAACTACAAGATCTGTAGTTTTTGATTATCATTAACATTTCCTATAATGGACTGTTTTTTTCATTGAAACAGCTTTAGTGAAGTCATACAGATCTGGATTGTTCTGACCGTAAGTCTGAACAAGCTTTTATATGTTAACTGACAGGAGTAAATGCTGCCCACACCAGGCCAATCATAGGTTTATGTGAATGATTATAATAGCTATAGTGCTGCTTCAGGATGTCGACAACCATTATACAGAGAGGAATCATTGGATTTTACATCTAGAAGTTTTGCTTTTATTGTCATTAATAGCAAGGTGCTTCATCTCACCAGGGGATAAATTTCCCCTATTTTTAGACACTTTATCCAGATGATGACACAAAATACAAGCCAGGTTTACAGGTTTACTTCGTCAGATGTCATGTTTTAATTTTACTAGGAGAAAAACCTCTATAATTCATTAACCCATTGACAAATATCAATGATATCAGAATGTTTTAAGGTACCAGAATACATAATTCTCGATGAATATGATTGAAAACAATGGTTAGCCTGGAAAGTACACTGATTTTCAGTAAAAGTTTACTTACTTAGAGCAAATTAGTAAGTGTATTTTGATGAAAATTATTTTCAGCAAAACTTAACAAATGAATCATATTTTTGTACTTCACAAATTTTTATGATGTGCCAAAAGACTCTAGTCTTTTGATCAAAACACCTGTACCCCTTTTTACAGTCAGGAGGGTAGGAAACAATCTTATGGATATGACAAATGAATGGTCTTTGTGTTGTCACATGTTAGGCGACCCATGCATCACTGTCTCTTTGTTCATTTATTCAAATGACATCTGTCTCACTATCCATGATTGGCCATTCTCAGATTTAAACACATATTGAATATCTGTGCCTGAGGTGGTTTATCTTCAGACAAGGACAAGAAAAGCAATACCTCATGCATCCTTCTTGCCTAAAGTTTCCACTGTCATTCAGTTTTATACAAATTTAAATCATAAGATATGTCAGTATTTAGTACTCCAAGTTTTTACTGTTTTAAAAAAAATTTGCTACTATTAAAATTGACAATGAATTCCTGAATAAATTAGCAGACTAAGCATGAACTAAATATGCTTGTATGCCCTGTATATTCTTTGTCACTGGTCTTTTAAATTCAGAATATCATAATCTGCTGTGGTACCTTTGATGGAAATACACCCAACCATAGCAAGTTAACATGAAATAACTCTGGTAAGGGGAAATGGTTCTATTTATTTTTTCTTGTTGTTTTGGGGGTGTTTTGTGTGTAAATAGATTCTTTGTTTTTTGTCTTATTGTATACATTCCTGGTTTTGACCTTCCACACTATCAGTGAGTCATGATGAACAACGCATGAACTACTATCTGTTTTCATAAGATGGGGAAATAAGACAACCCGTCCTGCTGCTTGGACAAGAGAAACATATGAAGAAGCCCTATTTAGGGGAGTGCCCTCTATGGAGTTTCAGTAGCATCCAGCTGACATTGAACACTGCCAGTGTGACACCTGTTACTTGTCTCAAAAAACCCTGCATTTATTTAGTACACAGATAAGCCTGGATGCAATTTTATGGTAGAGATTATATTTTCCGATCTGCAGTATACCACATGCCAAGGTGCAAACAATTTGTTCAATTCGCATTAAATTATCAACTTTATAATTTCTGTCTATTCTGCTGTATAAGTAATTGTTTTATCTTCTGAAAAGTGCATATTTCTGGCACAGATTGATGACTCTGCTGCAGATGAGTAAGAAGCCCTAGGTGACCCATTTACCCTTCCCCAGCAGGGTACCAGCTGCCAATTGCCCCCACTCTGTGACGGCTTGTCCTTCTTCTCACCTTGTCATCAAGCCAAGACTGCACACTGTAGGAGCACAGGTAAGCATCTGCCTCTCTAAACACTGCCAACAGCTCTCCATTATCAGCTGCCAGGGGTGCTTCGGAGAACTGTGCACAGCTTCCTCCAGATGCACACACTGAGCATTTTCATGTCTGCAACAAATTCTGCCTTTCCAACAGAGGGAAATCTCAAATGTCAAATCTGTTTCCAAAGTTGCATTTCATCTCACCATGAAACATGATATATGTTAGTGCACTTTTATATTTCTCCACCTTAACGGCAGGCCTTCCCAGCTGGACTCAGTACACAAGCTTCATCTAAATAAAAGAAATATCTTTTCTGATGAGATGCACTTCTGCAGCACAAAATTGAAGGGATAATGCAGCATCCACTGCTCAGCATTTTGATGCACTCCAAATGATTGGTAGTATTTGATGAGAAGTTTAAGTCTTGAAATTGTCAAATATTAGGGTGAAAAAAAAAGGCAAGAAATATTTTCCTTGTAGGAGTTTTAAAATTTGGCTATATCACAGAATAAACACGAAGATGCTAGATCTTGGCTTCTTCAATCTCCACTGAACAAAAAGTTCTCCTCTCTGACACCCTTAATGAAGCCTGGTAGTTTTCTTTGCCACATTTGGTGTCTTTGAGCTTCACACACTGACTGCTGTGAATGCCTCTTTAACTATCCATTGAAGTAGAGGCTCTCTATAACCCACTAAGAGTGAATTTATTTTTCAGAATTTGTTACAGATATTAATTATTACCAAATTAGGGATTATAAAGCATAAGTTCCTTCAACTATTCAGCACCATGAGTGATATTAATAGTAAATATGCATGTAAATTTAGTGTGCAAGGCTATAGTGCTTTGTAAATATTGAACACACACAATTTCTTCATCATTTGGAAGAGAAAATATATTCTTCATGAAATTGGTAGTGTTAGAAATATGGAGTACACAGGATGGTCAAAAATTACTTCATATTTTCTTACTTTCCATAATTTGCAAACACAATTTTTAAAAATTTAATTGTTTCAAGTCATAAATATACAGTTATATTTGTAGTAAATTTAGAACAGTTTTGTAATTTTTTTTTTTTTACTATATTCTTTTTTTTTTTTGTTTGTTTGGTTAGAAAATGAAAGATTTTTTCATTAAAAAAAACCCAACCTTCTCCAAGCTATTGAACATCTTGATTAAAAGCTGCTTTACTGGAAATTCTCAAAGCTATTACCTCTAGCTTGAGTTATTCCTGTATGAATACATTAGCATGGATAGGTAGACAGATGGAACATCTTTTTGGAGATATTGATAAATGGTATACGTTTCTCAACTTTAAGTTTTTCTAATGGAAGTCAAGTGGAGCTTGGGAATGGATGGTGTTTCTTTTATTGCTTCTGTATTCCCTAGAACAAGAGATGTTTTTCCCTCACCTGTGTATTTCTAAGTGGAACAGTTAAGTTGTCATAGTATCTGTCTTTGTCAGAACTTTTATTATTGTGTTAATCCTTTTTGTCAAATCAGCCACTCATAGGAATTCAGTATCACTGCATTATTTTTTCACTCTACTCTGGAAGCACAGGCAAATTATGGGCAGGCCAAGATGGTTTTCTTTGCTTACCAGACATGAGTGAAACGATCATTAAATATTAACATGAATTACAGTAACTCAGTGAAAAAAAAAAACAAAAACGGGATAACCCACTATTCATTTATCTTTATTTTATGCAGAAACAGTTGTTCATAGGAATATATCTATATATGACACATATGACTTCCCCTGATGGACACAGTTTTCATTGATTTTTTGACCCATAAGAATTACCTCAAGGGTTGATAAATTGTTTTTCTGTTTCAGGAGACTCAGGAAAAAAGCAAAAGAAAAATTAAGATTATGTCTAATTCTAGGTTTTAGGGATTTGTTTTGTTTTTGTTAGTTTTAATTTATTGGTTTTGTAAGGTGATAGTGAAATGAACCAAGAAGTGGTAACTGAGAAACACAAGAGTGTACTCTGATCTTTATTACTCATACTGTGTTGTTGGTAGTGCTTCAAAAGTCACAAAGGAACAATATGTGAGGGAGTGTAGCAAGTAACTACATCATGTTGGAAAAGGTCTAGAGTTTCGTGAGTGGCACTCAACAAGATGGAAACCAGTGACTGTAGACAAAAAATGTGCATTGACACAAGAGGAAAGCAGAAGGGCCGAGTTCAGACAAAGCCTGGAGAAAGAAGATCAATCAGTGGGTAGGCAATAAATAACTTGAGCAAGACTCAGGCCAATGCAGAGCTTTTTGGCTTACACATGAATTTCAGGATCCCTGTGCCTTAACAAAGCTATTTAAAAAATGCGATTCAAATGCATTAAATGTAAAAATTTAAGATCAAAGGTAACAATTATCTGATGTCTAGTGCTAAATGGAGTGTTTTTCTTTTCAATATCTTCTCTGATTTTTGTTTTGCTAATAAAATACTCTGAGTGGGCTTCCTTTATTTGCTTCTTTGCCAGCCACTCTTATTTATTTACTTCAATGATTTATTCATTCATTATTTATATGATTTATTGCCAAAAGTTTCCCATATGGTTGAAAAGAATGAGGACTGATTGTGGGAACTTTGTTAGGTAGTGTAGGTGAGTTTGGTTGTGCACACATACAACCAGGAAAAGCTCTGAGGAATAAATACGTAATAAATTTTAGCTCTTCAAAAAAGACATACTTTTGATTTTGTACTATCTCTCCCAGCTCTGTATAATCAAAAACTTTAACACAAATTATTAGCTTTTCTCTTTCTTCTTGGAAAATAAAACGACTCAGTTTTCCAAGCAAGAGCTATCAGTGACTGTGCTGTTTTCAAGCATTCATCCCAGAGATATTGCATTGGTTTTCATGACAAGGTTTTGGTAGCAGGGGAGCTCAGACATGTCTTCTGTGAGGAGCTGTCAGAAGCTTTTCCCATGTCCAACAGAGTCAACACCAGTTGGCTCCAAGACAAACTCACTGCTGGCCAAGGCCAAGCAACACTGACCTCTGGAATAATAATAGAGGAAAAAGATAAGAAGGAAGGGGGAAAACTTGTGACAAAGTGGAGCAGCCAGGAAAAAGGAGTAAGAACATGTTAGAGAAATAGACCTGCAGACACCAAGGTGAATGAAGAAGGAGAGGGAGGAGGTCTTCCAGGTGCTGGAGCTGAGATTCCCCTGCAGGCCTTGGTGCAGATCATGGTCAGTTTGGCTCTTCCCCTGCAGCCCATGGAAGTCCACAGAGAGCAGGGATCCACCTGCAGCCTGTGGAGGACCCACCCACTGTAGCAGGTGGATGCCCAAAGGAGGTTGTGACCTCATGGAAGCTTGTGATTGAGCAGGCTCCTGGCAGGACCTGTGGACCCATGTAGAGAGGAGTTCACACTGGAGCAGGTTTGCTGGAAGGACTTAGGACCTTGTGGAAGGGACCCATGATGAAGTGGTTTGTGAAAATCTGCAGCCAGTGGGAAGGACTCACATGGAGAACTGTTCACCAAGGGGGGGTCCCCACACTGGACCAGGAGAAGAGAGTGAGGAGTCCTCCCCTGAGGAAGAGGGAGAAGCAAAGACAATGTGTGGTGAACTGACTGCAATCCCCTTTTCCATCGCCCTGTGCCACAAGATAGACAAATTGAGAGTGAAGCTGAAGGAAACTCAGGAAGAAGGTAATGATAGGGAGAATGTGTTTCAAAATACAGTTTGTGTTTTTCATCATCTTACTCTGAATTGATTGCTAATAAATTAAACAAATTTCATCACATCAAGTCTGTTTTGCCTGTGATGGTGAACGACCTCTTCCTGTCCTTAACTGCTCCATGAGCCTTTCATTGTAATTTCTTTCTCTTGTCTAGCTAAGGAGGGGACTGATAGGATGGCTCTGGTGGGCACTTGATGTCCAGTCAAGATCAACCCACTATAGATATGTTGATAATTCCTCCTATGCAGTGTTTTTCATATCCTGTACTCTGAGTCTACTCAGTTTTGTAATGTGAAAGTGGTTATTAAAGTATTTATGCATTGTCAATTTAAGTATTTTGGACACTTGTTACTGCTTTTTTAAGCAACAGCTGTGTCATTACAGAGATCATCAAAATAGGAATCACTCCCTGAGATAAATATTTACTTTCTCAAAAACAACTGTGGCTACTGTGTTTTTATTTTTCTTAACTTCATTCATGTTTTGAATTCACATTTCCTAATACTGAAATGAAAATGCTAACAATACCAGGTCAGAATAGGAGGTCTTTTTTTTACTGTTTGTACAATTATATGTTCAACTGGAAAAAACCTGAATTATGTTTTGAGAAGATCCCTAGCAGTATCTATCCTTAGTAGAGGGCTGTGGTCTCTACAAATTATGAAATTGTATCTCATGGAAGAGGATTTGTTTTCATTAGTTTCAAGTGAATATCAGTGGTAAAACATGATCAACCATAGACAAGTAAGGTTTGATTGGCTTTTTATCATTTCATATATGACTTTCTATCTCATATTTCATCCTTTCCCACATTTTATTTGTTATCTTTTCCAGACCAATAAGACCCAAATATAGAACCACATCTTTTGTCCAGAGAATCACAATTCATATAAATAAAGACATTCATAGGACTGAGGCATTAACTGAATTTTTGATTCTTTTATGGTTTCTTTGGGTTTTTCTAAGTTAATTTTTGAAACTTTTTCTATTAACCTTTTTCAAGCTCAGTGTCTAAAGAAATTATTAGCTCACTATTTTGGTCACTGATTTGGGACAAATAATATCAATAATATTAAATACATGAATAATAAGGACTGTAGTAGTAACAACAAGAGTAATAATGACTGCAAGTAAGTAAAACAAGAATAGTAGCAATAGTAGTAATAATACAAAATGAGCACATATCTCATACAGGTTAAAAGATTTGCAAGAGGAAAAATGAAATCAGCACAAAGTCTCTTCATTTCATGAAACATCAACACAATAATTTCCAGGCTGTGCAATTTATATAGGTTCTTTTTTTTTCTGTTGGGAGCATTTAAAATCTGCAATGTCCCTAATGATCAAGACACTGATTATACAGGAATGGAAATCTGTCCATAAGAACTAAAGTTTGAGGGGGAAATAAGAAAAATAAAACAACAACAAATATGCAAAAATAGAACTAGAAAAAGAAATATGTGATGACAAAAAACTTGCATTGGACAGTGGGATAAGTTCTCTGCATAAGCAGTTCATGATTTTGCCTACTGATTTTTGTCAGGTCAATCATAATTTTTTTACTTGTTACATTTTCTTTGCAAAGTACAGATCTTGCATTTGTTATTGAGGCAGCAAATATCTCATTTGGAGACTTCAGAGAATTTGAAAGCATAACCCGAGTTTTCTAGCCTTGCTCCTTTTCATTAAAATTGTTTCTGTCACATTTGTTTCCAAAGCAGTTTATTATAAATTGCTACTCTGAACATTTCCAATTCTGTCTTCCTCTCAAGGACAGCTGAAATCTGATTTTCGTGAAATGCTACAGCAGATCATTTTGAGGTATTAGTCTCTTCAATTCTGAAACAAAAAGAAATTTTCCGTATTCTTAACTTTTTTCAATCTTTCCTCATCATGAATCACAAAAAGCAACTGAAGGAAAAGTTGTATTGAATTTGAGTGTAAGGCACAGTCCAATTATTCCTGAAAGTGCGTTTTCTTGAAAGAGTGTGTCAATGAATGACTGAAAGAATGACGACACAAGGGATTGATAATGACATCTAAAATCTACTCAGGCTCACAATTCCATCCCACTAGAATTCAGTAGCAGCAAAAGTTGTTAATTACTACGGGTACTTTAATTTCAAGAAAGCAGTTCTTTGAGTCTGCCCTTGAAGATAAATGGCCTCATCACATATTTCCTATTTTTAAGGGTGGTGTTAGCAGAGGGAATAGGGCAGACCCCTGTACACAGTGTGGGACACCAGAGCTCTCCCAGCTCCCAGGTTCAGCAGCCTGTATCAGCCAAATGATGACTGAGCCTTCCAGGAACAGCTTGGGACCAGGCTCTCTTCTGGCTATTGCTTTCTGTGTCATGGGCTGGGCAGAGGACAGCAATATCTGTGAAAGGTCCAGTCTGCTTCCTCCTCCAGGAGCCTGAGGAAGCACACAGCAGCAGACACATCATGCACAGCTGCAGAAAGTTCTGAGCATTTCTCCCTCGAAATCAGATTGCCTTCCTACCGCCCTGGAAAGAAACTTTCTCTTTATGGGACAGCAGCGTGCTGAAGGCTCTTATTCAGCCATCCACTGCTTGGATAGAGATGAAATGATGGAAATATAAGAAAGAAAATTTCATCACTCTGCCTTTTAGGCTGTGCAATCCCTTATCATCTTCCTGTGTTACTCCTGCATTTTGTACAGAGCTCTATTAGCATCAAACAATGCAGCATATTGGCCCTTCTTCACTACAAGGGGTTTATAAAGAGAATTGATCAATATTCATGGGCTTGCTTAAAACCTTTTTATTCCATTTAAAACGGCCTTTGTCTTCAGGGTCAACCTTTCTCTGAGGAAGGCTTTTAAGATTTATCTGTATGTGTTTTTTTCAAGTTTTTGCTGAAAAAAATAAAATAGAGCACAGTGCTTTTCGGCAAGGCCTCAATGTCCTTTCCAAAGGAAAGCAGCTTTAGGGAGCTAAATAAAAAAAAAAAACAATAAATAGAAAATATAAATTTTAAATGCCTGGTTCTTTTTCCCCTCACAATTTATTATTGAGGTTTGAAAGAATATAGTAGAAAGGACAGAGACATATGAGACTTAGATTGTTTTTTATGTATCACCTTTCTACTTCCCCTGTATATTTTTTAGCTCTTCAAATGCTGATAGAAATTTGTGTATGCCTGAGAATATATATATTTTTACATATATGAAATATATTAGTATGTTCTGTACAAAATTCTGACAATTTGCTTATCTTCAGGGTCACATTTCTTTCAAAAATTCAGTTTGAAATTGTGGCCTTGGAGAAATTCATGGTTACTTTGTTGCTGACTTCAACAAAATCAGGGTTTGTATCTTCAATATCTTGGACAAAACATTGTTTTCAGTAGAATATCCGTCACTGGGTGATATTACACCCTCAGTGTCCTGACACCCATGGTGATTTTGGGAAGTTTTGTATGGGGCACTTGAATTTCAAATTAGATTTTTTACAGGCCGTAATTTCAAAAACCAAAGTTTAATTAGCTCCACCTTCTTCTCCCGGATCTTGAACAGGAAATTGAAATTATTTATTTTTTTTAGAGGAACTACTTTTAATAATGCGTCCTTTTCAAATATGTTAAAAAAAATGTTTACTGTTTAATATTTTTCATGCTGTGTTGCTTTAATGCTGGGAGTTTTCCTATTACTTTCTGTAAAGATATATGATTTTTTGGCAGCTTCACTGAGAGGTTTTGTGGGTTTCTTTCTGTTCTGGCAGGACAATAAATATCTAATTCAGACTGAAGACCACTTCAACAGGTCCCGAAGATAGAGGAAGCCTTTGTTTCTTTAAAGACCCTGTGGGACTTATGGGCATGATATTAGTCCCATTTTCATTAATTTTAGGAAACAACTGACGTGGGAGGTGTGATACTTCATTAAGCTTGCTTGAGATAGAGGTCTCTGTGCTGACAAACAATTGTAGGTTTCATTCTCCTAGTCTTTGTCACCACTACTTTTATGTGGTTTGTTATGTTGAAGTTAAAATACTGCCAGGAGCTCTATTCAATTTTATTCTGATAAAGCCAATTACTACATGCTTTTATCTGAAGTTTGATTACAGCAATGTTGAGGATTGTATGTTTTTTTCCTTTTTTTAATGTTCTCTACAAAATCCCAGAAGCTGAAATATGGGGGATGTGTGCATGATATTTCATCATTTCACAGCTGAGCTATAGAAAGACATGCTTCTGGGTTGAAAGAATAAGATACACACAGGCATCAAAATAAGAGAGAGATCAGAGAGAAGCAGGCAGGAATAGGACCTTGATGACAAGAAAAAGCACTTTGAGAGTGATTGTGGAAGGAAGTAAGAAGCCAGTGTGGGACTCAGGTGGCAGAGTGATATCATGGGGAGAGGCCATGAAGTAAAAGTTTCTAGCTATAAAGTGTTAAGACTTAAGGGAGGCAAAGATGTGAGAGTTAAGAAAGAATAAGTCTGCAGGGGGAGAAAGGACTCAGAGACTGACCAAAGTTTAACAATAGGGGAGGTGAGATAAAGCTGGGCTTTGATTGTAATTGAGAAAAAGCATTTACAATACTCCTTTTTCTCTCTCTGTCTTTTACACTCTCTTCTCACTTAGCTCAAACAGAATTTTGTCTTGAAATGAGAGATTTCATGGGATGTGTGAGCTTACATTGCTGATATTATTTGGAAAACACTCAAGCATTAGAATGGGGATTTCCAGTGCAAGGAGATGCACTGCATATTATCATTTTCTCAACAAAGTAATATGATTAAGCAGCAGACGGAAATAGGGAGCAACCTGGAGAGTACTTCCAACTAGACAGACTTAGAAAACACAGAACTTAAAGAGAAGGATGCAAGCCTCCCCAGTTTAAATCTATCTCTCTATCTTCCTGACTTAGGTGGGGTGTAAAGGGAGAGTACAAATTTATGAGCTAATCAACAAATTTTACGTGCTTTTCCTGCAAGTAATTTCACTTGCAAAGACATGTGCAGACTCCTTTGCAAAGGCAGTGGCCAGATGCTTGCCAGACTCATTTATTTGCCTGAGTGTCAAACCTTCAGCCAGGCAGCCATATACAATTGCACACACTATTTCATATCTCTGGCAAGAGCATGGATTGAAATCTCCTAGTTTCCATTAATCATGATATAATTCACAAACTGTTCACCACAGTCATCAATCGAATTTATATGTGCAGTGCAATTTGCAAAGGGTAAATTCATGTATCTTATTTGATTAGTCATGCTAAGTGTAATAATATGGGATCTTGAATTTTTTCTTTGTAGACGGTTTTCATTAGTGCAAACTGACCACTATGGCCATCAGAGCCTTAAGTTATTTTTTACTTTTTCTACTGGAAAAAGGGAAAAATGATGATATAACAGCCCTCTTCCTAATGGATTGTCTAATCTTTATATTCTAATTTATCCCATGCTGAGAAATTTTTATATTTGTGTAAGCTTCACTAGTTCCAGGTAACTGGCTTTGATTAAAAGTTTCTCTAAGAAAGATTTCTTAACAAATTATTTCTATTTATGTTGTATATCATCCTGTGGTTCCTTTATTAAAAAAAAAATGAATTATGGTATCAGTTGATTTAATTTTTAAACTAAATTTTAAATTCCAAACTTTGACAGTCATTTTAATTCTTCCTTCTTACTTCAGAGGAAAAGCTCAAACAGACCCCTTTGATGTTATCTGGGTTTGGGTCTATTTCACATTGACCATTCATTTGAGAGTCTAGTCAAGAGATGTTGTCTAGCCTTCAGAAAGACAAACTAAGTGAAGGACTTTATTAACTTTCTTGGTAGGTCAGATGTAGGAGATGCAGAATATTTAAATTTATTTATAATAGCATTTGTCTGATACTTCTGAAGAAGGAAAACTGGTAACCTTTCTCCCCCACTCAATTTACTGCTTTAATAAGTTTGTAGGAAAAGGTTCCCAATGAGCAGAAACAGGTAAGTTTAAAATTTCCTGAATCTTCAGAAAATAACCTGGAAAGAAAGTTATATTGTAATATATTGAATCAAGCTAGATTACACTTAATCACCATAAGTGGAAATCACATCCTTACATCTTAAAAAGAATTTACTTGGATCACATCAAAGTAACAATCTTAAGTGAAGATTGATCTGTGTAATTGTGATCCCTGTACTTTTCTGCTTGTCATGCTTTAATCCTATAAGCTATGAAGATGCAAGAAACAGACCAGCTGCCTGGTTCCATTTTACCTGGTTATACTTGCTCATATGATCTTCATTTCTGCTTGACAGTAGGTAGCCTATGATTTTTATCAAGGATGAGAACATTTAACAAGTAAAACCAGAAGATGTGGGCTAAAGTTTTAAAAATATAATTATCTTTTTATTTTTCATCATGCATTTCTCCCCTTCTGTTTAAATAGCTTACTATCCTTCAAGTTAGAAAATTAAGTGGTCGACAGATGAATCATGCCTTTTTCAGGTACTAGAAATGTATACACTTGAGACATGAGGTTATTAAAATGTCTGCATGCCACTTATTCTTCTAAAAAGAGTGAAAAAAATCGGCTCAAATACATTGGTGGTTTAAGAAAGCCCAGATTAATTAATAAGCTCTAATCATTTACTGTATATGCTAAATAGAAAAACATAGGTTTAAATTTTTATATACTGCTTTTACTTCCTCAGTAAAACACTAGTTCCCTCAATGTTCACTGGTGGACTGTCTTGGAGGTACTGAAAGATGATGGCTATATACTCTAGAGATGTTACATTATTAAAACCGTGGAAAAGGGATGAGCCTGAAGCCATGACCATTGTTATTGCCTTTGTCTTCATGGGCCTTTGGATTCTACTTCTCTCAGTTGTACCTCTGCTGCTCCTGCTTTACGTCTTTGAAAGCAGCTGCCTTGTAACTTTTTATTTTCTCCTGATCTAAAATCTTTTCCCCCTGTCTGTGCTTCTCTGTTTTTTTTGTTTGTTTTATTTTTTTTTTCTTTCTCTCTGCTTGTTAACCTTTTGTACACCTTTAAGTTGGAATAGCAAAACCTTGACATGGTATTCTCCTACACAGCTACATTCATGACTAAAGAAACAAAAAGAAAAAATAATTATTTTGCTCTAGTTTGCTACATTTTGGTGAACACTGAAGGTGACATATAAATTAGACCTAAATTGGCTTTGGTTTGTTGGGATTTTTCCCTTGTGTTTTCATCCTTATTCTTTAATGGGTGTGTGCACAGCTACATTCAGACTGAGACTTTTGCTTAGGAAGAAACTGATACAGAAGAGTTGATCTCTGGCTGAAGAAATTTCAAAAAGTTTTAGAGAATTTTGAGAAAAGCCAAAACAAGCAATCCTTTACAGATAAGGAAAAGGAGCAGTTAAAGAAAATGGTGTTACTCCTAAAAATATTAGTTACTTCCTTTCTAACCAACTTCATCACTCCTTGAGGGGTTTTTTACATCTCTGGGCAGAAGGGTGGTGGAACAGAAGAGTGGCAGAACAGAGGCTATATGTCTTGCCTAAGTAAGATATTTTTGGGCTGTGAGTAGGTCTCTATCAAATGGATGAATTTCTCTTGTCATATAGCTATTTACAACCTTTCCACCATATGGTGTCCCAAATAAAGCATTTTACTTGTATCTACACTACTTAACCATCATGTGAAAAGTTTCAAGGGATGCCTGTGTACAGCTTGCAGATGCTACAAAGAGCCCAGAACCAGACGCAGCAGATGTATGGGACTGTGGCTAGGGTAACATGTTGGATCAGGCAAAAAAAGTAATTCTATTCTGCCTACAGGACAATGGCATTATCTTTGAACAGCAGGATATTGCCATATGAGCAACAATGATTAGTCTAGAGCTGTGCTCTCTTATGCTGTCTTTTTATTTACATTTAATATTTAGGGAATTAACTGTTTTCTAAGTTAGAAACCTCTGATGAGTCCTCATCAGTGACACTCTTGTTGCTTCTTTATCTGTGTGGGCATGAACACATGTATGACACTTAAGTCTAATAGTACAGTACCATATGAGAAAGAATGGGATAATCATTCACAAAGAGATATTACCTAGCTGAGAGCATTTAAATCTTACATGTTAAAGAAACGGCCATCATTGTAAAACACTTTTTTGACTCTTTCCTATTAAGATATGATTGTAATGGAAGCAATGTTTATGAAAGACAAGAAGGTGATCTGAGACAGCCAGCATGGCTTAAGTAAGGGCAAATCATGCTTGACCAATCTGGTGGCCTTCTGTGAGGGACTGACTGCAATGGTCAACAAGAGAAGACACAGTGATGTCACCTATATGGACTTCTGAAAGGACTTTAACACAGTCCCAAATAACATCCTTATCTCTAAATTGGAGAGAGATAGGTTTGAAAGGTGGACTGTTCTGTGGATAAGGGGATGGATGGATGGATGGATGGATGGATGGATGGATGGATGGATGGATGGATGGAACAAAAGAATTGTGGTCAATGGCCCTATCCATGTGGTGGCTGATGATGAGTGGTGTCCCTCATCAGGCATTCGAGTCTACCGGGGCTCGGTCCTGGGACTGGTGCTCTTCATCTTTATCAGTGACTTGGGCAGTGGGATGAAGTGAACCCTCATCAAGTTTGCAGATGTCACAAAACAGAGAACAGTGCAGTTGAAAAAACAAGATGTGATGCCATCCGGGATGAAATGGACAATCTTGAGAACCTCAAGATAGGCTCATAGGAACCTGATGAAATTCAACAAGTCCAAGAGCATCATGTTGCACCTGGGTCTTAGCAATTCCAGATATGAGTATAGACTGGGAGATGAACTTAGTGATAAAGGTCCTGTGAAGGAATCATGGTTTCTGGTGAATGAAAAGCTGGACATGGGCTAGCAGTGTGTGCTCGCAGCTGAGAAGGTAAACTGAATGCTGGGCTGCATCAGAAGAGGGGGTGAGACAGATAATTCTGTCCCTCTGCTCTGGTGAGATTCCATTAGGGAGTAATATATCCAGCTTTGGAGTCCTCAGCAAAATAAAGAGGAGGATCTGCTACTTCTTGATGGCCACCAAGTTGGTCAGAGGGGTGGAAGTTGACCAGAGGGCTTTCCTATGAAGACAGGCTGTGACAGCAGGGGATTGCTCAGCATGGAGAAAACTCCAGAGTGATCTCATTGCAGGCTTCCAGTAATTAAAGGGGCAGATAAAAAGGAGGGAGAGTAACTCTTTGCACAACAGATAATGATAGGAAAACAAGAACAGTTTTAAATTAACAGAAAGATCATTTACTGTGAAGGTGTTGAGGCACTGGAATAGATTGCCCAGGGAAATTGCAGACGTTCCAAACTTGGAACCAGGTCAAGTCCAGGTTGGATGGGGCCCTGAACAACCTGATTTAGTGGATGGTATCTCTGCCTATGGTTGGAAGTAGATGATCTTCAAGCTCCCTTCCAACCCAAATAATTCTATGATTCTGTGTCCCCTTTTTGCTGAGCTCAGATTGCCACTTGCCCAGCACTTGGAACTCTGTGGTATTCAGGGAAATCCTGTCACTCTGCAGGTGAAATATACTTCGTCTTCTTTCCTTCTTGGATTTTAGAGAGGTTAAGGGGGGAATGCATCCATCTGATGCCTGAGTAAGAACCCCACAGACTCCTTATCCTTCTATCCTTTGTGTAATTACAATCCAAACAAGACAGAGCTTAAAGGGAGAGAAGCTTACTTTATAGGGGATGAAGCCAGATGTAGGCAAATTTAGTCTGCTGCTAGCAAAAGTGACAGATAAAATACACTTCCCACATTTTTATGCGTGTTTGGTACAAAGAAAACAAAAGACAATTTAGCTGCTTCCCAGACTGCAGAGTTGTCCAATATGCTGTTAAAAAACATAACTGTATCTAAAATAAATTAAATATTTTTGTTTTCAGTGTGAAAAACTATTTGTTCTGGATGTTAAGTGGTTGTCAACAATAACAAGTATTTTGCAGTTCAGCCAGAAAGCATGCATCTACTCAAAAGCGATGGCTGATGCAGCTATTGTGCTGCAGTCAGGACAATGACTGAAATAAGGCCTTGTGATTCTGAAAGGCAGACAAAAGAGAAAAAATTCCCAAAAGGCCTAATATCAGACCAAAATGCCTTAGTCAGGCAAGCCTATTATCCAAAATTTCTGATTCTAGAATATGTATTGATAATGATTGTTTGGATCACTTAAACTTCCAAAACTTCAGCTGGAAATGTATAAAAAGAATAGTTATCAAAATCTCAGCTGCCTTTAGAATTCTTCTCGGTTGAAATCCTGGTTACCCACCTGATTACACAACAACAGATGTTTTAGTCTCCATGAAGTTCCCTGACCTCAGCTGGGATTTGCTGTGCTGCACAGATTCGTGTCCTTAGGGCCATTTGTACAGGTTTTCAGAGGAGCATCTGAAAAGTAGGCAAATGGAGGCTTTTCTCTCCCTCCTACCCTCCAATTTCCTTCTTTATTCCTTATTTTTCTTTTCTTTTCTTTTCTTTTCTTTTCTTTTCTTTTCTTTTCTTTTCTTTTCTTTTCTTTTCTTTTCTTTTCTTTTCTTTTCTTTTCTTTTCTTTTCTTTTCTTTTCTTTTCTTTTCTTTTCTTTTCTTTTCTTTTCTTTTCTTTTCTTTTCTTTTCTTTTCTTTATTTTTTTTTAATTTTTCTCTTCTTTTTTATTTTTCGTTTTTGTCTATTTTTTTCTTTATTCTCTCCTTCCCTCCGTTCCCCCTCATGAAATCACAGAATGTTTTCTGTTCACAGAGGAAGTTGCTGTAACACCGAAGTGAGACTGATAGCCCAGGATAGATATGTTTGCACTGCTCCTAGCTTATGCTCATGAAAGACACACACACACACACACAAATTAAAATGTGAACCTCCAACATTTTTAACAGATTATACATCATTCATTTTTGTTGTTGTTGTTAGAATTATTTAGTTTGTTTTTCCCAGATGATATTTTTCTTTAGAAGTATATAGTGGATTTTAATTTATGAAATCTGATTGAAAAGTTAGCACAATATGGTATTTTGGTACCTGTGTTCCAAATAGCTCTAATATTCTTAGACATTCAACAAGATGTCTGTCTGTCTGCAATATGAATAGCTAAACATTTCTTGTGAAGAATGGAATGCACTGCATTGCTGGAATTGCATGAAAAAAACGGTTTTAGCAATATGGAAAAGGCTCTGGGACCTTGGATGTCAGTTCTGGAGAGATGAATTTATAGGTAGAGCAATCTCTCTCCTCAAACTGACATCTGAGATCCCAGAGGCTTTCTCGATAACACTGAGGATTTTCTTTTTTTCATGATTTTCCAAAATTATAATGCATACTGTGTGTGAGATTCTGAAAAATTTCACACTCGAAGCAATAATGACAAACTTGGGCTTGAAAAATGCTCACCCCTCTTTAAATAATACTGAAAAACTTTTGGATTTAGCACTAATTAACTTAAGAAAGCTGGAAGAAGCTCTTTGCAATGAAGGGCAAAGGAGAGCAGAGTTCAAAATCAAATGGCTACATTTACTTTTTATTGAAACCTCTTCTATGTGTTCAGAATGGGCAAATGAATCAGTCTTGAAAAATAAGCTACAAAGTCTCCATACATCTAAATTAGAGAGTATATAATCATTTTTATGTCTCTTTTTCATTTCACTTATTACAGTAGCTCTTATATCATTACCTACAGTTCTCAAAGAAATTGCCCAAGCCCACACATTTTTCTCAGACAATATTGTGAGTTTCCTGAGTTGCCTTTCTTAAACACAACAGTCAGTCTGAGTCTATAAGAGTGTGCCATTAATTTGAATGGAAACTTTACTTTGTCTCAGTCCAATCAATGCTTTTTCTTGAGCAGAGAAAAATGTCCACATAACAATCTCTTCTCTTTCCTCCACATATAATATTTTATTATGCAAGGCATTATATGTTTGTCTTTGCAGAAGCATGTCCCTTAAGGAAGGTTATTATTAGCCAATTTGATTCTGAACACATTTGGAGATCAAAAAATCACTAAATCAGAAAAGGATTGGAAGGGACTCTAAAGGATCATCCATTCCAACTCCTAGCCCTGCACAGCAACATCCCAAAGAGTCATACCATGTACCTAAGAGCATTGTCCAAACACTTCTTGAGCTGTCAGGATGGTGCTGTGACCACTTCCCTGGGGAATTGCTCCAGTGCCCAACCACCCTCTGGCCGAAGAGCCTTTTTCTAATATCCAACTTAAACCTCCCCTTGCACAATTTCAGGGCATTCCCTTGGTCCTTTCACTGGTCACAACAGAGAACAGATCAGTGTATGCCCCTCCTTTTTACCTCACAAAGAAGTTGTGTTCAAGCAGAGGCCGCCCCAGCTCAGAGCAGAGCAGGAGAATCCCCTCTCTTGCCTGGCTGGCCATGCTGTGTCTGATGCCCCCCAGGACAGGGCTGGCCCTCCTGGCTGCCAGGGCACTGCATGTCCATGTTCAACTTGCCATGGACCAGTTCCCCCAGGTCCCTTTCCATGGCACTGCTCTCCAGCCTCTCATTCCCCAGTCTGTCCATACATCCAGGGTTGTCCCATCCCAGGTGCAGAATCTGGTGCTTGCCCTTGTTGAATGTCATAGGGTTGGTGATTGCCCAGCCCTCTGATTTGTCCAGGTCTCTCTGCACGGCCTCCCTGTCCTCAAGGGAGTCAACAGCTCCTCCCACTCCTGTATCATCTGAGATCTTGTTCTGTATCCCTTCCAGTCCTGCATCCAAGTCATTTATGGAGATGTTGAAGAGCCGAGGATGGAGACCTGTGGAACCCCACCAGTGACAGGTCCCCAGTCTGATGTCACCCCATTCACTACAAACCTTTGTGCCCAATCTGTGAGCCAGTTGCTCACCTATTGCATGATGTGTTTATCCAGATGTGAGCTGGCCATTTTATCCATCAGGATCCTGTGAGAGACTGTATTAAAAGCTGTACTGAAATCCACAAAGATTACGTCTACTGACTTCCCTTAATCAATCAGGTGAGTTACCTTGTCATAAAAGGAAATTAGTTTTGATAAGCAGGATTTTCCTTTCATGAAGCTGTGCTGGCTGTGACCAATGACCATGTTGTCTTTCAGGTGGTTTTTAACATCTCTCAGGATAATCTTCTCCATAACTTTGCCAGGCACTGAAGTGAGACTGACAGGCCTGTAGTTCCCAGGATCCTCCTTCTTGACCTTCTTGACAATCAGGATAATATTTGCCAAATTCTAGTCAGCCGGGACCTCTCTGGCTTCCCAAGGCTGCTGGAAAATCACCAGGAGAGGTTTTTCAATTGAAAGGTAAAAGTTAATTTTAGTGGAAATTCTCAGAGTTTGCAAATCTGTCCATCTAAGGATCTGAGCTTTTATGAAATCCTTAACTATTAAAAAGCACAGACATTGTAATGTCCTTCTTCAAGTGCATAACTCTAAAAGTAGTATCTTTCAGTATTATGGCAGAATAGTAAAAAAGGTGACTCCATAGATTCTTTAGAGAGATAACCCTGATTATGTTCATTATTAAATGAACTAATTAGTAGAAAACTCTTAATATTACATGAAAACTCAGTTATATAATAAACAGCAATAAATAAGCATCCCACACTTTTCAGATTAATTAAAAATATATTCTATTGGTACTGATTTGCCATATATACACTGCTCGTTTTTTAAACTTGTTTCATGGTGGAATAAATAACAGAAAAATATCAGCCTGTCAGTTGAAGGAAATAATTAGATAGCAAAAAGCTGGAAAAATGATGTGATGAGAAGAGGTCATCTTCCAGTTCAATCTTTTAACCAGCCTGTTTCTTTTCTGGATTTTCCTGCCAAGCTGGAATATTGTGTTTTTAATATGTAATATATTGTACAGTAACATCAGTCAGTGTTCATGCTGAATATGGAAACTTTAAAACATCACATGTGGATACATAACCATGTACTATTAAAATATATTAAGATAGACTATTCAAAAGCATCATTCTGTGTCTGTGCAAATGAATGAGTAAATCAATTATTTCAGATCAGCTGTCAAATAAGTGGAAAGAATTTCATTTCATTATAAAACAGTGCTGGCAGAGTTAGTGTGGCATTTTTCTCAGGGAAATAACTAGAAGTAAAAGTTAATTTCAGGTACAAAGGCATATTTTGTTAGGCTGAAAATGTTTTATTTATTTTGTATTATTTTTAATCCTTTTTCATGCTATTCGTATGGTTATTTTGCATTTACTTCATTAAAAACCAGAAACTAAACTGTCAAAATATTCAAGTTTTCTTCACACGCAAACTTTTTTTGTTGAAATCATTGAAAGAACTTTGTATGATTTTGGATATTACTTAAATCCTACCTTCCATGCACCCCAAGACGAATTTATTCCAGTAAAAAAGTATTTTGTGAAAAAATACTAAAAAATACTTCCTTTCTGTTCTGGTTGAACTGAACTGATTACATCTGTCCTAGTAGAACGATAGCCAGCAGAAAAACCTCCTTTATATGTTGCTGAAGCATCACTGTAGGTTAAGTTCAAATGCTCAAGTCATCCCTCACATAATGCTTTTGAAGTCACTTAAACCGTGATCAGGTTTTAGCCGTGGTGGCTACAGAAGCAGTTGTGCTTTGATCTCACAGCTTTTCATTACTTGGAAGTTCACAGTGTTTAGTGTGCCTGTAGCATGGTAGGAGAGAAAGTACCACTCTCTCACCCAGCACATTCAAAAAGTTTTTCCTTCCATACTGAGGCAGCTCTGTTAACTTCAGTGAGACTGGCACATCTGGAAAGAGAAACCAGAGCAGGAATTACCCTGTTGCTCTTACTTACCTTAGTTGCATATATTTATCTATGTCTGTCAAATGCATCACATAAAAATGTACAGCCTGCCCAACAGTGATATATAGTGTCAGTTTAATGCAGTGCTCTGCACTTTGCATTCCTCCCTCCAATTCCTATTATGGGTGGTCATCACTAAACTTGGATTCAAGGTAAGAAAGATTTTCCTGGCAGCGATGCCTTTTTCTAAGCAGGCTCCATGAGTAATTGTGTGGGCAGCTTTTGAGTTGCCTGTGGGTCACTCATGATTAGACTGCTGATGAGAAATCTGAGCTACCTTCTCTCCTTGCATGCCATTTCCCTTTTAATTCACTTTGATTCGGGGAATGTATATATATTTTTTTATATAACTATGAATAAAAATAAGCCCCTGTAAATCTAGTTACTGCAACTGTAGAGAAACAGGCCTGCTGTAAGACGGTACAGGAATATGTGCAAAACACTACAGATTTGGAGGTTTCATGAAGCTTAAGGATATCCCCAACTTTTGATATCTATATCCACTTTTTTTTTTTTTTTTTTTTTTTTTTTTTAATGTATACAGCAGGGGCAAATTACAGACACTTTTTCCTTTGATTATATAAAGGCACACATTTATTTTCAATTAATGATTTTTGAAATAGTCTTGCGTTACAATGTAAAAGCTGTAATTTAGAAAGGTCGCAATCCTATTTGTGATTTGGAATCACTGAAATGTTAGTGGATAAAACTCATTTTTCATCTTCAAAGTTTTCATTTGTTGCTTTCAATAATAATATTTACATTTCCATTCTGATGCAAAAAAGAGAAATCCTTGTCTCTTTCAGTAAATGGAACAGAGATAGGAAGCCAGATAATTGCTATGTGCTTGTACCTAACAAAGAGGACAATAGAAAAATCTTTTGGAACTAAAACTGAATTTAGTTCTGAGGAATACTGATGTCAGATGGAAGATGCAGGATGATTTCTGCATTTGCTTTTGACACCATCAGTTTTCAGAGTAGAATACAGTGCTGTTTGTAAAAAGGAAAGGTCTCTGCCTGGAGCTCACAGGGATTTTGAGTGAGCTGATGTGTGGTTTATAAATAGAAAACTGCTTTAAAAGAGTGTGCCAATGTCAACTCTACAGTCTGTGGTGTCTCATGGCACTGTCAGGGATTCACAGCACCCACCTCAATGTTCCAATGATCTGGAGTATGGAGTGTCTGAGGAAAGGCATGTGAAGGAAAGGTAAGGACGTTAGAGTTTCTGAGTAATTATGAAGAAAATTAAAAGAAAACTGTACATATTCAGATTGTAATATAGAATGTATATACAAAGAAGGGAAGGTGCAAATTGTAACCTTGAGTCAAACGCAGCACCCATGAGGTAAGTGTGCGACAAGATTTTTTCTGTCTGTTTGCAAGATTTCACCCCTAATTGCATTCTGAAGCACCTAGGAATATAGAGGTCAGTGTCTCAGTTTTTGTTACTGATATTTAAGGTTGTTGGTAGCCCCTCTTAGGTGCACAGAGTTCTAGTGTTCCCACTTGTTCTGGAATAGCAATTGGATTAAATCAGAAAGCAGCGCTAAAAACATGATAATTTTAGATGACTGTTCTGTAATAACCACATCTGAGTGAGCTGTATGCTTGCTCTCTATTGTGGGATTCTTCAATAGTGAGGATCGTTTTGTATTTTCTCAGTACTTAAAAATGTAATATTTTATTCATAGGAAATCTGCAACCTGGCAATTGTTCAGGACAGGAGGATCTATTGTTTTATGCGTCTTACAACTTTGCCCAACATATGTTTGAAAATCAAGAAGGAATAACGTATGTCGAGGGATTCTGCACTGTAAAAAGTCTTATGAAAGGGAAAAGATTACAATGACACAGAATGAGAAAGTGTATAAAATGAAAGGAATCCCATGAATATTCAGTCAATAATTCTTGTCACTGCTGATGTGCACTAAGAGCTCCTGGGTACTGAGTAGTATGGGTTAGGTGTGGAAAGACAGAGAGTACATCTTTACACCCTTCAGATAGCTTGGCACAAAAAGTATGCATTAACATTTAAGAAGCTGTTGTCAAGAACATAGCACATTGGAATCCATGTTTGCTTTCAACTTGTGTTGCACAGGATGGGCATAATATTACTGCAATTCTGTTCAATATTCAATTTTTTTTTTTCAAAGCAGGCTTTAATATCCATTTTTTACTTCTTTAGCAGCTTTTGAGAATAAAGGGCACCATTCACATAAAATGTACATCTTGGGGCAGAGATAAAAGGTCAAAAATATAGGCAATGTCCACTGAATGGAGTGAAGATTAAAATTGTAGCAGGCCTAGTTATCTGTGTCTTAGTCCCTTATGCTAAGCTTCTGCATTTCAAGATAAGTAGAATTTAATGGGAACCCTAATATTCCTGTTTGTTTGTTTTTCTTTTGTTTAATTATATATCTATAACACAGGGTTTTGTTTACTTTCAATAGCATTGTTATGTCTTGCCATGTCTGTAAAATTGTATGATACAGCTGTTATGCTGAATAAATTTTATCTGGCTTAGACAATTAAATTATTTAAAAAACATTGGTCTTCATACATAAGAACAGAATGTTAGCTGTTTAATGAACCATGTGAGGATTTGAAATTTCTGCTTCTCTAACAATTATGCCTTGCAGTTGCCTATCTGAAAGAAGGGGAAAAATAGAGACAAGAGTAAAGGTTATGGCTTTGAAATATTCATAAGAGTAGATACTTCTCTTAATCGAGAAAGAAAGCAAAATAAAAAAAATCAGCTGAAAGAGAGACAAAACATGCAAGACACGACTCTGAAAATCATTTACAGACATTTACCTTTCATGACTTTTATTGACATCTCTGGGTACCAAGAAATGTAATTCTACCGTACGCTCCAGTATAGAAATGTAAACACCAGTTTAGAAAGAGCACAAGTTAGCAGTGTTGAATTCTTCGTCTTTTGAAAGGCATCTCTACTAAATATTCTATAAACTTAAGTCTTGGGATTAACATTTCCACCCTCACCAATGCTATACCTGAAGGTGTTCCATCTTGTTTCAACATATAAGAGTCTGGTGGGGGCAGTAGGTCCACACACATACATGTTTTATATAATCCTTTTACCTGAAGCAACTTGCAAGTGTATTTTACAATAAACATGTAGCATTAGATGTCTCACAATACAGCCAAATAAGCACATAAGTGTAAATTTTAAATTAAATACATTTTTTTCTCGGTGTTAAACCACTTAAAATGGAGGTATCACTTAGTACATATTCTGAAAAATTTCATAGTGAAGTTTTTTGGGGTTTTTTTTTATGCATTGTATCTAAAAATTTGATCTGGTGGGAAAACATGAAAAAGACTTAAATTGGTTCTGTTGATCCTGTGTAGCAATAGTTTAAAAATTTGTAGTAAAATAATTTTTTAACTTTTTTTTTTTTTTTAGGACAAACTAAATATTTGAAGTGGTAGAATTTATTATGTAGACACAAGCACATATTAAATGTTACTTGATCTGAAATGATCAAATAGTATACACAATACTTCTTTCTGTTTGCCATTATTTTCACTAGCTTACACTAAGCAAAAACTTTAATGTAATTTCCTAAAAATAAATAAATCACTTGTTCTGTAATGCAAAGTTACTGAACATATAAATTGACAACGAAAAGAAAAAAAATGCACCCCGTGAACTCAGTAAAGAAAAAAAATCACATAATTTGTATGTCCATTTTTAACAATTTTGTATTTTCTGTAGACATTGAATAGTGGGGTTATCATGCGTAATTTATAATACCTGCCAGAGCATCAATACTGGGCAAGATGCTGGTGCTGAAGAGATGATGATTATAAATGTATGAAATTCAATACTAAATGCAATACAAAAAATGATTGATTCTGAATTTTGCCATTGCTTGCTATGCTCTGTATAGCCTCTGGCTTTCTAAACCCATTTGGCAGAGCTGTGTCTGTGCTTCTTTTTACTCTAGTGCTGTTAAAAGAATAAACTGAGGAAATATTCCCATTCTGTTCTTAAAGCTGGTTTGTTTTTGTTTTTGTTTTTTTCTCTTTCAAAGCAGCAGACCAGAGCATAATTGTTGGGCTTAAGTAGTAGTGATGTCTATACTGGGAGTATCTCCTTTTATATCCCAGGTATTGACAGGAAAGGGAAAGGGAATTTCAGCACCAACAGTGGCAACGTGTGAGGCAGCCTCCAACATAGGATGGAGGCCTCCTGTTAAAGCTCAAGCTCCCCTGTGAGATCAGATAACCTGCAGAGAAAGAGGCAGACAGAAAATACAGACCTCAAATTACACTTGTCTTTCAAAAAACACTTTTATTAATATTGCAACAATATTTTCTAGTATTGAGATAGTTATTCTGATTCCAATAATGAGGCTTAGTGTTACTTATCGAAAATATTATGTTTTTGGATTGTCAATTAAAATATGTATTTACTAATGAAATACTTATGCATGTATGTTAGTATACGTTTATTTAAAAAAAAAAATCTGTTGTTTTACTCACCTAGTTGCAAGAGCATTTGCAAACTCAATAGGTGCAAACTCCTGAACACATGTAGGTGCTACCTATAATATTTACCAATAAATTCTCAAGTATGTTTTTGTCTGACTCACCTGTATGACATGACATCAGCAATACCTCTGGTCTGAATCTGTAGAGCTGCATAGATTTTGTATAGTCAAATCATAACACGAAACTCTAGCTAACTGTTGAAGAAGTCACCACTCAAATTGAGGCAATCACGTTCCCACACAGAGCCCACTGGGCAGAGATTACCTGAATCAGGAGTAAAACATGGATAAAAAGATTGTATTTGCACACACAATTGCATATAAAAAGTTAAAGAGAGAAGCATATACCTGATTACACAAATGTCTCTTCCACATGAAGGATCCTTCAGTATGAATTCTAGCTTGGAGCTAATGTATAAGCTCAGTCAATTGTACAGTTACATCTTCTTGTAGATGAGATGACAAAGAATGAAGCTCCAACAGCTAAACAAGTCTGTTTTTGTTGTTGCAGCACCAGCAGTTGTACAGTGCTGATCAACTCCAGCCACAGATCACAGAAAACCTCTGTCACTCTTCTCAGCTCTCACTAATGACCGAAATGCAGCAAAGCAACTCACACATCTGAATAGGGAGTTGGTTGTTTAGAACTCAAGTAAAAAATGTGGAGGAAAACCAAAGAAGGCGTAGAGACACTTTCACTCTGAATTTAAAATTCACATCCCAAAATAAAGCTGTCTCCAAAAACTTTCTTGCTTGAATTAACTTATTTACAATGCTTGAGTTCTATGCAGTTTTTCTTTAACTCAGATTATTTACTCAGACTCCTGTGAATCCTCTAACTATTCTGCAGAAAATTCAGAAATATGCTATTTCAGGGGAAAATGAAACCAGTAAATCACACATCTTTTTTCAAGACAATACAGAAGTAAGCTGAAAACAGAGTTTCACACATGATCCACAAATGTATAGCACAAATGCTAGCAAACTGATGCTTTTTGAAAGACGCACAACTTGCTCTGGGCATAAGTGTTAAGTCTGACACTTCCCTGAAATATCATTACCCTGTGAACATTCACTGTGGTCTCCACAGAAATCCCCAAATGACAGTGATTTCCCTGGAACTGGCTACCCTGGTTAATATCAAGCTGGCTAGTGGTGAACAAGAAAAGATGCTATTCGTGAGCACATTGACAAAAAATTAGGATGAATGAATATTAACAATATATTGAGTTGTATCCCTAGAAGAACCAGATAAATTAGATGTACATTGCATCTGAAAAGAGCAAGAGGGGAAAAAAAAGTCCATTGTGGAGCCAAAACTTCCAAAATTTTGGTCTTATAAGAAGGTGTTCTACCCTTTGGAGTAGCAGAGGACTTGAGGAAGCATGTGATGATGTTTCCAGTGGAAACAAATCTCTCCACAGACTATAGAAAAGAACAAGAAGTACCCAACAGACATATGCTAATGCCTGTGGGAAGGGTTTTCTTACTTTTAGGAAGAAGAAAAAGAAAACCTTCATTTTTTTGGGAATCATAGAATGGAGAAAAGGATAAATAGAGTATCTAAACCCACTAATTATTATAGGCAAAACTAAACAAAATAAAATATTTTGAACAGAACCCCAAAGAACATCCATCCATCCATCCATCATGTATGTACACACCCATAAAGGACCATTTCTTCTATCTTCAAGGCTGGAAGACAGAAAATATGTAGAAGCCAACAGTACTCCTAAATTTCTTTCATCAAGAAGACTATGTATGCCCAGCCAGCACGTAGAGTGAATGCCTTAATCAGAAAACTCTGAAATTCCCTGGGTACTAGAAGCTGTGTTGACCTTCCAAGCAATGATGGACTTTATCTATCTTAGATAATAATGAATCATGCTACCTGTGCAGTCCATGTCACAAAAACCTTGTTACCTAAATGCAGTATGGATGTTAGTGTTCATTGCACATGTGGAGGTGATTTATATGAATGCAGCAACATGCTAATTCATGCAGAGCTGGTTTATTGAATGATGAGTAATTTAAGTCCTTTAGACTCTGATCTTTATATCTATTACACAGTTGTAAAAAGTTTTACCTCCTCGAAGTCCATTTCCAGGAGGTTACACACAGTACTATATTACCAGAGAAAAAATAATATAGAAGTAGAAAACAAACAATCCATGCCTCATCTCAACTTAAGGAAAAAATGTGGCTAGAGTAAAAAAGCTTTTTTGGAGAGGTGTATTTGGTTTTGTTTGTTTGTTTGTTTGTTGTTTTTTTTTGGCAAGGGTATCTCTCTCAGTAGTATACATTATGAATCTAAATTTGAGCACCATTTCCAAAAGCAGAAAATTCCCTAAGTAACAAAAATTCACCAGAGCCCTCAATACAAAGCAAAAGGTGTAATATCCTGATAAATAAACATCAAAAAAAGGTGAAATGAAAATTATAAGAGTCAAGGGAGGTTCAGATGATTTATACCAGGTGAAGGTCTTGCTCATATAATTGAAACGTTCACCATTAGACCTAAGTATATTTTTCTCAGGTGATATTCAAGCTATTTTTCCTCAAAATACCTCAACTGCAACACGTCACCTCCAACAAGATTTTTTTGCCCGAGGATGGCCTTTGCAACTATATATATATATATATTCATACCTGGCAAACAAACCCAGCTTCTTCCAGAAAGATTCTTTGCTTCTGTTTAAATGTCAAAAGTATCCTACAAACCAAACCGTTGCCAAACCCACACTGTGGAATGTCACAGTGATGCATGCTACATACATGCTGTTTACTCATTTTTTATGCATGTCAAATCCTGTCAGATTCACCTTAAAGAAATGCTGTATTTCAGAAGCAGCTACCTGCAGCCTACAGTAAAATAATACTTAAGGTCTGCATGGGTCAGTAGTTACCAGAGTTTTCCACCATTAGAATGGATAAAGGTACTTTGCACACCTGTTTCTCAAGTTTTAATACATCTGAGTCTTGTAAAAGTAAAATTACCCCCTTTTTGCTACAATTGGCTAACCTCTGAATAAATTTAAAAATTGATATTCATGAAAAATTTTTTGCCAGAAAATAACTCACAAAAGATATGAAGCAAAATCTATTGCTATGCTGGTGCTTGCTAGTCTTGCTTACTTCATGCAGTGCAGATTTACTATAAGACCACCAAAGACAAATGTCTGGGCCAAGACTACCAAGTTCAAACACCATATGCGTGTCCACTTTGAACCCAAAGAAGCCTTTTTCAACCTGTCTAGTTAGTGAGCTGCCAAAGGACCATGTCCATACCTGAGCAGTAGATGGAATAACTGGGCATTTATAAATAGCTATTTATTGCCAGAATGCCTTGTAAAAGCCCTGTGTTTTCACCAAGATTCTTGATGAAACGCTAGCAACTGCAGGCCTGGTCCCTGGACAGCCACAAGGATAGAAACTACAATATTTTTGATGGTCAATGACCCACATATTAAAAGACCAGGAAACAATATTGCTAATTGCCAGTAAGGTTCCAGCTACTGATTCGTTTCCTCATTTTTTTCAGCATTTTTCTTCTCAAGTAGTACTGACGGATATTTGAAATGTTAGACAGAAAAGTACATGGCTTGCGGGAATTTGTAAAATACCTCCTACTTGCTAAGAACATCTATAAACAAAAACTCTAACAGCAGACTCATAATAGAGTTTTCCAGAGCTGGAAGAAAGATTTCAATCTTAAATCTGCACTTATATAATATGGGCAGAAAAACATGGGCAAAGATCTTTATATGGGAGTTGATATTACCACAAGAACTCCAACTGGGAATTTGTATTTGCAAACCTTTTGGTCAGTTAATAAGCCTTCTCAAAATGGGAACTATTAACTTAGAAAAGAGTTGAACAAGTAGAAATAATGCAATATCCTATAGAACGCTTATGAACTAAGTGGAAACTCAATGTTTATAAATTATGTCGGTGATTTCGATTGTTTTAAGTGCCTGGATGTGGACCTTAGAGTAGACTTGCTACATTGTCTGTCACAGGACTGTAAGAAATTGACATGCAAGAGGGCCTATTTAATTTTTATAAATAATTTTGAATAGCTTTAAAAGCAAATTAAAATATAGACAGTTTTTTATCTTTAAATAAGTGATACAACAAGACATTGCTATCTACTTTGGTCAAGTCACATCAAATTATGTCACACCACAGAATATGGTTATCCTAATGTAATGCAATACAAATGAAATGTCTGCATCATAATTTAAAGGAGTAACTTGAAACAAAGTTTAAAAGTGAAAGAACGTGAGAAATATAATACTTAGATTTCCTTATTCCAAACATATATCTGCTTTGTTGTCACAGACAGATGCCCCTATATTCTCAGAGTAGGAAGCAGGTACTTCATATCCAGATGGTTACAAATAATGTCGAAAAATAGAAGCAAACACAAAAACCAAAACCAAACAAACAAAAACAACAACAACAACAACAACAAAAACAACCAAAAACCCCCAAACACTCCCACACCCCTTCTTACGATTCCAGTGAAATGCCACTTATTTTTTTCTTGTAATGGGTCCTGACAAGAAGATGTTCATGCTATGTGACTTTGAAAATGCCCTTTTCTGGCAGACAGCTTTCCTGCCAGTGCTACTCTTTGCTGGCTTTAAACAACAGGAACAGGGGCCAATTTACAGTCCAGGAATTAACTAATTTGAGACACACAGGCTCCCCATGAAGCAATTGTTCGCTTGGATGGACATACTGTCTTCATTATTCCATAGATTTTGAAGAACTTTAATATTCAACGGCTGAGGTACATTCTTTGCACTGTCAGTACCATAAGTGATGTGATTGTCCAAAAAAAAGAAAGCACATTTCTGTTTCAGAATGCATAGTGTGATATTCCAGCCCACACAGATGGGAATGCACAAAACATACGTATATACTAGGATTAAATTATATCCTGTGGAGATGAGCTGGACAGGTTTAAAAGAAAGAGAAATTTTCAATAGCCTTTGAACAAGATACTCTGAGGATATGAATATATGCTTTATTCATCTTGTTCAAAATATGGAGATCCATTCTCTGCTTCCTTTGAAGAATTTTCATATTTCCTATCCTCCCCACTATCTGGTAGCTTATTTTTGTTCAAATTATTGGGTAACCTTGGTACTTCTTCCCCAAGCTGTTTGCTTAAGTGTGCTAGAAATTTTTGCTACCTTTCAAATGTATTACATATTTTTTGTTTTAACAATAGGGGAGAAATAGAAGACCAAGGAATAAAGGAAAGTAGAACAAAAATAAAGATAACTTCTTGTGCATTAAAAATCTGTGGAATTATTCTCTGAACAAAAAAAAACATTTTAATTGTTCTATATTTTAAAATTACTGTTCAGTCAATGATTTCATTTCCCCCCCCAGGCTCCTGCTAGTAGTACAAACTCATCTTACAAATTAAGGATCTGGCAACCAGTACCTCAAATTTCAGAAACTATAACCCACTTCCAAGTGAAGGCCAGTACTAAACCCAAGACTGAAATATTAAAGACACACGATCTTGATTATTTGGAAGGTAAACTGTCCTAGACTAAAACTGCAGCAATGGGAGTGTTTTAGGAGAAATAAGATCAACCCCCTAAAACTTAAGCCTCAGATGTATTAATGAAATTTGTGTCACAATCTGTTTTGCAATCTAGCCTTGTCTTCCATGCACTGTGCTTCCTCATGGACATAGATTTAGACTGATCTGGAGAGGCGCCTTAGATGGGAGAGTGTTTGACAGTTTAGCATTTCTAATTTGTGTTGTTGACACATACAGGTAAAAGCATGGAAAGTATGCATTCCATAATCAAGTCCTAAATCCAGCTTTTCCAAAAGGCTGCAAGAAACCTTTGAATTCCACTTACATCCCTTCAAGAAATCATATGAAATCTTTCAGGAACCTACAGATGCCTACTTCTTTTTTTAGAGTAGAATTTTTTCAAAATTTCATATACTGTTGGGATTATATTTCAATCTATATTTTCAGGTATAAAAATAGATGGACACTTAAGATTAAGTCAAATAGGGAATAAAAAATTTTCATTATAATATAAAAATATTTTTATTGGACAAATTGCACAATTTCCAGTGACTACTGTGCTAGACTGTACAGACACTTTAGTTAAACAGAAGGAGAGAAGGAGAAACAGACATGCAGACAGATGATCTGATAACTCTGCCAACTGCTTACTCACTTCTTTTAATAACACCTAAAAGTAACAATCTGCTGTCTAGCTAGCAGTATTCAATTTCATTCTGTAATTTTCTCTATGGGTGTGTTGCATCATATTAAAATACTTAGATATAAATCTGTGGTCCTGATGATCTGTGTTTGATTAAAAAAAAAAAAAGCTAAGCTGCTTGCTGTGCTGATATGCTCAGATAGTTCCTAGTATTTACAGAATCAGAGACCACAGAGCTGTATTATTAGTACAAATAGACTAGCTTTACTGACAAAGTTTGAGTCCCATTATATCATTTCAGCACATTGTTACAATATGTTGGTTTTGATATCAGTATAACAGAATGGCTGAGGTTGGGAGGGACCTCTGGAGGATGCCAGGTCCAGTCACCCTGCTCAAGCAGGGCCACCTAGATCCTGCTGCCCAGAGCAATGTCCAGATGGCTTTGGGACATGTCCAAGGAGGGACACTCCACAGCCTCCTGGGGCAATTCGTGCCAGTGGTCAGCCACCCTGACCTCAGTTATTTTTTTCACAAAGTGTTTCCTGATGTTCAGGTGGAACTTCCTATATTTCAGTGAGAGCCCACTGCCTCTGTTCCTATTACTGGCCATCCCTGAGGAGATCCTGGCTCTATCTTCTTCACACTATCCCTTCAAGCACTTATGCACATTGATAAGATTACTCCTGAGTCTTCATTTCTCCAGGTTAAAGAGTCACAGCTTCTCTCAGCCTCTCTTCATATGTCAGGTCCCTTCAGTTTTTTGTGGCCCTCTGCTCTCCTTTCTCCAGTATATCCATGCTTCTCTTGGACCAAGGAGCTCAGACAGGACATATGTGTGGTTTCAGCAATACTGAGTAGAGAATATGCACAGACAAGATGCCATGGCATGAATTTCATACCCCAGCTTCATTAAAACACCTGCATCATGGGGCAGAATACATCCTGGCATCATTTCAAGCATTTCTTGGGATGAAGATAAAACTTCTATGTGGGGACACTATGCATCCATGTGTTCCCACGCATATACATGGATTCCTGTTATTATATGTCTGTTTCCAGTAAACCACTTAATGACCACAGTATGCCTGTATCATTTCAGTTAAGACAAATGGTGAAAGGATAAGGTATGAGATTAATATGCTGTTCATAAAAATCAGCTGTCAGTTATGAGACAAAAACTGTTAAATATCCATTATGCCTCCATGGAGCAAAGATTGAAATCTGAGCCTTAATATACTCAGAACCAAAGTAATCCACACAAAAAATTAAACATTAGGAATACTCTTACTGTAGGGACATCTTTAAAATACCCCTGCAAAACCCAATCAAACACCAAAACTCCAAAGGATTCAAGCATGAAGTACCCTAAATACATTGCTAAACAAATGTTTTTTAAACAGCTTAAATAACTGCACTACTAAATTGAATTTTCTAAAGGAAGTGTAGGAGATTTTTCTTGTCTCCTCTTAATACTATGATTTCTTGCTGGTGGTCTCTCTCTCCAGGATACACACACACAAGTGTTAATATCATATTTGTTCAAGGTTTCAAGGGTTTCAGGGAGGATGAGGTAAAAAACTGTAGCTGTTTAGAAGCCAGTAATTTTTATTCACTAGATGTCTAAATTTCATCTATGGTCAGTAAACAGAGTCACCAACCAGAGCGAGATTAACCTAAACTGGTGTAGAAGTTCTGTATTTCGCAATAATTTCTAGAGGTTCTTATTTTGTGTAGAAGAAGCCTTCATAAACTACTTAAATGATTCGGTTTTAGATGGTAGCAAGATTTTATGATAGACATTAAGTAACATTAATCTCATTATTACTTTCTGCCTAGATGTATCTCGCTTGTTACAAGTATCCTTATGTAAAATGACAGAACAAGAAGAAATCTCAAAAACCACATATTTCTTTTTTTTTCAAGTCGCTGTTGTCAGCAAGCTCTAAGCACTCTAAGTAATTCAGTGTATTTCTTTACTTTAGAATCAAAAGCCCAAAGTCAGTTGAAGGCATCCTGATAATTCTATAAATCCTATTAATATTTCCTCTATTATTCTCATTGCTTCTTTTCTTATTTGGGACACCAAAGACTGGGAAAAAATTGTAATCTAAAACTACTATTTCAGCTCCTCTCCAACAAATAACTTGGAAAATGATAAAATTTATGAGTTGGGCTCCTTTTTCATTTAGATTTTCTTTTTAAGATGAACATAATGTACGTACATTGACAATGATAAAATGTAATGGAATACTTTGTTATGATAAATAGAGACTCAAAAATAACCTTTTAGACCAGAAATTTTTCACTGACACTGTAAAGTTTACTTATTTACTGATTAGAGGCGTTATAAACTATCCATATACACTTTAAGTGGATAATGGTCTGAATGGTGTGCTGCAGTTAAGATATTGGTATATCAGCTCCAAAATATTTTTATTAAAAATCCTTTTATATTATCTACTGTTTTATTCTCTCGTTTGAACCAAAAACCAAAAACAACTGAAACAGAGTCACTGTTACGGAGGAGAAATATATTTGGACTCCATTATTTCTCCACATAAATTGGGAAGAGAAAATCCGAGGCATTTTGGCTTGATTTGAAACTCAGATGTTCATTTGATATAACGTTCATAGCACTCCTGCTGAAATCAAGCTATGCTAGTGAACCTAGTAGCAGATCTATCCTTATTGTTATATTTCCTAAGCTATAGGTAGCACAGGATTTTTTTAATAGATGAAAAGGTGAATTTCTTTGCTTTGTTAAGTTTTTGTTCATAAAAGTCTATTAAGGTTGAGGAAGGCTTTCATCTTTCTTAGTGATAGAGAATATGAGTCATGGATCATTAGACTGAAATACAGTAATAAAAAGTTGATAGTAGTTTCTCTAAGCCAAAAGAAAATAAGGCATGAAATAAGATTAAATATTCTGAAATACCTAAATGACTTAGGAACCTAAAATCAGTGTTTAGATGAATGTTATTATCTTGTATACTGTATAAATCTGGAAAACAAGAATTCTCACTTCTTGCTATTGGTCTCTGAATAGTCATTCTGGATTCCCTGAATGGGACTCATCTCATCTTCCTTAAACATCTACATTGAATCTGAATTAATAAACCAGGGCTCTCTTTATAGTTGGCAGAGGATAATAGGCACTCTCAGGGAGCAGCTCATCTGACCTACTTCAGATGCCTATTTTAGGATAAGAAGAATTGTGACCTAGAAGTGCCTGTTTCTCTTCTTTGACTTCTAGGCAGCCTGAAGGGATTAGCTCAGGTGCAGACGGTCCTAATGTGTGCGTTTAGCCAAATTAATTCCTCCTTTTTTGTGTGATTTATATCTTTGGGAATTTTGTGTACCAAAGTACTTATCCATATTTATCTGACTTTTCTTCATGAAAGAAAATATCTATCTGCACAAAAACATTTCTTGCATTAGCACTCATGATAGTTGCAAATTTTAGGAAGGCTGTGTCAAAGGGTTCAAAAATGATAGTCTGCTTTTCCGAGCTTTTGTCTTTCAGACTATTTTTATTATTTTTTTTCTTTTTTAAAGGTCATGTCTATTTAATTTTCATGTTCCTTTCTCCTTCTTTTTAATTCAAGTTTCTTTCCCTGTGCTCAGCTTCACCTGCTTACTAGATAGACATTTTTATGCTTGTCTGTTACACTCTTTGGTTTACTGACTCTTGATTGTGTACAGAATGAGATCTGGGCACAGTACAATCTTTTCTACTCTTCCCTAGTTTCCATGGAAAATAAAGCATGGTGGAAGCCACTGCACCCTTCAAAGAGTTCAGTCTACAACTCAGAATTTCCTATTTCAGCAATGTATGCGACCAGCTAACAAACAGAACAAGAGAGCAATCTCTATATCCTTCCAAGAATTTTTTTTTCTTTTTGAAATTTCATCTGTATTTGCTGCTTGCAGCTAATACTCAGACCCCTCAGGCCATGTAGCTGTCATACAAGTCAGTAATTATTTTATACTCAATCTTTTTTTGTTTGGGAAAACTAAATATTGCAGATTTTTTGAAGGCGACTACAGAACCATATTGCTTTCTTATCTGCCTCTGGAATGAAATAGAATGTTTCTGCCCTTTCTTTTTTTTGTAAACCAAATACACTAGTTGTACAATGTTTTACTGTTTTAATGATGAATAAACTAAAATAAGCCAAAACTTATTGATATTCATAATGGAATGTATGCACATGCATTGTTTCTGTATTTTTTCTGAGATCTGAGGTTTTATGTATAAAAAGAACAAAAGACATGCTGTGTTAAAAATAAATAACCTAAATCTGAGGTTGAAGATTTATTTTTCCAGTAAAATCACAAATCCTATATACCCAGGACCCCTATATATACAATAGTCTACTATAGATAAGCCAGGACAATGATGCCAGTGAGTCTTTGAAGAACTAAGAGACACGTCACAATCAGCTGCCCTTGTCCTTATGATGGTCTTCAACTTACTGAATATTGACTGGGAACACAACAGAGCTGGCACAAAAAGGTCCAGAAGATTCCTAAAGCACGTATCAAAACTACAGGGAGCTGACAAAAGGAAAATAACCTCCTTGATTTGTTGCTTGTTAACAGAGGATGTCTCATGAGTGAAGAGGTGATTCCTGACTGTCTTAAATAGAGTGACTATGATGCAAATGAATTTAAAATCTCTGTTGACAAGAGGAAAAACGACAGCGAAACTTCAAGCCTGGATATGAAGAAAGCAGACTTTGGGCTGGTCAGGGAACTAGTGAGTAAAGTCCCCTGGAAAATGATTTTGAAGGTTCTGGCATCCATCAGTGCCAGTTATTTTAAGCACCACCTTCAAAGGACACAGGAATAGGCAATTCCAAAATGTCAGAAGTCTAGCAATTGAGGGAGAACACCGGCTTGGCTTGACTGAGCAGCGTCTTTTGCAGCTAAGCCAAAAAAAAAAAAAAAGGTGTATACCCAGTCAAACTGGTCAGAACATCAAGTCTGACAGAATTCAAGATGCATTTGGACAACTCTCTCAGGCATATGATGTGATTCTTGGGGCTGTCCCATACAGGCCAGGACTTTGGTTTTGATTATCCTTGTGATTCCCTTCTAATTTAGGATATTCTATGATTCTATATGTATTTATAGAACAATTACCTGCAGGTTTAAAGCAGAGTAGCAACAAGACATGTTCTAGAATTTCATCCTTGGGAATCTTCCCCTTGCTCAGCACTGATTCCTATCAATAATACCCTTAAGGAAATATATCCATCTTCCTCTTGCTTCCTCTTTGTAGGTTTGAGCTGGATTCTATATGAATGATCCCTTTTTTTTTCAAGAAAATGCAGCAATCCTTTTTTCTTTCAATACTATTAATCCAATGTTGCTTTCAGTTCCATTTAAACAGAAAATTACTTATTTTGAGAAGTGGAAGGAAAATGTTATCATTTCCTCATGGTAAATTATACATATTGCCTCAGGAAATAGCATTTTTGTGAATAATCAGGAAACAGGGGCTTGTGGTTAAATGTGTTTGAGATGAGTCTCTGTCAGTTTTTGCTCCCTGTTTAAATGGAGGTGCTGGCAGAAGCCACTTTTAAACCAAGCTAAAAGATGAATCTAAATATCCAGAAAAAGAAAGAACATTTCTTGGGGATGAGTTGGCAACCAAAATGTTACTTGAAAAGGTTTATCAAGCCTAGCCATTCAATTACATTAATCCTTTTTAAATTCTCTTAATAAGGTAATTATTGCTATTATAAACTGGGGAAAAGAAATCTGTGTGCAAAGTTGGAGACAATGTAATCAATAATGAAACCTGCATCCTTCCTCCTTTGTTAATCACTGTTGAAACTCAAGGGAAAGAATAAAGCAGTATCAGTAACCATATATCAAATGCACAGCTAAATAACATTATCCCTGGCCAAACCCATGCTGATGTTTTTCTGCCTAGATATTTGCCTTATAACTAATTGGACAGCCAATTCAACATCTTTATGAATGAGATAATTTAGGATGTTTTCTTACTGCTTAGAATCAATAAAAAAGAAAAACAGTTTTTTTTCTTTTAATTGATTTAATTAAATGCCTCACCATTTAACCTCAAAAACTAAATAAGTAAAATACTTTAGGGAATGTCTTCCTATATTTTTCCCTTTATGAGTAATGACTTTCTATTTATCAGATTTTTCCATTGAATTTGCATTTTTTATTTTTTAACAGTTTCTTTGAACCTCATCAGCCTGTAAAAAGTTACTTTTGTCAAAGGTATTGTATCTGTCCTTACTGAAAATATGACATCCACTTGCTGTCTGCATTGCATACACAATACATCCCAAATGCATTACTTAATGTCTATCTTTATTAAATTTCACAAGGTTTCTGCTAGTCCATTTTCTAGACTGTGCAGGTCCCTCCGAGTAGCATTCCTGCCCTCCCATATTGACTACTCTGCAAAATTTGGCGTTTCCCCCCGGAATACACTCATCTCATCCCACACAGCATTAATAACATGTTTTGCCCCGTTATCAATACTCAAGGGAAAACGCTGTTAACTGACTTCCAGCTGGACTTTACACTTGCTGATTACCACTTCTGAATTCTGATTGCCAGCCCACACATATCCATGTCACCAGAAGTCTCATCATAAAAGACTATACTGTTACTAAAGCACAATTTTCTCTTGGTAAATCTGTGCAGACTGTTCTCAATCACCTTACTCTTCTTTAGGTGCCACAAAATAGCTTTTAGAAGATTTGCTCCGTCACCTTCCCAGGGGCAGAGGTGGGATTTATTGGCACACAGGTGGGTGGATATGATGTTTACATGTCAAAGTTTTAGTAGTGGAGGTCCTGCAGAGGTCGCACCTGTGAGAAGAGAACAGAAGTTGCCCTATCTTGGAGAAAGCCAGTTCCAGCTAGCTCTAAGATAAACCTGCCACTGGCCAAAGCTGGGTCAGTCAATGCCTCTGTAACAAAATATTTAAGAAAGGGTAAAAAAATGTCTTTCAACAGCTCATAGAGAGAGGAGTGCGAATATATGAGAGAAAAAGCTCTGCAGACACCAAAGACAGTGAAGAGCTAAACAAAAAAAAGGTCAACTAGGGCTTAAATCTTTCATCATCAACAGACAAACTATCCTCATGGACAAACTGTCTCGAAGTTGTCTAGACATGAAGAACTTTCTATCTGAAAATAGAAATATCCATATCTCTTCATCTCTATCCGAAACCTGTAGGTTCTAGCCATTACTGGGATGAGATCTTAATGTGATTCAAACAGGAAGTATGGTATCTGTAAAGTGTCAGTAGCTGCCTTGTGAAATAAGACAAGAAAAAGACTAAACCAAAAATAGCCACCTCCCCTCCACCCAATTTATTCCTGTAATGTACATGTGAGTAATAAAAATAATAATAATGTTGCATCAAGAATAAAAGAGATAATGCATGTGATGAATACACCTGAATTTGAGGTTCTGCAGAAGCAGCCTAAGGCCTTATACATCCAAGTTAACTCTGCCTAGAGGAATCGTATGAGACCACATATAAAAGCAGTGAATTGTAAGAGAGGTGATGGTGCCTGAAAATTGCTGATCTGAATCAGTTAAGCAGTAGCAAATCTGGTGAATGCCTACCACCTAAAGCAAAATCTTCATGGTGAGACTGAGATATCCACTTTCCTGCTTAACTGGTTATATGACACAAAAATTTATATGCATGAAGATAAGCACAGATATAAAATGAAAATTCAAGTTTATGACATAAGGTTTTGTAGTCACATGAAAACTAGATGGCAGAATACCTCTCGGAGGTTTTAATATGAAACTGGGTAGATTTATACGGGACATAGGGAAGACATTTTTATGATGACAGTTGTGAGATGCTGGAACAGGTTGCTCAAAGAAGTTGTGGATGCCCCGCCTCTTCAGGTGTTCAAGACCATGTTGAATGGGGCTTTGAGAAACCTGATCTTTTGAAAGATGTCCCTACCCCTGGAAGATGGGTTGGAACTCTGAAGTCCCTTCCAACCCAAACCATTCTGTGATTCATACTGTGAATCTACAGAACTTCAGGCAATTTGTGGTTTGTTTGGTTAGTGCGTTTGGTTTGTTTGAGTGTTCGTGGGTATAGTTTGTTTGCTATCAAGCCTCTATAAAGTTCCTTTGCTTTGAAAATATTTGGGTTCTTTATGACAAAACTAATTTCCATTAAATCTGACCAGCTACAAGTACACAACTCTGACACAGAGAGGATAGCTAGGTGTTTTTATATTTACCTGCCAGCTGCAGTATACTACATGGGAAAAATGATAAATAACAGATAAATGATAAAATTATCTGCAAAAATTAACTAGCAAAACAAAAATACAGCTCTAACTGGTGGATCAAAGGCCTCTTTTTGTGACAGATAAAATTCTGAAAAGAAATGTATAGAGAGTAGAAGAATGAGATTTTCTTTAGCTGGAAGCATTTCAAACTGATATATTAGGTCATTTTCAATACCCAAGTTGGATTAGTGTTTGCCATAATCCTCAGAAGAAAGAGATACTTCAGAGGCATGTTCAAAGAAAAGTTACAGTGGAACTTTGAGAAACAAAAGAACAAAGAAAATCAAAATTACTAATATGAAGCAGATATTTAACAGCCCTTTTGTCTGAATACTGAAGTTTATCAAAACATGAGGCTAAGAAAATGAATAAAGAATTGCAGATGGGGGAATCAAACTCTTCCTATGCTTTCCTGCCTTTTCTGCTAGATATAGCACTACTTACAGATTCAACCTATAAAGTGTGACACTGTATACGAAAAAAGAAAATAAATTTGTGACATCTTATAGATGTAGTTAGAAAGCTTTTCTGGCATCTGAAATTTTAGTGAAAAAAGAACTGAAATCATTGAATGATTTAAAATTAATTGTAAAAACACTTGGAAAAATGTTTAGAGACAAGGACAGCAGGAAGGAAAATTATGGAAGTCTGATTTTAAAATCTGCCACTGTTTTTATGATAAGTGATTTTTCGTGAAAATATATTTTAATATGTCAGTCCAGATGATCAGTCTGACTAATTGACATGCTTTCAACCCTGGGAAATACCAGTATAGGTAAAAACCACCAAAATAATAACTTGGAATTTAAAATAAAATTATGATAAATAGGGAAAAAAAAACCCAACAAAACCCCAACAAACCAAATCCCTTTAAACAAACCAAAGAAACCAACAAATAAGCCACGAAAAAAACCCAAAAAACCAAAAAACCCAACATCATATCAAAACTATTCTTCTCTGTATCCTTTTGAATTCCAGAGTTACTCTGAAATTTTGCTTCACTAAGATGAGGTTCAAACTCAGAGCTAAATACGATGAAAATAAAAAGTGGAAAAGTATCTTAAAAGTAAAACAAGTTAACTAGGATCATTGGAGAGTTTCAAGAATAATGCTAGATTCTATAAAGAAAGCCCTCAAACTATTTTGTTTCTGTGATTGGCAACTTGATTTTATCTGGCTGAGAACTACCATTAACTTAAAAAATTTATTAGCTTTACAAGGAGGAAAAAGAAGAAGAATGACAGGCTTCTTAATTTTCCTCATCCATTTAATTTTTTATTTTTTATTTCTTGTGTGGTTTAGAATTCACATACTGAAGCCTTCAAATTTTATTCTGGGCTTAAGGTGTAATTTGGCTAGACCAAGTGTGCAGAGATGTAGCTATTAAATTGTCTAAGAATATAATAAGAAATGGAACTTTCTGAAATGTAATCTGAAATCATCTGAGATTGAAGAAAAATACTGGAATAAAATAGTTGATTTTTAAAAATGTAATTATAAATTGTTTTCTTATTTCAAGTCTCAGAATTAGTGCTTTATAAATATCTGCCTATCAGTATGATCAATAGAATGGTTGAATTCAAATAAAGAATGAAAACTCTTCAGCATAATGAGCTTTTAAAAATATAGAAATTCATGGATGTAACCATTAATATGTTCAATAGTAAGAGAAGGAACTAGAGAAAGTGTCACTCTCCTCAGATCAAAAGGAGGAAGAAATGTATTGGAAAATCCATGGATAAACCCATTGTAGTAAGTAAGAATTTAGACTGGAAAATGGTGAAAGGAACAAGTAATGTAATACAGACAGGATAAGACAGGGATGCAGTAGAAGATGTAGAAATTGAAGAGAAATCCTAAGTTTCATGTCCATAAATGGAAACAAAAAAGTAAGCAAATTATTTTAAAAGGAAATATGCATTTTTATATAACTTAATAAATATTCCTACTTCATAAGTATATAGGGAAAATACCCTTCAAAATTGCTTAAAAAATAATTTAGTGATGTGTAGAATTTTTTTTGGGGGGGTTGTTTTTTTAGGGGGAAATTCTGTGTGAAAAAGAAGTCATATTAAGAGTGAGAATATTTAGTTTATGTTAGCTAAATTTTTAAATTATAGAATGCCAGACTTAACACTACTGTCGTCCACCATTAAGTCCATAAAGTGGGTCTATTGCTTCTCTCATCAGAGCATCATATTTCCTAAATATTGTGACTGATTTTTTTTTTTACCTAGTAGAAAACTATCTGATGTTTGAATTCAAATATTGCTATTTTTTTGAGTTTTGGGCACTCATTTTCCCTCCATAATCCAGTAGTTATCAGAAGTTGAATTATTTTTCAAGTGTCAGATGAATGTTTTTGGCGTATGCAAGGCAAAAGCTACATCAACTATAGTGGACTTTTTCATGTGGTTTGCTCTTCAGTAGAAACTTCCTGCTTTGGATATATGTTGCTTTGCAAGATGGCAGCTGAAAAATAAAAGAAGGTACCTTTTAATACTATTTAAAACATAAAAGTTTGATAAAAGTAGATTTGGTCTGGGTTTTTTGGTTTGTTTGTTTGTTTTTGTTTTTGTTTTTGGTTTGTTTGTTTGTTTTTGTTTTTGTTTTTGTTTGGTTGGTTGGTTTGGTTTGGTTTTGTTTGTTTTTTTCTTTTTTTATGTCACATGTAATAAAATTGAAACTTGTGCACACAGTTTGAATAAATAGTGACATTACTCTCTGAGATAAAAACCTGTATGTTTAAGCAAAATATACTCTTGAATGCTCTTATTCTTGGACAGAATTGTTCAAGTGAACTCCTAGATACAGACACTATTGAAATTACTGTAGACTTAAACTTTGCTCAAGATTGCAGCACCACTCAGTTGTTTGAAGGTTCAAATGCAATGGTAGAATCTTCTTTTCCCACCTCCCACTGGGGACCTTATTTCATGCATGGCCTGAAGCTACCCCCTACAAAAATGCACTTGGTAAAATAAAGAAGACATCTCTCAAGTTACCTGTCTTGCTCTCCACTTGAACCTTATGACTGAGAGACACAGATTAAATGAAAAGAAGTAAAGAGGGACCCTGGGGAAAGGTGAAAAGAACAAGGAATTTGGTAAAGTTAGAGGACCTATAGATTCACAGACATGTCATGGAAGTTGTATAAGGATAAAAAGTGTCTGTAGATGTTCAGCAAAGTGATGTTTGAAGCGGTAGGGAAGGCAGGGAAAGAGGAAGATGCTAGTTCACAGGGGCTAGTTAAATGAACAAGATAGCTACCATTGGGAAGAAGTAGAGAGTAATAATCAAAGACAGAACTTAAAAGTGGTTTCAGAGAACCATGATATTAAAAGAAATGTTTGTATTTGATTGATTTGGTTGGGTGTGATTCATAGCACACATATTTAGTATATATTCATTATAAAATGCATTGGTTTTATACTCTATATGCTATTCATCTTCTTTCAGAAGTCCAAAAGCTAGCCATTAAAGTGTCACTAAGTCATCAAATGCCCACTTAAAGTCAATGAAGAAAAATAATCATGACTGAAGTGTGATTTAGATGTTCTATTTTAAATAGTTACCATAGGATGATACAAGTCACCTTTTGGAAGTCTTAATCTTTTTTAAATGCAAAATTAGGCCAGAGGAATTTTATCCAAGGAAAAAAGCTCTTTAAACAGGTAAATGATGTAGATAGTTTACTAAGTGACTAAATAAAATTGGGTCAAATCAACTCCCTTAAAGCTAAAAGTAAGAATTGCTGTACCTCTTTGGCGATCAACACTTACTATTTAATCTGAGATGTGGACAGATAATTCTTTACATAGTAAGTATTTTTTATTTCATGCTGTGTTTTTATTCTGCTGTAAAAAAGCTTTAAATATGAAACAGTAAATAAACCCAGGGGACCAACCTAAAGGAGCTCAGAGGCCAGAATAGAAGTTTGTGTAAGTATGGCTAGATTTACATTTAATTTCCATAAGGAATACTGGTTAAGGACTTTCAGAGTGATTTTTCTGCTCATTGACCCTGAACATGTTGAAACACAATGTGCTCGGTTAATCTTGGCTGGGCATCAGATGCCCATCAAAGCCACTCTCTGACTCCCCTCCTCAGCTGGACAGTGGGACAGAAAACACAACAAAAGGCTCATGAGCTAAGGGCAAAGAGAGATCCCTCATCAATCACTGTCACAGGCAAAACACATTTGCCTTGGGGAAATTAGTTTAATTTTATCATCAATCAGAGTAATGAAAAATAAAAGGTAAATCTTAGATCACCTTCCCCAACTCTCCCTTCTTCCTGGGTTCGATTCCACTCCCAATTTCTCTATCTGCTCTGTCCCAGTGGTATATGAGCATGGGAAATGGAGGTTGCAGTCAGTTCATCACAGTTGCAGTCATCAGTCAGTTCATCATCAGTCTCTGCCACTCCTTCTTCCTCCAGGGGAGGACTCCTCACACTCTTCTTCCACTCCAGTGTTGGGTCCATCCCATGGGAGATAGTCCTCCCTGCAGCTCTCCAACCTGGGTCCTTCCATTCTTCATGAACTGCTTCACCTCTCAGGGACCTTCCAGCAAACTTGTGCCAGTGTTCCCTCCTCTCTCCATAGCGCCACAGGTCCTGCTTGGAATCTACTCCAGTGTGGACTTCCCATTGGGTCACAGCCTTCTTCAGGCATCCATCTGCTCTAATGTGGGATCCTCCACAGGCAGCAGATGGGTATCTGCTCCTCCATGGACTTGCATGGGCTGCAGAGGGACAGTTTGTCTCATCATGATCTTCATCACAGCAGGGGAATCTCTCATCTGGCAGCTGGAGCACCTTCTCTCCCTCCTGTTTCACTAACCTTGCTGTCTGCAGGGTTGTTTCTTTCACGTATTCTCGCTCTCTTCAGGCTGTTCTTTTTTCTTCAATTTTGAAAACCTCTGTTTTTCTAACTCTATCATCACAGAGGTGCTGCCACTATCACTGGTGGGCTCAGCCTTGAAGTCATATGGCACTGGGTCTTTCAGGCACAGGGAAGCTTCTGACAACTTTTCACAGAAACAATCCTTTCATTCTCTCCAAATAAAACCTTGCAACACAAACCTAATGCCTAATAGTGTAAAAGTGATGTATCTACCTGTTTCATAGATCAGTATAAAAAAAGTCAGAATAAGAATTATGCTTCTTGGCATAATAATGCAGAAAAGCTGATGTGGATACAAGGAATTGTCTTGTCATATCAAATATCTAGTGACAATACTATCAGATCTGGTGTACAAAGACAGGTCTCTTGAGCTATTTCCCACTTAAAATTCTTCTCCTTGACCCTCAAAGCATGGATGTGTAAGCAATGGGAGCAAATTTGCACTTGGTGTATTTGTGAATTTCCCAATGAGCTTACACAACAAGCCCTGCTCTAAGTGTCATGGTCTGAAATACGTTATCCTCATGAGAAATTTTGAAAAGGTTTCTAATGAAGAAGCAAAGACAGGAAGAACAAAGGGACTGCACTTGGATAGGACTTACTATCTTGCTCTATCTCTACCTCATTTTCAAGAAGAATGCTGATCTTTTTCAGTGTCCTGTGCAGGAATAATGATTGGTTTTTCAGTCTGCTTCACCACAGTGATAGTGCTGTCAGAGTACTGCCAGTCAAGATTCTTGAATATTCTGGGGACTTTTTTGTTATTGTTTTGTTTGGGGGTTTTGGGAGATTTTATTTGCTTTGTTGATGTTATTTTTTGTTGTTTGTTTTTTTCCTTTCAGTTTTAAAATTATTTTAGTGCAGCAATAAGAAAAGGCAAAAAAATTGTGTCCCTACAATACAAGACTAAAAAATAGGTGTAGGAGGTTACTTAGCACTGATAGATTTTGACTAAGCCTCTGCTATAGAAAAACCTTGAAAAAAACATCATAAAAGTGTATTCATCGATTCTCCACTCCTATAAAGAAAGCAGAAAACTGAAAAATGGAAATCCCCTTTGTTTCTCATGCCTAGTTTGTGAAGAAAAAGAAGAAATTTGCACTATGTGGAAGGATACCATGTGTTTTCACTCTATTGAAATCCATATTTAAAGGATTTTTTTCCTTGCAAAAACATTGTGACTGCAATACTGACAAGGTCAATGTCAGGTTGCATTTTCTGCCGTACAAGTATCACTCAGGCAAATTAGTTTTGCCGTAGGGGGTAGCCTAAGCTGCCCACCTAGTTTTCTGAAACATTTTCTTTCCTGAATCAGCATTTCTTTTGTTCACATGACACATCCTATCTGTTTCTGTCCTTTCCTTGCCATTCCCATTTGTTAACCCCATGTCTTTATCTGGAGAAATAAATCTCCTTTTAATTTCTTTTTTCTTTTAATTTAAGATACCTACTTGACTCTCCTTGTCCCCATTTAAGTTTTTCTTTTAATTCAGTTACCATAACAACACATCTGTGAAATATGGGGCATCGCAATCACAACCTTACAAATGAGAAATTTATGCATGGTGATTACACGCACAGAAACAGATTCCTGGGAACACAGCAGAAACATGGTACTTCCTGATTATCTTTTGACTCAAAATCATTTAATGATCAACTGTATGAAGTTTAGTCTCAGTCATTTTGCAGACACCACTTAGCCAGGTGACAGTGTTGATCTGCTGGAGAGTAGGAAGGCTCTGCAGGGGGATCTGGATACTCTGGAGCAGTGGGTCAGGCCAACAAGTATCAAGTTCAATATGGTGAACAGCTGGGTCCTAAATTTGAATCACAACAACTTCATGCAGGGGAAGAGCCGCTGGAATGAGGCCTGGCAGAATAGGACCTGGTGGAACTGGTCAACCATGGCTGAGTATGAGCCAGGTGAGATAGAAGTCCAATGGCACCCTAGCCTGTATCAGCAACAGTGTGTCCAGCAGGGCCAGGAAAGTCATTGTCCTGCTGTACTTGGCACTGGTGAGGTCACACCTCAAGTCCTGTGTTAAGTTCTGAGCCTCTCACTACAAGAAAAATATGGAGGTGATGGAGCAGCTCCAGAGAAGAGCAACAAAGCTGGCCAAGGGTCTGCACAAGCATAAGCCTTACAACAAGTGCCTGAGGTTGTTTAGCCTGGAGGACTCTCAGAAGTGACCTTTTTGCTGTCTACAAGTACCTGAAAGGAGTCTGCAGGAAGGTTAGGGTTAGCCTCTAAGATAACAAGTGACAAGTGGAAATGGTCTCAAGTTACACAGGGAAAGTACAGATTAAATATTAGAAAAACAACAACAACAAAAAAACCCACTGAAACAGTGATTAAGCATTGGAATAAGTTGCCCAGGACAATGACAGAGTCATCTGAAGGAGTTCAACAAATGATTGGAAGAGCTATGCTCGATGCTTAGTCTCATCTTTGTGCTATGGTCTAGATGACAAGGTGGTATTCAGTCAAAGGTTTGACTTGATGATCTCAGAGTTATTTTCCAAGCTAAATTATTCTATGTTTCCATTCTAACTATTAATGTTTTGGTTAAATGCCCAAAATTACTACACGTGAAAGTATCCTTTTTGCTTAATTCAATGGCACAAACTTGGAGCATGTTCTCACAGAGAGCAATACCTGGCAGAATACTGTTGACTGCTACTGGGTCATGTTTTGTCTCAGAAGATAAGAGAAAAAAAAATCATAAAGAGTAAGGCTGAAGCAGTTTGTTAGGATATTGGTTTGAGAAAGTGAATTGGTTTGAGAAGAGTCTGAAGTTAATGGTCTGAGGACAGAATAAGGAAGTCAGAACCAGGAGGAACTATCCAAAAAGATCAAAGTCATTTGACAAGGCAGTAGACAATACAGAGAGTGGGAGAAAAAAATCTAGATTTATGCAAGTTAAGAGAAAAATGCAAACTTAAAAACAATGCATTATGGAATTTTTTAAACTTTGATGAAATATGATATTAAATTACATTAAAAGTGACTTTTTCTAGCAGAAGACAAGCCTTGAAATACTATTTGCTGATCATCACAGGGAATGTTGTGGCTTTTGTTGTTTTTTCAAACTAGATCTACTTGACTAGCCACATATGTGCAGTCTTTTTATAGAAATTCAGCTGAAAACATTTTTAGGCCATGAAATGCAATGCTTAATGAAGAAAATTTAAGTATGAGAGCCCTTGGTTATGAGTTTGTGGATTTTACTGAATAAATAATTTCAGCAGAGAAATCATGCAAATGTATCCAGCTTTGATCATTCCAGATAAGAGTAGTTTGCTATATTTGCAAGAAAGATTTACTTTTTAAATATTTGATGGCAGGTTTCACTTTGGAATCTAAGGAAACAGAAAAGTGCTTAGGTACAGAAATGATTTTAGTGTTTCTGCATCATGAAATACATTAAACATAGCCATAAATATCACCATTTAAGTGGCTGAAGTTTTACAATCTATCTGATGTTCATGTGGTCTCTGGGTCACATATAGCCTCTCTAAAGCAAAGGAACTCTTGATAATACACAAATTAACCCAGTCAAACTTTCTGCAGTGCTCTCCTGTGGAATTAGGGAAGATAGCAAGCCCAAGGACTGGGGGAAATATTGTGACCCAAAAAGCAGAGTGTTTCTATGAGAAGGAATTAATCACAGAATCACAGAATCACAGAATCACGGAATGGTTAGTAACAGAAGGGACCTCCAAGGATCATAAAACTCAATGTTCTCCCAGCCTTGTAGAATTAAGAAATGCTTACATGCAGAAATTAAAAACTACTACTATCTCTTTTAATCACTGGAAAATTGTGGGGAAAACACATTTTTATTTGTACTGACTCCAAAATATTTGTATTCATGATATAACAATATAAAATGAATTAGAATGAGTAGATTTTAAGTGTGGCAATAAGCCTTAATTTTCAGATCATACTGCACGTTACACACAAGAGGTGAGAGTGTAGGAAGGGTAAGTAAAACAAATAACTAAGTCTGAATATAAGAGACAATATATGCCTATTTTAACCCATATAGGAGTTTATATTTCTGATTGGTGTTGTACCCATGGACTATGCTCAGTCCTTGATGATGATTTTTCCTCGCATAATCCCTAACTTCCAATGCTGATGTACACCACAAATGTTAAAACATAACAGAGAAACTAAATTCACTTCTACTATCCTTTCTGTGCCCAGTCATTTTCGAAGCTCTAGGTAACAGCCACACATAAGTACCTATTCAGAGGGCGTCTAAAAAGGCACGAACAAAATACATCCTAGCAGTCTGGATTCCACCCTAGACGTCGACTGAATTCCCAAATGTTTATGGCCACTGTGACAAATTAGAATTTGACAGCATAGGAGTGGGGAGGAGTAGAAGAAAAGCTTCTGACTTAGTGAGTCAAGTTATTTGTGTTAAAAAATGACCTTATAATTTCTATGGTATGCTGCTAATCATATGTGTCTGTCTTACTGCCTGTTCTGAAGGCAGAAAAATATTTCTTACCAGGAAAAATAAATCAAATCAAGCATGATTAGAATAAAGCAATAGTAACAATAAAAGAAGTTTATAGCAGTTTTGAGAAGAGGAAGATTACCAATTACTTGAAAAAATACCCTAATGAAATATTTTGAAAATAGGAAAAAAACTGTGAAATGAAGAATTCAAGTCAATAATGTATGCAGAAAGAATAGTTACAAATGCTAACAGGAACAAAAGTTCTTCATTGGAATGTAAAAAAATATACTTTTCAGCTACGCTAGACTTAAAATGCCTAATGGTATAGTTTTCAAAGAAATCTCTTTAAATAAACCATGTGTCTTAAATATCAAGAAAATTACTGTTTTCAGGACTTTAACAATAATATTTTATTATTTTGATTTATTTGAATTTTTTTTTATTTTCTTCATCTAACTTTCATTTTTTTAAGTAAAAAAGCTCCAAAGTATATTTTAAAAACAGAGAGTTTTGTTCATTAATTAAATGTTCTACAATAGAATTAATAAATATTGTGAGTATTTTATATAAACCATGGATAGATCATTTGCAAATGAAAAAAATAAAGCAAATTAAAAGTCAGGAAGTTTTTAAAATTTTAAAATGTATGTTCCTTTGAAAATAAATTTCTGTGGGCATGAGCAAATAATTTTTTCCTTCCCTGTATTACTTTCTTGCTTTCTCTTGGTTTTTTACTTTCTTACTGCTTGTTTTCTTGTTTTTTGCTTTCTCCTCCATATAGTTTTGATAGGAAATAAGGAGTACTTTAGGAAAACAAATTCAGAAAAAATATGGTTCTGCATTCTATTTTAGATCTAAAAAAGTGTATTTTATTCATATTTCTTTGCAAGATATATGACCTAGATTTCAATGGTATAGTTCAAATCTCTTGTTTACTTAATAAGGGGACTGCAGTAGTGACACTAAGCCATCTTCTTAAACCTTATTGCATTTAGGATATTAATTTTCAAATCTTGGTGCAAAAATCTACTTTTTTTGGTCCTCTCATTAGATGCCTACTTTTATTTTTGTATCTAATTGGTAGCTACTTTTGGTTTTGTATCTCAATATCCTATTTGGAAGTAGCAGAAGAGTTTTCAAAATAAAATAACCTGTGATGCAATGGGACAAGACCTGGTCAATACTACCCCTATCTTCAGTCAGTTAAATGCAGAATAGTTTAGAATTGACAATATTTAGCATAACATACTTAGAATGTATTTTTTATTTTCAAATCACGTCTTTGATGCTTTATATGTCTAACTATATATTTAACTTGTATTTATACAACATAGGTATGTATTTTTTATCTATATGGAATGATAAATATAAAATTGATCTTTTGAGAACCTTGAATTCTAGGGGAGGTGGAAATAGTGCCGATTTATATATCCATCTGAATCACACAATGATATTGATTGTGCATATAACTGCAGTACTTTGAAAGATTTTACAGGACCTCTATATTTTTTCTAAATTCTAAAGAAACTCAAGTATCAGGATGTTTAAAATACTCCTCAGAATAATCCTTAACTGGAGAGCGAAGGACACAAGGACAAATTTGCAGAGACTACTTCATTTTAAAGATAAAAGTGATACTTAAATAAATAATATATTATGTAAACGAGACACTTCATCTAATCATTCCACCGTAGTCATATTCAAGGAAATACACTTTTTCATTAATTGTTGAATGAACTGCAGTCCAAGTACATTCACTATTTTAATGTGGGTACTTACAGAACCTTCATCACCACAGCAGCTTGACGTTAATACCTTTACCCTTACAATACCTCTTCAAGGTACACCTGTTTCAAAGGGAAGAGCTGAATAAAATAGAGAGTAACTAAATTGCCAAATACCACAGTGGAACCTTGTAGGTAAACTCCCATGTTTACAAGTCTTCTGAGTCACACACTCATGCCTTAATCAGAATGGCATCTTTCACCTGCCTCTGAAAATGCCCCTTCGCACACTGCAGAGATGCAGACTGGCAGTGCTTTTAGAAACCAGGTTGCAAAATTTGTCATGTTTTTAAAAAAATTTTCCCATCTTTCCTCTTCCTATATATATATCCTTATTGAAATTATAACAATTTATGAAGAAAAGACTGTTTAAATGAATTTTCCACTTCAAAAGCATTTTTAAAGAAAGTTTTTAAACTATTGAAGCAGCACATTTTAACATCTTGCTAAGGGGAAAAGAAGACTGTTTCTCTTAAGAAAGCCATCTTTTAACATATTGATTATAATTAACGAATATTAAAAAAAAGAGGAAAAAATTCAAAACATTAGCTTGACTGATTCTGTCATTTTTAAAGAGAGAAGCACCATTTTCAAGGTTCTTATAATTTTAATAGGAAGCCTAAATGCTCACATCTCCATAATCCTTTGGAATAGGAAAACTATTTTCTATTAAGCTCTAACTAAAAATTCAATTCCCCTCCCTCTTATTCCCACCCCCATTTCCCACTCTGTCTGCTCCCCCACCAAGAAAATCACATATTTGATCAAGGTCCTCTGTAACATCTACCCTTCCCTCACCCCAGATTATTGGAATCTTTTGAATGGTTATTGACTACAAATAAACCCAGAAAAACCATGTGCTTAGGAATACAGTATATGCTGCAAACAAGTTGCTACTTGCCATATCTCTCTGTATTGAAGAATATTTGATTTATATACTGTTTTATAACTGGCTTTACTTTTTTATAACTGGCTTCTTTCCTTTGCCCTAGACTGCCACATTTTCTCTACTGATGTAAGATAGGCACTGACCTATGTAATCACTATTGCAGCACTGATTAGTTGGAGGATCTAAGGTGCTTCTCCAGAAATGTCAACGTGTTCTAAACATCTCCTTGTTGTGATGGCACTACTCACATACAGTTTCAAATCGTTAAAGTTCCACTTGCTTGAAGAAACTAAAGAGAAAAGACAATAATTGCAGAGTTATCAGCATGGGTTTCTACAAAGCTCCAAGATCAATATTGATTTAACTGAGATAGAACGGACTCTTGGAAATGAAAAGCCACTGCATTAAAAAAGTTTTCCAAACTTATTTTCTGGTTGCCTGGTCTATATTATCCCCTATGCTACCAGACACAGAAAAAAATACTTTTTCTCAAATTAACCATATTTGATAATGTATAAGCTCTTTTATTTATATTCTTTACCTTAAAGAAATCATAAAAGTGAGGTAAAAGTCTGACAAGAAGAAATATTTTATTAAGGAAAGACTAAAGTGCAGTGAGATCTACTTTTCCTGTTATTTTTCTGAGAGGAGACAAGAAATGATAGTCAAAGAACAAACAAATTAAAAATTTACAATGTTTTATCAAGATTTTTAGCTAAACATTGTCTTAAATTAGAATTTAGTCACTTTCTAAGGTGGCTCAATTAGGTATCAATCTTTGTAATGTACTTAAATTAAAAGACCAGTACTCTTATTATTGTAAAAAGACATCACGTTTCACACTGTGAGTAGGCAAAGTTGCTTAACAAGACACTCAGGCACAGGGTCATAAAACTTGATGCATACATAAAGAGTGCTCTGGCCTATTGAAATTTGAGCAACTAATGGTATTTAGTCAGTCTATAGAATTGGGAAAAACGCACTTTTTGGACTTCTAAATATTGCAGACCATAGTGAAATGGCTAGGAAAATATTAAACAAAGCTGCAGATGGCTTCATCATGAAAGTGATTTGGATCCTTTTTGGCACTCAGATAGCATATAGCTTGTTATTGACTTAGTTTTCTTGAACAGATGTCACACCTCTACAGATACTATTGCAGTAGTACAGGTATGGAACTATATTCCTTCTAGGGTGTGAATGAAGTTCAAAGAAAATCTGTATCTTATTTCCTTCCATGAAACATGGAAGTTTCTGGTACATTTTCAATATTAGCAAGCAATGAGCCAAATTCCAATCTAAGGTGTGCATATTCTACATTGTATTTGATGATATTTCAGATTAATGGTACTTGGTCTCCTGTCTAACATGGTCTTTTTAAAGTGTACATGTAGTATGTGTTCTAATATAGATATCTAGAGAGAACAGTAGTGCAAAGTATAAAAGCTTGAGGAATCAACACAGAATCAATATCTTATAGAAAAGAGAGCATTCAAAGTAGGAGGTGTATTCAGGCAAGATCTCCATTAAATTACTTTTTTGTTGTTTTCTGATGCAGAGAAACAAATGTTTCCTTATTAACAAGGACAGGGCTAATTTTATAATTAAGTCATGCAGGTAATTCACAACTCTGTGCAAACACACTGGGTGTTTAAATGTGGAACTACAGCTTGTGTAGGCAAACGTGAAGTCTCTTGGTCTCTTGAAAGCAGTCAGCTTAGAAACTAATAGCAGTATACAAGAATAGCTGCCTTACTTCCTAATTTCCTTGAACAAATGTAACTTCGGCACCTTGAGACTATAATGCATCAGCCATTATCCTCTGAATACTTATCCAGTATTTCATAACTCACTTACTCCAGCATCTATGCTGTCATGGGTAGACTCCCAGAAGTTCCAAGGTTTGGATGGTTAGCTGGTTTGACTTTTTCCTTATATAATAACATGAACCTCTATTGCACTTTGGAAGTGTAAAAAAAACCCTTTAGCTTGGAATAGTGCCAACCTTTCTCTGAAGTAGAGTTAGAACAATCTTAATCTTAGACACTGTGAAATCCTGTTGCCATATAATGAGTTATTGAAAACGTTAGTAGTTTTCACAACAGTAGGGGAATAAATGCTGAAAGCTGCATATCAAGGTCCATTGCATTTTGCATAGTAAATAAGGATATCTGTATATTCCTGTACCATGCAATGCAATGTAATGAATGTCCATGTAATGAATGTCCAAACAGCCTAGTATGTATGTAACAAACTGTGCAGTATTAGATAGAGATATACACTTGGGTCTTGGCATCAGCACAGTCTCCTAACAGGATTATTTGGCTCTGGCACAGCACGATGTTGGCACAACAGTGCTGCTTCTTGTTCCAGATCTGTCTTGTGCTGGGCTAGCTTGAATATCTTTGTATGGGACTAAGTGATGCAATGTAGATCTGCATGTGTCATGAACTCACTCTTGATTTCTTATATATATAAGTGCAGCTTTTTAAGTCAGGTAACAGTTTTGCTATTTTACTGATTTTAACATATTTATTTATACAAACTGAAATTAATTATTATGTGGTGGCTGATAATGAGTTTCCAGTACAAAACCTCTGAGAAAAGGATGTTTCACCCAAACATCAACTTCATTAGAAAAATTCATCAGAATTAATTAACACTCACCTCAAATGAAGGTGAGTTAATTTCTATTTATTTAAACAATTAAAACAAAATAAAGAAGGGTTTTTGTTTGGTAATCTATGGCTATATCTGTTAACTATGACATGCTTTTTTGTCTATTATTTGGGGTGGAAGCTAATTAAAAGTTTTCAGTTTTTTCCCCATAGAACATCTGGAATAATAGCATTCCTTAGAGGGAAAACAAATTCGAAGTAAAACCGCAGGCAGACCATTTTACTGAAATGATAAAAAACCCCCCATGGGCCAAGGCTACATATTGTGAATAGAAGTATAGGCATATAAACAAGATATCTTGAAGCTGTCTGTGTAGTTAATAGCAAAAGATAAGATAATATGTCAGACAGCTAACTACTCTTTAACAGCATCCAAATGCACTTTTTTACCCTCTTTGAGGTGGCTGATATGTGAGCATAGATTAATAAACTCTATTGCATTTACTATATCGCTGGATTTGCCTTTAGCTTCCTTTATTTGTAATTAGATATAGCACATAGTTAATATGCTATTGATTCAGACTTTTGCTTACCTCGTGTTATTATAGTAGCTGCATGCTAAAAGTGAGACCTTGACTAGACCTTCACATACAACTTGCAATCTATTCCTGGTTATCATATTGACTGGTCATTATGTTTGGATCAATCATCATAAACCTGAGTAAATGGCATCATACCCAATTTACCAGGCTGAATGTAAAATACTCCAAGCTTTCCCTAGTTCGTGGTGTCGGACAGAAAGACTGAGGTACACAGTTTTGTTCTTGATTACTGAGTTCCATTAAGGTCTGGTAGCTATGCCACTTCTCAGTGGATTTTCAGCTGATGAAATTTAGTCTTCTCATACTCTAAGATTCCTGGTAATTCTTGATAGAAACGAGACACAAGCCTTGTTATAATCAATAGCCTCTAAAGCAAGTTCTTTGTAGTTGCAAATGTCCATCAGCAGATAAATCCCAGTGTGACTGAGTGACTAAATCTTTATATATGGGGAAGTAGAATTTGTAAGTGTGTCTTTTAAATGTGCAGCTGAACCTATCTGACTGACCAACAGTTCTGTCTGTCTTTTGCCAGTTTTGGACAAAGCAGTCTGAACTTAGAAATGCAATGGACACTTATTGCTGTTAAAAACTAGGATTTGCATTACTATTGTTAAGAAGTTGCCAGATTCCTATCTCAAAGGGAAGCAGATCAAATGATGTTTCATAATTAAAGAAATGCCAGTGACTGAACTATTAATTTTATTTTATTATAAATGTGAAGAGAAATTGTATATTTACTATTATAACTTCAACTCTTTACTCTCAACAAGGTCATCTCCTCTCCTAGTGACAATTTTACAATTCTTCAGTATCAATTTTATCAACAGGGAACTCCAGAAATGTCCTGCAGGGGAGATTTATGCTTGTGCAAACAGATTTGTAAAATATAGGTCTTAATGCATGTAAATATAATACATATTTTTAAACAAGATTTAAATCCACCAAAAGAGGTCGATTTCTTTTCAATGTTGGTTTCTTTATTTACTTGGCTGATTTCTGACTCTTTAAATTTTGAGATTTGTAGCAGACAGTAAAGATTGTGGAAAAAATGCATACCAAAACAACCTACCCCAAACCCCATGCGATGGAATCATCAAAGGAGGGAATAGTAAACTGAATCAATAATAATGGACTAGTATGAAAGCCCTGCAATTATCAGACATCTACCCTTTTTCCTATTCTTCATTCTTTTTATAATTACCGAGACTCTAAAATGCTCAATGCATAGGAAGTCTAACAAGCTTGTAAAAGTGTTTTTTTTTTCTTTACATTGCTGAGATTTTACTGACATTTATCATCCTGTATATATGTATTTTAAAATGTTTGTCATATCAAAACAATTGAATTCACTTATATTCATTTAAAAATATGTGTTTTTTCCTGATTTGATTGTGCTACGTGTATTATGAATTTACTCGTAATAGGACTATGACATGAAGAAGCACCCATTTTGCTGTGGCATGATATAGTGATAATTTAATATAAATAATCCTTCCGGTGTTAAGAAATCAAACAAATCAAAATAGTCTTACTATTTTGAAGGCCTATCAAAAAGCACTCTTTAACCTTTGTTAAACGCCTCATGTTTACTATGCATCAGCTTTAAAGATCTAGATAAATGAATTAATTCACCTTTATCCCCTTGAGAAACACTATTGATTTTTATGAAAATGAATTAAACATTCACTATCAATTAAGTTCTGTGTTTGCTTTTTAAGAAGAGCTATCTTCTCACTAAATGAGAAATTTACCTGCCAGCAAACACAATAGACTATTGTGCTGTCCACATATTGGCATACATATTGGATAAACAAAACCCAATTACACTCCTGCTTATACTGCATCAAGATTACACATTATGTGCAGAACTCTTTTTTTCAAGAAGCAAATGCCCAGCGAAATTGCATCATTTATCCTAGGTTTCTTTATTGCTTAAACATGTAGAAAATGAAGTTATTGAGAAGCTTAGTCTTGTGAAAAAATAATAAAACATAATAATAAAACATGAAAATAACAAACTCTTTTTTAGCGAGATGTAATTTAGATTTTATTTTTGCCCACCAACTATATCAGTTCCTTTTTTTTATTATTATTATTATGTTCTGTGATTATAAGTAAATTATTTGGACTTTGTATTAGGAAAATAATTTTTGCTACAGCTGACTTGGTAGCAGTTCTGAAGAACTCTTTGGGACAATCTTGAGCCCTTTTTCCTATATATTCTCTCCTTTGATTTACACTGTTAAATTTGATCCTAGATGTATCTTTTGTTTCTTATTCCCTTTGAAGTAATAGTTTGTAGAAGTCTGGATGGAAATCAAAATGACAGTATTACTTTTGAGAGCAGCTGATTAATACAAAAACATAGCCTGGAAAGAGACAAAATCTTTCCAGAGCAGTAAATTTATTAGATAAATGACATAACTCATAAAACAAACAAGGTGGTAGTGTAACCCCTAGGAGTGACACATGCAAAGAATAGCTGAAGAAAAATCTTTTGGGATGAGTCTGCACTGAAAATGGACACTTGTATAGATTGTTTACAGAACTACTAAGTTTACAGATAAAACTTTTAGTAAGTAACGTAAATAATTTACTTTTTAACTTTGACATATCTTGGACAACCATATTATATCATCTATTTTCAACATTTATTTTCTTTTTGTATGTTACTTTATAGTGCGTGTACTGCATTTGCTGTTCCTTCACACATTTCCATTAATGCATAAAACAGGAGAATTGTAGGTTTCACAGCTTATTTACTCACTTTTCAATATTCAGAGGCATATCTGAGAGAAATATTTTACTTGTGTTCTTGGAGTTTTATTTTTTACTCATTTAAGTGACTGATCTTGTTAAAGCAAAGGTGGGGAGACACTATGCAATAACAAGTAAAGGTTAATAACAGACATAATTTCCCTTCCTACATGATTTCCAATTACTGAAAAGAAATTCTCCCCCAGAAAACCAGTCTTTTCCTTATTTGTGTACAAGTCTTATATCACAAAGAGGTGCAATCATTGACTTCAGGCTTAAAGATTTTTGTTGTCTTTCAGAGAACCTTATAATTCCTGAAATAACACTATGCCCTTTTACAGCAGTATCAAGGACCTTCAGCAAGTTTAAGAAGACAAGCTAAAGAATTTTTAAATTCTGAAAGATGTCTGTTTAAATCATGAGATTCAGTTAGTTTCCTAACTTATTTGTTTTCAATTAGCACTTAAGTTATGTGAAATCTAATCTGGGCCATTCTCCCAGTTAGTTGTTTCTGCCTCGGGATATGCCCCACTCATGATTCAATCTATGGGTTCTAGGTGTAATCATGAATCATAAAAAAGTAATCCTCAGCTTTGCTCAGAATTCACGTACATCAGCTCAAGAAGACATACCAAAGATTCCTGCACATTATGTATGTTCTAAGACTCTTTCAAATTCTTGGCTTTTCATTCAGCTGAATCTATTAGTGACAACTCTGCATGAACTTAAATATAATTAGGAAAAAAAAGTTAAGTTCCTCACTTTTACTTTTTTTTTAAACAACAATCCATAATGAAAACACATTTTTAAATATGCAAACCTTCACTGAAAGATATTCCTTGACCAAGTAAAATTTTAAATAGTCAGAAAATTGCTCAAAACACTAGTTTTTAGATGTTTACAGCTATAATCACTAATATGACTTTGTAAAATGAGTTGCAATACTCTTCCTATAAAAACCAACAGCCATACTTACAAGAAACTTAATAAAATGCTTTCTTTCACACGGTATCAACTTAAGGAAGACAAACCTTAGTAAAGATGTTTTTGGAGGTGTGCTCCATTCCTTTATGCCTTCCACCATTCCCTCTAGTATTGATTCAAAGTCATTAGCTTTAGATTCTCCCATTCTTTGTGATTTTATGACTGCAGAAGGGGAAAAAAAAGCCAGACTAAAAAAAAATCACACTAGTGTGATTGTCCCCTTAATCCACAGTGGAGATCTTTCAAAAAGACATGTTAAACAAGGCAAAGAAAAAGAAATCTGGTTATGGAGAGAAACAAAATAAACACGTTCTTTGGTACTTCTCTTTTTCTCACTTTGTAGAATCACATAAAAATTAATCAAAAACAAATCACCTATTTAGTCCTTACACATGGGAATCATGCACACCATTTCTTTATCTTTAGAATATGGTTCTCTAGAGTAAAAGCTTGTACTTTTTTCCTATAACATTGTTTAAAGAAGATTTTGGTAAAAAGTGACAGGACATTTGATAAAAATGTGAAGAAAATTCTCTGTGTGAAAATAATTTCCCATAGAAGAAAATTTTTATAGTTTTGCTACATCTCTGTAAATTTCATTTTACAGAGCTACTGTACTCAGAGTTTCTGGATGGATGTGGTCGGAATTGGAAAGGTAGGAACTAGAGAGATGACTGAAGATCTCAGAGGGAATACTGGATGAGCTTTTGGTTTTTGTTTCATTTCTTAAAATATCTTTTATGTATCTAAGGGGTGCAAACTTCTGGATTTTTCTTAGTCCTGCTACATATTTTCCTTATTCTTAAATCCATCAAAACCCCAAAACTAATATCTGCAAAATTTATTCTTTCAAATTCAGTAAAATACTATATTAATTTGTGTTCACTTTTTGTCTATTATCCATAAATTTTATTCCTTCTGTTTTCTAGTGGCCTATTAAAACTGCTAATTTTGCCAAAATATTAACATTTGTTTCCAGTGGTTGCACTATTTCAAATTTCATGTAAGTTGTTAAGTAAATTCAAGTCATATCTCTTAAAAAAGAATGCAAAATATTTTGCTAAAATGCAATATATTAAACATTATCTGTGCATCTCATCAGTTACATTTAAAATATCTGACAGAAAACAAAACGACACTCATATGGTTTTAATTTAAAATATGGTGTATATCATAAGGTCCAGTGTGAAAAAAATGTTGCCCTGAATCATGGATTGAAGCCAAGTCTACACAAGTGAATAAATATGATTAAAAACTCCAGAAAAAAATTATCCAGGTTAATTCCTTCCTATTCTACAGGCTGGACATAACTAAGTTACCATATAGCATTTAGTAATGTGGTTTTCCTGAAATTCATATAGATGTATGCTTGTGTTCCATTACGTTATTTTCTTAGTATTTAAACTCTAAAGCAGTCTTGGCCTTATATGTAGCATTTTGATTCCACACTTTTTAAAGAACCAAAGCCCAACCATCAGCTTTATGAAGATAAAATGCTCTTTGGTCTAAAATAGAGCAATATTATTAGTGTTGATATTGGTGAGGATGGTGAAGGGCCTTGAGGAGAAGCCGTGTGAGGAGCAGCTGAGGTCCCTTGGTCTGTTCAGCCTGGAGAAGAGCGAGGGGAGCCCTCAGTGCAGTTACAGCTTCCTTGTGAGGGAAAAGGAGGGGCAGGCACTGATCTCTGCTCTGTGGTGACAGTGACAGGACCCCAGGGAATGGCCTGAAGCTGTGTCAGGGGAGGTTTAGGCTGGATATCAGGAAAAGGGTGTTTGGGCACTGGAACAGCTCCCCAGGGAAGTGGTCACAGCACCAGCCCAGCAGAGATGAAGAAGCATTTGGACAATGCTCCCAGGCACAGGGTGTGACACTTGGGGATGGTCCTGTGCAGGGCCAGGAGCTGGACTCCATGATCCTGATGGGTGCCTTCCATCTCAGTGTATTCTATGATTCCATGGTTATTCTTCCTACGGTTTTCTGTCATAGAGTCTTCAGAGACATAAGGAAAACTATCTTGTTCCAGAAAGAGGTATTGACTGAAACAAAAGTTATCCATTTTTGCACACAAAGTAGAAAATGCTGACTTTCCCATCCCATCAATGACTCCTGTCTCTTAATGGTTTTACAGATTAGTACAGGAGTAACAATCTTCTCCTCTTTCTCCAGTTACCATGTATGAGAAGATGACTAAGAATTAAAGTATGAAGTAGATAGGTATGAAGCTGGAGAAAATGATTACTGGCTCAAAAACAAAACAAAAACAAAACAAACAAACGAAAACCAAACAAAAACAAAAACAACCAAAAAAACCTAGAAGATAACAAAAAATAGTACAACCAAGAAAAGAGTTGAAAATATTTTTTTAATGCTGTTTGCATTCAAAGTCAAGTCTGTCTTCAATTGTATGTTGGTCAATTTGCCACTGTGCCTCAAAATGGCTTTTTGAGAAGCAGTTTGAAAACAGTGTGAAGCTGTAATTTATTTCTCATAGAATTCAACACTATGCTTTTCTTCATTTTGTTCTTAGTGAAAAATTCACCCCCACAGTTGGTAATTTTTCCAAAGTTTTTGAGAGCACATAAGTATAAGCTTATCTGAAACTACTATTTTAAAATAGTAATTATGATGGGAACTGTTAGATCAGTCAAAAATTACAGAATATTTTCTGTAAAGGAAAAAATGCATCACCTTCCAGTCTATGATAAATGTCTTTATAAGAAATTGAGGTCACTTTTCATTATAGTAAATATTTTCAGGAAGAAAGATGAACTTTTTGTTTTGAACCATAGCACATAAACTTTAATTAGCGACCCAAGAGAACAAGCCAGGCTGAATAAAGACAAACTAAAATTAGTAACAGGCTAACAGCTTGCCTATTTCCTTGGGCAACATGTGGCTGACAGATGATGTGATGTTCAGTGACAGACAAATTCTGATCCTCTTTGTCACTTTAAAATTCTATACACTGAGAAAAAATAATAATTTCATTAATATCATTAACAGTAGAATCACTTGAATACAGAACATAGTTCTAATTAACAAAAAGGAGAATAAGAAATGACAGTGATTCAATATTCTTAATCTGATCCCAGGGATATACAGGCGGTAATATAGATAATAGTAGTTTATGATTTCATTACTTAATTGGTCATTATCACCTGTCCTGATTTGCATTCTGGATCAGGCTCCTCCTTTATCATATACCCTACTGAAAAAAAAATAAGCTGTTTTTCAAATATTACCTTATAAAAATTCCATAAGTTTATTTATTTTATTCAGTGAAAAATAGACAATATATTTATTTCTACTTAAGTATTTTATTACAAGAACAGCTGAATTTGCAGATCAGAAAGCTAGGACCAAATAATCAACTCAAGCTTACTTTATGTTGCCGTTTGATCTGTCTCTTATGCCTGATTATATTCTTTCTTCTGAGGTCTCTGTATCCTGAAAAAAGTCCGCTTATTATAAGTATGGCATTTCAAGTGACTGCAGCTATCAAAATGCTCTGTGACTTTATATCTAAGGTACTTGAAGACACAGCTGTCTTTTTCATCACAGGAAAACTCAGAAGCAGGAAAGAACTTTGGTGTGTTTTTTCATGTGATTAGTACTATCTATTATTCCTATTTATTTCATGGGAGTGCTTCAGGTGCAAGGTTTGTTCTGCAAAGAATAGAGTTAGAATAGAGAAACCTGGTTTTCTATATGTCTGTGTCCTTCACTTCCATCTTCAACTGTAAATAACTCTAAGCCTTTCTCTTTCTACTTTCACATATGTCACTTCCAACAATAAAATGTGCCATGTCTGTGCCATGTCTGTAATAGTATGCATGCCTGCTGGATATCTGAACCCTGCCAAATGTATTACACTATAGCTTAGAACTGTTAGTGTCTCTTCCAGTGTAGATATATAAGGAATAAGAGTTACTAATTTGGGTTTTTCTTCTCTATTTAACTAAAAAATTCCTATTGCATTTATTTTCTGATATTTTTTTTCTTCCTCTTATATTCATTAGTTACAGATCAGTAGTTTAAAATAATTATGTATATACATATAGAATTTTGGGTTTGTATGTACATAAGTGAAGGCAAAAAGAAGACTTGATAGGTGGACAAAGTATAATTGGAGTAACACATGAAGGGCATGAGAAGAGATTTTTATTTTATTTCCAAAACTGATGTGAAGAAATTTGATTATCTATAAACATATAGCCCTGATCCAGGAAATGCACGCACATTTTCTTAATATACTTATTGCTAATAATCTTATTTTTGTATAAATTTTATAAGGCTTTAAGGTCTTAATGGTTTCTACTTGTATCTTACTTTTAGAATGCTGATAAGTTTTACACAGCTAACATATTACTTTTTATATCTTCCTGGCTCTTTTGCTTAATTCTTTGCTCACAGAACACCAGAATCTTGTTGCAGGTGAACAAGGATCTACATATCCAACTCTTCTTGAAGTCAAGGAAGGTTTAATAAATCATTTGTTTCTTCAGTCTTGTATACTTCATAAAATTACTTTGAAGTGCCCAAGTTATTCAAATATTTGATACTAGTCAACAGCCTCCAACATAATTTTTAAACTTAAACTCATTGGTAGAGAATAATTCAGAATCAAAAATTTCCTTTCTGATCTTGGGCTCTGTCACTATAGTTTTTACATGAAAATAGACAATGAAATAACAGTGTAGCCCCATCTAGAAAAAATACATAATTTTTGACATTCAAGTTAGTGATTTATGAAATGTGAATGAAAACTTTACTGATCAGTAGCTATAGTGAATTTTATATCAGCAATTTCTCCAGTAAGATTAGATGTCTCTTCTTTAAAAATATGCATTTCAGGTAGAGGAGGGACTGATTAGAAGTACAATAACAGTTTTTATTACACAGCAGAATAAAATTAATTGCTGTGATAATTCCTTTTTTCTTCATAGACAATGCATTATTCTTGCATTCTCCATGCTAGGCTAAAACACACAGAAATCTCATCTTTCCAACACTATACCATGAGTCTGGGGCAGACTAAGACTAGACTAAATATCATGAGTCATGGTATAGTGTTTTAACTTCAAATTATATTATAAATATATTTATAAAGATAAACTTCATTTTTAAAATAGGACAGAAAAGTGCATCTGCTTTCCTGAGAATCATGTTTTGAAGTTGTTTTCTCCTAAATACTATTCCAAGGCATCCTAGCCCTCCTCTTTCAGGCAATCCAATTTTCTCATTATTTTAGATCTTTAAAAAAATAAATTTTCTTTTACTTTTCTTCTTGTAACTAAATTCACAATACTTTTAAAAATATTATTAAATGTAGATTTAACTGCAAATCGAGTATTTGCTATTCAGGTTTTTCAGTAATTAATGACAGTTACAATCATTCATTACTGGAACTACTAGCAGATTGGCAAATAATCCCATTCAGTTTTATTTCCAAGTATACAACTAAATTTAGTGAATCTCAATATTTTTTAAGTGCTTCCAAGATTTTTATTTTAATGACATTCAGTCAAAACAACTTTATGATGAACAAGAATTTTTAAACTCAATTGCAGATACTTGATTTATGCAAAAGATGCTACCAACTGCTCCCCTAAAGGTCTCTGTTTTCAGTAATGAGGGAGAGGCATGTCCTTCCAAAGAAATCTTAAATCACATCATTTGGAATTCTGCTCTGAGTGACCCTGTGGTGATGGAGTGTAAAGTAAACATATTGAGAGTAGAAGGCTGATTTAGATGGAATAACCTCAGTGCCTTCGTGAAAGAAACCTGATCCCTTTTCTCACTTAATGGTTAGATTTATATCAAAACAAGGCATCCACAAATGCTAGGAATGTGGATCTACCTAAACAAGCCAAGAATATGATAACAATCCTCCATTAGACTCAGCCAGTGTTTTGTGCCTGGTATAATGGAAGATGGCAAAGTTTGTGCACACGCAATTTAGTTTTCACAGTTGTCCTCTTTTTCTGTGTATTTTAATAAAATGTGTTTTTCCATAATTAAGATTCATAGTCCTGAGTTGTCTCTTAGTTTTTATAGACATTTTCTCAGAAAATACATGTTACAGCTCTGTTAGAATATCGAACAGTGCCTGAAAATGTTCCTGAAACTAGAACTGGTGATCCATATTATTAATTTGGTAGATTCTGCCCCCCCAGTTTTGACATAGACACACAGGCCAGCCAGAACAGTCACAGGTGATTCCCAGGATCAGTTAGAAGATACTTTTTTAATGTATGAAGTGTTCTGGATACCAAAAATATATAATATGGGATGTAGATTCAGCATTTCATATCAGGTAACTTCAGCCAGATCACTACTGACTGGGAGTTAGCAAACCCACCCACAGGAAAGACTACAAAGAGGACCAAGGGACCTACAGGTCTGTCAGCCTGACCTCGGTGCCAGGGAACATTGTGGAGCAGAACAGCCTAAGGATCATCATGCAACACGTGCAGAACAACCAAGGGATCAGACCCAACCAGCAAGGGTTAATGAAAGGCATGTTCTGTTTGACTAACCTGATCTTCTTCCATGGCAGTATGACTGACCAGCTTGTAGATGAGAGAAAGGCAGTGGTTATTGTTTGCCTGGACTTGGGTAGCATCCATTATACCAATGTGACACAGCATAATGTGATTGAATTTATTACCATGGTAACAACTTAGAAGAAAACCTACTTTGAATCATATACTTTGAATCAGATCAATTTCAGACATGAGTTTCTGAACTGATTTGCTGAGGATGATGGGGACTGGATGTTTGTGAAGGGCAGGTCCTTGCGAGTGGCCATGACAATCCAGAAACAGTAATGCATTTCTGTTTTCTTATATTTGAGACTGCTCATGATGAACTCAAAGATATTTGGACAGTCAGATCACTGTGAGGTTTATGAGACAAAATTAACAAACTAACAGCATAAGTGACCATCAAACCTGAGAGATAAAATGAAGCTTTCCCTTCACTATCAGAAGAGACATCAAAATATATAATAGTCTTGAGACTAACTGTCCAGGAGGTCTTTAGAAATAAGTGCAAGGTCTCAGTACTGTAGCATGATTACCTTTTATAATATCTATAATGGGCTCTGGAAGTAGTACTATTATTAAGGAAATTACAGTTTTTCTTATATTAAAACATGAAGGTGAAGGGAAGTTAAGGTCACTGCAGTGTTTTCTAAAAGGAAAGCAGAAAGAAGGAGCACTAGTTTTCCCTTTTTGTTTTTTTTCCAAAGACCTTGAAACAGCACTACATTTCATAACATCACATTCTGCAGAAGATTCATCTTCTCCAAGGACGGCTGGTACTGACCTAAGCCAAACCTGCTTAATGTGCAGAATGGTAGTGTTGTTTTTTTTTCTCTTAATTCTGTTGACTGATCAGTACCACTGACTTATACACTACAAAAATGCAATGCTTATTAGGCAGCACCACCTTCTTCCACTCTTCTGACTCTCCAATTAAAAAAACTGATTTAAGTTCTGGGGGCAGGACCACTTTTGTTTTAGAATACTACAGGAAATCTTACTTCATGTAGATTGAATATAGTCTATTAAAAATGAGAAAATAGTGTTTCTGGGCCTGTGTGAGCTTTTCTTCCTGTACTCTTTTTTCTGATTTATAATAATGATCACCCATATTCTCGTGTGCTCTTATTGCTACTCTTGAATGCATTTCTTTGCTTTCTTGTATGGAAAGGTTAAAATTTAAATGCCAATTTTAAACATCTCCAATTTAAGGGTAAAAAAAAACCCAAATTATGGGTAATCCAATTCTGAAAGCAGTACCAAGTAAGAAATAGTGGAGAATATTTTACTTTGTCAAATAGCCCTTTCTCTAAAATTAAAAACAAATCTAAACTTCATCAAATGTGTTTTTGTTAAAAACCCCAACATTATTAAATATAATACTTCTTTGTTTAACTATTTGTTTTAGCGAGGTTATTTTCTTTCCTGAGATACTCACTTTATGTAAGAAATACATGTCTAATGGACAACTGTGCAGCCCTGGCACCTGTAGCCTTCACAGGTCTTTCATGTAGACATACACTGGCATCTTATTGGCTTTATCAAGGAAAAATGAAGAGACCAAATCACATAAACCAGTAAGTTCACATAGGGAGGATGAATTAGCAAGGACTTTCTTCAATAAGAATCCTGAAAATTATGAAACACATCCCTCATAAATTGCTTTTAGAGAAATGGAATGAAGGGAATGTTGCTACAGATAGAAGGGAGCATGGGGAGCAGGGAGAAAAATTACATTTTGTGATACAAGTCAGAGAAAAAGAAGAAAGTATAAATAATCAATAAACTCCAAAATCAGGTGACTTCCTATTATCCAAAACTGTGGTTCAATAGTAGACAGAAATTAGAGTGTTGTGACATGAATAGGTGTTATATATTTAATACACATAGTCTCATTTTTGTGCTGTATAAAATAAGATGCAAATTTTTTTGACAGCCTTTCAAAGTAACTGTTCCTTTAATAACGTTGATACATTTCCCAAAAGAATAAATAAATCTAGACTTTAGTCTAGGCACAATCTGTAAATCTATATTGCAGAAGAATTAAAACCTCTAGAAAAAGCTAAGATCACAATTGCTAGGGAAAGGCAGTGGTGTTTTCACAATTATGAAGTTACAGACAGGAGTGTCTGCATCCAGAAACCTTAGATGAACTCTCTCATATATATGTTAAGTACTCAGCCAAGTACTCCAACAAACATGTTAAACAGACCAGATGCATAAGATGAAAAAGGAAATTGTTCATGTAGAGGGTTATGCTACAATCCATCTTTGGTATTATTTCCTTGGGCTGCTGTGTTCCAGAAGAACACAACCAGCAGAGTGGCCCCTTTTCAAGCTGCTGACAATGTTCCAAGCTGAGATAGACCCAAACAGAGTGCTGGCTGGATTATTCCTAAAATAACTTTCCTCACTGAGTGGAGAGGAAGATGCTACACAAAAGTCACATATTCAGATTTCAGGATCTGGGTTGTAGACTTTTCCTATATTGGGCCTTGAATTTATTAAAAGTTGGTGAAGCATGAGATAACTCAAACAAAACATTTTGGCCTGAACGTACAGTTCTAGTGCATGTTGCAGGAGAGAATGAACTTTGCATTTTAAGTCCACCTCTTTTTTTACTCTCCTAAAGAAATCTAGAGAAATAAAGCAAGAAAATCTTCAAGCTTTAATTACAAAGTCAATGATAAAATTGGCAGGGAGAAGAGTAAAACTCAATTTTGCTGTCATTGTTCTGGACTCACTTTTTTTTCCCCTTCCTGATTAATTTCACCCTCTGATAATAAAGCAAGTCAAACTTCACATACAGAAATACAATTACTGGCATCTTTCAGACTTGCTTCCTAGCACAGGTCATGAAGATAATAGATCACACCCTTTCCTATGTAATTCTATTTTACATCTTCATTTACAGCTCACCAACATCTATTCCTTCATTGCCTTCAATATCCCTCTCCTGGGTTTTATGCTGCATTAGTTTATCTAAAGTAACTGCTTTTCTTTAGGTGGTTCACTGCACCTACCAGTGAGGGTCATGATCTGGAGAGAAGTTTCCCCCACTGAATAAAGGTCTTTAATACTTGAACACATGTCTGGAAGGTACAATTTTGTCAGCTGTGTCGCCACATGTCCCCAAGCCCTTTGTCCCCCAGGCCCTCGTTTTCAACTCCACTCTCTCTGAGATCTGAAGGACACTGGTTTACAGCATTTCATCCAGAACTTCCATTCTACTCCAAACTTTCTTGAATAATAAAAGAAATAAAATCAAAGGATGGTGAAAGAAATCACTAGGGGCTTAAAATTATAATTGTATTTTATGGTTTATAGCAATTACATTTTGCTTTATGTACTAATAAGAACAAAGGCAAGGCAATATTTTATCAGTTATCCTATATTACATTAGTCTCAAAACCAGAAAACCTGATTTACAAAGCCAAAAGCTTTTAAAAATCAGTATATCCCAGTAAATTCTCTTTGTCTATCATATTAAATATGTAATTTGCTGTGATGGACTAATCCTTTTGGTTTAATATTTTAGGAATTTAGGAGCTCAGAAGAAAATGTATTTGAGCTCAACCTTATGAGTCAAAAGATTGCCCATATTAACATAAAGAATATAAATACAAAAGTTGCAGGATTTGTATTAAACATTATGAACCTTTATTCACTTTTAAAGAATAGAAGTCCTGTACCTGCCAGACATTTAGCATTGATGAGAGCCTCATCTCATGTCAGAGGTTAATGCTCGTACAGAAGTAGGGTGAGAGATTAGTAGACCAGTGGAGATTACAGATATGTCAACTTTGTTCTTTTCAACCTCACAGCAACCTTATAAACAGGATAAAAGCAAGGTTCATGGTTTTTAATGGTCAGTAGGGTGCACATTAATTTATAAATCTCCAAGAGTTCTTTTCTTGGTTAATGTTCTTAATGCACTGACTTTTATGACCCAAATCAATTCTCTCTGTATTTTCTAAAAGAAGAAAGTGCAGGAAGTTTATATTTCCCTAGATGAGCTTGTCAAAGTAGATAAAAAATAACACAAACCCCAAAAATCTACATGTCTAGAATATAATATTGTGCCACAATCATCTTAAATTTTATTTTATTCCTGATAAGTCAAAACTACTTTTTATATGTTATGACTACTTAATGGCTGGATTGTAGACATAGATGTGCTTTTGCCAGGGTAACAGAAAGCTGAAACTACCTTTAAGGTTTGTTAAGCCATAAAGAGGATGCATACAGTAGACCTCAGATGAGGTAGACGATAATTCAATATGTAGAATTTAAAATGTATTTCTTCGGTCTGTGGCTTTCTGGAAATCCACTTGGTGAAAATTTTCATATCTTCTATTGTTCATATACAAATGTACAAAACATTTAGAAAAATGCAAGGTCATATTTCCAGTCTGATTTTTCTCTGAATTTTGAATAAAGTCAATATGTCCACTTTAGCATTGTTTGTTTGCGTCTTGTATTTGTTTAGGGATATTTATGGATTTCCTTCTAGACTATAAGCAACTGTAATGGATGTGTTATTTTTTGTCATTGGAACAAGAATATTTCCAAAGACGATTTGACCATCTGGAAATTTTCATTTATTTATCCATTTGTCAGTAAAAAAAATAGTGTAACTGGACTACATAAGGCCTTTTATTTCATGTCATTTCCATGCTTTCTGTTGAATGATCCCCTGCTATTCTTGGGGATATGTTACTCTGGAATTCCAAGTGGTGTCCCTACAAGGATGTAAGGCAATCCTTTTTTTCTTAATGCTTCTTGAAAGACAAGACAAAATTCCTTCATCTTAATATGATCAATACTGACCAAAGTAACGCTAGTAAGTTAAAGAAGCTTAGCCAGGTATCCAGGGGAAAATCCCAAGGCCAGCAGAGACTGTCCCACAGGACCCAAGAGGTGAGCAGGGTAGACTCAGAGAGGATGGTCAGAGCCAAACTGCCTGGATCATAGGGCTACATCATAGTGAGGAGGCAGGTCTGGAGTCCAGTTGGAAAGCCAGTCCATAGGTCAGAGTTGAGATCAGGTCTTGTAGTGACCAGGCAGGTCTATAGTGGCAGTGGTGGCTGGCATCAGGCCAGGAACTCAGCCCAGGGGTTGAAGTTTGGGCCCAGGGATTCCATGAGGAGACAGGGCAAGGCAGTGGCAGAGCTGGAGACCAGCACTGCTGTGACACTGCTGATGCTGGGGCGAGCTGCCTTGGGCTGAGCTGAACTGGAGCTCCCGAGTCTGGGGGAAGGGTGTAGAGAAGTCCTTGGTGAGGCTGGGCAGAGGAAATAAAACCTATAGCTTCTTTATGGTCCTGATATATATAGAAATATTTAGAGACAAGACACCTAAATAGGGAATGCATTATATTCTATAAGAGAATGATCGTTATATTTAAGTTCCTAATTTTTCAGGAAGCAGTGATACTTTTCAGAGTTTGATTAAGGAAAATTAAGGTGGACTAAGGACTTTTCATAGTAAATTTGGCACCGTCCTTCCATAAACTCAGTGAATTTCCAAATGTCTGCATAAGCTCAGTAAAAAATTTGGTTTTGTTTTCTAGAGAATGGTATTGTCATACTGTTCATATTATCATTTAAATCTACATCCACCCAAGTAAAATATTCAATAAGTGGTTGTGTTGGTTTGAAAGTAAAACCAGTGCGAGACTCCAAGTCAGTAATACAATTTAATAGGAGAAAAGAGAAAAAAATAAAATACATGCAATAATATAAAAGAAACAACCACCAACACAGTCAGAAATACAACCTGACACCCTGTCAGTCAGGGTGTTGGTAGCAGTCCGTATAAATGGTGGCTGCAGTCCTCCTGGATGACAGATGTGGTTCTGTTGAAGCAGTGCTCCTGTAGAAGGTGCAGTTTTCCTCCGAAGATCCAGCGATGATGTGGAAAAAGGTCCGACTTTCCTCTGGGATCCAGTAGAAAGGTCTGCCCTCGGGTCCCAAACCCCAGTTTTTTATCTAGGTAGGAAAGGCTTGGCTCCTGCCCCTGGTTGGGGCATCTCCCAATGGGGTGATGTAATCTTATCAGTCACACAATAGGACTTAATGGCCCATTAACAGAATATATCTTCTGGAGGAGGGATGGGTTGTGAATAGATAACGATGATCATCCCCCCATCTTATCAGATGGCACATCAGCAGAGGATATCTCCCACAGAGATAAGGATCACCACCCCTCCCACATTTTAACAGATGGTGATAGAATACACATTTTTGCATTGTACCCCAGGACAGTGGTCATTCAGTGATGCAGTTTGTATAGGGACAATCCTTTGACATACTTTATGCAACATAGTGATCTCTAGTAAAACACCTTCTGGTCAGCAAATCAGTCTTGCATTTTAAAAAAGAATTATGCCTGTTTCTTGTAGAAGTCTTTTTAGCAATATTCTCAAACTATCAATATTACACCATACTCTTTGTTTATTGATATGCCTTGATTATTAAAGATTTTTTTTCTAATCAGGATGAGAAATAAAATAAAAATTAAATGCAAGGGTAAGCAAAGTCTCTTGTCATCTTATTCACCAGGCATCTTATTTGAATAGTGTATATTAAACTGTTATTTAAATTTTGCAGCAAGTCATTAAAAACAAAGTCACCAGTTCACAAGGTTCACCAGTTCTCTCTTATCTATCCATTCAGAATTTATTAACTGCTCTCTTTTATTTTAAAATTATTTCTGTATTTCCATCCCTTAGTCTCCTTATTAAAATTCTCAGACCAAGAGGAGCAAGTCTCTAACTAAAGTGAATTAAACAGCATGAGAGTTGTACATTGCTCTTACCAGCACAGGTCAAAGCTGCAACTCAGCAATTTTATGCCTCTCTTGCTAAGGCAGTTCTAATATATGGTGCACTCTAGAGAGGCATGGGGATAAATCTTTGCAGTTTGCAACTCTTATTGTTTTATCCTTCAATAATTTTAATGACCTGTTCTCACTTGAAAAATAGCATAAACATCATCTAAAATTTAAATCAGTTTTAGAAAAAATACAGACTGTAACCACCATTTTCAGACTGTATTTGTTGTATCATGCTTTGGAATTATGTGTGATGCATATAAAACAATAGGTACTAAGGGTAGGATTAATCTTACCTAACTTTTACCATCTAGCCATCTAATCTAAGATGACTTTCCAGTTTCTCTTTACAGCCATAGAACTGTACAACAGAGCAGTCCCATGAATCCTTAAAGGTGACCCATCTGACCCATTACAGTTTCTTGTCTCAGAATTAGATTAATTGCTCTATAAAAGGAACTACTTCTTTCTACTGACTATGAAGGAAGCTAAAAGAGACAAACTCAGATTTAGAAATCATATATTTTGTTTTAAGGAAGAAGTGAATTTAATCTTACCTTAAATTTTCAAAAGGTTTCCCTAACTTTCCCTGAGTTTAAGGTTAAAATTTTCCTTATATCTGCTCTTCATCCCAATTACTTATGTGGAAAAAAACATCAGAATAGCCCTCACTTGTAACTATTGGGGTCAGACACAGTTTTCATTCTACAGAACACACTGGTCCATGACCATTTGGGAGCAACTTTCATTTATTGTGCTCATGAAATACATGATTTTAAGGCACATGGTTTAAAGAGAGTACAAAATATAATTATTAATTACATGTCTATATTAGGTGGACTGGATTCCTTTTTTGCTTCCTTCATTTCATTCTAATTGAAATTGGGATTTAATCACTAACTGTATGGCATAATATTCATTTGGAAAACTTTTATTGGTGCTCAGCTTCTTTTGGATTTGTGAGATTTATTGTAATTTATTGTTATTTATTAAGGGTCATTCATTCATATTAATAGAGAAAGATGGTAGCCAACAGCCAATGTTTAGACCACAGTAAAAGCAACATTTTGAAGTGAAGGCAAGTTGGTGGAAAACATGACTAGATTGCAGTTTGTTTCATAACTTACACTTTATAACTTATAGATTTAGGGGTTGGATTGTGGTAATAATAATGGGCTTCATACGTAGGAAGAAAAAATTGTTTTTAAATTTGGGCTGATTAAATCTGCTCAAAGGTTTGAAATAGGAGTTGTACCAGTGGACATGAATATATATTATAGAGGGCTATGATAGCACTTTTGAAGTGAATACCCATAATTGGGTACTCACTCAAGAATGTTTAATCAAACACAAGAACACTTATTTGCACATCAGTCTATGTACTTCTATTAATTAAAACCCTTTTTGAAATGTTTGTACAGAACAAAATCTGTCTTCTAAATGTTTGCAATAAATAAGCAAACAAACAAATAAACAGAACAAGAGATACTGAGTTGGACAAGCAGTTTTGCAAGCAAGACTTGCCAAATAACCGAGTTTCAGAATCATAGGGTCACTGAGGCTGGAATATGTTACTTTCTGCAGTTCTTTATTTGAGCAGTGGATATGCTTTATCCAATTAATATAATTTAAATATCAGAATCATAGATTTATGGAATGGTTTGAGTTGGAAGGGCACTTAAAGATAGTCTAGTTCCAACCTGAGGTGGACAGGGACACCTTTGACTAGACCAGGTTTCTCAGAGCCTCATCCAACCTGGCTTTGAACACTCCCAGGAATGGGGCAGCCATAACTTATATAGATAACCTGTTCCTGTGCCTCATTAAACCTCATAAGAGGTTTTTAAAGAATTTCGTCCTAACATCTAATTTAAAACTATTCTGTCTCAGTTTGAACCTATTTCCACTATTTCTGTCACTATTTCTTGTCACATATGTTCTTGTAAGAAGTCTCTTTCCATCTTTCTTCTGGCTCACTCAGGTACTGAAGGGCTGCAATTAGGGCACCTTGCAGCCTTCTCTTTTCTAGGGTGAACAATCTTGCCCTCAATTCCCTCAGCCTTTGCTCATAGAAAAATTGCTCCATGCCTCTGATCAAAGTGGTGGCCCTTCTTTGGACTCACTCCAACAGGTCGATAGCCTTCCTTTGCTGGGGACCTTTGATTTCACTGTGAGGTTATGAGAATCTGGTTCAGTTCTAACAAATAGAGTCAATGTTTTCTAAAAATTATCATACAGTCAATATTTTGTAAGAAATACACACTGGAAAGACTTTTAAAAAGCAATTTCCTTGTTTATAATCCGGATAAAGCAGCATAACATTGACACTTTCAGTAAAGCTTTCACTTAGTTTTGTTTTTTGGTGGGTTTTTTGTTTGTTTGGTTTGTTTTGGAGTTTTTTTGTGTGTGTGTTTTTTTGGTTTTGGTTTTGGTTTTTTTTGTCTCCTGGAGAAAAATAATTTGTGATTGCTAATTTAAAAGTTTGCAGTCCAAATTTAAGCAAAGAACTCAGACTGATTTTTTAATTATTATTTGTTTGCTTATTTCTTTTGCCAGCTGTGTCCAGATTGCTGACCTATATACATTACAAATCACAATTTTTCACTGTTCATTGGAAGAATCTTATTGTTCTCTTACAAAATTACAAAAATAGAAAGAAAAAAAAAAAGAAAAAATAGAGAAAGAAACAATCCACAACTAAAATTTTCTGGCATTAAAACTCCGATGTAGTGTATTTTGGAAAAAGTAAATATTAGCCTTTCCTTTGGTCTCCAACCTCTTCCCAGTGGAAAACACTCTGCTTTAGGCTTTCTTGCTAAACTTCTAATAATGCTATGCAAGTGTGAATGTCTTATTTCTTTACCATGATACTTTTGAGGGATTTATGTGCATAAGCTTCATTGATAATTAGTTTTGAGACAAATCTTTGTGGAATATAGGATTCCTTTTGGGAAAAAATTTGATTTTGAAGGGGAAGTATTTGTATAAGTTTCTATTTTGAAGAGAAAAGAAGAAACATAATTTTCCTATCATTTCAGCAAATAATTGATGTTAAGAAATTCTGGGTAAAGTGTCAGTGCTTTTTCAGTGAACAGATATTATTGTAACATTTGGAGATGACAGTTTGCACTGGGAGAACGATCATGAGAAATTCCTCTGCAATGATGTATGTCATCATTTCTCACTTAATCAATAGAATTTATCATTAAAGACACTCATTCAGCACAGTTATGTTTTCGGGCATATAAACAGTCCCATTAACTTCAGTAGCTGTAGATGACAAAATTGTTTAAAACAATATTATTAATACTAGCATGCAAATAACATGCCCACAGAGGAAAGACCTAGGAAGAAACTCAGCAGACAACCTACAAAAAGAAGGAATTATCCCAATCCTATGTGGAGCAGGAGGTTTCTCATAGTCCATCCAGTAGTTTCTGTAAATATTACAAGGTTTACTGGACTGGAGAGAGAGCAAATGTGGATGTTTCTGAAGGTTAACTTTTTTCTTTTTTTTTTTTTTTTTTTTTTTTTTTTTTCTTCTCTCCCCAAAGTAAGACCCCTATTTTTAAAGTTTCCATCCCAGGAGTAAATAATTTTTTAAGGAGGAAAGTCACCATCATGATTTATAACTTTGAATCCAAAGAAGAACTAGGCAAAATGCCCACAAATGGAGCACCTTCTCCATTGATTTGTCGGAAAGTTTATGCACTTAGGAATACTCATTCACCAGATATCTAGAAAAGTCCAAAGTAAGCAGTGTCAAAAAATATAGAGAGGCAATACCTTATAATGACTACTGATTTCACTAGCACAGGTATTTCTGACTAGATTTTCAATTATTACATAGAGAACTGTATGTATATATTCTAAAGATATTTCCAACTCCAGAGTTAAAATCTTCTGTCCATTCCTCTTCCATGTAGGAATTTTCAAATATGAAACTGTTTGAATAAAATGTGATGAAAGCCCAGGAATGGCATAGCAGCATGAAATCCATGTTATTCGTTCTTATGGTTATCATACTGTGACATATCTATCTAAAGAATTTCTTGTGCATTTCATATTTTTCTGTTCTAATCTAAAATACTATCAGTTTCCTTTCCATCCTGTAGACATACAGGTGAAGAATGAAGTGAAAAATTCAGGCGGAGGCATAAATCAAAAGAAAGGCTATTCCTTAGCTTGTTAAAGCAATGAAAATATCCTTTCAGGTCACAGACTATGTGAGTAAGAATAATAGAGTTAATTTTCCTGATTCTGAGTGTTTCTGACAAGTGTTGAGGTTTAAGGTCCTTTCCTTAAGGAAGCGGAAGCTAGCCAAACCACTTTTTACAGTGTTAAGTTCCCTTATATTCCACATGAAAATTGCACTTTTAGCTGTATTGCTAGAAATTATTATACTCTTGGACAGGTTCAACATATACTAAGATAAAATTTAGAAAAAGTTATAAAAATATTCCACAGGTTGGTTGCATGTCTATCCAGATATTTTACTGTGCTTACACAGAGCAGCTAAGTATATTTATCTGCATTTTACAGAGGTAAAGAAACAATCTTAGATCTCTCTGTGATAATGTTTTTGACCATATGGATGTCAAAATTTAAGAGATTAGATTTTAATATTTCACCTCCTCCCCTCCCACAATGAAAGTTTAAAACACCTCTGTCAGGATTTGATACTCATAAACAGATTTTCTGACCAAAAGAACCCTGGTGCCATTTTTGTGATCTTTACATTTTCTCTAAATACATGCAGGCACTCATTCAAAATATAAAAGATGATTTTTTAGTGCTCAATTTTGCATATGTACATGGGCCATAGATGATTATTAAAGGAAGCTCTGGATCTGGAATAAAAATGTAAACTGCAGAGCACTTAAGTGGCTCAGGATAGAAGAGGCTTAGAAGTTAAGAACATGGGACAACACAGGCACAGTCTGATGTAGTCTCCAGTTTTATACTTAAAGGAATAGGGATATGAGTTTGAGTTAGCATATACCATGTATTTATCATACACTGCCAAGTGACACTTTTTCATAGGGTTGGAACCTATGTAACCTTTCTATTAAAGATAGAAGTCCACACTACCATTACCATGCACAGAACCTTATCATGTACACTTATGTTAAATCTGCTCTGAATTGCTGAATGCATGCATTTTAAATGTATGTGTTTCTACATGTATGCTTATGGAATTATAAATGGTGTCATATCAAACTCCAATTAAAACCAGCTTTGACAGCCTATGTTTTTTAAAACCACCCAAGTTTTAGAAAACTGTTCAGGGAGAACGGGTCTCCTAGATCTTCCTGTAATGCAATGATTAATAAGATAGTATTATCTACCTCTGATTTTTATCTCTCTTTTCTGCTCTCAACTCAAAGGAGTTGAGTCCTTTGGCAAGTTGATATGGCTGGTACTGTACCTTCTGCAGCACTATCAGTTCCACTATTTCTCCATTTGGCAATCAGAAACTTGCTCAGTAAAATGTCATAGATAGTAGTAGTAGCAGTCATGATACAATCTGCTAGTATTTTGTCAGTATTAAGTGCCTGACTAGTTATAAAAGTACTTTAACACGGTTCATGCTTTACCTATTTTTTGACTCTTTGTCATTAAGAAATAACCAAATATTTTATTTAAAAGTATTAATATTACCAAACACAGATTTTTTAGAAGAGTCATGAGACTGGATTAAAATTTCATTCTACTAGACAAAAAAACTCAACGTAAACAAATAACATTATTGTATACATTATAAACTTGTATGGATTGTCTTTTTTGTCAGAAAATCTGTCTTTCAAATTTGTTCTAAAAATAATGCCAAGAGTTTTGATATAAAGCTGTTGTCCGAGACTTGTGTTTCGAGGGAAGGATTTGTCTAAACATGTAGTAGTTTGCTTAAACATAATTTTTTCCACATATAAGACAATTTTACCACATGTTAAATATAAAGTAAAATTAATTTAACCTTCGTTTGTATGTCTAAAAGTTGACATCTATACTGTACTCATCTTCTGTCTTCTTTCATATCCTAGCAGAAAAAGTAGGAACCACCAGATGTCTATTAATGTAATTTTTTATTTCCCATCCTGACATGACATGAAATACCTTCTGGAGGTGGCTAATTGTGTCTTACTTAATGCAAAAATATTATGTGACATACATCTGTTAGACATTGAACTGTTAGATGACCAAGTCAGGGTAGATCAGAGTATGAACTTTAATGTTTCAAGGTGAGATTTGTCTATTCCCTGTGTTATTTTCAGGAAAATTAAGGTATCCTATAATCCTACACTTCTGATCTGCGTCACACAATTTATGTATGGAAAAAAACCACTTTTGTTTCACCTCTATCTTAAGACTGGAGTGGAATAAAAAAAAAGTTAAGGTCATGAAAGGAAAATTTATACTCTCTCTCCAATGAGCCCGGCAATGCAGCTACATGGACTACTAATGAATTTTCAAACGAGACATAGGCAATTACATATATATAAAGTAAAAAAAGCAGTTTAAGTTTTGAGTAGACATGAGAAGCAAAATAGGAAGTTACTATTTTAGGTACAATTTCATGCTAAAATTTTGTGTCCATATGTCTTAGAACAGAGAAGCTAGCACCTAACTTCCCTCATTTGTGGAGACCTGCCTTGTACCCATTTCAATAGATTTCTAATTAAAATAAAAGCGTAACACACCAGTCCTGACATCTTTTAATTAATTTCAGTCTTGTTAACCACCAGTATAACTTAAAATATTTTGTATTTAAGTATAGAATAGATTGTGAATATATGAAATTTATAATGTGTGACAACCTGTACAGTTTCATAAATTGAATGGAAACATTCAATTGACAAAAGGAAAATATGCAACGACTTGGAAGAAAGCTGTGATCTGAATAGCTGAAGAGTATCCAAGATCCAGTTAATCATCTTTCAATGAGAGTTAACATCAAGGCAATAAAACCTCTCCACGACACCAATCAGTACTCTATATTGTAAGACATGTGATTTTAAAAAGCACTTTAAGAAGACAGTTGTAATCAATTCTCAAAATCAAGTTATTGTTCCAAACTGACTATAATTGAGATGTCCTTAAACCTAAGTCCAGAAGAAGAAGCCTTGTAAATCAATGTGACAGAAAAGTAGTGAGAACAATTATTTATCTGCAGTGCCATCATGATTTATTTGTATTTATGTTGTTTCTACTTATGAATGATTCCTCACATATTAAAAACTGAATTCCTAGACTGTATTTATAAAATATCCTCTCTTTAAACTTTTTACAATACATAATAGAGATTTTTCAAAATTAAGACTCAGTATGTGTGATAAGTAAAAATGAACTGTCCGGAGAGAAAACGTACATAGTCCATATTTGTCCCTGAGGGCAACTGGTACAGACTAGACTGTTGATACTCTTAAAAGCTTTTACCTCTCCTCTAAAATAGTCAACATCCAAACTATTGATTGGGAATGGTGTCATAGCCATGTTGACCTCTGCATCACACATACAAATTGCTTTGGAAAGTCAAGTTGGATACCAAAAATATGCAGGGATCACTATAGAAATATAATGCAAACAAGAAATATGCATATTTTTAAAGGGGCTTCAGTTAGAAGTTTTCAAAGACTCAGGAGGAGTGGTATTTTCAAATTATTATTCTTTCAGATAGTAAACATGAAATTAAGTTACTTGCATGAAGTCATGGTATTGCAGCTTATACTTCACTTTATGCACAAATACATATTAGAATATAAAATTCCTTTTCAAGAATTGTTGAAATTTAAGCCTGAACACAGCAATATAGGAAATTTAATGCATTTTTGTTGATAAGTTGTAGTAAAAAGATGGCTTAGTATTGTAGCCCACTATGTTATTGAGGCATGATTGTCTGAGGATGTGAATATGTGAACAAGAAAAAATATTTTAAAAAAGGGAAAGAAATACAAAAAAATCCCTAAAGAAACACACAAAAACAAAACCCCAGAACTCTGGACAAATTACAGAAGATATATTAATTATGTTCTTATTCTCGGGAAGTACAGTATAGAGCTCTTTTAGATTCATTTTCAGAGAAAATCTGACTTCTTATTCCCAGAAAATGCAGAATGGTAATGGAAGTTACGGTAGTTAAACGGAGAACAGGAGAGACAAACAGATTTTGTGGCAGATGGATAATTTAGGTACAAAGTCCTAATGTTATTACAGATCTTACTAAATTTGCAGTTAGGTGGTAGTGGCATGTGGGACATGTTGTCATGTGTTCATATTGGAAAAAGAGAGAAGAAAACAAAGTGATATTGTGTTTTATGTCAATAAATTAACTAAATATGTAGAACTGTGTTATAGAAGACACAAAAGGCTGATCAGTTGCTTTTGAAAATGCATTCAAGAAGCAGACAGAACATGATGCAGGTGTTGGATACTGACCTCCTGATCAAACAGTTTTTCATTAATGCTTCAAAACAGATGAGGAAGTCTCACGGTTGCAATACAAAGTTATTCTGGAGGACTTCAAGTACTCCAACATCTTCTAGATATGTTTGAACACAATAAAACAGGAGAATTCTGGAGTGCATTAAGAACAGTGTTTTGTTGCAGATGCTGTATGGGCAGAAGGTGATAAGTCAGATCTGCCAGATCTGCTGTTTCTGAATGAAAATGAGTAGTATGATTGGTAAACAGCAACTTTTATTCCAAGTGCTATCAGATGATTTAATTAAGTATCCTCAGGAAAATGAGGAAGAACAAAGGTATAGTCAAGTCAGAGGATTTAGAAGATGAGACTTTTGTTTGTTCAGGTAATTGGTAGAAAGAATCCCTTGGATGACGTTTCGAAGGATGGGGAAAAAAAGAAAAATTAATTTAAAAACCCCAACCCCAACAACCCAAATCACAAGATAGCTGGTTATTGCAGATGACAAAGCACAAAGATGGTCCATGAAATTAGATTGGCTTGACATAGGGCCACGGATAAAATATCCTGATTACACTCAAATGCAAATAGAAAGAGTATGGAGGGAGGAAATAGAGATTTCCTATTGGAATATTACATGAGATGCATTGATAGAATCAGGTAATTAAGGAAACTAACACTTATTGTTGAAGCTGGGAATGTGAAAGTCAACAAGAAGGGTAAGTACATTGGCAATAACTAGAACAGAAACTAAAGATGATGTAGGCTTGCTATTACTGAGCTAGTGAATTGCTGGTGATGGATATATTAAAAGACAGAGATAATAATTTTCTCATTTGTATCAGTTAGTACTCGAAATGTCTGCTGTCAGGCCTCCCATGTCTACTAAATGAAGTACAACTTAACAGCAGGAAAATATCAAGTTAGGCACCATGTTAACAAACTGAACAATCATTCAATGGGGACTGACTGAACACATTCAAGACTTCTGAGAGACCTCTCACATGCCATTTCAAGGTCCCTGTCTGTCATCTTCAAAGGGTTATATCTGTCAAAAGATTTCCCTGTAGTATGGAAAAAGTCAATTATTATTCCCATCTTCTACACTGGAATGAAGAGCCAAGGTAATACAGGCTGTCTATGAAGAAAATGCAGCAAATCCTTTTGGAAGATATTTCCAGGGGAAAAAATTGGTTGGAAATAACTAACATGGATTCACTAAGGTCAAATCACGCCTGTTCTATATGATTGTCTTCTACATCAAGTTAACTGGCTGAGTGGGAAAGGGGTCAGCTTTAAAATCTCTATAGTATTACTAAAAAGAAGTGGCCTAAAAAGATGGAGAAAAGGTAGATAAGACTCACTGGACTGACAGAAAAGCTTGCTTATAAGTCAGCAGCTGTTCAAAAGCATATTTTTGAGTGCTGTTCCTTTGGGATTATTGCTAGGGCTCATCCTGTTTGAGATCTTTTTAATGACTGTGATAGTTTGCTCCCACTCTCACTTTTTCTTCTTGAGCAGTAGCTCCCAATATTTCTAATGATGGCTGCGTTTGGTATACAGGTTTTAAATACAGTATTTAAGGGCGATAAATCTTGCTCAGCAACTAAGACACATAAGCCTTGCTCAAGAGCTGAGGGATAGTTGAGCATGTGCCAACTCAAAACATGTCTGCTTTGCAAAAAGGGCTATAAGTCACTCATCTTATTCCATAAATATTGGACAGTTCAGGGCCTACAGAGCTCTCCTGCACAGCAGTGCTCTGCACACCAGGATCTCCCCTTGCATAGGAACACCTCACAAGGTTACTCCTCAAGGCTGAAGGAACCCTTATCTCAACACACACTTGGTAAATGAATTGAAGTGCAGCCAGACTGAAATCTTAGCTGTGTGATAGAAAAGATTACATGTGCACATGTAGTCCTTCAGGCATAAACCACTCACCAAGACTGGTGGTCCATATTGTCTTATCTACTTGGATCCAGCCACATCTAAACTCCTCTCAGAAAGGAATTTAGAACTCAAGGTGGTCTCTTTTGAATCTCATGCCCCTCACAAATGTATTCCTGTGGGTTTTGTCTGACTGTACTCTATGCAGTAAATGAGTACCTTGCCATTGAATCTTGTTGAGTCACTGTTGCATTTACTATCAAGTTTAGTTAAATCGCTGTTCTGTATCAATAAATATACCACTATTTCTCTCTTACAAGTGAACTGTGTCACTTTATCCACAAGAAGGACTTAGTGAGTTTGCAGAAGAAAGCAATTTTGGGAAGTAGTTTATACATAGTCATTTAGAGAGAATTCCAGGAGCTGGAGAAATGGGCTGGCAGAAACATAATTAAATTCATCCTACAGAAACAAAAGCTACTGTGCTTGTGATGCAATAAGACCATATCACAATGTGGGTGGATGCTGATTGGATGGGGAGTAATTTTGGATGAATGGATCTGGTGGGCCCAGCTGTCCACTATTTGAGTGTGAATCAGCAATCTCTTTTAGTGAAGGCTAAAATTTTACTGATCTGCATAAGGACAAACATAGCCAGCAGACAATCTGAAGCATCTGTGCTCCCCTATGGGGCATTTCTGAAGCTGCACTTGAAGAAATGTTTCTTGTCTGGGGCTTCAGGATAAAGACTGAAAAACTGAACAATGAAGAGGTAAGAGGAACATGTGAAATAAAGAAAGGCTGAGGAAGTTTGGTTTCTTCAATATGGAAAAGAGAATGTTGAGAGAAAACTTGTTTGCTTCATTTAGCTACCTTTTACTTGTTATAGAAAGGAGGGTGCCAGAATATTGTCCAAGCTGCAAAGTAAAATCTTTATAGACCATGGCAATTGAAAGCTGCCATAATGGAAATTGTATATACAAATTCACAATGAAGACAGTCAAATACTGGAAGAAGTTCTCCAAAGAGGCTGGAGAATCTTAATTTTTGGAGGTATTAAAAACTCAGTGCTAGAAGGTCCTGAGCACCCTCTCCTAACACATAGCAAGAGATAAGATCAGATGACTGTCCAGTCTAAAGTACCGTATGTTCATAGCGAAATATTTTGCTTCCCTTTAATACTTTGTTTTGTTGTCTACATTTTATGATAATACATATTATCCTGACACAAAGCCAGCTAGCCATGACAATTGTTATGTGACATATGCCTGACATTTCAAGAGTTTGGGTTTTTTTGAGGGTGTTTAAAATGTCTCTGCATTGTTGTTTAAGTACCCTCTAAAAGAGAACTTACGAGTTTTCTAGTTTCAAGACACTATACATGCCTAATGAAAAAAATGATCTCGTTTAGGAGCAGCTCAGAAAATTGGAATCAATGCACCACAGTATGAATGTACACCATTTTAAACAAAATTAATAGATTATAGATTAGACCTAGTTATTCTATAAAAGACGGAAATAACAGCTGACAACCACATTCTAATTTTGGCTATTGTCTACCTTTACCCCACCTCTTGTTCATTGTTTCCTCTTAACATTAGTATTCATAGCATGTTATCTTGAAAGCAAAGATAATAAAACAATACCACTGTGGTCTTCTCCAGAGCAGAGCCCTGCAAGAGATCTGACTCTCTGAGTAATCAGTGATTTACAATCAATCTTACTCTACAGCTTTTTTATCTATCTCCCTCAAGGTAACAACACTAAAGGAAAAAGATGCTTTCAAATCATACATTGAAATTAGAAATATGTCAATAACAGGTTCACTTGGTGATTCTAGAAATCATAACACTATACCTTTGTTACAAACATGTACAAGAGAACTCTCTGTCTTGTACACGTAGGAGTGCTTGCTATTAAGCACTTTAATATTTCCATAATACCTAATTAGTGTCTGTTGCTTCTTTTTCAGCCAGGGAACAGAAAACTCTTTGCCAAGGAAGAACTGGAGCTCATTCCAATTTACTGATGAAGAAATTAAACTTCAGAGACCAGCTATGACTTCCCAAGGTCCTCATGGCAGAAAGGAGGGCAAAGAAACAATTTAACTTTGCTTTTCCCCTACACCTCAACTGCCTTACATGTCACAGTACAAAGGCTGAAGAAAACACCATAGGGTAATCCTGGTACAAGTTCAGATAGAAAGGAGGTGTCTCTAGGGCAGCCTGCAGAGCTGAGTGCTATTAAGATTTTCCACAATAATGAAATATGCTAGCTCCTCTGATTGAGAGGCCCTCAGCACTATTCCTACTGTACCAGCCAGCTCTCTGGCTTCAGGTTCAGGGTTTGGATAACGTTGGATGCCCTTGATCTGAGCTGGAGGTGCAGGGCTGTGAGAAGCCCATGCTTTCTAAGTTTTAAGAAAATTTAGGACTTCCTTATACCTTGGTCATAGCACTGAAGGGAGTCACCTTACCAGCTAGAAACAGATAGAAAACAAATTTGATCTTTCCGCTGAACTGCAAGTTGATTTAAGAGGAAATATATTCTCCAAGAAAAATGCTTCCAAGCATTTGGAATTTTGATTCAGTTTCCTAAATTAACATCTTATTCTTCATTCATAAAAAGTACCAGGGGTTCTTTGAAAATATCAGGTTACAGATTTTGATTTTAAATAACACAAATACTCAATGAAATATAATTGCATAAGGAGCAAAATATCTACTACTTTTTGCAGTAGCTATTGTGTAGGAACCAAACTAATTTTCAGTATGTTTTATTTTGTCCCCCACTTTATGCTTAAAGTCTACAGCAAGTCTGGACCATGGAATTCACTAAGCAGTTGTGTTAGTATGTCACTTCACATATATGTACTTTTTGGGCCTTAAATGCATATTCTTGATTAAGAACTCCTGGATAATTATGTGCATGCCAGCATTTTCTAAGTGTGCAGATTTTAAATTTCTGGAATAACAGGCATTATAACGAGAATTCTTCTATAGCTCTGTCAAGAGCGATAAAGCAAAAAAATGTATGAAGATCTGGATCTTTCTCAGTAAAAGAAATATTTGCTAATATTTGTCTATAAGCACCTATTTTTGTGCATATGACACCTAAGTCAAAATTGATTACATTATGTATTCTGAAGAAGTATCCAACTGATTTACCTTTTACCAGTGCACTGAAAAAAATTATCTAATTCTTCACAATACTTTAATTTTTTTATAAACTTTAACATTTTTATGAACTTAACATAGACATTTAAAATTATCAAGGTACTTTAATACCAATCTTGTACAAAAATATGAAGCTCAATGAAGAATATACATTGATTGTTATATTTCAGTTGAAAAATTCACACTGAAGCTCAAAATGCTACTTCAGTTTTTGCATTCACCTAAATAACTAGAGTACTTAGCTCTGAATAACTGAGTAGAACAGGTCACTTTGTACATTTGCTTCAGGACGTCAGGTACATGGTAGTGGGATAATGAAAAATGCAGAAATAGAAGAGAAAATGTAGCAGCCTTCTGCTCACGAACTTCGCAATGAAATTAAAGGAAAAAAATCAAATTTGTAGCTGATAGAGCTACTAGTAAAATCATATTCACACTGTAAGAAAGATTTGTGAATATGGATCATACTAGTATCACTCTGATCTTTATTTCAAAACTCAGCTATGAATGGCAGTTCTTTATCTTACTGTTCTATTAAAGAAAAGTCCCACATACTTATTTTAGTAGTATTAGCTCATTTGACAGCTTAGGACATTAGTGAAAACAAATACATATGTATTCTCTTGAATCAGTGTAGATTCAGCATCAAAGAAGACAGCATCAAAGTACAGGTTAACATTTTTATTTAGATAATTAACCAGAAACATTATGGTATGGATTGAAGGAAGAGAAAGTAGTTTTACTTACCAACACAAAGCTTCATAGAAGTAAAGAAAATACTTTGAATATATGTTAGTTTTCTATTTATGAACTCCAGGTTATTTTAATATTAAATTATATAAGTTGTAAGGAATCTACTATGGGCAAGGACGCCTTCCACTAGACCAGGGTGCTCAAAGCCCCATCCAACCTGGCCTTGAGCACTGCCAGGCTTGGGGCACCCACAGCTTCTCTGGGCAACCTTTGCCAATGACTCACCACCCTCACAGTAAAGAATTTTTTCCCAATATCTAATGTAAACTTAACCTCTTTCAGTCTGAAGCCATTCCCCGTTTTTCTATCAGTACATAGCTTTGTGAAAAGGTCCATTGCAAAAAAAAAAAAAAAAAAAAAAGGCAGTTTACTTGAACAAAAATATTTTATTATGTTTACAAAATAAATAAAGAACCCAGTATTTTTGTGGATACTCTTTCAAAACAATTAACTAAGAAAATTAAAAATATCTATTCAAAATTAACAGAGTTACTCAGTCATAGCTATCTGTAAGTACCAAATGGTGACTCTTCTGTGCAGCTATTTAAAACCATATTGTGTTTTCATGTTCAAAACTTACATGGCTATTTCAGATTTTCTATAACTTACTAAATATTTGGGGATTATTATGGTCATTTTGTGAAAACAGGATTTTTCCGAACAAACACATCTTTGTGCATGCTTGTTTATCCAGCTTACTAGTAAATGGATAACTATGCTTTGAAACATTGTTCTGACAGTTTTGTCTAACGCAAAAGGGTGAAATAACAGTGAAAACTTTTTTTCCCTGTTTTTTAAAACACTTTCTCCTACTTAATTTTCTCAACTGGTTATTAATTTTATCCAATATAAATCTTGAAATTTTATGCCTTTAGATAAATTTTATTGGTCTTCTGAAAATGAGGTATTTTTATTGGCTGTAGTCAAGATTTCATGCCACTGCCAGTATATATGATTGCGTACTTTCATCCAGCCTGTTATTTCATTGCTATATATGTGCCAGATATTTATAGAAAAATATGGCTAAAGGAAAGCAAAATCACATGCACATATCATACACATATATGATTAACAGCTTCCAGATTTTAAATTAAGGAAGACACATTAAGGAGGCTTATTAAGGAGATTGAGGCCATTATGTCTAAATTTAATCAGCTGGACTTGGAAGATCTGCAATTTGGAACATCTTTATTGCTAATTATGTCCTGGATGATCAAGTTTAACAACAAAAGAAAAGATACTCATCAACCCACTGCCTTTAAGTGGCTTACAGAAACCAGAGAAATACAGGCAAATGGGTGGTTTATGAAGTTGTTCCAGTAAGCCTGCCTTCCCATTTGCTTCCAGGATTTAGATCAATGATGTGCTTGAAAAAGAAAATAAGATTCTAGAACAGAACAATTCTTCCAACAGAGAAGAGTGCAGCAGGTGTGATTATGAGCTGAATTAAATAAAAATAAACGTATGCCTTTGCATTTTCACAAGGCAGATTTTCCACTTCAGTCTATGAATCTGTGGATCACAGGAAGTGACACAGTCACCTTTGGGTACTTTGCAAAATTTCCTTATTTTCATCATTTTTAAGTCTTGGATTTTTTTAGATGAAAGAAAGTACACCAGTCTCAGGAGTTTCCTAACCTCATCATGTGCCAAAAGATCATAGGTCACTCTATTCCTTTTAATGTCTCTGTTCTACTCTTCAGAAAGCTCTTCCAATAGGACATGGACCTTGTCCATAGTTAATCTGCTGTTAAAATCAGAAACTGAGGTAATGTAAATATCTAGTCTTCTTCACTGCAGCCTATCCAACAATCATGCAATACTTTGTACCCTGAACACCTAAGCAATCTTTCACACTTTCCACCTTAGCCCCAAGACTAAACAACGTTGTGTAATGTTGAGGTCTTGCATCAAGGAGCAGCACAAATACATGGACATTTTTCTAGCAGCAGAAGATTGTTAGACTTTTGACTGTCCTTTGGGACCCAAATTCCTCTAAGAGATTCACACAGCAATTCAGAGTAGGCTGGAGCAGAATTGCCAGAAAAGTAAGGAAAACTCTGACCCACAGGCTCTTACTTTGTTTCAGATAATGCACAGAAAAATTCCAGGGTACTGAACATTCAGATACTTTGCTGCCTTGCCTTACAGCTTGGGATCCTGCAGGCGAGTATAGCTCATGTCACTTTATCATCATCTTTTTCTTGTGCCAGGAAGACAGCTGCTACAGACACCGCTGCTCACAGCTTAGTCTTGAGTTAGAAAAGTGGCATATTACGTGACAAAAGCTGGGTCAGAGGATTTCTCTGCCTCACGTCCAGAACGTGAGTGAGTGACTGGAAGCAATGTATCCAGAAGCACCCTGGAAAATTAAAAGGGGACAAATATGGGTCTGGGAGGGGTGAAGACACAAATAAAATTGTAAGATGCTGAATTTTAGCTCATTTGATCTTCCACACTTTTTTGGCGCTTTTTTTGTTCTATCCCTCATCAAATATATTCCATAAATTACACCTTCTTCATTTAAAGATAGTTAATGTGTTAAAATGAACCTGGATGAGTCTGTAGATATGGCCAGTATGGAGAAACAGAAATAGCTATAAGATGATTTGAAGGAACAACCCTGCTTAATAGATGTTTAAAAAGTATGGCAACAAAAGTTGCAGCAAATTTCTGTTTACAGGGTGAAAGCAGAGTATATTCTCTTCTGTTGTGGCTACTTGGGAATTAATAAATTTACACTAAACTGATCTGGAATTTCTGAGTGACTGGAATGTTTTCTTTTTTTTTTTTTTTTTTCTCTTTGCACCAGTGTTTGATAGGATGATAAGTACTGAAGTATCACTCTGGCACTTTATAGCCATTGCACCAAAAATAGCAGGAAAACAAACAAGTCTGAAATAGAACAGTGTATCCATGGAAACAGTATACACAACAGTATTGAAAATTTTATGTTGAATCAGAGAAAATAATGAGTGGGATGAGGAATAAAACTCAGATTTCCACATGCCTACTGAGTGCAACAATTACATGGCCTTCCCTCACTTAGGAAAGAACACAGTCCTGCAAAATGTAGGGCATCATGCTAAATGGATCACACAATCCCAGAGAAGTGACAAGCTGCATAGCATGCTTAATTATTTCCCAAATAAGAATTCAGTATCAATGCAGCAAAGCGTGTGTAGAGTATGCATCTTGATCTTGACAAATTTTCTTTGCTGTGTCTCAGCAAAATCTTTATATGTATTAATCCATATAAACTTGTTTAGATAACACACACAAATGCTACCTTCTACTTAGCATTCTCCCAAATGTCATATTTCTCAAAACAATCAAAAATGTTTATTTTTGAAACTAAGAACAAGTGAAGTTCTATTGGGAATTAATAACAAAGCTGTAAAAAACAGGTAGCAAACAGAGAGTTCTAAGATTAAAAATAAAATCAGAGCTTTATTTAAATTTGATTCTGAATGAAAAGTATAAGGATGTCATTCACTTAAAAATAAAGATGGGGGAAAAAACCACATTAACTCCAGTATGGCATTTGCCTAGTGATTACACTTGTGGGATTACCTTGAAAAATACTGTTATGACTCTGGGGAGGAATCACTGCTGATCACCAAAAATATAAATATAGAAGAAAATAGAAGGCTTCTATTGATCTATGTAAAGACACTCTGCGAATTTAATTTAAACATGCATGTTTTTTAATATTTTGCTTTTCTTTTTGCTAAAAAATATACAAAGATAATTTGGCTTTCCATGTCACACTTTGAGTAAGAAATTTTGTTTAGAAGTTGCAATTAAATAATTCAAAAATAATTAATTCAGAAGACATCCCATTAAATTATAACCCTCCCCACTGGTTAACTTGGTGCCAAAATATATTGTTTAATTTATCATTCTTAGTATTTTTAGAAGGCCTCAAGGCAGGGAATGAAGCAATAATAAATAGGGAATAGTGGATAATTAGAGAAGGAAATGTGGAACAAAATTACTAAGGGCTTTAGGTGAAGTTCATTATTACTATTTAATAGTGCCCAAGAGCATTTGATCAAATTATGGATCATGTTTAAAAGTGGGCTGAGAAAAATCCTAGTGGAGGAGAGTTTTCTTACTACCACTTTCAGAATTTTGCAGTTAGTTTTACAGAATTTATTGAGGACTAAAAAAAGCAAAAGCATATTGACCAAACCTTCTACTCTATCACATACAATGCTCCAGTGAGATTTGAAGAAGACAGAGGCTCTTCATTCCCCCAGATAATGTTCAAGATGTGAGTATTACATGATTAAGCAGTAAAGCACTTCAAGAATGAGTGAGAAGGTGACACATTGTAAGTACAGCCTTTAGGGCTTTTAAGAACAAGTTGAAGTAGATTTTTTTTTTTTCAATTCTCCAGGGTGTTTGCTTTTCAGCCTCATCTTAAAAGAAAAACATTTTAAACACAGATCTTTCAAGCTGACTTGAGCTTTTGGCGATTTTTTTCATTCTATCATTTTTCTTGTGCATTTATGTTATTTCTTTAATCGTAGTATAAAAAGTATCCTGAGAATATTTTTAACTACAAACATATGTGCAAAATTACAGAAATCACCTTTTCACTATACAAAAAATCAAGATCCTAACACTTTTCAGTTGGAAGTCTTAATAAGAGAGCATGAAATCTATGGCACACAGCAAAAAAAGAGCATTTAATTTAAGCAGTAAGAGTAAGTTTAATATAAGGAATATTCTTTAATATTTAATTTTTTTCTGAAAGTCTGAAACTGATATATTAAATAATTTAAAAATATTTTTATGTCTTCTTATGCTTAAAAAACCCCAAAAACTGAAAGAAAGGAAAAAAAAAAAAAAAAAGAGAAGAAGAGAAAACCTCTTCTGATCTGTATTCCACAGTAGAAGAATGGGGGAATAGAATAACTTAGTTATTTCTGAAAATTTACCTTCCATGGGAACAGCTACATTTTAAGATATATTTGCTGACTCAAAGTAAAATTATACCTGTTAAATATAAAAAAATTGGTGGGATGGAAATTCTAATTATTCAGCAGTTCTGTTCATTAGAAAATTGAGATCTCCATCTTCAGATATTTGATTCAATAGACATAGCAGCCTGGACATTATGCTTGCCTTTTTTTTTTTTTTTTTTTTCTCCTTATAACAGTAAAAGAGTCAGGCTGGTTTGCCTTTGCCTTTTAACTAAGTTTATATGACTGGGAAAACTGTTTGATGTGTTTTATTTGATATTCTGGAAGTTTATAAAACCACTGGCACAGTTTAACAAAGAATTCTCAGAATTCTCAAGGTAACAGTACTGGCAGTAATAGTAAGAATGAAGCACTATTCACAATAGAATTTCACAAAAGTATGAAATGCCTTAATTTTTACTTTAACCAGAGGAGCAGCGTGTTCCTACCTCTTTCACTATGAGAATGACTGAATACTAATTTGTGTACAAAGCTGTGATATATTTATGCAGTTTGAGATAGCATGATGAGGTAGTAGAAAGCACCACAAGACTTTGACTCCGAAAAAAAAAAAATTAAAAAAAAAAAAAAAAAAAAAAAGAAAAAAAAAAAGAAAAAAAGAATCTGGTTGTCAGCCAGGGCAAAGAAGTCAATTATTTGGATAGATTTTGCACCTAATTTCTGTCACAAAGATTACTGAGCACTCTTCAAACCAATCCACAGTATGCAGAAAGAGGATGGAGCAGTTTCCTTGAGACTATCCATAGTGCAGAATGTGCCTTGTTTATGGATCTCAGACAGACAGCCTACAGCTCTGTCATAGACAGTTTGGGGTGACCTGGGCCTCCTCTCTTTTATTTGTTGTATTCAGAAACATTCTCTGATCTCTGTGTTGTATTCTGTAATGCTATTCACAACCATAACCTTGAAAATGAATTATTTACTTTGAAGGTTGTCTATGTTATCATGTCTCTTAATCCCTCTACAACATTTCCTACTGCACATGTGCAAGTACTTATGTCTGATTCATCACATTGGGAAATCATATTGCTTAAACACTTATATCAAAAGCATACCCTTTCCAAATAAAAACTGTGAGAAAATAGTTAAGCAGATATCTCTGAGTGTTGCAAATAAGAGGTCAGATGAGTCTAAAAATCATTAAAAAATAGCAGTACACATTTTAACTGGTTAGGCTACATTATTCTGGACTTTTTAATTTGCTTGAACAATTGCTCTGACATACATCTACAAAAACAGAGAACTCCAAATATGCCCAAAAGAGAAAATTTGCCTTTTGTCTTGGAAGGAGCATTCAACTTCTATGTGAAGTGAAGCTGGGGTCATCACTGCAATTTAAATAATGCATTATCAATAATGTAGAAGTTGATTTTAGCAATCTATTTCTTGCTGTGTTTTCTCTGCTGTTTTTTCTTCTGAAAAATTGTGCAGACAAAATATATTTATCTTACTGTGATAATAGTGGAGATAACACCTCTTAAGTAAGGGATTTTAGCATTTTGATTCTAATTTATAATCACTGAAAGTTTCTCAACTCATGATTTTTCCAGTTTCAGTTTTATTCATATTGTTTCTTATTCCTTTAGTCTTACTACCAAGATAATTCTTTCCTTGTCATTTTTTGTAACATGTGATTTGTTATTAAATCTTATTACTCATCCACTATCAAATTCACCTGTGTGTTCTTCTGTAGTCATTAACAAGCTTCACCTATAAATCTTAAATGTCATGTACATGGCTCATTTTTTTAAGTTTTGTAAACTCCAGAAATTTCAGAAATACTACTATTTTGCATTTACAACACCTTTAAATGAAGATTATAATGGAATTTAGCATCATAAATTAAGCTTCACTATGACCTTGTAAACCTAAAATATAAATACCTGTTCTTCTACATTTTGAAATACAAAAATCAGAAAGCTGATCAATTAAAAAAATATATTTACAAGAGTTAAGTGAATGTTCTAATATTTTTCAGAAGGAAAAGTCACTGCTACTTTTAAAAATCAAGATGACTTTAAATATCAATTATTAATCTAAAGCTACAGACAGTCAGTTTTAGATATAATTTCCATTACACATCTTAGGATATGTAACTGTTACAGTCTGCTTAATAATTAGGTCAATAGAAAGACAGTGCCTTCCAGACAGGAATAGGTTTGGGTCAGCCTGTGAGGTAATTCATCAAACTTGGTACAGTGCCTCCCAGGCAAGTAACTATTCACTTTGGTCTGGAAGAGAAGGCGGAACGTGGATATGTCTCCCAGGTAGAAAATTAAATGGGTCAGCCTTGGAGGCAGCCCAGATAGGTGACTGTTCAGCTTTACTTGAAAATGGATTAACATACTAAGGTCATTCCTGGGTACATAACTATTGGCTCCTGCTCAGATGACAAGCTATTATTCATGGACTTCCTTCCATTTGAAGTGCTGCTTATGGCAGCTTATCTTAAAAATAGATTATGAGATGGTTAGCCTTTGTCTCTAATAACAAAGTCCTGTTTGTGAACACGAGTGTATGTTTTACTAGGACATAAGAAATCACTGACCCTGGTGATTGTATCTTTGCCAGGGATAGTAAAAGACATTCCTTCAACTGGTATTGCCACAACTGAGACCACATGTTAATGTATATAAAAGATGCAAAGTATACTGCTGGTAAATAAGCCTTTGGCAGGTGAGAAAGCTTAGAGAGCATATGCTTACCTGGAGTACACATGTTCCTGACTTGGAAGAGAGCATCAAGAGCTTCATGTATTTAAACTTGCCTTTTATTCATGTCCACCTGAAAACTGAAAATAGTGTATTATTTGAGGAAAATACACTGAAAGCTCACACAATTATTAAAGTAAGAAGATAACCCAGATTCATAAAACAGAGAACACAGGCATAAAAGACTTGACTAAACAAGATAGGAAGTTTGGGAAGAGAGACAAAAAGTAGCAAATTAGTACACAACACAATAAAGTTCTTTAGCCCATTTCCTCTCCTTAATGTTTTTTTTTGTAAGCTCTTGTCAGTATGTTCTGCGCTGTGGCTGCAAGATAATAAAAGAGAACAAGTTATTATTTGAGGAGAGGGAGCCAAGTGAAGAATAGAGGGCATCCAATAAATTGGAAATTCTGATAGGTCTTGCTGAGTGCCAAATGGCATATGCGTCAATTAGCAACACTGAAGGAATTTTGGCAGTGATGAATCAGAGAAAGGGCAGTTTTTTATGGGAAGGCCAAGAGAGATCAGGTGGTCTATGGTGCACTTAATGATGCTTCAGGAGATAGAAGGTGGTCAGTGAAAGTAGAAACTTTGGATTGGGATTAATTAGGAAGATGCATATTTCCTGTGTAACTCATGACAAACTAAATATTTTATACTGAAAGCCAATGCTCTGAGACATATGTTAGGATAATTCATAGTGATGAAGTCCAGATTTTAAAAGGCACTCTGGAAAAATACAGATGTCCAAGAAAAACTACCACAAAAAATAAAATTAATATTGAAGGCTATAATGAATCAGTATCTTATGGCAGACAGATTACTGTAATGTCTGTTAGGATTTTATACAGTGAATATTTAATGTAAATTCTTAAACTCTACCTGGAACAGACAACAGCTCCCTTTTCAAGTGAATGCTTTCATTACTAGTTAATAAGATATTTCATATATTTTGTTCTTAGCGTGGTCCCATAAATCTCAAAAACAATACTAAAGAGGAATATAGAGCAACTCTATTGCTCCACTTTAACCCTATCTTTTCCTGTTGCCAGTGTTATATTACCTATAATGTGTAAAATAGAGGTTGGGTTAACTGACTACTGGACTCATTTCATGCCTCAGAATTTTAAGTTTATGGTGTTTAACGAAAAAGGATGAATGTGGCACAGCCATGATTGTGTGCCTCAGCAGTGAAAGAGTGACTTTTCTTGGGTGGGATTAAACTCATTGTAGAGGTCTAAAGTTTACTGTCAAAGTCACCAGCAGTTGCCCTTTTATAGTCTAAGAGGAGAAATAAACACTACCAGAGTGCCATTCATCAGCTGTAGTTCAGATTCTGTTTTAGACAGAACTACCCCTTAAAATGGCCTTGAATTTCCTAAATGATGGAAGATTTACTGTTCAAGTGAAGGTCAAGTGACACAGGCTATTTTAATGTGCGAAGTTTTGTTTGCTTGGGCTTCTTTTGCCATAACCAAACTTTCTTTGAAGTCTTAAAAATCTTCTGAGAATATACTAATGTATAATAACTGTAATTAAATTATCTCAGTAATGTCTAAAGCAGCAACTTTTCAACACCATAAACATTAATTCACAATTCACGTGTTCTTACTTTTTATCATATAGATGAGAAATCTATGTACCTGGTATTATCTTAAAACTTTGGCTATCAGAGCAATGAGATGGAGAAGGTCTGGTGCTCAGTTGCAACATTGATTAACTCCTAGTACATTTTAACCTAATCAGGTAAATTAATAAATCAAAAAGAACAGTATGACTTGTCATGGCTATAGAATATAATGGTTGCTAATTTCCTTTGTGGGCAAAATTTAGAATATGGAATGAATTGTGTGCTGCTTGCAGGCAAAATCCTTACTGTATTTGATTTTGATGTGTTTTCAATTGAATTATTTTCTGTGGTTCATTTAGCTTCAAATAGAAATTTAAAGGCCTAATTTTAAAGCAGCTGACATTATGGAGCACCTGATATGTCATTTACGGACAAAGATTATGTAGTTTTGCACATCCCTTAAACTTTTTGTGCAAATGCCCTTGATTTGACTGTGAGAGAGAAAAGGGCTTTTCTGAATCTTCATTTCATGACGATCAGGCAAAATGTGAGTATTTGTTTTTTCTTGTACAAGAAATTTCTGAATTCCAAGTGTGTCCTGGAATTGTCACTGGTTTCTGCAAAGTGATATCTCTTAACAACCCATCTTGTCTCTGTCATATTTCAAAGCTTGTTGGGTAAAGATTAAAATGATAATTTATAGGAAATTATATCCATATTTCATCTCTAGTCTTCAAAGTCACAAAAGGAGTTATTCTTTCTTCAAGAACAATTACTCCTAGAGTTTCTCTGGCAGAGCTGTTCTTCCTGCATTGATTCTGACACATGGTCTTCCTTGAAGATACAATAAAGTGCACAATACGTGAATGTGGCAACAGACTCCTACTCTGCTGTTTTTCAAATTCACATTATCTAATGCCTACAGGTAATAAAGAAGTAGATAAACCTATTAATCAATAGAATTAAATTGGAAAGTAGAGGTTCTGTGGGCACAAATATCCTTACCTCTACCGACAGACTTCCTTGATAAGTAGGCACTCAGCAGAAATCTGTGAGCCATTTATACTTTATATTGGCATGCCATTGCAATCAGTGTTTAACTCTTTCAGTGTTGTGAAGTTCATCTCCATGCTATCCATGCTTTTGCCTGGTTTCCACTGAAGTACTAAAGTTTGTTTGATGACTATGGCACTGTGAAACATGCTTCTGAGTTCTGCAGAAGAACTAAGGAACATTACTGTCAATGAATTAAGTACTATAGAAAAATAATAAAACAGCAAAAGCAATCAGAAAAACAAAAACAACCACAAACACAAAAAACAAAACAAACAAAACAAAAACCAATAACAACAACAAAAAAAACCCACCAGTATGAGATGGTTAAATACATCTGGGAAAACGTAAGCATAAGACAAAATCAGTGCAATGATGATTTGATGTTTGCAGATGTGGTGTTTAGGGACACAGTTTAGGGATGGGTGGGCAGAGATGGCCTAATGGTTGGATTCAATCATCTTAGGGATCTTTTGCAGCTATAATAATTCTATGAATCCAAGATCCCACCCTGAAACAGTTTAAGTTTCCTCTAAATGTCTACCATTCCATATTTGTTCTGGATATACAACTCTCATTAATGAAAATTTTAGGGCCCTCTCTAAATGTTATAATGGGCCCTTGTGCTGCCCAGTCCTGTGCTCCCTGCAGGACTCTTCCCAGTCCCTGTCCATTGGCTCAGGAGCCCCATTTCAGCCCAGCCCAGGTTCAGATGTGCATTCCTTAGTGGTTTTGTAGGCGTACCAGACTCCAGCTCCACCACAGCCCTGCCCTGACCATAGATGGGGTCCACTGATTTGGGCCCAATGCATGATCTGACCTAAATTCTACATTCCTGCAGAATTCTGGGATTCCCTGACAGACTTGTATGGTTGTCTGTTCCAAATTCACGAAACAGATGCAGGAAGATGAATGCTCTGTGATGAGTGATTAATCTTGTGATAAGAATAGGTTATTAAAAATAATTCTTATTATTCATTAACATCAAATTCCAGGTTTCATCCACCTGCATTTAGGCAACCGTGACATCTAAGCAAAAAAATATTGAGATGGATTTATCTCATCTGACTTCAGGAAAAAGCTGTGTGCCTAGTTCAATCTATCTGTTTGTGACTTTAGATCTGTTTGCATAGTGCTGTGAGACTTTTATTTCTGACATTTGCCTTTGGAGAGATCCCAATTCAAACTGCTGCTTATCTGAGAAAGTCCAGTGCACTGGAATAAATTTTTACCAAAGGGTAGAAGAGAGTAAAATGGCCATTCTGCTTCACCAACTCTTCAGAAAACACAGTCATGTCACGAACATAATGATTTGTTTTTAATCTGTATCTAAAGCCAAAAGTGTTTAGAATGGTTGACAGTGGTAAGAGCTTTATACTTATGCTCTGCTACAGCATCACAATGAACTGCTGAAAAAGTAGATTCCCACCCCTGCCATATCTGTCACAGTTCAGGACAAAATGAGAGGATAGAGACTAAATAGACCTGAACACCAGAGCATTTAATCACAGATGTATGCAGTTCTATAAATTAGATGACTTCTCAGTGCTTCAGTAACCATGTGATCACTCCCCCTCCAGTTCTCACAACCTGCTAGGATGCAGGGCTGGCTGATGACATGCCATTGTGGCCACCCAAGCTGCACTGTAGCAGCCTGGACACCTTGCTCTGTCCCCAGGGTCATATACCTTAGCCAGCTGATGGTGCAAATACATCTGGGTCATTCCTACCTTTGCTTAATAACTGTGATGGGGACTGCCCCTTCTGTAGGGCCAGCAAACCCCCTTGTCCTTGGAGAAGGAGGAGAGGAAAAAACAGGACCAGATATCCCCCATTCAAATGTTCCAGGTCCCAAACAGGAGCAAATGGCTGCAGCAACCTCAGAGAACAAGAACACATCCTCTTTCACTTGTCAGCCATTTCTACTTTGGGGCAAGATAGCTCCACCACTGCTCTCTGTGCATTCTTCTGCTCTGTATCACAGCCTTAGTGCACAGACATCAGTTTCTTTTTAGCAGGTTATTACCATTTTTTAATGGACTCTCTTTTTTTCTGGACCATTCTTCTATTCTTTCAGGATTTGTATTTTTTCCACTTAAATCTTGTATGCAAAAATAAAAACCTACACTAATGTTTTAAAATTTTCCTTATTTCCCTTATAAAGTCTGAAACTTCTCTGAACTTAATTTTCTCAATAATCCAGAATTTTCTACATTTCCCCTCCCAATAGGGGCATGTATTTGGGTCAAGTGCTGTGTTAAGAGTCTTTTTCATCCTCCTGTGAAGGGACCAGATATTTGTCTTTCTTGCTCCCTTTCCCAAAGCCATCTGTGATTCATGTAATCACTACCTTATTTCTGACACTAAAGGACAATGCAGAAACTTGGATACCAATACATTTTAACCACAGATAAATGTACACTTTTAGGACTTGTGTGGGAGGTATAGCACAGTCCAAAATGAACGTTTGGCAAGTTGGCATTGAAGTCCCTTCCAGGCAGTGTGTGATCCTGGAGCTGGGCCATAGGGTGCCCAAGCCTCTTATTTTATCCTCTTACCAACACTGGTCTGATCAAGCAGAGAAAATGAGATGCCTGATCGGACAGCTGTGCATTAGACCTGGCTGTTGCCATCACTGCTGCACTAACTCTGCACCCCTGGGAGGTTCTCCATATATTTGCTTCTTTCTCAGTGACTGGCAGGTTGTGCAGATCAGAGATGATCCTCTATCCTTAAAACTAGACTACTTCCCTTTTCTATATTAATTCACTAACATTATAGTTAACCAGGCCTAAACCATGCTGGCTGCTACAACCTCATCCAGAGAAAATTTTACAACATAAGGTTTTGAAAATACATTTTAAACATTAAGTATTTTCCCATATTCCTTAGCAAGTTATTTCAGTGTTTTAATTATCTTGCTATTAAGAAATTGTCACTGCAACTCTTGTGTGAATTTCTTAAATTCTGTATTCAGCCTTTCAAATTTTTTCCATCTTCTGTTTCTGTTGAATTCATCAAACATTACTGCCAAATGTAGTTTCATCAATCTCTAAACATGTTTCTGAATAAGCTGAATATTTTCTTATATTTCTCACTTTAATAAATCTTTTAGAAGACTAAAAATCCTTTTGTACTTTTCTAGACACCATCTAGGAAAACTGGGCTGAAGCAGAACAGATGTCTTCATTAGTGTCAAAGTTTCACCCTGATTAATTTGAAGAAATGAGAAGAATTTCTGAAATGCATGAAGAGATTTAATGGAGTGGAAACCACACAGAGGTAGTTACAAGGTAACATACACAAATACATATTTCATTTTTTTCTTTTTTTACACTATTTATTGAATAGAAAGTCTGAAGTAAGATTATGAACTATTTAACAGTTAGATTCTTGCAAGATCCAGGGACCAGGTTTGTCCCATTTGCTTTAGTCACTGAGACGTAACAATTATTGAAAAATCCAGCTTAGGTTTTTAACAAACTTAGACATTAAAACATTATTTAACCCAGGTATGTTTACACTGCTCTCAGGAAAAAAAAAAAAAAAGTTCCTTATATCTGCATAAAGAAATAGGTAAATGCACTCATAACTTTATTTTAAATATGAATAAAATGCATCTGCATGTAATTGTCCTAGTAGACTTGTCAACTCTGTCAGGATCCAAACTTACATAGGTCCAGATCTTCCCTGTTCTGCCTTGTAGATGGATGCCCCTGTGGGTAATAATCAACTCCAAGTACTGTGAGCCAAGCAATCTGCGCTGTTGGGACACCCCTGTAACAGTTAATCTCACAGGATGTGTCAAGGGCCTGATCACTGGCATGCAGTCACCTATATTGCAAAATTGCCAGCCTAGTCTAAGATGCCATCGTTAAGATCAGCAACTTTCTCCCAGTCAAACCTGAGCCAAGGATCATTCCCCATAGCAGTTTGAACATAGCTGGTCTATTTAGGAAGGAAAAAGAGTTTAGTTGTAAGGAAAACTGCTCTGCTGTGCCAATTAGCCTTAGGTCCAAAGAGTCCCTCGACTATCATATTTATTATCATAGCCAGAGTCTTAGTGATGGAATTATCAGTTGTATTTTTATGCAGACTGTTTTTAGTAACAGATATTTCTCCCTTTTTCTCATCTGAAATAACAATAAATATTTACAACTTTTAATAAAACTATCAGGAGAAAAATCTTATACTTCTCAATGGACCTTACCTGCTATTTGATTACAGCATTATACATGGCTATGGAGGTCTTCTGAGAATTATGTCCTTATTAAGAAATAAGAAAGCAGCTTTCATGTCATTGTTCTGTACAAATAGAACAGATTTCTTCTTGAATAAAAATTATGCTAAACCCCATGATCAGATAGCAAAAAACTTGAACAAACCAGAATAAACAACTCCTCAAAACATCTTTGAATTCTCGTAATTAAAAAGTCATTGTCCTACATACAGTGCATGTCACACAATCATTAAAATCTTTTAAAATTCAGAATAGAATATGTGTTCACTTAATTGACAAAGTTCACTTGCTATGGACTTCACTAATGGAAATGAATTAAACAAGAAAAAAATTTAAATCTGAAAAACGTAATTAAATAGTCCAATATAGAAATTATTCTTCATGATAATCAGCCAAAGGAAAAAAAATTAACTCCTAAACAAAGCACCACAAGACACTGTAAAATCTGCTTTTCTTTATTTGCTTCCTCTTCTTTTTCTTATTGCTCTTCCTCAACCTTCATCTTAACATATTTTCTTTTTTCTTTTTTTCTTTTTCTTTTTCTTTTTCTTTTTCTTTTTCTTTTTCTTTTTCTTTTTCTTTTTCTTTTTCTTTTTCTTTTTCTTTTTCTTTTTCCCTTCCTTCCTTCCTTCCTTCCTTCCTTCCTTCCTTCCTTCCTTCCTTCCTTCCTTCCTTCCTTCCTTCCTTCCTTCCTTCCTTCCTTCCTTCCTTCCTTCCTTCCTTCCTTCCTTCCTTCCTTCCTTCCTTCCTTCCTTCCTTCCTTCCTTCCTTCCTTCCTTCCTTCCTTCCTTCCTTCCTTCCTCCCTTCCTTCCTCCCTTCCTTCCTCCCTTCCTTCCTCCCTTCCTCCCTTCCTCCCTTCCTCCCTTCCTCCCTTCCTTCTATCTTGTCCTTTCTCCTATGTCTTTCTCTTTCTCTCCTTTCTCTTTTTTCATTTTTTCTTTCTCTTCCTTTCTCTCAAGCATTTTCTCTCTCTATTTCTCTCACTATTTTTACATTCTTGCCCTACTCCCCTGAATCTCCACTCTACTGCAACTTAGTCGTTCTTCACATTCGTTTGAAGAATATTCTGCATTTCTCCCAGGAGTTTCTTCAATAATCATTTTTGTTCTCTGCCTCTACAAAAGACGGATCTATGCTCTCTGACCAGATGGAAATAGTCTCGGGAACTAACCTTGTGTATGTAAATAGAGAAGGTGAATGTTGTTACAAGGATGCATACATTGTCACTTAAAATGGTCTTAAGAAGAGAATGTTGTTCTACAGTGGCTGTCTCCTGACCTGCAGATACTGAGGTATGTTGCTGGTGAGCTATACACTAATGAAGTTCAGAGTGCCAATTACCGACTTGTTAATTTCTCTTTTAATGATAATAAAATGTGTCTCATGTGAGGAGTTTGCAGGTTAGCACATGATAAAACTAGTCATGTATTTTGTTACTGGACATTGTTTCCAGCAAAGCACTTACTCTCAAAATATGCTAATAAATTTTAATTTACCATCAAAATGGAGTTTCTTATTTTAAAATTGCAGGATGGGATTGTATTAACAATATCAAAATATCTCTCTAGAGAAATGTGTATCATTTTCCTAAAGGAGCTTTAATTTATTTGCTTAGATTTCATATCTACTCTTTTTACTTGGAGAACACTCGCTATAACTTAAAATGCAAATATTAAAACTTCTGGTGGAATTGCAGATTTGTCAATGTGTCTATCTACATTTCTAGATTTGCAAACGACAAACTATGCAAATCAGAATGGAAACAGTTACAATTTTCAGTCACACTACAATCCTTTCTTCAAACACTACAAAAGTACATTCTTTGAGAATCTCACACTAAAGACAATTGAAATAAAATATCTGTTAGGAAGAAGGAAAAAACAATTAATATATGGAGAAGGAATGCTGAATTTCCTATGATAATATCACTTGCAGAGAATGGATGCCTGTGTTTGTGTCCAGAAATATACTGCTGATAGAAATTTAGCCCAATCTGTCATTTAGACTGACCTTACAAATTTGTAGAGGTACAACAAGAATATGATAAGAGAAGAATATTCTTCTGTCACAAGAGGATAAGTTGGTTAGTTTTTTGGAATAAAATATCTTGAATTTCTTTCCTTTGAATAGAATTCATTTGGACTGACTTCTTGTATCTGACAATCAAAAACCTAAGTCTGAAGCAATCACTTCCCTTTGTAATCAATAATGAGAAGTTCACACATCTGGAGAATGATTTATCTATCTTATCTAAATCAGTCTTAAAGTTGGAAGCATCAATCCTGGTGAAGATACTTGTTTGCTTGAAGTGAAAAAAAAAAGGTAAATTTATTTGAACCTAGTTGTTTAAATTGCAGTTAAAGGCATCTATGGTTCACATGATACCCGAATGCATATAGTCATGATTTTTATTTAAGAGGGACAAACACTTTCTACCTTCACCCGTCAGGTCAAAACTAGTTTCCTAAACTATCAAATTGATTTACTGGGTTTAAAAATACATTACTGCTTGATAATCTCAGCCTTTCAGATTAAAATTTTTAGTTCTCTGGTTCAGAGACATTAGATTTCAAGTGAAAAATAGTTGCTTCCTTTGATACTTGAATTAATAGAAACCTAAATTATTTCTGTATAAAAATGGGTATATTCCTATGAAAGCAGGCTCTACCTACATATCTTTTTAAATCTTGCATCTTTTTGCCATTTTCAATTGATTGACCAGTCTTCAAAGATGCTTGGCAGAAATAGCACCAGTGGTTATGTCATCAAGCTTAAGTTTAACAGGTGGTTGAAATAGACTGTGAGGATGTGTTTTCTAGAGCTTTACTTATAGATTCACAGAAAGTTGGCACACGTACAAGAGGAATATTCAGCTGTTTCAAAAAAATTTATAATATGGAAAGATATATGTATGGCAATACTTGTATTCATAAGTTACTAAACATAATTATGGACACCTCCAGAAGGTTTGAAAAGACAGAGAATGATTTTGCACTGTCTTACACTTTGTGTAGTTTAATACTTTCCATGATTTAACACTTTGCAGTCATAGCAAAAAGGACTTAAAATAGAGCCTGTTATTGTAGTATTCATAGTGTTACCTGATGAAAGCTAAAACTATTAGATCTGGTCCCAAATGTAGAGAATCAGCCAAATGTCTAATAACCCACACAGTGTACCTCCAAAATTAGGGGAAACAGCTGTAATTCAGGAATATTAATTTCTTGAAGTGATACGGATATCTAAAAACAAGATTTTTCTAAAAGATAAGGATTCACCTCATGATTGGAGCAGCAGTTCATGTTCACATTTTCTGAAATTTTTTAGAGTCAGACAGTGAAAAGCTTTTAGCAAATAACTCTCGATTAATTCAATATTTTCCCGTTTCATGGGCTATATGCTATGATCTCAGTTGTTTTCAATTTACCTGTAAAAATGCAATCCTGTACATCTGCTATTTTGCTACAATGAAGCAACAATTAAAACATTTTTTTTTTTTTTTAACAATTAAAACAAACACTAATAGAAAAGAAACCATGCTTACTATATAGATATTTTAGATTCTGGCTCTTGTGTGATTATGTGTATTGTGTACTGTAGCAATTATTCTTGCAGACTCCTTGTATCTAAAGTTGTCTGAACATCATCATCAATCTAGGTGTGGTTCAGAGCAACAACGAGACTGTTCCATATGATTTTGTCCCACAGAAGCCATCTTCTAACTGGGCTAACTGGAACACCAGAGATGTAAATACAGAAAGTTTCTACGTCGTGTTCATCTGTACAACAGGAAGATTTCGTAAGGCTGGGAAGTATTCATTAATACATTATCTCTATTAACTCTTTTTCTATAGAAGACTCTAGTCAGAGTGCTCAAAAAAGCTCATTAAACTGTAATGTTTTGGGAGTAGTCTGTATGCTTTTCAGACGCATAGTCAAAGGCCTAAGACAAACTTTTTTGATAGATGCATTTCCAGTGGATATCTGCTCAATATTTTACAAGTTCTCTTTTTGGCTGGTCTTTTTTTTTTTTCTTCTTTCTTTCTTTCTTTCTTTCTTTCTTTCTTTCTTTCTTTCTTTCTTTCCTTTCGGAGGAAGAGTTATATTCTCATATTTTGTAGAAAACATGTAAAATCTGTTTTTACAGTTGCACTGTAATTCCTTAATCTACTCAAGCACTAAAAAAGTTTCCCTCTCTGAGGAACATATGTGAATACAAAAAAAAAAATTGACTAGAAAAGATTGCACCAATAGCACAAGAATTCTCTACTATTTTTGGAAAAAAAAGAATGCAGAGAGAAAGACCTATAAATGATTCCTTAATCTTGTTCTTTGTTTAAACTAATATGAACTTCATTTTACCTGAAATGGCAAATATAATGTAAACATACTCTCGAAAAAGCCCATCCAAAAGTATTGGATTTTAGTCTATCCGTATCACAAGGCAAAGGCTCAGATTTTTTTGTTGATGAAAGGCTTTGATTCTGGAAGTGTGGAGGTGCATAATGGGGAAGAAAATTTTCTTCCTCTTAATTTATTGTAAAAATAACAAAGTGGACATTCCACAGACTTTGTGCTGTCTGAGAAGCATAATGAAGAATTATTAATTCATGGATACTGAAACAATACAAGGCCCTTAGACAATGCAGGGGGAAAGATATATAAACTGGAAATGCTTTAAGCAATCATGGAGGAAACTCCAATCCTGAAGCAAAATGCTGAACATTTTCAGTCTTAGTAGAAAACTTCTTAATAAGAATTTGTATTCAGTGAAACCAATGCATTGATCTTATAAATCTAGAAAAAGAGAGAGAAAAAAACCTGCTCAATATCACTGAGCCTGATGTTCTAAACCTGCAAATGTAAAAGAAAGGAGTGGGCAGCAGTGAAGAAGGAAGTCTATTTTTTGAAGATACATAAAGGAGGACTATTGTGCCAATTCACCCTCAATCCTTTTAAAATGATGGAAAAAATTCTGCTAGAATCTACTGAAATTTAAGTTAAGGGAAAAATATATATTTGCAGTGGTTTAAGAGTTTGGCTATACTAAAAGAAGAAAAAATATAATCCTGTAAACTCACTACAAAATGAATTGCTGAATCTGTATAGGTTAGACACAAATGACATATTTATTGTATAAGTGGCTGCATACTTCAGTCAAATTGAAAATTTTCACTAGAACTGAATTAGTGTAACCAGATTTTCTGCTCTTGTCAGTGATTGCAATTTTACTGAAGACAAGATTGTTTTTCACATCAGATTAACTCAGAAACCATTCCTAGCAGCTTTTGCTTTTCTTTAGCATAGTATACATATATTTTCCTGTTGTGTGATGTTATCAGGTTGTTTGCCAGCTGGAGATGGAATGAGATTTGTTTGGGTAATTCCCAGCTAAAGTGTGATCCCCTGGGGAATCACAGCCAAGAGTCATAATTTAGAGTAATATCTAAATTGTGCAAATTCATTCAAGTGCAAGAACACTTAGAGTTTTAAATAGCAAAAACTTTAATCAGCCTCTTGGTATATATGTTTCCAACACACCACACACATAAAGAATCAAGAAGAACATTCTCCCAATTGCTTTAATTAAGTAAAACACAATCATCAATACCTTATTTTTCTTCAGAGAAAATAAAGATTAGGCCCCTTTAGTTTGAAAGAAGAGAATTTGTTTCATGTACAGGTGATGTAGATAACCTTCATTGTCCCTGGATCTGTTAAACGCGTTCCTAATAAGTAAATATCTAATTGATTAATGATATGAAATTTAGCAAGCAAAAACAAAATCACCTTCTGAAAGGTAGCAAAAATAGCATAACAATATAAAACAAGTTTATCTTATTTATTCTTCTTCATTGTTCATTGTGTTAAGACAATGCAGCTGCTAGAGGGACATGTAATTCCTAATGTGTCCACCTCCCAGTGACCTATCCTCATCCTACAATCCTTGCTCGTCATTCCATTCTGCTGGAATTCTCTCATGCATCATTGTCCCAATAAAACCCACAAAAGCTAGGTCAGGAACAGTTTCAAATTATTTTAGATTCTAATGAAGAAGAGAATAAACAACACTCTGGGGACTGAGAAACACTGTGACAAAAAAATTGAGGTCAATGAGTTCCTAAATTTCTATGGACTTAGACAACAACACAAAGTGACAAAGAACTTGCATTATACTGACTTTGCATAGGCAGAATTCCTTCCTCTCTTTTTTCATGACATATTTCATAACGGCATTAATAGCTTTTTTTGTGGTCAGCAAATAACATTAGGAGAAAAACTGGTGCCCATGAAACAATTTCTAGAGATCATGGATTTTTGTGGGTGAAAATACCGTGTACCTAAATGAAATGCAAATTTATATATGGATTTGTATATCTGGACTATTACACAGAAAGGACACTATAGTTCAACCTATTTTAAAACTTGAGCAATCTAATAAAGGTTACGCTTTTTTGGGTGATGCTGATTTTTGGTGGTTTTTTGGTTGGTTTTTTTGGTTTGTTTGTTTGGTTTTTTTGTTTTTGTTTTTGTTTTTTTTTTTTTTTGTGGTGTTGTTTATACATAACATACAGCAGTGACCAAAATTCCAGCAGTGTCACTATCTCTTGAGTGACAATTTTATTTCTAAATAAGCTCCACAGAGACTGGTGAGTTGACAAAAAATTAATTTAGTGGTTATGGTTTAAAATTGTCAGAGAAATACAGTGAAATTATTGGCTCAAATGATATCTGTTGAATGTTACTTTAGAAAACTGCATTATCTGCGTCTTAAACATGATGGTTCTGCTAGCTGGCACCACATATTATAGAATCACAGAATCATCAAGGTTGGTAAGAGACCTTTAAGATCATCAATTCCAGACACTGACAAGTTCTTTGCTCTTCTCACACAGGGATGCCATCAGCAATAGCACATAGCAATGCTATCAGGCATTGCTCTTCTAGCAGACACCCTCCCACAGCCCATGCAGAAGACCACTGTGAGGCAGCTGTTCCCCTGCAGCCCATGGAGGCCCACAGTGGAGCAGAGATCCACATTCAGCCCATAACAAACCCTAGGCAAGAACAGGTGGATATGTGCTAAAAGAAGATGCAACTTGTGGAAGGCTTATGCTAGGGCAGGCTCCTGTCAGGAACAGCAGCCCCTGAAGACAATAGGACACCTGAGGGATTAGGGCATATTTTCCTCCATTGTGTTCCTACTGCTTAGTAGAGGAGTCAAACGTCAGTATTTTTATATTTTAAATATAAATATTTAAAATATTTACGTATTAAATTAATCATTCACTATCATCTGGTGCCTCTCTGTATGAAAAAGAAGATAAATAACATTTAGTACTATCATATTATACATGGGATGAAACAATAGATCTGACCACTTTTTACTCAGTGAATGAAATGTTTCTGAAGCCATACCCTTTTTAAGGCAGCATCAGTTTCTCCTGAATTTCTTCACACTGACATTGTAACCTTTATGAATGGTTGGCTCTTTGTGTTAATGATATAGGAAATTAACAGATGCGGTACAGTGGTGATGAGAGGTGCTACTTTGGATGGCTGCTCGTTTTATGGTTTGATCCAAAATCCATTAGTGTCAGTGGAACTTCCTTCATACTCAAAGGTCAGCATGCTCCAAAGGGTTCACAAGAGTAGACTGAATTGCTAGGACAGGTGTAGCTTTCAGATATTATGGAGAATTTTAAGAATTCCTTAAGAAAAAAATCTATAAAATTTTATCAAAAGTCATTGATAAATATTATCTACAAAAACATATTTAAGGTTTCTGAATTTCTGCTTCAAAATGATGTCAAGGATTTTTTACGAAATGCTTATGAAAAAGTTATTTTAATTTTTTTTTCTTAAAACAATACAGCAACATTTTAGAAATTAATAAAAGAACATGAATAATTATGATAAAAGTGTCAACCAACTGAAATAAAATATCACATTATATGTTTATTTTCTAAATTTCAATTTATTAATTTTACTTCAATTTCTGCTATAGATTTGTTTCTATGAACAATAAAACCAGGGCCAAGGAGCATGTGTAGTATGAGTGTTTGTATGTGACCATGGAAGAATAGGGATACACAAAAGTATCTAGCTAAATTGCTAATTGTAGAAGCCTAAACTGATTTTTTAAAATCCCTTTGGCTAGGTTTGCTTGGACAGACAAATCACTTGCTATGTGATTTGATCTTCACTGGCTCACTGTAGTTTTTTATAATTAGGTTTTCAGTGTACATGATTTTTAAAATGAGCTTGTCATGAATATGCTTAATGTTCATTTAAAAATGGGTGTTTCTGGGAAAATTCCACTGATAAATTTCTTTGTTAGAACGAGCATCAGAAGAATGGGAATTGTTGGTAGGATGAGGGAGATCTTAATAAAGAGAATAAAATTCTGGTTTTATGGTTTTTCCCTTGGATATTCATAGTCCATGTTTTTTGAGGTGTTTATCTATCACTACCTCAAATCCTTATTTGAGCTAGACAAGCAAGAGAATAGAACATGGTACTGGACATCTATGAAAGCACGGGAAATATGCAGAATTTATCAGAGTCTGTCAGAAAGCTTCTCAGACTGTATTATACTAGGAAAACTTGCCAGAAGAGTACAGAAATTTATCTGAAGTCCTTTTGGCTTTAGCAGACTAAATGTGCTCATTGAAGTCATTTCAGTGTTCAAAAGGAACACACTTTAAGGAAAATTGCATTGTTTCCTAAACATTGTTGAAGATAGTATCTTTACATTTTCTGGCTTAGTAAAAATGTCTGGATACGAAATGTGTTAATGATCTCCCTTAAGTTGATATAAATACATAAGTCAAAGTATAACTATATTTCTTGCTTTATGATGAAGTTTTGTTTTGTTTTTTGGTTTTGGTGGGGTTTTTTTTGTTTGTTTGGGGTTTTTTTGTAGTTTTTTTGTTTGTTTGTTTGTTTGTTTGTTTGGTTGGTTGGTTGGTTGTTTTTTTTTTAATTTTGTTGGGGTTTTTTTGTTTTTTTTTTTAGCTAAAGCCAATTATATTTGTGGTGGCTTATCATGCCAATTATATAAAGCAGCAGGCCAGTCAGTAATGACTTTTTTGTTAGGGGAGTGCTAAGAACACTTCCAGCAGAGCTCCATTACCTGGATTACAATCACAGTTTTAAATTAGGTACCAATGCAAGTAATTTAGTTTTGTTTTTGTACTTAATTGGTCATTAACTTGTTCATGCCAATAATTCTATTTCTGTGCCACTCAGTCATTAAATACTCCCTGCATCTATCCGGAAGCATTCCCTCCTTCAGAGGAAACAGGAGTTTGCTATAAAACATTTCTATGTCTACATGCCACATTTATCTCTTCACGAACAAATTCGAATGATAAAACATTTCTTTTTTTGCCATAGTACCTGTGAGGTCATGAGGTCATTAACATAAGTCAATAGCAGCCTGGTAATTGCTATTTTGGATCAAGCAGTATTTATGTGTGTTCCAGGATGTTATTGCTGCCAGGGACTAGAACCACATGCTCATAAAGAAGATGAAATGACCAATTCTGCAATAATTTTACTGAGAGGGGAGATTTCTTCATATTCTTGATGACTAACTTTTGTTTTATGTCCTGAAATAAGATAGTTTGTAACTTTTTTGTTTTAAAGAAATAATTCTAATTCCATGCAAATGTAAATGCTCTTATTATCCATATAAATGTTTAATCCTTTTTAAAATTCTGCTAATCTTTTAGGCCTCAGTGATATTTTTGTGGCAATGAGCTCTCTAGGTTAATTATGCATGTGCAACAAAGTATATCCTTTTATCAGTTTTAAATTTAAATACTGCCTATTTACTGCTACGCACAGGAACTTTATAAATCTATATTGTGCAATTTTCTGCTCCAGGCATTTTCCTCAAGTGAGCCTATGCATGAATATAATGCCTGGAGGATGCTTTAATAGACTCTTCCCATTTCTAACTCCTCTCATCAGTGTGTTTCTCCATGAAACTAATTTTTGGATCAGCGGATTTGGTTTAGAGCTGTGTCCAAGGTAGTTAAGTGCAGACTCCTCCAAACATCTTAGGAAGCAAGTCAAAATGAATAAACTTTCTGCAGTAAAAACGAAACTGATTTTTGAAGCTATACTCAGACTAGACAATAACCAAGGATAAATAATGAAGAAAAACATTATGTGAATATGCACATAACCCACAAATTAGTGTGGTTTTCTTTCCCTCTATAGTGACTGGACTACAAATCATTTTTTAATCTAATCTAGCCTTTGAGCTAGGAAAGCTAGGTCAATTAGTTCAGGCAGTAAGTTCTAACAGCGTTTGCATGCAGAGGTCCAGCTGCTCCTCCCCAAGAGATATCTATCATATTTGTTAAATTTTAAATGCAAGTTCGGTTATATTCAGATATGTCCTGTGTCCAAAGACCAAGGGGATTTGTGCAAACAGGTTTTGTATAAGAGACACTGTTTTAAAGGATTATTAAACAATTGATTAAAATTAATGTTATAAACTCCTCCTGATGACTATTTAACATCAGCCAAATAACATTTGAATGATTAAATAATTCTTTATTTCTGCAGAATTCTCATTGATTTAAGAGTTTCTTGCATAGTGACTTTGCAAGGTTATTTTTATTCACCCTAATTCAAAGGAAAATATGAGGAAGAAGAAAAAGATGTACGGAGATTATTTATAAGAATAGAGCAGCCAACTCTTGAGATAACAGAAAGATGAAAGCTAGATATTCAGGTAGTGGAGTCTGAGAAGCAAGACGAATGATAACATAACAGTTAACAGGCCCATTCCATTAATGGGCCATGCAAAAGCACTTGACCCAGTTTCTTGGAAGATAGAACCAGAGGTACAAGCCTGGAATCAATCAAATGTCTTACTTAGGACCAAGTCCTGAGAAGCAATGAACTCCTACACAACTCTGGTGGGTTGATCTGAATGCCAGGTGGCCACCAAGACACTAGATAGCTTCCCTCCTCAGTAGTATGGTGGAGAGAGAAAATAAGATGGAAAAAAAAAAAAGCCGTATGAGTCAAAATGCAGGCAGTTTAATAAAGCAAAACTAAAGACTATCAAATAAGACAAAGAAAACAGAAGTTTCATTCTCTGCTTCTCAGAACCTTAGTAGATATAGTGGTTGCTCTGGAAGACAGAGTGATAATTCCTTTCCCTGTTTCCTTATCTTTTCTCTTTTCTCTAACTCTTTTTTTTTTTTTTTTTTTTTTTTTTCCTTTCTGATCAGATATCATAGAGGTCGGGAATATCCCTTTGGTCAGTTTAGGTCAGCTGTCCTGATTATGTCCCCTCTTAAGATCTTGCCCACCCTCAGCCTGCTGGTGAGGTGGAACATTGGAGAGATGGCACTGAAGCTGCACCAGACCTGCTCAGCAATAGCCAAACACTGGTGTATTGCCAACACCTTTCTACCCACCAGTAAAAAGCACAGTACTGCTCTGGGGAAAGTGAACTCCATCTCAGACAGACCCAATATAGCAACATTTCAAGTCTGGCTATAGAAGGAGTAAGACTTTGTCAAGTGAAGAGGTGCTTTGTTCTTTATTTCAAGTACCAGCAATGTTCATCTATATTAGTCTAAGGGAAATGTAAGTTTAAGGTTGTTTTGGTTTTTTTTTTTAATATTTTTTTATTTTAGTAATATAGGAAAAATGATAATTTTTTCATCAGTATGATTGGCAATTATTTGTTTAAGCTGGTGAGTTAGGAATATCCAAAGGCTGTCTTAGACAAGGTGATCTGGAGGTGAATGGAACATAGAAAGCTGGAATTCATAGGCACCACTAAGGACTGTGTAACTGTTAACTGTTTATTAAGGAAAAAACACCCAAAGCACTAAAACCAGTCCTGTATCTGTGGTGAATCTAGAGATTCAAAAAGTGTGCTTACATAATTAAGGAGTGATGGAAAGACCTGTGAAATCATGAATAAGACTTTTAGCTGGAAAACATTACACTGAGAAACTCCTTTAAGAATTAATGTGAAGTCTGAAAGATGCTGAAGAAAACAGAGGTTTGGATGATAAAATAATAGAAAAGTAGAGATTGGAAAGGACGATTGCATAGCCTTCAGTCTTTGAGGTTAGGAGAGGATAATGAAGTTTAGCAAATAGGAGAACAGGAAGAGATGAGAAAGTGGTGAAAGCAACTTCTAATGCTGCTATTAATACTCGTGATGAGAGAAAAATTGTTACATAAGGGAGTAAGGGACCAGTAGCAGATAGAGTGTGGCAGTAACAGAAAAGGGAAAAAGTGCCTGAGGGTTTTGGTCAAGAGTGTGTTCAGCTGACCAAGAAGAGCAATGGCATCATGACTTGTATCAGAAATAGTCTGGCCAGGAGGATTATGGCAAGAGATTTTCTCCCTGTACTCGGCACTGGTGAGGCCACACCTCACATCCTCTGTCCTGTTCTAGTCCACTCACTACAAGAAAGATTTTGGGGTGCTGGAGCAAGTCCAGAGAAGAGCAACAAAGCTGGTGAAGGGTCTAGAGCACGAGTCTGATGAGAAGTAGCTGAGGGAGCTGGAATTGTTTAGTCTGGGGAAAAGGAGATTCGGGAGAGACCTTATCACTTTCTTCAACTACCTGAGAAGAAGTGATGAGGTGGGGGTTAGTCTCTTCTCCACAGTAACAAGCAAAAGGACAAGCAGAAATGGCCTCAAGTTGTGCCATTTTAGGAGGTTTAGATTGGATAGAAGAAAAAATTTCATCACCATAAGGGTGGTCAGGCACTGAAACGGCCTGTCCAGGAAAGTTTTGGAGTCACCAACCCTGAAGGTGTTTAAATGACATGTGGATGTAGCACTTAGTGACATGGTTTAATGATGAACTTGGACGTGCTGGGTTAACAGTCGGAGCTGATGATCTTAGAGGTCTTTCCCAACCTAAATGGTTCTGTGTTTCTATATGGGGCACTCAGGGACATTAGTAGTGGACTTGGCAGTGCTCACTTAGTATTCGGATTCCATGATCCTGAAGATCTTTTCCAATACAAATGATTCTATCAGTCATAGATATGAATATGATACATTCATAGATTTTATGAAATGGACACTGGGAAGAAAGACCATTGCTAAGATCTTCAGGAGTGATAATAAGACAGAGAAGGTGGTCAGCAAGACAGCTTCATTTTTTGTTAATGCAAGAAGTTCAGAAAAGTGAAAGGAAGAACTTGAAATGTTAATATATGCTCTATAAAGGGATAGTGGAATGGCAACAGAAGCCTAGAACAACAGTTAGGACTGCATGCATGAAATGCATTATCTCATCAGACAGACAGAAACAAAAGACAAAGAATGAGAAGTATCACCCCATACATGAAATCACAAAATAATTATACAAAGAAAGCAAAGGTAAGAATAAAACTTAAGGAGTCAAAGATAATTTTGGAGAAATACCATAAAAACTATTCTGCTGGAGGGAGAAAAGTTAATTGTCTATGTTTTCTGTGATGCCCTTGTCAATATATTAAAAAAAAAAAGTATCCATTAAAAATCAATAAGATTCAGACCACAAAACTGTGCATGTTTCCAGAAAAATGTCATTCAAAATTGATAAAAATGTTATCTATAAAGTGGAACTTCTAAGTATTGAAGGAATTAATACTTTATCATATGTTGAAAAGGTACAAAACTGGAGTTTTAGTTCACCAATATTTGATGGGGAAACAGGGCATTTGTCAATAGGTATATGCAGATAAAATGAGGGAAATACCAATTAGTCTACAAGACAATTCTAGAATAAAAATTAAATGGGATAGAATGTCAATTGACATAGTTAACATTAAAATGATTATGTCGTAGTGACATCTCAGAATAAGCAATTATTGCTATTGTTATGATCATGCAAAATAAACTATTCAACTTGGCTTAAATATTTGGGAGTTTGATTGTGTTAGATGATTTCTCCTTGAGAAATGTGGAGGCTTAATGAGCTGGGACGTGTTAAGAAATATTATTTGTTCAGAGCTGGTGAGAAAATAAAAGCTCAGAAAATGGCCAAGCTGACAATGAACAAAATCAGTAGCCTAAAAACCGTGAGTTATCAGGAATTATATTCAAAGTAATAGACAAAAGGTCAAGAATACAGAAATAAATGTAGTTTTAGGCAGGAAACATATAAAACAGTTTTACTAAGTAATTTACATGATAATTGTGTGCAGGCAATTGACTCCAGTCAATGACTCCATTCAAATTCACCAACTGCACTTGGCTTACTTTAATGCCTAGAGGTGCTTCTGAGAAGATTCAGTCAAAACAAAGGAAGGGAATTGTATGAGTAAGGAGAAAAACCAGAAAGTTTTAGAAATCATTAATCTAAATATTACAAGATTATTCAAGTTTTTAACTCGTGGTGCACAGCATAACTTGAAAAATAATGAATTTAAGGACACATATTTCCGTTAGAGATAAAAAAGGCAAGGGAAAAGCCAAACAACATTGCCTTTGCCCTTGAGGTTAGGTGGAAAAGGACTCTGTATGTGTTGAGCCATATGCATTGATTTTGTTGACTGGATGTTGCCTGGTATTCCAAAATAATGGGGGTGCCTTTATTCTGCAAAAAGACAAAACTACAAGTAAGGAGGGAGCGCATTTCTAACAGGAAGTCAGTTGTCCCAGAGCCACAGCTCTGGGTTCCAGGGACACACTAACCATTTCAGGGCAGAGATCATTGTGTAATAGCTACCTTCCCTTACCCAGATGCATACAGTACGTGAGGTTACATGGGCAGCAAAAGGAGTGTCCACCTTTAAAGTGGAGAGATGACAGACAGTGGGCATGCTGCAGAACATCTATGAAAGAGAAGACAGGTAGGTAAATATCTTATTTTCCAGTTCTTGCAGAGAGAAAAGAGGGTAAGGGCATGGAACAAGAGGGGGCTGAGGAGCTAAACATCAGTATGATGAACTACCACTATCTTTCCACCACTATCAAGAGATTACTGCATCTCATTAGGTTATCATTCTTTTTAAGTGTTGATTTATTTTAGTTGATGCAATATCCAATATTTTCATATCTTCAAATACTGAATTATTATTTCTCAAATTTAACAAGATCATCAAAAGTGATCCAGGCATAGCACAATCTATTTGTTGAATACTTTCAAATCAAAATCAATTAATTGCAGCAACCACTGCCCTTAAATTTACAATATTTTTTACTTTACCAAGAAAGAGCTGGAGAGTCAGTCAAATAACTGAGGTCCATTTTTTTTTTTTTTTTCAATTGCAAAACTGAATAATAGATGCTGTTCTGGGGACCTTTTTTCATAATTAGCAGCTTACAAGAAAAAGGAGGTTTTTCAAGCAATCCTCAAGGGAAAATTGAATTCTGTGGACAAACTTGAATATTTTGTGAAAATTGCAGTCCATCCATTGGTTTTAGAAACTTCCTTAATATTTGTGAACTCCTGTAACCACTAAATAGCATTAGTGTCTAATAATCAAAGAATAGTGTTTAACATGTAGAAAGAGTAGAGTTAAAGTAAAAGGCTCAAGACAGAAGATTGTGAAATATTCTTGTCAAGATTTTGCTGTTCTTTCAAAAATATGTGTCTCCTAGGCTAAGGTTTGATATTGCTTTTTGGAATTCCTCTTCTGACACAATCAGATATGTCTCCAGCAGTGTGACAGGACTTAGACATTAAATGTCTAAAGATGTTTGTGTAAATGTGAATTGATTGAAAGGAGGACAAAATACTTCACCTATTTGAATGTGTATAAACTGAGAAAGCTGGTTATGTCATTTGAATGTCTATTCTTTTTTTTTTTTTTCTTATCTCATAGCATGTTTCCCCTAAAAACCTTGGGAGAAACTTGAAATGTCAGTATCTATTATTATATTAATTCTCTGGGAACGCAGCATCATAGTTTCAGCTGGTGTGGATCTGCTGAAGCCAGTAGAGCTTTTATTATTGTTTATCATTGTCAGTGCAGAACAGCTGAGGCTGTGTAAGAGGTGGACTAATTGCCACTTAGGGGTATGTCAGGAGAGAACTGGGACCATACAGCCAATCCATCTGTCACAGAGCACTTGAGTAAAGGTTAAACTCATGGTTCGACACCCTCTGGTTTGTACCAGCAGAAATCTGTACTGGCATAAATGTTAAATTATATTTTTATGTGAGTGTAAGCTAATAATAGAATCAAAGTACACCTCAGATTGGTTGCACAGTTATTTATGGTCTCCAAAAAGAAGCACACATCTTCATATGAATAATAAAATTATTTAAATGATCAAACAAAATCAAAGACTGAGATCTTGAAAATAAGCTATACACCTAATACCACTTTGGGGTGATTTTCCACATCACAGTTCAAGGAATATAATGCAAGATGCATGTTGTAACATCTAGACTATTAATGGAAACAGTAACTGATAACCTTGATGCCATTGCTTTTCCTTTTTCTTCATTTTCCATCACTATATGTTATTCTAACTTTCTTTCTCCAGTTTTGAACCCAATCAGATTTAGTTTTTAGTTGACATATTTCATTCTTTACAGAAAAATAAAAATACTTGAGAATATTTATCTTTGTGTATATATCTTCCATATGTTCTGTACATATAATTAGAGTTTTGAAAAGCTAACCTTTTTAATAATAGATACAGTATGCCAAGGAAATGACATATGATTCAGCTTAAAGATAATGAATAATTATGAATGATACTAATGATCCCTTAATGTTAATGTCATTCTGCTAATTTAATATGGCAATTAATTTTGTACATGAAACACATGCAGGTGCTTTGAATAATTTTTGAAAAATCTTAATTTCCTAACTCTCTTGACAGTTTTGCAAATTTAGAATTAATATTGAGTAACTTTCATAGTAATTTTTAGTTTAATGTATTATCACCACAACAACCACTTAACAATTGGAGAACAGCTCCATATTAGTACTATTTATGGCCATATACATTAATTATATTTAGGATGATTTCTGTGGGTAAACTTACTCCACTGCTGGTCTTAAATTAAAAAAATCATATCACGGCTCATTTGCTACATAAATTATGTGTCATGATTTGCTATGTTTGTGAGAATATTGACTTTGAGAACTTGGCAAACGTCTTGAGGACCCATCATCAGGGTCGTTTTCAAATTGAATGGGTACTGATAGATGAACTGCTTTATGTGGAAATGTATCTCATGCTGCAATTTCATGGACAGCATTATGCTCTTGCTCAAAGCAAGGTCAAAAAGGCTGTTGTCTGCAGCTGAGATTCATAACAGGTGTTTACAATAGTAGCATTCCTTAGGCCACCTGAAGTAAAAGAAGTATACAACTCCAATTTTAATTGAACCTAGAAAAAATAATTGTGTGAGATAGGTAACACTGTTATATTCAGAAGGATAGGCAAAGCTCTCTATGCATTTGCTGTCATGTGTTACAACAGCAGTTACTAAGTGTGTAGTGTTAGGTCAAATAAAATGTGCCTATTGCTGCACTACATAATGGAAGGAAGATATGCCCCACCTGGACATACCCGTAGTCTTTTTTTTTGGGGGGGGGGCAATACTGCTGCACAGATATTAACAAGGAACAATATTGTCTTCAGAGATGAGATTCCTTTTCCAGTTGACTTAGTAAATCACTCTTTCTACACTCCACCTTACCTATCCGCTTTACTCATACCAGCATTAGATAGTTTAGATTAGATAGTTATCTAGTTTAATATAGATTTTAAAACTTTATACATTCATGGTGGATTAAGAGTCTCTTTGCACGTCATTGTATATACTTTGTTGCTCAGTTGTCATCAATTTTCTCACCTGTCTTTGTGAATATTTGTCCAAAACCTGCATATCATTTGTGCCAATCTTCTAAATCCTTTCTACATCATCACCCCAACAAAACCTTTTAGTATACTTGAACTGGGAGTAACAAGATTTATAAAGTGCTGTATTAAGGCTCTAAATACAAATGGATTTCTCTCCAGTATAGAATAGACACCCCCTGCATTATATCTCATCTTAGCCTTCTTTTTAGAGAAGCAAGAAAAACTAGGTTTATTTTGTCTTGTTTCCCTAGAAACTGTCCCTCACCCTACACAGGTGTCTATAACATATTATATTAAATTAATTTCTTCTCCCAAGTACATATCCTTTTTCTTCACTGACTGTAGGGGATGTACATGATTTACCTAACACTGTTTTTGATATCTAAAGTTATCTAGGAAAAATTCAATCATGTTATTGATCTTGCCACTATGGTGCATCTATCTGAGAATTCATAAGATATTGTCCATTCATATATTTATTGATTTCAATGTATTAATGCTATTTATTATAACATTTATTAAATGTCATAACATTGATTTCAACTTTGTACTGTAAAGGATCAGGCTACGTTTTAAAACATGTAATAGATAAATTGATCCTAAAAAAGTGATGATCTTAGTCATCCTTGTGCTTTGGATATCTTTAAAAGAGATTCCTTAACTGACAGAGAGAAGCAGAAGAATTGAATTCTGTTTTATCTTATTTATGTTCAATAGCTTGATTATAGGCTTAAAACCAAAGGGAGACTGGAATGTGATTTTCATATTTGTGTTTGTGCTTGACATTTAATTTTGTTATAGAAGTCACTGTGAGAGAAGCAATAGTGAATATCATAAGAAAAAGCTAAAGTCACTCTCCTGACTCTAAAATATTCAAACAACCTAAGGCTGTAAACCTTTTTTCTTTTCTTAATGTGAAAGAACAATTATGCAATACTGTTGTAACATAGGTTTTATCAAACATTTATTCAAAATTAAGTATCTGAATGCTGGTCCCAAGTGTTAAAAAATCATAGGAGCTTAAAATCATAGGAGATTTTGGATCATGCAAGGTAATTTCTTTACTTTTTAGATTGCAAAATTTCTTAATTTTTGAGCTTGAATTTTCGAGCTTGAATTTTCATGGTGATATTTTCATTTCACATAAATATGAAAAATCTCATATATATGAAGGCATGAATTAATTTCCCACAGGGTAGAGACTATCATTTAACTTACTAAACTTCAGGTAAATGGCTTAAGAAAAAAAAATCAACAGGACTGACACAGTTTTGTCTTCAAACCCAATTATTGGCCTATTATATATTAAGTGCGACATAATTATGAGTTGCAGATCATGCCCTCATATCACAATGTCTAACATTGAGACATCATCTACATTGCATGTGATACTACCCTTTTGCATTTTATCTATAAAAGCTAAAGGAGAATCAAAATGTAAATAAGGAAAGGAAGCCCACCTCTGCAGACTTAGAGCAGTAGTCTTTGTTATGCCATATGCAAGAAATCAAGCACTCAGTACAATGAATAGAAAGGTAGTGGAAGACCTTACTCCCCATTAAAGCTTGGTTTAAATACAGGTTTATGATTTTCTTCATGAAAATGAGGAAATAAAATGGAAATCAAAGCATTTAAATCTTGTACATGTATGTATATTAATCATTATTGAGTCTTATGTTTGACAGGAATATATGTATTTAGATAACATAAGTTTATGATAAACTTAGAGGGACTGCACTGAACATGCTTGAGATTCTTTCCCTTCTGGATGAAAGATTAAAGTTCAGTGGTAAACCACTTGTGGGTGAATCTCTGAAGTACAGATGAAGACAGCAGGTCTGGGGATCCTCTAGCATGGACTGAGTTCTGCAGTGCCTGCATTGTATTTTTGTGCTTCTGCACAGGTGCTTGGCATCCGAGGGCTACCGAGGTAACAAAAAAAAAATTACTCCTAGCATTCAATTTGTGCTTTTGTGGTTTTTCTATGTCCTGCCTGACACTGGAGAGTGTCTCAAAATCCTTTTCCTGCTATGAGGTAGAGTATCCCCCTGGAATACATATCCGTGGAATGAGGAATCCTCAGAATGACATTTTTTGGTTGGCTGTTAATAAAGACATTTTTCACCATGTCTTTAGGTCTATTTCATTCCAATTAACTTGCACATCTGAAACTAAGTCTATATTGTAGTTGACAAAACTCCCCTCATATTAATGGAAAGAAGCAAGGGGCTTTAGGAGGCTGTGATAATCCATTTTTAGAGAGACATTTAAGTCATCTTTAGCTAGTGCCTAACTCGATAGTTTAACTAAAAGTGAGTGGAAACCAGATAATTATCCTTTGGTTCTATTCGGGTATTGAGGTAAAAACCTGTATTACATGTTTAGCCAAGTGTCCTTGTTTGTCTTACTGTTTATCTTGGTATCGATAAGTGCTTAATTACTTTTGATGTGTAATGGATTCAGAGAAATCAGTTCAGAAGAAAAGAGCAGTTCAGAGCAAAACCCCTCGCAATGCCTCATTGCATGGGGATTAGAACTCTTTTGTGAGAAAAAAAAAATAATTTGGGGTCTTCTGCAGATGGTATTTATCCGTCATTTTGACACATCTTGAGGAAAAAAAATGAATTTGGACATTTATGTAACATACAAACCTGACATTCTTTAGCTTCTTAGTGATTCTTTTTTGTGTGTCTGCAAGTTCCAGGTGAATAGATTGTAGGCTATTATGGACAGGGGTTGTGGGCCCTTAGTATGTTTGAGTTACATGTGAGCCATTTTAGGAACTGCCAGAGAGCAAATTAGTAATTCTAGTTATGAGCCCTGTACCACATTTCCAAGGATATTATTTGAAGAACCATTGTTCTTCCTAGCAGCTTAAGCTTTTCTATTCTGAGAAACCCATAAATTTTAAGGTTTTAGCACATTTTAGTACAAAAATATGTTTAGCAGATAATTACATACTGTTTGGCAAGAATTTTCACTCTGAAGCTGCAATATTAGGACAGCATGCTTTCATTTGGTTTAATTGCATCACTGCTACTACAAAAGGTCAGAATGGAGCAAAATATCTCTTCTATTGCTCCACATTCCTGACACATTTGTCCATTAAAAAGCCAACATGAAGGAGAATGCTGTCTTTGTGTTATAGAACAGACCTGGTAAATTATAGATTACAGCTAGTGAAAATATAATACCTTCTCCAGAACATCTCAGTATACATGGATTCCTTCTCTTTAATTTGATAAAGAAAGTAATGAAATAGTTAAGGGTCTTAATCAGGGTGGCTTTTTGTTGGTTTGTTTTCTCTTTTTTTGTGATGTTACAACATCTATTTTCTAGACTTTTGCTGTTTGGATTGCATTTTCAAACCTCATTAAAAATATAACCCCCAATTTTCATAGTTTGGTCATATTCAGCATATTTAATATACATGTATATATATGTAGCCATCAATAGTTAGTTGTGAAAAGCATGATAAAATAAGATTCTATGCAATTATAAAAGGCAATGAAAGCTAGAAGAGCTTATAAAATTCCAGATAATAGTATATCTAGCGTTTTAGAGCTAATTACATTCTTCTGGCTTCACATTTTAGATCTTATTTATATGTACAGACAGTAGTTCTGCAGTGTTTGTGACATGTTATAACCTTGTATGACATCTCTTTCTTTCCCAGCGTCTGCCTTGGAAAAACTTAATGAAAAGCTTACAGATGACACAGCCCCAGACAGTTTATCAGATTACATTCAGAACCAGGTCAAGATGTCCTGGAATACAAAGCCCATCACATTTCTAAGGTTATCTATCTATCTATCTATCTATCTATCTATCTATCTATCTATCTATCTATCTATCCAACTGTTATCCAGCATATGGGGTATGATTTCCATAAGCCTGAAGACATCCAAAACTTTTGTATGGTGATGGCTTATTCAACATAGTGTAAATCAGTTACAGCCTATGGAACCATAGATGGAGGCTACTAAAGAGAAGCTGCAGCACTGGAAATCTATTTTTACATCCCACTGTCCCCCCTTGTGCTTCCTCTAGTGTTCTGATTAAAGTTCACTCATTTTAGATGCATATTACTACATTGAAGCATCATTATTTCAGATGAGAAAATTACTGTATTTGAGGAAAGTTTTATCTCACCTCAGAAGAAAGAAATAATTTGCATGCACATTCTGGAAATTTAATACAAGGGAGAAACTAGCAATGCTGGTGAGTAAAGACTCCCCTACAAAAAGAGGTTTCAACTTCAGATGTCTGTTTGCACAAGGATAGAGCTTGAGTTCTTTCGGAAACCCCAGTAACTTTAGATAATGTGGCTAAGGATATATGGTTTCAGCTTCTGAGGAATTTATCATTTTCTCTTTGGTTTTATATGTACTTGGAATATGGTGAATGTCTACGCCAGGTTTTATTGCATATTGTCTCTGGAGTTACAGGCTTCATTGTATAATTTTAGCTTTATTTTCTGGTTAGTATAAAAACATCAGAGAAGACATTTGATTATTTCTTTACATAAAGCCATGTTCACTATCAGAGTAGCTAGAATTTACAGACAAATATGAAGTACAATTTCAATAAAGAATTTTTATTGCTTTTTCCTTTGCCAAATGGTTGTAGCTGAACAAAATACATGTAGCATATGAAATACACTCCTCAGTGATATTAGACTTCAAACTACCTCATGATTTGGAGAACAAATCCCAGCACACAACTTCTTCATTAAGGAAAACCAGATCTTTCTTTGGATATTTTAGTAATCATATATTGAAAATATGCACTTTGCACCTTAGCAAATCAATCATTCTGGGGCTTGTAGTGAAGATGAAAAGGAAGAAATTTAAAAATAGTTAAAGAGTGAATGTAAAGCACATAGCTTGCCTTGCATAAATATTATGGAAAGAATACAGTTCTCCCTGTAATAATAGCACATCTTGAAAAATGGCTTCTAAAATTATCTAGGTCTTTGTTACTGACCATTTCCTTCAAGCAGATGCATTTTAAGTAGTTTTACTTAGTTAGACTTGTCACAGAGTTCTTTACGTTTTCTTAAATGCAGTCTTTCATTCAAATTAGCAAGAACCTTCTGTACACTGCTGACAGGGATGTGCCACTAACCTGGCACTCTGATGTGTAACTGAGAGACTCAATGAACAACAGTAAAGTTCATGTGATATCTGTAGAATATATGTGGGCAGAAGAAAGTTACATAAGGTCATTTGGAAGGGAAATGTTAGTAAAATGTCGGCATAAACTGAGTTAGTTTTGTCACTACTTATGTCTCTGATAAATACAATAATGGCAAATAAATAACTCACAATTAAACAATTAAATTACAGACATGCAGCTGCTACATCTCCCATGAGTGTTCTGCACCTCATGCAAACCTCAAAAAACACATGAAGCTGGTTTCAATGCCTCCTTAGGCTCGTGGCCATTCTTCTTCACTAGAAAAACTGGGATATTTGTTGATAATCTGGTCCACAAATTCTGCCTGTCATCTGTGCAGCTGTGGACTCACTCAAAAAGTTTCTCACACAGGCTTAGGTTTTTTTAATACCCTGGGGCAGGTGCACAGGAGGAATGTGACAACATCCTTAAGAGTTTAAACAACAAACTTTTACTGGGAAACTGTAGAAAATAATGGTACTTGGCAAATTTTAAAGCAACATTCAATTGGAATAAAGCATTTTCCAAGGCACTGACTTAGCAAACTCTAACCCACCCAACTTTAAGTTGCCCACATTTTAAGTAGTGAATATTAGGAGAAGATGGAATGAGAGAGAGAGAAAGAGGGAGAAAAGAGAGAGGGGACAGAGAAAGATTATTAATCACTGCCTAAATTCCAGCACTATCTTAGCTAAGAAAAAATAAAAATTATGTACTGTGCCTATGTATGCTTTTATGCAAATGCTTCTATTTGTTTTGGTCTCCTGGGGCCCTCCAGGTGGACCTTCTGGTTTGCCAGTTGCTGATAGCCATTCTGGGCTGGACTAGAGTGTCCAAGGGCAGGCTGTGGAGCAGTGCACCTTGTCACTCTTTGCAGAGCTTGTCCTGGCCCACCCCTCGCCACACACACTTCAGTTGTTTTGAGCCAGCAATATTTTTTTCCGTGTCTCACACCAACTTTTATAGCATCTCTGTATATGTTGTCTCTTCCTTTATTGTATTTTTCATGGTCATGTTAGAAATTTATTCTCCTTTTTCTTCTCTACGTTTTGTCTTTTGTGTCTGAATCTGTGGCTAGTGTGAAATTATGTTGTATGAAAACTATCTCCTGTAGTTATCACTGTAGACTTTAAACCCTTTGACTTTTTGAAATTAGCATCATGTCCAATATCCATCATATGTCTAATGATTTATCAATATGATGTTATAAGCTCATAAAATAACTTAGTAGAATAAAATACAGTCTGAATAAGAATATTCTTTTGGGCAAAAAAAGATAAGGTTTTGGTCAGTCATCTCTGTTGTTTTCTACTGTAATTAAATCAGAGTGCTAAGGGCCTCTTAATTTGTGGTACCACTTTGATTCTTCATATCTATAGACCAACTCACCACCATATCCCCTTTTTTTTGATTAGGGAGTGAACAGAAACTTCTGAGATAGTCACACCAGTATCAACCCATGTGAAATCCCATTCCTCTCCCATTTCCCTCTTCTTGTCAGTGTCAGATATAATCAGGCTAGTATCTATGGGTTGGCTAGTTCTTAATCCATTTAACATGCTACATGGAGATAAAATCATAGTGATCATATTTGCTTGTCAATAAGTAATATTCCTTGCAGAATCCATAATGAATGACATTTTGCAGACCATGTCTAAAATCCTTTTAAGAAAGACAAAAAATCATCTACCAATATTCAGTAGCATAAATTATATGGCTTTAATTCTTTATTAGTTAAATATTAGCCAGGGTGATATCTTACTAGCTGACATGAGTTATCCTGTTTCTTCTTTAAAGTGCTAATCCAGCATTAGCTTTCTTCTCATTCTGTGATTTCCCCAGTGCCGTATCACTAACTAAAAAACAGTGTTAGTGAGTAGGTGTGCTACTCAGACACCATTTTCAGAATCCTTTCAGGTAGGTTGCAAAAATTGCTGGTTTTGGAGGTACTGTATCTTTTCTTGACTTACTGAATATTTTGACATCAAAAGCTTCCTTATCAATGACATATAAAACAAAATTTACAAAAAAATTTGCATTTTAAGGTATCAAATGAGCATTAGGAATCATAGCAACAATAGTGAAATTCATCAAACTCATTGTCTTCAACACTTTCTAGATAATATTTGAAAACTGAACTTTCATTCTCCTGCACTTCTTTTAACTCAGCTCTTGATTTTATATTGCTATAAACCCACTTCGTATCTACTATAATAATATAAAAGTTCAAGTGTGAAAATTTTATGCTAAGATAAAGCAATTTAATTAAAATAAATATCTGGTGCAAGATTTTTAAACCCATCTTGACATATTTAGATACAGAAACAAGTTTGTATCTCCAAAATACTCAATTTCTAAAGCAAACTGCAAGAACTTGGTGAAGTTATATAAATATTAGAACTGTTTTGAGTATATTCTTGATAAATCCAAAACATATAAAGGTTTTTTTGTGCCTAAAAGCAGAATTTTATCTAATTATTATTTAAATAACAATATTTCATGCTATTCCTTAAGACTATGTTCAGTTCTACAACCTTTAATAAGAATAGGTTTGCACAATATACCCTTCAAGAAGACTTCTTGTTTTGGAATATTCCTTCTTCTTTTTAAGTATTCTTAATTGTTCATCTTGGGAAAATCACAGTTTATTATTATGGGAAAATCCTTCCTTCTTTTGCTCTTAATTTCTTGGTAGGAATTAATATCCTTATTTTCCAAATGAAAGTCATGGTCTGCAGTCTGATGTCCTACACATCTAAAGGAACTTGGCAAAGTTTTCCCATTCAAGAAATGATTGAAGAAGTCATAAACTATGTCACCTATTTCACAGTAAATAAAGATCAATGATGCTGTATAATGCCACCCAAGTGTTTTCACTGAGTGACAGGTGACAACAGCAGAATAAAAAAAATATCTTGGTAAATACACAGTGATGAAATACGTGGCAAAACTCTTAAGTTTGCTACCTTTGTATGCAATGTAATTAGTTTGGTATATATTGGTATACCAATATATATATTGGTATATATATTGGTATATATATTAGTTTGAATATTTTGTGAAAATGAAAATTAAAATATAAAAATGAAAATTTTCTGAGTGATAAGCAATTGAGCTTATCAGTAAATGTCCTGGTGTTATTTGACATATGATATGTTACATAATGTGAATGAGTTTGGTCCAACATGTCTTATGGTACACATTGCATGTATGACACTTATGTTCTTCTCTACATAAACCCTCTGCCACAATTAAATAGAAAACATTGTCTACCAAGCATTATTATAATTTCTTTTTCAAATAAATGAAGAGGAAGGAAAAAAGGGTCAGGGGTGGGGAGAAAGAAGAAATTAAAAACAAAAATAGTATTTTCCCTTTCCAAACCTCATTCAGCATGCCTGGAAACAAAGCTAAGGGTTAAAGATGTGCCAAGTAGAATTTGATTTAAAATATAAGATTTCAACTAATGCAGTGTAAATATCACTAAGTGTGTTAAGATACTCTAGTATTTCTAGTATTTCACCTAGAGCACCAATAAAAATAGCACCTAGAGAACCAATACGAGAAGGAACTCTGGTAAAGTTAATTAAGACAGGGAAAGGTTGTCATCTATTTAATACATAATTTGATGAATGGCTCCCAAATTATAAATCAGTGAGTAAATCTAGTTTCACTGAAAAATCTATGCTGAATTGACTAATTAATTCTTCTTTAAAAAGGGGAAAATTCCCACTTTTCCTATTTAGGCAAGTTCTTAAAATGTTTGGTTTCTAGGAAATAGGAAAGAGACTCAGGTGTGTTATCCAGTCAGGTTCAGAAAATGGATTAGATTTGAGGCTATCTATATCGTAGCTGAAGATTCCCCCCCCCCCCCACAAAAAAAAAAAAAAAAAAAAAATTGGGGCAAAAAAGCAGGACAGCTTCAACTAGAGCAGGTTGCTGCTCAGGGCCCCCCTCATCCAACCTGGCCTTGAACATTTCCAGGGATGGGGCAACCACAGCTTCTCTAGGCAACCTGTTGCACTGGATGATGAAGTTGAGGAATACACTCTCTTTTGGTGCCTACAATGCCTAAAAGTGATTTTTTGGACAGTATGTGGTTGCTTGAAGACAGTGTTCTATCACTTGAAATGCTAACCAAGACATGGGAATACCTAGAATGTGATATCAGGACTTTTAACAAACGTGCCCTTCTGGAGGTGTTCAAGAAGTATCTGGATCTGGTGATGGGTGATATGGAATGGTGGTTTAGATGTTATAGTGGATCATTGGACTGGATAATCTTGAAGGTGTCTTCTAGCCTTGATGATTCTGTGCTTCTGTGATTTTGTAATACTAGGATCTATGATTCTGGGATCTTCCCACCTGAGTAGTGATCCAAGATCACTAAAACTAAGGAGTGCGGTATGACAACTTTAACTGCATAATTATTAATATTAAACTTTTTCTGCATAAATGTCTCCTTTCTGTAATAATTAATTTTTATTAAATATGGTTATTGATCAAGACAAATCCACATGGAGTGGGCCTGACAAGCGGTAGTCCTGAGCCCTTGCAAACTCTGAAAAAGAGCTTATGGACTTGTCAAACTGGAAATATGATATTACATGGCTACAGAATTATAGGTCAGGATTCTACCCATGACTTGTCTCTTTATTGAGCAGAGACTGAAAGTTGAGCCTAATTCACCATTTGTGGAATGCTCTGATAATGCAAAATAACGAAGAACTAATTATTCATCCTTCCATGAAGGAGCTGTGCAAACATTGCAAGTTGAAGAGGTTGAAGCAAGCAGTGTGCTGGTAGTTCTGACTTGCATGTACCAGACACAAAATAAATTACCCCTATAAAACCTATAAATATTGTCAAATAACCCTAGTGCAAACATGTTTTAGGTGCTGACTCAACACCAGATTTGTCATTGAAAAGTCAGTCTTCTTTGAGAACAGATATCTAAAAGACTATATTATTTTATTTCAGCTTGGCAAAATGCTGAAGTAACGAGTTGTTTAGTCTGCTTTTTATGAGATACGGCTGTTGAATAATTTTTGGAAAGTTGTTTTCCTTGGTAGTCCCAGCACACTCTACTGAGGCAGACAAGCACAATCACAATTTCATATGACTGAAGCCACCAGATATATTGCAATGAGACTCCCGCCATAAAATATGGGGAGAAATTGCCTTGTGTTCTGTATTTTTGTATGAAGGAATAAGAACACCTATAAACATCTTGAAATAACAAATTAAGAAAAATAGATTGCCTTATAAAATATTCATGCAGTCCTTTCATAGGAAGACAAGTCAGTGATTTGCAGAAATTAGAAGGAATTCATATTCCTGAATAATAATAATAAAAAAAGGACAAACCTAGACATTTGCTCTATAAATGCTTCAATGTAAAAAACTGCATCACTCTCCCTTCAAAAAATTGCTCTGAGTAATATGATAATGAACCAATCTGGAGGCCAAAAGTAATAGTCCTTTATTCATGGTGTCATAGGAAACTAGGAGAACTTAGACTAAACTTGTGCATCTGTGTCTTTCATGTTGTAAATCCAGTAGCTTATTACATTAATACATGAATCTGAAAATGGAAAATCTGCTAGAATTATAAAGAAGAAAAAGGAAAACTTTTGAAATTAAATGATGCATAGCTTCTAAACAAAACTTAACTACTCATATTAAGAACAGCAAAAAAACATGCAGTACCTGGCACTATGTTAGGAATGACAATTTCCAATAAGTTTATTTATAATAGTGATTAAAAAAAAGCATTAATATATTTTAAATCTCTTTTGTTACTTTTTTCTAGTGACAATAAGAAGTGATTTTAGTCTAGCAAAATGTTCTTGTTTTTTTCCATTCTTTTTCCAGAATCAGGATTTAATAGTGTCTTCTAGATGCAGAATAGAGCTGAGTGGAAAGAAAGGCACCTAATTGAAGAAAAAGAAAGGGTCCACTCACACACTCTCTCTTAAAATGATCTATTAAGTCTTTGTATTTTAGTTCTATTTGTCTGAACATGAAATAAAATACGGTCATGTTAAAATTTTGCTAAGTATCACATCCTGAGTCAGATTAATAACTTCAATTTTGCCAGCCTTAGGACAAAGGGAGGAGTTATAGTAGTTCTTTGGAAGATCCAGAAGATGATCATCCTGGCTAGAATATATCTGTGGCCTGTTGACAAAGCTAAAACATTTTTGAAGTATCAAAGCCTTTTAGATTTTTTGTTTTTTATTGATTTGGTCCTTTGTATTGACATAGGTGGATGGAACAGTTAATGGAAAAGCCCAAGAAGCCATTGAATATAATATGGACTGCATTATAGGCAGTTCCTAAATGAATCAGACTACTTCAATGTGCTGATTTTTCCCCTTTAAATTTTTAAAAAATTATATTTTAGAATAATGGAGAAATGGAATATTGAAAGTTGTGGCCATTGTTTAAACATTGAATACCTTTTTTGACTTCAGCAAAACAAATGTCACGAGATTAGATGTACTTGTCCATCATCCCAAATCACTTGATTTATACTTTTCTTCATGTATTTATGTTTTGGATGAGTCACAAATAATGCCTCAGTATCCTTTTGAGGAAAGGACATAGTTTCTTTATAATTTATTTACTGGCCATTTACCTTGTTATATAAATTTATCCTAATGAAAGGGAGAAAAAAATTAAAATCTAAGAGATAATTTAAGACAAAAATGTTCTAATGTAGTCTTGTTAACCAAACCATGGACAAAAATTACTGGTTATCATGATAAATTGTAATTTTCTCATTTTATCTAGTGACATGCAGTCAGGTAAAACCATGTGTAAAGTCTAAACATATTTAAAGCCTTTTGTTTTTAACAGACTACTATTTAAGACAGAACATCCTAGTGTTTCTATAGATATCAAAATTTCTTCCCTACCTTAGAATTCTGAAAATTTGCAGAAAAGAGCTGAAGGATATCCTTATATAATTTTGTCCATGTCTTCAAAACTACATTAGATTAAAGACTCATCTGGTGTCCAATGCACAGAAACGACTAGTGGAGAATCCCAGAGAATCCACTACATGAGCATAATAAACATTTTCTTAGAGCTTATAGTGGTTTATGCTTCAGAGATTTCCTGGGCCAAGAGGAGGTGCCCTTGGATATATCTTTCAGCAGATTTTTCATGAATGAAGTTATTTAACTTAACACCACTACCCATCTAACAGTTTATTAAATAAAATGTGAAAGAAAATACTGTAGAAGAAAAGATGAAAATAGTGTATTTGTATGGTATGGATAGAGTTTTCCTCTCTGTATACCTACATAAAGAGAGAGAATTTTTGTGTTTGGGAGCGCCCCAGAAAGAGAAAAAGTTAAAAACGTAAATTCAAAGGTCATGTTATCAAACCTTTTTTCAGAAACACAATATAATGAACAAAGTCCAGTCAGGTTTAGTATCCATCATATTCACAAAAAAATTAAAGATTAAAGAATAATATTTCAGGGAAGTATGTCTGTAAGCAATTATAAGTAAGTCAATAAGGTAAAATCAAAGTAGTTCACAGTTCTCCATACATCTCAAAGGAACAGTCCCAAACAAATTACTTCACAAAAACTGTGGATTCTGTATTCATCTTATGCTACAGTGCTAGACAAACTGTTGAGATGAAAGGCTATTATCTTGTATAATATGCATGATTTACCTATATGCTAAATTTCTGTGGATTTTGTTGGGTTTTTTATTCATTTTTTAAACAATTACTTTAATAGAAATATTTACAATTCAAATTTCTCTTTTCATCATTTTTTAACTTTAGGGTGAATTTTATCAACATGCAAATCAATAATTCAGAACTTGCTAGAGAATGAAATAAGAATTTGATAAACAAGAAAAAAATGAGGTATCTTCAATATGCAGGCAGCTTTCTCTCAGCTTCCAGCTCCCATGAATATCACAACAATTTGAAATAGCACTTTAAAAGATTCATTACGTTCACTACAGTTTTTACACCCTATGTTTTTTTCCATGCATCTAAACTTGTTTTTGAGATCTACTTTCTCTTTAGGACAGTGTGTTCTCATTAACTAAGGCTCTTAAAAATAGACTCATCCAGCTAATTGCCAGATATTTCAAAGTATACAGATGATTGCAGAAGCAGACGAGTGTGTCATGAACTTTCCTAAAAGGTCTGTCCACTTAGCCATCAATAGAATGGATGAAAGGTACTCAGAAATCAGCCTGTAGCTGGACTAATCACATCTAGCTCTGACCTCCTAAAGGGAAGATGTCTGTAGTCACTGATGAAACACAAGTGCCTGGCATCAGTGGGATGATTTACCATTTTGAAAGGGTTCAAATTATGAAACGAGTCACTCTAAAATATCTCTCTGCTTTAGTCTTCTCTTTACTCTTGACTGTCTACCCATGATGGACATCAATTGCCTAAACATTGGAGTCAGATGATGTGTCAAATCTGCTAGACTAGCCAAAATGTTCACAAAGCAACAGGAGAGCTTTGAGAGGCACCTTTTTTCAGAGGCTGATAGAAGATAGCTGATACATATTAGATCAGCTCAAATGACTTTGGGCTCCTAAGGTGACAGAATATTCACTTTTACGGAGGGATTAGACTCCAGATTACAGGCAGCTTTTACTATTTCTGAGCTCCTACTGTAGTCAAAGGATCCACAGTGCTTTATTCAGTTACTTTTACATGGGTATCTATTGTGGTTTGAAATGCCCAGTGGTATTCCAACTGTTCTCTAGGTGCATGGATGTTTCACTTGTCATTACCAGGTTCTTTGGGTATTTTGAATATCCTTACACTGTTGAAGTCCTAATTCAGTCAGTTGAGTACAGTCTTTCATAACATACATTGCTCTAAGATACCTTCAAATATGAGCTTAGACTTAAGAACTCTGTTTAAATACTCCCATAGCTTCAGTTGTAGCAACTTAAAGTTCAGTATTTATGAACACTGGAAAAAAACTTAGCAGAAAGATGAGGATAAACTCTGTTAATAATAATCTTAATAATACTCGGTATATAAAGAATATTATTTTTTATTATTATTATTTTTAACTTCCTCAGGGAAAATCAACAAATTTTTTCTTAAATACCTTCATGACTAATTCTTAAAAATTCTTCGGTTTCCAAATATTCTGCAAACTATTTCTAAAAACTGTCATTTCTTTAGGAAAATCTACATGTCATTTTTTCAGGCAGATAGAGACTTTTCTCTTTGAGCCTCAAGAGAGATTCTTGCCTGGTCCCAGACTGGGTAACTGAAGTTAGTAAGTCTATAGAATGGTGTAGAAAGTCACTGTGTTGGGAGTAGGAGGTGAATCAAGTTTATTTCAGAGGTGGCAGAATCCTCAATGATTATGATGTCTTCGTCTGTTAATAATGTCTACTTGACACTGTTATTTCTATAGGTTAGTCTGAACCAAACTTCCACCATTGCATGACTGCTTGTCTTTCTCCACAAATGCAATCAAAATTTTGATACATCCATTCCCAGCCATGAGTAGTGAATGAGATCTTGATTGTTTTTTTTCATTTTCTGTCTGCAAACCATTTTTTCAACAGATCACTGCATTGCAGTGATTAGAAACTTTACATATTTGCAGTTATTAAAAAAAAAAAAAAGTTTGTGCAAATTTATTTATGCTCTATTAACATTTTAAGAAATATTATGCACTGATTATGTTACCATGAAAAAAAAAAAGAGAAATGGCACAACTATTTTGTCAAAGGTAAAAAGTAGAACAAAACTACATTCATAATTCCTTTCTCCTGAGCAATGATTGCACAGAGAAATGTGGAAATAAATGGAGGCAGATATCTTTGTCTTTGCTATGTCCATTGAAGACATTGTGGTAGCAAGAAGTTTTTGCCATATTAATATCATGTAACCGAACAGTAGCCCTCAGGACTTTTCCATGTAATGCTAGCTAAATAGCTGAGAGGAACAGGACTGCTCAGGTGAAAAAAGGGTAAAAAAATTAAGACATATCCTTTGTTTTCTCAGTCTTTCACAAGGCTCTTAATGAAGACAAAATGTCTGAAACAGAGACAATGAACATCTAAAGGAGGAACAATCCTTAAATAAAGAATTACAAAGGATTTTTGAGTAATATTTTATTTCAATATAACTTTGTTCTCTCTGTATTCCATCTTTTCATCAGTATCAAAGATAAGAACCGAACTCAGGGACTCCAAAGGGAAAACAAAACAAAACAAAATACAAACTTTCTCAAAAGCTGTCTGTAAAAATAAATGCTGTAGTCCAAACTTTTCGTTATTGCTCATGTAACATATTATGCAGCATATACCAAGCATGCACAGTTCTAGAAAAGATATTATCAACTTAAATATATCCTTTTATGTCTCACATAGATTTTAAGGAAATGCCTATCGAAAAGGGTACTTTCCTGGAACCAGCTGCATCCCAAAATATTCTCATTAGGTTTTCTTATAAGGTGACACTCCACAGATGTGAAAGATTATGTCTATGAAATTATATCACAATGTGAAAAGAGAAAGGGCTGGATTGCATTTTTATCCAAATAGCTACACTGAAGTAGCAAACCACTGAGCACCAGTGAAGCATGTACATTGGAGAACATAGCTTCCACCATTGTGAAATCGTAGTTATACTGAAAAACTAAAAAAGCATTATTCATACACGGACACATAAAATGTATTTGCTTATTTAGCACCAGTCAAAGGCAAACTTCATAGGCTTAATGCCCAAATGAGTTCATTATGCATTTTATATTTTTTCTCTAAACAAATCCTCTCTCCATAGATGGTAGTGTACATGTATATCAAAGGGGGTAAATTGACACATTTGGAGCTACGAATCGAGTGTTAAAAAGTGGTAAGACTAATTTTCTTTCTTTTTTTTTTTTTAATTCTAATCTACTGTATGTGGTATTTACCTTAATGCAAAGAGTTACTACCATTGATTTTATAACTACTCCTAATTTTGACACAGGCATAATTCCAGTACTGAACATCTGACACAGGCATAAAGTAGATATACAGCATTTCCAAGAATCAGACTAAATATTTGTTAAATGTTTACACTTCTTGCAAAGGATAAAAATTTAGTGGGTACCTTCAGCAACTGATGTCTGCATGGGTGAGGATATATTTAGCTTTCAGCAAATGAGTCCTATAAAACAGAGAAACTAATATTAATTCTAATATTGTTATGCATAACAGTGGAATTAAAAACTGAACCCTTGGTGCACAAACTGAGCTGTTATTTCTGCCATAGAAGAGCTCATGGACTGAGAAACATCTATTTTAAAAACATTAGAAGTTAAAATGTTTGTAAATTGCAAAGGTCCTGTTCTCAATTTTAGAATTCAGTTTACACAAAAGTATAATTTACTACTCTATTGCTTGTTTCCAGAGATGGAAGACATTAATACAGATTTAATAGGGATTTTGGAATGAGTGAGAGTGTGCTTCCCACAGCAGTGAAAAGAACTGCCAACATTTGGCTGATGTGATTACTTTACTGTTGTTTGGATTTCATTGTACATATTTACAGTGAATAATATGTTAGTGCAGCTATAGCCATTCCTAAGTGTCATTTTAGTACTTGAAATGGATGTAAAAAATAAATAAAATAATTTATCCTTTGAAATTAAAAGTGCTTTGTTTTCTAAAAGTAATGAAATAACTGAATTTAAAAACATCATGGAAGATAAAAGCTGGTAAAGGACTCTGGATATAGCCCCTTATTGGAAGAAGTTCTGTTGCTAAGCAACAAACTCCATAAAGTGTTAGGTTCATAAAGCACTGATTAATTAATATACTTAGTAGATAGTGAACAAAGTCATAAATTGCACTTGAAAGGCTATATTAAACAACTGGGTGAAACATTTCAGGTAGCAGCTTCAACATTCACTTAAAATGGGAGCCTATGATCAGACTTCCATTACTTCCAGTGGGGATCTAAAGCTGGACACTGCTGCAGATTTCAGTCTAAATTTATGTGTTGAATATCCAATATGATGAAGGCTTACTATCTTACTTTGAAAGATAAATCTGGCTGCTGTGAGTTCTGAGAAATTAATTCACAAAGATTGCTTTGCTAAGAACATATTTGGAAATATACTACCTGATTTTTGATTCTGTCAAACATGAAAACTAAACAAAGATTGCATTTTTGCATATCAGTTTCATATTCGGATGCTGATTGAGCTGAGACTGCTGCAGAATAAGAGAAGAATGGCTTATATTGTAATTCAATTGAGTAATTCCAGAAACATTTTAAAAGGTTCAACTATGTAGGAGAATCTTAAATTGAGGGATCTTGAAGGATAAAAAGATAATAAATTAAATACATTCTTGAAAAATTTGGTTTTACAGTATCAAAAGGCACACAGGATCATGAAAAATTAATCAAGGAAGCATTATTAGAAGCACTGTACAGACATCATCACTGCAAGTTCCATAACGTCAGAAGAAAGAAAATGGAAACAAAAGGAAAAAAATACTAAACATAATTGTTAGTAATTGGGGTAATTCAAAGATCAGAATGCCAGTAGTCCAGAATGATATGAACATGAAAATAACAACAGACTCCAGGAAACCTTGGTTGAGATAGGACTGCTTCAGGTATCTGTATCTGAAAAAACCCAACCCAATCCAAAATCAACAAACAAAATACTCACAAAATCAAGCCCTATGTATGAAAGACATACATTCTTGCTGCAGGTAGATATGTATGAGGTTTTGAAGAGAGTCAGGTGACAAATGTAGGGTGGGAGGAATGTTGGCTTCTGCATGGGCTTATCCTGTAGAAAACAGAAACCTCCTCTTTAGATAAGAGAGAATTGAGAACTAGTTTTTGTGATTGATCACCAAATATGTACAAAATATCCCTAGATTCTCATTACAAAATCAATGCAAAAAGAAAATGTGATCAACTCCGCTAGTAGACTACATAGTCTGTGCTGTGCAAGCTTAGAGAACATTGACACTTCAAAATCTCTTGGGGAATTTCAGAAACGCCAAACACCAGATTGAGTAAAGCAGTTTGAATTTTGACATTTTGGAATAAAGAATTAGACTCTGGATGGTATTAGACAGTTATCCTCTGATCTGAGCTCAAAGAAGGACAGATAAAATATGCCCAAATTTCAGAGAACTAAATAGTAATAATAATAATAATAAGAAGAAGAAGAATAGTAGATATAACTTATATATGCCAATGTATACCTTCAAAACCTCCACTACACCTTATCTTCAATTTCATCAGACATTAACTTCAACAATTTTTACTGATGTTGTCTTCTTCAAAACAATGCAGAATTAGAATGAGCTTATGAGGGTATTTATCTATGAGCAAAATATTTATTTTTTTATTAATTTATGTTATGTTGCAATTGCGTGCTAAACCTCATTGATTAATTAACTGATTTTTCCCTCTGTGTTTTTAAGGTAAGTGTTAAAGCTTTTCTGATTAATAAAAAAAATAGTTCTGTTTTTAGGATTTGATTTTGGCTAAGCAACCTTAAAACCATGAACTCTGTGAAATATCATTTATATTAATTTGCCACTTAACAGAGAAGTTCTTTTTTGTGACATTGGGATCTTCTTGATGTTGCAATTTGGGGAACAATTCTGGACATCTGAACATCAGGACAAGGGTTTGTGAATCTCTGAGTGCATGAAGCTGAGAGAGTGCAGTGCTCTGTGGAGCTAAGTGAGCTTGTGATGACAGGGATGTCTCAGAGTTTTGCTAGAGCAATACTTTATCTGCACTCCAATGCTTTTATTTTCCCATTACTAGAAAAAAGCCAAATGCAACACACTAACACTATTGTATTGCACCTGGTATTTGAGTATGGGTCTGTATCCTGCTGCTTTGTCACCTTTATCTGATTCTGTCAGAGATTTTGTTTTCTACTAAAGATATGTTATTTCTTGGCAATTTTCTGGTTTATATAATACGTTTTGACATTGTTGGGGGTTGAATGCTTCGCTTTTCTTTCTGTGGAATTTCTCCCATTGTTATGCTAAGTAATTGTGGCTACACCTTAAAACGACAGATAATGTTCTCTCGTAGGGGGGTGGCTGGAGGGGGAGGGGGGGGGAACCGGAAAAGGAAAGGTGGGATAGGGGGGTCTGGAGCGGGGGACTGGCTCTCGCTTGGCTCCTGGAGTGGGAAGACAACCTGGGCTCTGCTCTGGCATCTTCCCCTGTCATCCCAGCGCTGAGATCCACGCTCCCTGCCTTTGGACATCGCTCCGCTGCTCTCCCAGCTCACCCTACTACCTCCGGACACTCTGCTGAGCACCACGACCGACACCGTGAGGGGGGAGTAACTTTCCCCATCCTCTCTCTCCCCTGGGCCGCGGCCGCCATCACCCAGCCCTCTTCAACTGCGCGGGACCTGCCCTGCCCCCACAGCACCGGTAACAGCACAGGGAGACGGCCTGCGGCCAGAAGGGACTGGAGCGGAGCTAGACTGTTTCTGTTGCCAATTTTTATAGCTGTTGTTGTTTTTTCTGCTTTGTTAAATACCAGTAAAGAACTGTTATTCTCATCCCCATATCTCCTGCCTGAAGGTGTCTGAATTGGACCTAAAATAATTAAAAGGGAGGGGGGTTGCACTCTGCATCGCAGAAAAGGGGCTCCTGCCTTTCCTTAGACCATACCTGTCTTTCAAACCAAGACAGACATTCATAGACATTTGTGTCAAATGTATATGAATACTTTGTTTTGTTAGATACTTAATTCTACCGAACTTCAAAGAAGAGCTGGAAGACAAACTTACTAATACTCCTGAAAAATCAAATATTATACATTAAATAACGTGACAAAGTTATTTTCATAAATTATTTTCACTTGTTTGTCTAAATTAACAACTTTAGTGGATACTGCCTCAACAAAATTATCTTAAGAGAGCAAACCAGGAGTTCTGCAGACACTTGAAGTTGTACTTTTTCTACTGTATAGAAATATCCTGAATAACATGCATTGGCTAAAAAATGAACTACAGCATCAGCTGAATTGGCTGTTTCCAACCTGCTAGAATTCTGTTTATTTTGTGCTTGAGAGACTTGGGAACTGAAGGGTGGTGGGGGCAGATGGGGGTGGAGGGGGTAGCTGTGTGTGGCAGGCAAATGTGAGATAAGGAAAGCTTGTGCTCCCTTTCACTGGAATCTGTGCCTAGTTGCTTCACCCCTTTGAAATAAACTCACACTGCTCGGTTCTACAATCCTTATTCCTGCTGAGAAGCACTTAATAGTGAGAGGAGGCTCCTGGGTATCAATGAAACTACTCAGAAGAACTGTACAATTCAAGCTGAGTAAGGGCTGCAGAATCAAACCCGCAAGAACGAGCCCTGAAAGATGTGCTGTTAAAGCAATTAGAGCTGTAAGCAGGATAGCTCCCCTTCCGGGATTTTAGTGTGAAAATGAGGGTCTAATAACATTTGTTTTCATCATGTTGACTTGCCGAGCCAGTCACAAGGAAAGACACCATAAAAAATTTTTAAATAAAAGGAAGACTAAAAATAATGCTAGGAGAACACAATAGCATACACTATCCTAAAGCTTCTGGGAGGGAGGACACTGTTGGCTGAATCAAGCAGTGAGCTCTCACTACAGTGCTAATCAATAATATAGATTTGTGACTATCATTTAGGGGATGAAAAATAAACTGCAGGTGGGGTGATGTTTCCTTTCTGGAATATATCTCCTTACTGGTTCCATTTCATTTATTAATGTATCTGATATTCAATTGTGTACATTGATAAACAAAAATAATTTAAAAAATATTAAATAATTGCCTATTCTTTCTTGGTTTTTTTAAACAATATTACTCTCACTTTTTAATAGCAACTTAAGTTTACTGTATTGTGTTACATGCTTAATATTCCATAAAATGAAGAAGTTGACAAAAAACAAAAGGTCCATGGGGATTGACACCTCGAATGCCACTAACTCAGACAATGAATGTTTGCAAGATACTGCCTACTTTTAAATACTGGCATTACTTTTTAAAAGACATACATATATATGTATATAAACACTATATATATAGGTATATATGTTTGCAGAAATCCCTGCAGAGATTGGTCGTTTTCGCATTAAGCTGTGTAGGTGGCAAAAAGGACCTGTTTCAAGGTATGGTGGCAGAAGGCTTAAAGTTATAATTCTGCTATGGAAGCAACAGAAATAGACAACAGTATCATTTCATGGTAGCAAGGTCCAGCAAAGCCAATAATAATGATTTTGCATCATATGTTACCAATACATCATCACATGCTTTCTGATTAAATATGTGAAAATCTATACTGCAGCAACATTTTTTTTTTCTTTTGGAAAATGTAACTTCTTTCAATAAATCAATGAGTGTTTGATGGAGATTTTGTTATGCGAACCAAGCAGAATCTTGGAAAGGGAGAACAATATGTTAAAAGAAATTTGTTCTGAAAAAGGAATGCTTTGATACTGGAGACAAGCAGCACAGCAGGAGCTTAAACAAACGAAAACAACCTTTGTGTGTGCTATTCTTCTCTGGTGACAGCTTTGTGGAGGGCATCTAGCTGTTAGAGAGCAATTTAAGAGAAGGATCTGGCAGCATGTAGCATCATCGTATCACAACAAAGGAAGAAAATGAGATCTTGCTCTTTTTTTTCCCCATGAAATTCATACTGATAGTCTCTGTTTTTTATGCTGAATGCATTTATTTGGTGCATGTGTGTGCAGTGGTATAGGGGGATACTTTTGCTGTAGTATGCATTAAAATTTACACCCAAGAGAAGTCCCTGCCCTTCTGGAATTCTTTGTATTGGTTTGGTTTTTCCGGAGTCACTCAATAAAGTATTTGTGGTTGGAAAGATTGAAAAGGAGAGATGCATTTCCCAGTGAGGGAAAGTAGCTTCAGAGGCAGAGACACAATGTTCCTTCTTTATACCCTGCAGCAAGAAACAGTGGGTGACTCAGGGGAAATGATGAAAACACCGGCATACTTCTCACCAGAACACTAATAACATTCTCCCATTTTGCATCACTCATTTGCTTGATGACAGTTGTTTCTCCTCATGTGTTGCCAATCCTCCCTCTGTGCAGAGGGACACAGTAATTCCCTGCAAGAAGCAGTTTATAAAATAGTAAGGATGAAATTTCTTCTCACCTCACAGTTTTTCATATGCTACCTTTCCAAGGTCTTTGCCACCAGGGACCTTTAGCATAATGCAATGCAGGAATGACTTTCTCCTCTTTCTGTCCCAAATAATGTTACAAGTATTCTGCTTTTCTGCCTGAACTTTCATGATTTCCTTTCTTTTATTTTCTTACTGGATTTCCTTCCTAGCTTGTTAGCAGCTGGTATCACACTGCCCAAAGAATTGTTAGTCATGATCAAATATATTTTTGCTTTAATACGAGGCACTTCTGTCCCACTTCTATGTTACAGTTAGAAAAAGAAGTGTCATTTGCAAAAAGTGAGTTACTATCGCTGTAAAAAGAAAAAAAGAGCTTTTACATATGTTTTTTTAAAGAATCCAAGACATACAAACAAACCTCTTTAGCAATGCTGATGCTATCAGTCGCAATGATACTGTTACATGTTTGATATAATACTTGAGTTTATTGTAAGTATTGATTCTATAATTCAGTCTTATGATTTATTTTAATGTACACTTTTATCAAGAGTTTTATGCATTGCAGTTTCTTCTCTTTAATTTTTTTAACCCTGAAAAAATAGCAATCAGAAAAAATCAGAAGAATAACAAGTGCCAGCTCCAAAATTAATGGAAGACATTAAAATTTCCCTTCATTTCTTTGAGGCCGATATGATTTTTACATGTATCTGTAATAATTAGGAGAGTTTAAAAAGGAAGGAAGCACCGAACACATTCAAGATAAACTTCAAATAGTTTTCTAAGACTAAAAAAGGTGGGTTTTTTTTTCCTTCAGAGCTAAGACGAAGGAAGAAGGAAGGAAGGAAGGAAGGAAGGAAGGAAGGAAGGAAGGAAGGAAGGAAGGAAGGAAGGAAGGAAGGAAGGAAGGAAGGAAGGAAGGAAGGAAGGAAGGAAGGAGAAAGAAAGAAAGAAAGAAAGAAAGAAAGAAAGAAAGAAAGAAAGAAAGAAAGAAAGAAAGAAAGAAAGAAAGAAAGAAAGAAAGAAAGAAAGAAAGAAAGAAAGAAAGAAAGAAAGAAAGAAAGAAAGAAAGAAAGAAAGAAAGAAAGACCTCATAAGTTATGTTTGTTTCCTTGAAGACAGGCAGAAACACAAATGTAGAAAATGTGAAGGTGGCATGTCTGAATTTTGTCTTTGGGGAGAAAAGAGTGTAGGAGAAGGTCCTGCTGCAAATTGGGACGTGATTGTAAATGTCATGAAGCATGCTGCATCTTAGGCATTGTCACAGTCATATTCCCTGGCCTCTAAGCATTTTTACTTTAGAGCTTTCAATGCAATTGCTTTTGATCTGCTATAAACACTGCTATCCTTCCCCTTGTTCCCCCTGGAACATGACATATCATTTTGGTTGCATCATGATTTTTCTCAAATTTTTGTATGACTAATAGAGCCAGAAGTTAAATTAATTAATTGATTTTCATTGATTTTTTTTTTTAATCTTCACACAGCACTTAAAACACACATATAGGCAAACATTATTTATTATTATTATTATTATTATTATTATTATTATTATTATTATTCCCTTACATAAGTCCTAAAACTCAGTATTAGAACTGAAGAACATTTAAATATATTTAGGTGTTCAGATCAAGAGCCTAGAATCGTAAGGCTTACATAGACAAATTATATAGTATAATTAAATAAAAATACTATAATAAATACTTAAGATTAAGCATGATTATTAGATTTTGTGAACTTAGAGATTAGAATTTCTTTTTTCATCCACAGGTTATTTTATATAGCTCTATAAACAAAAATAACAGTCACATAACACAACTAATGATTTAATTGCTTTGCTAACTGTCTGTCAATGTTCTTCTGAAATCTTAGGAAGAGAAAGAAGAAGTCAAACACAAGAAAGCATGTCCACTTGCATTTCCTCTTTTTCGTTCAGATCTAGTGTTTTTATTCTGTGCAACAGGAACAGGATAAAGATGCCCATGGGAAACCATTTGACTGCTGGGAGGAACAAAAAAAGCCAATTTTAAGATTCCTACCTTTTTCTATTGTTATGCTTTAGATTACAGATGAATCTGAAAAACATGCCAGGTCTGAAACATAAAACCTCAAATATGTGATAGTTTATGTCTTCCAAAAGCATGGCTGCATAACCTTAAATATATGATTTTTTGGACATATTAATTAATATTATCAGATTGAAGAGTAGCAGAAGTATTTAGGATCATATTTCTTTGTTTTCAAGCAATATTTCAAAAGAAGTTAAATATTCAGAAATAAAACTCAAATGGTGTGTTGCAAAATGTCATTAGATAGTGAATAACGTGATGCCCTCATTCTTCTGTGGAATAGAGTATGGCTCTTGAAAATCTTTGCTTTATCTGTTTGTCTCTCTCCCGCTGCTATTTTTGATACTCAGGGAAGGGTTTCCAGTGCATATCATCCTCCTTTTAGAAGCCTTTCTGTTGTGGGCTATAGTCAATGATTTAGCTGGTTTGTTGCAATGCTTGGCAGAGCATCCTCAGGTTTATTTTCACAGCTAAGCAAGATTTTGCTAGATGGTCTCTGAACTCACAGTCTTTTTCAGACAACTCAAGAGGGAAAATTGCTGATTATTTGGAAAATGCTGTGTTGCATTTATTGAGTTAAAAAAGCAATCTTTTCTTAGGATGATGTGGATTATTTATGTAACTCAACATAGCTAAAAATTTAAGAATATTCTGACTTTTTTTAAGCCTTACGATATGACTGTAAGAGTCTAGAAATAAGTTTCTATCTGCTTGGACGTGACATTAGCAATTTCAGACCAATATTAATGTTTAAGTATTAATGACTTCTGATGCAACTTTCAAAGTAAATTCAATAAAGATCTGACTCCTAACAGATTTGAAAAACAGACAGTCTCCAAGTAATATATTTGATTCCAGGTCACATTTCTTGTTAGTTCTGTTCCTGAGATACATTCCTTCTTTCAATAAAGACAATCTTATTTTTGTTCTAATTCATGACACAGGAACTGGTTTTAAGCTAAGTAAAAATCATCTCTGGAAAGAGTCATTCAAATAAATTATCATGTAGCACAGCCACATAATACATTTTGTTCTTTACCTGTTCTCCCACATCCTGAGTGCTCTAACCATTGTGCTATAGCACAAAAGAAAAGCATCATCCTGTGGAAAAACAAACAAACAAAAAAACAACAACAACAACAGCAAAAATGAAAATGAAAAATGAGATGCATAAAGGAAAAATAGAGAGAAGCAAGTAGAGTAAAAGGACCCTTATGGAGGAACAGGAAAGTTATAGAAAAGAACTTTTGTGCATTAATTCAGTCTTACTCCTTCCTAGGATTTAGATTAATATTGCTTTCGATGTAAAGAATCATTCATGAGGGAAAAAGATATTCACACACCTTCAGAATTAAGTTCGGGGGAAATTAAGGGGAAAGACGGATTAATTTTTGCTTGCTTTTTTGTTTATTTTTTTTTAATCCTCCTCCTAGAATATTTCTGCAAACACTGATGACCTAGTCAAATATTTATTCTGGAAAGCAATAAAGAAAAGAATGGGTTTTTTCAGATCTAAAAAATCCAAAATTATTTAACTTCAAGTTTTTTTTTTTTCTGAAAATTCATCTTGATTTTTATACCATCTTCATCATTCTGCTTAATGTTGCATTTCCCTCACTTAATATTGGTTCACAATAGTTCTAAAATTATGAAAACAGCTTCCAGCCCTTCCATTCACTGGATGTACATGAGGCAGTAAACATGTCTTCATGGCTGTTTGTCAGCATTGCAGACACATCAGAGCTTGCATTTTCTGTCCATGAGGTCATCTCACTTCAGGTATCTCCGTGTCTGTAGATTTGTTTCCAGTGAAATCCAAGGACCTTTCAGGCTAACTATTTCAGTATTTAATGGAAGGTACTAAACTTCTGAAAAGGCACCTGAAAACAAAAAAAAACCCAAACAAATAAACAAGAAGATTTGCACGGTTAACTGTAGAAAACAGAAAACTTGGAAGCCATACTTTGCTACTGTCTATTCATCTACCCCAGGACTATTTAAAACCCTCTACTTCTAGAAAGCATTTGCCATGAGAAGACTGTCTAAAATTATTTTTTGGAATATTTGTACAGTCACTGCAAAGAAGAATAAAATATCTCCTTCGGCACAATTGTATTCTTAGTATTTAAAAATTTCCAAGGACTACATAGTCCATAATATCTATTTAGACCATTCAGAATTTCTGAATAGACTACAAGGGCTTGGGGTTTTTGTTTCCCTTATAAGCTCAAATTCAACTGATTACATATTTTTTAAGAGTTTCTGTGGCTTATGGATTCACTTACAGTAACTAATGTTAAGATTATAGTTGTGAACTTATCCTTCATCAAGAGTGAGCTTTCATATAAAATGGGCTTTTATTAATCTGATTTCTTTAGACATTTTTCCTGTTTAGCTGCAATGGTTTAAATTCCTCTTCAAGCCTTCAAAGTCAATTATGTCATGTCAGGTCTAATCCTTGACCAGGTCCTCAGTTATCTAAGGTATGTGTTTTATTCACAGTCAATGTGTCTAGAGAATGTGACAAAGTCTTTTCAATTCCACTACTGCTGGCAGAAGAATGAAATCAAGCTTTAGGTCATCACTTAATAGTAATTTTACTCACATTCCTATGGCTTTCTCTTTTATTATTTTGCTTTTGAGTTACAGAGAGACAATGCCTTCAAGGGAATTCAGATGTTTGCTTCATTTAATATTAATCTATCCTGATTAGCATTACAAAGTAGCGTTTAAGCAGCATTGTTGCAAGACTATTAGCAAATCTCCTTCCTGTATCAGAAATGATTCTAAATATCATAATCAATCTCAAGGTGAAAGTAACATTTGCCAGGTTTTATTTATATGCATATATATGGCTATTTTTAATAGCTCAGAAATAAAAAAAACAACTTTGAAATAGAGTGCATCTTGTTTCTCTTTCATTCTTTTTAGAGTCTGACTTCCTAAGACCAGAATCTACCACAAAATTCCTAATTCAGGAAATTTATTATTTTCTTTACTAAAAAATAATTTTAATTTTTCTGATTGTTTTTTTTTTAATTTAGGCCAGGGTATTTTTAATGGTGTTCCATTAATTTCATTGCAAAAGATATATTTTTTCATATATCGCAAACTCCATTTGATCAAGTCTATTTTTTCAGAGAAAAATTAATTCTTCAGTTAAAATTCTGTCAGGAGTAGAAAATGGAAAAATTTATTGATCTTGCATATTAATGTTTCACAGTGGTTGACATAAATGTCAAATATAAATATTCCTGTACCTTACTGATAGACAGTAACTATTTTAAGAATCTGCTTCACACTTGTTTAGGTGAAAAAATTTTCTAAATGCATTTGTGGGTTTAGACCTCAATTTTTAAATGAGAATAAATTGTATTATTATTATTTTATTAGACAAAACTGGAAATATTACTGAATAGATTGTACAGTCTATGCAGCCTGCCTTACTTCTGTGATGCTGAAAGCTGCATATAGTTGTAAATATTTTAAAAGAAATATTTATTGTTATATTATTTTTTACAAGTTGCAATATTTTTGTTTTATTCCTAGACTATAAGAGCATGGTGAGATATTTACTACAGTCGAATAAATATTTCATTTTTAGCATGTGCCTCTTAACTGAAGACTTAAGTATGATGGGAATTCACAAGTCAGGCAGGAAAAGTAAATTGTCACAGTTCATGGAGATACAGAGGAGGTATTATGTTATAGGTTTACAATTAGGCAATGAAGAAGATTATAAAGATGTACAGCTAAGAGGGGGAAGTCTCAAGACCAGAGAAACTTTTATATATACTTAACCTCTCAGCACTGTGGTTATTTGAAATGACTACCTGAATTCTTTGAGAATTACTAATTTCCTGCAAGAATCCAAATTTAGGTTTTTTTATTAATATTTTCTGCTAAATTTCTGGGGGAATTTTTTGAATGTCAGACTGCCCCAATGTTTTATCAGTCTTAAAAACATAGTATTTCTGTACTGTGTGTTGTAGACATTTTTCTAACTATTATAAGTCGGAGTTCTTGTCAGCTTAAGGAAAAGTGGATTCCCATTTCTATATTCTGTGGGTGGAATTGGAGAGTTGAGGGATCATTACAATGTTGCTCTGTCTCCATTAGCTTATTCTCTACAGTTCGCTGAAAATTACATAAATTTTGCTTATCATGGGATAGGTTTCCTACCTAATGTTACAAATATCAAAGTTACATTGTGCATTAGTTTATTCAAATGTAATTTTAATTAAATATATTAATGTTTCCATTTTTCAACAAAGACCTGAAGCTTTCTATGTTTGAATTGCTTGGGCACCCCAGTGCAGATGGCTGCAGCTGATAGCAAGCAGGATGATGAGAGGTACAGGTTTAAGAGATTTGGACTGTTCTTTACACATGGATAACTGTACTTGCATGACTGAGGTTAAGGCTGAGTAATGTTATAAAGCCAGTCTTTGTGATCATGGATTTATGAGCAATAAAGACTGTATTGAAACTATTAAAAATGGACAAAGTGAGATGCCTCAAATAGCAATTTTCAGTGAAATTTATCACATGTGACCTGTAAGTAATGAAAGTGTTTGTGGGCCTACACTGTCTTGTAACAGTGTAGGCTGAAACAACCTAAATTCCTTGAAGTCCAGAAGAAAATAATTTGGACTTAAAATTCATTTTTTGAATTATTTATAGCCTTGAAAGTGTGATAACTGAATAATAGAAATTATTCATATTTGAGTCAAACAAATATATCATTGTGGTGCAGGAAACATTTAAGATTTTGTACATCAAGGTGCCAGAAATATATCTCTTTATCTCATGCTTATCATTACTGTTAATAACAAAACCAAGATTGGGTCCTCAAAAATAGTTAGCACTCATCTGGAGAGTTATGGCCATAATAATAATGAAGATAAGGCTAATGGGAGATCACTAGGCAAATTTAGACCAAACAGCCAGTTTAGACAGCTGATGATTAAGGCTACATGTCAAGGAACAAAGAAAAAATATGTATGGACAAAAAAGACACTTCAAAATAACATCATTTCAAGATTACAGGGTCCAAGCAGGGCTGCAGGGTGGGCAGAGGGACCATGCTGGTGCTCAGGGCATGTGCCCGTGTGTCTGTGCTTGTGAACCCGGGCAGTGTGGGCTGTGTGCTGCACTTGTGACCTTCTGCCTCTGCCTGCCCAAGAGGAGGAGGGGACGTGTCCTTGTGTGCCCGTGTCTGGTGTGAGTCCTCAACGTGGGGGATGCTGGATCAACTCCTTGTCTGTGACTGCCTGTGTCCATACCCTCCGTGTGTCTGTTTCTGTGTGTCTGAGATGTGTGCTCAGCTCTGTTACTGGCTGAAGCTGCAAACAGCAGAGTGGCAGCTGCATCCCTCCCTGTGCCCGAGCAGACACCACAGGGCACAGCACAGGCGTCCTGGGCAGGAGTCCTGCTGGAGGAGGTGGCTGTTCTTAAAATCCTTAACATCCTCATCCAGTTCTCACCATCTGTGTGGTAGGTTGACCTTGACCAGCTGCCATGCACACAGACAACTGTTCTCTCACTGCCCCTCCCACACAGGACAGAAAATAGGGAGAAAATAAGATGAAAAATTTTGTAAACATAAAGAAACCAAAAGAAAGATAAATCATTCACCAGTTATCATAGCAGGTAAAACAGACTTGACTGAAAAAACTTTGTATCATCCAGGAATGTGTGCACACAGCCCAGAAAGCCAACCATCAAAAAGCTGCATCAAAAGCACTGTGGTCAGCAGGGGGAGGGAGGTGATTTTGCCCCTCTGCTCTACCTTTGTGTGACCACACCTGGAATGTTGCATCCACCCCTTGGCCCCATGATGTAAGAAGGGTGTGGATCTGCTGGAGCACATCCAGAGGAGGGTCACAAAGATGATCAGAAGGCTGAAGAACTTCTGTAGAAAGAGCTGGAGTTCAGCCTGGGGAAGAGAAGACTCCAGACAGACCTTTGAGCAGCCTTACAATACCTAAAGGGAGCCTACAGTGCAGTGGAGAGGGACTTTTTTACAAGGGCATGCAGTGGTAGGACTAGGGGGAAGGGCATAACCTGAAAGAGAATAAGCTTAGATGAGATATTAGGAAGAAATTAATTACTGTGAGGCAGTGCAAAAGGTTGCCAAAAGAAGTTGTTCCCTGTAATGTTCAATGCCACCTTATATGGGGCTCTGAGCAGCTTTAGTGGAAAGTGCCTGGCCCATGGCATGGGGTTTGGAACTACATGATTTTAAGGTATCTTTCAACCAAAACTATCCTATGATTCTGTTATTCTGTCATCCTATGACTTAGAGAAAATTAATTCATTGCCAGCAAACAGAGTATTATGGTGAGAAACGAAAAAATTAAAAGAAAAGCACTACTCCTTGTATTTTTACTGAATCTCAGCTTTACCCCTTTACCCTCACAGAGAGCAGTACAGGCAGATAGGGAATGGGGGTTTTGATTACTCCATAACAGCTCCTCTCTGCAGCTCCCTCTTCCTCAGACTTTCTCCCTGGGCTGATGTAGGGTCTCCATGTGTTTAGCTTCCTCCAGCTCCTATCCACCAGCCCTGACATGGGGGCCTCCACAGACTGCAATCTGCTCCATCACAGTTCAGGTACTGCAAAAGCAACAACCTGCTTCAACATGGTCGTGTCAAAAGACTGCAAAGAGACTCTCTGCTCTGGTATCTGGAGTACCTCCTCACCTCTTTCTTATTTTTTTAAAAAAAAATTATTATTTTTCTAGATTAACTTATATATTATTCTAACACTGGAATTTCTTGCGTGGGGAAAACGATTGCTGCTTATTGGCTATAAAGACTATGTAACAGTTGAAAAACAACATTGCAAAATTGATCTCTTTCTTATTGAATTTGTGTATTGTGGTAGAGATTAAGGATATATTATTTTATTACTTTTCTACCAATAGCCCACAGTGAAAACTAAATCATTGCTACATGTTTCTATAAATTAAGGAGGTTTCTGAGTGCTTCTTTCCACCAGCATGCTTTAAGTCTGAAGACAGAGACTTATTTACAATTTTTTAATGAAGGAATTTGAGAAAAAAGCCTGGACAACATAGACTTCAAATTCTAGGAAGAATAGCCTTATATTTTTTTTCCTGTTTTCCATTCCATTATATTAGATTATCTGAGGTTTTCTCTTGTGCAGAGAAAATGGGAAGTTTCACATAAAAGGGTATGAAATTTTAAGCAACAGAGAAAGGAACCCTGGGTCCTAAACAAATTTTACCTAACACCAGGTACTTACCTGACCTAGGCCTTGAAGGGAAGAAGGGTCAGCATCTGCTGTCAGACTATTACAGTCTTCAGATGGGTTCATTTAAACCTGTGAGTTTCTTTTTATAATTTCCTTTATATTTAAAGGAAAATATTGAATTAAAATAGAATATTAGGCAGTAAAAGGGTGTTCAGAAAGCACAGAAAGCTAGGTGAAATATACTGGGGAAATTTCACCCCACGCTGGAGCACGTGACTGCTAGAGCTGCCTGGAAAAGCAAATAATGCTCCAGAACTCTATTTTTGGTTCTAGAAAATGAGATTGGCAAAATTAAAAAAAAAAAAATAATTAAAAACGCACCTAATAAACAAGCAAACAAAACCAAACTAACAAGGGAAATTTCACCTGAAAGTGTGAGGTAATTCAGTCTTCATGTGTCTATGATACTGAGCACCTCCTCTCTGCCATCTATCCAGAGCAGAAATTGATAGAGACCAAAAAATTTTATTCTGCTACACCAACCTGCGAGTAACCAACACAAGTTGTATTGTCAATGAAAGAAAACTGTGAAAGAGATTAAAGGCAGATGCGCTTCTCCAAATGCAGGCATCTAGCACTGTATGAAATGCCCTAGGATATCAAAAGAATTCACAGGGAGCTGCTAGGTGTGACATGAGACATTGACACTGCTGTGTCCTTCTCAAGTCACAGCAGAAACCAGCAGACATACTCTAGGGCATACTGGATAGTACTACTACATATTAATGTTCAGGAAAATGAGTGGTTGTTTAGGTTGAATAAAGGTTCAACAGCTCAAAATCTGAGGGAAAAAACATCAAATAAGAATTTTGCAAGGTTTGATAAAAGTTTATTTTTAAAAAGTCATGTCCAAGGTCTATTTTAAGAGTGCATCATAGCCTACATTTTCAAGAGCAGAAATCAGTATCAAACCTGATTTCTGTGCCTTTACACACTGCAGAAAAAAAAAAAAGTCTAATTAGGCATATAACAGTGCAAATTTCTGTTTGATCATTTTTTTCTGCTATCTCTCTCTTAATGCCTTTTTTCTCCTTCTATGTTCCTTTTGGGAACAGTGCACATTGCTATCTTCCAGAACAAGTGTAGACCTACTCATTGATTCTTAGCAGAAAAGTTTTAGGATATCAGACTTTCTTTATGAACTAATATCTTGAAATTGCCAAAGAATCTTGCATTGTTGCAGTATGTTTGAAGACTTAAAAGGTATCATTAAAACTTCCTAGCCTATGAAAACTATGAAACTAAACAGAAAATAAACTCAATGCTGTTTTACTCTAACACCACTTTCTTCTGCTGATTTCTCTCCTTTTATTCTGAAAATGGAATTATTCAGCATTTGTTCTTGTGACTTCATTGGTATTTATACTCTGCTCTTAAAATGATCGCTTCACAAAACATTTTGGATTAGCAATGAATTATATAGACACCACATGTGAAATGCTGATTTTATTGGACAGTCAGCAACATCCTGTGCACATTTATGAATTTTTGCTTTTGTGGTTGGTCTCTATTAATAGTTGGTTGCTGATGGTAACAGAAAGGCCCTTTCCCAAAAAAATCATCAGATATCAGGTCCTGTAAGAAATTGGCATGCACAAACTCACTGCTGTGCCTTTTGAAATTATTCCTTTTGCCTTCACATACAAAACATTTGTAAGGATCATTTATCACTGTTCTGTAAAAGTCATGCTAGTTCGAACTATGCATCACATATAATTTCTTCTTGTAAATAAATTTAATAGGATCATAGAATTATAAAATCGTAGAATGACTTAAGTTGGAAGCAAGCTTGAAAACCATCTAGTTCTAACCTTCCTGACATTTTTAGGGACACCTTTTACTAGACCATCTAACCTGGCCTCAAACACTTCCAGGAATGGGGCATCCACAGCTCTGAGCGACCTGTTCCAGTGCCCCACCAACTTCACAGTAAGAATTTCTTTCTAGCATCTAATCTAAAACTACTCATTTTCAGTTTCATTTCATAATAATTTGTCTGAAAATCAATTCTGAAATGTATTATATTTAGGTACCTTCAAAAAGTCTGGGTTTTTTCACAATCTGCCAGCACTAAGAGAACAAGCAATCTAGCAGATCCCACAGGGTGTTGAGACACCTTAAACGTGGTTGGTGTGTATTAAAAAAAAAAAAAGTGAAAACCTCATTGCCTTAGTTTCCCATTTACAGATTGAAGAAGAACATGCTGTTTTGTTTGTTTAGAGAACACCTGCTAAGTACTCCAAATACAGGATGTTCTTAAGTCAAAGAAACTATGAGCTTGAAAATATTTTCTGCATTATTTAAAGGACAGCTTTGGCATGAGGGTAAGTCATAATTTTCACAGGTAAGTAAGATCTATGAATCAAAGACTCCAAAATCACAGGGGTCACTAGTAGTTAGAGATGTTGCCTCATGTGACTAGATATCCATTTTACATCTCACTTTAGTTTAATATCTTTGATAATTCAGTTATGAATAAATAACAAGGCAAAATGCAACTGCAATTGTAAGATGCTGTTTAAGGAAAAATCAGCAAATCATCATTAGCTCTCTGCTTCATGCGTCTTTAATGTTTCACTGTAGTATTTAGATGATCCATTTACAATGAGAATATCTTTACAATTTTGACATGTCACAGGGAAAATGTTTGCTACACAGAGATTTGTATCAGAATAACAAGATTTTTTCAGTAGTACAGATTTCCATGCAAAGAGACCAAAAAAAAGTAGAGTTATAGAGAGTAATAAGAACTAGAGTTTTGAGATGACCGTGTCTATTTGCCAGATGCCCACTTAAGCTACTCCCCTCTTCATCATGACAGGGGAGGAAAAAAACCCAAGTCTCATGGGAAAAGGACCAGGAGAAAGCACTTCACAGTTACCATCACAGGCAAACCAGAACTGACTAGGGAAAATTAGTTTAATTTACTGCCAATCAAATCAGAGTAGGATAGTGAGAAATAAAAACAAGTCTTAAAGCACCTTCCACCCAACTCTTCCTTATTCCCAAGCTCATCATCATTCAGGATTTTCTCTACCTCCTTCTGGCATAGTGTGGGGTACAAAGGGATGCACAGTGATACAAGGGGATGGGTCTCTGGTCAATTCATCACACGTTTTCTCTGCTGCTCCTTCCTCCTCAATAGGAGGAGTTCTCACACTCTTCACCTGCTCCAGTGTGGGGTCTCTCCCACAAGAGGTAGCTCTCTCCAGTGTGAGTCCTTCCCATGGTTGCAGTCTTGATGAACTGCTGCAGTATGGGTCCCTTCAAAAGGGCACAGTCCTTCAAGAACTAACTCTTCCAGCATGGGTATCACTCCAGGCTTTGGGTTTTGGGGTATCCAAAAAAAACTCCAAAGCCAAAACAAAAACCACAAGGATCTTTAACCTGCAAATTAATTTACGGTCTCACCCCTACTCATCAGCAACATATTCAATTGCAAATTATTTGCAGCTGCTCCTGATTTATAAACTGTACACATATAATATCTGGAAGATACTTCAAGAACTAGAAATTTTATGAGTGAAGTTTTAAAGTTAAATGGGATAGGGTGAAAAAACAAATGTAGAATATGATGTCATGAGTCCCATCCTGGTGTTTTAACCCTGTTGCTGTCTTGTATTTTGACTAAAACTCTCAATGTTATGAACACTTGAGAAAAAAGTTGGAAGAGTTCTGTGAGACTACATTTTCCTGAAATTTCCTCTTATAAGTTTTTGCAAATGTTTTCTTACTTAAATTCTTGACAGTAAAAGAAGACTTGGTGATTTTCTGGTTTTCAAACCTGATATAAACCACACATTTATTATGCAAAGCTGATTTTTCTTCCTGTTTCAGCTCATAGCTTTCATTCAAATAAAAGTACAAAGCCATAAAAATATCTAATATTTATGTTTTCTTGTTTAACTAAAATAAAAATTGCCTTCAATGCTAGACTCTGTGACTCTCAGCTGACTGCTGAGCAAAAGAAAAAAAATATCAAAAGATAAATAAACCAGGCAAAATAGATGGGATTTTTTTTTACCACTCTATAGCCAAAGTAGACCTATGGTGAAAATATATGACTTAGAAATAGCCAAACAGCCCTGGAACCAAAGATGGCTAACACTCACGTGTCTTACTTTTTTAAAAAAAATCATGTTCTGAAGAAGTAAAAAGACATTTTCTAACTGCATGTAGTTAGTGAAAAAAAAGGATCCAAAACAGTGTACTTGAGAGAAATACTCACAAGACATCTCCATTAAATATTGTTTTCCTTGTACAGGGTGGGAGGAGATGAAAACAAAAGCAAGTACCCATTTTCTGTTCTTGAAAGGAAGGGGCTATATTGTTAACATATTTTATCTCACCTTCTGGAACAGAGAAGACATGAATGGGTGGACAGGTCACTAGGCAGGAAGGAGAATAGATTAAGTTGCCCAAACATCTGGAGTAAGCAACCAGTTTTCCTTATGGGCATATTGACCCATTGAATTTTACACACCTTTCTTTCTTGTCTTTTATAAAAGACTGTTATACCTTGTTTGGTATCCATAAATGACAGTAGATATCCCATCATATCCTCCAATGACAGCATCTAGAAATCACAGTGTAACTTAACGTTGTGAGATCAACTTAGAAGACACTATTTATGGAACCTGTAATAGCATGATGTATCCTTGGAGGTCTGCTGCCTCAGTGTTGACCAGACCCAAACTTGTTTTCCTAATGAAATTTGACAAGGCCACAGATATAAGTGTGTCTGCACTTGGGTAGGTTTTTGCTCAGTAAAAATTAAATGCACTGAAAACTCATCCAAGACTGTCAAGTAAAGTATGTAAGTTTTGTATGTTGTTGTTCTTTCCTATTAATTTATGCTATTGTCTGTCTGCATACATGGGGAAAAAAAGGTACAAAGAGGTAGATATGAGACAGTAAAAAAGGTACAATGCTCTTTTAAGTTGTTTCAAAGGCAAAGTTTTTATGTAGCTAACTTTGATTATATGATTGTGATTTAATTGTATTATAATTATGGCTATAATTGCTGTTTTGTATGTTTCATTAAAGCTGCATGCATTAATTGCACCTAACTTCTGTTGATGAGCTTAACTAATAAAAGCAGATGTTTACAGCAGAGAAGCCTGGTTAGCCTTCTATTGCAAGGTGACTATCTTCAGGAAGCAGGCAGCAACTGAACATAATACTGGCAATTTTCAGTTTCTCATTTATTCAGTTTGTAATTTTACACTACACACACACATATATATATATTCAAGAACACATATTCATGTACATATATAAAGATATTTTAAAACTTAACTCTCTGTCTGTGGTATCACAATAAGAATAAAATTGAGTCAACAGTTTACATCTATATTTTAAATGGAGACAATGATTGCAATATTTGTTTGAATAGGAAAAGGTAAGAAAACACTTTTTAAACCCAAATAATGCAATAGGGAAAATTTCAAGGGGGTCTAATTTTGCCTGAGTGCTTATATTGCCAGTGAAATAAATTATTAGAAACTGTATTTCCTAGCCCACAACTATAATCAGAACAGATTTTTGATAATCAGTTATGTATGACTTACATTAAACTACGGGAAAAAAAAGGGTATACACTTTTCATCAGACTAAAGTATTTGAAGTTCAGTTAGGGAACAGGTACATTTTAATTGATGGGCATTATGAATAGTAAAAATACTACTGTTGCGTTTTGTCAGGGCCAAACTGGAATCCATGAAGCTGTAATGTCCTAAAAAATATTTAATTCAGTGTATTTTTAAAATAATGTTAAAAATATGTAAACAATTCTAACTGTTAACCTTTATAATCTTGTTTCTGTTCCTGTTCATGCTTTAGTTTGTTTTATTTCATGTATTTTCTTAGTACTTCAGAAATGGGTGATGCTCTTATCTGATCACAATTCAGAATGTGCAACCTTTACTCATCATGCTATGCATTTGCTTATCATATTGACTTTGACTAAGGCAATTTAAATAAGCAAAGATGAACATGCTGTCTTTTTTTTTTTTTTTAATTATAAGACTGCAGACTGACTGTCATGACTTTTTCTGTGTATTGATATAAATACCAATGGAAGATGTCTCACAGTACTTGCTGTTTGCTCATGAGTTGTCATTCACGATGATCAGCTGATCCCAGTATCTGCTCCTTTCAGAATGTCGTGTCTGTATTGCAACACTCTGTTTTAAAGAGGACTTGGAAATGTTCATTTAATATGACATGTAGAGTCTTCTTGCAATTTTCTGTGAGGGAAACAATATCTTGATTCTATTCCTTATTTAGAACTAATGGCTATGAGGAAAACTCACAGTCAATATCCAAAACTATCTTTCTGTCTCTTCAAATCTGTGCACCAGAGCCCACTCCATGTCTCCTTATTCCTTTCAGAGGTTTCCCTGGCTGCCCATGGATTGTCTAGGGACGTCTGTTTCTGACCATTTCTTTAGATGAAAAGTAGGTTAATGTGGTACTTAACCCACAAAACTTGGGGTGAATGAAGGAGCATTTCTGTGGCAACAGAGCTTTGAAAAATCTTGGTAAACTGAAAAATCTGTTAGGTAAATGAGTGTTTCTCTGCGTGTTGGGCAAGAGGTGAGACAAAGAATGGGAGAGAAGCTGAGACACTTTACATGTGCATTAGAGGGAGAGATCAAACACACCTGAAAGAGAAACTGAAAGAGGAACTTTAAATTTCAGTAATGCAAGATGATGTTGGTATCATTTACTGTATTGAGAAGAGATTTAAGGCCCTTATATAGAACAGCCTGAATGTAGGAGGAGAAGAGATCTGCCAAATACACTAGCAGGAATTCATCATGCTGAAATCCCCCATATGTTTGTTTAAATGTGTTTGTATATACACTGTATATTTAAACATATTAAACAAGCAACATTAAATCAACACCAGGGATGTTGGAGTTAACAAAACTCACAGAAAACACCACTCGAACTCTGTAAATTCGAAATACTGTAATAGCAAGGTGTGGACTATATGACCTATAAAGTTATTTTCTGTTTTTCATTCCTCTGTGATAAACTTGTAGCACATTCAAACATATATCAGATCATCTAGGAGATTTTATCCTAAATCTTTTTATTGTTCTACACATTTCTAGGCAGCTTCCACCCCATCTGAGCTTTCACCACACAAATCTCCCTACAGTGGCTGGCAGCACCTCTGTGTTCCTCCCATGTCACTTGACTCTGACTCCATTGGCCATATACCGTCTATTTTTTTGCCTTAGTTTCAAATGAAGAGCCCTGTTTAGCCAAGCTGGGCTTCTGCCTTGTCTGCTTTTGAAATTTTGGAATTTTCTCTTTCTTTGCCAACACAGTAACCTGTGTTGAAAATCTGAAAAATGCCCCATTATGCTGTGATCTAGCAACTTCCCTTTACTGAATCTCTGGACTGTAGAAAAGATGGGGGGGATTTTCTTCTATTTTGAGAAGGTGATTAGTTTAGGAAAAATGGAGAATCAAATTGCCCTAGAATGATATAGCTCTTAAAGATCATCATGGTGTAAGGATAGGAATTAAAAGGTTTGAAAAAGAAAAAATTTGCTCCAGTTCCCACTACACTTCAGTCATGTGCTCTTTAGCTCACCTGAACAATAATGTACTAATCTAAGCTTATTTAGTTGGCAACCAAGGCTAAGAGCTACATCCATTCCAGTACCTCTGTTTTGAAAATAGATTTGAAGCCAGAGAGAATAAATTGCTTTCTACTGTTTTCTGGAGGTACTCATGTTGACTGGTTTTGTTAACAAATAAGATGAGAATTTTAAATTGCATGTTTAGCTTTTAAGTGATGTGAAATGACTACATAATGGAATATGTAACAAGGAATCAGTAACATAAAATTAATTTTCTGTGTCATATAATTTTGTGGCCCACTTTTTTTCCAGGCTCATACTCCCATTCCAAGCTGCAGATGAAGTGCCTATTCTTTAGGGAGCCAAAAGACTTCTCTGAGATGAAAATAAGGTCCAGGTGCAGAGATTCTAGGTGGCGTTCCTTATAGGTGGTATGGAAATGCTTAAACCCTTTCCACCCTGTGCAGACCTTTCATTCTCAAACCCCTCAGGGCAAGTCTACATGTTCCTTTGTCACTAAGCTGTAAAGAAAGTGCTTTGCTTTCAACAATGATGTACTATATGAATCATTTTAGGCCGTTTCATCAAATATGATTACAATTACTATGGATTATGGTTACACGGCAGCACAGGGAATATAAAGGAGATTTGGGCTCATTGTTTAGTTTCATTTAGTTCACAGACTATTTAATTAGGTACATAATAAAGCTGTGAAGAACACTGGAGTTACCATAGTTATGTGAATGAAGCTGAGTTCTGAGCATACCTTGCTGGAAATATTGGTGTAAAAATGGCTTTTCCCCAGGAGAAGATGGAATAAGGAATTAAAAATCCCAAAATATAGTCCCCAAATGAAACAAAACACTAGAAACTTCATAATCAAGTTACATCCCAAACCCCAAGAGACTAGCAGGTGATTTACGAATGGCTGGAAGAAATTTTTGTGACAACTTGGCTGCTAAGATATCTGAACTGCTAACATGTTATTATTCCACAAGCTAGTTCCAGTACAAAACCTATGGACTGTTCTCTTAGTGGCTTCCTAGGCTATAGTCTTATCTTCATGGACTGAGTATGTGGTCCTGGGAAGGGCCTCGCAGCTTAAATCTTACTTCAGGCACATATTTTACTCTTTAATTTATTCTCACTCTTAACAACACTTTTATACATCAACAGTTTTCTTTTGTTTACATAGGTGGTTAACTGATATTAACTCTGAATAATCAATCTGTACTCTAAACTAAATGTATTTAATCTAGATTTGGGCAACTTCAATGTTTAATCCTTAGCTGCTTTTATGGTCAATAGAAAGAGATAGACACACTTACAGCAAGTGAATTGTTTTCCCAATATAGACACAATAAGTTTGATAAACCTAGCTGAAAATGTTTCCATGGATTAGCAATATTTATATGTCTTTTAAAGTGTGACAATTTGTAAGAAGCCTAGTTTTCATGAGAGATTTCCTTGCATCCAGACAACGATTTGGTTAACATGTAGTGAAAATCGGAATTCTGATTCCTTTCTGAATGAAACTGCAATCCCTTTTAAAGATAAACTCCTCACTAAAGTGAATTTTCATCACATAGTTTACATCAAACAAATATAAATTGCAAAAATTTTCCTTTTCTTTTTTACATACTTACATATTGCATGTTACTTATATACATCTGTCTAATTTGAGAGAGGGAGAGCACCTTGGAAACCAAGCCAGTCTTAGACATGGGTGAAATATTTTCACAGCTGGATGTCAAAATCGAGCTATATATTTTAGGCAGGTTCTATTTGCCTGAGTCAAAGTATAGCATATATATAGTCATAATTTTGTGTGTTATTTATTCTCCAGTTCTATATATCTGTTGCTGTGAAGAACTTAAATATTTCAATATTTTACCTGAAGTCTGCTTTGAGTATTTTCAGAGTCTGTGAAAATGTGGATAAATTTAGCTTTTTTATATTCCTTTAAAATCTCGTATAATTTGCTCAGCTGAAAATGAGGCATATCTTAATATTATCTCCATAATATGTACTGCAGTCATCGAGTGAGAGTCAGAAAATAAATGTTTATCTTTTATTTTATTCTTCAAGGTAAAAACTTTCACAAAACAGACATTTTAATAAGAAATCGCTTTTGTTAATGAAACTTCCTTTTTTATCATGACTATTTCATTAATCAAAGAAATCATACTTAAAAGGTTTCACTTAAATACAGCCTTGTGCATAAGTAGTTTGTTCCTATTTTCTACCATAAAGTCCTCTGAAAGTTCACCAAAAGAAGACACAGGGTCACAATACAACAGAACAAATCAGATCACAGTGGTGTTGACTGCTGACTGATGATTCCCTAATGCCCTCTGTAAGAACAAAGAATATTAAGAAAATAAATTTGCTTGCCTTTATTATCTAGCATGACTAATAAGAATCAGTTTACAGCGCAACAATTTTAATCAGCTACTTGTAGAAAATATCTGTGAAGACAGAAGCATGAATGCAGCAGACAGTGTATTCCTCTAGTTACTAATCCATATTCAAGATCAGGTTATTCTTCACAAATATGTTTCCTTGATTCCCTATCTCACTCACTTAAAGATGTCTCTGGGGATGTGTCCCTGTGCTGCAATGTAAAATTCATTTTCTTGGGTTGAGAACCGGTTGAAATACAAGATAACCATTTAAATGGAAAGCATGAATTTGAGGCCACAAGGTTTGTGCTTGTACATATTGTGTTGGCAGCAATAAGAAAGCCATTCCATGTCTACCCTACCTTCCCTGACAAAAAGATACACTCTTTTTAAAGAAAACTTTTTCAAGTGGTGATGATGGATTCTCACTGTCTTGTCTGTATTTCATTCTGACAGACTATCCTTCTTCTCCAGTAAGAGCTGAGTACTTTGACCACTTCTAAAATGTGAACAGATTTCACAGTGGGAAGGCATGATGAACAAGTTTACTGATAATATGCAGAGAACAGAGACAGAGTACTGCCTGCATTGACGTAAGGTTTGCAATTTGAGTTCAACCATGTTATTAGATGCCTAAGAATCCTACAGGGGAGACACTTAGGAAATTAATAGGAACCTAGCCTATGGCAACAAAACTATGTATTTGGTTTTTTCCCACTCATATGGCTAATAGTGGCAGTTGGCTTTAGGGAGACACTTTATATTCACATTTAATAGTTCTTTAATAGACACTGTATTTAGCTGCTCTTCCTCCACCAGAAAGCTGCTATCCTTTCAAGCTAACTGATATGCGCTCATTGCACTGTTTATTTCAAGTTCCATTTCACTGCTCTTACCATAATGGCTATTTAGGATTGTTATTGTGATTCATATTACATTATGAGCATCATATGCGATTAACTCTCTATGGCAGTATCCCTTCTTTACAAATAGATTTGAAATAAGCCATATGCTTATCTGACAATGAGTACAATTTCTCCATCAAGTATATGTTGCATTTTGGGTTGGATATTTCTGAATTGGATAACAAGACCTTCAACTGTTATTTCATTTTATTGAAGCTATATTTCATATATTTGTTTTTCTTCTTTCCTCTCAGTCTCTCAGTCCTGGTCAAGAAAGACACAATATAAATCTGACTGCAGCAAAAGTACACATATCAGCTACCAATAATTTAAATTTTTTACATTTCATCTGAAGTTTTTACTTTCCAGAGTTTCTTTTTATTTTCTAGTTATATTCAGAGACACAGTATAAAGGTAACTTATAAAAGGAACAAATTATGGTTCTCTGGTTTAGCACAAATAATTGGTTAACAAATGCTAAAGAGCTCATTAGATAATAGACCACTTTGTACAAGTATTTGATACTAACGTAAAAATTTGAATGGTAACTTTAATGAAAAATACAAAGAAAATTAGTAACTGCACACATTTATTTAATGTTGGAGATACAGCAACTAATGAAGATTTATTGGTCCTAATGTCAATATCTCTGGAGAATTATGACTAAATACATAATAAGTAAGCTTTTCTAAGCATTTCCTTCACATATTTCTTCATAACTCCAATCACCAAGATTATTTTTAGTCCCTTAGGAAAAAAAAAAGGACCAGAAATAATGGTAATAACAAATTACAACGTGTCACAGCAAGAGAGCAGGAGAGAGCCAGGGTATGTCGTTCAATAGCAGGGGATTTGTTATATGAAAATGCCTGGGTAGTTGTGGGAAATAGGTCAAAACCCACAGAACAAGGAAAGCTAAAATGCTTTCAACTGCTTTTATAGATTTCCCTTGGGGAAAACTCCTGATTCTCAGACATTAGATTAAATAAACCTTGAACATGCAAATTTATTAGAGCAATAATTAAGAGTTTTGGGAACTTATATTCTGTGAGAAACAAGTCTAAAGAATAAGACATTTGGCAGCTTAATGAGGAAACTATATTAAAAACATAATCACAGACCACAAATACTGAAAGGATAAGAAGTTTAGGAAAAAAACCTCACAGCTTGGGTAAAATATTGACTCTTTAAGGAATATAATTGAATTAAGGGAGTATATGAAACACAAAAAAAGAGGTCAAACTGTTAAGGACAAAATGTGTGGAAAAAAATTTGTGAAAGACCAAGATGTAAAATAAGACACAAGCGGCAAGAGTCATAAAGAACAACAGGAAGACATTCAGTGAGCAGGTTAGTATCAAGATGAAGATAAAGGGAAATGCTGAACAGAAGAAGGAAGAACTGATAATGATACTAAGAATGCTGAAGTAGTTAATGCTCTTTTTAGCTTCAGATATTGCTAAAAAGATTGAATCAGGCAGCTGACGCATAATCAACAAGAAAGAGGTAAAGATTCAGTCTGGAGAAAGGGAAAGTGCATTAAAGAGCTCTAATGTAAGTTAGAAGCTTTATGTTGGATAGTCCAATTGAATTTTACTCAGAAAATTTTAAAGACTTGCTGAAACCATACAGAATTCATGAAAGGTTATGAAGTTTAGGAGAGCTGGGAAAAAAGGAAAATCACAGTTCTCATCTTCAAAAAGGTAAAAAACTAGGAATTGAGAATTATGTGTGAGTTAGCTTTAGTTCCTTTTGTAAAAAGCTGGAACAAATATTCAAACAATTTTTAAGCACCTAGAGATAACGTAAGAGTAGACTGACTGCAAGCACAGACTTCTTGGGAACAAAGCTTGTCAGAATAATCTAATTTCCTTTTTGTGATAGGATAACAGTCTTACAGATAAAGGAGAAGAAACATATATGTTAGATATTTTGAATTTACAAAATCTTTTGAAGCTGCTTTATGTGACACTTATAAGCAAAAGATAAGATTAAGATGATTAGTATTAAAGATGTGCAAAATTATCAGATGTGCCCAAAAAGTCTTAAACAGTGATTTGCTATCAAATCAGAAGGTAGCATTTAGGCAGGTTCTGCAGAAGTTTTCTCATGTCTTGTATAGTTCTGTCTTCTCATGAATTATTTAAATGCTGAAATACAGAAGAAACTTTTCACTAATGCTCAGTCGAGGTAGTGATCAGAAAACAGAGAGACAGTTAAACTGATAACATTTAATAAAGAAAGTTTAGACGTTTAGGACAAGGTCCAGTGGACACAAATGGAAACATTTGAAATTCCATCTGAATGTGAGGGAAAATTTGTATGCTGCAAAGGTGACAGAGCACTGAACCAGGCTGCCCAGAAAGGTTGTGCATTCTCCTTCCCTGGAGATACTGAAAACCCACTCGGATGCAATCCTGTGCAACCTGTTGTAGGTTGCATACTGAGTATGTAATGGTGTTCTACTGCCTTGAGTTATAGAAACAGAAGTTCTGTGCATAAGGTGTGTAAGCTAATCTTTCTGCACTGCTTGGCTCTAATAACACTGCAGCTAGAGTTCCGGTCCAGTTCTGCACCCTGACTGAAGGTGAAGGTAAATCAGATGGACAGAGAACCTCAAGTCCAGCACATTGCAATGAGAAAGACCTTTAAAAACATAAATAGCTTCTGTGTATCGTTTTGTTCAGTCAGTCAGGAAGTAACAAACGGAAAAATAGATTATGACTCTTTGAGGAGGCATAATCACAAACCACAGACTTATTTACTCTTCTTGAAGAATCACATTCCCACTCCCAAAATAAAAGTATGCCAGTAGATAATTAGAATACCTTTGTCTACACACAAATCTTAGTTTGAATTAAATGGGGCAAAATATTATTACTTAATTCTCATAAATACCGTGTTCAGAAAACACTATTCCATAAATTTTATGCTCATATCTGATTTTGTTCTTCATGGGTATTTTGTGTAGAAGTCTGACAAGTCTTGGCAAGTCACAAATTCCTTTCACAAAGTGTTTCTATTGAAGAACAATGAATGAACCAGGGGATATTGTTTGGAAAAATGAACAGAAGTCATCTAAAGTTTCTAGATAAATATCTATTGGTGTTGTAGGCAACATACCTTCAGATCTAATCTTGACAATACAGCAGAAGCATAGAACTGTTAGAAATTTTATAGGAGTGTCTTCATTGTGAGCTTGTCCTGTTTGTGCAAGTCTCTCTTGCAGTCTGACAGCCTGCCTCCATTGTCCTGTAGGCAGGATGTCACCCACATCATCTGAGATGACACATAGTCCGTGCTTCTGACATGTAAGGTGTGATTCTCTCAACTCACACTCATGTTGGTGGAGCCAAGGAGTGACACAACTTTCATCCGCATTCAAAATTCATTTGCACGATTGACTTGACATTGACTTCCTAGTCAACAGTCCACCAGAGCCATGGCCTCATTGCTGACACTCTGCTCACTCTCAGGGGTCAGGTAAATCACTATTTAGCTGCATTGCTGCTCATCTTTCTTAGTGCCTCAATAAAGTTTTGTTTATAACCTGTTGTCAGATTCCATTACTGTTCAGACCACAGACACACAGTTGTTCTACAAATAAGCTGGTGGCTTGTTTCATGTTGATTAGCAGGAGTGCTGTTGAAAAGAGATTAGGGAGCTCCATCATTAGAAAAAAAGATACTGATTATTAGCATTGAATACGAATAATTATAAAAAATTTGTAAGATTATGTTCATGCATTAATATTAATATCTGCATTATAATTAATTCTATTTGCCCTGTATATTATTATCTGTCTGAACATGTAAAGAGAACTCAAGTTCAAAGAGAGGCCTATCCTTCATCCCAAAGCATAAATAACATCCACTAAAACCTCTGTGTTTTCAGCAGGAAAATAGGGCAAATAAAGCTTTTTTTAAAAAATACAAAATCATGGCATTCAGAATCAAAACTTATGCTGATATGTTTAATTTCAGTAGCACCAACATTTTAATGAGCAAAATAAATTAGTTTCCATTGGCTTATTTCACAAGCATTTTTGAGAATGTTGTCATACATGTTGTGACCACTCAGCATGCCCTGGGATTAGTTCATAATATGAGAAAATAAATGCATATGTATTTTGAAAAATGACATTTATGGAAATATCAGTGATATAATATCCAGGAAAGCATGCATATACATACTCCAAAACAAGACAAAAATTTTCCATCTGTTGTCATGTAATTCAAATTAGTGGAAGATTTAATGGAACTTTCTTCTGTTTCTGATCAGAAAACAAGTGAAACCAGCCAGCAAAATGCTTGTTTCAAGTAAGAGGACTTTTAATAATTTAGTTTTGTTTTTTTTACAGAACTGATGTATGCAGAAAACAAAACCAAAACAACACAAAAAACCCAAACAAACAAAAAAAAAATTAAAAAAAACCAACACCCCCCCCAAAGAAAACCAAAAAACATAAGGAAAGGGGAGATTGCTTTTAAAAAATCAAGTTAAGTGATTACACTAAACAGAAAACTGGAAATGACTATGTAAAGCAATAAAATCAAAATTTTATGCAAGCAGAGGCTTCAGATATGTTTCTATGGCCAAAATTCCTTGTGGAATAACTGAAACATATATTTGCACCATTGTACACAAAATACTAGAGGAGATATTGCCCTACTGCAGGCTTTTTTTCCATGGTGGTCTTCTTCAGCAATCATGTAGAAGAACTTAAACACATATTAACAGTGAAGTTCATATGCCTAAGCAAGAAGTTAAAATTACAAGCATGGTGATGATACACAGCCAAAGAAATATATTTAGTAACTTGGGGGAAAAAAATGCACAAGAAGACTATTAACCCAGAATGTGAACAGAATGGGTGAAACAGACTTTCATCAGCTCCCTACTAGATCCCATCTGAAGACATTCATTTACATCTGAATTATTTCTTTTGTATTAAAATCTCTCTTCAGCAAGGCAAGATGACCTTAGCTAGAAAACTCTTCTTCAGTGGTGGAGACTCTTGGAAAGAGACATACTAGTCCCTCACTTCTCCAGGTCATCTCCTTCATCAGCCTTTAAGACATACTAGTTCTGGCTGCAGAAATTAATTTCACTGTGTACCCCTTTAGGCTCAGCTGACAAATGCAAATTTGCCAGCCAATAAAATGTATGCAAAACTCCCTTCAAAATCGTCTTTCTGCACTCCTTTTGGTTTCAAGGATTGTAAGTTAATGAAATGGAATGCAGTCCAGATCTGGTTTTAAGCAGGTATGTTCCAATTGAATTTCCTTGAGACACAAATTGTGATATTTCAATGGGTAAATAAGAGGCTATGGGTAAGTACCACTACATAGATTACCAAGTTTTGTTTCATTTGCAAAGAATTATTTGCATCAAATGCTTTTTAGACATTTCCTTTTCAGAAATAGGAGTCAAGGGGAAATATAAAAAAACTGGTGCTTGTCAGATCTTTTTTAGGAGGTTTGGGACACTTATGTGAAAAAAAGACTACAAAAGCATTAGAATTGGCATGAGAAAGCATCAGAAACTGTGATATGCTTTTAAGGAAAAGGCCAATCATTTTTTCACTTCTGTTCGTGTAGAAAAATAATTGTCACTTTTACCCTCTGAACTCATTTCGTGCTTGTAGTTCATAACCTTCTCCTGTGGAACTGTCTGAAACATATTTCATCTAAGAATGTAATCGAGGGGCAGCAAGATCCTCTAGTCTGTGCTTCATGTCACTGAGTCAGGTGTGAAGTGGAGTCAGAAGCTTTTGCGTTGAAGATGATTCTCTTGGGACAGTCTGAGAGAAATTCTCAAACTATCAAGACCGGAGTAAGAAAATTGTGTTAAAACAGAAGGAATAGCTTATCTGACATTGCTAGTTTGAAATCAGATGATAGTCTGCCAGTGAGGCAGAGCTGAGCTTTAAGTGCAGACAGATTTTGAGAATATTTCTACTCCTTGTATCCCAAGATATTTTTCTCCTGGTCATGATCAGTTATACTTTGTGATTTATTTAATCAAAAAGTGTTATAATTTACTGTCATATTGAAAGATTTTATGAAAAATCTCACCACATCACTGTATGACTAGGTGCAGTCAAGTGAAATGAATCAATGACTAATATACTCCTGCATATTTTTTGATATGTTTTGTTAATGACTCATTTCTATTTTCCCCATTTTTCCTATTGTAAAAAGTCCAAGAGATTATTAGTTTTCCATTTCTGTTGGTTTTTTGTTTTGAGGTTTTCTTTTTTTCTCCTATAGCAATCATTTTTCACAGGAGATGTTAGACAGAAATTAGCTTTATCTCTCTCAGCTCTGTATATCTGTGTATGCCTGTGCATGTCTGAGTGTTTGTGCATGTTTGTGCATGTCTGTGTTTGTGCTCCAGCTTCTGGAAGATACAGAAATGATCATTCCTCTTCCTATTTAAAACAAAAACAAGATTTATTGTTAGAGACCAAGGAATCTGTCACATTGATGTCACACAGCAGGCAGACAATAATTCCGTTTTATATGACCCCAGTGCGATTGCACCTGGAAGAATAAGTTCTGTTTCGGGAACCACAATATTGCACATATATTAACAAATCAAAGGGAGTTCAGAAAAGTGTAACAAAAAATTATTAAGTGTTCAAAAGGAATGAAATGTAAAGAAATAATCACAGCATGGCCAGTTGTGGCTAATATGAAAATAAGTATGATACGTAAAGGAAATAAGTCTCAACAGGAGCTTTTAAAAATGATGTGAGCTAAAGGGAAGCTTGAGGAAATAGCATGTACTCCTGGAAGAAGAAGCTAAGGTAAAACGAACAAATATGATATTACAGATGTATTTCATATACTTTTGAAAAAATGTAAGAATGATACCATAAAAAATATTAGGATGGAAGAGACACAGTAGGTCATCTGCATAAGCTGCTCATTAAAGAGGGGATAGCTTTGAATTTAGACTATACCATTAGATAAGTTTGATTTGAGAATTTCTAGCATGAATGGATATTTCATGAACTCCATGATTCCAATGCCTGACTTCCATCACCATGAAGAATATTTTTTTCTATTATATGTTTAATCAGAATTTTATTTGCCATAGCTTTTTTCTGTCAGTTGCATCTGTTGCTGAGCATATCTAGGAGAATCTGGATGTCTTCTCTCCAGCCAGAATGGGTACTGTGTTGTTTTGTGTTTAATCATCTGCTAATTGTGACTCCTTTGCACAGCACATTCCTAGCCTGTCCTGTTGCATGGGTTGACTCCATTCCAGGTGCACAGTTGTGCATTTTTTTTCACAGAATTTCGCTGGATTTCTCAAGCTTTGCAAAATGTCAGTCCTACCCTTCAGTACCTCCTTCTCTATTCTCCTGTTCATGTTGTTAATACATTTTGGTCCCATGTGGTCTGATCCCATGGATTTGTATATGTAATCCTCGCTATAGCAATCACTAAGACATGTTCCATCTAATTGTCTTCTGGTACATTCTGAAGCACTTCTTCACCCTGTCCTCTGCTACTAGAGACAGAAACTCTGACAATTTGCGGTAGTGAAAGTGCTGAGCAGATAAGATGCTGAATACTTCAAGTTTTTTTAATGTCGTTTATATCTCGATATCTTTCACATTCAGCAGCAGCTGCGTATTTTGCTTTATGCCACTTCTATTTCTCTAAAGACCTATATAATTGTTTCCCTTTCACATCTCCTGCCATTTTCATCATCAGCTAAACTTCAGTTTTATTAATTCTTGCTCTGGACACCTAGGCACTGTTTCTGTATTGTTCCTTAGTGGAGTGCTCCCAGCTTCACCCTACATTTTCTTTTTGGGCTTGAGCTCATTCTGGATTTCTGCATTGAGTTACCTGTCCCTCTACCACACATTCTTGTTCATATTGAGACCGACCTGCTTATGTTTTAAGGAGATTTTCCAAGAAGAAAACCTGATCTCACCAGTCCCTTTACCGTTCAGATAAGTTTCCCATGAGATCCTGCCTATCAGTCTTCTGAAAAAAAAGCTGAATTACATTCTTATCTTCATTACTGAAACTCAAGCTTGCTATTCTGCCACACTAAATGGATGAATAGAATTCATGTCATTGAGATTAAAGAGACCAGGGCACATATATCCTTAATTCTTGGAACTATTTCACTGGTTCTTTTTGTCATAAAAACTGTATAAATCCAGGAAATAAAATTTATAGTTGTGAAATAATAATAAAAAGTAGTGACCTTGAATATTTTCTTTGAATATTGATTCCCAAATTAAATCTTAGGTAATGGATGACACTTTTACTCAGTAATATTCGTACAAATGTCAATAATAATTTAACCTATAAGCAAATACTACTATTAGCATTATCAACATTATTGGATAGCATTAACTATTTTAGTATTATAATAAAGTATTATCTAAAGTATTATAGTATTTTAAATAATGTATTCAAATTTAGATATCTACATAATAGAATCTCAGAAAAAACAGGAGTAAGAAGGCGTTGAGAGGTCATCTGGTCCTTTCCCCTGCCCTAAGGCAGAATCAGTTGACTCTATGATTCTGCATAGACATTTTTCTGCTTCCTTTAAAGACTTCTATGACAGAGATTCCCACAGCAACCTATGACTGTAATTCACTACCTTACCTTTTCATGTTTCCCCAGTGTCTATACTGAATTTTCTGTGTTGATTTTGAAGCTCATTAATTCTTGTCTGATACATCGAAATTATAGAGGACAATTTCACATCCTTCTCTGTGGCTACGGGTATCCAATCTAGCTTAACTCCACCCAGTGTCATTTAACTACACTTCCCTTATTTTCTTAAGACAATGTCATGTGCAAAGGGGAATAAATATGTTACAAAAAATGAAGCTATATGACACATAATTCCCTTTCTATCTGTCTTTGTGTAGAAAGATTAGATGGTTTAGTCTGGCTTTACCCTGCCTGTCTTTCATATAACTGCATTTTGCATACTGTGTACTCCATTCTTGTCTCCTATGTACTTTCAAATAAATTGTTTTATAAATTGCTGCTGAATTTTTCAGAAAGTTACAGTTAGATTAACTTACCTATACTTTATAAACTTCTTTACTTTAGTTGCCTGACTTTCCTCTTGTTTTTGTGTATTTTTTTAAGTAGATATTAAACTTCCTATTATCTGTAACTCATTGGAAAGGTTACTACTTATATTGAGTCAACAGAAGTCATCAAGTTAATTTGTGATTAACTGTATACATATAATTAATTAAATATTACCCATGCATATCAAACTAATTATATACTGATAATATTTTTAGTCATAATACTAAATAATACATCAAAACTGAGAGAATATTTCTAGTGGTCATTATAGTTACAAATGAGGATGAGAAAGTGGCACTCTGTCAATAAGTTATCATCACAAAAAAAATCTGATTTGACTTCTATGAGTTACATAAAAAATTAGACAGAGTAGACAATGCCCTCAGCTATAGTAAACAAAATCAAAACAAACTTTAGCCCAGAAGCGAAAACACAAGCAGGCATAGCATTATTGGAAATAAGCTAGCCAATGAAAGACCACTCTGGAACACCTTAATTTTGCACAGCACTATTCAGACTATACACAGCCTCAGACCTGGTGTTCAGTGTGTGCTGTATTAAACCTGAAAAAATGTACTCATATAAAAATTATTACTGTGCCATGCCTGTGCTTGGGTGAAGTGTTCCTTTCAATTCCTAGGGGAAAGCTGTTGATGTCTCATGAACCACCATCAGTCACAACTGTTGGATTCATTCTGCATACTATAGATAGTACAGACAGCATATGGTGAAACTAGTTTGGCTGTACCTAGAGTAATGTAACCAAGTTTGGCTCTGGGGGCTAAGTATTACAAAACTGAAAAGAAGGAAAAATTTGGATTAAAAAAATGCTATTAAAAGAATAGCGAACAATTAAATGAAAAAATAACTTAATTACCTGGTGGAAATAATAATATACTTTTTCATTGTTTATTGTATGATGACCACTTGAAAGACACTGTGTCTTTCAAGTCAGTGTGTTACAAATTCCTCCATTTCGGTTTCTGAGAAATGTACTGGTTTCACTTGGGGTAATGTTCTTCCTAATGGTTGGAATAGGGCTGCGTGTTGGATTTGTGCTGAACACAGGGTTAATAATACAGACATGTTTTTGTTACTGCTGAGCAGGGATTACACAGAGTCAAGCACTTTTCTACTTTTTAGTCTGCCAGACTGCCAAACAAGTTCAGGGTGTGTTGGAGGCTGGGAGGCGACACAGCCAGGACAGGTGACCCAAGTGGCTAAAGGGATATTTGAGACTGTCGTGCTCAGCATATAAACCGGAGGAAGAAGGATGAAGGGGAGGACATTTGGAGTGGTGGTGCTTGTCTTCCCGAGTAATCATTACCTGTTATGGGTCCCTGCTCTCCTAGAAATGGCTGAAGACCTGCCTTCCCAAGGGAAGCAGTGAATTAGTTCCTTCATTTGCTCTGCTTGTGTGTGTGACTTTTGCTTTCCCCATGAAAATATCTTTATCTCAAGCCACAGTTTTTCTGGCTTTTACCCTTCTACTTTTCTCCTTGATCCCACTGGTGGGGGACTGGGTGAGTAGCTGTGTGGAGATTGGTTGCTGGCTGGGGTTAAGCCACAACACGTTACTCCCTTCTTTCCTTGTGATGAATTTTTGCCAAACCATAATCTTTCAAACCTGTTGTTAATAGAATTTGAAGACATTATCATCATCTATAAAAGAGATATTTTTTTCTCATACTAAAAGATTAATTTCAGTTCTCCAACATGAGTGGAAACTGCTGGCATATACAAACTCCAATTAAATTACGCATGACAAAGGGGTTTGGTTTAGTTCTCATATTAGCCAGTTATGCATAGTCAAAAATAACATTCATATATAGAGATTAACATTGTATCATATTCATCATAAGCTTGTTTCTATGCACAAAAACAGTCCTGTTCCCAAAGCTTTTCAAAATTTTGAAATAATTTTGAATTATGCACAAGAAATAAATAAACTAAGTAGTGGAATGAATGCTGTTTAGAGTGGACCTTTCAGACAATTATCCAATGAAAAAGTAAAAGGATAACAGACTGGATAATATTCCACTTGTGTGTTTTTCCTTTTTTTTTTTTTTTTCTCTATATATAAGATTCTGCAGCTTTCCTGAATGTCAGTTTGCAATTTTCAGATGTACTAAATTCATTTAAACTCTGACAATCAGTGAAGAAATGAAATAGCACTGAACAATAGCAGCACTCTGTGATGTTTACAAATACATTTACAGTAGGTCGTTCTTCCTGTGAACCCATTGTACATGCCAATTTGTTGCAATCTTCATTATAATGAAAAAGCATGGGTAACAATGAACTGCAAACCTTATTTAGAAAACTCATAACTTACAAACATCAAAAGACAACTGGGGTCATCTCTAAAGCAGATTTCCTAGTTCCCAGTGACTATTTTGCTGCTCTCATTAAATGGACTTTAAAAGGTTTTTAATTGCATTCCTTATTTTGGCTAACAACATGATTCTGATAATATTATGTTTGCAGCTATTAAGCTCCAAAAAGCATTATTTAGGCCCAGGAAAAATTGTCTACCAGAGCTATTGAGGTCTAAATTAAGTGATCTTTCTGAAACTGTATAACAGACTTCTTTCAAAGACTGGATTGCTAAAATTTGCTCACTTCTGTTTATACTTATCTTGTTTCCTCCATGATATTATGTGAGCATGAATACTATTTCCTCTGAGTTTGCCAAGCATATGTCCCTTGCCAAGCAAGGGACACGATATGGGAAAAAAATGCCCAAGTTGGTGAAAAATGCTGGTTGGTGTGAACACAATTTGGGCTTATTAAGCACACACTTCTGCCAGTATGGAATAATTTATGCATTGTTCAAGCCTAGGAAAAGTTAATTCCCTGTTCTGAGTAATGAAATTGAACATTACCAGAATGGAAATACTGGAAACAGTTGATGTCATAGTCCCCAGTGTACGAATGCAAACTTTCAGAGATTGCTCCAATTTTAGACACAGGCCTAAGTTTCACTTTTCTGGAAATAGTTAATGCAAACGTGGGAAATTTATCTTTAGAGAAATAATGTTTTTCTATGTTTTATGTTTCTATGTTCTTTTCCTTTGATAATGAAATTTAGGTAAATATCTTCCATGGGTTAATGGTACTGCTAATTCATTTGGAAGTTCTCAGGAGTGTATTTTAAGTCTATATAATAAAAGAGAGGAGGAAGATCTGTTTTCTATATAAGTTATGAAAGATAATAATAGCTCTACTCTCCACTCAGTTTTTATCTGTCTTTATTATGCTGATTCTCGATAATTCATATTGTCATAAACATAATATATAAAGCAAGGGTCAAGCCAAAGTCCATGGTATTATCATATTGATTTAGTTCACACAGAAAATGTTTTCCAATGTTTTTCTACAATGATAAGATGCCATAATAAGACTGTCCCAATCTTTTTATGTGGTTACCTCTGAGTATTTGTGTTTGGCTGTACAAGAGGAGTAAAGGGCTTAAATGGTACGTGTGAATCTTCATTTTATTCGAGTGCAAAGGGTATAGGGTATAATTCAGGGAACCTAAAGAAAATGAAAAAATGCCTTAAAATGTTTTGTATTGTTCTGGTTTGGTTTTGTGCTCTGGGTTTTTTTAAAGTGTTGTGTTGTTGTCTACCGCATGAGAAAAACTTTCAAGAATGTAATAGATGCTTATTATAAATCTGTCAGTGTATCTTTGAAAGCATAAGAATTTAAATAAAATTTATATTTTATCTCCAAGTTTCAAAAAACAGTTTATATTTTTAAAAGGAAAGCCTTAGAAACTTTTTAAATCACTGTCAAATAATGCATAAATATTGATAAAATACTACTGATTTAGAAATTTTGCTCTAATGTTCAATAGATGAATGTTTGTCAAAGAGTTGTCTTTTGACCCATTACTATCATTGACCTAAATCACTGAGGAAAATTATGAAGACTCAATTCTTACTAACACATAGGGAAGAAATCTATTCCATTTCCTGAAGGTTGAATTAGTTTCTTGATTCTTTCTTGAGAAAACTGTATGTGTAATTGGCATTTAAAACATATTTTGCCCTAAATTTCTCTGTTTATTCTCATTTCTCTGAGAAGTTGACTCAAAGATGTCACAAGAAATTTTTGTACTGATAATAGGGAATAATTTTACTGATTAAATACTTTTAAGATTATTTTATCATAAATCATCTTATTAGGTACATTAGAGTGATGAATCTATGGCAAAACCTGTCCAAGATACTAATACTGCTGTCTAACACATTCTAGAAATTGCCATCTGACCATTTTAAAACTGAAGTTGCATCTGAGCTCTTCATCTTACATAGTCTGAACTGACTTGGAGAAGTCAGTCATCATCCAGTTTTCTATCTCTGTTTTTTCAGTATTTAAGGTATGCTTTATCCATATGAAGAGCCTGGCTCTATATGTATAGCAGTTATTTATTCTCACTGAAATGAGAAAAAACCAGAGCTCTTTCTGACCAGTTCTTTTGTGGGAAAAAATAAATAAAAAGTAAAAAATATCTATATAAGCCATCACAACATACATTTCAAGTAATTTGGTATTTTGCAATTATTGTGTACTATTATTTGGTATTTTGAAAATCTTATAATATTTTTTTCTTTTAAATCAATAGAAAAGTGTTTTGGTCCTGGCTGAAAAAGAGTTAATTTTCTTCATAGCCATCCTTATAATTCTGTGCTCTGTATTGGTAGCTGGAAAGGTGTTGATAACACTCCAGTGTTTTGGCTCCTGCTGATCAGGGTTGACACAGCATCCGTACTGTCCCCCCAACATTCCACACTCACCAGTAGGCTGGGAGTGGGCAAAATCTTGGGAGGGGACATAGGCAGGATAGCTGACCCAAACTGACCAGAAGGATATTCCATATGCTGCCTACTCTTCAACACAAACCAAGAGAAATGAGTTGTGGCATTTATGTGTATGTGTATGTGGCATTATGGTGTTTTTTCTTACAGAGCAACCACTACAAGCACTGAAACCCTGACTCCTGAGATGGACCTTACCTACTTTTGTTATACTTTGCTTCCTCATGCTGCTTTTGCTTTTATTTTCATCCACAAGGATTTTTCTATCTTATTTTCTCTGCCCTCCCATCACTGTCCTGCTTAAGAGGGGAGTGATAGAGGCTCTGTGGGTACTTGGTAATCCAAGCAAGGCTAACCAACCACAAAAAAACCTTTTTGAGCAAAATTACACAGAGTGGCTTATCATACCTAGGTTGAAAACAAAACAAAAGCAAAAATCCATCAAATCCTGCAGAGCTGTTTTGACAGCTGAGGCTTGAGAAAGTGCAAAACATAAACTGCTACGCTTCACTTTTCATTTTCATACCAGGTCAGTTTGCATTGAATTATTTTCTAAATATTTCACGCAAGTCAGAAAAAGGTATTGATCATCTTTAACTGATGACATGACCAAAAAGTCATCAACAAATATCGGTGTCTAATTCTGAAGTACGTGCAGATGTCTAAGATAATGGATTATAGTGCAGCAGCAATGATAGATAAGATTTTTTAATGTGTTTATTTAGATGTTAGAGAGCAATTTCTTCCCATCTCATTTTGGTGCAAGTTTAAAAGTGCAGACGTCATTAATAAAAACTTATTAAGGGAACTTAAGGTTGCACCAAGCTTGAAATTATTTTTCCTGGATCTCTGTATATCTTACAAACTTCATATGGCTCTGGTCCTGGAATTCTAAAATAGCCTAATTCTGCACAATTATTCTTCCTCTCAGTAAACATGGAAACATGGCGATTTTTAACAATACTAAAAACAATACAAAACAAAAAACAAACAAACAAAAACCCCTACCAATAAAAAAACCCATAAACTTCTCCATCTAAATAGCATTTTCCCAAATTTAGGTGTGAATTTTCTCACCTATATTTTACCCTAAAAGTCACATGGTCTCTAATCAAATTTTAAGCCATCTACAATGACATTTTTACTCCTGCTACTTACTGTGGCTGGTGAGGAAGGTTAAAGAACTGTCATTACAGGAAAATATGTTCTGTATTTATTAGCATTTTATGCTGAAAATTGCAATGCTAATGCTCAGCCCAGCATATTTTCAGCAAAGTTTCAGTGACTCAAAACTCCTATTTTTACTCCTGTAAAGGTTATGGGAAATTTATAAAAAGGTACTTTTGAGCATCCTGACAAGTAGAAACAAGTCTAGTAGAAAACAAAAGTAGAAAATCCACTATCTTCACCAAGGGCCTCCTTAGGAATACATCATAAAAAATAATTTGGTCTGACTGACTTAGCAGAGAATTCGCACCAAGTCTCCATGCCTGACAACATCAAGGATGGTCCCTTTGGACTCATGTTCATTCTTCTGGAAGAAGATAGTGTGCTGTGTAGGCCAATCACACAGACACTGCTTCTTGTCCATGTCGGTGATGATCTGACTGACAGTGGGTGACATATTGTGCATCCATGGGGACAGAAGTGTTCTCACACAGGAGTTGCTAACAACCTTTCCTAGGAGTGTCTCTATAAAAAAGAAGCAAATATAATGGGATTATATTGATTAGGCTAATGACAGAGCTGATGAATTGTAACCTTGTTTAGGTCATTCGGGGGGTAGTATCCTGCTTAGGTAAAATTATACAGCATTAGCAGGAACCTTTTCTCTTTTTCATTCTTTTTGTTTCTTTTCTTTTCTTCCTTTTTTATTTTTTTTTCCATTACAGCATACGCACAAACCTGTGTGATGGAGCTGATGACTGATGATGATGACAGCAACAATAATGGCTGCTTGATTTTTTTCTTATGCTGCTATTCACTAGTCCGATGTGCTGAAGGCATAGAGTATGCACTAAGAGTTCATTAAGAATTTCTGAGATGAACAATTCCTTTTTATTATCTGAAAATAACTTTCATCTTCATTTCTGATTCCAGCTCCATCCTATTGAGAACTTCAAATAAAAAAGGAAATTTCATGTCTGGGGTTATTTTTAAAACAAGACTTTAAAATAACTGACATTTGAGAAACAAGGGAACAGTCCTCTATACGTTGTGCATCCCTGCATCAACCTACGTCATTACTGATGAATCAAAAGAATTCTATTAAGAGAGTAATTGTGTTCTGCATATTACAGCAGGACCTATGTGTGGTTTTCATAATGGGACAATACAAAATGAAGCAGTTGCCCAGAAAATAAAAAAAAAAAATTACACATTAAATATTGTTTTAATCACTGACACTCCATGAGGCACAACACTGAGCATTCTGAATCTCAGACTCTCAGGGTTAGGATCAGAGATCAAGCTCTTGTCTCTCATAAAGCCCTGTTTATGAACACAGGAACCTGCAGAGGTACTGATTTCTAAAACGTGCATCAGATTCTTCAGTCAACCACAACTGATTGATTGGTCATTGGTCTCTAGTCTCTAGTAAACTGATTCTCTACTTGCACATAAGGTATTTATTTTCCATTTCAATGTTTAATTATACACCATAAAGGATAGAAAATACAAGAGTACTGTGTATCTACTGTGTAATCATGTAGCATAAATATTGTGAGTTAAAATATAATATGTTGAGTTGACCTTGAAATGAAGAACAGAAGAGGCGAGATAGGGTTATTCTCTTTTCACACAAAAAGGAAAATGAACTTCAGGTCATTCCTACTTTATTGGCCACTGGCTGTTATCCTGGAGGTGTTGTGCTTGAGAGATTTTATCAACAATACTTTGTGGCTATTACTGGGCAATCCAGAGAACCATATTACCATTGGCCTCAGAGGAATTTTTCCACATGTCATCCCAGCCAGAGGCTAAATAGCTATAAGAGAAGTTATGTAGAAAAGCTAATTAGAAAAGGGAAAGGATGATGGAATTGAGTATAAAAATTAAAATATATACATATATATTCTTTTCAAAGATGCAGTGGTATATGTCCTTGTGTGCATTTCCACCTCCTTTCCTCTGATGCCCTGTGACATTCTCACATTTTGAGTTACATTGCATATTCAATCAGACAGCAAGCTTGAAGGAATATTATGTCACCAATTTTTTTTTTTTAAGAATTAAATCCTATAGCATAACTTTTTCATGAAAGTCATTACTGCAAGTTAAAAAATTGGACACATATAGAATACACATGTATTAAGGATGCCCAGGTGTCACAAAACACAGGATTCAAAATATATGTGACTAGAATGTCCTATTTAGATATGGTGGGTAGGTGTTATATGAAAGTTTGTGTCTTCATGAAAGTTCTCTCACATTATCTTCTTTCCCTGAAAATTAGATTGTAGAAAAAACTCCATATTTGATTGATTTTAATTTTGTTAGGAAGTTTTCTGAGGTTTCTAGTTTGTTGGTTTGGTTTGGGGATTTTTTTAATTTTGTTTGTGGGGTGGGGATTTTATTTTTCTTTCCCTTTTGGTTGAGTTGGGTTTTTTTGTGTTTGTTTGTTTGTTTGTTTGTGGTTTTTTGGTTTTGTTTTGGTTTTGGGTTTTTTTTTGAGGAGTGTCACTGTAGATTTCAACAGTTTCCACTACCTTCTGGTAAATTCTTTTATCACAGAGGACTGGCCAGGTTTCCTCAACCATTTCGACATAGCTCATAAAACACAGTTTTCTGATAAGACTGCATAGTTTGATTCTCTTGCATGCAATTATCTTAAATATGTGCATTCAGGAAACCACAGAAGCACTAATCATCTAAGGTTTTCTTTAGATTCAAACAAAAAAAAAATCACTTTTAGGACACAATTCATTTGACTTGTTCTACAAGTTTATGTTTAGATTAGTTTGTTTTTTTTTTTTTTTTTTTTCCTGAGAATGAGTGCTTAGTGCCATTCATTAGTTAATATATATCAAACTATTTTGGGGTACTTTGAGGAACTGAATTGAGTATTTCAGTGCTGTAGGTATCTATATTCGATCATGTGTGCCCCATTCTTGAAGACTAAATAATTTCTACATAATATTTTTTCAGGGAGAAAAGCAATTAACAGAAAACTGCATTAACTTTCCTGTGATTTTTAGGTAGGTAGACCTTCAAAATTCATCCTCTAACTTTGGTCATGCTTTTAAAAGTATTTTCTTTCATCTATAAGCTGCTCAAATTGGAAGTAATTTCCAAAGTTCTGTATAGTGCAGAACCTGTTATTTATGAAAAGGGCTTAGTACACTGAACATTGTCTTGGTGTGCTGAGTAAAATGGTGACTCCCTGTTGCCTTTAGAACTTACCCCTCTGATAGCTGATGGAGAAATCTATGTGCCTAGAGGGTGAGCCAATTATTTAATTTATTTTTTTGTGAATAGTATTTCTTAGTTAACTAGACCTTGTTCAAATAACTGTTACTGAATTTTCTAATGATGCATTTAAAGGACATTTTTATCAGGAACACTAGTCTTATTTGTTATTGCTAGTGAAAACGGCATATGTGGATTATACATTTTAATTTTTTAAAACAAACTGTTTAGTTGATATGCAAATATGTATCATAAAAGTGAATAAAGTAACATTTTCAGTTTTCCAAAAATTATCTTATTCATTTGCTGTCTGCTGTGATAAAACTCAAGGTAGTAGATGCTTAATAAAATGACTGGCAGGCAATATAATCCAAGTTGCTACTAGTTGTGCTAGTTCTGTAGCACACATTTCGTTTCAGCCTAAATCTGTGGAGAATGATAATTAAAGAAGAATAAATGCAAGATATTTAAAAGGCCAGTTCACTGTCATTAAACAGACATACTGCTGTATATTATTTATTTTTAATTCTTTCTTTTTCCAAAAAGTTCGTCTTCGCTGTGTAATGTACATTGTCTTAACTTTGAGTACCCAGTGCTGAGGCGTGATTAATTTCTTAAGCTGTGATGTTTGCCTCCCTTTCTCAGCTGTCTGTAGGGTTACACTGAAACCAGATATTTGTAATTTATATCTTTTACTTCATAAATAAGTCCTTCTACTGCTGTAACTACATATGTATGTGATATTTTAAAAGACAGAAAAGTCATTTAAAAATGAATGAAAACATTAAAACGCCTCTTTTGATTTCTGATTTTTTCCCAAATGAAGATAAAATTATAAGCTTTACAGCATAATACTTTTCTTTAAAACTTAATTAAAACTCAAAAATTTGGTAAGAGTTATACCAGTGGCCAGGGAAGTAGCATGTTTTTAAGATAAAACAAATTCCATGTAAATGTTTCTGTGTGTATAGACACAGGTGTCTTTGTGTGTACAGATAACTGGTGAAAATGTCTTTCCCTGTGGACTGTCAGGCTGCTTGGATACAGACTACCAGGCTCTGAAAATATATAAGAAAGAAATCTTCTTATTTTTTTAATCCCTTTTATTATTAAAAATAAATAAATGAATAAATATTTAATTAAGATTGTCCTTAAAAAAAAAAAAAAAAAAAAAAAAAAAAAAAAAACCAAATAAAAAAAAAAACTTATGAAAAGTTTAGTGGTTTTGTGAAAACCCTGTATTGAGATTTAAACATTATTTCTCAACCACTTTACTCTGATTGAAGATCACATCAAATCTCAGTGCTGAGAAGACAATAGGTCTAACAGTTTCTTATTCTATTTCTTTTTGGGCCATTTCTCTATTTTCCCATAGTTGACTTCCTATGACCTAATCAGAAGAAAGACATGAAGAAAGAAGACAAAAAATGGTAGCTGCTTCTGTATGCCTCTGCATGATTTCCTGATTTCCTCCAAACATTTCTATTCCCCATTAAAAAAAAAAAAAAAAAAAAAAAAAAAAAAAAAAAAAAAAAAAAAAGTGCAACAGGGTAATTTTTTGCTATGTAACCTCAGAAAAAGTATACTGAGATCACACTGGAGAGGGGAATTGGGGAATTATAAAACTGTACTGTACCATTTTGTTGATGGGTCTGTATGCAATTTTCAGAAGCAGACAATTTAGTATCACATCTAATCTATATATGTATATTTAGAAAGAGAAACTTGAGTTTAATTTTTTTATCTTAAGAAAAGAATATTTTTAAACCTGACTTTTCTAGTAATGTTAAATTTTGAAATCTATTAAAACTTTATGAGATAAAGCCACTTTATGAAATAAATAATTTTATTTAGTGTCTGTAACTGTTTTTCAGGCTGCTGTGATGAATTTCTCAGTGTGGTAAACACTCAGGTGCATTTATGATGCCCAGAGTAAGTGATATCATCGTGTAGCTCATACCAATAACATATTATTTAAGGTATAATAAATCAGAACAAAATTACTTGTCTGTTGTTCAAAGGTTATGAGCAATAGAATTGTAGTAAAAAGTCATTGACAAAAAGAGAAAATCAGTACTGCAATCATGCTGAAATTACCTAGTCCCAGACTTCTATATGAAAAATGGGTTGTAACAGTTTAATGAAACAGTGATAATAATTGTAAGCTCATCTATTCGTCTTCAGATTTGACTTTTCTAGGAGGGCAAAGGAACAAAATTAACAAGTGACGAGAAGCCACCTTATGTTACTGTATCAGAAAAGATCTGTCATGATGTCTAAATCCATATGATTTAATCAGAATAAAAATATCAGTGTGCAAAGTATAGTGAAAATGACTCAATTATTTTCTTCTTCATGAACATCTTGAGAGTTAATAGTAGCATTTATACATAAGCAGCTGACATGGGAATTTTTGACCAAAATCAGTTAACTTCTATAAGGTTTCTGATCTGGATCACCCTTCAGAACAGTTTCTCCCTTTTCCCAACATTCTGTTTCACCTCTCTTTCTCTTTGTCGTCCTATTTTTCTCTTTGTCCTTTCTTATTTTTCTCCTTTTCTTCCTCTGCCATCTCTTCCTCTCTAGGTAATATAAAGCAACAAGAAGACTTCTAAATTACTCCTACAGTAGCATATTTTGACAATTTCCATTTTCATGAAAAATTAGAAAGTATATTTAGATTAATAGCGTTAATTAGAGTAAAATACTTCACAAGACACAAACGTATTCTTCATGCAAATAAAAGAGGTATGAACCTCTGATTATCATGACATAATCAGAGAAAATTTATCTCTCTATCTCCAGCACAAAGTATCTTTTTGATGAATCATGAGTCTCTGGTTATGTGGAGAGTTGGACCAAAACCAAACAAAATGCTGATGGTTCATTTTTTCCTATCTCCCTGAAGTTTAAGATAGGATAAAATTCATTACTCCAAGATAGTCTAATTTTTACCTTTATCTGCAATGTGTAAACTAATATCCATGAAGAAGAACCTGCCAATTAGTTAATCAGAAGTCTAGAGACCTATTATGTGGGAACTCCCAAAACGATTTTTGAAGTCATAAAAGCCCTTAAATGTAATGTAAATTTATTGTAAATACTTTCCAGTTGATCTTGCAGTATTTTGGCAGGCAAAATTCTCCTTGATGCCAATGGGAGTTTTGCCATTATCAGAATTTCAAAGATGAAATCTTCTACAAACAACCTAGTAGTCTAAAACATTACCTTTATTATCTCCATGAGAACTATATTCCTTATACACTTAATAATAGTAAATAAATTTGTTCTTGACTTGTGGCTCTGAGAAAAGTAATGGAAATACAAGACCATATCTAAATATTACTTTTCTTTATAAGTAATTTGTGTGTGTTGCTGATTTGCTGTCTGCCACATGCTGGCCCGGCTGTCTGCCAGTATATGGGTGCATTTGTTTCTGTAAGAGCAATATGTCTGTACATATCCAATTGGGAATGTGTAATATCATGAAGGTAACTTAGATAATTTAACTTGTTAATACAATGACCAATTTTCTTTGTATTAGGATAATACAGCTTCTATGAAGTTTCTATCCAGCCCTCTGTTATGCACAAAAGACTGTCACAAGGATTTTTCTCTCCTATGATGACAGGCTGAGAGAATCGGGGCTGTTCAAAAAAAGGTTTTGGGGACACCTTTCAGCAGTACTTAAAGGAGGCTGGAATAACCTGGTCTAGCAGAAAGTGTCCCTGCAGGAGGCAGGGACTATAGAAATATATGGTCCTTATGGCTCCCTCTAACCTAAATCATTCTATGACTTTGTTTTGTATAAAAACTTGCCAAAAACCTTATCCTAAGCAGTACCTTCAAACCAATGAGGCACAGGAAAACAACCATTGTCCTATTGTCGTCTATAATATATACATCTATAGCTTAGATGTAATAATTTTTTTTTTATTCAGTGTTAGCAGAGCTATGCTTGTTAAACGAGAAGACAGCAAACTGGGTAAAAAGCTTGTCAATGCAGTGTATAATGATAAATATTTGAAGTACTCACAGTAACCATCCTATTGCACAGCAATCTCCCTGTGTCTCATTTCCTAGTCACTTCAAACACTATCATGCAAGATACTTCTCCACAAAACCTCATTTCCCAGTGCTGTGTAGCTGCTGTGAAATGAGCCACTTCCCCTCAAAAAATGAGTGAAAGGTCGTCAGAAAGCAGTTAGATACCTACCAGTGCTGTACAAACCATAATAAAAAAGGCAATGCTGTTATTACAACCCAACTTTTACGGACAGCAAAAGTGTAGCTTTGTGAACTGTATTCTGGTTAGTCCTATATCTCACTGAGGATCGCTGGACCAGATCAGTTCTTGCAAAGTAAATTCTAAAAGAAAAACAAGTGTATCAGAAACTATTATGGTGTGTCAAAAGATGTTTCTTCCTAAACCAGCTTAAAATAAAAATTCCATTTTGGCTCTGACATAGCAAGTTTTTTCTTCTGGGTAATATGCAGGAATTAAAAAAAAAATCCAAACACTGAAAGCTATAGTTACCTCGAGTGAAATATTAAGGATGTCTATCATACCACATGTCTGAATATCTCAGCACTCTGGCCAAATGCTATTGCTTGATGATTATATGATTATATGATTATGATTATTATCAATAATATTGCAAGTTTATTCTATTCTATTCTATTCTATTCTATTCTATTCTATTCTATTCTATTCTAGTCTAGTCTAGTCTAGTCTATGCTATTTATCATACCAATTTTTACTTGCATTAACAAATGAAAAAATTGTGCTGGTTTTTGCCCATTCCATCATTGTAATATCTTAATACAGCAGAATTTGTATTTGATAAATTTTATCCTGTCTGTGTTGCAGATGAAAATGTATGCATTACATACACATATTAAATTACATTACTTCCACAAATTAGTAAGTTATTTTGACACTCTCTGTGGAATACTTACATTGATTTTGTCTGTGATTTCAAATGTATTCTAAAAGTCAATGAGCAGTGAAAGGATTACACAAGTTATTTGAATCTCCAGAGTCCCTTTAATTGGCTGCTTCTTCCGGCTGACATCCTTGGTTGTTCAACACACAGGATGCTGAAACCAAAACATTGACCAAAAGCTTTTCACATGAATTTCATTGTGGAACTGAACATGAGGTTGTCAGTTTTGGAATAAGTCACTTCTCCAAGGCAACATTTCGCTGTAGAGGAGACAGCAGGCAATGTGACATCAGGGACACTGTGGTCCAGCAAAGCAGGTTTGTGCATTTTGAAGCATTCTGAGGGAAGTGTCCTTCAGAGCCACCGAAGGTCTGTTCTGATGCCTGCATTATTTGGAATTTTCCATTAGGATTTAATACTTGTAGCTTATGGTAGCGTAATCAAAACAGGGTATCAAGTATATTTTAGAAATTGCAGTTTGGGTGCCAAGTTCAGGAAAAAGTGTTTGCTCAGCTCTGTCCAGAACAACTGAACAACTGAAATACTTCCCACTGCTCTGTTAGTGCTACATATCTACTGTTCCTTCCCATCACCCTACCTAAAAACTCTCCCATATGAATATTAAGCTGTGAAATCTTCAGATTCTCTGACTTATGGTAATACTTTTGGAACTGTTTATTATACAGTCTTAAGCTCTGATCCCAGAACTCTACAATGAATTCCATTATTTCTAAGATATATGTATTTATTTATCTCTGTTCTAGCAAAAAAATACTTGCTACAGCTTTTTCAAATATTTCTCAAGTTCTAGAAGGAATATCTTCATTGATTTTACTTTCTTTTAATGAGTATTTACAAGAAACACAAGGAGCTTAAACTAGCCTACTTCAGCAGAAATTCAAGCCCTAGCCGTAGAAAAGATGTTTTATCCATAAACCCCACAAGAAGTAAGATAGAAGTAAAAACAGTTATTTTTTCATTTGTATTCAAATTCTATTTTTTTAAATTACACCATAGCAGTGTCTGAACTTTTAACTTTCAATAAGCCTCTGTATATATAACTTTACACATAAACATCTTCCTAAAAAAAATCTGTCTCTGAATGAATGTATGTATGTAGATATTGAGGACTGTGTGCACTCGTACATGGTTATACATATTGGTAAATTCATTTATGTTTCTGTGTTTATGCACTCATGTATACACAAATATTTTTACAGCTTGTTGAAATCTGGTAATATGTCTTTGGTAAAGGAATGCTAAAGACATTGATTTTCCTCATATCTCATTTCTTGATATCTACATTCAAAACTTGCAAAGTCACCTTGAAAAATCTGCATTTCAGCAAAAGAAATGTTTTGTCACCTAAAACAGGACTTACCATTTTACTTCTTGTGCTCCATGAGGTTCCCTTCAGATCATTTCTCCTTCCTGTTGAAGTTCCTCTGGATGGCAGCTCAGTCTTCTGGCATATCAACTACTCCTCTGGGCATTGTTTGCTCAGGAAACTTGTTAAGGTGTGCTCTGCCCCATAATTCAGATCATTAAGAATATGTTAAGCAGCACTGGACCCACTACTGATCCTGGGGCACACTACTAGTGACTGGTCCCTTTGTACCACTGCCCACTGAACTGAGTCATTCAGTCCTTTTCAACCTCCCCTACTGTCTTCTCCTCCAGCCTGTACATCAAGAGTCTCTATTAAGAACTTCTGTGACACAGTGTCCAAAGTTTTATTGACATCAATGTAGACAATATCCACTTCTTTCCCCTCCTCTTCGAAGTCTATATCAACATGACTCAACAGGCTTGTTCAGCACCCACAATCTCATACTTCATCATTTTTATTTATTTTTCAAAATAAAAGGAGAAATTTTCTAGTAGTTATTTCTATTTCTTTAGTAGTTATTTCTTAATCCAGCATTTGAGCCTTTTTTATCTCAAATGCTTCCCTAATCCTCATCCCATGTGTATAGAGAAAAATGTGAATAAAAATCTCTCCTCTATTTCATCTAGCCTATAGGTTGTTTCTATTGATTTTCTGGGTTTATTGTTTGCTTTTTTTTTTCTTTGTTTTATTTCCTTTTCTTAGGTTGGCGAAGGAGGCTGGAGGCTACTTGCCTTTTGTGACTATATGAAAGTCGTATGCATATATACAAAGCATAAAGGAAAGCTATAGAGAAGCAATTACTCCTGCATTACTTATACAAATACTTGCATGCGTGACAGTAAGTCTTCTTCACAGCAAGATGTCCAGATACTGTCAGATATTTCACATGATCTTTATTCCATTGGTCAAGAGTTTCAGAGCCTCACTTGAATGTTATGCCTATGGAGGTCAGGATCATGCAGGGAAAGACAATTTTTCTGCCAGTTAGTGCCAATCCTGTAGAGAGTCTTAATACTAGAGGAGAATCCTTGATTTGGTCTCTGAATTTCATGAGGAGATAATGGACCACCAGGGTGATGTGCTCATCATGACCTCTGCTGCTAAGCAGATGAGGTAACACGGCCTATAATACCTAGAGGCTTTTTTAGGTTGCTCTGTGCATGATTCAGGGCAGCAGCTTGAGGCTGGTTTTCCATATCTCAGTGTAAACATCCTACTGCATTATCCTTTTTAAATTTTTTTTAAGGAATCTTTTAAGTTTGATAACTAAGTATTCAAAAGCTTTACATTAAAAAATATGAAGCAGAAGACCTATAATAAATCTTCTGATTTAGATTAGCCAGAAAATCAAAATTAAAATATTTCAGGAAATTCCAAATGTGTATCCCAATCTTCAAGTTAAAATGGCAGTCACAGACTGGATCTAACAAGGATATAAGGATCTCATTCTCTGCCTTTTTATTATCCGTAAAATAGATCACAACACAGCACACCCCTAACACAGTGAATGAAAGTCAGGTTGTTGGAGGATGGCAATCCAAATAACCTATTCCAAGAAATCAGCAAAATAAACATTAAACAGAAAAATGTTCGTAAGTATTTTCCCATGTTTAGGTCTCTAATAATTTTTTTCCCAGCAGGTATCTTCTTCTATTCATAGTATGAATGGTGGAAAAAAAATGTTTAGCAGTAGAAACAGTATTCACCTGTCCAGATATAATTTAATCCATTAGAATCCCATATAAACATAGAAAAATTAATTGCTTTAAGACACAGTTAATTTCATAAATGTATTTATAAAATATGGCAAATGAATTGCATCCCATTACTCTGTGTTGACTGTAGAGCAAGCCAGATATTTTCTATTGAAAATATCTAAACACCTAAATATCGAAACACCTAAAATATCTATCTAAATATCTAAAGTTTATATTTGCTTCTTGGATGTAGGAGACAGAATATCCTGGACATATGGGAAAAAATATCAAACAGAAATTTATGCCTTGGACCTCAATATGTCTCTAGATATGACTGCTATTTGAAAGATGGATGCAAACTTTTTTGGGTTGTTTTTTTTTTTTTTTTTTTTCACTTGCTGCAAAAGCAAAAGAGGGAAATGAAAAAGTAAAAGAGGGAAACTAAAAGACCAGAATTGAATAGGGCATTTTGGGATGTAGACTTGTTCTTCCTGTCTCAAGAAGAAAATGGTTCAGTTTGAAAAATCTAACTAAAATAAGGGGTAAAGTAGTTTGTCATTTTATTAATGTCACATAATTAATTAATAACCAAAGAGCTACACAGTCAGGATCATTATCAGTAATGCAACTGACAAACCACAGATCTAGATGCTTTCAAAATGTTGATAAGTATGGACATATTTCTAAATACCCTTCTTTAACCAAAATCCTCTAAAATTTCATCCTTCACCTGCAATTCCTCTGATCCTGGTCTGGAGATCATTGATATATGGTTATTACCTATTTAGTAATTCACTAATGAATCTTGAAGAAGATGAAATAGCATAAAATAGAGGAGTTGTTTAGTTCAAACTATAAAATGTTTTTCTAATCCTTTAAAAATGATATGAAGTCTTATAGGATACATAACATCTCAAATAGTTACACAATACTTACAATCGGCCCCTGAAGGCAAGGTTAGCTCAGATTCTTGTTAATAAATCCCTTAGAGTGGATTAGAGTGAAATGACACTGAATAAGAGATGTATATAAATATATATACGTGTAGGGTTTATTTTAGAACAATTTCATTGCAATAGAAAGGAGGTATGTGGCCACTTTGGTTATAAAGTATTCAAACATAAAGCCATAAAAATATCACTAAATATATAAGGAAAAGAAAGAAAGAGAAAGAAATTCTAAGAGTAGAAAGATCCAGCTGTAGATATACAGTGAAAAAATTTGCTTGTTTCAGTTTTGATGTCCATTGGTCAAAATGATGCTCTCAGTCTCAATCCATCACGGATGGGGGAAGCCCGTGAAAACAAATTTCAGTGGGCTAATATATTCTTAGGTTAACATGGGAATGCCCAGGATATCTCCCCTGGGAGCAGAGTTTTGCACTGTCTAAAGTAACACTGAATCTCTTGCGACACTGGAGCACATGCAGTCCTCTGGTGCAAGGGCCCAGAAATGAGTCTTGGGAGCATTTCAGGGGTCATTGATGGTTTATAACACCTTCCATGGCATGGCAGCAGCCTCAGCATAGTTGAGCTGATTGTGTCACATCAGTAGGGATGAAAACCCTCTGGCCTATGTGTAAATGCCCCAGTATTTACCCAGAGGGCAATTTTCACACCTAAGCCAATTGTGTAAGGGCATGATAAAAAACATTATCCCCCCATCACAAGACCTCCTTCTTATCAGTTTTTCCCTTGTCTGGCTAAAACACCCAGCTTGTTGCTAAACAAAGGTTGGTTTGTTATGACCATCCTCTGGTGTTCACACCCTCTGCACCTGGGCTCTTGCTTTAAACGTTGTCAGCAAATGGCCAAGTTTTTGAGTCATTAATCATTAACATTTCAGTCTCTCACAACTCATCAAGTTAGTCATGATCTAAATAGCTAGATTGATGCCACATAGGTCAATGCCTAGGAGGAAGATAGAGTCAGGTAGCTTCACAGATAGTCACTAGACTTAATACTTTTGAAATGGGGCCAGAATGCTTTTGTTCCTTACATTGCATTTTCCTTCACTACAATCTCTTTGTGAGGCCCAAGAGAGAAAAACTCATCTTCTCTTGCTAACTAACCAGATTCTATCAATGCAATCAGGCCCTTCTCCCCATAAATATTATCTTAGTAAGAATTCTTCCACTGTGTTGTCCTATTTCTGTGATTTGCTGTGTGCAATCCCCATGTTCAACTGGTCTTGAGAGTCCTGAGATCAAATTGGTTTACATATTTGGTTAATTTCTAAAATGTAAGGCAAATCTCTTATCACAATTTATTAATCAAAAATAGGTTTGAATAGAAAATTACATGTACTCCTGGGATGAGAAAATCTCATTCTTCTACATCTTCTGGAACATATACTTTTTTAATGGTATTTACATGAGGATAGACAAGTTCATATCAGGCAGTATGTGACTCCCAAGAAAAGATCTTTTGCTTCTGAAATACAATTATTACAACTGAAAATTACACAAGAGTCTGTAAACCTGAAGGGGGAAGACACTTAATAAGAAAACAACTTAATTACATATCAAAACTAATTAAGATACACCTTTCAAGATTTTTGGGATTTTTTTAATAAGGAATTTGGTGCTATGGGCTTATTCCACTGTGGCAGATGTCTGTAAAGCTACTGTGTTTCCCAAGTGAAATGCAGGGAACAAGTAGCTCAGGGAGTGATAAAATCATCCCAGACACAAGAGATTACTTTTAGATGATTACCCTGCAGACTCATTTGCTTATACTCAGAAATTATCTCTTGTGAGGAGTTTTTTTGGTTGATTGTTTTACAGTTTTCATTGTTGTTGTTGTTGTTGTTTTTTCGGTTTTTTTTTTTTATTATTATTATTTTTTTATTTACTGGTACAAATAAGATTTCCATTACGATTTACATTTGAGGAAAGTTTTGCTTGACTCATTTTTTTACTTTGTTCAGGAACATGAATTGAAATTGTTCTTTATAGCTGCTTCCTTCAAAGCATATCTCTGTCACCACAAAGGATTCTGTACTGTGGTGATGCATAGGTGAGTCTGAATGAATGCCCTTTTCAAACAGCAATGAAGTATTCTCTCTTTTTTTGTAGAGTCAGAAATTAATTTAGGTAGGAAAAGGCCTTTAAGATCATTTAGTCCAGCTATTAACCAAGCACTGCCAAATCCACTTAAGCACCATATTCTCACATATTTTAAATATCTCAGGGGATGGTGACTCAAGAACTTCCTGTTCCAGTGCTTCATAACCCTTACAGGTAAGAAACGTTTCCTAATAGCAATCTAAACCTCCCCTGGCACAACCTGAGGCCATTTCCACTTGTACTATTGTGAGGGAGAAGAGATTGATCCTCACCTCACCACGGTCTACTTTCAGGTAGGTATGGAGAGCCACAAGGTCTCCCTGAAGCCTCCTTTTCTCCAGGCTAAACAATCTCAGCTTGCTCAGTAGTTCCTCATCAGATTTGCAGATTTGCAGATTTGCAGATTTGCAGACCTTTGACCAGTTCCATTGCCCTTCTCTGGAAGTGCTCCAACACCTCAATTTCTTTCCTGTTATGAGGGGCCCAGAACTGAACACAGGATTTGAACTTCAGCCTCACCAGTGCTAAGTGCAGAGGGAAAATCTCTTCCTTAGTCCTATTGGCCACACTATTGCTTATACAACTCAACTTCTGATATTACTCACAAGTAGTATAGGCTTGAGTGCCAAGTATAAAATATGGTTTCCATTTAATGAGTTACTAGATCCTACCAACTGTATTTATTTATTCATTAATACGTTTTATTTTTCCTCTGTGTCCCAGTAAAATTATGTCACTCAGTATCTGCCTTAAGTGTTGTATCAAAGCAATGCTGTTGCCATGACATAACAAACATTCAAACTGTGCAAGGCAATGGGAAAAGTCACAAACACTTTTGAAGGATAGTGACTTTCAAACTCTGCTGTTTGCTTCATTGAGAGAAGAGTCAGAACACAGTGCTGGCTGCTAGAGATATGTGTGATGAATTCCCTGGTCCCTGCTTCAGCTTCTTGAAACATGCAGCTCTTGCTGATAGAGGCCCCTGAAAGAAGATCCCTTAAACTGTACTGAAGTACATCCACTAAATAAAAGAACCAACTGGATGTACTCTTATATCTTCAAATATATCCATGTGCAGAAAGATTGATTCCTGGAATGTGATAGCAAGTGAAATACCTAGAGCTCAGTTCTGTTGCATAAAGGAAAAGGAGGATCCATACTCTAGGAAAACTTCCCAGTCTGCTGCTCCAGAATAGGTTCCCATAGATCCTGCTGTCATATCTACCAGCCCATGCACATTATTTTCATTTTACAAGATGTGGCAGTAGCTGCTAGTCAAGCAATTCAGTTTATCTTCTAGTAAAAGTAATGAATGGAGTTTAGAGAGCTAAATACAGGCATTCAGTTTATTGGTTTGGGGAGATGTTTCATGTTATGCAACATTAAAAGCCCAGAGCAATAACTGAAGGAAAGTTTACAAATTGTTGAAGTAAGCTAAAAGGTAAGAAGACAGGAAACTTTAATTCTCTTATTTTTCAGCATTATATAAATCCTCACAGCAAGGGAAAGAGATATATGAAATGTAAACCTGATGAAGAATATGTAACACTCCATGTAAAATGAAGCACTAATTTTTCCTGTATTTCCTTCATGCATATATTCATCCTAAAATAATCTCTGATGCCACTATGCGCAATGTCCTTGTGTATTATAATGCATGGGCCGAAATCTGTGGATCTTAATTGAGTGGAACTACCACTGAAATCAACAGGATTTCATTTCATTAAGGACTGCAAAATATGTCCCTCTGTGTACACTTCTTTGTTCATGGTTAGTCACACAGTAAGTCATGCAAAAGCTTTTTAATTACATTTTCAGATGGTGACGTAATTGGTTGGAACAATCAATACCTTGCTTGATTCCTGAAGGTGAAACTTCCCAAATGAGACCACTGCCACGCTTATTCTGAAATATAAAACCATTAGAATACTTTTCTAATAGATAATTAATATTTATCATTACTTTAATTCAAATAAATGGAAAATAATATACAATTTTGATACTTTTTGAATCTGTCAGAACTCTCAAAATTATTGAAAATATATAATAATTCATGCCTTACTTTTAGTATAATTCAACTAAACAACTTAAGGACCTTATGTAAACTACATACTGACACCACAGAAAAGTTGTACCTAGAACCTTGCAAAGTATAGATACAGGTTCAACAAGTAGGCAGACAATTTTAATGAAAGGATTTTTTTTTTTGTTCTAATTCAGCAGGGAAAGAGTGGGACAATCTGGAAAAGTGGCTGAGAAGGATCAGAAATCCACACAATCCATGGCAACCCCAATGTGAACAGATATTTAATAAAAAGCTTTTAAATTAATTTTTTAAATTATGGCCAAAGAACCCCATTTGACTTCATTATTAATTTCTTTTCCTAACAGAAACAATCTCAACATCCTGAATTTAACTAAGAATTTAGGTCAAAAGAGCCAATAACATTCAAAACTTAAGTAGGTTTGAAAGGCAGTAAATTGAAAAAAAGGAGTGAAGGCATCACTATTATTCACACATCCTTCCATTCCAAATTTATTTATGATGCCATCTGAGAGATTACTAATTTAATCTTCCAGCTCATGACAGGGTATAACACCTTTTATTTTAACCTGTTTGCTATTCTCAGACTGAAGTCTGGTTTCACATAAGTTGACTGATTTAGACCACTATGATTTTAAGGTAGAAAAGGAAGCAGGATGTGGGGGGAGAGATTTGTGCTCATTTTAACCCATATTCCTCTCACATTTTTATTAACAAAATTCCTACTGAGATGAAACTGAAAGCAGTAATCTGAAGAGCCCGTGTCCCTACCATCACCCTAAGTACCGTATTGGATAAATTCAGTGCACAAAGAAAGGTACTAACACTTTTATGTATACTGAGCTTCTTTTTTAGGTGCCTTCAAGGCTTTTCATACTGAGCATATTTGACTATTGAAAGTGGAAAATGTTTGAAAATCTAATAAAGAGGAGTTGAAATCATTTATGAGTAGCAATCAATTTCCTGATGTGTAAATTATTTACTGTACTTAATGACTTGTGGATTGTGTTAAACAATAACCATATGCTCCAGTAGAATGTCTTTTGTGTCTTTTATAATGCATGTTTGTAGACATAGAGTAATAAAATATGCTTCCAAAACTGTATGTCATTCCTCTCTCATGCAGCTACTTAAGAAAAGTCTTATAAAAGTAGAAAGATATGGAAAATTATAAAATTGCCTTTGAAAATGGTGTATCCATTGCTGATGGCATTTATTTTTCAGCACACAAGAGGATTTATGGAGCATTGTGGTTTGAAATAATAAATATAATGAATAAATAATAAAATCTTTCCTACCTCCCACGCTTCATTATCCTTAATGATAGTTGCTAAGTCCTGGCAAAGCATATGCAGGTTCAAATCTTGGCATTGGTATACTTGGTAAAGTAACATTCTCTGACCTCAGCAGATAATATTTTTTCCCTTTAAAAACCTGTTTTTTTTCCAGTATATTTAGAAGTGATTGCTGCTGTGGCTGCTGCAAAGTGTTTCATGAAGGTTTTTCCTCAAGACTATGTCACTGTTTCTAATTCTGAGGTTAATATCCAGGGCAGTGAAGAGTGTCACTGAACTTTATCTGATGCTAAAGATAGTTAAGAAAGGCAGGATCAGAACCATGATATATGTGGTACTTTTTGTTAGCTGCTGACCTCCCTTCTAATACTGGCACGTAAAACTGCATGCTTCAGTTTAATTAATTTTTGAAAGGAGAAGGTCTAAAATCGCTGTCTGGGAGCTATAAGTTATTTGATTTCATAGCCAAAAATTTGGATTTGCATGGGAAAATGAACTGCATGGACACAAATTAAACTAAGCCCTATCCAGAAAGTAATTGGAATCATTTCAATTACATTAATTAGTAGGCTTAAAGAAGAAATACACATCCATTGCATAACTATGCAGTTCACCCATCATCATCTTCACAGAGAGCATGTGTATTGAAATGGTGCTCAGAAAATGTTCAAACTGCAGTTCTGCAGTTTTACAGTGATTAAACGGGTAATTAGTAAGAAATATCCAGCCAAGGTATAAATGTATCCATATGATTATGCAACACACAGATGAATGCCATTCTTTGAAGAGAAAGTTTGTGCTTTAAGAAGAAAAAAAAAAAGACAAAACAAAACAAAAAACCAGAAGTTAATACTGAATAGTATATGGAACTGAGATGTCTGACCAGTAAATTGAATTTGCTCTGCCAGAGCTCAGGAAAAGAGCAGGACTGAAAATCTACCAGGGAAGCAACTCTCAATACCATTGGGTTAAATTAGAGCATATTATCTTGGGCTCAGCACAGCAGTGACTGAAATTTCAACAGGAGGTCCCCTGGGGTCTTGATACAATGAACTCTTGCGTGCTCTTAACTCACCAGCCAGTATTACTACCCCATGATAATCACTCACAGGCAGAGTTGGTCTTCAGGATGCAGTAGAGTGCCTTAAAGCAATGTTAAATAGAAATTATGCCACACCCTTCTTATCCTACAGATGCAGAAAGTACTCTCTAGGGTCAAGGTGAGTAGAAGCTTTCTGGGCTGAGGGAGGGAAGTATTGTATTAGCATCTTATGCTGACATTAAGGAACACTAAACAGCCACAAAAGACCAATTTTGTCTCTAACCTAACTTTCACCTCCAAAATATAAGGCCTAGATTAAAGTTATCTCCTGTTGACAAAAGCAACCCATAGAGTGCAACTCACTCCAGGTACCTTGACATATCTAATAGGGTGGGATGAATAACTGGAATAACGTCTCTACAGCCACTGCTTAGGCAAAATCGATGCCATCCCTTGGATCCATTTAGCGCAGGTGTGAGACACAAGCTCTGGAGTGTCTGAGGAGCTCATCCAACCTTCAACCTTCCTCAAGAACAGGGGGAAAGTAAAAGCATCATACTTGTCATCTTTCTGTAGAGATACACATCTGTGCACCTGGAAATTATGCCGTGGGTGTTTAAATTTGGTATACTGTCTTTTACACACACTGTGAAACCTCTCTAAATGTCATGTTAGGACTTGTCAGCAGAACCCCTGAGCAAGGTTCTTTGCTCTGTAATTTTTATTAACTTCAGAAAGAGAAAAAGCTATTGGTCTCAGCTTTCTATGAGAGAAAATACCCATTCTCTGGATTTACTTTTCTTAGGTGAATTTACTGTAGAAAATTAGTCAGGAATTGACTTCCATGTTGAATGAGGCATCAGATAGACTTCCTAGAAAGCAGGAAGAAAAAAGCTGAAGTATATATCTATGAAACCTAATTACATTTGTTATTGTCATTCTCAAAATTTAGAGCTGGACTCTAACTGAATTTATTCTTATGTATAAGAAATAAAATGCCAATGAGTTCTGCTAAGCTATCCTGATATAATACCAATAACTATAAATGACAACATAATCAGTCTCTAAGTACATCAGTTGCAAATATTGTGACAATGTGTAAACCGACCTGTGTATACTTGTCAGACAAACTTTAAATCTCTTTCACAATCTTCCTGTCTTGTCCTGTATCCCACTAACCAATACCCTGTAGAATTTTTAGAAATGTAGAAACAGAATGAAACAGCTGCCACAAAACAGCTATTTCATGACTGCTCTAAAAGGTGGTTATTTTTATTTTAAAGACTTGTCTACATTATAGATAAGGAGAAGCTAATATGATGACTACCAAAATATTAAAATCAACAGTCGTTACTAAAATTCCACTACAGATTCTAACTGTGAAGTAGTGTTTCTGCATCTTTGTGTCTTTGCATCCTGAGAAATCATAGAATAGTTCCACTACTGATAAAATAAACGTTCCCTAAATTCCACAGTGATCCTACTTCCCTAACTGCCAAACATTTGAATCTTCCAGTTGATTTGATACTTACTGGACTGGATGAATGCCTGGCAAGAAGTTATGCATTATTTACCATAAATCATTAATTTTTGTTTTAAAATCAGTTGAACAAACATTGCTTAGTGGTAAGGACAGTTTGTTTTTTATTTTCTTCTGAAAAGGGATGGGAAGTATAAGGTAGCCACTGACTGAACTAATGTTAGTCTCACTCTTGTCCGATGCCTCTCACACAGCAGAATGAGCAGGTAAGGCAGCTGCTTTGAAATGAGACTGTCTTGGGGTTTAAGATTGATGCACCTTTGATTTTAGTAGAATCTAAGGATGCAAATGTGACAGACCCAGGTGAACCTTTATGAAGAACTGGGACCCAAGTTGCCCTTTAGCAAGGTTCTTATTATCAGTGCTCTCATGAATGCTCTCCTTTTTCCAGGCTTTCACAGAAGGGAAGATGCTGCTGATGCTTAAAAATTTTAGCCTGTTCTGGGGGCCATATTTCTGCTGACCAAGAAAGAAGAAAGCACAGGCACACCAGCAGAGAATTTGATGTTTCTCTTTTATCTGTTTTCTCACTTACCTTTCTGTAATAATTGTTTCAGTATAATGCTGTTGCAAAATATTTTTCCACAAAGCAGGGGAGGGGTACAAGAGGTGTTTACTGTTTTTGTTTGCTTGTTTTTATTTGTTTTCCCCTATGCTTAACGAATCATAAATAATTTTAATTAAATTAATAGGAAAGCAATACCCCTGTACAGCAGGTGTTCTTTCTTGAACATAATATAATAAGCAAAAAAATAAATTAAGAAACTAAAGTCATAAGCACTTTTCCAGATAAAGTTTTCAGTATAAGTTCTACGCCCAGTTGTCAGATTTGTTTAAGTCTGGTGTTAATCATGTATGGCATGGTATTCTTGCATTCAGCATTCTAGTACCTCTGTGGAGCTCTGTCCTTTTACAACTCAAAAAATATGAAAAAAATTGAACTTTGTTTTCAACTACTTCTTAAGCAGTATATGACAAGAATCTGTGTGCTTTTTGACAGTTCACATTGAGAAAAAACATAAACAGAGATGTCATACTCCCAAAATATAGCTGGAGAACACAAATGCAGAGGTGTTAGAACACACACTCCAGTTGCCTAGAAGGTGACTTGTTAATAATATAAGTATCAATAGTCTCATTAATGCTTGCTAGGATAACTCTTTCTCACTCCTCCTGCTTTTTTCTATTATATGAACTATTTACTTCAGACAAAATTTATTCAGATCTAGTTCATACATATTTGTTTCTTTTGGTAATAGTGCTTTACTTATCTTCTTGTGGCTTTATGATACTTTACCTCATTTCCATTTCTGTAAGGAATTATATCAGTCTTCAAATTTCTCGACAATATCTCTTTATTATGATTAAATGTCTGTTTCTCTATCACTTTAATGCTTATTTTCCACACATGCTTAGTTTGGCCATCTTGCATATGGATGAACAGCACAGTGTCCAGGATTTCAGATAAGGTTGTATAAGTGCTCTGAACAACACTATCCAAATTTCTTATTCTTTGCTAAAAGCACCTCTTCTGATTGTAATTTCTTTTACATAGTGACATTTTATTAGAGAAATATAATAATTTTGCAGCCAATTACCACATATCATCCTTCTTCTCCACTACTCTTAATAACAGAGAAGGTTTAAACTTTTGCAGAAATGGTTATTAATTGTCACTATCCATTATTAAACTTCATTTTCTTTTGTCCTTACATGTAGTACTCATGTAATTTTAAGGTCAAGCCAAGAATATGTTTAATCAAAAAAAAAAAGCTTACAGTGTCATTGATGCATTTCTTTATACCTTTCCACTTCTCATTTTATTGCTAGAGAATCTTTAACATTTTTTCTTTGCAAAATCTAGTATTGTAAGGTACCTGTAAAGTGAATGTCTAATTTTAGTCTAAAATACAGTGAAATGTCTGGATAATGCACAAGAAATTCTTATGGAAAAACACAGCATCTGAGAAACCATGTATATAAGGGCCTGGAAAAAATCTTTGTTTAGGTAGATATTAAAAAATAGTCCTTTAGCTGAAATCAAAATACCAGAATGACTGAGAAGTTTTGAACTGATTAAACACCAATAAAATAAATGCATATAATCTATCCATAGAGATGTTGAAAAAATTCTGGATGTGGAGGTATTAGGAGTGCATATCTGGATCTCACACTATTAAAAACCCCCAAAACAATACCAAAAGAAGTATATTAGTCCTTCTAAGCCCTCTGTGCAAATTCAATTTTGACAAGGTGACAGGGCTATCACAGGTGTAAAGTTTCTATAATAGCCCTGTATAATATAGTGTACAGGCAACAGGCCGGATTTGTGAATAGTTTGCACTACCATCAATAAAGAGAAGCTTGTTCAGTTAGCGTTACAGGAAGCAGAAGTCAGAGGTTCATGCTCACTGTTTATTCATAACTATAATTCATCTCGACTTACAGAATCTGATGCTTGGTTTAAAAAAAAAAAGGAAAAAGAGAACAGTGAAAGAGATGGGAGTGCACATTATGGTGTGCCACAAAGAAACAGAGCCATGGGAAATTAAGCTTCCTCAGCTCTGCTTTTCATGCAACTACCTCATTTTTTTTCAAAACTGACTATTTTTAATTCTCGAAATGACAGATTTGGCTTTTTTTTATAAGGGTGTGTGTATTTCATCCTACTCAAGTTGAAAAGTGTTTGGGTTGAAACAGAAGGGAACAGAGAAACACCTACAGTTAGTATGATATAGCATCCTTCTACTGTCTTATGTAAGCATGTACATAATTTTATTACAGAACCAACAACAAGGACGACATCCTCCTGACCACATAATATAGTTGGAAGATTGTGTTAAAGTGATTGGATTTTCAGATGTATACTGTCTTTTCTTCTGGTAAAAGTGAGAAGGATCCTATAGTTTTGAATGGCACATTTATATTTGCTTATTTATTACTACATTTCATTTATTTACCTGTGAACAAGAAAATATTACATATATAAAATATAAGTCTCCATGCCATACTCATTACAAAAATTTGGGATCCCGTTCAGAAAAGTGCATGTAAGGATACCAAGCAGATACATACTAAATATTTGTTTTAAATGTGTAAATTACTGCTGAAGTCAGAAAGATGATGAAGTATTAAGAGGAAAATCAACCATAATATAAGACAACTACGATGATAAAACTATTGATTAATCCAAGGGGAGTTAAAATTTCCTGGCAAACATTCGTGAGTTCATACCAGTATATGTCTGTAAGTTCACATATATCTCTGTATAATTTATTTAACATTAGCATTTATTTGTGTAGTCCCATACTGTGGTTGTGTGCTCTCTCTCTTTCTTTTCTGCTTGAGCAATGGCCACCAGTGCTACATTTGATGGCTACATCTGGCTTAAGCTGTACTCTGGGGAGACACATAACAACACAATAGGTAAAATAAAATAAATCTTGTTTAACACCTGGGGGCTTGTTGAGAGGGTGCCAATCCAAAAACAACTGGTTTGCAAATATAAGTCAATTTTTTTACTCCATGAATAGTGGACAGTGGCCAGCCTGTTGTGCAATCCTGCATGGCAGTGGGCTGCAAGTCAGGATCTCCCCTCATGTAAGGACATGTCTCAAGGTTACCCCTCAAGGCTGAGTCCTTATTGCATCCAAGGCTCAATAAGTAAATTGGAATAAACTCACTGAAGCTTTGAAATCTTAGCTAAGTGATACAATGGACTGATTGTGCATGTACAGCCTTTTAGGTACAAACCAAGTATGTACGGATATATATATATTGACCATATATGTACGGATCCAGCAGCACACAAGGTCCCCTAAGAAAGGAATCTAGAGCAGAAGGTGGTCCTTTCTGAGCCTCATGTCAAGAATGCTTCCCTGACAATTTTTCTGACCCTGTCCTGTATGCAACAAGCAATGAAGACCAATCTTGCAGCTGAATCTGTTTAAATCACTGTTGTATTTACTTACAAACTTAGTCAAATCATAGTTCTATATCAATAAAATGCAAATTCTCTCTTGCAAGGGAAGTGCCTCACTCCATCTGTGACAGTCTTGACTTTGCTCATGGAAGTGATGTGAGTTGTTCCAATGTTATTCTCACAGCTTCCTGAGTTTTAAAGCAAATAGGACCTATGACGTAAGGTCTTCTGATGGTGGGTATTCAAAATCAGAACTCCTGCACCTCATTATTCTGATTTTCAACTCAGCAAGGAGGATATTAATAAGTCTATTGAAATGAGTGAGGACATACCCTTCACACAAACACAGTGTGTCCAGACAAGGTCACTTACTCAGCTCTGCAGTTTCTGTGCTCTCTCTCTTCAATGACGACTGTCAACTATTTTCACAACCATTTGTGATTACACATCAACATCATGCATTCAGGGCCAGGCAGCAAGGATATGCACGAAAGTAAAACAACTAATGCTGCTGACACTGTCTCCTCTTCTTCTTCATCACAGCTGCTCTATATACCCATAGCACCTTTATGCTGCCCCATTAAGAGAATAAGGGAGGCAAAGGACTGTAATAAGTGTATAAATATGAAAAGTAGCAGAGCAAAGAGTTCTTTAGCAACTTGTTTATGCAACTTGTACAATTAATAGATCTAATAACCAGGAAGAGTATTCATATAAATTGGTCTTACTGTCTACTGCCCAGACATTTGTACCAGAGTGAGGGACAAAAAACAGCAGATGAGAGACTGAAACTGCAGATAAATGTGGTACATGAAAAAAGGCAGAGAGAAATTAACTTCCAAGCAGTGGATACCATTATGAGAATTTACTTCTCCATAGGGTACTCTGTAATTTGTTTAGTAGCATCTAGGAATAAACAAGTTTCAATAAGGAAATGATGAATTGAACAGCTTGTGTGGAGGAAGGATGAAGTTTTGAAGGTTTCACTGTCTTGCTACTTACTTTTTCAGGCTTGAGCATTGAACAGATTGGAAAATCCCACACTGCATTTTGGACATGCTTATTTATTATGTTAAGGAATAAAAATAACTTGGATGAGGATTTTGGATAGGTCCTTTTTCTGAGGTGAACAGACCTTCACTAAGGTAAGCCAACACATAGGAAGAGGCTCACCTTGGCTTTCTGACATTCAGGTAGTTGGGTTTTTTTGTTGTTTTTTTTTTTTAAATAAGCCTTGAAATTTTCCTCTGTAAGAAGGAGACATGCAGACAACCTCTGGAGAGCAATTCCTGTGTCTTAAGATAGGTGTTTTAGACAGGTGAGAAATATAGCTCTCTGGCAGTGCTGATCTCTCTTCAGAAATACAAAAGGAGCTACACAACTGGTTTAGATTGCATACCTGATTTCAAGACAGATAAATCCTTCTTTTAGCTTTTATTGTTAGAATTTTTGTTAGAATGAAGGGTAGCTCATACATATTTTTTGTAAATAAATTCGAGCATCATATTAATTAAGGCAAATAACTAAACTAAACATTGAAAAAGATGCAATTCATGTCAGGACACAAATTTTCAAATACTTTAGCATGACAGAAATCCCACTTTGTACCTGAAGCCACTCAGCAGTGTGAGTAAAGATCTGCATGTTTTTGTCCTGGTTTCAGCCAAGGACAGGGTTAAATTTTTTTCAGTAGGTGCGAGGGGGTGGAATTTGTATCTGTGTGTGCATGGCCAGGACCCAAATTTTATTCAGTACCATCTCATGTTGTTGTCAGGGCTGGTGGAAAGGGGCTGTCTCACTGGTTTTCAAGAAGAATGACATTCCTTCTGGGGCAAGAAAGGGTGGCAGATGAAACAGCTGGTATTGTTGTGGACTTTCTGCATAAACATTTTCTTTGTCTTATAATTTTTGTTTTTAATACTGTTGCTGTTACTGTTCATTTTCTTATCTCATTGCGGTTTCCATTAAATTATTCTTATCTCAACCCATGATCTTTACCTTTCGTGCTTTCATTTGGAGGGGGAGGGAAAACAAGTGACAGCATGGTTTTAGTGAGAGCACTAAACCACAACATAAGGTTTAAACTAAGGGTGGTACATGAACTAGAAGTTTTTCCTGTTCTTCCCTCTTTTAACTAATTTTAACTATGTATTCACAATTTTGGGAGCCTGGAGACAGAAAGAGAGCAGCTGTACACACAGACAAATAAGACTGCAGGAAAATAAGGCAACAGACCAGGAGCATCGTTCATCATCTACTTGTTTAAACATGTTAGTGGCCCATGGCATGACACTTAACACTTTTTTTCATTTGAAAGAGGACTCTAAGGCTATTAACCAGAATTGTGATTACCAGGCATTGCCTATAGTTCAGGTGTTCTCACCTGATTACCAGATCAAATGTCATGTTGCCTATTTTCCTGTCATTTTCCTAAAAGTCAATAAAGTGACTACTCTCAGGTACTATTCAACACAATATGCATCTATGTAGCAAGTCTAATAAAGTTTATGGCAACTACAGTCTTAAATTTGCTCTCTGAAAGTGTGACATAGGAACATGTTGAGTGTGCTCAGTTTTCCTGCACAAGTTTGGACAGTCCTGACTGCCAGATCCTGCAAGATTCTTCACACAGTGCATATAGGGCATACAGCTACTGTGTCAATGCATATATGAACTTATGAAGAACATGTGAACTACTCTACTCACCTGATGCCTTAAGTTTTACCTTCCATACTTCTCAGATTCTGTACTGCCTTAGCATGTAACTGAACATATAAAGTGTTAGCAAGTCCTCTTCACATTTTAGCTAACAAAACAATCCTTTCCCAGCCTGAGAACCAAGGACATTGTTGCAGCTTCAGGCCCAAAAGTAAAAACAATGACGATGCAATCTGGGAGGATGGGACTTCATAACCTGAAGCTGTAACTGGACAATTGACCCCAATATGTAAATGGACCAAAACTTTTAAAAGTGTGAAAACTCATGACCATCTTGTGTCCATCTTGGGTCCGTCTTGGGCAGAGCCTCAGCCAGGCTCTTGTACTGCCCAAGGTGTATCCTTTGAAGGCCTTTTAATAAATACCTACTTTATTCCTTTAACACTATCTAGCCTCTGTTCCAGGTAGCCTCTCACAGGCATCGTGCCTAGTATTACTTGGTTACTGCCCTTACCAATGATGTCAGAGTGGACAAGGGAGAAGGTGATGGAATCCCACCTCTCCTTCTCTCTGAAAGGAATCTAGCTCTTGAAAAGCAGCTCTGGAAATTTACATCTGCTACCCTCCTTATCCTTAATCCTTATCCCAAATCCTTAGGGATTTGTGTGGGGGTTGTGGGTTTTTTTCCTTCCCTCTTTTTCCCCTCTCCCTGTCAACAAAATCTATTTTCTGCTGTTTTTTCTGATCCGTAATGTTAATGTGGAGTGCTGGAGTCAGGCTTTCACCTTGTTTAGTTTTTGAGAAAATTATTTCCTCTTGCATTTGCTATGGATGTTAACCCCATTTCTCTTTACAACCCTTCTGGGGTACATATCAGTTTAGTTTTGCTCCCTTTGCCAGCAGGTGTTTTATTCTTTCTTTTGCCTTTCAATAATGTCACCATCACCATCAACTTCTGAATGTATAAATCCATCAGGGACACAGTTCAGACTGACAGCACCACATATTAGTCCTAAGCCCAATCTGGATGCTTTTTTTTCAGCTAAATCCTGGTTTCACCAGCACTTCTGCCTGGATTTTCTGAGGCTATCAGTGAATAAAAGAATCTACCTATCTAGGTGAATGTGATGCTTCCCTACAAAAAAAAGGGGGGGAAATAAGAGACTGTATTTTAAAAGCACAGCAATTACACATTGTTTGGATATGTGGATTTGTTTGGTTGATTTTTTTTCTGCAAAAACTCTTTTTGACCTTGTGTGCAGACTGCCAGAATAACATAATTTATTGAAGATTGATCTAGACAAGATATAGATCTTTTATAATTAAAATTATGTGGCTTCTTGAGCCCCTTTTTATGTTTAAGATGTGAAGTGGAGGTAAAGATTTGTGATCAAATTTAAACTGTTCCTAATAGGGATTAAATTTAGATTACATTAAGCAATTTTTGTAGACATCCTAAGCAGCAAATGTTTGTTGCAAACATATTAATTGAGTTTTAATTATGAGATAGATGTTCACATGATATGACTGTTAAGCTTTCTTGAAACTGTTTCTAGTAATGAACTAACATTCCAAGACATATTTATGAATATTTTACTCGAGTAACTCATTTATAAGATGAAGCAAGATATAATAATAAAAGCAACCTAAACCTCACATTAGGTACAAATTAAGCAGTCAGGCATTTCATGCAACCTTTATGGTTATAATTAATTTTTCACTTGAGTCCATCCTCTGATATGTAATCAGATCAACATATATTAACTACAGGAGCTCTAGTGCATACATCATCCAGAGCTGAGTAATTATTAGCATTGGACAGTTAACAAATACTTACTCATAAAAAGATTTTTAGATTTACCAGCTATGTGATAAAACATGGATAGTCATACAGTAAAACACTGCATAGTCATTAGTCCTCTCTAGGCAGCTGCTTAACCATCACATTAGATACTTTTTTTATTAAATCTTTTTGCCCCAGTCTTTTTTTCTTTCCTGGTCAAACTGTTTTGCATGCATAACTAGTCCTGTTTCTTGTCTCTCTATGTGGATCTCTTAGCTAGTTCCTTTCTGCGAAATTGAGAGAAACATTTTCAAAGACTTGGTTGAATGCAAAGGTATGACTCTGTTTTTCAAATTAGGGTAGTAGGATAAAATTCTAGGATCCAGAGTAATGGATGACTTGTAAGTATTACAAGAAAATATTAGATTACATCCCAGAAAAGTGCATAATGTATAAAGGATATTAGTGGCTCCTGTCACAGTGCTGACCCAATCCCTTATTCACCACAATTAGGGAAAGTTACTGCTAAAACTACACCAAGGGAGACTGTTTAATTGGATTGCATTCAAACACACTGAAACATTAGCTTGCTTTTATTTTTAAAGGATCCTTTGTTGTTTTTGAATAATAATAGATTACTATCTCACAGCACTGTTATGACATTTGATTAATGTTTGTGAAGTGTTTTGAGACCCTTATTTGAAAGGCACTAAAAACTACAAAGTATTGTTATTATCCTTTCTCTGAATTCCCCCAAGTTCCAGGTGGCTCATAACGTTTTAGGGAAAGGCTGTCAGAGTAACTCCATAGACTCCATTAAAGCAATGTATTTCATCTGTTTACTAATAATTTCTACTTTATGCTTTTCGATTTTCCTAGTTTCTGGTCTCTTTCCTGTAATTGAGTAATGTATGAGACAGGATGATATGTCTGATATGATGAAAACGGGCTGCTCCCAAGGCTGGGACTTTCAATCTTGACAAGCTCTTGATACACTGCTTTTACAATAGTGTCACTCAAATGAAGAAAAACAAGTAACAAAAATAAATAGCAAGTAAAATATATAGACCGTGCCAGGTATTTAGTACCTGAGAGCTTTGAGTACTCAGAGCTTTAGTATGTGCCAAAATATTTTACTGGGAAGTTCCCAGTCATACTACAAAATATTAATTTCTTCCAGTTTGTGTGCTTCACTTTATCTGGAAAAAAAAAGAAAGGCAGCTGAGTTAGTTTTGCATTTCTGACGCAGAACTCAGATCAGATATTTTGTAGTCAGCCCAAGGCCATGTGAAGCATGGAGAGTGGTAGTACAAAATGATTGTGCTCTGTGTGCTTGTGTATCCAGATACACCATAGTCTGATATGCAATATTTTAATGGAATTTGAATGTTACCTTTCTCTGCATATATTGGTAACTAAATGGCTGCTGGCAATTATTCTTCAAATAGTGCAGAATCTTTGTTTTGGAAAAGGTTTCTTATATAATCCAGTTGTTTTTCTAGCTTTTCAATGCTTCAGGATGAAAATAGAGCAGCACTCTGGCAGATATTATAAAACAGAAATACAAGCCAAATTTTTTTGATGTTCCTGTCACAGGGCTGGATAGGGTACAACAGTAGGAGAGAAACACTCAGAAGCAGTCCTGCCGCTGTCTACTGACCTGAATACAAACAAATCAGGAACCATGCCAGTATTCCTATTTCTGTGCCCTTTCTCTCCTCCCCCAGCCCTCAGGAAAACAAAAATATACAACAAAAAGAAGCAAAACCCAGAAAGTTATACAATTATAACGTGTTTTCTCCTCCTGTGGTATGTTTCCTTGAGCTTTAGACTAGCAGACAGCAGTGCAGCAGCAGAGTTTTGGCACACAAAATGTCTCTATTACTTAAAGCAAACCATACAATTTGAGCAACACAGTGTGTCAGAAATCCTTATAGTCAAACAGTAAAAAAATCCAGAGAGAAAAAATCACAAACATAAAGTAGTAGGAGTGTCACTATCTTGGTTACTTTATCAAAGTTGGATGGAAGTAGAAGAAAAATGGAGCAAAAATATGTTTAAAAATTCCTTGTTACATAATTCTGAAACAGAGACAATTTTCAATTTAAGTTTTTTTCTCTATATTTTTTTTTAGCAATTCTATTCCTTTCTATTTAGATAATGGAAATATTAAGTTTTCATTAGAAAACAATATTTGTAATGCAGATAGTAATGAAGATAACCATGAAAACATCAACTGAGTATAAGCCAGGACAGTGATGACTTTCATATACTGCCGACAGCTTGAAACAGTAACTCCAAAAAAACCCGAGTTCAGTAGATGATCTGGCCCGTTTATCTAAATGCCTGGTTAAATCCTGCTACTAACTAACGGAGATAACCAAGGTGAATGACCCAAGGGCACCTCCAAACAAACATGTCTGGGTGGACATGCCAGATATGTTTTCAGCCCATTGCGAGGTGTGCCCAAGTCCCTTCCCTCTTGCCTTCTGCATGCTCTGCTCTCTACAAACTGTGACCCAGGTGTACAAGTCAGAGGAGATCAGTGGTGTGCTCCAAGAAGGACTATGATTTCAATGATTCCAAGGCTGCAGAGAATGCACCTGTAGGACTTCTCAAAGATGCACTCTTAACCTCATCTGATGTCCCTTGTTCCCATGAGCAATACAGTTTAAATTTTAATAAAACAGCTTTTCTCTCTTCATAATAACTTTATACAAAACAGGTCAATGGTTTTAGTATCATTTAGATTGTGGCAAAGGGGTTTAGTATGCATTATACAGTAACAGAAAGAGTTACAAGCATAATTATGCTGATATACACCAACAAATAGTAGTTTTAGTAGAAAAAAAATCTTTTTTGTGTGTGTGTTGTGTGCATTATTTCACTAACTAAGGAAGCTCCAGGAGCAACTTGGATCTCTGGGGCAATCCCTCCTCCCCTGTACTTCAGCTCTCCTTAAGCCCTGAAATGCTCAAGAAAAGAATTACAGGGATAAGTCAGGCAAAAACTTAAACCAGGACAGCTGTTGTAGAAAGATTTTAAGGGCCAAAGAACAGAGTTTGTCTCTCAACTGATTTTTTTTTTTTTTGTGGGGATTGATCTCAGTTCGATTTTATTTATTGCAGATTATACAGAGAATATCCTGTCCCTGAAGTAACTGGCTATGTGGTTCATTCCCTGCAGCCCAGAGTGCTCAGACATGACCCCAAATCTCAAACCTCTCTTTTTTTATTATTTTTCATCCCATTATCTTCATACTAACATGATCCCCGCTAAGAAATCGAAAATGACAAACCAGGAAAGAAAAACACCAGACTGAGAACAAAACAAAGCAAAACAAAAAAGCTCAAAACTCTCACTAGAAAACATTGAAAAGATGATCTTGCTGGCTCTATGCCTTCTTTTTTCCCTGATTTCTTTTTTTTTAGGTGCCTTGTCTGGATTATAAATGCATCAGACCTTTCATTCTGCTCGCACAGAGCACAGAACAATAGGCTTTGTTTGATTTCTAAGAAATTTGATAGCTATGGTGATAAAATAGGAACATATAAAACTCCTTCACTAATAATCCTCTGATAAAGAATATTACTCCAATTTGATAATCCCAACGATTTAGCCTTTTTATGCATTTATTTTTGTGCATAACACCCCCTCTCCAAAAAAAACCACAAACAAGCTATTAGCCAAACCTTTCTCTCCAAAACTTGTATGTAACCCAGAAGACAAAAGTTCTGGCTTCTCCCTAACAGCTTCACAATACAATGATGGGCTGTCAGTACAAATATCTAACTTCAGACAATCTGGGAATGGCATAAACTAAGCTTAACTATACAGAAAGATGACAGCATATGGAAAACTGTGTTGATTTTGGTGTTTATGTATTAGTTATCACGTATAATCTTACACATACAAAAACAGATATTTCTGTATATATAAGTAGAACAAAAAAGCATATGTAGAAGAAAATGGTAAAGTTCAGCTACATAGACACATATATATATATAAGCATATGTGTACATATGCTTAATGCAGTTACTCATATGTATAAATACTCTGCACTTTATAAACTTTCTGCTTAAACTTGCCATAAAATTGGTCTTTATTTTGCAAAGGAAGTTACTGCCCTTGTTGGAAAAGATCAGGTTGTAATAGCTGAGCTCAGAAAAATAACAACAGAAACACAACACCCTCTAATAAAATATTATTTTGGCCACCAACTGTGTAGGAATAAATTGTGAATATGATCTCATATATTCAATTTTAAAACAAACAAACAAATAAATAAACACATAAATATTATAGTATCTCATAAAGCAAAGGAAATATTAAATAGGATTCGTGTACATTGGTTTATTTTTTTGTGGTGACTTGATTCCCTCAAGTAGCAGTGACCTCTTTGTTTAGCTATTTGGTGTAACTTTGCACAAAAAGAATGTTTGTCCTTAAGAAAGATTACAGAACTGTTTCCTCCAATAGCAACTTATTTTTATATAGCTTACATTATAAGCCAAATCTAATCTGACAGCGTCCCTGTAAACCTTCTCTGAAGTACTGAAATACAGATTATAGTTAGAATCCGGGGGGGTTGAGGGGTATGAAGAAGGTATTAGGATTTTCACTTTTCATCTTTGTTTTAGAATCACTGTTTTGACAAAGTCTGTGTGAACTCTCTTCAGATGCTTCAACGTATTTGTCAGACCACTGCACAGCAATGCAGAGCATATTAATTCTTGGCACAAGTGTTTTGTCTCCAAGGAACATCAGGGCACCTTCTGTCCTGTAATTAAAATGAACCTGCTCTTGGATCTGTTTATCCAAGCTTGTGCCATCTTCTGACTGACAATCCTGTAGTGATGTTCTGCTGCAATGCATCATCTAAGTAGATGCTGTGATGAGGCGTGACCAGAGCAGGGGTGCAGGTTCAGTTTAATCCAGGCACCAAAGACAGAGCACAGGGCAGCTCTCATCTCACCAGCATTGTAGTGCTGCTCTCACCAGGGCACAGAGCAGGGGTGAGAAGGAATGGGATGTAGCCATCCACAGTATAAAAATATGCACCTTTTTGCGTGTGAGGCTGTTTCTAAGGGCCACACAAACAGGCTGGGTAGTTTAAATTTCTCCAGAAGATTTTTGTTGTGCTAAGATTGGGAATAGTGTTAATGCAGGTAAGAAGTGAGGAGCTATACGCCTTGGTTAGAGATTAATCAGTTTCGGGAAAGAACAATGTCCATCCCCTTCAAGAGGAAGATTATTTTTCCCCCATATTTTGGGAAAAAAGAAAGAAATATACAGATAATATTTTGTTTGGACATTGTGCCTTTCAGCATCCCTTCTCTCTATTTGAATTCACCACTGGATCCCCAGGATCCAGGGATCTCTTTCTAGTTCAAGAACACAGTGTCCTAAACTTTTTTTTCGGACACAGTGTGATTGCATTAATAGCCAATGATCCATTCAGCACATTATATCTTAGAATTTAATTCAGCATTCAGGAAATCAGATCTATTTGAAGAGCTGAATTTAAACACATGATTGGCTTCAGGCCTATGCTTAAGTCAATAAACTCTAATGAGACAAAGTTTAATAGCTTTCTTCAATCAGGGCAGAGGTAGTCTGTGTTGAGGCTTACAGTTTTTAGCCTAGATATGAATATTATTTTAAGATTTAAATATCCATTTAAAATACAGCAGTATTTAAATAAGCTTTCAGAACCAATGCATCCTATAATATATGAATATTAATGCTTTAAATTATGCAACCAAAAAAATCAAATGTTTAAAAGGGCTGAATTAATACATTAATATATTGTGTGCAATCTTGAGTATAAAGTAGAAATCCAAACCTGCTGAACTGATAACAGATTTTAAAACCATTCTGTTACATGTTTTTACCTTCTTTTTCTTTATGCATTAACTAAACTTTTTTCCCAAGTAACTTTAGTTGTTTGAGTGCAAGACAACTTGTATTTATGCAGAATAGGAAAAAGAATCTTAACCTCTCAGAATATATTCAAATGAGAAATTCACTAGTTTTCCATTTTATTTTTTTCTGAAAACTGAGTAAATTATTAAGACCTGGGAGGACAAATGAACTTTCTGATACTGATTGTTTTAAGGCCTGTTTTTCTTAAAAATCTTATTTTCTCTTCACATTTTCATTCACCAGTAAAAATGCCACATAGAAATAGGAAGTGCTCTTAATTTGTTTGTGACCGTTGTAAATTACGAAAAGACAGAAAAGGCAAAACTTAACCTTAGCTATAGTTTTGTGAATGGCATAATGATAGCAAAATTCAATGTCTTATTTATTAACTATAATTTTTTTTTATTTCATTCCAGCTCTTTCACAGATTTTCACACTACTTAAACACCCCTTTCTCCTCAAACAGATCGAATGTGACAGAACTTGACTCCTGTCCCACTCTCCTCAAACTTTGCACTGATATTGCAGAGAAGCTTGGGAGCCATGGACAAGGCAGCCCTGGCCATGCTATTCAGAGACACAAGAAGCACAGTCTCTCCTCTTTCTACTTCTTCTCTTTAACTTTTGGTGCAGTGTTGTGGAGCCATACCCAAAGCACAGCCCTGATGAAACAGTGCAGCACTTCCTGGTGTTTAATGAAATGGAGAGTGACATGTGGGGAGGTGGAAAGCTTTGCTGACTGTTTTATCCTTAAAGCACCAAAGGCTTTAAAAAAAAAGTGCCTTTTTTTTTTTTTTTTAAACTTGCAAGATGGACATTATTTTTTCTGAAATGTACTAAAATAAAATCTCCAGCTGAGCTGCAATTTTAGTAAGCTATCTGGCCTAGTCAGTTATGCCCCTTATGCAACTAAGCTTAAGCGTCTTAATAAACTTTAATGTTAACCTAAATGCTTAAAAAAACAATGCGTATGGAAAAGACAGAACCAGAATAAAATTTTTCTGAACTAAGTACGTTTTTTTCACTTTTACCTACAAACACTCTATATAGTTTACAGGGAAATTACAGGTATATACAGGCTACAAGCAAATAGGGTCTTTCAACATACTGTATGTCTGCAAAAACAATTGCTCACCTAGGGTAAAACTCACTACTGGTAAACAATCCAATTTTAAGATCTCTAAGGAGGTAAACTATCTAGAAACAATATCTAGGTAATAGCTACCTATTTATCTACTATGCTGGAAACATACTTACTCGCTTGGGTTTTTTTGTTTTGTTTTGGTTTGGTTTGGTTTTATTGTTGTTGTTATTGTTTTTTGTTGGGGTTTTTTTGGTTTTTTTTTAATTTTTTTTTTCCCAATGCACTTTCTGTCTGAGCTTCATAGTTAGGTTAATTAGGAGTAGACATATTGCAAATTAAAATCTGGAGCTGTTTGGAACTTTCAGATTCCCATGGTCCAGGCAAGTCTGTCTATATATGCTCTGTTTCCATTCCTCAAATGTCCTTTAGAGAAGGTTAAGATTTTCTAGATGACAATAGAGCATGTGGATAGACCATTTCATTGTTTAGTGCTCTGGGATAAAATATTTTGCATATGAAGATTCTGGAAATGTCTTATATTTTAATTCTGATGGCTTTCAGTTTGCTGGAATTATTTTTTTTCCTGACCTGTGACATTTAACATATTTCCTCATTTTACAGTGTAACAAAATGCAAGTGAGGAAAAATATTTTTAATGTTTTTCTTAAAGAGTGTTTGGAACTAAATAAGGCCAATATAGAATACACGTGGCAAATTATTTCTGTTTTAATACTTCATTGTTTTAATAATTTAATCAGTAATAATGGTGTATACCTAATTGTTATGCTACAGAGAAAAAAGGTTTGCGTGAAAAGGAATGTACAAACAGAAGAAAAATTACAAGCTATGGGTAGAGATTACTCAGTCAATTTGATCTCTGTTTAAGACATTATTTTTAAGCATACAATTTAAGGTTATTTATTGCCATCATATTCAGTGCCATATGTATACCTTTGTATGATAAATGTAAAATTTTTATCTCTGTAGCTGATACACATACTTAACTACCTAAGAACCAAGCAAAAACAAGAAAAACAAGTACTCATAATTTACGATTTCTCATTTTCTCCAGTATTTTGTGAATACTGAATAATTTTGTATTTTATATTTTAACTCAGGCTTCTTTCTGAGTTAAAGGTAATTTGTAAGTAGCTAATGAGCATCATTATTTTATTTAAACCCACCCTGTAGCTGTAATTGTAAAGGAACCCTTTTTCTTTAAATGTATATACATACTTGAAAAAAATAAGAGTTGATGCACGTGCTGCAGGCAAGCTCGATATAACTATAAATTGTAGCACATCTGAAACCTAGCCCTGACAAAGTGTATTCATACAGTTCTGTCTAAATATTACATCCAATCCAAGGCTTCTCAAAATTACAAATTTACTTTTTCCTTCAGCATTCTTTCTCTTTTTCAGGCTCAGTCTTTTTCCTTTCCATTTCTGAATGTCTGTGGGAAAAAGAAAAAGATGAACTTATCAAGGTTATGAAAGTCTTCAAAGTAAAGTACAAACAATTAAGCAGACACAAATATTGGCACATACACATGAATAACACAAAGATAAGTCAAAAAGTATATAGGAAATAAAATGAATTTTTATTTAATAGATTAAAAGAAGGAAATTGCAGTCCTTGCTTTAAGAAATATGCTTAGTTCAACATGTCACTCATGAGAAAATTCATCAAGTTTTGGTGTTTGAAACAGGCTGAGTGGTTAAGAAGAATAAGAGCCTGTTTGATTTCTAAAGTGCATTTTCCGTGCAGCTCGGGGATCAGAATGAAGCAACCTTCCCTCAGAATTTCAGAGACAACAGAAAAGCTTATCACCCTGTCTTCTTCTACATGGGGTGCCTCTTTCAAGTAAGATAAAGCTAATCAAAGCCTCAAGCATTTGTGGCAGGAGACAGCGAATTAAACATACAAAAACCACTAGGTGGTCTTGTCTTTGTAAGCAGAAATGATTTGATGTGTGCCTTTATATTTTAATTGAAATAAAATGCAGAGATACTGCATGCAGCAAAGAGGAACGATCACTGTAATGAATGAATCAAATTGTGTGTGGTCTAAGATGCATGCCTAAAATTGATAAATATTGGATAGAGGATTTTTCACCTTTGCTTCTCTCTGTCCTTGCTGCATAAAATGAAGCTATTTCAATATAGATAAATAAATGTGCTTCCCAAGGCACAAGCAATTCCCATTCACTTCGACTACACTGTCTGCTATCACAATGGATTGCCTGACCACACAATTCTGATTTTGAAATCTGAGTGAATATCACTTTTCAAGACGTGATATTAAGCTGCTTTGAGTTGTCATAGAAATTGCATTTCTAAAAGAGATAAGTAGGTTGCAGATTCCTAAATAGTGCTGCAACAGGAGCACTTTAGAAACTATAATGGATCTATAGGACTCAGTATTCACAATTGTTGAATTGGAATGATCACATCATTTATGAAAACACATACCTAGATGTCCTTGACCATTTATGACAGCAGTAATGAGAGCAAACACAGCCAACCTCAATTTAAACATGAATAAATATGAACCTTTCTGACATCAACTGTCCTTCCTTTGACAGTTTCACTATATACTAACTAAACAAAACACACCATTTCAGACAGATTTAATCTTAAAAGAAACAATCGAGCTCTTTATTGTCAGCACAGAAGAGCTAAAGATGCCATAAAATAATAAAACACTTTTATTTCTTCCTGCATTTCAGCAATTGGAAATAGTATTGAATCTGGCTGGTGTGGCAGGGCTTGCAACCACATTTGATGAATATTTTCAAAGTGGCAATTGTGTTACATGCTTACCTACAGCAACTGCATATTTAATATAGACCAAGATTTATGCTGGCATCTGCATAATCAGTCAAATTTGTATTGCATATATAGCCATAACGAAGGAAGAAGAGACACCAGAGTCCAGTTCAGCATGCCTGGAGTCTGGACTATTGTGTGAGGATCGACCTTTCTCCATTGCCTCTAAACAGGTCACTATTTAGGGCGCTAAACTCTTTGCACAGGCATCTGTAGGTAAGTGGTTTGAATTGTGTTTTCTTTCATTACAAACTGGGTAAAAAAGAGCTGGGTTTACATGTGTCCTTTTGTCTGTGTTTCCTGGGTCATTTGGAGAGCTTGTCCAATTTCACATGGCATTATAACATGGATCTGTGTTAATTAAAGGTAACCCTCAAGTCTTGTTTGAATATTCACTGACAAGAATTTTTAGGGAGAAATATGCCATTTCAGGTTGCTATTTCCTACTTCTTAAGTTCTCCATTGCATTAATGGCTTCATCATTACCTTAACATTGTGTTATCTGTGACAGCATCAAACCTTAAAATTGCTGATGACGAAATGTGTCACTCAAATCAAACTCCTCCTTCATTGTCATTGCACCCTGAGCTTACAGCCTCTGCATTAAGGTCCCTAAGACCTTTACAGTCTCTCAGAGAAAGGCTGGTTTTGGCAGGCACAACCACTCAGAAAATAACCCCTTATTTTGACTTGTTTTTCTCTCTCCTTTTCTCCAACTTGTGTTTTGTGTCCCATTGACAGAGTGAAACTCTTCCTCCACAAGATTCTAATTTGGAAGAGGAAGAGTTGTAGCCCCAAATCTGTCTTTCCTCCAGCTCATATTTAGGTTCTTCTGAAGCAGTAGACTTAAGTAACCATTTCCAGAAGTCTTCTGTCCTTCCCTATGGCCATGCTCATGGGTAGTTTTCATGCCTTCTGGTGACTGGGAGTCTCTAAATTTTCAGTTTCTTCTAAACATCATGTTCCAGTGGAAGTTGCACTGGGTGAAGCTTTGGATATCAATAACAGCTATTTATAATTTATTTATCATCACAGCACTATGCCCACTTCCACCTTCCACAGATTCAACCAGCTGCCACTCCATCCCCACTATGGCATAAGTTCAAGTCTAAATCATAGTTCTAACAGTGGAAACCCAAGCAGACCTGTGATGCACTTTAGTTCTGCTCTCTAAAGATCTCTGCTATATGGTTTGCACTGTTAGGTGGTGGTGTGTGTTACACACACAGAGTTCTCTTCTTAACTAATCCATTTTTACCATCCAATATTGGAGTTTAGATTTCTGGATTATTGAGTTAATTTCTGTCTTCTTCCTAAGTTGAAACTGAACTAATTCCCATATTTTTGAATGTATGTTTTCCCTTGTATGCTCTTAATAATTTCTTAAAGACTTGCCAAACTTTAAAGCTGAGGGGTTTTTTCCCTGTGTTTTGGGGTCCTTTTTTGGTATTTTTTTTTTCTTTTCTTCTGGCAAAGCAAGAAATACTTTGCAATCAGCTTAGCATATAATACATTTGCTTCTGAAATAATTGATGTATATCAACTTTATACATAAAACATGATAAAAGCCCATCAGCTATACTTTGCAGTCAGGAGATTAAAAATAAAAAATATTGTTAAAAGGTTGATTGGCAAAAATGTCCTAGTTATTCAACTACTTTGCATCAGTGTCTTTTCAATGACAACTAAGCTCTTTAAAAAGTCTTACTCTGTTTGATAAAAGGTCTTTTTAAAGAGGAGTTTGAATTTACACTTCCAAATTCTGTTTTTGAAGACTTTTAAAATGTTTGCTCATTTGAAACATTGCATCTAATCTCGTAAGACATATAAGCTAAGCAAACAACTTCTAAAATAATATATGTACATCAGCAAATCAAACTATCATGTTAGCATTGACATTAAAAATATTTTTTTACTAAGTTCATGAAATAAAGATTTTAGAGTGTAGATGACTTATGAATGTGTATGTGTGTGTATACTTAATCCCATTGCGATTTAGAAAAGATGAGCAGTACTACACAATTTAACCTATCAGAATTATTGAGCAAAGACATGTAGAATCATCCTAATCAGTATGAATAGGCATTGTACAATCAATTTCTTAGTTATAGAATTAGTATCAATATGGCAACATCTATAGAAACTAAAAACATACTATTCTACAGACCTGTGCTTGTCTTGCACCCAGCTGATAAATTGCATCCTTTTGCTTGTGCTTAAACCAATAGCACAAGAAATAATATAAACATATTGCAAAAACCTATCACCTTCATGATATACAAGTAATATCTAAAATGTGTTCTCCCCTGATTCCTAAAGAACTCTATTCTTAGTGCATCTAGAGGTTACGTGAAAACGAATATAAAAGTTGAATCTTGCAGTTCTTAGAAATGTGCACACATTCTAGGAATAATACATTTGAGGTGAGATAGCTGAACAAAAACTAGAACTAGTTAGAATTTAGTGTAAGTCATTCATTGCTTTAGAACTAATAACAGAACTGTCTAGGAAACCAAAGTGACATTTGGCCAGCTTCTGAAGATAATAGAATAATGATAAACAAACAAATTTATCTAACACAATTTTTAGTTAGGGTTCCTGAATGTTCAAAATATGTTCAGACAATTAAAAAAGATCACAGAAACATAGAACAAAACCATACGACTAAGGATACTAATCAGATGCTCATTGAACTCTGGCAGGCTTGCTGCCATATCCATATTCACAGGGAGATTTTTACAGTGATCACCCATCCTCTCAGTGAAAATCCTTTTATTGATGACCAGCCTGAACTTCCCTTGGCACTGCTTCATTCCATTTCCTCATTTCCTACTGGCCACCAGAGGGAGGAAACCAGCCCCTCTGTTCTCCTTGAGGAAGCTGTTGACTTTGATGTGGGCGCCTGGCAGCCTTCTCTTCTCCAAGCTGAACAAACCAAGTAACTTCAGCTTCTCCTCTTGACTTCAAGACTTTTCCCCCTCCTCTGGATGCACTCTAATAGTCTGATGTTCTTCTTATACTTTGTGCGTCCAAAACTCTTCACGATACTGGAGGTGAGGCTGCAGTGATGCAGTGTAGACTGGAACAACCACACCCTCAGCCAGCTGCCATTCCCTGCCTCGTTCATCACAGAGCATTGTTTGTTGGTCCTTCTGTCTGCCAGGGAACACTGTTGATGCAGTTAAACCTGCTATCAACCCAAATCCCCCAGATCTCTTTCCACAGTGCTGCACTCCAACTTCTCATCCCCCCAGTTTGCATGCATAACCAGGGTTATCCTGTCCCAGGCACATATTCTGGCCCTTTCTTTTGTTAAAACAAACTTTTTTTGAATGATCATTTCCAAATAACATGATCAGCTCAGAGTAGATGGTAGATTTATCTTCATTAAGTTTTGAGGCAAGAAATTTCAAGAAAATAATCTCAGAGAAGACATTCCCAGCTCTGTACTGAGTAATATAACATATATTATATTATATACTCCACAGTTTGATGAACTATTCAAATTGACTAGCAATAAGATTACTGTATTGGTTTATGATGGACAGTAAGATTTGATTGGAGTTGTGACTTGAACCATGATTTCTCTATTCACTGTTCACCCTTAGATTTACTCACTCTTTTGCTGCAATACACTCAAATCATTTCACAATAATAAATACTGTAAAAGTCGAATTCAGCAGTCTCATTGTAGGCAGCCATTGTAGCATGAATCAAACAGTACCTTCAGAGTTTCCTAACAATGATTCTAAAAAATGCTAAAGATGTAGTTTAGATATTTACATTACAGAAGTTTCTGGAAATAGCTGTGATGAGACCCTGTTTCTTGGCTTCTGTTCAAATACTCAGGGAATATCTGAAATTAATTTGAGTTTGTATTAAAAGTAGAGCCAATTTGGGATGGCAGCAGAAGAGGAAAACACCAGGAGTAAAAAGAATATTTTACAATATTGAAATTGCATTTTTACTTTACTAGTACTTATACTTAGTTTTGATTTTTTTTTTAATGAGAATGACCAGAAAATTAGGGGAAATATTATTACAAGATCTATGATCCTATAGATTCTCATAGCTAGTTGTCACCACACATGCATTGGAGAAACTAAATCCATTTATTAGGGAAAGGTACAATTCAAGTATATTCCAATTTCTCTTAATTGGTACTTTCTATGAGGGTATATTATTATTATAATTATTCATATTAATGAATAATAATAATATCGATATTAATATTAATGTTGAAACCATTAGGCCATACAATAGAATTGTATACAATTTATGTAGTAAAATACAATACAAAGGGAAGAAGAGAGGAAAGAGTATCCAAGTAAAAAATTTTTCCTTCTCCAGTCTCTTTTTCACATTAATCGATATTAACCCCTGAGAGGGGAGTGTTTGGATCTGTCACTTCACCATGCTGCTATATAACTAATTAATACTAATGGTGGAGTTATGAACTCATCAGTCTAAACTATTAAAATTAAAACATCATGAGCTATTACACCCTGAAAAAGGAATAAAACACATTTATTATCAATGAGAAAGCCAGAGCTGATCCTCCCTTTCTGATTCTTAAGGAAGAGGGCAGTGTTGGATTTAATTTATCACAAGAAATAGGACTTCCTATCTGTACTCTAATCTATGACTGGATCTGCTTTTTCAGCAGCCAGAAGTCCAAAGGAAATGGTAGAATATCTTTTATTAAAAATACAGTTGCTATCACAGTTCTAATAATTCTGAAATCTCAAAAAAACAGAAGAAAATTTGTGATCTGTAGAGTGACACTGATGCAGGGGCAGCTGAAGCACAGTGAGAACAGCCTAAGGGAGGATGATTTTTGGTGCTACTTTTAAAGAAAGCATCTGGGATTTGGGATGTAGCAAAAAACCCAATGAATTAGGGAAGAACTATTGCTAAAAGTAATCACTTAACTGCTGTTTTCATGATGAGGAAATTAAACTAGCTGTTTGGATCTCTTATTTAGTCAAATACAGAGAGTCTGACAAATGCATGAATGAAATGTCTCCTGCCCAATCCTTGTCTCTTTGTCCAGCTTACCAATGGACTCAAAATTTAAACCCTAGTGATGTCAGTGTCAGTCTTCTTTATTTTAGCCTTTGCACCTATGGAGTTATGACTTGCATTAAAAAGCAGGGTGAGCACAGAATGTGCATGTTTTGAAAACCCCGAAACTTTCACAGTGGCAAATAAACAGCCATGGATCTGAGTGGGAACACTGGGGAGCCAGGACGTGCTTATGACAGGATAATTCTGCCCTATGAAAAATTTCAGGTAACTAATTCAGGTCATGGAACATGGTGCCACCTGAAAGCTGGGTATATTCACACTGCTGTACTCTGAGAATTGCTATTTATTTGATAAATGTCCACAAGGCCCACAGAAATCAAATGACATTCATAAATCTAGACAGGAGGTGATAAAAACACAAAGCTCAGCTTTTAATAAGCAGGGACTTCCATCTGGCAGTTCTTCTGGTAACATTACAGGTGTATGCAGCAGAACCATTTATGGAAGCACAATCTGACTGTCCTCAGGATTTCTTCCCAGTGGATACACCTATTGATTCAGAAGAGAGAAAACCAGCAGAAATTTGCACGAAATAATTTACCAAAAGGGTAACACTTTGACAGCACTGAAAATGCAGTCACAAAATGAGTGGAGAAAAAAAGCAATGTCCAGGTAGACCTGGGCATTAAACTCCATAAGAGCTGTGGCTTTGCTCAATCTGCTGCAACTATGTTCCTATATGGTCGTGTTCCATTGAAATGTAAGCCATATGTTCAAGCTGCGTGGCCAGAGGGACCTATAGAGGGCTCAGGTGCTGATTTATAGAAGTCTCAGTTGTGACTTAAAACAGTAGTCACATTCTGATGTAGCAGCAAGCATGTCAAAACCTGATGACAGGAAAGAACTTGTAACAAAAAGATGCTTGGGGGCAAGGTGTTCCTTTCATTTTGTCTTCACAAAAACTCAAACAGGCATGGATCAGGAGATCAGAATATCTAAAGAATATATATGGGAAAAAATAAATGTAAATTTAAAAATAAAACTGGAAAACAATTTGTTTCACACAGCTTTAATGCATGGTACAAAATTTTACCAATTGTGGCTTATTTTAACACGTTTCTTGTGTTAAAATAAGAATAAGTTCTAACAGCACTTTTCAAATTAAGTCTGATGACTATCACAATAGAAATAGAGAACTTTTTCAAATAAATCTTTTTGAGTCTCTTTATTAAAAGTGACTATTCTGAATAATAAAAACATACTTTGTGTGATATTGGAGCTATTCACAGAAATGAAAATGAAAAGGAGAAACCTGAATATTGATATATTGTACATTTTTTACAGTCTTTCAAACGACAAGTGGCAAATTAGATTACTTTTACTTATAGACATCAAAGAAGACAGTCTCTCAGAAAATCTCTGAAAAACGACATTAGAAGCACTAGCTATTCTGCACAGTCTCAACAGAAAAGCAAGATACAAAATGATGTCACTGCACTGTGAAAGATCTAAGCAACCATAAAACAGGTTCAGAACATACTTGCTGAAGTTCTCCATCACAAGTACTTAATTAATTGTCTTCATCAACCCCTGATAAGAGACCTTTCCCATTAGCACAGACTAACCCTGTCTCTAGGAAAGAGACAGATTCATTTCCGATTTTCACCAGAGCATCTCAAAGCTCTGACCAGAACTAAACTTAGCAGACACAAACATTTCACTATTTAAGTTAGACTGACAATTCCCTCAAGTTAGTTAGCAAGTAACTGTGCTCCCTCATGCTGGCCAAAAATAGGAGACAGCCTGGTTCTGAAAAAGGGTATAGATATAAAAATATTTTTATTTTATTTAGATGTTCTGAAAACATTGTTCAGAAGTTATTACACTAACAAATGATACCATGATGAAATATTTTAGTATCAGTCCATTATCCTAAACTGTATCTCTTCCACGCTGACTTTGTGAACATACAGTGATAAGTCCAAAATCTACATTTGCATGTACTGCCATATGTATTTCAATAACACTGTGTCCTTCAAATGAACAAGTAAAATATTTATGATATCACTACACTGCATTTTTCCCCTAAATTATTTAAATTTATAGCATAAGTGAGAAAAAAGCCTCTAACAACCTGGTGTAATTAACAATTTAAAAAGTCTATATTTGGCATTCTTGGCTGAAATACATAGTTTGCACATAACAGTGAATTTTGTTCAGGACACATGGGAGCTTTCAATCCTTTTGTTTGATTAGTCCTGCTCTTTGGCCTTAATTAATTAAATATTGGGACAATTTGCAGTTTTTCTCTGTGAGGTCCTATTCAGAGTTATTTGAAGTCAAGGGAATTATGTCAACTGAGTTTCGACCAGTCCCTAAATATAGTGCCCTTTCTTACAGCACACGGAGGAAGGGCATATGAAAATTAAACGGTGTAATTGCAAATGTTACAATTAGTACAAATACTGCAAACATTGCTGACTTCAAGCCCCTAAATTGTTTATAGAACAACCAAAAAGGGAATTAATCAGAGAAATATATCTGAACTTCAATTCCATTCTGGAGCTCAGAGATGGCTAACATGCAGCCTGGTGTTCCGCAGCTGAAATATGAGCCCTCCTCCTGTTTGAAATTGTGTTTTCCTCACATGCCAAGTGGACAAGATATTTCCTGCTGAATTAACTTCCTATAAGCTAGATCAAAAACTGTCAGGGGTCCTGCGAAGACAATTCAGAATGCCTGTCTCCCCATAAAGGAAATAATCTCTCTGAAATTTCCTACGACCTCTTCAGTTTGTTTAATCTTGTCAACCATGCTTCCTCTTCAGTCAGTGAGGAGATAAATCCCAATCACAATGTGGAAGATGGCAATTAAGACTTCTTCTCTACTTGACAGAGAAAAACTTCATTCCAAAGCCAAAGGGGAGGTTTGAAATAATTGAGGTGTCCCTTAATGTTCTGATCATTTTATTTTAATTCCAGAGAGATTCCAAAGTACTCAGGTGAAAAAGCAAAATCTGCTTTGCTAACTTTGAGGAAGAGCATATAGTTCTGGTACAAAATATGCCCAGGAGCAAAATCCCCATATCCTGGACTTGAAGCTTTTGATTTCTTAAAATATAGTTTCTGCACTTGTACAGTCACTAACCACACTCGGATTTAGCGATCTCCCTTACAAAGCAAGGACTGAAACACTGTTTCACTGAGATTAATGTACCCAGGTACTTAGGTTAAAGTCCTCGAATGAATCCATGGGCTCTTGGTGAGTAACGAAACATGGCTGCAGACCTCATGGCTTAAGACAAATGTGGGACAATTAGCAAAGTTCTGATGATCAAATTTGCTCCCTTGCACTCCTTCTTTCAATCATGTTTCCTCATTCTATGCCATTTCTAGACATTCTAAATAGTGACATAGAACCATCAAAAAAATAGGACAAAAATGAAACAAAAATTAGATTTGGTATATGAGAGGATATTTAAGGTATGGATGTTTTTATATGGATTTCTTGCCTTTTTTTTTTTCCTGAATTTTGCAGTATTTGCATGCAACACATGATATTGTCACAAAAAGGTCTGGGAGTGCTGGATGACAGTCATCTGAACATGAGCCAATATGTCCCCAACTAAGCAGGTTTTAGAACCACTGGAAAATTACCTCCTCTCTGTGTGACTTACTCTTAGCTTACACTTCTCTCTCAATTACTCTGGGCAACCAAATTTTGCTACCAGATTGGTCAGGTCACTAAAGTGCTAAGATAAACTCTGCATTCTTTTCTTCTATGACTCTCATGCACAAAAACTTCATCTTGTAATTACCACAATGCATATGACATTCACCTAGCCATGGTAGATATGTGAGAAGACCATCAAGTACTTTTCATTCTGATCAGGTGGGTTCTGAGAAGTCTTGCTAATAAATCTTTTCTTACCATTTTTTAAAGACACTGATTGTGTGTATATGGATGTGTGAGTAGCAGTTTAATATTTAAATTAATAATAATACTGTGTACAAATGAATGATAATTTTGTCTATGTTTTATTTTAAATTCAATTATATTAAAATATCTCAATCTCTGAGTAAGCTCCAATGGATCTGTCATGGTTCATTATGTTCCAAAGTAGCCGTTAGGGCCAGTTACGTCAATTATCATACACATCCATGACTGATTGGGGGGTTTTTTGCTTCTTCTTTTTTTAATATTAACATTAAAATAAAGCCAAGAAGGGTCTGGATCACTCATAGTATTTAAATGCAGCAGAGAGCTGTTCATTTGGAGGCTACTCACTAAAATCCAACGTGGGTCAGAAGTAGGTGAAAAATTCTGTTCAGTGATGCACATAAAAGAGGCTTTGTCTCTTTTATCAAAAAGTCTCAAAAAAATCACATCTGATGCATGGAAATTCATGGAAATTCTGAAAATCCCTTCAATGATTAGAGAATTAGGTCCTTACTTCAGGTTTCAATATTTCATATTGCAACTGGACAATATTTCGTATTGCAGTTGAAACTGATTTGTTGTCTTCACCAGATGAGTGCGAACATAGTCGCGGGTCCACTGAACTTCTCAAGCATTCTGGTGAAGTTTCACAGCCTTCACCATGTTTCTTTTCGTTGCTACACTACTTTATATCATTGTTTCCTTATGTTAAAAAAAGAGCAGAATGAGAGAGAATATAGAAAGGTGAAAATTATGATAAGAAGTATTGGACTTTTTCTGCATGAGAAGGGCTTAAAAAATTAGTTTTCACCATTAGAAAGTACAACCAAAATGGCTATGGACAACCCCTATAAATCATGAAGTAAATTAGTGTCCTTTTCCCAGTGAATTGTGTTTTACTCTGTGGAACTTGAACATAAAGCAAGTTTAAAACACAAAGATTCACATGGAAACATGCAAAGTTGAATTTGCTAATCTAGTTATTAGTAATCTGAACACAACTACAGTTTCAGGATATCCAAAAGAACGTAATGCCAGAAGTTGGAGAAGTATTCTTCAGATCTCTACTACTAGTCTTTTGAAATATGGGGTCATTGAATAGAATACGTTTCAGGTTTGTGACTCATAAGTTCTTGTAACTGTGCTGGCACAGGTGAGGGCATATTCTCACCTCTAATCTTCCTTTCATGCTAGTGGCTAGCCTGACTTCCACATCACTATGGAATTACTGAATTACTTAACTCTCAGTTATATGAAAAACTAAGGCAAGAAAATGTGAGGAAAAGAAATGAAAGGCAAGGATACATGTCAGCCTTCATAGCTGAGAAACCTGTATCTTATAAAACTGTCTCTACAAAAAGAAAAAAAAAAGGAAAAAAGAAAAATCCAAACAATTAATCAAACAAATGAAAAATAACCCCTAAAAAGATTACAGAGTATTGTTAATCTCATCCAAAAGTAAACCTGTAAAACCAATGAGAGGAATCATGACCTGAAAGGAAATACGTTTCTCATTGGTTATAACTAGCAAAGCCAGAAATGACTCAGGTGGGAATTTTGAAATTTCCATTAATAGGAAAATTTTCATCCCTACTTTAATTTTCATTAAGGTAGACACGCATGATACAATACATGCAGAATATTCATAACCTTTGGCACGAGTGATGTAGACAAACAAACAAATACACCAAGGTATGGACAACTGAATTGACCTTAGAACGTCCAAATAGACAGGCTAGGAGACAGATTCAGACACTTAAATGTAGGCATGTAGTGGAATTTATCTGTATTGTGCTATACCAGACTTGATGCTCAGCTTTGGTACCGGAGTACATGTTTCTCCATAACTTCTGTTCCCTACCTGGGTGGCCTGTGTATGCCTTTAATATCCTAAAACAACTCCAGTGGCACTAAGTTCCTGTGTTTAGGCAACCGAATCTTGCCCAGGACGTCAACATTCATATTGGAAATGTCTGAAGTTAGATTAAGTGAATCCAAGCACTAATGATTAAAGACAGGTGAAATAACCCCATGTTTTGAGTCACTGATCATGCATCTCTTACATCAATCTCCAAGGTTTTACAAAGATGATGCATGTAGCACTCCTGTCTAGTAGGACAAAATCTTTTCAATGAAATCCTATCCCATTAACGTCAACAGCAGACCACTTTTAGCTTTTAGTAGGTTGTGGTCTCCCTAGTTGTCAGAGCAGGCAAGACAGAATAAGCAAAACACCTCAAATATGTCTTTTCCTCTCCACACACCTTGTTTCGGGGGAAAAAAAATAACAAAACTAATATTGTTAGATAAGCAGGCCACTCATGTTCACTTTTTACTTGTACAGCACTGAATTAGCAATAGAAACACTATGAATATTTTGTGAGAATTTAATTGAAATTATGCTTCAAAACAGTCAGATAACAGGGACATGGAAATTCAAACAACCTACAACAGCATATATTCTTCTCATTGATAGTTTTAAAAAAATCCTCTTTTTGACAAACATTCTTGCAGAAATAGTGTAGTTATTGGTGAAATTGTTGTTAAGTCTTTTATGCAGGTGAACAGAAAGACTGTGGCTGTACTTGCCTCTTGGCTTAAGAGAAAAGAGGTTCTTGTCTTTCTCTCACACATCTCTGAGAGTAAAGCATAGTGTTGCCCTTTGTGTTTCATTTAATGCTGAAAATTTCCTGTCTTTTGCTTGCACATAGTATAATGCGACAATTATATGACACATTAAAAAAAAAATATGACAATACTTGCACTGTATCCAAATGTGAAGAGATCTGCAGTCATTTAAAATGGGAAACCTGTTATTAGCTCACACAATGGATTCCCTAGCTGAAAAGAAGACATAAATTGGAGTGAATCAAGCATTCACCGCCAGCGGATCTGCTGCTTGTGTTCACTGATGAGATATAAATGTGCTTAGCAAGAGTACAGCATCAGAAGAGGACCATGAAATTATAATATAGTGACTGTAATGAGAATGGGTTAATTTGTAGCATTTCTTATTCTAATTATAGTATGTGACACATGGGAACAAAACCATTTTCAGCCATTTTCTTTTCTTGTTACTATCCCTTATTACAAGAATGAGAAACAAGAGCAATCTGCATGTTCTTCTACTCTGTGAAATACTGTAGCATGCTGCACTATTTTGACCCTTTCAATATTCTGCATAGGCAATTTGAGAGAAGACAGTCCAGTTATGGTCTCAGCAAAGAGCATTTAATGAATCCAGGAAAAGTATAATTTGTATGGAAATAGCCTGAATTATTTTTTTAAGTGTACAAAAATGTAAGGGGGGAAAAATAACAACAAGCCAGCAACAAAACCCAAACCCTAGAAAACAGAAACAGCATAGCATTTCTCTAGCACAACGATCTAATGAGAATTAAAATGTGTATGAACTTATTCTATTCTTAGAGTAATGGGATGCTAGTTTCATCTTGCAATGTGTAAATTAGCTACACAGACATATTCTCTTTGTAAGACAGATGTCCAGCTGGTGAAGAACATACTGTTCCACACAATTGAGATATTAATGCATTATTTTAACAGGAAATAAGTATATAGAGGTTAAAACACTTGCCACTAAAAGTAAATGAATGCATTTTCACAACAATTTTGTAACAAAGGGTACAAAATTATACCCACAAAGAACACAGAAACATAGAATTCATATTTCAGTGAACAAATTCAAATTCTGATAACACAGAGATGGATGAAATGCCTTCTTTTGACAAAAGAGTCTGACAGAAGCTTGTAGGAGATTAGGTAATTTTGTTTTAAAATCATCTTATAGTTTACCTTCCTGCTTGGTAACAGTTATTTGAGGGTTATCATATTTATGTGCAGATATGCACGTTTTGGACAAGTGCAAATTAGCTCCGCTTTTCTGAGTTGCTTCTGGTACTGAGTATCCTGACTTGCCTTTAAAACATAAATATAGAAAAGATTGTCGTCCTTAAAACTCACAACTCTGAAAGTATGATATGGGTGAGGATAAGTAAAAGGAAAAAGGAAAAAGGAAAAAAAGAAAAAGGAAAAAGGAAAATAAATACGGCAACAAAGTCCAAAGTTTTCCTACTGAAATGTCTTTAATGAGGACAAGGAGAACAGTTGTACTTTGAAGACTCTTTCAAATATGAGAGGAAGAAGTGAGATCAGATTTTTATAGGAGATTTGTAGGATTTATTGAAACTTCATTTGAGCATTCAAATCTTTCAAACTATTTTTAGGTTCAGACTTGGCACGTTGAAATAGCTGAAATGAAGGAATATGTTCGCAAAGGTGATTCAAAAGTTGTCAATAGTGGGATTCTCAGCAGGGAATTACAATTCCTGTGTTTCTTCAGTATGTATTTGAATCACAATGGAGCTTAGATAAAACATCATGCATCTAACTGCTTAGCTAAAAATTGATCTAACGACATCTGAGTGCTTCTGTTTAGGATAGAAGGAACTCTGTGATCCAGAATGACAGTATAAATCAATTTTAGGCTTCTACAGCAATAATCCAGAGCCCAGGGACCAGACAACTTAATCTTTGTTTGAAAGAAAGATCCCAAATTGCCACAAGTCTGAGCTTGGAATTTAGAGATTCTGAATCTCATTTACAAACGTTCATGTCCTATTAATTTTTCCCAAGTAATTACAGAACCCTGAGTTTCTTGGATCAAAATGCTAATACATTTTCCAAATGAGATAAATTTAATTTACCTGGTAGAAAATTCATAAACCTAGTAAAATTCATAAACTGAGAAAGAAAATACACCTAGTAGAAAGAGAGAGGAAAGATGTTACTGAACCTGGGTTTTAGACCTACCAGGAAAAGGACACAGAAATACTCTGACTTTAGGGAATCACAGATAAGTGCATTAGCTTGACACACCACCTTATATCCACACTGATAATAGATTAATTTCTGTGTGAGTGCTCAGTAAACTACGTAGCCCAGAAATAGCTGAGAATGAAGGTTATAATAAAATAATTATCTACTGACAAAAAAATCATTATATAACTTAATGTATACACAATAGGTACATCCATATGCTCACATGTACAAGTACACCATTATATGAATACTATTATCCTCACATATATTTCAGTTACTTTTCACTGGGTATTTCTTAAAAATGACACAAAAAAATTCAGATATTTTGGCCTTACTAAGCTTTCCTAAATATATTTAGCTCTTTGAGATGCGTGCCTGGCCTCTATCTGTCACTTGTCATGGGAATAGGTCTCCTGTAGGTCCTATGACTTGGATGCTAAACCAGATGTTTTTAATATACTAAAATACCTAAAATCACAATAGACTCCTGGTTTTTGGCGAGTAACATGCCAGGTTTTGGGACTGGAATTTGCTGCATATCTCTGCAGCTGTAACTACAGCAGTCATTTTGGCAGGCTTCAGGTACTAGAATGTAAGACAGACAAGGCATCGTGCCCAAACTCTAGCAGCTGATCTCCAAAAGGCTGCATATCTTCCATAAGTTCTGTCTCTAACCTGCCAACTCTATTTAGGTGTATTGGCATCTGAGGTGGCAGAATATACCCATGTTTATGCAGTTGAATCCTGCCTTAAGTCTCTATTAATTATAATAGGAGTGCAGACATCTAGTTCACATGAGCATAATGAGGAGGAAACATCACTCATTTGCCCTTCTACTTCTTATTAATAGTAATAGTTTGAAGACAGCAAGATGATGATGCCAAGACTTTTTCTTTTAATATTTCCTTTTTTTACCTTTTTTTAACCCACTTTTATTTAGTTGTATTTAAATTAATTTTGAAGTGAACTCAATACTATTTCTGGTGGCATTAGGTCAAGTCAGGATCTATTTCTATTTATCCCTATTCTTCTCTCATTTCATCTCCTTTATTCACAAATTTTAATAAAATAGGTGAGGAGTACAAAGAAATGGAGCATTATTTTCCATTTATAGAAGTTTGTTCAAATAAAATTTCATGTCTTCATAATTAAGTAGATGTCATATTAAATGCAAAATAACCATCTTTGTAAACACTTTTTGAATTCAAAAAGGAGTATGGCTTTTATAGAGTATATATAAACTAAAGTAAAACATAAAGCTGTTTAAACAGTTTCTAATAGTAAGTTTAAAAACCACCAAAAATACAATACCAATAAAATAGAGTTAAGGTTTTGTGAATTTTGTTTTATCATCTTCAGCATAAAAAACATCTTTCAGTGAAATTTTCTACTGTTAGTGATTTCTTCAGAGTGCACTCAGGGTATATCTCCTTTTCTCTGCTCCCATGAATATTAAAGATGAAAACAAAACTCTAAAAGCATATTTGATCTTCAGACCATCTGGTCAGTTCAGCTTCCCATTGTGTCCTCTTTATCTCTGATGATTTTATGGTAGCTTAATGTTTAATTTATGTTCCTTTCTTTTGCATCTTTGCTCTATTCTCTCTTTAACAGTCATATGGATACTCATGTTGATGTTTTTTGCACATCCTCACTCTGGGCCTTGGCAAGGAATTCAGTGTTGTATTCTGTTTTTGAAACTAAGTATAGATTTGTTCGTGCACTTTTCTAATAGAATATTTTTCTAAAAAGGAGAAAAATACCCAAAAAACTTAAAGGGCTTTCACAGTAGAAAGCCAATTTTTATTAGAATATGTATCACAACAGTTACCTTTTAAAACAGAATGACAGCAGAGAAACAATAAATGTTTATGACACCTTCTCTCTATTCACATGCATTCTTAGAAGATGGTTCCCTATCTTTACCTTTGGTTTCAGTTGGCCTTAAGAATACAGGAGTTGCAGCAAGCTCAGTACAGGACATCCAGTCTTAGGAAGACTTCCTGTTACAGCAGAGATTTCTCTGTCAGCCTCCAGCCCTTCCAATGTTGTCTGAGTTTCATTGCTGTGCTCTATACTTGCTTCTCATTTTTCCCTCACAAAAACCTCTTACTGTCATTGAATCTATTCCCTTCCAAGCATTCTCATCAGTCCTAAAGGGAAGGAGCAGTTTCATTATTAGAAATTTTCACATGACTTATTAATACATTTTCTTAAACCACCACAACACATATATTAGGAACAGATACTACCCATCATGACACAGCCACGTACCTCTTGTTCTTTAGCTGTAATCTAGGCTGAAAAATAAAAGAAACCCAAGCACAAAGCCCTCATAGTAAGACTGCTGGCAACATCTCTCTGAGACTACATTCTTCTAAAGCATTATTGTCTTGAGCTGGCCTAAAGAGAAGGGACCAGAAAGAAGACCTGAGCTGAGTAACCACCAAATGAAACAGATGTGCAGGGCTGTCTTGTATTTCACACTTGAAACAGACTCTGTGTCATTAATACAGGGCATACAACTAATTAGGAAGGAGGCAACAAGAAAATATAGAGGATATTATAGAGACAGTAAAGATCAGAGAAAAGGATAATCCTAGACTTGGAGACTAATATTCAGAGAATAATTCCAAATAGGAGATCTCAGTTATGTTATCTTCATCCTTTGGGGGAATCTATAACTCCACTTAACACGTGGGAAAGTGAGGAAGCTTAAGAAGAGTGACAAAGCTCAACAAAAATATGTGGATCCTCTTCCACAGGGACCTTGTGAATCCAAAGAACTAAAATCTCTTACATTTAAACCAGATTCTATCCATGTTTTCAATCCTTTGGAAGAAAAGAAGTATATTATTATCTCTACACTTTCAGTTACTTGGTTAAAGGATCATAACTGTGGACACATCGGAGCACAGAGAAGCAATATCTGTCAGCAGAACCCCAATAAGCTGACCAGAGAAAGAAGCCCTGGCCTCATTCCTCCCAGAGCTGTGATGGGAGAGCAGCAGCCCCAAGGGCATCAGGTGAGATTCATCAATATCAGTCAGTGGGAAATGCTCTCTGCCTTTCCTCACAGAAGGGTATCACTGCCTAGGGATAAGGGACTTATTAGGTATGGGATGCTGGGGAAGATTACCTTGGGTTTATATAATAACAGGATGTTGAGGGGAAGAGCCAAAGGTGGAATAAGAGACAGATTGTCATGTTGTCTGACCATGCCCTGGGAGTGATCAGTGCAGTCTGTCCTGTCTTCTTATCAAATTGCATGTCTAATTATTTTCCTGGGTGAAGACCTCCTTATTTTGTGTGCATGTGTGTGTATGGGTATCTGAATGCCAGCAACTGGTGTGAGACCATAGGTCATAAGGGACAATATATCTGAGTGTCAGCACCTGGGGTGCCTGCACATTGTGTGACTATACATGTCCATGTGATTGCTTCCAAATACCATGGCAGAGTAGCCCATGAGTAGGATAAGAGGCTTAGCAGCCAGGTATCAAAGCAGGCAGAAGTATGAGTGAGATACTGGAGAGACCAGAATGTCTGAAAATTGATAACTGGAGACATGCTTTAGGTGTCCAAATCATCTACTAGAGTGACCATGAGGTCTAAGGGTTGGCTTACTGACATATTTACATGTATATAGCTATACTGGAGACAAGAAAATCCCAAGAATCTACAGGGTAGATTGAGTATTTAAGGTCATTTACTGGAGGGACTGGATCAACTGTATGTGTGGGGTCATGAATCTGTGTGTCTGTGCACAAAAATGTGTATACACAAATGTATGTGTGAGGGGCTCTGAACTGCAAGGAATTGAAATGGCACGGATGGCTTTGGGTGTGCAAGCAAATCGAGAAAACAAGGTTCTAGGGCAAGTTCCTGCCCTTAGTGCACAAGTCCATGCTGCTGGGATGATCAGCTTTGTATATCTCCACTCTTTTCCTTTACCCTGGACTGGCAGAAAGGGTTACAAAATTAGGCAACTGTTTGTGCTGTGTTTGCTTCTTTCTATCTGTCCTGTCCTGTAGTCTTTCCGTGTGTATTGCCCTTGCTTCTGTGTGTGCATTTTGGGGAATGCACTGTCAGCCTTACCATTGGCTGTGCCCAGGAGCAGAGAGCTGTTGTGCCTTTCCCTCAACTATGCTACCAAAATCAGCAAAACTTTAACAGTCTTAACATAGAAGCGTTTAGGTTGGACCTTTGTGATCATTGAGACCAATCATATTCACTAACACTTTCACCCTTTAAGACTGACTTTGACTTTGTAAACTCATCATTGTTAAAGTTATTTTTATGCATTTTGGAATGGCTATTTTATATTAATAGGCCATATATGGCTTTTATTTTGCTATAGTTCTTGGTCCTTACATGTCAACAGTAAAAGTTACTCATCATTTCAACTAAAGGGCAGAAAATCATATGACAGAAACTACATGGCTAATATGAGAAAATTATAATATCTTTAGTAGCTGTCTCAGTTGTCTTAGTGTCATTCACAGTTCTGTAGAGAAGTTGCTATAGCTCAATTAAAATATATATTATATATAAGTATATTTATCTATATATGTGTATACTGAGACAGTGATTCCTGAAGTAAAGCAAATTTATTTATCATCCAGTGGAAGAATTGCATATCTGTGTGTAAAAAGGACCATTTCAGATGATGGTTACAAAAATGTACTCCTGGAGGATTATTCTTCACAAAGTTATTTTTTATACACTCAGTACATAAAATCTGCAAGCCTTAGATAAAATTGTCAGAATAATTAGGTTCCTTTTACCTCATCAGCAAATGAAATGTAGTGATTCCAAAGTAATATTTCTGGAGAAGGCACCAAAGGGGCTGAGGCTGATTCACAGTAGCTAATAAGATAGCACACCCCACCCAGGCAAGCAAAAGCTAATCATAAAAATAACTTTAATGGGTAATTTCTGTGCTTCAGAATACAAATGAATACTAGAAGAAGAGTGAAGACATGCTTTTTGACTTCAGACAGAATTAAAGTCCTACTCTTGATTGGGCAGTACTGTCTGATTAGTACATGAAAATAAGGATTTAGATTTGATAGACATAATTTTCGGCATCCATCTTCTGATGTTGGCATCCAACTTCTGATGTTGCTTTGGTAAATCTCCTTGTTTGCCAACTACTTCTGTTGTAAGAGTTTTTAGGTATTAGTTATTCAGGGAATAATTGTAAAAAGAGCCATGGGACCTAACAGCAATATTTTCATGCCTAACTATCAACAAGGGAAAAGAGAGAGGCTCATCAAACTGACAAATATGCATCCACTCTGAATCAAATGTTGGAAAAAAGGTTTAGCATGAATGTTTTGTAGTCTTCTTGCAAGAGAAGCAGACAATTCAACACAGCAAAATTAATCTATTTATGTATATGGGAAATCTCACAGGTAGAAATATTTCTCTACGTAAATGATTCTCTATATATAAATGTTACTTCTATTCAGTAATTATAACAGAAGGTAGCAATAGTGTTGTAAATCCCTCTCTTAACAGAAGCAGTGTAGTCAAGCTAAATCCAACTCTACTGCCGCAATAATGTGTGCAAAATATATATGCTTTCATATAATCATGGATTCATTTAGGTATGAAAAGACCTTTAAGATTATCATGTTCAACTATTGACTGAACATTGCAAGTTCACCACTAAACCGTGTCACTCAGATCCATATCTACACACCTTTTAAATAATTCCAGAGATGGAACCAACCAATTCAGCCAATTCCCCGGGCAGATTGTTCCAGTTCTTCTCTCTTTTGTTGAAGAAATTTCTCTCAATATCGAATCCAAACCTCTCCTCACCAAACCTGGCACCATTTTGTGTTTCTTTCTATTTGGGAAGAGAGGCCAATCCCTACCTCACCACAACCACCTTTCATGCAGTTCTAGAGAGCCATAAAGTCCACCCTAAACCTTCTGTTCTCCAGACTGAACATTCCCAGCTCCCTCAGCCCCACCTCCTAAGATTTGTGCTCCAGACCCTCCAGATCAGCTTTGTTGCCCTTCTCTGGACATGCTCCTGAAGTCTTTCTTGTAGTGAGGGGCCCAAAATTTATAGCCTCAGCTGAGCCTAGTACACATGAGCAGAACTCACTACCATTTTCAAATTCAGCTGTGGAACTACAGGGTAGGCAGCCTGAACTTCAGGCTCAAATCAGGCACTAAAAAAACCCATCAGAAGCTGCTTCTGAAAGGTTAATCTATAGCATCATATGGAGGTGAATGGATACCACTTTAGCAGCTCTTGGATTGAGAAATGGAAGTTCCTTTCACATGACCTCCCCGTGTTGACAGCAGCAATAGAGTTGCAAAGGTTTGTTGCGCTGTGTTTTGGCTCTGTGCAGCTGCGTGACCTTTTCCTTGGCCAGGCAGTCCTGCTGTTCAGTCAACACACGAAGCCCTCTGCCTATCCCGGGCTGGCAACATTTAATGGAACATATTAAGCTCTGATTTGTGTCTTAAAGCAATTAGCACAACTTTGGTTGGAAAACCTCCATTTTCATTTCATTAAAAAAACTCGAGAAACTGAGAACTGAAAGGAAATAAAAACATAAAAATACAAAGGAAATTTTGGACTCTGTTGACTTTACAGCAAACCTGAAGAAAGCCAAATTTTTCATCTAGCCCTAATAATGAGGCTTAGACAGGCTCCAATAGCAGTCTTTGTACCACCTATTGCAAAAGATTCATTTATGTTCTATGTAAAAAGTCCAATGAAGCATAGAAAACATGTAATTTGTGTAGAGAATGAGAGTTATGCAATTTTTGCTGGCATAAACAATGCAATAACTGCTCAGAAATAGCCTTTTGCATTCATGAATGGGGTCCATTATCTGCTCTGTCTCTCTCTTTTGCTCATTCTGAGTTCGGGCATAGTAATAAAAGAAAGGCATCCTCTTTGCCTCAGAGCTCTGGTTTTCAACCAGCAAGTGGATAACAATATATGACAGCTCATTTTTGTCTTCTGATTAAGGAGCAGACATGTTGTACAGACACTTACTGAGTTGCCAGCCAATTAAACATTTCAATTCATTTATATGTATTTAATTGGACTACCTTTGCAAATAGGGCTTTTCTGGAGTTATCAAGCAGCTTAGACACTGTAAGGCAGTAGATAAGAATTACTGAACTATTATTATTATTATTATTATTATTATTATTACTCTCATCACTAGTATTAGTGGAGAAAGTCAGGATAAATTCATAGTGGAGTGTTTGCAAGGTACCTTTCTGGCAGAGTGTGTGTCCTATTTAATCACTTGTCTGTAAATAAAGAACTATTAATTATGTCCTTAATAATTTTCTCAGTGCTTTTGCTGGTTGTATTTTTGGGCAGAAGAATTTACACAAAGGGTACTGACAGGGCTTCTAAGGCCCCAGCAGATGACATAACATATTTTCAGAATCTAGATTTTCAGAAAGCCTTTTGTAACATTCCACATGACAAGTTCCTGCTTAAGCTCCAGGATGAGGCAAGGATCCAGGCAGGACACAGGAAGAGATACAGAACAGGTTGAAAAATAGCAAAGTAGTGACTATAGATAGTTCCTGTGAAATAAGCTATGTCAAACCAGAGAAAGTGTTTTTTCAGGCCCACAGAGGCTAGTGCTGCATGTTATGTGCTTTAATTTAGAAAGACGATCTACAAACACAAAGAACAACTGCAGTACAGTATCATTTTTTGAGGACAAAAAAATGAAAGATGATGAATGAAGGCCATACAGAGAGCTAAACTTAAAAGGGAGTTAGATTTGATTTGTATATAAGTTGTCACAGAGGTAATTAAATGTAATATTGACAAATGCAAAGTAATAACACTTAAGTGCTGCAAACCCCACTAAATTCTAATGTAGAACTAATGGGATTAAACTTGAAGGAAATTGGGAAAAAGGAAATCAAACCAAACAAACCAGCAAAAAACTCCCCAACACTTTTCAGGATAAACAGGAATATTTCATGTTAACTTTTCTAAGAGCATATATTTAATCTTTTTCCTTCAGTAATAACAATACTAAACCTTGGTACATCCAAGTGGATTTCCTCAAATAGATTGACCTGCACAGGTTGACAGATATTGGTCATTACAGGAATTCAGTCAGCAAGGTATGCAGCGATAGCAACTATGGCAAGCTCTGTGGCAAAACACCTGAAGGAGATAAGGAGGGGGTTACTGGAGTCAGAGAACCCCTAAAAAAAGCAGAGACCTGGCAGGAGACCTGGCAGCTTACAGGCAAACAGGATGTGCAGAAGGATGCTTTGTGCAGCAGTTTGTGTAGGAGAGCACAGCCACCCTCCGGGCAACAAAGGTTTCCTGCTAGGAGGAGCATTGTGACACAAAATACGGATGGAGTATAAGCATCTGCCTGATGTTTCAGAATCACTAGCCCTTGTTCTTGTGGAAGGCTTGACAGATGTCTGCTGGAAACTTGGTACAGCAGAGAAGAAGCAGTGTAGGAGGTCCTTTCAGAGTGTGGAAGAGAACTTCCTGACACAGCTGGCAAGTGAACCTACAGGGATGATGTCCCACTAGACCTGCTGTTTTCAAATAGAGAAAGTGACCTTGAAATGATTGGTGAAATAAGGAAGTGGGTCAACAAAACTTCTAGTTTGGACTTCTAGAGTGTGGATTTTGGCCAGTGCATTTGGCCAGGACATTGATGCAAAGAGTCCCCTGGGAAAGAGTTTGTAATAATGAAGGGGTCAAGGAATGCTAGACATACTTTATGAATTAAATCTTTAAGCTACAAGAGCTGGCCATCCCTGTGTACCAAAAGGCAAGCTGTCAGGGAAGAAGACTGGCCTAGCTAAAAAGTGAGCTTTTGCTTGAATTCAGGGAAAAAAATTAGTTTATGACCTTTGGAAGAAGAGGCAGGCAACTCAGGAAGGGTACAAGAATGTCATTAAGTAATAGAAAAAATTAGAAAAGTGAAAGTTCAGCTAGAACTCATCCTGGACACAGCTGTGAAAGACATTAAAAATGTTTTTATAAGTACATTAACAACTAAAGGAGAGCCAAGGAAAATCTCCATCCTTTATTGGATGTGGGGAAGGGGGGGAACACTGTCACCAAGGATGGGAAAAAGAATGAGCTTCTTTGCCTCAGTCTTTAATAGAAAGACCAGGTAACTTCAGGGCAACCCTGTGGGCTGGTAGACAGAGATAGGCGCAGAATAAGCCCCGTGCAATCCAGGAGGAATTAGTGACCTGCTCAGTATTTACACACACAAGTCTATGGGGCCTGGATGGGATTCACCCAAGACTACTAAAGGAGCTAATAGAAGAGCTTGCCAAGCCACTCCACCATTTATCATCAATCCTGGTTAACTATGAAAGTCCCAGATAACTGCAGGTTAGCCAGTGTGACACCCATCTATCAGAAGGGTCAGAAGGAAGATCTGGGGAACTAGAGCCTGCCAGCCTGACCCTGTTGTTGGGGAAGGTTATGGAACAGATTTTCTTGAGTGCACCCAGCACATACAGAACAACCAGGGGATCAGCTCCAGTCAGCATGGGTTTAGGAAAGTCAAATCCTACTTGACCAACCTGATCTCTTTTTTTGGCCAAGTGACCTGCCTAGAGGGTGAGGGAAGGCTGTGGAAGTAGTCTACACGGACTTCAGTAAAGCACTCCCTCCCAAAACATTCTCCCAAAGATGCTGGCAACCCAGGGCTTGGACAGGTGCACTCTTCCCTGGGTTAAGGACTGGCTGAATGGCTGTGCCCAGAGAACAGTAGTGAATGGTGCTGCATCCAGTTGGCAGCTGGTTATTAGTGCTGTTCCCCAGGGCTCAGAGCCAGGCCCAATCCTGTTTTACATTTTTACTGAAGACCAGGATGAGCGAGTTAATGGAGTCACCATGCCTAGGAGCATTCCAAAATTGACTGGCACTTACTGCTGTGGTTGACATGATGATGTTTGTGATGGTCAAAGGTTGGACTCATTGATTTTGGAGGTCTTTTCCAACTTTTTTGATTCTCTGATTCATCCTTCAAAAAGTCACCTATTACTTGAAAGAAAGATGTAAGGACATGTTATGGCGCACAACATTTTCAGTGGAGGTCATTATTTTGGGATCCCATGGATAAATTCATATCACCTTTGTAACTGTTTCACCTTTCTCCATTTCTATCTGACAATCACATTTGGGGTAAAAACCACCTCTTCAATGATCACTGACAGGATCAATAACAAACAATCTCATTGTGATCTTTCTTTATTCTCTTCTTCATTACACAATCTATTTTCCTTTCATTTAAGGGGGGGAAAGCTGAGCAAAGTATGAGAGCAATTTTCTATAGAAGACCTTGCTACTACTCTGTGACATTGAATAACTCCTCATGACATCACATGACACAAATTTGTTCCTTTGGAAACAAGAAAACTTTCAGATTTATATTTCAAATAAATGGCATTGACAGAGGGGAAAGGAAGTATTTGCAATGTCTAATATTAAGCCTCTCAATTCAGTTTCTATTTAGTCAATAGAGAGATGCAGACTCTTTTATGTTGTGTGAATAACACTGTGAAACAACTGCATTCTTGATTTAGGGATCTACAATAGATGTTTCTAGTTCAACACTGTAAATGCACAGTACAGGTTATCTGACAGCAGAAATTTCAGTATTTTTATTTGATTTGTCTTTTCTACAGGATTTCTAATGATTACCGAGTACTGCAGTATTCCTGGGGGTTTAGGAACAAAAATCACAAACCTATTCTTAATACTATTTGTATAAATTCTGAGCTTTTAAAATTTTTTTACCTCCTGAAGGGAACAGCTTTGCTATCTTAGGAATCCTGACAGCAAAATATGTCAGAAATAGGAATATACTGTGCTAATCTGGTTTGGAGTCACATACTTTCAGATTCTGCTAGATACCTCTGTTAGACGGATACTAAGTAGTAGTTACTTTTTAAAATGCGCTGCCTTCTGTCATACTTAAGTTTTAAATAAAGGCATTTGTGTTTTGCAATGGCTGGCACCTTCCTGAAAAACTGTTGTCTGCAGATCTACAGAGACCAGCCTAAACTCAGGAATGCAAAGGAGATTACAGTAAACCTAGGAGCTGTAGGCTTCAGAGGACTACTGACTAAATACTGCTTTTCAACAAAAGTGGTGCTATGACCTAGACCCTCCCTAAAGGAAACATAAGGAGGTGTGGAACCCAAATATGATGGTGCTGAGGAATTCAAAAGTGTCAGCATATTATTAGCTTGTGATCTGTGACAATGTAATTGTCATTGATGACTCACTCGAAAGGGAGAGAAGTGGTCCCCAGGCAGAGTGATAATGGCAAGCTTGGCCCTTGGCCTTTTAACCTCTGAACTGGCTCTCCCATCTAAACTCAAAAACATCAACAACTCAGGAAACGAAAAATTTGAAGGATTTTCTGAATTGCAATTTTTTTTTTTTTAAAGTGAAAGTGCACACACACACACACACACACATACACACACACTATCCTTCAGTAAGATTTAGGGAATAGGAACAGCAGAAACCTCTGAAATTTGAGTCTGCCTCTTCATCACTCTTTTGGTATTTTGCTTTTCATTCAAACCAGAGAGGAATGCACCTAACTGAAAAGGACACAGGGAGTAACAGAAGAAATACAGTCCACATTTCCTATGGTTGCATCTACATCAGCAATTATTTTGGCTCAGTTGAAGCTTTCTGTACAGTAGAAGCATGTGGTGTTGAGCTATGAGCATTCATATTATATTAGTTTCAGGAGATTTTCTTCAGAGTGGCTCTAGTTTGTTCCCACGAACTGAAGAGTATGATAGGTGAGTGTATCTCTCAGTTTAATTTTATCATTCATGTTCTATAAGATTATTCAAGTATGAGATCCAAGCCTCATTCTGAACATATCAGTGTCCCACTTCTGCAATTAGTCTGTAACTCAAATCAAAACATCGATGGTTATCTATAATTCTTAAAGAATATCCCACATTACAAGCCTTAGGAGTAGTGAAAAATTATATGTCTCTTTAGGTTCAAAGTTTTCCCATTTCATTTTGACCTTCAAAATTATAATTGTTTTTGTATTTTGTTTTGTCTTTCTCATAGGAGACATAAAAGAGAAAAACCCCTGAAACCATAATGTTTCAAGATTCAGACACAAGCTTTTATTTGTACTTTCAAGGTTTCTTCCTTTTTTTTTTTTTTTTTTTTTTTTTTAATTTTATTTTGTTTTACTTTTCGTCTCAGGGCAAATATTATTTCTTATTTTCCCAATCCATTGTTTCTTATTTCAGTACCTCTCAGTGTGGAGAGAACCATTTCCTATGCAGCTGTGATTAGTAGTTCATTTGTCATTGTATTGTGGCACACACATTGTATTGTGTATTACAATGCTATGCTGGTTAAGTTCCTCTCCCCAAGCTGATATACAATTTACTTACAGAGACAGCAGCCTAAGATTCAGTTGCCTGAGCACAGGTGACTCTTTTAGCTACCTGCAGTGCCAGCTGCTGCCTCCGAATGATGTGGCCTCCCATGTGTAGGAAGTCCCTTATCATCTTCAGCCATGTAATGTGTTGAACACCCTATGGCACCTATACTGGAGTTAGATCACAAATGATGATGTCCATATAGGCAGCTAAAAGCTGTCTTAGCACTAAAGAGAAGTGGTGAGTAAATCACAAACTCCTATCCACAGATTTTCAAGTCCTGCTTCTTGGCATATTATTGGCTGACATTTGGCCAATATCTCTCTTGAGAAAATTACGTGGTGGGAGTGGTAGGCATTGTGAGAGAGTCTGAGGAGATGCAATAGATGTTTGTCATGCACTGAATGCTGAGATACACATTATTGTCTTTCCTTTATGGAAATTAGCCAGAGAAATTTTGTTATCTTTTATGGACAACCATTTGGAAAAAAAAGAAGAAATAGAAAAAGAAAAAAAAAAAAAAGAAAAATAAATAGAAAAAAAAAAGAAAAAGAAAAAGAAAAAGGAAGAAAAAGAGAAAAAGAGAAATGCATGTTTTTGTCTACATAAAAAAGTTTTCTGTAGCTATAGGATAAGTTGCAGATTTCTCAACAGACATTCAAGAGACTGAAATTAAATTAGAATTGATTCCTTACATATCATTTTGACATACCTTCCCTTTCTAAAAGTATTAAAGATAGCGACTTGGATTAACACTTGAAATATTTACCAAGTAAGTTTTATTGCCTTAAACACAGTAATTAACTTAATGTCTGTTTTTTTTTTTTTTCCAGCAAGCTTTTAACTGTTTAATTATTTTCTTTATTAAAAAAAAAGCCCAAAACCTACCAAAACCACAGAAAAAACAAAACATCAGCACAGTGTGTATCTATTGAGATCACTAAAGTTTCTTTGCAGGCTAACCCACTCAGGAAAATACCGACTCTGATAGGGATGATAACACCATCAACAGTAGCCACCATACTGGGATTTGTTTAATCCATTTTCTTGACAGCGTATTGGTGGGGGGGGCGGGGGGGGAATGAGACTCTACATACTTGGGGATAGTTGTTTTGATTTGTGTAGGAAGCCACATACATAATTATTTGGATATGTTAGAGGTACAAAAGACTCAATTAGTAAGAATTACATTTTTTGCCAGAATAATTAAAATAATTTTTTTTGAAAAGCAGGAAACAACTCCTCCTCATTGAGGAAACATGGGTACAAAAAAAATGTAGGCAAAACACCTCTTTCTCCCTTCACAAGCTTGTCTTGACTTTGCATTCCCCCGTCCTGCTATCCACTGTCATTGTTATCACACTCAGTCCCTTCGGTGAGGTGATGAATGGTGTAGGATGTCGGGGTCAGGATGCAAGAGTTTCTATCTGCCATGCTTTGTTCTCATCCTTTGCCTTCTTCTGTTCCTTCTTCCTTACTAGTGTGTCCTCCAGGGGCTGCAGTCCTTCTGGAGAAGTATCTGCTCTGGTATGGGTTACCCATGGGTCACAGGCTCTTTCTGGATCTTACCTGTGCTGTCATGGAGCACCACCCACTGCTTTGGCTTTTTTGTTCCTTTTTCGTTCTCAGGATTTTTCCCTCTCTTAACTTTCTCCCATCAGCTTTACTGACAGGCTCAGCTATGGCCAGTGGTGGGTTTGTGTTGGAGCTGGTTGGAGCTGTCTGAAACTGGCTGCATCTATCACAAGGCTGCTGCTGCCTTATTTCATAAAGGCTATTCCTGCAGCACCCTTCCCACTGCCTAAACCTTTCCATTTATGCCAAATACAGGATACTGCTAGCTTACAATGGCTTTTGAGACCAAGTATCCCACACCAAAATGGAAAACATTTCATTAGGAAGCTGTTCGCTCTAAGATCTTAAATACAGATGAAACAAACTAGCAAGTTAATATAGAATGAAGATAGCCTCAAAGGGGGTTGTATTAAATGGAGGCAAGCATCAGTACAGGACTTACAAAGGTTAAAGCTAATGTTTCCAGAGCCTTTGAAGAACAGCAGTTCCTGACAAGTGGAGTTCAGCCAATGTCAAATGGGTTCATTATAACAGCATGGTGGATCAAAGCACTGAGAGCTTACCCGCTCACACTGAACAAATCACAAGTGGACAGGCTGTCATGCAGGTACACTGACACTGGAGGGATGGAAACACTTAACCCTTCTGGTTACTGGGTCATGAACTACTCTTGCAAAGCGGCCAAGAAAGAACATTTTGGATCAACTTTTAAGACATAATTTATTTTTTCTCTTGAAAACACAGACAGTCTGGCTTGATGCTTCTCTGCAATTAAAAAGATTGCTTGTAGTCTTTCAATGTTTCAACTCTTTGCAAACCAGCCTCAGTCATTCTCAAAGCAGTGGCTTGCTCTTATCAAAATTATATAAGAAAAACTTACAAACTTGTCTTGTATCAGAAACACGCAGTTTGCTTTCTGACAGCTAGAATTCATCTTTCTGTCTTGAAATTTATTTGTAACATTATTTTCAGGCATTTCATCTCATATACATCTGTTTCAGTTTTAAAACATTCTTTAGGGTATCTGAAATACTTTTTCCCTCCAAACAAAAAAAAAGGAATGCAGAAATCCAGGCAGGCTACTTGGTTGATTCGGTCTATCAATTCTGCTTTGAAGTTTGACCTATATCGTTTTCTCCTCTGTAGTTCCCAGTTAGGTTTCTCAGGAGTTATGTACCCAACAAGAGAAACTTGCACTGTTCAGATTTTAACTTGTCTTTATATAAAATAATAGTCACTCAAAGAAAACTCTGTTCTGCATTTGAACACAGAGGCCTTTGTGAAGATCCTCCCTTTCTCTTAGAACATGGCAGGTACAACTAAGCATCAAAGGGGGCATTGCTTCTTGCTAGAAGCAATCAAAAATTTGCAATCTAAGCAAGAAGAGCTCAGGGTTAAACAAGAAATCCTAGTGATGGGAAAAGCAGCATTTAAGACTTATCCTTCTCCAGGTTCCCTGGAAAAACGTATACAAATTTGAAAAGTGGTGTAGAAGCTGAAATATTTAATTTGGGGCATAGAGAGCCACCTGTATTTCTTGACTCAGCTCCAAAAATTAGCACCCTAATTTCATTCTTGTCTGAATGGGAAAGATTAATCCAGCTGAATGTAGGACTGGAACACAAATTTTTAGCTCTCAAAGTTTATGCTGTAATTGTCTTAACACCACTTACTTACGGTCAGTGCATTTTTAACAGAGGCAGGTAATGGTGGCACTCAAAATGACTCAGTAGGCACTTTTAAGGTGAAATAATTTAATCTTAAATTCAGTGTCTCCAGATTAGTGAGATTACTCAGGTCTTAAAAATTAAACCCTTAAAAAGGGCTTTCCAGGATATTCTCAGTTTCGTTTTCTATGTTTAGTTGGGATTAATTGTACCTGATGTGCATCTGAGCAAATTAGAGGTTGATAGCTATTAACCTAAGCTAAGGTTAATATTAGGCTAAAATGAACATCTTCAATCAGAAAAGAAAAATAAAATTCTTATAGGATCATGGGCTGTGTGACTGAATACAATAAGGAAACATTTTCCTTCTTCCCTGGTGTTTTATTTATATTATCCCCTCTTCTGTATCCTAAGGACCTGGTCTCTGAAAATCAGATTATAAAAACACATCAGATGTGGTTTTTTAGTCATTACTATAGTAGTCTCACTGGTCAGTCTTTACCTTTGTCAAAGTTAGAGTTAGTTTAAAAAATAGAAAAAAACAACCCCTAAACCCCCAAATACTACCTAGAGATCACAGTAAAAGAAGAAAAGAATATCAATTTAACCAATAAAAGGTAGTCTAGTTCCTAAACATTTAAAAACTCCCCACAAATTAAAAACAAACCATACAAAAAAGAATAAACCCTCTGATTTCTCTGTATGTGTAACTCTGTGCAGTGTACAGGCACTTCAGAGAGGTGCTTAGATGTTTTTATTTCCCAAAAACAAGATAGCAGAGCTTCCCCATAATGCTTTTCCTGTAAGGCAATCCCTTCAGGGACCCCCCACGGGAATCCACTTCCCATAATTACCTCTAAGTAGCTTCCCTATCTATGTCATACACATGGGGTGGACTCTCTGCTGCTCTCTTTTGCAGTCTCTGAGGTCTTTCTTTTCCATATTGGTCTGCACTCTGTATATGCTTGTTATTCCTCCCTGCACCTTTGTATCTGTTTGTAACTGAAAATAAAAAAAAATTGTATTAAGAGGTCAGCAAACAACATGCATATAATTTTCTACTTTGTCTGTTTTCAGTAAAGGAAAAAAAATCACTTGTAACTTAAATGCCTGTATGAATGCTGTTCATTAGTTAAGATGAAAAAAAAAGTCAATATTCTCTGAAAAGATCATGAAAGGGGGCTGCAAGGTCTGGAAAAGCCAATGTGTGAAGAAAAAATTTGTAATATATGGTAATTTGGTTTTCCCTCAAAAAAAAAAAAAAAAAAAAAAATTCTAAGGCCAGATCATAATTATCAGAATTTGATACTACTGATTTTAGTTAGCTTCTGCATGTAAACCTTAGTGGCACTGCAAATCATGTTTTGTTGCAGGATAGTTAGAGCTAACTCATAAAAAATGATTAGCATTACCTTACACATGCATTGGATAACAAATCCATTTGCACTTAGAAGTCATGTATAGCTAAAAACACAATTAAATTTTACCATTAGGTTATATTAAGGGGTTTAAAATGATTATTTGTTGCAAAATATCATATAAATATTTAACCAGAAAGAAATATGCAGGTATTTCTGACATTTTTCTGAAACCATGTCATGAAAGTGGACTTTCAAGACTTAGGTATGACTATTGCAAGACTACAAAACCAAAACAATGTACACTTGTATTATTATAATAACTCATCAATGCTTGTAAGATGTCCAGTGAATAATGGAAATGTCCACTACTGCCAGTGATGAAAAATGATGGCAGAATAAAACTGATGATGAAGTAAACATAATATTTAGCAAGCTCACTAAAAATATACATTTGAAAAGGACTTTTTTTTTTTGCTTAATATGTCTTGTGCCCAATCCAGTTTATATTGATTGAAGAAAGGTAACACTATACCTACTATGAGTAGATATGTATATTTTTATGCTTTATATGTGATTTGTTTACTATCTTATATGGGATGGGTTGGATTCCAATAAATTTAAGCCATTATTCACTGAGTTCAAGTTATGCTCCTGGGGGTAATTCTTCTCAGATTTTGCAGTTTTATCACTTATTGTGCCTACTAAGTCAATTCTGGCAATATATTGCTAATGCATTACAGTTAATCAACTAGCCAATGTTGCTTAAATGAGACTCATCCCATTAATTTCAAGATTATTATAGTGGTTTATGTTGGCCATAGACATCAAGCCTTATATGAGCAATGCCCAAATCACTAATCTTTTCATGTATTTTCCCTAGGCAGACCTCCTATCATTAAAGGTGCATGGGACTATGATGCTTGCCTATAAATTCTAATCCTTTATAGAACCGTTTGTGCTTTCCCTTAAACCTATCATGCAACACATGAATATATTTAATGCCTGACTGCACAAAGACTAAGAATCTGTCATTAACATATTTGTAAGAAATATAAATATGAAAATATTCAAGGAATATTATTTAAAAGACAATTTACATTTACAAGAGCTTGCATTAAAAAAGGGGTCAAATTATATTAGAAATTAAGAAGAAAAATACCCCAATAAACTTTAAAAGAGGGAATGAAGATATGTGAATGGCATGTGTGCAAATAAGGGGCCTTGTTATTGTATGGAAATAGAGATCCATTCTTTTGGTTTCACCTCAAGGTTTTTCTTATTTTCGATACAAATGAAAGGCAGTTTTTAGACCTGGAAACTTGCCATTTCATATATATTAAAAAAAAAAAAAAGAGGAAGAAAAGATAAAAAGAAAAAGCTTCTTTGCTGTGAAGTAGAAAAAATTCACAATAAATCAAATTCACAAGTACTTGCTAAGCAAAAACTGGTAGTTTTTCACAGCAAAAAGAGCTGAATAGATTTTGTGGTATCAAAACAAGCTATCTACACTTACATGCCTCAGCAAAGAAATAAACTAAAATTGCATTTCTACTGCTACAAGCTTGTAGTTTATATTTTTCATGTATATTCCTTGGCTTAAGTTATAAGAGAGTAGTTGTTGAAGGGGTACTTCTGTATATAATAAGTGTTCACAGAGACAGGAATGATGAGTAGCTAATTTGTTTTTCATAAATTTATACATAGGGGTCCTACTTTTACAGATTTTTTCATCTTTATTTAGTTTATCAACCAAAATTGACTGTGATGGATGAAACAACTTTTATAATCTATGTAGCTACGTATTTTGCTAATATTAGTACTTTTTCTGTGAATCATCTGCACACTAACAATTTGACATGAGCAACTGAAATCAGCAGGAAATCTGCTGTTGAATTCTGTGAAAATAAAACATAACAGGACACTGAAACTGCCTTCCTGTTGTTGAAAATTTTTTGCCACAACTTTTTTTCTAGTCCCTGCTCTGTAAAGATACATTTATATGACACAGTACAGTGTCATGTAGGAAGAACCATACGGATGCAGGATAACTGATGAACAGGTATATTGGCCTGGAATTGTGCCATACCTCCTATCAGAAGCACTTCTGGAACCTCTGCCACATTGCTGCTCTGCAGAGCATCAGGCAGACTTGCAACCTGTGAGCCAATCCTCTCCACCTATCAAACATTTTCCCAGAGTCCTATTGAATAGTCATGCTTTGTTTTATTAGTCCCTAACATGTTATCACACTATTTTGTTAATTCTTAGCAGTCATTGATGTTGCTCAACTCCAACACTGTCACGTTAACTACTTATGTGATTTTCATATGTGGCTTAAATACTTTTCCAGATAATGATCTGAGCTGATGAACCAGGCTGCAAGTACTAATTTATTCCTTAAAAAAAAATCCTGTAATATGCATTTTGGAAACTATACTTTTTCTTATGAAATATAATTCCTTCCCTAATTTTTTTATTTTCTCAATCTTCTGTACTCAGGACAATTGTTTTATGTACACCAGTGAGAAATAAATTTTTAAACTTATAAGGCTTAGTACCAGACACAAATCCAACTTTTTTTTCTTTTTAACACAGGGAGATCAAGACTAAATCCAGCAAGGTTTTGGGAATTCAGACTTATCCTTCCTCTTTCAGAAAGATGAGGCAGCAACATTAACTTCTGTGACTGGTTTTATTCTGCCTTCTGAAGACTGCTGCACTCTGGAATAATGAAAATGCAAGCTGCATGTAACTGAACTCCTAAACTGTCCCCGGTTTAGAAACCTGTAAATCATGTTTATATGTCAATGTATTCAGATGACAGTAAACTTCCTCCATGCATTCTAGAGACAAGTAGGAACTGCCATTGATTTTGTAAGGAGATGTGGATCTTTCCTTCTTGTCTAAACTTGTATCCAAATTGCCTAAAGTTAATTAGCTTCCCAAAGTTAAGTATGAGGAAAAAACATTTCAGTATTTTTATTTAATATGGAAGGCCAGCAGAAATTTCATACAGTGAAACTTCACTGAAAGGAAGTGGCAAGTCCTGCACCTAGAGAGGTTTAACCCCAAAGTTTGGGTACATGCTGGTGGAAAGGAGATGAAGCAAAGACTCTTTTCATTGATGTCCAATGACAGAACCAGTGGCATAAATTAACACAGAATGTTCCTCTTGAACATCAGGAAGTGTGAGGGTGACTGATCACTGGCACTAATTGCTCAGGGAGGTTGTGGAGTCTCCATCTCTACACATATCCAGAAACTCTCTGGATACAGTCCTGGACAGCCTTCTGTAGGTGGCTCTGTTGAAGCAGGAGGGCCGGACCAGATGACCTTGAGAAGTCCCTTCCAACACAAACATTCTGTGGTTCTCTGCATACCAATATATCAATTAGATCTTCTAAATTCCTGCTAAGCTGAGTATCTAGGCCTACAGACATCTAAATCTCCTTCCTGTTCACACTTGTACAACACCTTCAGTCTCAACAGTCCTACTTAGAGCCTTAACGCTGGCATGATTTCAAATCCAAATATTCTCCGAATTGGAATGGAACTGAGACATCTTATATGCACCATGTAGTTCAGTAGTTATAGAATTATAGAATCATTTAGGTTAGAAAACAACTTTAAGATCATAGAGTGCAATGTAAACCTGTCACTGCCAAGTCTACTACTGCCAAGTCTACCACTAAAACACTAAACCATGCACCTATGTTTAAATGCTCCCAGGGATGGTGACTCAACCTCTCCCCAGGCAACCTGCTCCAAGGCTTGACAATTCTTTTGGTGAAGAAATTTATCCTAATATCCTACCTCTCCACAACTTCCTTTCAGGCTGTTTTAGAGAGTGACAATATTCTCCAGGTTAAACAGCCCCAGCTCCCTCAGTTGCTCCTCATAGGACTTGTTCTCGTAGAATCTTCACCTTCTTTCTTGCCCTTCTCTGGACATGCTTGAGCACCTCGATGTCCCAGATGAGTGGCCCAGAACTGAATGCAGAGCTCAAGATGTGTCTCACCAGTGCCCAGTACAGGGGACAATCGCTGCCCTGGTCCAGCTGGCCACATATTGCTGACACAGGCCTTTGGCCATTGGCCTTCTTGGCTATCTAGGCACACACTGGCTCATATTCAGCTAGGTGTCATTCAATCCCCCAGGTCCTTTTATCCAGGCCCTCTTTCCAGCCATTCTGTCCCCAGCCCATAACATTACAGGGGGTTTCTGTGACCCAGCACCTGTCCTTGCTGAGCTTCACCTAATTGGCCTCAGCCCATTTATCCAGCCTGTCCAGATCCCCCTGCAGAGCCTTCCTGACCTCCAGCAGATCAACACTCCCACCCAACCTGGTGTCATCTGCAAACTCACTGAGGGTACATTTGATCCCTTTGTCCAAATAATTGCTAAAGATATTACATAGAACTCACATTAAGCTATAAAACAGAACATGTAAATCAAAGGCCACAGTACACATCTCACATCTCCTCTTTTTATATGTTTAAGCTCTACCTTAAGTCCTCAGTTTTCCTGAAATTATACTTGGAGGCACTGTCCACACTTCCATGTTCAAAATCTATGTCCATCTCCGTGTATGAAAACCACTGTGAATCTACCATCAGAAAAGCACAAAATTCAGTATCTTTGCTGGATTTAGATGCTAATTAAAAAAAAAATTACTTTAGAATTTCTGACTCCCTGATAGCTTCATATTAGTTCAAGAATTTTGTGGATTTGAATTTGAAGTCATAAAACTACTCCCCAAGCTCTAAAGATGGCACTGACATAATGTGTACATATCCACCAGTTTATGCATCACTATTCATCAAAGTCCTGAAACAGAAAACCATGTTGTTTATATAATAATTATTTTAATTAAAGCAAAAGTGGGACAGGGAGAAAATAATTTACTAACCTCCTGCCCCCCCAAAAATCAACCCCCCCCCCAAAAAAAATCCAAACCAAAACTAAAAACACCAATATGCTTTGCTGCTCAGTATTTTTCCTATGCCTCTTTGACCAGCTTCTTTCCTTTAATATTGCAGCTGATGTCTGTCAAACAAATTAATAGACATGGCAAAATGTGCACAAGATAAGTCACTTAGTTTCAGATAATAAGCTTAGGTACCTGGCATTTTTTGACCTTCTAGGTGTATTCTTTTAGATTTTTTTAGGTTGGATAATTCAGGAACAATCTGTCTTTAATAATAATATTCCCCATAGTATACTTAAGTAATGTTAAAGGCACAGCACAAACTGAAAAAAGCAAGGCAATTTAAAGTTATGATGGATACTGCCTTTCACTTAGCCTATTGTGCACAGTTACAGGTATTGCAGAACAAATCATTCAGTGACCTGAGAGCCTCTCTGTAATGACTAAGTATAATGGAACAAGTCAAGCCTGGAGTATTATCCTTCACACCGATTTTTCCCTTGCTTTTGTCAGTGTCTGTGATAATTTGGCTTTTAGCCTGTTAATTTCCTCCATTTACAAAATGCTCCCCATGGAAGTAGTTGCCTGCCATGGGGATATGCAATATGAGACTTCTTAAAATGTGTATTGTTTAATTATATATCAAGGTACCAGTAGAGCAGTAATTATTATTTTATATTTCAATGACTGTTATAATCTACACCATTTTCTACTATGACTTTCTCTCCTGGATAACCACATTGTAGAGAAATCAGAAATGAGATTTTCCATATGTTTAAACTTACCCAGTTAGTAATCCTACAGTATCACTTGTCATAATCAATAACGTTAACCAGAATGTAAGTTAATTTCATGAAATAAACGTCCAGTTACATTGATGAGATTGGCTGTTGACACTGATTGGCGGACAGAAGTGAGTCTTTCTGGCAGAATTGAAATATAATAGTTATTGAAAAATGTGAGCAATAAAAAGCTACTGTTCTTCTTTAAAATCTAATAAATAGAAAGAAATCTATGTCAAATTTGTTCTATCATGTTTAGGTACCAAGGGGCTTTGAATGGCAACAAAATAGAGAAAGTGTTTTGCTTACTTAGAAGAGAAAAAAAAAATGGACTGTGTTTTTTTTCTCCTCTAATATATACACTTTTTGCTCTATCCATCTGCTATGACACCAGTTGCACTTGGCGCATATCGCATATGGAGCGTACATGAATATTAAGGAGGATCAGGTAAGAGAATGTATTAAGTGCTGTCAGTTAGTTATGGTAGGAGACAATCAGTTAACAGATTTGCAGAGACAGGCGGATCTTTTCAGGAAGATGAGCGAGTTTAAGAGGAGCTGGGATGACACATGGTTGCTGTTAGTCTCAGCAGGAGTGACAGCAGAGGGGGAGGAGGGCTGGCTGTGCCTGCAGCAGGTAGAGCTTGGGGCAACACGCCCGTTGTTTTCCTGAGCAAGACATTGCAGCCGACTAAGAGAAAAAAAAATAGAGAGACCATTGTATAAAGTACTTTTGTTGTTTAATTACATTTGAATGGCTGTGTAGCACCATGAAAGTGTAAAATAAAAATAATTAGGGGAAACACTAATAGCTACTTGCTTGCAGAGATCTAAAAGAAAAGATCCTCTGCCAGAACTTATAATTAACAGACCTTTTTCTCTGTATAAGGCCCTTGCACCTCTTTTTTCCCTGGCTACATGCCCTAACTGAGACCAGACCTACTTAATTTGTATGAGATAATTGAAATGATTTGTTTATTGGGTCCCTTTATAGCCTGCCCTACCTAATTCTTCTGTTTCTTTTTTTGATCTATGTAAAATTGAAGCACTTTCATGATGTGTGGACACTTTTCTGTAGTCCTTGCTTTGCAAAAAAAAGCCCAGAAGTTATCATATTATTTTCATCTAGTCCTTCTTCACCCCTTGAAGAGAAAAAACTGAATAAGAAAACCTGAGCACTTACACAGTATTGGTAGGAAAATGGAGTTCTTTTTCCTGACCATTGCTTAGCAACTTCAATAAAGTTTGAGAGATTTCAGCAATCATCTTTCACTGTCAGAAACAGTACAACTCTCCAGAACAATATTTCAAAATCCAGTTTCTCTCATTTAAATGTCCCTGGCCCATGGATTGTTGTTCCAGTTGTGATAACTTCTTTAATACGGGAATGGAGTCTTGCAGCTTCATTCCATGCAATGCAGATACCTATTCAGATTCTGTTGCTGGTTGCATTAACTCAGATATACTTCCATCTTTTTTCTAATGCTCCTAAGTTAGAAAAGTCAAAAGCTATTGCTAGTGGAGGGGAACAGAAATTCTTGAAGGTATTTCAACATTTAAATGCCCTGAATTGTGTTGCTGGGAAAAATTGCTCAGTTAAAATAGTTTAAACTAAATTAAGATCAAAGTAGTTTAGTGATTTATTAATGACATGTAATTACCCAGAAATCAGTGAGCTATATATTCAGGATCAATATCAGTAATACAACAGTTAAACCACAATGCTAGACACTTACAAAATGCTAATAAGCTCCTACAACTTTCTAAACACCCTTCAGTAACTAAACCTTCCAAAATTTTCCTACAGTGTCCTCCTACAATTCCCCTACACTGCAGCCAGAAGTCAATGGCATCCCTCTCTGGCAGTACAGATTTCCCAGTTGCTCACCCCCTGCGAGAGATGTGAGTCCTCTAGCTCTGTGTGACAAAGCCCCCACAAGGTCCCCTGTGCCTAGAAGTGGGGTGGCACTGAGTGCTGGTCACATGTGACATCTCCTGTGGGTACAGGCCCTTGCTCGGCTCCCCTGTGGGAGGTTGGGCTGCCTTGTCTGGCTGCAGCTAGATCCTTAATGTGACCATTTTGAGTGCACTCTCCAGACTATTTTGACTATGTTCAATCTCTATAAATACCATGTGCACTTGCATTTTTATTTCTATGTTATCCTGACTATCTGCCAAGAGAATGTGCAGGCACCCTCACAAAATGCCTTCTGAAGGTTCCCATCTCTCTCACTATTAGCGTTTGAGAAAGTGGACTTCACCTGTTTTAGGCATCTCAGTTATTTTTGCTTCTGTGAATGTTGACCAATGTGCCTAATCATAGACCAGGGCTGTCACTCTCAGTAAGTTCAGCTGGAAAGGTGCCTACTTATTTCAGGATCAAAATTGATTCATGAAAAGTAAACTAACATTTTGACTCTGGAAAGTCTGATTTGCACAGCTGATGATTCACTATAGTTCTAACATCACCATTTTATAAGAAAGCCAATTTGAAACAGTTATTTGGTATTTTCTTTGTAGCTGAAGCACTAAGATTTTAATCCTGCTGTGACCCCAATTCAAAGCTTCTAACTCTTGAATTTATTGGCAAAGTATGCTGAAAATGGAGAGTCTTCTCTGCAGAAAAGCATACTGTTGTTGCTATTACTGTCAGTCAAAAAAGTGCAAAGATAGTGAGTACTATGAAGTAAGCAGCAACTTTCATATCTGTTCATTTCAATATTGTTGTTTTCTCAGGAATATTTTAAAAAATTTTGCTCTTTATCTACAGAACATCATAAAAACATTCTTAAATAAATAATAACTGTAAAGTTGATTAAAGTATCACTTGGAAATATCTTCACAATTTCAGGATCCAAACCTTGGGTTTTAAATCCCTAGTTTAGCTGGTGAACATCCAATTCCTATGCAGGACACATCAAAAGATCTTCGAACCTAGTGAGAGTCATTAATAACATTTAGAACAGCCTAAGGCCCTTCTTGGACTGTCAATACCTGATTTGGCATGTATTCACACAAAAAAAAAAAAAAAAAAAAAAAAAAAAAAAAAGACTAATGCCTTCAATTCTTCTCTCAATACGTTACCTTAATTGTTAAACATCTGAGAAAGGGTAGCAATACAACCTAAGTAAGAATTGAAGGGTAAGAAGACATTTTTTATATCTTATATTTAGCGGAGCAGTATTTTTAACTATATGATTAATTGAAATTTAATCTATTAATTTCGGCCAAAGACTTCCTTTGTTATGTAAAAATAAGAATAGTTTTAGGCATAAGTGTCAGTGTTTTCTAATATCAAGATCATATAGACTAGTTCTTTAAATGTATTCTCCTGAACTATTTTCATCATTAGTTCCGTGGAAAAAATGGGTACTTAATAATGGTAGTCACTGTCATTGATAGAAATGATTGCTCTTAAAAATATTTAAAAACTAACTGAAAGTATTGTTATGCAAAAATAATACAGTGTGAAGATTAACATCAAGATTGTACAGGACTAATGGTACTTTGCCATTAAAGTATATTAAATATACAGTAAATTAAATATATCAGAGATAATATTGTTTTCTTTGGAATTCAGATATCCCTCTCAAACCCCAGTAATATTAAATAACTGACTTGAGAAAAAAGAATTTTTTCTCTTCTCAGTATCAGTTGTTTCAACATCACTAGTATGTGTCTGTCTATACCACATTTTTAATAATCTTCCTTTCTCTCACCCAAAACCAGTTTCCAGTGCAAATGGATTCCTGTATAAAATTAACCCCTGCACACACACTGCTGTGTTATGTTCTCAAAGACATTTTGCCATTTCTCATCATTAACAGGCAAGTTCAGCCATGTGAATATATCCTATCATAGCCTTTCTAGTGCCTTAAAGAAAAACAAGCATGATGTAATGTAATGTAAATATACTTCTTGTCTTTGAAACAGCAGGAACTTTGATCCTTGTTTCAAAATTAATGTTTTCATTAATAAAAAAATTTGCAAAAGTGGAAAAAAATAGGAGGGGTCATAATCCACAGGAAGACCTGTAGGCGCTGTCATAATTGTGACACTGACCTGATACTGTTCTCAAAAGAATGTTAAGAATTTCTTCAGTTCAGAAGAAAGAAAAAATTGAGGACAGACTTAATAAGAGTGTAGTACCATCTGTTAAAACAAAGATAAAAATTTATGGATTTATGGATGTTATATATAGCATTTTTTATAATAACTATTTCAGAACCTCCTATTTTTGAGCTAGCAGAAAAGAACATATTGATTAATGTTTTCATAACTAATTAAATGAATTAGGATAAAGCACTGAAGTGACAGAGATATCTTAAAAGGGTAAAGTCTACTAGTTCATCTTCTTCCTGGTACAATATTATTTCAAAGTATGTTATTTGGTCTTGTTTTAAATGATTTAAACAATAAAAGCTTCCCTATTACACATTTGACACAGCTTTGTAACTGGGAAACTCTTGCATGGTTTTCAGAAAATGGAACTATATTATTTTTCTTTAATACTCTTTACACTACTCTAAAAATGCCCTTTTCTTCTACTCTCTGAAGCACTAATTGGTATATTGTCATCCTACCTTTAATGAACAACTTGTTCTCACTGCTTTTTTTCTGATTCTCCTGGTTATTCTCAATATTTACAGTTCTCTAACTTTTTGTTTCTAATATCTCTACTAACATATTAAAGATAGAAATACCAGTGATAGCCTTTTCCTTCCTCACAATATTATACTACATTTTCTATAAAATGAATCCTCCTTTTCATAGTTATTATCAGTTTTAGGCCTTCCTAGCTGCCTTTTTTTGTGGTTTGAACCATTATACCTGAAACTCAAAATGTTCTCCGGTAGTGTATGCTCATAAGTTCTTCCTCGGGTTTGCTCACTATTTTTCTGTTGAAGAACAACAACAAAGAAAAGCCCAAACCTACGAACTGAATTTAGAAGCAAAGAATAAAATTCATTAGAGGACACACTAAAAAATATTACAGAGATGGAAAAATCTCTTTTTTATTGTCTAGCTCATTAATTCATTTACTGTCCTCAGAGAATAGAACTACAAACCTCTTTTTTTACCTACTCTATAACATAGACTGGACTGAAGTTTAATTTCCTTTTAAAATAAGGTATTTTTATTCACATCAATATGTTGATAAAAGTAGAATATGGATGCTATATTCTTCTTCTTAGTCTATGAAGGCACTTAGCCACCAGGTTATCAAACCACTGTCTTTTTAACTCACTCATATCTAAATAATTTGAGAAGCCCAAATTAAAAAGTCTTGGAGGACAGAGTTGCAGAACTATCTAAGTTTATTTTTTGAATCTCACCTGAAGCATTTGAACATCTTATTCTTGAACTTTCAGTATTTTTTAATACTTTAAGATTGTCACTTTCTTTGCTTTCTCTTCTTTCTTTCTTTTCTTTCTTTCTTTTTCTTTCTTTCTTTCTTTCTTTCTTTCTTTCTTTCTTTCTTTCTTTCTTTCTTTCTTTCTTTCTTTCTTTCTTTCTTTCTTTCTTTCTTTCTTTCTTTCTTTCTTTCTTTCTTTCTTTTTCTTTCTTTCATTTTTCCATCTGAATTGATACTAAGAATTATCTAATCATTATGATTTTATTATCTCAATTTCAAGCTAAATGGGCTTTGTTGTCCAGTAACTTTCATGGCTGGTTTAGCAGACAAAGCCTCAAGGATGGGTAAGCAAACCAATGAGGCACAGAGAAGAGAACATCAGGACAGATATTAAGATTTTGTTGCCTTTGAAAATAATAAGACAAATATATCACTAGAGTGGCTGGAAAGAGGTTCAATGGAAAGGACCTGGAGGTGTTGGTCAACAGTCAGCTGAACATGAGCCAATGTGTGCCCAGGTGGCCAAGGAGGCCAGTGTCTTCCTGGCCTGGGCAGTGATTGTCCCCCTGGTACTGGTGAGGCCACACCTCAAGCTGAGTGCTCAGCTTAAGGGTATAGAGAGTAAGTCTTATGAGGAGCAGCTGAGGGAGCTGGGATGGTTAAGCCTGGAGAGAAAGAGAGACCTTATCACTCTCTAAAACCAGTAGAAAAGAGGGTGTAGCCAAGTGGGAATTGGCCTCTTCTTCCAGGCAAGAAGCAAGAGACCAGGAGAACATAGTCTCAAGCTGCACCATGGGAGGTTCACATTGGACATCAAAAATAATTTCTTCACGGAAAGAGGGGCAGAACACTTGAACAGACTGCCCAGGGAGTTGGTAGAGTCACCATCCTTGGAAGTGTTCAATAAATGACTGGACATGGCTGTCACAACCCACTTGATAGGAGGTGCAGTGCTCATTGCAGATTCTTATATACTTGTCAGGCATAACAGAGACACCAGTCCATGTGCCAGAGAACTGTTATGGTATTTATTATAAAATTTGTAACGATGCACCTTCCTAGTGAACAAGTAAGACTCTGTGCTTGCAGGGTAAGTAAGAGTTGTCACGTAGTCTCTGATTTGCATAACTTTTAACTTTTTTGAGGAATCACAAATGAACCCCAAATAGTCTCATGCAAAATAAGAAAATTTAAATACGAGCGATGGAAATAATCCAAACTGTGTCCTCCTCTGGAAAATGGTCCTGCAGTAAAATTCTGCATTACAGATCATCAAATCCACACCAAACAATACCCAGTATGGGCTAATCCAGAGCCAAGAAAACTCCTATTCTGAAATTAGTGTTTAAGTGATCTATAGTGTTCAGCCGTCCAGATTTACTGTAAGCGTCAGAGCTATGGCAGATACCCAGCAGTCTTTTCTCAAAGACGGCTGGCTTATCTCCTGGATAAAGCACATATGGATGCAGGATGTAAGAACATAAACATTGAGGTCAGAGGGCTATCTTATAACTGAGAAGGCTTCTTCACCTTAAGTAGGTACCACTATCATTTCAGAAGCATATTTCTGGAAAATTTCTTCAGATGCCTTTCCAAATTCCACAGAAAATGTACTGTAGGTGCTCTGATACTCTGTCAAGTGACTGTCTCAATGTTTTTAGCCATTAATTAAATGTGCCAGGCATACAAAAGTGAGCAAAGGCTGTATATAGAGAATTGCTAAGATATTAAAACCAAGAGGACTGCTACAGTTGCTTAATTTTATTTATTTTATGTAATACAGACCACAGAAGCATGCTTAGCAATGGTGTTGCTAACTTCTTTTTGGTTTTTCTTTTTAAAGTAGCTTAATTTTGTAACTAAACTCAGTAGAGAAGCCATTGTTTTCCTAGGGAAGTTGTTCTGTTTAGATCTTTCTGAAATGACCTTTATACCTAGTCTAATTTAGCTGACTTTGCCTTCAAACCGCTGCATCTCATTTTGCCTAATACCACAAAGTTTCTCAGCAAGACATTTGTAGATTGTGATGAAGTCATGTCCTTGAAGAAATTCAATACATGAAGCTTTTGCAGCTTCTTCATATGAGCCATTTTCTTCATCTTTCCTCATTGCAGTTATTATTTTCAAAAGCTTCTAAGATTGTAACATCTTTCCTAAAGTACAAGCACCAGAACTTGACATAGTAGTCAAGTAATAGCATCATTAATCTCATCTTGTGGTGCAGAAACTGCTTTTCTTCTTGCATAGCTGGTGATGAAGCTTACTTTCTGAATCACGTCTGGGTAAATGAATTCTGCTGATCATCTTTGGAACAGTACTGACGCGAGGTTTCACACATGTGGACTTGAAATGTAGATACCTATGAGGATGAAGGAAGGAGGTACAAAGTGAGAGAAAAAACTGGAAGGATTAGAGTGAAAATTCTAGGAAGATCATGTTAACTGTAGTCAGTGACAGCAGGGAAGGCAGAGTTATAGGTGGCAAATGCCAAGGAAGTGTAAAAGTTGCATGTCAAAACGCCAGCTGTATCCTGTACATATTCTTCTTTCATTGTACTTCTTGGAAGCAGTAAAGGAAGAAATAAGCCTCACTTTCCAGTGCACAGGTAAAGGAGAAAGCAGACCTCTATGTTTTCATACTCTAGGGAGAGTGCAGCTTGGATAAACACCTAGTTGTTAGATCAGCTCAAATCACAGTAGTGTGATCTGATGTTTATTTTGACACAGTCTTTCACCCCTTCATCTTAAAAAGTAAAGTGTTAAAATATACTTCATTCTACTGACTAATATCTCACCTTAATGTATTTACCTGGGTTTTCTCTTTGTTTATTTATTGCCACTTTTATATTCTGGTATTTTCAGTAATTTTACTAATTCTTCTAATTTATATTTTATTTCAAACTACCAATAGAGAAAGCGAATAACCTTGGGCTGAGATATATTCATGGAATAAAAAAAACTTCATCCATAGTGCCTAATAGTTTCTCATCTAGTTTCTTATTGCAACTTAGTAGTGGAGATAATTATGTGTACGTGAAATATGGATACCTTTCCTTTATAATAGATCTTTTTTTAAACCATAAAGTAATGTGATGTGAAGTCAAGTACCCTACAGAAGCCTGAATATTTTATTCATCATATTGACCTTTATCAACAGACCTTGTAACCTGTAGAGAGTTTGTTTAAGAAGGCTTATTTTCCATTAAACTGCATTGGCTGACATTAATTTTGGATGATACTAAACTCTTAATTATTTACTGATTACATCCATGCCAGCTTTTTTATAACCATCTGAGATTGATATCAACCTAGCTGTCCTTTAATTTCCTCTCCTATAACCTTTTAAAAAACCAGTACAGCAGTTCAGCTGTTTTGAAGCCCTCTGTGGATTTTTCATAGTTTCTGTTTGAAATTGTCTATTTTAAACAGCTCACAGACATTTGTGGATAATTCCTTGGGTGTTCTTAGATTTGAGTGTTCTAGTTCAGCATTTAAATAAATTCATAACTTCATTAAAATTTTTAGTACCCTTTGTAATAAATGCAATTATCAATATCAAATCTGATATTTATTCTTCCTCTTGTACCAAAGTGTTTTTGTTTTCATTGTTATTGCTTTCCTGCTGATGCTCAACTGAAACATGTATTAAATAATTCTGCCTTTTTTGCATCATGGTACATGATTTTGCCATCTCTTTTCAATATCAGTATCAGTAAATGTCACTAGTTAGGGTTCTGATATACATACATTAGAACAGAAGTACATACATATATATATTTCATACATATTAATTTAACTACCTTTTATCAGCTGTCTGAATTCCTTAGCTACCACTGTTTGAACATTAATTCCTCTTTTTTTTTTAATATACTTTTCTTCTTTCAAAATATGGCAACCAAAAGATGAAGAAAACCTTTCTTTGTAACTCACATATTTTTAGAAAAATAAATATTTTCTGAAGAAAAAGTTATATGTTTAGGACACCCGACCAAACATCTTAAATGCATTTCAATCATACATATATATATGTGGGTGTAGTCAGTGTAACTGTGTATCTATGAATATAAAAAGAAAGAGATTTTATCTCATTTTTCTTCATCCATAACTTTTCTTCCAGTTTTAGACACTGAATTTTAAAAACAAACCAGGGTTATACACTACTTCTTAATATGTATTCTTTTTGCGTAGATACGGGAACTAGATATTAATTTAGCCATGCTTCCTAAAAGTCCACACACAGTAGAAAATATATTTCTGATCCAATAAACTAGAATAAATAAATTATATGTAAATCGTAAAAAAATAAGTGTTTACAGTAGATGAAGCCTATTTTTGTAAAGAAAAACATATACATATATTGAAGAGGGAGTAATATACAGGAGTTTTGCTGTCAAAACTGATGAGATTCATTTAGGGCAGGCTATGGTGTGTTTGAACATTTTTTGATGTTCCAAAATAAATTTGCCTTTATTAAATATCAGCAGTCTCACTTAATCAAAAAAAAAAAAAAAAAAAAAAAAAAAAAAAAAAAAAAGTAAGGAACAAGTAAGAAAAGAAGGAGCAAGTAAAAGAACCTCAGTGACGTAAGAATAGAGGTCCCTGAACTCAATACTACTTGCAGGTGAGTTGTCTCACTCTACCTGACTTGCCTAAATCACTGAGAAATAGTTTTAGAAATGAAATGAGAACTCACCTTTCGGAGACGTGATGATAAATCAGACTTGTAAACGTGCAATTTGGCTGCTGCCTGTGTTAGTGTTTATTTTTTCATCCTGAATGTGAGACAGTCTTTCATACGGGTGAGAAGGAAAATGGAAAGGGAGAAAAAATTATCTTTTCTTGCATTGTGCATACAGGTCCTTGTTCAAAAACTGATGCATTCACTGAATACATAATTTTCTCTTATACTTTTAACATGACACAAAATGAACAAGTTTATATTAAAAATTCTTACCTAATTTTCCTCTAACTCAGCATTAGGATTCAAATTTTTATTTCCACTATTATTTTCTACAGTCCCTGTGGTGCTTGCAATTCATCCTATCTCAAAATAGTAAAGCAAAACAACAGAGGGGAAAATTATACAACACTTTAAAAATATCTTTTTTTAATTTAAAAAATAAGTCTAGTATATTAGAAACTGTAAATAAATGTCTTTTCACAACCATTCAAGTAGCTTAATGTTGGCAAAATTAAGGCACATTTGTAGAACAAAAATAGCCTTCTACAACACAGTGCATCAGCAACAGTTCACTCCAAATGTTGTAGATAATTAATCTCATTTTCCCTCTGCTTCGTTTTGTGTTCTATTAGTTTTCTTATTCAGACTTTCAAGTCACAAATCTAATTTAAAGCCTCACAACTGGTCTAATGTGGTAATGTGTTCCAAGTGCGTGCAGTGTCTAGCAGTGAGTGATAGGGACAGAATACTAATTTGCCTCCCAGTGTGCATGGCGCTCAATAAATAAATAATATATTACCTGTGCTCACCATCACTTGACTACAGAAAGTGTCAAAAGCAACAGAAAAGTTGGATGTGAGTTTAAGGCATGTAACAGAAAAAGAACTGAAGTGGGGATGGGTAGGGGAGACAGAAGAAAAGAGGAAAGCAGAGAGAGAAGAGTCTGCCACAAAACGGCAATTATTCTGTTAACGTAGTTAACTATAGCAGCACAGATAATGTAGATTAGACTACATACTGATTAATGGTCAAATATGAATTATTTATTTGTAAGAGCTTTGCCTTTTGTGTCTTCTTTCTCTATAGAGAAATGTAGAATTCCTTCATATTGTTCTAACTTCTGTTTGTTTAATTATTCTCTTTCAGAACTACTCTTTACTTTTTTTTTTAACACATTGATTTTCTTCTGTTGTTTGACTTTGCTTCCTTACTGTGTGTAAAGCTTGCTTTATTTTTGTAGCTTTAGTTTTCATACACCTGAAAACTAAACTATACACCAGTCAAATAATTGTAGAGTTACTGAGTTTCACTCTGATCTTCTGTGCCATCATCTGAACTTCTGTAAACTCCATTGTGATCAATGACGACACAGTGGTGCAAAACTAGCACTTGGGAGACTAAATTCAGAGTGTTGATTTTATAAAGAAGTGTGCAAGGAAGAGTGTATATACAGCAGAACAAGAGACAATGTGCTGGCATATATGGTATAAAAAAAGTCTGAGAATAAAGTAAAGGATAGAAAGATAATGTGGAAAAAAAACCCCATATAATTCCCATGAAACTGGCAATGTCTTGGATTATTAAAATATTATTTTGTATAAAATGCCATTATAATCTTGTTTAAATTTAATGCAATTTACCAGACCATAAAGAACTGCTTAGAATAAATGGCTGGTTTCCAGGCACAGCTACTGTGCTGCTGATTACAATACATCCTGACATTTATGACAGTTTTATAATTCTTGTATTCTGTACCTGGCTGTGCTCTGAAGTGTCTCTACTTTGCTGAAGGCTTTCTCCTGGGAAATGGCTCTAAAGTTTTGTGGACTGAAAGGACAATAAAATAGTTTGTCATAAAACCACTATTACTATAGAATGCAAATCTGTTTCCATTTTGTTTATCACTATTAAAAATGAAGATTCATTTTATAATGAATACCTGTGCAATTTATCATCACAAAAAATGTCATCTACTTCAGAAGATATTCTTATATGACTAAACTTACAAATATGAGTAAGGATATTTTAGATCAATGCCTAGACCCTTCTATTGCAAGAGTAACCCCACTGATGGCTTACGAAGACTCACAGGAAGACTAGAAAAAATGTCAGACCTACATGCAAGCAAAATAACAGGTAAGAAAGAGTATGACGGCAGGAAAGAAATCTTACTACACAGCCTTTGACCTTTATGTGGGATAGTACTCAAAACAGTGTTTAATCATATCTTCAAATGTTTCATGAAAGTTTTATAGCAAAAAAACCATTGACACAATTCAGAGGATGATTTTGAGAAAGAGCAAGTTGAAACATTTATATGACTACTGGCTTAATGCTTTCAATAAACACATTTTAAAAGCTTTTAAGTGAAGATATTACCAAAATTGGCATAACAATAATACATTTATTATTTGTATAAAAGACTGTTCCTATACATTTCAACTGAAATGCTGTAACATTTCCATTGAAAATTGTGCACCAGCTGTACAAAAAAAAAATGCATTTTTGTTTGAGTTCACCTACTTTGACTTAGAGCTGTAAGCAGACAGCTGAAGTTCTGACTTAACTGCAAAACTTCAGTTAGACATACTGTCACAGAAAAATAGCAAGAGGGCGACAGACTGAAAAAGATTAAACCAGACTTAAAGATAGTATAGAGTATCCTGATTTCCAGGCAGCATGTTTATGCTTGCCAATATTTAGGGTATAGATCCAAAACTTCATTCATTCCCGATAACACTGTACCCCTGTCAGCTTCTCCCTTTGATGTGGGGGAGCAATGCTTAAATACCAATGAGGAATATGCTCCCTCTTCTGCTCTGCTATCAGAGTTTAGTGCAGAGGGTTATTACAGAGTTGCTCCTGGCACCCCATTGGCCCTAAACTGCCATGCTAATCAAACTGTAGATTGTCCTCAAAAGAGTGTATTTCTGGAGTGCTGCTCCATTTCAGAGTGCTGGCTGTGAGAGATAATGTAATCATCTGTAGTGCTGCAGAAAAACAGGTTTAAATTGTAATCACACAAGAATACCTGTATTAAATGAGGTCAGCCTAGTCTGTATACAGATGGAAGGAAGACCTCTGTGGACCTCTGAAGTATTTAAGGAGATACAATTAGTGAGTAATACAGGAGATAACAATTTTTCACAATATTAGTACTGCCCAGACATCATGTTAGATGGAACCCCATTGCTAGAGATATTTCAGCTAAAACATAAACACAAGGTGCAGAACAAAACTGGTCATTACAAATTGTAGGGTATTTCTCATAATGTTCTCTTGGCCAAACTTGAAGTAGGTAATTACATTCTGCTTGCCTTAATTTACCCGAAGTCCGTGAATCACATGTTTTTCCTTCTCATCCTAATAGCTCTGTAATGATATTTTCCCCCATACTCAATGATCACAGACTATTGTCTCAAAGAAAATAAAAAGGAATAACTACTGTATACAATTACTAAGAACATACAAGATAGCCAATAACTTAAAGGTATGGGCATAATTGATTTGAAAAATTTATAAACCACAACTGAACTTTCTATCGAAACTGTTTGATGGCTATCCAGCAAACAAAGCCCACATTTTTATAAGTGCAGTATGAGTTAAATATTCTAGAAAATCTAAAAACAGAGCTGTACAATTTAATACATTTCAGTATGAAGTAACAAAGTAAAGGCAATGAAACATGTTAATCAGCTTCAGAGAGAAATGTATACTTAAATCTCCATGAATACCATCTTAACTTACTAGTAAGTCATGAGTGCAGAAAGACATATCTGCTTAGAGGCCACAAGGGATTGGTTTGAAGAAGGTGAGATCAACAATTCAGATGTTGCTGTGCAACTAAAATTTATTCCAAATTGGAAATTTTTGTTTCGAAGAGAGCCTTTTGATTCCCTCTGAACACTATAGTGCTAGCTGAAACTGAAAAAAAAAAAAAAAAAGCCAAAAAATCCACACCCCTGAAAGTGTAGAGTTTCAGCTCATTAGAAAATAAAAAAATATATATTTAATATTGCATTGGAATATTTAGCATCAAAAATATTCTTGGTCATTTTACTGCACATAATAACTGAAACCTTGTATTTATTTTCTAATATAAACGAAAAGGATGGGATATTGCATCAGTGTTTGATCTTGCCATTTGATCTTGTCCATTCTTAAAGTGTGCACATCCTTTTGCATTCAATATCAATTCTGTGTTTTATCTGTTAAGTATTTGTCAATGGCTTGCTCAATTGCAACTGTTAGACACAGAGACCATAAGGAAAACACATTCCTTTGTTCAATATTTTCATACTTATACATAAATTTAATGGACAGTATCCATTTTGTCTATATTAGTGCAAATGGAAAATATTATCGTCGATATTAGCTATTTTCAGTAACTTTAAGGAACTCACAGACAGGTTCCTAATTCAATTAATCAACTTATTTGGGTCAGTCAATTAACTCTCCTCCCACTATGAACATTTCAATAATCCTCAACTAAATGAAGTAGTATGGGCCGAATTCACCCTTTTGATTCTGAAATTTAAACAACAGGTATGGCCTTTCGTTATAACATTTTGGCAGTACTGCCAGACAGGTTATTCCCTTCAGGAAACCAAGAGGAAAGAAAAGAGACCAAATTAACAAAGAAAAAAAAAAAAAGGAAATAGAGAACGCTTGCATTGAAACATAATTGCTGAGGCAGCACTGAAGGACTCAGAGAAGAGCTTCTTTGCAAAAGAAAATGCACTGTGCAATTCCAACTCTCAGATGTGCTTAGTGAAGAATTTTCACATGAGCATCTGTGCTTGTCAGGCTTCTTTTTTGAACTGCTACCCATGGTCTCTGTGTTACCAGCTGATAAAATGCTTGTAAAATTTAGTAGTTGAAACATACTTTACTCTCTGTCTATACTGTGGAATCCCATCACAGTTTGCCTCTTGCAACTGAAAAAACACACAAAACTTAATGGATATGAGTAAGCAACCTGCCTGTGACAGTTGTACAGCTGAAATGTCATCTGGTCTAGTGATTGTTTAACTATGCAACCTCTCTTCTGCCTTAACAGTGCATAATCGTCATTCCATGAATGAAGAAACTTCTCAGAATTTATCCTAGCAGTTGTGTTTTGAAAAGTTTGTGGAGTTCTTGTCAAATCTATTTCTATTTCTTGCTAGTGACACAGCACTTCAGCGTATTTAGAAATTTTTGAGAAAATAGAAATGCAAGATGTTCCTGTTATGGAATACTCACACGTTAAGTATATATATTATCCTTCCATGGAAAGCCCCTCTGGGTGCAAAACTCCAAGGGATTTGATGACAGAGAGTTTGTTTTGTTTTTTTTTCTTCAAGCCTGTGTAAGAAAGCACAATTTTCCTAAGGAGAAGAACAAGCATTTGTATTTAAGATCAAGGGGATTGAACGAGTTTGGGATTAAATGACTATACCTGTTGAATATTTTTTTAAAAATGTACCTAGAAAAGAATTGAAGTGCACAAATGCATATCAGCTGGAGTATTAGTAATGGAGCTGGAGTAAATAGTATCTTATCTTGTAACACTAGTTAAAAGGTCAGTTTAATACTTACATAGATTTAATTTTGGTGGTGTATCTGGGTGCACAAATAACCCTCAGGAAAAGATACAATCACTCCTTAATCCCAGTTCTCTGAAAATTGCAGCTGAAACTATTTTTAAATAAATATCCAATGTTAAGAGCCGTGCCATGGAAAATTAATATGTTACCAAAGCCAGACTATCTTTGTTTTCAGAGAACACATAAAAGCCAGCTAGTGACAACTTTCGTTGTTAAAACCCCATGATACTTTTATAAGAGGCAGGGTTTTAATTTTCGATTGTTAGTCTAAATCCAGCATGGGTAATTATATTCCTTCTATTTAAGAAATCACAGTTGTCCTTTTAATTGAGAACAGTATAATTTTCTTCTTCTCCTAAAAATCAAGACAGAGTGTGTTAGCAGCCACCAGATTCTTATGCATGTGATAACATTTCATTTGCAGTCAATTCATATTTTAAACTCAAATAACCCCATAATCTAAAGTTTAGAATGCAAATTTCAGTGCATATACACGAAGATACATTGTATTCTCCATACATTTCCTTGGCTAGCGGCTGAGGTAAATATTAAATGACACCCACAAAACCATATTGAACTTTGTGAGCCACATGATATCAGCAGGAATTTTTACAGTGATTTCTGATGACTGTGGATTAGGCTTTTTTGGAATAAGATAAAACAGGATGACAAGAAATAAAGATAAAATTCTGACTTCACTGAATCTAGCAAAAATTTTTTGACTCATTTCAATGCAGTCTGCTTTTCATCCAAAGAGAGGTTTTGTTTTGCTCTCATTTTAGGAGAGAAGGAAAAGAAAAAGTTATAAGAAATTATGGTTTCTGCCATCAACAAGTACTGTCAAACTAGTTTTATTTTGGTATTAGCAGAGGCTGTGAAATCAAATCAGGTATTATGTAAACAAAGGGTTTAAGTCATGAAATAATGACTATAATTTAAACTATTTTCTTGACAGTAGAAGAGAAAAAATATCTTCAGTTTATGTCTCACAGAATTAACATTTAAACATGGGGACAAATTAGAGAGGACAGTAAAAATTGCAATTCACCTCCACTAGAAAAAAATCAAAATTATCAGAAAAGTTTATTCACAGTGTAGAAGTTAATACAAGGGCATTTAATAAACAGACAACGAAACAGATAACAGCATATTAATTAAAAAAAAAAAAAAAAAAACCAACCAAAACCACCCTTCTTAATAATCTCAAATGATAATTGGGAAAAAATAGATTAATGTGTAAGATTCCCCCCAAAGCACTTTATCAGTGCTTGCATTAGAAGTGTTTAATACAACCAAGAGCTTTAATGAGAATCTCATCTGCCAGCTGATCCCAGTGGAAAGAATGGTAACAAATGCAGGAGAGACTAAAGTCTCTCCTGCATTCATACTTGATACTCTATTATAAATCACACTAAAATGGTGCTGGAAACTATATGGATAAATGTAATTATAACATTAGAATCTGTTTCCAAGTACCTCAGGGAAAGTGAGAACAGGTTATGTTGTGCATTGGCTCATTTGTCTATTTGTATGTACAGTGGAACAGGAAACATAGTGAACATATATGTATCTTAGTTTAAAAAAAAATAAAAGAGATGTTGAAATACTCATTAAAACTGTTGCTTAACAATGTAGCACAGAGCTGAAATAAAATAGAATAGCAAGAGCTGAGGCGATTTCTTGTTAAGCCACACATAATTCTGTTGGACAAATGCCCTACAGGCATCTGTCACCCCATTCCTTGGTATGGGGCATGTCAGGGTCATGCCAGAATCAAACATGGGAATGGACATGGACTAGAATATGCAAACAGCCAAGGCTGCAGAACCCTTTGCAGTTTTGTATTGAGATTGAGTTTGTTTCAGACCCAGCAGTACTGAAGACTTGCGAAGTATGGATTATTGCTCAGACTTTGCCAGAAGTAGCTGGCATTCTAAAACACAGGAAGTTCAAAGGTGGATTTAAAATCCTGTCTTTATCTGTCTCCTTCATTTGTGATACTATATACATAATTTATATATGATAGAACAACTTTTTTTGCTATTAATTCCTTGCCCATGCCTATATCTTCTTTCCAAAAACTACTGAAAGAAATTAGTATTTTATATAACATCACAGTGTAGTTTACTATTTAGACAAGGTAGTGTTACAAAGCAGACACATAAAAATTGCTAATTTCATAGCGAACATGAACAAATATCTAAATTTTCTCCCTGAAATGCTATGTTAAAAATGACAACTCTTTTGCATTTAAATTTACACTTATTTATGTAGAGATGTGCTTATTATACTGATTGTATATTTACTGTTTTATTCTTCTTAGCACAGTACTCCATTGCCTATAAACCTGTGAGAATATGAACTAGGTTGGTGGTTGCTGGCTTTTTTTTTTTTTGTGCTCACAAATAATCAAGACATTATTAACAAAGCTCCACTTGTAGAATTTAAATAGTGTCAGAATTTGACTTGCAGATCTAAGGACAAATTTGCAAGGTTGACTGTCAGAATAGGTTTTTAGTTTTTTTAAATACTTGTCAACAGAGTACACTTAAGACAGAGTTAATGAGAGACAACACACAGAGAATCCAATTATACATTTTTTACAGATTGTTCATTGGAGTATAAGTATGTTTTAATAGCATACACAAAGTCAAAGAGCTCACATAAGAATAGTCAAGATAATTGAGGACAGATTTATTCAGAGGATACAGAAATTAAGGCATAGATCCTTATCTTAGAAGCTGCCACATAGGAATTACTTTTTAGATTAGCTAGGACACAGGGATTACAGGCAGGCAAGACAAGTGGGAGATATCAGAATTTAAGAATGGCCCAGAAAAGCTGCACATTGGTCTATACAAAAATAAACCTAGTCTCTTAAAATACTTAATGCAATCAGAATTCTAGACAAAAAGGCTGCTAGAGAACATATCCTTTCACATGTACTTTGCATGTTTCCCTATGGTTGTCAAGGCAGAAGACTTATTTCATTTTTACTACCGGTCATGCAAGACTGCAGACTCTAGAATTAGAGCATTCAAGAGGTTTCTTCTGGAAACTGATATTTTTAACAGCCAGCAATCCTCTCTTTAACATGTGTGAAGGGTACCATTACTCTCAGTCTAATTACTTAATAGTTGAATACTTTTGTGAAGTTTGAGTCCCATAAGGAAAAGTGTCTAGTTTCCAAATTAGAAAAAAAGTAATGCTAACTTAGATTCTGGTCTGTAATACTACAGGTTTCTCAAGCACAAATTTATTACTTTGTGGTCCCCATGTGACTTTAACTATAAAATATACATTTAAATCTTTTATTCAGACAGAATACCAGATCTGCCCATATATAGTAGTAGGGTTTCTGAGATTTTGACTAGGTTTCTAGAGAGAACTACAATGTCTCCGTCTCCCAGACCCTAAACAGTTGAGACAGAGATTTGTGTTTGTACTTTTGTTTTCCTTTGGATATATGATATGACTTAGGTGATAGTTCAGATCATGCCTGGAAGTGTTCAGACTCTCAAATTATAAGTATTTTAGAAACACAGAATGGAAAACCCTTTCATTTCCTAATTCACAGACACTCTAATTCTAGCCCCCCCCCCCCCCCCAAAAAAAAACCAACAAAATAAAAAATCAAGCAATCAATGAGAGAGAAATAAAATAAAAGGCTATCATTTAGTCATCTTCACCAGGAGATGTCTAAATGGATGTCACAAAGATGAAAAGAATCAAAGGCACTTAATGAAATAATCTTGATCACATTTATATGAAGTTCCTCTTTGTTGTGGGTTGACCCTGGCTGCATATTAGATGCCCACCAAACCTGCTCTATCACTCACCTCCTCAGCTGAGTAGGGAACAGAAAATAGACCAAAAGGTTCACGGATAAATATAAGAGCAGAGAGGGATCACTCACCAATGACTGTCACAGGAAAAATAGACTTGACTTGGGAAAATTAGCCTCCTGGCTACTGCAAAAATTAACCCTGTCCTGGCCAGAAGCACGACACCAACACAGGAATATCTTCTGGCAGCCTCTCACAAAAGCCCCTACTGTAGCTCCTCCACCACCAAAACCTTGCCATGAAAACCCAATACACTCCCAAGCATTTGGAAAGGCAGTTTGAAAACTGAAGGAAGGAAGGCTGACATAGTGGCGTGAGAATGTGCCTTTTAAAATGAGAAATAATGATCAAGTGAGGATAAATGGACCAAAACTTTGAAAGAAACAATAAATATTTCATGCCTGATGCAACAAAACAGAACAAGGAGCAGTATAGGTATGTAAAAAGAGGTGACATTGCCAAAATATCACTGGGAAGATGACTAACACTAGATATATAAATAAGAATCAATTGCCAAGACAAATGAAAATGTGGTATAAAAACCTACTTAGGTATCTTAGTTGGATAAGGAAGGCAGTCATCACTACAGGAAAAGAGAGATGTAAAAAAAAAGAAAGAAAAAAGAAAGCAGTAAAATCATACTAAGAAGAAGCACATCCAGGTTGTGGGCTTCAATGACAGGTTTTGAGTTTTTGGGTTTGAGTGAAAGACTAGAAGTTCCACAAAATTCAGGAAAGGAAGCAGATGGTAGTTTTTGTGAGGAAAAACTTAGTGCTTTCTTTTAGGTATGAGCTGGAGTAATAGAGATTCACAAAAGGAGGTCAAGCAGGCTGGCCAATATTTTAGTCTGAAATACTAATGCAGAAGAAGTTTTGTGAGTCATAAATAAGTAAAAGATGATTACATTTTTGATGGCATTCAAGCATCAGCTCTTATAGTCAGTAGGTCATGAAGCATGTTTGCAATTTTTGTAATTCATTATGGAAAGGAAGCATCAAAATAATCTTTAGCATAAGTGGTAAGCAATAAAAATGGTTAAAAAAAAATCTGTTCTCTCAACAATTCAAATATGCTGTGCTATCTCACAGCAAATTTGCCAGTTGTGGAGAAAGCCTCATGACACAACTGGATAACCAAAAATTTAGACAAGTGAAGGCCACAAACTAGGAACTATACATATTGTGATAGCTGAAAATTAATCTGCTATAGAGCTGAAGATATCATTAAGCTCCTTCAAACTCCAAAATTTGCTCCCTGCATTTTATTTAGTCTAGAGACATCTTAATTCATTTGGCTTTCAAAGTCCTCTCCTGAAATTAGATGTCTTTAATAAAGCCCTTTAATAAACCAGCACCAAGAGACAATTCCAACAAGGGTTAGTTTTAGTTTTTAAAGCATGTATTAGGAAACAAGACTTTCCTTCTCCATGGAGAAGGTGGATGTCCTGTGTTCAATTATCTTTTTTTCTCAAGATGATCCAAATATTTATATTTTCCAGAAAGTGCACAGTTTCTAGGAAGAACACAAGTCTGTGTTGAAATTTTTCTGTAGAAACAATAGCTATTCTCACATTACTTCAATATCTGTTGGCTCAAACATTGATTTTTTGAGCTGGCAAGACTCATACAGAACACAGGGTGCTTCACTGGCCCTGCAGAACAGCTTTTTTCTACAGCTGTCTTGTGTTTCCAGGTAAGGTTTACGATCTGAAGATTTCAAGAGACAAATTGTGTGGCTAAAATAAATTAACTTTACATTTTTCTCCAGGAAGCATCCACATACATAATAAAACAATAAAATGGGAACAGTGGTCTCTTTTGGGGTTTTCTTAGTATTATTTTCACTTTTCTGACCACATGCAAAGGTTATATATTAATTGTTTAATCAATCTTCTGAAGTTTATGCAATTAAATTTTGTATAAGAACCTATGAAATCTATAGGTTTGCATACGTAACAATGGTTTGCAAGCTATGAAAAGAATATCTAGTTACTGGTTTATATAAACATCATCCTGTAAGATACTTACTCTTGCTGATAGTGATAACACAGAAACAGTGTGATTTTTTTCTTTTATCTCTTTACCTAAGTTCAATGAATGTGCTCCAGATAGATATTTATTTCTTCCATATGTATGATCCTGTGCACAATATTCCTTCTTGCCAGGCAATTTCTCACCCTGGGCTACTCCTCTCACTTCTTTTACACTTATGCATAAAAAAGGAATCAAGTTCTTCTATCTTGGTCTTTTAAAGCTGTGTGATTTTATCTTTTAGGAAATTTTCACAACTTTACCAACAAAACCCTGCTTCATTATTTTAAGTTGTTCTTTCCAGTTTCTCTAAGAAAGAAACTAGAATATATACCATTCACTATTTAACCAATATTACAGCATTGGGCTATTCTCAGGAAGAAGGTCAAGATGATGAATACATTTAAAACTTCTAAGAAAATAAACTGTCTATTAAGGACATTGATTATTAGTAATGATTACAATCAACATAATGAAGAATTGAGTTGGTTTTAATCTATGTATATGTTTATCTACAGTGATCCTAATGAAAATACACTCTGTGTTGTCAATACTAAAATGATTAGAAATTTACTCGGAGAATTGTTACAAATATAAAACATGACATGCGAGTAATGACGTTTGCTGAAATGTCCAAAGGTCAAGGAATTTTTAAAATAATAGTACAGATCACGCGTGAAAGAAACTCACTAAAAAGTTTTCAATTACTGGTTTGCCAATTAATGAAGCACAAAACAAAATTAAACATATATTCATTAATTTCAGTGTGATATAATTTGGCCTAAGCAAGATATAGCAATAGCACCATGTCTAAGTGCAAGGATGAATAAACTGAGAAATAAGGGAAACTGAGTGAGAGTGTGTAAATTAGCAAGGCCAGAAAGTAAAGGGATTTGCTACCTTTTGTATGATTTTCAAATTAAAAATAATTAAGAACGGTTAGAAGTATGACTAGAATGACATTTTTGAAATTTCATGAGGGTCAGAAATATAAGTCTGTACTGCAAGAAGTGAACTGGGAGGATTAGTTTCCTAGGTCCAGACTGTTCACAGAATTATAGAATGCACAGGCTTGGAAGAGACCTTATAGATCATCTGGTTCAACATTTTCCATTAGACCGTGTTGCTCAGGGTCCCATCTCATCTGGCCCTGAACACTTCCAGGCATGAGGTATCTGCAGCTTGAGTGGGAAACCTGTTCCAGTGCCACACGACCCTCACAGTAAAGAATTTATTCCTTATTTCTAATCTAAATCTACTTTCTTTCAGTTTGAATCCATTGCACCTTGTCTCATCACTGTGAACTCTCTCCAGCTCTGTTGTAGTTCCTTTTAGGTACTGGAAGGCTGTTAAAAGAGTTCCCTGGAGCCTGTTCTTCTTCAGGGTAAGCACCTCCAGATCTCTCCATGTCTTCATAGGAGAGGTGCTCCAGCACTCTGATTATCTTTATGGTCCTCCTCTGGATTCGCCTCTTCACATCCATGTCCTTCTTCAATTTGGGGCCCCAGAGCAGATGCAGCACTCCAGGTGGGGTCTTACATGAGTGGAGTAGAGGGGGAGGACCACAGTCCTTGCCCTGCTGGCCATGCTGCTTTTGGTGCAGACAGGGACACAGCTGCCTTTCTGGGCTGTGAGTGCACATTGCCAGCTCATGTTGGGTTATGCATCAACCAACATCTGCCTCTTTATCCTCAGGGCTTTTCTCAATCCATTCTCTGCCCAACCTGTCCTTGGAACTGGGATTGTCCCCACACATGTGCAGGATCCTGCAGCTGGCCCTATTGAACTTCATGAGGATCCATCAGCCTGCCTGTCAAGCCTGTCCAGGTGTCTCTGTATGGCATCCCTTCCCTCCAGTGCATTGACCACTCCACACAGCTTGGTGCCACGCTGAGGATTATGACAAACTCTGATAAATGGGCATGTGTTACTTCAAATTACCTTCAACATACTATCTGCTGCAGCAACCATCAGCTCATTTCTCCTCAATTATACGCATCCTAACTGAGCCTATTATTAAACCTAAAGAAGAAAAAAAAAAAAAGTACCACAGGCTGATTGAGAGCCACCAGTGGCATTGATGAGTTATGCCCACATTGCTAAGGACCTCCTCTCCTCATAGCCATTAGGAAGACAACTAACTGAGGCAATGTTAAGCAGGGGCAAGATTTCAGTACCTTATCTGAGTCAAGATGAATCTGAGATGGTTTGTAACTATTGTACAATCAGTATTTCCAGAATACTGGATAACTGTGTTTTAAAGCGTGATTTAGAAAAAAAATTGAAATCTGTAATAATTATTTGTAAAATATTTATATGTTAGTAATCAATTTCTTCAATAAATAGTCAGTTATTAAAGTTATTAAATGAAATTTTACTCCGGTGCCTGCATTTGATAACACCATGGAAATATTTTCCTCAGAAATTGAAGGTAAAAGGTAGATGTTAATTTTTAATGTGGAGTTAAATTCTGTTTAAAAATGTGCTGCAAATAGCCAAGGATTTCATTTTTTACACTTTTTTAAGAATACAGGGTTAAGTTTATTAAAAAAATCTGTGCTGTCTGCAAGTCTTGAAAGGTTTTAGTGAAGACATATGTTTTGCTTCAATGTTTTGACATAAAGATAGTAACAAGTTAATTAATTACAACTTGCATATTTCTTGTGAGAAAGTTGCTCTGTTAAATTAAAAACCTGGGACCTTTATCATGTCAATCACAAGGCAATATCTGTACAGAAATAATCTAATTTATTAGTCTCACTGACTATTAAGTTGGTTTCTGGTACAGTGTATTTAAATGTCTCTACTATTTGTGATAGGTGTGATACAAAATTAAGGTCAGGTCTAGGTCAACCGGGTTGTAACTAATGTAGTCTGGACCAGATTATCGTGTTCCAGATTTACCTTGTTTTTGGGATCTTGGTTTTCCAAAGTTCAGACTTACTGGTGAAGTTTGGGCAAAGAAGGCTGTCAGTACCTCAGCCTTTTCCACACACTGTCACCAGCACCCCATGTCCACTCAACAACAGGCCCACATTTTCCCTACTCATCATCGTTTTTTCTATACTTACTGAATTATCTTATGCCTAGAGAAGCCTTTGTGCTCTCAACACTCCTCATCAGATTCATCTCCAAAATTAATGTTTAACTTGGCTCTAGTAGACTTGCTGTAATCAAATAAGTAATATTTTTGAGTTTCTGGCAGAGAAATTCTCTAAAGCTTTATGAAAAATACATAGAGCAAAATCATGTAATATTGGGCAATAAAATTCCCTACCAGTTTCTATTCAGTCCTCAACTGGTCATACAACCATTCCTGCAATCACCCTATGTACTGGTTAAAGAAGGTGCTGAAATGACAACAACTTCAGGATCTGGTCCATACTGAGTAATTTCAGTACTTGCAATTTATGAAAATTGCAACTGTTATGTTTACAGATGCAACTGCAGAAAAGAGGCACCTGGTTGTTATGAAGTATATGTCAAAAGATTTATTATCAGCTAAATCCAAACACAAATTCATCTAAGAGAAAAGAACAATGTGTAGTCATAAGCAATACTCTGTAAAAACAAGAGCATTCAGTATCTACTTCAGGTCAATTTGCACTACACTCAGTCTGAGGAAATGGGAATGATGTAGGAAACTAATGATGGAGGCTGAACACAATCCTGACATCAAAAAACCTTTGGTAGAAGAAACACAGCCCCTCTTTGTGTAATGTCAGTGACGTGTATCGTCTCGGATACTGCCACTGGTATCATTTCACATGTAGTATCTTAGTAGGAATCACCACTTGTGCTTGCATGTTGCACACTGAAATGGGGGATAGGGCCTGCGGTCATTTTTTGATTTTATTTAATGAGCATTTTATGTTAAATTAATTATCTTTTTCACTCTCTCTTCTGAAGTAGCCTTGAACTTCAATTTTATGCAAATGCTGAAGTTTGTTGATTCTAGTGACCTCTGCATCACTCTAAATATGATTAATGCATCAGAAATGGACTCCTAATCTTTTCTCTGCTGATGGCATAAAATTTACAATTTTTAAAATGTTCATAGTTTGTTTTTTGTTTGTTTTTTTTTTAATATTCTCTAATTTTCAATTAGCATATTTGCTGATACAATTCTATTAATTTCATATGCGCAAGACAAGGTGCCATTACAGTTTCACAGGAGATTAGGAATGCAATTCTGCTAAATTCTGGAGAATCAGAAGAGATATCTTTTCAAAGAAAGGATGAGTGCTATGTTTTAATGATTATTTAATAATACAGCGGGTATTAAATACAAAATAAGCATCATCACTCTCTAACATCTAGAAATCATCTGTGTTTTGTCAATTTTCCTTTAAAATTAAGTTCTAGAAATTCTTCTCTGTAATTTATTTTGTTTGAATACAGCCGGATTTGGGATATCGTATCAGAAAGTAAACCATGAAGCCTCTACTTTGCCTGAAAGAGTTTTGTAAAATTCTAATTGTTAATTGCTCTAGGCAAGTTGTTTCTAAAAACTCTATTTATGTATTTATTTATATATTTATTTTGCAGGGAAGAAATAAAATTATATTTAGTATTTATTTCTCCAGAACTGTGGTATCTGTAACAAAGAGATGAAAAAAAATCTAATTGGGAAGTTGATTTAGGATATATTATTTGGCTTTCTAATAATCTAAAAAACGTCCATCCTGAGAGTAAATAAGTAAAACTTTATTTGGTTAATTTGTAAGAAGTAAAAAAATACAATCTTGTCTTCTTTATGGGTACATGTTATTTACTGTAGAGAAGAGGGACATGAATTTGGGCAGTTGTAGATTTAATCTGATAGAAACAGAAAATAGTAAAACTTCCTCAAAATTCAGTGAGGTTTATGCAGTTAGGGATTCAATTCTAAGATGTTTGAATTTTTTTCATTTTTACTTCTTTCAGATCATAAGGTTCTCTGTTGCAATCCTGAGGTTGCAATTGTTGTACAGTGAAACTGCTTCCCAACATTTATAGTGTAGCTGGATGCAGCCTGAGATGTGTCATTTTTATCTGTGAAAGTTTGTGTATATGAAGAGAAAAAATAAATTAGCAAAACGTTAAAACTTTCTATGAAATACACTGAAGTTGCAGAATGTTGTTGCTGTGAGTCAGACCATCTCAAAATGCACTACAGACCTCAAATAAATTGCTCATCTGTGACAATAGTTACTTTGTCCATCAGGACTATCATGGGACAAACATCCTATCCATAGCTCTATCATTTATTCTTCTTTATATTGTACTCATATTACCCCTGACATCATAAGGTTAGCAGAAGTGGATGGGAATCTCATTGAAGGCTTTTTTGTTTGAAATAGAAATCCTAGTTGCTCTTTTGGAGATTAATCGGTGCTTTAAGGACAAAATTTACTTCCTTAAATAGATATCTAAAGTAGGTCAGATGAATCATACACTCTGTGTGTCTATTTCCCTTTGTTGTCTATAATTCCTCAGATGATTAGCGCAGTTAAAAACGAAATGTATCCATTCAGCATATCTATATTGGCATAAGAAAAGCTTCTCTAGGTAATATCTGATCTATGTAAAGATCTGCCAGGGGAACTTTTCCTAAAGGAAGGCAGCAAAGACCCTTCCCTGCTTCAGAAAGGAAACAGGTTCAGCAGTTATTCCATGCTCCCACTGCTATGGTACCTTGTGGTTCTGAATCGATAGTGTAAAACTGACAAGGAGCTGCATAAATAAGCATAAGTCCTGAAGAAAATAAGTTGTCTGTTACAGAGTCATAGAAAACTGTTCTAAAAAAACCTTGTCAGATGCCATCTTTGTCTACTTCTAGCCTTTTGAGGACTTACTATGCCTGAAAAATTCCTGACAGATATGTATGTATTCTGCTTCAAATATTATCCTATTGTGTCTATTCATGTGAGACCTTTACAGTTTTCCCAAGGACCTTGTTGTCCCTTGTTACTTTACTATCCTTATCAATAGAAATATGTTGGTCTTGCAACACTTCAAGCCCTTTGCTTTTGGTTGTAGAAAGAAATAGGACCTGAAAGAAAAACAATTGCAACAACTTTCATGTGTGTTTGAAAATTCCTCTCAGTATATTTCTTCAAGTTTTGTTCCATTAATTTCTATCTTTTATTGTAGATGATGTTTTGCCTATAGTCAAACTGAACACTGTAGTTCAGAACTCTCCTTTACCTAGGATGCCAAATATACAAAGAATTTGAATCTCAGGAAAACAATCATGTGAAATTTCTCCTCTGTTCTTGAAGCAGTTGCTTGTCAAGACAGAAGGGGAAAAGAAGTTAAGTAAAAGTTCCAAGAATATCTTCTACCAGCCACGGGTAAATTTAAACACAGTTTGTAGAAAATGTGCTGCTCCTACAAAAAAATCAAAGATCATCTTGATTAAACCTTTGACTTGTTGCCATTTTCAGTCTCTACTGGGAATTACTGTTTATAAACACAATTAACCAAAAAAAATTACAAACTCTTTGATTTTACTTGGATGCTGACAGTGTTGAAAAGTGAGAATTTCTAAAGATAGATAGTAAGCTCCTCTTTTATCTTTTCTTTTTGAGGGGGTACTTTTTGTTTTGGTTTTATGTCTTTTTTCAGTGTTGTATGGTGTCCCTATGGGATGGTTGACCCTGGCTGAATACCAGGTGCCAAAGCTGCTCTATCATTGCCCTCCTCACAGGTCAACAAGGACAAAATGCAACAAAAACCTCATGTTTTGAGACAAGGACAGAGAGAAATTTGTCCATTACTGTCATGGACAAAATGTACTTAACTTGGGAAAGTTAGCTTAATTTGTCAGAAATCAAATCAGATTAGGATAATGAGATTTAAAACTGAATCTTAAACCATCTTCCCTCCATCCCTCCCTCCCTTCTTCCTGGGCTCATCTTTATTCTTTCTTTGGAGGATTGTGCTGGCTCACTCATCCAATGAGGTAAAAGGTAGCATACAGAGACTGGAAATGGGAATCAAATTTATATTGTGTTCCAGGTTCATGCTTCAATTTTTATATCATGCTTGCATTGTGATTTCAGTATGCTGCTGTATCACTTCGTTAAATCAAAACTCTATGTAGTTTCAAATATCTTCAAAGAAGTAAATTTGGTATTCAAATGTTAAACTCCTGTCATGTGGAATATCTGTGTGATGAGTTGACCGTGGCTGGCTGATGAGTGCTCACAAAGCTGCTCTCACACTCCACCTCCTCAGCAGTACAAGGGAATAAAATGAGATAAAAAAACTTGTGAATCAAGATAAAGGCAGAAAAGGAAAAAAAAATATAAAGAAAAAAATAAAAAAGCAGCAAGGGTCACAGGCAGAAACAAAGAAAAAAATTCACTACGTCCATCAGCAGGTGATATCCAGCCACTTCCTGAGAAGAAGGGCCTCAAGTGCCATAAGAGTTGCTTTGGAATATAGATTTAATGTCTTACACACATGCACAATCTTCTCTTAGGTTTTATTGCTCAGCCTGATGTTATATGGCATGGACTGTCCCTTTGATTGGTTTGTATCTGTTGTCCTGGCTGTGTCCTTCCCATCCTACCTTTTGCCCATCATCAGCATATTGACCTTTGGGAAGGTTTGGCAAGGGTGTGTTCTGGTTTGGAGAGACAGCACCAATGCAGGGCCAGCATTGCTCAGCAGTAGCCAAAACTCTGGTGTCTTAAAGATGCTGTTCTAACTCCCAACACAAAGCACTGCACTGTATGGGCTGCTAGGAGGAAAGCTAAGTCCATCCCAGACAGACCTAGCACAGGCTAAAAGAACCGGGTCAGAGAGTAATAGACCGTGACACATTCATACGGGAGAATTAAAAGATATTTTGTATTGCCACATAGCTAATGCAATTTAATTATGTCTAGCGGACAGGATTTAATTATGATGTTATTCAACATCAAATGTCTCTAAATCCACAGCAGTAGTTTCTCACTAAGCCAGGCATTGATTTGACTTAGGGATTAGTTCTCAGTCATTCTCTCATAATTTATCTTGTTTTGGTTTAATTGTCAGATTATAACAGATCAGGAGGTGGAAGTTGTATGTGGAGGAGGCTTCTCAGCCTATGTTAAGAGTGATATAAGTATTCAGAAAAAAAATAGCCTTGTGAAACAGAAGGTGCCAGGCAGAATTTATTGGAAATGAGCCCTGGATCAAATCAATTAGAGAAAATGACAAATAAAAGATTTGCAGCAGAAAAGGGTAGGAAGGCATCTGTGAGCATTAGAAACATGTAATTGAAAATATGCTGTGCATTACAAGGATTGCAAGAAGTGTTCTGTTTACATCAGAATCACTTGCCACCTTTTTTGCAAGACACAACTTGGTTGATACATAGGAAAAAACGTGATGAGGATAAAAGGTCAGCAAGCAAAGAGAGAAGCTGTGTACAAGAGAGTGATTACTGAAAACAATAAAGAATATATTAATAAAATAAAATGCAAAGCACTCATGTTGGCTAAAGGCAATGAGATAATTAAAAAAAAAACAAAACAACAAAACAAAAACCAAGAATTGAACAGAGAAAAATAAAAGAAAGTCAACAAGTGGAAAAGTGACAACATAAAAATATCTTTAAAAGATACAAAGATCTAGGATCTAGGAAAAGGAAGAAAAAAGCCAAGTCCAAAACCAGAAAAAACCACAAAAAACCCACCAAACCAAAAACCATAAAAAGAACCAAGACCACCACCACCACCACCATCAAAACCAAACCAAAAACAAATAAGCAAACAAACAAAAAACAGGAAGAAACAAACAGAGAAAGGAAAACAAAAACAAAAAACAAAAAAAAAAAACCACTAGGAGGAACTATGATTGTGATGATGGCGAATAACAGACTTAATCTTGAGAGACACTTCTATTTTATTATGCAATTGACTCAAAAGAATTGCAATTTTTTATATTTATATTGAGTCTCCCAAGCTAATGAGGTATATAGCCTGTGTAGTAGAATGTTAAACCAGAGGACATATTTAACTCAGATGTCAAGAAGAAAATATGGAACATCATTACTCCCTTAAGTCCAGGATGCCTCTGAGTGGAAGAAAAGCAGAAGTCAAAAACGCCCTTGACCACTTTTCTTATCAATAATGTAGTTTCCTTCCTTTTTTTACTGCAGACCTAATCCAAAACTTTTTTAAAAGAAGTTAATTTTCCATTCAAAATATAATCATAAATAATATTAAAATTATTACGTTATTTTAAAATCTTCATTTAGCTGCTGAGCATTAGTAAAAATGTTCTCAAATCCAAAACTTTCACAGACATTAGCATGAGTGAATATTTGTTTTAAAAATCTTACCAGAGTACCTAAATTATTTACTATTCATTATTCACCATTCAACATTTGCTATTCATTATTCATTCATATACTACAACAATGAGCTGCTCCATTGCAAGAATGCAAATGGACACATTCTATAGCTTAGATAGTTGGAGTCTGTCAATTAGATAGATGTAATATCATGGTGATGTAGATGACTAACCACACATTATGAATACTGAACAGCAAACAGCCAAAATTAACGTTTTGGAAACAGCCCATAATCAGAAGTTGCTTGTCCAAACTATTTGTCCAATACTTACAAATAACCAGACATCAAGATTGGTTTCTGAATGATTCATGAACAGAAAGCAAGGCTAAAGGCCAATTGCTAACCCTTAAAAATCAATGGAAAGAATCCCACTGGCTTCAAATAATGTTTGAATAAGTTCTCCAAATGTGCAATTTATATTATTTACAGCAGGAATTCCAGCCATACACTGCCTCATCATACTTGGTTAATAAGAATTTTGTGCTTTAGGGGAAAAGATAAAAGATGTAGTCATATTTCCACCTAAAGATATAATTTAGCAAAACTCTGTCATTGTAGCATTTTCCTTATACTTTTCCTGTCCATTTATGCTAAAAAAACAAAGAACTCTGTGCTACCATGGAGGAAAAAAATAATTCATTGCCTTTTTAAAAACAAAGAGAAGGCAAACTATTTTTGCCTATGTAAACTGAAAATAAGAATGTGACATTTAAAAGAGCATCTAACACCTGTGCACTCATCCTGATCTGTGGGACTAACTATGGCTAGTTTAGTCTTGATGCAATATACATAGTTGAGCAGTGAAAGTAGTTCACTGGTTTTGATCTTTCCATACTCTGAGACAAACATGTCAATTACAGTTTGTTTTCTTGAAGCCAAAACTGTGGTGCTTTGCATTGTTTAGTACAGTAAACACTGAAAGAATCTGATGTTTGTTCTGAAAAGCTTATGATCTAATTGATCTTCACATGAGAAAAATGAAAAGGTCTTGCACTGAAGCTTATGGAACTCTTACACTGATTAGAGTCCAATTCAAGATCTATGATGAAAGCTTTTCTTTTGATCTCTACACTAAAAAGATTATTCAGAAGCAGAGTGATATCTAAGAGACTAAGTGTTTTTGCTAAACTGTGTCAACAATTTTTCTTTAAAGCTTAGAGAAAAATGCAGTACTGGATAGGATTCATCCTCAAGCACCAGTAACAGCTCTGAATATTTTGTTCATTGTCTATTTAAAGCACAGAACAGCAGAAAACACTAGTTAATAGCAGCTGACAAAATATTTAAAACAAAATCTGAAAGCTTCAGGACCTGACAATCTTTTGATGACCTCCATTTTTTTTTAAAAGATAGCCATGCAGTACTTCACACACTTAATATAAATCATAGTATTACCAAGAAACTATTTTTTTCCTCTATTCTTGCTTCCATCTTTTTCAAAACTTGGTGATTCATGAAGCAGTTTGTGAATTTCATTAAGATGATCATTCATTGTTTACAAACTGCCCTCATTAAATAAAAATAACCTATATTTGAAGAAGTAAACTTAATTTATGAGGCCTATGATGTTCTACTGAAATCAAAGAAGGAACTATTGGAAATTCCTGCAGTGAATTTCAAAGCTTTTGTTCCGATTTCCTTTTTAAGTAGATCACATCTTTAAGGCTCATCTGAACTGGTTTCTAAGTTATTCTTTATGTACAATTTTCCATCATGTGAGAATCAGGAACAACCATTAACGGAAATACAATGCAGTACCATTTTTTTTCCCTAATACTTGCTGGAACTTCAGAGCACACTTTGCAAATATTTGGAAATATTGTAAACAAGCAAACAAACAAAAAAACCACAAAACCACTCCCCCCTAACAAAAACAAACAAACAAACAAAAAAACAAACAAACCCCACACAAACAGAAAAACAAAAACAAACAAACAAAACCAAAGCAGAACCCAAATCAGTCTGGGTCATCCAACCAAAAGACAGGCAGGTAAGAGATCAGTGAGAGAAAAATGTTGTTTTGGTCAGTTCACAAAATAGTTTTGTCCCTTCTCAACTATCACAAATATCCACTGATTTTTATATGTCAGTTTGCTGACAAAGCTGTACCAATGATATGAAATAAAATTAGAGTGCAGCCAAGTTCCTTTGTGGCCTTTAGCAGTATGTTTATTTTAGGTGAACACTTAATTCATAAGGCTAGACCAGACACTGTTTTCTGGTGTAAAATGACACTTGGGGAAAATGAAAATTTGCCTTGGACTAAAAAGATGCCTTAGTAAAAACTGTGTCAGCCATAGGCTGGCTACTGTACTGTTTTGAAGAGTGAGACTCTATTAGCAGTCTAGAATATGGCAGGCTTGTCTTGGAGTCTGTGTAAGACTTCAAAGGAAGAAGAAGCTGCTTGCGTGGGAATAGAAAAGGAATGCATTTAATTTTAGGAAAAACCCTTGCAGAAGAATGAAATACTCCAGTTGCCTCATTTGGCCACTTTTAATCATTAATGTAAGAAAGATTTTTGAAGCAATGCGTAAAACTAGTGATACCAGAAAATCTCAAGAAATTCACTGTTTTTTTCTACACAAACAATTTGAAATTCTCCCTCAAGTTATGAAGAAAGATAAAATTGCAGTCAAAGATGTATTTTATGAGATGATGAAAAAGCAACCCTCATAAGGAAACTTTGGGGTGAAAAAGCCGTTGATCTTGAGACTGCAATGTCCTTTGAGGTACTTCTCTTTTGGAACTGATAAGTATTTAAAAGCATTGAAACACAGTTTTATTAAATTTTTTTGTTTGCTTGTTCTTTTAAGAATATAAGGGTTTAATTTATGACCTTACTACACGGGAGACAGGAACTGAGACAGTAGGAAGAACCTTAGAAACCAGCAAGCTACCTGGAATTCATCCTGAAATATTAATTATACATCTGGCAGTACAAAAAGCCTGATTCATAGCCCATTGAAATAAATTAATTATGTATCTGGCAGACTCCAAAATCCGCTGAAGCCAAAGGAAGTCTTAGGAGTCTTTGACTCCACTGGGCTCTGGATCAAACTGCAGGAGGACGAGCAGAGTGAGGCGGGAGGAGCAGATCCCCAGTGCTGCTGAGAGCAGAGCAAACTCGGCTGAAGGAGATCAGAGCAGCAGGTGGCAGTGTGTAAACACCCCCAGACCCTCAGAAATGCATCTCCTGCACCGGAGGCAACGGGAGGGAGGGGGTGCACATCTCACGGCATTTGTAAGCCGCCCATCTATTTTCACTCTCTGTAAATCTCACTGAGAGGTGGCTAAGGATTTTGAAACAAATAGCTTCCCAGTGAAAGGATAAAGGTATAAAATCTCAGCTTGGTTGCTGGGTATGATCACACCTAGATTTCAGCATCCATGTACCTCTCATCAGAGCTCTGCCTAAGGCTCCTGGACAGTAAACAGGCAGTCCAGCTTAATTTGAATGATGGCAGCTAAAAGCTGTGTGTCTTCCCCATTACAGGAAGGTATGGACAGAATCATAAGTTCACACTAGACTGGGAGAGATAATTTTGCAGAAATCTCTTGGCATCATCTAGCCATCATAGCCATTAAAACTCAGTTTTTGAAGACTAAAACTAAGATTTGCTGGATACTCCTGAGGAATGAAGTGGAAATTAGGATTAGAAACGTCTTCAGATAGGAAAAATAAATACAATAATTAAGATAGCACAAACACCACCAAGTTTTCCTGTGCTTTCCTGCTTGTGAACTGCTCGCACATAATTCTCTACTGAATAATGAGCAGAGACTCCTTCACTTTTTGCCTTTGAAAGTCAAAGCAAGTTTTTTTTAATGTTGTTTAAGTAAAACATGGTGAAATGTCTTTTCAGTATTCAACCTCTGAGATGTTTGCAGGGCAAGGGACAGTTATGAAACCCTAAAACATACATGTGGAAATACATGAGAGGAAAACAAAACTAACAACCAAAACAGACTATCTCTGATCTCACAGTGTACTGATATTCACTAAGAAATAATTATTTTTCTTTATAATAGCTTGTATGGGGCTAGATTTTGGATTTTTGATGACATCATGCTCAGCTAAGGGAGGCAGGAGGATGTCTGGAGTGATGGCATTTGTTTTCAGAATTTGACATTAGATATGACGAAGCCTTGATTTCCTGGAGATGTCTGAACACTTGCTTGCCGTTTAATTTCATGGTAGAAATATGATATTTCTTACAATATTATATACACAGGAATGTGAAATAAAATGGGAAAAAAAAGGAACATAACAGTTGTAAGGTTCATTACAATGACTATGAAAATAGGAAACCTCCAGGAAAATTTGTGATAGTGAAACAGTAAAAATATCTATGGATATCTACCATGACCGTAACAAGACTTTGAGATTACTATCAGGAAAAGCTCACTGTAAATACTATTTGGTGTATTTTAGTGTATTCTCTATTTCTGAAGATGGATAACTTATGTTTTTTTTATTTAGAAAAATAAAAAACTAAGTCTGCTGATTATTGATTATAGTTGGTTGAGGGGGTTATTGTTGGGTTGTTTTGTTGTTTTTTGTTTTATTTTTTAATTGGGATAGTAGTACAAATTAATCTTCTATGATTAAATGCTAAATTTCATTATCTGAAGTATTATAAATGTGCAAAAGAAAACTTTCTATGTCGAATAAAGGTTTCATTAGAAACTGGCAAAAATAAGAAAAATCATGTTGAACGAAAAAAAAAAGTGGTGCTATTATGGGATTTTAAAAATAAATAAGTTTAATGTTTAGAATATTTTCCCACCAGAATGTATAGAAATGGTACATGCACACGAATTATCATGAAATCCTTGGTTTGATAATGCTAACTGTTTATAAATTAATACATATACATTGTCATTCTTATAGTCTGGACTCAAATACATAAAAGAGACTCAAATTTTCAAGACTATGTTTTGAGCACTTTTAAATACTACTTATTAAACAGGAGATTGTGATAGATTCTTACCTTCATAAATATTATTTATCACTGATGTAACTACATATAAATAAATGAAACTGGATTACATCAGAATTAAACTCTTTCAATAATAATGCTACTTATCTGCACCCAAAGACTAAAACTGTTCAAAGTCCATGAGGCTGAAATGAAACAAGAATTGAGAAAAGATTTCAGATGACTCTTAGATAAATCAACAATACTGTAACCATAAAGGTCTTCAATTGTGTTTTAGGTATGCCCCCAAAGCAAATTATTGAAATTTTCTGTATAAAATCAATGTGTAATATATGGATAAGAGGCACTGGCCATCTATTAAATTACTTTTTTTTTGTACACCTGTGTAATTAATTTTTATGCTTTCTGAAATGATCATGATCTTGCTCTGCTCAGTAGTACTTCTGCTGTGGGATGATTTTTATGTATTTTAAATAAAATATATATTTTTAAAAATCAGATTGCAAAACCATGGGTTCTGACTTCTCTTGGAAATACAGTAAAGTTTAAAATCCAAGGATTTTATACTAAAATGCTGTGGTCTAATTATCCATATGCTACCTCACCTAGTTATTCACCTTATTTTACGACTATTGTTTCATTGTTCATTACACATATTATGAATTAATACAGAAAAAAGCAGGAATAGCTGAATACCAAGAGAAATATGAAATCTATTAAAGAACTAACTTAGAAACACAAATCTGTTGAATATTGAAAAGTTACGAGATCTAATTTAGCGAATGCCAAAATTAATGTTAAAACAGTATTGGTTTCCATCACTTCCAGGTATTGGTTCACTGTGAGGATTGTAAATATAAATGTAAATGCTTGCTAACGATTTTAAATAAAGCTAAAATCAAAGAAGAAATCACGGGAATAACTTACACTAACCAAACAAGAAATTATAACAAATAACACCATGTCAATGCTCCAGTGCTGTAATGATTTTAAATTAGAAAAGCAACATTTACAGAACAGGTTGCTCATTTAACATTTTTAAGATCTGTCAATAAGATCACTTTTGGCATGAAACAGACTATTTATTTTGATTAAAGGAAAATCTCTCAATGAAAATACTCAAGCGAATACCAGGAGGAATTCTTGACTTGTTCAGTGCCTGGAGCATTCTTACATATCACAAGGGTTTGAGAAGGAAGCAAACAGTGCTTGAGGGTCTGAAAAAATGTCAATGTGGTGTGTAGATAGGCTGTTGAGGTTGCTGGAGAATATTGTTTCAACAAAGGGTGGAAAGCTGGAGATCTGATTAACTGCTGTTTGTGGCTATTTACAAAGTGCCACTTGATGGGTTGTAAGAGTGCTCTGTCTTACCGATAGAATTCTTTTAAAAAGTCATTCATGCTGAGTAAAGCAGATATCACATAATGTTTACCACAGAGTAGCTGTTTATGAGGGGCTTGCAGTGTGGGGTTTTGTTTGTTATTGAGGGGTTTTGTTTGTTTTGTTGGTTGGTTAGTTTCTGTTTTTCTCCTGTTAAAAACAGTCACGTCTATGAAGGCCTCCATGTACAGGTCATCTTATTCCATTCTGGTGTGTGCTTTGTGTCTTTGGAGACATTTACAGTCAAGAGAAATATAATTCATGCCAGCAGTATAATGAATACAGCAATACAGGCCATCAGGTACTTTTCTACTAAAAATATGTTACGTTTGCTATTCTTATTACCTTTGGCTGTTGCAAAGTCTCTAAAGTGACCTTGCAAGAAGGTAAGGTGCCATCTGGATGAGGACAAAATCTCTTCAGGGACAATGTGGACATAACATACTATGTTTAATTACTTTTATTCTAGAAGTTAACAAAACCCCAAACCTGCTATATGATCATATAAAAAATAAATGACATCAAGGAAGATAGTACAGAATCATATTACTAGGATCACATTAAAAGGAGAATACAGTTGTAAAAGTCATATGCTTTTTTTAAATTTTTTTTTTTCTTTTTTTTCCCCAGAAAAACATGTATACACTTAGACCAAAGTCTTCTTTCTAGCTAAAGGGGTTTATTCTGATTTGGATTTTTTTTTTTATTTTTCAGCTTCAAGCCTAGAATTTCAGTTTTGAAATGTGAAAATAAAATAAAAATAAATAAAAATTAAAATAACAACAACAACAACAAAAAACTCCAAAACATTAGTTCAGTATAATATACGTATGATATAGTATATATATATTATAGCTATAACTGGAATAGAAAATAACCATTAAGGATAACTAGATCATAGACCCAAGTCTGAAACAGATGAAAGATTTTATGGAAGCACAGAAGGGAAGCAGGAAGTCATTGTCATACTGCAAGTATATGACCTAAAGTTTCTTATCTTTTGGCACATTTGAAATATTTGAATGAATATAACTACTTCTATTCATATTGTTGAAAGGATAGACTGATTAATATCTCTAACATAGGTCATAACTTCTGCTTTAAACAACTTGAAATCTTATTTACTTCAACCATCTTAGATTGATGCTTGCATGCTGACTTCCCCATAAAAGGAATTAACATGTCTGCAGATCAAGTTGAATATTGTCATTATTTGTGTGAGTTCTTGATAGCTCATTTTTGGATTGTGGGCACACAAGCATCAAATAAATGTTCATTTGCTACTGTAAAGCAATTATCCTTGATTGCACAGAATTTGCTCCAGTCAGCAAGATTTTTTTAACAGTTTGCAATAAAATATTCAGAAAGTAATTCACAAGAGTGAAGAATATTGTATCAGTATTGTGTTCCTAAGAGAAAGACACAAAGAAGGCATATAATGTTAGAGAGACCATCCCTAGTTACCCAGATTTTTAAGAGATGGGCCAAGATATGAGTTTACTCCACCACAGTGTAAATCACCAAAAGGGTTTGACAGCTGAGGATAGCTACGATCTCACATACTGAAATCATTAGCTGTGTTTTTATTTTCCTGTTCCACCAATGTACTTATGAATCAAAATGCAACTACCGTGTATCTCCTGTGGAGTATTACGTTGGTTTACACACCAAATGTACACACCGATTTTGCAGAAAATTTTTGTTTGTATTTGTGAAAGAATGTGTTTTTGAGTGCATTTTACAACCAAGTTCTGAAAATAAAAGCATCTGATTTATCTGACCCATCACACAAGACAATTCAAATTACAATATTTGCCAACAATTCAAAGTGTAAACAATAACAGTATCAACAGTGTATTTAGTAAATCTAAATAAAATTTAAATCATCTCTAAATATAATGAAAACATGCAGTTCAGTGTTATAAATAAATTTAAAGTATGTACATAATATGAATATACTGACAACATACAATTCTGAATATTTTTCCATTGTAAGGATATTAAAATAATATATTCTTTAAATATTTAAACACTGCTTTGTGGTGCATGGATCACTCATATCTATGCAATATCACATAATACAAAGTAGTCCTGATCATACATTGGCTATAGGTCCCACATGCCAATATTCCTAACACTCACATGCTGAGAGTCCCTGTATAATTAATATTTTCCTTGTTTTCCACAGCAGAATCTTATGCACTAACTTATAGCTATTTTTATGGTCCCAAATGGCTTCATCTTTTGATCTTCCTCTTTTATTTTAATTTTCTAGTGCTCTTGCTTTGTTCAGAAATACCTACACCATCATAAAAATACCCATTTTCAGGAAAGGCATTCATACATAATACTTGTTTCCACTATGCAGATGTCTGTCTAACCCATCTGCTCTTTCCTATTTCTACTTCAATATTTGTCTTATTATTCCCACCTCAACTTCTTTCCTTTCAGCTCACAATTTTTTATAGTCCAAAATAGACCTTATTGCAGTTCTGTCACTTATTGTCAAAAGGATTATGCAAATGCATCTCTGGCCCTATATGAAGCTTCACTTTTCTTCAAAGCAATATGACAGATGTGCTTATGGCTGGCAGCCATACCCTTAAGCCAAAGCAGTGATTGTTCCTGCCTGAACTGATTGTCCTTTTACCTGTATTGTGTTTTCACAGGTTTTTAAAAGCAAGTTGGAACCAGGTCTTAAGCAGGAGGGTAAATAAGCACCAGCAGCAAATGAAGATGATTCATCCATAGATTTGGGCCTGTAAGAAGGCAAGAACTGGAGCTGGGGAACAGGTGGCTAGAGAAGCTGATGATAAAATAAAGAAACATAGTAGAAGAAAAATATGCTAATTTACCTTCAATTAAAAAATGTATTAATTCTATTTCACCTTATCTATTGCTAGTACTGTATTACTGTGTTATTTTCCCTTCCAGACTGTTATGTTTACATAGTTATATATAATTTTACATATGTACAAATATAAAGGGCCTTAGGGAAATTAAGTTAATCGATATATTAAATTTATTTAATATAAAAAAATAAAATTATAGCAGTGACAAAGCATAATTTTTATATTTAATTTGAACTATCTTGGTCGTTTTCTATCTATCTTTGAGTTTTACCAATATTCAGTAACCTGGTAGACACCACTCTGTGGCTGTGTGTGTTTATGTACTTTGGTCTTTCACCACTGCTAATTTAAGACTTTCTTTAAGACACTTTCTTCTAGGGTATACTACCAAGTTCTCCACCGAGATTTATGTATGACATGAGAATATCTTGAATCTATGTTATAATCAGCTAAAATCTGTCTATGTCACTCTTATTTCCTACCCTCCTTAGTCAGCTGTAAGTCTTCCCTCTGTTACTAGGTAGTGTTGCATTGCTTGTCTGGCCTTCAGAAGAGCTGGCACTGCACTGCATCTCCACCATGCACATGCACTAACACCACACTGTGAGAAGTCCCAAAGTGGGTGAATCTCAGGGTTTCTTGTTGAAGTACTGACTTTAGATTAAATATTTTTATAACTCAGATAGAAAAAAGTTTTGCTTAAACACACACTGCACTTCCACTCGTGATTTCTTGCTTTTCAAGTAAGTCTGTTTATAATTTTCCTGTATGAAGTATTCTGACTATCCAGAACTAAGAGTATCAAATCTCTATAATCTAAGTGTCAACACTATTGCTTTTCTCTTTTTTTCATCAATTCAGGTAAGTCCAGAGCAGATTTATTTGCACACGCAATAGAAGATAAAACTATCTCCTGCATTGGATCTACATGTGGATTCAAGACCCCGCTCAAGGAAAAAGAAATCGAGCCAGAAAGACAAGAAAGAGCATTCTCTTCCTTCAAATAGAGTTCTAGGAGACAAAGCTATTTTAAATAGAAGAAAAGAATTGGAGAAATAATTTCATTTTTTTAAGATAAGTAACAGTAACTTCAAGTTACTTCACATACCACATTTTTGTAACAGCTAAACCCAGATTTCCTAAGAAACCTCAGTCAGAAAATTCCTCTAAGTTATAAATATCCTAATTTATCTTCTGAAAATCCAGCTCCTAAGAAACCGCTTCTTATTGTCCTTCTGAAAATCCAGCTGAAGATCTTACTTGCTCTCGTTTGCATTTACATATTTCACAGATGAGTGCAAAATCCTTTTCTTTAGTCCATGTAATACACTGCATTTTTTCCTAGACAATAGCCTCTGCCAGTGAATGTTATCAGTCCTGAGTTTGTTTCCACATTTCACTCTGGTGGGCTGCACCCTGTGAGTCACTTTTCAGCTCATAAGCTTCTTCTCTTCACAACCATTTCAATACGTTAGCTTCTTGACACAACTGTGGAAATCTTAAAGATTTTTTTTTTTTTTTTTTGTGGACATATTTAGGATGTTATGCTATCAGAAATAATGCATAAAGTAATCAAATCAAAGCGATTTTAATACAAGAAGAAAGGAAACACTTTTTACCTGACATCAGATGTGTGATATCCTCAACTTGCTCACCCTGACCCTGCAGCCCCAGACAGGGGTCACAGTGAGCTCTGGTACCCCACACCACTCCTGCACCCACGGTGAGAGCACCACCAGGCACCGGGCACTGCACCTGCATCCCGGGGGATGGGCTGCTGCATCCCAGCCTGACTGCTCCCGGCATAGGAGGAGGCAGGTAGGACGATTTAAACAGAAGAAATAAAGATGCAAAAACTGCTCCTCTCCCCCCACTCTGCCTCAGCAGCAACAAAGGTAACACAGGGTGGTGGTGACCTATCTTATGCTTTTTAAAACTTATCTTAGTTTTTTAACTTTTCTCTATTTTTCTTTCTTTGCCTCCCTTACTATTAAATAAAAATATATCAATGTTTTTGGCATAAACACTAAATCTTGTTTAGGTTTTATCTCTTTTTGGGGGGGATATTTTGAACCTCCAACCTTCTTTCAGTTTCATTCACAAAGAGTTAGCTCTCTTTTCTCTGTGATTAAACCGGTTTGTTACAGGACCACTAATAAGAAAGAAGAAGAAAACAAGGCAGAGGCCAGAAGGAGTGTGAAAAAAAAACAAAAACAAAAACACTGTCAGAAATAGCCTAATCTTGAATAAACTCAATTAAATAAAATCGATTAATCAAGCAATTATGCCATAAAATTTTAAACCAGCCTGAATGAAGGCTTCTGCCAAAAAGAGACAAGTCTTTCCCTTATGTCTGGCTCCAGAATCAATTCTCATTGCTCCAGGGAAGAAGCTCATCTTAAAGCAAACCCAGCAGAATAGTACTTCGTTTTCAAACAACTCAGGCAAACCGGTACCTTAATCCTTAAGCTTGCACAAGAAAGAGGAACGCACAGGGAAATGTGGAAGAGATAGAAGAACCCATTTCAGAAGCAGCTTGTTATTAAGTTCAACAGTAGTGGAAGAGCCTGAAGTGTTTTGGCTGGACTCAAATAATGTATGTTCCAAAAAAGAGTCTCATTAACTCTCTCCAGAAGAGACAAGTTTAACAACCTGATTAGGTTAGATACATCTGTGTTAAATATGCAAAGTGTGGTGAGAAGAATTTCAGCTTTAAGCCATTCCCAAATTCAGTGACACTGGCAAAATTAGCCAAGGTTCAAATGTTCATCTAGTTCTTCACCTTAACAATTGAAGATCCAAATGAGGTTACTAATGCTCTTAATTTAATATGGACAGAAGCTCTGACAGCACTGCATCCCCTGAGATTGATATTTTTGGTCGTTTTTTTTTTTTTCTTTTTGTTTGTTCGTTTGTTTTGTTTTTGTTTTTGTTTTGTTTTATTTTGTTTTTTTAAAGAAGATGTAGGTTGTAAACTTCTTAGAGGAGGTAGTATGGATGCTGCAATATTCCCACTGGAATTTAGTGACCCAGCTGCAATGAACAACTTGAAATATCGTTGCTTAATCTATTATCAAGATAAGGTCTGATGATCTTGCACTTTCTTCTCTGTCTTCCAGGAATGTATTAAATTTGCTCTTACATATGTAGTTTAATATCAACTTGAGTATTTTTTCCCTTTTTCTTTATTTTGTTGTATAGTTTCTACAGAATATTTCAGATGTCATGTTTTCTCAAACCAAAATACAAATCCTCACAGATTATGTGAAATAATTCAGTCATATCAGAAAATCATTTATACTTAGGAATGATAAAAAATAAAATGTTGTGGTATATTTTTATGACTTGACATCTAAGAGGTCAATATGCAATTTTTACTTAGGAGACTTGAGTTTCATTCAAGTTGGAACTGGTTTGAAGCTCCATTTTTAATTGTGTATATGCAGGTATTGTGCCCTCACTGTATTGTGAAAAAAGTAAACTCTACAGGTGCAGCAGTAATAGGATAGATTTTTGTCCATATTATGGTATATTATAACAGCTATGTTGTATAGTCTTCCATTGACTGCAGTTAAAAAGGGGATGGCAAATGAAACAATTAGTATTCATGATAATGCTTGCAATTTTTTAGAACTATAGTAGATTAATATTTTTTGATGTACTGTATTTGTAGCCTTGGAAGAAAAGAAAAGCCTTGAAGAAGCTTAAACTTCAAATTTTCATCAGAACTTTTTTAAGTTTTGAGAATGTGGTGGCAGTAAAGTCTCCACCCAAATACTTGCCCTCCTTGATGTATTTAGTTTTAAGTTTTCCTCTTCTCCTTGGATGTGCTTTTCTGATGTGCTAGGGTGATGAAGACAAAACAGTCCTATTCTAGTTAACAACTCAAGGACAGTTTCTCCAAACTTCAGGCCCTAAGCACAAACTACGCGGAAAGGTGGAGGGTGGGTTCATGCAAATTAACCAGAACCTATAAAAGTGTAAGATTTTGTGACCAACCCCCTCCTTTCCTTCCATCTTGGAGCCATCCGGGCAGGGACCACGACAGTGGCACTTTTATTGCTGGGGTGTGCCTTTTGTAGGCCTTTTGTGGGCCTCATAATAAATACCCATTTTATTCTCCTTAACTCTGTGTGCAGCCTCTGTTCCAGCTCCTCAAGGCATCATCCTTCCCAAAGGGATGAGGGAGAGAATCAGAAGGGGAAAAACAAAAGAACTTGTGGGTCAAGATAAAGATCAATTGCAAGTGTGAGAGACAGAAATAAGTTTAGTGTAAACTGCTTAAGTTTCTCATTGATAAAACAATTCTTGTGGATTTTGGAACACATTAGATTCATGAGTATATATTTTCTATATATTTATTATAACCTTTCTTAATTGGTGGAGGATGATCAGCCATGGAGCAGGCTGCTCAGATGAATTCACCATCCCTGAAAGGGTTCAAAAGGCATGTGGCTATGGCACCTGAAGACATGGTTTGATGGTGAACACGGTGGGATAACACAATTCTCGGGTAACAGTTGGACTCAATGGTCTTGGAAGTTTCTTCCAACCTCGATGATTCTGTAAATGGTGCAAAAGGATTTGCTCACCACCACAAGATCAATGCCCAGCCAGTCTTCAAGCAGCAGATACTTTAGAAAATTTCCCCCCATTTCAGTTTTATTGCTGACCCTGATGTTATATGGTACAGGATATATCTTTGATAAGCTGGGATCAGCTGTCCCAGCTGGGTTCACCCCCATCCCTTCGCTCATCTCCAGACTACTCTCTGGGGCAGCAGAGTGAAAAAGAAAGGCCTTGAAGTAGTGCAAGCACTGTTTGTCAGTAACTAAAACATTCATTTTTATGTTAGCTGAATCTCATTTTGTGTGATAGGCATAATATTTTGTGCATAAAGCTTCAAAAGCAACAAAAGGGCAAGTCAGGGAAAAGTCTATTGCTGCTTGCAGCTGGGCCTTGAATTGGAAAATCTTGTTCCTGTGCATTTCAGCCCCTGGCTCAGCCAGAAGCACTTCATCCCATCACTGTGAAGAAGATCATTTAGTGCTGTCACCACAAATAACTTCATTTTCACCAACATTGGTGATGATATTTTCTCCTATATATAAATTGTTTGAAATTCTTTCAAAATTCCTAGTTATAGATGAAATGGTTTAAAAATAAAACAAACAAATAAGCAAACAAACACAAACGAAAAACCAAAATAAAGTGACCTTTCTGGAAGCATAGATTTTCAAACTTTCACCTTAGACAACTGGTTGTATCATTAGGAATGAGATTACCAATGCTTTTAGTCCCTCTGATGGGCAATAGCATTCTGCTCCTTTTGAAATTCCAGAAATCATATATTTTCTAATAATTGAAGTAATTTTCTCATCTCAGGTGGAACTTGAACAACTAGTAGTAAAAAAATGGCAATACTTATTACAATCATGATTTATCATTATTTTAGCTGAGGAAGTGTAATTAACCTAGTTTGGTCTCTATTTCCTTAAATTAACAACTATTTGCTATGAGTCTCTATCTAGACTTCATTAGTTTCTGTGTTGAGGCAATTATGTTCTCAGCAAAGAGCTGTCTTTACATTGGTAAATCCTGAAGCTGTATAGGATGCATCAAGACGATCTGCACTGGTGAGGAAAATGAGCAGATTACACAGGTGGAATGCAAGTGTAATCGATTCAGAAAAAAAGACTAAATAAACTTACCTCATCCAATTTTGTATATTATATATGACACACTGGCCCTTCTTATCATTGGATAAGTGTGTGAGGCTCCTTGGATTGTAAGATTTCTTAAGGACTGCCTTGAGTTTTCACAATAAGAAGTTATAACAATTTGAGATTCAGAAGTGAGACTTCAGGACTGTAAGAGGCTAAGCCATCTTTCTGTCTGCTCTTTTGTTTTGGACTTACCTTGTGCCAAACATAAGCCTGATCAGAAAAATCTCTGTGTGATCAGAATTGGATTAAGGATTTATCACTTAATTCTTTTTTTTTACTCTCAGTAAGTGTTCAGTATGGGTGGGCAGGGACTGAAGAAGAAAATAATAATGAGAAGATGCAGGCAGTGGCAAGAGAGAAAAAGAGATGAAAAGATAATTGCAACAAGCATTTCAATTTCATTTATAAGGAAAATGAGGAATATTTTATTCTTTGTGTAACAGCACAGATAATTTTAACCATGTGGCATATCACAATCATTGGTATGTCTTTTATTGTTACATTGGCCACATTAAAATGCATATACTGGTTTTTTGGTAAAAGTTTATACTTCTCCAGCATCAAAGAGAAGAGATTCCTTCTGTATTTTCCTCTTATTTTTATCCCAGAATGAGACTGTATTAAACTATCTAGTTAGTTTTGATTTTCTGAAGTGTATTTTGAATTTTTGCTTCAAATTGTATTCTGATTTCACAAAATGATTGTTAGTCAAATTTCCTTCTTCAGCATTTCTACTAAACTTGCGAGATTACTGGGGATTTGACCCAGGGAAAAATAGGCACTTCCACTAGGTAATTGGAATCATTTTAGAGACACATCTCAGCAAAGCCAATTGCTCAAGTGGGACCGACTTTGATACATACACTTATTTTACTGTTCCACTTTATGTTACAAGGAGTCCAGTAGAAATGAATGGACATGATTTTGATACAATTTTGTGTGCTGAATAATAAATTATTCTGTCACTTTCATATGTCTGGCTCCCAGAATAAGATAGTTCAGTGTTTCACAGAAATCTGCTTGAGTGAAAATTAGATACGTCATTTTTCTGTCCTGCTCTTCATTGATCTGAAAAACAACTATTTTCTGTCCTCTCGGTACTTATTCTTTATGCATATAAAAACTGGTGTTATGGTCTAAACCAGCCTTCATTTTTCTAGATCAAACAAAATGAGTTTCTTTAATCTTTTTTTAAAAGCAGATAAAATTTGTCTATTTTGCCACAGCATCTAAGAATCTTATGAGCTTTTGAAGTTTCTCTAATTGTTTCAAGTTTTTATTTAAAAAGTGTTTGAAAACAAGAAAAATGAGATTTTTAAAAGGTTTACCTTCCACATATCTTAGAGGTACAATTCAAAGCAACTGTTTTCTTTATCATATAAGAAAAAAAAATAATTTCTTGGGGCAATGGATACTCTTTAAGAAAGAATCTTGCTGAGATAACATAAAATTTTTAGGTCAAATTTACTAAGGAGAGAAGAAATATTCAGTTTACTTTTTTTAACAGCCATTTTCTTAATATACTTCAAAATATGATTTTTTTATTATTTTAATTAACATCATGTCTTTATTTAGCCTCAACTTGATCCTTTCATATCTCCATTTTAGATTTACACATTTGTTTTCTTTTTAATACTTTTATATTGATTTTACTCTTATCAGTTTCAGGCCATTTCTGCAATGGGTCATGATCATTATAAATTCTAACCCCATTCTTTGTATATTTTATAATCCAATCAGGATTGGTGACAGCTCTCATATTTAAGTGCGTTTTCCTGTTTCACCATACAAGACATTAATGAAAATAATAAATAGTATTGTTCATTGGATGCTTAGTGTAATGCCATGCTGGGTAAACATACTGCTCTTAGCTTTGAGTAAATTGTGTTCAAAATCAGAACAGGTATATCTGTAAAGTAATCAATGCTGAAGAGGGTGCATTCTTGAGAATGCCTGTGAATAGTACTGCATGAGCTTAGTTCTCTGTAACAAAGCACTGCATTGTGAAGGCAAGCCTTGGGAGACATCATTTGAAAAATGTTTTCTGTTTCAAAACAATAGCCATTAATGGTATTTTTTTTTTGTATTTCTTTATGCATTTTTTTTTCCAATGGACCAATCATCCCCTTTACATTCATGACATGTAGAACACATAGGATTGTGTCAACAGATTTTACCAGATAAAGATTCCTGTGGATTTCTAACAACTCTATACCATCCTTCTCACTTCTCAAAAAATGCAATTGAGATAATTCTACATAGTTTGCTGTTGACAAATCTGTAATTTCTGATTCTTATTTCACTATTGTGTTCTATGTACTTGCACAATGTTTGTTTAATAAATAGCCAGCAGAATATTTCTGTGTGTTGTTTCTCTGTTCATTTGTACAGATTTTTACAGCTTCTTCTTTCCCCCATTATTGGAATCTGGTTTAATTGAGGGCTATCATTCCTTAGGACTCTCATACTTAATCAACCCTTCTCGCTTCTCAAAAATAATAAGTAGCATTTGAGAGATAAGAATGAGAAGTCCTGCAATTCTCTAATATAAATTTCTTCAAGCCCAGCAGTCTTAAATACTTTTAGCATTAGCTAAATACTGTTTAAACTGCTTGCTCTCTCTTCATTCTTACTCCTGTCTTTATCTACATGTTGTTAATTTTAGATGTGTTGAGCCTCTGGCCACAATCAACCTTTTTCATGAAGTCTGAGAGGAAAAAAAGTCTGGGGGGAGAAACATTTTAGCCTGCTATGTATTATATGTTATATCTGCTGTAAGTCAATCAGTGTTAGACTTGGAATGCTGCAGAAAGATTCACTGTGCCTCATAGCACTTTGTGAGACACTAGTTCAGCACTGTCCAAGTAAGGAAATACCTAATCTACTCTTAAAGTTGGAAATTAAATTTGCCTGAGTTAAGTGAGAGTCTTTACAGTGACTTCAGAAAACTTTGGAAAAATAGTTCAGAACATAGTACTGGACTAACCTTTAAGTGCAAAATGTATATCAAAATTCCAGCTTCTAATCTACTTTCAATTATTGCTGATTGCAAAATTTTCCATGGCTGAATTTAAAGAACCTCCCAATGAAGCTTTCTTCACCACCTCCTCTCCTCTGTACACATATCTACTTCCAACCTGAGACAAGGAACCACAACAAATCACAACAGGAATAGCAACAAAGCTTTCTGTCTCAGGACTGTGTCAGAATGTCAGGCTGCTTTCTGAATAAAAGCCAGACAAGGAAGAAAGTTGCTTCACGATGGCAACATAATGGCAGCCATTCCAATTCTGATAAATAAGGATGTAGCAATAATGTTAATTCTTCCAAATGTCTTTTCCTGATCCCATCATCAATGTTTTCACAGAAGCAAGAACAGCATGACTCTGAATTGGGTTGTGGGAGAATGAACAAGCAGATATGTCTGGATCTTAAGGTAAGGAATATTGATCAGATTGTCTTCCCCTCCTTTTCCAAAACATTCTTTAAACTTGTGATGGGTTGATGCTGGCCAAACTCCAGTGCCCCAAGAGAAACCATTTATTCATTTTCCTCACAGAGGATCACTTCTGTGTCTTTTTTTCCCTCCTTACCAAAAATCAATTAATGCAAAACCAGCATAACACTGAAGAGAATCATCCTGAAAGCAAGTGCCAGAGCCATACTTATCCATAGTCTGGTTACTATGATCTTCTGATGGCTAAAGGGGCTTCGGATTTGCTTCAACAAACAGAAAGATTTAATTTTTATATGGTAGGTATTGTAGACATAAGGAATGATTGCAAATATATCAAGTAGCAAGAAAACTCTTTTTTGTCTTACTGGGATAAAGTATTCTCCTAATCTTGAGAGAAGTTAGATGCAGAAAGCCAGGAACACAGGGCTTTACATGTGAAATCAGAAAATCGTGTGTGCAGGTAGCAAAAGTATTCCTTGAGGAAACTGAAGTGTTAGCAAGTCATGTATTGCCATGGAGCATTCCCATGTACCAAGCTCAGCACTCTGTACTGTTAATTGCTGGAATGATCTATGATAAGTTTTCAGTCCAAGTAAATGTTTATTCTCCTAACAATTTATGTGCATACTTCATGTGTTAGCACAAAGAGCATTTTCTAACAAGTATTTTAGATGTGACCACTATGTTTGGAGGATCAAAGAATGCAATAATAAGAATGAAGATTTTTCTTTGGTGAATGGTATTAGTGTCATGAATATTTATGGGCATTGTTTCCTCCAATAATATAGGTGTGGCCCTACAGCCCCTTTAAGGAAGGCACAAAACTGACTCTAACATCACCTCTCAAAACTTTGCTCTAGTTCAACTAAATTCACTTGTCTTTTGTCTCTAATGTTATGTCTTATATAGAAACCTAATCTCAGTGAGTCTACTAGTGTTAATTTTGTAATCACAACTAACCTGTTAATTTTAGACTGGAACAAAAAAAAAGACATCAAGCATATCTTGTCTTTTCAGTGTAAATGATTGATAACAACCCTCTCTTCCTGAATAGTTGAATCCTCTTTCTTCATACACAGTAATAATTTAAAAAAAGAAACCTGAATTTCTTAGTTGGTAGACTGTTAGGCTGCTGTTGACTAAAATTGTTTTATAATGAACAAGGATACAGAAAAAAGTATGTCTGTGAATGTAAGTATTATAAATCTTTGGGTAAAAACTAGTAACAGGCTTTTGGAAAAAAAAAAAAAAAAAAAAAAAGAAAAAGAAAACAAACCACAAGCTGCAAAGTCAGAAGAAAATAAACATCATAATTCACAGGTTCCAAAAACCAAATATTAGGATATGTTGTATGGAAGGGGGAAAAAACAAAATAACAACAAAAATTCTCTCTCAGCAAAACTGTGAAGCACTCCTACGAAAAGGTTAATCCCAAATTCTTGCCAAGTTTCTTTTTCCTTCATTTTGTTTCTTCTTACAGTTATTTTCAACATAACCCTTTGGCTGCAGATTTTACAGTAGCTTCACAGCTGAAAAAACAACAGTTTCCTTTATAATTTTCATATGACATACTATTTAACAGACAGTTGCTATGCCAAGTACACAATATTGTGGGGAGTTTTTATCCTTTTATTTTCTATTGTGGAAACTGGTGAAGTAAGAACACATTTAGAAAATGAGGTGAGTAATACCTATTCCATGGAATCTAATTTTATATAGTAATGGAGGGTTATCTTTAGAGATGGAACCAAATAACTATCTTTATATCTTTGGTAGGAAGTACCAATATTGCCTACACAGAGTGAGAGATAATACTTCTGGCAATTTTACTATCATGTGGCCTTACAAGCAGCAAGGTAGAAACAGAAACTAATATGAGAGACAATAGTTTGGAAATGTATTACAGGTGGAGATAAAATGGGTTTTGTATAAAAATCAAATATATTTTTCATGGCAGGGAAAGTGCTGTTGAAGAAATCCACACTCTCATTTGGGCCTGCTTTATATGACATATTGCCAAAGATGTCCATATAGAGGAATAAATTTATATTTTGCTCTAGGTTTTGATGATGCAAATCTTAATCTAAGAAGCCACAGTCTACTCTCTAACCATTCAATAGATTGATGAAAACAACAAAATAACAGAATGTGCTTCAGCCTGTTGGTCATGAAAAGGAATGGTTGGAAGACAAATACTAATTGAGATCAGCTTCTGCAATGTTCAGTTCTGATGGGTCTGTGAGGCAAGCTGGCAGGAAGAACTGCATGCCCCAGGGACTACTCAGAATTCCTGCAAGAAACAAGATCTCTCATGAAAACAGGGTGAAACTGCCCCAATCCCTGACTGTAGCAGGAAAAAGATGGTGGAGATAAAGAAAGCAAAGGTAAGAAAATCTAAAGGTAGAAATTGAAAAAGTTAACACCTATGAAATGAAATAAAATAAAATCATCTAATAAATGCCAGACTGTGCAGACCAGATGCTAGAAATAAAACATAACTCAATAACTGTTACATATATTTTAACAGAGGTGGCTTTATGCCACAAGAATCAATTCAGGGGTGTGCATGTATGGGATTTTGTTTTACCTTATATAAGTAACACCTTCAGAAAGGATCTCTTTATTGAGATATTAAAAATAAATAATCAATATAATTAAAAAGTAGCTCCATTGAAAAGACCCAATTTTCACCAGTCTAGTATAAATCTCTAGAAAAATAAAATCAGAGTTCTGCATCTACGTTGGGGTTAGGAGTCTGAGTCACACAGAGCAACACCATGTAAGGGCTTAATGCCAACTTTTGGTTGAGGGTTATATATTCTAGTCAGCTTATTTAATATGGCTTCACTGAGTTACTCTCCTCGTTTTGACTGGAACAGAATTAATTTTCTTCTTAGTAGCTGGTAAAAAGCTGTAGTTTAGATTTAGTATGAGAATAATGTTGATACAAACTGATGTTTAAATTGTTGATAAGAAGTGCTTCCTCTGCATCAAGTACTCTTGATGTTTCCATGCTCTGCTGTCCTCTGGTCAGGACAGGTGAACTGGCTAAAGGGATATTGCATTCCATGGAATATCATGTTCAGTGTATTCTGTGTTCAGGGTTGAGTTGGCTGTACAGGGTTGATTCTAGCTGAGGAATGGGGTGGCTTGGTAAACAGATGGTGAGCAATGTTCATTGCTTGTCTTTATTGGGTTTCATTTCTGTCTGCCCATTTTTCTTTATAATTATCATTAGTAGTAATATCATATTTTACTTTGCTTCAGTTATGAAACTGGTCTTATCTCTGCCCAGGAGGTTTACTTTTTTCCTGATTCTTCCCATGCCACTGGAGGGGGAGTGTAGGAAAGTGAGTACTGGGTGGGACTTATTTGCCATCTGCGGCAAGGTATTGCCACGACAATTATACATAGATAAAAGAAGTTGTTTCAAATCTAGAAACTGTACTTAAGACCCTAGTCTTTTAGTAATATCTTTGCAGATATATTTCTCTGTGCACGTGAATTCCTAATGACTACTGTATAGTTATTAAGGGTTTTTTATATATTAAAAATTATCTCATTTCATAACAAAGATGTTTGCATGCAAAACCAAAATATTTTAAAAGCAATTTCTCTTTTCTAGTCTTAGGGGGAAAAAGACAATAACAATAAGAAAATGGTTGATAACATTGATCTAGAATAAATGATAGAGTTCATGCTGCAAGTAAAAGTTATCTGCATGTAACCCCAGAAAGAAGATGTCTGGGTATGGAGACCCAACTTTCTTTTTACCTTCTCAGCTGGAAATGTACTGCGTTGATAAGACAATATGAGAAAGCTGACTCTTCTTGCTGTTCCCATCCTGTAGTTAAATAGAAAGCTTTATTCACTGCTTTGTGTCTATAACCCTACAAACATCATGAATTAATAACAAATAAGAAAAGAATTTAACAATGCATTTGCCTAGAACGTGCATTAAGGCAACCACTTCATGGAAGTATACATACATATTAGCACTGCAACACCTCCTGTTTCCAGCTCCCTTCCCCATTGTGCAACACATCATACTCTGCTCAGCAGCAATGGAATTGCCAGAGTGCTTTCCTTTCACAATGCATGGAAATACATAGAATGATGATTTGGGCTAGAAGGTTAATTTGGTCAAACTATTTGGTCAGTTCAAGAAATTTGATTTCAGGACTGCTGAAAGATTTCTTATGAATAAGTATCAAACTCTAACCTCAAATATCTCTACCCAAACCAATTACACTTTACCCTCTGCAAGTCAGTCTTTTTCTAGACTATTAGCATAGCTCTAAGATATATTCCTAATATTTAATCCAAAATTCTCTTCTGCCACTGAAGCCCATAATTCCTCTTCCTGTTCTGGCTGCCTAAGGGGAGCAATTGGTCCCTGTCTTGCTTAAACTATAGCTATTTGTATTCAAGGAAAAGAATATGTCTTTTCATTCTTTTTGTTTATAGAATGAATGTGCCCAGTTCACTTAGCCTTTTCTCAAATATTTTTTTTCAAGCCTTTTAATTTTTTATTATTTCTTTGTGTCTCCTCTAAATTCCCTCCATTATATATCTAATTTTTGTGAGCCTCCTCCTCAAAACTGTGGGTAGAGTTCCAGCTCATTCTTGACTGCTGTGGATGACAGCATAACAATTTCATTTACACGATACTTTTTTTTTCTTTTTTTTGAGAGGACTCAAAAAGGGCGGAGAAAAAGTGATGTTAGCTCTCTAACTTCTGCCTTTTAGATATACATGGAAAAGACAATATTCATGTGCATTAGGTTGACATGCCCAGGTATTGCAAGTGGGGGGCTGCAGGCGTGGCCTCTGTGAGAAGAGGTCAGGGCTGCCCTGTGCTGGACATATGTTGCTCCAGGAGCAGGAGGTGCACCAGACGTCAGAGCAGAGATTCCCTGCATCCCATTTTAGAGGCCACAGTGGAGAAATTGAAAGGAATATAAGGAAGGAGCAGTAACAAAAAAAAACTTCTATACACTGACTGTAATCTCCCACCACCTCATCTTCGTGCAGCGTTTGAGATGAGGAGTCTGAGGCAAAGGAGTGAAGTTGAGCCTCGGAAAGAAAAGAAGGAAAGATATTCTTTTATTGTTTGACTTTTTGTTTCCCACTACAAAAAATCAATAATTGAGTATTAATTTTACTTCAAAAAAATTAATTTTCTGCAAGTTTCTTCTTCTCACAATGGTAAATAAGGTGTTTCCCTGTCTATCCTGACACATAGGCATCCTTGCAACTGTTCTTCCTATTTTTCCTCTGCATATCCCTGGGGCTGTGAACTGGATGGGTATCAAGCTTTTTGCCAATCTTGACCATGAATTCACGGTGGGTGTTGCATATATTTTTTATTGAATTATGTGTATCTCTTCTGTGTTCTTCATGTCTATATTCTTTCACAAGAAAAATAATTATATCTAAACCCAGCAAAATATTCATAATGCACATACACACACACACACAAAAGAATTGCTTGAGTGATAGATCACAAAAGCATCTTATTTATTAAAAAACAAAAGAAAAATAAAGAAAAACAAACCATTGAATAGGATTCATCACTTCACATAGTAAGAAAAAAAAAAAACAACACCCTATTGTGAATATAACTCATATTTTGACAGCTACTTCAATCTGTCAGCAAAACTAAAGAAGAAATTGCCTGTCTGCATATCTACATCAGTATTTGACTTTGGATCAGAGGCATACTTCTGCAGTAAAACTGATCATATCAACTTCCTGTACTTAGGTTCTTATTCTAGGAGGATGCAATTTTAATCCATTCAGATAAAAATAAACTAAAAACTGTGGTACTTGGGGACAAAGTTTAGGGATGAACACAGTGTGTTGGGTTAATGGTTGGACTCGGTGATCTTAGAGGTCTTCTCCAGATTTAAATGCCTATGATTCCATGAACTGTGCTCCAGGAGGTCAGTGTGCACCCACTCCGGGATGATATTCAGCCCAAGGAGCCAAACAAGTATTAATTTGAAGTAAAGCATTCAAACCATATATGGGTGGGCGGGTTCTCCGCATCCTTTTTTTTTTTTTTCTTTTGCTTAAGACATCTGCAGTTCTTATGCCTTGCTACTTGTTGTTGTCCCTATAAATTAATAAAATAATATTTTGATTCTCCTCTTCCTTTAATAGTTCAATCCAAAGGAAGGCAAAGGGCTTAATTCGTAAGACATACTGATGAGCCTTCAAAGAAAATGTCCAGAACGGAAAACAAAATTATATCCTCAGAATACAAATGACTAAATTGTTGGCTGTGATTCTTCTTATTATATGCCCTCTGTACTGCTGACTCTGTAAATACAGTTCTCTCTCATCTAATAGGGAGAAATGAATGGTGGTTTTGACAAAACACTGATATTTTGTTTTGTTTTGTTTTGTCAGGAAATGTTACCTGCTAGGCTGCTTAGAGTTGATCCTCTAGGATCTAAGATACCAAAGAAAGCTCCCATGTAGACTGCTATCATTACCTTTTCTGTTATTTGTAGAAGAGAAACTGATCACATAATAGCCTCTAGAAATTACCTATAATGTGCATCAGGAAGCTTCATTCATACATTTTTACTTTAGTGAATTAAATATATGGTGCCATGCATATTTGCTAGTACCTTTGTTTATTGTACTCAATTCAGTTGTTTAGTGCCTTTCATTGACATGTGCATTACCATTGCTGCTCATATTCCATCTGAATTTTCTCATGTGTCACATATACTGAATAAACAACACATGAAATTCTGTTTAACAGACATGAAAGGAAAAAATATTTGTTCATGTGGCAGATTTAATTTTGGTGAAGTAAAAAACGCTTCTATTTTATTCTGATCAGGATTTCAGAGAGTCAGAAAGGGTTGAAAGGGCTTCCCCAGGAGTAGGGAATGTCATGGTTTTTCTTTTGGCCTGTGTAATATTTCCACTTAGGGGAATATTAACATGTTTGATCCTTTGTACAACATTTCTCCTTGTCAGCATCTTGCTCTGAAACTTCTGTCCTTATCCACAGAAAAAATGATGCTTGGCATATGACTCCAGTGGCTTGGGGATTGGATGGATTCATCTTCTGTTTGTCATTCAGTAACAGGTTCATGTTGAATCTTCCACATGCCTGAAGATAATAGTGAAATGGAAAAATTCTTTTTGACATTGTAGCTCCTCTGTTTGTAAAATTTGGTACCTGATACTCACTGGTCCATATTTTTCCTATTTTGATATCCAAGATTTAAATGTTATTTTAATCCCATGTGACCACTAAAGGTAAACACAGAGGGTCATTGAATACTACTTTCATTTCCCCACAGATTTATATAAGCTGAAAAGAACCAAATGACATGTTAGTAATATTACCTTAGATAGATGTTAATGACAAATTATTGGAGAAATTATAATAATAACACATGAACATAAATGTATATATACAGATGCACATCTTCTTTTAATAAACCTATTCTATACTATATATGAAGTGATTAAAATTCGCTGAGATTTCTAGGAACCCACATAAGAGAAAAGTCATGGAGGATCATGCACTGAAGTGCATTTTATGGTAGATATTCCAATATACCCTCAAATTATGCTATTAGTAGGCTTGAAAATTAAAACAAAATTGTTCTTTTTGCGAAGACGACCACTTTTTGATGAGTTTGAATGCAACCTAGAGATGAAGTAATGCACAGGCATCAAATATTTTATGATATATTTTACATGGGCATCAGATATTTTTTTTTTGTGTGCACAGAACTTCCTATCAAACTATGAAAACTTCCCATAGCTGACCAAGTCAGTTTGGAAGCCCAAACCCAAGACAATTAGTTCCACACATTATACTTCAGAATAAGGTAACTTAGTGAGAACGGGTAACTTAGCATGCTGACATCTTCTCCTGTACTGGTTTTTTTTTATGTAAGTCTTATTATCAGGAATACTAGCTTGGGGGAGGGGACTGGGGGGTAGAAATCTCCTGATCTTAAAGCATCTTGTATTCAGAGGTTCAAAGTTTTTAGAAAAACCTAAGAACTATAACTTCTGCAATGGGAAGAATCCAAAGAGATTAATCTCTTAAAAAAAAAAAAAAATACAAGAGTTAGAGAAGTACATTGTGTTTAGAAGATAAGTATTGCTGTGCATTATAAATTGCTTGAAAAAATGTAGAAAACTGGGGAATCTGAAACGTCTCTTTCCCCAAAATAGATACTTTTCAGTGTGGGTGCACCATGATGATTAATGCTTCTTAGTTATTTGAATCCAACTTTGCAAAAAAAGTTACTTCAAGGATAACTAGTGTGTTTTATATTAGTCTTCATCTCCGGTGGAAACAAAGACTGTAAAAATTGATCTAATTGTTTTATTCTAGTTTTGTCTGTATTTTAATTATGAGGTAATTGCTACTGAACTTTTCAAAATTCATTCTGCTACTATTTCTATGGTATAATTTGATTTTACGGAGATCTAATGACACGCAATAGATGTTGCTGGATAACAACCTCTATCTTCTTTGCAGGGAAAGCTTTGGATGTGTTCTATACAGCCAGCTGAAGATTTCTAAATCTGCCCATATCTACTTGAAGTGCCATTGCTAACAATTCACCAAATAGCTGAAAAGCCATATTAAAACTATAGTACATTTTCCCAGTGTTTAGAGCTCTTTAATTTAATGAACATCATCAGAAGAGGCATAGCATCATCAAGGATTTTATATGATAATTCAGATAGAGTGAAAAGAGAAATGATAAGGTTAAAAAAGGGATACCTAACCATCTGTGCAATTGTTAGAAGATTTAAAAAATTCTACCTGCTTACTATCATTATAACTCTTTTTACTGATAAAAAAAACATTCACAGCAGATGTTTTCTGGGATTATTATATCTGTAATACGTCCAAAAGCCAAACAAATCTAAGAATAGAGCTTGTCAATCAAAAGACACCATGCTTTCTCCTAGATAGCAATCACAATTGCAAATAATTTCTAATGCTGATATACAGCGTAGAGTTCAAATAATCAGGCTTTATGATCTGTACATATGATGAATATCTAATCAATGTATTGCCCACAGGACACTGATATACCAGAGAGAATACAAAATGTAGCTTCTGGAAGAAATTTTACTTAAACATAGACAAAATTACTGTTGAGAGAAGTCATTGACACTGCTTCTATAAGATCCTCATGACAAACTGTTGCTGGATGAAGAGATAGTTGAAAACTGAATGATCAGGCTCTGGGCATTGTGACCACTGTCAGGAAGTCTAATTTGAGGCCTAGGTATCAGTACAGGGCCCCAGTACTATTAACATCTTCATTAATGAACAGGATAATGGGTTAGAGTGTACTAGCATTGTGTTTATGTGATCTGAAATCCAGCAGAGTGGTAGATTTACCAGCTGGTTGTGCTGCCATTCAGATGGACTGAAAGATTGGAGAAATCATCCAAAAGAGATTGCATGCTGTTCTAAAAAGACAAGTGCCAAGTCACTTATCTGGAGTGGAATAACTCTGTGCAATTGTACAGTCTTGGGTCTGACCAGCTGGAAAGGAACTTTGCAGAAAAGGACCTGGGGACAGACAGCAGAGAAGACCAACAACAATCTAGATTGCACTAGAAAGCTAATGCCTGGCAGATCAGGTAAGGTGATCCTTCCCTTCTTCTGAGCACTGGTGAGACACATCTGGAGTGCTGGGTCCAGTGCTGGGGTCAACAGCACAAAAAACCACATGTGTATAGTGGAGCAAGTCCAGCAAAGAGCCACAGAGGTAAATAGGAGGTTTGTCACAAAGAGAGACTGAAAGGTCTGGGACTGTTCAGGATAAAGATGAGAAGGCTCAGGGGGATCATATCAACAAGGATAAATACCCAAGGGGACACTTAAAGGAAGATCTTACAGTTCACACTCAATGATAGGATGACAGGCAATGGGCAAAAATTTATATTAAAAATATTTTTAAAAAGAAAAAAGGTACTCTGAGTGTCCAACAGTGGAGTAGCCAGAGAACCTGTTAAGTCTTGATCCCTGAAATAAAGAAAATCTGACTGGAGATAGTTTTAGGGAATATGTTGCACCTGGCCTTACTTTGAGCAGAGATCTTGGAGTAGGCAACTTGCAGAGGTGTTTTCCAACTTGTGTACCATTTCTGTCCAGCATCCATATCCCTCAGCTTTTTTATATGAATAAAGAATTTTATATATGTCACCTTGGAAAAACTAACAAATACTTTGTTTTCTTATTTAAAAATAAATCTATTTTGTATATCTGGTTGTTCATACTGAAAGAGGTTTAGATGTAATGGATGGAAACCAATTTAAGTGTGAGACAAAAAAAGTATTTTCAGTGTAAATAGGAGAACCTGCATGCCTTCTTACTTTAACAGGAATATATGGTATAAGAGGGGAAATTATTCTCCTCTGCATTGTGGTATGGTGACCACATTTAGAGTACTTAATGCTTTTGGGTCAGACCATTCGAAGATGGATACGGAGAAGAAGTAAGGAATGTTGTCAAAATGGTGAAGATATACTTCACAGCCTTTGAAGAGAGATCAAAAGTGGCAAAATTTTGGTCTGATGATGAGAAGAGTAAGAAGTAATCTAAATGTTTTTCACAACTATTTTAATGCCAGCTTACAAAGATGATGGAGCCAGCCCTTCTTGGTAGTACCAGGTGAAATGGCTGGAGAGATTCTATCTTAAATATTTTATGAAAACTTGAGAGGTCAAAAATGTGAGAAGGAGTACAAGATTCTGCCAGAAGACTCTACATATAAGTGTTTGTGGCCTACAATAGAATATCATAGTACATTCAAGTAAATTAAGCTAAAACGTTAATAATTGATCTTTAAAAAATTCTTGCAGGGAGTTGAACATAGTTCATTCCCTACAGTTTGTAGCATCATAAACATATGCACTACATATTCATGAAAAGAAGACAACTGAAGTGAGATGAAACTATAGAAAAAGTTGTATCAAGAACCAACATATCCATTTCTACTTCTGATGTAATGAAAATCTTGTTCCCAGAGATTACACAAGAAACTCCAAGAAAAATATCTTTTTTTCAGAAATTAAAATGAATGTCTGTAAAGAAGAAAATTCAGACAGGATTTTTGGACGATGGAGGGCTCCTTCATTTTGCAGTTTGGAGATTTTTTTTGAGATGAAGACACAGACCATATGAATTTCATGGAGAGCAATTACATGGGATGAGAGGGAATTGAAATTTGGATAATTTCTAAGATACACCAAACAATTATTGAAGAAAATTTTCTGGACTTTATAATAAATTAAATATATAAACTATGTAAATGTCAAATTACTGTATGGATTGTTCTTTATATATCCATGTAGAGATGTCTCTTCTGCTTATTGAAGACTCTTGACTGCAGCAGACTAATCCTGCTGTGGGCAAAATAAAAATTTTGTTTCTTTGTTCTTCACTGTTACTACTACAGCCAATCTGATACATGGCTGTAGGTCACCAGTCAAAGCCCATATTACTGCAGTCAATGAAAATAATACCTGACATCACTGACCAAGCTTCACTGAGTTCACTATGCAGAGCATACAATTTTGAAATGAAGGAGATATTTCATACTGCAAGCTCAGCTGTCTTATAATGAGATAGACCACACAACACAACTAGTAAGGATGTTGTTCCTGGAGAGAAGACTGCTCATTTCAAACCTGGACTATGAATGAACATCCACTCGAACACTAATATTATTTAATACTTCTGCATGGAGCTTCTGCACAAAATAAAAAACTCTCATTTACATCTTGAATTGCCGTATTATAAATTATGTTCACATAGTTTCAATGTCTCTGGCTAGGACATATGTATTGGGCCAATCTCAGCACGGATTGTTAGATCATGTAGACTTTTGGTTGGACCAGGATTATTAGCTTTTTTTCAAATAACACTACACAGTCCTTTCATAATACTAAGACAAATGTGATGTTTAGAAAATGTGACAGTGTCTTGCCAAAAGGTGTATAAATGCAGATTTTTTTTTCCAAAAACTTTGTAATATTAAATTAACTGTGACTGTGCATTGCTAGGTGAGCAATTAACATAAGCATTACCACCCACGGTATCAAGCATCATTTCATCCGAAGAGTCACCTAACATTTAACAGTCTATCCATTTTCAAGTAAAATGATCTTTATGCCGTTTAGGTGATACTCTCTCTCATGTTTATAATACATAAATGGAGTCATGAAGTAACTATCTAGTACAATTCAGAGATTAATAGGAGAGATCTCTGTTCAAGTGCATACATTTATTGTATTTTAATAACCACTTGGGCTAGCTCACTGCAAGGGAGAGTTCGTCACCTGCTTGGAAGAGTTCAGAGTGAATACAGGCTTAATCTGTATTTGAACTGCAGGAATTGTATAGTAAGCAATACAAATATTGTAGGGCTACAGATAAAGCAAGTAAAAAGAAATGTGAAAGAAAGAAATAGAAAAGAGGTGGGCGGAGACAAAAATAGTCACAGAGACAGGTAAATAATATCACCACTCCGTGGATCCCAACAGCATCCTATTGATCCTCTCCGTCTGGTCTTCCTGGAGGTGAGAGTCCCCAGCAAAACACAGAGTTCAATGGATGGTTTTGTGCTTGGGCCAGCTGGGAATGCCCAGGTGCCTCCCCTGGGGAGGGATAAGTTGGACACAGGCTCTTGCAGCAGACTCTGGATGAGTGGCATCACTCTGCATCACGTGCAGTGCTCTGGTGCAAAGCCTCAGCAATGAGTCTGGGGAGCATTTTGGGGGTCTTTGATGGATGGTGACACCCCCTCAGCTGCCTTCATGTGAATGTCCCTTGGCGTGGCCTTCCTGAGTGGGGGCTTTGCCATTGAGCAGTTTGTGTGAGGGAGGGTGGATGTTCCCTCCCTCTGAGCAGGGGTAACACCACATCCCCACACCTCTCCTCCTCCCCTTTTGTTGTGGGGAGTCTGTGCAAACCTGGCCTCAGCAGATGAGCCTGGGGCTGTGGCCTCTCCCTCCTTTAACCCTGCCAGAGATGATTTTCAGGACAGCTGCTGTGTTTGCTTTTCTTGAGGATACATCCTTCTCTCTCCTCCTTTGCTTCTCCCCAGTCTTGAGATAATTGGACAATAGTGTCACCTTCTCTTACTCAAGTTTGCTTAAGCAGCTTGACTCATGGTCCAAAGTTTCAGTCAGGAGGCATATTCAGGGAGGAGTGAGCTTTGGTGGTTACAACTGCTTTATAGGGTTTTGCCATAATGGGCAAAAAGCCCTTCACAACAAGTTTAAGCAATTAACTATAAAATTTCAGTCTCTGGGAAAAGGCACGTTAAATACATGTTTAAAAAGGAAGAGCTTAATGCAGAGAACTGATGCACTTAAAAAAATTAGACATTAGAAAATTGTTTCATATCACACTGCCACTCTGCTTTGTTTGATATGTGGGTTCTTGTTTTAGGATCTGAGTGAATAACAGTCATTCAAGACTATCCATCTGAGTTCTTTCAGCCAGACTTAAAACTCTATTGCCTTGTCTTTCTCCCCCATTTCTGGACTTATCTTCCGCTGAACAACTTCATATTTATAAAAATATAGGTTCATTATATAGTTGATTTTTTAACAGCAGGTTAAACTGACATGCTAAAATACCTGACCTAAGCTAATATCTTAGTTCACATTTATTTTTACAAATTTCCTCTCCAAACGACAGTGTATGTATCCCAAGTGGTTATATTGTACTCTCTCTGTTCTTCTTTTAATGATGTTAGGTAGACTGCTGATCAATTTTTACCCTAACCTCTGCCTCACACCGTCTAATCACATAGGCAGCTGAAATTATTTGGCTTAATCTTCCAGTGAAGTAAGCAAAACTCTTACTTTCCTTTTCAGGGGCACTTTCATACTCCGCTATATTAACAATTTTATGTAACCATAAGGAAAATAGAAAAGTAAAGCAAATGCAAATTTAGGCAGCAGCGAAGAATTACCAAAACAACTGCCTCTGTCTACATTATCCAATAATTTTTCAACTTTGTGTTTTCTTCCTAGAAGTTTCTGGATGCTTAGGCCAATCTGAATTGAAATTTGTATGGATAGTAACTTGCTGCAAGAAAGGAAAACACTTGAACATTTATATATATATATATATATATATATTTGAAGTTCAGAGCAAAGGACAGGTCAATCTGCAAAAAGTGCTAAACTTTGAAACATGAATTATCCACAGACTATAGCATCATTACCACGGAAATTTGGAATAACTATAACAGTTTCTCTAGAGCTTATAATTTGTACAAGACTGGAAGCTGACAGAAATTTATGTGATCAAAACCTATTATGATGACCACCAGTGTTTCCATGCTGCAGTGCTTCCAGGTAAACATTTCTTGCTAATCTGCCAGAGTTCAGACCTCTAACATTATTATACCATATTTTATGCTCATTTATGAGCAAGTTGATACAACTATTTCCAATTTGCATGGGAGACATTTTCCGTAACAGTAGCAATAACATTTCTGCAATACCTAAAGGTCAATATTTTAGGAATGCATTTTCCTAATAATCGTAGTGTTTATAAAAACAAGATTTTATTTAAAATACTTCATAATCCAAAACAAATAAATGGAGGAAACAAACAATGGATTGAGGAGATTTATCTGATGCCACACAGTTTGTAAGAAGAAGATGAAAAATAGTTACTTGGACATGAAAATATTCTTACCATTCTTTTTATTTGATGACTGGAAGAGAAGTCACTGTTCAGAAGTTTGGGTTTTGGGATTTTTTTTTTTTTTTTGATGGTCATGTCTCCTTGCGGTTACACTTCAGATTTTGGAGATCTTGATTAGCCCTGGATTCAGGCATTGCCAGCATAAGGTTCTGCGAGCCATTAAGTAATTCACATCTGTTCAGATTTGGCTGGACTGGAATTGGTTTTATCTCTTTCATTTAGTGCAAATGATCTTGTTTATTGCACATGACAATATAGAAGGTGATGACTGAGATTATTGCAATGACTTTCTGTATAACCCAAAGTAAAAGAAAGAAGGGAAGAGGAGTGAGAGAAAAAAAGGAGGCTTCAATTTCCTTTCTTTTATTCTTTTCAGGATAAAAATATTAGCCATATATTTAGAATCACTATAACAGTATAAGCAATCATCATAAAAGTGAGAAACAGCTAAAAATTAGCACACTAAAAGACTATAAAGCTCAAGGAAATCATACAGTCTTGGCATACAGCTTTAGATATTCATATTCAGTACACAGGGAAAACGGATGAAGTACAGGATCAAAACCTGTTGTAGTTAGTTAATTGTGGGCATATTGAACATGTTCATTAGAGCAAGGAGTTTATTTAGCAAATTATTACTTAGTGTGTTATTTAAGCCCATGCAATTCAGACATTTGAGAAATTTGATGGCATAAGGTGCTGACATGAAAATGTGTTTTATAGAGAAAAATTTAAAATGTCTGTATTTTTGAATGCTATTTAACTCTGTCTTTTATCTTTTAACTATGAGAAGAACATGCAGCAGACACAGAAAGACTCAGAGATACAGCTCCCAGTTTTCTCAAAAAAACCCAATAACAACAAAGAAAAATGAATAATTAACTTACTATATACTTCATCTTACATAGGTACAGAAATTATTTCTATTTCAGCTAACTTACATGAACTGAAAAGCCTCTCATTTACCTTTCAAATCTGCTGGATAATTGGTATCCCCAGATGCTGGCTTCTGGTTTTTCCTGCAGTGACTCCTGTGGAAGAGGTCAGCAGCTCTCTTGAAGTATATGTTTTTAAATACTTTTTTCTGACTCATAGTAATGAGTAAGACTAATTTAAGACAGAGCAGACTATATTTTTCTGCTTTACTTAGACAAACCAGATCACTCCTTTATTTTCTGTCTAAGAGGTTAAAAATACATATATAATCTGATTCCATAAAGCCTTGAACATGTGAGCTGTATGCAACCTACATTAAATAATATGTTTTCATGTATATGAACCACTGAGTAAAATTTCACAAAATGAAGAAACCACACGCTTTTCTATGTGTAGAAAGCTTAGGTATGCATAAAAAAATCTTCACAGACACATTTGGAGAATGAAAAAGTCCATTTTCTTTCTCTGCAGTGGTTTTACTGAAATCTCTGGGACAGAAGTCTCTATAATTATGCTTTTGGGCTATTATTAGAGCCACAGCATGAAATTGTGAAAGAGCTTCCAAAATTATTAACAGCATAATTGTAATTGTAAGTATTTGAATTTTAAATATGCTTATTGGTCTAAATCATGAGCTTTATTAGGGCAAGACTGGAACATTTAATTGTAGTAAATGGACGCAGTCCCTGTCACATTTTCAAAAAAGTCCCTTAACCTAAGCAGACAGCAGCTGTTTCCATGGCTGCTGGACACAAACTTTTCTATGCCATCAATTCATGTGCCTATAGGAGCTGATCACTAGTTGGTGATTCTCACCCCTCAGCCCCAAAAAGTTATTGAAGCAATGCTGTCACCAAAATTGAGAACAATAATAACAGCTTCAGTTCTGAAAGCAATCACAGATTCTTCCTTTGGACAAAAATGCAATTTTCATTTATTAAAAGCCAAGTTCCAAAACAATGGTAGAGTGATTGTGATATTTTTGCCAATAAAATTTTTCTTTATTTGTCTAAAGCATTTCAATGTCAAAAAGAAAAGAGTGCATTGGGATTCCTGTGTAAGGCAGATACATTAATATATAAACGTGTGAATATCATGTAAATATTGATACATAAGTGCTGGAGTTTTTTTAATGATAGATATCTTGCATCAATTTAGATTAAAGTAAACCAGCATAAAGCTTTGTATCGTTGATACTTGTGCTTGACTGAGATAATATATCAGCATACCAGAACTTGTCAAACATGCAAAGGGTTTCAAAACTAATTTTTAAAAGCTGAGAAAAAGATCTCAAACCATAAATAAAAATGGAAGTGCAATAAATGTTAGTTGAGGATTTTCTTTTTCCTTTGTCTACTATCATGAGTAAGCAGCCTTTTAATTGTTGGTTTTTGTTGTTTTTTTTTTTTTTTCTCTGAAAGTCCAGACTATTTTCATATTTATGGCTGCTGGAAGAGAAAAGTCACTGCAGTAAGAAAGAAAAAATCCCAAACCACAGATTGACAGAAACAGAGAATCACAGAATGGGTAAGACTGGAAGGGACATTGAAAGGGTCATCTGGTTCAACCTCTCTGCTCAAACAGGGTCATCTTACAGCACATGGCACAGAATTACATGCAGGAAGTTTTTGAGTGTCTCTAGTGAGGGAGACTCCACAACCTCTCTGGGCACTCTGTTCCTGTGCTTGGTCACTAAGTTCTTCCTCAGATTCAAATGGAACTTGTGTATCAGTTTTCACCTGTTGCCTCCTGTTCTTTTGCTTGGCACCATCAAGCAGAGCCCGGCTGCACTCTTGACTGCTGCATTTTTTAGATCTTTATAGACATTGATCAGCCAGTTCTCAATCCACTCGCTGTCTACTTATCCTGTTCATACTTCCTAAGTTTGCCTACAAAGGACATTGTGAGACCCAGACCCAAAGAAAAATAAAAAAAACAAAGCAGTGTAGTCTTATAATTAGTAAGCAACTATGTAATTTTCATTCTGAGTTCACTGAGGTTGTATATATTTTGCTATAATCTGAAAGGGAATATCTGCTGAGAGCAATGCAGTTACTTGTGTAAATTGCTTTAAGTCCTACCAAAAGTGTATTTTATTAAATTGTTAATCTCTTCTTACTGATGAATTAGACTACATACCATCATAATTAAGTATTTTAAAACCTGAAAATTAATTGGTATGATGGAAAGGTGGACAAGAGGGTAAGAATGCAAGAAAGAAAGAAGGCAAGAAGGAAGATACCAGGTGAGGCAGGCCACAGTGGAAGAACAATCTTTCATGAAAATAAATGCAAGAAATTAAAAGCCAACAAAGCTATTTAGTTACCTACAGTGCCCACCTTGTAATTTTCTTTTAGTAAAAGGTAACAATTTTTATGATGATGTCAGTTCTAATAGGTATTTAGAGATGGGCATAAAAGCACTAAGCGACATTGGACTATTAGTGTCCTAATGTAAATCTCAGCCTAAACTCCTAACCATCACAGTATTCTCTGCATATTGAAAACAAAACCAGAAGAACAACAAAAACCACCCCAAAAATGAAGCAACAACAAACCCAGCAACAAAGCAAAAATAAACCAAAAATTTCACAGAGTTTGGGCTCAGAAATTCTTTATCAGCGTCAAAGTAAAGAGTTAATGTTTCTAAGGAGAGCTTGAATACTCATACTCATTCCATCTTACTTTAACTGCTTTAATGAGTTGTTTAAGAATTTAGATCTCTTCCTTTAGATTCCCCCAAAAGAGAAAAAAAAAATCCTCCACCCCAGAAATGACTTAACTCTTATATTCCTGTCTCAATTTCCTGGCTGCAGGGCAAGCCTAACTAGATAGACTTAAAAGGAAAAAAATGGACTGTGTAGAAAACTTTGCCTTGTGATCAAGGGATATGCAGCACATCTTGCACCATGGTGCTGAGAGGCAGCACCATTCTTTCTTAAAAGAAAATAGAGCCCTGTGTAACAGAGCCCGGAAGTCAGTTAATAAATTAATAATGATTAATTCAACAATTTTTCCCCTAGCTCTCTCTCATTTACTAATACTGTTAAACTGCACTCTAGATTCAGTTTATACTCTGAGGGACAACTCCTCAGACCTAGATAAGATACTATTGCAGAAAAAAAGTTGGTAGTACTCCTGAGGCTAAACAAGAAATGAAGGGAGAGCATATACCTAAAAGACATCAAGGGAACTTTACTCAGAAACAAGGAACACTATCTATCTAAAGAAGAATCCTAAAAGAATTGTGCAGAGAGGTGGAATATGTGGTGGATCGAGTAATTAAACATTCTTTAAATTATCCTAAAAGTCACCCTTTTTATTTCTGATTTTAACTTGAAGTTCTATGAGTAACAACTAAGCACTTTTTACTATTTAACTTTTCCCCTCTGTTGGCTTTAACTAAGGTTGTCCTTTTGGCAGACTCCTCAACTTGACAAATTTCAAAATACATCTTTTAAATAAGTTAACTTTTCTTGTATGAGAATAGATTTTCCTGACACTATATATTTCGTATCATGGTTAGGAACAATAATATTTATCTCTCAGCAATATGTTTGCATGCAAGTTAATTCAGGAAAATTGAGATAGTGTGGAGAAAATAGTTGAGAAGAAATGGAAACAAAAATGTAGGTGTTTACTTGGTACTTATTGTGATGCTAATCTCTTAATTGGCTCTAAAAATATCTGAGAGCTTATATTACTTTTGACTAATGTTGAGCTAATTCAAGAAGAATGAGGATAATATCTTTTTGCTAAGGCAGAACTTGAAAATGACGAGAAAACACTAGCTTGCCCATGATACAGAATGTCAGTAATGCAATTAATAAGTCAATTTTCTGAACCAAGAATGTCACACTGATATTAGGCATCCCCTATCACAACATTCAAAATGATACAGTAAGTTACAAACACAAGGCAATTTTACCTATCACATAGCATTTCTTGTTATTTTAAGAACCTTGATACATTCTGACAGTCTGTCATCAAGCAATCCACTTTCAAGATAGTTTATCTGGCTTAAGCTTTCACAGCAGTGGAATCCTATACAAGGAACACCCACTGCACTAAAATCACTATTCTTCCTCTTAATACATTCCAGTGGTTACTATTGCAAAAAGCGGCTGCACTTTCTCACTTTATCAAACCATAATTTAACCTGTCTGATTAAACCATAACATACTGTTTCTATGTTGAAAAAACTGTTTAAAAATGATCTGCTTCATCACTTCTTTCTTTACATTGTGTTCACATCATAGTAAATCAAAATGTGTGTCAAAAAATTTGCTTTCACATATTCTTCATTGTGCTTAAAAGTTAACGCAATTAAGAGTTGTCTAGGGTGAGTTTGGCATGCTTTTATTTGTCTGTTTTTCATAATACTGTTCAAAAGCCTTCAGTTTCTGTCTTCTGCCTGCCTTATGAACTACAGTTTAAGCAATCTGTCTGGATTTAACTACAGATTAAGAGACCTAAATTTTTCTTCCTACCTGTGGGCTAAGTGTCAAAATTCTCAGGACAGGTAATTACTGTAATTACAGGTAATCAAGACAGTATAGGAAATCTGCATGCCTACTCATCTTGCCGTAGGTACAGACATGGAGTCAGCTAATTACATTAGGCCTTGCATAGGCAAGAAGGGTAATTTATGGTGTCTGGGTCATCTCCAGGGACTTGCAGGTATGACAGGACCTATAGCAGACCTGTGTGTGATTGGTGGAAATCGGATGGGAATCTCTATATCAGGTACAGCAGCAAGCCTATCCAAAGTGCACAACTTGAGTGTCATATGCGGCACACTCATTTCACCTGAATTGAGTCTTCTTCGAGCATAATGACAGTAGAAATTGAGGAAAGTTAATATGGAGATAACTGCACCTTCAAACTGAAACTTTTGTATTCAAGATATATTTTACACTTAATTTTAATTTTTAAATTCTGTTTTCAAGCTATATTTTATATAACACGTTATATTAAAGTTAAATGTTCCACATTTTTGTTGCCTCATTTTAGTTCTTAAAGGCTTACCTCTTCTTTCCCCGTAACATCCTTTCCTCCCTCAGTTAATTCTCCTAATTTTTAAATTTTTCATAATTTTCCCATAATTTTTCTTGTCTACAAATCTTCATCTTATCTCTTGTAGAGTTCCATACAGTTATTTTTTGTCTTTTTTTTTATTACAGAAACATCTGTCTTGAAGAACAATTCCACCACAGTTGCCTTTGATTTCCTCCTTACTTATTCTCTATTTTTTTTTTATTTGTATCCAAACAACCCAATGTACTGGAGGAACTATACACATTGTTACTATATCTGCACAGTTAAATATTAATTAGTTTAACATGCTAGGAAAAAGAATAAATTTCATTCTTTAAAGAATTACTTAGCAGCTCCAGTCAGCCTCTACTTCTTAGTCATGCAGTGTGTTTCTGTCTTAAAATAGCTGCTTTTGGTTGTTGTTTTTTATCCTGTCCATAAGCTAAAGGAAATTAAATTACATGGCAAACCTTATGGGGTGGATAATAATATACTGAATTAGATTTTCAAGTAGCATATGAAGAGGTTTTGAATCTGTGAATCAGCTATAGCTTTTCATAACAACATTTGCTCTGAGGCAAAGCTACCAAGATGAAATCTAGATTTTGTGAAAGCTTGTTTCTAGATTTAATCTTAGGAACTCAGCTCTGATTCTGTTTTTCTTTTTTTTTTAGGTGGAGCTGAAATCCACTTTTGGCTTCAAGGTAAAGGAGAACAGATGTGGAGAATGCTGAAAGAAGCATCCAGATATGAACATCAGTGCAAAGGAGACTATCTGCAAAAATATGCAGCAAGGGCATATTTCTTCATCAGAAAATACCCCTATTTCCATATAAAAACCTGGAAAGCTTATGAGTATTTGTAAGACTATTCATTATTCAATCAAGCGTTTCTTTTTTAATATTGATTTAATTTTCAGGCATTCATCTAGAGGCAATAAAATTGACCAAAATACAGTAAATAACAATGTCATTTAGCTCAACCACTTGACAAACAGAAAAATTTGGAAAAGTACAGTTGCAGTATGAGCTGGCAATAAACACGTCACAAAAATATGAATTTTATTCATGATATCAAGCACCTCTGATAGCTTTGTGTAAAGAAAAGGGTATGTTATATCAAATACAAAAATCTTTCTTCAATATGCATGTTAAACATAATGCAAATCAAGAAATTATGGACTTCTACATTGGCAGTGGCATCTAGCCCATCTGGGAGGTCACCTAGCCCACCTCTGCACTCAGAGTAAGCCACCTTCAGCACTGGCATCTGTAGCAGCAAAAGGCTACAGACCACACAGCAAGAGCTTATAAGAATTCTGTAAAGGAAACCTGAAAACTTCTTTGTAATAGCAAATTACATTGAATTTAGTCCGAATGCCTAGCCATGACACAAACAGCACACACACCTATAAAGCTTGGGTTATAATACTAATTAGAATGATTTTTATGTTTGACTATGGGAATTTTAAAGATGTGTAGGAAGTATATGTATTGTATACAGAACTGGAAATGATAAGTTCATCTCAACTTATACTGAAAGATTCTGTAAGCTTATTTCAAATAAAAATAATGATAATGCTTAATATAATTATTTTATAGAAATTAATCTAAAATTTTTGATGTCATGCTGATTTTCCCTGTTTTCCCACCTTCATAGAAAAAAAACAAAAACAAACAAAATCCAAGAATCACAGGTTTTTTGCTTTTTTGTTTGGTTGGTTTGAAGAGTTTAGAAATTAACTTTGAGTAGCACTCTACATTTTCTCTTATCCACAAAATATAAAAAAGCAGAAAAATCCATGACCTTCTACCAGAAACACAGGAAACAATAAATCTATTTAGATATATTTTTATTTTAGATATATATTGTATCCTTCCATGTGTGTTTGGTTGATATCACCACAGTATCAATAAAGTTCATGTTTGGAAACAATAAAATCCCTGAAAAAATAGTGGTAAATTCTACTTCCTTGGATATAAAGAGTCTTGGAGGTTCAGAGTGAGATGAATGGGGCAATTCATACATCTCAGAGGTTTTATTCTGGTTTTCTACTCTCCTCAGGCAAAAGACAGTTCATAGGTTTACAGTGTCTTCATGTGTTTGAGGTTATATCTCTTGAAACCATAGAGGAGAGAAATACCATATTTGTGTACATATATATATATATATATATATATATATATATATATATATAAAAACTTAGGCTCATGGAGAACAATTTTTAGGGAGTGTTTAGTTTCAGCATAATGGACAACACACAACTGTACAGCAGAATATGTAGGCATGCTTCTAGGGGATGTAAACTTAGAAATTACTTTATAATTCTTGCAAAGAGTATAGATGTATACAAAAAAAACCCCACTGAGTTACACTCAGCACCCAATTTTCATTATATTTTTTTTGTTTTTCAGTTTCTTTCAACCCATCTATTTCCTTTAATAACGGATCTTTTTCTTTGATGTAAATGTTTATTTTTTTAAGATCATAAAATAAGAAAGAGGAATAATCAAATTGTGTAGGGAAAATATCACTGAAAAATGTCAGGAAAAAGCATTTCATTTTTAAGGACTAAGGCACAGGCACTGTCATTTTGTGAGTATCTTCAACATAATAGCCTGTGACTTGAAGGTAATATGCAATGAGTGTGATGCAGAGGTTGTTATGGTTTCAGGGGTTTCTGTGACTTTTACTGACTGTAAAATCCTACAACCAAATATGTTAGACCTGATCCTGGAGGTATAATTCAGAGAATTACATAGCTTCCCTATATAGTGCAAATATGCATACACATGTACCTCCATATTAAAGCAAAAGTCATTTTCCTCCTGTTAAAAAAAGAGCTTATATTGCTGCCTATATGCTTCCAAAAATTCAGAATAACTGTGTTAACATTAAAAAAAATCCTTAGTACCCACATATATGCAGTGTTATGAAGTGGCCACAGGGTTTTGAAAGCTACCTAACTGCTCCTATAATAAATGTTTTTGCTAAACAAAATAAAAATATTCCAAATTCTGTTTTAAAGTAGTATTTCTAAAGTTAGGGACAGCATACATGATATTGATATTCAGGGGGAGCTGGATACCTAACTGCCCTTCATACTTTTGAGTATCCTTTTTTTTTTTTTTTTTTTTTTTTTTTTTTTTTTTTTTTTGTTATGGACGTTCTAAGCAAATCAAAGTCATTGAAAAGTTTTTTATTTGGTTGTTAGATCAGGGTTGTTTGGATCAGGCCATAAAGGTCTGATTTTTTTCCGCTGGTGACAACAACAAAATTTATTGACTTCTGGATTCAGGACAAGTTCCTAAAGTGCCTTCCTTCTCATAACATGCACAATTTCCTTTTTAAATATTCATTTCCCATAAAAGTTCCTATTGGTAGTAATAAACTGTAAATAAACTAAGTATTTCCTGTGAATTCATCACCAATGTTACCATAGAGTTCTAGATTAATTTAGCACTCTGGTAGGTCTTCCTCCAATTTCTTAAGTAGGTTATGATAATGGACAAAATACTCTTCCCCACCCACCATTCCTCACCATATATGTTTGCCATACATTCATGGCATTTTCTTAATAGCTTTCTTTCTCCTAAATGTCTTGCATTGCACCCTGCAGGTAAAGTAAGAATGAAAAACTAAAATATAAAATGAACAAAATATACAACTAAAATCCATGTTTAACACTAGGAAGTAATTGAGTCCTTTAAAACAAAAAGAGGTCTCTTTGACTCTTCAGTATTGACTGTATGTTCTTGAAATAACAAAAAAAAAAGGACTGTGCTTGAAATTATTGCTATTCAGGACCCTGCCCTCTCTTTGACTTACTGTTCTGTATCAAATTACTTGATTATCTTATCATTCGGGGAAGAAAATGCACAGTTCCAGATGAATAAAAATTATTTTTTTCATGTGATGGCATTACAAGGCTTTATTACTTACAGTAATAAAACTGAGTGAGAGATTCAATGAAAATTATACCAAAAATATCATTCTGAATTCTTGCTTAAATGTGTTTTTTATAACTATGTGCTATTTTTTTGGTGAGGGGCAACAAGAGAAGGAAGTATTTTGGTTCTTGCTACTAGATCTATATTTATGAACTAAACTTGTGCTTTTCAGAGCATTCAAAAATTTATAAAAATATCTTATCTAGCAAATAAGAACATGTAAGCTATGAGCAGTAGTTAAAAAGTAATTGCCATTAAAAAATAAGTAGATAATGGGTAATCAGAGAACAAATATTACAAATGTCTCATATCTGACTTACATGTAATACTCTTTTTATATGACTGTCAGCCAGTTGTAAATAATCAATATTAATGTATCACCTGTCATTGCCAAAAGACCTTAACTTTCAAGAACTTAAGAAATAGGCAGCCCTTTTCTTCTTTTGAGTTACTCAAAAGAGATGCTGGAGAAGGATATTACAAGAATTACCTTGGTTTGTTTATGCTGTTATCATTTGGAGAACTAAATAATAGCAATAATTTGCAGAACTTGGACAAGTGAGAAATGTGCTCTCGTCCCAGACCTGTCCTGAGAAGCAGAAGATGTCAGTCATGTTAAATCTGTGATTTGGACATGAATTCAACTGCTGTCCTCAGCCCAATGAGATATGGGATTTTTACCTCCTCCTATCATTTGTTACACATTTTAAAATGCAAGATTACAGAATAGCTAAGGGATCACAAAGGATCTCGTGACCTCATATACTCCAATTATTCTCTCCAAACAGCATTGAAGGCTAAATTCCACCTTGGCTTTACTATCAAAGCATAGCCAACAGTTTAAAAGTGACTATTACCATATGGTTGTTTAAAAATGGGATATTCCATTTTGGGGCCCCCTGGTACAAGAAAGATATTGACAAACTGGAGCAAATCACCAGAGATCCATGGGATTGCCTAGCAGCTGGACTGGACATGACACTTAGTACCCTGGTCTGGTTGACAATGTCAGAGGTTGGACACAATGGTCTCGGAAGTCTTTTCCAAAGGAATGGATTCTGTGGTTATAGGGTATCACAAGGATAGGCCGAGGGCACAGACTTTGTTTGGTTTAGTGAATGGATTGATAAGGGGTCAGCATAACATTGTCTTTCACTATAGAATGTGTGTTTAGAAGACCTAACCCAGTATTAATGTGTGGTACAGCAAAACGATGAGAAGAATAAATGCAAGCTACAGCAAGGAAAATTTCCTCTTGCTATTGAGGAAATGACAACAATAAATAAAAAGCAAACAAAGTGTTCAAGCACTGGGCCAACTTTTCCCCAGAGATTCTGAAATTCCTTGCTCAGAGATTTTCAGAGCTCTGCTGAATAATGTCTGGAGAAACTTAGTTGAAAATGGTTTTCCTTGACTTTATCATGTAGCTTATGGCCACTTCCAAATTAGGTTGTTCTATCCTTTCACAATTTAATATGTGTGAATAGTAATGAGGCAGGAAATGTAACCATATCAAATTCTTCACAGATTCCAGAGATAGAAATCACAAATTGTACATCCATCTGGGCTGATGACAGTGGTGGGATTCAGGAACAATTTACATGTAGAAGACAATGATACACAGATTCTCTGAGTGCTTCTCTGTAACAATTGCCAGGATGACTGTGGTCAGTTTTATGGCAAGTCCCAATAGCCTGCTCTGAACAAAATAAAAAGATTTATCAATAATAGAGTTGTTTCTTTATGTTCTACATAAAGGCTGGTTTTCTTTGCTTTCTCAATTACTCTGAGTATAGGCAGAAGATTTGAAGGAGAAAAATGACTAAGAAAATAGGAATTACAATAAACTACTTGTAGAATATACATATTTCTAGACATGGAAATTTTGAAAAGTGATCATCCATCAATAAAATGTGGTTTGTTTTTTTCTTTGCTCCCTTTTACTTTTCTGGCCTTGCATTCATCGTCTTTCTGTTGCATTTTTCCATGGGTGGTTCTTCATTAGAGAAAACACTTTCAATTTTTTAAGAGCAAATCATAAGTCTGTTAGCACTTATCTATGAAGCCATATGGGTTTCCATATGGCATTTCTTTTGATGACTGTGCCATATTCAATATCTTACTCATGTGAATGTCTGTGAAATCAAGTGTTTTATCTTTAATTTCCTGCACTGATGAATAGATGATAACTCTGGGTGTATTAGCACATTTCTGCTTTATCTGTCTATCATTAGATTGGAGGATGGCACTTTCATACATTTTTAATTGGGTACCTAAAAGGTCTAAGAGAAGATGTAACAATATGAAATGTCTTCTGTCATGAGTACTAAGAAAATCTTCTTAGTATTGATCATTTTATTGCTATAAATGAACAAGTTCAAATTTGTCTTAACACATTTTAAAAACTAAATTGGAAAATGATGGATACCATGTGAAAAGAACACTAAGGGACATTTTTGATTTCTGAGAGCGTCTACATGACTCAGAAATGTCACAACACGATAAAGGTATTCATTTAGAGTGCTATAAGCAGAAGGAATGAGTCTTTTTTTGATGAAATAAGCATGACTTCCAACAAGGCATTAATAGAAAAATGCATTCTGAAATACTTTTGAAGACGTAAACCTCATAATGTCAAGTATTGCAATTCAACAAAAACTCATTATTTATTTGATGCAAGTAGATGCAGTTAAGATTTCATATCATGACATTCATCTACCAAACTAAGGAAACAAAGAAAACTTGTCATTTTATATGGCTAGGTAAAATTAAAGGGTATAAAATATATATGCATATGTAAATTAGATCTAGATGTGTTATCTTGTATTTTTAATGCCTACACCTTGTGTATTGAGTTGATCTTTTTTTTCCTAATGAAATAGTTTTGACTCCATTTTAAAAAGCATTCAGGTGTAGGAGGTACACTTTTCTTTTAAAAGTCTGTTTAAGAAGAATGATTCTTCCTTTGGAATGATTCTAGATGTCTACATTTGCTTGCTAGGAAAAACAACTATCAGTTTTCAAAATAAAAACTATCTATATTAGCAATATTATGGCATCCAAATATAAGGTTATTATTTCAAAAATCTTAGTGTATTAGAAAGAAAAAGAAGAAAAATATTTTAATCATTAGTATTTTCCTGAGATTCTATAATAATTTAACCATATCCAAGGAAAATAAAAGAGTTAAGAATGACTCATATCCAGCTTTTTGCCTTTTCATTCTGAAGATGTGTAAACTGTGTGGTGTTAGTAGCAGGTAGAATCTGTTCATCAGCCATCTTTTCCTCTGAGGAAGAAACAGTTTCTTTGAGGGAAATTGGTATCACAGTGATTCAGAGCATAGAAGTTATGATATATTTTTAATTTAAGCTTGCTTTCAGGGACTGATTAGAAAAACAAAAAAAGTCCAGTTATACAAATACATTAACATTTTGAAAATATAATTTGAATGATTGCTTAAAATTTAATTTATCAGGGGCTACTAGGAAGAAAGGAAGATATTTTGTCCAACATAAAAAGAAGAAATAAATGGAAAACAAAAAAGAGAGAGTAATGAAATGATATTAAAATAAAAGTTTCAGAGAACTAGGTTTGGAAATGTTAGGAAAACCTCATGTACATGTATACTTTGTAAAGCTAACTTTTTAATGCATGAAGATTATTTATTGTTCATGTATATACTTGGTAAATTTTGTTTATCATTTTTGTATGCATCATTTTACTGCCCAGTACTTCATTGATCCACATAGCAATACTGAATGCATATTTATGCTGAGAGAAGGTTAATGTCCTTCAAAAACTCTAATCTTGTTTTAATCTTTAATTAATTCCATAGCACCTATAATATACAATTTCTTTTATTGTAAGTGGGTGGTTTATGTTTTGTTTTGTTTTGTTTCTATTTGGTTTTTTTCTCTTTGTGTTTATACAGGAAAAAATCTCAACAGTATGTTTTCTCTAATAGTTATACACGTAAATGAAACCCTATTAATAGATGAAACCTTCACAGTTTTCTATCAAAAACCAAAACTTTTTGTCAAAATTTAACAGTTGCATAAAAGGTCTACTGCAGAAAAGACATTAGTGGAAGGTACAGTTTTGATCTGTTATTGCAAAGCTCTTCCTGCTAAATAAAAGCAAAACCACCCTATATATATATATATATATATATATATATATATTTCAATCATTTTATAGGTAGAGCTGGGAAGCTTTACTCAAGGCTTTGGATTTTCCCATTGTCTTTTTTAATCTGATTCTGCTCTTCACATAGTTTACCAAAACAAATTCAATAAAGTGCTAGCACAAGTAAATGTTTGTGTACTGGTTTATATAGAAGCTCATACATACTAAAAAATGCATACACAGAAAAGGGTATGTCCAATGACTAATGCTGAAAGAGGATGAAAAACCGGTCACTTTTTTAATGAAAAAAAATCATTCATACCTCCCTCTTCAGTACCAACTTATGCAGTGGATAATTACTATTGGCACTCTCTACACGGTAGTTGTATGACCACACAATTTAGGAGAGATTATAATATTTTAAAATACTCAGTAGTAAGTAAAAAAATATATAATTCTGATATAACTGGGAAAGAAGAGAGAAGAAATAAAACAACCAACAAAATAAAAACCCACAAAACCATATTACTTAATCTATACAGCTCAGCAAACTTTTCATATGGTGTCATGTTTTACTAGAAAAATTATATCAAGCTGCAAAATTATTTAAAAATATTTAAAATGTAGGTCATTCAAAGTAAAAAATTGCATACATTGTATCAGTTGTATGTATATATTAACTTGAGTAATAATTGCTTTCTATTTCTTTCATAGTGAATTCTATTTAGCCTTTTTGAGTAAAGAAAGGCCATGAAAGATGCTTGTGCTGTGTGCATACAAAATGTATAAGCTCCCAAAATTGTTTAAAGGATAAAAGACACACTGGAACTCTTGCTTTCTTTTTCACACTGACTCTAATGCTTTGCAATTACTTAACCACTGACAGTGTTCACTTATCCAAGTTCTGTAGTCGGTTCTGTCTAAAAAATGAAAAGAAAAAAGGAAAAAAAACCTAACAAACCCTCCCCCCCCAAAAAAACCAAAACAAAAAAACCCCTGTAAGGTATAAGAATTAGATCAAATCCAAATGCCGAATTTTCTTTTGTCTAGTTTTCTAATAAAAAATTACCCTATATCTTTTTGCTAGGAGGAAGGAGGGAAAATGAAGGTGAGTAAAGTCCATGAGCATGAGAAAGAAAGAGGTCGGCTGGCACTATAAATTTACAAGCTTTTATTCAGCGTTTATCGGAAAAAGGGCTGTTCTTACTGCAGTGCTTGCAGCCTGAAATGCACTCCATCATTTCTCTGTGAAACTCTCGATAAGCCCGGGTGTGTGACGGCCTTTGGCTCTAAATCAGGCTCTGCACTTCTAACGTGACCTTGCCCTAGGCACCACAACGTCTCTTGCCTTCTTAGGCACAAATTGAAACAAGATGCTCTAGACTTGTCTTCCTTAGCTACTTTACCTATTTTACATGATATAGGACATCAAAGATTTTTCAATTTTGGATTTACCTGTTTCCCAGCTTGGGTTGTAATGGTAATGCTTATTGTCTAGATCTGAGCAATGACATACAATACAAATACAACAGAAGAATAACTATTTAACATTCTAGACATGGTAACTGAATAAGTAACATTCAGAAGATCATTTTGCTGCATTTTTAATCTCATTCAAGGTAAAAAAATAACTCTGATAAAATAGAAGTAGCATGTTATTCTATTCACAAGCTTCTTGATTATTTTCATTATTTATTGAACTTAATTATGGAGTTTTTTTTATTATACTGAAATATTTTTTGAATTCATAAATGGTATAGTCCTAGAGAAAGTAAAGAGAAAACAAATATACAGGGTTTATAGGCTGCTGCTTCTTTAGGACCCAAGAACTTTTAAAAATTAACATTAAAAAACATTAAAACAAGCGGTTAATACCCACATTTAGTTGATTATGAGAACACAGTTGGAGCCAAGCACCATGGAATGGTGACTGGAATTTTAAATTTGTATTTTTAAATGGGAAGTAATTTTCATAAAGATACTATATGTTAGAAACCCTCACTATAGCTATAAATACTGTAAACTTGCAGGATGAATGCAGGTATAGAAAATAAATGTTCTAGAGATTATGACAATCCATTACTAGATTCACATGATGATCTCCACCTGAGTTTGTAGGAAACATTCTGTGGGAAACACTGGTCCCTACCACTTTCATCTGGATTGACTTTACATAGCTCAATTTGTTCCTTGAAGTAATTTAAAGACTTATGTGTAAATACTAACAAGATTTTCTCACAGAAGCACTGATATCTCATTGAAATGGCTGTTTTCATTCACACGTTCAAGATAGAAGAGTTAATTAAAAGTGCAACAATACCTCCTCAAAAACATCAACTCTTTTTTTTTTTTTCAAAATTCAATGAGGAGACCTGAAATAATTTAACTAAATACCTAAGCAGATTCCAGTTTTCATGGTTCTACACAGAAATAAAAATTAAATATTTTTTTTCTTCCTGACTGATTTTAATTACAACCAATTGTGGGAGGGGGAAAAAAAAAGCTTCTCAGTCACTTAAAATGGAATCACATATCTTTTGTAAACACTTTTACTCACCAGGGTGCAAAATGACAAATCTTGACACTCTGGTGGGTGGATTCTTAATCATGAGATTAAAAACTCAAAAAAAAAAAAAAAAAAGAAAAAAAGAAGTATTTATTCCACATGATACAAGTGAGAATACTTTCTTCAGGAGATAGCAAGTTTGAGAATTTTTTCTCCTTTCTCTCCTCTTACCCTTCAGAAAAAGGCATTCTCAGCTGACTGATTATTCAATCTTTCCCCTTTGTCAGAAATGGGAAAGCTAGTAATAAAATTTAAGACAAAAAAGCAGGAAAATCTTTAGTTGACTATCCTTGTGTCTTCTTTGTCACAAGACACTTCAAAAAGTCTTTGCTCTACCTGAAGGTAAACCAAGAACATGTAAAAAAATTCGCAGACATTGTTTTGTAGAAGAAAGTTCAAAACAGTGAGGCAACAGGGGAATTAGCAGTGGCAACTGAGGCAAGCCCAGGGGTGAGGGTTGTGTCTGGCTGTACAGGGGGGTCCCGAGCAGCTGCCCCCTCTGGGGAGCAGGCAACACAGACAAGAGACTGCCTGCACTACTCCAGCCCTCTGGTCATTATACACTGCTGGCTGTCCAGGTTGACAGAGACAAGGTTGGTGAGAGAAGTCCTAGGACCATCTTAAGGATGGGTTAAAGGCACAAGAAGGAAGATGTTGAATTCTCTCATTCCTTTAGTTGCAGGGAGAATGCTGAAAGGGACAGGAGAACCCACCTAATAACATGAAGCTGAAAGATGGGTTCCATGGATGAAATTTTGGCTATTTTGACCATGGGGTTCGCTGTCTAAAAGGGGAGAAAGAGTTTTAGGCATGAGTCCACAGGGATGGTTGGGAGGACTTTAAATCTGGTGTGAAGAGAGAAGGGAGTAAGACCAGGTTCAGCAGAGCCTGTGGTGGCATGACAGATTTGAGGGTGAAATCTATAGCCTAGCTGAAGTGCACTGACACCACTGAATATGAATAACAAACAGGAGGAACTGGAAACCATTGTGCAGAAGAAAAGTTGTGATATAGTCACCCTCACAGAAACATGGTGGGCTGGAGGCAGAGTGGCTGGAAAGCAGCCCAGCAGAAAAGGACCTGGGGGTGCTGTTTGCCAACCATCTTGTGCCCAGGGAGCAAAGAAGACCAATGGCATCTTGTGCTGTGTCAAGAATGGTGTGGCCAGCAGGAGCAGAGCTGTGACTGTCCCGCTGTACTTGGCACTGGTGAGGCTGTGCCTGTCCTGTGCTCAGTTCTGGGCCCCTCTACAAGAAAGACATTGAGAAGCTGTAGCATGTACAGGGAAGGGCAACAAAGCTGATGAAGGGTGTGGAGAGTAAGTCCTGTGAGGAGCAGCTGAGGAAGCTTGGGTTGTTTAGCCTGGAGAAAAGGAGGCTCAGGAGAGACCTTTTTGTTCTCTGAAAGAAGATTGTAGCCAGGTGATGGTCACCTTCTCCTCCTCTGCAACCAGTGGCAGGATGAGAGGACAGCCTCAAGCTGTGTCAGAGGGCTTCAGGTTGGATATCAGAATAAATTTCTTCATGGAAATCACTGTTAAATATTATAATGGACTTCCCAGAGAGGAGGTGGAATCACCATCCCCAGAGTTGCTCAAGAAATGACTAGATATGGAACTTAGTGTAATGGTCGAATTAACAAACTAGTTATCAGTCAAAGTCTGACTTGATCTCAGAGGTATTTTCCAACCTAAATGATTGCATGGACAACATTTATTGTCACTCTGTTAATTGCTGCATAAAGCTGTAGAGGTAGTGCAATGGAAGGTTGGTTCTTAGTGCCTCCAAATACTGCCTATTCCATCTGGTTTAGGATTTTTTAGTGTACTCCCTCTATTTCTCAGGGCAGATCAGAGCAAAGGTTTATAACTGTTATTCTAATTTTAGATTATGATGCCTTATTCCTTCTGAAATAGATTCCTGCCGTTTGAGTCCTGTTCTCTAAACACTAAGAATGAACTTATTGAATATTAGACACTTCAAATTAGACACATACACATCTAATAAATAAAATGTGTGGGAAAGATTAATTTTTTCATACCCTCATTTATGGCAAAAGCTATGACCAAATACTAAAAGATTGTTGCATATATCATTAGTGTACATTGCAAACATTTAACAATGATTTAATTGCGCTTTCCCTATACTAAGTTTACTTCTCAAATTTATATATGATGAAGACACAACGACAAATTTATTAAAGGCAAGTGATGTGTTTAAACCTGAGATGTTGCATTTTTATTTTAAAATAAATTAAAACAATAAATTTAATTCATGCACAGATGAGCCCAGTCTTTGCACACGATAATCATTTGGTATTTAATTTTCCTGGGCTGGATTGCTTCATATCTTGATCTGATGAGCCATTTCAGCTATCTTTTTTACCCCCATATGCTTGACATTTTGTTCATTAGGATTGGCTTTCCTGATCGTCACAATACAAGATAAACTGTTATATTAAGAGGAAATGATGGTGTCGCCTCTCCATAATTGAATCTGGAAGATGTATCTGCTGTTCTTTAGAATGACATATTCAGGGAGCCAAATAATCAACCTCAAGGGAACAGCGTTTTGTGCCTGAGAGATTCAGGTCGCCTAATACTTCACTAGTGGTTTTTGCAGAAAATGTGAAGCTTTTGTCAAAAGAAGCTGGCTCACCTGATAAATAATCATGTCATATAGAAATATATGTTTTTGCTAAAAATGCTTTCAAAATAAGGTTTAAGGTACTAATTCAGAGAGAATGGGATATAGAATGGTCTATTCATCACTCTCTGTTGTCTTGCAAAGGCTATGTTCCAGGACTGAACTTCAAGTGCTCTTTTCTCTTCTTATGCAAAAAATACAGTGCTGTGCATATATATATATATGTATATATATATATTTATCTTTTTCCCCCCCAAATGTAGATAAAATGTACATTTGTTTTAGAATGCATGTTTTTCTGCAGGGAAGGATCATGGATATTCAGAAAGGATTATTTCTATCCCAAATTCTCCAGCCTTGAAAAAGTATGATGATTTTGCCAATTACAGTAATTGGTAAGAGATGTGTAATACAGTCTTCAAGAAATTAGAGAGAGCAATTAAAACTTCTCTTAATTTCTATGTCAATACATGCAAAAACTCTAGTAGTTTGGTTTTTCAAAATCACATTATCGTTATGCAAGAATATGCAATTTTAGCTATTATATTCTTAAATTCTTTTTCCTTTCTTTGTGGTAAGTTTAAAACTGCAAAGGCCTTAACAATTTTTAGTATTTCATGTTTCTTAAAGTGTCTTTTCTTCAGAATTTCAGTTGCAATATTACCTGTATAAACACAGGAAATATGTGTGATTTGATACTGAAATTATTTATGGCAAAACAAAGCATTTAAAAAATCTTCATAATCTGTTTCTAGATTAAAGTATGAAAAAATTATTCAGAGCTCATGTTCCATCACTATTTTACGCTATTTTAAATGGACATCTTTGGAAAGAACCTCAACCTTTTTAATCTCTTATCTCTGCATGACAATCAATTAGAAATCAATCATTTGTGACCAAGGCTACAACCTTTACTAACTGCTCTTTTTGATATTGATATATAATATCGATGTCTTCTTGATATTATGATGGACATACAATTTAATTTTTCTCACCCTGCTTCCCTTTCTCATACCAACAAGCTGGAGAGTGTGCTAAGTACATTGCTCAATGAAAACACTAAATATTTATCTGTGAACTATTTGGAGCGTATAGTTTTTGTTTCATATCTAGAATTTCTGCTGGATTTCATATGCAGTCTCTTGATCTCTCCCTGTTTCTCACTCCGGTACTTTCCACGTGGCTTTATTTCCTATTTATCCCTTATGTCCTAAATATATTGTCTTATTATTGTAATTACCCTTTTTATTTTTAAAATATCTTGGTTTTCTCATCTTCAAATGAATGATCATTCTTCAGAAACTTCCTGGAAAAGAAATACGATTGCAATTAAAAATCCCAACTTAAATAACTGTACTTTAAGCTGAAGACAAAGGAATCCAGTGTTGCAAGGGTCTAGTCATAGACACACAGATAAAGTCTATTCAAAGGCAAGAGTGAGCATCTGACATCTCTATAAGGCAGAACTCTATGGTACACAACTAATTTTGCCAGCTATTTCATACATTGTAGAAGCTGCCTCTTTCCAGGTTATTTCACAATAATCAGCTGATGATCAAAGGAGTGAGAAAATCCATTATGACACCACAGTCAGAGAATCACAAAAAGGTTGAGGATGGAAGGGAAGTCTGAAGAATCCTCTGGTTAAACCCTCTCTCTCAATCAGGGCCCCTGCAGCCAGTTTCCCAGGACCATGTTTTCCATTGTCTCCAATGATGTACATTCCGCAGTCTCCATGGCAACCTGTTGCTCCCACAGTGAAAAAGTATTTCCTGATGTTCCGATACAACCTCCTGTGTTTCAGCTTTTTCTTAGTGCACCTGGTTCTGTGTATGGGTACCACTAAAGACTCTGGCTCTCTCTCCTTTAGGTCCTCTCTTAACATTTACTCCTGGTAGTTCTGTTCTCCAGGCTCAACAGTTCCAAATGTCTCAGCCTTTTGTCACAGGAGAGATGCTCGTGTGCCTTTGTCATCTTTGTGGCCTTCTGTTGGACTATTCAGTATTTGCATAACTCTCATTCTGAGGAGCCCAGAACTGGATAGAGCACTCAAAGAGTGGCCTCATCAATGCTGCGAAAAGGAAAGGATCACCCACACGGAACTCCTGGCAAACATTGTAGAGTGTACCCAGCATACCATTGGACTTCTTTGCAGCACAGGCTCCCTGATGGCACCTGCTCAATCAGACACCCTTTCAATCAGACAAAGCTTTTTTTCAAAGCTGCTTTTCACCTGTGTGGCTCCTAGCTTATATATTCATGCTTGGGAATGTTCCTCCCATGTACAAGATTTTGCAGTTCTTGTTGAATTCCATTACATTTCTCTCATCTGGGTTCTCTTGTTTGTTGAGGTCCCTCTGGATGGAAGCATGAATCTTTGGTGTATCAGCCACCTTTCCTAGTTTTGTATCAACAGAAATCTTGCCAAGGTTTCCTCTGCCCCATCATCTACATCAATTAATGGAGATAATAAACAGGACTGGAGTTAGTACTGATCCCTGGTGTAAACTGTTAGTCTCTGGACTCCAATCCAAACTAGAATTTGAGCCATTGATTGCCTGCCTCTGGGCCCAGCCATTCAGTTAATTTTTAACTCACCTCACTGCTCACCTACCCCAGACTCCAACAGCTTTTCTATGGGAATTTTATGGGAGACATTGTCTTAAGCCTTAATGAAGCCCAGATAGACAATGTCCATCACTCTCCTTTCATGCACCACTTTTGTCATATGGGTTTATCAAGGTAAATGAAACATGATTTACCCCTTTATGAACTCCATCTGTTTTTCCTGTGCTTATGTTTCTGGAAGTGGTTTCTAGATTTAGACCTGTGTCACCTTTCCAGTTTTATAGCAGGACTATTTTGGAGAAAAAGCCAGTGCTGCCATTCTTAATGACTGCCAGTTAAAAGCCTTCTAATTTGGTCTCTGACTCCAACAGTGGTGTGTTGATTTAAGAAATCCAAATGCTCTCTGTATCAGTTTCTATGTCCATGGCATCTAGCTAGACAACAATACAGGCAGATACATAGGGCTTCACTGATGACTCAATTCACAACAAAAATGAAAAAAAAAACTTTCACACAACATGAGCATTTCAGTGTCATTCTGTTGATAACAAATCACTTAGAATGCAGCAGATTTTGAATTCACTACTTGCTTCTATGTTGGATAACTTCATGTTCAATACTCCTTCTGACTCAAAATATGCAAAGGTCTTCTTAAATCAAATAATAAATTTTGAATACTTGGAAATTTAAATAAAATAGTATTAAAACATTTTCATTCCATGCTTTTAACTAATGAACTTTAAAACATCAAAATAGAAGCATTTATCTTTCCCATAATACCTAAACCTGGAGGCAATGAATCATCTCAAAGGAGGAATGCTTTGCAGAACTGTTTTCCTACAAAATTTAAAAGCTATTTCTAGTAGAATTATTTTAAGGCACAATTTGCAAGTTCTGTTGCACATTTTACACTTTTAGTGTGTTCCATTCCTAAAGACTTTAAAGACTGATGAAATATGTTGCCTATACCATGTTTCATCATGAGTTTTTTTATCGTTCCATTCTTTCCATGTAAAAGGAAGACAGTACATGATCTTAAAAAAATAAGATGTTGTTAATGACAATGAAATATAAAAAGTGAAAAAGATTTACCCTTTCCATATTAAAAAAAATGTTGTTTTCTTTTCCTTAGATGTGTTTTATACATGGAGAAAGGAGGAGTGAAGGAAATGTCTTCACCCACTTTTACTAGATCATAAAAGAGCCTGGAATAATGGCAAAATAAATTGCTTTGGTGTGTGTATTTGTTGGGGGTTGAATGCTTTGCTTTTCTTTCTGTGGAATTTCTCCCATTGTTATGCTAAGTAATTGTGGCTACACCTTAAAACGACAGATAATGTTCTCTCGTAGGGGGGTGGCTGGAGGGGGAGGGGGGGGGAACCGGAAAAGGAAAGGTGGGATAGGGGGTCTGGAGCGGAGGACGCTCTCTCGCTTGGCTCCTGGAGGGGGAAGACAACCTGGGCTCTGCTCTGGCATCTTCTCCTGTCATCCCAGCGCTGAGATCCACGCTCCCCGCCTTTGGACATCGCTCCGCGGCTCTCCCAGCTCACCCTACTACCTCCGGACACTCTGCTGAGCACCACGACCGACACCGTGAGGGGGGAGTCACTTTCCCCATCCTCTCTCTCCCCTGGGCCGCGGCCGCCATCACCCAGCCCTCTTCAACTGCGCGGGACCTGCCCTGCCCCCACAGCACCGGTAACAGCACAGGGAGACGGCCTGCGGCCAGAAGGGACTGGAGCGGAGCTAGACTGTTTCTGTTGCCAATTTTTATAGCTGTTGTTGTTTTTTTCTGCTTTGTTAAATACCAGTAAAGAACTGTTATTCTCATCCCCATATCTCCTGCCTGAAGGTGTCTGAATTGGACCTAAAATAATTAAAAGGGAGGGGGATTGCACTCTGCATTGCAGAAAAGGGGCTCCTGCCTTTCCTTAGACCATACCTGTCTTTCAAACCGAGACAGTATTAAAAAGCCAGTCCTATGATTGTGAATATGGTCTCTTATAAAGAATAATTTTCTGTTTTGTCATAAAAAGTATGATAGTTCATTAATATCCATTCACATCTTTGCCTTTCTGATGCAGTTAGCATAATGTGTTTGCAGAATTTTCGAATAAGCAGGTTAAAAGAGGATAGATATGCTAAATAAGCATTTCCTGAAGGGAACTTTATCCCATATTTGCTCTAAGTGTTCCAGGTAACTTTTTTTCTGAAAATTATTGACTATTGTTGGCAACAAGGCATCACAGGCTATGTGCCAGTGCACTGATTAGTGGCACTGATCTTTAATCTTAAGTTCTTATGAATGTCATGCAAAGCTGAAAGATGTGATGTACTAGACTTTTTTAATTTCCATGAAATACAAACTTTCTCTGTGTACACTGTCTCTCTTTACAGATTAGAATCCCTGTTTTCACATGTTTTTAGTCTCACATGACCCAATTTGATGATATTTCTATATAAAGCATGGAATTTTTAGCATCTTTTATAGATCTTGTTGAAACTTTAAAAGGAAAAACAAGCAAACAAACAAACAAACCCAACAAAACAAAACAAAACAAAAACAAAAAAAACAGAAAAAAAAAAAAAAGGAGACCATATATCATAAAATATTTTTCCTAAACCAGTAGATGTGAAATAAAGTAATTATTATGAATTATTATTGATATAATAATAAATAATACATGGTATGTCAAGGAAGTAAAACTAAGAAAACCAAAATACTGCTAGCTGGTTAAATATATGTGTGGAGTCTATTGGAAATTATTTTAACACTGAAACCTGCTGTGTTGGGTTGACATTTTCTGGCTGCCAGATAGCTACCAAGCCACTCTCTCACTATTCTTCCTTAAGTGAGCAGAAAATAAAATTAAAATGCTTGTGCATCAAGACAAAGACAGAAAAATTCCCTACTACTTACTGTCATAGGTAAAAGAGACTCAGTTTAAAGAAAAATTATTTAATTTATCATCAAAGTGCATTTGGATAGTGAAAAGACAAAAAAGCAACCAAATAAAAGAAAACAAAGAAAAAACTAATACATCTTGCACTCCTTTTCTAGGTTTGGTTTCACAATGGCAACACTTATTTAAGAGATCATTCCAGGCAGCAAAAGAATTACTTTAGAAATAAAGTATTGTGTCTCTGTTTTAGTTATATATAGTTATATATTTGCTTTTCTAAGTTGTAGTTTTATACAGTTATATATTTACTTTTATAAAGCATTGCTTCTTTATGTTATAGGTCATAAATATTATCATTGCAGGAAATCTATTTTAAACTGATATTTCACAGCCAGTGTTTTGAGAAGAGTATAGGAAGGCTACCCAGTTGTGTAGGGATGAGGTGAGGAAGAGCAAGGTGCAGCTGGAGCTGAACTTGACAAGAGACACAAGGAATAGCAAGAAGGGCTTCTACAGGTAATTCATCCAGAAAAGGCAAGTCAAAGAAAGTGTGCCCCCACTGATGAGCAAGGCTGACAAACTGATAAGAACAGACAAGGAAAAAGCTGAGGTACTCAACAATATTTTTGTTCTGTCTTCACTGGCAACCTCTCTTCTCACATCTTTTGATGGGCTTGGATGGGCTACAGGGATTGGAGGAGCAAAGTCCCTAACTACATAAGTGAAAATCAGATTTGTGACCACCTGAAGATCCTCAACATAAGTAAGTATATGTAACCAGACAAGACACATTCCACAGTTCTGAGTGACTGGGCTTATGTAGTTGCCAAGCCACTATCCATCATATTTGAGAAGTAATGGAAGCCAGATGAACTCCCTGGTAACTGGAGAAAGGGAAATATTCCATACATTTTTAGAAATGGGTAGAAAGTTCAAGGACTTGACACTTGGCCTCATACTATACTCTACTCTACTCTACTCTACTATACTATACTATACTATACTATACTATACTATACTATACTATACTATACTATACTATACTACACTACACTATACTACACTATACTATTGCTATGCTATGTTATGCTATGCTGTGCTATGCTATGCTGTTATACTACTGGCCTCTGCCCACCAATCCTGCCTGTTCAGATCACTCTGAAGAGCTTTTTTTGCCTTTCAGCAGATCAACACTCCTGCTCTACTTGATTTAATCTTCAAACTGTCTGAAGGTGCACTTGATCTCCTTGTCCAGGTCACTGATAAAGATATTAAATAGGACCAGTCCCAATACTGAGCCCTGTACTCCCCTTGTACCTGGTCTGCAGCTGCATTTAACTCCATTCACCATCACTCTCTGGGCCTGGCCATACAGCCTTTTTTTTTACTCAGATAGGAATATTTCCAATCCTTGAGCAGTCAGTATCCCCAGGAGAATGCTGTAGGAAATGGTGTCAAAAGCTTTACTAAAGACTAGGTAAACAACCTCCACAGTCTTTCCTATATCACCTATGTGTGTGGCTTTTTCATAGAAGGAGATCAGGTCAGTGGAACAAGACCTGCCTTTCTCAAACCCATGTTGTCTGGGCTTGTGTTATGATTCAACTAGGGAGAAATGTCTCTGCTGGAATTAAGGTGCAAATGAGACCATACACCAAAGTGAATAATATGGATTTTATTTAAAGGTATAAGTGAGGCAGAGATATTATGAAATAGAAAAGCGAATTAGTGAGAGAGACATCAAGCAGAAAATAGTCACCACTTATTAATCCAGCAGTGTCCAGCTGGCCCTTTTTCACCCTGGGCTTTTCGGTGGTGGGGCTCCCCAGATCCTCACTACAGCCCTTCTCATAAAATCAACCTTGCAGACAATGACAAAGAGCTGCCAAATACAAATGTCAGTGGTAAGAGTAATTTTCTGCTGGAGTAATGACAAGTAGTACTCTCCTTTTTGTAGTAGAGGATGACTCATTCCTCACCTCATCTCCTTCCTAAGTACCTACACCAAAGTAGGGACAAACTCTCTATAGTTGTTAACAATCTGAACTTACAATACACATCGAGATGGGGTGGAAAAGAACATGTAGAGTCTTTATTTGTCTACTTGGAGTCTGTGAAGAGCAAGTTCCCCATATTACATATTTTGAGAAAGAAATTAGTCTATTTCTGGTGTCATAAACTCTCAAAATCTTCTAACCTGGCAGCATCCTTAGCTTTAATCTTCATGAAGTAATGTTTTTAAATTTAATTTTCTATCTTCATTTAAACATTCTTGTAGTGTATAGATCATTTTAGCTTCTTAAAAGTTCATTTGTGTTTTAATAATCCATATTAGTTCTTGGCATCTCTGCAGCAAGATCATGCTGTGAAATCTTAATTCTTATGTTATTATGAAAAACTTGTTTTGTTCACTTAAAAAAAAATCTCATTTAGTTTCTTTATGCTTTTTGCTTTAATCACTGAAAGATCTCCAGGCAGATTATATCAAATTGCTTTACTGTTCTCACTAACAAAGGCAAAGAATGACTAAAATGGCACACTATTTATTTATATTATTTCTTATGGAAAAACATTTAACACCTTCAAAACAGAATTAAGGGAAAAAGCAATGGAGCGAATGATGTCAGAAAAATATGCACACTAAATCTACATTACGCCAAGTTGAATAATATAAACTTGTTATTTGATGCATTTTAAAGTGTTCTGCCAAGCTTTCAGCTGAAGGAACTGTACTGAATCTGTGTACTGTTCAAGGCATCAGATATTAAGAACAGCTTGCAGCACACAAAGAAATTGAAAAAAATGTAGTGTTCTGCACTCAAGAAAACATTCTATCAATAAAATTTGTAGATTGACTTCTTATTAGAAACATACATATCATTCTACATGCTCTTATATTGTGCAAAATACTATCTTGCAATAAAATATACAATAAAAATAAAACTTATTAAAATATCAATCAGCAAATATTTTGATTGATAGAGAAGTTAGGAAAGGAAATTATGTATGAATCTCTTCTAGTTACAACTGAGTTCCCCAGAAAAATTCTTCTAAGCAGTTACATTACTATAAGAAGTGATCTAAATTCACAGGTCTAAAATCCCAATCTAAAGTCAAAAAGATTTCAGGTATGCTAACGTTGGGTTCTTCACTAAACAAACATTTTAAAACTCATGAAAGGCTGAAATTTTACTTCCTAAGTCATGCCTTAGGATGCAAGGAGCAATTTTTCTTTATTTGCATTTTATTGTACCTGCAGTGTAATGTTTTTGTCATAATACTGAGAGATAAATAAAAGATAAAGTTGCAATATTAGCATTCAGTTAAAAAAAATAAAAGCCAGTATCTGAAAAAGCTTTTTTCTTACTGATTAAAAATTAGAAAGGAATATATGCCATTTTTATTAGTCAGACTCTATGTATGGAGGTTCAATTTAATTTATTATATGTATATTGAGGAGACCACAAAAGTTTGATCAGGGACTAACATGTCCTTGCCATAAGAATAGCATAATTAATCATAAGGAAGATAGTACTTATAAAAAATATTACAGTTGAATAAAATGAATAAAACAACCAAAAATAGGCAAGGAAAAAAAATTTTAAAAAGAACAAGATGAACAGCATATCTTGCTCTGTATATTAGAATATGAATACTCAGTTTCACTGATATTGAAACTGGAAATTTGAATTGGGATTAAACTCAATTGGTAGCACCACTAGAAGAAATATTGAAGCTAGTTAGGGATCTAAAAAACTAGCAAGACTCTGCTAATCAAGGTCTTACTCATAATCAACAGAACAAGAGGGGTCATCAGCTTTGAGAGTTGAGTCACGCCATCTCTGAATTTCTTTTTCCTGCCTTTTTTTCTCATAAACCACATAAAGAATCAGTGCAATTACTTTTCTTTTTAAGGTTTTAACTTTTAAATAGCTATTGATAAAGGCAATGAATCTTATAATTTCCATTTGTTGATTAATTATTTTCTACCTGCCTAATTTACTGGTGTTCTCATTACATTTGATCTATTTTAACAGAATTTCAAAACCATAGAAGAAATTGATCTCTGGAGGTCAATAGGATCCAGTTTGTAATCCAAATTTTGTCCTGTTTTGTCATCATAGTACCAATATCCTATTTTATTTGTTTCCTAATGTCTCTTGTATTTTTAGATTTTAATAATGGTGGGGAGGTTCACTTTAATTGTTGCTTGTATTGAGTGTAGGTGTCCAGGTGTTTGTGGTAGGGGGCTGCAGAGGTGGCCTCTGTGAACGATGGCTGGAGCTGTCCTGTGCTGGACACACCCAGTTCCAGGCAGCTCCAACAAACCCACTGCAGGGCACAGCTGAGCCCCACAGCCCCAAGCCAAGGTGATGGCACCTCAGGATAAACACATCTGAGAAAGGGGAAAACACTGTAAGGCAGTGAGGGGCGGGGGGAAAGGTGTGAGAAAGAGCCCTGTGAATAGCAAGGTCAGAAAAGATGGAGGAGAAAGTGCTCCAAACACCGGAGTAGATATTCCTCTTCATCCTCTGGAAGGGACCAAAGCAGAGCAGTTATTCCCCTGGAGACCATGCTGGAGCAGTTGGACATTTTCTGAAGGACTGCTGCCTGTGGGCAGGAGCCGTACTGGAGCAAGCAGAACGGATGAGGAGGAAGGAGCAGCAGACTGCTGCTGACCCCAATCTTCATTCCCAATCCTGCCAGCACTGTCCACAGGGAAGGAGGTGGAGGAGCTGGGAACGAAATAGTGAAGCTAGGCATAGAAAAAGGGTAGGGGAAAGGTGTTGTTTTACTTTTGTCTTTGTTTCTCATGGTCTTACAGGTTTAATTGGCAATAAATTTTCACCAAGGCAGGTTTGTGCATTCATGTGATGATGCTCCCATGTGGAAGTCAATCTTCTTCTGTTTAAGTGAACCTATGAGTTTTTAATCTCTTCTTTCCCTGTTCAGTCAAGGATGTGGAGTGAGAGAACATCTGGGTAGGCATCAGGAATCCAGTCAAGGTTAACCCAACACAATGCCAAAGAGACAGAAAATAAGGACTAGCAAAACATGTATTTACTTAGTTTAATTCCCCTTCATACCCTTTTTTTCTTGAAGATCTAACCTAAAGAAAACAAGAAGGACAATTCTTATATTAATCTGTTTGCTAAAACAAAAAAAAATAGAAAAGAAATTACCTAGAAATGTATATGTAGTGTGAACTTTCAAAGTTTCAGTTAAGGTACTGATTCTAAATTAATTTAGTTGTAACCTTGGACAACCTTTGAGATTTACAGCAAGTTTTCTCAACGGTTCACTCTTTGAAGCTATATTGTTATTTAAGTATGTTTGCAATGTTCTTTGAAATAAGTAACTTTTATAGACCCTACTAGACAGAATGAAACACAATACTGCATAATGTTACATGGGTATACTTTATTACAACTCACCCCTCAAAGTACAGATTCAGTATTGTATTAGCTGAGAAATACTTCAAGGTAATGTAGAGTTCAAACGAGGTTGCAACTCACAGGCTGGCAAGTTCATAAGTTTGCTTGCTGAAAATGCCATACTGTTCAACCATGATATATCCTTAACATAGTTATTTCCCTCCAAACGTCCAAGGATTTTCTAGATTTGTTTTTAATTTGTCCTGTGCTATTAAGGAGAATTAAGAGAAGAAAAAGCATAAAGAAGAAATTTACCTGGCTACATTCCTAATCTCCGCATTTGCAAAAACAAGTGAATAAGAAAAATTACGTATATCATCAGTGCATATAAAATCTAAATATCATCTGCCTCAGTATTCTTCACAACATTTGGTCTAAATAAATATGATGTCAAGGATTCAGTATGTGTGCAATTTAATTTAATAAGGGCCATACTGACTTAGATTCAAACTGTTGTTCTGAGAAATCTCAAAAAATACCTTCTCAGAAACATACATGACTAACTTCAGCACCGTGTAAGCTCCTTGTTGGCAGTTACAGCGTACAAATTTGGAAAAATACATTTCAAGAAGGGAAGCTGTTTTTATTTAGATTCATAAATAGCTCAATTTGATGTCTTGATCAAAGTGTTTTAAAATGTAAAATTTGCCTTAGAACTAAGTACAATGCAGAGATAAGAAAAATGTAAATTCAGTAATTTAAAGGTCAAACCCATTATATGGCAGCAATCTGAATGTCAAATCTACCTTTTCCTCAAGTTTTTCCTATCTTTTTCCTCCTAATTGTGTTTGTCCAGTCTTTCACTTTGGCCTTTTTGTTTATTGCAATATAACTTCTTTATGGTTTGTTACTTTTCCATCTTCTATCACTTTTTTGCAGTAGTAGAAAGACAATAAGACTTATCTTTTTCAGTTTATTATTCTTCTCCTCATTTTTCCCCTGTTTTAGGAAGGAATGAGAAGTACAGTCTAAACAGAATGCAGTCAAGTATTCCTTTGCCTCTCCTGGAGTCATCCTAGGTATTTTTCATTTTTAGTCTCTGTTCTCATTAGTACATATATTAAGTGGTTTATGTCCTCATTTGTTCTTTTACTTATTTCATACTTTTCCTTATTTTTTAGTATACTTTCTCATTGTTTCATGCTTTTTATTTTCCTTAATTTTTCTTGATAGAGAAAACAAAAATTCCTAGTCCTGCAGGTGAGACAGACCAACTTGCACTAGTTGAGACTACGCATGGATGTTGCTGCACTGAGTTAGATGAGAGTCAGCAATGCATCCTTTCGGTGCTAATACACAGAGATATATTTTAAAAAGGATTATATTACAGATCAAGCAAATGTCTGAACATCAGAAAAGGGCTTTTTCACTGTGAGGGTAACTGAAAAAAGCTGTTTGTGGAGTTTCCTTCCTTGGAGTTATTGAAAAGCCATCTAAACATAGTCCTGGGCACACACCCAGGAGCCTAGGTGGCTTTTCTTAAATAGGAGGTTAACTAGAAGTCTTTGCAAGACTCAATAGTTTAGTGTTTCTATGGTCTTAGTCTCAAAGCCAGGAGAGTAAGAACTTTGACAACTTATGTGTAAAGCAGTGTTAATTGGGAAAAAACCCTGGCTATAATTTGTAGTTGTTTGTTGATAGGAAGATATATTGGACTGGTTGAAGCTGGATGGGTTGGAGATAGATTGTTGGTGAGGCTAGAGACTTGTAGCCATTTAAAAAAAGTTTGGAATGTGAAGGATGCTATGATCATCAGGGAACACAGGTGTGTTTTAGAAAGATTGCAGTGAGCTGTCTAATTGTGATTTTATACCTGAAACAACCAAGATTTCACTATCAGTGTGAGATTTACAAATATCTTCTCTCCATTTCTCAGGTCAACTTTGAGCCAGTTATTCTTCATTCAGGAAATCATTTCCTCCCAGGCCAAGAAAGGGCTGTGTAATGACATATATGTCTTTCTTTCAATCTCACGTTTCTTTCTGAATGGAAATAATGAATTCAGTCCAAGTCAACATACTTACTGAGTTCAAACTAATGTCTGTAGAGTGTGGATAGTCAAGAGATGAGAAAACTGTGGGAAAACAAAGTTCAAAGCAATATCAAAGATTTGGTTGAATTTACTTTGGAACTCATATGAATACCATGGTATACAACATGGACCTGGGCTTCTCAACTGTCTTGCTAAAGACATTAGTTAAACCTGCAAGTGCACTTTCTTTTGGCAAACAGCTTCTGAGAGCCATTGGGAAGGAGCCTTTGGAAAGGAACCGTATTGTACCCTGCCTGGATGATGAGAGAACCAAAACTGTAAGGCACAGAAAAAATTAACACACTTTTCCCAGAGTATGGACACAAATTATGCCCAAAAAGAAAAAAAAAATCAAATAATATTAACGTTTTTATTTTAACTTGACACATTTCTTAAATGAAATTCTATTCATTCTAGCAATCACAATATCAAATATTGCTGAGGGATCCACAGACATAAAACTTGATGAATGCCTTCTGTTTATTGACAGTATGACTCATCTCTTAATATCATTAACCTTTTTTCTCTGAACTCTGATCATGCTGAGTTCTAAATATTAGCTTCAGTAGTAGAAGCGTGTTAACTCATAACTTTGCTTATAGTTAAGCCTTTTTTCATTTGTGTTATTTAACTTTCTCAGGATCTTCAGCAATGGCTGAATTATGTCACGTTAAAACCATGAAGAGAATGGAAAGAAACTTTTAGTGTCTTGGAAAGTGGTGCAACTTCTCTATATTTCTCACCTCACTGAAAATAATATTTATTGACTTTTTTAAACGATTGTGGAGTTTTTTATTACTTTTTTTTTTTTTTAAGAATGATAATTTGTATTTATCACATTGTTACTGCTAATTTAGTATACCTCTAAAGCATGGTCAGATCTCAATGTTTATTTGAAGTCTTTTTTATCTATCTCTTCGCTTTTGTGAAATGGAGGATGCCAGCTGAATCATAGAGCAAAACAATTAAATTTCTACCTTATCCACTCCTTCCTCATATAAGGTGTCTTCCAGTCCGTGTTCTCAGAAAGGATGAGAAAGATGAATAAAGGAGTTCAGACAAACAGTTAAATCTATCACCGAATAAAAGTTTAAAAAAATCCTATGTTAAAATTGTTATGTGTTCAAACATGGTGCATAAATATCTCTTTAAAAGAGCAATATTTTTGTTTTGTATTTAGTTGGTTTTTTATTCCAGTTTATTCTAATTGGCCAGAGTCACACCATCCTGAAAATTGCCCTTGACTACCATTATTTTCTTGGCAAGACAGGTGTTCTTGTACAGTGAGCAGCAGAGCAAGAGATGCAATTCCAAGGCGAATTTCAAGTGACTAATTCCATGATATAGAAGGCAAAGGAAGAATTGCATCAAATGAAATGGTGACAAAATGAAGTTTTGTTTGCAAGTGAGAGTGGAAATATAATAGAATACAAATCAGCCAAAGGTACCTCCTGAATTCACAAAGAAATGTATTACTCTATGAGCAAATTATAGGCATTTGTATTCTCAGCAAGTAATGATGTTAATTGATATGAATTAAAAAGAAATTAAAGTAGGTGCCATGGAAATTCTTTTTATTTCACATCCCTGTTCCTGTGCTTGTCATGTATTCTGTAAACTGCAAAGATCTCCTTTCATGTAGCCATTCAGACAGTATAAAAGGTTCCAAGTCCTGCTTGGCAAATGATTGTCAAATATTTGTCAAAAATCTACTGATGTGTACGTTCTGGAATTAAGCAACACACCTAGAATTTAAACTCTTGACATTCTGCATTTTATCAAGCCAGTCTACTTTTAATAAAGATTTTAAATGGAATTTGTTTTTTAACATTTTCTCTTTAATGTATTTTGAGCTCCTCAATGACACAATTCCTCATCCCTTTCTATCAGTATATCACACAGCCCTTCTTAGCTGTTCATTGCCAGTTGCCAACCGTCCCTTGGTTTTTCACTCCATTCTACTAGAGAAAAGCCTAAACAAAACCTTTGTGCCACGTTGTAAACTAGGTATACCATGAAAGGGAGGAAGGATACATTTCAAAAGGGCATGAAAAGATATGCAAGGGGCATGTATGAAACCATATATTCAGAAGCACAATGTTCTGATACAATCATGCTCTCGTGGTCTCATGCTCTTTAGACATTTAAAACAGCTCTAAGATATCATATAAAAACGGAATAGTACTTCTAATACTCTTTTAATAGAGGAAGAGTTTGAAAGTAAAATACAAAGGCACAAGGTCACCTGCAGAAATTTTACTTCCTCATATGTCATCTTGCAGCCTAGTTTTTGGGACAAGTTCTGCAAGCCATATTGACAAAAATCTGTTTCTGAATATCCTGGCCAGGAGCTGTTGTCATAAGCATTTCCAAATTACTGTATCTACAAAGCACTGAATTAATTGGGCATAATATATTTTTGGCATGTGACTTCATAAAATGTAGCATAATGTCATGAAACCTACCAGCCTGAACTTCACTGTTTGCAGGGGTGACAGTCTCATGGGAATATTTTCAGCTCCGAATGCATGCAATTTGCCTTGAAAGTAAACTGCTGGCTCTTACTAATGCAACTTGTTCTCTATTCCTTCTTTTTCAGTAGCCAAGCCTGACAAGCTGGACTTTCTTTTATTTTTTTTTTCATTTAGATCACACTTTCCTCACAACTTAATATGAAAGAAGCAATTAAGAATGTCCCATTGAAACTCTCAACACCCACGTAAAAGATCTGGAAAAGAATCTGAAATAGCTGCAGTACAATAACAGCTAGATTTCAAATACTAAAAGAATACATGGATATATACCTCTATATATGCTTAAGTTTCATATATAGAGATTTATGCTAATGCAAATTTTTTTCCTCTTTTTGGACTTACTGAAGTACTTATGGAATATTTTTTTTATGAAACAAATGACTGTGGACAATGATTAAAGAATCTAGTTTATTTCAGAGCATAGTTTATAGTGCTAAAAATTGCCCTTTAGAGATGGTGGTCTCAACAACATCAACCCTGTAATTTGAAAACCAATATTACAACTGATGAGCTACTTCAGACAGTGACTCTATTACCACTGTACAGAATCAATGGTTTATTTAACTGCAGTACTGAATTTCACACTAGTTCTTCTGCAAAACTTTCTATTAAAAGCATAATTCCTGAGACAGATGGGTATATAGATGTTAACTCAAGAAAATTAATGTTTTCTCCAAATGGATTACCTAAGTTAAGAACAAACTTTAACAAATTCTTTTTTAATTTTAGTTATAATTTAATCTGATTTTTAGTCATTACATAAAGTTATATCAGAAAATTTGTTTTGAAGAAACATACTCATTTTGAATACTTCCAGAAAATTAAATTATCAAAGCAAAATGTTTTATCATCCCAATTTGAAATGTCAAATATTGCATTTTGAGGAAGCAAAAATGCACCACTTAACAGTATTGCTTCATATTATTTTGCATAGTAGAAAAATATTCTCTACATCATATTTTTTGCCATATTCCAATATTTAAGGAAAAACATGTAAATCATTCATGTTTTAAGATTAGACAAATGTTGAATTATTGATCTTTTTCTAAAGAATATTTTGTTTTCCTACTAACTAAATAGTATACTAGCCTTCTTGTAAACTATAGTGATGCCAACACCTGAAAAACATCAAGATGAATAATATTTTCTTTCATAGTTTGAATCATGCTAAACAATGAGGTTCATAAAGTCACTGTTTTTAGTGTTTTGTTTTTTTCCGTTTTTTTACTATTGCTATTATAATTGTAAGGAATGGGGAGTAACCACACATGACAAAATGATGACCTTTGCAAGAATAAAATAAGGGAAGGAGAGACATCAGCTCAACAGTTTTGCACAAAGAAACTACTTGATACCACCGTATAACATGTTATAGTCTAGGTTAGTAATAGTCTTATTAGGTCCACTTCCTATTCATTCCCAAGGTTTCCATGTGTCTCTTAACAATTTTTTTTGTCACACATTTTAATAAACTGTCTCAGAGGGCATGTACAGACATTTCAGTGAACAACAGATGAGAACAAAAGCTAATGAGAGAGTAATAAAGGCTGTCTTCATTTCTCACAGCAAAGGTAAGTGTTGATGCCCTGATCCCATACGGCACACTACCCATTTCCCTCCATGGGATATGGGTAGTTTGCCTGCAATGTGTTGGAGAACAAGAAGCCTAAAGAAGCCCATATCTAAGAAGTACTGTAAAGAAAATAATATAAAATTTAAAGTATTTATAGGCTTTATACGTATTTATATGGGGTTGTCAGGGCCGAAGAAGAACATCTGTCATAAACAAAGTACTTGATGATTTTAGCTGTATGAAAGCAGAAAATCTATCTTACAATTGTCACAAATGTAGAATGCAATTAATGTAGAAAGTGTAGATTCATGCAAAATGTGTAAATCCAGAATAAGTGTCAGATCATACATTTTTCACAGTATCCAAGCTTTTTGTGAAGTGAATTACAGTTCTTTACAGTTATTAGAACTGCAGTGGGAATTAGTGCTTATTTCTATACATGCAACATCCCAAAGTTACAATATATAGCACTGGATGACAGTGTTACTGGATTAGAAAATTTAACATCTTTTGAAAATGTAAAATTCTACTTTCTAAAGATCATCACGACAAAGCACTCACTCTTTGTCATGGTTGTAATGTAAAAGAAACTCTGCAGGGAGCTTCCTACAGGGAGACTCTGCCATCTTGTTTTTGTTCTGAGAGCCACATGAATTAAGTTGAGCTTTTAGAAATGTTTTTGTGGGTAAAACATATTTTTGTATAGTTTTTTATCACTATTGCTGTTGTTACTGTGCATTTCTTACCCCATTGCTTTTAAGTTTCAGTAAACTGCTATTTCAACCCATAGTCTCTGCTTTTGTCGCTCCATTATCAGGAAAGGTGGGAGTGGCCTCTTTGGAGTTCAATTTTCAGTTGTTGTTAAAACCACAACAATGTGCAACTGCTAAAAGACTCAGGCATTTAAAAAAAAAAAAAAAGATAAAAAGTAGAATACCTGTTCCTTTTAAATTAAAAACTTTTGCCACAGCTACGAGCAGGCAGGGAGGGAGAAGAAATAGAATGACACGTTTGATTAAAAGGTATATTGGAGCTAGGATGAACCATCCAGTCTTAGATCTACTCTAAAAATTATACTGATTCACTGAATGTCTATGCTACCCATTATATATTTTTTAGAAACAAGGTTAGAGATTCTATCTTATATATAATATTATACATAAATTTAAAATCCTTTCCAAAGGCTATTTTTTCAGGTAATACCTGTAGGCGCGTTGCCATTATTACTAAGAAGGCATTGAAATAGGAGACATTTTCATTTTTAACTGTGGGTACCAAAAGGAAGGATCCTTTCCAGTATGTGTTGCAAGCAAAAAGCCACTTAGGCCCTAAGGAGGCTGAAGAGGAGGAAGGAGTGGATTATAAAATGGAAATTTTATAATTGCTGGCTGTTAGTGTGAGTAGACAGGGAAGAAGGAAATTGTTTATAGTTGGGAAAAAGAGAAAAGCTCAGGTTTTCAAATGTTAATTCTTGACAATTAAAAGGGCAATTCAGATAATGTATCAGGAAATAGGGTATGAAAATTAAATCAAGGTTGAGGAAAGAGATTTATGAGTCATCATGGTAGATGACATATAACTTAATATGGTGATAAGGCAGAGAGAACTAAAAATGAAGCTCTGAAGGACAAAATCTTCATAAAAGAGAGACAAGTGGAAAACGATAGCTAAAGAATATTTTGCAGGAGAAGATGGAAAGGGTGGGGGGAAATCCACAAGAAAATAGGGAAACTAATCAATGTTTTCTGTGGTTTGCTAAGATTCTTTTGTTGGCTAGGATATTTGATTGAAATCTGGTTTTAACAGCCTGGAATTCACAGGTTTACCAAGTTAGTGAGTATAATGCTGACATAAATCTGTACAAGACAAATTATTGTCGGGGATGGTTGAGTTGGCAAGATGGGAATGGATCACTATTTCTCTCTAAAGATAATAAGGTTGTAAAATTTTGTTTTGCTCTTTTTGTTTGTTTGTTTGTTTGTTTGTTTGGTTTGTTTTAACATTTGTAGCTATTGACTCATTTATATCTTCTTTTTCTTTTTCTGCTGCCATGTGCTGACTACTGCTACATGGATTCACTTTTGTTATGTGCTCTGCCAGATAGTAAATGCTTGCTCCTATTTTATGCACTTGTTGCAGTTTAAAAATGAATTGATAGCATGGAGATTAACTAGACTTGGCTGCTGAAGCACATTCAGTCACAGATACATTTGATGTGTACATGACCTCTCTGCTTCACATCACTCATGGGGAAGATACAGTTGGCTGAAATTCCCACAGTGCCTAGCAATTGGATGTTGCTGTCACCATGGCAATCACTTTATCATTAACTGGCTAGTTGCAAGAAGCCATTTAAGCATAAACAGAGTTTAACTGGGCCCAGCCCTCTCCCAAAATACAGCTGTAGCCTGTCTCACACCGCATGGCATATCTGCCAAGGCCAGGGCTCTCTTCTGGTATGGTATTGTTCATTTATCTTCATGTCTCTCTCCTATTCATCTTTTTTATATCTACAAAGATCATCAGAGGGCTGGAACACCTCTCCTGTGAAGTTAGGTTGAGAGAGTTGGGGTTGTTCAGCTTAAAGAAGAGAAGGCTCCAGGGAGACATCACTGTGGCCTTTCAGTACTTGAAGAGGGCCTGTAAGAAAGATAGGGACCAATTTTAGCAGGGAATGTTTTGATAAGAGATGGGGTAATGGTTTTAAATTTAGAGACTATTGATTTAGATTAGATATAAGGAAGATTTTTTTTTACAATGAGACTTATATAACAGTATAACTTGTTAACAAGTATATAACTTGTATAACAGTGGCACGTTTCCCAAAGAGATGGTGGATGTGCCAATCCTTGAAACTTCCAAGATCAGGTAGGCTGTGGCATTGAGCAACCTGATCTAGTTAAAGATGTCCCTTCTTATTGCAGGAGAGGAGGTTACTTGATGACCCTTAAAGGTTCTTTATAACTCAAACTAGTGTATGGTATTCTAGGAGAGTTCTCTTCAATGCTGGAGTTCATGGAGTCATCTAATTTTACAGTGTAATTCAGCATATTCTGCTCTGTCATTGGTCTTTATCCTTATTCCATTTCTGCATTGCCCAAAACATAAGGTCAGACATGTTAGAAAAATGGCACATGAGGAGGTGGTTTTTCTTCCCTGTAAATACAAGAATACTAGATTACTCTCATTGCATTTTATTAGAGTTTTACCAAGGATACTGGTTTACCTTTAATCACTGACCGAATTTTAGACAGTATTAAGCAAAACTTGTATTTAAAGAATATGTCTTCTGTCTTTGGACCTTTTCAAATTTGACGAGAAACAGAGGAGCATGAACCTTCAAGTGCTGACAGAGCTTCACCAAGCAAGGAAGAAAATAGTCAAGGTACAGATTTTGATAAAGATAGCTTGGTCTTTCGATATGACTGGGATCAATTCTCATAAAGGCCAAAATGACTTTTCAATTCCTGGAAGAGCCTTGAGGGCTAGCAAGGAGATACTAAAAACTGAGTTGTCAGTGTTTGTTTGTCTTCCAATTCATTTACAAAAAGTTCTAAAAAAAGTCAAATTTAGAATCCCATAAAACATTAAAGAGATGATGCCTTTAAATATTCAAGTTAGATATGTAGAAGCCCAAGTTTCTAGTATATTTAAAATAGTAGAGAAACTTCTATACTTGGTGATGTAGTACATGTCTTTGTGGTTCCTCTTTTCTATCAACTGTACGGAAACTTAGAAATTTCCATTCCTCACTTAGATATAATGGGATGAAACTGAACTGTAAGTTCAGATTTTTGAATGTGATAGGTTAATTTTCTTTATTTTTAAACTCAATTTAGATTTTAAAGGAAAGTTTAGAGAAGTAGTAATGGTTTTGCATATGTTTATGTCTATATATTCTTTAAAGCAAAAAGATATATTTTTCCTGTTAAAGGTTTGCAGTCGGGCTCATATTTCTGTCTTCTCTCCTTATAGATTTTAAGCTCTGATCTTAAGAAGTTTTAGCAGTCCCTTTGTTTTAATGATTGTTTTAATTATATTTCTACTTAAATCAGCATGAGAACATATGTTAGCAATCAACATCGAAAACTCACCACCTAAAGTTACATCTAAATTTAAAGTTCTGTAAGGAAACCATTATTAAAAGAACTTATGAAGAAAAAAAAAACACCTTCTAAAAATTTCTGCTGAGGGGACTTGTAAAGATCATGCTGAGTGATAGGTCAAAAAGCCCAACCCACTGACAAGTGCTGGAGTTAGGAAATTCACTTATCCTGATAGGCAGCTACTTCTCTTCACTTACACCTTTTCACACTGTTCCTTTATGCCATTTGGACATAGGTGATACAAGGGGCAGACTCTTCCTGGGCTTATCTGAATGCAGTGGAGTTGTGGGGACTTGTTAGTGCTTGATAGGCTACTTGCACACAGCATCATCTGAAGCAAAGTGCAGGGTGAGAAGGGAGTCATACTGCCCCAGATAAACTCTGTTTGGAATACTTCACTGGTAAGCCACTGCAAATACCTGATATCCAGCTGAATCCAGGTGAGAATCCATGTAAAGAATCAATAGTCTAATGGCCAGCAATACATGTTCAAACACTGACAAAACTTGCCCATTGTAAGTTTTTAGAGATAAAGAAAGAAGAGTAATCTAACCTCTGGATACATCTGAATTTTTACTGTAGGCAGGGTAAAAATGAGCATATATATTCATGCAAGCATAATTGATATAAAACTTTGTAGGAAGAGTAATCCAAGGTTAAGATAGAGACATCATGTATTCATGTCTCTCCTTTGAATTCAGTGAAGATAGTGAGATTAACTGTGTAATGTGCTAAAGAATTGAGGCCTAATATAGTTATATAATTTAATAGCTCATAATCGTTGACCTGAATGTGCTTTCAGTGAGCCCATATTTTCATGTTGCTACTGATTTTGTCCAAGTTCTCACAGGTACCTATGTGGCTGCACAATTTCTATGTGTACTTGACCACAACCTGTTAAGAGACTGAGTTTGCTTACAACTGTGGCAGTACTTAAAAGGTTTATTAAAAATCCAAACAAACAAGGTTAAAAAAACCCCAAAACAAACAAACAACAAAAACCCCGCAAATATTTCTTAAATAGGGAGATAGTCAGAGCTATCACTACACTACAGAGCTGGCAGTGTGTCCTTTATTTTGTGATATGCATAATCAGCAGCACAGGATCTGGAAGGTGTATGTGTCCTTCTCAAATTATTTTAAAGCTGTATTATCAGTCCAACTGTATTCAACAATTACAGTGTTAATTGAGCTCAAAGTGAACAAGCTCATCTACTGTTTCATTAAAGAATTAACTTTTCCAATTAAACTTTAGCTTTATTTAGTTCATTTATGTAGACATCATCCTAAAGCAAATAGAAGAACAATTTTATCACCATTAGAGACTTCTGAAGCATGATCACAATGAGCTTATACAGTGTGAGAGCTACTGAAATAAAACTATCATAATGAAATTAATGTGACAGACTTAAGGAAAGAAAAAAGCAGTATTTGTATAATGAGGTACTCGATAGTCAAGTGTAGTCACTATAGTGTTGATTCTACAATAGTCATTGTCTAGGAAAGCCAAGTGCATAAATATATATATAAACAGAATTTTGTTACAGAGAACAAACCTTGTGTGCCTTTGTGGAAAACACTGAGATCTGAGTTATTCTGCTTTTATGCTGCTGATAATTAAAGAGTAAATATGGATAAACACCTTTGACTTATAATTTCCATAAAATCTTCACCTTTCCCAATTAAAGAGGAAATTACAGTGGTGCTAACTGGTACATCACTGAGTAATAAGCCACAAAATGCAAACTTTGACTACAATTATTGCTTTAGGGTTATGTAAAAGCTTGCAAGGGTTTAAGCTATACCAAATAAAAGGTTTCCTCAGGGAAAGGTGCTTTATCTTATTTATTTATCTTTGGCACATATGAGAGCATGAAATTCATCAGACAGTGATGTATTTTGGAGAATCCAGGTGGGAACAGTGATACTGAGCAGTTACAGTAGAAGTGCTCTATTCTGCAATCCTTAGCTATCTGTCTTTATATTGCCCCATCACAATAACATCTGAATGCCACAGAACACTTAGCTGTATAATGCCCTTTTGAAGTGTTCAATGGTCTCATTTTCAAGTTGATGGAAACAAGAGATAAAAGAGAAAAATAATATTTTTTTGTCTTAAATTACTTAGGCAAAATATGGCAGTTGCTTATACTGAATTTTTATCTCCTGTGACTTTATTTTGTGACTTAACTGGAAGTTCATCCTTCCTTACACAGTTGTTTATAATTAAATATAGAAAAAAGCATAAATAAAGTAATTGAAAGTGAGGCTGTTTTATCAATCTGTAGAAAGAGTAAATAAAGTATTCTAGCAGGTTCAACAGCTATAACTTTGGATCTGCTATAGATCTGTGAAAAGTGGCTCTCAACTCCATTAATGTGGGTCACAGCCAAATCCCTTCTTTAGTTGTTCAATGTCTAACTTAGAAACATAAATTACAATTGAATCAGAAGAGATAGATCTTGGAAAAATCTTCCATCTCTCCTGTTTTGTTTTGTTTTGTTTTCTTTTCTTTTCTTTTCTTTTCTTTTCTTTTCTTTTCTTTTCTTTTCTTTTCTTTTCTTTTCTTTTCTTTTCTTTTCTTTTCTTTTCTTTTCTTTTCTTTTCTTTCTCTTCTGAAAAACTTTGAAAAGTCTTTCTTATTTTGAAAAAGATCTTTGGTTTTGCTAACACATTCATATTTGTTTCAGATTCCCTCTCTGCTTCCATTTTTCATCCAGGTGTTCTGCATTTTAATACAAAGAAATCTTCAGCTTTTCTGATACCATTTTTGAAGTTTCAATAAAATCTGAATGTTTGAAAAGGTCTAGTATTTTCCCAGGGTGGCAATTCTTCCTGTTCCAGATCATGACATTAAAATTCACCTTTGTTTTGACAACTTGTCATTTAACATCAGCCAGCAGCTAAGAATACTGGCACTTGGTCAATTTCCCTGAGTGGGATAAGGGAGAAAATCAGAAAAGTGAGAAAACTCATGGGCTGAGGTAAAAATCATCTTTGCTATCCTGCACTGGATCTGCTTCAGGAGCTCCATGTCCCTCTTGTACTGAGGAGCCCTGAACTGGACACAGGGCTCCAGATGTGGCTTTACATGGACGGATCAGAGGGATGGGACCACCTTCCTCCACCTGCTGGCAGTGCTCTTCCCAATGCACCACAGAAGACCTCTGTCCTCCTTGGCCTCAGCCTATAGTGAGTTACACAAGGTCTGTCCTTTATCACAGGTATATGGAAGTTAGATTTTAGATATGAGATAATCAGTCCAGAGTCTTTCTCTAGTCACTGCAGTGGCCTGTGTGTCTCCTTTAATGGAATTAATCTTATACTAAAAAAGGAAATCTAAAATGGTTGTTAAAACTCAGTCTCTTAAAATGTCTTTTTCTTCTTGCTGAATATGGTGACTAATCTAAAATGCTATTCATATAGAAAATGGCATGAAATTAATTGACCTTCTATTATGTGACTAAAACCATGTAAGATAAATTTCCATATTACATCTGTGTGGAATGGAGTTAACCTTCCCCTCTTCACCATATTGTTCTGTGCTTTGCAATTACACCCAGAAAGGTGTTGATAACACTCCAGTGTCTTGGCTACTGCTGAGCAGAGCTGGCACAGCATCAAGGCTCCCTCCAGCCTGGGACTGTTAGACTGAGAGTGAGAAAAAGGCTGAGAAAGGTGCACAATCAGGACATCTAATCCAAACTGACCAAAGAGATGCTGGATGACATAATGCTCAACAACAAAGCTAAGAAAAATCGTGGAACAGGGAGGCATTTGTTACTAAGACATTTGTCATCTGAACTAAATGCTGTGTGTACTGAGGTTCTGGTCCCAGGAAGTGGCTGAACATGCCTGCTGGAGGGAAGTAGAGATTTTTTATTTTCCTTTGCTTCCATGCGAAGGTTTTGCTTTTCTTTATTAAACCGTCTTTATCTCAACCCATGAGTTTTCCTTCTTATTTTGGAGAAAATGTCTTCCAAGGAAGAGGAGTGACAGAGAAGCTTGGTAGGTAGAAGGCACTAGTACTAGTGGGCAACCAAGGTCAGCACCCCACAATTGCCACCCAAAATATTTTTCCAGCTCCCTTTAAAATGAATTTAAATGTCTTCACTGCCTTAAGTAATTGTCAAGTCTGGCATCAAAGTATTTAAATATTATTTGTTCTGATGCTTGTTCACTGCTGACTGCAGATGCAGTTGCACCTGCATTTAATGTGCAGAAGCACATTGTGCTTGCTCTTTATCTAATAGCTAACACACTTGTAGCAGTTAGGTTAACCATGTAACTGCAATTGAGGAAGGTTATATCATGTGTTGTCATTGTCTCTGATAGCTACTGTAAACCACATAAAAATGAAAGTCACAGATTACTGGAACATTTATCATCAACATTGCTAAATAAAGGGGAAAAGCAATGTATTCACTGTTTATGTGGTAAGAGACTGGAAAGATACAGCAAAAATAGCATTATTAACAACAAAAACAGTAACAGGTGCCTTTTTTGTTACAAAGTTGAATTAGCACTGGTGGGAATATATAGTATGGAAATTTGTATACCAGTAACATTTTCAGTCATTTTAACTTATTTTTAGATATATCAGAATCAGAAGGCTGAGCTATAGCAATGCAAGCTACTATAATAAAAGAATGAGCTAAAGTGTAGAATGCTTTCACCACAAGTTTGAACTAAAATCAGTGAACATATTTTTTAAATGTGAAATAAGGTGTTCCTTCCTTGTTAAGATATCTTAGTTTTGCATTGTTCTGTGCTACATACTTTAGCTTGGAACATAAATAAAGTGAAAATCCTGTCAAGAGATATTAAAAAGTACAAAAGAATATTGCTGGTTTTCCTACATATACAGAAACACTTAGGATAATTTGAATAGGTTTCAGATAAGCAGCCATATTTTTGGGTGCTCATTAGAGCTTGGTGAATAATTTATAACAAATAATTTAGTTGATGAATTTTAACTCTCTTCAGCTCACAAATTGTCCATGAACAGATTGTGATTTTCCTAAATTAGCTCATTATTCACAATCATCCAGTGAATAATTCCTGTGACTAATTCTCTGTAGCTAGTTTGTGGCCAGTTGCTGTAAGCAGTTAACTTTCAAGCTGTTTTGGTCTGACATATAAATCCTTTAGAATATTTCTGTTTAACTAAAAAGTTTGAAATATATTTCTGCTTAACCAAAAAGTTTGAAATCAAAGTATCAGGAATAATAATAATAGCAATAATAATAAAATCTTATAAGATACATGCACTTTCCACCCAAAGTTTCAGTTCTGTGTACATTACTGTAATATTTAAGAGATATTCTGAAAAATATAATTAATTTTCTTATACATACAAAGGGAGATAAATCCTCATATAGTCAAAAAATCTTGAGAAGTTTCTGAAAATTTTCATTCCTCGGATGTCTTTAATTCAGTGATTTCCCGTTCCATATAAGCGGGCTACATCAGAGACAATAATCACGACATTTCAAAGCAAAGGGATTATACTCGAAGTAGCAGAATTTTATTTTTTTTAACATTTTGATTTTTTTTTTTTTTTCTACATTTTAATGATGGAGTAATTTTCTAAGTTCAAATAAAAAATTGTATCAAAATTTTTCGGTTTTATTTGTTGGTCATAATCTTGATCTTATATTTTGTAACATAAGGCCAAAGCTAAATAAATAATTCATTTTAAGTTTTGAAAAAAAAAGCAAAAAACCCTAAACAAATTAGGTCAGGACATAAGTCACGTTTTCTGACTAAAAGAGGAGGGGCAGATGTATACTTCTTACTTATGGCTTTGCATTTTTATATTCTCAACTCTCAATAAATATATTTAAAGTAAGTTTTTTAGTTTTATGAGTACATTACTACTATCGTTTAATGTTTACTTAAGGTAATGGAAAAAACTATTATTTTTCATTATATTCTTTGTTCTTATTTCCATTATTCCTTTATAACTTTATTTTGAATGTTTTGTCAGAATGTTGTCACATCAGTATTTTCTTAATGAGAAGAAATTTTGAGAAACTATGAGATATATTTTTTAATGAATCAGCATTTCTCTTTATTTGCAATAAATGTTCAAGGTGAATTCTCTAAACACAGGCAAAATCAAGCAAGAGGAAGTAGTTCCAGAGAAAGAGGACTCTAAGCAAATAATAGATCAAAGTCTCTCTTTCTTAACTTCTTTCAGGAGCACTGATTACTTTGATTCTTCCTTACTGCATTTTGTATTCACTTTTGTCTCCAAGACACCAAGAAAAAATATCAGTTTTCAGATACTAGAACCTTAACTTGCTATGTGCTTACCCTGGAGAAATGGCAGGGGTCAGAAGATTGGGGTTATATTCATTGGCGTTGTCTCTGTTCTCTGGATCTCAAATTGGTTTAAATGTTGCATTACACGAAAAAGTTTGATAAATGAAAGTTGCTTAAATAAGTTAGCTTTTTGGAAATTACTGCATACTGTAGCAGATTCCACAACTCTACTCAGATTTTTCCAAGGTTTATTCTTGCAATCAACTGGTCTTTCATTTTGCTAACAATTGCAAGATCATCTTCAGTTGTAAGTGATATTTTGCACATAACAGGCTCTCCAACCATTGCAACATTTAACTTAGAGTCACCTAAGTATGCCAAACTATATGTATAAAAAGGTTTGTATAAAAAGTTTGGTTATTTTAGAAAAGCATCAGGAATCCTAGAAAAACTTGATTCACTAAATGAATAAATAAGAACTGTCATTCACAAGGCATATAAAATAATAATAATAAGATGGATTTACCAGAAATCATGTTAATCTAATTATCTTGAAATAAATTATCTGAATCTTATTTTTCATATTGAATATTTTATTTCATTGCTATTATTTTTTTTTAATCTTTATTTCTATGAGACACATTCCCTAGGTTCTTAAGCTTAAAGTAAAGTCTAAAATCCTTTTTTTTGGTGCGAATTCTGGTGTGGGATCCTGAATTGCAATGATATGAACTATGAAGTCCCAGATTTCTGTGTAAGTCATGTTCAAAACTGTGTTCCCTAAATAATAGAAATTCCACTTCACAGCTGTGAATAAGTATATAGTGGGGGGTCTTAAACCTTCACTGACACAGCTTGAAGGAAAGGGAGATAGAAAATGTGCTAAGGTGGCAGGGGGGAAAGGAAAGATACAAGCCAATAGAGTCTTGGTGCAAGCAACACATATATATCCACTTGGAAATATGAGCCTATGGAGTCCCTCTATAAAGCTTGCTTTATATAGAACTATTTCTTTAGCCTGAGAAAGGGCTTATATTTTTAAAACACGTACTGAAGGGAATGACAGGAAGTCAACGAGTTTTTAAGTAGTATACTTAAATAAGAATTTACATTCCCTGAAGTCAACAAATATTTCAAATAATGAATGAGTGCATATTCCACCCTTGTCTTATTGTAAAAGGGGGAAAATAAGAACATGAAGAAAAATTAGTTGTCAGGTTAGTTCCCAAGGCATGGAAATCAATGATTTGTTTTGTGCTTTTGCCTTGAATCTTTTAACAGAAGTACTTGCTTTCTCCCTATGAATTGGAGTTAGATGGTATTATTGACACATCCACAAGTAAGCTGTAATTTAAAGAATGTAAAGTACTTGGAAATGAGTTTATTTGGGGGAGCTTTTGAATTTCAAGCTCATTTGAGACAGTTTGCTCATTTTAGGCTGTAGAATTTTAAAACATGAAAATCTGGGAATAGACATAAGTTTGGGGGGGTTGTTTGTTAGTTTAGGGGTTTGAGATTTTTTCGCAAAATGCAAAATAGATCTATTTTATTTTTTTTCTTTATTAAATTACTATGCCTAATAGTATTCAGCACACCAGTCCTCAGAAACTCTGGAAAGTGAAAAACTGACATTGCCCTTACCTTTCCTGTGAAGGATACATGCATTGACCTGTTTATGCAAGTTTGAGACTTACTTCTGTGAACCACTCCTCCGAGGAATATTCTTGAGCATACAATAGCAGCACTATAGGAACAATATACAGGTGAAGCACCATGGCAGAGCAAATATCTGTATAAGAGCATGCAGTTTACTTTCCCACTCTGTTCTTCCCCCATGTTGAACTCTGATGAGAAAATTTGGTCATGTGGTCAGTCATTTAGATGAATTTCTACAGAAATGCTTATAGAGGGGCTAAGTTACTGAGTAAGGAATAATAAAATGTCCATCTAAGATGGTAGTATTTATTCCATGATGAATTAAGTATGTGGATAACAATAAAAATCACACAAATTTCACTTTATTTGTCTGTGTAGAAATGTTTGCCTTTGTATTCTCTTTTATTTGATAAATCAACTTTCTCTTGCATAAAGAAACTGTTAACTTGCTTTCAGCAAAGTATTCCATAGAGACGACTGCAAATAAAGACAATCTTCATGAAACATTGAGATATTTAAGCTGATTATACTTTTCACTGTTTGAAGTTGTTCGAAGTTGTTTGAAGGAATAAATAATTCTGTGATTTATCTACACTTTCTTTCAATTTTCATCTGTTTTACCACAGAGTAAATGATAATAAATGATACACAGAACTCGTTACCTCACTTATCAGTAGACATAATTTCTACTGTTGAAATGCTTAAAATTTCTACAGTGTTGTAAAATCAAAAAGTTGAAAATAAAAAATAAAGCCCACAAAAAAAAAGAAAAACCAACCAACCAACCAAAAAAAAAAAAAAAAAACAAAAAAAAAACAACCCCCAAAAAAACGAAGAAAAAGAAAAAAGAATAAACCCATACCAGTATGTGCAGATTATGATTTCTATTTCATTGAATGAGTGAAAGAAATTAAGAGGAAATGAATTTAAAGAAAAGTCTAGTGAGTTGTTATTTTCTTTTGTCACCATTCAAACATGCCGAATTTGCAACAGTTCCAAGTGAAACGGAGTGCTAATTCTAGTTTGCTGAACTAATCATTACAGGTTTAGAAACATTTGGAAATTTGCTTGTTACTTTAGAGTATGGTGCTAAAACTAAACCCAAACTTTTGGACTGGATTTTTTTTAGCAATGACAAAAAGCCAGAACTCTTTATTTTTCTTTTTCAAAGAAGAGAAGAAACAAGAAAAGACACTTCATTTTGCCTGAATAAAACATTTCAGAATGAAATCTTTTGATAACGTCTACATTAATATTCTTAATATTCTGTAATAGATATACTTTATGTAACCCCTTCTCTTTCTATGATAACGAATCTTCATTCTGTATAACCTCCTTTTCTACCACACTTTTACTTATCTATCTTGTTCTTCTCCAGTGGGTAGTAATTTTTACTAATGACCATCAGTTTCTGAGTAAGAACATAATTCATTTTGCATAGGGCACTGAAGAACTATCAAATTGTAATGATTTTCAATCACTGTGGACCTGGGCCAGATTCAAGCTTAGCGACTCAGTGATGAAAGCCCCTGAATACTATTAACAATTCCCTGAACTGTTCAGTGTCCATTAAATAAATGCACAATATGTTTGCCATTTGGGCTCCTATCTTCTCATTGTAATTCTCCATGTCAGAAGTTGTTGGTCTAAAAATAAAAATGCATTTGCATCCATCAGGTAATTTTTCCTTTAGCTGCAATGTTACCTTAATATGTCCACAGTTATGGGCACTTAACATTTCCACTGAAGATGAGTGGTTGGAGGATTCCTCTCTTCACTATTTTGTTCTAAATCGTTTATAGGTGTGATATTCATTTTATGAGAAAACATATTAGAAAAATATAATAAAAACAAAACCCATATTTTTTTTACATAATCCAGTAAGAATTATAGCAACAACAGTCCAAAATAATTACAGTCAAGAAGTTATCTGATTTTTTTTTTTCATAGAATTATAGAATATCTTGAGTTGGAAAGAAGCCATACAGATCATCAAGTCGAAGGAGTTCTTGAGGGTCAACATCCTTTTGTGAGCTCTGTAAATAAAAAAAATATATATCATAGCTGTTTTAACTAACAACAGAAGTTGTTAGCCAGATGCATTGTTTTATTTAAAAAAGGTAAAATAAATCAAATCTTAATTATTTAGGCCTCTGTTTAATGACCATATTACTATAAAATAATTATCTAGTTATTTTTCCATATAAACTGAAAGTCTTATTACAGAACCCAGAATCAAGTTATAAGGTAATTGCTTTTGAACTACTTGGTAACTTCAGGTATAATTGCTAAGTAATTTGCAAAATATGTAATTACCATGGGCCATATGTTCCTATGTCTTGTGTTCTGCACAATGCAAAAATGTGCCACAAAAGTGACTCAGAACACCTAAAACTGGGTAAAAATACATCAGCAGTATTAATATTAAAGTACTATGAAGAGAAATCTTGAGCACAATCCACAGTACTTTCACTGAGAAGCAGCAGAAGTCATTGCTATTGGAAAGGTGGGAGGAGCTAGCTAGGAAGTATTTTGTACCATATGTCTGCTTCACAACCCACTGAAGAAGTGTCAGAAGAACATTGCAAGTTAATATTGCCTCAGACAGTGATAACTTACAATACACTGACAACACAGATTGCAGATGGCCAAATTACCACTACAAACACCTTCTGGCACCTGACAGCTCACCAGATGCTGGTGGGTGTCATTTGCTACTTAATCATGTACCTGAGGAGAGATTACGGAGATCCTATCCAGGATCCTGTGGTATCCATGTTGGTAAACAATCAATGGCCCTGATGCAGGAATTCATCACAGTGCCAGTGTAAATAGTGTAATGTATGTGTGTGGATACTCTGATGAATTTCCTCTACTGCCTTACAGAGCAAATGCCAAGTCTGACTTAACTGATTGCTTTGCACTGGCAATCTTACTAAAAATGAGGTTAGAGAAAGCTCAAATAGCAACTATATGTATACATATATATAAAGTTGCAGAACAGAAAATCAAAAGCTTCTCCCGCTTTGGTTTCTGGAAATATCCCTATAAGCTGGACAATTCTATTCCTTCTATCCAGAAACAGTCTTAGTGTATTTGCATGTGGCCATGTGATTAGAGTTGTTTGTCAGCTTTAGATTTTTAGCTTACACAGATTCTGACTACTGAATAAATATTCTTCTAAAAAAACAGAGAATGAGACTAGTATCCAAAGTATTCTGGGAATTATCTGTGTTTGCTTTTCCTTTTCCATTTTAATACTTTATCCAACCTTCTAAAAATTATTTTAATCCTGTGTCCCAGTTGTGAGTCTATTCAAGATTTTGTCTGCTTTTAGCCATAAAATAAAATTTAAAAAAAAAAGTTCTGCAGACTTCATAGAAACCAAATCACATAGCAACAGATTACCACGGTTTTCATGAGCCTTAATGCTTTCAATATGTACTCTCTACTGACTTTATTTTATAGGTATTTACACAGACTATTTTAATACATGTCTTAAAAGCCTTCAAAATTTTATTCATCTTGCAGGGCAATAATGCATAATGAACTCTCAAGAATTTAGTAATATACATTTTTGTCAGTTGCAGATTCTGTTTCCTTCTCCTACTCAGTTTCCTTAGTGGCTACTATATTCTTTTCATTCACCTAACATTGAACAGAACAAGGGAAAGCTAGGATGTTAGAATTGATGCTTTACTAGCTGCCAGATGAGAAATTAGGAACAGAAGTTGTAACAAGTCATATATAGAATATATTACTTATATTTATTTTGTTATAGTATTAATATGGACCCCAGTAAAACAGCCTGAAAGATGAAAAAAAGAACAGGAAGAAGTCTCAAGGGATTGTCAAATGCAAAAAGTGGATAAGTTGGTATTGTGGACATAACAGAACCTCTGACTGGATCTCAGATACTTATTTTACTTAGCAAATGGGAACCTATATAGAATAAAAGATGAGGGCATGGGAGTGGAAATAAAAATGGAAGAAGGGGCTCATCTAGTAACAGCAAGAAACTACACTGAAGCTGAGAAAGAGCAAAAGGACCCAGACTCCACTGCAATTACACAAAATCTTTAAATAGCTTTGTTTATCTGCAACTTTTCATATTTGAGTTCTTCACAAATTTAGTACAACCTGTACTTTAATGTATTAAAATCATACACCTAGTGACTGCTGACCCAGTGTCACCGAATTTGCTCTTTAGACTACCATTTTAAACTGAAATCATGATATATTCTCACTGTGAATATGTACTTGCCTAGCTATTTTAAGCCACTAATAGCTGAATGTACCAGTGAAGTGACTGGCAAGTGGATTGCAAGTGTTGCCTCCGTCAGTTAGCATTTATTAGGTGACAAGTTGTCAGCCAGACAGTCAGGGCTAGCCCCGTTGGCAATTGGTGAGTTTTTGCACAATTGACTGCCCAGGTTACTGGTAGCACTCGATTGATGTATATCAAAAGTTAGCCCAAATCTTCTGTCAGAGTAACCAAGTTTGGTAAGCAAATTATGTTTAATCACAGAGAAGGCCACACAACATAAAGGTGATTAAAATTCTCAGGTAAAATTCAGTGAAATTATCTAAAGTAATGAGCAGGAGAAAAAATTAAGACAAAAATATATTTGGTCATGCATCTGCACCTTAAATATTTCCTGCTCTGCCAGCTCATTTTTAGTTCATCTAGAACTAAAACTTGTAAAAAATACAGTAAAGAACATCTAGAGTGTGGGACAGATTCCATTTGAAGAAAAAAACTGATATTACAATTGCTCATCTTCTGAAGAAGGTAAAAGAAACGAGTATAGATAGTCTAATCAAGAATGGCACTGAGAAGATGAATTTGAAATAACAATTCTGAATTTCTGATAACTACAGAACTAGGAATACCTTGCAGAGTTTTTAGTCAGGATGCTTAGAAACACTTTCTGCAAAACCACGCAATTTAATTATAACATTTACTTTCCAAAGAAGTAGAAAATATTCTTGAGTTGAGTAGGGAGATTAAAAAAATAGCTAAGAGGTCACTGTAGATTACACACTAACATCCAGATGCAAGTTCCTGTATCACTGATTGCAAAAAGTAAAGAGAGGGAAACCATCATTTAATATTTACCCTTCTCCTTTCAGCCTTTTTCTAACCACCTGTTCCAAGCTGCTGATGGATATGTTATACTTGGCTAAGAGGGCCTTCAGCCTCATCCAGTACAGCTGTTCTTACATTCTTTTGTATTTATATACATGGTTGGTATTGAATAATGAGTAACAAGGGGATAAATATATGGTAGAACTCAGCAGATGTCCAGATTTAAACTGATTGCTCATAAATTGTTAGCAGAATCAGAGTTTTTAAGGCCTGTAAGACTATTTCATGGAGTTAGGAAACCAAAACCAGTTTTTCACAAAATCTCTGTTGTTATTATTAACCAGTAAATGATGATGATGATGATGATGATGATGATGATGATGATGATGATGATGATGATGGTTGATGATGATATGTAAAGATGTCTTCTCCTATGACATGATAAATTTCATATATTTTTTTTAAGAGTTGACCACATAATAGTGTACCAAAAAATATACTGGGGTATTTTTTTATTATGTGACCTAATCTCATGTAGATAGTGCACTTTTATAGACTACATTTGTTTGAATCTGATTTAGTGTGTTAGGCTGTTGCAGTGCCTTTGTCTGAACAAGGTAGAGAACTTCACAAAGTAACAGAAAGGCTGAAGCTGGAAAGAACCTCTGGAGGTCATCTGGTCCAACTCTCCTGTTCAAGCAGGTCCATGTAGAGCTGGGTGCTCAAGATCATATTCAAACAGATTTTCAATATATCCAAGTAGGAAGACTCCATATGTCTCTGCAAAACCTGTACCAGACCTCTTGCCTCTGTCAGAGTAAAATATGTTTTCTGGTGTTCTGTGTTTCAGTTTGGACCTACTTGGTTCAGTCACTGGGCACCACTAAAGAGAGCCTGTCTGTAGTGTTTTCCTTCATTCAGATGTTTATAAATATTAATAATATACCTCTGAGAATTCACTTCTCTAGGCTGAAAAGGCCCAGTCCCCTTAGAGTTTTCTTATATGTGAGTTATTATTGTAGCCTTCATTGTACTCTCACCAGAACGTCCATGTCTCTTCTGTACTGAGGAGTTCAAGACTGGACATGGGACACCAAGTGTGACCTCACCAGTGCTGAATAAAGGGGAAGGATCATCTCCCCCATCTGGTGGCAATACTTTGCCTAATGCAGCCTGGGATGTCATTGAAATTCTTTTCAGCAATGCACATTGCTGGCTCATGTTTAACCTGGTGTCCCCTAAGACATACAAATTATTTTCTGTCAAGTCACTTTGCACCGGGTCAGCCTCCAGTGTGCACTGATGCATGGAGCTTTTCTTCCCCACGGGCAAGACTTTGTTCTTCTACTTGTTGAACTTCATGGGTCTCCTTTCAGCCCATTTGTTCATACTGGTGAGGTTCCTCTGTATACATGCCTCTGTATGGCTGTTTATACACTCTAGGGTATAAACCACTTCTCCCAGTTTTGGTTCATCAGCAAACCTGCTGAGGTTCACTCTGCTTCACCATCCATGTCAATAAAGATGTAACACAGGACTGGACCAAATACTGATATCCCTAGGGCAAATCACTAGCCTCTTGCCTCCAACTAGACTGCCTACCACTCATTGCCACCCTCTAGGCCTGGCCACTCTGTTGTTTTCTACCCCACCTCACTGTCTTCTCATCCAGCACATAATCAGTCAGCGTGTCCATGGAAGCCTTGGGGAAGTCAGTGTCAAAGGCTTCACTGAATTTCAGGTAGACAATATCCACTGCTCTCCCCTCATATTCCAGACCAGTCAAACCTTGTTTGCAGGTTACAGGACCAGTTGCAGAAACAAACAATTTGTAGTGGAACTGAAAAGACAGGTGGCTAATGCCTCTGATTTTCTTTTTCTGGCTCTGTCTTCAAACCTATAAGCATTTAGTGGTTGGGTCTTATGGATTTTTATTGTGCCAGATTATCCGGCTTTAGAGGGCAGAGTTTAAAAGCTCTAGTTTCTCTGATGGACAAAACTGACAGCTTTCACAGCTGTGCAGTAAACCTTGTGAGACTTTTGCTGCTCTGTTCACCTGACACTGCACACTGCATTCCTTCACTGCAGCAGAACTCTGAGTGCTACCACATTCTCTCTAACTCCCTCAATGAAAACCAGTAAAAGCAGTGAGCATTAAACTCATCATTTTTTATTCATTTAACAATCTTGTAATCGCAATATTGAAATTATCATTATGCCTACTGCCACTTCTTACCTATTAAATTTCATTTCTTTCTTCTGTCTTCCTTTGTACATCTTCAACTATATTTTTCTCTGACTGGCTTTTTTTACATTTCATAAAATTAAATAAACAACAAAACAAGCAAACAAATATGTAAATAAATAAATGTACATATTAGAGAAAAATACAGTTATCACAATATTGTTTAGGTTGGAAGTGACCTATTAAATTAATCTAGTCTGACTCTCCCTGTTCAAAGCAGAGTGCTGCTAGAGCAGGTTGTGTGGGACCACATCCAGTTAAGTTTTTTACTTTCTTCAGATAAGGAGATTTTGTACCTTGCTTAGAATGTTTGACCACTCTCACAAAAGTAAAAAAAATGTGTTTCATGTTCAGATGGAATTTTGTGTATTTTAATTGGTGTTCATTGTCTGTACCTTGTCAATAAGCACTACTGAGAAACATACTGAAAAACTTCTTTTTCTTCATTCCTTTCCTTCAGATATACATATAACATTGATGAGACCTCTTTGAACCTTCTCCAGGCTGAAAAATCTTGTCTCCCTCAGCCTTTCCTTTTATGAAAGGAACTCTGATCAGTAAACCATGTTTTCTGGAGCATTACATGATCTGTTAAGTCTATATCTTTCTTGTAGAGGGAGCCCAGAACTGAATACGATGCTGTAGGTGCAGTCTCACTAGTAATGAGCAGAGGGGAAGGATCACCTCACTCAAACTGCTGGCAACACTCTTGGTGCAGCCAAGGAGGTTGGTGGACTCCTTTGCTCTGAGGGTGCATTACTGGCCTGTTGTCCTATAGAATCCTAAGATCTTTTTTGGCAAAGATGCTTTTCAGATGGTTGCACTCCTGCATAAACTGGTGCATCAATTTTTTCTTCCCCAGATGCAGGAATTGTCCTTTACCCTTGCTGACACCCACCCAGCCTACTGGGCTTCATCTAGATGGTGGCATAACTACATCTTGCATAAGCCACCCCACCTAGTTTTGTATTGTCTGCAAATTTGCTGAGACATCATCTTTATCTGAGTAATTAATAAAGATGTTGAAGAATATTAGAGCATAGACAGACCTCTGAGCTAGACTGCTAGAAACTGCCTCCAACAGGACTTGGTGCCATCTATCACAGTCCTCTGGGACCAATCATACCTCTCGTCTTTAATCCATCTCATTGTCCACTTACCCAAACTTTGTCAGTTTCTCTATAATGATGTTATGTGAGAAAATGTCAGAAGCTTTCTGAAATCAAGGTAAACATTATCTGTTGGTCTGCTCTCATCCACCATTCATCAGCTATTCCCATCATTGTAGAAATCTATCAAGTTGGTCCAGCATGATTTTGCCATTGAAAATCCATGCTAATTATTCCTAGCTAGATCCCTGGCCTACATGTGTCTAGAAAATCTTTCCAGGAGGTGATGCTGACTGGACTGTAGGTCCCCAAATCTTCCTTCTATCCCTCTTGAATTTAGGAATTATATTTTTTGTCTTCTAACCTTTCTGTACTTTTCCCAGACACTATGACTATTCAAAGGTATTCAGGAGTAGCCTTGCAATGACATTAGCCAGTTTCCATTAGTCTCCATTGCTTTCTGTACATGTATTTTATTTAAGTATTCTATGCCTTGGTCATCCTCTGCTGACAATAAACCTTCATATTTATCATAGTAGCAACAGCATAGGTAAATCTGTGTGACCATACAATATAATATTTACAACTCCTTTCTCTTTACCAATGCATATGTATCCTTTTGGTATTTCCTTCATAAAGGTAGAACTACTGAGCTCTTTCCATTATCATAAACTACCACAAGAGCATAAATATTGTGTATGGTTCTTCTTAGAGTTGCTTCTATTTCTTCTAAGAATGCCCACGCCTAAATTAGCAACCTTGAAAGTTCAACAGCTATTTTGATAAATAAATGCAATATGTTATAAAGAAGCTGAAGCAAAACATTTATGAAGCAAGAAACATGATACCTGGCATAACATCAGAAAGTGTCAAAGGTTGGGAGGAGTATAGAAAAGTGCAAGAGGAGAGCAACAAACAACTACTGCATTCAGAGTCAAAACCAAATCCAAAGATTTGCATACCATAGCCAAGAGCCTTTGGATACATCTGGTACACAACATCTGACCTGCTATGATTATGGCCAAATACCTATCCCAAAGAAATCAATCTTTCTTTATTAGTGTGAAGTGTGGCAGGTGTTTAATTCACTACAGTTCTCTCATCAGAGACCAGAAAATATTTTTTTCTAGTAATTGGTACTCAGTGTTTTTAGTTATGATCAAAGCTCTGTCATCTGTATTAATGGAGCTAGTGTGTTACTTCTGTGGAAATTTGTGTCCAAAATAAAAAACAAAAATACTTATAAAATAATATTTTTCCTCTTTCTGGCTCTGTTAGTCAATTCAATTAATATTTCTAATTACACTCTGATTCCTATCTCATGCACAGATGACATAAACTTCACTGAGCTTTTGATTTCTCTGACAAAATGACTGATTTTCCTGTAAAAGGACTTTGATGCTTAATAAATTCAGAGACTTCTAAAGCAAAGACAAAAACTTTTTTTCTGGGAACAAATGTACTATTATTATATAGTTACCTTTTAAAAAAAAAAAAAACAAACAAAAACCTGTCTTGCAAGATTTCGTTGTCTCGCATACAAACTCATGTTTATGATATCGTGTCAAAAAAAAAAAAAAAGATAGAAATCACTTCTGAACTTTGCTTACTGTATTTTGAATCAAAGCTGCCTATTGCTGTCCTGAATGCCCTACTGTCTACTACAGAGTTTTATGTGCATTCCTTTGAAAGTTAAAAGTCATGAGGTGGATTCTATAATGATCATAAATCAACTGGAAAATTTGGATTTTTTTTTTAAACATACTGTCTTTATTTCTTTTGAAGGTGAATGAGGCAAAAAAACAGAGCTTTATTTTGCATCCCATATTACCTTTTATCTGAAACAGCGTCTTTCCAGTATAAGCTAAGCAAGTAGTCTCTTTAAGACTAGAAGCTATATCAAATACTAAAAAAAAGAAAAAAAAATAGAAATTTTAGTGTGATATCTTCACCATTGGAAGGTTCAAGTTAAAGTCTTCCTCAGTGTCTAATGAGTGCATTAAACCCTATGAAACCTGAGATTTTTAGGAATTTGTCTCTGATTCCTAACTTGTCATTTTTCTGAGACGACTCTCACTTGGGAGGGATTCATTTGGACTTGATTTATAAGGTGGTGTGATGAAAGAGGCTTGACAGAAAGATGAGTTGAGAAGTTAAGCCATTAGTCTCAAATTTCATCCTTGTCACTCCTTGCTCTAAAGAGCAGCTTTTACTTTCCAAAAGGTACTTTTTGTAGAATAATTCCGCTTAGCTTTTCTTTAGTTTATAATTTCAAACACAAGGCACTAATCTGTAAACAGATCTTTCTCTATGACCTGTATTTTCAGTCTTTCACACTTATCTATATCTATGTCTCATATACACGTTTTCTGATACAACCTGGAAAACAGAGACTGCCAACCAAGAGAAAAAGCAAAAGATAGTGGCCCTGACAAAGCCTACCTCAATTGAAAGAATTTGGCTTGCTGCAACATAGGGGGAATAAGTCTGTGGGCATTTAGAATCCATTCTTAACACATATTAACGCTAATCCTCAGTGGATGTTTACAGGCCTCTTAATCTCTATAGACGTACTTTTTTACTTTCCCACTGTAGGAGAGTTTTAGGAATTGAAAGACAAGAATGCACTAATAATTTTTTGACCTTACTTTCCCTTTAGCTCCATTATTTGCTCCATAGCATTATATATGCTCCATTGTTTACCTTTTTCATGTCATATATGAGCTTAGTAAATTTCAGATGTTTTCAAAAGTTAAATGCAGTAAAAAAAATCTGGCTTTAGTATTCAAAGGTAGCTGTTTCAGTCATATTTATTTCATGTAAAACATCTTGATTTTTCAGAAGTTGCCATCATCAAACTTCTCTTATTGACTCATGGTTATGCACTTAATATCCTGTTGTGGAGGGCATTAGATCTTTAAAAGTAGGTGTACATACAAACCGTTGTTAGAGATCAAAAAATTAGATAAGACACTAGGTCATCAAATGAAAAATCATAAAACTCAGAAGAGAAAGGATAAAACCATTCAGCAATATTAAAAATTTTAATAGAAATTCCTCCTTATAGTAAGCTGCCGGTATTATAAAAAGTATTTCTGAAAACCCACATAAGCAGTAAAAGAAAGATATGAAATCCTATTTAGTTTAGGTCTTTAATTAATTAAATTTATTCTTCCATTCCATTTCTGATACATCAATCATAAAGTATAGTCCTATCAGTAAGATACTAATCAAGCATTTTTTTGTACTCTCTGGGGTGAAAATGATGCTATTCTCCTCTGTCACATCCTCTTCTCCTAAAGTCTCTTGTTAACCTCTCTCCCATTTCTTTCTGACTCTTGGAAAGATGTTTATCCACCAAAAGCCTCTCACATAAGGATGGGCCACACTAAGCTTGTATTGCATTTCCTTTGTGCAAAAAGGTTAAAATTTGGAAGGCTTCCAGAAGCATCTAGCCTCAGGTGGTTCATTATGAGACTTGGCAAGTTTCCTTTGGTGTGTACCTCAGGTACTTTAAGCACTACTGACATAACCTCTCATAGATCCATTTTTTATGCTGCAGAAGAAACACTTTCTTCAAATATATCTCTTTTCACCTATTTTTTTCTTTTCTTCCAAAATCATATGCAGATACTTATCCCTATGGTTTCTGACCACACCAAGCTTTTCCAGACAGATATGCCTGGACCACAGCAACTTTTAAAGGTTTCTCCAAACTCACAGGGGTCTTCTGTCACTGAGCCAGCATACATAAGGCTTATGAGATACTGAAGAGAGGGACAGGCATCAGAAGCTTAAAGGAAACACAGAGTTTTGCTTCATGACACTCTGAGCAGTCCTGGGAACTTGGCTATGGTTGGAACCAACTGAGCTGCCTTTCAAACCCACTGCCAGCAAGTCATAGGAGGCTTAATGTCTGAAGCTTCTGCTTCCAGGTGCTCCAGAACATTTTCTCCCACTCTCAGTTAATATTGCAGACAGACACAGGAAGTGTGTCTCTAGTCACAGCTAGGGAATTGCTTATGAAGAATCCTAACATCCCCCACAGGACTGACTGTGCACAACACATCCTCGTGCAATTGAGTTGTGCAACAGGCTATGGAGATGTCCTGTTAATGTTAGTTAGTGCCAGAGCCAAGTGGGGCCAAGCATCAGGACATCAAATTCAGAGACAGAACCTTACAATGTCTAATTTTAATTTGCGACTTACTTCTCATCTCACATCTCTTTATGAAATAGGTATCAAGAACTTAGGAAAAAAATCAGGATGAGTTTAGGATATGGTGTCTCCCTGACTCATAGAACTTGAGATCAGAAACTGCACAGTGCTTCATTTACAACCTCTTCCCATTCCACATGCAGCTGATTAAATCCCACTCAAAATAGTACATTTTTAACTCCATATACTGATCTTGCCATCTTACATAGTGTTTGAGAAAGCACTAAACCCTAGTCCTGCCTAAAAACAGAGCAAAGCCCAACAGCCCAAATAGTCCATGTGAAAAGTTGGTGTTCAGCAGAGCCTGTACAGGAATGCTGCTTGACAGCACTGAGTGATTTCTCTTTGACCTGTTTGCCCTGTGCACAGGCAAAGACAATGTCAATGTTCACCTATCAAGTGGGGTGAAAGTATCATTTTTTTTTTTCCTGCAGACTAATTTCCTGCAGGCTTCTGTATTTTTCAATTTCTAAGTGGATTCTGAACTCTGCAATGTAGTTTCTGTGTCTTAGTTCCTCCTATGCAAACTGGGATGACAATGCATTGAGTTATTTTGTGGATAAATACTATGAAGATTTAGAGGTGTTAAGACATGGTAGTTTTGAAGGATTTGCTAGCAATTTTCTTATTTTGACCTTGTAAAAGAGGCAGGATTGCTACACTGGCTTGGTAGTATAGAAAAGTATTACTAATAGATTTTTGTCTCATTTTCTCATTCCCTCTAAAAGGCTTCCATGTAGGACACATAAACAGCTTCTTCATGGTGCTAGTTTTCTTCTTAATATATTAACCAGATCAGAGCTGGGAGAATATTAAAAAAAAAAAAGGCACCACTCTTCACTTGAATTTTAAATTAATTCACTTTGACTGACTTTGAATCCCTATTGTGTGTGCTTTCCATGTCTATTTTAGCAAATACGTTAACAGGAAAACACATAATTTTTAGGAATAGTTTTAGAATGTATAAGGAAAATGGATCACAAATTAACAATTATTCAAACAGGAAGCAATTCTACATCGGCTATAAATATTATGCTTATCCAGTAAGTGTACAGAATATATTGATGCAAACTACTGAGATTATCTGTTAGATCTACAGCACTTCATGAAAGTTGCTGTTGTATACTTCCCATGGAGTTCAGTACCTTGAGATTTTCGAAAATTGACAAAATATTGTGTGAGAAAAAGAAAGCATATATAATTTCTGATTCCTCTTAACTGGCTATTAAGGTAATGACAATGGATTTACACCTATTTTAAGACCTGTTTTCAATACAGAATTATAGACAATGACAACAGTATAAATGAGACAACAGTATAAATAATGTCACACAAAGCTTAAGTTAGTTCCTGAGTCCTGGAAAGGGCTCAGGTGTGTTATACATTGAGAATGGGTAAATTATACATTTATAGCCCTTTGAGGCCTGCATACAAAATTGCTTCTAGTTTATTCAAAATGCATGCTATTCAGTTTTTGCTTATTCCAAGTGTGTTTAGTAAACAAGAATCACTTGTGAATGATATGTTTTAAAATCAAATTTAAGGGTGAACTTAATTACGTTCACAGATGGTGAAGCATAATTGATGACAGTATGTCAATGTAAACTGGAACTAGCTGTGTCTAAAAACATATCATCACTATCAACAACATAACATTATGAATATTTTAAATGACTACTTTATAAAAAAGATGAGTTGGTTAATTCTTGTTGCCTCCATACATGGCCTAGTATGTGTCAACTATTTTTGTTTATGTGAGCTTCTATCTCATTTGTTGCTACACGTCTTGCTTTTTATTATTGCTGCAAAGAATCAACAGGGGAAATATTTTGGTAGCAAAAGAACATACATAGACTACACATTTTATGAAACAATAATTGGGGCACCGCCACCTGAATTTCATGGGAAGCTAGTAAGAAACATAGAAGAACATAACATTCTTTTTGCTTGATTTACCATTCCAATAGTGAAATCCTATGGTTTTATTATTTCATTTGATAGAAGCCATTTCCTGTTTACATAAAACAGACTGACTCCAATTGTAGAAGAGCTTTGGCACTTCCAAAGGAAAGACAGAATATTTGTATATTATATGACCTCAGTTCTTACAGGGGAAACTCCATTTCAGTGGTCTGAACATTATGTATTATTACCAGGTTTGCATGTTTCCAAAAAGCTTTGCCTATACTGTTCATTTATTATTAAGGCCTGAATCTTGGAAAGATACACTACTATTCAGTTTTGTTTTATTTTCTTTGTTTTAAATATGGATTTATTTTCTATGGCGAAGATATTTTAGCATTTGACTGAAGATTGGTAGAAGGTGAGAAGACTGATTCTCAGAGAGTCTTCTGTAGGACTATTGGGGTGCACACAAGAGTGCCAGTCAAGGAACTTAAATGTTACCCTAACCTAAGTCTCTAGGAATAGAATTAGAGTCTTAAATATACTTAATCTCAGATTATTCTTTTCTGCTTAGGAGATGCCTGAAAAAAAACAATTAGACATTTATGATATTTGTATAAAATCCCTTCTAATTCAGAGAAATGAGAGGAGAAATAGAACCTGCTTATTTAAATTTTTTTTTAATATTATTAATAATATCATTATCTATTATTAAACCATTGCAAATGTGATGTTAGTTTTTCACATTTTCTTGTATAAATAATTGAAAAAAGCAGTTATTTCCTCTGTAAGGAACCCACACAAGGGAAGTCCATAAGAGTGGCAGAGAGTGGAAAATATGAAATATAAGAAAAAGACAAGGTTGTGCTCTTATATTTGAAAATCTATCTATCTCCATCAGTTCTCCCCAGGCTTCCTTATAATTGGACCTATTGTCAATACAAAAGATGTTTGTTAGTGTTAAAGTGTCAGTGCTTTGGGGCTACGTAGCTCTGAACCAGCTGTTGGTGTTCCCAGGTGGACGGTAAGGTACATGACAGGGAAAATGCTGCTGAGGAGGTGTTGTCTGTAAGCTGCTCTTACCCTTGCAAGTTGTTACAAACAACTGATTAACATAGTGGCATTCCTCTACCCCTGCATTTTTCCATCTGTTTGGGCTTTATCTCCACTGACAATGGAGCAGAAGATTTTTTGTGGATTCTCTGGCATACAGCAAGGCTTCGATAGTGGCCTTCTCCAAATGCAGAACACACAGTGGGATTTGCCTGTGGTAGTTATGCATAAGTGTGCTTAGAGAAAGAATGTTTTAATTTAAATAGACTTTATTATTTTTTATTATTATTAATGCAAGCTTTCCTTTACATTATGCTTCTTTTCTGACAGAGGAAAATTTAGATTTCATGAAGCAATTACAAGAAACTCTCAGGCAGAAATAGGTTAATAACAAAATGGAACAGCTTTACAATACTGAATAACTAAATAATAAAACAGAAAATAAAAGAAATTAATAATACTTGTGCCATTAAAATATAAGAACTCTGGGAAAATCATTGAGGAAAACATTTCATTACAAGAAGAAATTCAATAGGCTAGTGCAATTTTCTCTGAAGAAACCATGTCCAATGAATGTTATGCCCATTAAAGCATAACCCTGAGACTTCTGTGAGTATAAGTTTATGCATCTTTGTTGAAATGGATTTTTTCTAGGGCTGCAGAGTAGCAGAAGATCAAACCATCTATCTCATGTTCTACTGTTATGCTATGACTATATCAACTGTGATTTGCAAAAATCCAGTATGAAATCTATGTTTAAAACAAACATAGACACCACAACATAACGAGTCTAAGTCCATTTTTATTCCCTTATATTACACATTTAATGGATATAACTGTTTGATGCTAAGCTATGTCAGAGTATAGCAATAAGATTTGTTCTAAAGTAAAGATCAAAGAATGTTTTCAAATGTTTATGGATGCATTGGATTTGAGCCAGGATTTTGGTAGCAAGGGGAACTGTACGTTGTCCTCTATGAGAAGAGACCAGGAGCTGCCATCAAGTCCAACAGAGATGACCACTGCAGGCTAAAGCTTGAGCTGGTGGCGGTCTTATGCTAAAATATTTAAGAGCAAAAATTATGCATAGCAGCTGTGAGAGAGAGGACTAAGAAAAATATGATGGAAATAACCATCAAGGAAGAGGAAGAAAGTTCTCCAGGCACAAGTGCTGAGGTTCTCTGCCACTGCAGCCCATGGTGAAGACAATAGTGATGCAGTTGTCCCTCTGCAGGTAATAGAGGACTGAGGTGAAGCAGGTATCCACATTGCAGCTTCTGGAAGATTCCACACCAGAGTAGGTGGAGATGGCCTGGAGAAAGTTGCAGCCTAAGGATAGCATCAAGAGTGAGTTTCTGGCAGAAAGAAAAGCAGCCCATACTGGAGCAGGCTTTCTGTCAGGACCTGTGTCTCTCTAGGAGATCTATACTCTAGCAATCTATTGCTGAAGGATTCTACCCATGGAAAGGACACATGCTGGAGAAGGTCATTAAGACCTACAGCCTGTGGAATGACCCCACATGCAAACAGTGGAAAAAAATCTTAAGAAGAAGCAACAGAGATGAAGTGTTACATAATCACAACCCCAAACTCCATCCCACCTGTGTCACTCAAGGGGAGAGGGAAACAGAAGTCAGGAAGAGGAACAAAGGAGTCAAGATAGGCTTGAGGACAAAGTTTAGGAGTAAAGTGAAGGTATTTTAGCATTGTCCTTGTTTTCTCAGTATCCCACTTTATTTTTGATTGCAATATATTACATTAATCTTCCTCAAACCAAGACTGCTTTTCCTATGATGTTATTTGATAAGTGATCACCTGTTCTTTATCTCAGCTCACAAGCTTTTCATCTTATTTTTCCTATGGACCTTTCTTATGAAGATACAGTGAAATGGTTGGTGTTCTTCAACGTGGAGAAGCGAAGGCTTCAAGGAGATATTATAGAAGTCTTGAGGAATCTAAAGGGGCCTATAGGAGATCTAGAGAGGGACTATTGACAAGGGACTGTGTTGGTAGGACAAAGTCTAATGGATAAAAACTGAAAGATGGTAGATTTGTATTAGCTATTAGAAAGAAATTCTTTATTTGTAAGGCACTGGAAGAGGTTTCCCAGAGAAGCAGTGGACAACACATCCCTGGAAGTGCTCAAGGCCAGGTTGGATGGGGCTTTGAGCAACCTGACCTAGTGGAAGGTTACTCTCCTGTCTATAGTGGGTAAGATGATTTTTAAGGCCCCTTCCAACACAAACAATTCTATGATTCTATTATTGTCTCCATGTCTAGCTGAGGAGAGGGAGTTAGGGATTGTCTTGGTGGTCATATGGTGGCCAGTCAAGTTTAACACATAATGGATCATCTTTTGACAACAATATCTCTGATACAAAGCATATGATTAAATAGTCTACTGTGGCTTTTCTTCAGTCTCACTGAATTCATGTCATTTTATATATTGTGATTGGCTGAGTTACTTCTGCAGCTTCTTAGAACTCTTTTGACTTTAAAGGGCACCTACAGTGATGAGTTTTTAAATGACTTACGTTGCAAAGAAAATTTGATGAGTCTTACAGTTTCTTTGTAGAAGTGAACAGAATCAATTTGATATTATGACTTTCTCTTAGGAAACTGTTGGACTTTTCTCTAAATGGCTGTCTTCTACTGGGTGTTGTAGTGTTTTACTCTTTCAGATATCTTTTTTTTTTTTTTTTTTGCCTGACAGCTAAAGGCATTCTGATCAGAATGTCAAGAGATGGGAATTTGAGTACCATCTTAGCAACAATCAATTCAAACAGAAGTTTAGGGAAGAAAATTTCATACCTGTGTATAAGACATCACATCCAACATTTGTGATAAGGATTTTAAGTAAAAAGCCAAGCTAATTTTATCTTTCACGACTGCCTCGGAATGTTCATTCATCAATGTGAGCTCACCTTGGAGCTATCTTTATTATCTTTACATCCAACAAGATGAGTGCTCTATACCTTGTGTGCTTCAGGCAAGGCATGAGAGACAATGTGGTCCACTGCAGTTAGAACAGTTAGGAGTTCCTGACACCAAATTGCAGCTCTTAAAGGCTTGCTTTGTGTCCTGCAATGATATGTTTAACATATTGTAAATATGTTAGGAATCAACTGGAATCTTCTCTGAAAAGGCTGGCAACAATTTTTTTTCTCTTCTCGAGAGCCACATGAGGATTTATCTCTTTCAATTTGCAAAGCATTCTGGAACTAAAAAGTAATACCTTAGAGTATTAGTAGCAATAGTACAATGCCTGTTAGCATTACTGTTTAAACTAGTAGTTTTTCATCCCTTTTTAATGAATTAACGAACAGAAATCTGGATTTTGCTGAGATCTCACCTTTTCAATTTTGTAGATGCTGAGAGTCAGATTACTGGGAGAAATTTTCATCACTAGAGTCTCATACTTAGCTAAAATCAGGTTATTATATGCAAAACTTTTGAGTAAATTTAAACAAGTTAAAGACAAAAAGAATAAGCATACAAAGAAGTTCTTTGATGAATCATTATTTGTGGTACTGTGGAAAAACCAAAAGTCTTCACAATGTGGGAATCTAAACAGGTAAATCTTAAAAAATTGTCCAAAATTTCATGAACTTTCTAAGATTCTGTTGCATGATTTAAAAAATACATGTTTTGAAGTGCTCATTTTTTGCCTTTGGTGTCTGAGACAGCCAAATTTAATTTATAGCTGTGATTGACTTTGGCAATCTTGCTTCGTTTACAAGCCATTATGTAATAACTAGTATTTAATAAAGTGTCATTTCATGCTTTTCTGAGATAACTGTAGTAACTGGCAAAGAAAAAGGAGACCGAACAGTATCATCATAGATGATGAATGCATTCTGTACTGCAAGCACAGAGATAACAACAAATAAAAGCACAGGAAGAAAGGTTTCTTTTCCAATTACAGTAATTAAAATAGATTAATGTATTAGAATATTTTAACTGAAGCCTTTCATCTAAATTCTAAGTTGATTAGGAAATTTGGTAAAGCCATAGGACATTTTGAATACCTGATTTTTCCTCCATTGTACAGGCATTGATTGTATAGGCCTGGTCACTTGCTATGATAACTTTGTTAGCAAATATTGTGTCTATATTATTAACTTCTATCCTATACAAATCCCTTAGAAATTTAATAAAACAATAGCATTTCCAGTCAGTCAAGGAAGGGTATTATCTCAGTCTGCTCTGCATTGGTGAAGCCTTACGTGCAGTTTTTGTTACCACGAAAAAGAATGATATGAAGCTATTAGAAAATCCAAAGGAGGGCCATGAGGATGGTGAAGGGCCTGGAGGAGAAGCCGTGTGAGGAGCAGCTGAGGTCCCTTGGTCTGTTCAGCCTGGAGAAGACCAAGGGGAGCCCTCAGTGCAGTTACAGCTTCCTTGTGAGGGGAAGAGGAGGGGCAGGCACTGATCTCTGCTCTGGGGTGGCAAGTGACAGGACCCCAGGGAATGGCCTGAAGCTGTGTCAGGGGAAGTTTGGGCTGGATATTAAGAACAGTTTTTTCACCCAGAGGGTGGCTGGGCACTGGAACAGGCTCCTCACAGAAGCAGTCACAGCCTTTCACAGCTCAAGAAGCATTTGAACAATTTGAAAAATGCTCCCGGATACATGGTGTGACCCTTGGGTACTCCACAGGACCAGGAGTTGGACTCAATGATTCTTTTTGGTCCCTTCCAACTCAGCATATTCTGTGGTTCTGTGATTGCAATTAAAGATTCCTTTTGATTAAAGTGTATAATTTATTTTAAGCAAATTTCATCTATCCAATCAAAGGCAAATACAACTTGCACAGTTTATCTTGTGTGACCTGCAACCAAGTGACTTGCATGAATCCAGAGTGAAATGGATAGCATTTTAACCAACAACGCTGTCCCATCTTTTCTGGCAGATGCATTCTATTTTTCTGGTTCATCTATTACTGTTCTATTCTGAGTTCATGACTGCCTTTTATGTTCAATACAAAAGCTAATTATTGTGCTAAGCAGCTTTTCTAAAGGCTTTGCTGTTGCATCTTTGATGCTTCATGAACAGAATGGCAAATTAAAACATAGATAAATGATCTAAAATTGAAAACAATTGTTCTACTTATCATTTAATAATAGACACAAGGCTTTTTTAGGAGAACATATATATACAAAGACTATTACAAGTCTGCTATTCTACAACTCATGCATCATCTCCTCTCTGATTTTTTTTGCAGTAATAGCTATGTAATGAGTCTGTTTAGGATACATCTTACTAAATGGTTCTAATCTATATAGGTTCTCACTCCCAACTCATCATCATAGTATCCAAGCAACTTCTAGTAGTGCATTAAGCAATGTGACTAACATCTGTCACATATTTTGGTTTCTCATCATTTCCCCAGGGTTATATCTATGTGCAGTGAAGTGATTTGTTTTGTATTTATTTATTTTTAAAGTGGTCCATGACTTGGGGTTTAATTAGTCCACAAAGTAAAGATTACTGTGAACCAGAGAAAAATGTAAACGGGGATATGACTGTCTTGAATTGAGGTACTGAAATTAATATCCCAAATAATAAAGTATACCTCTTGATAATTTTTCACCTGCATATACTCAATTTTTTTTTCTGCAGTGTCTTCTTAAGGAATTTTACAGTATCTTTCTCCTAGAAGTGTGTGAAACCAAATCTCTGACACTAAGCAGACCACAATATACACCTGGAGCTTTTGTATTTCACATCTGAGAGCTGATCTTGACAGTTTATTTGTGTCTTGCCTAAAAATAACTTGCAATAAACTTAAGCAGCTACTTTGATTATGCTGCAAAGGTAAGGACCCAAATCAGAATCTCACTGACAGAGTGTTTTATGTTTCTTTCCATCCAGGACGCATATAAACTTAACTATTGGCTTTCTCATTTGAAGACAATAAACGTAAACCAGATGCCTGCAAGTAAGCATGTGTTTAAGTACTCTCTGGTTTCCATGAATCAGAGCATAAAGACAGTAAAAGACCTATTTAGATCCTTTATCCCATTTCTCAGGCCATGTGCAGTTCACATATGCTTCCCTCATGGCAGATTTGATAGTTTTTTTGTTTTTTTCTTTTCAGTTGTTTGAAGTGGTTCAAAGTAAGGTTCATTTGCTTCAAAGCACAATTGCACAGCTTAGCCAACCTTAGCTGACTGGCTATTCCCTCTGAGTTAATGACCTTTTTTTTGTCTCTTCTTAGTTTTCTTTGGTGATAAAGCAACAAATTCTTAAAACCATACATTATTTTTCCATCTCAGGGTGTGGATGGAAGTTTAAAGTGAGGAGACACTTTGATGCATATTTTAGAAGGCTCTTGGCATCATTTTATGTTGCAAAGTGTCAGGCAGGGCAGGAGTTACCTTCAGTGCTGTGTGCTTCCAAGGTCTAATCAGGGTACCAGAGGATGTGAGTTGGAATTGCTCAGAACTGCCCTAAAGCCCACCAGACAACCTGTTTACTGCTTTACTCTTGAGTGATGAAAACATTATTTGGTTTATGTATTTAATTTGCTTACAAATAACACATAATTTATTCCCTCTCTTTCCTCTGGCTAATCTGATACATCATCTGCAGATGGCTTTCTCACCACCGTGTTCCCTCTTTAAGTATTCTGAAATCAAATATGGTGCTAATAACAGGGAGGCTGTGGGTTCAATCCCTGTATGGGCCTTTCACTTTAGAGTAGGTCTTGATGATCCTTGTGGGTCCCTTCCCACTCAGAATACTCTGTGCGATTCTGTGTGAAATATCTGATTCTCTTCCTAAGTGCTATTGAGCCTCTGTGCTTTCTAAACTATACAAGGGCAGAATAAAGGGGAGAGATGGCTTTTATTGTAATGCTTGTTTGAAAAGATATTTGGTAAATTTCTGAACATGTATATAGCAAATTAGGAGAGTGAAGAAAATAGAGTCTTTTGAATCTAATGATTATTTAAGATGTGCTCCACTGTACATACTAATAAAGCATCATTGTTTGTATTAATTTAAGCAAAATTTATGGCATCACTGATGATATTTATCAGCGTGATATTGCTATGGAAATTTAGCTAATAAGAAAAATAATGAACTCCTGTGCAGTTTCAAATTGCTTAGTAGAAAAGATTTATTGCAAAATTTCAAATTTGTTTTCAAGTAAGATAATGTAAAATGTATAAAATATTTTTATTCTGATTTGTACTTTTAGGCTTGAGTTATGTGTGTTGGAAAATCCAGCCCTATTACTAGTTTATTTAAAGAGGTAAGAAAGAACCTAAATTAATTAACATCATTAATCAAAATAAACCATGTAAGGACAGATATCAAAAAAATCCATCAATAACTGAAGCTGGGATACCTAAGACATCTGGAGTGAATTAGATGTGTTTGGGAAGGTGTCTACTTCAAGCTGTCTTTGCTACAGGTTTTTTCAGATGAAATCCAATGTGATCAAAGCTATAGAGAATGGCATTTTGACATTATGTAAAGTGCTTAAAAAAAGATGGAATTGGAATATTCCATAAGCAGTGAAGGATACTGTCAGCTTGCCAGGATGAAGGCCTCTAAGAAGTGGACGAAAGCCTCAAGAGAGTGACAGAACTCTGCTGAACACAACAGATGTACTATGTATACATGTGAAGGGAGGGACAGAAGAGCTGGAAAGAGAGCAAATCCTCAGAAACTCTTTTTGCAGGGTAAATTTGTTATATAAAAATCATCACGATTTATGTGTTAAGTATACTATGCATATATATATATATATATGTACATGTGTACAAATGCACATGTATGTATATACATTCACATATGTACATATATGTGTATACATACACCAGGCTATATACTAAACTTGTTTGGAGATGTCATCAAAAATCCCCTGTGAATAGGATAGATGATACCTCCTAAGGAAATTTCACTTTCGTCCTTGCTCGTGACTGTCTCTTGATATCATTTTAAGAGCAATCAATTTAAATATTTTAGTACTTTTAATAAAGTATGTTTTATAATTTTTATAAAAGTACTAGCTTTGAGATGATTATTCACAGAGTTACGGTTAGTGAAAACAGAAATAAATTATTTTCAGTTCCTTGATTATGCTTAATCAAGCTTTAAACTCAATTAGGGTCTGCAGTGTTTTCACTAAGGGTTGGTGTGGTGTAAGAAAAGTGTGGTTTTGGTGTAAAATTCAAAATTTTTTGAAGATTCATGGCTTGCTATATATGTCCTGCAATATTTATGCTGTCACACAGTTCAAAACTAGTGTTATAACTTAATAGATGCAATGATAATGCACAAACAAAGATGCAATTATAATGCAGAAACAACCTGAGGCTTTTCATCCAACCTCATCCAAACAGAGAAATCAATATTAGAAAACGTAAGTATTTATATTTACTGCATACTTTTACATTAAAACTAGCATTTTGATTTATTTCAAAGTAGTTTATCAATATTTTGATTTTTCAACTTAAACATGGGAAAAGAAAAAAGTTTTACTGCAATATTGGTCACCTAGAAAATTTGCTATGTGTTCTTGAGTGATTATAATTTCACTAGAAGGGATCATAGGTCCTATAATAAGGTCCAAATGTATTATTTTCCATACACACCTGATTTCTTGAATGCTACAATGAAAATAAAGGTAGAATAATTAAGTTTAGATTTACAGATCTAAAACAATGCAATTTTTAATATAAAAGCAATTTCAACTGCAAAAATTTTACGCAGAAGTTCAGAAAAATCCAGGCTTGATCAGGAAAACAAAAAAAAAACACGCCAAACCAACCAACCAACCAACCAAAAAACCAAAATCAAAACAAAACAACACAAAACAAAACAACAACAGCAACAACAAAACCACCACAAAAAAAAAAAGTAAAACAAACAAACAAACAAACAAAAACCAACCAAAAACCACCCTCCTGGGGAAAAAAAAAAGTTTCATTTTCAGCATATAATAGATTTATAGAATATTGTGTTGGAAGGTACCCCGAGTATCATCCACTCCAACAGTTATTGGCAAAAACGTGATGTAGACAGCATGACCCTGTCCAACTGAATCTGAAGCATCCTCTGTTGGAGGAATCTACCATTTCCTGGGGAGAGTATTCCAATGGCTCATTGTCCTCATTATGAAAACGTTCCTTTTGTATCCAATTAGAATCTCCACAAGAGTAACTAGTATCCATTATCCCTCCTCTTTGCATTGTAAAAAGGGAGTTCTGGCCTTATCTTTGGCCATCTTTTAAATATCAGAACATGATGATAAGGTCTTCTTCAAGCCTTCTTTCCTCTAGGCTGAACAAACCCAGTTCTCTCTGTATTTCTTCCTGTTAGGCCTCCCAGTCCTTTTCGTCATCTTCAGCATTAGCTGAGCAAATTTTATACTTCTCATTCTTTGACTTAAGAGAGTTGCAAAAATGCTGTCTCATAAAAATTCAGCATCAGAAAATGTTCCTGGTAACCAGTTTCTACTAGTCTGTATGTTCTCAGTTTCCATCCTTAGTACTGGTGGTATTACTAGGATATGCAAGGATGCCTTTCTTATCTCAGGTAATGTTCCACACTCCACTTTAAAGAGATTTCTGATGCCTTTCTATTTATACAATAAATCTTTCCTTCTATGTTGCACCTCAAAGGGTGAGGCTGACAAGAAATATTGTGTATGACTAAGTAATTTCATACCTCTAGGGGCTTGTGACACATTCTCTGTACAAAACAACAACAACCAAACCGTAACAAAATTTAAACAAAAAGGAAAACCAACCTTCTTTCCTCAGAAAACAGGTGTTTCTCTTATGAAAATACTTCATTGTTAGCATGATACCCAGCAAACAGGAATTAAAACATTTTAAACAGTTAAAGTTTATATATTGCTGTACTAAACCAAGCAGAAAACATTGTCGTGTACAAAAAAGGATCTAATAAGACAGAGATTGCAAGTAACTTATTTATTGTCTCCCAGAATATGCAAGGTTAGGGTAATTTCCTTGAGGTTCTGTCTGCTGTGGTCCTATTCTTTAGTGTTCCTGTAAAATAAAAAATAGATTGTATTTTTGGTCCCTTCCTTGTTCTGTTTGGCTCACCAAGCAAAATGACAATATGGGAACAAACATCATCAAAACAACCCTAAACCTGAAAAAAAATCCACCCAATAAAAAAGTGTAGCAGTAAGCACATTCTTCCCACTAGGGAGTTAAGTGTGGGATTCAGCTTCTCTGAGGTAGTTTCTTTCTATCCATGGCATGACTAGATTCATGACTCACTTAAGTTCCAGATGGTATACCTTGGAAAGTTTTGTCTTTTGAAGGCTCCGTATTTTGTCATTCTTCTTACATTCATTTGCCTTCTTATGTTCACTTATCATATTTCCTTTTTATTTTACTGCTTTATTCTTTATTTGTCCCATCCTGTTACCTGCTATTGATGCAAAACTTTGTGGAATAGTACTGACTCTTAGCGACTTGTTGTATTTTGGATGATCCAAGTGGAAAACTTTGGGTTTAGTGGTTGATTAACATTTTTTTTTTCCAGAATGGAGAACTTTGCGCACAGTTTTATATAGCCATTGAATGAGCTAATTCTGGAAAAAGTTTATGAAGAACAATTCATTTAATACAACTCAGTACAGTATCAGAACTAACAAGAATCAGAATTATGTCTGGCAAAATCTACAAACTGACACATTGGACCATATTCTGACAGACACGGATTTTCTGGGCTAAGATACATCGTGCCATATGTTTGAAAAGTCTTTACAAATCCTGAATCAGAGATATCTGCTTCATGCATCGCCTCAGTAGCTGGCATTCTGTGGCATTCATCAGTCTGCCTCTTCATACCATATTAGTCCTTACTGCTGAAAGAATGATAATCTTCATCTCATTCACCTGTGTGAATTTCTCCTGGGCCTAGGTGCTTCTTTTCCTCTCTTTGCTATGTGCCAGGCTTCTGCATATGTACACAAATGTTACCATGACACTGAAATTTTTATCAATGATGAAGTTTACAAATCCCAGGTGGCATGTTGACAGATGAATTGTGATGGCAGCTTGAGGGCTTGGTATATTAAGCATGATGAGGGGGTGGGTGAGGAATGAGGGTCTCTGTGATTTGCACATCCTTCATCTGATCCCTTAAGCTTTACAACAGCAAAATTCATTAAGGAGATTACGCAGAAGACCAAATCTCTGATGTGACAAGAGAGCACAGTTGAATTTTTTTTCCCATTTGCCCAGCTCTGATACCTCAATATTAAATTGATTAGGTCATAGAAATGGCCTTATAGAACTTGTAAAATATTTAAAGCTCCAGCTTGGTCACAGGGCAGTCAGTATTGACATATTCAGACAGTCTTCACAAGATCAATCTGCACCTGCTAAAGTACCACTTGTCTGGCTAACACAAAAGTTTGAAGGGTGCCTGTTTAAATGGCCTATATAGTAGATGCTCGATAATTATCTTTTAAATGTTTGAAGTAAGATTGTTGCACCTGATCCTACACAAGTCTTGAGTCCTCTGAACCCCCTCAAGGCTGATTCCACACAGTTGGATTCTAATTAGCGGATTAAAAGTAAATAAAACAGCAGAGTTTTCAAAGTATTCTGGTCTTCCCTGTTTTATCCCACATGCACCTCAATTTAAATACAATCTGCAAGATTTCACAACTATCAAGTATGGGATAGATTCAACATCTATTTCATACCTTGAAAATATTTGCAATGATGAGACCAATCTCGTATTTCTAGAAGGTAATCTGTAAGTCTGTGTTCTGTTTATACATGCTTAGAATATATGTACTCTCTGTTCATATGACTTTTTCACAGGCTAGGCAATGGAATGCATCGAGTTAGATCCTGAGCATGATATGTCATATTTCCCTCTTTCCTAATTGTACCCTGTATGGATCTTTAACAATGTACTGTTTCTTTGAAGCAGGTTAGTTTCCTGGAGATAAAACAACTCTTCATATCTCTTCTGAAGGAAAAAATTATATAGATGTGTTTCATCTGTATGGGAAGCACTATTATGTTAGGCTAGATATGCATGGCTTTTATGCAAGAATAATTGGAGATAAAACTCGTGTAAGGGCACTGAGCATTTCAGATGTGAAAGAAAAAAAATCACATCAAAAGAAAAAAGAAACCTGTAGTCTGTGAAAAGCATGATGGCACTGAATAGTTTCCAAGGTTGTTGGTTCATTCTAGTTTTCATTTATTAGAGGCTAAGATTCATTTGACTCAGGTTTAATAGATTTCCAATCACAGGACCAGAGAAGAATCACCTTCTGAGGTGCTTACTGAGGTCATCAGTGAGACCTTTGAAGAGGTATCTTAAATTACAAGTGCTACCTGCAGCACTGAAATCAAAAGGGTAGTAAGGGTGGAAATCAAAAGGGTGGTAGTGAATGTAGATACTTAGAGGTTCTTATCAAAGCCAAGTAAAAGATGAAAGAGGGGACCAAAGACTTTAACCTGTGTGACAGGAGAGACGTGACAACTGGTATGCTGAAGATTACATTGGAACATATTTTATAAGCTATATTGTCACGTGAGAAGTACTAAAGCAGCTCAGCTTTAGTGTGTGTCTTCAATATCAAAGAAACAGGGACCATTTTCTATTTCTTTGTTATTGCATTGAAGACAAAAGGAAGGAAAAGTGTCAGAGCAGTGTAAGTCTTATTTATGTTCCTATTCTTTTATCATTAACCTGCTCTTTGGAGCAGCCAGTGGGGTGCACTGCCTAGAACTTATTTCAGAACTAGGATAGAGTCACTTGGAGGAAGAGAGTTTTGATCCCCTTTTTTGACAGTGTTTTATGCAATCTTTTCTTTGTTTGGTGAAGTTATAGGTCCTCTATGTTAGAACATTTTAAGTTATAGTTTAGTTTCTAGCAATTTCTATTATTTGCCTCCACTTGTGTAAGACTTTTGAATGTTTCAATCATTTGAAATAAGAATAATTTGAGAAAAGAATAGACAACTAGATAGACTCAGATAATCTATCTAAGTTATGAAAGAGGGACTTTCCAGCTGAATACAGAATACAAACTGAGTGACTGGCTTCTGACACACTAATCAGAAGTCTGAGTAGTGAAAATATATGCCAACAAGGTTCAAGCAAATTAGTGTCTTCTGCCGATGATAATCATATCATGCATATTTTCCCTTGCTTCACATGACACTTCAAATTCAGATAGCAGACATATCTGTAAATGTGCAGCTATTTATGAATACATTAAATATCATTTTGGTTAATATCTATTTGGTATTTCTAAAAGTGTCTGTACCACTTTTAACAGTAGCTACGCTACTCAGACTCCTTGGTAGACAAAGAAGTGCAGCTGTTAAGGGATTTCAGCTTATGTATTTAGAATTAAGATTCATGAATAGGGTTATACTTTTTCTGTGTCTTGTTTAGTTGACAAGACTGAAGCAAGCTAACTTATCTCCAGTAAAGAAGCCTCGCTATCTCAGAAAACTAGCACACCTTTTGTGCCGAAATGATAAACTTATTTGAATGTGATAGTATTTTCACATAACTGAAGTAATTCTGGGTCTTCAGTCACTTCATTCTCATGTCTGAGTAGTTTCATCAGGTTGCTAATTGTTGTAAACATATTCTTTTAACCCTGCATGGAAAAGAGCAGTGGGACAGAGGACAAGGCTTTTTAGACATAGCCCAGGGCAACAAAAAGACATTTATTCAATCACCATAGGATCTGAATGAGTTGTTTAAGTATTAAAAACATGCTGTACTTAGGCAATCAAATGAGTTAATTTGCTAACTCTCCATAGCTTCTGAAATGGAACACAATTTAAAACCTATCAATTACTCTTCTGAAAATTTAAAAATATAGAGTTCGCCATAAATTCTGGGTGTAGGACAGCCTCGAAAACAATGAAAAATATAGATTGCTTTGCTTCCCACTTACCTGTAGTCTATACAACTACAACTAGATATTTAGCCATACCCAGCAGCACCTTAAGCCACATATAGAACGTATATCCTATTCACATAGGGGCTATGTGGTCTTGAACAGCCATGAATCACACTACTTTAGTGTGCACTATTCAGAATACCTCAAAGGTTCCCTCATTACATGGCAAAGGGAAAAAAATGAAACCACTCTCCCTGAAAAGAGCAGGCACATTTTGGTTTTGGTTCTTTTGTGATCAATTTTAGTAGAACAACAATGGCACCACACAGCAGAAAACGATATGGTCAGCTGAAGATTCAAAAGCTTTAAATTTCTTTCGAAAAATTGGGAAGGGGAACTATGCCCAAGACATCCTTGCTCAATACTTACTGATAAACTGCTGGAGGGTTTGCTTTGTATTTGCTGTGTTAGGAGTCAGATTTTTTCACTCTGCAGAAGGGACCTGTTGATAACTATCACCAGTCTTTCATTCCACTATCTGCAAGTGGCACATTTCCTGCATGTCGGTGGATTTAGAGTACTGAGCTAACAATAAAACACACCTCTATACATCACTCATTTGCTACTGAATTGCCACGGTTAAAGGATTTATGTGATTATATGAACAAGAGTAGGAATCTGAGCAACGTTCCTTTTAAAATGCACTTTCTTTTGATTATTTTTCTTTATTTTTTGAACAAACATCTATTTGCAGTCATGGTCATGTTTCTGATCTAAATCAAAACTGCTATATCTTCGGTTAACTTGGAGAAAAAATACTAAGCACTATGAAAAAAACAAAACAAAAAAGTGTTCACCTCTGTTTCAGAAATGTAAATCACAAAATTAAAACAAATAGCTATGTGCCCAAGTGAAGATTTATTCAGTTTGTTGAGCTTGCTTCTTAAAAGGTCATGAACACACATTAAAGTAAAATAATATTTTCTAGACAAATTTCTTATTAAACTGATGACAATAACAACCATGTTAGGGATTTAAAATTCTTCTTATAAAATTTTTCTATCTAGAAACAAGGATCTAGAATTTCATACACTAACTTACTTACTGACAATGATTTAAACCTCAATCATCTAAAAGCTCTGGGATAAAAACTAGACTTCTACTTACTCTGGCCCTGTTGTTTCTTTGAAATAGAGGATAGTGAATGTTGTGAATTGTCATCCACTATAACTTATAGATTTATTTAATCTCTCACAACACAGTCATTAACCCAAAGTCATAAGTGGTGTCTTCCAGTGCTCCGTTTTGGAGCCTGTTCTGCTTAATATCTTTATCAATTACCTGGAACAGGGGATTCAGTGGACCCTCAATACTTTTGCAGATGACAGCAGTTTGGGCAGGAAGGTTCTACAGAGGGATCAGACAGGCTGGATCAATGAATCAAGACAACAAAAAGCTAGTGTTTAACCAGCAGAAAAGGAGGCTGAAGTGAGATCTTAGTGCTCTCTTCACAGCAACCTGAAATGAGGTTGTAACAGGATGGTATTTGGCTCCTCTGCTAAGTAACAAGTAATAGGACAAAAGGAAATGGCCTCAAATTGCACCAGGGTAGTAGTCTTAGTTTGGGTTTTAGGAAACACTATTTCCCTGCATGGATTGTCAAGCACTGGAACAGGCTGTTCAGGGAAGTCGTTAAGTTGCCATCCTTGGAGGTTTTTAAAAGATGTGAAGACATGATCTTCCAGGACATGGTTTAGTGGTGGACTGGGCACTGTTAGATTAATAATTGAATTTGATGTCCTTAAAGGCATTTTCATGATTCTATGTTTCTAAGATTTAATATTTCTGAATTTAGATGCATGTATGTTACACTTCCAACATTTCCACTGGCCATAGTGGAAGTTCAGAAACCTATCTCATATGTAAATATTAATATGAAATTTTCTTGAACTGAATCCTACCCAAACAGACTTAAATTACACAGCACCCAGTTACTTTGCAACTTCAAATTACCTCAGAAAGAGGAAAACATAGCTGAGAAACTAGGAAGCAAAATCACTTGAAAAACAATTTCATACTAAAGAACATTTTAGCAATTAATGCTTCTTTAGAAACCTCAGTCACTAATATTTGCTTACCTTTAAAAACATATATACATGCCCCTTATGCAGCAGTCTTCATTAATATGTTTGTCGTGGTTTTTTTTGGCTAAAGTCTTCATTCAAATATGGAACTTCTACTTGCAAAGCAAAGTCAGAATTGGAACTACCACAGCCTTTTCTGTTATGTTTGTCTATGCAGAATCTGAAGGCAGGTTTCCTCTGTTTAAATGTCGACATCTCCTTCTGAATATCTATGCCAAAACTAATCTCCCCAAGCATTCTTAATATATTCCTTTATGTTCCTAGAGAGAGAGAAAGAACCAACTGTAGGGAACAATTAATCTCAGCTTAAAATAGAACGAACAAATTGCTTCCTAAAAATGCCTCCTTGATTCACTTGGAGGAACTATAAAGAGATTTTAGGGAGTGTGTCTCAGATGTAGACTTTCACATTATAGACAGCTCAAGTTAGGTGAGCTGATTTTCACTCTAAGTATCAATATAAATAGCTGCATCATCATTTACATGAATAGCTGTGCACAAGGAGACAGTATACTTAAGTGTAGGTACACTAAAGACCTGCATATTGAAATTATAGCATTTAGATGAGAAAGTTATGGCAATTTCATAGCAAAGCAACTTTCTAAATTACTTTGATGTAAAGTAGTAAAAGTATAGTTTTGTTTCTAACCCTGTATTTTTTTTCTTTTCACAATCCACACTCTTTATAGCTCTCATGGAGAAGGATAAGGGTGGAATGTCAGTTTAGTGGCTTTTCAGAATTTAATAGTCACTCAGTCCTAATCTGCAGCTAAATATGTACATATATCATTTCTAAGACAATACTTACTGCAGTGCAGAGACCTCACCTATAAATCCTTAATTACTTAAAATGAAGGTTTTGAGAAGACATTATAAGCATAATCAAAGACAGAAGTAAAATTAAGAATGCTGAAAGGACAAATTTATTATTTTTTTTTAGAAATATGAAACAGTTATGATTATCTAAATTATTTCAAAATTTTAAACTCATTTTTGAATATCCTATGTGTTAAACTTTCTCCTGTCCCCCATCAACCTTCTCCTTCTCTCTCTCTTTCCTGCCCTCCCTGTACTACTTTTTTGTATAGAATTTACTGAGAATCAGGGAATCATGAGTGGTTTGTGGTGGAATGGACCCCATTTAGTTCCAATTCCCCTGTCATGGGCAGGGAAGACTATGCACTTGACCATGCTGCTCAAAGCCCCATCCAACTGTCTTGAATTCTCCCAGGAATGGGTCAGTATCTTGGGTTTACATGGCAAGATTTTGGTAGCAGGGAGGTGCTAGAGGGGTGACTTCTGTGAGAATCTGACAGAAGTTTCTCCCACAAGTGGCAGATCCAGTGCCATCCAGCTCCAAGACACACCCACCACTGGCCAAGGCCAAGCCAATCAGAGATGTAGTAATGTCTCTGTGATGACATATTTAAGAATGAAAAAAGTTATTGGACAGATTGGACAGAAGTAATTCCAGCAGAGAATAGAGGAGTAAGAATATATGAAAGGAAATCTTTGTAAGCACCAAGGAGAATGAAGCAGGAGGGAGAGAACCTGCTCCTGCTGCTGGAGCTGAGATTTTCTGTGGTGCAGCCAGTGGTGAGGCAGAAGGTGCCCATATAGAACATAGAGGTCCATGTGGGACCAGAGATCCACCTCCAGACCAAGTAGGAGACCCAAAAGTGTAGCATGCTGTAGCAGGTGGATGCTTGAAAGAAGTCATGATCCCATGGGAACTCCCTGATGGAGAAGGCTCCCTACAGGACCTGCAGAACCATGGGGAGAGCAGTTGGAGCAGTTTTACTGGTAGGACTTGTAACCCTGTGAGGGACCCACACTGGAGCACCTTTTCTTGAAGGATTGCACCCTGTGAAAAGGACCCACACTGGAGTAGTTAATGAATGATTGTTTCCTGTGGGAGAAACACTGGAGCAAGGGAAGGACTCAGCCTGAGGGGGAAGAAGCAGCAGCAGAAAACAGCATGTGATGAACTGACCCTAAACAGTATTCTCCATCTCCCTTGGGGGTTGAGAAGGTAAAGAGTTAGGAATGATGTTAAGCCCAGGAAGAAGACAGAAGTGGTGTGAAGGTGTTTCTGAGACTTTTAAAAAATTTTTTTAGGTCTCGTTATCCTACTCTAATTTTGATTGGTAATAAATCCATATAACTTCCCCACGTCAGGTCAGTTTTGCTTGTGACAGTAACTGGTGAATGATCTCTCCCTGTCCTTATCTCAACTCATGAGCTTTTTGTTATATATTCTTTTCTCTGTCCAGTTAAAGACGGAAATGATGGAGCAACTTTAGTGGGAACTTGGCATCCAGCCAGGGTCAAACCACCACAAACATCCACAACTTCTCTGGGCAACATATTCCACTCCCTGACGATCCTCACAGGAAGGAATTTTTTCCTGGCATAGACCTACCTTCTTTCAGTTTAAAGCTCTTATACACTGTACTATTACTCCATACCCTCGTGAAAAGTCGTTCTTCAGGTCTCTTGAAGCACTCCTTATATACTGGAAGGCTGCTATAAAGTCTCCCAACCCTTTCAGCCTGTCTTCTCAAGGGAGATGCTCCAGCCCACTGAGCATCTTTGTGATCTCCTCTGGACTCATTCTGTCAGGTCTACATCCTTCTAACGTTGGAAACCCCCGAGCTGGATGAAGCACTCCAGGTGGAGAGGTCTCACCCAGAGTGGGATACAGATACCTTGCTTGACCTTCTGGCCCCATTTTTTTTTTGATACAGCCAAGTATACAGCTGGAAAGTTTTGATCATGTTAAATCTTTATCTCGCATTCCTTTAAAAAATCAGATTTTACCTTTATCTGTATTTAGCTGTGCAGAAATTTGAAAGTGAGCTCACTTCTTCTAAGTACTAGCCTTTCTAGCACAACATTAGTTTGTTGTCAGAACTCTCAGTGAGTTTCATATAACCATTCTCTCCTCATGGTTTCTCGCATGACCACTGGTCTTGTCCTCAAGGCAAAAAAGAAAACAGGATACAGATGTCATCCTGTTCTTTTGTTTGACATTATCCTTCTCTTTTGCTATTACTATTTTTTTCTCATTTTCTTCTTTTAATCTTACTAAGGCTTGTCTTTTTAATTCTTCATCCAAATTCTGCTTTTCTGATTCTGGTTGCAGTGGGTTTTTTTTTTTTGTTTTTCCTTTTTTCTTTTTTTTTTGGGGGGGGTTGTTTGTTTTGTCTCTTCATGTTGCTATGTATTATTTTTTTGTGATTTTCTCTCTGTGATCTCCACATATGACTTGAAATTTTTGATTACTATGAGCTTATAAACAGGAATTGAATAATTTCTTTAATAGGCAGAATTTAAAGTGAATTCTCCAGCAAAGCAAGGATATCTATGTAGGTTATGTTAATATTTATGCAGGTATTATGTAGGAATTATGTTAATGATAATTATAAACACGTTTTTAATCCAGAGAGTTCTATTCCACTATAAACTGATGAGTCTTGTATTTCAAAAAAGTGTATCTTGCTTATTTCACTAGTGTTGTTCTGACCACAAGAAGACTTGCTATAAATAAAGACAGGCACAAAGCTATGAAGTGGATCTCATCTGAAAGGCTACCATTCCTCAGAATCTGTGCATCAAAATACTCTAAAGCATTTTAGAGCAATATACTGACTCAACTGCCAAAACCACGTTTTTGTAGGTATTGCTCTAATCCACTGCCCTGCCACACTGACCAATGATGTGTCAGGCTTTTTCTTGGATGTTCAGAAATCCTGCAAAATTGCACAATGACATACTGAGTAACTCTTCAGCACGTAGCACATAATTTTACTTATCATTGAAACAAAAGATTCACTGTGCCTATGACATAGAACCATATTGTACAGGCACAGCATATTGCACAGGTATAAAACATTTTCAGCTTAGTGTGTTTCCAGGAGATTTGTGATGGCATGCATTGAATCAACTTCTTGAAAATCTTGTATTCATCACAGGTCTTATTGCTACTATTGTTCTTAGAATGTAAGGAATTTAAGTAAACTGACAAAATTTGTGTAGGTTAATGTCAAATAAGATTCCTGATGGTGATGGAGTTTAGTTCTGAATAGTGGTTTTATCTCTATCCCAAGGATGATGAGTTTTGATGGCACTAAACGGCTCATGATCAAAATAAGTGATAAAAAAATCAAAATCAAAGCTTTAATTTGGTGTGAAGTTTACAGCATTAGGCTGAACATATGAATGTTCACCCGAAGATACATGGCATAAGAGAGATATGATGCAATTGCGAAAAGTGTAATAGTCAAAACTTGGAAAACATCCAATGAACTGCTCGTCTCCTGAAGTTACATGCCTTCATCTTTTCCCTCACCAAAAAGACTGCTCTGTTTTTCAATTTCAACAGTTGGGTTCCTTCTAATCAGTTGTCCTTCCTGCCCAGTGATTTGATTGTTTTCTTCTACAAGGTTTGTAATTTGATTATTTTACCTTATGTTGTAGAGACCAAACAAATAAAACAGGGTACAGATCTTTTAAAATGTTTCCTTTTTCAACTGTTCTGTTTTTCACAGAGTAATTAAAAGATCACAAGTTTAGAGAGAGGGAAAATAAATGTCACTCTATAATCTCATGGCACATGACTATAGTCCTGCTTCCAGATTAATTTTCAATGCTGATTAGTTTCAATGGAGATTAAGGGCTTTTGAAAATACTACTGGGGACTCTCTAATATTTTAGGCATTTACCTAGACTTAAAAATCTAACTTATGATCTCAGTTTCTCTTAAACAAGAGCTGGAATTCTGATATTACAGATATTTCAGGAAAGACTACATGAAAGTGTAGTAGAGTACAGTTAGGTGAATTACCTATGAAATAAGGATAAATTGTAACCACAGTTATAGTGATATAAATCTATAGTAGTTCTATTGTATAATTATGTTTTTCAGAATTTACAGTGCTGCTTCTTTTCTGGTTTTTTTGTTTTTTTTTTTTAACTCTTATACCTTTAGAAATAATTATTTTTTACAAATGCCACAAGTTTCATATTACAGCAATATTAGATGTATAGGAGACCAATAACTTTTTTTTTTTTTTTCCGGAGAAGACAAGCACCCTTACCTGCACAGCTACTTTTTACTGTTTAGATTTCTTATGGGAGCAACATGTCAGTGTGACAGTAAGAATATTATTTCTGTCTTCGACATATTAAGGGAAGAATTAAAATGGCTTAAATTTATATCTTAGAAGAAATAGATGATAAAACTATTCACATTCATAATTTTTAACCCTAGTTACATTTTTAAATGTTATATCTCAATGTCGACTTAATCTCTAATATAGAAGGAATTTCAATGTAAAAGTACATGATTTTTTCATAGCACACATATTTACAATATGGATTAAAAGCTCTTTCTAAATATCAAGGGAAATGTGTCATAATGCATTGGCTGTGGAAAGAAATTTATGCTGTACAAGAGTGGACTGACAAGAAAAAAGTAAATTATGGTAAGCAGAAACAATCACAGCTGTCTTGGATATTCAAATTATCTCCTTAGCAGCAGTAGCATATCACTATTGCTGTATATACATTATTCTTTCTTTTTCACTTTTGTTTTAACTTTTTAATTACTAACTGGAAGTGGGGTTTTACTCCTTGTTGACATATAATCTAATTCTAGAAAGACAAGAGCAAGCTACAGCTGATAGAAATTGAGAGTGCACAGGTCTGCACAGAGAAAGGGAGTGCATTAGAGTTGAACTGGACAAAACCTATTTTTTACCATTTTCATCATATTGAAAATATAATGGAACCTGATTTAAACCACACTGTTCCACTTTTCTTCCCATGAAAGTGCACTACACTTAAAGTTTGAATAATAGAGCGATGAATCAGACCTTTCAATGCTAGAAATAAAACAAGTGCAGAAGGCCGGTGACTTCTAAATTTATGAACAGCTATATACACTGGACTTGACAGTTATACCATACTGAACATGCAACAATACACCTGAGAATTAAGAACAAGTGTAAGCATAATGTTCTCAAAAATAACCAGAAGAATATGAGGCGCAGACTTATGCATTACTGAAAAAAAATTCTATAAACATTGGAAGATTAATTTCCTTCAGATTTTTTTTTTTTGTAAATAAAAGCTAAAGTGCTGTTATTAAAGTATGCTGAAATGAGGAACTGAGAGAGGCAAGTATATGACATGGCTTCAATCAGAGTTAGCACAGGAGTATAACACAAATGGCCAAGCATGGGTCTCTGATTATTAGAAAAGCTATTAAACATAGTCTGATGTTTTAAAAGCTTGGTTTAGGTCTCATTGAAACCAGTGGAAATGGAAAATTCAAATAAGCTGTAGTTCATGGAATTCAAGAATTCATTTTAGTAGTGTTCACAGAGTAACCTACAATTTAAGGTGATCAAGTTATGACTGTCAACACATATTGACAGTTAAAAGTACCTGGTCTTTAGGAAGATGCCTCTATAAAAGCATGGTGATATGAAATAATCTGAACATATGAACACCACCTGAACATTTCTGGCATCTCCCAACTTGTTAGTAGCAGAGGTTTTCAGGTTTTACTCCTGTAGTGATCATCCACTGTTCTCTTAATTTCCAGGGCAGAAATCTTTCAATACTTATTAGATCTAATGAATTTATGCACTGGGAAGCTCAAGTATACCTTGCACAAAAATGTATATGACAATCTCTAGCAACATGTTTTGTGGTTATGCACTTTGACTTGCAGACTTTATGCAGCTAGTATCTGTTTTCCCACTTTTTTCAAATCCACTTGTAACATTGATAGGATAGAGTTGTTCTTTAAAATAACTCTGATCTTCAGTTTTCCTGCCCAACATTTTTCAGAAATTGTGGTGCAGTTAAATAAAAAGTAAAAAGTAACATTTTGATGTACAGCTGACAAAAGGAAAATTACAGTGCCATCGTCATACACAACAAAATATCTGAATCCCTTCTTTAAGAAGAAAAATTAGCTCAGCCTGAACAACAGAATGCAATAACTTCTAAAATGCTTATATTAAATTTTTAAAAGAGAACAAATTTTATTATGTTCCTATCCTTTGGGAGATATGAATCCTGACTGTATCTGAAGGCTGGAATAGCCTGAAGATTGCATTTTTTTCTTACATTCAGTTAGAGGTTAGATGCCTAAAACAATATCCCCTTGTAACAAATATGATGTAGTCTGAATCATACATCCACCTAAGGTCTCTCAGTAGTGCAGTTTCTAAAAGAAATAGGTCAGGAGGGAAGCTGAGGGTGAGAACTGGTCCTAGTGATTTATGTTTCAGTCACTGTTGCTATGAAGTATTTCAGTCGGGGAAGACAAGATACTATTTTCTGGATGTGTCAGACCAATAATTACCATTTAATACTCCTTTCCCTAAGGTCTCTTCTATGGAACAAAGGGCACGGACTGTTTTGAACCTTGATAATCGATATGGTTTATTCTATTCACAGCAATTTCAGCTGCTAATAAGGTTACTGCTATTGGTATTTCAGTACTGGGTTTGCCTGTGTAAGTAACATTTAGCTGCATGATTAAACAAGCCCTTTGTTTGCTTCCCTCTCTCCAGATGGGAACTTGGCTCAGGATGACCTAAAAACAATTAGGTAAGTGATGTTTCTCTGCTATTTACATCTGACCTTAGATGTCAGATATCCTGTTTGCCAACACTTAGCTCAGATAAGCCTATATACATTGTGCGTGGACCCTGAACTCTCTCAACTACACTTCTGATTTCCCCCATGGAATAACTAAAGTCCTGTTTGCCCTGTCAAATCATTTAGTTTTGCTGCCAGACATGACTTTTACATGGTTGTGAAGAACTGCTTGGGAAAGCAATAAGGTTCTTCTCTGAGAACATGGGAGATTCACATGAAGGTTCTGGTTAATTGAACCAAAACCTCTAATTGAATCTGCAAGAGCTGGATTACTGGCAACTAAAGTGAAGCCAGCTGCCAGGTTTAATTCAGCGGTCTCTTATGAACCACTCACTTCATGTGTGCAGCTCCTACGCATCATCTGGATAAGACACATTATCTGTGGAGGCAGGTAACCCTTGTGCAGCCTTACATCTGCTTCGCCTTAAGTCCAGATTCTCTTCCATACTCTCTGATGGACTCCTGGAAAGTGAAAGAAATTTTTTCAGTGGGGCTTTGTGCTCGAGAAAATATTGTCTACAAGAAGCATAAACCAAGTGCAGATTTTCAAACAATTGAAAAGGAATCAATTTAAATCTACAGTGGCAAGTTCTGAAAGTGTAACTTTATACTCCACTTTGGAGCCAGTCCCTCAGGAAAAGGAGATCTTAAAATTCTGGAAGTGCCTCAAAGCCTTTGACTTCTGTGAAAAACTTTAATCTATGAAAATCATACTATAGATCTTTCTTCCTTAAAATGTACTTTGATCTAACCTTTTAATTTGTTTTTCCTTGTAGTTATAATAGCTTCATGGATGATGTATACCATTTTCTTGTCTTTTTTTTCCATTGTTTTCCTTCATACTCTTTTTCTGTGAATCCTCATTCTGTCACCATCTAAAACATAGTTCAATTATGGCATTGAGGTGCTAGATACTGCTACATTACAGTCGACTAATGTTCACATCCCTCTAATTATGTTGCTGTAACATCAAATTTAACAGCAAAAGCCCCAATATCTCTGTTGAGTACTTACTCGAGTTACTTATCTTTTGTTGAATGAAAGACTACATAATAAGGAAAATAGCTATTATCTCAATAAGTGAAAATTTTCTTATAACAAGGCTGATGTTAAACAATATATGATCTATCATACAGTTTGTTTTTTTCCAGTGCAGATTATAATGCTTCCATTTCTGTAAGAGAGAAAGAAGTCAAATAAATAAAAGCTTTTTCAGTCATGCAAACAAAAACAAAGACAACTTCTTCTAATAATACTGATTCCATCTGGTCTGTTGGGGTTTTTTGAGAGAAGGATCTTCACTGACTTGCTGTTAACTTCTGATCCCAGAAGAAACAACTTCTTCTTACTTCTTTCCTTAATCTATGGCAACTGAATTTCGGATAAGGAGACTATCTCCTCATGACCCATATTTAGCTAGGATAAATCTGTTTTATAGAGAACATGCAAGAAATCTTATTACAGTTCTTGGATTATGATCTATGCCTTTTTCATTCTCAAACTGAGAAAAGAAAAAAAGTTTTCACTTTTGCATTCCAATCACATTTTAAATAAATTATTTGTTGGATTTATTACCCTTTTCTGAGTACATTTGTTCATTAAGCTTTAACACATTGTCTGTGTTATTCACTGCAAAGCATTTCCTTTCGCTCTGTTTAATCAAAAGTTGGAGGGTCCTAGGGTACCTGCTATTTATGTTGCTTTTTTCATCTCATTAACTTTCTTTTCTAATTTACACTGGTACTCAAGATATACTTTTTGTATTGCCACTGCAGCTAAGCAAATTATTCTACCCCTCATGACTGCTTTGGCAGCTTCCCACAAAACACCCAGGCTAGTTTCTTGGTTTTTATTGATATTAATTTATTCTGAAATAGTCTTCATCTGTTGCACAAATGCTGCAGCTTTAATTAGAGAGTTGTTAAATCTCCATACTTCAGATCTCCTATAATTCAGTATACCATCCAGAGACATAGACACCAGAAAATTATCAGGCAAAGCTGGATTTGAAATACCAGATGGTTACACATTACAATGTATCCTCATAAATAAATAAGAAGAATCCCAGTTAAAATGTAGTTGTACTAAGGTATAAAATGTAGCTGATGGCCTGTTTCAGTGTTGCTGCTGGCATGAGGACAAAATCTTTGTGATATCGCTTGTTCACTTCGCTTTTAAATTGTTACTTTGCTAACAAAGGTCAAATCTCACTTCCCTTTGTCAGAATAAAGAACAATTAAAATCTTCATCTAATACAGCCCCTAGAAACTCCTGTCATTAGGTAAGAAAAGCTCATGAAATAAACTAACATTTCAGCTGTTGGGAACAAACAGATTTGAAAGTACATCAGGACTACAGATCCAAGTGTAGCAGGGCTGTGACAATCCTTTACAATATTACCTTATTTATTAATAATCTCTTTGACCAAAAGGAATAAGGACACTTTGCCCCAATACTGTTCCTTAAATCATAAATAGTGTTAAAAGTAAGAGACCTTTTTTTATTGGGGCTGATTTGACAAAAAATAAGCAAGGCGACAATCAAACATAAGGGCAATGACCGCATAGGTAAGCTTCGTCATTAAAAACCTCAGACAGATTTTCTGTTTAATTTTACTACACATTGTATGTTTTATTCTTAATTTACAATTTCTCTGCAGTAGCATAATATGCAATCTTAATACTGATTCAAAGGGTGAACTTAAAAAAACCCCCTAGATCACATCATCATATGTATTACAAAAATTATAAATAAATAAAATATAGAAAGAAAATTGAAATTAAGGTGTTTTAGAAGTGTTCTGAGGTTAATGTTAAATAGAGGAGAAGTGCTAAAGGGTGGGAAATGATTGCAAGAAATATATTTTTACTTCTAAAATAATTTTTAGCATGTAAATCCTATAGCATAAAAAGAATAGTTAGAATTCCACTTCAGAACGAGGATAATTAGAGAAATACACTTTTAACATCAATAATATTAAATAAAAATATCTTTATAAACTACTGAATATTCATGATGACACTTTTTTTTTTTTTTCAAACATACTTTGTATTTAAGCATATGCTGTCTCTTAAAAAACCTTGAGGCTTTCATGTAATTTTTTCATCACTTCACTGAAGGAAAATCTCTCTGATATTTTATTCACAAGTCAGTTTAAAACAGCACATCCTTGAGGTGTGGTAAAATACAGTGTGAGCAAATACACTGAGAACAGATCACAGTGTGAACAGGACACCAGAACATTCCAGAGAGTTGTTATTGGCCAGCAACAGTAAAGTTCGAACTTTAAGTCTTCATGAGTTTAATTTCAGAAATGTGGATCTTCTGCATACAACTGTCAATATTTCACAATTGTTGTAGCAGTGCTCTCGCCTAATTTTTTATTCCTAAAAGTTTCTCATCTAGCCTAATTGTCAGTCCAAATGCTTTTAACATTAATAGAGGGAAAAAATGTACCTTCAGAAGATAATTCATCATCAGGGAGCTGAGACACAATACCCTTGTAAAACACCAAATCCTCCAAGGGTATCACAAACAGCACCAGGCCCCCGTGTGAAAGCAATTCAGTAGTATTCTTGGATATTAATTCAGATGGGATGTCTAATGCTTGGTTGGTTCCAATTGCATGCAATGAAGTCCATCCAAGAAGAAAACAAATAGGTTATGTGCTTTAAAGAAAATGTAGACTGTAAACTAAGTTAATTTGAATTTGAACAAAGCCAGTTGTCATATCTGTTTTCACAATGATCTGCTATTTTGTCAGTCCTCAGAAATTCAGGACCTGAACTTGCCATCCATCATATACAGGTGCATGACATCTGTTGTACATAACCGTGACCTAGTCTATAAGTGGATATTTGTATTCTTAAATGTCCTTATGAGTTGTGTGATAAATGCTCAAAACAACAGTTTTAGGTACTCCTCACATTCACCACTTTTCCATATAAATATGATTCTAAGACTACCAAATGTATCACTGAGGAGTCTAACTTTTAAGATATAATTTGTCCTTTTACAAAGAGATTCTCTGGTTCTTAATTTATGAGTTATATAGCTATTCATTCCCTCTTATGTTATTAGTATTTCCAGTTTCACAACTCCAGGAGTGAAGGACGACCTTAATCTGAAAAAGTTTCTTTCTTGAGAAGCTTTTTGTACTCTGGGGTGTACTCTTTTGAAAGGGAGTGAACCACTGACCAGAGAAGGCAAGCTTAAATTAGTGCATATCCTCAGGGTAAACCTCCTGTTCTCAGCACTTGCCTGAAGCCAACACAGTTCTCCTGTTTTACTTCGTGGTGCAAACTAACCCAATTTCCATCCTCATGTATCTAAATAGCATCTAGGCAAAGGCACTTCCCCAAATTTAGCATTTAAAACTTTGGCTAATATACATGGGTCTACCACTATGTGACCAGAATGATTTTGTCTTGGATGTAACGTAATTAGTTGATAGTAAGCTACTTTTTATGTTTAAGAGTAAACTGTTAGCAATTATTTACATATACACATATACCTGGAAGAAGAATACTGAGAAGTGTGATTTTGCTGTTAAGTCTCATTAGTTTCTTCAAAAGAACTTCCAGTGTCACAAGATGTTTTGGAGCATTTTCTTCTGTATCTCAAGGGAAAAAAGCAGAACTAATTATAAACTACTACCTAGAAGTTTAGGGAATTTTTCCAAGTCTGATAAGTCACGACATTTTCACATCGCCTTTCATCAAAGGCTAGTTATTCAGAATATCTGCATGTTTTTGGAAACACCTCAGTGAACATACAAGATAGTCAAAACATTTAGAGCACCAGCTGATGGTCAAGTAGAATACCTTAAAGCATCTAAGACAACCATGGTACATACAAGGGACTAAATAAAGTAAGTGGGTTCTAGGAAGCTGCTCAGCACAAAACGCAGGTGTCTTATACCAAGCACAGGTGAGTAGCTGTCTTAGACTGCATAACCTGTGTTGAATCAACTTCTCTAGATACTTAAGATACCTGAACAGAATCCGTACATAAAATAGGCATCAGCACTTTAAGAACTTCATTTAGATATCGATAATCTTGAGTTAAATGCCATCCTTCCTGCCTCAACAGGAAATTTCTTAAGAGAAAATATCAGAAGTTCTTCCATGGAAAGATTTTATCTCTAAAATTCCCTGTTATGTGAGCCTGATGAGGGCGCCAGGGAACATGAAATTTAAGAAATTAAATATTAAACTATTCAGAATTTTTGCTCACTCACTGAAAATTCATTGCTCCCTAGTATTTAAAAATGAAAATAGCAATGTCTGTAGAGGAAATTTCAAGACTTCTCATGTTTTAATTTTTTTTTTTTTAATGCTATGAACTATAACAAAAATGCAAAATCTCAAAAACTTGAAATATATACTCAGGAAGGAATGATGTAGGTCTAACAACAGTGCTCTTTATTAATCTGAAGGGTGAAAATCTAATATATTTATCATGGTGTTTTTTAAACTAATTTTCATTTACTAAAAGAGAAAGGATGAAAGTGGAGACTACGGGTAGAAGATGTGAACAAACTGCAAACTATTAATTTTCTTTTTATCTAACTAATTTCTCCAAAATTAATTAACTCAGGAATTACTCTGTAAATATATTAGTCATGTACTACTTGAACAATTGATCAAATAGTCTCATCACATGACAAATATCAAAATTATAGATGTAGACATAAAGTTGACACAGTATCTGCTGCAGTCATAAAAGTCCAGAACACCGTTTTTCCTTTTCTTTTTCTTTACTTCACAGAAGTGAACATCAAGAAGCAATCAAAAAATCTCTTGGAAGGATGAAGAATCTAAAATGTGCATTGCACAGAAAAGCAGTATCCCACTCTCTCCTTGGAGTTCAGCACTGTGAGCCAAAGTTACATGTTTGAGAGGCAGTTCAATTCTGGGAAGCAATCCAGATTCATTTATGAGAAAGTGAATTTCTCTATGACCAACATATGCTAAAAAATATATTGTCCATGGGATAAGGGCTATTCTTTCTTTTCATATATCCCTTCATAAACTCAAATGAACAAATGCACATCATACACAGAACAAATACCCCTAAAATAGCGCACAGAATAATCATGGAACACTTTGGGTTGGAAGACACCTTAAAGAACACTCAGTTTCCACTGCCCTGCCATGGGTCTTCCACTAGACCAGGTTGCTGGAAGTCCAATTCAAACTGGCCTTGAACACTTCGAGGGATGGGGAGGCCACAGCTTCCCTGGGCAACTCGTACCAAGGTCTCACCACTCTAAGAGTAAAATTATTTTCCAGGCATCTGATCTAAATCTACCCTCTTTCAGTTTGAATCCATTCCTCTTTGTCCTGTCACTACAAGCCCTTGTGAAAAGTCCCTCTCTAGCTCTCTTCAGGTACTTGATGGTCTTCCCAGAGTCTTCCCCTCTCCAGGCTGAAAAATACTAACTCTCTCAGCTTGTCTTCATAGAATAGGTGTTTCAATCATCTAATCATCTTAATGGCCTCCTTTGAGCTCGTTTCAAGAGATCCACATCCTTCTTATGTTGACTTTCCGGGCTTGAGTTCACATGGTTGCATCAAGTTGAGTTTCTTGTCAAGCAAAACAAGTTTTCCTCCTCCGGGTTGCTGTCAATCCATTATCCAACCAGCCTGTATTTATGCTTGGGATTGCCTTGACTCATGTGTAGGACCTTGCACTTGGTCTTGTTGAACTTTATGAGGTTCACACAGATTACACCATTGAACCTCCTCTCTGAATACATCAGCTGCTAAGTGACTCAAATTTAGAGCAGGGTTGTTCGTGCTTTTTTTTGTTTTTCCCTCAGTGTCAGTCACAGTGTGCTCTTTTGTTACTAATTTATTAAAGGATTTTCCCTGACACTTCCAAACCTTTTATCATGGGCAAGTAATAAAAAAATAACTTGATTGACTGAAAAGAGCAGCCCATATTTGATCTAATGACAGAAGGTTCAGTCTGCTCATATGCTCAATTGCTCCCATAAATTATGTACTAATACTGAGCCACTTGAATGGTCACAGTGACTATCAGAGCCTCCTTACTTATCTTGAACCTAATTTCCAGGAACTTGAACATATTTTTTTATTCTGTACAGTGTACCACCTCAACAATAAAGAATACATATTGTCATCTAGTTTTACTCTTCCATTTTTTTCCTATTTTCCCCAATACATCCTAATTAAATTCACACTGTGCACTTCAACTCCAAATTACTTATCTATTAAAAGCACTGATAATATTTATTAGGATTCTTCAACTTTATTTCTGGTAGGAAAAAGACAGTGGCTTCACAGCTATTTCGATAACTATTGGTATGTGAATTGTCTTTGTTTCCTTGTAATTAAAGGTTGAAGTCACAGGCCTCTATTTCAAAATTTATGAATTTCATGCCATTATGCCAGCTATTTTTCTTCCAAATTCAGCTATTACCTCTCTCTGTGTCAGAGACAGTATTTTCTGAGACACGGTCTTTGTAGTACTATAAAAACCAGCAAAACTGTAGCAAACCATTGATTCAGCTGCTTTCTTCCCTGCAACCTGCAAAAATCCTCTTAAGGGTTTTATGCTGCTGAAAATCACTATAATACCCAGCTTCCCTCCCTTATATTGTCTAGGAAAAGGGAATTTTTAATGACTTTTTAGACTTTTCAGGTGTGATGAATATAAATCCATTTCACCTTGACTTTTAAATTGGTGAAGAGATAATCAGTCTATGTTCGAGCTATCCACTTTCTTTCTCTTCATTCTAGGTTTGAAAACAAAGTCTAGAACTGAAATTAAGTAAGTTTAGATAAAGAAAAGAATCACGATGGTAATTCACCAGTTTTAAGAACAGCAAATGTAAATTGCTTGTGTGTTATTTCACCTGGTATGAAAAAGATTAAAGAAAGATATTGTAAGTATTGTCTCCTTTCCAGAACAGTTCAAAAGCAAAGGGAAGAAACACAGCATGAGTTAGGCAAAGGTAAGATTACTCATGTGATTTTACTTATCAAAATGTCAAGCATAACCTGAAAACTTCCTGTCAGCCATCCCAAAATGTCATAAAAAGAGAAGTTTGCAAGGCAATGTGGAAACTTTTCCTTTAGACAGAGGTGTGATTTGAGTTCAAGCCTGTGAGCAAAGAAACAGTGTTTTAACACAAACTTTCAGCCCACATACCCTTTGTGGTATTAAAAAGAATCCTTAATCCTCTGCAGCATTTCCTCCAGAGCAATAAGGAGAGAATAATATCTAGCTGAAAATGCTGTTACCCAGATCACTTATTTAATGGGACAAAATAATTGTAGGTCTAAGCAAGCAGAATTCCACTAATGTGACAATAACTGCACTTGCTTACCACAGCAATGAAATTTATCATTGTATGGACAAGTTCCTTAGATAAGTAAGTAAATAAATAAATGTTAAATTTCATTAGTTCATCCTTCTGTGATACATTCAGACAAATGCAGTCCAAAGCATTGACTCTACTTGCAATGAATATACAAGATACAAATCAAAGAAATTTAAATTTTTATTTAAAAAACCTTGCTTTCATTATTTTCCCTGTTTCTAAATTTCTTAGAAAAATACATCAGGCTTCTTTGGCATTTATTGTCTTGAATTAAATCTATAAATAATTCTTATTTTCTTTGTTTACTATGATGACTTCATTTCTTGTATCATGAAGTCTGATGATGATACTGAGCCATTTTTCTTGAGCTCATTACTTTTTCATGATATTATTTCTATTATTTGACTGGTTAAATGAAACATTAGGAAAATAAAAATATTAAAGTGTGCTTATGCATTGATAAATTAACTAGACAGAGGTATTATTGAGTATCAACCTCATCTGCTTACCTTAAATATTTGGAAATTGCCCTAAGCCATGCTAGACATCTTTGTCATCTTGTTTACACAGTGAAGTGAAATAGCAGCATTAATGGGCAGCTCTTCTGACATGCCTTAAGGTCATGCAGTCATAGAATCCTACAATTCTTTTGGTCGGAAAAGACTTTTAAGATCATCTACACATCTACTAACCCAGAACTGCCAAATCCACCACTAAACCACGTCCCTATGTGCCACACATTCATGTCTTTTAAGCACCTCCAGTGACAGTGACTCAACCACTTCCCTGGGCAGCCTCTTCCAGTGCTTGACAACTCTTTTGATGATGAAACCTAAACCTCCCCTGGTGCAACTTGAGGCAATTTCCTCTTGTCCTACTGTTTATTACCTGGGAGAAGACACTGACCACCACCTCACTACAACCTCCTTTCAGGCAGTTGTAGAGAGCAATAAGGTGCCTCCCAAACCTCCTTTTCTCCAGGCTGAACAACTCCCGGCTCCGTCAGCCATTCCCCATAAGATTTTTTCATTTCAGATTAACTGTCTTCTAGAAGTTCTCTCCACTGACTAATGGAATCTGCAACACGTCTAAACACACTCCTTTAATTCCATTTACACATCGAACATCCTGTGCTCCAGTTGCTAGCCCAGAAAAGCACTTGTGTTTATAGGTTACATACCTTGTCTGCCAAACCTATGAAAAAATAGCACTACGGTACCTGGTTTGGGGTTGGTACATATCTTTGTCTTTTTGCTTCATTTCTAAAAATCATAAGTTCCTAGTCCCTCAAGATTAAAAGCTCAATTAGAAATGTTTGTCCTGTACTGAAGAATACTTACTTCTTTACAATCTGTACGAGATTCTAGACTGAGAATAGCACACAGTAATAAGTTAGGTTTGTATGGAACAAACACCATGGCTCTTTTAAGGTTTATTATCTGCTTCACAGAACTTTGGAAATAATTCAAGAAATAAATTTCTCAGTTTAGAAAAGCAAGAACCTGTAATGACCACCAAGAATTTAATTTAAAAAACAATGTAAATCTTAAGGAATGGTATTTTGGAAAATGCTGTATTTTTTGTATTCCATATCTCTCTCTGAATGTACAACATACTCATATGTCTTTTATTCCTCTGTGTTAAATGTATTCCTGGGAGTGGATTGTTGCAATAAATTCTGCCTCCCTCAGGTGTTGCTGTTCCATAAAGAAGTGAAAAAAGAAGTTAGTCTCCTTCATTCTTCAGACAAGAGAATAAAACTGACCACTGGAAGTGTATTTAGAAGGTAGCCATCAGCTTACTTTCTCATTTTATGAACAGTATCGCATTGGATACTAAAGGTTTTAATGCTGCATAAAATATACAGGAAGAATTGGCATCTTGAACAGCCTGAATTCTATTTTTATTTCTGATTTTTGTAATTCCCAATAACAATTTCAATTATGCAGGAGTATTTCAGGGGAAGTCAACCCATGTATTATTTAAGCACTGTCCTTATACTGATAAGCAATGGAAGACTGTGGGTTGTTATTTCCTTGACAACACTGGACTGAAGTCGTGATAGTGACTAGCTGACAGTGCAGCAGGGACATTTATAATCAGATGCATAAAGCCTTGAGGGATGGCTTGGGCACTCAAGCCCCTCCAATATTTACATTTGGTATTAAGCACTTCAAGTGAAGATAATGATTTTGGCTCATTGCCCTTTCCCAATATTTTGAAACAGTCATGCACCCATGGTCATAATAAAAGCAAAATTAACTCCACTGCAAGGAGAGAGGAACAGTTGCTGGTTGTAAAAAAGGTAATGTCACACTTAAAACAGCTATTTTGACACTACATTTTAAGGAACATTTTAATATTTTCATATTCATTTTCTATTCAAGGGATAGACAAATAAATTAATGTGGTCTTTCTGATCTTCCAATAACTCTGCTAAAAATTGACAGAAGGCCTTCACTAAAAAGGAAAGTCAAGTTCCACAGTACGGGTAACAGTAATCACAATTCCACATTTTGGTAGCTTCTAAATTAGCTACTAATGAATAAAAGTGCCATGACTTAGAATAAAGCAGATTTAATTACCAAGGTTGTGATATGGTGTTTTAAAAATAATGATAAACCAGTTTGTCACTGTTTTTTTTTCCCCCAGTCTCAACTTATGAGACCCATGGTATAGATAATCCACCACATTATGAAAGCTATTAAACTTTGAGTTATACTCGCAAAATAAAGAATTAAGAAATATGCCTCTAAAAGCAGAAATGTGTTTGGCAACTACCCTAAATGTTTTACAGACTGAACTTGAGATGAAACTGTCACAGGACTAGCACTGGCAAAGTAATAATGTGCTATGTAACATAATTTTAATTAATCAGAATAATATTAGGAGAGGAATTGTTTAGTTTGTAACTGAGAAGCTGAGTTCCACTAACACTTTTTCCCTTCATAGAGAGAACTATCAACTCTTTTTATGGAGCTGTAGTCTGGTTTACTGTAGAGAATGGAAAACAAGGTAGAGTTCCAGGAAATGATGAATCATTAACCTTTGAAGTAAAGAAAAAATTACATGCTTTGTATTCCTTTCTAGAAAGGTATATCATTGTCTCGACAAAAAGCCTACAAAAACAAATGTTATAGTTCTGATTTCCAGAATCATGGTCTTTGTGACAAAATGTACCTTCCAGTGGTTAAAAATAAATAAATGAGTAAATAAAATTCTCAGAAAACAGAGAAGCTGAGGGATTACTGGACCAAAATTGAGGCAAACTTTTCTATAGTTTGCAAATAGTTATTGCAATAAAACTCTGACTGGTATAAAAAGTTCCATATGGTTGATTTTTTTAAAGGATGTATAATTTGGATGGTGTGTGAAACCTTAAAATTCAGTATAACAGATTCTAATTATTAAGTGTTAAAGCACAATGTTAAAGACTCTGTAAAGCAGGGGAATTAGCATTTTCTTTTGAACCAGTAAGGGCAGGTCAGTATCAATGATAAAATATTGAAGCAGATAGGTGTCGGATGTCATCCTATGCAGCAGCTCATACATTCCTTAAAGCTCGCATATAGAGCTAATAATTGTTTCTCTTTCTGGTTTAATGAGACCTGAAAATATTACTGGCTCTTCTAAATGGTAAAATCCTGTTGGAGTTGCAAAGGCTTGAATTCTACTCACACTATTCATAGAACTGAACAAATAACCCCTTTGAAATTACACTGTAGTCTCAACACTAAATCCTAAGTCTACCAAAACAAGTTTTGTAGGTTAAGCATTGATTCCTGTATTCCCCAGACATTGCCATACTGAGTAAAAGAGGCAGAAGGAGACAGAACAGTTCATTTGTAACTGAATACGAAGAGACCCCAACATAGAGACAATTTCATCATCTAAGAGACAGAAAAGCATCTGTTCCAAGTCACTAGCCCGTCACCATAACATTGTTCTGTGATGGTTTTACCAGCTTTAGGTAAAAATAAGGAAACAAACGCCCAAACTTAACTACAGGAAAAAAAAAAAAAAAAAGATCAATTACATAAAATTTTAATTGAAGTTTTTGAGTTCCAAATCAATTGACAGCTGGTTTAAAGCCAAAATCTGATTTCCTACATTGTGTCAATAGAAACACAATTTAGTTATGACCAAAGTCAAAGTAATATGTTTCATTAGGATTTTTTAGAAGTCTATTGCTGAACTATGGAACTAAATATTATCCTTTCTGATTGGAAAGGAAACACCACCATGTTTAAAACAGAAACAAAGAAGTCTTCACTACAAGCCTCTGGAGAGTGCTTGGTTTGATGTTTGTTAAATATTTTTTCTATGATGAAAAAATTATAACTCTAGATATTTCATTTTTTACCTCCATTAGCTAAAAAGAGAAGAAAGGTAGTGACTATAGTCACAGATGTCTACGTTTCTGAAGTTTAGAGTTAAATGAGTTGAATCCTGTCCAAGATGCCCATTTTAGGTAGGACTCATTAGTGATTCATAGATACCCACAGTGTAGACATCTGTGTGCAAGTAAGCTGACTAACTGTCTGCATAAAACATTACCTACAAACTTGGGCAGAAGGAAACTCCTTTCGTATAGGCTGCAAAATTTAATTTTGTACAGTTACTTGCTAGATACATAAAATAAGGAACAAAGAAAAAGCATATTTTTATATCTCAAACTAAATTTAAGACTATTTATGCAAGAATCTTCTGGTACTCTTATCAGTGGTTACAATAAAATTTCATATTGTGGCAGCTTACAGTGGGAAAAATCTCTTCTGTCTGTTGGGCTTAATCTTTGAATTTGTGTGTGCGTGTGTGTGTGTGTGTGTGTGTGTGTGTTTAAAAACATTTTGAACTGCTAAGATGCTAAAAGCTCTGAGTGATGCTAAACGAAGATGAAGAAAGTTTGTGCTTGAAATTATTTAGTTACTTTTTTGACGTTAGTAGAAAATTCTAGACATGATAAATCGTTTTGAAATATGAAGACCAAAGAATTCAGTTGCATGAACTGAGTTGCTGAAATTTTGTTTTGCATATATAAAAGAAATTAATAAAAATTGAACCACAACAGGAACAAAGGTACTCAGAAAATAAATGCATGCAATAATCGGTTTAATTCCTGTAGATTTCAATTTGCTGTCACAAGGTAAGCAATGCAAAATATATTGGGTAGGTCCTCTAGAACTGACTGTTCAACCTAATGTTCCATTAATTTCATAAAATAATCAGTTAAGACAGGTTACTACAGAAATTATGAGAGAAAAAACTCAAGTGAGTTACTTCATCCTATTTACAAATGACCCTGTCATATAATAGCTCAGTTTAGCCTTGGTTTCTTTGCATTTAAAAAGAGTCATCACAATAAACCTTTAATTCACTAGACTTTTCAAAAACCCTCTACTGTATTTTATGACTTGATATTGCACACATTTTCTTATAAGAACTTTTCTTACACGTCCGTATGACTCTCTACAATTTTTAAATGCCTTTTGGGGATATAGTATATCCTATCTCAAGTTTATGGGAATACACTTATATATATATGTCTGCATGAATACGTTTCTTTAGGTTTGAGTTCACTCACTTACTTCAGTCTGCCAGTCATAAAATAATCAACTTGGCCCTTGGTTCTCCAAGTGGAATATCATGCTCTTCAAGGTTCAAAGCATTTCAAATCTTTGGATCAGTGTCTCCAGGACTAGTTTTCTCCCTCACTCCTTTACGCACAGTAAAAATTTTCTTACAGCTCTGCTTTTGCTTTCCTCGCAAATTAATTGAAGGGATAGAGGTGTTCAAGGTACCACAGAAACACATAATTTCAAATTGTATCATTGCTGAGGTGGAAAAAAGTGATGAAGTTTTACCTGTCATGAAACATACCCTCTGCAAACTGAGATTAATTTAAACTCGTCATGTATTTCTGCTTTCATTTTCATTTACATTGTGAAAATAACAGCTGATAAACACTCTGACATGTTTGTTTGTTTGTTTATTTGGGTTTTTGTTTGGTTTGTTTGTTTGTTTGTTTGGTTTGGTTTTTTTTTTGTTTTTTGTTAGTACTAAAAAAGAAAAGTATTATGGGGAAGAAATTATACACCCTAGAAGCAGTCAATCAGCTGTCATTAAAATGTGAACTTATATCTGGAATTCTGATTTTTGCTAAGTAGTTAATTAATATGGGAATTAGAGCTTGTGTCCTTCCCAGATTGTAATGAATAACAGGCTTTTTGGGGACAGTGATGAGTCTGGCTTTCCCTTATCCAGCCTATGACCTTGGACAATTTGTGTACTACCATATTACGAAGCATTTAAAATGAACAAACAGAATAAATAAATGCAAAAATAAAAACATTTGGAAACAAACAAAGTAAACAAATCAGCATTGTTTAGTTGTGTTAACAAGATGGTATTTTTTAAGGTTAACTTGATATTTCAACAGGAGGCTTAAGTTAAAACATAGACACATACTGTAGCTGTTAAAGTTCAAGCCAGGATGGTGCTCTGAAATAAACAAGAATATTGGAAAAATCCCACCTTCTGTAGCATATTGCAGCAACAGCTGAAAGGTTCATCATGCTGATTTTGGACTGCTGAGGACAAGTGGCTGGAACAGGAAGCCAACGTCTCTCTTCTGTTTATGGCTCTCTGCATTGTCTGGCAAAAGGGGAAGCAAAATCCTTCCAGAAAAGTTTGAAGGGAGTAGATTTCAGCTTCCATTAAATCTTTGTTGAGAGTAAGTGTTTAATTTTGACATAATACAAAATAAAAGTGTTTGATTCATTCACATTTTATAGATGCAATATATTACTCAATTCATTAAAACTTTTAGTCTGTATAGGTGAGGCCTAATAATAGCTTCTAAGATCATTAATCATACCTAATTCAAGAGAAAGAAAACATAGCTAGTTCAAGAGAAACAAAGCAATATATACCTGGAGGTAAAAGGCAGGGAGAAGCTTTCTCTGCTTTTCTTACTGTGCAATAAATGTGCCATCATTCAGTCTCCTGGGATTTCTACCACGTATGTTCCAAGTTCTTGTTCTTGAGAATAGTCTTAATCAATTTGTTTACATTTATTACTATTTGAAGAGAATCCAGACTAGAAGACAAGTAAGATAATTCAGAACAACCAGGAAGATACTGATGTGTTACTGATTATTTAAACAATGATATCTGTAGTGATTCTGCTTTAACTTCTGTAGATACATTTGAAAAAACCCAAACAGGATTTTCCAAATTTAGGATGCAGGAATTTTATATTTTTAGTGTCATTTCTAGGGTCTTTGACCACAACATAAAAAAAAAAAAAAAAAAAAAAAAAAAAAAAAAAAAAAAAAAAAAAAAAAAAAAAAAAGATAATTATCTAACAACGTGCTGTGAAAAATATTTTATTATCATTGTTCTATGAAACTCTTTATCACTTTCATCCACTTTATGTTTAAAATTAAAAAAATTAATACATAATTCATTATATATGGTTTTAATTTTTTTTTTTTTTTAATTTACTGGTAGAAATATGTAAGAGAAACTCCCTTTTTTATATGTGGCCTTCTCAGGACTACAAATCACAAAGATATGCTCATTCATATCCAATAACAAAAAAATGGTAGCTGTTCATTGCAATTACCTATAAAGTCAACTAGAGCAATTCTGTCTGGCTGCCATTCTTTTTTATTTTTTTCTTTCTTTTTCCAGTTTTCATTTTTCTTTCTTCTTTTTTCTTTTTTTCTCCTTTTTTTTTTTCTTTTTCCTTTTTCTTTTTCTTTTTTCCTTTTTGTTTTTCTTTTTTTTTCCTTTTTCTTTTACCTAGGCAAAAGGGTTTTTTTTTCTTAGAAGAGGAAAAAAAATGAATCTCATAGTTCAGCCATGAGATCTAAGGACTAAATGTCTGCCTAAACACATGAGAGAACACACACAGCTCTGTTTCAGTTGTCTCAATGCCCTACTGTGTTAGTGGCTTAAAGTTAAGGAAAAAAGGAAACGTACTGAAACAAAATAACGTTAGCCTACAAAGGGAAAGAGTTTCATTCTCACTGAAGTACTGAAAGGAGTAACCTGTAAAAAGTCATAAATACAGACTCAAACAGCTGCAGTCACTCCTGATCTCCAGTGAAGCAACACTCATATTATCATAGCAGGATCATTGCACAAAACTGTGGGTTTTCTTTTCGCTAATATTTCTTAGGAGCAGAAGATCATTTTCTTATCATTCCCATTATTCTAAAGACCACCACATTTGATTATATGGTAACTTTTATTTCTGAATAGCAGCAAGAGCACCAGTTCTTTCAATTCAGCTGGTGTTCTTTCAGAAAGCAGGTGTAGGAAGATAGTAAGAATGTTATTTTAGCTATTGAAACAGTTTCTGGCTATAATATGAGAGGAACCAAGCAATAATACCAGCCACTTCAGAATATGGGAAAAGTGTTTGCATTGCATCAGCTTGTTCCATTACTTTCTTTTGAGCTATTAGACATTTGTAAACATAAGTTCATTATCATATAAGACATTAAGTAACCAAAACAATCCAATTATTCTCAGCCATACTGCACAAATTCTAGATGATCTCTTTACTCATACATCACCTATTTTCCATGCTATGGCAAATATTTCAAACTTTTTCTCCAGTAAGTTGTCATGCTATTCACTCATGTTAATACCATCATGTTTTACTTCTATGCTTGCAACTCTACCTACAGCTGAAGTAGCAGAAGTGGTAGTTTAGTTTTCAAAGTCATATTAAAATTATATCTTTGCAAATATAAAATTATTTCAGCTATGTGTCATGGATTTATGATACATAAAAGCTCATTTCTGTTTTTTCAACATAGCTTTGTGCATAAGATATACTTGCTACTGCAACTCCATTGGATTAGAAATATGATTCAATAGTAATAAAACTACAAGTAGACACATGCAATGAGATTACAAGTAGAATTTAACTGAAGGATGAGTAAATCAACTGTGCCAACCTTTTTCTCCAGAAATGAATGGTAGACACTTTGGTATTTCCCTTGAACTGCAGAGTTGACTGTCGAGCTGGTAAGATGGCAATGCCTCTGATCCGCCTGTTGAGCAGGAAATAAATGACTAAGAAAATGGCAGTGCTTAAGAGAAATGTCTGTGTGTCCACCACTGGTCAGGGTGAATTCACAAATCATTGTCCCATGTAATCTATGAGTGATGAAATCAAACCTTGGTAGTGTAAGAGGTAGAAGTTTTATTGAATAGCCAAGCAATATTTATCCTCTTCTACTAAATACTTATATTGAGTTGATCTTCTGTTATATAACTCTTTTATCAGTCACAAATCAGCCTTTCATTACACCTAGTAAGAAGGACAGCTACACTAGAACATTCAATATTCTGTGATTTTCCTTATTAGATTTCCTGAAACTAATTAAGGGATTAATTTATTTCTTCAAGCTATAAAACCTAAAACATTCATATGCCTCACCTTGTCTGCTCAAAAATTGACATGTCTGTAGAAGGGACAGATGGTGGGAAATGAGGAAAAATGCATATATGTGTATGCAATGCATGTACAGAAGGGGAAAAAAAAAAAGTACCACCCGGAGCTTTGAATTAATAACTGATCAGGTTTCAACTCTGAAAAATGAACTTGTTCGTTGGGGTCATGTCAGAGTTTCACCTGAAATCTAATTTTAAAAAAAATTACTTCATCCCAAGTAAGCAGCAAGCTTGCATTATGGGTGCACTTTATCAGAACATTTAGCAATTTTAAGCAGAAATCAGCAATACACTAGGAGTGGAAAATGGTAGTCTTTTCACAATTTCAAAGGTAAGTTCAATAAGTTAAAGTTGTTAAGTATAGAACAGTTGGAAAAAACAAAGTGATAGAAAACCACCAAGTTAATTGTGAAAAAAATTCTGTTCCCACATTAATATCAGAGTACTGCATATAAAAAATTTTTTTGGGGGGGGTTTTTTTGTTTGTTTTGTTTTTTTTTTTTTTTTATTTATTTGTTATATATATTTGTTTGTGGGTTTGTTTTTTGTTTAGGGGTTTGTTTATTTTTTTCCTTTAAAGGGGTTTTAATTTGCTTGTTTGATTGTTTTCTGGCTTAAAAGATGGCATATAAAAGTGGCAAGAATGAGTAATTGCAACTTGCCCAAATTTCCCAAAATACTGATTAATGTCACATCAGGGAACACATGGGGAAAATCCCAATGAAGTAATGAAATCAGCTGCTAAAGAAACAGAAACAGTTGCAAGGAACACAGATTACAAAAATCCAAAGTTTCAAAATATAAGACTATGTGTGTTTGTATCAATAGTGACAACTGGAAAACAATAACTGCACCATGTAAGCAAGGATGGCAACTGTGACAGGAAGGATACAGTTTCACACACCTTTAAATCAGGAAGTGCAGTGCTCTCAATGAAGCCTGCTGGGATGGCTTTCACAGCTAGCGAAAGTAAATTTTTGGGGCCAAAGTGAAAACAAGCAGGGTAATTTAGCATGGCCGTATGGTTCTTCATTAAAAAAGTTTATGCATTGCAAAGCAAAATGTGCAGGACTGTTCCAATCAAACAAAACCATGTGTTCATAGGCTGTGTTTGAATGCCTTGTTACTCCTTTGGTACAATAGGAGTCCTTTCTCACCCAGAAAAGCAATCTCAAAACTACTAATTTTAATGTCAATTGAAACCTCACTTACATTTACTTGGAAAATTTCTTTTGAAAATTTAGAATTTTCTGACAAAAGACACATTTTGAAAAAAAAAAAAAATCCACAGCCAGCTCTACATTTCTAGGACCTCTAATACTTTCTGTAGATATATAATATCAATTATTTTTCATTCTCAGATAGAGCTTTTTCTCCCCCAAAATAATTGTTTTATATCCACCATTTCAATCTATCAACAAAGTTGATTATAAAATAGAAAGAATAAAAATAATGCTTAGCTCAATTTTCTATATTATTCTATCAGTGTCCTTTTTAGAGGAAAGAGCAAATGTGATGTGCATACTTTCACACAGATGTGTGTATAAGATCACAGGAAAAATAATACTAGCTATTTTCTATGTTGATGATGATGGTGATGATGATTATTTTTGATAACAATATCCAAATATCTTTGAATCAGGGACGTGTAGTTAATTTCCTCTTCCCTTCCACCTGATTCTCTTTTATGTCTTTATTTGTTCAACATGAATCTGCAATATTCCTTTAAAATGACAGTAACTACAAATACAATCTGAACTATCTGCTCCTTAGGTGCATGATTGAACCTTTGCTTAATTTCCTGGTCACTGATGGAGCTGTGGCTCTATGCCCAGGGAGAAGTCTAGGGGGAGGAGGGAATGTACTGTTCATATTCTTCTGCAGAATTTGTGAGTTTTCGCCTCTGGCATTCAGGTTAGAATGTCCCTTCTGATTATGGTCTGCTGCAAGACTCTTGAGTATGGGACTGTACATTTCAAAAAGCAGAGAAAATTAATGTTACTTCAAATTACTTCTCCAATTTCTGAGTTATATATATGCAAGAATAATGAAGAAATCTGAACTAAACACCTTTTCATTTTAGCACCAATTTGATATGCCTAAATAGGACAGGGAATATAAAATATCATTAAAAACAAACAAATAAACAGTACTCCTTACCTTCCATAATTATAAAAGTGTTTTTTAAAAACTTCTTAGAATGTAATTTGTTTATTTTCATTAAGAATTTTAAGTAACTTCTCTTTCACTGGATACTGAAGGCCTTAACAATCTGAAGTGATTTTTCTCTTAGCAATTCTCCTTAGTAAAACCTGTTTTGAACGTACTTTGCTGATATTTCTCCGAGTATGTGGTCCAATACGTGGACATCCTGGAATCTACATTCCAATGAAGGGCTACATTCTAGTCTGTACTATTTAAAGTAATTTATTAGCCAACTGGAAGAACTAGTCATCATCTTTTCATAGTGTTCATAGACACAGAGAAAGCCCAGTCTGACTTTAAAAAGCTTTTTCAGGTCGTAGTGCAGCTTTCTTCATACAAATAAAATAAATATAATCCAGTTCTAAAGAAATACATATCTCCTCCATATAGTCCATATCAAAATTCCTTTTTCCTTCATCATAAGAATCTTTTCAGTTCAGAGTTTTAAAGAAAAATAACAATTTTCTTCATGGGTCACTTTAAAAATAAACACATTATCAGCAGTGAACACAGATATAATAGATATCAAACAGAAGGGTAAATTTAAGTATCTCCTTATCAGTAATGAATTTTGCTGATTTTTTGTAACCCTTTCCCAGCCCTGTCTGAAGTGCCCATGGGTGATTAGACTGCTGTGATAAGTTAAACACTGGTTGAGCATGGTACAAACTAGTAGAGAAATTTCCCATGAACCATACATTGAAAATAAAAAAAAAAAAAACTGCTTAACATCACGTCTGACTGATAAATATCACTTTGTTACTACTCGAGGGAACTCCAGAGGAGCACTTGGAGAGGACTTGGTTCATGCTGGCTTTAAAGCAGAGCATGAACCCCGTTTTAACTTTCTTTACATGATACTTACATTATAGATTGTGGGGAAAGTCTGTTTTATTTTAATAATTTTTCATTTTTAAAGTATTACATTTTTAATGTCATTGCTAGAATTTAAATGAAAATCAGAATAATACTCCTCCTAGTAGCTGCTAAAATATGAAGGGAGTTTTTGGAGAGTTTATAAATGCTGTGTTTAACAGCCTTAATGACATATATTTCTTCAGTTTACTTCACTAGTTTTCCCCCTTTTTTAATTTTGACCTCCAACAATTGGGAATATAAAACCAAGTATTTTCCCAAAAGCTTTTCAACATTAGTCACATGCCTGTGAGAAATGTGAAGTTTGGCTTTATTCACTTTTCACATAAAAACCTTTCCCAACTGGGGCAATTCTCTTAACCAGAAAAATGCAGAAACTGTGAGCCTGGTGCAAAGTTTCTCGCTCAGGGGTACATGAGAGTTAGGCTTTCAGCTATTTAGTGGTTCAGCAGACCACTCTACAATACTAGAAAATAAGTGAGAAAGTGCAGATTTTAGTGGACAGCACAACTCTCGTAACTTAATTCTGTGAGACTGGGCTACAATTTTAATTTTAATTTTTTTTTATATTTTAGTATGTTTTTAATATGAAGCAGCTTTAAAAGAAAATTTAAAATATTGTACAAAAACACCAGCAGTGTCCTGACTGATGCAAAGTTTCTACATAAATTGTGGTTTTTTCATAGAATTTAAGCTGACTAAAATATTTTGCAAGTGTTTTTCTTTATAGCTGTTTACTAATTCTTTTGCATAACCTCCTACTCCCCTTTTGAGGAATAAGCACAGAGAGAAAATGGAAGAGACAAGCTTTCTGTTGTGAATTCTTACTCATTTGCCTTGGTCTTCCTTTTGTATACTTGTTACTTCAGTGTTTTCATCTACAATCCCACCAGTTTAGCCTGTTGGATTGAGATGTTTATATTACTATGGCTGAATTTGTCAATAATGATAAAACTGAGAGATTTTCTGGAATGCGTTTTGTGGAAGAGCTTTTTGACAATGTTCTAACTGCTGTTTTGGAAAATATTTTTCTAATCATGAAGCCTCAAATAATCTTCAACTTATTAGCTTTTGAATGAGGGAAATTGAAATGGATGATTTTCACTGGAATATATAACACGCATATCTTTAGACTAGAAGATGGAGTCATGGCAAGGCATTTTATCTTGAAAAAGAAATAATAAGGGAATGATAGTTAATAAAGTAAAAAATAAAAATTAATTCTATTTTCACTTAATTATATTTTATGTTATTTAAGCACAGTTTGGAATTAATTTTAACTTCACAGACTGGTACAATTCCAGGTAATTTTTTTTTTTTAAGAAAATGTATATCAATTTTACGTGTAAATTAAAAATATTTTATCTCTGATTTTATGGATGAATATCAAAGGTATATTTATGACACTGCGGTTGTATTTTCCTACTTTATCTATGTGAAGCTTAAAAACATGAAAAAAAGCCAGAGACTGTTCTAAGAGTAATGAATCACATTCACCCAGTTATTTTATTTTTTTTTTTTTAACTAATGGGCATCACAGGATATTAGTAATTTATTTTTGTTTCAATTTCCTAAACATGATGCCAAATGCTCTTAGTAAGTGTGGTATGAGCAGAATATCAGCTCACGCTCCTTGTTTGTGCTTTCTGGATTTGAGCACTTCATCTATCTATCTATCTATCTATCTATCTATCTATCTATCTATCTATCTATCTATATCACTGTGTCTAGCCACACAAAGATTTTTATGAAGCTGATGGAGTATCCTTAATTATTATCAATATGACTCAAAATAATGCTATACCTGTGGAGGCCCAGGTTTGGAAGAATTCAATAGTAGATGAATGCTTGGTCTTTTTAATGCCTTAATCTACTTGGACACTTGGGTTCTTAAAAAGCAGAAAGACATTTGTTCATTGCTGAGTGCAATGGGAACTCAGCTGCATAATAAACCTTAATTTTGTGTCTAAACAAAGGAGAGAGGAAAAATGCTTAGCCAGAGAAAGAAATGAGGTATGCTTGTGTGATCACAGGACCTGCGACAGTGCTACAAGTACAGGATGCCCCCTTCCCAGTCTTTTTGCAGAATCACAAAATGAGTAGGCTTGGAAGGGATCACTGGAGGTCACTTAGTCCAACCTCTCCTGTTCAGGCAGCATCCCCTGGAGCATGTTACTCAGGATTGTGTTCAGAGGGGCTTTGAATATCTGCAGAGAAGGAGACTCTGCAACCTTTCTAGGCAACCCTACTGACTACAAAAGGCTCTTTACAGCCTGGTTTATAAAGCGTTTTATGGGAAGGAGATGCCCTAAAAGGATAGAAAAGTAATAGAAAAGATAGTTTAATTGTAAAAAGCCAAGTTGTACCAAAGAAAAATAATTTTTAATAAAGTATAGACTTTATTATATTCTACAAAGAGATCAAAAAAATGATTTATTCAAAGATCTCCTGTGGATGGTAAGAATTACAACAAATTTAGCTCCATATTTATTCTTAGGGTGCCATGGTGTTTTAAATTAATAACATTATATACCAAAGAACTAATGGGAATATAAGAAAAATTAAAATAGGAATGTAAAATAGATACTTTTCTTCATGAGGTATGAAGAAAATAAGGAATTTTCTTCCTTAAGCTACTGCAGAATATTAGGATGTATCATTTTAACATAATTTGCTTCATTATTTATCACATTTGTTCCTGCCTTGTTTAATCATATCTGTTAGTAATAGATGTGTTCATATGCCTTCCTTTGTGATAAGTCATGACAAGACTGGCACCAAATGTCCCGTATTCTTTGTTTCTGTGGAGCTGTTGTAACACAAGCTGGCTTTTAGCATCATTATTTTCTTACTTCACAGCATGAAATAAATGGTACTAAGTAATGGGCTTAACCAGTGAGTAGTATTTCTGAAAAAAATAATAAATACTGGAGGAAGTAAAATGATTTCTTTTCCAACAGATTTTTTGTTATCAGACAACTGGAACTACCACAAGTTGAATTGTGTTTGTTGCCAACTCATCTTCACCACCTGAAGCAAGTATGTTTATCCTGTAATCCTCCTTCCAGGGTTTCAGCTGTCTGTGATCCAAATTCTGGTTTGGACACAGTACAGCTGTCTAACTCCAGCTTAGACTTCCGATAAGACAGAGATGAGAAAAAGCAGAAAGGAATCATACAAGCTAGAGCAGTGCAAAATAACAGAAGTAAAATCTCAGATAAAGATGAGACCGTTTAGATAGCAATAACAAATATTTAAAATATAATAATAGTATCTCAAAGATTCAAAATAAAAAACTCTGGACTGCAAACTGTTAAAATCCTAAGGGAGTCAGAAGAAGAGCATCTCACTCACAAAATGGATCAATCTGTTTGAACCATTGGCTTCCTCACCAAAAAGGACTGCATTGTGTCATCAGAAGGATTAGAGAATGGAATCAACACTTAGACTAATAGCTTGGTTGTCCTGCCTGCCTCACCTGTGTATCAGCTGGCAAATAAGTGTTTTATACTCGTACCTGGTAAATATACTCATTCTGGCATCTGTGTGGGTACAGTTGATTGAAAAGATGTGACAGAGGAAGAGAAGGTGACAGAAAGATAAAACCTATGCTTTTGTTAGTGTGATTATTAATGATGGCTTACAGTGGCTATTTTCACATATTTTAGAATGTTTCTTGATTTACGTATTATAATTAATAACCTTAAACAAGCACTCACTTTCATTACTGTGATGTAATATGGCTATAGGCCTACACAGTTTACTAATGCAATTTTTTTTTTCTTTTTTTTTTTTTTCCCTAATATTAGTGGTTTGTGTGCACAGATTTTAGTATGCTTTTGTGTACCAGGAAAAAAAAAATCAAATTCTATTCTACCAGTCTAAAACCTGTATTAATGCCAGTGTAGTTTGCTAGCCTTTAAGGGATGAAATAGTGAACTCTGACATGCAGAAATAGGATGTGTTCTATAACCTGACACTTGGAATTTATTGGTTTATAAATGGCATACATTTCACTAATGTGTTACAAGCATATATTTCAGCTGCATAAATACTTAATTCTGTACAGCTGTATTAGTATTGTTTCATTATAAAGCATTCCTTGATATGTTGCTCTTTTGTGGTTCATGTAAAATGCTGTCTTCTTTCATGTCTTATTTCACTGAAGTTGTAACGAGTGTATGATAAATTAAGTAAAAATAAATAGGAGAGTTGCAATAGATGAGGAAGAAAGACAATTTGGTGTGGTGTTACTGCAAGTCACTTACAGCAACTATCAGAATTCTACTTTTCAGGGGATAAAACCTGACATTTTCTTAAGCAGCCATGGAAAATACAAAACTTGTTTTGATGCACTGGTTTATTTTTGCTCCTTGCAAACAAAAGATGCTGCTAAATTCTCCATAAGCAACAGAAGTCATGGCAGTATAAACAGTCACTCTCATTAAAGAAATAAAAACAGTTCATATCCCTCATCTGGAGAAGAACATTATAAACCAAATTGAACTGTGGTTGATTCGACACCTCCTGAAACTGATGTAAGACGGCAGTAGAACTGCCTGGGCAACAGAGAAATAATCCATGAGTGTGCTTTTTAACTCTTTCTGTGTTGTATTTTTATTTTGTCTGGTCAATTTTATTAACATCATAATACTACATTAGGAAGTTCTGGAGATTTAGGGCCTGCAACTAAAACTCTGTCTACCTAAAATTTGTCTGTTACAAATAATTGAAATTAGGAAAGAAAAGTAAAATGGGCATTCAATTAGAGACAAGAAATTTTCTTCAGAATTTTATGTCATCAGTCATAGAACCAAAAAAGTTTAACCCTGGATATCTTTACACCATAAACATCTTACAGTAAAATCTATGCTGTCAGAAGATCACTATGCAGTCGACAACACAGATTCAGTAGGTAGGTAGGTTAGGATGCCACTGCAAGCAAACCAGCTCCATGTTTCTTTGACTTGATAAAGATTGTGAAAAATAAGTAAAGTTCAAAGTTCTAATGTATTAAGTATTTGATTACTTTTCATGCTGTCTTGTATTTTTGGGTTCAGACTGATAGTAACGTTCCTAGAAATTTGTTGAAACTTACAAAAATAAATAAAATATATAAATGTTATTGTTTCAAAGGAAAATTTAGTCTTGTGTATGAGATGAGTATCGGGGCAAAATTTCACCCAATACATGGTGATTTTATTCTCTCTTTGGAAAAAAACTATTAAGACATCAAAATCATCTCTGACATAATTACTTATATTGCACTGCTAATAGAGAATAGTTTTGTTTATTTCATTATACTTTCTTTACTTTTCTGCCATGCTTCTATTTCTCCTGGCTTTGTGAATATGATAGAGGAAATTGAAATATGTTTTCTGACTCTTCCTGCTCCACCCCTTCAACCCTTTCCTCGTTACACCTATGCTATGTAAATACATTGGGTGTCTTTATTTACACTTGCTAATCCCTTACTCTCTGTGGTTTTTAAATACCTACAAGTGATATAGGAGTTTAAGAGGCTATAAGTATTTTTCTAACCCATTATCTTAAGGCCAATTTTCATTGCATTTCTTCCTTTCTAAAAATGTCAAAAATTAGATAGTCATTAGATTCACAGGAAAGCAAGCATCTATTGCATAGGGCATAACTCTGCATGCCAGAACAGCTAATAAACTTTGGAAAGTGAATTGAGGGACTAGGTGATTAATCTTTCAACTTTTGATTGATGTGCCATATACAATGTATCCATGAAATGTACTTCCCTAGTGAAGTCTGTTATACCTGGTGTACTCTGACATTTCCCTCAAGAACATGGATGTTCATTTGAAAAGCACTGATGGAAGTAGAATTGCAGCCTTCAAGTTTAGATTGGTGATGGGTGAGACTCAGAAGGTTTGGAATTTCAGTTTGATTGAGATGAGCATCTAAATGTTCACAGGCTTAGCTGAAGCTTATTAGGACTACACAAGCTCCTTGAGTCTGAAAAATTGGGGCAGAAATCTGGAAAGAGGATTTCTTGTCAGAATTTTTTAGCAGTCTCAGTCTTAGAAGAAAATGCCATGAGAACAGCTTTTCACAATATTTTGGCACCTCTTTTTCCAGCCCCAGACAAAACATGGCACTGAAAGAAGACAGATAAGTATAACCCTTGCCGAACTAAAAAAGAAAATTCTTTAAGTTTTAGAAATGTGACATTTTTTTGCCAGTCTCTGAGAATATTTTTTACCTCTTTTGAACTCATTCTCCTCTCTTTAGCCAGGCTCTGGAGAGAAAAGATGCACACGTATTAGCCATTTCATTAAGTGAAAGGCATTCATCGCTTCAGTCCTTGAGTAAACTCATCTTTTAATGTGATGAACAGCTACAGCTTTATCCTGCAGTTATTTCTTTAACAGCATGTGACAGTGTCAGTGGGACAGACATGTTTTTCTCAAACAGCTACACCGCCATAAACATTTACGCTAAAATGTCAAGGAGACATTTCATTTTCAATATTTTTTAATGTTCCACTCCAATTGCCTAGTCAAAAACAGAAAACAATGAATATTTCACTCAGCTCTTCTTCACCCAGATCTAGTTGCTTTTCAATCAAGTAAAAATAATTAAAAATTGAAACAATGTTTTGAATTTCAGAAGATTCTTACAGCCTTATTAATTTTCATTAGGTTTTAGTGATGTAGACTATGCATTTGCCATCACATTGTATTCTAAGGTTAATTCAAAGCTCCACAAGTCACAGATTTCCAGCAAGTGTCTTCTTGTGGCCTGTATGATTTCTTTATGTACCTGGACCATCTCATTTCTGCTCTGTAATGTCTCTTGTATGTTCCCAAATGCATCTCTGTAGCAATTATAATGAATATCAAAATATAATGTAATAACACAGAAGTTATAGAAAATAATAAATTAATTTGAAAGTTGTACTTTGTTCATTAAGGACACAGAGATAAATTAGATAATAGTTTATGTTCAAAGAAAACAAATTTGGGCTACAGCCTCCATTTCCATAGAACTTCTAGAAAGAATGCTCCCCATTTAATCCCACAAACAGTGAAAGGCAGAAGGGGAAAAAAAAAATCTGATCTGCAATATTCAGATAGAAAACCTACCATTTTGTTTAGGAACTATTTTTTTGTCTTAGCATTTAATGTCTCCAGTTATTACAATTTGACATGCAAATAGTATTGATTGCACTGCTTTGTGAACAGATTAAAAAAAACCCCAACAATATTTTACATTACTTATTTTACATTTAATTTTATGAATTATGTACTACTAATTCTTGTCAAATATTAAAGTTATTAATGAAGATAGTGTTATGCTGTTTATCTAGAATATGTTTGTTAAATTCACACCCACTGCATGATAGCAGATTTTATGTCCCCGTCTGGGAAAGAATATATGCAACATACTGTGACATCTGCATCTTAGAAGAGCTCATATTGACATTTGAAAAAAAGACAGATATGTTCCTTTAGTAAGTGAGGATCTACTTGCCAGTGAGAAAATTAAAATTTGTTGCAACAAAGGAACGCACTAAAAAGGATTTACCTTAATTATACAAGTAAAGGAAGCCAGTGTTTCCAGACACACAAAACATTGTCAAAAGAGCTAATTTGTTTTGATAAAGCTGGGGTTTTGACATTGTTTTATTCCACTGTAAAAAATTCTTCATCAACAAGAGTGTATATATTGTGTGTTGGAAATCAGGGGTTTGAGCCTTTTCTTTTTGACTGAGGAAGAGGTCTTGCCATGCTGTTTAATCACATAATGTATCAAAAGTACAGTGTTTGCTCCCAACATATATCTTATTCTTATCTATGCATGTATTTATACATTTCTTCTTTCTTATACTGAAGTAAAGAAGCTATGCAACTATTAAACTAAATGAGCATAACTTTTCCTTGGTCATCCTTCAATGTGGACAATAAGTAGTAAAAAAAGAAGAAAGAAGGTATTGAGTGACTCTATAAGAGATACTGAGAAGAAATCCATATAATACTTCAGATAATCAGAAAATTATAATTCTCCATTATAATCCATCAGAAAATCCTTTATTGTATTTTATGATCAGGAAATTAAAATCCATGTGTATTTAATTGTTTTCTTTTTTTTCTCCCTTCGTCATGCCTGATTTTAGAAATTAAAAATATAAATAGAATAAAAACACAAGTATTGTAAACAAGAAATACACAACTATGGCTACAGGCTTACAACGTAGACATTCAAAACTTATGGTAATGGTGTAGAAGCAGGCATTTTTCTCACCAAGTGAAATTTATGACTTTGATGGAAATGTTGTGTTTTTTAAATGAATACAAAAAAGGATACATGGTAACTCTTTTATTAGTTGAGATAGGAATGGTCATTAATTGCTCCTTCAGGCAATCTTAACCATTCCCTAAAAATTTTACAAATACTTCAGTAGTAATTATCAGTGAGCAAAATTTTCTTAATTGTAACATACCATTTAAAATTTGATTCATAGTATAAGAGGAATAGTTGAGAAACATACTGTCAAGTTTTAATAAAAATTAATTAAATCACAACAGAAAGGAGTGGAGGTGGAAGGGAAAGGAAGAAAAAAATGCAGCTTCCACACTAATATTCAGATATCTTGCACTTATTTTAGCAAGATTCACAGATCCTCACAAAGACAGTTTTTAGAATAATTTCTCAAGAGATAATGTAATGAGATCAGCCCAAAAGCTAATTGCCACATAAAAGAGAATGGAGCAAAAACCCAAGAAAAATATGTCCAGTGAAGTAATTGGATTAAAAAAAAAAAATCAGCATTGTGAGTTCTCAATTGTTTCCTTTTTAAACATGCTAATGCAACTAAAGAATCCATCTAATTTGATTGCTGAGCAAAATCTAAGAACACAGCTGGTACCTTTCATGCACACATCTGAATTTTTTGGGAAGATCAAATAAAATTGAACAAATAAGATGTTAGAAAAGCAAACCCATATAAAAGATAGAACACTTGCATATCATTTCCAGGATAAGTAAGGAGGAAAAAAAGGTAAAGGGTTTGGAGAAAACTGCTATTACTTTTACTCATGATTGCCTTGATGATAGTGTATGAACTATCATATGAGAAAAGAACACTATAATTGAAGATTATCATAGCTTCATTCTATCTCTAAACTGTATTATTCTGAATTGTCTGATTTCGAACTATAATCTCCCTCATTTCAAAATTTTGGTTAACCAACTTCGTTATTCTAAAAGATGATGGAAGAAAGAACTTATGTTCATGCTTTTTTTTTAATTTTATTTTTTAAATTTCATTCATTGTGATTTTTCTTCCCTAATATTTAAGTAGTATTTCCCTTGGTTTCATTTGGTTCATTCCATTTTTCCTGTCTTTATACATTTCTGAAAAGATTCTGACTCTGTCTTCCCCAATGAGGTAGATGAGTACAGTAATGGAGAAAAAGTAATTGTTAAAAAACATAGGGTACAAACATTAGAATCAAGTAACAAATACAGTCAGCTGACAATATAGTGTGAATTACTAATACTTTAGGAATAACAAATTTTAATGGATTTTGACTTTCAATTATTAAGTCTAAATTGGATGAGACAAGAGGAGGGGAAGGGAAACAAGTCATGGCTAAAAGAAAATAATATGATAATACAAGCACAAGCCAGCATGAAGTCTGTGAAAAAGGGAGTGAGAATTCTCCAATTTCCAGGCCTCCATAATGTTTATAAAACTTTCTCAATCATACCAGACATAATTGTGAGGAAAAAAAGAATTAAACAATGAGAAAGAAGTGATGCAAAGTATCCTGGTTTTCATGCAGTCTTGAAAAAAAGCTGCTTAAAATGGCTGATGAATAAGTTAAATGAGTTAAGTGGTTTCCAAAATTTTCTCAAATCCTTTAAGATTTTGGGCTAGTCGTGTATTTTTTCATTTCCTGTATATATATATTGTGTATGATTTGTAAGAAAACCTTGGGTCTTATATTGATTTTATTGAAGGATTACGGTTCATCCAACTTCAGAGTTGTTATCTTGGGTCTCTAAAATTTCTGAAATGTCATGCCAAGTTTTGGAAAAAAGTGCATCATAATTCCAGATCAGACACAGTCTCGTGTACTGCTCTGCAAGAAAATTAAATGCTTGCAGAATGGTGGTAATTTAACCAACTCTCAAAATAAACATATCTAAAATTATCTAAAACAGTTAAATAGAAAATTTTTTGTTCTTGCTTTGTTCAATTTTTCTCATTACCTGCCTTTTGCTTTTCTGCTGAAATAAAACCGCTTCTAAACTTTGATAGTTTATTTTCATGTTTTAACAGATGGCTGATAAAAGCTTATGCAACTCAGACATCTCACCTAACCATTAATCTTCATTTCAGAGCAAGTGCTGAACATTAGTTGACACAATTCTCTGGGGACATTTTGAAAGAAAATCCCAGATACCTCCTCTCCTTTAACTGTAAAGTTAACCTTTATTTATCCTATTGCAGCTTTACTTTTAAAAACAAAGTAGATAAGGAAGGACAATGAAACAATTTTTACTTTTTTTTTTCAATTAATGAATTTTTTCTCTACAAAAAACAGAAGAGGCACTTCACAGTTCATGTTTCTGCAGCCTAAGCTCAAAGCTCACTAACAGGTCACTAATAATGTCCTTGTTCTTCAATTTCTTGTTATGCACAATATCTTAAAATGTTGGTATGCTCCACAGAAATCTGAAACCGATTTAGCATCACAGAAGACTGGCAGATCTTGTACCAAACATGCAGGTGTATATCTGTAAGAAGAAGGCAACAAGACAATAGCTACAGCAAAAGACTTTTTGTACTTGGATGATTCAGAAATTCAAAGTCTGGTTTTCAGATTCCTGAATGTTAAGGTAAGCTCAGCATTTCAGTTCATGGCTAAAACAGGCACCTGGCTTTCATCAGAAAATAAATGTCATACTCAGACCACAGAGGTACACCAGATTCAGATCTTGGTCCCTTTTGTAGTGTTCTCAAGGAATAATAGTTCTACAACTTTTTTTATAGGCTTCGCATAAGTTCCTCTTCAGATGTTTCGCCACAGTCTGTGTGCATCATAAAAAAATGTATTCTAGGTGTCCCTTAATAACAGAATGCATAGAAATAATATTGAAGAAATCAAAAGGTTCTACAAAATTTGATCTGACTGAGGCCTAGAATGAGAAAATACAGCCCCAAAATTATGCATTGCCAAGTTTTCATTTCTTCTTCTTCTTGTCTGGAATAGTTTCTGTAGATATCATTTCACTTTGGAGAGTGAAAAAAGATACTGATGCAGGTGGGATATTCTATTTGATAGGATATTCCAAAACTGGGAGAAGCCAATCCAATCTTTGGAGTAGCTACATATTTCTAATAGTATCTTTTTATTTCTTATAAAAAGAACAATGGCAAAAGCTCATCCATTCTATTATTTCTTGAAAAATATCTTTTAAATATTAATGAAACATGAAGCTTGTTTAGTGGTACTTCTAAAGCCTTATCAACTCATGGAATCAGAGCCCAACAAGAAAAAAAAATACTTGCACAGTTTGTTGGTGGGTTGTGCTTTTTTTCTTATGTTATTCTTTTTGCCATTATTGTAGACTCATTTCATCTTGCTGACATATGCAACAGTAAAGAAAATAAAATTAAATAGAATTTGCAGGTAGTTTTATAAAATTTGAAAGATGGCAGCTTGATGATCTTCAGAAAGCATTTTTGTTAGCAAAACAGAATGTCTGACTTGTGCCTCTGTATGATTTGGAAAATCAAAAGTATTAACATACTATAATTTGCAAACAATATAATTTTTTTACTAAAGCTAAATATTAGTCGTCTACATAAAACTCATTGTGATAATTTCTCCATTAAAAGGTATGTGTAGGTTCATGGAGATGTGGTGATAAGAAAGAAGTAGAGTTTGTTTTTATTAGATACTGCTCAGAAGACGTTGTTTTAATAGACTCTGATCCCCATTATTTGATTTATGCCCCCATCCATGACTTGAATGGGGAGTGATGTGTATCTCACAGTCTGCAGGTTTAAATGCACTACATTTGCAAAATAGCTGTATTATGACAACTTTCAAAGATGAGCAAATAAATTCCCCCTGTTTTGTTAATGTTTTAATACCTGATGTATAACTTCAACATATTACATGTCTGCTTGTCTAAAAATCTTCTTGTATTGTTTTATATTATAAAACTGTCATTTAAGAACACATTTCGTTTTAAACAGATTTTCCCGTCCTTTTTAAATGAAATGTAAAGAAAATATTAGTGAATAGACCAAGAAAAGACTAATACTATGCATTTTGGTAACCTCATTATCTTTTATTAATTATGCAAATTTCTTGTAAACTTGTTCTTATGCTTGTAAACTTTCAAATTATCAAGGGACTCAAACTAGCATTTCCTGAAGTGAGATGAATGTCAGTCATTGCTGTCAAACTACAGAGGCATTTAACAGACCAGCCACTGTGTAGATAAGAATAATGAGGTCCTATCTGTTTGTGAGACTGATGAGTAAAAAATGAATTAATCTACTTCTCTGAATGGCTGTCCTTTAGTAAAATCTAATTAGTGCACTTGGCCAGTTAAATAAGGGATGAGTAATTTTATCAGCTTGTATATTGGTATACATGAAAATCAAAAACAAGACTAGGGAATCAACTTTGTGCTGGCTATTTTGTCCTGGGTAAATAGAACATCTGAGCCTAAAAAGAGTAAGTACTCCTTGCTGATTAATGTCAAGGGTGTAACTGATTTTTTTTTATTTGACTGTGGATCTTTACTTAAATTGTCAACAAAAACCAGCAATGAAATTAAAATGTGCATTTTATATGTGGGTGTATATACTTGGACAAAAAAAATGCTGGATAAAAATTTATAATGCATAATATTTATTTATATTATACAATTTTTTTTCTAGATATACACAATAAATGCTAATCCTTCTGTTTCTTGCAATTACAACTCCCTATCTGAAATCTAGAAGAAAGGTTGAGATACAAGCAGGGGTTAATTACACATATTCAATAGTATCATCAGACTATTTGTCAATTTACAAAACAGTAAAGCCATGAGCTATGATCAAGGTGTAGATGTTCAGCATTCACTGAGAAATGCAGAATCAGCATTTTCCAGGAAAATGTAAATATCTCTCAATACATGACATGCAGGCAATTTGCATTTGTGTTATATGAATTTCATCTTCAAGTAGGATGTTCTAGACAACTAGCATTATGTATATATATATATATATATGTATATGTGTTTGTGTGTGTGTGTGTGTGTGTGTGTGTATGTGTGTGTATATCCAAAACCAAAGTTTTCTGCAGTAGGATACTGTCCTTTCTTTTGCTTTTTTTTTAGCCAAATAAGCTTCTGACTTTTTTTTTTTTTTTTTTTTTTTTTAGTAATTATTATCTAAAAACAATATAAACAAAAGGTTTCTAGGTATGGTTTTTATGACCAATATCTGGAGATACAGCCAATGATAGTAAATAAGTGCAAACCCTTAGTAAATATATAGAAAATGGAACTATTTTTATCCCAATCCAAAGCAATAAATACTTTTGTAATTACTAGTATTCTTCATCTTCTTCCAGAATTATACATAGGTTGCTGGGGGTATTTTCTGGCCTAGTAGACCAAATTTTGGCTGTCTTTTCCACAAAAGATCTTTCAACCATTCTTAGTTACAGGTAAAGTGCAATTCAGCCTTTTTAAAAACTCCAGCCTTATAAGTACCATATCAGGAGTGTGCATCTAATAGAATAGTTTTCCATTTTTCAGATTCTAACTCCCTTGGACCTTAGCTGATAGATTCTATTCTATGTACTTATTTGCTACGCTACCAACATTGAATGAAAAGATTGATTAATTGATTAACTGACTGATTGATTGAAAAATACTTTTATATAAATATTTCCTTTATAAGGATTTTCTCAAATAAAAAAAAAAAACATAAAAGAAAAGAGTAGGAAGAAGATGGAAAACTCATGTACCCATATATTTAAGACAGAGAAGGTATTATTCTTTCCTGCTCACTTGTCTGCATATACATTTACTAATTCCTCTAAATTGCATTGCTTTGGAATACAAATTTTTTGGCCTTCATTGTACTATATAATTTCCTAATTCTCTTTCCTTTAGGGATGAACATTGTAGTCACAAAAGACATATCAATCTGAGTATACAAAACAGTTTAAAAAATCTTCAAAAAACTTAAGATTGATTGTCTCAGTTTGATATTCCATATCTTCTTGTCTTAAAAATTACATGTGAAAAATAGTATTATCCAATTTTTATATTTATGTATCTCTGTATATTGTGAATATTGATATATAATATCTATGCATGTCTAGAATGTGTGTCTTCAACAGGACTACAGTAGTCTGTGCTACCCAATTCTACATGGGACCAGCTCTTCTAAATTATCTTTTCCCCTGCTGCATTACATCAATAGTGGTATGATCAATGGATATAAGTTGATAAGGCATCATTGATTAGACAGTGGTTGAAAATTGCCAGAAAAGGTCTTGATGTTTATGGTATGCTTTCGCCACAATACTCTATCTCCTTAACATTTCCATGCCATATATCACATACCACAGGCAATGCTGCAAAGACAATTTAATTAAAGGGCTGTAATGAGAACCAGGTATTTGTGATGAAGAATTCTTGGAGTCAGGATGTTTCATGACTCACATTTCTGTGTAAATTGGGCTTTGGTAGTAGCTTAATTTTATTGATGTCTTTCATTTGTTCTTTCATTCTTTTTTAAAGTATGGTTGTAACTCGCAGAATCACAGAAAGGGAAATGTTGTAAGGAACCACAGTGGGCAAGCAGGGTCATCTTAAGCAAATGGCACATAATTGAATGCAGATAATTCTTGATATCTCCAAGGAAGGACACTTCACAACTCCTCTGGGTAACCTGTTCCAGTGCATGGTCAGCCTCATCGTAAAGAAGTTTTCCTCATATTCAGGTGGAACTTTCTGAGCATAAGTGTCTGTTCATTGCCCCTTGTCTCATTGTTTCGCACCACTGAGAAAAGCCTGGCTCCATCCTCTTGAAACTCTCCCTTCAGATACTCATGGACATTGATATGATCTCCTCTCAGTCTTCCTTTCTTGATGCTAAACAGCCCGACTATGTCAGCCTATCCTCATTAAGAGACTTGTTCCCATCCTCTATCATCTTTGCAGTCCTCCAGGACGTCCATATACTAAGGAGCCCGGAACTGGACAGCGTGCTCCAGATGCAGCCTCACCAGGGATGAGTAATGCAGCTGCTCTTTCCTGGATGGAATGTGGTCCATGATGGTTCCCCACAATCTGCAGCCATAAGCACCTACCAAGAGATATGGAATGGAGGGTGGAGCAGAGTGGAAACCCTGTGGGCAAGGCTCTGTTGAAACCCTTGCAGGGAAGGGACCTTGATGGTGCTTTACAGCTGATAAAACCCATAGCAGCTGTCAGTCAGGGAAGAGAAGAGAAGGTGTCTTGCTGCCAGGCCAGCAACTCTGGAGAAACTGCTCTCCTCAGATGAACTTGGTTTATTTTAACCTAATTGCAATACTAACATACAATTCCATCCTCAAGTTACCCACCCCCAAGTTATGATCACCCCTCAATGAGGAAGTGTCTATATTTTATTGACTATAAGATCAAAGCAAGATAATTTTGCATCAATCAAAAACAAAGGTATATATAACTAGATTCATTAAAGCTCCACCTAAATGTAAAGAAATACTATAAAAATACGTTGAGAATGGGGAAAAAGTTAGGGAAGACTCCATAGTAACTGCTGGGATCAATCAATGGGCTGAACCTTTCCTCTTACTCATAAGGACAGGTAAGAACCTCACTCCGTGTGTACTAAATTGGGAATTAGAATTTGTCTTTGCATTGTTTTAAATAAGTTTCTGCAGTCAAATACCATCACAAGCAACCCCTGAACCTTAAACTGTCACAGTTTTGTGTTAACAAAGAGTGTTATTCTCTAAACTGTTGGTGTGAGCCCTTCATGGGATCTGGCAATTGCTGGCAGTGGGGAACATACACAAATAAAGTGGGAAGACCAGCTGAGGGATCTCCTCTTGATGTCTGTCTGAATAAGTCAGTCAAACCACTCTCCAATCCAACAGGATTGCTCAGTGAAGGGTCCCCAGAAAAGGGCACTGACAGACTGGTTGGGCCTTGTCTTTCCTGGAGCACTGACAGACAAAGCAAATAGCTAGGGCTGAGAAAATCTCCCCACAATAAGGATTGAGGAATCTCCCCTATTCCTGTGACAATCTGCAAACTAGAGTTTGAGCAGCAGAGTTTTCATGCAATGTATTTTAATCTGTAAATAAATATGTATGATTAATAAAATTGTTGTCATAGTGTCAGGGTCCAAAGAACACCCAAAGTCTCTACGATCTCTTTCTCATCCTCTGAAAATTTTCCTTCTTCACTTCAAAATGTTACAAATTTTGAAATTACTACTGAATGCTACTGAATGCAGAAATGCTTTCTTAATGCTATTCAAAATTAAAATGCTTACAGAATTAAAAACGCTTACAGAATATTGTGCATTTAATCAGATTAAAAGTTAAGGATTCATTTTTAACCTTTCATCTGATCGCATAGCAAAGCACAGAAATTGTTTCAGAAGGTATTTTTCACAAGTCTGAGGGCTGCAGTTTCAAAATCACTGGCCTTTATCTTAGTTAATGTTTTAAGTTTGCTTGTGGACAAACACTCTCAGCATAAACACCATCACAATTGGCAATCTTGATGACTGCCTCAGCAGGACAGCTAGAGAGTTAATGGACATGAAAACAGAAGTGGTTCAAGTTGAAAAGCACAGATCTATCCTGTTGGTAGAACACTTCAGTTTTTTCATACTGCTAGAGAAGGAATTTTTTATTAGGGTTATAGGCATTAGCTTCTTCCTTGGTTTTGTCTTAACCAGAGAAAATAAGTAATTGTAGGAACAGGAAACTAATTTTCTGGCTACTGTTTTTCTGTGGTAAATAATATATTTCAGATATAATTGCTAAACCCTAAAGTGTTTTTGAATGATAGCCTATGGCAGGCAATGTCATAGATTTGGATAATAAGATGCTGTGTTAACTTCTTTTATATACCACAAATCTCACATAGTCAGAACTCTTAAAGTAGGTAAAAAATGTAAAATAAAATGAACAAGAACATTTTTGGAAGAAGTAATTTGATGTAGCTTACCATGTCACAGTAGGTCTGAACATAAGCCTTCTCTGTGCAACTCAGAAGCTTTAAGCAGAAAAGCTTGATGTGTGTGGGGGGCAGCTGAAGGCAAATCATATAGTGCCTGAGGCAATCAGCAGTATCTCTGAATCCTCTTGGATATTTCTGAAAATGCAGTAATTCAAAAGTGTGTTATGGAGACATATGAAGTTAGCTCCAGTTAGAAGAGTAAAAATTGGTGTTACCTCACTTCTGCATGATACTCAGAATTGTATTTGTCACCCAATGGATACACAAATTATTCAAAGCAATCTCATGCCTCAGATGAAATATTTGGAAAAGAAAAATATTTATCATCTCAGTTACTTCTATGCCAGAGGACAGCTCAGAGCACATCACTGACTAATAAGGCCCTTAGCATTGCATTTCTTCTCCACTGAGTACTCACAAAATTAGTAAAGTAGGTAGTTCTATGAACAGGATTTTGAATAACAGAGATTTTGTGCCTTCCTTCCTTCCTTCCTTCCTTCCTTCCTTCCTTCCTTCCTTCCTTCCTTCCTTCCTTCCTTCCTTCCTTCCTTCCTTCCTTCCTTCCTTCCTTCCTTCCTTCCTTCCTTCCTTCCTTCCTTCCTTCCTTCCTTCCTTCCTTCCTTCCTTCCTTCCTTCCTTCCTTCCTTCCTTCCTTCCTTCCTTCCTTCCTTCCTTCCTTCCTTCCTTCCTTCCTTCCTTCCTTCCTTCCTTCCTTCCTTCCTTCCTTCCTTCCTTCCTTCCTTCCTTCCTTCCCTCCCTCCCTCCCTCCCTCCCTCCCTCCCGGCTGCTCCTGCCTCAAAGCACTTCTTCCCAGGACCCTGCTGTCCAGTTCCTGGAGCCATGCCTGGTGGCTCCATGCCTTGGAGGAATGCAAATAGACCTGTTTGACCTGATGCTGCTTGTATGAGATGTTTTTGAATTGTGAGAACATGGTTATAGGGAAATTACAAATTTGAATTTAAATTATATGGTTTGTTTCTTAGTCTTATTTATTACTTAAGCTAAATTATAAAGGGAGAGAGAAGTAAAGGGATAAAAAAACAGAAAGGAAATATGAAAGAAAGCAAGAAAAATAAAGGGAAGAAAAGCTCTTATATTCTAAACTAGGTCCTGGTGTAATCAGCTGTGTTTTTAGAACAGAATCCCATTGGCTTCCATTACTATCTCATCAAGGGTAAACAGCAGAAGGGAAGAACTCAGGATAAGAAGTAAGGTTTAATCAATAGGTAGCTAGAATCCACTGAAACCATTCAGTTTCTACAAACAGAAAGGAGATATCAGTATATTTGAAAATAAGATTGTTATCAACATTGTAAATGGTTATTCAAAAGAGTTTTCAGAAGTCTGTGAGACACTATAGTGGTACAGGAATTTGTTTATTCTGAATATGTTGTGCACAGTTTCTTTAATAAAATTCATGATCAAATCAAAAGAGCATCTAAAACTCTTATATATATAAAACCTCCACTTTTTGATATTTTGTACTTTGGGGATTTGTCATAACTTGTTTAAAAACTGTGAAAGTATTTTAAATATAATGGTAGTGTGTCTTTCCCCTCTGTATCAATCTCCTCTACCTTTCAGCTAAAACCTAAAACAGAACTGAAAGTCTTGCAGCAGAAGAATGAACACAATTAAGGGGCTGAAGACATAGAATCATACACTTATAGAATCAATTGCATTTGGAAAGATCTCCAAGATCATCGAGCCCAGCCAATGCCACCATCACTAAACATATTCTGTCACGGCTCGAAGTCACATCACTAGAATACAGAAAACTTTTTCCAGAAAATCATAATTTTGCCAGAAATGGACATTAATGAATATTGCATGTATGCAAAATAGATTTTTATGTTCCATTACACAGAAAGGTTTTCAAGCCCAAGATTTTTTCTTAGATATTTAAGTAATGCTAAGCTACCATTAAGCAGATAGAAAACACTTCCTGGTCCTAGTCTGATGTCAAGGATGTAAGTCCTCACTGTAATTTTAGAGCTTGTTTCTGCTATTTTAAAAGACTTTATGGACCTAATAATCTTTGTCTGATAAGAAATTATTAGAAGTTGAGCAGTACTGATCAAGAACTTCAATAGCCTTTATAAAATAAAATTAAATTGTTTTAATGTATTTGTAATATGTATGATTTTCTAAGTTTTGTTCTCTCTTGCTATACTCATTCCATCTTAATAAAGAGAAAAAGACTGAGCTGCCATACTTACACAATCTATTCAAATTTGAATTACTAGTAAGCTCTTTGGTCAAATGCAATCCTACAATTGCTAGAACATCAGAAGGAAATTATGCTATGTATTGTTTACAGCATTCAAATTCAATAAGAAGTAGCATGAAGTTTGGACACACTCTGAGAAATAGTTTATCACTACTGAAGAGACCATTTTTGTCAACTTTTACAGTAAAAAGTAATAAAAAAAGAAAGACTTTCCAAAGAAAAATCTGAGTTTTCACACCAAGGCTTAGGGAGTTCAGTATTGGTGTTTTATTTTTTTCTTTTATGAAACGCCAGAATATCTAATTTTCCTTTTCCTATTCCATGTTGGATCTAGATTTAACTGTAAGGAAGTTTTCAAGAAAAGATACATTTTGAACATAATGTACAGCTTGCAGGACTTCAGGCCAAGTGAAACAATAAAGAACTCAAAACCCTCAGATTCTAGAGTCTTATGGGGAAATATCAAGAACCTGTAATAACTGCTGGCAGAGTAATTTGATCTTTACCACAGTATAATCTTTTAAGTAGTGGCTCTTCCTGAGTATGTATTTGAACAATGTTTACACGATAGATCCCTTTCATTATTGGTGTTTGAATACATTTTTGTAATGCAATAAACAAACAAATAATAGCAAATGAGGAATGTGCAGGGAGCAAAACAAATATAAAGTCCTGTGCAGTTATTTTTAATCCTGTGATAATCTAAAATTACTTTTTAAACAATGCCATAATATTCAGGAAATGTGCAAAAATCACTTACAAGCTGATGGGATTCTCAAGGGTGAATTGTATGCAAGTATTCTGTTTGCTGTGGGAGAATCTATCAAAGACTGTGCAAGCATATTTAAACTTGCAAGGTGAAAAATGACAGTATTCTGTGCAAATGAGCTTGCAGTCCTTAAATTCAGTTTTAACGGTTGGATGTAATTGAACTCTATTTTCTATATTTTAGTTGCAGTGCTGATGATCCACAATGGCCACTTCTAGCATAGATTAGGTTTCCTGTAAAAGATGAGCATCTGAAATTAAGTCAGCAAAATCAAATGCTGTAATTTAGTTTTATCTCATTATTAAAGATATAACAAGGATTATATTGCATGCTATTATTGCTTTATGTCATGTTATAGAACATTATGTTCCATCAGTGCATGGGTAATCTCCATCAGGAAAGCACATAGTAATGGTAATATACAGCTGGGCAAATGACTAGCTCTGGGAATTTCTTGAAGGCCAAAACTCTATGAAGAATTTTTTTGACAGCTGAAAAAATACAACAGAAATGTTCAAGTATGTATAACAAGAAACAATTTTCCTAATTTTTTTTTTTAAAGGGGAAGCAGAAGAGAGACTGACTCAAACCTTGAATTTGTTTTTATGCTTGAAAAATTATTTTATGGACACTTGGAATACAAAACTGATAAAATATTTTATCTGATTCCTCAATTGGGTCTTTCTCTTAAACTTTTTGAAATATCCTCTTACCAACACCTTGCCATGCCAGGATACTATTAAATCACTGAAGGAAACCACACACACTGGGCAAAGAGAAGTACAGAAGAGAAAGGAAAAGGGAAATTTAAGGTAAAATGAATAAAAATAAAGATGAGAGATATGCATAACTGAGAAACTGAATTCTGCAAAGCGAATGCAGTCAAAGGACGATCTCTGACAAGGAAATATTTGACATATAATATATAGTGTGTTATAAATTATGTTTGTATATAGGGATAGAAAGTTAGATATTACTTTGATGAGAGTTGTCCCTGTTAGAAATCAAACAGTGCATCTTTCACCTGAAAAAATATGAACACTTCCATTGTCACTAACCCTGTGAAAAGCTACACAGCGTGACATTCAAGTTTTAGGTTTGTACAATTAAACTCTCATTTGCTGAGGACAACTTAAACTCAACAGTTTATAGAGTTGGTTTTATTTCTCATTAGAGTTATTCAAAATTAATATAGAGAAAACAAATTGCATATATTAATAAGCTAATCTTCAGATCTCTCAGAAGAGTGACTAGGAACTAGGAATAACAATTGCTGTAGACACCAGCCCCAGGGATAGAGAGTCATCATTTAATATAAGTGAGCTTAAAGAGGATCTATTGTTTTAACCTTTCTCATGTTTATGTTTACATAAAAGTTTGAAGAATTATTGAACAAGTCTTGACACAGAGAAGGCAGGGGTTAAAGAAATTCCCAGGCATCCATCAAATGGCATTGTTTGGGCATGCATATTTTACCCTCTTGTCTAGTATACTGGTCTTAATTTACACACTAAAATTAGATTAATATGTGCTCCCTACAATACTTAAGTCTTGTTTATGTTGCTGGCAGCTCCAGGAGACATACTTGAGGAGTGACAGTCAAAAGCCAGATGGGGTGCCACAGACTTAGATAGCTGAGCCAAGCCTACATGTTGCCAGAAGAAATATGCAGCTGGCTACAACCTGGAAAATAATTTCATCCTTACTACTCTTCCTGTTTATTACAGCTATTAGTAGATTACTGAAAGTCAACCCTAAGAAACATGCTAGCACTTAAAGAATTATCAAGAACTATGTAATTTTAAAAGATGTTAATGAACTCTGATTTTTCTACTGATATAACAGAAACAGAGATTACACTGAAAGTAAAACTATGTAAGAATTTTATTACATTGTATCATATAAGATGTGAAAGAGTGCCAAGGATGAATAAAAACTTATTTTTAAAAAATTGCACTTCCCAATTTATTTCAAGCCAACTCAAAGACAAAATTTAATTAAAATTTTAGTGAAAAGACTAGAGAAAAATGTTTTGTGGGGTTTGTTTTTGTTTTTGTTTTTTGTTTTTGTTTTTGTTTTCTTTTGTATTTTTTTTTCTTTTCATCTAAGAAAAGACTTTTTTTTTTTTATTTCCTTACATCTAAGGAGACACTTTCTTGGTCCTGGCTGTGTGAATATTCTTGAAAATAAAATTTTAAAAAATAAAACAAAACACATTCTCAAAAATACTGAAAGTTGGGTGTGGGGTTGGGGTTTGGTTTTGTTTTGGTATTTTGTTTTGTTTTGCTTTGAATAGGCATTAATGTTTTCCTGATAAAAATAAGTCAATATACATTTGAAAGATTTTGTTTTAACTTTGTAAAAAATACATTTTTCAGGTGGGGTTTTGCTCAGACATTTTCATGAACTTCTGGTCTGAAGTATAGTTGTAGTTCACCGAACTACAGAAGAAATTATCTCTACCACCTCCCCAAATTAAAAAAAAAAAAAAAAAAAAAATAAAATAAAAAAATAAAAAAAAAAAAATCTGATTTTTTGTCATTATTTGCCCAGTTACAACTGATGAAGCCTAAATTTCATTTGGTAATCGTAAGACAAAAAGACTGAAAAATAATCCAAGTTACTTTTGACTTCAGGTCTGCAGCAGCAAAGTAACAGCTTTTCCTACAGTAAGAGTGTGTGCATTCCAGTAGCCTGATTCATCGTGTTCTAAGTGACTAGCTGCAAATAGTGACAGAGTAAATTGTAAGTTTCATTATAAATATGATTTTATGTTTCCTAAGATGTTATTTAGATTGTACTATATGTTAAGAATTCTAGTTTGTATCTTGATGAATATGAACCAGTTACCACATTTTAGAAAGCCAGCATTAAATCTCATAATGATTGAAAGTTGTAAAATAGTACTGTTTTCCTAATAACACAGATAACCTGCTTTATGATAATTTATTAATTTAAGTATTTATGTTAGTCTTTTATTTTAAACCAAAAGAAAAAGTGTTTGCTAAATGAAAAGTTCACCGTGTCTTCAATCAAAATGTATTTTGGTGTGAAAAAAATATTATATGACTCATTATATGAAAATTTATGTGTATGCATAACAAAAAATCTATAATAATTACCAAAACATTCCAGTAATAAATATATTTTGCTATTTTAAATGTTAAAATAGTTTTTAAAAGACCCACAAAACTAGTAGTGGTTGAAAAATTTTTCTAGCTATTTAGAAACCTTTCATGAACAAAGTCGTCAAATTATGTAGCTTTCTTGGGGTAAATAATTGGCAGTGCTGACTACTATAGAAGCAAGATAATAATTAATATGCCTGAACATCACAAAGTTAAGATCATGAGATCCTCTTGCTTGAACTAAAGGCATAGACTCATTAATTTACAAGATTTGAAGTCTGATTAAATTTGCAGCCCAGATGGTTGGTGGGCATGGGAACTCATTCCCTAGGGATGAGGGTCTCCAAAGAAAACTTAGTCTCTGTGAAGAATTTAAATGTTACAATGTACAGATAGGCATATACCTATACATTTCTTCATGCCTTTCTGTATGGAGGAAAAGGCAGGTTTTTCAATAACTGCAAAATATGTTTCAATGCACATTTCAATAATATTAGTCTCCAGTCATGTGTCAGCTCCTTTGATATAATGTACTGATGCCTTAAGTTTTACCTTTCATATTTTTCAGATTCTGTACTGCCTTAGTGTGTAACTCTATATAGTGTGAAGTTCTCTTCACAGTTCAGTTGGACAAAACAATCCTTTCCCAGCCTGAGAACCAAGGACACTGTTGCAGCTTCAGGCCCAAAGGTAAAAACAATGACGATGCAATCTGGGAGGATGGGACTTCATAACCTGAAACTGTAATTGGACAATTAACCCCAATATGTAAATGGACCAAAACTTTTAAAAGTGTGAAAACTCATGACCATCTTGTGTCCATCTTGGGTTCATCTTGGGCAGAGCCTCAGACAGGCTCTTGTACTGCCCAAGGTGTATCCTTTGAAGGCCTTTTAATAAATACCTACTTTATTCCTTTAACACTATCTAGCCTCTGTTCCAGGTAGCCTCTCACAGGCACCAGTTCCGTCTAATGCTTCATTCCTTCTTTTTTCCTCCTTCTTCTACCCCATACTGTGAGACAGGACATAAAACACAGATAGTGTGCAGGACTTAGTTCTTCTGGCTCCTGTCAGCCCATTTCTCCAGGCTGTTGTGGTCCCTCTGGATGGCAGCATGACTCTACTGTGTGCCAGCCACCCCTCCCTTCCAATGTGATATCAGCAAAGTTGCTGGAGGGTACAACTTACCTCTTCATCCACATCTTGGGACAATGTGTTCAATGAAATTTTTAAACATTTGAACAAAGTTTATTTATTTTTTAAATTTCCTGAAAAGTAATTTTTTTTTAGATATTTGGCTTAAAATATACAAAGGATCTTAAAAAATAAAAATGAAAAAAAAATCAGGGCGAGATTTGTTTGTTTATTTCACAATGTTACAAACTCAATATTATGCTAAAAGAAACAGACCCTATTGCTCTTGCCGTATAGAAGTCAGTGTGGAGTAATTCATGTGGTCCCATGATGACATGCTGTTCAACTTGTTCAACTTCAGGGTAGCAGATAACCTATCCTCCAAAACAAAGATACAAGAGTAATTTTCTTCATAACTCAACCTATTTCTACATATGCCTGGAGATCACAGTGTTGAAAACATCTGTTTAAAAAAAAAAAAAAAAGGATCTGATTATTTAAGATGCCTTTTTTCTGTATTTTAGGGTGTTTATCGTTATTATGGGAAATGAAGAGCTGGGAAGCACAGAGTCAGAAGAAAGAAATAATGGGAAGTGAGACCTATCTAAAAATAATTCAAGGGGGAGGAAAATGGTCCCTGCATTTAGAGAAAAGCAGGTTTGGAAAAGTGGATGAAATAGGTGAGAAGAAACAAAGAGTTATGGAAAAAGATGACATATTATCAGCAAGAGACATAAGTAGGTATGGTTAGTTTCTAATCATCATCATCATAAGTAGATGGTTAGTTTCTGATCCCAAGAGAAGATGGAAGAGAGAACTTCAAGGACCTTTGCTCCCTGCAAGGGAAACTAATGGAATTCTGGAAAGTTGTTCTCCAATATCAAAACTAGATCTTTGATTTGATGTGCCTTTTCTTGAGGCCATTAAAGACATTCCAGATTTGCTTCTTTGTGAGTAAAACTGGATATATGAACATTTTTCATTATCTTACTAAGGCAGGCTAGTCAAATAATAAGACTGGTATCTTTATTGTGGTCATTCATTCTGTGTGAAGGTGAACTGAAACCAATTTATCTAAAACTTCAACCTTCTAACCTTTTCCAAACTGAATATTAAACAGTAGGACAGATTTAACACTCATCTATTCTCCATATATAGCTCTAATAATCTTGCCACCTTCAATGAGATATGCAGATTGCAAATCAGAGCTGATTCTTGTTTAATGGAGAAAGTCCTGTAATTCTTCAGAGAAAGTTCCAATACATCATGTGAGAATGCTCTTTGCAAACTGCTGCTGCAGTAACTGTTTATAGCAAGAATGGAAAGAGGATTGCAAGCTTTATGATCTGTAAGAGTTAAATTATTATATTTAAGTATTTTTCTTGTATGTGCTCTGTTTTATTAAAATATCCCTTAGAGTCTCTTATCAAGGAGAGAATCTCATTTTGCCTTTCTAGATATTAAACGAATGTATAGGAATAATCACTCCTCTAGAAAATCTGCAGTCATAAAAGACTTTCATGCAAAAAAAAAAAAAAACAAAAACAAACCAAACCAAACCAATCGACAAAAAACAAACAACCAAAAAAACTGTCATAAAAGCTAAGCTTTTTGTATCTGATTTATTTTTATTCTTTCTTGAAATATGTCTACAAACTATTTCCTGACATTTGTTTCAGTATGAATACTTCATAGATGTAAAGAAAGCATCTTAGATAATCCTAAAATAAATCTTTCAAACCACTGGGAATTTTACTATATTATCATCATGTCTTTCTGCTTTGAAGAACTATTTGAATTCCTTTCTTATCTCTGTGACATTCAGAAAATTCATGGATTATTTTCTATCGCATATTGTCATTTTACTCTTTTCTATTGAGGTGTACAGCTATTTAAAAAAATCTCTAATAATATTTAATTAAGATGACAAAGGTTAATTTAATTAGCATACAAGCTTAAAGTTTGTGTATCCAAGGGGGTATTACAAATACCACATTTTAGTATGAGCATTTACATTTAAATAAGATGGAAAAATTGAAGTCTCCTGTGTTTGTCTCGGGTTGGAATTTAGGCAGAATTGAGATCCCAGGATCTCCCAGATAGAAATTTATTCTTCCTGTTAGATGAAGGCATTAAAAAATTCTGAGGCCTTCCTTTGGTAAGTGTAAAGGTTCTTCAAGACCCCTAACAATGAGTATTATTGCATTTTCCTCCTCATGAGGAGCCTATTTCACCCTCACACTCAATTGCAATCTATATTTAGTTAGAGAGTTTCTTAGTCATTGATTACATCTCCAGTATAGCCTAAATCACTACTCCTACTCTAAGCATGATGAACGGAAATATGATTGCACTGGAACTCATTAAGAGTAGAGAAGTAGAGATGGCCATCTTTTTCTTTTTTTTTTTTTTTTTTTTCATGATAAGCTCGTGATTAAAGCATTTGTCCCTCAGTCTGAAAAGTGCATGCCCATAGAATACGATATTCACTGTGTCTCAGGACATAGAATAAAATATTTTCCTGCTGAAGATATGTCCCTTTTCTGACAGGGCTCTACTAACCACATAGCCAGATGAGAAAAGGCACCAGGTTAGAGCCATGAAAATAAGAAAATAATATTCTTCTGTTCTGATTCCTCTTCTAGAATCATACTGATCCCTAAACAGTGTTGGTCCATTATGGACTATAAGATATGTTGTTTGGTAGAAAAAATATCTTGCGGATTTGAAGAGTAGAAGAAACCATCTAACTATCTAACTTGTATATATGCTGGTTTATGAGCCAAAAATTCAACTTGTCCTTTTTCTTAATGTTTTTTAGCTGCTTTCATGACATATATTTTTAAATTATTTATTAATATTTCTTTCTCTTTATTTGTTTGCAAATTTTCTGTGCTCTAAATCCTTTAAAATGTTTGGCTATCATTCGTTTTCAATGACACGGTATCACATGTGTGAACATACATAGAGATTCCTGCTCGTAAAAAGCCACATGTATTAAAAACTCGAGAGGAGTGGGTAATCTACCTAAAAACATATGTACAATGATGGGATAGCCACATTTGACCAGCACCGAGTCCCACAGTGGGGAGTCCTCCTGTCACAGCCCAGCAGTGAGAAGGTAGCTCTGGCTACAAGTGCTCAGACACAATCAGTAGAGAGGCTAAGCACACACTCCTATGAGTTTCTGGTGATTTTAACTCTGAGAAAATGGCCAGACCGTTCTTCAATATTTTCTTAAGAGTGAAGAGTCACTCTGTCCTTCACAGACTAGGCTTCTTTATTCCTCTGGCAATCATTGATCCTCACAATATGCAATGTGTTTCTAGTTAATTTGATTACTTTTTAGTCAGATAACCATGTATGCACCCACCCACACACACAGACACACACACACACATATATATATGAACACACAATATGAGCATACACATAGATACAACCACTCGAAAATCTTTGTAGCATCTTGGGTGATGTGCTCAGGTCTGATCTTTCACCTCTGAAAGGACTCATCAGAAGCATAAGAAAGTAAACAATGACCTGCAGAAGGAATAAATATGGAACCAAATACTTCTATTTGATTATTTTATCTTAATCTACATTATGTGGCACAGCAACATTACTAGGAACAAGATTTCTAGAATAACTTATCAAGATGTATTGCAATAAATTTGTTTAGTTATTTTAATATTTAACATTATTTTATACAAATAAATCTACAAAATCTTTCTTAGCAATCAATTGAAAGGTGATTGTTTCAGTGTAATTTTTTTTATAATCAACAAATTTAGAATGAGATGGAGGTGAAATAGTATTCCCCATTACAGTAGGTTTTCCATTTTATCCATCTTCCATCATTTACCTTTACCTCAGGTGAATGTACAAAGATATTTGTGCAGTTTCTGCACAAGGTCTATAAGATACAAATCCACCCAACTCCAAATAAGTTTTAGGAAAAAAACTAAACTAGAGCAGTTAGAACAAAAATCAAATATGATGTTATAGTAAACTGTGAAATAAAAGGTACTCTTTGTCCCCAACTGTGATTTTGCTTTCTTTCTGCAAGTGATGACTGGCCTCTGTTAAGTTTATGGAAGCTCTGATAACATGTGATGCTGTGGCACAACAAAACATGTTTAGTTGCAGAAGTTTATTAGAGCATGTTCAATGACTTAGTGAGATTATATCTAAAAGTACAGATCATGCCCAAAGCATTACTGAAAATATCTGAAGGCATAAATCATCTTGCACATTATTAAAGCCAACTTTTATGATCCATGATACCTAAAGATATGTATTTTTAGGTCTTAATTGTGTCCTTTTTCTCTGGCTTTTTTCTTTTTCCTTTCTTAAACATGCTTGTCTGCATGGGAAACCAGATAATTATTAAGTCAGAGTGCATACACTGCTAACACTGGTTTAAAGATCAAGCTTCCTTAATTTCACTGAAGGGAACACCTAATTCTAGATCTGAAAATCTGAAACACTTAGGTGAATGTTTAGGTTATTTAGCTGTCTGCAAGTGATGTGACTTCTTTTTCTCCTTTTGTTTGAATTGAACTGTACAGTCGTGTAAAGATTGCAAAGCATGACCATGTTTTATAGGTAGCTTTCTGAAAGACTTTCTCTTCTAATGTGTGGACTACAATAAAAAGGTACTAAATCCTTTTTAATGGGGACAAAATCTCACTAGGCATTAATCTATGCAGTTTATTAGGATAAAATCAGTGGTATTTCACGACAATCAAATGACTTTATGAAACATTAGGAATTTCTGAGATTTACCAAAGGTTCATACTGGGAAAAAATTCCAGTAATAAATTATTTTATCTTAACTGCCATGTTATTTAAGTTCCAATGGCACACATGTACAAGCTAGGGGTATATTAAGGGCTTGGTTACAAGCGATACTAATTAGTTTGGTAGACTGAAGATCATAAATCTTTTTGCTGACTTATTTCAAAGTCCAGGTAATAGAGATTTTTGCTATAGCTCAATATGATTGGATCTGAAAAATGCAACATTTTAGAAAAACTAACTATAAATTACCATTCTATTGTATTGATTGCAGTAAAAGAATATGTATCCATGTATAATACAAATAAGGTAGTAGGGATCATTGTGAAAAAAATTCTCATAAGACTGACAGGCCAGGTATCTTAAACTTTCAAGCAGAGCTTTACTAAATTCATTCATTTACAGCATCTTTTATGCCAACAATTAATTCTTATACATCATTGATAACTATTAATATGAAGATGAGATTATTAATCTTTAATATCTCAAATTATCTGTAAGTACAAAATGTTGCATAGTTGCTACTAATGGTCCTGGGTCATCAATATCAGATTGGTCAGATTTGAAAACTCATTGGTGAGAGAAGCCAGAACTTAAGTTGTCTTGTCCTCTTTCTTTTCTGGTTTTCCTTCCTCATGTTTGGTGCTTTTATGCTATCCCCCCTCCCAATGCTAAAAAAATACCCCCACAGCACCGCCCCCACCAAGAAAAAAAAAAACAAACAAAAACAGAGGGTGCACCTGCTCCTGATGCAGCTTACTCTGTGGCTTTGTCAGTCAATATCCCAATGTATTTGGAAGGATGTTCTGCCCATTCTCACCCCATTGTTCTTATCTTGATTTTTGGCAATTCCTTAACACTTGTAACACTTTAACTCGTTGGCTCCTTTGATTTGTCCACATACATCCTTTTTTGCCTCTTTAATAGTCAAATTGCTCTCATGCTTCTGCAGAATGCTTATATGTTTTTTCTGATTCTGCCATCACAGGTATTACAAAACATATATTCCCTGTTGTTAGTTATACTCATCTAGTACACATACATAGGTCCAAGACAAATTACTTATGCACAAATTAACACATTTCAAACGTGTAGATACCATAGTATCTGATTGGGTTACATGATGTTTTTTTATCTGTCCAGCTTCCCTCTCAAGTTTCATCAGGGGTATAACAATATCAATGTTTTAATCTACATCAAGTATATGTCACTTAAATGAATAATTATTTCTGGGTTTTCTTGTGATTTGGTTTGTACAACGAAGTAATCTAACAGGGAAGAACAGGATTTTTTTTCAGACAAAAGTAAACATTTAAATGTATTCTACATGCACACCTAGTGTTAACTGTGGTTAGAAATTCAGTCCCTCAGACCTGGCCAGCATCATAGAGATTGGAGGTGATGTCTGATCCATAAACCTGCTCAAAGCAGGGACAACTGAGATCAGGTTGCTCAGTGCCTTGCTATGGGAATATCTCCAAAGATGGAGGTTCCAATCTGTTTTACTGCAGGACTACTCTTTTTCTGAGTGGAAAAATACATCTTTAATAAATAATCAGAATTAACCTTGTTGAATCTTGGAGGCCTGCCGCCTCCAGATCTATCAGTTTTAATCTCTGTGAACAATTTGACTGTATTTTCTATACTCTCCTGTTAAACTGTTAAAAACATAACTAATTCAGAGTCAGAGTAATTTCAGAGTACTGTTGGAATATAACACAACTGCTCAAAATTCTGTAGTTCATTATTCTTTAAGCTCTTTTTTACTTGTTTTGCATTTTTTTTTTCAAATCAGCAAAATTATCTTATTTGAAGAAAAAATTTTTATATATTGATTATTGTTGCACCACACAACCCCAGTTGGTTAAATGTTTTCTATTCAGTTTTTGGTTCTACTGAAAATAAATCAGAGTTATGGGAATGACTAAAAAAGAAAAGGAGAAATCTTTGACAGCCTCTTATGTTCAGCCTTCATTCCTATATCTATAATTTTTAAAACAAGGTTAAATTAATAAGTACAATATTATTAACACTATTTATTGAAATTCATTAATAATAGATAACTGGAAAGATTTGTCATTCATTTTGATAAGCAAAGAAATCTAATGCACAAACTACTGTCTTCTAAAGCAAGGATAATAAAGCCAAAGGCCATCATTTTGTGACCACTCTTAGATAAACAGGTAAAGAAAGTCTCGTGTCCTGACATGGGTAGCTATGTGCAGTACTGCCTGCAGTCAATTCATCAGCACAATTAAATATTTTTAATTTTAAAGGCAGTTAACCACAGGCTCATCTTTCAAGAGAATGTGATAAATTTTGCATGCCTTAAAACTTCTGAATCACGAATAGATACATTTATATAAGATTGCCTAAGGAGCAGATTGTCACTTGTTAAAGGTTCACAAGAGGTGATCTTCCTCTCATTTAAAAATTGTGGAATTTTAAGGCTTTATGTCTGGCTGGTTGTTTCCATATCCCCAAAATAGCTTTTAGTACTGTAAATAAAAGCTTTTTTTCCCCATATACTGACTTTAGTTTGACTTAGGAAAGGAAATTAATAAGACTTAATTGTAGTTTTAAATTGAAATACAGAAGTTAGTTTTCCTATAATATATAGAATATCTATTCAGTTATCTAAAGAATATTCTATAATGTAAAGAATAAAGACTTCTTTAAAGCTAAAGGTCAACTTCAAGCAAGAAGGATGGACAATGAATTGTATGACTAAATAATTAAAGGGATGAAAATATTACTACGCTAACAATGTGATTGTATATTATATTATTACTTTATAATATTAATATCTTCAGTTTCTAAGAGACATCACATGCAGTATCAGGTGCACATCAGAAGCAGCACAATCTTTTGTCACTGCAAAAAACTTTGCAAGTACTGGCATGGCTACTTTTACCAACATGGCATTTTCTTGTGTCCCATTCTTTCAACTGACCCTAATCTGAATTCATGCAGAAGAATGATTTCACTGTAACTGCTAGTGTATTCAACATCCAACTTACAGTAAATTGTTTACAAGGTCAGGTCCTCACCCAAAAACACTGAGAGATACCCTTGCCTGCATTTTTAAAGATTGTGTATATACCATTGAAATCAAAAAGGAAAAGGGAATTAGCAAAAAGATGCAATCTTGAGCACAGGCAAAGCCCACTAATTATCCTATAGACTCAGCCCCCAGTTGTACTTCTCTCAAAATATTGATATTCTGATTTTCAATAAATTAATTTTTTAAAGCAACAGTTTTCTTCAATGAATGATTATTTTTAAAAATATATTTAAGAGTTTTAATGAATTTGTCAGACTTGGTACTTGTTTCAGTTTCTACTACATAATGAAGTCTTTTCTGTGACTGCAGCACGCACAAGTAGAATTTTTAAATGAGAGACCTAATTTTGGCAGGTCTAGGTCTAAGTCCCCTGATTCTCAAGAGTCTTCTTTATTTCAAGTTCTATTAGCAATGTACGATCCTAACTCATGTCCAAGCATATCCCAGAAATCCCTCCTGAGATATTTAGCCATGTCACTTTGAAGACTACTGAAATGAGCAAGAACAGAGATTTTTTCTTTTTTTTTTCCTTTGATTCTTTTAAATTCGTTGCTCTGACATAACCTTTGAAATAGATATCACTGTGTGAACAGACTGAATAAAAATAGGTAAGTTTTATGAAAAATGAAAGCATTTATAATTATATTCAAATCCTGCTAAGAATGAAATCCCACTGATTTTAATGGGATCAGAATTGGGCCCCACATCTCATCTAGTTAAGCCTCAATATTGCTACAAAGAATGGTCATTGTTTTGAGACGAGTTTAATACTTGAAGTGGGGTCATGCAGGCATAGCACGATGAGCTTCATTCTACGCTGTGAATTTCTTTGCATTAAGTTAGGTAATTTATGGTATTTGAACAGCTCCTGCAGTTGAGATGAATCTTTTTACCATTTAAATGAACAATAGGAGTAGAAATAGTGGGGTACTAAAGAATGTACAGTAAACTGTTGAGCAAGGAATAAAAATAGGAGAATAAATGAATTTTGCTAACTGTTCCTTTAGTCTGAAGGATTTAAAAATAAAACCAAAGGAACATTTCTGTGTATTCACACTGCTCATAATCTCTGACTGAATTCCACTTCCCTTCCACATTATCTCATAGATAAAATACCATCACTGGAGTTACATCAGAAAGAAGTGACTGGGGGCTAGGAGGCAAGATGGGGAAGCAGAACTTGATAAGGAAGCAGTAAAATTCTCTTGGTGTACCAGAGAAAACATACTGAGTAGTAGGCTTGGATACAGAAAGGCCTTCTACTTCCTGAGAAGAAAGATGTTGCTCCAGCATCTTTAATTTTTGATTTCACAAGCATCATTTGGAAGAAATCTGCTACAGATAAACTTGATTTATTCCCTTGCATTCTCATATTTGAGATTAAAACAGGCTGGGCAGATGGATATTGATCAAGAGTCTTCCAATTCAATCTCATTTAAACATGTCCCTTCATAAATTTAGTATTCACCAAGTCAGGGTAAAAATGCATAGATTCCACACACACTCATTCCTGGCACTGACAGTCTAGAACATGAATAGCAATGGTGCCATGGAACTATTGAGACCTCCATTAGAAAGTGGGGAAATGATATATGGGAAGATAGCTGCGAGCATGGAAATGAGAGTGATGATGGGAATCAGTGTTCTTCACTTACTAAAACTGCTTATTTTCTATTAACATACAGAAACATCACTATTTAGGATGTAGTTGCCTAAAAAAGGAGAGAAAGGAAAAAGTAAGGAAAAAGGTGCTTCCAGAGAATTGAGTATTTAATTATTCACGGTAATTTTTTTATTCTGATTCTGCCATCTAGGAGGTGTTTTGTCTGAGTAACAATAATTTTAAAACACTTTTAGGATGGTATTTTATTTTACTGCTCTAAAGTAAATGAGGCTTTAATATCATTATTGATATTGATATTGAGTCTACCCTCATGGATTCACCATGTTGCATAGGGGTGTCAATCTGCTGGAGCGTAGGAAGGCTCTGCAAAGGGATCTGGACAGGCTAGACTCGTGAGCTGAGACCAGTGGTATGAGGTTTAACCAGACCAAGAGTCCTATATTTTGGCCACAACAACCTCATGCAGCACTACAGGATGAGGAAGTTGTTGGAAAACAGTGCAGTGGAAAAGGACCTGGGGATGATGGTTAGCAGTAGCTGAACATTAGCCAGTGTGAGCCCAGGTGGCCAAGAAGGCCAATGGCAATAATGGTCAGCAATTATGTGGCCAGCAGGACCAGGGCAGTGATTCTTCTCCTGTATTCAGAGCAGGTGAGGCCACTCTTTGAGTCTGGTGTCCAGTTCAGTTCAGGAAGGACATTGAGGGGCTGGAGTGTGTCCAGTGAAGGGTCTGGAGCACAAGGCTTTTGAGGAGGGTCTGAGGGAGCAGGAGTTGTTTAGCTCATAGGGAACTTATCGCTCTCTATAATTGCTTGAGAGGAGGTAAGCTACTTCACTGATAAAATAACTTACATCATCAATAATATGAAACTTCAATGAAGATAAATAGAGGATGCTAGAATGTGCATCCAAACATGTTTCAATAGTTTAATTTTCATCCTTCCTATCCATTACATAATTATGCATTGGTTAGTACAGTTTTCATTAAATAACAATTCAAAAGATTTTATTTTGGTGGTTTTAATGTGTTATCAACAACAAAAACTTTGATGATGCGTTTAAGTGCAGTCTTCTAAGACAGTGAACACTAGAAACTGAGGGTGTTTTCTTTTAACTCAAATTTTATTTGGTCTTTATTTTCTGAAGTAGAAAGTTACACATTCTGTTTCTCGTGATGAATTGGAGTTGTTTAAAAGATCATTGTGTGGGATGCATATATGTTGCCATGGATCATTACAGCAATCTATCATGTCAACCTGTTTTTAAATAAGTTTTGTGGCACTGTATTTAGCAGGCCATAGAAAATAATATACCTTATGAATTTTATATGTAGTATTACACCACTAATGACATATTTATAGAAAGCCTGAACCAATGTACATAAAAGTTTAATTCAATATTTTTAAGGTTCTAGTTTCTAAATGCAGATATTTCTTAATGACTTTCTATTAATAACAGATTATTACCCTGAACTATTTACTTAGCTTCTTCCCAGTTATAATGTGTAAAAGTAGCAGTTTTGCCCTAGAATCTTAAAATACAAGGATTTCTCTCCTAACCCTCATCTATTTTAACCAATAATATGAAACTGCTATGCTAACTTGGTCTTAGTACCAGCTGTTGAATATGGTTACTGCAGCAGTAATAATTTTTCTCTTTATTTAAGTACAGATTTTACTTCAGTAAGAAGTAAGGCAAATTGATTGATTTTTCAGTTGTTTGCTTCCCCATTCTCAGTCCCAGCTTTCATTCAGGTTTAGTCTAAATTGTTAATATACATCCTCCCACGTGTTCCTTTCTTTGCATAATTGCCCATTTAAACAGAGTTGGAAAAATTCACTGCAGTCTTTGACAAATATTTATTCAAATTTAAGTGCATCTAAAAATGAATTTAAAAAATGTAAGTACTTCTTTTTTCTTAGTATCACTCAAATGCGTTACAACCAAATTCCTATAATGATTTCACTAAGGTCACAAGTGGACATGCACCATGTTCCACTCATGAAGCCTTAGCTTCCTAACATCTCTTATTTAATATTTAAATCTAAATATTGATCTATGGTGTTTATAACAAAATACATACCTGCAATATAACACTGATAATTTTATGTAGAGAAATAACCCAAAATAATTTAGTATTACAATGTGTACTGCCTATTTTGAGTCCCAGAGAAGCCATGAGGATTTAGAATGGTTAAATGAAGATGTTCGTATACATCCTTAGGGCTCTGGAATATTATTTGCTAAGTGTGTTACATTAAAATTCTGGCAAGTATCAGTTCTTTAAAAATATCAGCATCAGAATTCTGTAAAAGTTCATAATTTATCTCTTGAGGAGCAGTCATTTTGGCTATAGTAATATATTTAATCATCATTATCATAAATGAATATTTCATTCTCCAAAATTATTGGATAATTAATAGGAGCAAGGTACCACCAAGTACACATCTGCAGGTACTAACTTCTATTTCATGCGTCCCTTTTGTTACATTGGGTTCTTAAGTCTGTCAAGATAAAGTTCACAAATACTATTCAACCTATATCCCAAGTAAAGAAGACAAAAGATAGAATAACACATTAATTTTTTATAGTTTGTTTTTGTTTGGTTGGTTTTTTTTGCATATAGTGATGGAATCACTTCATGTATTATGAAGGACGTGAGCTTTATGAAATAATCCAAAGACTGCAAGACAAGCTCATAGTTTTTCAGTTGCAAATCACCAAGCCTGCTCCCTTTTGTGGGTAAGCAACACTCAAGTAGTCTTTGAGCTCCTTACACTTACATTTATGCTGTCCAATTACTCATGCTGACGTACAAAACACTAAGTTGACCTTCAGCTGGAATTTCATAGTCAATTCTGTAGCTACAGACAGAGGTCTTAATGTAGTTGGAATGGCTTCTTACCTTGATCAGTGTTGACAGTACTTAAAATGTATTTGCATGTATATATTTGTATATTTCAGTACCACTGGAAACGGATAGCAGTTGTTAACAGAAAGGAGAATAAATATTGTTGCAGTTTTTCAGCGTTCCACAGACACTAAAAACCTAAGGATAGAAAATGCAGCTGGCTTGTGGGCTGATGAGAACATTGTGTCCAGTGTATATTATAGAGCATTTGTTACTTTTAAATGATAGCAATATAACACTGACAGTTGGCTAAATAACACAAACAACTTTTTCCTCCCAAAACAACAATATGTAATGATGTAGTTGGAAATTCACTCCTTTTTTTCCCTTTGTTTGCTTTTCTTACAGCTTTTGGAAATAGAATGTTAAATATATTCTATAAATCAATGTAATCAAGTAATAACTTGTTTCTTTATTAATCCTTTCTTATAGCAGCACAGGACTCATGTTTAGGGGGAATTTTTAACTCTTTATCAAAACCACTACTGAGGAGCATATTTATTATGGATAGGGTTTAGAAATGACTGATGCTAACAGAGCTGTAATTCTGTTTTGCTTCTCCTTCTGTTCGTTCTTTGTTTTGACAACAAAAAAATATCTGTATTATTTAACCACTGGTATCTTTCACCAAAAATTTCTGTATTATTCAGTCACTGGTATCTTTTTACCATTTACTTGACACTCGTGGAATTCTAGAGTCATCTCTTTAATATCACAAATAATAGAAATAGTAGTACTAGCCAGCTTTTCTGTACTTTTTTTTCCAAAATCATTAGACAAGTTACCACATATTTTCCATTGAAAATCTGGTTAGAGACAGAATGTATTTCATTTAGCCAAAATTTATTATCTAATGTCCTCCAATTTTTACTCAGTTTATTTTGTATTCTTTAAGAGCACTAAAAATACCAAACATCTTTACTATTTCTTAACAGTAAGGGTGGAAATGTCACTAATACTATTATGTAATAGTCACTAATAGTGACTTAAGTGTTTGTATAATTTCTTTTGCCATTTTCTAATTTCTAACCTATTCCTTTATTTTGCTAATAGAAGAATGAATACTAAAATATGTAGTGATACAGAAAATGGCATACATGTTCTTTATCTCATATGAAGGTATTAGAGCATATAACTTCTCTGCGTGTGGTAATTCTATCCAGCACATCAAAAAATACAAACCTGCCTTGTAAATTTGTCAGACCTTTCCAGAAAAGAATCCCAGCCTCTATAAGATGGTTGCACAGCATTAGACTATTTAATATATCTATTAATAGGGCATAAAATCACTGTTAATGATATCCGAAATACAGCTTAAATTTATAAAATTATAGTTCTGAATTTTCTTTATTATAACTAAAATCTGGGTTTCATCATTTAAGCTACTTAGCAAGTGGATTTACATTTTTTAGTAAGTTTTTTTGGCTTATCCCTGTGTATCTGTGGCTGTGCTTTTCTCTCTGCATCTGCACAAGTTTCTATACTTCACTATTGTTTTTCTATTAATCCGAAAATATAATTTTTTAATTCTATAATAAAGGTTTCATTGCTATTCAGAAATTGTTACATACACACAATGTTATTCGGCACTGCAGAGATTTTCAAGTGACTTGACCACATCAAGTCTAAGGGAAATGTAAACAGAGTATTTTTGAAGACTTTATGGTCTATTATTTCGATAGGCTTTCCTACTCTAGAAAAAACCAAGAAATACATTCCAAACGTTTTTAAAATATGCCCTTCCTTTTTTTAATTTTTTTTTTATTTTTGTTTCTCATGTTTCATGCCACTCTATGACTTTTTTTTCTTTTTTACCTGAAGCATTTCTTAAGCTAACTTAACACTTGATGGGGAATTTGCAGACCTTTATGGACTTCAAACTAGAGGATAATAGTCTACATTACAGACCACTGAACAAAAAGAACATAGTAGTGTTTCTTTTTAATAAGCCTTGTACTGCAAAACACAATTTTCAAAATAAAGTGATAAATTATACAATATTATTTTTCTCTGAAATGCTGTTTGAATTTATAATATAGTAATGATATGCATTGTGAAATCTATTCCTTAAATCTTTTCAAATATCTAAAATAATTTTTTTTAAAATGTAAATTGAGGCTCTTTCTGCGTTGATTAACTTTATAAACATTATGCACATGAATTTCCAAGTTGGGAACTTAAGCAAATGTATAGGTCTTTTAACAGAGAGAATATTTAGTGACTGTGAAATAATTAAGCATTGATATGACTATATTGTTGCTAGAAACACTAATACAGAAATTGAATATGAACATACAGAAAATTCAGGAATGTATGAGGACATTTGTGAAACACCAAACTCTTTCCAGTTACAACACTTTTTTACCTGTGCAGGAAATTAAACAATATTTTGAGCAAAATATACTTAACTTGTGAAATTCACTGCTGAAGACTGACCCAAACAGCTTTCTGAATTCTGAATGAGTCTGGACAGTAACAAGACAGAGGCTATCAGCACTGATCCTCTTCCATTTTTTTCAGCAGAATACAAGGGGGTAGTGCCTTAGGGGCCTAAACCTCCTCCTGAGTTTCCAAGAGCAGCTCAAACTGCTTACTTGCTAGCACTGTTTCATGCTCAGAGTAATTAAACTTGTTGAGAATATTCAGCTTGACATTAAGAAATTACATTCAGCTGCCTACTGTGCCTTTTGAGAAAGTCTTGAATATCCTAAATATTTTAGTTGGTCTGACACATATGGGAAATAAATGTGTAGACCATCTATGTCTTTCAGGAATAATCTTCAGGTTCTTCTTGGACATTTTAGACATTTTAAATATCTCTAATGCCAGTATATAAGAGTGGATTTGGTATCTAAATGTAGAGGTCTGCTATGTGTGTTTACTTCATATCAATCTTCATGCAAAATTAGTGTCTGAAAATCTCTTATAGTAATTGTAAAACTCGACTTCCAAGATCAGTTGCTCCAGGAGGTTATGGGATCTTCATGGGAGGTCTATCATGTCTTCCTGTAGATAACCTGACTGCCTGGGGTGTTTCAAATTACATGATTTGCAGCAGTATAGGAACACAGATGAAGTCATGAAGGTTTTTTCCAATGATCTGACAAAGTCTTCCAGGTAACTTCAGTAATTTATACATATACAGGCACTTATCTTCTACAAAGGACTCCTTTTATATAGTATTATTATAGTATCTACATAGTATATGGAGTTTAATTTTTCTCTCTTCTTCTTACCTTTTTCACATACTCTTGCATTCCTATTTTTACAGTAGTGCCCAGCTTTGAAGACACCCTAATGGACAGAGGTTCAGTCACCTTAGAACTGGAGAGACCTGGAATTAAAATATTGAATACAGAAATGGTTTATATAACACAAACACTACTGGCTGCTCTCTTGTGCTTCAACATGTTTCTCCTAAAAAAATGGCAGAAAGCTGGTTTTGAGTGATAACATTTCTCTCCACAGGCAGTGAGAAGAGATGAATATTGTTGTGGATGGTTTTCTACCCACAGAGGTACTTCTTTCCATTTTCTTTACTGCAAATATAAGAGCTTTAACCCCTTAAAACAGATATAGTTTCTCTATTGTTAAAGAGTATATATGCATACTTTTGAAGCTGGTATAATAAGTCCCATACAAATTTTTTTGCATTTCATCAGCTATAATTGGCATTGGGGGAAAAAAAATGATAGGTGGATGGTTGATTCATTGTAATGTGCAGGTCATCTTCAAAAATGAAAAATGCTCCTTACCCAATTTAACAGTGAGATTACTGTATAATACAGATGACACTAGTTACCCTGAATTGCATTATTTCAATGACATGACCTTTAGATTCTTCATCCTCTTTGAAAGGATCTTCCAAAGAGCAATGAAACATATTACTGTCTACTGCTCTGTCTCTCAGAGAAAAAAAAATTAGTTTCTTTAATTTACTGAGATCATTTTCCTGTGAAGTTCTCATGACAAGTTTCTGGTCCTTTGTACAAATGCATTTATTCTTGATTAATTACAGTTTGGGAAGTAAAGTCATGTATTGTATTCTGCTAACTCTAAATTCTGGTTCTGTCATTTAAATCCACAGATACATTGTATCTCGATGGACACAAGGAATCTTAATTGTATTTTTTGTGTGTGGAGAGATTTCTTCACCTTTTATTTTTTTATATATAATAACATAGTGGTGTGATTTTCTTAGAATTATTTTTTAATGTTGCTCTGAAAACTATTTTTCCCCTCTTGACTATGCATAGTAAACATGACTAAAGACATTTTCTGTGTGAATATTGCTGTGACTTAACTTTGATATTAGTCCGTTTTTATATATATACATGTTAGCCAATTTCATTTCTGTGATACAGTGGGGAAAAAAATTGCCACTACTGAATTTTCATTTTTTCCTAGAACTGATCAATTTGATATTTTTTTAAAATTTTGCTTGCAGATAAGATGTAGAACTCGCATACCATGGCTTTGCTGTTATAATTCAGAAATTGTTTTTGTGATTGCTCTGTATTTTCATTTTAGGTATGATTTTAATTAGTAAAGGAAAACATCATCCCATCTATTTTGCTTGCATGAATACATGAACTCCTTTATCTCCAGATAATCATTATTATTATTATTATTATTATATTATATGATATTATAACTATAGCAGGAAATACCCTGCTCTTAATTTTCATGTAATTTTTTTTTCTACCTATATTTTATCAAAACTGATTTTTCTCAAGCAGATAAATAGGAATGAAAAAAAGATATTATGCATTTGCAATCACTTTTCCATGTCTAGTCCTGTGAAGGGAGTGTACCTTCAATCTGTATTACATGAAAAGACTTTAATTGCAAAAAGATCCATTGTCCAGCCACAGAGTATTGCTAAAACTTCTTCAAATCCTTAATTTGAAATTCAGAGTAGAAAATTAATTAAAACCAAACCAACCAAATAAAAAAGCCAACAAACCCCCAGATTGAACAAAACCAACACAGAGCCAAGACAAACAAAAGGCAAAAGACAATCAACCCAGTAAAATCAACAACCAAACCACAAACCAGGGCTCTTTTCTAGGAAAATGTGATGCGATAATTCTATAATAGTGGATGAAGAAATGTTGATACATTACTAGCTTGGAAGAGTAATTAGACTCTTCCCCAGTCTTCTTTTCCCTTGCTTTGGTGTGTCTGTGTCAGACTATAAATTAAATTTAGAAAAAAAACCCAAAAACGAAGTTGAACGGGGAAGTCTTGGAAAAAGAAGAAAGCAAAATAAATTTTTTTCTTTAACAATGGCTAAAGGTAACTTCCATCTGTTTGTTTTTGTGCAGTTAAAATTTGCAGAAGATATTTTTTGAATATAAAGAAAACTGGTTTTCTGAGGCCACCTGGAATAGACCTTTTGATCTTCTGATACCAACTGTGACACTTTCCCTTGTAAAAGGGTGTATTTATATGATATTTTAATTTCTATTTTAAAGGATAAAATAGTCTATTTTTAGCCAAGTTTTATATAATTACTGATAGAATAGAAAGAACAGTTATTTTTGGTCTTGTTTGTTAAATCCAGTTCTTTCCCCACCAAAACGCAAATAAATAATGAAAAAAAAATTAAACTTTGTGACTCCTTGTCCTTTCTTATTTTTTGTAACTCACATCTTCTTTAACTACATGTCCTTGTCAAGGAAGAGTCTAAAATTTCAGTTTTGCTTCACAAATTTTTTTTTCCTGTCTGTCATGTCACTGTGTCTGAGAACTGCTAAACCTTTCATAAAATACCTTTGCCTAGTGCCTCAAAATTCTGCAAGATACATACATACATACATAAAACCAGAAAAAATAATGCAAAAGAAATAATAAATGTGTCACCGAAAAGAATTATCATCCTATGACAGTCATCGGCTAGCACAGCTGAATAACGCCAGCAGTCGATCATGTTTTAGACTTTATTCCCCACTATACTCTTGCTAACCTTAAAGTAAAGTCTTCAGTGAGAAGGAATAATATAGAGCTCAAAGTAGATTTAAAAAGATCAAAGGAGCCATTACTGGGCCAGTATTCAAACAGCGGGGAGGGAAATACGGACTCCTAATTCCCCCAGATACTGTGGAAAAAGCCAGTGAAGGGATTTATAATGCAAAGCAAAAAATCTTAAAATCAATAAGATGCTTTGCTGGTATTCACAGTTGTGCCTGTAAAGTATGGGGTGGAGAGGTTAATTAATCCATTTAAAAGTATTTTAAATTCTGCATTTTGAATTAATTTGAAGTTTTCCACAGTAAAACCAGTTTACAAATCTCTGTTTGGGAGATAGAAACAGGTATCCATAGGTTTGAGCTGGTGCCTAAGAGGATCAATTCCTATCTGGAAATCTGCTTTTAATAACAGTCAGAAAACTTTGGTGATTTTTTTTAGTAAGTGCTTTTGCATGTCAGAATAGATCAGATATGCATTATCAGTCTAACACTTGTATGACACTTCAGAATTTCGCTGATTTGAAATAAAATAAAAACCAAGACAGAAGACAGGGAAAAAACTTTCATGCTAATGTTAAACATTTCAGCCATGTCTTAAATGCAAGGAAGTATTTTACAATTTATAAATCTACCATAGCAATGTGTATTTGTATAATGCATTGACAAGATATATACGTATATATATGTTTTTCTAGTGAATTATGTATTTTTAGTTATAGGCAGAAACTGAGGCACAGGAAGGTCCACCTAAACATGAGGAAAAACTTCTTTATGGTGGATGACCATTCACTGCAACAGATTGCACCGAGAGGTTGTGGAATCTGCTTCTGAGAGACTCAAGAATGGTCTGGACACAATCCCATGTCGTGTTCTGGGATGACCCTGTTTGAGCAGGGAGGCTGGACCAGATGACCCTCTGTGGTCCCTTCCAACCTGACCCACTCTGTGATTCTGTGATCTTAAAATTCCTAATAAATTGAAAATATACCAACAAAGGTTGTATTCAAATAGCTACCAAGAAACCTTTGCAGTAATCACACTCAAGGGAGCATAATCATAGTTTGATAATGCTATTTAGTTACTGTTTGCATTCTGCCTGAATAAATCAAGGATGTAGTATGTCACTTGACTAAAAATGTTCCAAGCCTTGTTTTACCACGCTGGAGACATGGATTTTCTACAATGGGCTAAGATGTTCCTGGGCAGGGCATTCTTATCCATTTATGAAAAAGGGATTCTTAGTCATACAAATCAGCCTTTTAGAGGGAGACATGGCAGTCCAAGTCTGATATTATGCACTAAGAAATATGGTGAGATGCAGAAGCTGTCTTTTTATTTGTTTGTGCATACATACTCTTAGAAAAGCAGATGAATGAGATTGTGTGAGAGACTGAAATGGTAACAAACAGCTGGCCACTTGCAAAGCAGAGGGGGCTTTGCTGGAGATGGGCAAGGTAATAGCCCAGGTGCAGAAGGTGTGAGCACCAGAGGATGGCCACTGAAAATCAACATCTTCTTTCCATTCCAAACAAACTGTTCTAAAATTACCCCTACGTATATATATATTTAGAAACATTGATCTCTCATTTTTATTTCACTGAAATTTGCCTCAAGGGATCTATTGACAAAAATCTGAGTTAACTTCATCTTCAGGGGCGGGTTGTAAACTGATAGGCAGGTTACCTTCCTGACAGTATCAAGGGAGAGGGTTATCCAGAACTGCTGTTTAGCTCCTACACCAGAAAATTAGGAAATCAGGGGTGATAACAAATATAACAAAAGAGATTGAGATTAAAAAAGGAAAAAAAAAAAATCTTTCTTTTAATGGTGAAACACTGTGTTCCTTTTCAGGAACAGCTAAGTTTTCATTGGGCGTTTCAACTAAATATTTCTGAAAATACTCTCAGACTCACCAAACAATTAGTTAGGGAGCAATTAGTACAAGGGAAATAATATAGCTGCTCTATTTTATAGGCTAAATCCTGACCATGCCATTTCAAAAATTTCTTTAGCCTTCATTTCTTTAATTGTACTGAGAAGTATCCAGGTGGAATTTAAAAGCGTCTGTAAAAACTTGAACTTTCTTTTGTGTGTGCATGTATGAATGTTAAAAAATATGTTGCTTTATTAGTTCTAGCTTCCTTCTCTTCCCTTCTTGCTCATTCTCTGCTATGTGAAATATCTAATGTCAGCTCCTTCAAGACTTTTTTAAACTTCTGTTTGTTCTCTCTTTTTAAAAATAAGTGTTATCCCAAGCTTCTCTTGGGAAAAAATATTTTTTCTGATATATAGATCTGAATGAGTTTATTTACTGAGTGAACAAGAAAAAAATACTTTGAGAATTTGGATTTTGCAGACAGAGAAGAGCTAACTTTAGTTTTTGCAGGGTCTTTGTCTATGTTACGATATAATCTTTCTAATGGGCAGGTTTTTCCTTTCCTGAATTAAATGCTTTGTAAAGGGTTTCTCTGTGGAGATCAAAAGATGTTTTCTCCAATATAGCTGTGGAATGGTGAAAGACTGCAAAATGTCATGGCAGTCCTTAGCTTTTCCTAGGCTGTGCAGCTGCTGCTCCATACCGCTTTTAGAGGGCTTGACTAGGGTAAATAAATTACTTTTTATTTCACTATAGTCTTCCACTCTCTATCTTGATGTTTGCATGAATTATAGAATAGAAAAAGACAAGGCAGTGGCTTTTGCACATACAATTTTGAAATTATTATTTTGTTCTGCTTCTGAAGTAGAATGAATGAGTGTTGAAAGTCAATAAAGCAGAATGAGTAAAATAAACTAACAAACAACCCTCCATATTTTTAAAGGCTTCCAGTTCCATTTACATGTGAAGCTCTCTTAGTCCTAATGAACTCCATACAAATATTAGCCAGGGGAACAAAATTATTATCAGGATAGTGCACATAGAGTCTCTGCTCTCCTGCACTGCCAGTGCTGGGCAGCTGAACCCTGCCAAAGCACAGCAAACAGATCATTCACAGGCATCTCTCAGAGCATGCAGACAGCAAGCACAGAGGTCAGAGAGCCGGGAAATCTGCTTATTGTCTGGATCAAAGAGAACAGCAAGAAAATACTCGCAGAATGCAACTTCCCAAGTACTTGGTCAGGACTGATATTTGTTTGGAAGCTATCAGAGATCAGAAAACCCTCCAAATCTTCTGGAATTAAAAAAAACAAAACAAAACAAAAACAAACAAACAAACAAACAAAAACAAACAAAAAAAACCCCCCACAACATTTTGGTTTGTGCTTAACAGAAAATGATGTAGAGAAGTGAGGATGCCAGATAGATCAGTCTGGGAAAAGACACTCTCCTGTTTTACCTAAGGAACATATAAAATTTTGTTAGCATAATATATTGCAAGGGTGCAGAAAATAGTTACTAATAGAAATAATTCTCACACCTTTAGCTGATATTATTAGAAAAATCTTGGAGTAGAAAGTTCTATGCTCTCTCTTTAGTTTTCATGGTTTTAATTTCCACAGAAAGAGTATTGCTTTTGTATTTCATTTATTCTTTGCTTGGATTTTCCAGGAGAAGACTGGAGAAATTGTGCAAGGTAGAGAAATAAATTTTCTTCCTCCCTGACAACATGAAGCAGAAAGTAAAATGTCACCACATTTGGTTTTATGTTGACAGAACAATACCACACACAGTTTTCAATATGTACTGTTTTCTGCTTTGCTACTGGTTTGAGTATAGAAGTCATATCGTAGGAATAGTTAAGCAGGAATACAAGGAAATTCTCCAGGGTAATCTGAAGGTTTTTGGAATATTTCTACCCACCTGTGGGTTAGCCTGTGTATCATTATTTGAAGCTATATTTACTGTTCTGATAAACAATTTCTTCAATCAAATGAAAAATTTTGAGTAAGAATAATTAATTACTGTAAAATATTTCTAGGACTATATTCAAAGATTATCAAACAAGATATGCATGGGGAGGCAAATATAAACCAAAACAGATTTTGTTCTGTTGAGAATTGTAATAATATAACACTCTCAGCTGCATACTGTGTATTTGGAACTTATATATTATACACTAGTAAAGATAGTAATGTTGCAGTCCCAGAGTCCTATGTAGCAAAGAAATAGTTGAATTTTAATTTCTCTTGTACTGCCAGATATTGCCTAAGGCTCAAACAAAACCTCGAAATTCAGGCTACCATTTTGTTTTCTGTACTACATATTTCCCTGTAACTATGTTGCTTACTGTAAATGCAAACTGTTGGCAAGTTTCTAGGTTCTTCTTGCCTCCAAACCTTCCAAACCAGTCAAGGAAGTGTTTTCCATTAAGATGAAAACATATTTAATTACCTTCTCACTTGACACAGAGTCTTAGAAAAGATGTAGCAGCCACCTTACCAGATTATCAGCATCATCTACTGTTTCTTATAACAGACTTCAAAACCAAGACTGTAAATAAGCCTAACATTTTTATTTTCTTCCTTCCAAAAGTCTCTTTCACTAGATGGATGTCCCTACTTTTGCAGATACAGGACAAACTCTGCACCCTCATGTGTAAAAAGGGCTGTACTATGGGTGTAGCAGTGAGACTATCTGAATCTTGAGATCTGAGACAGTAAAGTTGTTGATGGAATTACATATTCAAGGGCAGCATTTTCTGCACTTCACTGTACCATTTATAAACAGAAACATTAACTTTCTTTTGTAACTGGGAAATATCTACTTACTTTTCTGATGGACAAAATCCAGCACTGTTCCACAATGCAAATACTCTGAAAGTCAGCAGACTCTTGAGATGGACCTACAGCAACATTTTCGTCATCCTCCTCTTTCTCCTTTTCTACATTGCTATTGGCACGTGAACTTCTTAAATTAGCTACCTAACCCTAAATCAGGTTTTATCTCTTCAGTACCATATTCACATGATGAAAATACAAAACAAGATTTCCTATGTTCCTTTCCAGGTTTTCTTTTACAGAAGCTGATAAGCAGCCCTACAGTAAGTGTTACGGCTTTTTCTCGGCCGATTACAGAGTCTTTCACCTTCCACCGGTCTAGCTCAGGTGTTGGGCTGATATTCCTCTGGGCCTTAGCCACAAAGACGTAGATAAGATATCAAAAGAGGCTCTTTCCCCTGATAAAGTTACAGGTTTATTTCTTGTGGGTAGTGAGTGAAAAGGGAAGGGAAAAGAGAGGGGGGAAAAAGAGAGAACGGGAAAAGAGTGGGGAAAAAAGTGCGGGAAAGAGTGGGGGAAAAAATGCGGGAAAGAGAGTGCGGGAAAGAGAGAACGGGATAAGAGAGAGTGGGGAAAAAAGAGAACGGGGCAAGAGAGGGGAAAAATGCGGGAAAGAGTGCGGGAAAGAGTGCGGGAAAGAGAGCGAGGTCAGCGGGTCCTGACCTTTTCTAGGGTCTGGAAAGGGGGGGCGGGGAGAAATTGGATCCCAGCCAGCTCTGTGTGGCCAGGAGGGGAGAGGGACCAAGATACAGGGCATAGCAGGGGTCACGGGATGTACCATTTACAATGTATCTAGGGAACGCAACATCTCCCCGTTTTTTGTTTAACAAAGTTGAAAGAAGGATATTGGTATCATTCAAATTACGATTTTGCCCACCACTTGTAGCTGGCGGGAGGGTTAGATTGTTTCAAGTCTTTCATTTCTATGTGATTGACTACTGAGGTAGAGGGAATGAGGCTATGAATAGCCTTGAAAACCAAGTGACGTAGGATCCCGAATGCTATTATTACAAGGAAAAGAATAACAAAAATTAACACAATTGTTTTGACTATAGATGTCCACCACCCTGTGAGTCCCCAGCCTTTGAACAGTCCATTGAACCAATCTTCAGATTCTTGCTTCACTTGTCCGATTAAGTTGTTCATGTTTCGGAGGGCAGCATGGATGTTAGGAGCTCTCGAGGTCAGGTCCATACACCAAAGTCCTTCAAATTCCTGGCACTCATGTCCGTGCAGTAGCAAGAGAAAATCTATTTTCTTGTTGGAGCGTCTGTGCCAGGGTCAGCCAGATGTTCTGACGTGGCTGAGGGACAATCCATGCAGCTGCTAGACTGTTCAGTGTTAGCAGGAAGACAGCTTGGATGGGGTTCATCACAGGACTGAGAGAAGAGAAGGTTTTCTCTAGAAGGAAAAACAAACATTATAAAACCTATTAAAAGTCTCTATTTGCCGGAATGCCACCTTCTATGAGGATTTCTTTTCCTTTTTTCCGTCGGCGTCTTCTTTTTGAAGCCACTGCTACTTGTTCTTCGTTCTCCTCAGTTGGAGCAGGATGTTTGGGAACAAATGGTTTCACCCACTTTTGGGGAATCCACCGAGGGCCTGAGGGAGTGGATACACACGCATAGCCACGCCCCCAGGTAACAAGTTCATAGGGACCTTTGATTTCCCAGGTTTCTGGGTCCCTAATCAAAACTGGAGGATGTTGGGATAACTTGAATTGTTTGCTACTGTTAAAGTGACGTACCACAGGTGGACTCATGTTTTCAAATGAACAATTTAGGAAATTGATAGTAAACATGGCTTTGCAGAGCTTCTGCTGTGGAGACATCCACACAGTTGAACTGCTCTGTTTAGCCAAAACCTGCTTGAGCGTCTGATTGGCTCTCTCCACTATACCTTGGCCTGTGGGGGAGTGGGAGGTGCCAGTTTTATGTTCCACTCCCCACTGCTGGACGAATTCCAGGAACTCCTTGGACTTATACGCTGCGCCCTGATCAGTTTTGATTTCCTTAGGGATCCCCAACACTGAAAAGGCTTGCACTAGGTGTTGTTTGGCATGCATAGCCCTTTCTCCTGCATGGGCAGAGGCATAGACTGCACCTGAATATGTGTCAATACTTACATGAACATATTTGAGGCGACCAAAACTAGGAATGTGTGTGATGTCTGTTTGCCATACCTCACAACTGCCAAGACCTCGGGGGTTTACCCCCATGCCTATCGAGGGCATGGTGTGCAGCTGACAGTTGGGACAGGTGGCCACAATGGCTCGAGCCTGACTCCGTGTTAGCTGGAACTGACGCATTAGACCTGGTGTATTCTGATGATACTGCTGGTGGCTCAGCTTTGCCTGTTGGAAGATGTCAGGAAGGCGTGCTGGTTCTGCTGGGGTGGCTTGTTCTGCTGGGGTTGCAAGGGAGTCCGCCTGACGGTTCCCTTCTGCAATTTCGCCTGGCAAATCTGTGTGTGATCTCACATGCATCACATAGAACGGATGTTCTCTATGAGAAATCAAATAAATTAGTTTGGAAAGCAACCTGAAAAGCTGCTCATTTTCGATGTTTCTGAGCACTGCCTGCTCTGCCCTGGACACTATCCCCGCTACATAGGCTGAGTCTGTTACCAAGTTTATTGGCTCTGAGAACTTCTCAAAGGCTCTCACGACTGCTGCCAGTTCAGCTACCTGGGGTGACCCTTCCACAAACTCAACATCAGCTTCCCAATGCTGAGTCTGAGGATCTCTCCAAGTCATCACCGACTTGTGGGATGCCCCAGATGCATCTGTGAACACTGTGAGAGCTTTGAGTGGTCTCCTACTCCTCTTCTCACGAGGAATGAGGTGGAATTCCTCATTAAACAGCTTGTGAGACGGGGCATGGACTGATATTTGTCCTCTGTAGCTGTCCAGGGCTAATTGGAGACTGGCATTGCTCTGGAGCAAATGCTCAAACATCTCTTTAGTCAATTTGTCAGGAGAGTTCTTTCCTTCCTCAGACAATTTAACAGGGAGGTGAATACATGTGAAGTCACAGCCAGCTAGTTCATGCAGTCTGATCCTTGCTTTCTGAATCAGCTGTGCTATTAACTCTTGTGGCTTAGTGATAGTTTTGGATCTCTGGTGGGAGAGGAAGACCCACTCTATGATTAAGAGTGACTCTCTCTGCTCCTTGATCCATTGGAATATTAACCCGTGTAAGTGTGGCAGTTTTCCTAGGATAATGAATTTGAAGGGCAGCTCGGGCTGGTAACGGTGAGCTTGCCTCTCTCCTAAGGTCTTTTGTACCTTTTCGATTGCAGTCTTTGCCTCTGGGGTCAGTTCCCTGGGAGAAAGCAGCTCTCTGTCCCCTTTCAATAAATTGAAAAGAGGTTCTAGGTCCTCATTAGTGAGGCCTAGCCAGGGCCTAACCCAATTCAATGACCCACACAGGGAATGGAGATCTGCTAAGGTTTTTGGATTACAATTAATTTCCAATTTCTGCGGAACAATGGTCCGTGCAGTGATTTCCAGGCCCAGGTACTTCCAAGGTGGCATCCTTTGGACTTTGTCCTCCTGCAATTCAAATCCAGCAGAGGTTAAAACTTTAACCACTAGGTCAAGTGTGTCCTGGAGTAGAGAGTTATCAGGTGCACACACTAGCACATCATCCATGTAATGAAGGATGATGGCCTCCCCTCTCTGGGCACGCACCTGGGACAGCAATGAGGCCACATGCCATTGGCAGATGGAGGGACTACATTTCATTCCCTGTGGCAGAACTCTCCAGTGGTAGCGCTTCATTGGGGCCTCTCGATTGATGGTAGGAACCGAGAAGGCAAATCGTGGGGCATCCTCTGGGTGTAGGGGTATATGGAAGAAACAATCCTTGATGTCTAGAACAGCCAATTGCCAATCTCTAGGAAGCATTGTTGGAGAAGGCATTCCAGGTTGGAGAGACCCCATGTCTTCAATTACTTTGTTTATTTCCCGGAGGTCGTGGAGCAGCCTCCACTTGTCTTTCCCTGGTTTCTTTACCACAAAAATCGGGAAATTCCATGCACTTGTGGTCTCTTCTATGTGGCCTTTAGCCAATTGTTCCTCCACAAGCTCCTCAAGCGCCCTGAGCTTTTCCTTACTCATGGGCCACTGTGCTACCCACTTTGGGGTATCATCTAGCCATTTCAACTTTTGGGTAGGGCGCCCCACAGTGGCCGCTTCTAAAAATCCCGAGGAGTTTTAGGGATAATTAATTTTACCCCCCACTGTGACATGGTGTCTCTCCCCCATAGAGGGCATTTATAATCTGTAACAAATGGACGGATGCTAGCCAATTTTCCATCCGGCCCCTCAATTTGTACAATGCTTTTTGATATTTTTGCCAATTTTACTCCTCCTACACCCTGGATTCTGCCTGCCACAGGCTGAAGTTCCCAATGTGACGGCCACATCCTTTCAGGTATGATAGTCACATCAGCACCCGTGTCCAATACCCCCTCCACATGGAGGTGATCTGATCCACGGGTTAGGTTGCATGCCAGAGAGGGCTTGTCCTCACCCACCACTTCTGCCCAGTAGACTTCAGGTGATTTTCCATCTACTGGGACCTCCTGTGGAACAGGAATGGCCTGGGCAAGGATTTGTCCCTCAGCCAGGTAATATGGTGGTAGAGGACATCGTGCCAAGAGAATGAGGCTAGTTATGCTTCCCTTGATGGTCATGGGAACCACCTCAATCTCTAGGGGTGTGTGTGCTGTGTCACCGACAACAAAGTACTCACTGTCCAGTTTCATGTGGTTTAACGTCACGTCCTGTGTACTGTTAGGTAAGTCCACTGTAATGACTGTCCAATCAGGTGACCTGAAATGAAAACCTCTGGTAGTCACAAGCCTAAAACGGCCTAGTGGCTTCCAAACCTTGTTAACTGAACATTTGATATTTTCATTGACATACATCCCCACACCCTCTATCCCATCCTCCCCCTTTTTGTTTATGAAGAGAGAGTCTTTTGTGAGTGTGGAGCCCGCAGTATTTATAGCCGAGCGCGCTATGGTGTTAATGGCGGGCACGCGCTGTAAAGCTAGTTTTTTTGTTTGTTGGTTTTCTTCTGTTTCTGGTTGTGTGGACAGTCCCTGGCGAAGTGTCCTGGCTGCTTGCACTGGAAGCAGATGATGTGCTGCAGTTGCTCTGGTGTCACTGGTTGCTTCTTGGCTTCCGGTGTTACAGCTGCCATGGTCCTTGGGTGTGCCAGTCCTGGATTTCTTTCGTGTCCACTGAACAGTTCTGCTTTTCTGGCGCAGGCTTCAATCATCTGTGCTAGGCTAGGTGCTGGCTCCAGGGGAAGGCCAAGGATAACCCTACGGCAGGTTTCATTAGCATTCCTCTGAGCCATTTCTTTAATTAATTCAGCTTGTAATACTGGATCAGACACTTGTCTTTCTACTTGCATACGAAGGCGGTCCACAAACTGTAAGAAACTCTCAGAGGTAAACTGTTTAATGTTAATATAACTGCCTTTAGTATCTATTGTTGGTAATTGGTTAAAGGCTTTTTCTGCAGCATTGCATATCTTATCTAAGACAGACTTAGATAGTACTCTAGTTTGGTTTTCAGGGCAATGCCAATCTTTCTCCCCACATAGGTGTTCATATGTGATATCATTATTATCAACATCCTTTGCATTATCTGAGCTTTTTAAAAGCTCTTGTAAAAGCACTTTTAAAGATCTTTTCCATAGGCTTTCCCATAGATCATATTCGGAAGGGGTTAACAGACACCGGAAAAGCTCTTTGATATCATATGGAACTAGTTCGTTTGAATTAAAAGTGGCTCTCATTATGCCTTTAAAGATTTCACTATTCCTACCAAATTCTCTTTGCACTTTACAAATTTCTTTTTTATCTTGGTAGGACAAAGGCTGATAACTTCTTTTTCCGTTTCTCTTACCAAGATAAACTACAGGAGCAACTGATGGTACATACTCTTTCTCCTGGTAAAGTTACAGGTTTATTTCTTGTGGGTAGTGAGTGAAAAGGGAAGGGAAAAGAGAGGGGGGAAAAAGAGAGAACGGGAAAAGAGTGGGGAAAAAAGTGCGGGAAAGAGTGGGGGAAAAAATGCGGGAAAGAGAGTGCGGGAAAGAGAGAACGGGATAAGAGAGAGTGGGGAAAAAAGAGAACGGGGCAAGAGAGGGGAAAAATGCGGGAAAGAGTGCGGGAAAGAGTGCGGGAAAGAGAGCGAGGTCAGCGGGTCCTGACCTTTTCTAGGGTCTGGAAAGGGGGGGCGGGGAGAAATTGGATCCCAGCCAGCTCTGTGTGGCCAGGAGGGGAGAGGGACCAAGATACAGGGCATAGCAGGGGTCACGGGATGTACCATTTACAATGTATCTAGGGAACGCAACAAGTAAGATGTCCCAGCCTCAGTAGGGTTCTCAGAATGAAGTTTTAGAAAAGTTACCATCAACGTAATATTTTCATGCACAACTTCAATATGGGGTTGCTCTCTTCTCTCTCTCTCTTTTTTTTTTTTTTTTTTTTTTTTTTTTTTTTTTTTTTTTTTTTTTTTTAAGTTTTGTTTGGTTTTTTTGGTTGGTTGGTTTTGGCTTTGGCTTTGTTTTTTTTTCTTTTGAGGCCTGGGACCAGTGTTGAATACCAGGATAAGGGTATAGAAAGGGAAATGTTAACTGCAAGGATGAAGTGAAACTGATGTATAACTTCTGCCTCATAAAAGCACTGCAGCCAGCCAGTGCAAGGACTGGGGGAGATATCCTGACTGTCCAGCTGTGCTAGACATGTCCTCCAGAGGCTGCTGCTTTCTGTGTGCTTTCACTGGAGATGAACATTGTTCTGGTCAGGGACTGCAGACAACATCAAACAGAAAAACAAAAGTTTAGTCACAGAGAGAAGCCAGCATGAGCCATGAGTTCAAAGGTGGCACTCATCTCATGATCTTGAGCCCTCTGAAAATTGGGCAATTGGACTAAGTTAGTTATCTGAGCTCCTTCAATAGTTGGCAGAAAATGAGTGAACTAAACCAGTCATGTACAATGATCCACATATGGGACAGCTTGAATTTTTCAATGACAGCCTAAAATTAGACAGTCAAGCTAAACCTGTAAGATACATAGAAAATAAGATAATTTCTTGAATAGCTGAGAAACTAATAAAGCCCATAAAAATATTTTTTTAATTATGCAATTGACTAGTATTCAAATAAGTAGTTTATATGAACAAGCTAACACATTTTCTTTAGAGAAAAAAATATATTTTTACTTTTTTTTTTTTTTACTAGATCTAATTACAATTCCTGAAGCTTTTTATTTGCATCTTTAGACTTGAAAAGTAAAAAAAAAAAAAAAAAAAAAATATACCTCTCTATATGTCAGAAGCATTAGCAGTTTGGTAGATATGATTCTATTTTAGGGCTTGGGAATGGAAGAAAATGACTGGTCACGATCACATCTGACCTTATTCTTTTAACACTGTTTTGAACAAGAGGTAAGTAAAAACTTTCTTCTTCTGTCCTCTCCTTCAACCTTCCCGTTCTTCCCTGAAAATTCATATTCCTGAAATGTGTTCTTTTAGTGCCTAGAATCTGTTGTGGATATTTAAGCTCAAAAGATTGGACAAACAATGAAAGAGTCAAGAGTTAAATAAGGATAAGAAATGAATAATAGACTCTCAAACAGAGGCTGAATGGACAAGTCATTTCAGATACTGTTTTCACTAAGCAAACATCTAGGCACTGTTTGGTGTACCAGATTGATTGGGATTAGAAGTCAAGGTGGTCTGACTGAGCTACGGGTTAACAGCTAATAGCAAACATTCATATTCACTGTGATGGGAGGAACAGATGAAACATCAGAATCCGAAAGAAGCTACTTGAAAGTATCTTGTGTATGTCTTTGACCTCTGTGTAGTAGTAAGTGGAGAATCCACAGTGACATAATTAGATATCAAATACTCACATTCAGTTACTGTTTACAATACAAGAGTCAGTAGCAAACACACTCTGCTGCCTGCATAGAGTCTGACAGCTTTAGCACTTCTTATCTAGCCCTCTGTTCCTGACTTGTAATGTAAGGATTTAAAGATGGAAGAGATACTGCCTGGATCGTCTAATTTGTCTGCACTCATTACAAATTTCCTTTTCAGCCTCTAAAAGCACTGAGTCCTTTATAAAAAGAGAATCTTTGAAGCACTGAGGCTTATCAAGGAGACTAAAGGAGACTAAAGCAACATCCCTCAGTAATTGTAAGCCTTCAATCCTGCAGCCTTCCCTTTAAACTAACCAGAAGATAGCATTCTTGCTCAGATGAGGAATTAATGATTTTTCAACAGTGTAGCTCCATCTGTTACTTTTTGTACATATTTATATAATTATATTATATAAATGATAGTTAATTTTTATGTATAAACTTTAATACTGGATATGTTTCTATAGAAATGGAAGTTTAAATATAAATCAAATTTTAATATTGGATATGTTTCTATATAAATGGAAGTTTAAATCTAAGGTTGTATCTTAGTATGCTAGATCTCTTTTTTCAGATAGCCAGATTAAAATTAAAAGTTTTGCACTACTTACACTTTAAATAGAGCATCTGATATTTTAAATGCTAGTTTGGATATTCTGGAGTTATGGTCAGGATGCAATGCTGAACAATGGCTCTTTTCTTTCCAATGTCCAGCTTTTCAGCAATGACTCCTGCAGAGTGGCTTATCCTTTGCCCTTTGTTCATCTGGTGTGTTCTAAAAAAATGCAATGAGAATGGAAAGGAAGGAAGGAAGGAAGGAAGGAAGGAAGGAAGGAAGGAAGGAAGGAAGGAAGGAAGGAAGGAAGGAAGGAAGGAAGGAAGGAAGGAAGGAAGGAAGGAAGGAAGGAAGGAAGGAAGGAAGGAAGGAAGGAAGGAAGGAAGGAAGGAAGGAAGGAAGGAAGGAAGGAAGGAAGGAAGGAAGGAAGGGAGTTAGTTTTGGTAATGTGGAGTGATGTGAAAATTAAGAAATTCAGTGTGCTTCAAACATTGCACTTTTTCATGGAGACTTTGCTGTTCAGTTGAGGGCTCCTGTCTGTACAGGATTGCATAGCACATACAGATCCATCTCTAGACTGCTTTCTGCCTTTCTTATCCATTCAGTTAATGGGATAGGTGGTGAAGATTATCTTGTTGTAGCTGTAGTCAAATCCTTTCTTGACTAAAGAGAGCCTGGTAGAATTGAGCTAGAGAACAGAAATAAAGATTTAAAGTGGACTCAGAGTATGAGATTTATTTTAAAGCCTGCCTTAAAAACCAACAGATGTTAGTAATTTGCAACAAAAATTTTCATACTTTATACACACATTCCCGTATCTTGTACCCAGTAACATAAACTTTTAAACTTGATACAAAAAGTATATTATCTGTTAAAGTAATTTTTGTCATATTTATAGAATTTATGGATTTCTCTGATACTAAGATTTAAATGGTTAACTGAGTAATAAGGACTTAAAATTTCTGGCACACTTGAAAACATCTTCTAATAACCTCACACAGCTAAACTTATAAAACACTTTTTAATACAAACTTGCTTGAGAATCAATGCTTTTACAAAGTCTGTAAAGTCACTTTGCTCCTCTTCCCCCAAGAGAATGATGAATGAAAAGTCCCTTTGAATTCTACTCTTTTGTATTCCTTATCACCAATCGCCAAATGAAGGCCATCCAAATTAGCTATTCATGAACAGTTATTCCAGAAGAAGTGTTCTTCAACAAACATATGTGAAAACATTTCTTTTTCAGGAATAGCTGTTCTTTTTTTTTTTACTTTAAATAACCTGCCTTTCCTCTAAATGGGAACAAATCATTTATGTTGAAATGAACCCCAGGGCTTGGATTGTTCAAAAATTACTATTGAGCCTTACAACTTAGTGGGAAGCATTTTTGAACATAAATATGTTAATATTGCAATAGCTGTAGATGGTGTGTTAGCCTAGTAGCAAACAGATCTAAAACAATGAAAAGGTTCAAAGCTGTAGAGCTGTAGAGCAGTTATAGGATACACAGTTTCTAATCATTGTAAACTGTGGTCCAGAACGGTGGTCAGAATGTAAAAGAAAGGAAAAAGAAAATATGTCAGTCTCTAAATCAGGACATTCCATTTGGCACATTTTCCAGACCCTAACCTAGTGAAGCCAATGAATGCCTGTAAAAGGAATGTCAAAGCCATATTACTTGTCATACATCATTAATTAAGAATACCACAAGACTCCTTTCTTAGTCTGGCTTTCTAAACTGTAATTTCAAACAACCAAGGCGAACTAAAATCATCATTTTTCATGTTCACATCCATTGCTAGTGGCTGACAAAAAGGGCAACACCTCTTAAGTCAGTCACATACCTCCAGATCAATGATCTCTTTTTTATCCAACATGGAACAGCTATTGATACTTTTAAGAGAAAACATTAAAAATATCTGAATAAGAGAAATACATGAACTTTACTTACTCTAGGGTGTCAACATTCAAATAGATGGCTTATTAATTTCTAAATTTCCTCTCACATTAGCTAGTCCAGTTAGCAAAATAATGTCTCTGAAGTTGATTATTTTCTTGAAAATAAAAGAGTAGGAAAGAGAGGCCTTATTTTCAGAAACCAAAATTTCTTTCATTTGCATAATTGTCTCTCTAGGTAGTTAGCTATTACTTCTAACAGTGGAACCACATTATATCTTAGTAATACAAATACTCATTTTCTTGATTCAGAAGTCCTGTAATTACAACTACCAGAACCTGTCTGTTTAAGTTCAAGAGCTGACATTACTTCATATTCCTGCAATTTCATTCTGCTTTCAAAATATAGCTCGATACCACTTAAATTACTTGCAGTTTATTATTTTTATTTAAAAGCATCAAGTATGTATTAAACTTAAAAATTATTAAACTTATCTGTTATGAAAGAGCTGTTACCTTTCGTGCTGACCTCTCCTTGTTGTACCTTCCCTTTCAAACATATCAATATATTGCAGGGTATAGTAGCCCCAAGGCAGAAAAACATTGTAAAGATCTGTGCTTATCAAACTACAGTAAACCAAGGAAAATTAGATCCTGTTTACATAAAAGAAATTGAATTAAGAGATTTGTTATGGTCCATTTTGTTTAGAGAAAGCAGTTACTGAGACATAAACTAGGTTAAGTTCGAAATAAGTGAAAACTAAGGCAGAGTTCTAACGCAATTTAAACAAACAGATTTCTTAAAAGAAACAAATCCCATAAACTTTCATGAAGTTAAGTGTTACACTTGAAGTTGATAAAGTCCTTAAAGAACATTAGAGATCTGAAAACTTTGAGTATTCATTAGTAAATATACTTTTTCTCCTGTTCGAAGTTTAATCACTGATTATTTTGGTTATTTTTTTCAGTGAACTCTGTGCTAGATAGAAGTTTCCAAAGAAATAATAAAAATTCCTTAATAGATATTGTGGAAGAAGAGGACAATTAAAGTCGTTATATTGAATGGCTGGCGCAATTTTCAAAGAGAACTATCTACCTTTCTCCCTAACTCTCCACCACTCACTAGTACCTCTCTGAGTCCACAGAGACAACACAGTAGTTTGTGTGATAGATACTGGTTTGCCCACAAGAGTGACAGTGCTATTAAATTAGAGCTTATTAGCCCTGATAAAAAATGCATTTGATCATGATCCTGAAAACTTCTTTCATAATAAACATAAAAGTTTGGAGTTTTTCCTTCAACTAATTCTTTCTTGTGACTTTATTTTTAATAACATTACAGTCTTTTTGCACAAAACATTTATGTAAGCACACAGGTTTCAGTAAGAGTTTGGGATCTGTTTTTTTGTTTGTTTGTCTGTTTTGGTTTTTTTTTAACACATACATTCAACAGAGTCTGATTCTGGATGAGCTTTTGTGCATAATCATGCTGGAATAATTTTCTTTTTTTAAGGATGGCAGCCCAGTTACTAGAGGAACATTAATCAATACAGATTATAGAACAAAACTCCCTCATGAAATTTAGTAGAGAACAGAGTTATTACTGAGAGGAGAAATTTGTTTTAATAGTTCATCTTCCATAATAGGAAAGAAAAATAGTTCAGTCACCTCAAATTACATAAATTTTTAAGAAGTAGCAGGTACAAATATGTCTAAATCATTATTTAAAAGGGTTTACAGGCAAAATTAAATAGCCCATGTGAATGCAACTCCAGACTCTATCCTAATAGCTCAGAATTACAAAAGTCCAGACTGTCCAGAGCATCTCAGCCATGACTTCAAAACCGTGAAGTTTCAGAAGAAAGCTTACTTGCTCCTCATGAGGCAGACCAAGCAGACTGTAAAAGGCAGTATACAACCCAGAGAGTAGATTTTCACTCAGACCAACATCCAAGGATGTGAGTTACATGTTTCTGGGTGCTCTTCCAGCACAGTAGAGGGATAATAACTACAGTTATGTCCCTGGTGTGTGGATAGCTGACATGTAATAAAGTCCATGGAAGTTCTGAGGTATTGTTAACTTGCAAATCAAAGGGAAAAAAACCCAAACCATCCAGTAATTTCATTCTATTTAAAGAAATATTTCATGAAAATTCTATTAATTTTATTTTTGCAGTGATTTTCTTGCCTTTAATGCAGAACATTGAAGTCGCAACAATAACGAAAGAGTTTGAACTTACATTTATGTCCTATTTCCTTCAGAATTCCCAGCTATCATGTCATTGATGACTTTTAATTTCTAGGAATACTTCCGAAAAATCTGAGAAATGTCCTGTTTTATACCAGCTTCAAAAAATCAATTAATGTCAGTGCTGTGGACCAAATGATACAGAATTAGAACATTAACAAGGTTTTTTGAAATATTGTGGGTTTTTCCTAATGGTTTTCTTTCTTTTCTTCTAAAATAAAACAAAACTTCTCACAAATTATCATACAGAACTTCCTATATAAATGATTACTGAAAACTTTCTTTTTGTTCATAGAGTACCAATGCATAATTGCAGGATAAAATTTAAAATGTAATAAATATCTCAAATTACTTTTTAGCTTCAAGTATATGCATTTTAATATTTGCAAAGATAAAGATGACAATAAATTTGCATTGATTTAGTGTGTTTTGACATGAAAATCCCAAGAAAAGTGATTTCAGCTTGACAGAGATTAACAAAGTAAAAAGTTTCCAATACTTTGTTTACTCACACATTGTCTCAAAGTTAATTATATAAATGGTATTGTGTGTATCTCAGCCAATACAAACAATATCTCTTAATATGTTTGGACTAACAAGGAAAAACCACAAGGTCCTTGCATAGAGAAATTCCTCAAACCTTTGTGAATCAAATCAGCCACAACGAAAGAAAGATGATTCATAGCTAATCTTAATGAAATTTTAGTCTGGGTTCTTCTGTCAGCAGCTCACTTAAAGAACAACTTATCAGGTTTTAACACATCTTCATGCACAGAGGCACAATCTGCATTTGTGCTCCTGGTCTCTGTGCATAAGCAACAGGTTACTCATGAGACCTTGAAAATGTTGTGCAGCTACAGAAAGCAAAAAATGGAAAAAAGTTACAACTGAGGCTGATAGGAAATGCAGTTACCAGTGCTGCATTGTACAGTGACCAAAAGGAAAAGGATTTTCTGTCAATCTAATTAGGCAACAGAGTAACTATAAATCTCTGCTCAGAAGTATAGTTCTAACTAAAAAAGGAAAGCAAAATACTGCATCGTTCAATTTTTCATATTTCTCTGTAAATTATTAATAAATTGAGGAGGTACAGATCTTCTCATATTTTCAAGCAGGATGGAAAGGATTTAAAAAGATTTTCAAATTCTTGAAAAATATTTTTCTCACTGTCTGCAAGTATAGAAAGGCATTTGACAGAGTGAACGATGTTTATGAGCAACATTAGACAAACTTAAAAAGTGATGTATAACTATTCTATTGAAATCACTGTAAAAATTTCCTGATTTTTAGGTTGGATTCCCACTCCCCCAGCTTCTTCCTATCCCAATCAGTCATGATAGTCTCTTTATTAATTTGGGATTTAGAAATGCATTTCTTTTAAGGAAAAAAAAAAAAAAAAGATACTAGAATCAAAGAATATCCTGAGTTTGAAGGGACCCACAAGGATCATTGAAGTTTCACACCTTGTCCTAAACAGGACAAGCTTAAGAATTGCACCATGTGCCTGAGAGTATTGTGATGGAGAGAAAAGAAAACAGGTTTTTCAGTAGCTGCAAAGTATGTTTCAATGCACATTTCAACAATATTAGTATTGAATCATATGTCATGTCCTTTGATATAATGTACTGATGTCTAAAGTTTTAGCTTTCATATTTGTCAGATTCTGTACTGCCTTAATGTTTAACTCAACTTCATATAAAGTGTTTGCAAGTTCTCTTCACAGTTTAGTTAGACAAAACAATCCTTTCCCAGCCTGAAAACCAAGGACACCATTGCAGCTTTGGGCCCAAAAAGTATAAATATTGAATTGAGGAGAGCAATCTGGGAGGATGGGACTTCATAATCTGAAGCTGTAATTGGACAATTGACCCAATATGTAAATGGACCAAAACTGTTCTTTCTTTTCCAGTAAAAAATAAAAAAGGTCTTGTCATATATTCTGGGAAAGACACAATAGTCTTTTCCAGACAGATGGATCCTTGTTGGATAGATCAGAATTTTGATTCCTACATATAATGTAAAGACAACACTGATTTTTGTGTACCACTGAATTAATAAGCAAAAATCTTAAAGTATTGCTTTACTATTATCAGCAGTCATGACATCTTCTGAACGAAGTAGATTTCTGCAATTAAATCTATGAGATATGCAGGGTATCTCCTTAATAAACACTCAAACTTATTATGAAAGACAATATTTACTCCCTTGTACTACTGCTGTGAAACAGCATAATAAATTGGAACAGGTTGCAGTTCACTAGGTGAGGTAGACTGAAAATCCATTAGATTAATTACTTCTCATAAGTATAATTGTATTTACAGTATGCTACATTTCTAGATGTCTAATGGGCTTCAAAGAAGTGCAAGGTATAATTAAAAACTTTATCTGTGAAGGCAAATCACTAAGCTTAAAGAGAAAAATTCTTCCAGCTAAGACAGGAAACAGCAGGCTTCCCTTTCTCTAATTTGTAACTGTGTTATCTAAATAAAGAGCTCACGTTCTGCACACCATAGCTAACACTGAAAATACACCATGGTTTAACAGTGAAAAATATATGTCTGAGAAAATCTATAATCCTCTAAAATGGATGCTCTCTTAGTGGATCTAAGCTGAGGATATTATTGTTGTTTATATTGGGTAAATATCTGGTTCAGCAGTTTCAGCCAACTGAAAATGCAATGTCATATGTTATTGAGTTTGTGTATAGTGAACAGTCATGAAGAGTAGATAGACTTGCATTGAATGACAAAATGTAAATTCTATTAATCTTGAAAAATTATTTAAAATAGCATAAGGATATAAAACAGATGGGAGATTGAGAAGTTAACTATAAAAGTTTTACTCTGTTTTAAACTGGATGTCTAAAAGTTCATAATCTGAATTATGTATTCTAAAATCTCCTTCTTGTTAGCTGAATGAAACAGATACTCACAATGTATTGACTATAAGAGGAAAAAAAATCAAACCTGTATGTGACATGTATTTGCCCCCATCTCGTTAAACCTTTTTCTCCTAAGGGTGATTGTATTATATATTTTGGATATCTAAAATAAAAAAAAATAAAGCTCACCTCTAAAAGTCATATCTTATCATATTGTTGGCAAAATATTCCAGACCTTTTTTGTCATATAATTGTCTAATCCGTCCTTAAAAAATGGTAATTTCTTCCCAACTTGTAATGATGATATAATGCTTCAAGTAACCTTTTACTTTAGACAAATCCATTTTCTTTCTTCAGCTCCATCCCCCGGGAAATACAGTTTCAAGATTCTGGTGTACTCAGATGCAGTCGCACATAAAGACTTTGAAATAGTTCTCATAAATCCCTTTTACAGTCTTTTTAGTTTCCCATTTGTACTATTTTTTTCATAGCTTCCAACCCATCGTCCTCAGAGTGTGCAGTTCTCCAATGTCAGATGTCTGATAGCTCCACTTCCCTGGACAAAGCTGGAGTTCAGCTCGCTAGATCTGCATCCAGAGACAGAGACACAACAGTGACACAGGATTTTATCATCTGTACTCTCACTTGAATTTTGTCATATTTTAGGTGGTACTTTCCCTGAAATCACAGTGCAGTTACTGCCTTTTTCTAGGTAAATGGGATAGGAGACAGGTAAGCCTTATTTTTAGTTGTGGCAGACTGTTCTAAAAGCCAATGCAGACTGTTGTGTATGGATCTACATCTAAATCATGGGATCTTAGAGCATTTCCAATCTGCAGGTAACAAGTGACCAAACACTTCCTAGACTGGGCAAATTAAATGTTACTGCTTTACGATTCAGGTCTTGGAACTAGAAAAACAAAAATAAAAAAGAAAAACTAGAATAACCTAGGGAGCAGGATTATTCAAAGTCTCACTCTGAGACCTAGAGTCTTACATCTCATTATGCAAAAATGATCTGTAATCAACATACTCTTTTTCAAAGACATTCGTAAATGAAGTGACATTTCTGAATGTAATCCATGTAATCTTATATATTAAATTGACCACGACTAAAGCTTGGATCTCATCTAGAGACTTCTGAAGTTGCATAGTTGATTTTCTTTTTATTCACATCTTTTCCGTTAGATTTTTCCTTTAAAGAATATTGTTTTAAGAGGAAGTTTGAGATTAAGCATTTATTGAGGACAAAGAATCTAGAATAGAGGAAGTTTCTTATTTTCTTCCTTTTCTGAAAATACAAATAATTAACAGATGACTGAAAACCAGCAGACTGAGGGGGAAAACAAAACAAAACAAAACAAAACAAAACAAAACCCAAAACCAAAAACAACAACAAAAACCCAACAATAACAGCAACAACAAAATCCCACCAAAAACAAACAAATAAAGAAAAACCTCCAAACCCAAACCAATCAACCAAAAAACCCCAAAACAACAACAACAACAACCAACCAACCAACCAACCAACCAACCAACCAACCAACCAAAAAACCTCCCAATAGCTCAATTCAGGTGGCTTTTTTTCTTTCCTAAGCGTATTACTCTCCTTTTAAGGTGTTATATCATTCAGTGTTTTTTTACTGGACTTATAACCAGGCTATTCTATTGTTTAGAGCTTCTGAATATGTTTTATTCTGAAAATAAATCTATCAATTTAACTAGAGAAAAAGCAGGCCATTGATGCTGTTCTTTCTCATAAAACTGTCTGTTAGTTACAGTCTAAATTGACAAGCAATTGACCTCCTTGTGTCCCTCTCAGGAAAAATGTGAAAACTGACTTAATCAGGTTAAAATATGCAATCATATTGATGTGAGGGTATGATTTAGCATCTGATTGCACATGAATGTCAGATGCATTTAGGATGAGCATCAAAAAATAAAAGATACAGAAAAAGAGCATTCTTGACATAGAAAATATTTGCAACTCTCCTTAGAGTTCATTCATGCAATTGCGTTTTATTTTTGCAGTGATTTTCTTGCCTCTAATAAAGAAAACTTCAGTGGAAAAAGCAAAGAAGGAGTTTGAACTTATCTCTAGGTCTTATTTCTTTCAGAATTCTCAGGTATCATGTCATCGCTGACATTTAATTTCTAAGAATAATTCAGAAAATTCCAAAAGATGTCCTGTTTTATACCAGCTCCAGAAAAATCAATTAATATCAGCGCCATGGACCAATTGATATAGAATTAAAACTTTAATGAGCCTTTTTTAAAAGGAAAATATAGTGTCATATTCTTTTGGTACCTTGTATCCATAAATATATTTAGAGCATACTCTCCTCCAAACAAGATTAAGGAATACATACTAATAATGAATTAGGTTTCTTATATAAGCTTGTGGGGTCTGTTTCTCTTGAGAATACCTTCTTTTCAATAATAAGGAACATATAACAAGGAACAATGCTGGCATGTTCATTCCAAATTTATGTCATAGTATTCTAACTTATAATGCCTGACTTTGAAAACAGGCATTTGAAGACTGTTAACTACACCCACTGCCTTCTCTTCATCCACTATTTGGATGATCTTGTCATAGAAGGATATTAATTTGGTTAGAAAGGACTTTGTTTTTGTGAATCCAGATTGACTGTGCCATTATTCTTTAAAAACCTTTCAGTAGCACCCAATACAATCTCCATCATTTTTCCAGGAACTGAGGTTAGACTAACAGGCCTGTATTCCCCTTGGTCTTCCCTCACACTATTTTTGTAGACTGGAATAACATTGACCAGATTCTAGTCATCAGAATCTCCCCAGGCTCCCAAAAAATTTGGGAGGTGATGGAGAGGGGTCCAGCCATGACAGCTACTGTCCCTCTCAGTGCTCAGGATTGAATCCCATCAGTCCCCACGGACCTGTGGATATCCAATTTATACAGCTGTTCCCTGAAAATGTCACTGTCCACAAATGGAACACCAATGTTCCCTCACACATATTACTCTGACTCAGGGGATTAGGCTGCCCAATTATTAATTATTAATCTATTAATATTACTAAAACCTGAATAAAATAAAAAATAAAATAAAATAAAATAAAATAAAAAACGTTGAATGCCTCTACTTTTTCTTCATCCCTGTTAGTCAGCCATCTTCAACAAGCATCAGTCCAATATTTTCTTTAGACTTACTGTTGTTATTAGCATATTTTAAAAAGCTGTTCTTAATATTCAGTTTAAAATTTAATTGAGTTTTAGTCTTTCATGTCTTCACCCTGCATCCATGAACTGTGATTCTGTAATTCATTGCAACTACTGACCTCATTTTCAGAAATCATAAAATTTCCTGTTCATTTGGAGATCCACAAGGAATTTCCTGTTCAGCTAAGCTGGTCTTCTGCTCTGCTTGCTTGATGTAAAACATAGTGGAATTACTTGTTTGCACAGTGGAATTGCCTGATAGAAAAATGAAGAACTTGGTGAATGAATGACCACTTTTGGCCATCCTTTCCACATACTGGACAGGGTTCAGATTGCTTAGGCTTTCTTGGTTCATATGGCCACAAAATAATTGTGCCAAAAGAAAAACGACTGCTAAAGCTTAATACACTTTTTGGTCAAACAGTGAATGATGTGTCCAGGTACTCTCAGGGTATCTGAAGTTCTTTATAAACATGCTGACAACTACTTGCATGAGAAAACTCAGTAAAAATGTTTTCTTTTCAAGGTGGAAGACAGTAGAAGGGAATATTTATATTACAATTAAGACTGTCAAACAAGCAAAAATAAGTTAAAATTAATTTGGATTTTATTTTTACTTTTATTTGAAAACATTTTAAGCAATGTATCTATAATTATAGTATCGTTGAGAAAGAAGTAGATTACAAAAAAAATAAGGTCTTATATTTTTATCTGCACACATTTGAAAGAAACTTCACTGTAGTCCTCAAAAATTGCATCAGAATTTCCTTCAGACTGTTTTGTTCTTATTTATTTTGTACTGTTTTATCATCTCACAGAATAAAACAAAATATTGTGATTATCTAATTATAAATCTAATTAACTCTCACAAAGTAGAGTACCCATACCTAAAGTCTTGCACTTTTTCTGTAGCTATAGAGTACAAAATCTCAACCTCAAATTTAGAGAACAAGGACCTCCCATTACTCTCCTAGTTATAAAGTTTCTCAAAATATTAGAATAACTGTAATATTTATATGGATATAGATTTTTTAAAAAATAAACAATAAATTTTAAAATAATTAAAACATGTCCTTCTCTTACATAAAAACATTATTATTATTACAACCAGAGATTTGAATGTTTTGTCCTCAAGATGATAACAATAAATTAGTAGGCAGAGTTGTTGCATTTTGGCCTTATTGTGCTTTCTTCTAATTTTATTGCTTTTTCTGTCTCTCTCTTTTTTGTTGCTTTTGTGGTTGTTGATGCAAGGTACTGGTCATAAAAAAAATAAAAAAGCCCTATTAATGTAACACTTGATCAATACGGTGCAAAAAGCTTCTTTATTGGATGTCTATAAATTATAAACTCACAGTTTGATATTCTTTTACAAAATTTCCCTGTCCTTACTTTCTTCTCCTTTACTGACTATTCACTATATAACTTTCCTTTGACACTGTTTTAGATTTCATAATTGAGTCCATGAATGATGTTGGATTAACAAATACTGTGGAGACAAAAGTCTATTTTTTTTCAGCACAACAGTATATCCTCAGTGTACAGTTTTTTATGGGATTACTGTAATCTTTCTTCTCCCTTTATTTCCTTGTTTTATTTTCTGAAAATCACCTAAAGAAATCTTTAGAGACTGCCTCTTCACACAAGTCTCAGGAATATTTCTTAACACTTGACGCCACCTCTTCTAAATGAAGCACACTTAAATCTACACATGGAAACCTAGGCACTTCTGAGAAGTGCTCAACGAGAAAAAATTGAGTGAGGGGGAAAATAAACTTAAGTACATGTTGAAAGGCCTTTGGTTAGTTGATTATTCTTAATTTAAAAGAAATATGTAATTTTAAGGAGAAATACACTGTATTTTAAAAATTCAATTTAAGAAACCTCCAGTGGAATGGAAAGGAAATGGCTGTATTACGAAAATAATATTGTATCAATGGGGAAGAAATAAAGAAAAAAAAGCCATAAGGTTTATATATTTTGATTTTCCTAGTAAATGATTTTGTGGTTTGGTCATTTTGTGCATTTCTTCTTTAAAGAAATATATTTAGAATGCAGAATCTGTTCAAATGTCAAGTTCTTTAGACTTATTAAGTAATCTGAGAAAGATATGCTGCACTCATGACATTTGCATTTGATTAGCAAAGGCAACATAACTCAGTATGACATTCTGAATAGAAGGATTAAATATTATTACATGTAAGGTGGTCAAACAGTTAACAAGTATTTCTGTTTATTTCTGTGCAGTTTAAAAATGCTATTTTGAAACTAAGTGTTTAGAACACGGTAATAAAGAATCGTTCTCCTGTTTGTCTTTAGCAGCCATTTCCATTCCTTTGCCTCTACTCTAAGAAATTACTAGAGCTTTCTACATCTTCTGTTTTAGACAACTATTCCTAAGTCTTTTCTGAGTGCAAGTAATTTCTCTGTACAGATTTAAAGCTTAACCTATACATAGGCAAAAGCAAACTGGGCCTTGGTTTTTGGACTGGTTAGGAGAAAGGAAAACCAGTGCTGAAAAAGAAGACTTCAGGTTTGACATCAGATGCACTGAAGAAGCTCAATTAGTTGTATAGAACATATTTTTATATCAAAAAATGTTGATTTGAGGGTCACAGAGATCTGTTATTTGGGTGACCTAAACAGTTTCTATGTCATCTGAAAAGTATTCTTGAAACATAGTCTTCAAGCAGTGGAAGCACGTTAGAGAAGACAACTTCTGACTGAAAACTTAAATGTATTTTTCTCAACAGATACACTTTTCTCTTGCATCCAACTTCAACTGAATGAATATCATGCCAGAGTTCAGGAAGCATTTGGACAACTCTTTTAGACACATGGTGCAGTTCTTGGGTCTGTCCTATGCAGAGCCAAGAGCTGGACGGACTTTGATGATCACTGTGGGTCCCTTCCAACTCCAGAAATTCTAAATAATATTCAAAGAAAGAAAAAGATGGAGGGAAAGTAGAAGATGTGATCCCATGTTACAATATCAACAGTGAAGACATAAAGCCTAAACTCAGAAAAAACATCCATTAGCCTGTTCAGAGCAATCAGATGACAGGAAAGAGATGTCAATTAGTACGTTAAGGTCAAATGTCTATTCAGAAGTGCATTTTTAAGCAAAAATTTTGATGTGGAAAAATACATTGGATGTCAATGCACACATACACATTTCTACAGTTGGTTTAACCTAGATATTTTCCAGTAATTCCTCTGTCTTAATACGTTGCTTCCAATATGAAGTTTCCACTGTATTATATTACTAAAATGCCACAATGTATTAAAAATAGAGAAAATGTTCTTTTCAAGCACTTCAAGGTATCTTTTAGAAAAACCCCGACACACAAAAACCCTAAGAATTCTTCACAGTCTCTAATCCACTCCATGGAAAGAAAATAATGGGATTAGATCACTATCATGGTTTCTTTCATTGAATTAAATGGAGACGACTGTGCTCTTCAATACAGCAGAACATGGAAACACTTTTGTTGGCGTTAAAGTCAGATGTCCTCATTGTGTTCATTGTGTTTAATCATGTCATTATCAAAACCTGTCCTTCATCTGACTGAAAAATCCTAGTATTAACAGCTGCTTAAGACTATATAAAGAACTACTCTGAACTAATTTTCTGTCTGGAATTTTAAATCATTGGCTTCATTATGAAGTGACAGTGTCTAATTTTGATCTCCATTTCACTGCAGTGTTTCTACCATATCTGAGAAAGCTCTTTCATGTCTTCATTTTACAGTTCAGCCGTTTCATAGATATGTGGGTATCTGGTTTAGATGACCACTCCTGTACAGTGACAATATGTAATTCATCAAAATGTATTACATCTAGTTGAATTATGGCAAATACGTGAAAAGATTTATTAAATAATTTCTGGAAAGATAATTTATCTTTCATATGATCACAACAGACCATTTATTTACATCAGTTATATTAGCTTTAGGCACATATGTTCTCTATGGTTTAGTTTCAGCTTGTAGTTTTACCACATATACAGGTTCACTGAAAATGTACTATTCCAGCATTTTTTATTGAAAAATCCACATGAAGAAAGCTGCATTTGAAAAGTTGATATCTTTATACATCATTCATATATATATATACATATATATATATATATATATATATATATATATATACATAAGAAGTTGTAAGCATACTTCCATATTATTTTATGATGAAAGCAATAATTATAATCAAAAGACGAAAAAAGAGACAGGTTATTAAATAATATCTTTGTAAATTATTTCACAATAAGATTCAGTTTCCATGTAAACTTCCTTCTAATAATTCTAAAGATCCCTTTTAATTTTTTTAACAAAAATATTTAGGAAGAGATTTAAATTTCACTGATCCTCTCTCAATGGTTCTAACGTGTGTTGAAAATATGAAAATTAAATATTTTAATCATTATATAATATTTTCCTTATTTATCTACATTGACTTTGCTTTTCCTATATATTGCATTTCCTGAAGAATCATGACTCTGATCTTTGCCTAGGTCCTGAAAGAAGGCAGTGTAAATCATCTTCTACTTTTTTACAATTTACTGTCTTAGGTACCTGCAGATTTTAGATATAATTACCAAAAAAAAGAACAGAAAAATGAGAGAATTCGGGAAAAACAAGAAAAAGAGATACAGGGGGATGGAGAGAATGACTTCAGAGTTGTGATAAATAACCTAAAATTAAGAGTTTAGCTGAACAAAAACTAAGGAACATGAGAGAGATAACAAGATAGAGAGAGAGAGAGAAGAAGAGAAAATATTTTATATGGAAAACCAGCTATCTTAGAAGTAAAGAGGTAAGATTAAAAAATGGAATGTTTAGACTGAATATCTGTAGATATTCAGACAGGGAGATGTAATAGGATTTGGAATAGTCTCCTAAGGGTAGTGGTAGAAGATTCATCATTTAGCATTTTCAACACTAGACAGGACAAAGCACAGGAAAAAATATAGTTGGAGAAAATCCTGCCTTGACAGAGAGATGAAATGAATAATCTAATAGGCCTTTTCCATCTCTAACTTGTTGCTATGAAACTGCCAGAAAAGACTAAATTTAATCTTCTCAGTGTCTTTTATTCTTTTATACATAAATTATCTTAATCTTTCCTGTGCCTTTTCTACCTCTTCTGTCTCCTTTAACACAGATTTAGAACGGGTATTTAAAATGCTTTTATTCTATTTCCTCAACTGTTGCAAGTTAATTTCAGTTCTCATATGAACGAAACATGAAAATGAATAGTGGTTAGCTGTGCATTAAAGATGAGCAGGAATTCTTCATTTCAGTGTTTTCTCTTGGAATTGTCAGGATTTTCACCATGTTTCTGTAAAATTTTAGACAACATTTCCAATACAGACAAAATTAAAAATAATCTCTAATTTCCTGCCATGTTTTGAACATTTTATTTTAAAAATATATTAAAAATATGGTTTACATAAACAATTTTAAAAATAAAAGAGTGATACTGCTGAAGAAAACATACCTATCACTGAAATATTTCAGGCAGTACATTTTACTGTTCTGTTACTGTTCTTGATTTTGTTTGCATTTATATGTGCTGTTTTCTTTCAGTGAAGGAAATGGCTGTGGATACTTTATTCTCAGAGGATCGTACAGACATGTCACAGTGAAGTCACTGTACAAGCGCAGCTTCTCATCTCTGAAATTGTCTTCAGAGAGCCAGCTGCCACTGGAGACTTGGGAGTGACAAGCCACAAGAGACAGACCACAAATTTCAGAGAAGGTCCTGTGAGGATCGGGACTTTGTCACCCATGTCAGAATGGAAAATCACAAGGAGAGGAAAAAATTATTGTTGTAATGTGCCAAATTCATAAGTGGAATTAACAGTGTGATTCACGGAAAAAAACCCTCCAAACAAAACACTGCATTGCAGTTTCAATAATTGCTTTCAATGACTTAATTTTTCTGAAGATCTCTAATTGCTCTTGAGGTCAGAAAGCCAGGTGGGTTTTGCATGTTTTGCTGCTGACTTAATGAGTCTTAGATAAGCAAATGTCATGATCCATGGTAAGATTAATTATTGTTAAATTGGTGATACTCTTATTTATTGCATGGCTAATGGAACTCTTTCATTTACACAACTTTTGAAATACTGATTTTAGTTCCGAAATTGAAATTTTCCTTTTATCTTTAAACAGCAATAATAAAAGTAGTTGTATTGTTCAAAAGTATTGTTCTTTTAAGAATTTGTGTTTCATTTACCATTTCATGCCATTGCTTAATAGGTAGGAGAACCAAAAAATCTGAAATTAGGAGTTATGTCTTCACTTTTTCTCAGTATTTTGTATAGTTAATTGACTCAAAATACCGTGTCTAATATGTTGTGTAAATAATTTATTTCTGGAAAAAGTACCTACTGGTTTCTACAAAGACAAACACCTGAAAACTATGGCTTTAATGAGATGTTTTATTTTACTAATGCAATTGAACAATGTAATTCCAATTCTCCTGAAGAACTATATAATAGCAACTTGGCATATTCTAAAACACTCTTCTAGAATGAGGAAGGATGAATGGACTAAATAAATAGTGCTCATAATTTCAAGAATTTGCAGCCTTTTGTAATGGCTACACCTACATTAGAAAATAAAATATAGTAGAACCTTTTCTTTCTCCCTGAAGACAAGTGGTGGAGCCTTTCTTTCTGATGGACACTTACAACTAAACTATTTTCTCCCCATAAGCAGAATTATTACTGTACTGAATCTAGGGAACAATATGGCTCACCCATGGCTCTTCCCCAGCTGGTTCCTAGGAACTGCCTGGAGAGCATTTGGTACCACGAGGCAGAACTTATAAGGTTGCTAGGGAGTGAGCTTGCCTGCTTTCCTGTGTGCAGATATTCCAGATGTCCTACGGTCTTGGGTAACCAGCTTCAAGCCTTCTCTGTTACCAGGATTTTAAAAATGATAAGCAGTGGAGCTCTCCCTTCCTTAGGGTCGTCCTCAGGATATTTCAGGTTGGGCTCTTTAAATCACTCCGTTCTCTGAGGATGCTTTCCTTTTAATTTGATAGCTTTTAAAGCAAGTTTCTCCTGAAAGCACTAGTTTGATATTTTTTGCCTTTTCTTTAAAGTCCAAAATACAGAATACAAAAGAAAAAAGGAGATCTTAAAATAAATAAATAAAAAGGCAAAGCATGAACATCAGAGGAAAATCTCAAAACAATGCCTGTTGTAATAATACTTGACATTCAATTACTCTGTAATTCTAGAAGATACACTACTGCACTGCTATCTGCACATATGCATAAGTAGCTACTCTGATTAATATTAGCACAAGAATATGAACAGAAATAATGATGATTTGTAACTTACTATAAAGATCTGCCAAGGAAGCTTGCTAAAAAATATGAAATTTCTGGTTGTTTAAGTGAGGATGGCACTTTAAAATATAATACTAATCATTATTAATTCTTTTGATATTTACTGTATTATCACTAATCCAAAAGAATTCTTTTGGAATTACTGAAGATGTCATGCAGATTTTGAACATTAATTCAACATTAATTACTTGAAACATTTATAACAGATAAAATTGAGAATGCAGTATTGTGCTTCAATTTTCAGTATACATTATCATCATAAATAAGGGAAATACTTTGCTTCTTTTGGAAGTAAGAGGAAAACGAAAAGGAAGTTGTATGGGAATGGTACTATAACTCTGGGCTACAAGAAGTCTTATCCATGTCCCCTTTATTGGAAAAATGTTCAGAATGGTGTTTTGAGAACCATCTTCAAGCATGCAATTTGTAACTGTATGTCTCTCATCCAAATACTCCATTTCTGCTCTAGCTAGGTACACTAGTGTGGGGAGGCTGTCAAAATTCTGGCAGCTTTTTAAAATAACGATAGATAAAAAGATTGCTTCAGGCTTACAGATGTGAGTCCCACATGTGGTTATCTTGCTGTAGCATATGTGTGTCTGGTCTGAAGTTCTTTTTGAGAAAGATCCACACAGACCTCATAATATCTCTCCTTGGATGCTGGGAGTATCAGCCTTTAATTTTAGGAGCGATTTTCATTCAGAGAGACTTTATCGAACATCCAAATTCCTGAAAGTTTAGCACAGAAAAGACTGGACATTGAAAGAGGTGTAAAGAAGACTTGTGTATGTATGCTGACAAAGGAAATTAATTTATTTTGTCTAGTCAGGCAAAACATATTCCAAACACTTGGACTCTTTGGAAGCAACTCCGAGAAGTTGGCAAAATAAAGAGATTTAAAGCCATCTCACATTCTGACAACCTGTAACTTCTGCCACCTAACTTCCAGCTGCCTGAAGCTATTTGAAACAGAGACATGGTTTGATTCTTTTATCAAATTATCAACTGCTTTAGCCTCAGTCATAAAACTTCATTAAATTTTTATATTTTTTATTATTTTTTACTTACAAGAAACAAAAGAGATTACAGAAGTAATTGGAATTTCTATCTTTATTCTGATCCTTTTTTTCTTTTTCACATTCCCTTTTAGTTCACTGTCTCTTGTACAGTGTTTAATTTTCTTTTCAGGTGCTCTTACAGAAGGTGTAAAATGTTCGCTTCAAAATGAATATAAAAATAGTCAGTGGAAATGACCCTGTCTGATCTAATATGTTAAAAACAGATTTTTTTTTTTTTTTTAATAGAACAGGCAAACTCTCAAGGATAAAAAGGGCAAGGAAGATAGAAAATCTGGAGTTTGACACCAACCAAGTTTATAGCTCAAGATGAAAAAGTCACTTAACACACTTAACACAGTTCGTGCTCATAAACTCTTAGGACCTTCTTGAGACAAGGTTTGCCATCCTTAAAAAACTAATAGTATGTTCTCATATATTATGTAGATTTTTTTTTCTCTCTTTTTTTTCTTCTTTTTATTTTATTTCTTATGAAACAAAAAGTAGAATCTGAAAACATTTATGGAATACAACCATAGAGCATTTTTTTTCTGAAAATATTGAGGGTGTTTCTTAGATAATACAGGCTCATTTGAATTCCAGACCTACTTGCCATACTTCAGCACAGCCATCTATTTGAGGACCACTAGTAACCAGTGACAGGAGTTGGTGTGACTTCTGAGAATTTTATGGCTTCTTACCTCTAATTGCTGAATTAATAGAATCTATTTTTCCTCAGGTCTCTACAGAAGCAGCTGTGGGTCTCAGAACACCTGGAAATCTAGTTTACTGAAGCTTGTCGAGGGAGCTGAGCTATTCTCAGAGGATGTATAAATCACAGATTTTATAAAACAGAGCTGAGTGCCTGGAATTTGAAAGCTGGGTGTACTATTATTTACTTTTTCCCAGAGTACACAAGTCAGAGAGTTTCAATACCACTTTTTTAATTAGGGTTCCAGGATCTGGCTGAGTAAAGATCCAGAAAACATCAGAGCAAGTTGGTTGTAGGAGAAGCTTTGGAGTTCTTTATCTAAAGACGTTTAGATAATGGGGAACTACACCAATAAATATCATGGCAGTTGAACAGTGAGGAAACTCGTGAGAGAAAAATTTTGGCAGCTACTTCAGAATCCTTGAAAATTAAGAATTCCTACTAAATGGGAATTCATTTGAATTCAAAAGACCCAAAGAATGCTAGGTGTTTTCAATTAATAATGTTCTATTAAAATTCATTTTTCAGGTTCATCTGTAAATACTACTAAGTTTACATTTGCTTATGTTGTGCTAATGTGTAACTTTATAAAGAAAAAAGCATGGCTTGTTATGAACTTTGAAATAAAATATATTATAAGATTAATAAATGTTACTTTTTATCACAGTTCTTAAATACTTCTATGTATAATTTTAAATGCAGGGACTGAATTAGATTTTATTACCATTATCATTATAAAGATGGAATATTTTGAAGCTGCTATTCACTTATGTGACAAAATCTAGATCTTAAATTATTTACTGGGGGAACACCTCTTTGCTAGTGTAGTAGCAATGAACAATGAACAAAACAGAATAAAATTAACCAAAGCAATCTTGATGTTGTAACTTTCTCATTTGCCATTGCATTTGGAAGGTATTTAAACAGAGATTTAGAGAAGACAAGACTTGACATAACCATGTCATTTTATCCTATGATGTTACTATATTCTTTTCTTGACCTCATTAATTGACAGTGGAAATTATGTTGGCAAACAATAATTTTGCATCTGGAGATACTCAACTGATAGATATCTTCAATTTAATGCAAAGCAAGAAAAAAGAGTATTCTGCTGCTCAGTGTCTAAATGAAATTTCAATTTTTAAATGCATTAATAGCTTGAAAACTACGTGACAAGGTTCTCTTTCCAAAAAATGCAATTTCCTGGTTTGATTAGGAGCCCAGAATTCATAATAAATATCGATCAAACAGCTATGTTCAAAACAGAGATCATGAGACAATGATTGTCCCATCAAACAACCTCAGGAGATTCATTAACAAAAATTTCCAAAGTTCAGTGGAGATATTTCTATAAGTTTTAGAATCTAAAACCAAACCTGTATGACTAGAGCAGGCACCTAAAATTTGGATTAAAAAAAGAAAGATGAAAAAATCCACATATTAAAAATACTTTCAAACTTTATTTGAGCATTAATAATTTGAAGTACCCAAAAGAAACTATGAGTGGATAGCACACTATAGCTAATTGAAGGTTAAGTGTATCCTGTTTAATCTTGAAAAGTACGTCATTTTGTCATCTTTTTTAAGTGTAAAATAATCCATCAGGAAATCAAGATGGATGATTAGGGGATTGAGAGAGGCCCTTCAGGAGAAGAACTTGAGAGCATGAATGAAAAATGGAATATGACTCAGTAATGTGTGCTTACAGCTCAAAAAGCCAATTGTATTCTGGGCTGCATCAGAAGAAGTGAGACCAGCACGTCAGTGAAGGTGATTCTTCCCTTCTACTCTGCTCTCATGAGGCTCCACTTGGAGTGCTGCATCCAGCTCTGTGGCCCCAACATAGGAAAGACATGGATCTGTTGGAGTGAGTCCAGAGAAGACCACAAATATGATCAGAGGCTTGGAACACCCTGTAAGGATGTGCTGTGGGAATTGGGGTTACTTAGTCTAGAGAACAAAGGCTCCAGGGAGATCTTCAGGAATGATGAGGGATGAGGAGGCACCCTTTATAAGAGAGGGTAGAGGTACGATAAGGACTAAAGGTTTTCAAAGGAAAGATGGTAGACTTAGATCAGCTCTCAGAAAGAAGGTCACTGTGAGAGTGGTGAAGCACTGGAAAAGGTTGTCCAGAGAAGTGGATGACACATTCCTAGAGCTGTTTAAGATGAGGTTGAATAAGTATTTGGACAGCCTGGTCTAGTGGAAGACCTGCCTATGGAAGAACAGTTGGAACTTGATTATCTTTAACGTTCCTTCCAACACAAAACATTCTATGATTCTGTGATACCTTCTCTCGATTCAGCAGGTAGACATTAAAAAGTAGTTTCAAGCTATTTTAACAAACAGTGTGGAGATAATTTGGATATTCATTCATTGTGAGTGAAAGGAAAATAACAATTGACAGTATAATACCTAGTGAGAGTTCTCATATGAAATCTGTGCTTGTGTTTTTAAATGAATGAAGTGATTGTGAGAAAGGGACGGAAATATTGAAATGAGTAGGTCGGGGGATGAAAAATAAGATAAGAAAAGGATTTGTAATACTGCCTGCTACTCTTTAATATGTTTACTGCGGAAAAAGGCACTTCCATTCTGTCTTTTGGCTCCACGTGTTCTCTCAGTACCTTTGCTATGCAGATTTGAGTATTTAAATGGCCTTGAGAGGAAAAAGAGGGAATTGATTTACTTGATAAAAAACAATTGTGTTTGCACTATTTTTCATGTGATTGCTGAGAAAGCTGAGGGAGTGTGCAGTGAAGGAAGAGAGGCAAAGAACCTCTTTCCCTGGAAGTCCACCCTCATACCAGTTTAACTGATAATGGAACTATAACTAAAGTTAGTATCTTGGATCCAGTTCCAGGAATATCTTCATCTTAAGTGACACTTTAAGAACACAAGTGTCTCAAGATTTAGTGTATTAAGAGATGTATAGTCTCAGCTGGAGAGACAAAAAGGCTAAAATAAGAGAATAAGGAAATTAGGAAAGTGGAGACAAACAGTAGTATATTGGGAGTGACTAATGTGAAAAAATTGAAATATGCCCACTAGCTGAGCCATTCAAAATGAACCTTTTTCCTCTGTCATATGGATGATTAATTTAGGCAAATGGAACAAGGATGAAAAGGAAGAAAGCAGAAAATGCCAACTGTATTTGGGACTGAGGGAATTTACCGTTTTTAACAATGGTTAACAAAGAAGTGAGAAGCACCTATCAGATAGCAGACGAAAAATTCAATTTACATAGCAATTGGGAACGTGGGTTAACAGAGGAGACAAATCCAGAAGTTATTGGAACAAGCACTACTACACTGTAACATGAGTAGGTTTGGGGGCATCTTGAGAACACGCTAATAATAAATGAAACCTTCCTAAGACTTTGTGGCATTTTCATGGGAGCAGCATGAGACCTGTTGCTTTTTGGGTTTTGTACATCAATCTTATATTAAAAAGAATTGAGCTAAATCAGAGGATTGCACACTGTTACCTGTAGTCCTTGAGGGTTTCACAAAACATCAGAAATGTCTGTGCTCTGATATTATTTAGTTCAACAATGTATATGTCCATCCTGTTGAAATGTTCATATGAACAAAAAAAAAGCTTCCTCAGATTTCCCCCATTCTTCAGTTGGTAAAGGTAAGTTGCTTAGTCTGTCATGCAATTGGTAGGTATGCAGTTTGCACAGTTGTAGTTTGTGGATTTTAACCAAATCAAAATTGAGAGCAAGGTATAATGCTTTTAATGCCAGTGAGACAGATTTTAATTTTCTAATGGAAAACATTTAAAAGTAGCAAGACATAAAAAATTCTCATTCATAAGATGAATTCTTGCACAACCAGATAGTGTCAAGCAGTGTAGGCAGATTTGAAAGGCTAAAACAAGCCACAAGGTTTCCTGCCACTCTGGAAAGTAGATTGTATGAATCACTGAAGGCAAGATGATACGCTTCAACCAAATATAAATATTTTCTTCAGATGTGCCAGAACAGGAAAATGTTGGCAGGAGGGTTTTCTGGTTGTTTTTTTGGGGGAGAGTGGTTTGGGTGTTTTGGGTGTTGGGGATTTTTTTGTTTGCTTTGGTTTGGTGTTTTTTTGGTTTTTATTTTTTTAAGATTTTGGTTTCTTTTTTGTTTTGTTTTGTTTGGTTTTGTTATGGTTTTGGTTTTTTTAGTTCATTTTTGCTGGGGGTTTTTGGTGTGTTTTTTTTTGTTTGTTTGTTTTGGTTTGGGTTTTGGTTTTTTGTTTTTGTTTTTGTTTTTGTTTTTGATTTTTTGTTTTGTTTTGGTTTTTGTTTGCACTTTTAAAAAATATATTCTTGCCAATTCAGTTTTTCATATTGTTAGAAAATTGCAAGATAAGCACTCAAAGACCAAATGTGTTTGCAGATTTTGTGGATATGGCAGTCAATAATTTTCCTCATGATAGGAAAAGAAATATTTAATTCAGTTGGAGCACAGACTTGGGTATAATTTAAATAAAGGATAGGTAAGATTATTTAAGACCAGTTTTGGAAGCACTCTACTGGAATCATTGAGCAGTCTAAATAACAGTTACTGTTAAAAATAATAATATCTGTTTATTTTTGAAATTTGGAAGAAGCCCTTTTCATGCTAGAGATGATTTCCATATAAGGAAATATTTTTTTCTAAAATTACTGAGAAGAATTCACCCTAACTGCAGTTACAAAGAAACATATTCAACATGTTTTCTGCAGTGAAATATACATGTCTCTCCATTCTTGGGCCAATACAGGATATTTTTTGCTTCTGCTTCTGATACTGCTGTGACTATGTGTGTATTAACTCTTTTTTTACAGCAAATTTCAGGTGCAGGTTGTGGCAGTATAGATTATGCCCCTTGAATAGTTGATCACAAATTAGTACTTGTTTAAAAACTCTATTGCAACATCTGAAATATTTGCTTATAGTCTAAAGCGACTTGGCATGCCCTGCTTTTAAAGAGGATGAAATTACCTCTGTGGTCTGTTTTCCAGTATTTTAGTAGGAGAAAAAAAAAGATAAAATCTTCAATCTACTAATAATCTTTCACTGTAGATTTTTTTATGCATTTTTTTCCTAATAGAAAAAACACGTTGCATCATATAACTTACAGGAAAAATTCTATCTTTTACATTTTACAAAATTATACATTAAAATTGTTAATTTATACAATATATTTACCACAATTTTAAAAACGTCTTTATTAATTTGATGTTTTTCTCTAGTATGTAATCTCATATCTGTAATATATATATAATATTAATTATAAAAATAATACAATATCTATCTAATATTATACCACCTCATATCTCTAAATTATCATTTGATATTTTTCTCTTAGGTTTTTAATAATAACTTGAAATATTAACTACCTTTATTAAGTGTACCCCATTATTAGTAATGAAGATCCTAATTTTTTTCTTTCATTATGTGTCTTTTTTTTTCTTTCATTCTTTCTCTATTAATAACCCTGATTTGCTTTGAAGCAAAGCATTCACTTTTGCTACTCCATTAGTCTAATTTGTAAAATGATCTCCTGCAAAATCTCTAGTTATGAATATCATATTTTGAATTTAAGTTTCTTTTAAATATGTGGCTATTCAGTCATCCATTTAATGATGCACAATTGCCTACATTATTGAGTTAGATTCTGAAATCTCTATTTGAAAGAGGCTTTAGTTTTTTTATTTTGAATATATTTACTTTGTATGGCATGCTGTGAAAACTTAATTGAATAGGCTAAATAATTTGTGCTGTAATACAGTCCATGAAACAAAAGTAGCACACCAAAATATGAGTTAATTGATGGGCAGTTAATTCTATCAAAATAATTTATAGCTAGAAGCATAAAGGAAAAGACTACTAGAGGCAAATCAGATTATCTTTTTCTGTATATAACACAATAGTTTGCATGCAACTAGGAAGATATTCCCTGAAGTATCAAAGATACCGAAAGTACACAGAGAAACATCAAAGACATTAGAAGTAATTTTTATTGCCATATAGAAGCTGCAGAAAAGAGTAATAGTCAAGTCTTCCAATACCACCTTCATCTTTCAAATAATAAATAACCCATTCTTCTCTTTTGAGAAGCACACTCAGGAGACATGAAAGCTTAAATAAAACATCTTTCCTGCTGACAGAAGTGCTTTTTGGCATAAAAATCAGCCTTAAAAAAGAACATAATGCATTTTATTTCTAATGCATTATGTAGATTCAAATATTAGAGATTGTTACTGAGTTATAAAGTAGAATTTAGAGAAGTGCTATCAATAATAAGAAAAAAATAAATGGACAGCTTGAACACAGATCCTTGGCTTAATACTTAAAATAAAAGGTAGCAGCAAATGTAGAAAATATTGATATCAATTATAGGAAAGTTTTTCTTAAATGATATCTAAATATCCTAAATATTTTCATATCAATCTGATCCATGTGGATTTTTTTTCACTTAGGGAGTCTCATAATAGCAGGATAAGTGGTGTGGTATTTAGTTGAGCATTTATTACATCAGTCTATCTTTTTGATCTTTTCCATGGTTTTAACAAAGCATGGGCAATGTGATTGACAATGTATTTGCTCTAAAAATCTGTTTATTCATTTAATGTCATTTCATTGACCTAAAATTAACCTTTTAAAGAAAAAAACAAACATAGTCCTTGCTCAAAATATTTGACCATCCAAAATGCAAATGTAGACATGAGAAATTGCTGATTACTAAACCAATTTGGCTAATTAGCTTGAATTTCAGAGCAGGGTGGGATTCCAGCCAGAGAATCTTGAGACTTAGTATGGCCTCATATATATGTGGTCTCACAGTGTGGTTTTTCTGGCTGTGTTTTACAGAAGTGTGTCATAAGCCTGGCCCTAGCAATGACAGTTCACCTGATACATCTAAATTATGTAAATGTCAGGCCACAGATGTCATTGAAACACTGTAAACATGTAAATTCAGTTTTTAAGTGTGGTTAGAATATAACCTCTACAACATGCAGGGTCTCATCTTCCTATACAGCTGATTAGGCACTGAAGTAGTCAAGCATTTTTAAAGATGATAATTTTATCATTTAGAGAAACAACCCTCTATTGATTAATTTTTTTTTTTTTTTTTTTTAAGTTTTACCTTATTCCAAATACTCTTTTAACTGACAATGACTAATATAGATACTATTTTCAGCCAATAGTATGCATATTTGTTTGTAGGAAAAGAAATATTTGTCCTAAACTGCTCTGGACTGAGTCTTTTTCTGACATTTACCACTGGAGAACATGCCCTTTTAATTTACAAGTGCAGATCTAAGCTTAGATAACCAAATGTTATTCAATATTAAAAGAGAGGTGGAAAGCATTTGAATTTCTTGAAATTAATCTGTTCCCATGACTTCATAAATAAGATCGGAAATGTGCTGAGAATAATTTTAGTGCATTTTTGAAGTAACTGGAAGTTGTGAAATTCAAATTATTATAGCAATTCAAACTATAGTGGCTCCCAAGGTTAAATCTTATTTTAGACTGAACTTGAAATTTTTAACACATCACTTATGTTAGTGCTGAGATTTCTAAGTACCTGCTGTTGTCTTAAACTCATCTCTAGAAGTCAATGCAAGCTTTACTTTTTTGTATCATGGGAAAGTCAAGGACAATCTGGAACATTTGACAACGCCACTCTAAATGCATGTTTAAACCTGTTTGCAACCTAAGTATTTTCTTCCTGAAATAATAAAATCCTTAATGTGGTAACTAAACCGGCTTCATGACTTTTCTTTCTGGAGCCAGGACCCAGAAACATGTTTGATCTACCTTCTCAACATATAATTCATAATTTGGACAAACACATTCCATCTGTGAGAATGGACCAGCAGTAAACTGAAAGGCTCAACATTAATTAATCTTAATTACCTGTCAGTAGAAATCATCCCTAGGATGCAAATGTTCACATATAAACTAGCTATATTAACTTTCTTAGTCTGCAGAGAAAAATAGGAAGCTTTACAGCAAAGGCCTTTTAATCTGGAAGCATTGGTCTGGGCTAAGTCATGTGAGTAGTTGCCCTAAATTTACTTATTTGTCTCTAGTTGTCTGCAAGAAGGTTTGGGTGGTGCATCAAGTATATGTCTACAAGGTAGCCATGTAAAGCTCGAAACTTACCAGTCTCATAATGGAAATATTTTTCACTATACTCAAATGGACTAATGTTTCTGAAAACTCAAAAATAATGAATATTACATTCGTTATTGGAAAACTATTGTTTTCCAGTTGCTTAAAATTACTTTCAACACATCCACATCTGTTTAGCTATCTTAGATATGGCTGTGCTAATTGACACCATGAAATGTGGACTTGCTCAGAGAGAAAAAGTTTTTTCTTTTTTAAAATACTTTGGACTTGGATAAGGCCGAAGGTGAAACTGAGATGTTTGAAACATCAAAATAATGTAATTCTTTGAGCAGAGGAAAGCAAAAAATGCACTATGCTCAACTTGTTAGTCCAGAGCCCTGAACACTTAGTGTGATCATCATTATAAGACATCATAACACATGAGGCGTGGCTATCCCTGTGGGAGGGAGCACTTCCTGCTCCCAACTCTCATAAACCTCTAGGCGGCACAAAAGGAAATAATCATGTCTGTACCATTAGAGGTTTTGTCTCAGATCATAATGCCCAAGCTCCATTATCTTTTCCTCTCCTTAGACTGGTATGGCCAGCTACCTGAGCTAGGGTTGCAGAAATATTTGGCTTTGGATACAGCAGATGCCATGACCTGATTGGGGCTACCCAGCCCTTGGGTGCAGAGAGACTCAACCCTGGGTTAACAGGGTTCTATGATACACACCAATACAGGGGAGTTTACCTTATAAATGTCTTCACTTTTTCTTAGAGTATATGCAGCATGAGAAGTTCTAAGGGAGAAAAGTCCACTTTGGGCAAAAATGAAGTCATTTTTATATAACAGAGACATAAAAAGGCATCGAACATCCTGCTTTAGCAGACAGTGCCTAACGTTATTTTCTATTTTTCACCTGGGATAACCGATAACAATATTTTCTCTTCTTGCAGACCGATGTTTATGTTTCCAGGCTGTTTTTCTGCTTTTGCAGAAGATTTGCAGTTATTGGTAGTTATGGATCCTTACTTTATCAGGATGTTTTTGCCTTTTATTTGACTATCTTTCCCATTTCACAGAATAAATTACCCTTGTAATTCCATCTTTTTACAATTACTTGTGTTATCCCAGGATGTATCTGGTTTCGAGGTACCCAGCTGTACTTCAAAGGTGCCAGCTGCAATTTTCAAGGATGATTCTAGTTAACATGCCGGGTTCCCAGGCGGGTAGACATTTTCTCTGTTTGTATTTCAGCAGACAGTTTCCTCTGTTCAATGACTGTTTCCTTCCATTCTGGTCACCTTTCTAACTGCTCACATCCATAGCTTAAAAGAGTTGGTCAGGTTACACTGAAACAAAGTTTTCTCTTCTTTTTTCTTACCACCTGTGCAGAAGTACTGTGGACTTGTGCACAGCCAACAAATAAATCTTTAGGAGAATATGAGACTTAATATAATTTCTGTTCAAAATAGGAGTCTGACTTGGAAAGCCTTAAGCTCTTCTTTCTGCTCAGCAAAGGTGTAAAAATGTGCTGGCTTGGGAAGGAATGTGAAGAATGGTCCATAGATGTACGTCATTCTAATTTAAGTCGTTCTGAGGAAGATTCATGCTCCAGAAAGACACAATGGAGCTCTGACCAAGAACCTTTATCAGGGAGCAAATGTTTGCTTGACTCATCACAAATTATGTTCCTTTCCTATTGTGCTTATCTCAGCACAGGCTGTGCCCATACTCTACTCTTCTGCCCACAGGTATAGATAAGGAAGAAAGGAAGAATTGTTACTTCCTCTGGGCCCCTGCACTCTGAGGCAAAAACTGCTCCGTTAGGCAAAGAGTCCTCAGTCCTCAGTCCTTACTTTCAAATACTAAAGCAAACATATTTCAACAGACAGAAGGACCAATGAGCCTTAACAGGTTCTCAGCCTGTGGGCAGAGACAGGCACCTGGCACAGCTTTGTCCTGAGGGGACAGAGAGGCAGGACAAAGTCTTGTAGGGCAGGACAGAGGCACTGTCCATCTCTGCTGTGAGATAAGATACTGAGACTCACTGGAAATTGAAAACGAAGGAACTGCAGGGTCAGACTAGGATAAGCAAGGTGATGTGTTTACTGTATTCCTTTTCTTTCTCTGTATCTCCAGTCATCCTCTTCTTTCTGCTCAGCACCTACAGCTGGTCCAGAGTCAAGCAGAGCTGGAGCCAGGAGGAGCTGTCACATTAGCAAAGTGGAGCAGCAGGCAATGACCTCAGAGTGGCCTCCTTGGGCTATGCCAGGGCACTTCACCCAGCAGAGCTGTGTCCCCTGGACAGAACCCCAGGAAGGGGGAACTCCAGGCTGTAGTGACAGCCACCATCCGTGGCCACTACCCCAGGGGCACACTCTCTGTTATTGAAGCTCTGGTGTTCACCTGCCATGTGTGTGGACATAGTGCATCCATGACTTTGGGTGTCCCTGCCCTGGTGCCAGAGCCAGTTCTTGGTAGGAAAGGCAGCTGGAGTCTGAATGTCTTGCTTGGGTTTCAGGATGACCATGTTATTTCCGTAGAGGAGTAGGTCTCTCTTCCTTGTCAAACTGCCCTGGGTCACCCACTTGCACTGACAGAGCAGTGGCTCAGCTGATGCCAGCCAGGGGGTGGATGTGCATTCTTGCACGGGGCCAGCGTCAGCCCTGCAGAGCACACAACATCGTGCATGAGAAAGCTAGCTGCTAATGGAGTCAAATGTGCCAGCACATGTGGAAGCTGCCAGGGAGGCCCACCTGTACAATACAGTACAGTAACAACTCACCTGGGCCATCCTGTTGATGACAGGAGCAGCAGCACATGGGACATGCTGGCAGAGCTCAGGATACTGTCCAGGTGGATGGAATGAGGCTGGGAAGGTGAGTCCCATTGCTGGGTAGTTCTGCTTGGCAAAAATCCACCTGTCCCCAGTGAGAGACCTGGCACAGCACTGTCCCTGAAGGTATTGGATCTGTTGTAAGGACAGCACTGGATCAAGCACAGCATCCCATTCTATCTCAAAAATCATTCTGGGAGTGGTGGGATGGTGAAGGGACACTGAGGAACTCTCCCCAGTATGTTTGTGGCACTTACTGAGAACCCAGATGTGTGCACAGTGCTGAGCAGCTGTGAAGTGTCACCTCTCTCCAGCTGCTGGCAATGTTTTGCCTAGTGCAGCCTGGGTACCACTCTCTATTTTGGGTCAAGGTCATCTTGCTGGCCCATGTTCACCTTCGTGTTCTCCAGTATCCTCAAGGCTTTTTCTGTCAAGCTGCTTTACAGCAATTTTACCAAGCTGATTTTGGACACGTGTGAATATTTTCCTGCCACCTGCAGTTAGTCTCACCCTCTTTCTGCCAGGTGTCCCTGTACCACTGCTGTGATGTTTAGAAGGTCATGTTTTCCCTAGCCAAAGCAGTGGTCTAAGTGGAAAGGGTCTGTCTTGTGAGGGGATAGGGAGAAAAAGGCTCTACCTTGGCAACAGAGTCCAGAGAGTTTCCACTGACAAGAAGGTAACAGCCTGGGATTATTTACAAAATACAATGTTTTGTCAACTGTCAGCAATATTATGTAACATGGGGAAAAACAAACACACAAATTAAAAAATCGCCAAAGAAAGCAGAAGTATAAGAAATACAGACAAAATGAGAACAAGTGAGCAAAAATGGTTCTTCAATGGCTCTTGCTGTGTATTTTTCGACCTGTAAATGATGGAACTGCTCTCTCCTCCTAAATACTAGTGAGAAACATGTTCTGCAGGTGAACTAACAATGCCACATGGACAAAAAAAATTAGATAGGTCCTTTCATTTGTGTATCTATTACCAAATTTAATTGTTTTGAGACAGAATGTCATATGTATTAAGAAACTCACATCCTAATGCTTCTTTTTAAGTAATTTTGTAGTAATTTTACGGATGACAATTAGGAAATATTTTTCCACCTACTCTACCTCCATTGCAAAAGCAGAATCACTGACACATAACTCTTGTCTATCCTAAAGGCACACACTACTGCTTCAAAAGGAATAGACAGATATAAGCAGAACTCCTTTTAGTAAAGCAAAAGACCAAAAGTCAAAAAGAATTCTGATTTTCCAACACATGCCCCAGGAACAGTCATATGTAAAAATGCTGTTCCTAAGCTAGGGAGAGATACCCTCACAGCTCTGGGCAGTTTTTGGGCAGAATTAGTAGAGCTGTTTCACCAAGCTGTAATGAACCACCACTTGCCCAGTCCCATCCTCAACACTGCTGCTGCTCGCTGCTTCATCAATGGACAGTGCCTGAGTGTTTCAGAGTCACTTGAAAGTCTTCACTGGGCTGGGAAGAGAGAGAATATGTGACTTGGGGCTCACAGAGCTCTTTTTCTGCCCCTTCTCCATGTACAGATCACCAAAAAGAGTGGAGGGAGTGACAAGCTCCTTGGGAAAGAGCTGGGCCACCACAACAAGGTGAGTGTCACATCTGTCTCCACTCTGCCACCAGATGATTCCTCAGCTCAGCATCAGGTGTGTGGTTTCTCACTTACCACATTTTTACCACTTTTTTCCCCCCTTTTATTCCATCTGCTGTGGACCTTTCTTTCCTCTTGAAAATTGGAGGCAGTAGCAATGGCCGCAGGACAGATTTGACAGTCAAACATCAATGTACATAAACCCTCCATGACAACACCAATATATTACATTCCCTAATATACTTTCAAGGACTTGATCCTGAAATTATTAGCACTCTGCATTAGTTAGTTCATATATCCAGCAACTAGCCCCCTGTACACATGTAAATTGGATTGGCTTCTTTTCCCTGATTGGAAATGTATGCTGGGGCAAAAAATATGGACACATATTGATTTTTTCAGAGGTCACAAAGAAATCTATTAGATTGCTCTCAGCACTTTTTTCTTCCAAAATAAGCTTCTACTTTTTTTTTACAACAAGGCTGCAACTTTTGTTACTGAACTGTGTCTGTGCTGCAAAGCTCATTGTAATTACAAGATCTTGAAAAATAAATGACAGCTGTATTAGAAGATCAGCAAATTGCTCTTCTAACAGCTTCTGTGTCATTTCCATTGATGTACCAAAATTTGACAGAAAAAAATCTCACATATCATCCGGGTTAGAGGAGCAAGATTCTGATGGCAGTTTATTTACAGAATAAGAGTGTGAGGGACACTAACTTCCTTTTGACCTTGGAATATCAAGATCAAAGTACAGACCTTTCTCTTTGGAAGCCTTGAAAGAATATTATTCACATCCTAATATTGATCCTGTAGCTTTAGGCCTGTTTATTTAAAGGAAGACTTCATTTTTAAATAAACATGAGCCTAATAACTTATTTGTCATTCTCTTTTCCCTTCTTCAGGCTCTCTGAAGAAAAACAAACAAACAAAAAAAAAAACCAAAACAGGTTTTTTCAGTACGTGCTTTAGTTTAGATTGAAAGAGGATGTTAGGTCAAACCCATGGAAACTGATAGTTCATTGGTTGTTTTATTTCATGGAAAAATAAAGTCATTTTTGTTGTGAGAAAATGTATAGTCTTGACTTAGCTACTCTGTAAATATTTCTTCTCACTCACAAGCAGCCATCAGGATTGTTCTCACTGACTTATTTTAGTTTTTTAATGACAAAGAGATTGGCAGTAATGTGTGCCCTTGTCAAGCGGTGTTTATTTATCCAGACTGAGGAACTGAATAAAGTACAAAAAACTCTCTTTCAGCTCATACTCATTGCTTTCTTACTTCAGAAGTCAGGATTTGCAGTGAAACAATCAAAGCTTATGAGTTCAGAAGTTCCTCGCATCTATCAGTAGAAGCCTGCCCACAGATAACTTTGAACCTTAGGGACCTGGAAATGGAAACTCTACTTAAAGGGTAGTACATATGCATAATTCTCCCTAACTGCAGTGTCTTGTACCCTTTAGTTGCTTCAGAATGAATGGGTCTTTGTCAATGATTGGTATAAATCTGAAAATGCTGTTATAGATACAGCAAATGACTGACGGCAAGATTCATAAACTGGGTTTACCAACTGCAGACTGAAAGAGGGATTGACCTTTAGTACTGTTGAATCTTGATATGTTTTATTTGGCCCTAGCTAAACCAAACAAAAACAAAGCCAAAACAAAAAAAACCCAAACCAAACCAAACCAAACCAAACCAAAACAAAACAAAACAAAAAAACAACAAAAACTCCAAGCAACACAAACCCAAAAAATGAAGAAATGAAAACCAAAACCAAAACCAAACAAAAATCCAAAACCAAAAAACAAAGCAAAACAAAAACAAAAACCAAAAACCACCAACAACAAAAAACTCACAACAAAACAAAACAAAAAAACCCAAAAACCCCAACCAAATAAAAACAAAACCAAAAAACCACAACAAAACAACAAAAAAAGAAAACCCCAAACAAACAAACAAACAAACAAAAAACCACACACAAAAAAAAAACACTAAACAAAAAAAAGTAAAAGCAACCAAAGAAAGAGAGGAAGAGAGGAACAAGAACAACTAGCTTTATTTATGAAAGACTCAAACCAGAAATACTGGTGGCAACAATGACAGATTTGTGAGATTATGGAAGAAGTGGGATGATCTGAGTTTCTATAAAAACACCTCCCTTTGAGTACTACATTTATATGCATGAGCACTATTTTATTTTCAGAAGCAGACAGGTGTCTAATAGAACATTTTAATAATTTCTAAGAATATGAATCCTGCAGTTGATTGAAAGTAGAACCTTTTTCATAGCTAGCACTGTAGCATGGCAGGAAAATCAATAGAAAATGTGGATTTTAAAAATACAGGAGTGAAAATATTTGAACAAGATCCCAATGCTAAGTAAACTAGGGAAAATAAATCTGTTGCAAATATACACATGAAGAAAACTGTTACCAGTTCAACCATCCTCTCCACATGCTTTACTTTTCATACTGATACCTTTCAAACACACATAACATACAATTGTGGACTAATTATTGCTCATTTGCAAAACTGTCATTTCTATAAGTCTTTAATGCTGATATCTCACAAAACCTTATCCATGAGAAAAAATGCAGTAGTGTTCTTATACTTTTTATAAAAAAAAAAAAAAATTAACATGACTCATCAAAATGGAAGATACCTCCTATTTTTCTACATTGTTTTTCACTTTTGTAAGGAAACCAAATATATCTGATAAATGACTGATGAGGAGTAGAGTCTTAAACAAATTGGGTGATCATAAGATTAGGCACTGAGAGAATGTGTAATGGAATGTAGCACCAGAAACTTCACATTTTTCTTTTTGTCCAGACTAAGCAACCTCAGCTCCCTCAGCCACTCCTCATAAGACTTCTCTAGACCCTTGACCAGCTTCTTCATTCTTCTGTGAACAAGTGTATATATTTGACAAGTCAAAAACAAACATGTTTTACATACAAGCTTTTTGCCAGATCAGTGCCTCATTTTTCATTACTACTCCTCATGAAATAAAAGTCCTGTGATTTTCTTAAAAATAATTTTTAAAATATTTATTATTTTTAAAACCCCAAAAATTAAAAAAAAAAAACAAAAAGCAACAAACAAAAAAAAAAAAAAAACCAAAAAAAAACCAAAAAAACCCAACCAAAAACAACAACAAAAACCAAACAAACCTTGCTTTATTATAGCAAAATCTTCAAATTATAAAATATGATACATTTTGAAGCAGATGAAGAGAAATTATACCACAAAATGACTGTGACTCTAATACAGGCTTTTTTCATTTATTTCCTTCAGTAAGCAAACTCAGGTCACAGGGCTTGATAAAGTTAGGATTCAGTTTGGCTCTGCAAAAAAATAAGTTTCACTCCACAGTCGTTTGTGATTCACCAACAAATAATTTTAAACTATTTATTCTTGACATACCTACATAGAAATTGGCTTAATGAGTGCAATTCATTAACAAAGGTTATGACAGACAGAGATTTTTCTAGTTGACAGTGTGTTAGAAATAGCCCCAAAGTACAAGTGCCTGGAAGGAGAAGGGCAAGCCTTATTCCTTTTTTATATACATATGTGCCTCATTCTTCTTGGTTTTCTCTGTGCATCAGAGCAGCCTGTCAATAATTGGTTTTCTTTTCCTCTCATACAATTCAAGGTTGTAGGTTAAGCCTTTGGACTTGCCACAAAAATGTTGGATTGATGTCCCTTGAAGTCAAATGCCTTCTTCTCACATCATAACCAAACACAAAACAGAAAAACAAAACAAAACAAAACAAAAAAAAGCAGAATTCAATGTATTTCTTCTTATCCTTATAATAAGGATTCTTACTCATTTATATTTCTAAGGTATCCCTTGTCATTTTAAAGAGTTTGACTACTGCAAAACTAAGTGCCCCATCAGTTACTACATAGCTGTGATTCTGCCTGGAAAAAATTATCATGGTTATAGAATCCTAGAATCAGAGACTGGTTTGAGTAGGAAGAGACTTATAAAGATCATCAAGTTCCAACCACCCCTCCACAGACAGGGACACCTTCCAAAACAACAAGTCACTCACAGCCCCACCAAACCTTGGCTTGAACACTTCCAGGGATCAAGCATCCACAGCTTCCCTGGGCAACCTGTTCCTGTGCCTCACCACCCTCACAGTAAAGAATTTTTACTAATATCGAATCTAAACCCAGTGTCTTTCAGTTTAAAGCCATTCCCTCATGTTCTATCACTACATGTCCTGGTAAACTATCACTCTCCAGTCTCAGACTGTTCTCACCAAACAGGGAAGAAAGACATATTCTTTTCATATTTCCCCAGAGAGTAACTATTGCATGTGATGCAATATTTCTACTATTGCTCATGATGTAGCATTTGCTCCAAAATACATTTTCAAGTTCCAAGACCATCATATGAATGCAATGAATTGGTAAGATGGTGTGTCTACCAAATATCACCCTTACTGCACTGTATTCCTATACAGATAGCTTTCTATATGCATATTTATACAAATACACACACACACACACAAACACGTACAAGTATAGTATGCATATTAATTTAAAAATTCAGTGCGAATGGGGGAAAAAAAAGAATCAAAACCTCATAGACTAGGGCAGCTTTAATTATCAGTTCAAAAAATGTGAAAAGTGCAGCTCTTTCACCTAGTTGATCAGGGTCTTAAAGATCCCAAGGGTCAGGTTTGCTCACTGGATGGTTTCTAAGGTTTAGATTGTATTTGGCATTTTAGCAATCAGAAATTGATCCCTAACACTGTTTCCAGCATGTTTTGGACCGGAAGACTCCAGCTGCTGCAAGTAATAGAGATGTATCGGCAGACCTACTTGGGAAAGTCTGTATAGCCACTTTCTTCCCTGTACCTGGCCCAGCTAAGGCTATTACTGCCTATTGATTGCTTTCATAAGCACTTCATTTCATCAAAATCATCCCCACACATGAAATTGGTGCAACACATGAGGAACATTTATTGTGCAGTCTATTATTGTCCCAGCTCAGTGAACCGTCAAGAAAGAAGTGAATCACTGAAGCAAAGCGAGTTGAACTACAAAGTCCCGAAATTAGTGAAAAAACGAAAATATGTTTAGGCTGAGGGATTTTTATTTAATTTTTCTAAAAATCCTCTCTTTTGTGATGCCTCTAATAGGAAATATTTTTTCTGCATTTTCCTCATTTTTGCCTTATCTTCATATTTCAACTTCTGCAGTGCTTGCATGTTTAGGACTTTTTCCAAATCCTGTTACAGAGTGTCTGCTCTGTTTCGATGTATGCAGTGTTGCAGAACAGATTCTCTTTATTATCAAGAAGAGGTGGGATGGTCCAGGGCTTGTCTGCGTTCACTTTAGGGAGTTGGCTACCATGGCACTGTGGAGCCTGGAGGCTCCAGGAGGAAGAGGCATCTCCCATGAGGTTTACCAAAGGCAGGCACTGGCAGTGAGGGCTGCCCCACTGCCCCAGGCAGGATAAGAGCATTTGGGCAGTTAAGGCATAGCCAATTTTCGAAGTTGTGCACCTTCATGGAGATGGGGACAGACCAAAGCCAGGCTGGGACTTGGGCTTGCTGCTGGGGGATCTGGCTGATGGCAGAGCAAAGCAATGGCTGTGACATGGCAGGGGTGGGAATCCAGGTGGACTCTGTGCACAGAAGCTTCAGCTTGAAAGCATCTCTCACAGCTGGAGAGGGAGCCCCTCTGAGCTCCTTGCAGAGATATTTGGGAAAGTTAGTGAGACACCTTCCATTGCTCTCTTCTGAGGTGACCAGTAACACTCTCTCTAGCTTGTACTGAACCCTGTACTGTACTCTGGGGAGGAGAGGACTCAGAGGTATGACTCAGGGGTATGACACTGACCCACATTCTTAGCAAAATTAAACCATCTTTTTTTACACATAGACTGACCACAGAGCAGATGAAATCAGAAATTCCAAATGATCAAATGAGTTTAAAATGACTGCAGCCTCTAATGGCTGCATTAAAAAAGAAAATCTTCCAAAGCAGTAAAAGCTTAAATAATATATGAACTCCGCAGCATCAAATATGTAAATATATAGAACTCTATTTAGCACTCACCATGAGCTAATTTAGTACAATTTACCATAAAGCTGATAAACAAGGTCAAAACTAATTTATAGAGGACTTGAGTGTAAACTGTAAACCATGTACATGGCTGGAAAGGTGAAGCAAACTGCCTGAGGTATTAAATGTAGCTGACAGATCCAGAAAAGATCCTATGTGAAATGAGATAAACAATCTCTGGCATGGTGAAAGAGGTGTTTAGAGAAGGCAGTAGGTGTGCTTGCTATACTTTGAACAAGGATGAGAAAGGCATAAGGATTTTTCTAAGCAGACACCCACTTTCTCACTTTCAGAGCTCAAAATAATATGTAGATGCCAGGAATTTCTTATGCATTATAAACAGGAAAAAGGTACTTATATTACTAGAAAAAAGCTTTGAGGCAGAGTATAAGTCCCAAAGGCTGCAAGTGTAGAAGAGTTATAGAGAAACAGTAAGTGTCACAAAGAGAAAGACTGGACAGAAAGTATCATATATACAATCTGGGGATGCCACAGATGAACTCAAAATCTGAAGCTGAACACAAGCCAAAAAGGCCATGAAGAACATTGTAAAAAAAACCCTCCATCAGGAGCATCAGGAAAGAAAAAAATTATCCTCTGTGTGGCAATCTGAATCAAAAGCAATCAGGAAATGCAAGCACTTGCCAATCAGTAAAGTGCAGTTGAACAGTGAAAAGAACTTCTGGCAGGTAAATGCTTCAGCCTCATCTACAAGGACTTACTAACCTCACATCAAGCTCTTCCATCCTTCCTCAGTGCTGAGCATCATTCTCCACTACAAATAAAGCATGACTCTTGTAGGTCAGAATGACAGAATGGGAATCTGAATGATTTGTGGCTGAAAGAAAGAGCACTTTATCCTAGTCACTCGTGGAAATACTGTTCAAGTAATCATGGTTTGTTACAAGAAAAATCAGGTGAGATCACATTGATCAGATTTAAATGCAAGCTTTTCAAAGTTAGATGCCTATTGTTAGTGGCTTATTGGAGGTGTCTTCACAGATGTTATACAAAAGCAGGCATCTCCAGAGGGTGATTCTTTCACCTACTTTAGACACCGACGTTAGAGTGGATTTATCACTCTCTGATAATGCCAATTCCTCTCCATTGACTCTAGAAAGAAACTCTGTGATGACTATGGACTAAAATTAATGACTTTTAGATGCTCTAAACTTATTGAGGTGAATTCCTCATTAGATTAACAAATTGAAAGGATAGAAATTTTGTCCTGCCCCTCTGCACATAAAGTGAGTTAAGACTTTTCTTTTTCTTCATGTCTTTTAAGAGCTTTCTTCTTCCTTTTCTTTGGGAAGAGGAATGGAAGGAGGAAGGATGGGGATTCCATTTCTCCCACAAATTTAAGATTATTTGCATGTGACAGCAGCATTGTTACTAACAATATTGCTCATTCAGGAATCATCTTTTGTTTCTTGCATAATTTAAGGTGGTACAAGAAGATTGTCTAGATGCTTAAATGCATATATTTCTATATTTGTCTGTAAATTATCTGCAGCAATGTTTCTAATTGGATTATCAATTTAGGGCAAATCTGTCAACGGTTTTCTCTTTTATTTATGTAGCTAACTAAATAAATTTGAAAAGCTAGAATTCAATTCTGTGCTGCAAGATGGATTGATCCTGACTGACTCATATATACAGTGTTAATAAAGAACCTTATCCAGAGCATATCTGTACAGCAGGGAGATCTAGCTGGAGCAATGCAAACCAGAGTCTTGGGAGAGCTAATATTTAACTAACCAGTATCCAATACTAGAACTTATTCCCAGAAGCTTCTTTTAATTACAAGTATAGACCTGAAGTTCCTACTGGTTTTATGAAACGAAGCATCTGTTGGAGGAGAGACCTAAATAAGTGCTTTTAGTGACAGAAAACATCTATTCCAAGCTTTGAAAGCAAGAAAATTATAGGATATAAGCCTTCAAATATTCTGTCTCTCATAGTAATGCTTGGTTTATTTGATGACTGATCATGTTTTCTGCACACATCTTAGGCTTATTTGGTTTATTAGCCTTTCTCACATTCAATAAAAGACTAATAAAAAATAAATATGCTTTGGTAGTAATGTGGTGTAACTTTATTTACATCTCACATTTTTGTTCGTATTTTATCTGAATAACTGCTAAGATTTCAACTGGAACAAACTTTTTAGAGTACCGTAATTTTCCTCCACATATGTCAAAAAACTTTCCAAGAGATAAAATCATTGTCAGTTTGGCTAAACTTTTCACAGTGAGAGCTTATGTGACTTGTCCAGAGTCAGTAATACCATCAACAATGTCAATGGCCTCTCAGTAAAAGTAAATCCACTGAGAGAAACATGCTGGAGTCCAGATAATCTTTTCAGTGAGTGCCTCCTCTGAGTGGCCTGCTTTCTATGTGTCTAAGAATACATCTGTGAATGCATATGAATGCTGCACAGCAATAAACTTTATGCATGCATAACGTTAATTGCCATCTTGGAAGTAATTTCAGATAGACATACTTTGAAACCTTGTTGTGGATCTGAGTCTTCTTTTCTGGGTTTTATTCAAATCTGTACTCTGTGCTGCATACTTGGTGGGCTTTGGTTTTGGTTTTTTGTTGTGTTTTTGTTTTTTGTTTCTGGTTTTGGTTTTTGGGTTTTGTTGTTTTTTGGTTTTTGTTTTGGGTTTGGTTTATTTTTTGTAGCTTCATGTGCTAGTTTCTGCTAAAGCTTCTTACAAAACAAAGAATCAAACCAGAAATGCCTAGGGAGAGGAACAACAGCCAGAAGGTGAGACAAAGACAGAGTATGAGAAGTAATCTCAGTTGGCAGGTCCAGCCAGCCACAACAGAGTGATAGTGTGGGAATTTGTTGAGAGAGATTTTCAGGACAACACTGTCCACACACAAACCAGGGTACATATTATGCAGTTCATAGCACAGCCTGCTACATTACTGCTACTCTCAAATGCCTGTGCATGGCAGAAATAGTTTGCCCTCATATAATTTGTTGTTCTGTCTAAACAGTATCCAGCCATTTTTATACACTTAAAATTGTCTGAAAGGACTGTGCTTTTAAACATTTTCAAAATTATAAATAAATCTAACAATCTAGTGAGTGACATAAGTTATCACCATTTGTCAGACATGAACTTCCAAGAATGAGAAGGTAGACATTCACACAGAAATATTTTCATTTGCCTTATGCTTAACTGTATAAAAAGCAAAGCAAAATGAGTGATGAGTAACAGATAGCTGATTTACAGAAGTGAATGTTGTGCATGTGTTATTGTTCAGTATTCCAGGAAGCTGCTTCTGCACCAAATTGGACTTGGATCTACTTCAATTTGCAGAGGTGTATGTTCTTATTCTGTGCACTTTGGCTAACCTCCTAAAGGCAGTTTGGGGGCCTAAATTCTTTGAAAGAAACGGAAGCTAGGTGCACAAATACCTTTGAGAACCTAGCCTTGTCTAATTATATTCTATGAAAACTCTGAAGTTATAACCATCCCAGAGAATTGAACAATGCCAGGCAGCATTCCCAGGTACTGAAAGAGTTTATATTGTTAAATTTTTAAGGTAGCTGCCAGCATGATTTTATCTTGTGCCAAAGGATTCTTGGCTGAGGCTCATTGGTTTGCATGGAAGTGGAATAATTCCCAGTATGTAGTTTGGATACATGCACCTTGTTCTGTTGTGTAAGAGTTCATTAGTGGGGACATAGGATCTTCCAAGCCAATTGTCCACAGTGCCAGAAAGTAGTCCTGCACATGTTTCATAGACACAGTATGAATGGCTCTGGGAGAGGTTAAAAAACAGAGCTGAAGGTTTAGGGTTGCCTTTGAAATAGAGGCATTTCCCAAGGAATAGAAAATTCACAGCCTCACTCAACAAGAAATCAAGAAAGACAGGAAAACAAAAAAGACAGACTGGGAAAAATCATGTGCACCCCATATTAAATCTTTTGTGGCAAAATACAAATCCACTGAAATTCATTGTTAGCTTACAGATACTTGAGTTATAACAATGAGAGTATGTGCCTTTCAGGAGGGCACTAAAATATGATAATCTATTTTGGCAATTTTATATATATTTATATTTAACAGGGTTAGGGGGAATACCACACAGTATTGTGACTGGCAAAATCTTATCAGATAAAAATTGGTTGCACTGCTGAATCTGGTCTGTTATCGACTATTCTGTGCGTAAATATTGTGATATGCTATAGATAAAAATATCTAATAATCATTCATACTGTCCCCAACAAGGAAAATCCCAAACAAATATAAAATACAGGCCACGTTGGTTTGAATTTTTGCTCCTGATATTTCAATCCAAGCACAGATTCTATTAAACATGTTCTTCACCCTTGAAATGCTGTGAAGAATATATACCCTCTGGTTTTTCTAGAGCTTTTATGTCATGTTCTTTTGTATGACTTTGATTATTTTTTATTATTATTGTGTGTGCTGAACAGAAAATTAGTTTCCGATGTATGCAATTTTTTTAATTGAGATTTTTAAACTGCTTTACCTTTTTTTTTGTAACATTGCACATAGAATAAATATATAGTACGTTTATTGCCAGATTTAATGATGTTCTTTTATTTTAGTTGGTAGGTTGGTATTTTTATTCCCAAGATAATATTTTTTCGAGTGTACTAAAGAAATAGAGGATAAAATCTTGTGTTGTATGGGATAGGATATTTTCCATTTTACATCCTTAATGCAGGTAGAAATTTCTAGACCAATGAAACTGGGAAATATTGACTTCTAATACAACATTCCCCCACTATTTTTTGACTTTTTTTCAGAATTCAAGAAATTAAAGGCATGATACCACTGAAATTAATACCAGATATTTCATTTAGGTTACATCCTTGTATAAGGACATGTTTTTTTCTGTAATAATCCATCAATAAGCATAATTTGACAATAAAACATTTTACAGGACACTGTGTTTTAAAAACAGATTTTAAAGCTGTTGGGAGAAAAAAAACAAATCATAGAAAGAAAGTAAAAAAAACAAAGCCTTTCCGATCCTTCATTTGGGAAAGAGCTCGCAAGACTGAGATCTCTGCCAGAGAAATTCTAGGATCCTCTAAATGCTGTTTTAAGAAAACACATTTACGTGCTGTGATTTCAAGAGTTTCAAGTATTATTCCAGTTTTTCTAAATATCTGTGTGATTTATTATTAACTTCTTAAGATCATGTTGTCTTACAAAGTATTTTTTGATTATGTGTTTTTAACTGAAAAACTATCTTTTAAAATTCAAATATTGCTTACTAATGATTCAAGTTTTGCTTACTTCTACATAAATATTCTTTCCATGATAAGAGTAACATTGCCCCAAGACCAATGCATTTTTGGAAAGTTTATTAAATCTCTTTGATAAGGGTGTTTAAACATAACAGCTATCATGGTTTTACTTCTCCTTTAGCATGCTTTTTTTTTCAAAGATATTCGCAGAACATATATTTTTCTTCAAAAGTATTGCTTTTATTATGATTTAAAGCAAAGGTCTCTCCCTAGCCATTCACAATGTTTTAGGGTCATTTTGACAGAGTGCATGAAACACTATAACAGGCCAAAATTTCCATGATGCAGCCCCTCTCCCTTGCTCAGGTAAAAACTATTTACATGATAAACATACATCTAAAATTAGGTTGCAGTGTAAACTGAATTGATGACACTTCTGTATCCTGTTCTACACCCTGTGATTTCTGTTCTTATTAGGCTCTAGTCCCTTTATCTTTTATATTTATACAAAAACATTTATGAGGAAGGAATGTATCCCTTTGTGGTAACTGGCTTTACAAACTGTTTTCTCCATTTGCTGTTGTAAGAATTTATTTATTAGCGGCTCCACCACTTATGTGGTATTGTCTGCTTGACAAATTTTCCATTGTTTTCTATCTTTTGTCAGGAATATGGAACAATCAAGGATACTAATGCAAAAAAAAACAAAAAAAAAAAACAAAAAACCAAACTTTTATGCCCAATTATTATTCTCCAGATCTCAGGAAAAGTAATTTAACTTTCTGTGTTTAATGTGGCGATGACCCAGGAGCTTGGTGAGCCTGGCAGTCTTGGCAGGCATTCTTGACAGCTTGTCAAGCCTGAGGCTACTCCATGTTGTCTTTCCTCTCAATAATTAATAATTAATTAGAGTCCATGTTTTTTTAATGATGGACTGATTTAAATCTACTGGTTATAGGGGACTTGAATTTTTTTTAAATGTTCATTTTTTGAAAGCGAGAGAGACAAGTAAGAGGAATGATGTACATGCCTTCAAACAAGTCAAACAATCACTGGAGGAATAAAGGCTTACCATACACATACATTTATCTGTGTATATAAGGATGCATTTGCACACAATGCATCTAGTCCCTACTGGCCAAACACAAGTGACTAAACACCTTTTTGCAAGCCCAGAAAATCAAACATTGCCTGAAGCACCTCATTTATGGATTTACCATGCACACAAAGCACAAATCCCAAAGCTGTATTTTTTTTTTGTCTTAATCAGTTGATATGTTCTGCGGAAATGTAGGAAAATTATGGCCCTAATTTTCAAAGACACTACAAGGAGCCACAGAACAGACAAGGGGGAAGGAAAGGATGCCATTTTTAATTGGTGTGAATCCAGTTTTCTCCTATTATATTTCATTTCCATGTATATTATATATTACATAATAAACCTTAGGTAACATATATTGTACATTATACACTATGTCAGGTGTACTGTATCTTGTGTGTTGTATACTATATATTAACTCTATTTCTACTCTCCAAAACTCCCCCCGTTTTACCTTTTCTTCTCTTGCAGAGGCCCAAGTTCAGTGGAGACTCCTGATGCTGCTGAACTAGAGGAAGTAGTCCACAACTGCCCTTTGAAGTGCAATCTCCAACCTTAAAGTGTGCATCCATGTTCCACACCCAGTGCCTAAGAAGCACCTTTCAGAACAAAAGACCAGTCCAAATATCCCCAACAGGGTTGGAGTCTCCTCCTTTGTAGATAGTAGATGCTTTGTTACCAAAACCTCAGTATACTCAGGACTCAGAAACTGATCCTACATAAAGGTATCTGAATAAGACACAATGCCAGCTTGGTTTCCAGGAACAGTTCATTCACAGAGAAACAGAGGTTCTTTTGGTGTGTTGGTGTTCTATTGTATGTAGGTGATAAAATATCAACAGAGAAGAAGTAATTTCACACTGTGCATGACAGCTCCGTACCCAGCTGCAGTCCTTGTTATACTAAGCCCCCCTGAGAGAAATTATATTTAGTCTAGTAAATGTAATTGTATTTCTACTATTCTTAGGGAAAAAAAAAAATCATCAGTATTCATCCATATATATATTAACTTTTAGACACCAGTATTTTATTGTTACTATTTAACATTTGTGAAAGCTCTGTTTAACTGATACTGATAAATAGCACTATATATACACATCATCTTCCAAGCCTTCAGACTTGACATTAGTGTCAGCAATGTCCACCTGGGTGGATAATAAAGGATGACCCAACAACAAACTAAGGCATTTCCACATACTTATAGTCTGCTACTTGAGAATAACAGTATTAAACATAAGAGAATGTTCTAACAGAAAAGTTCAACATGGAAGTAGAAGCATTGTCTTTTAGGTTATTTCTAGTTCTCCTCTTAGCATTGCCAAGTGGTAAACATTACAAGATTATGATGGTGTGGAAGTTGTGATCTCTTAGTTCTTTGGACAGTCATCCTACAAGATGGAAAATGTATCAACACAATAGTATTATCTATATTTTCTGATTAACTTAATTCAGTTGCTGAATCTGAATTCCATTTGGGGACATTCAGTTGATGGATTGAGATTTCTGAGGCAAATTAATTACTGGTAGGACCAGTCTAAGTTGTTTGCCATTTCATGTGGAAATAAATCTCAAGGTCTATCTGAACTCCAGTTGTTCGTCTTATAAGAATTTAAAGTGTCAGCTTCCAATGCCTTCCTACAATCGCTATTTGGTGAAATGATGGTACAACAGCAAGGATCAGAGATACCATTTTCTGACAAAAAGATGGGAATAGGTCTTGACAGTTTGACTGCCTTATTTCTGTCCAAAGGCAGTAGCAACTGTGCCAATGTTGTTCTGGACAGTTGCTTTTATCAAACTGTTCACAAAACTTCCAGTGATGTGGATCAGACACTGACTCTAGATGATCTATTTGACTGCTTCACTATTCTTACTGCTAGGAGAGATTTCTGTTTATGAGTGTGCAACCTAAATCTGCCTTTCATATTATTTCTGAAGTTGATGTCACAGTGGTGTAAGAAAAATAGGTCAAAACATCTCATAAAAAACACTTTCCTACATCTTCAGCCAATATTATCTAGAACTTCTTGAAAAATGGTGTGATATTATTTTAAAAATCTTAGTGCCTCTATTTGTACATACACTGGAAGCTGTAATACCTGGATTATGTAACCTATAGATCCTAAGTATTATACTGTATGCATATATCCACTTCAATGCAAAATAATAATAAAATAAACACAGTTTTTATAGCCCAAGGGGTAAGTAGTATCTGTCAGATTAATTAATTGAATAGCAATCCAGGAGGAAATGTATTTCAGTGGAGGCAGTGGAACACTCCCTTTCCAATTGATCATATTTAGTTAAGAGGATTGGCAGTAGTTTGTAATTCACTCAGGTGCTGCTTTGGGCAGGGTCTGTGTTACTTAATCTAATAGCGCTTTTTCAGCTCTGATGTTGATAAAGGCCCCTGAAACTCATCTTCCTTAATTGTATTATAATAGAAAGAGTGCCCTAGGGACAATAACAAGGAATGAACCCCAAAAGACTGAATTCATTTGCTACAATTGGAATGTGTTAGACTAGGTGATAAAAGCTCATCTGTACACCCACTGAGAGAGACAATAGCAGGTGGAGACTTAAAAAATACCATTCCAGGTTACTCCCAGGTCTATCACAGGAGCCATCAGCTGTTATGACACAGAGAGAGAGACTCACACTCCTGACTCCTATGATTCAAGCAGGACAAGAAGCCCTTCGTTTATATTGCATGTCTATTTATAGAATTCCAGCAATGACCATGGATTGGACAGTGAGGGTAAGACCTCCTGACCCCATAGTTCCCATCACCAGTCCATCAATCCTTTCTTCCTCCGAAGAGGAATGCAAAACAATCATTATTTACAAGAAAAGTGTGAGACCTGGGTTTTTCCCAGGTCTACCTCAGGAGAATCTTAAACCCAATGTCCAGAGATGAAATCCATCAAGAAATCCACCTTTTTGACTGAGAAGGGTTTCTGCTGAGAAGTACGGGACACATTCTGGAATACAGGGGAAGAACATTTTGGGATGCCATAGGACTTTTTAGGTGATGTTTAGAGGAGAAGAGAAAGGCAGAAAAGGAGTGTATCTAGGTAATCTGAGGAGCAATGAGCATTGGAAAATAGAGGGATAAGGGAACAGAAATGTTTTGTCACATGCAAATAGTTTCCAGATCAGTAAAATTGTCTGCAGGGGATCAGAGCAGTGTGCCCTATTTTCTTATTAAACTCCATTTATAAATAATTTCCTGAGTGAGGTACTCTATTTGATGTGCATGTGTGGATGAATTCTGAGTGCCAGCAACCGGAGTAGGACCTCAGGTTCTATGGCCCTGTGAATGCAGTAACAGGAGCAAGTTATGGGTGAGTGCTAGGATAGTGAGTTGAATCTGGCCAGCAGCTAAACTTCCATCCTATCATCTCCCACTTTCCTCTCTCACAAGATGGGGAGAAAATGAAAGGAAGATGAAAAGACTTGTGGACTGAGATAATGAAAATTTAACAAGGAAGGCAAAAGATGTGCGTGCAAACAAAACTAGGGGAATTAATTCACTGCTTCCCAAGAGGTATGTGTCCAGCCAGTTCCTGGAAAGCAGGGCCTCAGAATTCCTAATGGTTGCTTGAAAGTGAAATGTACTCTCTTCTTCTTTCTTTGTGCTATTTATTGCTGAACATGGTGTCATATGGTACAGAGTATCTATTCTAGTCAGTTTGGGTCACCAGTCCAAGTAGTGTCCCTATTTAACATTTTTGGTGTTGTTTCAACCACTAGAAATCTACTTTTTTAAAAATATAGGTGTAGTCATTCAGAATTAATACAAGACAAAGTGGGAATAAACTTCTCATCGAGGACACTGGTCCTAAATATCCTCAGACATTTGTAGAAAAGCAAGGATGGAGAATGTCTGATTCCTCATTTGGCTTTTCCACCTCTCCTCTTCTAAATATATGACTCCTGACTTCAGTGGAAAGGGGGTGGAAAGAAGAGAGTTCTGCTTTTCCATCCTGAAACCTGAGGGGTTCCCATACTCTTCACCTCGCTAAAATAAAACTTCATTGGTTGACACAGTGTGTCTGTAATTAATGAACAAAAGAGATTAAAGTCTCATTAGAAAGGTGAAAGAGTCTGTCTTTAAAACAAAGCAAAGCAAAAAGCAAAACAAAAAAGTGATGAGAGAGATCCAGCACCTGGCAGATCAGTTAGTGTGTCAGTAGCAGCAAACTAGCAGGTGCAATATTAATTAAAGGCAGAAGAGGACCCAGAGCTCTGTGAGTCATGCCATCAATTCTCTGGATTGTGCTGGATATGGATCATAAATAAGTAATCATTCCATTCTGCTGTTGATTAAAATGTTAGTAAAAATACAAAGTTACAGGATCAGAATCTAAAACCATACCATAGCTATGAAAAATCCATATAAAGGGTCAGAACATTTTTCCTCCTGCTCATTCCTTCTCAGATTAATACAATCTTCTTGTCTCATGGATTTTCAAAAGCATAACATCTCTGAAAGATGGTATTTTAAGTTGCCGTCTGCAAATGACAAATAATTTTTCTTGAGCATTTGTATTATATTGTATATACATTTGTTTTCACTTTCTGTGGTGTAAGAGCAAACATGTACTGCAAAGTTTATATAAATCATATATAAGTTTACTCATATAAAAATTTAAAGGAGGTAAAAATCACTTTCTTTCTCAGTATTGACTTTCTGGACCAGATTTAGTGTGTACTTTATATCCTTTTGCAACTAACAAAAAATTAAAAAGCTAAAGAGGATTTTTTAGTTTCACGTTTTACTTTTCCACTCAAGGCTCAGAATCTCTTCTCTACAATGTCAGTTCCTACGTCTTTTATTTCAATGAGCAAAATGGCAGATTGATCTGTTTCAGAGTCTTTACATGAAACTGTAGAACATTATACTGAAACCACCTGGCTGTTATGTGAGGTGATAACATCCAGCTGAGAGGTGGCAATAAGTAGCTGGTAGGCAGTGACATCTTAAAACGACAACGCTTTCTGAAATCACACCAGAATAGTGGCTCACATTGCTGCCTTTCAGCATGATTTATTAGGTTTCATTTAGAGAAACACCTTCATGGTAAAGAAGTTTTGGATGAAAACTAACTTGTGCCTGCTCACTTGGCACAGGTCTCACTTTCAGTGTTGTTTTTCACAATGTAAAAAGTAGCTATTGCAACAACTATATTTGAAATTCTTGAGTTATTGTTCATTCATACTGAGAATATTTCTAATTTGTTATGTAAAAAAATATTTCTAATAAGCAATAAATACATGAACTTAATTAAAATAAGCAAAGAAAGAAATTTGTAAAGAAATTCATACAAAATTACTTTTATTATGAAATTAAATGGGGAAAAATATGTTCTATGGCTAAGTATTAATTATATAAAGAGCCTATGACCAGAGTATCTGAGTGCTCATTTATTAAGGAAACAATAAAAAAGATAATATTAATTCAACTGTTTTTAATATACAAACTGAAATGTATTTGTCTTGACATGGTATGGGGAAGCCAAATCTTTTCTCAGTCAGAAATGAAAGGCATTTTTGTGTTTTTTTTGACTCGGCAAAAGTAAACAAACAAAACCCCTCTAAATCTTCCTCAAATAGACTAAAAGGTTATTACTTTTCTGGAAAAATAAAAGCATCAATTTGAAGCTCTTTGGGGGTGGGAGGGGTTGTGTTTGCTTTTCTGAAGCTTTTCAAGAAAATTATGTATCATCAAAAACATGAAAAAATAAAGGATGATATAGAATGGAATATCATAGTTTATTTTCTTTAAAAAATTGCTTTCTCTGTGCCCAGTAGTGTTAAAAAGGGGGAAACAGAGGGCGCATGGCAATGTCTTCTTGATCTTACATTTCTGTTCATCTCTGTATACATGCTAACATTGCAGCTACACCTCACCTCTCTCAGACAGGGCACTGGCCTCTGACTTGAGAACTCCTCCACTGCTCCAAACCAAGAGGGCAAAGCTGGAGCTGGAGTTCGAGGTGATCAACAGTTGCTGTGGTCTAAGCCACAAGTTGCTTTGTCACACGAGGCAGCAGAGTGTATTTCTGGTGCATGGTTGCCCATTTTCTCCCTTGCAAAACGGCATAGCTGGGATTTGAGATCCACCCAGCAGCAATCAATGAATTGTAAAACAGTGACTGCAGCTTGCTGGGTGAGAGATAAAAGGAGCTTGGTTGTGAGCACAGGAAAGAAAGGGAACAGTTACAAGCAGCCTTCAAGGAAATTGAGCTTTAAAAACATGAAAACACTAAATGAACCACATAATTGCCTGGGGAAAGAGGAAGCAAAAAATCACGTAATAAATGGATACAACAAAGAAGGAACTCTTTAGATTTGTTTATTTATTTATGTACATGGGGTTTTTTTTAGCATCTCTGAAAGGTCTCAGTAGGACATGGAAGAGATAGGATAAGCTGCGATTCAGCTGAAATATTAACTGGAATCTAGAGAAAACATTAAAATAAACATATTGTAAGGTATCATTGATTATTTCTATGTTCCTTTTTGGCTATATTAGATTATTAATTTGTAAATTTTACAGTAAGAGAGATGACAATTTTTTAATGTCATTCAGAAAAAGAGGAATTCTTCTCCAGTAAGTGTTGATATCTCAGGTTATATATATTGACGATGCTATGGGGAAAAAAAAAAAAAAAAAAGACAAAAGAGAAAAAACCCTACCAACACACCTTTGGCAGAAATCTTTAAAATCAAAGTAAGCTTGAGGCAATCACAGTGACTGAAAAATTTACATGAAAGCCACCAAATTTGCATTAATCTAAAACATTTCTCCCCTATTGCATCCATTTTAAACTTAAAACACGTAACATTTGTTACGAAGACATTCATCTTATCCCACAATTCTTTTTTGATAATAAGAGTTTTTTAAGCTTTATAATACTTCAAACATAAAATTTATTAATAGGGCTTTTGTGATATATATCATGCTTAATTCAAAGCTTTATTACTTGAACAAGACACTCATTTTTTCCCAGAAGATATTATTTGTATGTCCTTAAGATACTCTGTCTTATAGAATAATTTTAATATGAATTTACTAAAAACTTCATTATTGTATTGGGGGGTTTTTGTGCTTTAAGCAGTTATGTGAATTGTAAAATAAAATACATTACCAAGAGTGAAATCAAATGGATAAAACTGTGGGTCTTTTGTCTGGAAAAGGTCTATACTACGTCTCTGATTGCCATTCTCACAGTCCTTTGAGTAAATCTATAAAACAAGGGGCAGAAATTCTGCTATGACAAAATAGATGTTCTACAAAAATTGTAATTACTTGTATGTCATGGTTGATCAGATTCATTAATTAACATAACCAACCCCCCAAATCAACGGAAAACTTTCACATCAGTATAGAAGACATTAGGTAAAATTCCTCTTTCTAATTTTTCTGAATCATATTGAGATTATTCAACATTAAATACACCACTTAATAAATTTAATAAATACAGCATTAAATTCAGCAATAAATAATTTAAATTTAAATTTAATTAAATTAAATTTTTAACTAAAACATTAAATATATTAATTACATTAAAAAAATTCAAACTATAAAGAAGCATATTATCTTTGCTAATAAGGAAAATAAGAAATTTAGATCATGTAAATAGGAAAAAGGAAGCATTCTATGAGAATGATTTTCGAACTATCTCAGAAACCAGTCCACATTAAGTCATGGTCAGATGTGACCGTTTCTGTCTAAACATGATTTCTGCAGGGAATAAAAAAGAGAAAAGAAAATTTAGAGCATTATTATACTCATGTGATTGCATGAGTGGAATTCACATCTTGAGCATGAACATTTTCAGTCATAGACTTTGCCTAATTGTCATTGTAGTTAATGGAGATTTAATTTGTGTAACAAATTAGTTCTGAAGACTTGATTGTGTCCTCTCAACATAGCCTTGCCGTGCTATTTCAGGTGACCTGTGACATCCTTTCCAGTGTCCAGCTGATGCACTGAGACTTAAGCCTTCTCTATATTTTATGTCAACTCTGACAGCTATTATTACAAATCAAGTCTGAGTCAGCCTAGACAGTCAAATACCACTAGACAATTCATTTTATCTGTAGGTACTTATTATCTTGATCCAGATATCACTCTAAGACTTCAAGTTGCAAGAGAAGTCCTAAAAATTGGGGCCATATTGATGGATAATATGGCAACGTGCCTCAAACATATGTCTCATAGATATGCCACCTCTCTGAGCTGGGGAGAGGGAGCGGGCATGCATCCTTTAAGTATGTTACTTAATCTATAGATGAACATTTTTTTAAATGCTGCTTAAAAAATAAGTTCACATATTATGTTTTCAATAATTTACCATTCTGAAAATATTTGTAGGAAATTTACAAATTTCACACAGATGTACAAACACACCGGTGACCCTACATATACATATGTACTTTATTATACTGTGCTTCCTCACCTCATACCCACATTCACAATAGAATAACAGCCTATTAAAAAATCAAAGACTAGTAGAAGTCAAGCAACTAAATTCCTATTTCTTAGTAATTTTGCAATCAATAATATGTTTAACTTATTCGCTAGCACCTACAGGGAAAGCAATTCGATTTTGAAGTAGTCTTTTTTTCCCTCAGCTGAAAAAATTGCAACATATGTTACATAGATCCCTAGTGTCCTAATCATTAATTTATAAAGTTGTCCACCATTAGGTGTGCTCAGCTAATGATTCCAGCAAGGATGTCACTCTAAGTGCTGGTGGGCACCAAATACTACAAGACATTTACCTACAAGTAAGTTCTGGGAAGCAAATCATATTTGGGCAGATGAACAATACAGGGAGAAAAATGTGAAAATGTTTCTAAAGGGCAAGGCAAGCTCACACTCCACTGTTAGAAATGTTTTCTATGCCGTATTTACAACCAGCTATCAAATTACTAGGAACTGGGGAAACCTTTGAAGTAACAGAAAAGGAACTGGTGAGTTCCATCTAAAGAAAACAAAATTCAAATGTAAGATAAAGTTTATGCAGAAATTTTAAACTAAAGGTTCAAGGATGAAATAATAAAATCTCTGTAGTGTTACAAACCCTGACAGAAGTCAATAATGTTGAGAAAGATAATAGATATAAGCAATCTCTATTAAAAAGTCTCTATTGAAACAAATGAAAAACAAACAAAAACAGAAAAACAAACAAAAAAAACCCCAACATCAAAAACAAAAAACAGAACGGTGCCAAAGATATAATTACAGAAATGTAAAGAATTTGGCAGCCAAGATCAAAGCCCTCACTTTAAATAAGAATATTACGATAATAGGGATTGAAGAATATGATGGAAATCAGACAACCAGAGCAGCACTGTACCTTGGATGTTAGCAGACAATTTACATTAGGAATAGCAGAAGCTGTTTGTGTGGAAGAGTGACACTGTATGTTAAAAGAAAGATTAGATTGAAATATTGAAATATGGAAATACACAGAGGAAAATAAACACTGACAAGGAACATTTATTTGTAACAAAATCTTGTGCCCAAATAAAACAGTATAGCAGCAAGGCTGTACTATCAACATCTTGGAACACTTAGATATGAAATACTGGAGAAAAATATTTCTGCAGGTATAAGTAATGACTGCCATATCTATTAAATTTCCTTAATTAAGTCAAATATCTTATGTCTTTTTGTTATCAGATTTTCTCGACATAGAATTCCAGGAAGCTTTCTGGAAAGACTCTCTGAAAAGTCATTGTGGTGTTTCATGGTAACAAAAGGAAGTTGCACAGATGGATTAACAACTGCATAAAATAAAGGCAACAAAGGACTAGTTAAACCATCTAGTCTTCTGCATTCAAGGAGAATAAACACTGACATTTCAGAGTCATTTCCTCAAAGACTTCTGCTGGTCAATATATTCAGCTGATGAGCAGGTAAGTGATAAAGCTTATTGATAATGTGTGATTACTGAGAGAGTTGTAGGAGGATCTCCCACTGCTAAGTGTCAGCTAAACATAACAGCAGACAAAATTTTGTGCTAAAGTGAAAAAAGTACACCTGAAAAAACCAGAAATTTCATGTTAACAATTATTTACAGTCATTGTTTATCTCTTTATTAAAAAACACAAACCAAAAACCCTTAACCTAAAACATACCAGCTTGAAGCTCAGCAATGATTAAAAATAAAATTAGAATCATTAGGAAAGGAACAAAACAGAAGTCAAAATTATCTTACTGCATATATCTAAGTGGATTCACATTTTGTCTACCAATTATAATAAAGACTTTCCTGCCTCAAAAAAAGGATAAAGAAGAACAGGAATAGTGAAGGGACAAAACACAAGATGTTCATAATTACAGAAGAGATTACATGTGAAGAAGGATTGAATATGCCAGGATCTTATAATAAGAAAAAAAGAGAAGATAGATGGGATTATTGCATGTGTTAAGAAAAATTAAAGCCCTAGAGGCTAAAGATGTGTTGTTTCAAAAGTAAGACTAAAAAATTTTTTTGAACTTTTAAGTTAAAATAACCCATCACACAATGAGAAGGAAAAAAAAAAGGTTTTTTTTTTTTTTTTTGTTTTTTTTTTTTTGTTTTTTTTTTTTTTAAAGGAACTTTATATTCACTTTTCATGCCTTCAGGATACCAGTAGACTTTGTAACCTCTTTCACTGTCTAGAATTTTGTCGGCCTGTACTCTAGATCAGCTGCAGCACGGTGCCGCTGTAACCTCAGGTCAGACTGCTGGGAAAAGAGCTGTGTGGGGAGCATTAACTGCATTCCCCCATCCTTCATTACAGGATTGGATTTAAGTTCACTGCCTTGCCCTTGCCTGATCTGTACTGTAGGTGTACTTGGCTGCATGTCTTGCTGACACTGACCTGCTAACTTGACTGGCTGCCCTGGTTATTGCCCTGCTTTAACAAAGTTGGGGCTTATTCGTCAGTTTGGGCTTGCTGAAACTGGTTATTGTTGACTTTTCTGAGCAGACAGTTCAGGATCACTGGGATAAACCCCTTCATGGGAATGTCTCTGCTTGCCTTACTGTCCCCCTCAACTCTTTACCCACAAACAGAAAAAATTATATCACAGGATACCTTGGAGGGTAAAAAACTACCTATGCCCAGTTCCTCTACTTATGACAGAGGATAAATCTTTTTACTACTTTATATAAACATTGGAATGCTTTCTGTAGATGGCTGGGGCCAAATCATTGACATGGCCAAGGTCTAAAAACCCTTGTCTACTTGGTAAATACTGTTAAGCTATGTTTTCTGTTGATGTATTTGGTTCTGGTAAAAGATGATCAGTTATTCTCAAGCACAGTATTTCTTGATGGCATTTTGTGAAGTTCTACAACTTTAATGCTTTTTTCATATGGTTTCACCCAGAAATTTCTATGTTCTAATGCAGTTTAATAAAACAGATTCTTGTTCTAACCAGGAAGATAACTATAAAATATTTTTAAATAGGACTTGAGTAACAAAGACGTAACAAAAAGAGAAAGAAAAAACCCAACAGATGAAAACACTATAAATGACCATTTTGTTGGGGAAAAATGATTGGGACTTTTTGAGCAAAATTGTGAACTCTGGGGACAAATGCAAAAAAAGTTAGGGAAAAGACACAGACTTTGCTAACTGTAATCACGAGGTTTTTTAACAGAAAATTAATATAATGTCATATCCAATGTCTTATAGAGATTTGAACTCAATTCGATTGGATCTTATTTGAAATTTTTAAATTATATATTATTGTACATTCTGGAGAAAAAGCCTGTCTTTCAGCAAGTAGAGTTCATATATGAAACCTTTTTTTTCTCAAATTGTTGCAGTGCAAAAATTATTTTTAAATGTTTCATTTTTCATCAGTCTTTTCCAAAACAAGCAAAATATCATTGATTGACTGAATTTTTTGTTTTGACTAGCTGTAGGGTTTTATTAAAAAGATAAGTAATATTGACCCTTAAAAGTAAAAATAAGTAAATACATAAATAAGTAAATAAGTAAGTACATTTGAGATCAAGCAATAAACATTATAATCATATAGAATGATCATGCAGTTCTGCACTTGCCATTAAAAATATTTCCCAACATATGACTTTTACTGAAAACAATTGTTAGAGAGCAAGCTTACCTCTCTTCTTAATTTAGATTTTTGAAAAACACAAATGATAACCAATCCTATATTATTATTCTGTAATTAACAGTATTCCTGTTAGAAATGCCTGTTCATTAGCTTTTAAACAAATATCTTTCCAGGAAAGTGGGCTAGGAGTAGTATAGTAACAATATCTCTGTGGAAAACATGGCTTAGTGATCCTTTGCAAAAGATAAAAGTTTCTCATAGAAAGTGTTTCCATGGGAGAGAGTTGTTGAATTGCTTAAAAAAAAGTCTACCTACATGTTTTAACTTAAAATGACTGTTTCACATTACTGTTGATAGACTAACACAGAGGTTAATATTGAGAACTGTCTGTATACATGGCCTTCATTAACACCATATAATTATACTGAGATTTCTTGAGCTTGACTTGTCAGATAAGATCTTATCTAGATGAATGGTTTTTCTTCCTTTGAATGCTTGAATGAATCTGAGAGTCATTTGGCACTCGGCAGCCTACATTATGACATGTTATCAGCCAAGTAGCGCAAAGAAAAAATTAATTATTTCAAAGAAGAAATACATGATAGAAATATTTTAAAATATAACAATAGCTGTACTGGCTCTAAGGAGAGAAAAAAAATGACAAAGCGGAGACAAGTCCAGTGAAGAAGAACATCTTTCTTCAGAAACTTGCAACAAGGTTACCTATCAGTGAACACAGCTGTCAACTATCAATCCCCAGCTGAAACATTATTTGGAGAATGAAAGCTAAAGCAATTCATGAAATGTTTCATTGTCCTCATCCCCATAAATTAATGCAACCACTTTTGCTGTTATTGTCATTGTCTTCAGGGTGTTTCTTGGCATTCCTTCTTTCAAGGATAGTCAGAAGATAAATTGCATATTGAGATAAAATACTGAAATGTTTTGGTGGTTTTTTTTCCTATTTCACTTTAATTTCACTCTCATTCTGTGGGCATGCCATTGATTTCCTTACCTGATTGTAGGAAGTCTTAGCACAGCACAGAAATGCAGCTGGTTCATAAGAAGACTTGAAAACTTGCAGATATTTGACTACTCTTTATATAAGAATTACATTTAAATTTAGTTCAGCAACAGTGGGATAAGTGGCTGCCCTAATGTATAAAGACACATAACAGAAATCTGAAGGATTCATGCAATGATTTGCTGTAAGCACCTTTTAAAAATATTACCTTGTCTAGTCTTTATAATCTCCTTAATATAAAACATGTAAAGCTTACTATTTGTTAGATTTTTTTTCAATAATTGTACTTATCTCAGGGAATAATGGACTCACAGAATACAAGGGGTTGTAAGGGACCTCTGGGGATCATCTAGTCCAGGCCCCATACTGAAGCAGGTTCAACCAGAGCGAGTTGCTCAGGATTGCCATCAGGTGGGTTTTGAACACTTTCAGAGAAGACTTATTATACATGTAGTCACATCTCTCAACATTTTTATACCAATGTAACCTAAATTTTTTCTCTGCTTGACCTTAATTCAGATTAAAATCCAATGTTAATTAAAAACACAATAGTTGCTCCTAAATAATGCTACCTGATCACTCTGATTACCTCTAAACAAGAAAATACAATGATCTAGAACTTTTCTTTATCTGTGAGTAGATTATTTGATGTCTGAATCTAAATTTTAAAGAACATTCGTACTATAATGAGCAATTAGATTTGTTCAAGACTTGTGGTCCACTTCTAACTACTGGGATCCTGTATGTGGTCATGATCCCTAATTTTGGAATCTGTGGGCCGAAAGGACTCTTCAAACCCCAAACCACACAAAAACATGCAAAACCACATCAAACCACACCAAAAAACCTGGGGGAAAAACAAACAAACAAAGAAAACCCACAAAAAACCCTTCAAACAACAAAACAAAAAAAATACAATTATATGCATTTCCACAATGATTTGATAGGGAGCAAGCTATGCTGCCAGACACTGTTTCTTTAGATATCAGGATCACAGTAAACTGAAACAATCATTTCACCATCTGATATTGGTGCTTGTAAGCTTTTAGAAACATTTAAACGAGCAAATTTTAAAGTATGAACAATCTCAATTTTCCCATTTCCCATTTATTCCATGCATAAAGAGTGTAAAGAAATATCTTTCTCCCTACCATCTCTCAGTCTTCATTGAATATCATCTTTTTAGGACAAGGACACCTTGTCTTACCAAGGAGACTAGCTCAAAAGGAGAAAAAAAAAAAGTTGAGAATTCTAAGTGCTACAACAATGTAAATTATGCAAATATTTTATGGTATTAAAGCCTTAAATAATGAACAGATATTTTCAGTGCTAGCATGCTGTAATATGTGTCCAATAGAGACTTGCCCATATAAAACTCTTATCTCCAAACTTAAAACTGCAGCAAAAATAACCATAAATGTAATTTGATAATCTGTCATCATACAGTTATTTCAAAATTGAAAATAACATAAATGCTTCCTACCATTATTATTTAGCCCCTAGGTTAATTGCTTATGAATGATAGACTAAGCTTCTAGACCTTATCCTCCTGAGAGGATACTAATGCCCTTTTGTCCTTTAATTTAATGTACTGCTTCTTTTGGTTTTAAAGAAACAAATACTTCAACAAAAAATAATCTCTTAATTTGTGTGTCCCTTAAAATTGTGTTAATCCTCACAACTCTGTGGAAAGTTAGATTGATTATCAGAGAAGAACACTGAGGATGTTCATTGGACCTTTTCTCTCTTTTTCTGTATCCACAAAAATCAATGTCTGTCCACTCTAATTGTTTTTCTCTCTCTCTTTTCATTTCTTCAGACCTTTCAACCTAGCTCAAGTTATTAGACTCAAGTCTTTTCCTCATTTTTCAGGTATTTTGCAAAGTGACTTTAAAATATTATTGAAAAAAAAATTTGTCATTATGAACTGTGCTTGCACTTCAGCAACTCCTCTAGATTATACACTAAATTGTTGAAGGAGGTGGTGGATACTTTGAGTCCTAAACTGTATTTTGCAGCAAAGCAATATGAGACTCCTAGCAGAAGTTATGGACCTACAGCAAAGCCACTGTAAGCAATTACCATTTTCCATACACACCTTATAAATACTGTTTTCATACCCTTATCAATGCTGCTTTCAAGTCATTGCAGTCTCTTGTTTTCACTGATTGCTGTGTTAGCCGACTGGTGATGGGCAGTGAACGACTGTGAGATTGGCAACCAGCAAAGATCTTTGCAGAGGGATAATACCCAATGTGGGGATAAACTAAACTAAAATTCTTGACATGGGACCTTGAGCCAGCAAATAGATTCTTTCCTACACCATAATCTACTTGGAGCTTTTAATCAGATTATTTCTATATTATATCTAAATTAGCTAAATTTGGCTAACTAGGTTTTTTGAATACTTGGACAACTTCCAGGCATTAAATGCAAATTTCTCTAATTACTCAGTAAGATAAAAAGTCTATTCAGTTTGGGAATCTACTCTCTAAACACACTTTTTGATGCATGGTTAAGACAGTTTTATGATTCAGTAACACTGAAACAAGCAAATTAATAGGACCTTTAGAGATTTGTTAATCAAACTTTTGAATTGTGGATAGTTAATAGTCCTTAGCCATACTTGACATTTAAAGTATATAACGCTTTACAAACATCGAATAATTACAGTCTCAGCTTCTTTAGGTGCTAGGAAAATCCTTTTAGCATTAATGTGCAGACAAGGAAACTGAGGCAAGGACAACTTCCCAGTTTTAGAATATCTTACTGATCGGAGAGAGATAATATCACTATTCACACATAATTGTTATGAGCATTTACAAAAAATGTTAAGGGAACATTGGGCAAAGTGATACTATTCTACCATTTTTCACAGTATCCAATGTAATGGTGTAATATCTGTTATTGAAACATCCATATATTAGTTGTAAGAATGAATTGCTCAACAATATATTCTGCTACCAGTAAGGTGCGGGTTTAAAGGAAAATCCCACTCATCCACTTTGGATGGGAAGGTAAAGAAGGATTTTGGAGTTGTAAAATGCATTGTAAAGCTAGAAAGTTAAACAGGTGGAAAACAAGAACTCTAGAAATTTTATATAAATGATAAAGAGCCTATAGCTCTGGTAGTCTATGTCATTCCTAGAGCAAACTTTATGGGTTCTTTTGTTATTCGTGGCTTTTTTAGGAGTCTTTTGAAAAGAGAAAGTGCATAAACATACCGACAGAGGAAAATCTCTGGTGTATTTTGACTGCATAGTAGAAACTCCTGAACTGAGTTCAAGGCTGCAAAACTTGTTTTTATTTCTCTCCTTCCTTTTACATACTCGATTTTCAGAGTTTTGCTATCTTACACAGACTTTTATGTTAGGACCATTTCCTTATGGATGCAAATGAACTGCTTTGGTGGGTTCAATTTTACTTGTCCTTTCCACTCTTTATTTTTTTCACCCTTCCTTTGTTCACTACATATAAAAGCAAATTTTACAACCTAATTCTTCTAGGTAACATAGTATGTTACTTACAGAATTTTTTTTAAAACTCTAATATTTGCTTATTGCTCTATCTAGTGGAAAACAAATTTCCCGATCTAGGAATGGATTCCTAAGAAATATTTCTTCATTCAACTAGTCCTATTTCCTATTTTTTACAGAGAATTTCAGATAATATTTTTAGAAGACTTTTAAAAATTGTTTTTTTGTCATTTAATACAATGACTGGATTTTGTGCTATACTTGAAGAATAAGTCCCCACATATCTCCATGCTCTGGAGATATACTCTATAACTCCCACATCTCCTCATAATTCAGAACCAGAATTGCAAAATAAATCAAGAAACTTCTGATTTTATTTCATGAGTCAGTAAGAAAACATGGTGTCATTGTTTCAGCTAGGGTAGAGTAATTTCTTCTCAGGAGCTATTACAGTGTTGTTTTTTGGATTCAGAATGAGAATGGTGTTGATAACACACTGATATGTTGGCTTTTTGTTGTCATGTTTATCCTAAGTCAAGGGCTTTTTTGTCTCATGCTCTCTGGTGAGGAGGCATGCAAAAGAAACTAGGAGGGAGCACAGCGGGATAGGTGACCTGAAGTGATCAAAGGGATTTTCACACCTAGGAATGTCCTGCCTGGTATATAAACTGGGAGGAATTACCCAGAAAGGAAGCTGATCTGGGTTCAGGAAGGGAGGTTTGACATCACTCAATGGCGCGGTGGGCAAGTTTATTGTACATCACTCCTTTTCCCCTTTTTAGTATCACTATTATTATAATTAATCATCATTATTTTATTTTACTTTATTACCGGTAAAATGAGCGATTTGCGCAAGCGGCTCAGTGGTGCTTAATTTCCAGCTGGGCTTAAACCACAACACATGGTTTAGCTATCACTAAATCTAACTCTAAAATGTCACTCACTTCAAAATGTCCCTGCTTCTCATAGGTTTACAAGTGCTTTATGAGTGTGTCTAGCTCCTACAAGACTGAATGACTGGTATAGGGATAGCCAGTGTGATCTTTCGTATTTATCAAGTTGTTCAAAGTAGGAGAGAGGTATTGGACAATTACCATGGTTACAAGTTCAAATATTACCACCCAAAACAAGAAAGCTAAAAATTTAATTATCCCTGAACTATTAATGAATACCAATGCAGTATGCAGGCTAGTATAATAATAATAATAACAACAACAATAATAATAATAATAATAATAATCTAAAAATAACAACACTGCGATTTAAACTCTTATTTTAAATGTTTTGAAACCTTACATGCCTCATGAGAAAATCAGAAGAACCAAATTCTCTATTAGGAAAGGCTTAAAAATAGATTGAAAGTTGACATTAAAGCTGAAAATGTCATGAGTTATCATCCATTCCCCTGTTCTACTTCTTGAAAAATAAAAATTAAATCAAACAATCCCCCCCACTCTCCCAACACCACAAAAATAAAAGCCACCCCAAAGCCCAAAATACACTGCTATTAGTCTCTTTTATCTTCTTCTGGCAATATAAAAATATCCTAAGTTTCATAAACCAACAAAGAGTATAAAAATTAAAAAGGCATTTTCATCTTAACACTCGAAGGAAATAAATTACTCTGCTCTAATAATGCTGATATTTACATGAAGCATAATTAATACTTTCAGAGAACTAGCAAGGAGTCTTATGGAAACTTGGTTCATAACTGAATTAATATATTTAATTGGGTGCTTCATTGTTAAAATGAAGAGGCATTAATTAGACATGAGAGATCTGAAAACGGACCAGAGATGTGCTTGGATTCCCAGAATAGCTTTTGAGACTTTAGGTGTCAGAAAAGTGAAGCACATCTTACAATGGGGAATGCAGAAAATTAAGAGTTACCAAATGGTTTTGCACAAATGCTAGGATGCTGTTTTTTTCAGTAGCATAGACAAGATGCAGGGTCCGAGACACTTAGAATTTAGACCTTGGCCAAATAAATTTTATTTAAAAAATTTTAATTTACTGATTATATCAGATACTTGTGTCAATTAAACTCTGGAATTTTTTTTTTTAATTGTTGTTATAACTGTTAAGGGATTGAAATCCTAAGAGGCTTGGATTTTACAGGCTGGATACTGAGACATTAGAATGAAAGAACCATGGAATTTGTAACCTGAAGTTATGGATTCAGTCCACTGTGAAAAAAGTGCAAAAGATTGGATCTAGGTAATCAACAGATTATGTTAAGAAGATAGCAAGTATTAAGTCCTACTCTAGAGGAAATTTTTGTCTCACATTTCATGAGCCCTCAGCCTGAGCATTTCATTGTTCTAGGACTAGCTGGAGATGCTTCCTTCTGATATGCAGTAGACAAGTGATTAAAGCACTCAGTGATGATGTGTACATTTAAATTAAGTATTTAAAAGGATAAAGACTTGGACAGTAACTATCTTCAGTGGCTGTTCATCAGCACACACATAGTATGTGACAAGTTTCTGTCAAAGTCATGTGTTTCTAAACAAAACTGGATATTTTTCAAAGGTTTAGCACAGATGAATCCGCATAAAATCACAAACTATCTGGTGAGCTAGATGGCCCCTTTAGAAAGAGCAGGAGTAGAGAAAGGTCCCAGCTCACAAAGAGAAATGAAAGGGATTGGAAGTGGAAAGCCTCCTTCACAAATAAGTAGGTGCTTGGTAGAATTCCTTTAAAACCAGCTCTGAAGTTGCAGACACAGTAAAATAGAAACAGATAATTTTAGACCATGTGGATATTATTTTTTAGAGTAGATTATTAATTTGATGCTTTAATCAGAATATAACAAATACCTAGAAATCACAGGTGCTATTTTAAATTATTTTTTTTGATGGCACATTCTGCCATGAATAACCTTTCCCTCACACCAATAAAGCCAGTATTTTTTTTTTCTTTAAATTTTGTATTTGAGCTCAAAGAGAGCTCACTCAGGAAGGTTAGAATTATCTTTTTGAATAGTCTACTATTAGTCTCCATTATGTCAAGTTTGAGGGTATTAAAAAAAAAGAGAAAGAGAGGCAAGAGAAACAGATATATTTCAAACAGATGTGTTTCATTCCTTTTGAATCTTATGTTGTTTATATTCTGATACTGCAGGATGACTCCTGCAGAACATACAGGAATCAGCTGTGGACACATCTAGCAGCAAATGCTCCTGGTCTCCAGTTGCAATATCAATTCTATTGTGTCGTGAAGTCGTTAACTGGAAGAAATCTGAGGGGGGATATTTTGCCACAAATCTGAAAGCATTAGTACTTTTATACTTGTGCTGCAGCAATTACCTTTGTGGGCAGCACTTCACTGCTAATCAGTTCCAAAGGATACTTCTACTTTTCTGTTCGGGGTTAGCACAGAAACAGTAGAGCATGAGACAGCTTTAGCTTTATCCAGGGACATAAGAATTAATATTGACATAGGACATATTTTGTACCCCTGAAAAACAGAGAAACTGAAGAATAAGTTCTGATTATTGGCTTCACTTGGAGGTTCAGATCTGCCTTTGGATCATTATACCTAACATTTGGACACTAGACCTGAATATGGGTTAATTAACATATCCTGCTCTAAATGTGAGTTTTCTCTGTCTTAATAAATTGAGAAGGACTTATCTATTCTGTGTCTCCTGAGAATATTTTGCCAATATTTTTCCTTATGGTTCAGTATTGAAACATAAATGCTGAAGAAGAGTTATCTCCCGTATGACTATCAAAAAGTTTTAAGAAAATTTATATATAATATTTTCATAATTCCCTGACCTGCAACTGGATACTAAAATTTACCAGTGGACCTAAAGATTTTGCTTTTAAAGTTCTGACTTCGTGTATACACATAATTAAAAAGAAAAAAAGAAAATCATTAAAATGTTACCTCTGAATGATAGATGAATCTAAATATCTTTTACATTTTTTTTTCTTGATCTGAATAGGTCAATCCTACTCCTCTCAAGAAGATAAATATTTTATTTTGTAGTTTTTTTTTCCCCCCAGCCTGGGACCATAAATTGTTATACTGGGATAAGTAGAAGGGGGATTGAATGAGTAGGAAAAGGCTAAGATATGTTTTCAGCTGGAACTGCTATCAAAGAAATGGTATTGTGAGGCTGCATCTGAAATTTTTAATGTTAATTATTTTTTAAGACTAATTTTCTTAGAAAATAATCTCATGGAGCATAAATAGTTCTGTCGTGTATTTCTAAATATACTTTTGACTTCTTTTAAAGGAAGAGAGAATGAGTGGCTTAATCTGAATCAAATGTTTAGCCTTGCTATAAAAAATATCAGTTGACTGGACCATAATAGCTCTCTTCAATCTATATTCAATTATCCGTTAAAAGCAGCTTATACATGGCTTGTGTATATAGTATTCTGGTGATCATAGGCCTAAAATTAATACTCTAAATGGATGTCTTACAAGGCAATATAAATGATGATCTCTTTTTCAGGAAATAAATAGACGGTAGAGCCATCCCACAGCAAGGTCTACTCATGTTTGCAGGTAGCAAATTATAATTCTCATACTAATTATTCTTCTCCTTTTTGGCTTTGTAACCTAGCTACAATTACCTGAATTGGCATAAATGACCTACACAAGTCAGATATATTTACTCATGGTAGAGAACTTAAATATTCCTGTGATTAAAATTGTAAGACTATTTTGGATTCAGAAATGTTTTCCTGCAGTAGAGATTTAAATGTCAACATGGGGCAAAATAAGTGAAAATTTGTTGCCACATGCAGATACAGTAGTTGCCCACCTCTTGCTTTCAGCACAGTCATAGGATGATAAACAAGAGTAAAGGGGTGTTTATATTCAGAGGGATATGTATGTATATGTGTATCATCTACATCAAGAGAATCAATATTGTGATTGTCCCCTGCTGAGAAAATCATCTGTATTAAAAAGCAGAGAGGTAAAGAAATCAAATATAAACACAACAGAAGTTTTAGAAAGAGAAAGGTTATTGCTGGAAACAAAAATGCTAAAGTATATAAGGGTCTCTAGATTATAAGTAATGGAAGCTCTTTTCTAATGAACTATTCAAATCTTTAAGGAGCAATTGACACCAGCAATCATAAGGTTGTTTCAGTGTTATTACTGTCAGTATTATTACATGCCCATGTTACGGGCACGATGCTTCAAGGATCCTGTTTCTTTTTATAAAACATAAAACTCTTGGGTAACTGGTCTCATTTAGATTCAGGTATGATGGGAAACAATTGTATATTGTATAATAGTACCTTACTTCTTTCTAGCTTGATTTATTACTTTTACAGGGAAATGAAATGTAGGCTCTTTTTTTCCCCCTCTTGCTAACAAGCTAAAGTGAGCAGGGGAATGTGGTGGTCTGTGCTATGATTTGCCTGATCTTTTCTTTCATGGCTACAGTCCTTGCCTTGCAGCAGACTTTGTTCTTCCTGGGAGACCTTATATGAGCCAGCGTGCTTTAAGGCTGCCTACAGGGTGGCTGTGACTGGGGGTTGTGACTGCTAATAAAATGTTCACTCTAGTCTTACCTCTCAGGTTTTTTGGTAGCAAAGGTAAATGGTTCGAAGTAGTTCTAAATAGAAAGCTAGGGTTGTTGTTTTTGGTTTCTTTTTTTTTAATGGAAAAAAGAGGAAATCTCTTGTTTAAACTGAAACAACATTAATGTGGTATTTTTAAACAGTGTCTTTATCAGCAAGGAAAGAAAAGATTTTGATAGGGAAAAAAAAGCCCACGGTAATTTCTAGCAATTCAAGGCCAAGCAAGAAAAAAAATGAAACTGTGATGTTGAAAATATTAGTCTGGATGTATGTAAGTAATTAAGATGATCCTACTAATTTGAGAAGACTTAAAATTATAAACAATGGGAGTTAAGTGATGAAAAAAGTGAACATGCTATAAATATTAGGGGGTTCTAAATTTTATATTTTTAATCATAACACCTCATAGGATCTTTCTTTCATAATTTTTAACATGAGACATTGATGATCAATGACAAGGTCTTCAGAGAAGTAACCTAAAAAAAATATGAAGAGCTTCCATGTCACTGTGAATATTTAGACAGCATCTTTGCACTTTAAGTATTTCAGAGATGGCTCAATGCCAACTAGTTTAGAAAAATCTCATGTCATGACTGTTGTAGTAAGAACTTCTTTTTTTAGCATTTCTGAGGTTGTTTCCCTGTGTTTATTTCCCTAGATGCCTCTTTCCATTCTGGCTTTTTTTCCCCCTCTTCTCCATTCCCTTTTTCTTTTGGCTTCTGACCTAAGACTGAAATCAATTGTTTCCTGCAGCATATGGCACAGACACACTGAGATGAAAGAGTTTATCCACCCCTGACCAAACTCAAGAGGACCAAGAAGAGAAAGATACCTGCCAAATTCATCCAGATGGTATCCCAGACTGGGGAAGCAGTCCAGGGCCCAGAGCTGCACCTATTATGCCAACCTGTCTGCTCAAGACCTGCGGATATACCTGACCTGCAGTGACCCCAGTGGAGAGTAAGCAGAAAGTGCATTTTCTGAATCTTCTTATTCTAGATTTCTAGTGTTTCATTTTTTAAACAAAAATAGCTCTCAGAATAGCATAGAGAATCAATGGAGAAATTTTATTCTATTAGCGGTAAAAGAGTTTAATGAAGTAAGAGAAACTGAGCTCCATTCTCTGAAACAAGTACAGTGTTCCTTACGAGCATGGTGCATATACATTTTTTCAATATCTACTACAGTTTAAATACTTTTATTTTATTTGTTTTGTTTTGTTTTGTTTTAATTTTCTGAAAGACAGAGTTAGAAAATGTTTTACTATATTGAGCCCACTGGGCTCATCAAGTAGCACTATATTCAGCAATTCACTTATTTTCTTCTTTTTTTTTTTTTTTTTCTTTCTGCTTGGTAGAAATGAGTAGGAGTTGAAGGTGGTAAAAAAATGACTATCATTTTTTAGTGTACATGCTAAGAAATAATCTGAAAATTAATGGATCTGGAGAGCTTGAGGGTTCACATTTGACCTGCTTATAGTTATTGGTTTAGACCTTTTGCAGCTGTTGAAATTTGGTAGTTAGTTTCTAGTAGAGTCAGCATCTAGTTTTTCACTTACCAATTTAATCATAGGCGTTTGGGAATCTGGATCCATAAAGAGATTTTAATATCACAGTGCTGAATATTGCAGAAAATGTAACTTCAACCTTCCCTCTAAATAGTGGAATCCATAGTCCCAAGTCAGTTTTCAAGGTTTTCTATACAATGCATAGAGAGAATTAAGCACATAAAAACTGGCTTTAAAGAAACCAAAATTTTCAGTAGGAGACTATTTAATCCACCTTTTGTGAAATATAAAGACCAATATATTGTGTATATGTGTCCTTATTCCTTTCAAACTTTGGCATCTCCCTCTACTCAGATATTTATCTGCAACTTTTACCTTAAGTTAGTTCATACACAATTGGTCTTAGCTATATCTGACATCTAATCTGAGAAAAAGGAAGAACTGGATGTGCAGAAAAGTGCATCTTTTTTGACAGCTAGAAAAAAGTAGTGGCCAAGTGTGTACAGACTTGGCTGTGAGGTATGTAGTCTAAATCAGCTTCTTACTTGCTTCATTCCAGGACTCATCTGAAGTTTTGCCAATACATGAAATATTTTGTCATGTCACTGTGAGAATAGCAAGACTCTTATCTGATGACCAGGGCATTATCTTCTGAATACGAAGTTCTATTACTTGCTCCAGTAAACAGTTGTTAATTTTATGCACCATAGCATGACTTCAAAAGGACATTTCCAAAAAAGGACTGAAGTTCCAATAAACTTGGTTCTTCAAACAAAAAGAAAATTTTACGACATCCAAGAAGAATAAAATGAAAGTTGGGAGCAATGAACTATGGAAATTTTTTAAAAGTGTTACAGTTAACAGTTTTGAAAAAAGGTACTGTTCTTTGCACAGGGATAAGTAAGATTAAGAGGTCAGAATATTTAAATACCTTTTACAGAAGAGACACAGAGAAAAATGATTGTACTGGAAGCTGAAGACAGATGCAATTGTTACTAGAGATGAGTGTCTGTTAATGAGAAAGTGCACAAAGAAGCATGGCACAGAGAATGTGCCTCATTCAATCATTAAAAGACAACAGGCAGCCATTGATGGGCTTCAAGTAAGTACAAACAATTTGATAAGAGATTAATTAAGGAAACGGAACAGTCAAGAATTAAATAATTCTCATGTTTGGATGTTTTAGGGGCTCTGATTAGAGGATGAAAGTAATAATTAAAAAAAGGACAAACTCTTTAGTTATCGAGCCCTGAACAAGAAACAATGTCTAGTAACAAAGATGAAGGAGAGAGTTTGTGACTCAGAGATCTAAAATTTGCTTTATTGTACTCTGTTTGTTCCAAAAGAACCTTGGTACCTCTAAATTGCCATTTTAGAGCTTAAGTTATGTCAGAATGAAGAAGACATAAAGCAAAACAATTGTCTGATTTTTTGAAAAGCAAAATCTGTCTGATAGAATTTAGAGGGAATCAAGTGTTATCCTCACTCAATAGAACCATGCAAAATATTGATCTAAACCTAGCCATTGGTAAAGGCCACAGTGAGAGTGCTCATGATGACAGCTTGGAGCACATTAGCCTGCAAAAGTATATCTGTATTAATTCAAGTACAAGGCAGTGTTTCTGGACTGACCCAGTGTACCTGTAACCTTCCCTGGGTTGAATGTTTTCTACTTGCCTGGGGCAAAGTACTTCCTTCTGTAATTATATTTCTTTACCTTCTGTCTCTATTTATAAACCTGAGCACAGACACAGCTCATCTCTAAACAAGAAATTCACTTTTGGCTGAAGAAAGGACTGCATCTACTTAACTCTTCTCAAGGAGGTCCTTAAGTTTTAATAAGCTAAAAGATGGACAGAATAGGCAATATCTGTCAACATTTTAGTGTGAGTTAACCTAAAGAGATTTTCTAATCTTCCAAAAGATTTTTCTCCATCCTGCTGAAGAGGGCTGGCAGCAATACTGGAGGTCTGCCATTCAAACTTATCTGAAAGTCAATGAAGTGACTTCATTTTTCTCCTATACAAAAGCTCTTTATACTTTCAGTGACAACCCAGCCCGTCCTCAGTCTCATAATTTCTTCTAGTTTATATTTGATTTTACACATGTCCTGGTTTAGGGCAAATTTGGGTGGAAACTTCCAAAGTGGTCCCTCTAGAAAGCAGATTCAAGTGGTTCCTCCCCCAGCTGGTTTGGGAAAAGATTTCCTTGGAAAAAAAAGTAGAAAAAAATCTGTCTATTTAGCAGGCAAAGTATTCATAAGCATAATAAAATGAATAATATTAAACAATGGAACCTCTCTCTGTTCTGAAGAGATGGCAAATTCAGAGAGTCCTTGTCATGGGGGCTAGCTCAGCTCGCTCAGTCTCTCTCAGTCCCTCCTGTGCTGGAAAATGCCGTGTCCCAGCCCCAGTGGGCCACAGGTGTGAGCTCCCGGTGCTCTTCTGGGTTTTCAGTCCAGAGCAGGGCTGATCAGTTCCAAGAAAAAGAAAAATCACACTCTGGGGAGCTTCTGTGCCTCAGCTAACTAATAAAATAATGAAAAACAAAGGAGAGCTCTCTCCCGCTCCCTGTCTGTGCTGCACGGAACTCAGTCCACGAGAGGGAAAGTTGAAAGCTGAAAGCTCTTGTCTTCATGTTTTGAAAACAACCACCTGAGACATTCCACCACTACTGCTTCTTTCCCCCTTTACTCTTAGATTTAGTTTTAAACGTGTAAAACATATTTCTGGGCTAAACAGATGAATAGGGATACTATTCAGCATCATAAAGTCACCCCAGGACACCACAGCCCTAATTTTTTCCCATTATCACTATATTCCACTTTGAAATTCAGATATATGCCATCCAGTTTAATTATTTGTTACCTGTGTTCTAGAAAGATGATTAAAACAAGCAAGAAGACAGAAACAAGGCTATCAACTTTTTTTTTTTTTTTTTTAATTTCTGCTAAAAGATAAACCAGATTACTTATTTTCCACATAGCGTACAAGACATGAGAGAAGATGGACCTTTCCTAATGAAGACACATCTATTTCACCACTGATTGAATATCCTAACAAGATTACTGCTGGAGCCTTTTCTTTCCTTAAAAGTTAGTTCACCCAGACAGATAGAAGTATAGACCAGCTTTCCAGCTCTGTGATACATTGCAGATGTCTCAGTGTACCCTATAGACAAAACACAGACATGAGTCTGTGTAGTGTTACTATGATTCAGTGTCATCCATGCCATAACGTTCTAAGATAATATCTACAGCTACAAACAGACCTACTCTCCTATATATCTATACCCCTCAGGTGAAACCAAGCAGGAATAATTTTTAAACCATAAAGGAATGATTTAAGGCAACTGCATAATGCCTATAGATTTCGTCCAGTAAAAATACATTTTAAAAAATAAAAATATTAAAGCAATTAGTGTGTGTGCTATAGCTGACAGAATCTTAAAGAACAAAGTATTTCTAAGTTAGCTGATTAATTATTTAATAACTATTTCTGTTGTCTGGACCATCTGTACAGCCACAGGATCTTTTTGTTAAAAAAAAAAAGATTTGCAAGAACTTGAGCTTTGCTCAAGACAAATATAAACTACTTGCCACTGCAGCTCTAAAGCTATTAAGAACTTTACAATCTGAAATGTTTTGCAAACCCAGAAAAGGACTTTTTTCATGATTCTTCATCTTCTGAGGCTGGTACAGAACAAGGATGAGTCTAATACATGATTGTTTTTGTATTCAGAACCATCTCCAGCAAAGAAGGTGTATATTTCACTTGCTAATGAAGGTTAATAAAACATGCCTACAAAAGTTGGATGAAGCTGTCTGAAGAGCAAAATTTTTCAACATAGCTTACTTAGCTTCCACTACACTTCATGTATGCAGAAAATGCTCGAGTTTCTTTGTGCAATGGATATAAAAAGATTTATCTTATGTCAAGACATGTCATTATGGTTTTGTTTTGACTGTTACTGTTGTAAATAGACACACAGCAACGCGTAAAAGAACATTTTATTGTAACAAATAAATTACAATTGAAGAACAAACAGAATCAAGATTTATTGGTTGAATGTTGAAACCTCTGAGTGCTGTTTTGGACACTAAGCCCTCCCTAATCACTTTCTTGGAGGCTTGGGGATCAAATATAGTCCACCTATAACACCACCTTACTGCTGAATTTATATAAACGTGATGGTGCCTGAAGATCAGGCCTTGTGTATCTGATAGAGAATGCAGAGGTATGTTACTAGGTGGCAGAAAACAGAATGAGACTCCCTTCAGTGGCCTTATTCCTGAGAAGAGTTGTCCTGAATTAAATGCATCTCAGGAGTGCCTTTGTGCTTCAATTTAGTCAGAAGGGAAGATGGTGCCTGAGTTGCACTGGGATGGTGCACTGAGACTTTTCAGCTTTAAAGCTGTCATGCTGTGGGAGCCTGCAGAGGCCCTACAGATAAAACTATGTAAGGCTGACATTTGCTGAATACAGTCCTTAATGATCACACTAGATCTCTCTGAAGTCATTTGTGATTTGAAAGCTGGAAAAACACACTGTTAAGGGAAAAGGTAAAAAGCTGTAATGAAGATAAGAGGCACCCAACAATTCACATTCTGTATTTTTTGGAAGAAAGTTGTTGCCTGTGATCCCAAAGAACTGAGTGTTATGTCAGCTTATATGAATAATTTTACCAACAAAATAACAGAGCTAGTTTTGCCAATTTAAATTCCATCTCACATTCCATTATCTTCTGGATATATAGACAAACACTAAGATGAAGGCCAGTTATTTTGTGAGTCCTCTTTTGTGAATACCCTGCTTGGACTGCAGCTGCCTCTATCTTGGGGAAAAAGGAAAGAAAGGAGAGCAGGAGAAATGGGAAAGTAATGCTTACATCTCCATTTCTAAAGCATTTCTAAAAGACAGAATTAGGGCAAAGATATGGGTAAAAAAGTATTTATACTCACTGTAGCTGTAGTACAAGAGAATAATTCTTTGGATATCTAAATGAAATGAAAAAAGAATTTGAGGGAGTAATGGGGGGATGTCAGTGTGTTTTTCTAAAGAGCTGAAAAAAGAATATGGGAGTAGCAGGTCTTAACTAAATGATTCATAGTGAACATTGAACTCTTGATGCAGTCTTTATTAGCTGGTGAATCATTTGTGGCACATTTTTGCAGATGCATTGTTTCTTTCAACAATAGAACCTATTATGTCAGGAAAAGCATCCAAATAGTATTACTCATGATTTTATTTGCTTCTCTTCAGTTTATGTATTTCTTATTGTTTTCTTACCCTATGCCTTTTCAGAGTGTTGTGCTGAGACAAATGGGTACATTTCTTTTTAAGTATGTTTTTCCTCCTCAAAGACTTGTTTTGTTTTGTTTTGTCTGCCTGAGAGCTGCATAAGAAACGACTTGTATTTGGGCACAGAGCAATAATAAAACCATTGTACTGTTAGATGTAGTAACATTAAAGGACATGATGCTATTGCATGTTTGTGATATTTGGAATCACAGTCTAGAAAATGCAATTCTAAATTTTTAGCTCAGAAAAAATTGCAGAAATTAAAATTGAAAAAAGGGGGTAATCTCATTGTCTGACACAAAGATGTATTAATATTATGCATGCCATATGTCTTAATGACATTAGGAGTAAAATGTTTCAAAGAAATTTTCATATAACAATATATCTTTCAATGTCATATCACCATCTCAGCAGCAGTATCAGTGAAATTTAGTTCATATCAGCTCTTTTAGATGTCAGATTTAGCTTCACTCTTCAATAAAAGGGAAAACTGTCTTTTCCATTCCACCTCTCCATAAATATCTGCAATTCTCTGGGCTTCCTTCTTTATTATACTGAAATTATTATTCCTTCTCTATATTATACGGAAAATACCACTTCACTGCCTACTGATTTCTATACATATTAGGTGGATTTAAAGAAAACAACATTAACACTTTCTTTCACATCATCACAGCACTTCTGAAGTGAGTTCCAAAGTTATACCACAAAGAGTGTTTGAAACACGCTGAGAGTATTCCTAGTGAGTGCAACTTAGAGTCTTTTTAGAGGAAAGTAAACTGGATTCTCCATTCCAGTCAGTTACCAAATGTGCACCAGAGATTTGTAAGGATCTGAACCACCTGCTCCACACTATCATGAGTTTTTTCAAAACACACGTCCTATTAGAAGTATAAATACTGTCATATTTGCTATTGCCCACTACCTCTCAACCCTTTAGCTAATGAAGCTTATTTATTTATTCACTCACACTTCCTTTCACTCAAATTAATTTCTATCTTTTCTTGCATTTGTAGTTTAGTGATATCTTTCATATTTTGTCTCAGTCTATTTTATTATTATACCTTTTTTAGTGCTGTCTTTACAAAGATTCGTCATGATCCCAGATGAGTTCCTGAGGAAGTGACAGAACTCATTCCTAAGGAAATGACAGCATCAAAATTTATGCATCAGTATGATAACCTCGTGCAAGTGTCTAACTGCTGGTGGGGAGCCAAAAAATGCCTCAATTCACCTCAGAAGATGAAGACCCTGTTTATGAAAGCTTAGTAGAAGCACCACAGTTTGGGTGCAATGTGTTTGGGTGAAGATGTTCATTGATTACAAGCTTTTAAACTGATCTTCGTGGTGGACGGTACCATCAGCACTGCTGTCTGACCACATGCTCACACCTGAGGTCTTGGGATCTCCATATAGGGAATTTTAGGAACCAATCTAGCACACTTTATTGTTCTAATTTCTCACTGAGGACAAAAGCACATCTACAGATACCTTTCCTGCTTGCTCCCTGCCACAGATTGTATCAGGAACCCTCTGTGTGAGGACTCTAGTTTTCAGCCTGAAAATAAATTGTGGTGTTCTTCTGTACCTGTCATTGTTACATGTGCAGTGGGAGGGAATGACAGCCCTGATGTCAGAGTTGCAGAAAGATGACACATAGCATTGAATCATAAAGGCTGTTTTGTCTTTAAAAGCTGTTCTGAGGCTTTGAGCTGTGAGGGAGTCTTCTGCCTGGAATTTCGATATGTCAAAAAACACCTGCCCAGCCTATGCCCTGTGTGAATCTAATTCAGCCACAGTACTAAGCAAGCCACAGAGGTGCACTCACCAGAGTCCTCTAACGACCTATGCACATGGTTCCATGTCTTTTTCAAAAGCAGTGGGTTATGAGCTGATGATATGATCAAAGGGCCACAAATGGGATGCTTTTCTGTCATATGGCCTTTTGATTCTCAGCCTATAAACTAGAAAGACAAACAGGAGAGAAGGTATTTTCATTCAGGGTACAGAGCAGTTAGTGGTAGAGTTCATGTTTGCTGTTTGTAATGCTCCTCTTCCTTATTCCTTGCTTTTTTTTTTCATCATTAACAAGATACTCCAGCCCTTGGTGGACTATTGAGAGTCAGCAGTGGCAGAGAAAACCTGCTCCTGGGACTTGACTGTGTCAGGGGTTTCCCTTCATGAAGTTTTAAGCAGCCACTTCAGGCTCAGGCTGCTAAAGGCTTGCTGGACAGCCAGCAGGTGCAGGTTTCCATCTCTTGTTTTAGTAGACAGTCTGTGAGTAAAGGCTCAGCTGAGACTTGTGAAATTCTTTGTGATTAGGTGAGGAGGAAGGCATGTTTTGCCATATTTGCAGACACGTTATATCTAATGGTACATGGTTTCACTGAATACTCTATTTTCACTTGGTTTGAAATCAGAGACAGTAAACCTTAGTAAGAATTCTAGGCTGTTAGCTCTGAAAAACTAGCATTATGGTGTTTTGCACGGTCTTTATGACACACATCACAGGCAATTTTAGTGAAAGTAGAGTTATAGAAAATACAGGCTAGGTTAGCCAGCTAACTCAGAACAAGAGATTTTTATTTCTTTACCTTTTTTTTTGTTTTGTTTTTGGTTTTGTTTGTTTTTGTTTTGTTTTGTTTTTGTTTTGTTTTGTTTAAGATTTGTGTGTATGTACTCTTATGGAGGGAAGTAAACAATAATTAAGAGATTACCATTAGTATAGGAATTATAGTTTTTATAGAAAGCACTAAATTCTCAACGGCACTTGGAGTACCCTTCTCCACCCTCATAACCCCATTCCTGATCTTATACTTGTTGTATAGTCCCAAGTACCTTAGATTTAGTCAACCCAAGGTGCACCCCACTGTATTAAGGTTTATATCTTTCTTGTTCAGGCACAAAATCTGTTAAGTGATGTGATTAGGTAATATTTCCCAGTGAACGAGCCAGAACCAAGTATGGTGAATTACTGTGATGATCCTTTCAGAAAAAAGCACTAAAATCCCCACAAATTTGAGGTAAGAATGTGTAATTAACCACATTGCCATTATCCACAAATTTATCAGCAGATAGTTCAATAGATGGGTGCCACATCATTTAATAGCCTGTAACTAAAAGCCCTTAAATTTTTCTTGTTGTTATCCATGTCGTCCAAACAAAAAATTTTGGCGAATGGCATCTGAAGTTTTAACCATTATTTTGCCCAAGGTAGCAATTTGGTGACCATAAACTTGTCAGACCAATAGTTGCAGAACTTCACAAGAAGAGAGAGAGAGGCACTTCCTTTTTAACATAGGTGTGATTTTATTAAATGTCAAGCCACCATGATGAAGTAGTGGTAGCTCACATACCATGGACTCAAACAAGAAAGCCTGCAACTGTGTCTGCAGAAAGGGTATTACTTTTATTGCTGCTGTTCATTCTGTATTCCTAAGACAATTACATGATGGTGTGTTAATTGGAGATGAACAGGAACAGAAACAAGCAAAAACATGCAGGAGCAGAAATTAACTCAGTTTCCATTTATGAGATTTTTATTTAAGCCAGGCTGGTGGGGGCTCTGATATGCTACTACAATTTGCCTGACATAGAAAAAGATCAGTATGACAGCTGGTAGTGTGGTCAGGGCTGCAGAATACCTTTACTTTTCATGGCATTATATCACATGTAAGATGGAAATATTAATTAGGAGACAGAACTAAACCATCCCGAAGTAAAATGCACGACCACATAGACTGTGCTGTAAGGACAGAGTTTCTGTTTATTCACTCCTGTTGTACCATTAGGAGGTAATTACCTGGTAATGTAGAACTAGTCAATGAATCCTGGAGGCTGTGTTACATTTTCTCTTTCGAAAATTTAAATTTTTTTCTCCATAACCCTGTCTTCAAACTATCTAACTTCTTATAGTTCTTTGGATATGGAGAATGATTCTTGTAACTCTAGAAAGACCTAGCAGTAATTATGCAGAAAAAAACATGTCAGATCAGTAATATTCAAGGAGATACCCATTCTCTGAAGGACAGTGAGAGTGACCAGCAGGGAAAAATATAATTAAAGAAATCCTTTCATAGTCCCCTTTGATTTTCTCTTTAGTAAATTGAATGGAAAATACATGATATTTATATTCTTAGCCGTACCACCAGAGTAGTCCCTGATATTAATAAAAACTATTTACCTTTGTCTAACTATAGCTTTGATTTTCTATCATCGTCATAGTGTTCAAACACTATACAGTTCAATCAGAGCTTTGCAGTGTGGAATAAAATAGAACTATAGAGAAAAACTCTAAATTTCATATTATTTCTTGATTGGTAACAAAATGCCAAAACAGGCCCAAAAAATGTTAGAAGACAAATTCTCTTCTCCAACAAGTTTGCAGGTCTAAAAACTACAGGTAGGACAGTAAAGAGATGAAATTCAGTCTATATATAGCTCTTCTTGAATAAAACTACTGTTAGAAATTTAAGATGTTCTCTTTCCAATGATTATTCAGAAGGTATTTTTGGTGCAGCTGGGAGTATTATACTAACAAATAAGCAAACCTGAGGAATGAGAACGTAGCAGAGCTGATAACCTAAAAGATAAATATGAGAATTTGTATTACTTCTAGTGCAAATGCAGATGCAGCTCTCAACACTAATGTGTGATGAGTGACTAATGTCAGTTCAACATGAAAGACTTCAAAGGCAAGAGAAGTTCTCTGATCATGAATCCTCACAGGGTACCATATGATCACATAAAAGTATTGGAGTTTCTGCATAGAAGATGACTGGTTAAAGGTCATAAAAATAGATTTATTTATTGACAAACCTTATGATGATTTCAAAGCAAGAGCTATAGAAAATATTTTTCTAATAGTGTTATTTTCTGTCCATTAAGTGACAATTTAATAACAGTTGTTATTAAATTGGACAGTCTGTTCAGTCATGAACAGAAATGTGTGGCCTACCAGTAGGGGTAGGGGAGTACCACACCATATTCAAGACATAAAGTAACTTTATTCAGACTTTGAAATACTACTGTTAAGAAGAAAGTGGTTAAACAACATGCAAAAAATAGGGTCAAATTCTAACAATTATTTTGATGTGAATCTGGAGTATTTTCATCTGCTCTGTTTAGATTATTATGGAATTAAACATAAAATGAGAGGAAAAAAGGGAGTTATGTCTAAGCACCGGTCCATGGAGTTATAAGAGCAAGTCTGGTACTAGCTTGCATTGGTATAAACCTTGGAATTACTCTAGTCAAATTCAAGAGAAAAACCCGCAATTTGGTATATTAACACAGCAGAGGTCTAAAGTTCTAATCTCAATATTAAATTAATTTTTGACTTGGACAGCACAAATGTACTGGGAATAAAGACACGGTAAGCATACTCTTTAAATATCCCAAAAGGCAACAGTTCTTGATCTGAATATGTCAATTTAAATCAATTATAATCATCCTATTAACTTATATTAAGTACACAGAGAAAAAGAGCAGAGGAGTGGGAAGAGATCAGGCTCTATGGTTTTTATCATAATCCTGCATGCTGGAGTTAATTAGGAAACAGTAGCAACCATGTGATAGGTTAGAACAGAAGTAAATTTTTTCCTTGGAAGTAGAAGAGAGTAGAAAAATTTAGTCTGTTATAGTTTTGGTCAGGGCTGAAAGAGAGACAATCTGTACATCCAGAAAATCGAAAGCTTTCAACACTCTTAATGAGCTTCTAATCATCTCTTATTTCCTAGACATTGTTCTTGTCCCTGTGTCCATTTTATTAATGTCAAAATTCTCATTTGCACTACAAGCATGATTATTTCATACTTTTTATTATCCTCATATTTTTTTGTTTGTTTCAAGATTCCTTTCACATCAAAATTTGATAGATACTTCAATTTATTTCATACAAATATTCTTAAATTACAAGAAAGTTGCTCATCTAGGCAGATTTGCAGAAATTTTCAACGCTTTAGAATATTCCAAATACCCAGCTGGATTTTGTGGTTTTGACAAGAAAATTCTTTGTGCATAGAGCTATGAACACAATTATATTTTTTAATGATACATAGCAAATAAACAAAAAAATACTTTTACAATATGGGATGATGACACGTTGCTCAATTTGTAATTCATTATACCATGGAAATGAAGTTTTATGATGTCATTAAAATGCATATAAAGTAATAAGAAATCAACATTTATTAGAAAAATTATGATTTGAAAACAGTCTTGCAATATGACAAATAAATAAACCTATAATTATATATATCAATACAGTAAAAATAAAATGCAATGTCTGAGCAAAATGCAACAACTCAATGAAAAGAAAAAGACCTTATAATCATGTCCTTAATTATGGAAAAATTGTAACAGCTGCAATTTTCCTAGACTAATTTTAAAATCTACTAATAGGTTTTAATTCATGCAGAGCATTTGATACTTGAAGTGTATATTGTATATATTGGTATTTGCTTGCCATTCAGTGTTGCATTTAAATGTTAGTCTACAAAAGAGAGCTGTGGGTAAATTCAAGCTGTTCGTTTGGTGCCTGTCAGGTTTGTGAATATTATCTATCTAAACATTTTGAATAGAGTACTGAGAATACAACACAAAATGTGATGCTTCCTCACACACGAAAACAATTTGTTCCTTTACAAATTCTACTATTTCTAGAAGGACTTTTCATAAAATATGTATTTGAAATTGGGAAAAAATTTAAAAAAACAGAGCTACTGAGTACCCCAAGTGCAGACTAAAAGAGGCAGTTCCAAAGACTAAAGAACTAAACAAATATGCGTTCTTATAGAAGCATTTAAAGAAATTCTGGAAAATTGAAACACGTTTTTTTGGGTTTTTTTCCTCTTTTTTTTTTTTTCCTTCCTCCCCCAAGTGTACCCTATCAGGGACTCATATGTCATATAACTAATTATATAGTGTAGATATGACTTTCAAACTAAACTGAAATTTTCATTAGCCATCAAAATAAAATAGAAAATATATTTTTTTTCCTCTTTGAAATCTTAAAGAAATATTAAGAGAGGGATTACTTTCCAGAACTATGCAACAAAATTTAGTTGTCTTATACAGATATCTGTATGAAACGTAGCTGTTTAATACTTTAAGCAGTATAGACAGTGATGTCTGGATGGAAATTTTTCTAACCAGTTGCCTCCTTGCAGTGGAGATGTAAAACTGCTTTGACTCCATTAATTGTATGAATTAGCTCTTCTAGTTGGGATCAAGTTTCTTATACACAGGAATTTTGGGATTCATCTCATCTTACTTCAACCCTTTACATTTTGTTGTATAAACAGTCTCTTTTAATACAAAGACTAAAATTTTGAAATAAGAATATCAGTAAAATAAAACATTATTTTTGTCTTCCCCCCTATCTCAGATCTGGATTTGCCAGATATTGCTAGTGAGATCCCTGAACTGGGATACTGTCCCTGAGCATCACTAGCAGAATCATTTCATGTGACTCGCATGTAGTACTGTTCTCAGGAGACTGTTTTGCATACTATGAGTCATCAATCAGACATTCCTGACAGTTAAAAGAAATAGTCTTTATATCTCAGCAAATAGTTAGAATCTAAGCTTCTTGTTGGAATTCTGTCTCACTATGTGAATTAGAGGATTTTGAGCTGCATGATGGTGTGAGTAAAGACAAATAATACAGAAGAATAAAATGGAGAAACCAAAGTAATGTATCTAGTTGTGTTGCTCTTTAGATACAATAATTAATGCTTTAGTATACTGAGATAAGAGTAAATAAATGATAAGCTTTCCTTAACATAGTGAGCTGAGAGAAGGAATTCAAGGAAAAATATCAGGATTCCAAAGAGAGGAGTAGAAGAATTGATGAATAATCAAATTAGTTTCTGAGAAAAGTGTTGAGTAATCTTGCATTTCAATTTTTCTGCTGTGCTAGGATATTAGGGCTGTGTCTCAGACCCAGGAAAATTCCCACCAATGGTAGTGGAAAAGATAATGTAAAATATATATAAATACTAGAGCAATAATAGAAAACCATACAGTTTTATGGCCATTCCAAGGTCAGAGAATGGACTAAGGAAGAGGCTAATTTGTTAATGCCTCTTCTCTCTAACATATAGACAGCCATGTGCAGAGTACTCTAAGCACACTACTTCAAACTCTGCTTTACAGATGGCAGGGTAGTGAATGGTATCAAAATATTTCACTGCATCATGAACTAGTTCCCTAGTGAAATGACAAGAAGTTTTGCATTAATTACAGTTCTGCTTGGATGGGTAACCACCAATTTATATATAAGCTCAGTTTTAATGCATAATTTATATTCAGAAAGAAAAGGGTACCAAAAAAACCCTCAAAAAGCAGATATCTTAGCTAAATAACATGAAGCTTTGAGGGAAGGCAGTCTATGTTCTACTACACAAAGGAAGGGTAAAGCTTTTCCCTACTACTATTTATTTGCATGTCTAAAATATAATGATAAAACATTCAGGAGAAATCGTAATATAAAGCAATGAAATAGTACATCTTTATCTTCTGGGACATCAGCCGTAGACAGCAATGTGCACTGTGCATCCACTTGAGTAAGTTTATTTTCCCCTCTGATTGAGTTTACATGCTGAAAGATGATAGCCCAAACATGTAATTAGTGTCAAGCAAGGAGTTTGAAACTAGTTTTTGTTTTGTTTGGTTTTGTTTTTTTCTACAATGCTTATGAAATTTGAACAATATTGCTGGCTTATCTGCAATTTTATAAAAAATTTAGACCTTATGTCTTTTTTATCATCTTTTAAAATCAATTTTAAAAAAATAAAAATAGTTCCCTGTCTTCTCTGGAACAGCTTTATGTTAGCTTAGAATAAAAAGATATCTCAGAATATTTCAAAACACCACATGAAATAATAACTTTTTTATTTTTTAACCAACAGTGACTATATCAAAGAAATTACTGAACTCTAAATAATCACACACTTGTTTTGTGTCTATTTTCACAGCATATATTTCCAAAGCTTCCTTTAAATCCTGCTAGCACATGGCACTATCAAGAGGAAAGATTTAGGTTAGTACTTGAGGCTCACTAGCAGAATCTAAAAGCTAAACTTAATCAGCAATGGGATCGTACCACGAGTACGACTTATTTAAAAAAGAAAGAAGATAAGTAACACTGTAACAAAAATTTTGTCCAAAAATGAAGAGCTCAACAAAAATTCAACTGATCCAGGGACCATATAATTTTACTTTCTGACAAATTTAGACTTTTATTGGTATACTGCAAAGCATTAAATTTTCCCAAGGTTTTTCATCAAAACAATAAAATGTGCCACCCTGGCTTGCCAAGCTGAGGACCAGACAAAATTAAAATGGTCCTCTCCACGGAAAAGAGAGCAGCAAAACAAAAGGGTGGAAAATGTAGGAAAAATAGAGAAGAAGGGACTGCAAGGAGTGTAAAAAAGCTGTCATACTGTTCTCATTATTGCCATGGAGGGATAAAGACAACAAATGTTGCTCCAAACCACAGAGCATCTGCCACCTTCTCCCCGTCACATCTTGGTAGCAGCAACAGGCTTGACTTTCTAGGGTTCTGGCATGGGCAAAGGAGGTAAATTACCTGCTTGTCTATCTCCAGTGGTGTGGTCCCCTAATCAGTTGATAACTGCAGTAATGCCTAAGGGTTTCATTGGCAGGGTGTGTACCATAAAAGGAGTGAAAAACGTCCTTCCTATCACTTGACAAACAAGAGAGGCATAAAAATATGTGAAACAAAACTCCATCACTATCAGATGTTACAGTTTCACATTTTTGTTGGATTTTTTTCCTGTAGTGAAACTGAGATAGTAGAAATTACATGCCAGGTGAAAGATCTGATTTCACATCTCAGCATGTTTGACTGAACCCTGTGCAGCATGATGCCCATCAGCTTTGGCTAACTTTTAATGTAAATGACTGCAGAAAAGATTTCAGTAAAAGGTAAGATTGTTTTGAACACAATAAAAAGACCTCTGGCTTTCACAAAGTAAGCATGCAAATAATTTCTTATGCAGTTTGGATTTCCAGAAGTAAAAAAAAAAACAAAACAAAAAAACCAAACAACAAAACAAAACAAAACAAAACAAACACCTTCTTTCTTGTCTTTTTTCTTGCCTTACTCTTACTTTATAATGTTTTTTGGAAGTGTTGTGGCTTAACTACAGATGGTAACTAAGCCCCACGCAGCTGCTTGCTCACTCTCTCCCCGTGGGATAGGGGAGAGAACTGGAAGGGTGAAAGTGAGCAAACACATGGGTTGGCATAAAGACAGTTAAAAGGTAAAGCAAAAGCTGCACATGCAAGCAAAGTGAGACAAAGAATTGGTTCACCACTTCCCACAGGCAGCCAAGTCCCAGGAAGCAGGTTCTGCCACAGGTGACAGTGACCTGGGAAAACAAAGACCACGCACTGAATGTTTCCACCTTCCTTCTTCTGCCCAGTTTTATATGCTGGCCATGACACCATATGGTCTGGGGTATCCCTTTGGCCAGCTGGGGTCAGCTGTCCTGGCTGTGCATCCACCCAACATCTTATGCACTCCCCTCCTCCTTTCTAATGGGGTGGCATGAGAGGCAGAAAATGCCTTGCTGCATCAGCACTGCTCAGCAATAACAAAAACATCTCCATGCTATCAACCCTGTTTCCAGAACAAATTCAAAACCTAGTGCCATACCAGATACTGTGAGGAAATTTAACTCTATCCTGGGTAAAACCAGCATAGTGAGTTGCATTAAAGCGTCAGGAATAATGAAAATAAAAAATATAAATGCATTATGAAAATAATTAATTACTTTCATCCATAGCTTCATTAGAGAATTTCCTTAAAAATCTAAGGGATCCACTGGAGAATACTTTTGTTTTCCTTTCTTAATTGTTTTCTGTTTTTCCAGTGATCTTTGTCCTCTTTTAACTTTGTACTTTTTTAGTTGTCAGAATACTACAATTCTATCATATCAATATTATATTGCTATGTGGTTTTTTATATACTACAAAGTCCTCATTCATATTTCTAATTCTAAAATGTTTTGAGATACTAAATTAGACATTTTGAGATTTCTGAGAGGCTTTGATTATTTGTTTATTCTGTTTTTAAGAATTCCTCTTGTCTTTAAGAACATCTCAATCAGTGATAAAAGATTGTCTTTGACTCTCAGTGAGCTGTTTAAAACCTGTCCAGTTCTGGTGATAATGGCTTGAATCCCCGAAGTGCTGACTTATTCAGCTTCCCTTATTGCATGAGATGCTGCCAAGGAATCATGGTGAGTTGGTATATTCATGGATGAGGACTTTAATGTTTAGAGGTAAGTAAATACTATTGAATTTCCCGTAGCAGTTAAACATTTTTTGTGGATTTTTTAAATATTGTTTTTATTTCTGATTTCCATTCAGAGATTTAGATCTTAAAATTAAGCCATAATGCATTAAGTTCCAAAGTATGAATTTATGATACGTTGCTTTCATAAAATCCAGATAATGCATTTATCCTTCCTTCTCTAATTATGCTGATTCCCTGCTATGAAACCTGGTATTTTCAGACGGATATGACAGTAAAAGCAAGAAGCTGATCCGTTGGGGGACATAATTTGAAAGCAGTATCTACAAAATATTACAGGAGAAAGGTGGGTGGAAAATGAGGAACAAATTATTTGAGTCAAAGTTAGCAATATTTCAGCAGTAGGCTGGGGGGAAAAAAAAGTAAAAGTGTAACAGGGAGATGAATGAAGACAAACAGGATTTTTTTGGCAAATTACTCTAAATATTTGGCTGATAGCTAGCATTTTATCATTCTAGAGCACTGTGGTGTTATGGTGTGTTACACAGTACAATGACCTTAAGGTTTGGCATGATGAATTGCTTGCCTTCTGTAGAAAGAGTTTGGGTTGCTCCAATTATATACCACCCGGTATATAATAATTGTACAGAGGGATTGCACTGCTACCCATAAAATGCATTGTTTAAACCTCTTCATGCATTTGGCTAGTCCCCCTTCTGAGCTTTACAAGTGTCAAGCAAGGAGTGCAAGGAGTGTGCATGCAGTTCAAAGCAAGCTCACCTTCAGTCACAAGGCTACAAGATCTTCTCTTCCAACCACTGTTTTTGTGGGGTAATTCTACTAAAGAGTATGGCAATATAAAATATTTTTATGGAATATGACTTTAAGATTCTGATTTCCCAAATGTTGTTCAACAAATAAATAAATTTAAATGAGATAAATTATATTCATGCATATATATTTTTTCTAATATTCTTTAAAGAGATTTTGGAAAAGCAATATGGTTTTAATCTGCGACTTTCATAGAAACCGGAAGTGAGATAGGAATTCTACATCAGGTTAAAATAAAAATAAAAATAAAAAAAAAAAAAAAAAACCAAAAACCAAAAAAAACCAAAAAACATAAAGTGCTTGCCCTAAACACATAAAAGGCAACAGGCATCTTCATCTGGCTTTGACTCAAGTTCATGTTTTTGCTAGTAAAGAGTACTTAGCTGAGGGCTTTTATATTATTGGTAATAGAGAAAACGTAGCTAGTTTGCTTAACTAGTGACCTTAGTAATTCAGTAAAGCCTTTTAAACCATTAATGTGGCCTCTGCCAGTCTCCAAGGTATTCTCTGCTGTAGTGACCACATGGAGAAAGCCAACATGTGCAAGTGCATCAAAGCCTCTAAATGTAAATATGTTTGTGCATCTCTGTTACTATTGTTCATAATGCATAAGATGAAACAACCTAAATAGTGATTTAATGATTTAATTTGGATTTTTCTTCTTTTGCTTCTTAACCTAAGGATAATTTTTACCTCTTTGCTGTATGCTGCCTAGCACACAAAGATTCATACTACAGTTTCCTGGCAGATCTTTAACTAGGGTGCTGACCAGTATCGATATCAAATCTATGGCCTGTAAGAGTCACAGAATCACAGAATTGTTAAGGTTGGAAGGGACCACAGTGGATCATCTGGTCCAATCTCCCTACTCAAACAGGGTCATCCCAGAGCACATGGCACAGGACTGTGTCCAGACAGTTCTTGAATATCTCCAGTGAGGGAGAGACCACAACCTCTCTGGACAATCTGTTCCAGTGCATGGTCACTACACAGTAAAGAAATTCTTCCTCGTGCTCAGGTGGAACTTTCTGTGCATCAGTTTCTGCCCATTGCCTCTTGTCCTATTGCTTGGTGGCACCACCAAGAAGATCCTGGCTCCATTCTCTGGACAGCCTCCTTTCAGATAGTTATAGACATTGATGAGGTCCCCCTGTTGTCTCTTTCAAGGCTGAACAACCTCAAATTCCTTAGCTTATGTTTCCAAGAAAGATATTCCAGTCACATTACATTAAATGTGTAAATTATCTAATGCTAAAGGAAAAAGGAAAAATTGTATCATTTATTTTTCATAGTGTGAGGACAGAAAGCTGTTGGGAGACTTCAGCTTTTCCACTATATTAAAACTAATTCTTACTGTTCGATGATCTGTAAAGTCTCTTCTAAACCCAGCCAAATTCTGGCTGTCATCAAAATTCACCCAGAAAAGGGAGTTTCTCTACACCATACATTAAAAAAAATCCAGACAAATGCTTTTTTAAGCATTAAATGTAACTTGAATAATCTCACTTTTTTTATTACCATAGTATATTATTAAAATCTTATATATAATATTAACATATTATAAGGGGAAAAATAAGACCAAATTAGAAATCTAGTTGTTTTAGAAAACAAGTAACTGTAATTTTCTTCACTCACATTTATGTTTCTACACCCAGGTCAAGGAGCAACACAACATGCTGTTTATTGCATTAGCCACTATAATATAACATGCATGTTATGCTGACTGGTCTGCTAACTTCAGAGTAAGCAGGATATCTGTTCTGATTTTTAATATTTCTCTGCTTTTGATTCTGTCACTGACTAAACAGACAACATCCTGTCTTGATCTCCTTTTCCTTACAACAATAAAAACTGGAATGCTTTACAGGTTGTGAGGATCCCCCATTTTGTACAGGCAAAGGTGTAGCGTCCTTTCCATCCCTGTGCATGTCCCTGTCTCATGTGTGACAGTGTTTGGCTTTGTGCTTTCATGTGCACTGTCTGTGCTTGGCACTGGAGGGAAGAAAAGCTCACAAAGATTTGTTCTGAGAGTTATAAAATTCTGGTGGGAATGGATCCTAGCACCCCTAAGGCAAGAGCTGCCCTTGCTTTTGAATAAGAATTATGAATGTCTTCCAGTGGGGTTAAAGTCTGCATTTGGAAACAGGTAAGGTGTCGTGTATTTTCCTCTCTTGTTTGAATCAGTGAAAATTCCCTATCAGTTTCTAAAGCACAAAAATCTGGATGATGAGTTCTATTTACAAAGGCATATTAATTAAAGTTCATGTTTAAACAATGTCAAATCTTTGAGGATTTTTCTTTCCTGTTAGTATTTATCTCATGATTTATGTGCTTTTTCTCCCTGAGGCAATGAGGATCAGTGTTTTTTGGTAGGAATTTCTGAAATTATTTTTTTGTCATCTTCAAAAGTCTACAGTCATACCTAGATTTTTTTAGCCTCTCCCCACTCTGCTCTTCCCTCCTCCCGCCCCCCCTCCAGTCCAATGTCAATGACTTTTCAGAATACTTGTTAATGGTGGCTCAGCGAGCTAATTAGCTAATTTCCTTTGGGACACCAAAAGATTCAAATGATGGTTACCTAGAAACTAGAAAAGCGTATTAAATATTTTTTTTTAAATCTATATGAGTTTTCTGATGACAGAATTTGTGTGCTTTTAGAGAAAAAAATGCAGTCTTAGTTTTTAATTATTATCATCTTTTCACATATATTCATACTTCTTACAGTAATCATTTTGACAAGCATAAACATACATTTTCTTGATGAAAATAATTTTCTTTTCATGATTACACTTGCTGACTCCTCATTACTTAAACTGCTAGAAAGCAATCTCAAGGGAGTGGCTTAGTCTAGTCCTTTAAGGTCAAGAGCTTCACAAGTGGGTGTGAGTAATTGAGTTATAGGGCAAAGATGAGTAAAGCTTTTAGGAAGTTAGGAAGAAAAATCCTCTTGATAAAGAAATGAATCTAATTTACAGAGTGTTGTTTTAGTACATAAATTGTCTAATTACATTGTATCTCACAGGCAAATTTCATATTAATTGCTAAAAGTGAGGGACCATTTCTGACCCAGTTCCCATAATCCTTTTATCACAGAGTGGAGGAATTAGAGGTTTAATAAAACTGATTGTGTCCCAAAAATGAAATTTGAATTCTGTATGTGCTTGATTGCTGATGTTTTGTCATATAAGTATAGATAAATTGTTGGCAGAGCATTATAGTTTTTTGGGGAGAATACTTTCAGCATCTTCGGTGGCAATTCTTCTGAGCAGATATAGAAATGTGTTTACATCTACATTTCAGTCATGGGAAAATCAGTGCAGGAAACCTGTCACTTTAGGTCACCACTTTTCCCACCATAAAGTACTGGTGTAAAATAGATCAGATGAATCTTGCTCCACAGCTTCTTCTGACTATAAAGGAAGTTCTTAACAACCTAGCCTCTCATGGCAATATCTGTGTGAAACCTTCACAGTGAGGGTTTAATTTAGCTGCATTAAGCAGGAGCATGTAATGCTGTGCAGGTTCATCAAGAGGGTCTTGCATGGGTAGCTGTATGGCTCCACACTGTATCTGTTCTCTGGACAATCAGCTGGATGTCAGGGGGTGCACCTATGGTGTCTCTAATGAGACTGTGTGTGGGTGACTATACTGATCTCATAACACTATGTGAAATACAAACACCCCCTCTCTACACTTAGTATTGTTACTTTACTTCCTGGCACATTTGCACCATATCCTTTACTGTAGTTTAGTCTTTGTCAAACTTCTTGGAAACCCGTCCAGTTCTGTCCAGTCTGTAATCCTGCTGCTTGACATAGCAGGAAAGTTTTTACTCCCAAATCACAATATAGTCATTGAATAGCAACACACTGCCATACCAAGGATAACCTGAAAGGAGAAAAAGGGAAGAAAATAATTTTTATGGAAATTAACCAAAATAATCACACTTTCAAAAAAGTCAGCTTCCTGGGTTATTAAACTCTTGGCTCAATCACAGAGTCACAGAATACTCTGAGTTGGAAGAGACCTTTAAGGACCATCCAATGTAACGTTTAAGAGAATGACTCATATACAGATCGAATCCACAACCTTGGTGTTGCCAGCACTGTGCTCTATACTGCTGAGTTAAAATGCATTCTTTGTCATCATCTACTGTGCCAGTCATTGCAGAACTAAAGAGTCTCCCCAGGACTGATCTGGGAACTAATCCTTTGACACTAATGCCTGGGTTATTGCTTTTGACTTTCTCTGATTCAAGAGATGACAGATACTTTAAGTATGTTATTACTGCAAATTGCAATGTTAATGAACCATCATCTTGAAGAAGGTTTCCACAGTTATAAAAGACAAAATTATCCACAATGAAAACCAGTATTTATTATAGGAAACAAGCTTTTACTTGTTGCTTACACTGTTTCCACCAAATATTTAAAATATACAAGTTCTTAGTGAATATTTGCCAAGATAGGGACTTTTACCACTGGAGACAGTCTAGGTGTATTTATCCAGTTAGAGGTCCTGATGCTAGTCTTATAAGCTGTACCTGAGTTACTTTCAATTTTTTACCCATATGAATATTTTTGTGTACCCTCTGAAAATGTGTTGTTTTAACTTCTATGTAAAATTTCTAAAAATTATCAAAAAAAATTAAGAAAACTTAAGAAAAAACAATCAGAGCTATTTACTAAAGAACAGAAATGAAATACTTATGAAAACTTGCAGTTTTAGTCAGAGAAGTCCATGGGACTACAAAAAAGATTTCAGTTTCATAAATAGTCAGTATTGATGCATTAGTGGGATTATTTGAGAATATTAACAAATATTTCAACTCCTGAGGGGCAAAGAAGAGACAGGAATACAGACTGGCACATGAAGCTGTAATAAGCCATATAAAATCACTATACAGAAGCAGTAAGTAAAAATAAAGAGTTAAAAAAAAAAAAAGAGCTTATTGATTTAGGTCAAAAGATTCCACAGTTTTTCACCATGACACAGAAGGAAAACAAAGAAAGGGAATGTAGGTATTAAGGAGATTGAGAAATTTATTTTTAATGAGCTCTGTCTGGTCCTTTCCCTTCCATCATAAATCTAGACATGAAGTAGTAAATAGTTTTAGTTTTCTAGCCACGCAGCTTAACTTGAATATATAAAATTCATTGTGCATTATTCAGAAACTCAGAAATGCAAGGCCAGAATGGATCATCAGATCATCTTGTCTGACCTGTGCTATAACCCTACAGAATTTTACCCAGCTGAGACCTATAATTTATGCTTGAATAATACATACAATAGCATTTCTCCTACAGCTTTTCTTCCCCAATCTTCTGAGAAACAGCTAGCCTCATTAAAGAGTTTTCTGAACTCCTGTGATAACTGGAAGACCCAAACTGCCAAGACTTTAAAACAGAATTGTACCTCACCCTCAGTCCTGAATAACTTTGGCTAAGTCAAGGTGAAAATTATTTTGATATAATTATTCATGTGTGCAGCATTCAGAGGATTATCTCTTTGCTTAGTGAAATGTGATCCGAACTTGTACTGAGCCAGTGCAGCAGACCATAATGATGAGACAGTAATTTCAAGCAGAATTTAGGCAGAGTTTAAACAGAGATTTTTTTTTTTGTAGAGACCTGTATATTAGCAGGAGTGTCTGCTGTTTAACCCAAGCATGTACTATGGCTGTCTTTAACAATACCACCTCTATTTCATAGAATCATACAATAGTTCTGGTTAGAAGGGAGTTTTAAAGGTCATGTAGTCCAACCACCCTTAAATGAGCAGGGACATCTTCAACTAGATCAGGTTGCTCAGAGCCCCATCCAACCTGACCCTCTGTGTTAGCAGGCATTTGGAATCTACCACTTCTCCAAGCAACCTGTTCTGGTCCTTCATCAAGCTCATTGTAAAAACTTTTTTTTTTTTTTTCTATCTGATCTAAACTGATCCTCTTTTGGGTTAAAATCTTTACCCCTTGTCGTACCGCAACAGGCCCTGCTGAAAAGTCTGTCCCCATCTTTCTCATAGGCCCTGTTCTAAGTACTGGAAGCTGCTGTAGGAATTCTCTGGAGCCTTCTCCAAGCTGAATAGCCTCAACTTGCTCAACCTTTCAACACAGGAGAGGTGCTTCCACACTCTGATAATTTTCGTGGACTTCTTTTGCACCTGTGAACAACTTGTAAGCGCTCATTTCTATGAAGATGGGTAAGAGGGTGTCATTCTCACTGAATCGTAGTGTGTCACTTTGAAAAGTTAGTAGTGAACAGGTAAAAGACTGATAAGTGTTCACTTGAAAGAATAGTCTAGAAACATGAAGACTAGTGAGAATTTCACGGTCAGCGAGTAGGGGCTTGTCATATGCTACAGGAGCATCAGAAGGGATGTAAGATTTATGTCACTTTCCTACCAATTCTGGGTTTCCCATTGTAAATCATTAAGTATTCTTGCGTGTCTGTACATTTCTTACTGAGATTCCCAAATAAATTTGTACCACTGTGGTGTACATAAAAAGAAATATGAAACATACACTGTTCCTTAAACTTCATTCAAAATGTAATTAGAAACTTCACATAACCACTACGTTGCAGATCTTCCCACTTAATCTTTCTCTGTCCTTGCTTTACTAATCATGGAATTATTGCTTCTTATGTATTTAATTTTTGTTTGCTTATGAAGAACCTTTATCTTCCCCTAGTTCCTGTCAAAAAATTATCCTGTTTTTAAACCTTTATTGTTGGTCTTTTCTTCTCAAACTAGCAAAACGAATTTCAGGAACACTGGCAATTTTAGATAAATTAAAAGCAGCAATATTTTTAAACATCATTACATATAAATCTGAAAACATCTAAATCAGGATAAAATAAAGCTTGGTTGTGCACAAATTTTTTTTTTTTGCGTTTTTATATTCTACATTAACATATTTGATGATAGTTAATAGATTGGAAATGGGAAATAATTATCTTGTCCATATATAAATTAAAACTGCTTATTCTTTTTTTCTTCAGATGACAAAAGGAGTACTTCATACAGGAACTGAGCAAGCAAAAAAAGAAAAAGTTGTGATCAAATTAATTTCTCTCTTTAAATGATCCACAAATATTTCACATGAAATGATCATAATTATATCAATATCATATTATAAAACATGCCATTTCAGACTGGATAAAAACTGAAAAATGTAATCTCTATTCTATCCTAGGAAGTTCATTGAATGAAAACTTTTCCTTGAAAAAAATCACATTATAAAATTTTTTTTTAATATAAAAAATTTAACAGTCAAATATTATTGAAGAGTGTGCTTTATAAATCTTGCTATGCAACAGAACAACCCTACTGTCTTCTGTATACATCATCTTTTGAGAAAAGTTAGTTATGCATAAGAGTATTCTACAAATTTTGAGATGAAACTAAGCCAGAATCCTGGTCATATTATTCATACATGACTTGTGGTTCACTGAACTGTAGCAGTGCAAGTCATTTCACAAAGTCTTTTAATGTTAAACTGGCAGGGCCACTTTTGCAAGGCTTTTCTATGCCAGCTCAATCCCTGATCTCCTTTGTGTAGAAATGCCAAGAATATCAACTTTTGTTTATGAGTTCTAATAGATATTCTTTTCCATTTGAGAACAAGTCTGAAAAGAGCATGTACCCTCCAATTCTTTGTCTCTTGTAGTTCTTAGCATGATACTGAAACATCAGAAGTAATTAAACAAAATTATATTGTAAATCCCAAGATAAAAGTGTGACTAATGATTAATTCTCTGGTATTTTGTCAAAACCCTCTCATAATTTCAAAGCTCTAGTCAATATTCACATAGCTAATTCTCCCTAAGTAAATTTTTCTTTCCACTAGGAAAATGTTTGTGTGCTGCTTAATAAATAATTTCTTAAAGTTCCAAGGAAATGGTAGTTGTTTTTCTTTACTAATTTGATCAAAACTTTGATTTTCAAAGGAGTATGTATTTTGAGAGTCATACTAAGGGATTTAATTTTTACATATATACGTATTTTATTCTCACATCAAGATGAAGAAGACTTATTTTCTGTAAAGATAAAAAAATCTAATGTTACCTTTTATATAGTTTAAACTTTAGTTAAAAGACAAGTTTTTTCAATGAAAAAGACCTTTTAGATTATGCTTCTTAAGCTATAAGTGCACAAAAAGATATAGCAAATGCAATTTTCAAGTCTGCTTTTCTGATATATACTTATTACACATTAAACTCTTACCTTGCCGTCTTTATTTCAAATCCCCAGCTATTCTTACATTTTGTTCTGTTGCCCATGTTATCTGTTGCTCTGTACGTCTTTGAATTCAAACTACAAAACTAAGCAGACAAATTCAACTAATTTATTGAACTACAATGCTTTCATCCAAGCAGGGCTTTTAATAGTCCATATAGCAACAAATTTCACTGGGAATTTTAATGGAAATTTATTGGCTGCTGAATTTTTTCTCTCTGTTAGTTTTAACTGACTGTATATGATGGTCAAATTCTGACACACTCCTCTTTTATTGCTTTTAGTATTGATTAGAATTTTCAATCTGAATGAAGTTTCAAAGACACTGAAATTAATCAGCCTTTCAACAATCACTACCAAAAATTAGATTCAAAATTTCCTTTTTAACCCTACAATATGAAAATATGAGAATTTCAATTCATTCCTTTGACTACATGAATTTATTTACTTAGCCTCTGTTTTGTTACCTTAGATATGCCTTTATTTTCTAGACACAGAAATAAAAATGTACAATAGCTTACAGTACTCAGGGATTACAAGGAAATGTTTGCTTTTTTTTTTTTTTTTTTTTTAATTATAAAGGTCATTGAAAAGTGGAACAGGCTGCTCAGAGCACTGTGGAGCTTCCATCTGTGGATGTTTTCAAAATAATCTGGCTGGACACATTTCTGAGCAACTTTCTTATGCAGGGAAGTTTGGCCTAAATGATCTCCAAGTGTTCCTTAGAACTTGAGCTATTCTACATGTCTCTGTTTTTTTGCATGCTATTCAAGATGTCTTCTCTTATTGTTCTGCTGAGACTGAGAAAAGATCACAAAAAGAGCAATCTATTTCCAATTTGCATAGACCTCAATCAAAATTTTGTAAGTAAGGCAACATATTTTACAGGATAAGGGAGTTTTAAGTTGTCAAGAGGAGTATATGTGAAATGAATTGTATTATGGTGATATGGTGTTTCAAACGAGTTCACATGAGAAACCTGAGAACTACCTGTAGCTTGAATATCCAGTGCTGAAGAGGAATGTCAATGCCTACATTTAAGAGGAAAAAGTCAGTGTAGAATTCTTCTCATTCAGCCTTATATAACTACCATACAGATATATTTGACTGAATTGCTCTCCATAAGTTCTTTTTCTAATTAGAAAAGCAGAGAAATAGACCTTTCTAGAGAAGAAAAAACTAGATTCTGTTTGATACATTGGCATTAATATATGCTGTGTCTTTGAAATTTATGATTTTGTTGCTGATATTATATAAAATCTATGGTGAAAGCTCACATTTAAACAATAGGCATCTCACTTCCAAAGCCCAGAGACCTTAGAGAAAGTAAGCTTTCCAGAAAGTTGTTTTTAATTTGGTGCATAGCAAATTGTTTCTTTACCACATTTAGTCATTTAGAATTTTTCTGTAATGCTGGTTTGACTGGCTTTGCATTTGATATACACCACATAAAGTACCCTAGTGAGCTATGACACAGCTCACTTTGACTCAGGAATGGCAAATAGAAATGAACCCAAACAACACAAACCCCACAAATACCTAAATATTGATCAATTGTTGGAAACAAGGAGATACAAAAAAGAGCAGAAGCATGTCCTATCTATTGCATGCATAGTCAGTCTAGAAGGGATTAGCTCTATGTGCAAGTTAATCTGTATCTGGAGGCCAGGAATGATCCTGGTATTAATGCCTTAGGTGGTGCAGAGATCACTAGATTAGTACATAAGTTTTAGGAATAAATGGGTACCTAGAGAGAAATTATGTCTGACTGTGCTTAGACACCTATCAGGACAACAAATGTGTACAGCCCAACAAAAAACTATCCCTCTTTATGGACTTTATAGAAACATTTTGGAAAAAAAAATGATTCAGATAAAGATTTAGGTGCATGTTGTGAAGGTACACATCTATATACTTACATAGCTCTGCTACACATCTTGGAGTGTCTAGAAGTCCCCATCCCTCACAACACTTTTGTCATCTAAATTTCTGTCAAATAGAAATGGGCGTTTAAATTTTAATTAATGGGAGTTTCTAAACTGTATGTTCTTCTTTAAACTGCATGTCTATTTACCATGACTGTGATGCCTGGAAAGGCTGACCTGGAAGAGACACTACACAGAGCAAAAGGAATAAAATAGGTATTAATTAAAAGGATACACATTGGGAAGTGCAAGAGCCTGGCCAGGGCTGCACCCAAGTCGAATCCAAGATTGATCCCAGTCACGAGTTTTTACACTTTTATAAGTTTTGGTTCATCTGCATATTGGGGTCAATTGTCCAACCACAGCCCCAGGCCATGAAGTCTCAGCCCCTTGGCTTTCCCCCTTTCCTTTACCATTGTTTATGCTTTTTTGGCTACCAGTTGTCCTTGATTCTATAGCTGGGAAGGGATTGTTTTGTCTTACTACCCTGTGAAGAGACCTTATCAACACCTAATATGAAGTTTCAGAGTTACACATCAAGTAGCAGAGATTCTGAAAAATATAAAAGCTAAAACCCAAGGCATAAACTGGTTATTATTTATCCCATTTGTCACAGGCCTCCAAAATATGTAAATATTTAATGATACAGACAGATGTGTCAGATGTGTATAGGTACTTATAGAAAGGCTAGGACATTTATTTTTCATTGAATTAATTGAGAATTAGGTATTTTGAAAAGGATGTAAAATATCCCCCTAAGGCTTGGTAGGTACAATTAGTTCATGATCAGTAGTGTTGATCTTGAGCTAAACAATATCCTCCTGGAAAAAAAAAAATAAAAATTCTTCCAAGATGTCCAGAGAAAAAAGATTCTGATTATGAACTCTACCCCACTCTAAAAAGAAATACCTTAAGAGGAACTCCTTGTTTCCAAATCAAATTGCAGACTATAAACTGATATTCAGTGCATGTGTAGAGAGGGAATACCCTAGAATATAATTATGAATGCCATAAAATTTCAAGACTCCAAGATCTGTGTAAATGTCAAATACAAAAGAATTTTGCTTCTTCACTAAAGAAAAAAGAAAAGAAAAAAGAGAAAAGAAAAGAAAAGAAAAGAAAAGAAAAGAAAAGAAAAGAAAAGAAAAGAAAAGAAAAGAAAAGAAAAGAAAAGAAAAGAAAAGAAAAGAAAAGAAAAGAAAAGAAAAGAAAAGAATGAAAAATACAAAGAAATAAGAGGTGGGAAAGAAAAACAAGGAAAAAAAGGTGTTTTGAAAGTGTAAAATTTATCCTAAAAACTAAGCAACTTGGGGGCAATTTCATAGGACCAGTTTTGCAGCATTTAAACAAACAACAGTTTTTCTTCCTTCACCAGTGTTCATTCAGTTACACATCACATTCTTTTGCATGTTCTTCTACTGCTGTTTCATTTTGAATTATTGTTAGTAGTAATATTAGTATAATTATTGTTAGTGTCAGGAATGAGGGTTTCATCATGACGTTATTTGATGCAAAATTCTAACTCCAAATAACTCAAAGCTTTGTTGAAACCTACATCCAAAATCACAGTTACATTACATAGACTTTGTGTGTGCTTTTGATCTGAAAAAAAGAGACATAATTTACCTCCACCTTCTACCTTTTCCATTAAAAAATGTTAGTATGCACATATTTACTATGATAAGACAGAATAAAAATTTATTTTTTCCCCGTCTAGTACCTGCTAAATCCATAAAGAAACTGTGGATCTTCAGGAATTTCGGGAGTTATCCTGGGGCTCTTTATCATCTCTTCTTTTCCTTAGAATGATATAAAACTTGATTATATTATCCAGAGTATATTTATGCTTGTCCTCATTTCCTCATTTCTAATGAAATTAGAAATTTCAAGTCATAAAAGCCTTATCATTATCAGTATTGAAGATTTATGCTTAAAGTTAACAGAGTATGACACACTTTCTTTTACAAAAAAAATTTCAAAATTTATTCTCACTTTCAAACTCATGTTTTCTTGAAAGAAGTCTGCAGTTTTTTTCCACACTTTCTTCTTGAGCTTTTAAGTCTGTAGCATGATATGGGAGAAAAGAAGATGAGATTTTACTGACACCAAAATGTCTCTCCCAATGCAAACAGTATAATCTGCTCCCCAGTAAAAGGAAAATACATGGTAATGATCTCAAGTTTATACCCATCTCTTGTTTTATAATTCATTTTCTCAAGAATGGGTACAGAAATATTTGAGAGATTAGTTACAAAATATATTTTGTTTCTTATGAAATCTGTTCAGTTTTACGGGAATGAAAAGAGATATCAGACATAAATAACACCAGGACTGAACAGTTTTGCAAATGGTGTGTATAAGACACAATAGCAATATTTAATTTGTGCCCAACTGCAAACTGCAATTTCTTTGTTAAAGCTCTGGACTCCAATTCAATATAAAATTATTTAATAAGAACCGTGGATAGAAGCAAAAGAAATTAGGCTTTTGGTGATTCCTAAAAAGAGCATTTCCTTTTTTAATTTTTTAACCTTCAAGGAGTGTAAATAATTTCAACTACTAACACATCACCAGACAGAAAACCAGAAACATGCCACCTGTCTTTAGGAACTCCTAAATTAGGAATTAAATTTTAGAGTAGAAAGTTACAGTCCCTGTATAGTCAAAAGGGAGGCAGAATCCTCCAGCTAATGATTAACACTACAAAAAAATCTCAGTCATAATTTAAGGCGCTAGACTTAGAGTCACAGATTATGTTTAATGTTCTTAAAGTAGGAATGCCATTTACATTGGTAGGCTGGTAATAAAAAAGCTGTTCCTCTAAGAGATTCTTTTTAGTAGCTCAGGATGAAATCCAAAGAGCTAACAAGGCTTCTGTATAACTCAGCTGAGATCTGAAATACAAACTGAGCAATCTAGTGAGCAGTCAGCTAACAGCTCAGAAGTTTGTATGCCAATCTGTTTTCACCACAGAACCTACTTAGAATATTACATTTATAAACTTGTCAAAATCCTGAGATACCTGAATATGCAAGCACTATCTTGTGTATACGAAATTACACAAGTAGAATTGTATGTACCTTATTCAACCCTAAATGTATTAGGAAAAAAACCTAAAAAATATTCTCTATCTCAGTGATGAGTGAACTCTTATAGGGGCACATTTCCACTATACCATTTCTTACTGGATAACTGAGATTGTTCCCTGTGTGGAATATTCCATGCTAGAAAATCAGCACACAGGATCTCTTTACAAAAGAGACCTGAGGGTGTGTTTTCCCTGTATATTATCATAGGATCTAAATCTTTTCCAAACTACTCCAGCAGTAGCATTCCAGTCACCTGACATGGCAGTAATGTAAAGAGATGCCACTGCATTATTCAAGATGGTATAAGTCTGTGTACTGTACTTGGCATTGATTATTAACTTGAATATTTCACTGCAGCCTTGATGAGCAGATATTGTGTCGGGTCCTAGAATTCATCTGGGCAACAGTAGATTAGAACTGCTTGCCTGTACTACACTGCATGATGGAGAAAGGCACTGACATGCAATTTGTGAATATGGTTTAATTATCAAAGCCCTGGAATTTAATTTAATTTTTTTTTTTTTTTTTTTTTTTTCAGAATCTAGCTTATATTATTTAACAAACTGAACAGTTATCAACTGTCTATCTTTTAGCACACAGACCATGAAATGAAATAACGCTTTTAGACTGGGACAAGCTACAGAGGGTAGTATGGAATTCCTTAGAAATTAAAGGATATCAGATGAAAATATTAGTACTGTGTTAGATAGCATGCTGTATGGTATCCAATAATCAGTACTTAGAGACAGCACGTGGTTAAGATGGACACAAAAAGTAGTCTGAGTAATATAATATTTTTTCTTTTCCTTTTTTTTTTTGGTAACTAAACCAACAATATATAATATCTGTTGGTTATAAAAGTCCTACAATTTAAATATTAAGCATTCTTTTCCATGTTAATAAATAGCACCCATTATTAAATTGGTATTTATTTAGCACAAAACATATGTCAAGTTATAACTTTAAAAAAACAAACAAAAATATGATATAATTATTGTGATATATTGCCAATTTTATGTGCAGATCGAAACAAGTCTTCACAGAGTTCATTTACTGCTCACTAGTTAGATGCATATTTTTGTTGTTGTTTTAACAATATATTTGATGAAAAAGAAAAGCAAAATTTACATCTCCGTGTAAATAATTGAAATACTGTGTGTGAAGTGGGAGTATTGCTGATCATATATCACTGTGCCCATTTCTGTTTAAATACATTGAGGAAGAAAAATTACCACTTATGAAAAGAATTTGCTATCTATTACAACTGAGGTAAAGTTTCTCCAGATGATTTTCTTTAAAGTACATCATTATTTATTTTGTGATAATGTATGGATTTAAAAAAAAATGTTTTGAAAGATGAGTGTCTGAAGGTAATACCTCTTTCTTTATTCTTTTACTTGAACAAGCTCTCAAGTTACATCCTGCATTTGTTGTGTATCTTATTTTGGAAAAGGAGCACTTTTAAGGGATGAATTGTCTGAATTCTTTCTTTGAAGCAATGTCAAAAGACTCTTTAGTAGAGATTGAAATATATATATATATATATATATATATATATATATATATATATATATATATATACATATACACAGAGAGTGAGATGGCGGGGAGAGAGAGACAGAGAGAGAGATTTAAGGTTATTGAAGTACCTTGAGCAGGATAATCTGCAGACCTCAGCTGCAATAGTCTTTTTCTCTGACAGTATGTGAAGCCTGTTGGCTGTTGGTCTGTAGATTGTTTTTTGGTATTTTTTGGAAATGATCATGTACCATATGCCTATTTAAAATCTGTTTTCAGATAAAAGGTTTAAATAATTCCATATGATTAAGGGGATTTAGGACACTATGGAAATGGTTGACCTGAATAATTGTTACCTGACATCATACAGAAATTCTGGTCTCAGGTTTATTTTGTCCAACCTTAGTTACACACAAAATGCCTACATATGCTTCAAGAACTAAACTTGCTTTGTTTTATTATCTAAAATTAATGTCTTAATTGTTTAAAATAAATAGTTATTATTTGCTTAAAATAAGCCCAAGAACTGAATAGATCCAGCAATATAGAAGAGTCTTGGAAGTTCCAGCATTCTCCCTATGACCACTTAACATATTTCACTGTAGACAAATCCTCCCTCACATCTTGGGAAAACGAGGAAATGTTCAGATACAAGTGTAACAAAGCACCTGGATATTAGTTGCTTTTATTCTACATCTTTACTAAGAAAGAAGTTAAAATGACAACCATTTCAAAGGGGCAGATCACAGGCAAGCACAGATTTGATTTTGAATGGATTTCACTCCCATCTGAAAGTCTGGAACTAATGCCATGTATTGGGAACTTAAATATCATGCAGTTTATAAGAAGCAAGAATCAAAGCACATAACCCATCCTAATGGAATTTAACTACTATTAAAAAAAATGCTTTCAAAAGTCAGTGGCTTTGGTTCCTTTAACAATTTGTGCAGTTTCTTAAAAATCTACAAGCCAGCAACTGTAGAATCGTATAGCTTTTTCTCCCACAATAAACCAATCTCTTTTCATCTGTTTGTTCCATGGCAAATTAAATTAAAATAACCTTCTTAATTATTACCTTCATCTGATTTTTTAAATAAAGAGTGTGCCTTAAAGATTCATTTTAAATGACACCAACACTATCTTCCTATATAACAGACCTAAAATTATTAGTCAAATCTGTGAACACAAATCAATATTTATTTCCTTTGTTTCTGCTTAATGTATTTTTCATGGAAATCATATATTTTTTCCATATTCTTTCTAAATTGATTAGTAAATATTTAATCTACATTGTTATCTGAAGTCGAGGCCAAAAAAATTATAATCTATTAAATATTTCTTTTAAAATATTTTTAAAAATAATTCTCAAATTCTCTACTGAGTTAAAGTGTAGCAATTTGTCTTCTTTTTAATTCTCTTCTACATCACAACCCAAATTGAGGTTCATTCCTGACTTATATCACCTAACATCTCTTATTCAGAATGACAGAACTTTATTGAAATCCACAAAAGGGACGCCTGGGCTTTCAGGAGCATGAATTGATTACCTGATTATCTCTTGTAGGCATAAATCTCCTTTTACTTGCAATCAAGTAAGATCTCAAAAAACAAAAGAATCTCATTGAATTCTATGAAAAACTTGTAAAATAGGAGTTAGCCTTGCTCTTTGATGTAGCATGACTCTTCTTCAGGTAAGTGACAGGCTTTCCTGTGCTACCAACTGTTTGATTCTATTATTTAAATGTGGAATGACTTTCTGATGATATATAATCAATAAAATAGTTCCTGTGTAACTTCAACTGCAAAGAGCAGGACAGTGGGGAAAGGAAGCTGCCCTTTTGTGAGAAGAGTGTGAGTGCAGGAAGCTCTGCCTAGGAACAGGTTTTGAGCAAGCTGAGAAATAATGAGGTGGGGTTAGAGATCAGATCGATTGTGGGCATTACCATTGTAGATGTCTTCCAACTAATGAAGGAAGCATTATATTTGCAGAATCTGCTCCTCATGGTAGACCTTAATCATCCTAATATCATCCTAAATCATCCATTGGGAGAGAAGCCTCACGGAGTAGAAGCAACCAAGGTAGTTTCATGGAGTGCATTGATGACAACTTCCTGTCAGAGGCATTTGAAGAAGCAAAAAGGGGAGATTCTTTGCTTTATTATGCTTGGCATTATTATCTCTGTGGTCTAACCAGCTTATTCCCCTAAGTTCTGTACTGCTAAAATGTAATGGAAGTGCTGGGTCTAGTTCTGTGCTCTGAAGTGCCTCATCACGCTCATAAAGAATTTATTTTCCCTGTGAGGAGCAAATTCTTTCTTAGAAAAAGTAGTGCCTAATGCAAGAAAAAAACAAACAAAAAAAAACAAACAAAAACCCAACAAAAAACCAAAACACAAACAAACAAAACTAAAAAAAAAACCAACAAAAACCCAAAACCAAACAAAACCAAAAACAAACAAAAAAACCCAAAAACAAACAAACAAAAAAACCCCTTGCTTGTAGAGTCAATGTTTTTTATTTTACTCCAGTTTGACCTTCAACCCATTACTAAGAGCTTCATGAGCAACATAATCAGGAGCAGCCATATTGACTTCTGGTTTTGCTTTTGGTTATTGAGTTTCACCTTTCTCAGAACTTTATGAAACATTCCATCTATAATATCAATTCTAATAATAACTATTTGGTTTTAATAGCAAAATTGTTGTGAGAGAGGGTATTATAAAAATCCATTTATTTCCACTCACTAAACTATTTTTCAAAATTGAGTACAAGATGAGCACTTCATTACAGTAAATTTAGATTCAATAACAATTTCAAACATAATATTTTTAATAAGAGAGACCTCAACAAGCACACAACATGAACAAAACATTTTGTAGAAAGAATCAAAGCAAAATGTAAAATGATCTTCATATCTATTGACAAGTAAATCTGTAATCTGTAAACCTCATGAAATCTTTTTGTTGCAGTATTGTTAGCAATTTCCTCATATGTCAGCATAACAGCACAATAAGCAATCTTGGGAACCCTTTTGCAAATATTTATGACTGATCATGTTAGTTTTGTCCGTGGATAAATTCACCTGACTTTCTGTTTATCTTTTCACAAAGATGCCTCCTGGCTGGAAGAAACATAATGTCACCTTAATTATGTTCTTGCTATGGTAGCATAAATTATTTATGCTTTAACATATTTATATTTAGCCTTCTCTAGTTTTCATTCCTGAACTCCAGTATGTGAGCTCTGTGAGGAAGCACAGTGTTAAGGTATATGACCTAGCAATGTTTACTGTTTTGTTTTTTTCTTACCTTGTCATATCTCTTAGTAACACAGATCACTGAGACTGAGCAGCTATGCTAGCCAGCCCATGAAGTTGTAAAGGTGAGACAGTTCTTAGCTACTTAAAGTGGATTAGAATTTTATACATATCAAGGAGGTCATTCCAGCTGCTACACCTACTTCACGATAAGTGTACGGCTCTGGAGATTGCCAATGAACAAAATGTAGATTGCTACAGCTAGATCATTAAATCAAAAATTGTCTTGGGATTGAGTGCCTTAGAAGTACTAAAAGATACAGTGCACATCTTCCCATTAGCTATAGGAACTGGGAGCAGCCAGTACTTGAAGGATTTACAAGATGGATTTCAAACTGGTGACCCAGTACCTGAAAAAAACATTTCCTCTTCTGTGCCCTTTTCCCAGAGTCAGTATTAACAGCATCAGACTCGATTAACTGTAATTTCTGAGTTAGGAATTGGAAAGTTACAGAACTCAAACGCTTCTGGAGCCATGGAAAAGATCACTGCCAGCAGCAAATCCAGCAGATCTAAAATGACGTTCAGCAATTTGTTTAGAGCACCTGTAAAGTAATTTTGACTAATCTGATACAGCACACAAAACAAAGCTATTCAGCTGAAAGTATGGATAGCTTTGTATACAAATATTATATATAATTGCTTCTGCAAATGGATTTGGGAGTTTGGAAGTAACCCTAAAAAAATGCAAACCCCCAAACTATATTCATATTCCCATTTTCTATCTCTACAATGCATATTCTGTTTAATAATAGTAAATGTACGGACAGTGGTAATTGATAACCCAGCTATAACCCAGATGCCCAACATGAGTTGGGAAATCAGCAATTTCAACATTTTTCAGGACAATGGTTGAAATTAGTGAACTAGGGTCAGAGTCCTCATTATTCATTATAATTTCATTAATAATGAATATTTAATTCTTACAGCTCATAACTTATCTTGCTCACAGCTCCTAAACAGTACTAGCAGAAGTTTAGGAGAGCTACTCCCACTATCCAATAAGACTGTTTTGACTATCACATCTGATCAGGACTTTCCTGGAAGCGGTTTCAGCTTCTAATATTCTCAATGCTCAAACTAAAATTTGTAATGAAATATGAATGAATTTTACTGTAGAATCCATTTCTAATCTTTTAAGAGAGACATTGTTTGGAGAAACCTATAAAATTATTCTTCCTTCTATTTGTCAAAGCACAAATGAAGATTAAATGAGAAGTGTTGCAAAGGTGGACAAAGGTGTGCATATGTAGCATTTTCCTCAAGATGATGCTTGAGTGAGACATACTGAAATGATATTTATTTTGAACTTTTTGAGGAATCAAACAATCTTCTTAGCTTGAACATAATTATAGTTTTCTCTGGTTTTCTCTTTTTTGCCACTGTAAGTTTCTCTTCACCATGAAAAAAGCCCAAACAAATGAAAAATAAAACTACCTATAACATTGTGCTCCCAAGCTATATCAAAGAGTTCTGGACTTAAGGTGGATGATAGTAATGTCTAAAGTTATTCTGTTACAGGAGGAGGATTCATAGCTACAGGCCACTTCTGAGATGATGCCTCCCACGCTTCTGAGTCACAATGTTGCAGCTGACATTTGAATTATTTCTCAAAGAATACTTCTACAACAGAAATGAGATAAGCAGAGCTATTTTTGTTGATTGCAACAAATTGAGTAAATAAGGGCCAAAAATGAGATTCTGAAAATCTTGGCCATTACATTTATGGGACTAATTAAAAAAAAAAATTCAAATTTTTTTGTAGATGCATGCTATGTTTCATATTTGCAGAAAGTTAAAGGCAAATAATTTTATCATTACAGAGTTAATAACACATTAGATATTATTTCTCAAATGGGAGAAGCAAAATTATTTCCCTGATCATGAGATTATCATTCTGATTATTCACTGATGGCTGAAAATTCAGAAGATGAAGACATCTAGGAATAAGAATAAAAATATATTCTAACTAGAGATGAGAATCCCTGTAATGATATCCTTGGATTCTGGTGCAATATCTTCAGACTTTCAATTCTTGAGGATAGTTCATGAGTATACTACTAATTGCTGGATTACTCATAAATAGTCACAAATTGTAGAGACTCTGGAGGTGATTAACTGTTCTGTATGAGGCTCTGCTCCTGTCAGGACCTGTGCAACATATGGACACCAAGCAGGGGGATCACTTGGCTCTCTGAGAGGTCCAGACAGATATACTGTTATAAAAACTTAATATATCCACTCAATCAGGCATCTCATGATAAAATGTACTAACTTACTATTTTTGTAAGTACAGGCAACAGTAATGCTTACATTTTATATATGGTGTCTTACACAACAACATCCTTTCACCAATTCTTGATTCAGTTCAACTGTTTTATTGTGATTTGCTCTCCTACTGACCATACTCTAACAATCACATTTGATGAAAATATTAAACATACAAACTCTGCATCTACATCTTATGTCTTTGTGGAGAAGTTTAATATCGATTTCCCACTTCAACATGACAATATTTTGGAAATGAGTGACTTTTACCTTTGGTTCTTCTCTGTAACCTTACAGCAAAAGACTTAGCAGGACAGTTCTAAGTGTTCATAACATTAGATATTAGCTCAAGATATTTCAAAGGGAGACCTAAAGACATGATTTATCCTATCAGTTCTGTCCTGGAGTAGACAAGATATATGAGTAACTGAATGTTTGCTTCCAAATCATTGGCCTTAGAGGACACAACCAGTATTTTGGTTATATGGTGGTTATGGAGTGCAGATGCACACAGAAGCCTGTAGGCTATAACCATGCCATGTTATTCAGTGTACTCTACATCTACACCCAAGTTAGCTCTCAGTAAGAGGTTTCTCTGGAATCAGTTGTATCTGTTTAATATGGCCAGCAATGTAGTGCTGGCCAACAGTGACTACAACAGACAGCTCCCGAGAGAGGATCATATTTCCCTTCCAAGATAAATTGTGAATTTTGCCTACTTACCTGAACAAAGTGCTAAAGCCATTTGCATTATAATATATTGTAATAAAATATGTTGCTTCAAAAGCAGATGGTGCTGCCCTTATAAGTCACTTAACTATTATGAAATAAACCATCTAAGAAGGTACACTGCTGAGGTGTCTTCCCTTGAGCAGGGTAGTGTGGGAACAGAGCTGTATGAATAAGGGCTAGGAAGCAGGAACAGAGCCAGAAATTTGTGCACCACTGATTCCTTTACAGGATGAAAAGTCTAATAATCTGATGACTCTTAAAAAAGTCCCTGGGTCTACTGCCCATCTGTTTTACTTGTGTGCATGTAATGATGAGGGAATTGTCATACTCATTCTTACAACTACTGCTTGTGTAGTATTCAGACTCTTTTGAAAATCATCAGAGTTTTGAAAACTCAGTAAGAGCAGAGTCTAAAGAGCATTTTGAGTCTGCTGCAAGGGAAGACCACTAGTGGTCAGAGCCTGACCACTCACTGTCCCAAAGACCACTGAAAGTGACACAGCTTTTAAGGTCAGTGTGTCCAGGTTGAAAATAGCAGCTAGATGCCACTGCACAACAAGTTTGATGGATCGGCCTTGTCACACATGCACAGGGAATTCTATATGGAACAGACTTGGTCTCACTATGCACATAGGCATAAAGCCACATTAATTTCTTCCCATGGAAAGTCAGTACTGCAAGCAGAGTTATTTGCTAACTTTAATGGTGTAACTCTACAGCCCTTTAATATCATATTGCCTTTACAGGTGATAGGCCATAAACCCTGTCCTGAGTTTGCTTGGATTCAGGACTGACACTTTTCAGGTCTTCTCTATTTGAAGTTGTCTTGACCTGCCTGCAGCTTTGTTTCACTTGGTTTATCTGTAACAACAATTTCTCCTACAGACCAGATATCTATGTCTAATTTATTTTACTTTTGTTTATATATATAGGAGTCATTAGTTCTTCTATGTAGAATGAGAGGCTTATGACTCTAAAATAATGATGCAGAGCAGAGGAATATAGGTCTAGTACAATAATATCTTTGAGAGGTAGGAGCTGGGAATGTATCAGAGAGAAATACAGAATGGGACTTTAAGGGATAGGGTACAGGGTGCATTGGAGACTTCACAACTATGAAAAACTTAGTGATTTAAAGAAAGACAACCCTGGAGTAAAACTGATTTTGTTAACAAAAAGAAAATAAATACGTATTTATATGACACATGTAAAGGGCAACATATATAGTAATCTATAATAATTTTGATACAAGATGAAACTGTTAAGTTCTTGGAGAAACAGAAAAAGTGTAAAAGTGTGTCAATAAATACATTAAAAGGACAAGTGGAACCTAGAGTGAGGAAGAAGCCATTAACAGGAACATCACATTACTCACAGCAAAGGACTCCAGCTATTGACTCACCAGAGCATCCCCAGCACTGCTGCCATTATAAAACCACCAAGTAGAAGGAAGAGGGTGAACCTGAAACCAGAAAAAAAGGAGTAGAAGTAAAGAATGTGCACAATCATTTTAACTACATTTCAATTTTTTTTTCTATCTAATAATCAGATCTAGCCTAATAATGATTTTTGAGTTGCACTGTTACAATTTTGTTGGCATCAACAGCTTTATTTGCCATGCATTTCTTTTTTGTTCGCATTCAAGATTTTGAACATAAGAAGAAGACATAAGGAAACAGTCTGTTCAGATTGATTAGTATCTACTCCAGAGTGCTCAAATTATTCAATAAATTCTAGTGAATTAAGTAATAATATTGTTATTAGCCTTTAACAGAGGTGATATTACTCTTTGAATAATAGAAAGATAAAGCTGTATTAGTAATTACCACAGTATATTTCCCATGAAATAAAATTTAATAAAACATGGGCCCTGATCCTACTCACAGTCTTTTGTAATAATTAAATTGCCACCACACTTACTGCTTTTAATGATATTTTATGAACTTTAATATTTCTGTAGAAACTGAATATTTTCTTCTCTCAAGGAATAAAACCAAAATAACTTGTTTTTCTGTTTTAAGCCTTACAGTATACTAAATGAAAGTTGGAATCAAAGAGATTTGCTAAAAATAGATTGCCTAAATAAAGAAAAAAACAAAAAACAACACACTTTGTACTATACATAGAATCTTGTGTGCTTTAAATATTTCTTTTCTACATAATGAAGTACATGTACAGAATGTGGAAACCTTGTGCTGGAACAAGTATTACATGTGCCCATAAATTAATGTGTCCCCTTAGGAAAATGAAATTTCACAATGTAATTACCCCATTTCTTCACTGAAAACATAAAGGAATTTATAGAACTAATTACCCTGACAATGGAGAGGGATTTTTCTTCTCCTTCATTGCAATCCCACTTAGATGTATGATATAGGAAGATGTAATTCATTGAACTCCACAAAGGCTCTACTGTTATATATTTATTAGAAGAAACTGCAGCTTTTCAATAGTTTTGTGTCAAATTTAATAATAAAATTCCCATATAGCAATAAACATGACATTCCAGTATAATACCGGAGATTTTGAAATAACTTTTTTTCTGCTACAGTTTACTTCTGCTAATTTTCCAGGTAAAACTGCTATAAATTAAAAAAACCTCATGGCTTAACTTACTGTTTTTTCAAGTCCTCTCTTCCACAACTGTTTGCAACACAGTGTATGAAGTGCCGCATTAATACTATTCTTTAGCTTAAGAAAGATTTTGAAATATTTATGCTTTTCCTAAGAAATATCATTAAAGGTAGAAATTATATGCAAATAATTAAATATGGATTTTTAAAAATAATAATAATTAGAGAATATCTTTCCTTTCATGATCTCAAAACTGTTTGCAAATCGAAAATGTTAATGGCCTAAAGGCAATATTTTCTCTCTAAGACAGTAGACAGATATTGGATGGCTAACTAGACAAGAAAAACAACCTTATATTTAAGGGATATCATGCCCAAGAAATCTTGTCGACTAAAATAAATAAAAGAACAAACAATTTTTTTTAAAAAATAATAAAATATTAAATAAAGGAACTCAATAAAAGTTTAGAAGCACTATCAGTCCTCTGAAAGGTTCTCAAGCCACTATTTGGAGTAGAGAAAGTATGTCTTTTGTGAATATGTGGGGGTATGTGTGAGATTTTTAGGGTTTTTTGTTTTGTTTTTTTTTTTTTTTAAGGCAGTTTGCAAAGCACAACAAGAATAGAAAAGTTAATAAAGAATCCCATATATAATCACAGAATTATTCTGGTTGGAAAATAGCTTTAAGGTCATTAAGTCCATCCAACCATAAAACTGTCAAGTGCACCACCAAACCATGTCCCTAAGCATGACACCTGCATATATTTTAAATATCTCCAGGTCTGGTGACTCAGACGCTTTGCTGGACAGCCTGTGTTAATGCTTGATAGCTCTTCCAGTGAAGAAATGTTTCCTAATATCCAATCTATATCTCCCCTGGCACAACTTTTGTTCACAGCCGGTCCAGTTGGACACTTTCCGTAGTTGTCTTCCTCCACAGCTGTCTCGGGAAGTAATCTTCCACACACTGCAAGACCCTCCTCGATTCTTTCCATTGCATTGTTTTTCCAGCAGGAATCTGCTAAGTTGAAGCCCCCCATGAGGGCAAGGGCTAGCCTTTGGGAGACTTCATTTTATTTTGCATGTTATAAAATATTTCATCTGCCTTTTCATCTGGGTTGGTGGTCTACAGCAGAATTCTACCAGGATATCTTCCTTGTCAGCCTTTCCCCTGATTCTTACCCATAAAGAGTCAACCCTATCATCACTGCCATCTATCAAAACACTCCATAACATACACAATCACCCCACCATCTCTCCTTCCTTGCCTGTCACTTCTGAAAATTCTCTAGGCATCCATTGTGGCACTCCAGTTGTGCAAGTCATTCTACCATGTTTCCATGACTGCAACTATATTTTTGCACCTTTTAAAAATTTTATTTATTTCTAAAAATGGCAAATCTACAGCAATCAAAGGAGTTAGACTTCAAAGACATTTAACATCTCCTACTCTTACTGAATTGTAAGGACTAGTTATTATATCAAAGTGCAGACAGTCATAAAAGAAATGTCAGGGAGGACTGGTTTGCCTGAACATCAGTGCTTTAAAATTCAACAGTTAGTGCTGCGCTAGTCATCTTGGGCCTGTATCATCATCAATGAAAAGAAGCAGGCATCTCCAGAGAGAGATTAATCTCACCCTATGAAAGGCAAGCAAATTAGATCAAAGCAGTCACCCTCTGGAAGTGCATATTTATCTCCAACAACCATAAATGAAGCCTGAGGTGAACTGCTTAAACTCAGACATGTAACACGTAAATGTTAGGTGAAATGAACTACTAAAATTTACCACTGAAAGCTCTCTACAACATTAACTCCATGTCTTTCAAAACTTTTCTTATTTAGCATAGAGCACAACTTTCATGCAAGAATGCATGAACTTAAGAACAACAACAGAAAAAGTTTTGCAGTCGGAGATGAAGTCACACATTCTACTGGGCATTGACAGTGTTCTGAGGCATTAATTCCCATAGCAGGGAGCTGGAGAGAAAATGTCCAGATAATCCTAAGAAGCAGCTTGCAGTTCCCAAAGGAAGAAGCAAAGACTCAAAACAAAAATAAGATGTTGTTACCATTCTCCCCACAAGAAAAAGATATTTTTTTTTACCTAGAATCTGGTGTCAAAATGAATGTTTGAGTAATAGTGTCTAGGAGGCTCCAGAGATCAGAAGACCAGATGCTGAAATTTTCAGCATTGGCAAGGGAAGCAAAGAAACAAGAAGCAAGAATCTAGAAAGGAAGACTGACCAAAAGTAATCCTTTATTCTCATTTCCTACAAATATATCCAGAAAATATGGTACAGAAAGATAGTCACCTAGATCAATTCAACTGCCTGACACTGAAAGAGTTAAAATTTGAAATTTACATTTATGAACGTCATAGAGGAATGTTATTTTGAAGTCAATACCAAGTCACACCATTTAATATGTGACTAAAAAGGTTTGCTGAGATCCTATTAACAGTGTTGGTAAAGGCAACTTTTGTAAAAGGATGATCTACATCTCTCAAACAATGCTCAAGCAACAGAAAAAAAATATAAAAATAAAACAAACATACAAGCAAAACAAAATAACAACAGAAATTAAGAAAAATATCCCAAAATAATAAATATATTTTTAAAAATTCTAGGAATATTTCTGACCTATAATTGAATAAGGAAATAGAAATGGAAAATAGATTGACGCAAGTAAAAAGAAGAGAAGATTAAATCACATTTATCAGAAGATTGTGCTCAATCTGTTCTAATTTATGCTACCTTAGAAAAATACTTCTTCATTTCTGATAATGGAAATACTCATTATATTTTTATATAATAAATGATGTATTTATACATATATTGAATCTCTGACACCAATCCATGAAAATTAACATCTATATCACTCACAGATTATATTTTAATTTCTTCTGCTATTTCAAATCTTTCAAAGATTTGATCTAAATTACTTTTAAAATTTCCTTGAGTATGACTTCCCTTGAAAACTACATTTTGATCAAACAAAAAAACTTCTGAGCATCTAAAAGCCTTTCAGTTCCAGAGGTGGTGTTTTCATGTAAAACAAGCACAATCTTTGAGCTTATTTGTGCAGGGAGAGAAATGTCTGTTTCGTGCCTTTTTTTTAATGCTGTAGACCTAATAGTTTAGGAGAGAGAGGCAAAAAAATATTAGAAATTAGATGGGAAATAAGAATCTGTTTCTAAACTCCAAAAGGCAACAAGAGTTGGGATTATGATTTTCCATAGTAAAAGCATTTACAAAGGAAATTATGTGGACTTAAATAAAAAAAAAAAAGTTATTTAAAATCTGGTAGAGGAAGGATAGGTCAATAAGAACAGAGACAATAACAAAATGCTGTTTATGGATGGGCACTAATTTTAGTGCGTTTAGATTACTCATTCAGAATATTCAAAAGATTAGTCATTCAAAATATTCAAAAGAAAAGAAAAAAATGAGTGGTGATGATATTTTTAAATTGCAGAGTAAATGAAATCTTGCTTTATTTAAGGGTAAATTATCACAGACAAGAAATTGCAAACCCAAATTTAGCTGTCTTTGTCACTTTGAAAGTTTAATATTTTCAGACAGTATTTAATAGCAATGACTTTGATGCAAATGAAATTTCAATATCCTAAAATTCCCAAGCAGAGAAGTGAAAATATTTGTTAAATAAATTTTTGATTTTCAATAGTTTGTCCAGCTCTGTTATTTATTAGATATGGCCTTTGCAACTGCTCTAATATTGTATCTTAATTTACTTGTGTGTTCTAAATTTTGTGCCCCTTGGCCTTCATTTATACAATACTTAATATTTAGAACATTTGGTGGAAGGGTGTAATTGTACCCTATCTATATTCTATCTCACACTAAATCTAATTAGAAAGAAAATCTTGTCCTCATTTGCCTCCCTTAATTCCTTCACCCTCCCACCATCTCTGTTACTGACTTAGTGACTGAACACTCTAATTTAAATTCTATTCATCATCTGCTTTTTGCACCAGTATAGGCACAATTTATTTCATATATTGTTTTTATCTTGCATTATTTGATTCTCTTATGTCTGTTGGGAATAGAATGTACTTCCTCAAAATCAGTTGTGTCACAACAGTTACAGAAAAACACCATGTATATGTTGACTTAATCCATAGATCTTAAATTCTTGTCTTTCTGAGAAAAATAACTTTCCAAATTTTTATGGAAAGAGCATTGATGAATACTTCCACTCACTTACTATTTGACTTAATGATTATTTGTGTATTATTATGTGATTAGAACCAATCATGATCAATTGTGTGAAAAAATAATAGTAAATAGTAGTCATAGTAAATATAGATTAGAAATGTAGTCTATTTGATAGATTTTGTTCAGAATATTCTCCTTTAACCTTCCTTGAGTACTACAGTGAAAGTTTTGATGCATCAGCAGAAAGATAAATATATAGACTGAACAAAATTGGATTTTAATTTTTATAGCGTGGGGCAGAAAGTCACATCAGGGGACCAGGAGTCAAACGTGTTGATATGTGAAGTGAAAGGAAAACAAAACTGGTGGAAGCAGAATGAAAACTTTGAAGCTTTAAAGAATATCTGCCCATGGCAGACTTGAGGAAGCAAATAAATGGCATGCAACTGGGACTGAAACGGAAGCTTTAAGGGGTACAGTGGGCAAAAATAAATAAGAAGAGCGCATGTAAGCTGAAAATAAGTAAAGAGCAAGATGAAGAGCAATGAACAGAAAAATGTGAGGAAAGATAGGCATGCAGAGATCAGAGCAGTATATGAGAGATCATAGAATGTAACAAAGATGAACTGGTACCCAGATAGACATGGCAGGAAAAGGCAGAGGCAGAAGGAATTATAAGATATTTTCATTATATTGTCTTCATAGGGCTGATTATATTAAAAAATATAGTTGCAATATGGAATTGCAACACTTTCAAGATGCACCTACCATAAATCTCTAAAAAAAATATGTTGCAAAAATTCATTGGTGTAAAGTTCCAGTGATAATGGATCAACACTTTTCAATACAAAAAAAAATGCTGAAAAAAATAGGTCTACCAACTAAGAATTTTTGTGAGAATTTTTGAGAATTTTAAGAGAGACTATTTTTAAACTGTCCTTGTTAGTTGTTAAAGCTATTATTATTATTACTTTATCTTAGATATCATTTCATAGCCTTTTATTTATTACTTACTCCCAATCTCTATGGACTGGTAATGGAAATAACACCTGTTTAAATCATTCAATATTATTCACAAGTTGTTCTCTTGTCGTTACATAAATGACAGGTAGCGCCAATGCAGTTGTATAAAACAGATACAATGGAAAAAATGGAATACTTTAATAAATATCCAGGCAGATTTTATCTCCTTTGGTTTACAATCTCGTAAGTGCCAAGAGTGTAAGAAGCAGAGGAGTGTATCTTGGATAGTACTCTTCAGAGATAAGCCTCCCTGAGGTATAACAGTGAAATACTGGAGATCTTGCAGAAACTAAAAGACTATAAGGTAGGGAGAGAGATTAAAGGATATTTTCTCATGCCACTTGTACTTATAAAAACAGTGATTCGGCAAAACACCTTCTGAAGATAGAGTTTTCCATTTGACTTCCACATTCACAGAATCACAGAATGGATAAGGTTGGAAAAAACCTGCTGTGGCCTATCTGGTACAACCTCCCTGCTCAAGTAGGGTCATCCCAGAACACATGACACAGGATTGAAAAAGAAACTTTTTGCATTGTGACAATATTTCACAGTGCTATGAATATAGTAAGTTGTTGATTAAGCTAATATTTTTGTGTGTTTTAAGGAGCAGAACTATTTGCCTGCACTTTATCTTGCTCCTAAAACTATTAAAGTTTTTCTTCTTAAAACTTCTGGATTATCTGAAATAGCCTATTCTTTTCTTTTGCATTCTATTCAGTGAATGATCATTTTCCAGCCAATAATGCTTCCTTTTACAGAGATGTTTAATAGCTGCCTACCTTGCTGAGGTTCTGTGAGAATTAAGTATCTAATGCTGTTAGTAAGTGCTTTGCAGATGAAAATTGCAAAGTAAGTGCTAAATATAATTACTGTTATTAGAGACGCATTCCAATCCAAATGTTTCTTTGATTTTATAGCTGACATAGATTCCATTTGGTATAATATTCAAAAATGGCCTTTATAAGAATGGTCAGGTAATGAAAGTTCCTGTGATGTTTCTTGCTGAGCAGCTCATAACAATTTGTAAGCTAAGAATCAAATGCATTTTTAAACAAACAAGTAGGCTTTCTGCTTTTAATAAAAATGCTTTCCAAGTAAAGTAATATTTTCCATCAGTCAAAATGACATGAAAAGGCTATGAGATTTGAAAAGTATCCCAACAGGAACCAGATCCTGACTGGAGGTTTATAAAGAGCTCCTTTTCTTTGCACAACCACACAGGCTCCAGAAATTCTAGTAGAAAAAGATTTAGATATGTGTCTAAAAGCACCATCAGGTAGTGAATTTCAGTGGCCAGTGCACAACTATTATTCACAAAATTTACCAATCTGCGTTTTTATCTTTAAGAATATGTAACTTCATATTTGGAGAATCCCTAAGCAACCATGTGTCTTCTTGTGAGCACTCCTTCTAGACTCATCAGTGCTTAAAGGACACCTGGCAATGAAACTTTGAGAGCTGGAGAGGAGAAATAGCCATTCAGTGATGGCAGGGAGGAGAGCTCCACTCCACACCCGACTGAGGCATTACTTACTATGATACCAGAATAAAGGTTTCTTTGTCTTCCTTTCTCAGTTGAAATATAGGTTTATTTCACAGAATCACAGAACCATCAGATTTGAAAGGGATCTCTGAAGATCATCTTGTCCAATGCCCCTGCCAAGGCAGGGTCACGTAGGAACCTGTCCAGGTGGGTTTTGAATGTTTCCAGACAAGGAGACTCCTTGACCTCCCTGAGCAGCTTGTTCCACTTCTAAAATATTTACAGTACTAAATGTCTGAACTGCAGCATAAGCAATCCCTGTCTCTATTATCCTTATTTTACCAACAGCAAGCAAAGTTTGCTTTTTGCTAACAAAATTACGTGGTCATTTTTTTTACAGGCTAGCTGCATTTGCATCACATTAACATCAACATAAGCAACATAAAAATAACATAAACAAGTTTCGCTGGCAAAAAAATGGAGAGATAGTACACAGAGTATTTTCATGTATTCTTTGGGAAACAAAATGTAGCTATTTGCTTCTATAGAAGTAACAGGTACTGTAATATGCCACACTCTACTGGGAGTGATGGTCTTTGTCTGTGGTGCTGCAGTTTACAGTCTCCTAAAAATAAAGCATTCTAATATTGAGTACAGAGACAATTGAGACCTGTTGTGGAAATAATTATGTGTGAAAGTCTTGTTGTTATGCATTCTGGTGTCATGAAGTCCAACCTATCAAATGAGGAGAACCACAAAAATCCATGAGACATCATTTTGAGTCTCTCATTGCTGATTCCAGCAAGACTACACTTCTTTAGCTCTATTCATAAGACCCTATGGGAAATTGAAAGAAAGGGAAGTATCCAACCAAGAATTTAATTCTCTTTTTATTCAAGCAACAGTCTAGCAACATCCAAAGCAAGATACAACTAGAAAAATAAAAGCCACTGTTCCAGGAGTAATAATTACTATTTTTTTTAATGCAATGGAATTGATCTAAAATGTCTACCAGAATTAACATTCCTTAAAACAATGCATTATCACTATTACAATTACTCCTCCAAACAGTAAGGTTTTGGCTATTCATTAAAATATATATCCTTAATTCTTACACTGTTGTAGGAATCATTGATTTCTATAATTTCTTCTAATAATAAAAGAAGCCTCACAAACCTGAAAAGATTGGGTGAAAGGCTTTGAAAGGACAAAGTGAGATGAATTACACTGATCTTTTGAGATGTCATTGTCTTCTATGGACACAAGGCATCCAGAGGGCACATGGAGAGACTTTCACCTTTCGTGATGCCATGAAGCTTCTCACAGACTTGCACAGTGGATGTATCAGCATGATTTGCTCAGAAGAAATCTGTTTAGCAGAAAAATGATTCCTCGTGGGACTTATAGCTGTCCCTCAGCATTCACTGATGACATCAAGGTCACAGCCTAATATGAAACTAAGCACTTTTTTTGACTCTTCATTCTAATGATTCAGTGGACAATCAATATCATGTTTTATTTCCTGGTCAGGCAATGAACATTTTTAAGAAGGTTTATGTTTGCACACAATTTAAAAACAGAAGCAAAAAAATAAAACCATCTTTTGTTAGTTTTTATTATGAACATGTTTCTGTTACTTTTACAGCTACTATTTTTTCCTCTTTTCTTTCTTTTTTTTTTTTTTACCCTAGAATGTGTCTCATAGCAGTCCCTGGATTTTGCATAAAAATACCAACTTCAACATGAGCCTAAATAAAGGTATGTGAATTTCCAAGGAGACCTAAGGAGATTTTTGATAGACAGTTCTACAAAGTCTGAGCCAGACGCTGAAATTAACATAAACATTCAATCGTGTCTGTTTCCTTCTTTTTTCATGAAAGATATAATTACATTTTCATTAATGGTCACTTATTCATATTGTCATGATGATTTAAAAAATAAATGATCTTTTTGTGTGGAAGACTACAGACTAGATGTTTGTTATCATCCAATTTAATGTCATAAGCTACAACTCTATTTATTTTCTCATACTCAATTATATGTATTCTTATGTTCACTCTGGGGATCATCTTACTAAAGCTGTTAATTGTATTATCTGCCTTTAGTAGAACTGAAGTAAAAGTATAATGGAAAAGAGGAAAAAAATCTCTAAATTGAAAACTATCTTGGAGCTTTGTGTCAAGTTTATATATAAAAAATTTTAAATAGATATATATTAAGGAAATATATATTTTAAAGAGATGTAGCATTTTTTTTGTATGCAAATTTGATAGCAGCTTTCATTTGGATACTGCTTCAGTGCAACAGACTTCAGCAACTGACAATGTTGATCTTTGCTAGCACCTAAAGGAATTTTCAAAAGTTACTGAAATTTCACATGGGAAGTCCCAGTCAGGTCCTAATTCTGATTTTGGCTAGCACATGGGAAAGATGAATCTTCATTGATATGACCACAGTAAGTATTGCAAATAAGCATTTTGATATACTCACATTTTAAATTCACATCTCTGTAAATACTCACTTTTTATTTAGAAGTCTTCAGATATGTTTTTAAAAAAACCACACGTAATTGGATATTTTTGTATAGTGCTTCCTTTGGCATGTTTGCTATTTGTACATTACAGTATATTACTATGGCTTCAAATGAGACATTATGGCCTCTTAAACATTCATATTTATATCAGTTACTCAAACAGGTGCCTACCTATTCAGGGCTGTCTAAATGCTCATATGAATCTTTGAATAAATATTCATCTTCTGCAACTTCTACCTGACTTGAAATTTAAATTATTAGAAAGTTTATAACAGAGGAACTTAAATACTGAAAAATATATTCTAAACCTTCATTCTTCATAAACAATTTATGGGTCTAGTTATTTTATTCCTACTTGTTTTTTGCCCTTTGCCATTTGGGAAAGTAGGTTCGCAGAGTTTATTTTTGTTTTGCCTTCATATAAAGCAAAACAAGGCAGTTCTCACTGTGTTATTACAGTCTAATTGGTCTGCAAATTACTAATGGTCCATACTGTTATGATAAGTGGTTTGCAGTTCATTCATAGTCCACTGTATGTTATGATTTCAGTATAGATTCCCATTCAATTCAGTGATGGGAATGTGTGATTTGATAGTGATTCACAATAAATGGGTTTTTTTGTGTTTAAGTGGCAGAAAACAGTGTCTGAGATTCTACTGTGTGTGCACAAACTTGTACTCAGTCAGGACTTCCTACTGTTGAAAGAGCAGATAAAGTTAAGTGAAGGTAGACCTCAGCAGTGATGACGAATGCCAGGCGTACTCAGATCAGAATTGTACTACTAATGGGAACAGCTGTCAGTAAACTTCCTCCTGTCTTGTGCTAAATTTACCCTTGAAAGGCTCACTTCTGCATAAACACTACAGCTCTAAATAAAGGACACTACTGAGAAGTCTCTTATTAATGATATTTCAGATGTTAGCTCTGAATTTCACTGAACATATCCTTTTTGCTTTTGGTTAATTGGTATCATTATCACAAATGTCACAGTTGCTTAATTTAATTAGTTCTTACTCATATGTAATATTAATTTGCTCTTTCACAAAGCCAAATGAAGAAATGCAAGTGAAAACAGTGTTTTGGTTTGGTTTGCCTTTTCTGTTCTGTAGGACATCTACATAGCTGATTTTAAGGAAATGCTTCTCAGAAAACTGTTTCTTTAAAAACAATATCTTTCTTTTCCCACCATATTCACAGATTTTGGTCTAAAAACCGACTGTACTAATCAGACACTAATTCACTTCAGCCCTGAATTGTACACTTATATTTGAATGCCCAAATATTTTCATGACTATTAAACAAATGAATTGATTTTCTAGATTGCAGTCTTAGGATTTTATTGTATATCCTTACATAAAGCAATAATCATTGCTTGACAATATTTACCATAGATTGAAAACTAGACCACGGTAGTCACGTCCTCAATTTTAACTAGCTATGGAAGCTGCAAAAAGCCTTCTTCATACTCCACATTTTTTAAAATTAAATAGTAAGTGCAGTATTAATTCTATGATAGCAGCCACTTATAGCAAATACAGAGCTAAGTATCATTTTTTCTATTAAGTTTATAAAACAAAAAAACCCTCAAACAAACAAACAAACAAACAACAAAAAACCCAACTAAACAAAAAACCCCACCTTTAAACCTTTAAGTGGCTCCAGAGCCCCTCTGATATGAATGGAGCTGAAGAGAGTGACTTGCTTACTGAAATGATCTCTGCCCTAAAGATGTGAAAAACACACCAAAATATACTGAGGAAAATATGATTGTTTAAGGTCACACAGCAAATAAATGACCAAGACAAGTGAAAAAATTGAGGGACTTTTCTTACAGTTATCAGCACTTGCAGCTATCTACACTGCCCAAACTTAAACCGTTTTTTAATCTTTGCCAGGGATTATTATATACTTCCATAAAGATTTCATCATCAGTCTCTGTTGTGTCTTTCACTGATGTCTGAGCATTTTCTAAGTCATGGCTGTATGTATCAACTACCACACTTTAATATACAGGCCTAGAGCTATGCTGGAAAAAAACAGGTAAAACTTACTACAGATATTAGTGGGGAAAAAAAAAAATTAAGCGGCAACCTTATAAAAGTTTACACTGATGAATTTTTATTTACCCTGCAATCTCTTTAAAAGACAGTAAATTTATAATGTGATATTCAAAGCAATGGAAAAATTTTTGTCTCCCTCACTCTTCCCTCTCTCCCCACCTCCTATATATTTTTGCTGAAAAGAAAATTTGCACATCTGCACATCTGTTCAACTACAGCAAAGAAAAAGCTTCAGAACTTCAGTGGGTTTATGTTTGGATACAAAGTAGATGTCCTTATATTAAGAAAAACCCACAAAATGCATTGATAGGCTCTTTTGGTACATGATTAAAACACTCTAGATAAAAGCTTAGTCAAGCAAAGTAGAAGTGCTTATACTTTTTTTGTCTATTTTTGTGTTTTTTTCTCTGATTTTGTTGCAGTATTTTTTTTCCTTATATTTTATAATGCAAGAGGAGTTTTAATACAGGATATTAGTTATTTAGAGCATGTCTTCCATAAGGTCATGTCACAGTTTTCACAAAGCAATGTGTAACTGACAATAAAACTTAGAATCATAGAATCATAGAATGATTTGAGTTGGAAAGGATCCTAAAGGTCATCCAGTTCTATCACCCCCACCATGGACAGGGAGGGACACCTTTTATTAGATCAGGTTGTTCAGGGCTCCATCTACCCTGGCCTCAAACACTGCCAAGGATGGGACAACTACAACTTCTCTGGGCAATGTGTTCCAGTGCCTCACCACCCTCACAGCAAAGAATTTCTTCCTAATCAAAACTACTCTTCCTCTCTGAGTTAAAACCTTCCCTGCTTGTTCCTGTCACTGCATACCGTTATAAATATTCACTCTCCATCTTTCTTCTAGGCTCCCTTCAGGTACTGGAAGGCCAGATCACAGATCACACAGAAGTCTTCTCTTTTCCAGGCTGAACAAGCAAAATTATCCCAGCTTTTCCTCATAGGAGAGATACTCCAGCCTTCAAATCAACTTGGTGATCCTCCTCTGGACTTGCCTGGTCCATGTCCTTCCTCAGTGGGGACCCCAGAGGTGGATGCAGTGTTCCAGATATGATCTCACAGAGCAGGGCAGAGGGGCAGAATCCCATCCCTTTCCCTGCTGCCCTGCTGCTTTGGATGCAGCCCAGGAGAGGTTTGGCTTTCTGGGCTGGGAGTGCTCATGGCTGGGTCATGCCCAAGTCCTCAGCAGGGCTGCTCTGGATCTGTTCATCCCCAGCCTGTGTTGATACCAGGGACTGCCCCGACCCAGGCGCAGCATCTTGTGCTTGGTCTTGTTAGACCTCACGAGATTCCCATGCAGCTTGTCCAGGTCCCTCTGGATGGCATCCTGTCCTTCACCTGTGCCGACCGTGAAACTTAATGACTGAAGTACTTTCAAAAATTTATAGATATGTTGGTAAGAACTTAATTTTCAAAATTAAGTGTGTAATGATAGTAAAATTTGATGTTCAGCTTCTCTTGAAACAGAAAATACATTAAAAAAAACCCTTTTTTACGTCCTTCAGTGAGGATTTATACAAAAGGAAATTGCATTTCAAATTACATAATGTTTTTATTTTTATTTGTTTGTTTCATGTAACTATTTCTTTGTGTTCTGCCAACTGCGTATTTCTGTGGGTTTTTGGTTTCTTGCAGGGGAGAGGTTTGTACTTCTACTTCATAAAGAGATCTCTCTAAAAAGGATTTTAGGGAAAAAAAATTCTAAGTTCCTAGAGAGACAAAGGCAGACAAAAAGCCAAGTCCATTAAACAAATATGCAGAGAATTCAGCTGCAAGACCCAGTGAAAATTTCAGCACTAGTTCTGCTATAATAATGCATTTATTCTAGGCTTTGCAAAGGAAGAGGGCATTAAATTGGTAGAAAAATATAGAGGTGACAACATAAGCTGGATCCTTTAGCTTCATAAATCAGTTTTTAGGGTGAAAAAAATAAAGAAATACTTGATTCTCAAAAAATTCAGTGTTTTATATGAATAAAGGTTAAAGACACCATTTTCTTTTAAGCAGCAGAGACAATTTTGTTTTGAAATGCATGAGTAGTAACATACCTTGGTAATGACATTCACTCTAAGCAGTCTGACACAGCAGAAAGTTACCTAGAAAATGCCAAACATTAGTTACTCTTTCAGAGAAACTTCATAGCAAGTTTTCTTTTGGACTTTGTGGGTTATATATTGATATATAAATGGCAAATATTTGTCCAAATGAAGAGAAAGGACTTTTGACTTGGAATCAAAAAGAAAAAAACATGAATTTTCTTTCTCTCTTAAAATTCTTCATCCTCATCCTCTCTACCAAATTCAGCTTAGTAAAAAATTATGAAAAATTAGAGAAAAGTTATTTCTTCTAATTGTACAAATGCCATGATGCAACATTTGCATCATATGACCTCACTGGGCAGTCAGGAAGAGCAGTATTTACCAGCATCTTTTTACATTTCTCCTGTTTAGAAGGAAACCTTTCAAAGAGGGTGGTCAGTTTTTCTCTGGATGATAATGACTATTTAGGATATAACCTCAGCTGCAACTGGTGAGACTCCTTGAAGTGTTCTCCTCTTTTCTCATGATCCACCTGGCCCATTGTCTAGCAGGCCATCGATGATAAGGCTCCTGCAGCTCCATGCCCCCAAGTCCAACTAAGAGCAAGAATGAGCACGTGTGCCTAGCAGACACAGAAAACATCCATACAATGTATGTAAAACAGTACACATATGTATATGCTGATGGCCACACAAATCAAGAGACACAGAGTGCTGCACTCCATAGTCAGACAAGAACAAAAAGCATCAATGCATTTTGCTTGTCTCCACAGATGATCAGGATTGATGATCTTCTAATGTGAAACTGTTTCATATATATATAAATGTTATATATATCATAGAATTATAGAATTTTTTAAGTGGAAAAGAGCAATAAAGACCAAGTCGAACACCCTGCTCTTCACAGGACTAAGTAAAATTAAGCCACATGTCTGTTATTCAGATATTCCTTAAGTTCTGACAGTCTTGATATCATAATAATTTCCCTGGGAAGCCTGGCTCTGACCATCCTCTGTGTGAAGAACCTTTTCTTAATGTCCAACCTGAACTTACGAAGGAGCTTCTTGCCCTTTCCTTATCAGTTGACACTGGTGAGGATATCTATGTAAGCATACATATGTATGTGTGTGTGTGTGTGTATATGTATGAGTCATCTAACTGTATCTATCTATGAAAGCAAATTAATAAATAGATATATGTACGATGTGGATCCCTCTGCAACCTGGACTCAGACACACAGCCTGCACAGTTCTTGCCTCTGGATCTGATTCTCTCCCACTGCTTGCCAGAGGCTACTGAGATGGTTGCTGGCCCACCAGGATACTGGTGACTAAAAGCACTGAGAGCACACATAGATTGAGTCCTCATAACCCAGAGCATCACAACTACAGCTACAAAGAGAAGCCTCCATTTCACGCATGCAGCACTATTCTACCTTCAATTCCATATACCTAGCCACACTCCATGTTTATTCCAGACTCTTCTAACAATTGCAGACTGTGACTGGCTGATTCCAGGTACCTTGCTCTGTGTTTCAGACTGGCTATAAATGGCCAAGCAGATTTCCATCTCTAACAATAATTTCTGCATAGTATATTTACTATGAAAACAGTTTAGCTCTTCTGTAGCTAAGATTATTTTTTGTGGGATTTTTTTTGTTTGTTTGGTTTGGTTTTTTTTTTCTTTTTTAAAGTAAATTTAGTTTTGAGCTTAAAGAGGACCTGGCAGAGGAACATATGGGAACAATGTGCCTTTATGCAGCAAGAAGCTGGTGAACTGAAAACCACATTAGGGGTAAAACAATGCAAAATTGTCCCTCCTGGTTCATCACTGATGTACAAGAGTCTTAAGTCTTAATAATTCTTCATAATCCCTTATGATGTCATTGTGTATTATAAATCAAGGTTGCCAATAAACTTCTCAAAGACTACAGTCACATTAAACATATACATATATATATATATACATATATATATATTTAGTTCTCTAGAAAAAAATAATTCTGATTTCATACTTTTGGAAGAATTCACTTTAATAGGCATCTTTTGTTTCACAAAACAATGAAAAAAACCCCTCAATGTTGTTTTTTGTCCTTTGTGGAACTGAACAAAAGAAAAAAACCAAACTTTCAAACACCACAGATAACTTGTGAAGTTCCTTGCTGTTAGTGCTATGTGAGAGAAAATATATACTGAAGAAATAGAAAAAAAAAGTGCCATGTATGTGCAGGAGCCTGAAATTCAAAAAGAAAAGAAAGTCACTGAAGCATTTCCATATGAGGAAAATAAAATGCATGGAAGATCAGTTTACAGCAGCTGAAATATTCATCTTCAAATAACACAGAATCCAGCACCACCAGATTCAGTTTTACTGGTTAAGGCTGTAGCAGTATATTGCCCTTTGAGCTTACTACAGAATTACAAGCTGCAAAAAATATAAATGATATGTAATGACAGGCTTCCAAGGCTGTGGAAAGTCTTTTAGGGTCAAAATCACAGGAACTACTTTCAGGAGGAATCCATACTTATGATTTTTTTGATGTTGTTGTCATGAATCCATCGAGAAATTCAGATAAAAAACTGTTCTTGTTAATTGTGCAGTACTCCTCAAAAATGGAGTCAAGTAAGATTCTCTTTGATTTGTTATTAATTAGGATGACAATGAAGCAACTAAAGCAATAAGAGATATTATTAAGGAGAAGAGATTGAATCTAAAATTTATTCCATGATAGAATTTTAATAACAAATTTCTATTTTAAGGTAATGAAATAATTTAACTAGAGTACTACAAGGATTCACATTTATTTGACTTGCTCTAACATCTAAGGTGTTCAAGACACCCATGAAAATGAGAATTTTAAAAGTGTTATATGCCTAGCTTCTCCTAGCTCTTGAAATGTCATATTTATAGGCTGCAACTCACAGTACAATAGTGCTCTTATGTGGGATTATCCTGAAATTTATTGTCCCAAAAAACTTGCTTTGTCTGAAGTGATAAGTAATATTTTAAAATTAAATAAAGTGATAGGTAGTTAGGAGAAAAACAAATGTAAAAGCATAACATTTCCATGGAGGAATGTGTGTGTGGGTTCAATCCAAAAATTTAGAGACATTTGTATGTGAAAAATCATACACTCAAGTGCATGAACAAAATACTGGTGTACTATTCTTATTGATATTATAAAGTGCAAAAGCAGAGGCTGCCTTGTTTCAAAGATTGCACATCTGTCATGAATAATTGAAATTTGTGGCATTAATTTATATTATATTTTCTGAAGGAAGAGATTAGACTTCAGTCATGCTGTCCATTATTTCTTAGTCTATAATGTTTATGCATTTAATGGAACTAGATTTTGCTAGTCCTATAATGTCTTCCATGCTGCAGAACCATGTTTGCTCATTTCCTCTTGCTGATTGAATAATTACTTTAGCAAAATGGAATCATCTTCAGGGAGTCAATAAGCAAGACCCAGGCAGAAAACCCTATAGCTTGTAGTGTACGTTACCACAGCTGGATGCTTAAAACTGATGGGATAGCAGAACTTGGATTCTTCCCGAGAGTACCAAAGCACTTCCTTTTCTTGACTGCTACAAAGTCTTTGGTGTCTGCAAAAGGTAGTCATAAATTCTATATGGAGTGAAATGTATCTCTATAGCCTGGAAAATGTATGTACTTAGGAGGACCTAATCAATATTAAATCCTCCAATCAATTTTTCCTATAGGTTAGATATTCTACAATTTGAATTCATAGTTATTGAAAAACAGGAATATCTCTTCCCTAACTGGAAATGCAATCTTATGCCAAACTTCTGCTGGAGCTCTCCAGAGACCATTTCCACCCTCAACAACTCTGTCATTATACAATTTTATGATTTATATAACCTAACAAATGTTAAAGAAGAGAAAACGTGGGGCAGGCTGCAAATCGATCTGGTTGAAGTTGTCTCTGCTCATTGCTGGGAGGTTGGATTCGATGACCTTTAAAAGTCACTTCCAATCAAATTATTGTCTTTATCTGTACAAAGCAAAGCTACGTAGAGTCCCCAGGCAGGTGCAAAGGAAAGCCCCTTTATTGAAAAAAAACCAGGCCTTTTTAAGCAGTTAGGCCTTTATCAGCTACAGAGTTTTAAATCATAACAAACATAATCCAACCAACCACCATACACCACAATGTGAACATGCCATGGTTATATCACTTGTTTTTCTACCTCTAATTCAGCCGAGTCACTTTCCCATAGCCCTGTAGCCTAAGTCACAGGTCTGAGCCACGATTTTACAAGGGTAACAAGGCCCTTATTTTATACAGCTTTACCTAAATGCAACATTTATCTATGAACCTTTCTTTTGAGATTCAGGATTTGAAACTGTAAATAAGGAAAATGTATCTTTTATAAGAGAATTGATAACCCTACACAAGTTAAGGATCTTAGATCTGGCTGGTGTTCAGGAGATTTGAAGTTCTGCTTTTCTAAAATCCAGTTGGCTTCTAGGTATTTCCTGACAACAGTTCTTCGTCCACAGAAAAGTGTTTCTCACTGACAAGGTTACCAATCTCTTTCCTAAGGCTCTGCTCTGATGTGAGTTAAAACTTAAAATTAAATACATCCAAAACAAACTAAACTTTCTCAAGATAAGTCAGTAACTGATCCTGAGCAGAACCTTAGATTTCATCTTAAGAATTACTTTCATCATAAAGAATAACAGCAGAAATTGCTTCAGCCACAAGTTTACACTAGTTTTGAGAGGTTCTTTCATCTTTTCGTTTACTCATCTGCTGAAAAAAATTAAAAGGGATACAGGATCTGACCTGATATTTTTTATCTGATTGACTATGGCATGATGTCTAAGTGTATTTCTTGATATTCACATTATATTATTATCTTCTAAGCTGAAAGAATACAGTTTGCAAATATTTCAAATTATTTGACAGGAATTGAATCAAAGTTAGAAAATAGTGATGTCCTTCAGTTTGTTCTACTTTATATAATTCTATATAATTTTAAAATTGTACTTAAACAGCTAGTAGGGACATTTTTTGACAATTCCTTATTTTGTATTTGTTTTGCTTGTCTCATTTTTTCTTCTTTTCTTTCTTCCTTTTTTTTTTTTCCTTTTTACCTTTTGCTTATATTTTAAATGAGACTTCAGAAATAATTTAATTTTATTTATCTTGCCACAGCAGACCTATTTCTGGAATTGCCGAGACTGCTTGGAGTAGCAAGCCTCTGAGTAAAACTTCAGCTCTGCTGGGAATTTTTCAATAACATCCTGATGCCTGCTTCTGGCAATCTGCATTTCATTGTTTGAGAGCAAATACTACCTGTTTACAAATGAGATATATAGAGATTTAACTTGGTTTCCCCAAAATAGAGATTCTTATTGAAAAAACAGAATGACAGACAGGAAATCCTGGTACAATATATTTTACACATTCTGCTCCATCTTCTATTTCTAAATTATGTAATATTTAGGCTTAAAAAGGTGATAGATGTCGCCTACCATACAATCTTATAGTTATCCAGACATCAATTTAGCACAAGTGAGAACTGATTTACTGAGAAAAGCAAACAACTTACGTAGAGCAGGCAAAGTAGCTTTATGAAAGAAAGAAGAAATGGATCAAAAATATTAATTTTTTACAGGAGCTTATTCAGTTTGATCCCTGTGATTCAAGTAACTGTGAAAATATTATGAACAAGCACTATTTTTAACTTCTGAACTAAGGCACTTATAAAATTTACTAAGACTAAAACTAAATGCCAAATGTGGATTGAAGGATTTGTGTTTGTGTAGTTTCACAATCCTTTGGAAAATTCTTTTGACTTTGCAGAAAACATTCCTGTATTTTCAGGCTTTCCTTTTACTGTTTCCAAAGAGTTCAGTTTGATATATTTTCACATAGACTAGCTGTTGTATGTGGGAAATTTTCATACAGTCTTAGGACTCTAAACAGCTTAATCAAAGCAGGAATTCAAATATAATTGTAGATGTTAAGAGCATTCAAGTGTTGGGGGGCATGGGGGAGTAGGTTGTGATGTTCAAAGGATGGCTGTTTTCAATTGCTTGGTTGATGCAGGAAGAAATGGAGAGGGATAAAGAAATGAGCAGGGCTTTGATTGTAGCATGTCATTGGAATATGAACAAGTGAGCATCACACTGCACAAACTGTAGTGCTAATTTCAAGGGCATGAGTCCTTCACAAAAGTGGGAGAAAATTAGAGGTTAAACAGGGTTGAATCACAACTTGTTCCTCATTTTGTTCTTACAGGGTTATGGTAGAGCCATGACCAAGAAGCAGTGAGGGACCATGAAGTGATTTTTAATTGAACTAATGATAATTTTATAAAAGGAATGTAACTTACATATCAAAGCCATTGATACACATGCTTTCAAGACAAAAATTTTATCTACCTGATCTAAGTCCCTATCTCAAATCTCTAAGAGCATTCCAAATGACTCAAGCCACCTATCCTTCAGAAATGAAATCCTGTGCTTCAGCAACTTTGCTGAGCTGGGACTTGAATTATTGCTTAAAGAATTATAAAACAATTAGTACCATTTAAGGTACTTAAGGATGTCTTAGTTAATTTCACAGCCTTAGCATGTTTGACATGATCTTCAGAAGAACCACAATATCTCAAATTAGAGGTCAAGTAGAATAATAGAGTAAATATTTGTTACCAGATACCTACATAGTAAGGCAACAGAAATCTTCTCATAATGTTAATTATTTTACAGACGTGTGTTCTGACCTATGTCCTTCTACGTTTTGGAGATGGCTTTACAGTTTTTAGAAATTTTAATTAGGAAATTCTACACCTAAGAACATCCAAATTTTTTGCACCAATTATCTGACTTATATATGACTAATTATGATAGTATGCTGCTGTCTGGGGAGATAGAGTATGCTCCCTCTTGAAGAAGAAGGTCACAAAACAGTCACAAACTGAAATATTTCTCATTGATGAGGAAGTAGATGAGATCAAGTTTGAAGCAAAAATTTTCTCTGTATAAGTAAGGATCACACAACAGGATTGTTTATATTAAACACGTCTCAAAAAATGAAAATATTAACAAAAATTTTTATTAATGCATGTAGCTCATATAAATTTAATGTCCTTCAAAGGGACTAAGGGTATATATATATATATATATATATATATATATATATATATATATATATGTATATATATAAATACAAAAAAAAAAAGAAAAAAAACACCAAGAAAATTCCATGTATATATTTAGGAACACTTAGTAAATTTATTTCAGACGTGTTTTTGATAAAGGTCTCACTCAGAACACACTTGCAAAAATTTGCAGTCTTCAAAAGATTTAGAAAAAGTAACCTTTCATTCTTGACAACATCAAATCCTTTTTTCACTTTTTTAAAATACCATTTCCTAAATGTAGCACATTATTCTGTGGTACATTCAGTACAGTTAGATAAAATATAATTAAGAGTCTATCTTGTTTACAAAACTAGCATGTTGAGACTATTAATGGGCAATTCACTCACACAAAATACTGTTACACACAAAACAGGAAAATAAAATGGAGTAATTATCATTTGCCTATTTGTAGGCTGGTTTCTAAAATTAAATTCCAATAACTGTTTTAGTGTAAGTCAGATAATACATAGATCAACTGTATTCAAGTGAGTTAGGATGCTTATTGCAGTGAATAATGTCGAAAGAAAACTCCAGCTAAATGTGATTACCACAGCCCTAGTCATTCCAAGTGTGCTTTCAACCGGGGAAATAAAACAGAGATTTTATACTGCCTCAGAAAGATCACTCTTTTGCCTTTATTCCCTCCACTTTCTTTTTTTCTTCTCTTTTCCCATGGGCACAGAGAATAATAGAATCACAGCTTGAGTTCAAAGGGACCTTAAGATTACCTGGTTAGAGGGCCCCTGCCATGGGCAGAGACACCTTCCCCTAGATCAGGTTGCTTAGGGCTCTGTCCAGCCTGGCCTTAAACTTTTCCATGGATAGGGTATCCACAGCTTCTCTGGGCAGCCTGCTCCAGTGCCTCACCATCCTCACAGTAAAGAATGTCTTCCTTGTATCTAATCTAAAACTCTCCACTATTAGTTTAAAACTTTTCCTTCTTGTTCTATCACTACGTGCCTGTATAAAATTCCCATTCTCACTTTCTTATAAGCTCCCTTTATCTATTAAAAGGCTCCAAAGGGGTCTCCCTCAACCTGCTTCTTCTTCAAGATGAACAAGCCTAACTCCCCTAGTCTGTCCTCATAGGTCATTTTCATGGTCCTCCTCTGGATCCACCCAAGCAGATTCATGTCTTTACCACTTCAGACCTGGATCCGTAGTCCAGGCAGGATTTCACAGGGGCAGAGTAGAGGGGCTGGCCACTTCACTTTGGATGCAGCCTAGGATGTGGCTTGCCTTCTGAGCTGTAGTGCACTGTTGACCCACGCAGAGCTTTTCATCCACTGGAATCTCCCAGTCCTTCCCTGCCGGGCCACTGTTGATCTGTTCATCCCCCAGTCTCTACTCATATCTGAGGTTGCCCCAGCAGAGGTGCACCACCTTGCTGAATCCCATGAACTTCTTGTGGACTCACTTCCCAAGTTTTCCCAGGTCCCTGTGGATGGCATCTCATCCTTCTGTTGTGTGAACCACATTGCTCATCTTCATGTCATCTGCAAACCTGCTGAAGGTGCACTTGATCAAAGCTGCCGCTGATATTGATGAAGATATTGAAGGGCACCAGTCCCAAGACAGAACCCTGAGCATTATTACTTGTCACTGACCTCCACCTGGGCATAGAGCCATTAACCTCAACTCTCTGGGCACACAGTTAATTCCTTATGCAAATAAGTAACATGAGCCTAACTTTCCTAAGTGTTCATGCCAAACCCATTTACTTTCAGTAAATGTTTCTGGTAGCGCTAAAGAAGGAATTAAATTATGTTCTGCTGTAAAAGTTTTTAAAATAATTTTGAAGAGGAATATTTAAGAGTTATAATTGAACATTACACAATGTTTTAGCAGTACTACAGTTAATATATGCAGAGCCCTAAGAGCACTGCATTATCAGAATAAGCCCCTCAACAGATGTTCCACTGGAATAGCCCAGGGGAGAGACGGTCAGAGACTGGATTACAAATGCTTCACTTGTAAGTATAGATTTAGATGGTATCATATCCTCTTCCTCTTTCTCTGATATATGAGCTGTATCATAGAGCAGAGGAATTTCAAAGACTATGCTTTCTTTAGGTTTGTAACAGACATTTATAGGCATATAAAATACATGCTATTGAAGTGCTAAGCCAATCTAGCTCCTTTAAAATATTAAACTTTTTATTGTGTCTTAATAGTATGAAACTTTATCATGTCTTCATGAACAGGAAAATCTGCACTCAGAAACTTATCTGCAATTAAACTGAAAAGTTTTGCCTTCTGGTCTAAATGACTGCTGGCTGAGGTAAATTTCAACTTTTTTCAGAGAGCATACTATTAAAAATTTTTACATTAAGCCACCCACCTCTGCTAATTGCATTTTATTTGCTTTATGGATATCTAGAGTTTTACAAGGTGTAAAAATTTTACATGTTGTAGTAGTTCCATGTAAGAACTGGTCATTAGAGTGCTAAAGTACATTGAGTTTAGTATAACCACTGATCCAAAAAATCAAAGTCAGTATTAAAGTAAGGATGTGCTTAAGTCATGCCAAACTTGTGAAAACAGGAACGTATGTATCAGATCATACTTAACAAACAATGATACTTAATAAATTGTTAAAGGCTTTCAGAAAACATGGTCTAACCTCATTCAATTTAAAGATTTAGAGATAAAGTAGTGGTTTATGATGAAAATCAGCATTTTAAAGTGGTGACATTTTCTTAACCAACAATACAAATAAAGCTCAGCCAACAGCCAAGTCTCATAGTCATTCTCTGGAAATGAACTATTCAGTAGTTGATCTGAGTTATGCCTGTAAGTCAGTAAAGCTGCAGAATTATTAAAATATTAGGTGAGATCAATTTAAAGTATTAGCCTTTGGTTCTACTAAAATCTTAACTTTTCATATCTAAAGGACCAGGAATAATTATTAATAAGTACTTTTATATTTAGAATTCATACTTTATGTTAATGAAAGTAATCTAATAATTTTTTGTACTTGAATAGCATTTACTACTTTCTGTTATCCTATAAATGATACATAATGGTGAAAACTACTGAGACTTTGTTACTGTTGATTAGTAGCAAAATGTGTATTTCAACTTTTTTAAAAAATTAGTCTATATTTATGTATTCTTATACTTGAACATCATTTTCTGTATACCTGTAATAGCTTTCTTAGTTAAAACTTCAAAGTTTCTTAGCGTTTTCAAATATAGAATAGAAAACTTTCTACTAATAGAATAGTAGAATAAACAGCAGAATAAATGTTTTTTTCCTGCTTACTAAGACTACTAAAACAACTTGGAGAAAACCAATATGTGAGAAAGAAAGAAAATTACCCTGGATAATTAAATATGTTTTTTCTAGATGATTAAATCATTAATTATTTCATATAACCGGAGGAAAAATTATTCCATTTTTTCCTAAAAAATTCTCATTATTTGTTTATTGTTTTCTTCTAATTTCTAAGTGTCCAGTTATCCTGTTCTTCAAGCAAATCTAATCCATGAAGCCAGAGATTAGAATCTACACTAAATAGTTGTATTAAACAAAAAAAGGAGGGGAAAAAAAAAGATGAACTGTGTCTGAGAAAATTTCTGGGTTGTAGTGGCTAAATATATAAGTGCAGTATCCACAGTCAAATGGAATGATAGTCAAGATCTGTGATTAATAAGATTTAAAAGAGGAATCAGCAATAGGAGGCTGAAGGGGCACTTGCAGTCAGTTTATACATTGGTATGTAGAGGAGGTGGGAAAATATAACCTCAGAGTAAGAGTGAATAGGTATTGTGACTTAATGTGTGAGTCTAAAGTGCACACAAGTCATGTGCCAACAAGGGTAGGGCATTTTCACTCAGTACTACAGGATGGAATAAATGTATCACATGGCAAATATGCAGGTTATAGTCAAATTATATTGATCAGATTTTGAAAACTATTTCAGAAGAACCTGTTCCCATCCCTCATTTAATGGTACTGTCAGAATCGACGTTCTGATTTAATTTTCAGTCCTTTACCCTCATTGTTCTGTACAGACATCTACTCTTGATAGAGCAGCATTTTTTACTATACAAGCTACCTTTTCAATTCTTCACATTGCTAACATTTATTTCTCTCTTGTCACATCATCCATGGTTTATTTTTATTATTATTTTCTCTTTTTTTTTCAAAAATTCTTCCTTATTATTGCTTAACAGTGGCTTAGATTGACTACTAGTCAAATATTCCTTATTAAAGTTAGCTTTTACTTTCAGTTTCTTGCTTAAAAGGTTTTCAGACAGATAGTTTGGAAGCCTGAAACTGCCATTTCCATTGTCATTATTTTTGGGAGGGGTAAAAATATAATATATAGGGAGGTACATATTTTTCCCAAGAAAAAAATAGTTTAGAAAGAATCAGTAAGTTGAAACTAAAATCCCAGTGTTCCATCAGGGGTAAGCAGATAAATGTATACTCCAGAGATTGATAGTGTTTGAATTTGAATGATTGATTAATTCTGTTGGAGAGCACAGAGCATATGATACTTTCTGGTCATCGCTTCTACAGCAAACAGTGTCTGAAAAGCAGTTTCAAAAGACACAGACTCTATAACAAAAAAAATATACTCTTTGATTTGTTATTGAACTTTAATTGGATCAAAAACTGTGCTCAACTACTTAAGACCTCAGCAGCTGCGCTTGCAAAATTATATGTGAATTTTAGGCAAGTACAAATGATAGTATTACTGATATTTAATAAATCTGTGGTTATTTGTATGCAGATTTGACGTAGAAAAAAAACCCAGATAATTTTAAACATATCTACAAGTTTAATCTATTTTAATCATCATAAAAAATTTCCAAGTTCTACTTTGTCATTTAAACTTCTGAATTACTCCTTTGTTCTATTCTCCTTTGTTACACCTGAAATTAATTTTCTAAGCATTCCATTCTGCAATTCTGCTCTAAACTCAGAGATTTTTGTATTATATTTTATTTTCCAATGTGAAAGACATTAGAAAGAGAATGTGAAAGACACTTGTGACATTAACTGTGCATCATTCCTTTTTACTGACAACAATTCACTTGAAGGTCCTCTTTCACCATATATTCCATTAAGAAGCTGTGTTTGTTTAGGGAACTAGAGTCAAGTAAGTGCTATTGATGAAGACTCAGCTTTAAAGGAAACAGCATGTTCAGCTTTTGTAACACACAAAGGGGTTACATACTGCCTGTAGTGCCATTTGAATAACTAATTTGGTATAGTGCATACGTAATTATTGCTGTTTGATACAGGTTTGCTTTTATCACATTACAGTAAACTAATTTTCATCCTTATGCTTAGCTCACACATAGAGTGACTCATCTGATGTCAGGAATGTGAGCTGTATTCATGCATTTGATAATGCATTTTTCTTCAGAATTGTATAATATTATGAGCTGACAATGCAGAAACAGCAATTATTTTCTTCAATGAGAAAAGAGAAAATTTTAAAACCTGAAGACAAAATTGTTCAAATTAAGCATTATTTCTGTATTAATAGAAAGATGTAAAAGTCTGATTTCCCTGTCCAAAAATATTGGAATGTTTTCAAAGTAAATGCCTTAATAAAAATGATAATTATTTTTAGAGTACAAAATTAAATTAATTGAACAATTTTGTTCTCTGTAAATTAATCCTGAAAAGGATATGGAAATATTTGAGATATTTATTAAGAGGAACGCAAGTCCATCTGCTATGGGAGACATGTCATTGTGCAGCTCAATGAGAGAATAGATTTAAGCAACATTCAAAAGAATTTCTACAACGAACTGAGTAATGACTCACAAAGGAAAATCTTGTGGGGTTTAAACAAGGGGGAATGTGTGCAGTTATGGCTAGGAGAGAAAAGAGTGAGAGTTGGGGAGCGAATAAAGAGTTTCATTACACTTGTAAGGATTCTAGTTTAGATTTTTCTCTTTTACATTAAGATAGTTAAGATTATTCCCTTAAGATATTTTCCATGCTTCAGTGAATTTTTTTTGTTTGTAGCAAACCAAAATTAAAAAGCATTACCTCTTGAACTTGTTATTTAAACATAGCAAACTGTACAATTAAAAATGTCGCTGGCTTTCCATATGTGCATTTAGTTGTGCAAAATGTTATAAATAGATTTTAAATCCTTAACTACAGAGATATTTTAATCTCTGTTGTCTATATCTCTTACCTAGTTTTAGCGACATGAAGGGCTCCAATGCAGGAATAGCAGTACTATGTTCAGTGCTCTTTTGGCCAGTATGTCAAAATTCCGAACACCAATCCAAGTGGAATCATAATAAATGAAATGCCCTGTGACACATCAATAAGTGCTGGCAAAATAAAGAAACACATTTAATATTTCTGAATACCTCTGTTCTTTATTATGAGATAGGGATTACATGGCATCATAAAATGTCTTCCAAAGAGACATCATTTCATTTCAGGACCCCGATTTCTGTATTTTAGTAGCAGGATCCATCAGGAAGAAGGAAAAGTGTCTCTGGCTTCTGTTGCCTTGGCAACTTGTGTTGCCAAACAACAAGGCTGGGTACCTTCTAGCAGGTTTAAACTTTCAGACTGCTGAGAGACCGACTGCAATGACAACAGAACAAATAACTTTTGCTAAATGCTTTCCCGATAGCAAAACAAGATAATATTTTGCATATTTTTTCACTACCTTTGATGCTCTTTCCCATTTGCTTTGTGTTATGCTTGTTGATATCTTTAGCTGTAATTAATCTGAATTCCAAATCCTCCTTTAAGTCTCTTATTTTGGATATATACTATTTCCTCAAATTCCCTCATGAAGGTCTTTTTTACAATAGCAAATGTTGGTGGGATGGCTGAAGAGAACAAATTATTATTTTTTATGGGATTTTTATTCAATCTGTTTGTACTTTCTCTTCTTGTGGGGGCTACAATTTTAAAATATTTGTCATAATGAGATAACTGGGTGGGATTAGACATCTCTAGCTGCAGGGCAAATTTAAGGACTAATGCAGCTGCTCCTGTAATTGGCATGTCGATAAAGGCTACCTCTGGTGGGGTTGGAGCTCTAGACAAGCCTGTCTGGAGCAGATGGTGCAGAGCTTCTCTCTGATATAAGACACACTATTATCTACAGACACCCAGGTGGGAGTCCTCTGATCCAATGTAGATGCCTGAATTTAAACTAGTTACCCTAGGTTCTTTTTATTGCCAGTGAAGAGAAATAGGCACTGTTAGGAAGACATTTATTTCTATCTAATGTAGACTAATAAACTAAGAAAGATGAACTTTGCCCTACATGTTCATATTTCTCTCTGCTGTATATAAAAGAAGCTTAGTGTCTAACTCAGACAGAGAGGTCTACTCAATGTCTAAAATTAGATGAGCTGAATCCACTTTTTATTGGTTTAAGGAGACCCCAGCTATCATTGCCCTCCCACTAACTGAGTCTCATTTTGTGACTCTTCTGGCCACACCTTTCTGTTCTTAATTACATTATTTGATCCATTAGTCACTCTCAGCCATGGGTTAAATTAATCACAAGTCATTTAACTCGCTCTAAACTAGCAGGCATCTGGGTTTGGCCCAAATTGCTCTATGGGAAGGCACTTCTGTGCTATTGTTTAAATTCCTTTCAGTGTTGTGTTTAACTTGTGTTTGGGCATCAGCTGAAGATGCAAAAGCATAAATTAATTTTTTTCAATGCAGCTGTCTGCATGTGAGCTGAGTGCATGGGTTCTGATTCTAATTGATGGAGATATGGGATGTAATGCAGGTGCTAAGCTGTGGGCATCCACTACCATTCCATACTCCATGGTGTAAAGGAAACTTCAGGGCAAGGTTAGCAGATACAGCACAGAAACAACAAATTACCTGTATCCTGCTGATCTTACTGGAGACCAAATGATACACTTAAAATGAAATCTAAAAAAAAAAAAATTTAATTAAATTATAATCAGAACACCAGACAAATTTTTCCATAGTAAGACGTTCAGTTGACCAACTGTACCACAACATCACAAAATAATTCCCTGACAGCTTATCAAAAATATATGGCAATACAATTCAGTCCAAGCTATAAAGCAAATTATATGCTCAAGCTTTATTACATATTATACCTTCAAGGCTTAAAGCTTATACTAGTTTTTTTTTGTGAACAATTCTATCCAGGTGGGTATAGGGACAGTGTTTGAAAAGGAGGTGAAGGAATGACTTACAATACATTATAAAAGCCGAGTGTTAATTGGTTATCTAGGAGTCTGTTTTCCAGAACTGTTTGTTCTGGAAACAACTATTGCTGAGAACAATGAGGTTACACATAGAGGATGGAAAGAATTCATACTAAAGTATGGTCAACTCCTCATTTTCTATTATTTTGTTTACAGATTATTTGATTTGTGTCTGGCAGCAAATCACAAGTAGATGAATTTACATTTATAGAAAAGCATTCTGGTTTTTTTTTATATTAATTGGCTAACTATAGGAACTCAATCCTTCATGGATGTACTGCAGTTCCTGTAAAGCACTTCATTCAGTATTTTCTGTAAGAACCTGGTATGAAGCAAGCTCCAGCAACTTTGGAACCTCAGTCAATGTAAATTGGCAGAGATCTGTTGATTTAATTGGCAATGTATTAATCTGCTTTATCTTAGAGTAGCTCTAGGGTTGTAGGAGGTGACTGTATAGAGCAGACATCCTCAGTTAATATTCAGGACAACAAACTTCTATGCCAAAGGTATAGATGCAGCTTTCTCCTCTGGGAGAAGAACTCACCAAATATGCACACTGTATCACATATATATTTTAAAAATGTGCTGTTAGAAGTATTGTGCCTGGTCCCTCTGGGTTCAGGGTACTGACACTTATGAAATTCTTCTCCTTTATCAGTCAATGATCATGGAACTTTTTAGAGTGATAATTTTGTCTTCTTTCTTGATCTCTTTCCCTCAAAAGTAATCTAGCTTATTTTTATTTATTTTGTATTCCAGTTTTACTTCTTTAATCTTACTCTTCTGTCTATTTCACCTTATAAATCAAAAAACTGCTCATAAACATCTGCAATGATTCTGACAGGAAGTGAATCCAAAATGAAAGATAAAATAAGCTATGGCTTGGGATTTCTCTACAGAACAGCAAACAATGAGGATTCTGATTTATGAAAATGAAATAATTTTCTCTGCTAGCTCCAACTGTCCCATTCACTGCCATAGTTAGCAACACATATTTTGGACAGGACAAGTACATCATAGTATTTTGTAAGATCTCACTTTTAAGAAAGTGAGAGAAAGGAAGAAAAGAAGAAAGGAAGAAAGGAAGAAAGGAAGAAAGGAAGAAAGGAAGAAAGGAGGAAGAAAGATCACTTTCTTCCTCCCAGTCCTCTGGCAAAGTTCTAAATTCTGAAAATTCTAAATAATCTGGTTGTTTTTACATTAACGTAAAGCATTTTTTGGCTGTTTGTTTAACCTGAGTTTTGGCAAGTTGTGTTTCCAACTGAGGTTCTAATAAAGGAAAAATCATTAAGTTATAATCATAAAGCTAATGACATTTACAGAAGCCAGGGCAATTAACAAGCCTCATTGTTTAGGTGAATTTTCTGTCTGCCACAAAAAATGCTTCAATTTACAATAAAAATACAAATCAGGAGGATTCTGCATTTTTCAATACTATACTAAGAAAATGTAATAGGTCAGTATAATATGGAAAAATTTCTTAAAGCACCTAAGGTAGAAAAGCTAGTGAGTTCTGACATATTTCAGTGATTAATTATAACTCACTGAGGACAATTTTTAAAAAAAATGAAGGCAGGTGAAAGAGAATGTCAGACATTCTTAAATAACTTTATTAACATGATGATTCATTGATAAAGCATATTGAAATATTTTCAGTTAGCATGGTATTAAGTCAATCAATTTTTCTCTGTGAGCAGTGAAGTATGATTTTATTTTGTAATAATAAACAAAAAAAAAGTCATTGACCATTTTGAATCCACCTTTTCATTTTAATTGCAGGAAAAGGAAGAGAAAGAAAAGCAATGTGCATGGATACTGTTAATTAGGATAACTGCTAGAAATTACGGATGGAAACTATAACAAAAGAATTCAGAACCTTATAGGATACTGGATATAGAAGAGGAAAGATATAAGAATAAGAAATAAGGAAAAGACAATGGTAAATTTTATAGAATCTCTGTTGAGATTGAAGAAAATAATGAAAATAAATATAAGTGCTATTATCATGCTAGAAAACAATATGGTATTAAAAAAGTTTTTCCCTCATATCATGATTTATATATTTTAAAGAAAATGTCTCTGATGACCAATGTCTCTTCTGACTTCTAAATAAAATGCTAATTACGACCTTTCACAACATTTGCAAAAGATTAATACTGAGAAGGAGAAAAACTTTTTGAAAATTACAGATGAACACAAGAAACCATGACACTTGAAGAATCAAGACAGTTTCAGTCAAAATAAGTCTGACTCTTACTGTTCAAGGTTCTAAGAATCTAATGTGACTCTTTATGATTAGCTGTTGCAAAGTTACCAACACTTCACTTTAGGTATTGCTGCCATTCTTCGGATCATTTTTTTTGGGAATACTTAACTATCCTCAAAAAGGGGTCTGCAAGCAGGACACATACAGGCAAAAGACATAAAGCAATAATTTATTTTCTCATATATGAAATATGCAGCTAAATATTTTGAACTCCTGGGATAAACATTAGTGTGCTCAAAATCCTCACAAAGGTGTGGAAAATTATTTGTTGCCCAGACAGGCATTAGTGAAGAGAAGCATCAGCCTCAGCCACTCCCTAAAATGTTGCTAAGTTTTGCTGAGTTGCTGAAACCTTGGTTGCTAGCTTCAAGGTATTCCCCCTCTTAAAACTGCCACCCCATGAAGACCACTGACATACAACAGACTGACAATAATGACACCAAGAAACTCCTTGGACTGTTTTTTTTCCTCTTTCTTTCTTTAATGACAAACAAGTTGGCAGTTTTCTTCCTGAATCTTTATGATAGTCACAGACTCCGTATCTGTAATTGTGCCTCCGCCTGTAATTTTCCCTCTTATAATACTTAGCCCCACTCTTCAAAAGTCTGGACCAAAGTTGTGCTGCTGAGCTACATCAGAGCTGGGCCAGGGTGACACAGAGAGCCAGGCCCAGAAGAGGCAGGGGAGGTTACAGCAGAGGCCACAGTACGAGCAGATTTTATGGGAGCTCGATTTCTATGGCTGGCCTGGACACATGGGGGAGAATTGATTGCACCCTGGCTTGGCTTCAGCCCACTTTGCAGCAGTGTGTAAGTTAGGTGCCTAATTACTGGAAGTTTCCCTCCTGTCAGGAGAGACAGAGAAGCTTCTCCAGGCAGAGAATTAGACCTTAATGGCCTAAATAAATATCTGCAGATGCCATGCTCTCCTTTCCTAACCCTCTCTCCCTAGAGGAAGCTTTTTCTAACAATACCAACTAGGTAATTTAGTAAGAAAAATTCTGTACTTCTTAGGATGAACTCAGGTCTTTACTGACAATAATTTCTTATTGAAAAAACAAGCATTTACCCAATATTTACTGATAAATGATTAATGCTCAAACTCTTACTCACAATTTTTACTCCTAAGTAGCTCAGCTAAAATCATGTAGACCATTTACATAAGTAGGAAGTGTTACATGAATGTATTCAAACCACTTTTTAAAAGGCTATAACTCACTCTGCATGCTCTGGACTCAGGATTCAATGCTGTTGCTGACAATTTGTGAAGCACATAGCTGCCTCAAGGCCTCTCAGATATATGGACATGGGAAGGAGAAGGGTAAAGGGCTGGAGACAGCCTGTTACACAAACCTAAGAATTAAAACTCCTGTCCCAGAGCAGAATTAGGGACCTTGGAAAATTGAATTTACAATCTTATTACTTCTGTTGAGATGGGAAGGGTGCTGGCAACTGTGCTGAGAGAAGACATAACATAGGCTTGATAAGTAATCACAAACCACAAAACATAGCACCATTTATGGCAGAAAGGGCTTTAGCAGCTTTTGGCCATCAGCCTGAGACATCTTCTCTGAATAATGCTGAACTGCTTGTTTCCTGCCAGGAGCTTCTTGAGGTTTACATGTTCTTGGAAGAGATCAAGTTCTCAACCATGAGGAGAAACCTTCTAGCCAAACGCCTGCCACATAAACTCTGGGTGCAAGGGGTAGAGTCCTCCTCAGTGTGCCAAGAACAGTCATGGGAGGCTCTAAAAGAGAGAGAAAGAGGTTGGCTTTGTGCTACATGAACAGTCCACAGAATGGCCTGATTGTTGCATTTCCCTGAAACTTTTACTCAAGGAAGTAAAAAGCTTTTTAAAATGAGTTTTAAATGTCTAGCCTCTCTGCATAGTCCTTCTGCATGCCTGAACAGGCTGTGTAAGACCCAGCCAGGCCAAGAAATCTCCATGAAAATGCTTTTGCAAGCTCATATTCTCCAACTGCTTCCCTGTGTAGCAAGAGGACAAGTCAGACACAAGGGTCCTCCAAGTGTGCCAGCATCTTGTAGCCAGATGGCAGCTACAATTTTCACTCACTTTTTTAATTTACACTCTCATGTTCTAAGTGCTCTTTGAGTTGCACTCTCCCTTTTCTCTGATACCTTCCAAGCTGGTTCACCCCACTGAGGAGGGCATTCTGGATTGGAGGGGTCTGTGTAGTGTGGGGGGTCACCATGAGGCTTTTTCCCCTTCCTGAGTGGTATCAAATCCCAGCACAGATCACCCATGGGAATTTTTATACATTTGCTTCTGTGACACACATACTATTCCTCATTTTCTACTATTTTGTCTCATAGTCACATAATTAGTCCTTGTTTTCTTTCTTTCCTTTATCCCTTTGCCCCCTCAGGAAGACCTCATGCTCGGTTAAAAAGTTGTTCTGAACACATCATTAGGAGGCACTCTGGTTCATCAGGGCTCTGGCACTGAAAAGAAGCATACCTGAGCCTCTTTTGCTACAGCCAGGAACATTCTGGGACACATAACTGCCTTATTTACCCACGGCTGCCCTCATCAAGCTGACTTTCAATTCGTTTCCTGAAGCCCTACTCGGTTATGTGTTTTTGAGCTTCATTTACTACTGAACAGGCACAGACTCCGTAAGTCTTAGTCATGCAAAAAAGTCTGAATGACTGCAATCACAAGTAAAAATTATGCGGGTGAGTAAGGGTTGCTGGATCAGACCATTAATTAATAAATGTCAGTAAAGTGCTTGCAATGAAAGATGTTGTGGGAGTACAGCATATTTTAATTAAAACATCAGATTTACTTCCACAAGTTAGTCATGGATGTTGTAACATATCAGTGTTTCCAGAGCTTAAGAAACTTGAGAAAAATGTCTTATTCACATAAATTGTGTTTGTACTGAAAATTTGTATTCCATATATTTAAAAAAACTACAAAACAAAGTGTTAAAACTTTTTAGCTGATAGCTTAGGGATGCCTGGAGGAGCCCTTGCAGTCTATCCTTTTATATTGGAATCTACTGTGCACCATGTGGAAAGACACTTTTTTTTGACTCAGAAGAATTCAAATAGTGGATAGTGGTATAAGAGGTCTCAAAAAATATTTTAAATACTTCTATTTAATGCATTATTTTTATGAAGTCATATTTTGGGGTAAAAGGTATTTTAAAGATGAATTAATCACATCTGATTCCACTTAGCTCTAAAGCACAAAGGAAAAAGAAATGTCAAGCACTATTATTTTTCTTCTGGTCCTCAGAACCAGTCATAGAAATGTGATTTATGTGTATGTTGGTGTAAAAAGGAAAGTAAAAGGATCATGGTTAAGCATTAACATAAAAAAATAAAATGTGCTATTTTGCCACAAAATTACAACATTTGCAAAATATTAGGCTTGGAGAAACATTCAGATTCCCAGAAGAGTGTTTTAAGTTCTTTTGCAGCAAATGCTTTCGTTCTCCTCTTCCAGCATTAAGAAGAAAGATTGCCAGATTAATAGACTAGAAGGAGAAGAAGCATTGGATACACTTTTCTGATTCTAATACATAAATACAACGATTAAAAAAAAAATTATTGTGACTAGAAAAGCAGTTTGTTTAAACTGTAATATATGAGAAATTCCCTTCATCACTAATCCACCCTGTTATAATATCCTTTTTTTTTCTAAAGCAGTTCTCCAATTTGGATTTTTACCTCATCATTTTCCTTTTTTCTCAGTTTTAAATAAATGATCATGTATTTGGAATTCACACTAGGTAATGCTTATTCCAGAAACAGTGACACCATTATCATTGGGTCTATTTTAAGAATTAAGTGCTACTTAAGGATACAAGTAGAAGAACTTTTTTTTTTCCTATTTATTTATACTTTTTTTTAAAGGAGAAAAATAATACATGCACACCAGGTGGGGTTTCAGAGGCTCTCAGAGCTTTATTCTAAATTTCTTATTATAAAAGGATAGTTCCCATGGTAACAATTACATCATTTGGCACGCATACTACCTGAGGAAAACAGAACCATTTAATAAAGAAACACACATTCACTATTGTGTGATGTGAATTGATTTACTTGTTGCCTAATTATGTTTTCTAAAAACAGGAGACTGCAACAGTTTTCAATGTCAGCATGACCACTTGCTTGTCAAAATTATCCTTTCTGTTCCCAGTTCTTTGCAGTTCTAAAACTCCCTCTGCCATTTATTTCTTAGAAGCCTTGACACTGTTCAACTACTGCTGAAAAAGAACCTACTCTACCTGTGCCATTTCTTTCTGCATGCTTATGCTCTTCCTTCTTCTGATGTTAAATGGTACTGAAGATTTTCTGTATGAAATTAAAATAAAATAAAATAAAATAAAATAAAATAAAATAAAATAAAATAAAATAAAATAAAATAAAATAAATAAATAAATGCAATTTGACTCCTAGAGATGAATGGTTTTGCTAAGGGTATTTGTTTTAAAATGTTTTTCACATATTTAGCTAGCTGCTTGAAAAATATTTTGGATTACACTTTTACAGGATTATGCAAAAAACAGCTACTTTTTGTGCTCACATGCTCTATATAATGTTCATTTACACATGCAGTCCAATGAGTTACACAATAAAGATCTCTAAGCGAGAGTTGATGTTATCCAATACCCAGCTTTCCCTATTGGTTAATATTTTCTCTCTCTTTTTTTTCCCCATTCTGAGTGTTTTCATTTAATTTCTGCCTCTCAGACTGTAATCTCTCCTGAATACCTGTCTCAGTTCTTTGGGATGTTAAAAACCTAATTCTTTCTTCCTTTCCTAACAATTAATTATTATCACCTATTATCTATGCCTAAGCTTGAAGTAATTCTCTTGACTCCTTCTTAATTTTTGTTGGTTGCTGCATAAGACTCTGCTTTTTGATAAAACAAGAAAATCCTTTTGTCCTGCTGATTTGTAATTTCTCTAGTGGTTATTTGAATTCTGTCTTTCTTTTACTAAATAAAATTGGGAGTATACCAGGACATGCCTGTGTTTCTCAGTCTGGAAAAAAATGTGTAGGGTGGATACTTAACTGCTTTAAGCTTCACGAGTTAGGAGAAAAAAAAAAAAAAAAAAAAAAAAAAAAAAAAAAAAAATTGAACTTATGAGGCATGTATTTTCTAAAAATTTAAACCACAGTGTAGAAACACTAAAATGGATACAGAATCTGCCTGCAAACCCTGTACCCCTGGAAAATGCTGCAACAATTCTGCTACTGTCTCCTTAGGATAAGTGCTGTTTAAATTCATTAATTTCCTGGGAAATGATTTTCTGATCTATCAAGGCAAATAGGTACTGTGGGATGCAAAATAAATCAAGAATAAGGAAATGAGGAGTTTTTTTCTGTTGCTTTCTCTCAAAGAAACATTTCAGTTTTACAGTGGGCTAAAGTGACGTGTCCAAAATAAGGGGAAGAACAGAACTTAGAAGAAGTCAGAAAAGGGCTGAGCTAGACAGCACTTTTTTAAGAGAGAGAAGAGCATAATCTTTTATGGATGACTGAATTTCACTAACATGAATGGTAAGGCATTCTACAGAAAGTTTTCTCTTTGTCCTGTATATAGGAATTGTAAAGGAAACAGTCAAAAAACGCCTTTGAATTAAGGCTGTAAGTTCATAGCTTTTCAGAGGTGGTTGTTACTCTGAACTCTTCAGGTGTATTGAGATTATTTCTTCTCAGTACTAGTTACATAGAGAATTAAGGTGACTCAATTTTGCAAAATTGCCACTGTTTTGTTCAAGCCTGTATATGACTATGTACTCACAAATATACGACCAGCATTATCTTCCTGATTGATCCAGCTCCTTTACACCCCTCTCTAGGGTTAGAATAGGCAATGCCTTCGTTTCAAGGGTTTTTATTTTCCTTGACATTTTTGCATAGCTAAAAACATTTGGATATATTTTTCAATTTATAAAGAGATTTAGAGGAAGCAATTTCCTCATAAAAATCCCATTTTTGCTGTGTAGTGCCTTGTATTCCCAAGTTCTTACTTATGACCTTTCCTAGTGGAGACAGATTACACCTAAACAGACAACACCTCAGTCTTCAGAGAAGGCTTTCACATCAAAAAAAGATGAAATAAAAGTGGAGACAATGTAGCACTTTCATTACTTTCAAAGGTCTGCAAATCTCTAGCGCTTTTATAAAAAAAAAAAAAAAAAGGATGAAATTCCTAGCCATGTACCTATATGACCTTGGTGGAACTCCTACAAGGAGTAATAGGATTAATTTATTATTTAGAAACATAATTTAATTAAGATGTTATTAATCCCAAATGTATGCTGAGCCTTGAAAACTTGACTCAGTTTGTGTTTAATTTTTCCTCAGGGTCTAGGCTCAGGAGCCCAAGGACACTTGTATCTCCTGTGAGAAATTAGAGAGGGAATCTCTGTTAGTGAGATCCCCTCAGTCTGACTAATATGAGACCCATAGAGGTGTATCCCTGCAATGGCTGAGTGACTGACAAGTCAATAGGATGCTGACTCCATGACTACTCTCTCACTCTAATTCACCATAAATCTGCCCTGCAGCCAAATGAAGCAATCTGATTCCCATATCTGCACAGAGTAAAAGCATTTCTTCATCCAGATGGCCAAAGAAACAGACTATGTCACCAATCTGGTAAAACAAGTTTGTTTGTTTTCTTGATTTATATGTCAGTAGATCAATTTGCATTGCTTCATGTGTACTAGGGCTAACAAATGTGTAGCTGGGGACAAGAAGTGTGACCATCCTTTTGGACAGAAAAAGAGAATTTATTGCATTTTAAAATGGCTGTATATGTGTGAACTGACTAGATCATTACAATTTCTATAGAGTTCTCCTAAAATTTTCGTCTGGGCTTTTCGTCCTGATAGAGGGAATGTCTCCTCTCCTGCAGTTAGCCTCCCCCCAAGCCTGGAGGGCAGCAATTTCAATTACCACCCCATAGGCTCTATAGCTCTCTCTAACAGGGTGATTAGCTATATTCATCCAAATGTAAGTGAGGCCAGCTAAGAGAGCTCTCAGTAACTCTACCCTCCTTAAGCTTCTGTCGCCCAAGATGATGCTCTGCATACAATGTTATTCAAACAGTAAACTGAACTCACGCTTCAGTTTAAAACAGCTAGAGAAAAGCTAAAGTGAAATTCAATGTGCAAAACATTCAATCAAAAACTGAATTGCAATCTCAATTGTGGAGCAATTCCAAGAAAAAGCAAGTCAGTCTGATAACAAGAGTGCAGAGTGATGCAGGCTCAACAATTTAGTTTTCTTAACGGATAAATGAAAATTATGTTCTCGGTGCCAGGCACGCTCTACTACAAACATAATAAAGGCATTGATTCTGATCTAAATTAGAAACACAAGGAAAAGAGAACAATAAGAGAATTGCCTTTGACTTTAGTGCAGCACTGATTCACCATTAAATTTTATTTTGTTGTTGTTGTTTGCTATTATTATTATTATTTTATTAATTTGTTAATAGTTGTACAGAACTCTTTCTTCTACAGTCTTACAATATAATAAACGAAACCTGAACATTCTAATATTAAACATCAATGTGAAGTACTAAAGAAGTATGTGAGCCTCCATTGCTACTTTCTTGTTGTGGGACAAGCATTTTCCATCTTTGGTCTGGATACACTCTGGCTTCATTTTTCCAGCACGGTAGAATGAGACTTAGATGAACAACAGACATTCAGCACACACCAAAGAAAAATCTGCATGCAACGGCAGAGGTGGAGCTGGAGTGAGCTCTACTAGATCTACTCAGAGCATGAGCCCATGTGAGCCAAACCCTGCACATATGTCAAGAGCTTTAAAGTCTCAGTCTGTGCATGGCTGAATAACTATCTCCAGTGAAAATCTGTTAAGGTTGTATCTTAATCCCTTCTCCTGAAACATCACTTAGTGATGCAAAATCAGAGGTCTATAGAGAGTCCCATTCTATTGGTTTGGTGGATACCAGTGGAGGAGTTACATTCACACCTAACTATACTTTTTTTTTGTTTAAGTTCTTTCTTTTTATCACAAGCCAAATCATATTTACTGTTTTTTAAATTTTTTTTCTACATCAAGAGACTGATTCCCTATGTTTTTCTTCCTATACGACCTGTCAGACAGGTGAATTCAACTGAACAGTATAAATGTCTCAATTTACTTAACCATAAAAGCAACATAAATCATCCCCATAATGTAGTATTGACAGAAAAGCATTGAGAATAAAAGAAAAACATAGGCAAATATTTATTTGCATTATTTAATGGACTTGCTTTGGCTATGATCTCTGTTCTTTGTTATTTGCTCTCCATGTTCATTTGAACAACCAGGTTTTATTGGAACAAATGCTCACAGAAAATGAAGTTAAAAGTCATGGGTATTTGCAGAGGCCAAACATTTAATTCAGACAAAAATTATCATTATGGAAATGCTTTCTCAGCTTGTAAGAGATCACAGTAAATCACGCAGGAGAGCTCTACAAAACCAGGTAATATATAAGACTGATTTGAAATCACAAGTTTTAAAGGCTAAATACATTTAAAAGAATGCATATTTAAAGACACGAATTGTCTGATAGAAAGAATAAAAAACAGAACTAACATTCATGACAGTTCATGGAATTCATAGAAGCAAATTTAGTTAAAAACATTCTGTTTAACTTAAATTTAAAAGGAAAACTGTTTAAAACTTTTCTTTTTTTTCTGTACACCTTAAAACATTTTATTTCCACTCACTTCACCACAAGATTTGAATGCTCTGAGTTGAGAAATCAGCTCTAAGTTTACTCTTGCTAGCTGATATATTCCAGACAAGGAGAGTATATTTTGTCAATATTCTTCAGTAAGTTTGCCATTTTTGCCAGGGGAAGAACAAAAACAAACAAGTAAAACCCACCAAAACAAAAAAATGTAAACCAAATAGAAGTAGCTGTAATGGAAAGAATGTCTTGAAACTGCTATCTTGCTTTCTTTCTCAGTATTTTTATAAGGAGACCAAGCTCCTCTCTTGTCAGGTTTTTCCCTTGAGTAAGAAAGCTGATGAATATTGATTCAGTTCACAAATATAGGTTTATGGTGCTGAAAAATTAAACTTTGTCGTTTAGTATAATCCAATTCTGTGATGTATTTTTTAATAATTTTTTGAGGCTAAATTATTTTCTATGAAGTTATCTAGACAATAGCTAAACATTTCATCTTATCAAGAAAGGAATAAAAACAGTATCAGTAAAAGGAAACTAGTGTATTTTGATTGCTTCATGTTTCCTGTAAAACATTTTTTACAGCTCTTTTCAAGACGTCATATACTTTAAATTCTCCAAATAATTCTTATGTAGCTTTTATTTCATTTTGTTTCTGTCAGCTCAGGACCTCCACAGAAAAGCTATCACAGAACCATATACACAGAATTCATACCCATGAAAATGACGGGAACAAATTGCGATTGATTATGCCTGATCTCTGAAAGTGACTAATTCCCCTCTTTTAGAGTAGTTGGAAACAGTCTCCTGAACTGACCAGGTGATTGACTCATCTATAAAGATGAGTTGTCCAGCTAACTAAATATCTGCATAAAACAAGTGTCTGTACATCAGGCTTTGTCTTTGCTGTTGCTACTTTTTTTTTTTTTAAACAAGAAACAATTTAGTCATGTCATGTAACATATCCTATTTTATACCAGTGAAAATTTTGAAGATCATACAACTTATAGATACCATGTGCATTAAGTTACTTAACATTGTAAGCAGGAGTAAATTAGATAATTTGTGAGCATTCTGATTTGATTAGTGGAAGTGATATGTGTGAGTTTTAATTCTTTGCTTTCTATCCACTCAGGAGGTCGGTTCTGAGATACAATTTTTTTTTAATGGTAGTATTTGTTGAAGTGACATCAGATTTGCTAGATGTTCCAATGATTTGATGTGTTTATTGTTCTCATCTCTTGTTGAGCACCTGCAGGCAGCATGTAATTGGAACACACATTTTGATCTTTAGGACTTTTTCTATATCTCAAGATTGGATTATCTGTTTATTTGCTATTGATGTATTTAGCTTTTAAGAGTTTGTTTTTCCTTTTGTTTTGGTGATTTGCTGTTAACTCATGAAGACTCTATAGTTACAACAGTCAGGCTCCTGCAACTCAGACTTGAAGCATCTGAAACAAGGCACAGTCACTCAGTGGAAATCCACATCTTTAAAAAGTGGTGTTCTAGGAGCAGCAATTATCTGTGCCTGATTACCTCCTAACCTGCTAAATGGCTAGTTCAGATCTCCTGCTGTCAGTAAACAACCAGAGGCTGATTAACAGCCTTCTTATAATTCCAAATCCCTTTGATGTATTCTGTGCTACTTTTGACCTCTTTTTTTTCAATTCTATGTGTGTTTCTGGAGTAGGTTACCAATTTCAGTAGCGGAAAGAACAGAGTAACTCAGCGTGCCTGATCTAAAATGGAATATCCCAACTGAAGACAAAAGACTCGCTGTCTTAGCTGATGTTATTTTATAAACCGTTTTCCAGCCCCCACAATACACTTACTTTCAGTGTATCGTGTTGTGAAACCCTAAACCTATTTTTATTTCCTTTTTTCTTCAAGTCATGTAAATATTTATAAAAGAGCACACACTGACACTATTGCAAGTAGAAAACAGGCACAAAGTATCCATAACCCTCGAAACAGGATAAGGTTCTTCATGTTGCTTAAATAGTACCTTAGCTTTACTTTTAAGACAATTGCATTGAAAAACTTATATTAATACAGTTCTATTAGTTTCCTACCTAGATGATTGTTTGGGATGTATAGTTTGTGTCTTATGAAGTAAATTAAAATCATCAATGAAGGTTGCAGTATTCACCAAAGGCCTTATAGGTTGTATAGTTTCTGGTTAATAACAGAGTTTCTGTACCAATGACCTAAAAGGAATTTTTTTCTCCCTTTTCTCCTGAAGTTGCTGTTGTCAACTATTGAGACAAGAAGTTAGCAGCAGAGGTTGATAACAATTATGGGAGAATATCCAGGGCACGAGGAAAGCAAAAGTACAGTCCCTGAAGTTCTTCAAAGGTTTATGCACACGTCAAGGACAGCTTATAAATAATAAACTCTGCTGATTTTATGTATTCTGAGGTATTCTAGCACCTCTTCATCTGAAAAACATTACACTCTTTAACAGAAGACCTCTTTACTGCCACTCTTTATTCAGAGTCCTGCTCAGTTTCATCTGATGCTTTGTAGTGATCCTAAGGACATAAGAAGTGGTGGGTGAGGCTGGCCCAGCTTCATCCAGCCCAGGAGATGTTATATAGGAGAAGCATGAAAGTCTAGCCATTTTTTGAATTCCATTCTTCTTGTGTTCCCCCAGCATGTCACTATGAGAGATGTTGGAAAGAACACCTTTGCTCAGTTCTTCCAATAATCACTTTAAAATCTGCAGACACGAGAAGCATAGTGGCAGCTGTAGAGAGGACTATACGTCTGCAATAAGGAAAACGTGAAGAAAAGGGATGTCTTCTGTTACTTCTGTTATACTGGAAGAGAAAAGGCCAAATTTCCTGAATAGAAACCAAAAGAATGACTTTCAGAACTCTAGCTCCCAGCCACAGGCTGCGGCTCTATTCCCACAGCAGTGCATGTCAGTGTCATACACCATTATAACATGAGGACGGCCTCTAACTCTCTGCTATTCAACAAGGAATTTTTATCAGGTTAAAATGGGGTTCTTATCTACCAAACAATGAAGGCAGAATAAAGAATACTTAAACAAATAAAGCAAATTACATGAAATTAAGAACCAGAATGAAACAACTTCTTGCTGATTGTAATTTTTCTTGAATGGTAGTAATATTCGTAACTGGAACTAAATCATCTGTGCAGAAGACAAAGTTTTTCACAGAGTGGTAAAAATTCTATCAGCTGAGAATCTCTATGGGTTTGAATGAAGGGCACATTTTTTGCACTTGCTTTCTTTGACATAAGCATAGAACAGTATTAGGAAGAAAAATTTTTAAAAAAGGAAAACTAAGGTGGAAAAGGAGAAGGAGGAGCAGCCCCAAAGGAGACATAAATACACCTTTCAAAATAAAATGTTACATTGTATACTATTTATTGAGGGACAATGAAAGTATAGCTTGATAGTCAACAGGATAATTATTTATAGACAATATCCTGGGTGTACAGCTAGACATTTTAGCAGTTAAGTTCTGCTTAGATTGAGCACAAATTTTGCAAAACTCTTTTGCATATCTTTAATTGAATAATTTTATTTATGCAATAATCCAGAACTTTCTTCATCTTCTCAGTAAGAAATCTAAGCTATAAACTTCACAATACGGACTAGTAGAACTTTTTCCTAAATTTCTGTCTTGCTTCAAGTGAGCTGATTTCTCGTCTTTCTATGTTTCTATAGTTAATCTTTCTAATGTAGTCGTTCTAACTGTTATTCAGTCTTCATTTTACATTGTCACTTGCCTCTTAACTTGGAGGGGAAAATTACTTTCCAGTAGACTGAAATTTGTATTGATATCTCTGTAGAAAAAAAAAAAAAAAAAAAAAAAAAAAAAAAAAAAAAAAAAAAAAAAAAGAAGTAACTATACTTCAGAGGCTATAATATTATGTTTTGAGGTCCAAAACAAAAATAGTGCAATGAGTCAATGAAACAACATAAGAGTTCTCAGTGAAAGAAGCGTATAAATGGCTATTAGAACATATTGGTGAAATAACAGTTCTTGTAGGTGAATATATCTTCTGCTGTAGATAAGACGCCAAAGAAAGTCTTTGTAGCTAAAAGTCTTTGTAACTTTGTAACAAAACCTCTGAATCCTTCTTAGTCATTTCTGATCACTTTTACCATTATCCTTGTTTAATCTGAATACTTGAAAATTAAACTTTGAAACTGAACTTTCCGTGAACACTAATTTTTCTCACACTTTATAGGAGTTTAGAACTGCATAAAGTCAGAAATAACTTGGAACTCTGAGTTGACATTTCTGTTGAGAAAACAGAAATGCCATAATGTCTTCTGTGATAGTATCAACTGAGGTATATTGATAGGGTGGTTTATGGTAAAAGTAGGTCATCAATATACAGGTGTAGTTAGAAAATGAAGGGGTAAGGACAGATATGGACAGACTGAGAAGGAACAGTATAAGCTAGAAAGAAAAATAAGTGTTTACAGAAATACGAGTAGAGTTGAATCCTAAGAAAGATGCTACAGGTTTTTAAAAGAAGCTAAGAAAGAGCCTTGTTCTCAAAACCCGATGTATAGATGTGGCTATGAAAGCAGATTAGGATTTTCTAGATGAACAGTTAATAAACTCTGCAAGTATTACTTTACTGCCTGACATAAACATCAACTGCAAATAGATGTCTTACCATGACACTTTATTTTTTGTGCCATGAATCCAAACCAAAGCAGACTCATAGTACAACAGCCTTCTTCTCCTGGCAGATATGTGCATTATGTTTCCAAAACCTCTCTGGCTTTTTTTTTGCATATAGGAGAAAAAGGCTGAAAAATTCTGATAAATCTATTCTCAATACTTAAGACGTGTAAAACATGAGCTTATGGCAAAAGAAAAGGTTAAAAAAAGGACGAGAAAATAAAAGATAATTTTCTCTCCTCTAGAAATAAGAGTAACAACAAGAAAACAGGAAGAAACCTAAGTGAAAGAAGAAATTAAGAACATGAGAGTAAAAGAGAGCAGAATGTCAATGACACACATCAGCATTTCTGGAATTAATAACTCAGGACATTCTTTTGTGGTTCTATGTCCATGTTATGTATTCTCTCCTCTGACACTTCATGTATGCAGCTGAGCTAAGAAATGTCATGACTATAGAGTCACTGTGATATGTAGAAAGAAAATTCTTTCCATTGCAACTTGCCACTTTTACTTTTTGGCCAGAAACAGCATAAATGACTGCTTATTACTGTCTGAAATGGTAGCTGACAGACTAAACATGTTACTGAGCTTGCTTGTTTTTTTTTTTTTTTTTTTTTTGTTTTTTTCCCTGCAAACATCTGGGAGTGGACAACATATCTTCATGTTTCTCTATAAACTGTATTAATTCAACTGACTACTGAGGATGAGATAATCCCAGTAGACTCACATTAAATACAATTAACCTAAGAATATGGCACAAACTGTCTTCTCTTGCTGTTGATTCTAATTCTAAAAACAGAACCTCTTTGGCATGATTTTCAAAAACCTCTATATTTTAGTTATCTGTGCATGTCTAGCTGGGCACAAAGCATTTGGCTTATCTTTCATTTTCTGAATATTCTTTTAATTCTGAACATCAAATCCTTTAAAGTTTCTCTTTTTGGATACTCAGAATTGCCAGGTGATTTTGTAAACTGTGGCCCTACTCTCTGTAGATATCCACTAAGCCCAAGTTATCATTACTCCTTCTAGCTTTGTGGTCACAAATTAAAATTGGTATGACCTAGTTCTTACAAATGTGGCACTTGAGATTTACACCCCTCTGCAGAACTGTCTTTGTACAAAATAATATCACATCCAAGATAGATATTTCTGTCAGAGAACTGTTGTGACTGGCAACAATTTGGGGAGGGTTATAAGATTTCACTGGTTCTTATTATATTTTATACCTGTTTATTAGTTTGTATTATTTTGTTATCTATTACTTCTATTTAAAAAAGACAAAGAGCGATTATGAGGTAAAATACTGCTTGACTCATCCTCTGCAGTAATGTCATTAGGGACTGAAATTCCAGCTTTAACACAGAAATCTTCATTTCCTCCTGACACTGAGCCACACTAGACCTGCCAGTCTCCCAGTAGTCAGTTTTCTTGCTTCTTTTTTTAAAACTAAGCTGAAGCATCTAATTAAGTTTAAAATAGAATGGTCCTGGGAAGAACTCTTCTGAAAGCTACAGCAGAGATAGCAGCTCATCTTTGCTGGGGGCTAACACTCACAATACCATGGTCGTTCATGAAATCACAAGAGTTTTATGTGAGCAAAAGTGAGACTTTTGCAAAGTCAGCCAGCACAAAGCAGCCATGTAGCTAAAGAAAATAATTTGATATATATACAGGGGAAAAATTAACTTTGGGGGAGAATGAGTACCAGATAAAATGCAAATGGATGGATGAACAGTATTTGTGCTGGCATGGAGTTCCTGGGCCTGGTCTGGCAACAATGTGGTTAAAGGGAGAAGAAAAATGGTTTAATAGGGTTTAGCACCATGTTCTGAAAGTTTCAGCTTGACTTAGTGGCAAAATCTCCACTGTAGTTATCACAGTCAATATAAAACTCTAGACCTTTTTTTTAAAGAATCCTTCTGCATGAGAAAATGTTACGGCCCAGAGGCAGAAGCTGAGATGGGGAATTGTTGGTTGAATTTGTGCATGAACTATGAAAATCAGTTTCAACTGCATCCAAAAGGCCTGATCCTCAATGCCTGCAGTACTGTTTGAATTTATTCAGCTAGCAGCTCACTGAGGGTCAGATTGTGATTTTGAGAAAAAAACAATGAACAATATGTCTGAAAACGATAGTAGAAGAAAGTCCAAGTAATGCTAATGCCTTTCCTTCAGCTCCTTCTTATATCTAGTGAAAGAAAAGAGCAATTTATTGTGTTATATATTGTTTTCTTCACACTTTCTCAGCTGTATTATCTAGGTAGAATAAAATCACTTTTGCATCTAATAGTCTAATATCTGATTTTCATAAAATGAAGATGCTATAGCACACAGAGTACTTTTAAAGCACCCTACAAAAAGAGAATACTTGATCCCAAAATACCCATCTATTCAAATGCTGATTTTGTTGAAACTACCAGGGTTGTGCTCCCGGGAATTTTTTATTTTCTTTATTATTATTTTTATCATGTCCAGAGATATTGAACAAATCAACAGTTGCTTAGAAAAATCCTTGAGAATTAAAAACAGTTAACTTCTTTTTGCAAAAGACATCAAAAAGAAACTCTTTTCCCCCCTGAAATTTAACCTGGTATAGAGAACAAGTTCTCAGTAGTAAGAAGAGGAAGCATAATCAAATACCAGTTATCCAGTTCCTCCCTTTAAGTTTGGACGTTTGTATTAACATGAGATATATGTAGTGTTTGATATTTCTTCACAAAGATAGCATCTCTAAGTGTATGGAAATAATACCTAGCAGCTACAAGGTCTATTGGGTATAGAGGAACTGTTCATTGGCAAAGTTGTAATCTCTTGCTTTGGTTCCTCAGGTAACTTTATTAAAAGCTAAAGTGTCCTCCTTTTCTACTTCATAAGTATATCAATGATCAAGCAGTATTCAGAGAATGTAGAGGAAAGATAAGTATATACTTTGGAGTGAATGTCAAGAAATGATCTTATTAAATCTTAGTTTTTTTCAGGTATCTTATTAAATCATAGTTTTGCAGGATGGCACCAACAATAAACAGCAAGCGGGGTGGGGAAATGATGTTTGTAACATTTAGAAATAGACTACCAAGATAAAATCTTCTTCAATAACAACAGGCCTGCTTATTTGCTTTGCAGAGCTGTACTTGTATAAGACAGAAAAGGTACAATTTTAAATTCTGTTCTCCACAGACATATTCCACAATCTTTACAGGAAGGTGATCCCCCAGCACCTGATAACCTGCAATAATCTGTAAAATCTCTATTAAAAAGACAGTCATCTTGCCTGTGTAATATAAATATCATCTTGGCAGAAAATAGTAATATCTTTTTTAAGTGTTTTTCTGGCAAAAATTAAAAATTTTACGCATGGAATATGGCAATGCTAAGGAGAAAAGCCCCCAGTGCAATGACTACTATGCTCTTAACACCTAATTTAGAAGCTGAGGTACAGGATAGATGTAGCTGTCCAACATTATTTCAGATTATGTGGCTTTGACATTCATATTTCAAGTTTAAAACTAGCAAATTATTACCCACATAGAGAAAATAATTTCTTATATGTCTTTCCCAAATACTGTCTCCTTAGAATTCTTTCTCCCTACTGGCTAGAGATTTGTGATTATTTCTTTCTCCTGTTGGCAATTGACGATGGTGGCAGCAGTGCAAATATCTCCTTCTTTCACTGTTTTTTCTTCCTTTTTCTTTATAAGGGAGGAGCGGGAAATGAGAGGAAGAGAGAATAATATATATAACATAACAAGAGAATGTTCTGTTTTCTGTATATCTTCTCATGACTGTCAGCAATATCATAGACTTTTTATGATAAGAATTTTTTTTCTTTTTTTTTTTTTTTTTTTTTAGCAATTCTGCTATCCAGAGAGAAGCATTATAAGTGGGTTTTTTCCTATTTTTGCCTAGACATAAAAGTAAATTATAGGGGTATGTTTAGCAAATGTACTACTGGAACACTATTAATAACTAATGTTGGGTGTTTAGAGAGAAAAAAAGCATGGTAACTACTCCCAGAGGCTGCCATTATGATTTTCTTTAACAAAATATCTCACCTGGAGAGCTTTTGAATGAATTCCTAAAACTAGCAATCTGTCCTTAGCAATTTCTCTTATAGGAAATACAGACATTATATAATACCAGAAAGATAAACTTTTAAAAATTTTGTTTGTTATTATTATCTGTGCCATTCTCCTTTTAGTTTCTACAAGTTTTCTGGAAATTACTTCCCGTGTGGAATATGCCCCTCACATCAGTGTGCTATCAATGTTTACACCCCTGGAGCTCTGCACTTCATGATGATCCAGCTCAGATCAGCCAGGTGCTGCCCTAGATAGCAGTCTTTCCCTGTGGGCACACCCTGGTTTGTAATGTAGGCATGCAACCTACTTTAAAAATTCCCACCCACATACACAGAAGCACTCATGGAGTTAGCCTTTTCCTTGCTGAAAGCAAGACTTTTAGGAAATACCCTCACTGGAGTATTCACATTTCTACCTGATAAGCAAATCAGTAACAAGGGAGCCTGTAATTTGGTTTAGTGTGACCTAGCTCTCAGATATGCAGCCAGTAATGTTTTTGTTGTGTTTTTGTTTGGGTTTTGATGGTTTTTTACTACACAGTAACTATTTAGTGATTCTATTTATTAAACAATTCTCCGCCTCATTGAAATATTCCTCTTTATAAACTTTCCAAAAGGCAATACAGTTTAACCAATGTAGAAATGTCGAGACTTTTATGGACCATTTATAAATAAATGGTATGATGTGGTGGCTGTATGCCAGGTGCCCAGGAGAGCCATTCCATCAGTCCCCTCCTCACCCTGACAGGTGAGAAAAAATTCAAGAGGCTTATAGGACAAGAACAGGGAGAAATCACTCACCAATTATCATCAAGGTCAAGAGAGACTAAGTTTGGGGATATCAGTCTAATTTATTATGAACCCAATCAGAGCAAGATAAATAAAAACAAATTTTGAAAAAGACCTAAACTTCCATCCAATCCTCCCTTTCTCCCAGGATCAACTTCACTTCCAGTTTTCTCTACTTCTCCAGTGGTGCTGGGGCACAGAGAATGGGGGTTGTGGTCAGCCCATCACATGTTGTCTCTGACACTCCTTCATCCTCAGGGAGAGGACTCACAATCTTCCCCTGCTCCAGCGTGGGGTCTCTCCCAGATGAGACAGTCCTGAACAACTTCTCCGCTATGAGTTCTTCCCACAGACTGCAGTTCTTCATGTGGGTCATCCACAGGGTCACAAATCCTGACAGCAAACCTACTCCAGTGTGGACTCCTCTCTTCAGTGGGCCACCGGTCCTGCCTTAGCACAGGCTTCCCACAGGGTTACAGCCTCCATTAGTCACCTCCACCTGTTCCAGGATGAGGTCACACATGGGCTGCAGGCATATCTCTGCTCTACCATAGACCTCCATGGGCTGCAGGAAGACAGTAGGAGCTGCAGGGGAATGTACTCCAAAGCCTGCAGCACCTCCTGACACTGCTCTCTGCAGAGTGATTTCTCTCACATGTCCTCAATCCTCTTTTTAGCTGCAATTGTGCAGTCATTTTCCCCCTTAAATATGTTCTGTCCCAGGGACACTACCACTGCGGGTTGAGCCTCAGCCAGCAGTGGATCTGTCTTGACATTGGTTGGCATGGGCTCTGTCAGACACAATGGAAGCTTCTGGCAGGTTCTCACAGAAGCCACCCCTGTAAACCTCCATATTTCCAAAATCTTACTATGCAAACCCAATATATATGACTATTTCAAGATCACATATAGAGCAGACCACAGAACTCTTTTACAGGAGTTTTATTTAGAAAATTAAGCATATAAAAACAAGCAAGCAAACAAACAAACAAAAGCAAAACACCCAAACTAAAACAAAAATTAAACAAAAAAACCCAACACAAAACACAACACCCATATGAAAGGCTAAGGGAGACTTTGATCCTAGATTGCAGAGTATGTAGTTAACCACAATGCAATAGTAATGTGATTCTTGTTCTACATATTAATAAAAATGCTTTTAAAAGTCTTACAGAAATCTGTGGGAATGGTTGAACCTGACATTAAATTTCAGGATAAAATTCAAACTTAAGCTCTACTGCCAGTAAGGAAAAAGTCAGTAGAATAAGTAGGATGCAGGTAGCATGTAGGCATTCAATGCTTCTGACCTCTCCACAAAGCAATAAATTTCTCTCTACATCATTAATCCTATATAATCCAAATCTCTGTAATAATGCCAATTTTATTGTTTTGATCATTTTCTTGGCAGCAGTGTTAGAACTGGTTAGCTACAAATTACTCCGACTGAGCCTCCAAACATGAATATGTTTATGAACTATAAATTATGTTCAAAGACATGTCACTCCTGCCTTCCCTGAACAATACAAAGTTCATTAAACTGTACATAATATGGTGTTAATACAATTTCCTTTGATGTCAATAGAGAAAAACACTGGCTATGCGCTCATTGCACTGGTAAGGATTTTGATGAACGAGGAGCACAGACTGACTACTGTAGTGCTAGAATGTCTTTTCATGCATTCCAGGGCAAGTCAGTAAGAAAAATAGCATATCATGTAAGTTCTGAGTCAAAAAATGTGCATATTTGGTGTAGTTAGGTTTAAATACTAAATTTAGTCCTGAACAAAAATGAGAGGCAGTGAGGTTTAGTGGGAAACTCACACCATCTTAGTCTGGTGCATTCATTACTGCCTTTATCGACTGTGGAGAAAAAAAAATAAATAAAAGAACCTAAAAATTTCAGTATAAATTTCATCTAATCAGTTTTGGATGATTTCTTTAGTATGCTATGTTTGCCACGGATAAGCATGTTTCTTTCCCTTAGAGCCTAGCATAGAAGCAGCTTTCTGCAGATGTGTACACCCAGTATCATAGACCTTTCTCAGTGAGATTCCCAATGCTCTTGTTGGCAAAGGTAGAGAAGCCTTCATTCAGCTGACTTGTGTTGCAGATTCTGACTGGTAACTCTCAGCCTGTGAGGAGACAACCTGTGGAGCAGGATGCTCTGAGCTGTGCAGGTAGAACCAGGAACTGAGCAACTACCCGTGCTGGAGTTGATGCATTCATTGGTAACAGAATTTGAGGCTGTGTATATATTGCTGATTTAAATCATAATTTAAGGTCATAGTCAATTGGTAGCTGTGATCATCAACGCTGCCTGAAGACTGCATCAAGGCACATGGATCTCTTGGTTTGAAAACATAGGTAGAGAAGACAAGTACTTATACTTGAATAGAAGTTGTTAAGAAACTAGATCCCATTGACAAAGAATAGGTTATATAGAAGTATTTTTTTCTCAGTCATCTCTATGACTTTTTTTTTCAAATATCTGTCTATAAAACAGAGAAAACACTATAGCCTCTCCTTCCTTTGTTTGCATACCCTTATGGCAGAAAAATATCTATTGCAATATGCAGGTTCTGGACATAATCTTGTGTATGGAGTTTCAGACCTTGTTTAGAAGAAAGTGATTTAAGAATTATGCTAATTATATTTTATAGTAATTTATTTTATCTATTCAAGACAAGTTGCATAGTTTCCCACAGGCAAATATGCTTGACCAACCTAGTGGCATTCTAGAGTGGAGTAAATTAATCAGTGTACAAGGGAAGAGCTACGTATGTCATCTCTCTGTAAGGCCTTTGACAGGGTTTTCTACAACACCTAAACTAGAGAGAGAGAAATTTTATGGATAGACAGTTTGGTGGATGAGGAACTGTTCGAAAGGTTGCATCCAGAATGGCTCAATGTCCCAATAGAATCAATGCTGCGTTATGTTCCATGTGGTCTGTACTGGGACTAGTATTGTTTGATTTCTTCATCAAGGATAGACAGTGGGATCAAGTGTACTTCCAGCAAGTTTCCTGAGGACACCAACCTGTGATGGGCAGATGGCATACCTGAAGGACAGGATGACATCCAGAGGGGCCTGGACAAACTCAAGAAGTAGGCCCATGTGAAACTCATGAGGTTCAACAAGACCAAGTTCAAGGTGCTGCACTTGGATTGCTGGAGCATTCCCTGGTATCCGCACAGTCTGAGGAATGGACAGATCAAGAGCAATTCTGCTGAGAAGGACTTGGAGATGCTGCTGGATAAGGGGATGGACATGACCTGGCACTGTGAGCTTGCAACCCAGAAAGACAAACATGCACCCAAAGAAGTGTGGCCAGAAGGGCCAGGGAGGGAATTCTGCTCCTCTGTTCCTCTCTGGTGAGACCCTCATCTGCAGTGCTGCACCAAGCTCTGGGGTCCCCAGAGCAGGAAGGAAATTGACCTATTAGAACAAGTCCGGAGGAGAGCCACCAAGATGATCAGAAGGCTGGACCAACCTCTTATGAAGACAGGTTGAGACAATTGCATTTGTTCAACCTGGAGAAGAGAAGGCTCTGGGAACACCTCATTGAGGCTTTTCAGTACTTCCAGAGGGCTTATAAGAAAGATAGAGAACAGACTTCTTAGTAGGGCCTGCTTCAGAAGGACAAGGAGTAATTGCTTTAAACTAGAGAAGAGTAAATTAAGCCTGGAAACAAGGAAGACATTTTTTACACTGAAGGTGATGGAACGCTGAAACAATTATACAGAGAGGTGGTGGATGCCCCATCCCTAGAAATGTTCAAGGTCAGTCTGGGCAGGATTCTGAGTAATCTGATCTATGTGAAGATATCCCTGCTTATTGCAGGGGGTTGAAATAAGTGGCCTTTTAAGGTCCCTTCTAACTCAAAATATTCCATGATTATTTAGAAAAAACTCCACATACTATTTATAGCTGGCGTTTGATGATTAATAGGGCTGTCAGATGGTTCCTCTATTACAAGAAGAAGGCACACTTGGAAACTTTAGCAGCCTTAGGTCCTTGAGTTCAAACCCTTTTTAATACCAAATTTTTTCTTCCATCCATAGCTTTTATTTTATGTAAGTTGCCATCAAAACTGTTTCAGACTAAGTTAGGTGAAATTTCTGAGCTTTTCAACACAGACTCCAGATGTTGAAGCCTATTAGAGCTGTGTTCCATTACCACCTTTGCATTCTACTTGTCTAGAAGGCTGCTAGAAGAATTTAATTATATTTTTAACACAGTTTTCTCATTTATATGAACACTGTTCTTAGCAATTGAAAAAGATTTCTGTCATTTAAAAATTCTTCTATGATTGTAAAAAAAGCGCACCTATTTATTTGATGTCTTTGTATGTCCTTCTAGCTACCATCTGCCTGTGTATTGTTTTACTTCCAAAACAAATGATAAACAGATGATATTGTTCCTTCTTCAGTGTTTATTTACATAGGTGGGGCTTGCATTATAAAACTAAATGCTGCAAGCATCCTGTAATGCACTCACAGCTTGGTGCTTGTTGCCAAGTCTGACTATGATTCTTCTGAAGAAATTTAAGTTACAATAAAATAAAATATTTAGCAGATGATTTTAAATACCACATTTCCTGAATGCTTTAATGTTTCACAGCAGGTATCAGTGCATTAAAAGAATGTTCAAATTTGTTATTTGCACACACGCATGTGCATAATCAGATATTGTTGTTAGGAGGACCACAAAGGCACATTTAATGCATACTTATGGTATAGTGTCTGAAATTATACTGTTATACATCTACTTAACATTTAGATTCCAACCAAACTATGCAAAAATATGTCATCTGCATGAGCAGGTTCCCTACATCTTGGTATTGGATATACATGGACATAACTTATCTTACTTATCTGACTCCTAAAGTTGGTTGTAAAGGGTAAACACGTTCAAAACAGTGGATAGAACTTTGAGTCTCTAACTTCATCTCCATTAATTAAATGTAGGGAGAGGAAAGAGGTAGCCAGAAATATTGAGACTTCTTAATTTCTTCTTTCTGTCCCTGAAAAATAGCACAGCTGTGAAATTGTGTATACAAATTCATTTCATAAATCTAGATACCATGTGGACCATGTCATTCAGAGCTGCAACAAAGTGTTTTATAGCATAGAATTTATCGTATTATACAGTAATCAGTGTATTGATACAAAATAAAAAAGATGCATATACCTAGACTGGGAAATTTCTACAGAATTGTTCTGATCAGTAGTGTAAACAAATAACCTTTTTGGAGGGAAATTCATATTTCCTGAAGAAGGGATCAGTGTTAGCACATGAGGAATTTCTGTGTTACTGGAATATTAATGGTGGGATTTTTTACTACACTGTGCCATATAGTGATACACTGCAATTAAGACTCAGTATTGAACAACATGATTATAAAATTTGACATATATCAAGCACATATATTATTATGGCTCTATTTAAGATAAAAACATTTTTTGTTATTATTTGTTCCTAAATTTTAAATACTGCTTAAATGGAACCCTTGCAAAAATATTTGTATCAACTCCAGTTTTCTTTCAGCTTTTGTAATTGCCGGCCTTTAATTTTAATACTGCCAAACATTTGGAATTGTTTACCTCTGTTGACCTTCAAATAATCACAATGTACCTTTTGGCACATTTCACATAAACACTTCTCATTTTTTTGTCTGCTTATTTATAGTCTGCCCATAATACTGCAAACTGTGGGCTTACAGACTGTCCACATTTCAAAGTGCAATTTCAGGTCCATCATTATACAGCTCAGTCTCAAAATACCAATTCCTTATATTTCACTATCAACAAATGGTCAAAAACCAATTAATCCAATTCCATAAAAAATATAAAAATACATATTCTCCACATTTCCTTTACATCTGCACACAAGCGAACACACACGTTGTTTATGACAATGATTTTTGCTCTGTTTCCTTCCAGAAGCTAATAAAAAAGTTTTATAAATGTGATAATTGTGATAAAAATTATTCCTATTGCCACAGCATTCCATCTGATGTGGACCATCAAGTTTTGAGATAGCATGGCCACCATTTTTAACCTTCAAGATCCTCTAGAGTGATGGAGCACTTTGTTACTCAGCTATTTTCTCAAATATAAGGTAGTATAATGCAGCTGTAAAGTGTCTGATCTTTAGTATTCCATTCTGAAAACATGATCTAATCTGTATATTAACATTTTTACTAAATAATTATGTGATACCTAGTTAAATAATTTCTTCACTCTGCTACACATCTGCTATCTAACCATAGTACACAGGACTGCTACCCCATAACCATGTAAATCAATAAAGTAGAAACAGTAACCAGCATTATATTTTTAATACCAGATCTGTAATTTCACCCTTATCTTGTGACACAAATGGTAGAGAGGTTTTGAGCAAGTTGTATTTTTTATTAGTATTATTATTATTTTATTATTACTTTTTTTTTCTTTTCCTGAAGTATTAATGGACAGTGTATTCCTTACTCCTTCATAAAGAGCACTGCTTCATTTTCTCCAGTGAAGCACCTGGGATTCCTGGTGGAATACAAGTCAACCATAACCCAGCAATGTGCCGTTGTTGCCAAGAAGCCCATTGGTATCCTGGGCTGCATTTGGAAGAGAATTATCTTGCCCTTCCACTCAGCTCTTGTGAGGCCTCTTCTGGAGTGCTGTGTCTAGCTCTGGGATCCTCAGAATGTTTTTCAAGAAAAACAAGGAACTACTGGAGATGGTCTAAAGGGGCGTCACAAGGAGGATTAGTGGATGGGAGCCTGTCTCTAATGAGAAAAGGCTAAAGAAGTGGGGAGAGATTCTTTTTGGTGGTGCCCAATGAGTGACAGGACAAGGGGAAACAGGATCAGATGAAAACACAGGAAGTTCCATTTGAATTTGGGGAAAAAAATTTACTGTGAAGGTGACAGAGAACTCGAACATGGTGACCAGAGAGACCATGTAGTCTCCTTGTCCAGAGATATTCAAAACCTGCTTGGATGTGATCCTGTGCAACTTGCTCTAGGGTGAACCTGTTTTAACAGGAGGATTGGATTAGATGGTCTGTTCCAGAGGTCTCTTCCAATCAGTCTGTGATTCTGTGATTTTGTTATACTGTGGTTCTGTGATACATGTGAAGCACAACAACATACTGTTAAGAAGTTATTGCCTCTTAGATGGCCTACTTTCAGCAGCAAATTAAGTGAAGATAGCTTATGGCTTCTATTAAGCCTGTCAATAGTTAAAGCTTAAGCATCAAAATGAAAGACACTTGTGAAATACTGATTGTAGTGGAATCAATGGCAATAACCTCACTGACATAAGTGATGTCAGGTTTTCAACCACTATGACATGCAAAATGGTTTTCATTAAAACTACCATAATTATAAGGCTGTTGATGATGCCAAGTCTTAAATTCTTTATTCACTTGGGTTGAAATCTGAAGTAATGACCTAATAAGACTAAGTACTTCAGAACCTTTACTAACAATAAAAATAAAAATATATTAACAAATAAAATATTGCGTTTACAGCTGTAGTTTCAGATTTTAGCTACAGGCTACTGTAAGAGTAATGAGATCCACAAGTAGTAGATTAATGTCCCTATTTCTTGTTATAGTGGTGAAGGTACAGACAGATGAACAAACTTTCATGGACTGCTTCACTGATTTTAGTTTGCCAACCAGCAGACACTCCCTAAGCATGTGTCCTCATTCCACTGTGCAGACTATGGGAGCAGACTGGAGAGCATTTCAAAAGCCAAACAGGCTCCATGGAATGGCTGATAGAGCTGTACAGAAACCAGCAGGTGATCTATGATTTGTAATAAGTCCAAGATTTCCTATTCATGGGACAGAGGAACTCAGGAACATGCCAATTAATAATTTCTACCTGGAAGGATATCTGAAGTATATGAGAACAAAACATTATTTTATTCCTCTTTTTGGATCATGCCTCTGAGGTTATCTAGCAGCAGAGCAGTTGTTTCTCTAGCTTAGATTTCATTTCTGCCCTCACAAATGGAGAAAACAGCTCTTCTTTCAGATGTGAGTTATGACAATTCCTACTCTGGAATTAAAGGATCTAGCTATGCTTATCTGAAATTTCTGACATTCACACTTCTTGTGCTGCAATCCACACTGGTGGGGTCTCCAGCATACATGTTCCTTCTTATACTGCAGGTTGTGTAGATCTGGTATGGAAGGGTAGACAGTTCTTAGATGCAGGACAGGTACCTTTTTCTTTGGACCGTCTAATTCCTCCTTAAAAGTCACCTCTATGGTAATGCATGAAAAAAGTCCACATTCTGATAATGGCTTTAGAAGGCCAGTGGATTAGTCAGGCAGGACTTGACCTGGGTGAATCTGTGCTGGCTGTCCTGAATCACCTCCCGTCCCCTGTGTGCCTCATCAAGGCTTCTAGGAGGATCTGTCCCATGACCTTCCAGGGACAGCTGGGAAGCTGAGAGGCTAGTAGGTCCCATGATTCTCCTTTCTACCTTTTTTAAAAATAAGTACAATGTTTTCCTTTTTTCTAGTCACCTGGGACTTCATCTGACTGCCATGACTTTACAAAGTCGTGGAGAGTGCCTTGACAACTGCATCAACCAATTCCCTCGGGACTCTGGGATACATCTCATCTGGTGCTATAGATTTACGTACATCGAGTGGTCATGAATCTGATTTTTGCTTTGAGTGGGAGGAACTTTGTTCCCCAGTCCCCATCCTGCTGCCCATTCACTCGAGCTGGGGGAAGAAAGGGGAGGGTCCAGGGACTCTCATAGTGATGATGTTTGTATTACCAAGCATCTGTTAATCATGATGAAGCCCTGCTTTCCTGGAGATCACCGATTCCCTGCCCATGGTGAAGTAGTAAATGAATTCCTTGTTCTTTTGTTGTGTGTGAGTGGCTTTTGTTTTATCTATTAAACTGTCTTTATCTCAACTCAAGAGATTTCTTGTGCTTGCTCTTCTGATTCTCTCCCCCATATCCCTTGAGGGGAGTGCACAAGTGGTGCTGCAGGACCAAGCATCTGGCTAGAGTTAAACCACAACAACTATGGACAAACTTTGCACATAATGTGTCTGCGCTAAAATATCTGATTATTCTTGCTCTTTTTTTTGATCCTTATATAATGTGATATCTTTAATTAAGGCCTATAGAGCAAGGAGGTTTTGCGAATGGGTCAGTAAGTATAGTATCATTCTGGTGCCAAGCAATACCCTCTACCACAAGAACAGATTGAGCAGCGTCCCTTGTGAAATTATGAGTACTTGGCAAAATTCAAACTATTCCCATCTGTCACATACATCTCTCTCTCATATAAATAACAGTATGTGCGTGTGAGCATGTTTGTGTAAGTGAAAATTTATACACACAAATGCGTGCGCGCACATGCAGACATATTAGTCTCAATACAGCTGATTGTTGTTGCAAAAATAGTGGTAATAGATGATAATAACAATCTCATATGAAGTCAAGATGCTATCAGTCCTAAAACTCTTCTGAAAGTCCTTACCCAAAGACTTGATTCTCAGAGTTCATCCTGGTCTCTCTCAATCAGAACATCTGCTAACATTCAAACCTGTTTTTATATATATATATATATATATATATATATTTCACTTCTGCAAGTGAGACAAGATACATTTCACTGATAGAGATACATTTCATTTCCTTCTCCAAATGGCTGAGGGACCAACAAGGACAGATGCTATACTGGACCTTGTTCTCCCCAACAAGAAGGGACTAGTAGGGAATGTGAAATTCAAGGACAGCCTTGGCTGCAATGACCATGAACTGGTGAAATTTGAGACCCTTAGGGTGGAGAGGAGGACACACTGTAATCTCCCTACCTTGAATTTCAGGAAAGCAGGCTTTGGTCTCTTCAGGGATCTACTTAGAAGAGTACTGTGAGATAAAACAATGAAGAGAATAGGAGCCCAAGAAAGCTGTGAGAACTTAATGTAGTTTGACAAGGCTAAGTGCAAGGTCCACCCCCTGGGTCAGGGAAATCCCAAGTACATATAAAGGCTGGGGAGAGAATGGAGTGAAAGTCCTGAGGTGAGGATTTGGAGATGTTGGTGAGAGAGGAGTTTAACATGACCTGTGAATGTGAACTCACAGCCCAGAAAGATAACTGTGTCCTCAGCTGCATCAAGAGGAGCATGGCCAGGCAGACAAGGGAGGTGATTCTCCCCCTTTTCTCCTGTTTATTGGGACACCACCTGGGGTCCCAAGCTCTGAGGTCCCACACATAAGAAAGACAGGGACCTTCTAGAGCAAGTCCAGAGGAAGGTCAAGAAGATCAGAAGCCTGGAGCACCTCTCCTATCAAAATAAACCAAGAGAATTGCTGTTGCTCAGCCTGGAGAAGAAAAGGCTCTGAGTAGACATTATAGCAACTTTTTAATTCCTAAAGGGCGATAGAAGAAAGCTGGAGAGGGACATTTTACAAAAGCATGTAGTGAAGTTATGAATGCTTTATCCTTGGAAGCACTGGACAGGGCTTTGAGCAGCTTGGTCTAGTGAAAGATGCCCCCACCATGACACAGGTGTTTGAACTAGATGATCTTTAAGGTCATTTCCAACCCAAACTATTCTATGGTTCTATATTTCTTGATATAGAACTATCCTTCCACTATGTTGAAATCCCTTTACTCCCAGTCATCAAGAAATTACAAATATGAGCATTTCTAGTGCAATTAATAAGAAACTAATTATTTGGCTTAAATAACAACTTTTTAAAAATTATTTTTCTTTCTTTCACAAATCCACCCTGTCATATCCCATCACACATATCTGTCCAATGGCAGCAAAATGTTGCAGAGGCTTCTAGTCATGACCTAGTGCAAACGGCATTAGAACCAATAAAGTAGAATGCAATATACCAGAAATAATTCCAACCCTAAAGCTATAGCTATCATTTAATGTAGCATATGGCTAACAGAATTGGAGTAAAATGCTAATTTTCCCTCTGCTGACTTTTGCAGAATAACAGAGATTGTAACGATCTATATTTAGAGAACAGGAGGAGTCAAAGTCATTGGTGGTGTTTGTCTGCTTGTATGAATCAAAATAAAATTAGAGCTTCAAGTAATATGGAAAAATGGGTGGAGGAAAAAAAACTAGTGGTTTTCAATTTTTCAAATCTGCATTTTAAACAACTAATATTTTTATCATTATATGATACATTTCATCTGTCTAGATTCCAAAAAAAATATTAAATAAGAAGAATGACAACAAAATGGGATAGTTCTCTTCTGAAGTGCATTATAAAGATATTTCTTTGGTTCTATTGCCCTCCTGCTATTTGAGATTTCACTTCAGGTTTTTCAATTAAAGATGTACATTGATTGCAAGCTAAATTTACTTTAACGTGATGCCTTTTATCTGATTTTATGATAAGTATTGATTTTTATTTAACATCTACTGTTTGGTTTCAATAAACCTAATAATGAATGTTGTTGATGCATGTTATTTATATTATACCTGATTTTTTTATAGCTTGGAGACTTTGTTGAAGACATGTGCTACGTTAATAAAAATTCTGACTTGATCATCCAGTTCAGTTGTCAGGTATGGAAATGTTCCTGTTGTTGCCAGAGCAACTTTAAGATTACAGCTTTATACTGGAGGGTGCAGGCATTTCAAAAAGAATGCATCTGTTTATCTGCTGTTTGACTTTTTAAAGTGGCATATTAATCCTCTGCAATTTATTTATTTATTATTTTCTTTTGCCATAGCATATGACTGCAAAGTCATGGGCACCCTATTGAGCAGGTAGATCATGTGGACATATAGTGCAGCTCCCTTCAGGGGTGTGCTAACTTTACAAGCCTCATTTCACCACATCTATATTGTGCCATAAGAGTTGCACATATCCACATTGTCTAACAGCTCAATACTTTTCAGTTTGAATTTGTGGCCATCCAGATGCTAGGAGGATAATCTGAGACAAGCAACACCTTCTGTAGGTTTGTTTTTTTTCCCTAGACACACATAGCTGATCTAGAAAACTTCTGCTCTGTTTTCCTTTCTAAAGCACCTCATGACTGGAGCCAAACAGTAAAGAACTGTGATCATCCACAGATATGTGATCATCAAGATCATCCGTAGAAGAGAAGGTCCTAACCGTGTTTTCTCCAGGACAGAGAGATAATATTTTTCAATGATGCTCACAAAGGAAATGTAAGGAATAACATCTTGAGAGATCTCTTCGGTTTGGATTTTCTCAAATCCTAGAGGTAGGGTGCCATGACTATATGATTTGACCAAGTAGAATTTCTATCTATTCTATCCTAAGAATGTTACAAAAACCTTCTGTAGCACTGCTGTCAGGTTTCTTTGTCCAGAAGGCCCACATATATTCATAAGAGTCTAAATCATGCTTTCAGTACTCAAGTGTGAATCACAAACAATTTCACTGAAATGTCAGTCCAATTGCAAATAACACCCACTGTAAAGGCAAAAACTGCTCATAAACTAAGTTTTGCAAAAAAAACCTTGAATCTTTTTTATCTGTTGTGAATAAGTATCATATAAGACATGCTGGTTCAGTGTTCATATATATTTTACATACATTATTATTTGGTAATCATTTGTTTGAACTATGATTATGCAAGATTTTTGTAAATCAGAAGGTACTATTTGCCTGCCATAATATAAGAATGCAATTTATTAGACCAGATACCTGAGAATGATAGCATCCGAACATATGAATTTTCAGGTAAAAGCCACTAATGAAAAATTACTGATAATTTCAGATTTTACAAAAGCTGCTATTTTTAAGACACATCCTTGGAAAAACATGACTCAAAAATAAGAATAAAATCAATTAAAAAAAAAGGTCAAAATCACCATAAACTACATCAAAATATTTGGTTTATTATGGATATTGATTGGATATTGATAAAATCATCCCAATAATCTATGGCTAATTGTATGAATCTGTTAGCTTTTTAAAACTGTATTGCTGACATTGTGTATATTACTTCAGAAGAAAAGAGACTCCAATATACTCAACCTGATGATATAATGAGTTTCTTTGCAAAACAAAGCTGAGTTTGACATATCCAGACTATCCTTAAATAAAACTAATGGCAGGAAAAGAAAAAACATATAAATATATATATATATATATGTACCTTATTTTGCCTTTTTTTTTCCATTTTATTTTTTCTCCTTTAAGATGCTTGACTTAATGGTCACTATTTTCATTATTTTATGAAGAGGACTGTTATTTATTTTGAAGTCTTTTTCTGTTTAGAATGCAGAGTCCTAAGAGGTCACTTATGATGAAAGAATCTTTGAACATCCACTATTCACAGACACAGAAAGATTAGAACTGTCATTTCTAGAAGTACGTATTGACAGAAAACTGCTATTTTTTAGTCTAATTTTGTTTTGAGAAACTGTTTAATACAGCACTGTCTATCAAGTGGATATAGAGGGCCTAAATACGAAAGATAATTTGAAAGCACTTGATGTCAGTGTTATGTCACTTACCAATTACAGTATATTGAAAGCATTCTAAATGACATATGTTCACATTTTTTCAACAAAGATGCTGCAAACAGAGATACGTATCTGATGAACTGTTTTTATCTGCATTTTCTTAGAATACAAGTTCACGCAATAATCTTCTTGTGTTTACATGTGCCTGTCTGTCCCACTGTATGTCAGTTCTGAAAAATGTTTTTGAGCTCACTGGCAGATTTGAATCAATAAAGAAAAAAAACATAAATATAATGAAGTTTTGTGAAAATGAGCAGTGAAGTAAAGAAAAGAAGATCATGAGTTCTACAGCTTTCTACTAAACCTCAGAGAGCACATATTCATAAATGCCCCAGTCACTGAATAAAGCAACACTCACTGCTTACAGGTCACAAATCTGAAAAAAACAATAAACACTTCATTAGTACCATGCCCACAAAGCAATTTTTTTATAGCTTTTGTGAACATTGTTCTAAGAGGAATACTACATTTGCAATACTCTTGTGACTAGTCTGTTAAATGCTTTGTTCTCAGTTTTCCAACAGAAGAAATGTATGTGAAGTAAAAAGTGTGCATCTATGAGACTAATTTATACAGACATGTAACCGCATGTATACACATGTAAATACAAAACTTGAAGCTGAATATTTTATGACTTCCAAATTGGATTCCAGGATTTCTCTAGACTTTAGTGTCACATATAAGTGTAGTGGATTTATAATTTCTATTTTTACTTTCATAATATTTATTCATGGAAACAAATTATTCCAGAAAAAAAAAAGCAACATTACCAAATACTGATCTGTACAATTTCCTTTTGTTTTTCTTATATTTTTTCTTTTTACTTATTTTTTCTGCCATGAGGTCATGATCTGATTATATGATGTTTGTAAACACACAAGCCAAACATGAAATCACTTTGTTTTGTTTTGTTTTCTCTGACATAACACTATTGCATTGGATATTATGTTTCAGTTTTGAATTAAACAAATTAATAATTTATAAAATAATTTATAACTCTTTTAATAGACTCTTCATTTGGCCTCGAATGGCAGTTCAACATAATAAAAGGTGTGTGATATTACAAGGGAATTGAATTTGATTCTTCTTCAACACTGAGATTATTCTGGAAAAAATTAACTGAGTAGTAGAGGTTTCATTTCAGATCAAACCAGGGAAAACATGAGATCTCCTTTTCTTCAGTAAGGGAAAAATCCAGAAGGGGTATTTAAAAGATTTTGGATGTCATAATCCTAACCCTATATAAATAGATACAGGACATGGAGATGTATGTGTAAGGACATATGAATTTAAAATATCTTGACAGGCCAGTAACTGAATGAGTGTTCAATATTATTAGTGAATTAATATTATTCTAGATAAAATCTTACAAAATACTCAAAAACAAATGTTCTCAAGTGAGGTGTTTGCATTTTAACACTTCTACAAGTGAATTAACTATGCTAAATGATTTTTTTTCTGGTCCATTATTTTAATCCTTCAGAAGAGATATTAACTGAAAGTTTGGCATTATTATTCAGAAAAATATTTTTAAAGCTATTTATCACCACAGTCTTAAAAAGTATTAGGGACTCAGCTTCTTTTCCAAGGCCTGATATCTTGTGGTACTTTCAGCTAAAGGCCATGGGAGCAATAAAATACCTACATACAGTTTAGTGTCTGAGTGTTATTATAATAAACCAATATCTGATAAATACAGTTTGATTCAGTTTCCATAGAAAAGTAGCTAATGCTGTTTGGGATGTAATGGGTATTGCATCCTGTCACTCCAGAGGAGTGATGTAGTTGGATATCGCAGTCCCTTGAAGAAATAAAGTTTTGGTACCTAAATAGGGGTTCTATAGCCTGGAACAGAATCTCACCCCTTCCAGCTTGGTAGGATTCACTGCATTATTAGATTTTCAGCACAATATCCTCAAAGAAATTGTACTGATCTCTATCAACCACGCCAGCTTTGTCAAGTGCTAACACCATATGACTTATCTCGGACTACTTATCCTGTGTGCTGGGATTCATTGCACTACTTCAGATAATAAAATTGCAGACATCTGCATGCAAGCTACTCACAATAGTGTCAATAAGTAATTTAAGGTATACTTCATCTTATCAACAGAAGTGTCTGAACTAAGGCCTGTGTCTTAGAAGTTCTGGCTTTTGTCATTTGACTGCATTGATAGGGTAGGTAACTGATCTGTAGACATATAAGAGATGTCATGTGGATCCCAGCTACAAAAATATTTTACTCTTCTGTGACATATATATATATATATATATATATATATATATATATATACACACCTCAGTCCTAGTCTTTTCATGCTCAAGTGGGTAGGTGCCTATGCCAATTAGGGGTCTGAATGCTCAATTAAATAGCAATTATGTTTTCACTGAAATTAGAGCCCTAGTTTGAAATTACTGGGAGGTAGCTGAATATGCCTCAAAACTTTGACTGCTAAAATCTCTGTTATACACAGAACCTGGAAGACAAGCACAAAGCAAGGAATAATTGGCTATGTCTTGCTCAGTCGACCAGAGGCAGAATTGATGATGTCTGAGACTGCTAAATAAAAAACCAGGGACCTATCTATCTCTGCTCCTCATGCCAGGTGTCACAAAGTGACTTAAGAAGTTATATCGCTTAAGGACATACCTCTTCAGAACTGACAGGAGAAAACTGGAGAGGAAACTGAAGTCCTTGACACCTCACCATATACATTGCTTTCTGTTATCTCATTTCGTGGCAATGTTGTGAATTTCCGTAACATTCTGTTTCTCTCCCTCGAAAGGCCAAGCCGTCAGCTAGACAAGTCTGGATATAAACTAGTTGATAACTACTTGGCCTCAAGGAGAGAGGTTGGTCTTTGACTCATTTTTATTAAGCAGTTTAGGCAAAGAGCCATTTCTGTCTTTAATCCATTGCTTTTTAATGTGGACCAGAACATTAGTAAGACAGCGACTTCTACCAATCTGCTCTATGAATGAAATGTCTCCAGGGAAAAAGACTGAAAACAATATTCTGCTTTTTTAACAGTCACAGAAGGTTATACTTACAAAATGTACATGTAATTGCCAAAACATGAGATTCTAATTTTTCTTTCTCTTTCACTTAACGACTTTGCCTGACAACTTTGTTAGCTTCTATGGAAATTTTCTCAGCAAATTTCACAAGCTAATTTGTGAAGAGACTTAAAAGGCTGAACAGCACAATATCAGAATATAAATTACAAGAAACAATTTATTATTTTTTCCGAACTTCTGCTTAAATTTTCAGATGCAACACTTACACTCTGATTCTGCAGATGTATTGCGAATTTGCTTTTTCATAATTATGAACTGTTAACTAGCAATTGTGTTATGTCAGTTCAAAGCAACTTCTTTAATCAGATCTTGCTGATTCTTACTATGTATTGTTTTCTGTTACTGCAGTTATGGTCACATTTGTGATCCATATTACCCACATAAGTGATTTCTTGGTCATTAAACTCATTTAATTTATTAATAAAATTGCAATAGATATCATCTTAGTACTTGCAAAACAGTGGGCTCAGATTCCTGGCATTTCTCAGACTTCCTTTTGCTACACTTGCTTCCTGCTTTTGCTTAAAGCTGTTCTTCCATCTGTTTCTACCAAAACCCATATATTTTCAGGTATTAAACATCACATATTTTATTAACTGACACTATATGGCATGTTCTTAGCTTGGCACATTCTTTAAAACATAAGAAAATGCATTTTTTAGAAAAGGACTGAGTATTTCAGTAGTAGAAGTAGCGGCTGCTCTATTAAGTACAGAAATGATTCAGTAGACAAGAAGTATAAGGGCACATTTCTTTATCTGGGATTCTGAGGAGCTTCCAGTCTGAACACATAGATGGAGGAGAAAATATAACAGGAAAAATAAATTATGTGACAACAGCAAAAATACAGAGGTTTTTTTTTTTCTTTTCCTAGTATGGGATGAATATATGGACTTAAAAAAAAAAAAAAAGTCAAAACCAAAACACTCTGGAAGACAATGGAAAGTAGAGATTAAGAGAAACATGAAGCAAAAGTACCAAGTCACTGCAGTTTTAAGAGGCTGTCTACACAGAAAAAAAGTGGTCTCACTTGGTGATGTAATAAACTACCAAATAAACAGTTCTGGTCACTCAGTATCTTACACAGATTATTAACATGCAACAGAGGGAAAGTCCAGAGATGTTTGCTGTAGAAAATCTGGCCAAAAATTAAGTTCAGGAGGGAAGTGTAATCATAATTGAATTGAGAAGCTCTTCAGAAATTATATGAAAAAAATAATAATAATGGTTTTTTTTGTAGATAGAATTTTGGGCAAGAGTTTTACCTCTCAATGTGCTTAATTTCTTTCTAATGTAAAACCTCGCTTATTCAATCTATAAAGACAGCCTGAGTATACTGTCCTTCAGTGCCCATGTTAGCAAAATTATTTGAGTGCTAAAGTCTGAATTCATTAAGATTTTGTTCTTTTTAAATCTTAAATTCAATTCTAGATGGCTATCTCATCTGGAGATGGGACTCACAAATTAATTTGTTTATCAATCATCATTATTTGGTCCAGATGGAAACTTTCTTATTTAAGTTTATTTAAAATGTAATGGGAACAAGTAGTGTCACTTTCATTTTGCAGTGTCCAAAATTTATTTAGGTAAAGAAAGACATACATGTTGTTTGAAAAACACAAAGTCATGGAAGAAAATGTTCTGCATACTGGACTGTAGAACAGTTCTCATTTTTTTCTTCCATATCTCTTATCTGCTCTAAGTAGACCAGTTTTTTTTCCTCAAGTTTTAACCAGAGAAAGAATATATTCACATTCGTCTCTAAATATTATATCTATTAGGATTTGCTTTTGGAGATGTGGCTTAAGTATTCTCAAACAAAATAAGAATTTCAATATGAATATACAATATAATTTCTAAAATCTTTGTCTACTAGGCTATGAGAGCAGAGGGAGGTACAACTTTCTTTTCGGTCACAATCTAGAAGAGAAACTGTTTTAAATATCTAACCCCAGGGTAATATTCCAGGCTGTGAAAATGGTAGAACCCCAAAGAACTTTATAAGTTAAAAAGCATTTTCATCAGCAGCCCATATTTCTTACATAAAATGGCTTCTACTTCTTTATGTTGCATTTTGTATGTCTCATTTTTAAATATTTTTTGAGAGCCTGAGTTTGCTGTAGAGGAATTTAAAAAACAGGAGATGTTGAAATTTTGGGTCATTGTTCAAATACCAAATCCAAAATCTCTAATTCTTGGGAACTGGTTGCACAGAAGGCATACTCAAAAGCATCTACCAATAGTATGATTAATATCAAGGTTTCTTCATACATGCAATTCAATACCACATGTGTATACTTCAAATTCATTTTAAGGAGCTCTCTTTTCCATTCATCAGTGATTTAACAATGTGTAAGTCTGTGATGCCTCTGAATAATTGCGGGTGTTTTTTTAATTTTTACTAGATAAGGTATAATTAATATACAAATTATTTTCATTTTTGTGGGGGAGAGAAGCATTTTGGTATCTTAATGAGCAATGTGTGAGCAATGGCAAAGTGACAGAATAAATATCAGGAGAGTTCATTTGCGTGTGTTCTGAGGGAAAGAAGTTACAAAATTCTCTGTCCCTTACTACCAAAAAAAATATGCAAAAATATGCATTAGAAGGCAGCTTCAGAAACAGCAGGAACTGAGGTATAAGTGGAAACAAGAGATGCAAAGAAAGACGTGAATGGTTATCCTGTAGGCAAGCACAGTAGCAAAACTGTACAGGAGAGATCAGGACAAAAAAAAAAATCTAAGGAACAAATAATGATAAACATCCAACCTAAGATTCCCATTTATAATACTGGTGTTGACCTCAGAAGAAGTAAAGAAAACTTTAATGCCCTCTGTTTCATATGATTTGTATTAACTTTACAAGGCTAGTGCTCTCTGTCATAGTTACAAAATAATACTTAATTTAAAAGGTTTATAATGTTTATACTATTCTTATCTATTTGGCACTAGAAGAAGACATTTATTATTATAAAAGTATTAAAATTTGAGCTACTGACTCAGGGGGCTATTGGAAATGAGTGATATTGCAAATGAGCATTTGAACATTATTTTCTTAGTCACTTTAGTTTTTTCTTGCTTTCTTAAAGATTTTAATACAAAACTGTAGAACGTTTCTAAAGTGTGCCAGTTGAACAAGCTTTTTAAAAGTATAATCTTCTGTGGGACATACAGCTGTTAGCTTTTGAGTCAATCTGCTACATGACTACTTCACACTTCATTCTTCTATGACATAAGTGCCATTCTCCTGACATAAATGAAATTTCATGTCTCCATTCTGCAAGAAATTTCACTGAGTTGGAACTCCTGTGACCACATAAAGCCAAAGGTCTTATGAAAGTCTTGGTTAAGTAGATAGCCCTGGAACTGGGAGAGAGAAGTTGAACTATTCATATGAAAGGATTTGGTTATGAGAGCTCTTCCTAAAGCCACTTGGTCTTGTCAGGGTTAGCTATCAGAGCTATCAAGGTTTTAGGGATTTTTAATGTCATATAAACCCTGCATATGACTGAAACTTTCATACATTTTACTCAACGGCAATACTATTTCTACAGATATGAGCATTTTTCATAAGCAGAAAATATCTTCTAGTTGTGAGGCTTTACTACTAAGCACACAGCTCAGACTGCATCTGGTAAAAAGAACCCAGCTTCTTCACAGGATTACTGTAGAAATTATCCTGAAAAAATATTACTTTGTTGCAAAGACTGAGAAAAACTTATGAGTGTTTAAACTTCACTATATAGCCAGAATAACTCTCAAATATCCGCCCAGGATATAGCAGGGATAAGAGTTCATAGCACCATGAATCCGCTGGCAACACTTTCTGAAGCACTGAGGAAGAGAGGGTATTTTGAAACTAGTGAATAAGCACAACATTTCCACTAGATAGATCTTCACCAGAACATATTGCTCCTGAGGGAATCAGGGGATCAGTGTTCAAGCTGACCACTTTCATAAGTAACAAATTGTTGAAGATTCAAGGGTTTCAGCAGTGCTCCTGTAAAAAATTACTGGTTTTGTCCTGTAAAAAACTTATTACACTGATTACTAGAAAACACTTCTCTGATGCCTTGGGTATTGACTGTATACCTGGACTGTAAAGACTCTGAGGGCTCTTCAGTCCAGGTAGACAGTATGTTTCAAGAACCTGAGATATGTCCTAGGGAGATGGAAATTTGTAAAGGCTCCTCTCTCCAACCTGGGATGATACTTCCACATATCTTTCCAGTGTTCAAGTCTCCACAACACAAGAACTCCTTGACCCAAAAATTATTTTCATGTTTTCAATAATCCTCAGTGAATTTCTTCTGTATGAACTTGTTTGGTCTCTCTCAAAATGCATAAAAACATTCACCATTTTCTAACAGGGAATTTTGTATGTAGAAAACACATTTTTTAAAGACTCTAGCAATTCTAAATGCAGACCGGGCTGAAGAAAATAAGAAAAATAGATAAAGGAATATATTTATTCACAAAAACACCTGTGATGTTTTGTTACACATCATGGCAGCAAACTAGAGACATAGGTGAGAAAAGGAAGGAAAACTACTGTTAATTTACTAGAGTTAGATCAACAAGAAAGTTCTTGCTTACAAAATTTCTGAAAAAAATTCATAAATATCTTTTTTTTATATACCTTACATCTCAGAGAAAGCACCATTCTGAGGGAGAAAGTCTCCCATTCAGAGTCCTTCCATTTGTTTGCATTTATTTAACATTTTTCTCCAAAGCAAGTTTTTTCTTATATTTCTCTGAGACTGACCATCCATCCACCTTAGCTGAAATCTTGCTCACTTTCTAACTCTCTTAGAAAGGTGAATATTTCTTTTTTTATAAAAGATATCACCTCCTTGACTTGATTTACCAGTTACCCTCAAGTTATGAAACTCTTCCTCTTTGTGACATGACATGCTCACATGTTCAATTATTACTCTAATTCTGGTTCTCGTTTCTTATTTGCAAAGGTAAACCCACACATTTAATTTCTGGCCTTCATCTGACAATTGGCATGAATGTTTGTAATGATTGTATAATTCATCAAGCTTGCTGTGGAAAAATTTAAAAAGCATTTTGAGTGGACTTTAATACCTAGATGCACAGACTGTTTACACTCTCTGCTACAGCATTACACTGAAGGTCTAAAAATTCTTCCACTTGGATTAAAATTTTCCCTAGTACCATTAGAAAGGGGTAATAGTAAATGCTAAGATCATCACAGTTTTTAGGTTCATGACTAGATCTCTAGCTGCTGTGTAGTAACTTGGTCTTAAACTGGTCTATTATTAAGTCATTCACACTGATAGTGAGAACATCAATGCTTCTTTTGTAGCTTGTGCATTCAAAAATAAATTGATCTGAAATATAAACCAACATATTTTGGAGCATAGAAGGACCATTTCTTGATTGAGTTAGAAAAACGTATCTCTGTTATGCTGTAATTCCATCCTCTGTTTTCCTTCTCTTTTCACTATTATTTATCAAAATCAGAAAAAAGAGAGAAGAAAAATCACAAAATACAGAAATTGCATAAAGGAAGGTTTTGGCAAAGAGAAACATTTTAAAATTTTATTAATATTATAAATTTAAATTAAATTAAATCTACTAGAAGGTAATTCAAATATTTTTAAATCTTCCATACCATTCTCTCATTACTAAACAGCTCTATTAAGCTTTGCTCAAGAGACTGGAACTAAGAATATAAAATGTTCCAAACAGGATCTGGATATACTTTGACGTGTATGGCAGTAATATTTGTTAGAAAACAGTGACATGTTTTGTTTCCAGCTGGCAACAATACTGACATATGAAGTGTGTGGCCCTTACATATATGTAAGTTCGTATGAAAAAATGTATCCCTTCCTCCTCCAAAGACTGGTTCTGAAGAAACAGTCCACCCACAACCATACTCATGACTTTTTTCACAATCATAAGATTGTTCTTTCCTCTATACATATCATAGAAGCCAGTGACATTTAACTAGAAAAAAAAGAGAATAAAATATGAGTAAAAGGCCTCCAGAACATGTAGATTTGTTCAGAAACTGTGGAACTTCATCTGTACTCAATCACAAATGAGCAAAAATTAGCAGGAACTGAAGAAGAACATTCTTCACTTTGATACTAGATATTGTCCAAGTCCTTAATAAATTTTTACGGAAATAAAATAGTACTTACACTTCTAAGTAATAAAACCTTAAGTCAGGATCTATCTTGAGCAGTCATGATGATATATTGTCCTGAAATATAGTCATGATATATGATCGCGAGTATACTTACAGATTTCCAGGCCATGTTAATGTGATCAGTATCTGAAAATGTCCTAACAAGGGAAAAATAAACTGAAATATTATGAAAATGAAAATCATTGTAGCTATTTCAGGTGACACCAACAAGAATACTCAGCAAGGCTCTTAGAAAAGATGATTACTTTAAGTGAAAGTTTAAGTGGAAGCAACTACCTCTTGAATAACGCATGATTATGATAATTGTGAAGAATCAGTCTTTCATTGTCCAAAGTAATTTGAACATGTGGTATAAAATATGTAGAAACTCCATTGAAATTACCGGAATGTAGAGCAACCTGATGATTTTCAGACTCAAAAGAAATATTATAAATTTTATATATAAAATATTACATTTTTTGTATCATACATATGATATTTTATTGACAAATCAAAGAAAAGGACCAGAAACTATTATATAAAAATAAGAAAACCCTTTTTAATACAATTTACACAAGTAATTCCATTACATATAAAACAGATTAATATGTTATTTAGAAATTTAAAATCAAAATGCCTGAATGATTTTTATTCCCCATATTTTAACATATTTTACACCTATAACAAGAGACAGAGGAAAACAGCTTTTATAAATTCTCATTTTTCTTTGATACAAATTATTAAAAAGCATTGCACAAATTATTGTACAATAAGCAGAAAATCATCTACTTTTTTGATAAATCCTTTGCTATTTCTCCATTGAATCTGATTTTCTTTAGTTGAATTTGATCTACATGTGTAGAATCTCTGCATAACAAATCTCTTAAGGTTAGGAGAGATCCAAAGAGAGAAACTTTGTTCTTTACACAAGGTTATTGATTTCAAATATAATCCCTCTGGTTTTAAATGCCTTTTAAAAAATCTCTTCCTAACATTTTCAGGAGACAATTGCTCACTTTCTTCAGAGTTGTGAGTCTCATCTAAATCAGGATGTTCTCTGATTATATTAGGTATGCCTATATGCTCAAATATTTTATATCTAAACACATTCTATCAATATAATAGAATACTCTCCATCCATTGCTGAATGCAGAGGGTCGCATAGTGTCAGGGGAAGAGAAAAAAGGCTGTGGTACTTATTGCCATCTTTGTCTTTAATAACAAACAACTGTTGTCCTCAGTACACCCAGCTCCCAGAGTGGCCCTGTAATCCAGGAGGAAATGTCTAGTTCTAATCTGCTATGCAAATTAGGCCACCATCCAACTATGGGCCTGAATGGGGTGAACCCAAGAGTAATGGAGGAGTTGTCATTTATCAGCAGTCCTGGTTATCTGGAGAAGCTGCCCAGAGAGGTGACTGGGTCTCTGGAAGTGTTCAAAAAGTGTGGGAATGTGACACTTAGGGATATGGTTTAGGGGTGATTATTAGTGGTGTGAGGTTGGCCGTTGGACTAGATGATATTGAAAGTCCCTTCCAACCTTGATTATTCTGTGATTTTGTGAAAAGTGAAATACGAATAATTTTTTTGATCATTCAGCAGAATATAGTATGGGTCTATTTAGAGAAATTAGACTCTATTTTGAATAAATGAAGTTTCCTAATCACTTGTTTCTTTATTTGGGTTTTTTTTTTTTCCTACAGGGAGTTTTATAATCCTATCTCTCTAAGATGTGGAGCTCTCTAAGAGCTCCATATTTAGATATGTCTGTTTGTGTATAATAAACCAAGATTTTCAGCTACTAAGATCGTGCAATTAATTCATTTGGTTGTTTAACATTTTTGGAATTCAAACCATCACTTTAAATTTGTAAATGCTAATTCAGCATTTATATTAATTGCTGACATTTATTTCTGAAAGCTGTCAAAATTTTCTAAAATAAAAATGTAGACAGTTAGAGATTATATGCACTTATGTTCAATATCTTTGTCCACTGCCTATAGAGGAAAGGCAGTCCTCGTTATCTGTTCATCTAATTAGCTGAATCTCTTTCAGTGAGTCTATAGGCAAAAAAATGACAATAGTACATTTTCCGTTTTCAATGTGCCCAACTTCTGCCTAAGAGGCATGGCAAGAGAGAGGACTGTCCAAGAATTTACATAATTTTCAGAGCATTTACAATTTCTAGATCATTTGTCTCTGAAGTAGGAATTTCAAAATCCGAACTCTAGGCAGTTTGCACATATAAACTCAAAGAATTATGTCCAAATCTGTACAGATTTGAAATCACCTCCCCATGGGCAAGATATCTTGCCTGTCATGCCATGAAATACCTCGCATAGAAAGCTTTTTTACCTTTCAGATGGAAGTGAGCTATATCTGTCAAGACAGCAAGCTTGTCAGCCAGAGACCTAATCTCTCCAGAAGGTAGTGGATGGAGGTGTGAGATTCTTACCTATCATCTCCGAGTTAATTTTATTGTTCCTGTTTTTAAGTCTAGCAATAACCTAATGTAAAATGCAGCCATGTCCAAAACCCAAGATGTGGTCCTTTTGCCTCGGAGACAGATTTCCTTTTACTAGGTCCTTATTTCATTCTGTAATTCTGGTGTCTTGCTATATAGTCTCAAGAGGAAAGTTGGCATTAGATTTGTCTAAGGTGTATCTTTATTTAGACATACTCACCTCAAATGTGGGTTTAACCTTTTCTATGCCCATCTCACAATCCACATAAATCAGTACTCATTTATGCAAAAAGCTTCTTAGTATGCTCCTCTTTCTGGCAGACATTAGCCAGAACAAATGCAAAGTGGGTAAAGCCGCCTCACATTTCAAATTAATTTACTTTATAGTCAATAGAAATCTCCAGGACATGATGCTTATGACATTCCCCAGACGTGTAAAGGTATCTGATCAGTCTTTCTCTTCCTGACAAATTAAAAACTTCAAAGCAGCCTTTTTCTTGTACTACTCATCAGTCATTTCCAGAGAAGAGCCATTTGGTCATCTCGTGAATGGGCTGAGAGGAATTCATGCACCAAAACAGTCAGGGGAGGTGATTCTGTCGGGAAGTAATGAAGCTCTCTCTATGGCTAAATATTTTTTTTTCTCTATCTTTAAAACTGAAGGAGCAAAACTAGAATGAAAAGGTAGTCCGGGCAAAGTAACACAAGGTCTGATAAATAAACACAAATGAAGAAAAAAATCTTAAACTAGCTCCTAAATTAAGCAGATAGCATTATTCTCTGTCAGTCCTCAGAGACATCAAATTTATTTTAATTTTTTCTTTGGTAGTCAGGCATGTAAACTTTCAGAAAGACGGTAAAATTTCAGTGCAGTAGTATTGTAATGGGCAAGACTGTAATGCTCTGAATTCCTGGCAAATTTGTAATTTCAATTTTGTGGTCAGTCCAAGAAATAATTTCACCTTCTTCGAATGACTGCATGGCTATATGCCAAAAAAAACCAAACAAACAAAAAAAAACAACCCGTGGGCTAAACCTGCAGAATTTTTCAAGCATGGTCAAAAAATTTCCACTTCTATTATCTGAACTTCTGTGCATTTCCACGTAGGAAGAAGTGATCAAATAATTGATTCCTATATACATCCCACTTAAATTTATGCTTAAACTTAATTCTTTAAGTATATGGCAGTTTTAAGACAAGTTTGCAATCAAGCATTAAAATTTTAGTTTTAAATTAATTATTAAAATTTGGTGAAAAACGATTGGAACTACTTGGTTATTTTAGTAATATACATCTTGAATCAAGTGTTTTAAGCCATTTTAATTTATACCATCTTGTACCTCTGAAAAGGCACACTTCTTTATTGGTAGCTATATTTGGTGCTAGAAATTGAATTTCTGAGAAAAAAGAGCTAGCATAAATTCTTGTAGCAGCTGCCCAGCTGTGCCTGGATGGACACAACATATTCCAACTGGCTCTGATGGACCCACTGCAGGACATAGCCGAGGTCTTCAGCCAAGACAGTGGTGCCTTGGAGAAAATGTATTTAAGAAAGAGAAAAATGCTGGTGGTTCTTTGTCTCAGGATGAAGGCTAACCTGCCTGAATTCTTAGTGTTGACTTTTTCACACATTGATGTAAAAAAGGAATACATGTCATCCCTTATTTTTCTTTTACACTTAGCTATTCAGTTTTAATTTGTATAGACATAGGTTCCTTTTATGCAGTTTTCACTCACTTGCAAGTTATGATACTTCTTCAAACTTAATTCTAAATAGAAAACTTATAGTGTTAGATAAATGAAAATTGGAAACATTCACAGTTTTAGAACAGTTCTGGAAGAATCTGATAACCTTACACTTATAGGAAACTGACAGCACTACGTTAATTCTAAAACAAAACTATTTTCCAAAATCTTTTTTAAAATAACTGTAGATAAAAATATATTTATCTTAACAGTCTAGAATTATTTTATTGCTTTCAAGTTAGTAATAATTGCACAAATTATCCCTGAGCTGAAAGTGTACACTCACTATACAAAAACAGAATAAATCATATTGTGCTGAACAGCAAGGTCCTCAAAATACATTTACAACGTGAAAATATACTGAAAATATCCTGCTTTACATTCAGCTCCTATTCTAAAACTGCAATGAAAGAAATGTTTACCAGAAGGTAAAAAATAAGGTTCTGCTTCCTTTTCAGTTAAAACTTGAAGTATAAAGGCAGGGGTACAAGGCTGATCAGGGAATGGACAACTTTTCATTCAAAAAAGGAATCTGAACAAGATAGGTGGCAAGTTAATATGAACTCTTAAGGGGTTTGCTGTATAAATACTTAAAGGAAGGGAACCAACCCAGGGAAAAGCTTTTTTTATAATTATTTTTGGCTACAGAAGACAAAGTCACTATGAGATCAATGCGAGGATCTAGAGTAGTTTTGCACTGTAAATAAAATTTAAAATAGTATCTAAAAGTAGCCATTAGCATGTTATCTGAATTGTATATAAAAAGATCTATATAATCGAAGATGCCCATTAAAAGCAAAGCTTGGACTTGGTAGTTCAAAGATTTCTTTTCAACTCTGTTTTTGTTTATTGTGTTTTGGGGCTTTTTGCATCAGGAGTTCTTCATGTACGCTGGCACACATTCAGTTATAGTGAATATGGCACTGTAGTGGGTTGACCCTGACTGGATGACAGGCACCCATCAAAGTTGTTCCATCACTTCCCTCCTCAGCTGGACAGGGGAGAGAAAGTGTAATAAATGTTCATGAGTTAAGGACCGAGAGGCATCACTCACCAAATACTGTTAAAAGCGAAACAGAGTCAAATTGGGGAAATCAGCTGAATTTATTGCTAATCAAAATCAGAGCAGGAAAATGAGAAATAAAATAAACCTTTCAAAAACATTTTCCCTTCATTCCTCCCTCCCTCCTTCCCAAGTTCTACCTTCTCCCCCTCAGCAGCTCAGGGAGACGGGGATGGAGGTTACAGTCAGTTCATCATACATTGCTCTCCTGCTGCTCTTGGCAGGGAGAGCCAATGTGGTGTCCCTCCCATTGGAAGCAGTCTTCCAGAAACTCCTTTAACACAAGTCCATCCCACCAGCAACAATTCTCGGTGAACTGCTCCAGGGTGGGTCACTTTGGATGAGGTACAGTCCTTCAGGCATAGCCTGCTTCAATGAGGGTACCCCATGGGGTCACAAGTCCTACCAGTAAACCTATTTCAATTTGGACTTTTTTCTCCACAGGTCTGCAGGTCCCTGCCAAGAACCTTCTCCAGCACTTCCCATGTGTTCACAGCATACTTTCAGGCATGGGTCTCCTCCACAGTCTGCAGCTGGATCTCTGCACTTCCATTAATGTGTCAGGGGGGCTGCCTGCTTCTCCATGGTCTTCACCATAGGCTGCAGAGAAATCTCGTCTCTGGCAGCTGGAGCACCTCCTCCTCCTCCTTCTGTGATGACCTTGGTGTCTGCAGGGCTGTTCCTGTCACACATTCTCAGCCTGCTCTTTTCAACTGCAATTAAAAATTACAACTTTTTTACCACTTATTTCCTTCTTAAATATGTTGTCACAGAGGTGTTACTGTCATCAGCTTGTCCAGCAGCGTGTCCATCCTGGAGCTGGCCGGCATTGGCTCTGGGGGACATGGGTGAAGCTTCTCACAGAAAACACCCCTTTTCTCTTCCTGCTAACAAAACCCAGCCACACAAGACCAACACAGAAACCAAAGAGAAGGGGTTCCGTGTATGGCTTTAATTAATTTTTAAAACAGATTATTTCATTCTTAACAAAGGTTGTTCTCCATTCAGTCTCAGATTAGTATGCAAATTGCATTACACTTTTTTTTTTTTTTAAATTGAAACCACAATGCCTTAATTTAGCTAAATGTCAGGAAAATAGATTTATTTTCCTGGAAGGAAGATGGATAATTAAATCTTTCATGAAAATGATTAAGTCTTATTGAAAAAAACTAGTGCAAAACATTCAATTGTAATTGACTGAAAGAGTGCTGTACTAAGAGACTATAGATCAAAACATTTGGCATGCACAACTGAGATAGGCCAAACAAGGAAAAAAACAGTACTCAGACAAGAGGTAGACATCCACACATAATAAGTCATCTCTGCTCTTTTGTGAGTCTTCAAGAGCATGACAGCAAATATCATTAGGAATGACACTACCAAATCAACATGTCCCTATAATTCCAGTTTTCATTATGTGGGATTTCTATTACCATTTCCCCTAAAACAAGTATAAAAACAGGAGGGGAAAAAAAACCCAAGAACAACATAAAAAATATTATTATCATGATCTCACTTATGACTCCTATTAAAAATCCCTCTTGTTTCTATGGCATAGTAAGAAAATACTGATTCTCTTATTCTCCTTTTATCCCCTTCTTTGCCTTTGCTGTTGGGCAGTGTCAGGCTACTGCTGCTCTGGGAATTAGCTTACAAAGGCTGCTTTATTGCTCTTCACTGAACACCTTCCCACAGGGACCTTTAGTGTCACCTCAGTAATGCAACTAGCTGCCCCTAGTCCAGTGCCTGGAATACAACATTTATTTTTACCTTTGATTTGATTTCATATTCTCGTGATGTCAGAAGACATTTGCAAAACCTTGGCTTGAATTCTCATATTTGTTGTGTTATATACTCTGACTGGCATAATTTAAAGTTTAGGTGGTGGAAAAAAGGAAGAAAAAGAGGGACTCTCTGGAAAAGAAGTACTGATGTGTTTTCAAAAAATCACTATGCTTACTTTTAAGTTTGACATGTATTTAGTTTAAGTAATAGGATGCAGACTGGTTCTACACAAAGCACAAGTTATAGTGCCCAAGGCAAAAAGCATATCAGTTCCCTCATTACTGTACATTGAGATAGAAGCACAACTAAGAAAGGTGAGCATAGAAGTATCCTTTTAAATTTAATTCTGAGTACAATCTGTTTCATTTTTAAGCCACCGAATTTAAACCACAGACATGGAACCTAGCATTGGATTGAAACTGCATATTTATTCCATAACACAGACAGGCATGAATATTCTTAGATAAGTTTTTGGATCAGTTGCAATCAGTTCCTTGATCATGCCAGAAGGGAGATATTGCATTTCTTTTTGATTTGGATGCCGATATTTATACAAATATCCGTTTGAATTAAAGATGACAGAATAGTTCTCTTTATCATGCAAGATATTAATTTGAAACTTTCAAATGGAAAAAGCTTCACTGTAGAGGGGTGTTAGATCAGTCTTGGTGAATACTTAATGCAGAGAGTCACAGAATATCCTGAGCTGGAAGGGATCCACAGGGACCATGAATTCCAAATCATGGCTCTACACAGGACAGCCCAAGAACTGCACCATGCGCCTGAGAGCGTTGACTGAGTCAGGAGAGATAAAAGCTTTTTAACTTTGCAGTGTTGTTGATTTTGGAACCCCAGCACTGCCCTTTGGTTTCTTTGTTTGCTTGGTTTGGATTAATCTGATTTAAAAAAAAAAAAAAATTAATGGGGTTATATTGCATTGTACAGAATAACCAGTGTCTATACATCTATTATTCACTCCCAGTGGTCCATAAAAGTTAATGACCATTATATATTTCATCACAAGATTGGCTTCATCCTGGCATTTCTGATATTTAGAATATGCGAAATAGTGATGCACTTTTGTCTGACAAGGGATCAGACTTTTTTCCTCGCTCAATTTGAAAGCACCTTAATTCAGTAAGACTTCAGCATCTGCACAGTCACTTTCCCTATTCCAGTGTTCTTTGTTTCAGAGTGGTAAAGGTCTTCCTTACCTTTTTCATAACTTTCATCCATTCAATTTTCAGGTATGTGATACAGAAAATCATGCAATGTTCTGGTTTTCTCTCCATTCACTACAGCTGAAATAAGAATTAGGGAAATTATATTATTTCACATGTCTAGGTCAAGGTAGAGGCAAGTTAAGCATCTCTTTTTATTCATCAGAATATTCTCAGAGTAAGAGCTTACTGCTGATATACCTGATGATAAAATTAATCTTGAAGAAATTTCAGCACCTACTGTATGGAGACTATATGTGATTACAGAAATGTTTAATCTTTATCTCCAGATCACAGAATATTCTGAGTTAGAAGGGACCCACAAGGATCATCAGGTCCACCTCTGAAGTGAATGGCCCATACAGGGATTGAACCTACAACCTTGGTGTTCTTAGCACAGTGCTCTGACAGGCTGAGCAAATCTCTTGATTTGTAGCCTCCTCTAACAATTAATGAAGAGGAACAGACCATTCCAGACTGTAGTTCATCTTATTAAAAAATAATTGGTTAAAATAAAGCAGGTAAGCCATGCCTTAGGGTAACCTATTTGTCTGTTTCTTCATTTATTTTCTAAAAAAATTAAATTACTCTCTCAGATGAAGACTTTCACCTTTAAATAATTCCAGTATTATGGCAGGTGAAACTCACTTTCCTCCTCTTGATCTTATTTTTCTTCACTGAAGCCAGAATTCTTCTTAATTTGTCAAATGCATAAATGTTGCATATTTTTGATTTAGTGAGACATAGTTCATATGCCTTTTCATAATAAAATGATCTTTCTGTAGTAATGGGGTTTTGTTAAGCACATGGCTATTGACAGTTTTAAAGTTTGACAAAACCAAAATCCATATTTTTCCTTTTTTTTTTTTTTTCGTGTTGTCATTAATGCAGGCACTAAAACAATGTAGCCTGAATCTATAAACCAATTTTTAATTCTATTTGTGGTAACAACACTGGAACAGTGTAGGGGACTGTCTATTGCTCTGCTTTAGTACAGATAAAAATGCCTATCTTTTATATTTAGCCTGAAATATTGCTGAGAAGTTATAGCACAATATTAAAAAGGAATCGATAGACCTGTGTTTTTCCTGTGTGGTAAAAAACACTCCAGACTGACATGCAAAGGACCAGAAGGTCACTTCTTTCCTTATACAGGCAAGTTCCTCATAAAGCTAACATTTTATCTGGATTCCATCAGCTTTTTTTATCAAAGACCTGCTGGTGTTTTGATGTATTCAACAAAAGATCTATTCAGCAGGTATAGTGGCTACAAACATTAAGTGGAATTAGGGACAAAATTACCAAAGATGTGCTTCAACACATCAAATTGCTTCAATGTATTCTATGCTTAACCATGCATGCATTATTTTTCCAAATTACAGAAGTCTTAATTAACATCTAATGGATCTTTCATGTCACATGGAAACCTCACATACACTTGTGGTATAATTTTATTTGCAATACCAAGTTTTCATGCAAATTTGGCAATTACCAAAGTCTAATTATTTATTTCCACTAAGTCAAGCCACCTTGTGACTAAAGAAGTCCAATTCTATGGACTTATTTTATCAGATTTATTAATGAGCTTTTTAGAGTACCAGCGGTGTTCTTAGGAAGAGTTTTCCCAACCTGTGAAGCTGGGTCAGCCTGATATTAATGGAATGTTTGTGATCTACTTGGCAAACCACCTAATGCTTCTGAGCAGCATTATCAAGTTACATATTTATGCAAAATTTCAAGACATCTAAACTCATTTTTTTTTTCTGCCTGATTGCTCTCCAGAACACATCAAACAGATTTAGTATAAATAGGGAGCACATATTATCTAAGTACTTCATAAAGATCAATACCTGAAACATGCTTATTTAGACATCTCTTCCTCTCAGGCTCATATAAATCTGCTTATTAGAGTGGAGTTCTTTCTAATTAATTCCTGAGAAGAATCAAAACCTTAATGTAGACATTAAAAGGAATGCACTAGTAATGAATCATTTGCAATCTGTTTAAGCTCCAGCTATTAACTTCATTGCAAAATCATGGGATATACTCACTTATGTGACTATACATGTAAAAAAAATGTGAAAAAAACACATGTAAAAAAAATGTGAAACAAATAGATTTGCAGGAAAATAAAAAGATGAAGTCTATGAAGGTAATGTAAAAATGATAACTTATGTATTTAAAATATAACTCAGTTAAGTTTAAAACAACTTTTATAAATGCAGGTGGCGTTTGGTTCTATATTTTACGAAATTTGTCTTTGACAGAGTTTTTAAACACTGTATATAATTTATAAGACTTCATAAATTTTATGGCTAAAAGGACTTGGTAATAAAAAAATTATTTGGTTTTACTAGTAGCAGACAGCTTTTCTGCAATAGGTGCAAGATATTTCTGTTTGAAATAGGGTATATCTACTGGACATAGAGATTATGGCTTGTTTCCTCACAGTCTGCTGTAATGAATAATTTTCCAACTCAAAAATCTACAACTATTGTATTAATTTTCTTTTATTTAATTTTCTTCTGCTTTGGCTGCCAATACTGTTTTTCTTTATGTTTTCTCTGCTATATTAAGAAACATTATTAGATATCATCTTCCTAAAATAATATGTTTAGGTCACAGTTTTATATAATTTTAAAATAGTATATATATTTATATCTCATTTTTGGGTTTTCCCAACATCAATATTTTAGAAACTTGTCTAGATTATCTTAAAAGCTTACAATAAGTTAGAGATCTCTGTAGAAACAATAGTGAGAAAAATATTCTACTGAATAGTAGATGTCATTTATCTCTGTAAAAAACTGATTTTGAGATTTTAAATTCTTTTTGTAATGAATCAGACTTCACCTCAAAAATAAATTCTTTCTTTTTTACTTCTTAGCAAAAGAAGTTAGGGATTTGGAATTCAAATTATTTGATTTGTAAATATGTTCACAGAATTTGTTAGATGGCACATGGTGGCTAAGTCATATATTATCCAAATTAATTATGTTTCCTAGAAGCACTATTCATCTTGACCAGAGTTTAAGAGGTGACATTTTCAAATGCTTATGTGAAAAATAAGTGTAAACAAGACTTTGGATGACAAAGGGACCTGATTCAGGTGATCACATGTAGGTGTTCAAAGATATTTAAGATGATGAACTTTCTCTGCTACTCCAGATGGATATCAGCACTGGTGAATTTGTGCCATAGATAACTACGTGCGGGTAACCAAAGTGTTGAAATTCTAGATGGTTATGGATTGATAAGAAAATTCATAATATGTTTAGTAATATTGCAGTATTTTGTATTTCATTGACCAGAAATCTTAGAAAGCAAGGGAAGACTCCAAATGTAAATATGACAACATTCTAATATGAAAAAAACATTTCCTAGGGCAGTTATTAATGCATTGCATCCTCTCAAATTTTTCATGAAACACTCAGAAAACTGCTGTGAATTACTGTGCTTTGAAAGTGAGTCAACAGACTAGCAACAATAAAAATACACAGAAATTAACAAATTTTTGTTGTCATTTGGTCCTCAGTGTTTATGAAAATAGCTTTTAATTACACTTCAAGGTATTTCACATGAAGAGACAAGCATTAATAATAGAAAGCTTTTTTTTGCTGTGTTTTTTGCTACTTTTCTGTTGTTTGGAATGAAGGCATTATGCAGCTTTGTCAGATTTTAAAAGACACGTATTAATATTGCCTTCATAAAGAAAATAAGTTGGCTGGTTTGTTTGTTTTCAACATGATAATAGAATGATCCATTATATAGAAAATGTCAGTAAACTAAGTTATTCTTCTGAGGAAAAATATGTAAGAATCCATTCTCTAGATTGTCATTATTAGACAATGAAATACAGAGTACAAGTAAGCTGTCCAATCTATAGGACAGTGGAAAAACCCTCAGATTTTCCCATTCCCTATTATGAGTGTGCATAAAGGGTGGGAATTAAGACCTTGATCATTTCAAGTGTTTTGGATAAAAGGCTTGATCCCAATCCATCACTGTCTTCTCTTATGAAGTGCAAGTCTTGACAGTGATTTAATGCCATGGATGTGGATACCGTCCATTGCACGTTCTAAGAATAAAAAAACTCTTGTAATTTTGCCACTTGTTTGTGTGCCCAACTGCATTTGTATGTATGCATATATATTGACATGGAAGGGCAAGGGAAGTAAAGGGAAGTCTGCATTGTTTATGATTCTCTCTGTGTATGTAAATTCAGATAAAACTTGAGAACATTATTTCCATGGAGGCTGGATCAGTGCTCCAGCTTATTTTTCATGGCTGTAGGGAAACCCAACATAGTACAAGGTAAATTCATGTAGGACATCTTAAATTGAATATTGTTAATATCAATCAATGCTGCAATTTAGGAAAAAAAAAAAAAAAAAAAAGACAGAAATCAAATTCGTGTTAGAATTCCACTGAGGCAAAAAATTGAATATTGGTTTAGAAAGCAAAATAAGATGTTAAGATACTGTTTTTTTCAGGTTTCTATAGAAACATAAATGTAATAAATATTTCCACTTGAGGAAAAAGTGTAAGAAACTTATGGTTTTATTTCTTTGGCTCATGCTATACAGAAAGGTGAGGAGGGTGCCCAGCCACATTAAGGAATAAATTGTTATGAAGATATAAGCATTGAACAGGTTTGTGAAATTTTTATTGTGAAGGATATAGACTTTTATTTTAAAAAAGAAGTTCTAATTTGACCAATAACCCCTGCAAAAAAAAGCTCCATAATTCCTTCAAAACTAAGTTTATTCTTCTTTTCACTTATCTTGAAAAAATAGTCAACATAACGTCCAAGAAGCCAACTCACGAAAATGTGATGTTTCTCAAGTACAAGGCTGAAAGATCATCTTTTATATCAAACATTCCCAAATTTAACTCCATAGAAGTATTTTGCCACATGATATTGATTTTGTTTCCAATTACAATAAATAAAACCCAAAAATTGCATGTCTGCATCCTAAAGGAGCTTTAAACAGCTGTAGCAAAAAGGCCTTTCACATTTTTCCAACAGTCTTGGACAGGAAATAGACACTTCTTGAAAAACATACACTTGAGTAAAAGACCCACGAACATAAACGAAAGAAATAAAATGCACAAAGGGCAATAAAAATAGAGTATTTCAGCATAAACATGTATGTACATTAGTCTAAATTTTCTGCAATTTCATTGGAACAAAATTTCATATACACAGAATTTCAAGTTTCACTGAATCGAATTGTGAGTCCAGAGTAGGGAAAAAAAATAGGCTGTGTTGGTTGGCTGTCACTTTTCAAATTTCTAATCACTTTTATGGAAGAAAATAAGTGCACGATGGAAAACACTAACTATTAAAAAAAAAATAAAAAAATAAATCTTAGTATCCTCCCCAAAAAAATCTTGAAAAAAAATCCCCAAGAACTACTATGCATAGTAGATGAAGTTCCAGAGATTAAGGGTTTATTAATTACTACTGATAACAAGTGTATTTGTTGCATCACGGTTGTATTACTGTTCATTTTCAAAGCATCCACAGACATTTGACCTTGGTTTTCAAATGATAATTTGAGTGTCAAAAGAAACACTCAGAAAAAAGTCAGAAATAATCACCATCACGAGCACATCTTTCCTCGGTGAGAAAAGTGATATAAAATGTGACTAATTAAAAACATTTATCATCTTTCTGTTCTCTCCTTTTTTCGCCCTTAACTACAATACAATAATTTCAGTGATTGATGTCTTTAAATTCATGTGTTTAACTTAGTCATATGACTAAAAATGAGTTAAGTACTTAGTGGATAAAAACACTTCACTGAATGTTAGAATATTATCATGTGATAAATTATATTCATTCTTTTAACTCTTATAATACTTGTCAAAATTGTATTAAATTTTCTCTTGAAATACCTCTTTCAAGTTCAAATATGCTAATTTGTATGGAATACCCACAAGTAGTGTACATAACACAGTATTTCAAGTTTATAAGTATTGAAATTAGTTTTCTTAGGAAATGCTACAGAAAAAAAGTTGAAATCCTAATTTTAGTCTAAAATCAAAACATATGACTTGAGTGAATCTTTTTCTACGGGCCACCTTCAGTGAGGAGTAGAAGTTAGGTGTGTATCTCGGGTGTGTATTTCTATTCAGTATGTAAATAAAATTGAGAAAATTATATGGGCTAGACACCAGATTTCACAGAAACAAAATCCCAGGATATTCTGAGTTGGGAGGTTCCATCAAGGATCAACAAGTTCGGCTCTTAAGTGGCTGCCCCTTATGGAGATCAACTTCACCACCTCGGTGGTATTAACAGCATGCTCTAAGCAACTGAGCTAATCTCAGGGTCTTATTCAGTATTATTTGCAGAAGATATGGGAATTGAAATGTGATGCAACAGAAGACAGAAATTAATTCTCGAAAGTGAAGCCATTTATTTAAAAGGACACAAGAATTTTCCCAGAAAAAGATGTAATCAAAGGATGTATGTCACAATTTAACACCTCTCCTCACAAAATCTATGGTCATTGAAATGAACTTATGTAATTGCAGATTTAAAACATAGATTCAATCCCTTTCTAATGGACAGCTTTTACTACAAGATACTGAAAATTTAAAAATTTAAAAAGAAAGTAGAAAATTTCATAAAAATAATTCAAGGAACATGAATGATTACTTACATAAAAGTCATATTAAGAAGTTCTTGAGCCAAAAGCTGTCTGACCTTAGATAACATTCTGAGCATTATCATCATATATTTGTCCTTATCTCACATCTGTGTAGATGTGGTGCTTAGGGACATGGCTCAGTGTTAGCCTTGGCAGTGCTAGGTGTACAGTTGGACTCCATGATCTTAGAGGTCTTTTTCAATCTAAATGATTTGATGATTTACCCCTAAACATCGACTTTTGGCTACTGCAATAAACAAGATCTAAACCTATATGCACCTGTTGTTTAATACAGTTTAATTGTAGTGTTTGCAGCATTGTTAGCAGCAATGGCAAAACCAAGTCCATCTATTACTTGTTTTCCAGCTCATATCTGTCAGGTAGTGCTGGGAGGATGCAATCGAGGTTTTTTTCAGGGAGGAGTGTTCTATTGCAGGCTTCAGCAGTGACTAATCAAGCTTGAATTTATCCATACTTTCAAAATAATCATTCCAGATATAACTGGTATGATTTTAGGTTAGAGTTTAATAATTTTAAAAAATTTGTAAATTTCATTATGTTCATTGATTTGGAGTGCTCTTTCTAATCACATGTTTCTTAAATACAATGTAATGAAAGTATGTAATTTAAAAGCCTATTTTCAAAAATGCAAGCATCTATTATGTTAGAAAAAAATATATTGAGGCACAGATTGGAGGTAGCTATGGAATTTGTAATAGTTCACAGTGTAATCAATTCTATACTCTTATGATTCAGAGATATGTAATAAAAATACCTCTATTATATAGAAATATTTCTTTTAACATGTATGGATTTATCACCTGGAACTAATGAGATTTTAACCTTCAAAAAATGGTGAAGCTTTGGATTCTGTGATGCAGTCTACACACTGCAGTGTCCTGTTTTGATCTGCCTTTCCTTTGTAATATCCCAGTATCAGTATTTCATCTCATAACTATCATACCCACACAGTTGAGATAAGTTTTTGTCTTTTAAAGAAGTACAAGAAATCTCCTGTGGAAAACTCTGTATTTCATGGATATACCACTGATTGATTGTACTTTTGTCAAAATTAACATAATATATTTGTATATGTTATATTAATTATGATTGAACATCATAATTCTAAATATCTGATTTTGATTATTTAATAGACTAGAAAATTATTTAATCAACTTACTAATATCTCCTTAAAAAAGTTATATTACTAGATTAAAGTCTCAATCTGTTTTGAATTATTATCAGGGCCTCTGGCAGTTTATTTCTTTGCAAAGTAAGAGGACTACCTAAACACCAAGCGTTGAGTAATACAATACCATAGCTGTACTGTGCATCCATGTATCCCTCTAAGATTTTCTAGGGATTCCCCTGGGTATGTTTTTGGAGTTGCCTGTTTGTTTGATTTTGATTAAGTGCTCAGAACCTCAGGATACATCCCCTGCAGTGTTTATGCCTGTTACCTCTGTTCTGCTCTCACAGGGATGAAGAGACTCCTTCAACTCCCTCTGTAAGACTCCAAATGTAATTGCAGCATACTGAGAAGGTAGAGGTAAAAGCTGCTTCTCATACAATTCTACTCCCTCTGTCCACAAGTTACCCATGACATTTTGCCCATGACTGTGTCCAAGTAAGTTCTCAAGTTGTCTTCTCTTAGTACCCAGTGATAACATTGATACAATTAAAATGTGAACTTTCCACATGGCATCTTATTCAATGTGTAGGGAAGTCATTCTGGAAGGTTTATGAACACTGAAAAGGAGGACCTTCATGAGATAAAAAGGTATCTATACTACTTTTCTTTGTAACATGGTATAGTTCTTCCTATTTTAGTCATGCCCAGATATTAATTAATTTAAAATAAATGAAAATGGAAGTAGTCAAAATGTATAATGGTAAAATATATCAAAATCCAAATGGAATAAAGGTTGAGGGGTTCTAGATTTTTTGTCCAAAACCAGATTTTCTTTGGTAAAAAATCTAGCTCTACCTCTTGCAGAAAGAATTCACCAAAACTAAATCCCTCAGAAAATTATTAAAAGCATAAAATTATATAGAAAATAGCTCAATTCATACAATAACATATATTAAATTTAATAATAACTTTATATAATAAATTGTATAATTAAGCACTTTAAAGTGTAAATGAAATATAAGCTTTTTCCAATTAATTTCTACAAACATTGAAAAATACCTGGAATACACACATGGAAAACAAAATACCTTCTCTTTATAGAATAAATCAAGAAAGTGGTATTTTATAGAGTTAAGATCCTCTAAGAGATCGAAAACTTAACTCAAGGAGGAAAAAACTATTAAAGTTTTCTTCTAGTCTGTGTCACATGTTCACGTAGACTTAGTGCATTTTGTGGAGAGGCCATTAATATTAAACAGCTTTTTGAAATTCCAGTCTGTACCAGCTGACTTTTCCATAGTTCTGACCCTGGAAGGTAAAATTTCAAGCAATTCCCTTGTCTAAGGCCATTTGCAGTAGAAACAAGAGAGCAGTTGTAACTGAATATCTTCATAATAAAGGATTAACAGGTGTACTTCTCCCAAAAGCTAGACACCAAACCCGAGCTCTTCAGTTTTACTGTAATTCCTGGGGGACGTTTTATTTAACATTTTTTTGTTGGGGTTTTAGCTGTGGAGTGTTTGGTTTTGTTTCAAAATATTGTATTAATTACATATATTAATGACATTTTCCATAGAATTGTGGAAATAACAGCTCAGGAATTAAAGTAATAATTTTTTTTTAATTGTTTTTGAACTTTTTCATATAGTTTCTAATTTTGTATATCATTTAAAAGACTACAGCATTTCAGAATAGGTCCATATTTCAGAGTTCAATACTTTCAGTTCAATATTTTCTTGAGGAAAATTATTTTAAGGTATACATCCACAAAACTAAGCTTTGCTTTCACTCCAAATAAGTCTTTTTGAAGATGATAAGTTCAACTGGGACATGAAACAAATTATTTTAATTAGAAATCAAAGATATTGTCTAACAAACTTCTTTGCACAATCCTCTCTTTCTTTCTCCCTCCCTCTTGCTCCCTCTGCTCCAAGACTGATTATTTTTCAAAGAGAGTAATGAAACTTTAGACTGCTCAGTAAAGCTGCACAATGTCACTCAAGTGTGCGTGCTTATTATGTCCATATTTGTCATTCACAGCATCTTTTTTTTCTTTTTTTTTTTTTACATTTCAAAATCTAATTTTTATTTAATCAATTTTTTTCTTCAGTATTTCATTTTTGTCATACAATCAAAATATTCATTCTTGGAATAGATGTGACCTGAAATGGAATTTTATCATTGAACAGTGAGCTGCAATGTTAATAAATTATCTTTTATATTTCTTAATCAGTACACAACTTTGATCACATTATAAGTCTCAGGGAGGAAAAAAAACAAACACTTGCTATATTATAATTCTTAGCAATTAGTTACATGAAACAACGGTGTGAATAGAATTCTAAATTAATTCATAGGTCGTGCAGTGAAAAATAGTAAAAGTTTTCTGCGATTATTGACATAACTTGTGGTTATTGACATAAATTTAGTTAATAATTTTAAAATAACACCATAAAGTCTAAATTTTTTCTACATCATTAATGTTACAATAATATTTATAAGTATCTGTTATTCTTACTCTACCTATTTACACAATCCCTTTTTCATATATAACTAATGTAAATACTATATGCATATGCATAAATAGTGTCTTTACACAAATATGTGTATGCATGCAAATAACAAAAATTATTCAGTATATTGGACATAGATCTTGTTCACTATAAATAATTATATTATTTGATTTAAAATTAAATTAAAATTTATTCCAAATGATTAAAATACCCACTATGCACTTAAGAGGAATGATTGCATAAGCATTCAATATGCAGTCATATTGTGTAAGCAATTTTGCAGGAAAGAATATTAACTTTTAACAACCTATCCAACATTTTAGAAGGATCAACCCGATGATAATATTGCTATACACATGTTTAAATCATAAAAAATAAAGTTACACAATGGAAATACATGAAGACCTTTAACACCAAAGTGGTTTGGGTTTAGCTAACATTTACTTCCAAATATAGGAAATAACCTGACTCCCTTCCTGAATAGGTGACATATTTATCTTACCTCGTGCCCTCCTGTTCCTCAGTAGTCTTTGACTTATCATATTGTGACCTTTATAATAGCTTTATAGAGGATCAATCAGGCCAAGACAGAACTGTAATACAAAGAAGTATTCATTATTTTATATTGGCTTAAACTAATAGAGATGACAAGTAAAACACAGGTGATTGATTTCCTGACCTTTAAAGTGTTTTATATGTAAAGTGCATAAGTTCCAGACATACAAGATATTTAATGTTAGAAATGAATTTTAATGTTTAACTGTATTTGTTATATGCTATCAATGGAAGTCACTGTTTCATCTTTTTGCAATGATGCTTCATGAACTTCTCTGATGCTTTTCCAGTTCTTTATAGTATATATTGAATTTTCAAAGAATAAAATCTCTTTTAAGAGCTATGCATTTTACATGACTATGAACTGAGTTGGAATCAAGATGAAATCAAGTTCAGGAATTTTTCAAAAGCTAGCTTTCCAATCACCTGCATTAGCTACTAATGTATCTTTGAATATAAAATGACAGCACTAAAAATTGTGTGGCAATAGAAAAAAATAGGTGAAAAATCCATGTTTTCCTGTTTCCTAAATCAGAATCCATTTCAGAAAGAAACTAATAATCTAATGAACATAAGGAAGTTATTGGATCTTTATCCATTTTTAGACTACAGAAAGTAAATTTTGAGCACCCACTTATAACTTGAGACTTAGTATGTAGTTCTTTAACTCCCTCATATATTCTCTGAATCTTCATTTTTATGATCTATAGACCTTTGAAAAATCTCTACTTAGGCCAACATCCAACTATACTGATTCTGCCTAGAGACCAGAATATGGATCTCGTTATCAAACAAAAATCTGCTCATCTGCTCCCTAGTTAAAGAATTAATTTTTGACTTTTTGTTCTACCTCTACTGTGAATCTGAATGGAATCACATTGATACATATATTATTTTTTAATGGATGCATTTCAGAGTTTGTATCTTTATTTCTCCACTAGTTGGTGTCATCAATAATTTATCCTTTTGATGTTTTCAGTAAGCCGAAAGAACCTTAATTTTGCTGAAAATACAACAGGCTTTAAGAACAGCTTAAGTGGTTAATTTAAATATTTATCACCTCCCCAGAAAGGACAGGACCAAAAAACCTAAGAACTTACATGGCCACAGATTATAATGGACTCTTCTAACCATGGTCCTTCTTGCTCCTGAATTAACTTCTTAGTCACTAAAGTAACTATAGATGCAGAATGAAATTGTATTTATCTCTAGAAATAAAAACTGCTGTCAATTGTGAAAAAGGAAGAACAAAATTATAACCATTAATAATAAGGAGACTAGACTTAAGTGAATTTCCTCAACTTGCTTATTATTGTTCTGTGCTAGTATTCTAATTTGTAGTAGATATATTGCCGTCTCAAGCAATATCTATCAACCATGCAGCATCATTATACAAATTAAACACACGATTAGCAGTACTGATATTTAGTTGGTGACTAATACTTAACTAATGAATGTTAAACAATATGGTAAATATGTTTGTTAAATGCCTTTTCCTGGGACAAATTGGAATGTTCACCTCCTACACAGCGCTAAAAGAATACACAAATAGTACATGAAGCCTAAGAGTTTCTGTATTTATCCTGCTGAATGGCTAGATGTCAAAAAAATAAAACTCTGCAGGAAAGCGGTTGAAATTACCACTTTTGTGTGCTGTCTCCATGTTCTGAAACATTTTCCCCTTTCTTTTGTCCCTTCCCCATCCCCCCACCCAGTTTTTCTTATTGAAGTGTGTTTTAGTAAAAAATAAACAAACAAAATCAATGAGCCTTTCATAGAATTGCAGAATGTGTAAGGTTAGAAGTGATCACAGTGGGTCTATGGTCCAATCTTACCACTCAAGCAGGGTCATCCTGGAGCACATTGCACAGGATTGCATGCAGACAATTCTTGAATATCTCCAGGGATGGAGATTCCACAACTGGGCACAGTATGGAGATGTGGTATCCTTTCTTGAAATCTGCCAATATTTTATCAGAATTATTATTGCAATAATTGTTCCTTTGCAATCGGAAAAAAATGCAAGGACTTCTGATTTCCACAAGCATTTTCTATTCTCTATTTAAAAGTTAGATCTCCTGGAATTTTCTGTTATGACTATTAAATTGTCCTGCCCTTGTCTTCTTTAAAATCATGGTCTCTTTCAGGATATTGTCTCTCCCCTCAGGGCAGTCAAATGCTATATTTTCAGACAATAATTTGTAGTTGATATATTTGTACATTTCCAGATCTTCTAACAGGATGTTGAGTTAATATTCCTTATCACCATTAACTGAGTATTATTGTTATCTATAATTTTCACTTTCATTTTTTTCAGAATAGGAAAAGATCAGAACTCCCAACTGTAGCATCTGAGCAACACAAGTCTTAACAATTACCAACATTTTTCTCAGCATCTCAGTCTCTGTTAAATTAAATTCTTTAGACAATTCCCACTTGAGTGTAGGCTACAGGACAGGATTCTTAGATTTCATATTCTTTGCAGAAATATAATGAAAAGCACTTTAAGACTTACTATCATTGTATCACATAATATATGATTAGACAGGGCAAATCTTTAGTCCCTCTAAGAGTAAGAAATAGTAAAAAGTGCCTAAGAGGACTAATACAAGAGGAAAACATAAAAAAATCCCAATGCAGAAGCAGAGAATCCCCCAAAAATTATAAAAAATCATATCTGCTGTTAAAAAACCTTAAGTCTTTAGAAAGGCACCAAATTTTTTTCATATTCAAACATTCAAGGTTACTATTATCTGACTGATAATTCTCCACATATAATGCAGTTTCATCAAAGAAAAAATAAAATAGTCATACAATAATGATAAGGATGGTAAATATTTTCTCTGCTGCCATTAACTCTCAAAACTCATGATCACCCTGTCACCACTAATCACTATCAAATATAAAATTGAAATTGTGCTCCTAATAAATATTTATATTTATGTGTATATTTATGGATTGGCAGCATGTACTTCATCTTTGTCCATAAGAAAATATTTTGGTCAAAATTACTGCAATTAATTAATTTTTATTGTGCATTTATTTGTTGAATCTGAAATATTTACAGAAGTCCAGTTTCAGGAAATTATGGTGGTACTTATTCATGTTTTAGTCTTATTCAACACAAGTTTTTCTGAAAAGTAAGTAATTACTCGGATTGTTTGTTTTGCCATCTTCCATGAAAAAATCTAGATTATGCTGTCATGGGCTCTAAAAGAAAGGTTAGTATTTGTGACATGTACAGAAATGTTGTGTGTAACACCTGATATGAAATATATGGGGTACCTTAAATTCTTTTCATCCATGTATACTTCCATATGAACATATATGCACATCTATAGATATATTTTCATATATATGCATGTACAGATAGATATATATGCACATACATATGTGTATTTATCTCAATCAATATGAATACATATTTTGCATGCATGTGCATGAAAGCTGGTGTTATACTTTCACACCTAGTCTCACTTACCACATAAACATTTTTATATTCTGCTAAAAATCTTATTTTCATCCATTGTCAAAACCTAGCTGCCAAAAACACTCACAAAAGGTATTTTCTCAAGATTTTTATAGTCCATCTTACTCAAGTTCAAGACCCTGTTTGATTCTCACAGTTTCTTTTCTTTGTAGCATTGGGGGTTTAAGCTGAAATTCTACAGATCTTAAGCTTGGATTTCTCTCTATAAGAATTTTGTTGTTACTATTTTTTGTTTAATACATTTTAAGTCACGCTAACCATTATTTTTTTCCATAAACCTGGAAAGATGTGCTCATTATTGATTAAAAATATTAATATCAGATACTTTCAGAGAATAGTAATTCTGTAGAACATCTAAATAACAGTCTCAGTCAGTGACTTTTTAAAAAATAATTTTCTTAAAGATATCCTATGAGAATTACCTATTTACTATAATTAAAGCATCATTTTAGTTCTCTGTAACAAGACTAAGAACCCACTCTTAAATTTCAGGGTGAATAATTAAGATAGAAAAAACTTTTCAGAAAAAAACTATTACTTATATTTGAAATGCAGCCTATCTTGTAAATTTAGAAGACCACACGTACAAATTGTGTCATTTATGACAATCAAACCCTGGGAAATAAATATCGGATTTCTTGAAAATCTTTCATTTCTCTTTCCATAAAACATTAACGACTATAAATAAATAAATAAATGAAGTAACTATATCTAAGCAATCACAGATAAAGTTAAATGAAAGTTTGTCTGTGCTAGCCATATTACAGTTGAATAAATGTAAGATGAATTAGTCATTCAAGAAAGAAATAAGAAAATAATAATGCAGTAGTATAACATAATAATCCTCCCAAAAACAATGTAAAAGGGTGACATTGAGCTGATAAAAAGGGAAGAAAGAAAGAAAAAAAACCCAATAGTAGTGGTTGGCTACACCTGAGCTCATCCTGATGACTCTGTTACTCTGTTCAGTCAATGAAGAGCAGTAAACAGTTCTAAGGATGATTTATTTCATCCTAAATGAAATGTCTAAGATCAGTCAGATCAACTGTACCCTAAAAGAGTCTTCTTTTTCCCACTAATTAGAAAGGCTACACACATAAGACTATCTTATGTCAATGTCTACAATGTGGAAGCTCAATATAGCTCATCAAATTTCTGTAATACATTTGCACTGTTTCCCATATATATCTAGTCAGATCTTATTTTCAAGAATGTTTCAAAGTAGTAACAAGATGGAAGTATTTCAATGGAGATTAATAAACCTAAATGAACAAATCTTAATGAAGTTAGCAAAGGTGTTAGCCTGTCTCTAGAAAATCTCAAATTAAAAATTGAAAGAAATCACACAAACACATTCACATACACACTCAGACTTTGTAAATAGACAAATATGAAAATATGATAGCTAAGCAAATTAATATTTATTTAAGACTTACACAGTCTCTCAGACTGAATAAAATGGCAGTTTAAATTTACAGAGTTGTGTCCATGACACTGTCATAAGAGTATGTGATATGCTTAGTCACATAACTTAATAGAAATTTACAATAAACAAAGTTATACTGATTTCAGCAGATACTGTTGTAAACTACACTTAAGAACACTCTGTATGACACATTTTCCAAATATTTTATTTCTTTGATTAACTGGTTAGGTATGTCTGTTTGTTTTTTTCTCTTCTCCTGTTATCCAGACATGATCTTGCTCAGAATGTGTGTCTATCTAGAGGTAATCACCATGATATTAAAGTGTACTACAATAATAAGGAATCATTGATTAACCACACAGTGTGGATATAAAAAAAACTTTGAAACAGGATGTTTACAGAAGCAATCTTTTAAAGTTTCAAGGAAAAAAAGGAATATAAGACTAGCAGTAGAAAATGATACTTTAATTCAGAATCTGACTTACCTCCAAATGTTTGAGAACTTCATTACATTAGAAAATGCTGTGGAAAATGAGGAAGCCTAGGTACTGCTTTGTTCATCTTTAAACCCTACAAAGTTTTTTTTTGCCTAGTTGTCACAGTGAATACCAGGTGGGCTGTTTTCAGTCATGTAAACATAATTTGTATAGCTATTAATGACCACTTAGAAATTCTTGTGGCTTCCAGCTGTAGCTGCTGAAATCTACAGACTTATTTAATTCACACTTGTCATGTTTGCCAGCCCCATGTCATAGATCTCTGTAAATATCTGTAAATCAAGCTGCATAGGAAACGTTTTACTCAAAGGTTACCATCTACAGTCAAGCACCTGGTCTTGGTTGCCCACAGGAAAATAATTTAACTTTGAAAACTGTTAATGATCAAAATCTTGTTTACAGGCAAGGAGGAATCACCTTATATACCCAATCAGTAATTTGTCATTAGTATAACTGGAATTTTAGCAATTTAATCCAATAATGTTAGTTCAGATCCAATTGTTACAGAAAAAGAAAGAATGGTTCTACAGAAGAAAAAGTTACAATAAACGCCCACGGTTTACAGTTGCGGGGTCTTCAGTGTTAGCTTATATCCCATCCCTTTTCATCCCACAGTTATGCATCTCTAGCCCACGTCCTGTGCCCCCACAGAAATAAGTCTTGTACTTTACTACCAGAAACCTCTTTCTCTATGCTATCATTAAGTTTTCCTCCTAAAATATTGGTGACACTGTTCATAAGTTATTCAAAAGCAAACCAAATTGGCTGGTTAATTAGAAAAATTACTGTCACAGTTAAACCAAGTGAAACAAAGCTGCAGGCAGGTTAATAAAGGATCAGAGAGAGAAGGTCCAACAAGCCTGAATCCTGAGGCTTTGTGCAAAACATGTGCCCTGCCCTGTTACTAGCAGTGTCAATGCCATATTTTGAACCAAAAGGAATTGAAATGTAGTTCTGTTCAGGTACAAATTAACATCCTGCCTTCCTCCAGCTCTTGATGTTAGATGCCCCATGATGTCAGTAAATGGAGATTTGGAGGCCTGTTGATGACACATATGACACAGTCTGCATAAGTTCCATGTTCTGGAGAGGCAGCTGCTGGCCAGGGAGAGCTGCTTTAAGGTAGATAGGATGGCATAAAATGCTTATGTAAAACTTGTTGTATATACAATCCATTAAGGAAAAAAAAGCTCTTTGAGATGGCAATTCATCCCAACGAGAGAGAGATTTAATGTGAAGAAGTGACCCGTGACAGGGTGCCCTCTCATGACTACAAAGTGTAGTATGATTACACAGCTACCTTAGACTTGGAAACTTAAATTTCAGACAGCAAAATAAAATGGAATCAATAATCATTCATGTTGTAATAACAGCAAATATTTTTGACTCATCCTTGATTATGTTTGCTCAATCACTATTACAACACTTCAGGACGAGAGACTTCTCTGTTTCTGAATTCACATGTCCATGATAAACTGTCAAGGCTTGCTCACATACAGAAACACCATGTTAGTAAGTTCTATTGGTCTCTGATCTGTTCCAGAAACAGACTCTATGCTTGTTGAGTACTGTCTGTGTAGGCATATGCTCTCTTTTTAAATCTAAAACTCCATACTTGTTTACATATTTCTTTTAAACGCAAACCAAAATTGTGAAATGGAGAATTTAGCTGTCATACCTCTTATTTATTTTTTATTTTTCATGTTTTGTGAAACAACTGTTTCAGTACTAACTCCCTCCTGTTCCTCATTTCAAAGAGCTTCTCTCTTAGAAAATAAAACAAATTATTAGACAGGTGGGATAGTTAAACCAAAGCACAATATATTGCAGATAATGACATTCAACGAATTTTCTCTATAATCATTCCTAAATGGCTGACCAGGGAGTGTATATGGAGAGGAACTGATTAAATAATGATAGCTATCCTTCAGCTAGCATAGTTAGCTGAACTGAATTAAACATAAGTTATTCTTTTTGAGTTCAGCAAGCATACTGGTCTAGAGAGTGTACATCAAAGGTCAGCATGCTTTTTGGGCTCTCTGGAGTCCATTTGTTGGCTTATGGCTCTGAGTTGCTTGATTCTAAACTGTCTTTTAACTCTACTGAGGGTAAATTCTGTTTGCTCTAAATTAGGTCTTGAGTTGGTTTTTAAATAGTTCTTATGGGGTCATGAATTGTCATCAACAGGGACACACACAAGATTAAAAGAAAGACATCTGATGCCTGCAAGACATATTTTGAGAGCCTTGAAAATTATCACTGTAAAAATTAATTGCATCTGATACAATGAATTGACTAGTTGTTGTCTTGCACTACTTTTTCTAATTTTACAACCTGAAGGGAACCTGAAAGACTTAACTTATGGAAATTTTGTCTTAAAAGTTTTTCTTTTCTGATGAACCGTTATTATATTCTGACCTTGGTAATACCTCCAGAAAAATGAATTCATACTCCCTAATTGATTAAACATCTCATACTTATCCTTTGTTTTCTTCACTCCTATACATGCTGATTCACTCTTTCCTGTGTACCACTGGATCAAGTACAGCTATAAGAAAGATTGGAATTAAGATTTTAGCAGTTCCAGTTGTGACGGGACAAGGAGCAAGGGTTTTAATCTAAAAGAGTTATGATTCAAACTAGATATAGTAAAAAAAAATTTTTTTACTGTGAGATTGGTGAAACATTGGTGAAAGTTGTTCAAAGAGGTGGCCAGTGTTAAATGTTCAGGTCAGATGTGGCTCTGAGGAACCTGATCTAGTTGAAGACATCCCTGTTCGTTGGATTAGCTGACTTTCAAAGGTCCCTTTCAGTCCAAAACATTATGAGTCTATGATTTAAGATTTATCTGATGGCATAAGTTTGACTGCTGTTAAATATTTGAACTGCATTAATTATTCTCCTCTTTGGATTCTTCATTAGGTAATTATTATATAAGAATATATAAGAAGTTCATATCACCATCTACTTTTAGAATATGCAATTTCAATGAGTTGAAGAGTCTTCTCCATGGCTAGCTTTGAAAATTTCCATCCTATGACTGAATCAGGACTATCTACATCCAGATAATGTTAATAAGACTGAAAACTATTCTTTTTATTTTTTTTTTTTAGAAAAGGAATTCTGAGCTTGAAACCATAAAATATTCACATTTTTGCTGCTATGATGTACTCCCTCAAATGCAAATGCTAATACTGCTGTAAGCAAGATAGCTGAAGGATGTGAAACAAGGTCTGTACAGAAAGATAATGCCCTTTATTAGGCAAAATGTTATGAGTGGAAAAAAAATGGGCTTTTTCATATACTATTTCTTATTCATGTTAGGTATTTGCCTTTTCTGTATGTTGATCTTGTCTCGGTACAGAGAAGGATTCTTTGTTTGTTTTGTTTGTTTTCTTTATTTTTCTTGTTTGTTTTCATAAAGGCATTATCTCTTCTCACAGACCAAGATTCATGAAATATATGAGAGATGGTGGTAAAGTTGTATGTTTTAGCATGAAAAGTTGTAACATGCTGATGGTGTAATATGCAGTAACGTTTCAAGATGAAGGATCCAAAATACTGCTTTTAGGTTGCAGAAATCAGCCAGGTTTCATGTCTAGTAATTTATCTGTAGTGTTCAACTGGCCTGTGTAGGGTCTATCCTTCTCTCTTCTTTGAAGTATAGAGTACTGGCAAAGTCCTTAATATCAACCATAATGATTTTCATATATAGCCTGACTATTAAGGACATATTGAAAATAGCTATACTGTCTAGCTACTTCTTTCATTGTGTAACTAAATGAATCATGAAATATCCCCAGTTTTGCCAGAAACAGCAGTTTTGCCAAGCTGCCCACTTCAAGGACCATCCATTCATTCTGGGTTCATCTGTAACACTTAGGTCTTTATCATAAAAAAGGCATCCAGATTTTCATATTCTAATTATTCTTTTGTAAGTTGCCTTTGGAAAGTAAAAAGAACAAAAGGCAACCAGTAAAGTAATCATAGGCTTTAATACTATGCAATGTAACTGTTCCTCGTGATAGCCCTAATCTGTCATGTATCTGAAGGTTTACTTCCCCTGGTATTGCTTGCTACCAGATATCATATATGTACAATTTCATTTTCTGCCAAATTTTCCCTTGATCTTTGGGTCTGATTAGCTTTTTTAAGTTATTGAAAGTGATTTTATTCACTTCATCAGACTTTCCACAGATTAGATTGGGCACAAGCTCATAAAGGCCAAGTTAGTCATCAGGAGTAGTCATCATAGATTCAACCAGGGGAAGTCATACTTGATCATCTGGATAGACCTCTATGATTAAATAACTGGTAGAGGGGGAAGACCAGTGGACATTGTCTAGCTGGACTTCAGAAAGGCCTTTGACATTGTCTCCTGTAAGATCCTCATAAACAAGTATGTTCATTTAAGATCAAAGACGTGAATTCTAGTCAGAGTCTGGTAAGTAGCAGTGTACCACGTGTCAGTACTGGCTCAAGTCTTATTTAATTTTTTGATTAATAATGCAGATGATGGGGCACAGTGTACCCCAACAGAAGTTCCCTGATGACACAAAACTGTGAGGAATGGTTAATATGCCAAATGGTCATGATTATGTCTTGAACATACAGACTGGAGAAATTAGCCAGCAAGAAGTTCATGGAGTTCAATAAGGGGAATTGCAAAGTCCTATGCCTGGCAAGGAAGAATCTCATGCAACAATATATGCTTGGGGATGCCTAGATGAGAAAGAATTTGGCAGAAAACGCCCTGGAGAAAACAGGAACCAGCAATGTGTCCTTACCCCAAGGAATACAAAAGGAATCCTGATCTGCAGTAGGCAAATTATTGCCAGCAGGCTGAGGGAGGTGGTTCTTCTCCTTTAATAAACATTTGTGAGGCCATGCATGGAGCCTGTGTGCAGTTTAGGGATTCTCAGTACAAGACTGATGGATAAGACATGGATATAGTGAAAAGAGTCCAACAAAGAGCATATGGATGGAGGAGACAAGAGCATGGAGAGTTCAGTCTGAAGAAGAGAAGGCTCTGGGGAGATTTCATTAATGTGAGAATATCTGAAGAGAGGTTCTAAAGAAGTAGTCAAGCTTTCTTCCAGGGATACCTGGTGACAGAACCAGAGGGCACACAGTGAAGGACAGAAGGTCCCAACTGAACATTAGAAACATGTTTCCTGTGAAGGTGACTGATCAATGGCGCAGGAAACCCGGAGAGGTTGTGGAGATATTCACTCCACCTTGGAGGCATTCAGAAGAAATTTAGACATGGTCCTGGACATACAGTTCTAGATAGCCTTGCTTGAGCAGGGAGGTTGGATGAGATGACCTCCAGAGGTCCCTTTTAACCCTAAACATAATTTTATTTTGTAGTCATAATAAATACAAAATATTGCTATTCACTTTGTGTTAGCAGAAAAAGATTATGTAAATTTACTGTAAAATATTATTATGAGTAGAACAAAATAGATTTAATGTTTGAGTGTAGACATAGAGAAATACATGTGTCACTTTATTATTAAAATTTCACCCTTGAAATATATCTGTTCATCACCTCAGCTCAAAATTCTGTCAGATATGTTCATTGAAATGGACAGTAATTAAATTTAGAGTACTGTCTGTCTTTATGTGTGGAACAATTTTTCTCACTTAAAGATCGGGAAAACAAAATACTAAAATCACTCACATAATTCCAGAAGACCATAAGGATATTGCTAGATTTTAACTAATCTTTATTATTTCAGAATTTTGCATAAGAAGAAAATAACTATGTCCTGCTATCAATTCTCATTAGAAGCCTTTCATATGAAATAGATATGATTTCCACTTTTGTATAATATTTAAACTAAATTACTGTGACCCACAAGTGGACACCATCCCTGGTAGCTGGATGCATTTTCATTAGCTGGACAATTCTTGTTTATACCTTGCTAACCTGTTGGGGAAAAAAACCAAAACTGGCTAAGCAATTAAAATTCAAAATAGGTCACAGTAGTGCAATACATGAACATAGTACTTGATTTAACATAATGGACTAGGAATTGAAAAATTCCAATAACTCATTTTTGGACACAGATTTTAATGAGAACAGAAACTGGCACAATATTAATCAGTATGACAAGATTCCTTGAATATAAGGGGAATAGGAGAAGTGAAAAATTAAAATCTCAAGAAGTTCTCATTAGTCTGACGACTAAAAACTGAATGTATTGGGTCACTATAATGCAATCCAAGAGGAAAGAACCCTCTCAATTTCTCAAGCACTTTGAATAATAAAGTAAAATACTCTATTGCAGAGAAATGCAGAGATATTTTTTTTTTTAATGTTGTATAAGTGAGACATATTTCATCTCACCACTTTTCATTTCCAGTGGCCTGATCTGGAAAGGGATCCTTGAGCAATGCATCTGGATGTTCTGAGTAACACACAGAGAAAGGTAACTTAGCAATATTCCCATGTAAGTAGTAAATACACTTTTTTACTTGAATCTTCTCTACTAAGGAGAACAAAAGATGAGGAATAATGTTAATAAAACATTGTCACTGATAAAAAATAAGAGACATCTAACACATTTTATTCTTACTGACAGGAGAATTGTCTTTTCTTGTGCTTCTACAAAATAATTTATACTCAAGTATTTTGCTAGAACACATTTAATTTCTATAAGTAACATTACATTATGTTTATAAAAATTATATATAGTTTGGTTATTTACAGTAATATTCATTAATTAACATAAATAGCTGCATCAGTAGAGTTTTGTCTGTTATATTTTTGGTTTTAATACCTTAATAGGATATAATGTAATGGAAGTGAATATTATTTTGAGAAGTTTATGATTTCTAATGTCCAGTAATTTTTGATTTTCAGGCAGAGCAATATATAGCAATATGTCACAATTGCTGTATTAATCTTAGATTCATGTTGCATTGCTAAAGTGGTAACATACCCTTACAAACATTACCCAGTGTTTCTGAGTATGATCATCTTTTTATTATTTCAGTTATTTCTATTTCTCAGCTCTCCTTAAGATCTTTCAGTTCTATGTACTAAGAGATTCTCAAAAATGTTTTTCAGTTGCTTAAAATTGTTTGGCATTTCCTAACACACATGACTTCATGCTGAATGTGGGGTTTTTGTCTGTTTTCTGCAAATTTAATGTCCTGTAAAATCCTATGGAATTTGTTGACTCTAGTCCAAATCATCTATCAAACTCTTGTATATATAATGATATTAGGGAAAGTCTAACATGGTAAGCCTAACATTGCTCCTCAATTTTGGAGCAATACTGAATTTTTAAACTTAGAGGGAATGAAATCAAAGCCAAAAGTCTCAGACACATAGAAAAGTTTTTATGTTGTAACTAGTTGCTAAGTATTAGCTGAATGATCAAATTAAATTTATTTCCTTGGCATTTCAGCAAAATAGTATGAAACCGAATTCTGCCAGTTAGAATTTGAATTGACTGTGATCATACAAAAAATTGTTATAGTTCAGTTCTTATTGGAGGCATACTGTAAAATTATTTAAAGCAGAATGTGGACTGTCTCTGCACTATTTGTGAGAAGAGAAAATCTTTTCTTTAAAGTGTGGTTTCTATCTTTATGGGATGGACTAACAATGAATACCACAAGAGACGGGTAGAAGCTGAAATCCTCTGTGCTCTCAATAATGATCTCCCAATTGGTATGTAGGAGGACCAAGAAGAAGAAAGGAAAAGGTGAGGGGATGAAATTGTTGAGAACACCCTGTAATATACTGTTTATATAATCTTTAATGATAACATAAATTAACATCGAAATAAATGTGTTCTAGAATATCCTGGGGTTTTAATTTAGTATTTTGAAACTTCTAAATTACTAGATTAATCATAAGAGATTACCATACATGCTTATACTTTAAAATGTAATGTATTTTTAAGTTATATATTATATAGTTATAATTCTTATATAGTTATATAGCCCATTGTTCTCTAATTAATAGAACAGTCTGAAAAATTAAAACTCCGACTAACAATGAAAATTTAAAAATTATCCTTAACTTTACCATTCAGCTAAATAGTAATAGAAAAAAACTAACAAACTTTTAAAATCACTTCTGATGACACACCTTTTTATATGGTTGCTATTGACTACATCAAGTTTCATGAGCATACTTCCAAACTGTGACAGATGAAAAACACAAAAATGAAATCATAAGCTGTTATTAATCTTTGCACATGATAGTTTGAAATATGAACTGCAATATTGTAGAATATGAGCTAAACTATAAAAAAGTATACTTTCACTGAGAGTAAGGAACAGAAATAAATTAACTACATGTCCTTGCTCTGTTAACTGTTGTAAAAGGATGGCAATAATTTAGAGATCAATGTCCTGAAATGCCATGGCTAGATTTATCAGGTGATATGTGCTAAAGTTCCTAGATATAGTACTTGCCTTGTTTAAACATAATGGAAGTTGCCATTACTGGCAACTGAACAACTCATAGCCTTCTGTCCATACTTACACGCCTCTGTTTCTTTTATATTTTGTTGTAAAAATGCTACTTGCAGGCTCAAAGTCTTTATTATACCTTGAGAGAGAGAATGAGAGCTAGAAAGGAAACAAAGAAAGCAAGAAAAAAAAATTTAGAAGAAAGAGAGAAAACTCCAAATAAGCCACTCCTCCCACCCCCTCTTGCAGTAAGAAAGGGACAAACCCCCAACATTACGAGTTGAAGTAGCAATTTACTGAAAGAATAGAGCAGGAATCAGACATCCACAATAAAACCATCACAATTATACAAAGAAGAAGGCATTTTCCCTAAAAAAGTGGTTTACCACTGTGAACAAAAATAAGATGGCAGACACTCCCTGTAGGTGGCATCTGTGTGGCTTCCCGAGACAAAGGCAATATGGTGCCATACCCACCCTCTACCCATGGTGCCTTTGGAAACAGAGGCAATATGGCAGAAGGAGTTCCAGTAGCTACCATTTCCTGCCCCCCAGCCTGAAAACAATGTAAAACAACAACAAACTCCTGGAGGCCAGGTCACCCAAGTAAGGGTCACGCTGCCTCTCTGCTGAGCTCAGTTCTGAGCAGGTGCCAGTGCTGCCACTTCTAACATTCCTTCACACTGTCCCTGCAGGTCACTACAATTTTCCTAGGCTCTGCTGTGCTCCTTTCAGCACTGCTGGCTCCCTCTTGGCCCAGCTGGGCTTGGCTGCTACCAGCACTGCTGGTCCTGATGCCTTCACCTTGCTGAGGAGAGGGGGAGCACAGTCCCGCCAGGGTGCCAACTCCGCACTGCCATGGCCCCACTGGGCTCAGCCACACCTTCCACTGCCCCTGCAGCAGCACGCCCAGAGGCACCTCATCACCTCACCTCAGCATCACAGAGAAAGGGGCAGGGAGAAAAAAAACAGGACAGGGTGCAGAGGAGGGGTCTGCAGATGTGATGCCAACACCCTCCAACTAGAGAGAACCAGGAAAAACGTCTGCTTTGCAATGGGGCACCTGGATGTTCCTACAGACACCCCTGCCCCAGTGATGACTGGATGGAGTAAAATAAAAATGGCACTAAACTCCAGTCCACTGGCCTCCAAACCAGGACACTAGATATTGTTCCATACTGAATAGTTTTTGCTCTTGTTTAGTTTCCAGGTATTTAATAAATATATGTATACATGTATGCATAGATATTCATTGACTTAGCATATATACATTAAAGAAACACTTGCTGTGGTTTCAATTCTGAATATTACCTTTATCTTTTACATTGGCCTATTCCTGAACCAAGGGAGTAATCAGATATCATTATCTGGGAAGGAATATCACAAGGACTTAGATGCCCACCATTAAAATACCTGGAAGAAATAGATGGTTGATGGCAGAATAGTCAAAGACTCTTTGGAAGGAAACAGAAGCATACAAATAGAGGTTTGACTAGAGTGAATTTGATTCACATAAACAGTGAGAATTATTTCAGACTTTGCATACAGAAAACAAATTAGAGAGAATAATTTACAAAGCAGTGAAATAAATTATGTAAAAGAAAGAAGGAAAGAAAATTACAACCAATTCAATGCATTGACAAGTAATGACCATTGGGCATTGTTTCTAAGTGGAAAAAAACCTACTGACTCCTAAAAGAGACTAAAGAAACTATACCAAAAGCACAGATACAGTTGTCCTGGCACTTTGTAAGGACAGAAAAAGATAAAACAGAAGAAAATAACAGTTGGACAATTTCACTATATCAAAAGAAAAAAAAAATTAAAAAAAAATAAAAAAAAAAGAGGATCACACTAGTAGAAATTACAGAAACCTTAGATGTAAAAATCATCAAAATAAAGGCATGAGTTACAAATACCAAACAACATCGTTGAAAATATAATGATTTAATAAATATATTGAGGGCAATATAGTAAAAATTATAAAATGATTTTCACTCTATATTTTCTTGACCTAAAAAATGGTAGTTATAATAGATAATAAAATAATTATATTTGCAAAGTGTTAAAAGGAAGATCAGTACAGAGTGTGTTTATAAGTAAAAAGAGACTCACGGTATACTCTGTCAGGAAAAATATTATCTAAACAAGCATTAGAAGTTTCCTGTAAATGTTGGCAGAAATTTTTCCAGAAGTATTTGAGAAAAAGTAGAAGCAGCATCTAGCAATAAAGAGAGTGTTGAGAATTGAAGAAGTCACAGAAGAATAAAAAGCAAACATGGTATCTCTCTATGGAAAGAGTAGGAGAAAGGACTTAGGAGGGTGTAAAACAAAGAGTGAAACTCTGATTTCCAAAAGAATAGTGTAGGAAATTATTAAGCAAGAATTGTTGTAAACATCTATGTAGCATTTACAAAGTATAGAAAACTATCTGATGTGGATTTGTGAAGAACAGCTTGTGTAAAACTGGCTTGCCATCTTTTCAAGGGCAACTAGTATAATGGATAAAGAAAGATATAAATGTGATATAAAAGATACTTTTAAAAGTTTTTTTTCTAACAGATATTAAAATACATCTTAAATAGATATTATTATTAATATATCTTTAATAGATCTTAAAATATATCTTAACTCTTTTCTAAGGCTATGTATCAGACAGTATTGTGGAAATATTATTTGAGAGCTGTTTGGAAACTTAGATTATGACTTAGAAGGATTATTTCTGTTCCTCAATTTCCAAAGTAATTTAGTGGAAATATAAAGTATTTACCTTTTTTTAAAATTTTTTCTTCTTCTCCTTTTCATAACCTGTAACAGCATAAAACATATTTTCTTTGAAATAAAAACCTTAACCCCCTTACTCATCCCTACAAAGTTAAATTGAAAGAAAATGGCTTTGGTTTAGAATGTTAGGAAGGAATTCTTTTCTGTGCGAGTGATGAGGCACTGGAACAGGCTGCCCCATCCCTGGCAGTGTTTAAGGCCGGGCTGGATGGTGGTCGGAGAAACTGCGTCTAGTGGGAGATGTCCCTGTAAATGGCAGGGGCTTGGGAAATAGTCTTTAAACTCCCTTCCAACCCCAATCATGCTATGATTCCATGAAAGTAAAATTCCCTGATTTGATGGCTTGGGTTTCTTTTAGTTATTTAAAATAAGTTTGTTTTTAAAAGCAAACTAAATGCACTTTTTAATATTCAGCAACAATACATAAAACTGCTATAATTTTTTAACTTTCTTATTTAGAAGCTAATCTGGGCTTTTTAGTGATAAATTTATGTTTTCCTTACACCTTGGTAGCTGTATTACTGACTATTTTCTGAGATGTAAGACTTAAGTTCATTCATTTTGTGTGTTTTTCTACTATTTTCCACAGTTATCTGTACTGCAACAGGAATACCTGTCACTAATGTTTTGTTCTTTTATTTATCTCAGATCTAGTTTCTGTCCCTTGGTGTTATTTCCTTTTTTTTTACTGTTTTGCCTCTTTCTTTTTCCTGACAGAAGTCAAAATGCTCAGCTGCCCAGCTCCAGCAAGTCCCAAGAATCTTTAAAACGTCTGATAGGGTCAAAACAGATGGCTGATTTGACTCTATCCTTGGTCCACCACTTGTTTTGTCTCTCTAGGCACCTTAAAAGATCAAGTTCTCACTGAGATTTTTGTCGTCTTTTAGAAAAGAATGGATCAGAGGGGTATTGAGACATTTTTCTTCCAAATTTCCTTCATATTAGTAAATGCAGTTGCCATAAATCACTAAAAATGATTATATGGATTAGAGCACATAGTTGATGAGGCTGTGCAAAACTTTAATAGTAACATAGATATTATTTATATATATATATAAACCGGTAAAATATGGAAAAAAGAAAAGTCTAATAGATAATGAGAAAAAAAGCCAAAGTCTGGATAATTTACTTGTTAAAAAAACAGCTGGTGAAATCTGAGGAACCTTTCTGACCTGAGATGTCCCAAAGCTAGCCTGATATGACAGAGTGTCCAGAGTAGAAAAACAAAGGTGTAGTTCCCACAGACACCAAACCCAGAACCCAAACTGTTGAGCATTTTGCAGACATCAAAAGCCACTGCTAAACTATGTCTGATACTTGCATGTTGTTCCTGAGGTCCAAAGGACAAGTTATTTGAGCCAGTTCAATTTGCAATATATTTAGGGGAAATGAAATGTCTGAAGTTTTTCTCCTTTCTTCCTCCTTCTTCTTTCCTCTTAAATGCAAATGAGAAATGAAGCAAAGTATACAATACGTTAAAATAAGGGTGTTTGGGGTTCAGGGTATATACTAATCCAGTTTACCATGAGGAAAAATAGCATAAGAGGTGTTTGAAGTGATGTTTTTTCTTTAGCCTTCACATAGGAAAATTAAAAAAGAAAAAAACAGAAAAACTGTCCATCTGATTACTCATTTAAACTGGATAAGTAAAGAAGGTGACAGTTCAGAGTCACCTATTCAACTCTTTACCAAACATTCAAAGTCTGTTAACAGAAAATGTGTTTTGTTACTGCATCTGTTTTTGATAGAAGAATAATTTTTTTTAATTTATTTTTTTTTATTTCTGTTGTCCTCTGGTTGCAATAAGTGTTTATAATTGTCTTCCTGCTATGGGAAACCTAAACAGAAGTTCATGTGGCTTATATAGTGCTTCTTTAACCTAAATGGGTATGTGGAAGACTCAGCAGGAACTTGTTTTTACCAGCAGCAAAAAGCTGCTAATTAAATGACATTGTCAATTCTTAATTCAAATTAGAAATTAAGGTTTTTAGAAGTAAATTACAGGTAATATTACTGTGGTCATTCAAGAAGTACATTTCTTCTCAGAGTGTTATAGTTCTTGCTCACAGCTGGCTGACAGACTGGATGTAGAGAGAATAATAAAAATTTTGTCTATGTTTATGTTCAGTATATGAGACAGCTACAGTGAATAGAAAGAGAAAATGATGTGCCACTAATCCTCAAGAGAAATGCCAGTTCAGATATAAGCTGTCAGGAAATTGTTCCCTTTACAATAGAGAACTTAGGCTTACTCTTCTAATAATCTACCTTTTCTCTATGTAGTACTTGCTCAGGAAATGTGGCTATTCTATCTATTGCATTTCACAATTCCTAAAACAGAGGGCTTTCTTTTTTCTCTCTTGCTCTCCTTCTAACCATATATATTCATACTTTAATTTCTATTTCTGTTACAAACCTAAAAGTCTTCTCTTGTTTAAGATCACAGCTACTGAGCAGGATAAGTAGCATGCTGAGCAACCAGAGATTCAAGAAGAAATAACATAGGAAGTATTCCTAGGCATCGTTTCCTTTCTTTACAGTGATGCATGCTGGAAGAAACATAGTCTTTCTTTCAAGACCTGAATAATGTTGAAATTCATGTCTTTGGCTCCACAGTTATCAATTACCGAACCATATACCTGTAAGTACCTCTATATCGAGCTATGGATCTATCCACCTAACTACTACCTGCCTATGTATGTATGTATGTATGTATGTATGTAGCTCTCTATCTATCTATCTCTCTCTCTCTCTCACTCTCATCTATCTTTCCATTATACACTAAAACAAAAAATATGTATGATTTTATTTCTGTATACATATTACATATACAATACTCATATGGACATACATATATGTATGTTGACATACATTTAAATATTTGTCTCACATACACGATAGATCATGTATCATACATAATAGATTATATCTTTTTTTCTCCTGGGATATATTCATTTTCAGAATGGTGCTTTCTAGATAACTTTCCACGACATTTGGTGGAAATAATTTTGTTTTCATTCACTACTTTGACTTTGTTCAAAGCTAAGATGTCTACAAGCATATGTCTTGTTCTAGGAATACATAAGCAGTATTGGCCCTGACTGTAGTTTCATCTAATAATGAACTATAGCTCTCTCCATCTTGCCATGCTACTGAACGTAGCTGTGTAACAAAGTAATTATTTATTATTATCTCAAATTAACATGTATTTATAATATGCATATATTTTATTAAAGCTGGTCTTTTGTCTTATTTAACTGCTGTACAGGTACTTAGCTAGTAGACTGGAATTCATTTTTCCCAATATCATGATACATTGATTTGTGTTCTCATACCTTCGCATGGGAAATCTATCTGAATTTACTTCTGCAATCTAATATCACATTACAATATGTGAATGAAATATTCCTCCCTCCATGAACTTCTCTCATATTTACAAAATGAATTATTTCCCTGTTGTGCATAAAATTTCCCAGTACTGTAAGTCCTGTGTTAGAAAACCATAGCGTTTATTTTCAGTAGTGACAATATAGGATGCAATAGAATTAGACGTGTTCAGGTAAAAGTTTAGCTTAATGACTTCAGCTCTTTTATAAGGAATGCAAGTATCTAAATGAAAGTAGAAATTTAAAAAAGAGTACTGAAGCAATGACTATGCAAATAAGAGCTGGTCAGATATCTGAAGACACCTTATTAACCAGGTGAAAGCCCACTGTCATATTAGATATGTCTGCCTCAGAGAAACCAAGCATACTGGTGTTCTGTTAAATTCTTAGTTTTGTGTGAGTAACTGCAAATCTACATAAAGCTTAATGCCATGAGATAAACCTCGTGAATAGTTCTTTAAATATGCAGAGGATGTAGCCAGGATTAATCAATGGGGTTTAACCAAAAGATGTAGCCTATAATTTTAAGTGGTTTATCTTCTGGCAGGACTAGGGGGTGTGTGATATATTTACAGCCTGTTTTTGCCTGCAGATTGCTGGTAACATTACACGACATTTCACTTAGACTATTTTTTAGTGATACAGCACTGTATCAAATGTTAAATTGCATTATGTCACAGCATCTTACGTTGTCCTACTAAAGGCTGGTATAATGTGTAACCGGAAGGACTACTTCTACACATTTTTTTCAACTTTAAAAATTTTCAATCAGAAAGCTCAGTAAAACATGTAATAATAAGAAATATAGCATAATAGTATGTTTCTAGTATATTTTTTAAAAATAATTACTTCCTAAGTGCTTTTGACACAGTATAATTACAAATTTAATCTGACAGGTTTTATACTGCAGCTGAAATAAAGTTACTCATTTTCAGAGCCATTAAGTTAACCACCTACCTGCTATAATGAGAAAGTCAAAGTGACCTTATATGAGACAATAGGTGAACTACATTGACTTATCATTTTCAACTTTAGGATGTATTCTACAACATTTTATCAAGTTGTATAAACAGAGTTTTTCTGACAGAAGCAGCATGTAACTACTGATCTGGACAATGGGAAATATGTTGCCTCATGTTCTATGTGGCAAAATATTTTAAAAATACATATATGCTCCATGGTATTGGATTCTTTTTTCTCTGTTTAGGGATAGATTTTTCATGCCGTATGGAATGTGTGAACATCAGCTTCATTCAGGTTACTTGATATAGGACATTTTCCATTCAAAGGGGGATAATAAGTAACGAAGGAAGTGATATACAACACAAAAAGGGAGACAAACAGTAGACAAGGGTTAATGGCGGCAAAGTCTCCCAAGACTTTCCAGCATTAATTGAAAGGATATTAAGTAACTACTTTGGAGAAGGCCAACCTGACCATAGTAACTGGTACAAAGGAGAGAAAGAAAAGGAATATGAGCAACTGGTATACTACAGAGATAGATTGTGGAACTGTGCAAAATTTATTAAAGAAAGTTTAAGGGAAGAAGACTGAGGAGAAATGAATAGGAGTAAAGCAGTGTAGAAGGAGCAGAGCAGGTGTTAAGCAGGGCTGGTCAGCATACTTGTCAGCAGCAGAACCCTGCACCTGAACGTTTCAGTCTGTCTTTTTTTTTTTTTCTTATTAAATCTTCTTTTAACAAATTCTCTGAGCAATCTCACTTTCTATTTCATGTGTGTCAGTGCCAAGAGCTGGAGGGACTGGTAAGAGCTGACTGGGTGCCAACCTCTGCAGACAGACAGATACCCTGGTCTGACAGTGGGTCCCCTTGGCCTGTGGCATCAGCTACTGGAATTATGGGGTCATTAACCTACAGCCACCGAGGTGGGTGTGGTGTGTGTCCCAAAACCAGCTACTGAGGTGGGTATGAGTGAGGAGAGTGAGGGATTTAGCAGTGGCAGCTGGATTGGGACTGTGAGTTACAGCATGTGGACCAGGTGCCAGCTTCTGGGAGCAAGTGTCTATTCCTGGCCCCAGACTGGCTCTGTGTGGGATGTGAGTATGAGCTGCTGGCAAACTCCAAGCTGAGACCAGGTGGGGAGTAGGGGCCTTGGGTGTGGGCAGGGCTACTGGGAAGGTGGAGAGTCTCTGCAGGCACTCAGGAGGAATCACAGACTGGGTGCCTGGACAAGTGTGTGAGCTGTGTGTGTGTGCAGTGAGAGCAGCTCCTGAGCCAGGGACCCGTGGGATGAATAAGGAGGGCCGGGATCTCGGCAGGGCTGCAGGGTGGGCAGAGGGACCATGCTGGTGCTCAGGGCAGGTGCCCGTGTGTCTGTGCTTGTGAACCCGGGCAGTGTGGGCTGTGTGCTGCACTTGTGACCTTCTGCCTCTGCCTGCCCAAGAGGAGGAGGGGACGTGTCCCTGTGTGCCCGTGCCTGGTGTGAGTCCTGAACGTGGGGACAGAGCCTCACCTGTGGCTCTGTGTGTGACCATCTGTGTTTGTGTCCTCCGTATGTTTGGGTGAAACTCGCCACTGGTTGAACTGATGAAAGCAGCCACATCCCCTGGTCTGACCAGGGCCTACAAGTCTCCAGGCACCAGGTTGTGTGGGAGGAGTTCTTGGCCTGGATCTGCTGGTGGTGGTAGCCAGAACCATTTAGCATTAAGATAGTAGCTTGAAAGATAATCTGGTATGGGGCCATCCTAGTTAAATTTAACTACTACCTTTTGAACTGAAATCTCCTGTAATAAAGGACAGAATTCCAGAGGTCCTTTCAAACACCTGAATTAATTGAGGTAAGGTGAACGAAAAGATAAATTAAATATTATGATTACAGCTGTTGCTAGCATTACTGATGATAGAGACTGAGATCCTATTTATGCAAATAGCTGCAATGTATTAATTGATCAATTAATAAATTAATAGCATAAATTGCATATTAATATTTGAATATAAATGTTTGTAAACACATAAATTATTCAGATCCTGAGCCTAAGTGTTCTTATAGGCTTTATTTGCAAATATACCTCCTTATAGAACTTCTATTCCTCCAATACCTCATATAGCCAAAATCATGATGTAAAGTAGTCAAACAGTTACAATACATACACAAAAAAAAAAAAAAAAAAAAAAAAAAAAAAAAAAAAAAAAAAAAAAAAAAAAAAAGAGAGAAACATTTAAAGCTAACTGCAGGGACATATTTTCTTCAAATGTAAGTGGAATATAAATCTGCAAAGAATTTGTCACTAGGTTTTCTGAAAAGACCCAGTGTGGAAAATGTGAACGTGTCAATTGCTGATATAAAAGACTTTTCCATCACAATCAGGCAAAATAAGCTGACTGCATGGCTGATATCTCAATGCATTCAGTTTGGTCTCATCCAATTGCTTATTTAATTCCTATACATGGCAAGGAGTTTAAAAGCAAATTAACGTTGTGTCATTTCCGTTTCACAAAACTTGAGTCAAGCAAATTGCCCTCCAGGTGTGTCCTGAATAACATATTGGCTGATTGTCTTCCAAAGGAAATTAGTGATCTACACTGCTTTAAAAATGATTTACAATGCATTGAAATATTTTCAGACAGATACTGATTTGAGTACCAAAATGAGCAGTCACTACTCACAACAGTTATTGCATTTACGCACATGCAAGAGAATATTAAAATGACTCTATTCATTTTCAAAGTACAAAAAAGAAAAATACTCTAAACAAAAGCCTAATTTTCTTTATTTCCTTGATTTTACACAGCTCTTCAGGGTTGAATCTTTGGTGGGTTTTTTTGTATTTTTTTTTTATCATTCTGTGCCTAACAAACTACATGAAAGTAATGGATAATTCTGATATGTTGTAAAGGTTTTGGTATGAGTAAAGGATAATTCTGGTATATTGTAAAGGATTTGGCACTGCCAGCAGAGGTACAACACATACAGCAGAGTAGCTTGAGGTAGCCAGTTTCTCTTTCACTGACACCTAAACAGCCCTATACTTTTTACCATGCCTCATTCGCAATGAGGTAAACACCAGTGCCTGGATCAGAACCTGTGTACGAGTGATTGCAACATAATAAAGATCATATAATTCCAAGTGGACCATTTCTCAAAGAAAAATATATATCTGGATATGATTAATTGCCATTTCTGCTTACAAGTATCCCTCCACTGATGATAAATGGAATTAAAATGCTTCCCTAAGATTCATTGCTTAACTCTCCCTTAAAAGGTGAAAAAATTTCACCCAATAAAGAGGAAAAATAAAAGAGTATTTTAGATTCAGGTAAAATCAATCGTACAGGCACCACAAAACATAACTCTACATCTTTCAATGTATGTATAGATGGCTTTTCAAGATACAAATCAAAACTGAAAAATTAATTAACTTGTTATTATATTTATCTTAAGGTTATTTATATAAGTCCATTCATGGATGTGCTCATAGCATAAAATCAATTGCATTTGATGAAGTTTGTCTGGACTCATGTAAAGAGCTGGCTAGGAATTTAGGAAGGTGAAGGATGCAAGCGTTGTGTTGCCAGAGAAATATGCCCTTTGCAAATGGCATTTTAATAGCATGAGTATGTATCAAAAGGGCTCCTCTTGGGAAGGATACAATTCATGAAAACCAGTGCAGGTGCAGCAGGACACTGTCCTTCATGCTCAAATCAGGAACAGTCCTTGGTTCTTCTTCCCATGGTAGTGTGAACTCAACACCAATGTCTGGCAAATGTTTGCCACTTGAGAAAGTAAAATGTTATTTTCTTCACAAGCAGCATATGTGATATACCCCTGAAACTAGCTAAGGTAATTTCAGGGTGGGTGCATTATTAGAATTTAATTTTCAAGTTTATTTATGCAAAATGTCACTCTATACTTAGAAATAAAATTTTCACATAATGAACACTGCTTATTATGTGTTAAATCACTTGAGTTTTGAAAGAGTAATGTGTCAATTTTTTTCAGTATAAAACTGTATCAATTGCTTGCACAGACAGAAGAGAAAGAGCGAAATTATTTTACCTTGCTTAGATTAAACCTTATATAAAAGTCAATTAGCCAACTGTAGTAAAGTTGTCAAATCTATTTGCTAAATTTTTAGAGTTGTAGCAATAAACAGCTGACTGGTAGAGAAAGTGATTGGTACTTAGCGAAGTCTCACAAAGAAATAGAAAAGGCTTGTGGAGGTGAATATCCATACTACAAGATTTGCTTTATACAAAAATATTTGATTCCAGTTAACCAAACAGACCAAAAAGCTAACTGTTTTAGACTGTGGAATGATAAGAGTATATTTCAGATGAACATAAAACAAGAGAAAAGGAATATTAACAATGAAATTGTTAACAATAGCTTAAGAAGGAGATGAAAACCATGATTTATAATCTTTCTTTTAACTCTCTATAAGACAGATAACACTGACTTACCTCATCAAATTATAGTGTAATAAAAATCCTCTGATCAGTTCAAATGGAATTTTCCATTAAGTACAATCTTAAAAAAAGATGTTTTGTTTTGCAATCTATAATTGAATGTAATTTTTATTAATTTTTTAATCTAGTTTTGCATAAGTAGAATGTTTTCTGAAGTCTTCAATATCTGGTATTCATATCCCGCAACTTCTAGTTGCTATCAGCACACGTGGAACCAATGTAACAAAAAATGCCATTAACACACAGTATGTGTCAATCCAGGATAAGGTAATAATACATATAAATGTTGGGTTTTCAATTTGTATGCGTTAATAGAAGTGTCTGCTGCCTCCAGCAGCTTTTGTTCTTGGGATCTCTCCTGCCCCTGTGTCCAGCCCTGAGACCTCGAGGTCTTCATCCAAGGCCAGTGGATGTAGCTGATACTTTCCTGCTTGTAAGGTCAGCCAGCAGTGAGGCTGAATGTACATCTCACACACACACAGAGGATGCGAGGGCCACAGACTAAGCCACAGGAGAGTCACGGGCAAGGCTCTGCCCCCACGTTCAGGACTCACACCAGACACGGGCACACAGGGACACGTCCCCTTCTCCTCTTGGGCAGGCAGAGGCAGAAGGTCACAAGTGCAGCACACAGCCCACACTGCCCGGGTTCACAAGCACATGGACAGCTGTATTCATGGATCCCAAGCACTGGCACAGCATTGGTCCCTTCATGCCACCTCTGTGAGCACACAAAACACCAGTTGAACAGAAACATACCAGTTCATATCATATCAGGGAATTTTTTTCTGTTAAATTAACTATATTATATCACATACCGTTGCAACACATGGACCTACTCTATACATGCAGAAATATAGACAACAGATGTCTGTTGAACAGACAGGGAGGAAGAGTCCTGTACCTACAAGCTATATAAGATCCAGGACCAGGTCAGGATGTATTCATCAATCTGACAGAGAGGGTGGATTATGATCTGAGACTAATTGTCCAGGGACAAGCCTAGGGTCTTTCTTATGTCTCTCAAAATTAAATATAGCCACTTGATACAACAACTGCCCCTCTAATACATCAGGGTCTTGGTGGGAGGCAGGATAGAGTAAATTCATTTGCAAATTAAACAATAGCAATTGAGTAACGAGGTTTCCTGGGGCTCACTGATCACAAGAAAAGAAGTAAATGCAGCTAGTCCTTATTATCAGGAAACTGTTCTGATGATTTTATTCTTTTCTACACACTTGCAAATGCTTTATGACAAGGTCGGATAACAAGTACATGCATATCGGGATAATAAGCATCTTAGAAATGCCTGAAGGTTGTTATTACTACTGTGAGGTGAGAGTGAAAAAAATAATCTCTAAGATACCTACTATTGTCAGGGCTATTACTATTTCATTGGTATGTATAAAGCCTTTCTGGAAAATTAATGTATGCTTTACTAAGCAACCAGTTTCCATCTCTCTACATTCCATTCAGCATGTAATTAATATTTAAACATTTTTTCCTTCTCTTTATTTTTGTATTGTTTCTCAATGACAAATATTTTTACAGCTTGAATAAACATTAGCCAGGGTCCTTAAATTAATGTTTGCATATATTTTCTATTTAGTTTATGTACTGAATGTATGACTATATCTGTTTCTACCTTAGGTGCATGTCAAGTACCACATATTACTTTTTCTGCTTTCAGAGACATGACTTATTCATTGATTGATAGATAACCAAAAATTATCAGTAGTAGCAGATAAGAACTGAAAGATCATTTCATGATTCTGGGATTCTGAAAACAAAATAAATAATTTAAAAAAATTCTTACACTCTTAGTAAGTTCTTGATACAAAGTCATTTCATGTAACAGAACATATTAATTGCTGTTAATAGGAAAGACAACAAACTTAAAATGCATTACAGGCAAAACTGTACAAAAGGAAGGAAGGCAAAAAAAGAAAAATATAAAGGGAAAAAAATTTAAAAAGAGAATTTTTTTTAAGAAATAAAAACTAAACTAAAATGGAGTCTCTTATTTAAAACCTATACATATTGAAATTCTTTGAAAATAATCAAGTATGTAATTTTGTATATACAAATAATATTGGAGCTTTTCATTGTCTGATTCCTTTGAAATTCACCCTATTCTGTACTACATTAGCTGAAATACCCTTGGGAAACACTTTGTTAATAAATAGGCTACAGTAGAGATCATATTTAGACATCTCTGAACGCAACATTAAAATCAGATTTTGTTCAGCATGTCTTTGGGAGATTGGTTCAGATAACCATATTTAACCAACATAAATATAACTCTTTTCTATCAATTTTCTTTTCAAATCTATCAATCTTAAACATTGCAATACTCTGGCAGCAGGGTCCATAATTTAATCATGCATTATTTAAAATATTTTGACTGTTCCTATGACTAGATATTCTCTTGTCTCTATTTTTTTATGACAAACACTGAAAAATCATCCCTTATTTATAATCTGTACCATGCCAATCATGATTTTATAGGCCCTTCTCATAGCTTCCCTTACGTTTTTCAAACTAAAGTGTTCCCAGGATGCTTAATGTTTCTCTGTAAAGAGACCAATATCCAAAAATGGGGGGAGAGAAATCAGGATAGATAAGATTAATGTTTTAAATGAAGATTGAAATTAGAAGTGGCATACAGGCAGTCACAATGAAAGGCATGACCTTATTGCAAAGAACCACAGAGAAATCACAACATTCATGGGTTCTGGAAGACTGCCCATCTGATTTACTTTGAGACTCTTGTAAACCAACTAAGTACATTTAAGTTGGGATGATCAGAAAAAATGTATTATTAAAGTTCTGGTTTTATAATGCAGTGCAGTGAAGTTTCCTACTTATTCCAGAGCCTTTGTTAATAATTCTGATGCTGTTTTTCCTTTGTTTTATCTGAGTACAGAACAGACTTCTAGAGGATGATCCACAGATCACACACATCATTTCACATCTATGTGGACTCCAATATCACCAGTATTACTGACAGGATAACAACTATTTTAAAGTTTGTTGCTTAATAGGAATGCATCTACATTGTGAAAACAAGACATTAAGATCTTCAGGTTAATGGAAATCTGATACCAGAAATACCAGTACTGTAATACCATAAAGACCAGTTGCCCAGTGTTATGTGTAACATATTTGTATACCCTAGCTTAGTCACTGGAGTGATACTTGAGCAGGAATTGGAGTAGAGCTGAGAACCAGACTTAAAGCTTTAAAGTTGAAAGTTTTGCTTTGAGACTATTTGAAGCCTCTGAACAGCACTATCCTCGACTTAGATGAAGTTAGGTGCTAAATATTCTGTAGTCTTGGCTGTGGAGGTCATTCCCAATTAGACCTTTTTACCTATAATTACACTGAACTCTGTTTTCACAGAACCAGGAACGCTTCTTGCTTTGGGGTTAGTTTATGTGTTTCTAAAATACAGGAAGCTGGGGAGGAAATGGAGCACCCACTTTTTAACCAGACAAAGAAAAAGCATCACCAAGAAGGAAGGAAGAAAAACATTTCTAAAGATAGCAAAAGTTTATTGTCTGAATTTAAAGAATATACTTGCAATGAAAGGCTTTTAATTTGTTAGAATTTTGCTTATATATTTGTTTTGTATGTTTTCATTAAATAAGGGGTTTCATCAGAGCAGTTATGTCTCCTTTTCTGGACAACTTGCTCTACAAATGCCTTCAAAACAAATTTCTCTGGCAGTCAGGGTAGATTTAGGAAACATCAAGCTCACCTAAATTTCCTGCAGTTTTTTGAAATGAGGCAAAGTAGCTGTAAAATGAGGGATTTGGTCCTGCTCTTACTTTTGGTTTTATATTTTGAATGGAGAAAAGTGATCCTAGAGGAGAAAAGTGATCCTAGAGGACTAAGGAATTGCTTAAATAAGAACAGAGTATTGTAAATCATGATAAATGTAAGCTAAAGGAATATATTTCCATGCAGTGAAAACTTCTTATGGAATACTGAGGTGCAAGAAATTAAAAGTTATCTGGTTTATGTAAAATCTTTACTTATATTTATGCACATCCACACTTACTTATAATTATAGAAAAATTGATAAGTTTATGTTTTATAATTATATAGAACATAATACATTATGAATCTTTGTATATTATGTACTTATAATTGTGAACATTATTATACCGTAATACTGCATTTTTGGAAAAAGAAGTCAAAATATTCACAAATTTGTCAGCATTTAAATAATGTGCTTTACTAGTACATTTAAATAAAATACTTTACTAGATCCTATTTATTAATCTGAATATATGCTAAAAATCTTCTAAATTCTTGGCCAAAATGTGTTTTAAAAGACACATTTAGAGAGCAATATTAGTTCTGTTACAGTAAAAGCTGCAGGATTTTGGTTTTACTGAGTATACTGTAAAAAGCTCTTGGACTTTCATAGTATATACTACCAATGATTTTCACCCTGAGGATTTAATAGCCCTGTGTGGCATTTATGGTCTTTTTACATCAATTTCTTGATACATAGGGTTTATTCTGTGCATTGCAGACTCAGTGGTAGAGTTTATTGCAGCCATCATTTTCCACGTCCTTGAAATGTTTCAGCTCCTTCTTAAGTACCATAAGAAAATGTATATTTCATATATATATCTAACTCCTGCCATGGATTTACTTGACACAGCCAGATGCAAAAGATGTTCTGCAACAGTATATTTGAGTTGTGCAATTAAATTGTGTGAATGATTATAATAGAAATATATATAATATATGGAGTCATGCTTTCTTACTCTCGAGAATAAATTACCAATTAAACTATTAACTGTTGAGACAATACATTGATGTGAAATGTTGATTACTAATGTATCTCAACAGTAATGTTGATACATTGGTCCATAGTCACAAGTGCTGCAAAGCCACCTACTTTCCTTAAGCAAATTCAAGTATAAAGTTTCCCCTGGCTGTTTTGGTGATTATAGCACTCAATTCATATTCAGTGTCCTCTTTAAAATGAAATAGCACATTATGTTCCAGGATATATATTTTTTTCTTTTTCTGAAATAATAAAAGTAATTATAGTGGCTATTATTATTAGAAAATAATTACCTGTCAAATTAAATTTGAAAACCAAATCATTTTAGCTCACATATTTCTTACATAGCTTTAAATTTCTAGGATCTGATTTTTAATCTTCCGTGATTTTTTAATAAAAAATAGCAATATTTTCCAAATGTACACTTTTTCGTGTGAATGCAAGGTGTTGAATTTCAAAATTAAGAGATTTGGTCTAGTGAAATTAAAATATTCAAAAGATATCACTTCACAATCTCATGTAACCTCCTGTTCTTTCTATAGACAGCCTTTCCGTAGCCATGCTGGAAGCTTTTTTCCTAAGATTGGAAGAGTGAAGCACAGCAGTATAATTCATTGAATATTGTCCCTCAGAATGTTGTCACTTTGAGACAGCTCATAGGAGATATCAAAAATCTGTACAACAGAGACCTGTCCAAACATTTTTCCAGAAATAATGGGTTTGTGTCTGTGAACTGCCTAAGTACAAGGAATGAGAACACTATCAATCTGCCATATGGCTGTGTTGCAGAATGTTGCTACACAAAGATGTTTTAAATTCCTTTTGTTCTTTTAAGAATTACCACGTGTTAGCATATTTTGGATGTAATCGAATGTTGTTTATGCTCTTCTCCATCTTCATTGTAGTAGGAAAAAAACATCAAAACAGATTTTCAATGATTAACAATGGTAGCATTTGACTTCCCCATTTTCTTCTTGAGTATGAAACTTCATTATTAATCTGGAGAGACACTGGAGAAAAGGCAGCAATGCATAGAAATATGTGGGTGCTGTGACGTGTATCTCAAAACATGGCAGAATTTGTTCTCTGGGGATGTGCACCTTCTCCTTAACCAAAAATCTTTTACTGACATGTTGTCTGTATTTCCAAAACTATTGCTCAATGTAGCATGTATTTTAAGAGTGTTAAAATTGAGAGTAAAATGAGCCCTCTCCTTGCAGATACTTCAGCAGTCTCTTCTTCAAGAACAACTTCTCACAAATTCATTACAACCATGCATTATGAGTTTTATGAAATACTATTGCAAATTAATTGCTTAAACATCTTCTTAGTGATTTTCAATTTGTTGATGGATTGTGTCGTGAAGCATGTAATTTCTGGAGCAAATAATTTCAAAACTGTTTTCATTCTCTCTCCCTAGGTATCCAAACAATCTGTGTGTGGGCAGTTGAGCCCAACAACTAAGCACCCACCTGGTGACTTGCTCAGACCACTGCCCCCAGAGAGATGGAAGAGAGGAATGGAAGAGCAAAAGCTGAAAACCCATGGGCAGAGATTAAGGCAGTTTAATAGGTAAATAAAAATTTCTCACGCAAGCAAGACAAAAAAAAGAACTAATTTTCTACTTCCCATCATCAAGCAGAAGTTTGGCCACTTGCTGCAGGGCTTGGCCTCAGTGTGCACAGAAGTTCATGGGAAAACAAACACTGTAAGCACAAACATCCCCCCTCCCTCCACCTTTACCTGAGCTTTTATTTCTCCTCACACCTCCATATGCTGGGGGTTATCCCTCTGGCCACCTGGAGGCTGCTTCCCTGCTTGTGTCTGCTAGCAATTTCTTGTGTTCTCTCAGCCTGCTGTCTTAGTGGTGGGATCAGAGTGAGAAAAACATAAAACCTTGACACAAGTTTAAAACACAGCACCATAATAACACCTCAGACAGAGCAAGCTAACCATGTTAATGACTCACTCTTCTTGGAGTCCCATTATACTGCTGACCTAAGTTCCTGCCTGGGAAAATCCAATTTTAAAAGAAAAAAAGGTATAGCAAATAAAATAAAAAAAAAAAAAAAATTGACCTTTTTGTTTATTTTCTTTTTGTTTATTTTCTATGTCATGAAGGTGTTTGCACAGAAAGAAAATCCGGGTCAGCGTATCTGTGCCTATCTTAATACCAAACTGTGTTTCCTTAGAAAGATTCCCTAGTAGGTTACTTGTAAATATATATATATTCATACACACACATATACACATATATATGAATAAATCTACAATTACATATACACAATATATGTATATTTTTATATAATAAATGTTATTGCTTTTATTTGGGGTTTTGAGGGACTTCCATCAGCTTAAATTATGCCAGAAGGAGAACAGAAAGCAACTAAGGACCAAAATTGCACACAAAAGTTTTTATTATTTTCAATATTTTATACTTTGCAGAGGTAAGAATTTATAAGAATTGAATAGTTTTGAAGCACACAGACTATCCCAGCTTAATTGCTTCTCAATATTTTTTTCCCCCCCATTTTTTAGAGCTAACTCCTCTGTGGATGAAGAAATATTTTTAATTTTATTAGGCAATATAACTAAATTTTACAAAATCACCTGACCTAAATTATCCATGGCACAACTGCTAGTTGATTTTGCTACCTCTTGCAACAGTGTGTAATATCTCTACTTGGGTTAAAATTTGTAATCCATACCTTATTTTGGAAGGAGATGCAGTGAAAACTGTTCAGAATATGATGTAATATACATTAATATATAAGTTCAGATATATGCTTCTGCATTCAAGGAAACCCAAATTAATATAATGGAAATGTATATTCTTTCTGTACGTTTCAGGGATAAACTGCAACAATTTAAAGCTACTGTATAATCTGCTTAAAAACGTTGCCGTTTTTGGTTGTGTAATTGGCTTTTTGTTTCTCAGCAGAGGGGCTATAAAGCAGTTGTGATCCAGAATATGTATGTACACAGACTACACATGGGCAGGAGATTTGCACAAAGTGATCTGCATTGTAGAATGTACAGCTGATCCATATTTACAGCTGAATTTTTATGCTGTTAGTCACAAGAAAAAAGACATACTCATTACCATCAAATTTATAAGCTGTAAAAGTTCTGGTTTTGATACAGAATATATGATGTCTTATATTAACCAAGAGGGCTCTGTTTCTGTTTGATTCAACCCGTTTGACAGTAAAAGACTGAATTTTTAGGCCAATTTCAACCATAAAAGGGAGACTTGATCTCTCTGGAAACTGGCTGTCTTCAGTGCTTAAAATTCTTAGACATTTCTAACAGATTTCAAAATTTTTTCTTTGCTTTTTTGTTGTGTTTTTTTTTCTTGTTATTTTTTAAAATAAGTTGTTGATGAAAGAAATTGGCCATATTTTTCAGAATCTGGAGAATCTAAAATCACAAACTGTGTTACAAGCAAATAAATGCAATGTTAGTTGTCTAGTCTAATATGTAAGACAAATAGATAAGCAAGAGTCACAAACCAATTTACATTAATCTTACATCCACATACATACTCATGTACATATTACTTTGTAAATTAGGAGCATTCTGAGGATCATTTTCTCTTTACAGTAAAAGTGCACAAGCTTTCTATAACATTAGTTGAAATTAGCATAAAAGTACAAGAACACATATGTGAGAGTATAGGCATGAGTGTTTTCTTTCTATGTTTTCTCATAAGGACCATCTTTCTCAAAGGCTTGTCTTTGTGGACATCTCATAGGAAGTAAAGATTTGCAGTCAATAATCTCTTAATTGCAGTTTTAAAGTAAGGCCCTTACTACTAAATTCACAAAATCTATAAACTAATAGACCTAAATGGGATACAAGCGGCCACATAGTTGTGTTTATAGCGAGTTGAAAATAGTTCCTTTTAATAAATTTGGTTATGCTAAATAAATGGGTGGATTTATTTAAAAAAAAAGAAGAAACAAGTAAAAATTTATAGTAGTCACCAAGTGACAATTGTGTTTTGAGTTCTGACTTTATAACTGACTTCTTAAAAAGTATACATGCTTAACTATAACTGTTTTTTATAAAAAAAAATCTTAATTTGATTATTGAAAATAACACTTTTTGAATTTTGCATTTGTCTATAATTCATATAGTCTCATATAGACAATGAAATATTTTCTGTGGTTTGCAATTAGTTTCCTATTCATTCCACTTACATCAGTATTTTTTTTTTAAACTATACCACAGACGTGAGAGATAATAGCTGTGTGTTCATTCTAAGGCAGTCTGTCTCAAAGTACAAATCTGAGCTGGCTCATTGAAATCATCATATGAATTTACAAAATTATTCTCTTGGAACATAGCATTAGGATATTTAACAGCAAACTAGACTGCTCACGTGTTAACTATGCTCACACTTCAGAGATGGGTGAAGAGGCAGATCCAGAAAAGGGTTTCTATTACCATTTTGGGTTCATTGATGGCAAATATTTTGAGCTACTCTAATCAGATTTTGCCACCGTATGGAAAGCATCAGTTTTATCCTGTGGTAATCTGACCTTCTTTCACCAAATCTCTGATGAATATAAATAGAAATTGAACAAGTGTCATCTGGTTTTAAATTCAAAATAGAACAGAGTCAGACTAATGCTGAAATTTTACCTTTCTGCTAATACGCACTGCATGGCAATTGTTACAGAAAAATCAGTGGAGAAAAGTTTACTTGAATTCAAATCTAAGAAATTTAACAGCTCATATTTCCCAGAATAGAACACAAAGTGTCTTGGCTGTCAGACGATTTCTTATGAGGGAAAAGTACTAATCTGCACTGATTCTTTTCCAGGAACAAAATCAGGGCTTACATATAGGTGTGAGAGCCAAATGCCTGACAGTTTTCCTGCTGTTTTCCCATGAGGATATTGACAATTCACCATGTACTGCCATGGCCTGATCAGAGACGTCTTAACATGCAGGGTAATAAGGGAAGGAGAATCGCTTCTTGGCTGCTCTCACATCCCTCAGCTGAATTTAGGCTCAGCCAGATACTAATGAACAGGGAACAAATGTACTGCAGTAAAATACAGCAGTAACAATTTCAGATTTCTTGGTCACGGCTGTATTCTATTAAAATTTCCTTTTGCTTTGTAAAACTGGTAGGGAAAATGCTATTTTAGAATTTGTTCTAACCCATACAGAAATACTGACTCAGAAACTACAGATATAACGTGAGTTGAATAAAAAGTACTTAAAGGTGAATACTGATTAATTCTCTAAGGAATTGATGGTAGAATAAAAGAAGAAGAGTAAAGATAATACAATTCAGAAAATCCAACATGAGCAACTCAGGAAACTGAGACAAGGTGCTTCAGAGAGAGAGAGAGAGAGAGAGAGGGTAATATATGAAGAAATGTGAGGGGTCTGGCAGTAATGGAAAAGCTGAGACTCATAATGGCAGAATATAAAATTCCATAGCTAAGATAGGAAGCCTATTTAGAAAGAAATACAGGGCCAGAAATTCTTCAACAACATGAAAATAAATATTATATAAATAAATAAAAAATGGAAGCAAAGGTAGATTTCTAAGAATAGGAAAAAAAAAAGGAAAAAATCAGGGAAAATGAGGTGCAAAAAGACTTTCCATTAGCAAAGAATAGAAGAACCCCAGGAGAAGAAAATTAAAAGTAAGAAAAAAAGAAGCAAAGATACATATCTAATTTTGGATTAGATAAAGATCAAGACAAAAGCTGCCTTCTTTGCCTTAAAAAAACCCCAACACAATAAATAAACACCCCCCCCTTTTAACTATACATATAAAGAAATAAAATGTATGAATTTTTATGCATTAACGAAAAAGAAACACACTAACTTTTATAAAGTAGAGTGGGAAAATTCAATTTGTGCATTTTGACTAAATCAATCTTTAATTAATCTTAAAATAATCTTTTTACATAAAGAATTAATTTTTAAAAGTGTCTAGACTCCCAGAAAATGATGTTTTGAAGTCTGGTATCCAGAGTTCTAATAGGAATAAGCTTAACATTGAACCTTAAAAAATATGTTGAACAAAAATAAGAAAAGGGGAAAAAAAATAAATAATAATTAAAAAAAACCCCGAACCCAGAGCATTACAGTTATTTTAGTCTAACTCCAATTTCTGGCAGAATTCTGTAAAAAAAATTATTAAGAAATCAATTTCTAAGTACCTCAAAGATAATAAGGTGATAAAAAAGGACAGCATGAATTTGTCAAGAACTGATCATGTCAAACTAATCTAATTTCTTTCCCTGACAGTCTAACAGGCCGAGTGAATAAAGAAGCAGGAGGTTAGGTACAGCTTAACTTTATTATGTTTTTTTTGACACTGTCATGCATGACATTCTTATAAGCAAGCTAAGAAAATGCAGTTAAGGTATAATCACCCACTTAAAATTTACTCTGGAGTAGTTATTAAAGGCTTTCCTAACCTAGGAAGGTGTTTCAAGTGTCATTCCTCATGGATCTACCTACCTCTGCCTTGTTTTCATTAATAGTTGGAATAGATGAAATATATAAAGAGATTCACAGAATCACAGAATCAATTAAATTGAAAAAGACTTCTGAGACCATCAAGTCCAACCAATGACCCAACATCACCCTGTCAACTAGACCACGGCACTGAGTGCCATAGCACTGGCATCTGGTCTTTCCCTAAACTCTTCCATCGTCTCCCTGGGCAGCCCACTCCGATATCTAATCATGCCTTCTGTGAAGAAATTCTTCCAAATGTCCAACCTAAATCTCCCCTGGCTCAGTTTAATACAACATCCCCTTGCCCTGTCACTGGTTGCCTGGGAGCAGAGACTGACCCCCACCTGGCTGCAACCTCCTTTCAGGCAGCTGTAGAGAGTCACCCCTGACCCTCATTTTCTCCCCAGCTCCCTCAGACACCCCTCATAGGATTTGTGCTCCAGACTCTTCACCAGCTCCATTGCCCTTCTTTGGACATGTTCCAGCACTTCAGTGTCCTTCCTGAATTGATTACACCAGAGCAGAAGAGATGGCAGGCATTTTCAAGGACAGTTCAAGACTATTATATGATTTGACAAATTCCTACAAAATTCAACTAATTTAAATTCAGAGAATTTCAAGTTTGATTTTACTTTTCAATATGCACAAAACTCACTGTTTCAGTGTCTACTATGAGTGAGTTGACATCCAGAGAATTTCAGTCAGAGAATACAGAGAAATTCAACGGTTATATCAAAACTAAGGTGCAAATGAGGGCTAGCTGACTAGAATATTTTTTTTTCTTTTTAAAGACAAACATGAATCTTGGCCTTATGATAGATCTGAAACCAATTACTAGTCAGTTATGTGAAACAGAAAGAACCATAATTCTGGAACACATTAATATAGTATTTAATGTTAAGACATTATGGTGGTAACAATTTTTACTCTTTGCACTGACTGCAATCCTTCTACTTCTTAACACCCACAGTAATCCACAAAATAGCATTCAGAGAGGAGACCTTTGATCTCCTGTTAATTGGTTGTCTTGGCTTTTTTGATTTTTGTTTTTTAATAATATGTATCACTGATAAATTGTTAGATTTAAGAATATCAGTTCTAGCGTAATATTTGTAAAATTTTTGTCTGGACAATATTACTGGTGCATTTCTGTGAGCTCAAAAACATTTCACCCAGCTAGGGTAACTAATTTGAGATTCCACAAACTCACAGTAGTCAGTGAGACAGTGTGGCTTGTACATATTGAAAAGTAAGGCTGCATACAGGACACACACTGATTCAGAAGACCTTCCAGCTTATGAAGACAGAGGAAATTAAATCTAACTTTTCCCATTTCTTGGTTGTATTATTCATATTCTTACTTACAACTTAAGTTGCAAATTTAAGCTGCAGATTAAGTAGGAGAGTGAGAACATTATTGTAGAGTATTAAGAAGGTGTACTGCACAGACATTTCACTTCAACTATTTGAAGGACTGGCTGAGCCTTTGCATGACATTCCTTAAAAGCTAAAATAACACTGTGAGGCTTAGCGGACCTCTGGGTGCTCAGAGGCACCCACACTGTCAGGTTATTTTCTTCTTTAAAAAGTGAAGCAGCTATAAATTTATTTATTGTAGAAGCACATCAGTCTCAAAGGCAAAAACAAAGCAAAGCAATGACAAAAAGCAATGGCATAAAGGCAAGTGGCATAAAGTAACGACAAAAGCAGTGACAAAATGCAATGGCAAAATGCACATGGCATAAAGCCATGGCATAGAGCACCAGCTCTCCCTAATGCATGTTCTTTCATAGAAACTTTCCAACAAGCTAAGGAACAAACTTGGACCACTACTCCTTAACCTATTAGAATTCTGGTTTCTTAGCACGCCAGGCTATGTATGGACTACGTTCATGGCCTATCTTGTTCTAACTGAAAAATGTAAGCAATATTCTTAACTCTAACTCTATTATGTCTGAAGCTAGGTTCTTGGAGCCTCTAAGGAAACACTAGTATGTTTTTCAACCTTCACTAGAACATGTACTACTTCTCAGGCATCTAAGACAGTTTACACACTAAAAGCACTTAAAACTTATTCCACTTACTTACTTACTTATGTGCTCCATCTACTCACTTACTCATTCCATCTAAAGGCTTTAATTCAATCCCTGCACTCTGATTTCTCTCTGAAGAAATTAGAGAGACTCCTGACTTACTGTCTCCAACATAAGTATAATCAGTCCGTGCATTCAGTGTACTTTGCAATAACTCATTTACTGTGTTGAACTTATATTCCAATAAAGAAGTTTATACATTTTCAAGCAATTCTACTGCAATTTAAGCATTAGTCCATCCTGGGAATTGAAGAGCCACTCAACTTCTAGAGCTCAGCTGACAAGGCAAATCCAAGGCATGCAGTTGTTTGAATGGCTTATTAAACTTAAATCATAACCAATTAGTGAGGATTGTGCTGTTGCCCTCCCTCATTGGTAAATACTCATTTATTTTCTTGTCTCATTTACTTTCTTGTATATCATTATTAATAAGCTTTCTCTCCTGCATAAAGCAACATGCCTGCAAAAGCAGATAAAAGGAAACAATGGAGATCTTGCAGATTACACATGCTGACATTTAAGGTATTGTAAAATTTTATTCTCTGGGGCTCTGGCTTTGCAATGTGTTGTTCAAAGCACTTTCTGCTATGAAAAAGTAAAAATAAACTACACACTTTTCAGTGAGTACAGGAAGGAAGATGGAGGATGGAGAAAAATCCTACAGAGACCAAAATCATGCCTACTTTCTGGAAAACAAAGTTTTGTCCTCACACACAGCTAGAAAAAGTAAAGGGCATGCATGCTGAGAATTGAAAGAGAAAATGGTATCTGACAGGGAGAAAAAAAAACAGGGAAAAAATTGCAGCTTGTTGTTTAAATTGGTAGTCTGTGTTCCACACTGCAGAAAGAGTCACTCTATTTCTTCTTTGAAGACATAGGTTGCTGCATGTTGAGAATAATCATTGCAGTGGTGCTGAGAGCTGTCTTATTGGGAGGACATGCATTAATTCTAATATTCCTTCTTAACATGTCCTGAATCTGGAGCAAAAACAGAGACTCTGATGTCATTTTATTTGCCTTGAGGTTTGCCCTCCAAAAACTGCTTCAGACATGGGGTTCCTCCAAGGCTTGACAGACCTGTGTGAATAAATGTCTGTGGCATCAAGGTTGTTGGAAATGGTACTGGATGACTATGCATATGCCTATGCCTAAGTAACTGAATCAGGCCGAATTTTTTTCTGGGGTTCACCTTTCTTGTGCCAACAAGGGAGAAGGTTTCCTGGATGAGGTGATGCAATCAAGCATGTATGATTACCACAGTGTCCTGTGCAGGGCCAGGAGTTGGACTCAATCTTTGTGGATCCCTTCCAGGTCAGCGTATTATATGATTAATTTCGAGTCATATCATTGTCTTAAGTTTTGTGACAAATTAGGTTCTTGTATGAGTTAATTAGAAAGGTTTTGCCAAGAAGACTATCTTTTGAAAACATGGATTATTGAGTATAGAATACAATATGCCAGGATTATGCAAGTTTGCCTATTATCTTCACTGAGAAAATACTGTTTTGAAAGGAAGGTATTCTATTAAAATTCCATTCATGTATAATTATTTTAAAAACAGATCCCCTTTAGTTTAAAAACTTTTTTTCTTCTGTGCTTCTGATTTTCAATATAAATGGCTTCATTTTCTGGCACCACTTACATCACAATATTAATTCATCCTGAGTGTTATAAATAGAGCGAACCACAGGGAAATTATGATAGATGTTAGCTTACTGTTTAGCTTAACTAATGTAGAATAAACTTCCATCAGCTTCTCACTATGGGTAATGGTTAATGAGATTTCTATCTTATGCTGCAATTTAATTGCATAGGGTTGTTCTCTTTGAAAGCTTGCTATCTAGTGCAGTTACCTGGAAAAAAAAAAAAAAGAAAGAAAAGAAAAAAATTAAATATCTAAGCAGCCTCCAGGTTTTCTGCAAAGCTTATAATTATAACATTACAAAAACTTAAAACTAAAAAAACCCCAAAAGAATCAAAAAAACCTAATCTTCTAGTATATCTTCTGTAGAAATTGCTGTTTTAATTTATCTTACCCATTCAAATGGGGTAATATTTTGAATGTACAATAGTATTGCAAACCATCAGGTCTGGTGAATTGCACAGCTTTTGTTTGAATTTAGAAGTCTGTTATCAATCAATTTAATATTATTGCCACTTCATTTCATTTGCTTGAGTTCCAATTCTACTGTCACATAGTATGTACAAGGTACATTTAAAGATCATGAGACTTAAAAGAGTTCACTGATCATATGAGGTGGATAATATGAAAAAGAAAGGGAAAAAAGTAAGATGGATGTTAGGAGGTTTTTATCTCTCTTCAGCTAATCTTAAACATAAATCTTTACTTTGTGTATACTGAAACAAAGTCAAACACCATCCTGTAATGTATGTGAAAAAATCTGAGACTATTTTTTCTCCTGAAGAGGAAATACTCCAGTAATCTAATTAAAGTTATCTGCAATATTAAGAGCCCATTTCTGACTATCGGAATTCATTTGTAGAAGGCAAGTGCTAACCATTCTGCATGAAGAGTTCAAATATGTTGGGAAAATAAACCTTCCTTCCTATTACAAAGGTGAGAATGAAAACTTTTTGTTTGAGAGTACTTTTCTATAAGAAAAAATGGAAGAAAATTGATGTTGTCTCAGTTCCTTGAAAGTGCATGGCTCTTTACAACAGAACCTCAGAACGATCTTGAAGAACAGCTTGTCTATATCACTTAATTCTTGCAATGCCCTTCTCTCTTTCTGTACTTCTTGAAGAGCTCCTAATGCATGATCTAGTTGGGAAGAGGGAGTAAGGGGAAATAGCTAGCATCACATGAAGCAAAGTTTAAAAACTCCTTCAGCAGCAGCCTCAGCCTGAGAAATCTGAGAAAATGTCTGGTTTTTTTTAATGGCACATCAGCAAGGACAGGTTTGTGTGGAAGTGTGTGCAGGAAGGGCCCTGAAACTCAGTCAGCTTGGTCAGGGAGTAAGGATACAACCCAGCAGAAGACCATATCCCGTGCAAACTCTGCACATGCCATGAGTGATGCAGCTTCCCAGACAGAGCTGTGATGGGAACACGCTGCCACCCAGGTGTTGGGCTGCAGGGCGCGTCCTGCTCCTGTGCCAGTACCAGATGGCAACAGTGAGCACACCCCTGGGAGATGCACCCAGGAAAACTCCTCCACATAGTGACAAAGCAGAGGTGAGTAGGCTGAGGATTATCAGGGAGAGACACTACAGGAATTGCTCCCTGACTTCCCTGAGTCAGGAAGACAGGATATGGTCTATGGAGGGCTCTCTATCCTCTCTCCACCTGGCAGAATGTGTTGACTTAAGGGATAAGGGGCAACAGTGATGAGCTCCTGCATGGTGCAGCAGGCACCTCTCTGTGACTACCCCACCTTCCCAGGTGCCCTGACATAGCGGAACTGAGCAGAGACAAGGATGAAGGTTCATAGGTTGGAAGTGTCGCTGAATTTAAGTAGCTATTTTCATAGGACATACTCTTCTGAGGGAGAAAGGAGATCCAACTTACTGACCATATCTACTTCTTAGGGAATTCTGCTGTCTCCCTGGAGTCCAGGTTAAAGAGATATGAGGAAACTTCCCACCCTGGGTTGCCCCTCACTCAAACTGTTATCCATTATCATTTTTCCTGTAGGCAGCAATGAAGTTGCAAAAAGAAGTCTTCGGGCAATCAAGACCTCGGGGCCTTGGGACAGCAGACAATGGGGTCAGGAGCACCAGCACTGCTCTCTTGAAGTCTTTCAAAAGCTGGAAATAATGAGGGAAGAAACAAGCTCCATACCTGGTGTCACTGGTAAAATTTGGGAGGTTCTGATCATAGGTTTTTGGAAGAGGAGGTTTAAATACAATATTTGAAGAATTGTATTTGTTGAAAGGGCTATCAAGTGGTGAATAAAACTCCATCACTGGAGTTTTTTTTAAAAAGTGGCACCTGAGAACACAGTTTAGAGGGAGAGTTGTTAGTGTTAGGTTAGTGGTTGGATTGAATAATCTTAAAGATTTTTCCAAACTATATGATTCTATGGTTCCATGATTCTGTGTGTGTGTTTATGCATATGTAAACCAAGTCAGTTAAAATTTCTGAATCTATTCTGAAAATACAGTTAAATTGTCTTTTCAGAAATAAATAAATAGCTAACATAATTTTTCATTAAATTTGGATGGGGTTTAATATGCCCGTTTATCTCAGTCTCACTAGGTTATTTGGTATCCAAGCAATAGTTTATGTGAAATATTTGATTATAATAACCGCAATCTTTTAAATTGTCCATCTCAATTCCTGTCTGAAATGCTTATCCTACTCACAGGAAACTTCTTCTCTACCTTATCCGTGTCACACAGCCATAAGGTGTTTCTGTCTCCCCTAGGGCACATTAGAATACAGTAATATTAGGCTCTGCAGGATGTGGATATGACTTTTGTTTACAGGATTCTCGACATAGTGAGATTTTTCACATCTATCTCTTGAAATAATCAAGCTTTGTGTTTCAAAGTCCTGCTCAGTGAGCTCTTGCTGTCCAGTTGAAATCTGCTGAGGAATCCATGGCTGATATATCAAGAACAGTAGTTTTTTTTTTCAAATTATGCATGTGCTCAGAAATCTTATGGCCTTCAAAACTTCAGAGAACACTTAGAGAAGATGTAAAACACAGTTGACCTGTTGACAATGATGTTTAAAAACAACAGGTCCAATCAGGAAACAGGGTGCTTTCAAATAATGTGTAAAATTTTAAAAAAAGTTTTACTCTGTGATAGAAGAATGAAAAAGGGCTGATAAGATTCACTGCTCTGAAAAAAAATGCCCTCATTACATGAGTGAATAAAAGTTCCTGTGCTTTCCTTAAGACACTAAGGCACTAATATTTATGATAAGCTGTTCTGCCAGGGAACCTAGAGATTTCACAGGCTGATTTCCAAAAGAATGCTAGAAGTTCTCACCATTTTTCCATAAATATTATGTATCCAATATAGAAAGAGAAGTACACAATTCTAAGTGAATAATCACATCACTAAAGCTACTGAGTATGACTTACACCTCCAGCAACTGACTGGTAGAATATCCATTTTTATTTTACAGCAATATCTAAAATAAATCACTTCATGTTTTTACTAGTAATATTTTTAAACATATCTCCAAATATTTTTTTTCAAAATACAGCTTTTGTAATTAAGTAACATAACAGAATATGGAAAGGAAATTATTTTATAATGTAAGGAGAAAAATTGCATATAAATAATCAATGTTTTAATTTTGTTTCTAAAAGAGAAAAAATTAAAACATAATTTGAACTAATAGAATAAATAATTTCAGGAAAAAGCTTGTAATTGCAACTTTATGCCAGATACAATCAGTAGTATCATATGAATTGTAAATTGCTGAGTAGATTTTATTTTAAAATTTTCATATGATAAAAATTCCTTCTTTTTAGTCTCATTATTGATTCATTATTCAGTAATTGTACTAATTTATTGACTTATTCCCCACTGGGGATTAAAGTTTCAGAAAGTACCTACCATTTCAAATATAGTCTTTTTCCCTTTTTCACCATATTGTACAATTTTTTTAATGTTTTTTTTTTTTTAATTTGTTGTTATAAATAAAAGTTTACATAGATTGGTTTTGATAAAATAAAAAGGAAACAATTACTTAACTGAATTATTCTCTCACCTGTGATATAAGGAGGAAGAAATCTCACTTGCTAAAAATCACAGTTAAATGCTGAGTTTACATTAGTAGAAATTGAATTGACCAATTTGGCCCCGTGACTCTACTTATAAGAGATTAATGTTCTTATTATGTTCTCTCCTTGAACTTTGTAATTAAAGAAATAATGCCCCAAAAATATCAAAGAAAGCGAGGGCAAAGATGAACAGCATGAGGAAAAACTGTTATGGGGTTTTTTATTTGTTTATGTGCCATGCAAAAATGTTATCATGTTAGTATGGAGTTTTATCAGTAGACTCTCAGTAAGATGCTATCTCTCTCACACACAGAGGAGCTAATCTTAAACCACAGATTGGTGTTGATTTCTCTCTTTTGGAGATCCTTTTATTTGTAGGTAATTTTCATGCTGTAATGGCTCTTTGCATAGCTGGAAGCCATTAGAAAATTCCAAACTCTGTGTCACACATCTAGCAGGAAATGTTTTCTGTTATTTAGTCATAGCAAGAGTTTCATCATGGAGGTATTGGTGTTTGAATGATCTTTTTATCTGTACTCTGGAAAACATTTGGAAAGTTGTCAAATAAAGGTATAAACAAAATTCAATTGAGTTTTCACACTAAATAAGGAAGAATACTTGCTTTATTAGAGAAATTTCACTATATGAGGTATTGTACAGTGAAGATAATCAGGTTCTGTGGCCACCCTTTTGCCAGTCCTGAAAATAAGATATTGGAGGGGAAAGGCCAATAGCATATAGGGCATGCAGTAAGGTGCATCTTATAGCCTTAAGCCATAAGGGTCCTTAAAAAACACTGAGGAAACAAGACCCATGCATGATTAAAGCTGATGAGAAAATCATCGTGAGTAGCAAGTACAGAATCACCAAAGGCAAGATATGCTTGACTAACTTAAAGCCCTTGACCTTGTCTCTCTTGAGGTCCTCAGTAAGCTAGCTGATGCGTGGGCAAGATGGGCAGACAGTGAACTGGACTGAAAACTGTTTGAATGGCCAGGCCCAGAGGGTGGTGCTCAGTGGCACAGAGTCAGTAACCAGCAGTGCACTGCATGGGACAATACTGGGTCCAGTCCTGCTCAGCATCTTCATTAACAAGCCAGATGAAGGTGCAGAGTGCACTTCCAGCAAGCCTGCTGATGATATAAAAATGGGAGAAGTGGCTAGTACTCTGGAGGGTTGCGCTGCCACCCAGAGCAGCATCAAAAGACAGGAGAAATGGGCTGATGGGAACCTGGAAGAAATAGAAAGTCTTGCAAGGGTCACATACACCAATGTATAGTGGGTGTTGTCCCCCTGGAAAATTGTTTGGCAGAACTGTAGGGTCTAGTATACTTAAAGGTGATCAGGAGCAACAACGTGCTGTTGCTGTAAAGCATGGAAATGGTGTCCTGGGCTGCATTAGGCAATGTGTTGCCAGCATGTCACTCATTATTATTTGTTTTTCAATTTGTCTTCAGAGAAAATAAACAAAGGAAAAAAAAAGACCAAACAAAACCCAAAAAACCCACTCCTTTGTTTCTAATTGCAATACAAAAATTTATTGTAAATCTAAACACAATTCACACATCTGCGAATGGTATTCATTCAAAATGAATGAATTTGAATTCCTTCAAATTGTCTCCGATGTGATAGCAGCATGTTCCCTGTGTGTGAAATAATGGAAGCTGTTTGGGCTATCAGCATCACAGCAGCATTTGAAAGTAATAAAAAGCAGTGAGAAGATTTGTGGCATCATTTTGTTATCTCTGGCACAAACCATATAGAAATGTTTTCAGTACTACAATAGCTAAGATGTTGCTGTAATAATAAGCTACAAGTCAAAAACTAAATGAGACAGTGCTCTGCTTTCCTTGATTTGGAACACAGAGAGGATCAATTACAAAAGCGGCTTTATTGAAAATCCAGGTCATCTACAATCTCCAATGGCTTTGCAACTCCAGAAAGAAAGAGACCCATAAAGATTATTTTATACAATAATGTCAGCAGTGGACAGAGACAACACCTGGAATGTATTGGAAAGGTAACACTAACAGTATAACATTAAAATTTGATACCAAATTATGACTGTTTCTGTCATAGGTAATTCAGTGAGAAAGAGAGGGAGAAAGGTGTTGCAGATGACAATGATAATTTTCCAAACACAGATCACCCATTTTAAACCAAAAGTTTCAACCTAGCTTTGATAAAATGCATTCATGTGAAACCATAGAGAAGGCAATGTGAGAAGAAAGGATGTCAGGCAAGTAAAGCCCACAAAGGACCTCATAAATCCTAAGAAATTACACTCAATCACCCCTAACATGATAATAGTAATTATTTGGAAATAAAATTCAAAAACAACATTGTGAAACATAACATAAGCATGAGAATTTATTAGATTAATATGGCACGTTTGCAAAGACCAGAAATCTCATAACATAGTAGTTCAATTAGCTTAGAGAAATTTTTCATTTGAATTAAGACCAATACTACAGAAAGAAGATGAATGTGCTACTGACCAAAGTAAATCAAATATTCTTAAAATTAAGGTGGAAATCCAAGGAAAAAATGAGGTCTGTGTACCACCAGTGATAGAAAGAATGGCAGGGGATGAGGAGAAAGAACTGATAATTATGAGCTTCATTTCACTATGAATTATACAGATGAGCAAATATATGTGTATGACATAATGTGACAATATTAGATGATTTTTTAAATAAAAATAGTTATTTTCTTTCAAATGAAAATTTCTTATCTTCTGTGCCTAATCAAGAGTAAATTAATCACACAAAGCAAGTAAGATCACACCTAAAAACCTCTCTGTATAGGTCTTCTAAAACTTGAGAAATACAGAGATCTAGAAAATTAGTGAAGAAGGCTAAATGGCTTCCATTTCATTGCCACAGTTCCTCTATGTAAGGTTCGAATGAGAATATTACTCTGGAAATCACTGTATATCAAACTACTGGAGTGCATATAGTCACTGGCCATTGTAGGAAAATTGTCAGAATGGATATTTGACAGACTTGTCAGCTTTTAAGCACCAACTCCCCCCTCAACATTTAACTTCATTTGCTAATATTTTCTCCTTATTTCAAAGGGGAGGTGTTCAGGAGGTGTTGGCTAATGCCAAGTTTGTTTATTTTTTTATGCTTCATACATCACCAGGGTGATGCTAGCCGCCCTTAGAAAAACAGAAGTTATATTTGTACACGTTCAACAGCCCCTTTGGGAAACACCATTTCTTAAACTGCCATTTGGGCTGTGTTCAGTACACAAAGGGTTTTAGAAAAAAATGCAGCACATTTCTAATGTCATATAGGTTACTGATGTCTGCACAGACGACATTTTGATCTGAGGAAGAAAACTGTGGAGACCATTACCAGAAAATAATTTTGAACAAAGGAAACCAATTAAAACAAAACAAAACAAACAAACAAACAAACAAAAAACAAAAACCAAACAAAACAAAAAACCTCAAACAACAATAACAACAAAACACACAAAACAAAAGGAAGAAAACATTATAGGGAGATAAATTATTAGAATAAACAGATATAAAACAATAAACAGTAGCTGCTGAAAAAAAGATTCAAAAAACAGTGGAGAAATATAAGAATGCTTTGCTTTCTGAACTATGAAAAAGAAATCTCTGTCCTATACATTTGTTTCAGAAAGAAAAAATAGGAATACTAAGGTATAGGAGGCAATCATAGGTTTTACAAGAAATCAGGAAACAAAATATATTTAAATGGTTCTAATAGTTGTTTTCTATGAACTTTTTCCCAAAACTTCTTTCCTTACTGATATATACAAGAAATGAAAGTATGCAGTCAAAATTAATGGTGTTTCTGCCAAAGGCTGAAAATTACAATCATTCTCACAACACATCTAGCAGCATAAGCAAGTTCCATAATAAATTGAACATTGCTAATTACTTCAGATGCTAGACTGACATTACATTTAATAATTTAATTTAATTTAATAATTGAATGCAATTAAGTTCAATACAAAATAGTGTTTGCTGTTAATTTGTTATAACTATCTTTACCAAGAACGAATGTGTTGGGAATCATGTTCTTCATGAAGTTTTTTCATGAGATTTTGGCAACTAACCAACCAAACTAGGTAAGTACCCAATTATGCAGGAGTGTTCAGCTGGACTGTAGACACCCAATGACAGAGACCTTTATTTGTCTCTTTGACACTGAGTGATTTGTGAGCAAGAAGACTGAGCTTACTGCATTGCTTTCCTTTACAACGGAGTAGTTTTTATTAATTTCATTGCTTTGGAAAACAGCTGACATTCAATCTGGCTGAGAGAACGAAGATATTTCTGAACTGACTTCAACAATCTTTCTTTTTGACAGCTCACTTGTAATGAATGAAGCTGTGTAATCAACCACTCATGTTTGAAATAGGAACTGCACACCTGAAGCACATCTTGAACTTGCATTTCAGACATGTTTGGAGCTATGAGTGTGTTAAGATTTTCCATAATTTTAGGGACATTTGTCAAAACTTGATTGAATGTTGAACTTTGTACTATCAATTACATTGAGTAAGATATATTTATAACATTTTCTTGCTGATAATGGATGCTGCTCAAGTATTTTAATTTACATTTTCTTGAGAATATCTCTTCCTCTGGACTTTGTGCCCTTCAGCTTTATCTTCCTTGTGATCAATTACCTCAGGAGTTCAGGTTTTATAATTTTGAGTGACTGAGTGAACAGCATTTTTTTTCCTTATTTTGTTGTTGAAGAATCCAACTACTTTCATTACCAATTATTTTTTATAATTTCTGCAGAACATGCATCCTGAACTGATTCTAAGAAGCCGGAGACTATAACTACTGAGGGTTTTTTGTTTGTTTTGCTTTTTTAGGTAAAAGAAATTAATTTTAAATGGAATTTTATTAGATTAGAGTGAGCTGTCTGTGCAGTGCATAACATAATGGGTTGGAGCCTAAAAATCTTTCAAAACTTCTTGTCTTTCCTGTGTCAACCCTTCTATATGATAAAGCAGCAAAGGAGAAATGAAACTTTATGTTTACAGAATATACTATACTGCTAGAACAATCAGGGTGGTGTTGTCTTTTCCTTGTTATTTTGAATTTTTAATTTAATATTGTAAGGTTTTGCTTTGTTTCAAAAGACACTGCAAAAAGTATACCCTGAGAGGGGGGAAAAATCAGATTTTATTCTTATTGTTGCTCTTAGTATCTATATCTGACATAAACCAATATGCCTAAGTCATCATCATAAAATTAGCGAGAGTTGTCTAAAATCTGTGAGTGCCAATAAAAGACCATCACCACCACAGGTGATGCATTATAAATACCAGTGAAATCTTCTTGAATGTTATTGTCAGTGTCCAAACTCAAAGGCATAAAATAATTAACTGTGTTGCAAAAGTCAGCTCTTATGACTATAAAGTCACTATCATGACTTTAATTAGATACGCTCCTCCAATTTCATTATTTTAGTTAAAATGAATGAATTTCTGAATTTATTTTGTTTTGTTCCTATTTAATTCTCGTATTTCAAACGGGAAAAAAATGCAAAAAAATAGGTAGTAGTCATTTCTAGTTAAGAGCACTGTGGCAAAGTATCTACCAATTTTATTTATTTGCTCCAAGTTTACTGGATAGATTCTGCAAATGGATTCTGTAAATGTTAGTATAGACGTGACAAGAAAACACATAGCTTCTTGTTTGCCTGACAGAATCTTTTTGGATCATGTGAAATCCCAGAAGAGAGAAGAAATATTCTCTCCCCTGAGCATACTCATCCACAAGGTGGGGTAGAAATAGGAAAGGATGAAAAATAAAAGATTTGATCAGAAAAAGTCTAGGCATCTATGATACAGAACTAATAATAAAGACTCCTTTTACGGAAAAAAAGAAAAAAATATTAGTCATAATGTAAGGTAGACATCAAAATAGTTTTATGATTCGCTCTGTTAATATCTGTTTTTTCCATTGACTGAATATAGAGTTTAGGTGACTAATTGAGATATAGTCAAGACTTCATAGATCTATACACTACTAGTTTGTATGACTAAGAGTCTACAATATCTAAGAATAGAAGAAAAAATACACCATCAAATCTAATGTGACAAAATTGGTTTTTCAAAGTGACCAAGAGGTGTTAGTGTAGAGTATGTTGCTTGAAGCATCCACAATTTTTTTAAGAATAAAATATTGCCAGAAATGTTTCCACATGTAAATATTCAATGAGTATAAGATAAATTGATTATCAGCCTCTTTCTTTTCTTAATCTGTCTCAACCAAAGGATTTCTTTGCAAAAATATTGTAATAAAGCAATAAATATAGACAATGCTTTAGGAAATTTACAGGCTCATTCTCAGACTTCTCAGTATAATAGACTTACAGCATAATATTTTATCTAACTAATATGTATTGTTAGATTTTCATCATTATATATTCTCCTTTTTTCTCTTTTTTTTTTTTTTTTTTTTTTTCCCTGAGAAGACTGAAAGCTTATTATGTAACTTCAAGTTTTGTGGCCTTTGAAGAGCACTAATTGTTTCAGGTGACAGAAACCTTGATAGCTTTCAGATATACATCTAACTTTTTCCAGTTTATAAATCCACATCATGTATATGCTTTGTCTGTGCACTTTGTCTAGAGTAGTTTGGCATGAAAGTCTGAAAGAGCAGTACTAATAAAGCATTCCTTCTCTGGTTTTAGAATAATGGTAAATAATGACACCCTAACAAACATGAAACTAAAATATCCAATGTTTCACTAACAATCTTTCTGATAAACTAGAGAGTAGGATTTTTATTGCAGATGACATGAAACATGGATAGACAGTTAAGATGTTGAAAGACAGGACTGAATTTCAAATTATTGATTAGAGAAAATAGGGATAAAATTACGTAGGGACATCTATATTTTTATAAGCTTAGAGAGAATAATTATCTATTCACAAACGAGGCTTTTGATTAGGCAGCTAGCAGAAAGAGGCAAACGTTCTAGGGCATCTCTTAGGAGGTATGAACGGTGTTTTACCATGTAAAACATAAGGAACAAACCTTTCAACATTTTAAGCATTATATTGTATGAGAGATATAAAGAAAATAAAATCCCCCCAAAAAGCACATGAATGTGCTTTTTTAATAGAAAATACAAGGTACAAAAAAAAAAAAAAAAAAGGAAAACTGGGATAATTTGCCCTAGAAAATCAAGAAAATACATATTCATATCCATAGAAATCTGATATGGAGAGGAAAATAATAATCTGTTTCTCGAGTGTAGAATTTAAGAAAAGAAGATAGAAACTGGAATTGCTGGAAGAAAGAATTTGGTTAGGCACAAATATTTTAATGTTACAAGTAGTGATACTCTTTCACATGCCGCTGGAACAGTTTAAGGTTATAGAAACAGACTTGATTAATTGTGTGTATTTTCCATGTACGTGTGCCGTACAGTTAATAACTAGAGTTTTCACCGAGTAGATAAATTATTCTAGTGGCCAAAGCTTTGTCATCAATTACCATTTTCTCCTGGAAGATATTTGAATTTGTTTGCTTATTTATTTTCTGCTTATTGGGGGATGTATTTTCAATGCTGTCAATACTAATTCAAAATGATAGGCAATTTTTAATGTTTCAGTTATGTATGTCAAAATTTAGATGACTCAGGAGAGCCTTAGCTTTTCATTGTGATGTATTTTCTAAAACTTTGACAACATTCAGACTTGCAAATTTGGCGCCTGAATGTTTACATACCTAAATCGTTATTGCAACAAGTAACAAAGTATTCCAAAACTGCTGAGGGCAGACAATCCCAAAATTCTTCAGTCAACTTATTTTCATGTTCATATGCTAAATTTAGTCTGTATGTTTCTGTGGAAGTTGTAGAGTTTTCCTCAGTGGGAGTCTTTAAAAACAGTTTGAAGAAACATCCGTCAACACTGATGAATTGTCTTGTGTTTGAAATATAGGTTCATTTTTTTGGTTTGCTCTAATTAGTCAATTTATTATAAAGTTATCTAATACATGAAGGGAAGATGAAACAGAAGAGTCTATATATGATATATTAAGTGTATAGAAAATATTTTTTTGTATTTGTATAATATGTTGCAGAGAGAAAAGCAATGATTATGGGATTCTCTTTTGCAACAAAAGTCCCAGAAAAAAAGTGTAAAGTGGTGATGCTCAGAGAAAGGCCTGAATTATCATCAGTTTCATGAACAGGTGAAAGAACCAATGTGATTGAAGGACAAAAGAAAGAATAAGAAACTCAGACAGTTGTGCTAATTTTTTCCTTATAATCTAGGTCAACAAATTTGTTGAGAAAGACAAAACAGAAGTCAGAGATAATGATGAGAAACATCCTAAGTATCAAATATCTTCTGATAGCTTCGGGATATGAGACTTCAAGCAAAAGAGACGATCAGAGGCTCTCATTCTGGATGAAAAGGTGAGTGTCTTAAATGCAATAACAGACGACATAGAGACTATATTTAACATTTTCCTAATTTATACTCCTATTTTTTTTTCTATTTTATATTGAAAGAAATATCATATTTTTTCTCTCAATTATTCTCATCCATGTTTCTTATTCCCTTTTTTCTGTGCTGTTTTCTCTATTAATTTTTTTTCTTAACTTTCATCTGCTTCGTGTACTTTTTGCTCTCATATGCAGAATATGCTATCTTATGATTTTGGTGTTCTACCTCTTCAGATCTTAGTTTTGAAGTGTATATAAATATTAACTATAAATATTTTTCCCCTAACGTTTGTCTAAATATTCTTCTAAAATCAATTTCTCCCTTCTCCTCACCCTTTTTTGTCCTCCTTTATTTCTTAGACTCAGTTGATCAGTGCTGCATTTTTTGTATTCTTATATACATAATACACTCCAAAGTGCTCTTTGTCCTTTTCATTTTCCACTCATCCCTCTGTTTCATTCTTGTTACTCGAATACTTTTCCTCAGATCATTATGTTGCCTATTGACAGTTAATTTGTTGCTTGTATTTCAGGATATTGTTTTTATTATTACCTTATCTGCTTTCCCTCAAATATGTGAAGAATTTTCCAAAGTTGCCAAGGCAGGTTAAGACCATAGAACTTTATGTCTACGTATGCTACATGTCTATATAAAGAAACAATAGGACACTTTAAAATATTTAGTTCTCACAAATAAACGCATTTTGCGTATTCTCTGACATCTTTCTTCTTTCTCTACTGCACAAACATGCACTGGTTTGATTGAGATTATACATTCTTTGGTAGAGGGATCATAAAAGATCATCATCTGTCTCATGTTCACTCAAAGATGCTATTTTTGCTCCAGCCCAGATAGCTATCACAGTGGGACAGAAACTAATTCAAGTGGAGGCATGAGCACCTGCTAGTTAGTCTACTGCAGCTGCTTAGAACTGTGTCTCTCAAAAACTTTAATTATAAAAAATACTAAAAACACAAGTGACTCAGAAAATCACTGGAGCTTACTTAGTATGTCTGATTCAGAAAATTCTTGGCACAGAAAATGTGAAATCCAACCTGTGTTTTAATTTTAGAATACAATTGGAGTTTAGAACAGAAAACCCATCTCAAAAATCACCCACAGAGTGAATACTACTGTGAATCCTCCAGAACTACTCACAGCCAACAAAGAAAGAAATAAAGCTTGAGTATTTTTTTTAGATTACTGAACTTTAATTTTTCACACCTCCTTCACATACAGCTGGAGTGGCTTGAAGAGTTCGTAATAGACTTGATTAATTGCTTGGCTTTTTGATGAAGGAATTCATGCTATATAATTAGAGATTTCACTGAAGTGGGTACAGTATTTCAAATCTTACATAGACGGGGGAGGCTTTCACTTCAAAAATTTCTCACCAAGAAACATGTTTCATTGGGGCAGACATTTTCTAATTCAATAATATAATGTTTTACATTAAATAGCAAGTCACATTTGATGCTTTAGTTTTATGCCCCCAAATTTGATGCATGTTACACAGTCCTGATTTGCTGATCTTCTAGGACCCTATCTGTAAGGATTTACAGAGCACAAAATGCTAAACATAAAATGACATGGAGAAAAAAAATGATGTCTTCGTCAATGTCAGGAGGGAAAAAAGCTAGATTTGATACTTTTATAGAGAGTGTTTGAGGTTTGAAGATACTTCTGGAGATCATCTGCTCCAACTCCTCAGCTCAAGTAGAGCTGAATACTCAGGACAATGTCTAAGCAGGTTTTGTATATTTCCAAGGTCTGAGATTGTTTTGCCCCTCTGGAGACCCTATGCCATTGACGAGTCACCTTCCCAATGTTTCCTGATATTCAGAAGGAGCTTGCTCTGTTTCAGTCTGTGTTCAATGCCTCTGGTCATGTCAGTGGGCACCACTGTAAAGGGCCTGGCTCTATCTTTGCACACTACCTGAAGGTATTCATGTGGATGACATCCTTGTTGAACCTGCTCTCCTCCAGGTTAAATAGTTCCAGTACCATCCACCTTCCCATATATGTCAGCTGTTCCAAACCCTTAACCATCCTTGTGGCCCTTCTTTGAACTGCATCCAGTGTGTCCGTGTCTCTCTTGTACTGAGGAACCCAGGATAGGACACAGCACTCCAGGTGTGATTCCTATCTTCGTTTCATTCAGACACAAAATACATGTTTCTTGCTACTTCTTGCTGAATGCCTTTAATGAGCTATGATGAATTCCAAGGTCAAAGCATGCCACAAGAAACATTTCTTCATTGAAAGGGTTGTCAAGCATTAAAACAGGCTGCCCAGGGCAGTGGTGGAGTCACCATTGCTGAAGGTATTTAGAAGACATGGACATGGCACTCATGGCTTGGAGGTGGACTTGGCAGTGTTAGGTTTACAGCTGACCTCAATAATCTTAGAGGTCTTTTCCACCCTAAACAATTCTGATTCTTGCATGGTCAATGGCATGTTGGTGTTAAAACACAAGTCTCCTCAAATTCCTATTCTCTGAAGTATATAGAGGAATAAATATATTTTTTTTTAATTCAGGCCACAAGATACACATTTTATAATATCACATTCATTGATTCTGTGAAGAAATAAAACCATTGCAAATGGATAGCAAGAAAACTAGAAACGATTTTGGCAGACTGACAACTCCTGCTTCCAGAGTTATCCTTTAAAGATGGGGAAAATTGCACACATTTATTTCATTTTTTTTATATCTTGTTGCAACTCTTCATAATGTTTAATTTAGCTTTTATTTTGATATAATTTTATTGATTAAGCAGGGGCTTTGTTTGAATGACCATGTTTCCATAGAGACCACAGGGCAGGAAGGCATATTTCTGAAATGCTACACATCTGACACAAATGATAGGATTTCTCAGAATGGATAGCACACTTCATGCAAAGCCACATGGAGTAGATTGGAGAGCACTATTCTTACCAGAAAACCTAAGGAGATAAACCTCTCTTCTCTAATTGCCTTTAATTCTTCATTAACTAGTAAGAGGTAGATAATTAAATAAAGAAAAAGAAAAAAAATGCTGGGCTCTTGGATCTTTGCACTATAAGGAAATTTTTTTTCCTGTAAGTGCCATAAATTCTTAATAGGCCAAATAACACCATGGTATTATTTACTTAATATCTTGTATTTCCAAACAGAAAGCTAGAACTCACTTCTACTATGTGCTGAGCATTCTTGCAAGGTTGAGAACAAGTTCCAACAAGTTTCTATTGATATTTAGCATGACCTGCAGCCCACTGAACTCACTTAAAAACAATATTGCTTTTGTTCCCAGGGGCATGTTCAGAGGTGGTAGCTGTGACACTTACCGGATTGCTGTAAACACCCAACTCTGTAAAAATTATGTCACGCAAAAGCAAAATGGGTGGTTGCTGATATAATTATCTCAGTCTATTCAAAAAGCTTCATTCTTGTCTTTTCAGGGATGTGAGGTGTTTGCTTGTTTCTGCTTTATTGGTGGATTTTATTCCCAGAAACCCTAGTATAAAAGAAAAATTTGTATAGATAAAAACCAAGGCAAGGCAAAGTGCAGGTGAAGTGAAGTGAGGCAAGGGGCATTGTGCTTTTTTCCTAATGATATTTATTCCTCTAATTTCTATAGTATAATGATCTTAAGAAGGGTATTAAAATATTACTTGTATTACTTATACACATATCAAGCTTAAGAAAATAATATTTACCTGTTTGAAATTATTGCTTGGAACACAATGCAAAAAAAAGAAGCACTTTGGGATACTTTTTCAAGTAGTTTCTATTTATAAGACTTTACCTTTTATCTCCTTTATCTCCTCTAGTTTCTGCATATAGCACAAGGAATTTATGTGTACACAAAGAGATTTAATCAGAAAAGACACATCCTAAAATCTAGACTCGCAGTGGAAATTGTCTATCTAAGACCTTTCCTCAGGGCTATGAAACTAAACAAACTGGTCTAAAAATCTCCTGATCATGTCCTTGTTTCTTCAAACAAAACTATTGTTTGGTCCAGCCACTGTTGCTATTCTTTCATGTGTTACAGTACACCATAGAAAAATCATAGCATACTCTGAATAATAGAATATTAATAGTTTCACTGCCTCTCAGAACTTCTATATGTTGAGTAACCTTTCTACTTATAACTTAATGTCTTTTGATAATAGAGGAATGGATTGAGAGCAGCCTTGAGAAGGACTTGGGGTTGTTGGTGAACAAGAAACAATCCTGGGCTGCATCCAAAGTAACAAGACCATCAGGTAAAGGGAGAAGATTCTCCCCCTCTGCTCTCATGAAATCTCACCTGGATTACCACATTCAGCTCTGCGGCCCCCTGAGACAAGAAGGATGTGAACCTGCTGGAGCGAGTCCTGGAGGGGGCCATGAACATGATTAGACACATATCTGTGAAAGACAAAACACCTCTACTTACTGTAATCTTTTGCTTTTAATCTCAACTCTTGCAGTATACAGAACTGCAGCATTTATGGGTAATGTTAATGGATTACAAATTTGTGGGAAGTTCTCAGTTTTAGGAGACAGTGGGTAGATATTACTTTCCCTCTGATTTATTCTATAATAGAGATCTTTTAAATATAGTTTTATTTTATTGAAATATAGGTTTAGAGATGCATGATAGCAACAGATTTTTGTGTTTTGTGAGATTTCTAAGTACGAGTCATATTGGTGCCCTTTACTTACCCACACATATTTGAACACACACAATCCTTTCCACTTACTTTTTCTTGCATGCACTGGGCAGGACCAAGCACTATGAGATGGGATGTGCCAGTGCACTGCCAGGAATAATCATTCTTTCATGTCTTACTCCAAAACGTTATTGTTCCTTGTAATAAAAGGGAAAATGGGAAATGAAGACTAATAAGCTTTTATGAAAAGACTTTTTTTAAGCTTCTAGTATAGGTAAACTTAATAAACCTAATAAAATACTGTACTTTTGCTTGCTGTGCTTTTATCTAATCTTATAATATTTGATATTTTTTATCACTTTGATAGGTGTAAGGCACCGTACTTAGTGATTAGAGGTGTTCCATAATGACATTTGGAGTACACTATAATCAGCAAAATTGGTTTGTAGCCTTCCTTTGAAGGCCTGTCACAGCACATGGACATTTTGTCTATTCCATCTTAATACTATTTTTCCCTGGCTTTCATCTCTTCTCTAAACTACAAAACATAATAGTAAATGGCTTAACCAAATGGACATAAATGTTACCACGATTATTTTCCCTTTGAGGGCCAAACTATTGCAGCTGGGCTGCTGAATGAGGCACAGTGATGTAACAACATGCGTAGCTGTACACAGAATAGGCAACTGTGAAAAGGATGTGGGAAAAACATGATGACAAGTATCAGGATAATAAGGGGAACAGAATATGAAAGGTTGGCTGGTAATCTTTTCTGATCAGAGTGGTACCATGTTTTGACTGTCAGAAGCAAAACTTGAACTGAATAAACTTCAAAGGAAATAAAACCCCACTAAGGACATAAAGAATTATCCAAAGGTTGCAATGTTATTTGTTTTCTGAGAAAGCCTATGTTGAGTAACCTTTATTTTTCAATAATTAAAACAAAATGCAGCCCAAGAGAAGAAAGATTTACATTACAGAACAAGAAAAAAACCCATGCTCATAGTGAATAGTTGTACTAATACACTGTAAACTGTGAATTCACCTTTAAATTATGAGTACCCTAGTAAATCCCTTTGAAACTAATCTAATGCTTGTGAAGTAAAAGAGCTATTGTTTGATGCTTTGTTTAACAAGAACATTAATTAAAACTAATTCAATACTGATATTTTGGATAGCTATATGTACTTGTACTGCTATACAATGATAGATAGAGTACATGCAACAAAAGCACTCTTTTATACTGGGTATTTTTGTGAAGTAAGCTTTTTCTCGTAGAAAAGAACAGTGGAATATTCTTGTTTATCAGTAGAATATTCTACTTTCTTATGGGAGGGGTCATATTTTTGCTCCATTAGTACTGTATTGCTTATTAAAGCTCTGAAAAAAATATTAGCTATGAATGTTTTGAGGAAAGAATAAATAATAATAATTATTTATTTATTATTATTAATAATAAACTACCAATAATATACAGCATTGTAAAACGTCAAAGAACAAACAAAAAAGAATATTATTTTCAGCTGCAACTGCAAAGGAAATATAATTTGAGACTACTTTTGTGAGCATGCTTAAGTCATAGGCCTTTCAAACAGCTGTCTTTGACATTTCAGAAAGAAGAAACAAAATTGGAAAGGGCAGGCAAGGTCTACCAATGCCAGACTTCAAATATGTATAGAAGTTGCTGTTGTGTGTACAAACTTTAAACTGTTTTCTAATTCCAATTGAATTCAATAAATTCAATTTGTTTAAGCTGGATTTTTCTGATCCTACTCCAAAATTGAATTCACAGAGCTGGAGGAAGAAATTATTGTGTTGGTCTGCTTCTATTGTCCAACAACCCAGACTGTGTCCAGGGTGCACTACAAGATGCTTTACAGAGATATGAGACAATGTAAGCCAATTTTTGCCTTTGATTCAGCTGAGAAGTTCTTTTTAAGTTTTGGGTTTCTCAACCTGTACAAAAATTGTTTCACTAGTATGGGAAAGGGCATTTTGAATTACCATTTCTTTATGATAGAAATTCTTCACTTCATATATTATATAAGCTGAAATGCTAATTTATCCTAGAGTAAGCACATAAGAGATATTCTTTAGCTTGAAGATTCAGATCCTCACCTAAAAAGGGTGGGGGGGAAAAATGTTGACTATCTCTGCCAATTGTATCTGCTCATTCATAAAAATGTGAAAATCTGTTGATATAAATAATAGAATTGTCTTGATTTCCCAGTATTCACTTTTCTGTTCTATCATAAAAAGTCCTTATGCTTAACATCAATACATGGTTTTGAAGAGAAATGTAATCTTAAAACAGGATGAAAACTTTATCCAAATTTGTCTGAGGGTTTTGTATGCAAAATAAGAGCAAGATCATAATTATTCAGAAATTAGTATGCTATTTCTTTCCCTGTTTTCTGATAACTAACTCTGAATAACCAGTATGGGCGATATGCAAGATTCCATGTGGAGAGTTAATACTTACAGAAAAAAAAAAAAAAATTAATTCAGAAAGTCCTTTTACAATTTATTTCAGCTATTTAACTGAAAGATCACTCTTTCAACCTCATTTACCATTAAGAGATATGAATGAAAATCAGTCGTCTTAACCTGTATTGAGTGGTGATCATATTTAACACTATGATTTTTGTATGCATAATAATAACATTGTGTGTCACACACAGTCTTTCAAATGCAATAAATTATTCCAGTAAAAATAGTTAACTTACAATTTGTGTAATTTTGGATTTAAAATAAAGATTTGGAATTCATTACTCATTTTGCTCCTTTAAATTAATAATTATATTGAGATAAGCTTGTATTTTTATTGCACTTACTATCAGATTTATGGCATAACAAGGTCCTTTTACGGGGTCAGCATCTTACATTTCCACTCTAGTTCAAACACTCAGCATACCCAGTGATACTGATGTCCATCTTCAATGTATTAATTTAAAATATGCAAAACCCTCTGAATATTTAAAAATTATTACAGTTTTTGTGAATGAAATCAGTTATTACAGTAGCCTTGCTGTTTGTGTGCATTTGTAAGTGTCTGTTTATAAGGTATGAAATATTCTTAAGCTAAAGTAAAACCAGAGAAATAATCAGACAAGACACAGACCTAAGTATTTATATCTCTATGTTATTCCTTCCTTTCTCTGATTTTTAATTGTCATATCTACAGTTTTAGATGGCACACTGAATAGTATATTAATTATTATACTGTACTAGAATATTGTGATCTTTTTTGGTTCAAAATTTCATACATCCCTTTTAAATGGTCAATATACATTTAGTTAAATACATTTCAGCGCTACATTTGGAACTTGAAATAGAATTCCACTATGAAAAGCCAACTTATAGGGGTTTCTTTTTTGTATTCTTTCATAGGATTTCCATAACAAATTCTAAAAGTTCATTTACTGATGGGGAAATTTGTGATAGCAAAAGACAATAGCATATAGACTGAGTAGTACTGAGTAAAAAACCCCATGTTTGTCTACGAATGTGTGGTTATTCAAGAGCAATATTTCCTCTAAAATATTAGTATGCTGGTCATTGTTTTGCTCAGTGTATCTTTCAGGATAGAGCTGGGAAAGGCTGCAGCAGATAAACTATGGAGCTAACTGAACATTTGCTTGTAAATTTATGGCTTTTAAAGATAGAACAGGTTTCCTTGTCATACCTACCTGGTCTCTCTGTGCTAGTTACAGCTGAAGTGAATGAAGAGATTTTGCTCCTTCTCATGGCACTTATTCCTGCATCCACTGAATGCAATGGTAGTTTTTATCATTGACTTTGTTATGAAACAGATTCAGTTCCTCATATCCATAGAAATATGAGTGTCCCCAGCCATGCCATTTTACACAAACTAATTTGGCTTCTGATCCCCAGTTTCATTTCACCTTTGAATCCCCAGACTGTTTCTTTCAGTCAATTGAGAGCTATCATACCATGTCACTCACATCAGCTTTCCTATCATGCATTTCCTTCCAAACCTCAGCACAAAAGTTTACTTGATCTAGCCTCTTCTCTCTGCATATAAACCAATTTTATCTGCATGTTCTCTGTGTTTAAGATGTCTCATGTGTGGCACTCAATCTTCTAGTCTGCATCTACAAAGGATCACAGATGATTATGGTAAGAAATATTCTAGACTCAATTAAAAGTAATCTATTAAAACATTCTTCTTGGTTATAGATGCAATTATATAGATGTGTGTACTATTTGAAGAAGTACAAACTACTTACTGCTCAAAATACTTATATTTATTATGGTAGTTCTGAGTCTAAGTATAAAAAATACTACTACTAAAATGAACAGGAAATGACACAAGTAGGAAACATTGAGCTTTTAACAATCACTGCTATAGCTGGGGAAAAAAATTATTATAGGCCAGAAAAAATTCTTTGATTCCTAACAAGCAGCTATTCAACACAGATGACTGCTGCTGAAGTCATTGTGGGTGTTTTGTATTCTGAAAGACTTCAATATGATCCCTTTGAATATGCCTTTATTTCTTAAAATTTCTTTTGGTGAAGTTACACTACTGGCTTTAAGTGCCTTTGAAGTATTCAACATATTCAACTTGTAAGCAGTAAGAACAGGAAATAAACAATGAGATGCCCCATACAAAAATTCACTGCATTCATACTATATATTACATACACCAGTCAAAAAATTATTTCTTGCTATCATTCTTTATGATTTCCATTAAGTAAACCTTTCATAAAAGTAATTAGGATTCCATAGATCCGAACAAACCTGATCTATGTCTGTCCGTCATAGAAACCAATACCTAACACTAAGGGGTCCCCACAGAGACAAGAGAAGGAAGAAAAGAAAAATAATATTCTCTTTTTTTGTTTCAGGAGATTGTTCAGTAGAAAACAGTCACTATTCGTAGCTACAGAGATGTACAAAAGGTTATGCATACTGATATGCAATCAGGTAAAAACTACCTCTTTTTCTGGGTAATTACAGTGTCCAAAAATTGAATGGGACATCCTTTGAAGCTTGTGGAAGGATTCCCATGATGAGATTTGTGAGAAACCATGTGCCAAGATATTAATTCTACACTTCTGAAATGTTCACTGAGAGGATATTAGTTGTTTAAGTTGTCTAGTAATAATGGCAGCTGTTGTACCACTGCTGGTACTTATTTCTGTATTCAAAGTTTTATCTTAGCCATTGTATTAGGATGGGTGAAGTTAAGTGATATTAATAACTGATGTGCATTTCCTTTTATTAAATGTGTGCAAAAGTTTATCTTTATTGTGATAATAAATTAATTAGCGCCTGTGAGAAAATGGGATACTGATTTAAGTGCCATTAAAAACTAAAAAGTGTGTTTAATACAATTCTTAATATTCTCAAGTTTGCCATAATAGTTAAGTATTGTCTGTCCTGAATTTCTACTGCTTGAAATTGAATGTGTATGTTATAAAAAACTTAATATTTTTCTTAAAAATCTGGTAAAAATTGCTGTCATCAGATATTATGCCATCACTTTCTACTTCATTTCATGGTAGTCTTCAGGAATAAAACTGATGCAAAACTTGATATACCCAGTCCTCTCCTCTGTCAATTCTAGTGGTTTGGTTTTTTTTCATTAATGCAAAATCTCACTGAAATCAGTGAGGATTACACTGAGATTAAACAAATGATTGAGTACCTTTTGTTCCAGTACACACTAGCCTCAGAACCTGCAGTCAAAGAGAAAAAACAGAAATTATTTTCCTCCAAATCACAGTCTGATATTCCTGTACTCTGGTAATGCAAGAGAATGAAGTTCATCCCTATCAGTAATCCTGTACAAAAGGGCATATGCAATGAGTTGATTTGGAGTCTACTTAGATAGTTGTCCTTCTTCTTTGCATTTTTGGCTTATTTGGTCCAAAAAAAGTACATTTCAGTTTGTAGTTTTCTCACCTTCTCACACTATATTCAGCTATTGAACAGCTTACAAAGACAGAAGGCATCTTGAAAGAGGTGATTAATCTGTGCACTTCAACCTTTAAACAGAAATATTAATTAAAAATTTTACTTTATATAGTGGAAAAAAATCTATGAATTTTCAAACCAAAGGATAATAACAGCAATAAAATTCTGCTTCTACTGGTACGTCTTTCAATGCATGGAAGGTGCAATATACCTGTTATATGAGTTGTAGTCAATCCATACATAGTAGGGCAATGATAACAGTGCAAGTTGCTGTCAATTTACAGCAACAACATCCATCACATAAAGTAATTATATATGCATCTATTATTTGGTGTATTAGAAATAAAGTCATTGCAATAGAAATTTGTCATAAGATCGATCTTAGAAAATAAATTTCTTGGCTTCACCTCAGTGTTTACAGTGTTTGGTAGATGGAGACCACTCTCTTTTGACAATCGTCTGTACTGGTGACAGTATCTCTTAATTTGAGATCAAGTACAATACATGTCCTTTAGTTTTTTTATTATTTATAGATTTTTGCATTAAAGTTACTATGAGAAGGTTCAATGAAACACAAGGTACAATGAAATACTATTTGTTTCAGTCCTTCTTTATTGCAAACCAGACTGGTCATATATTTGCATCAAATTTTTTCATATTCTGTCTTATCTCTACTGCCCTAGAAATGTAATACCTCACAAACACAAGAGCATTTATTTATTAAATACATACCAAGTCTGCTGCCTGTCTTCAGCTGATACAATGAATGGGTGTAGGAGTTACTGAGATGAAAAATTCTTTTTTTTTTTTTTAATTTAACCTAGCATCAATATAACTTCTTTGCCTACCGAATTATTCTCATTGATGACTGACATAAATTAAAGAAAGCTTTATGTGTGTGAATATTTGTCATGGCCACAGCTTTTATATAAAACCTATGGACTTTGGGATGTTCGGTAGATTTTATTCCCTCTATTCTGTTTTCTTTTTTTTTTCTTTTTTTTTTTTTCCAATTGTGTAAAACAATTGCATACACTCATACTGGAAACAAAGGACACAACTATAAACTAAATGACATTTGATTTTTTTTTCTTACAATGTCAGTTATCAATTGTCAACATTAACATTAATTTCTGTTGACTACTGATAAAACTAGTGACAAGACACTGCTGAATTTCAGCTCTAGTTGGGAAAAGCTCAAGTGACTGGTGCATGCTTGGTTTGTTTCTTTCCTGGAAAGGAGATGATAGAAAATTCAGCAACATGGCACAGCTTGGTGGTGTCAGCAAACTTGATGAGGCTGCACTCAATCCCACTCTCCACATCACCAACAAAGATGTTGAATAGCTCTGGGCCTAATACAGACTTCTGAGAAACACCACCCATTACTGTGTCCCCGTGACTCTGAATAAGCACCAGTTCTAGGTATCCTTTCCTTTTGTCTTGAAAGTATATAGAAAAGCAATGTTGTCAAGAAAACATTTATGTGTCCCTAGATTCTCATCTCAAAATTGTTGTAGGTATTTCCTTTCATAGCTTTTAATTAACTTCTGAGATTACTAATTTATTCTTAAATATTAGTTTTGAACCCCAGATATGAAGTAGAGGAACCGCTAAGAGTTAAGCAATTTTATTATAATTTATGTTTTTAAATACATTTACTGTGACCAAAGTTGATACAAATAAAAGCAAAATAACCCCCACAATACGTAAATAAATGACTACAAATATATAGACTAACCAAAAGCTAAGATGAATCATTAACATTCATTAGAACTATTGTTACTATGTTGATTGCTACTATGCTAATTAATGAGTTATTCATATGTTGGGTAAAATTATGTGATCACTCTTTGCTGGAAATTGCAGTAGATAACTGTTTTACTTAGCTTTTAGTATATTATTTCATTGAACCTTGAGTAGGTTTGTACTTGCTTCTTACAAGGTAATTGTCAAAATGTTTCAAAAGTCTTAGTGAGGTAAAGATTACCAAACAGTATTCCAAAGAGCTTAATTTTTCATCTTTTTAATGGAACACTCACTGAATGGAGAGGATTTGTCCTATGGATTTTTTTTTTTTTTTTTTTTTTTTTTTTTTGTGATAGCAGTACTAAAAGGTTAAGGTAAATTTCCTTCCCCACTCATGAAAGTTTGTTCAGTTGCATCTAATGAAATTGCTTATGTCAGCAACATAGATGGAAAATAACAAGACTGAAAGCAGGGTAACACGAGTGGTAATTGTAATATTTACTGTACAAAAATTGTTTCTATATTGACGCAAAAGAGCATTTCTGTGCTATTTATAAATTCTGGGAAAATGGTACAAGCCTTGTTAATTCAAATCAATAAGATATTTTCAGTCTGATTTGTACGTCAAGTATGTGTTTGCCACTAAAGCTGAACAGAAAATTAGTGGGGGTGGGTTTTTTTCAACTGGAAGATATGACTCAACCAATCCACAGTAATGCAAAAGGCTTTTTTAAATGGATACTACAAGTGAAAAGTGGGAAATTTGAGCTATTTCTTAATAGTTCACATCTCAGAAACTAAATGTTGTGGATTTTTCTAGAGTTCAGTTATAATGAGGATCCCACATGAGTAGCTTTTGAAAATCTGTCTGCTTTTTATGATACTGTAATTAGAGCTGCACTTATTTTTCTGTTATAACTTTCAGACACAGTGACACAGAATTACAGGGATTAATTTTCGCAATCTTCTGGTTGTTTTGTTGTTTTTTTTCTTCCTTGCTTTACCTAGTCAAGTACCATGGTAAAGGTAAAAAAAAAAAAAAAAAAAAAGAGAGAGGAAAAAAAAGAGAAAAAAAGATAAAACAATTATATAGAAATTATATGGGCTCTTAAAGCAAATAATCTGTTTTAAAGTCTTACCAAAACTTTCCCTGACACCAGTGGATATCACTATGCATACTGTCAAAATAAAATATTAATGAAACTGATGGTCATGAATACACTGTGTAATGTAACACAGTGTAGGAAATCCCCTAACCAGCTCTCAGGCAGCCTAAACCTCTATCTGAAGTGACACACTGTCATGGGGAGATGCTAGCTCAGATCCTGAAACAACATTGAAGTGTCAGCCTTATACAACACCATGAGAAATCATCTCAAAGATAGGAGGAATTAGCTTGCTGCAGCTCTGCTAAAATGACTATACTCATTATAGGTCTACAGCTAACTCTTTCTCTGATATACTGGGAAAGCTCTGCACCACTTGCAGCACAGACAGCCATAAGATATTCCATAAGGCCAGCACACATTAGTAAAAAAAAATATGTCATTCCAAAAAAATTGGACTCCTATTTCAGAATCCAGCACAATTGCTTAACAATATGGTAAAATAGTTAATATCACATGGTGGCAATGTATAAAGCTGCTGAAAAACATAATGTGAAGTTTTTTGGTTTCTTGATAATGCTTAAGCTTAGAAGAAATAAACTAATCACATAATTGCTCTCACATTATACAGTTGTTCCCACATAAAGTAGTTGGCACTCAACTAACTAATCAGGTGTGATTACAACTGCAGTATTTGTGAATACTTAAAAAAGAAATCTTCCTATAAATCTTTGTGAATGAAATGCAATATGACTGTAGGAAAAAATAGCATAGAATAAAAATTCATGACAAGTAGCAAGTCTGAAAGTGAATGTTTGATTCCAGGATAGAGTGGTGTAAACAATGGATTAATTTAAAATTCACTGCTCAGGCCAAATTAAAGACCTGTAAAATAAAGGAAATGGCCAGGACAACTGAAATAGACATATATCAGGGTTTGGACCATAAACAAACAAAAAGAAATGCAAGAATAGGTATTTTGAACATGTTCTCCGACTCAATATGAAAGAGTCTGCTTTATTTTTGGACTCCTTTTTCTCAGTTTTGGATGGTTTTTGCTCAAGTGTAAGTGAATCTGAAAAAGAAAAATATTTTTTAAAAACTCTGACATTTTTGTAAGGTAAAAAAAATGGAGATTCCACACCATCTGTTAGAGAGTTTTGGAAATAAAATATATCGGCTCTTTTTGAATCCTGAACTCCGTTATTGCTAATATTTTGGCTGAAATTATTAATTGAATTCCAATCAGGCATAGTTTCAATCATTCCATGTTGTATAATTTTTCTCATAACAATATAAAGATCAAAACACTACTGATAGTTCTAATACCTATTCTACAGAATTTGCAATAGTATAATGACAACCTGATCTCTATCTCTTTGCCATTTTATGCCTTTATTCACAGATATTGTAAGCTACTTGCAGAAAAAAAAATGTGTAAGTGAATTGCTCAGGTGGGAAAGTCTACATCTGAATACTTTCCCTGCAGTCTCTCATAGCTCCCATCTTCAAATACAATTTGACCTTGAGGTGTTAACCGAGATTTATTTCAAGGTATCTGTGTTTCTAAACAGGTACTGTTCGCCAGAAGAATGGATTTTAACTTCAATGTTTTTTAAGTATGTGGCATATATTTATTTTATTTAAACATTTGCATAAATTATAGCAAAATGACCACCTTGTTACAGAGGTAACTTAAAAGCACTGCTACCTTTAGTTACCTGCATAACTCTTATTAATATCTATCCAAAGGAACTTTGCTAAGGTCCATTCAGTATCAAAATATTATGATCTTACTAATGTATACCTAGGCATATACAAACATTCAAAACATCAAGAAAATTCAGGCAAATAAAAGCCAAAAGAAAATAAGAAATACAGAAGTAAAACCTGAACTGTTATGACTTTTAAAAGCTTCTTTTAAGGGAAAAAACAAAAAAGGTACAGCCAGTGTACTTAATATTTCAGCCCGAAGGAGTATGACAAAGTCAGAAGGAGTATGGGATCTAATTTTAATGTTAACACTTTGCCTTGTATATAGATAGCTAGTCATGGTTATAAAAAATAAATTAGGTTTGTCTAAAATATTAATAATAATTTTATATTTTATAATATTATAAATATTTCAATGATATTTATATTTTCCTAATTCTCACAAAAGCAAACTACCAAACATTTATTATATAGAAAAAGGAAACAATAAAAACCCATGAAAAGTTATGAAGGTTAGAACATAAAAAAGACAGTGTGATGCATTATTCTGTTATTTTGTTGAGGGGTTTTTTTAAAGGAATTTTATGGACTTCCACATAGAATGAAGACCAGAGTCTTAGGCAGAAAGATTCAGTAAGTTTTACTAAAAGCTATGGAGATCTACTAGTTTACAGAGCTGAAAATCAGTACAATATTATTTAAAGATAAATCATAGTAATATAAAACTCAATAATTATATTATCTTCAGCTTTACATAAACGTACACAATGTATAGCATAGTCAATGCTAATTGCAGCAACAGCCATAAGTTTTCGCTCCCAATACTTCATAAAATATTTTATCACTACTGTATGACATAATAAGCCTAAGTCTTGGATAGGGAAAGGAAGATTTATTGTATTTTTTGGTAAATAATAGTAAATGGTATATGCACTTCTGTGTCTGATCCATAATAGTAGTTTTTTATTTATCTGACAAATAAGCAAACACTACAAAACAGAGGAGAAAAGTGTTTTTTTCAGAGTAAAAAAACAAAGGCTCAATATTATCAATCTAATCTTCATTTTCAATCTGAAATCACAACTTTATATTTTTCAAATATAATGTCTAAAATTTCCAAACATCCAACAATCCAACAGTGGGGTTGAATTGGTTCAAACTAAATTGGCAATTTAAATGAATTTTCCCATTTTAGGTCCTAATTGTCCCTGTGAAAAGATTATAATAAAATGTAAGGATAGAATGAATCTACTGCAATTAAACCAGAAGGTTGATTTGAAGGCTAGGTAATGCCAAACCTCCAAGCTTCCTCTTTCAAATAATTTAATAGTGGACTCATGCTTACCAAATTAAAACAAGAGCATAAGAAATGTCTTTGATCTCTGTTAGATTATATGCAGTTTGTAAAGCAGTGATCTGCTTTTCAAAAATTTTATTAAAGATTTGTATTGCTAGAATATATTTAATATAATTAAGCTATTTAAAGCATTTCATAGCTATTCATGTTTCTTTACCGTGAAAGAGAGGTCTTTTAAAGTGCCTCTGTGGTAAATGTTCACTCTGGGATTGCCATTCTCTGGAAAACTCCAACTCCCACAGACCTAGAGGCAAAGTTTGCCAAAATGAGTTCATTCAAGTTCATTTTTCAAATTAATTCAAACAACTTATGTTTCTGAAGCTGCCTTGGAAAACCACGGGGAAGAATTTATAGAGTGAGCAACTTTCTGAAGAGAGAAGGAGGCAGTTTGTTATCTAGTGAAATTTCCTGTGTAGCAGGAACAGCACACCTTCCAGAATCTGTACTTTTCCAAAACTTGTACACATTTCTTTTTCTAAGGCAAAAGCAAACACTGATCACCAGTCCTTTGGTGTTTGTTTGTTCGTTTGAAAAACCCTTTACACTTTTGTCAACTGAATCTCACCTGTTCTATGCAGTCCTTGATACTCAGAGAGGGATCCATGGCTGTGAAAGGCATCCCCTCCTAACATCAGTCCAGCAAACTGATTTTGACCTACAGAATCTGTTCATTCCTTCTCGAGCCTTTCCATTTTACTAGCATGAGCAAAGAAAAAAAAAACCAAAAAAACCCCCCACACACAACAAAAGAAAAACAACAACAACAACAAAAAGCCACAAAAACAAAAACTACCCAAAGGAAAAAAAACAAACAAAAACCAAAAACAAATAAACACCCCAAAACAAACAAAAAAAACCCTACCAAACAACAACCACAAACCATGGTCTCTATGTCTTTGACAATTTTCCCCCATGTGCCAGATAGGAAGAACACAGGAAAGCACCCACCTTTACCCACCTTTATTCCATAAGTTTAAGCACTGGATTTGAAATTTATTGTCTGAAAATTCAATGCATTCTATATCTTGTATAAAAAGCGGAGCCAGTCCTGAGCTCTGGAACCAGGAAACTAATTTATTAATTTTCAGCAATTATAATCTTGTCTGATATTATTTCAGGTCTCATTCTTTGCTCATGACTCCCAGTCCCATCTAAGATACTTCATGGACACTTGTTCAGGCCCACAGCTTCAAACTCTCCTGGAATAAAAAGAGCCTCCAATAAAGTTGGTAGTTCTGGGTGAGTATTCCAGTGAAAACGTTGTTATGTAAAAACCAGATCTCTCTCTCTACCCATAAAAGTGCTTGACAGTTTCTGTATCTGAATATAAGGCACAATTGAAAAGTAGGTGTTGTGTGTTTATTTAAAGATTGATTCTACTCCAGCTGCATTTCCAGGAGTCATCTCCCAGCTTAGGAAGACTAGATCTTAGCCCAGCTCTTGCTAGGCAGGTGTCAATGTTTTCCAGACTGGAGTGCTTCACTTTGTAACTACAATTTAATTTATTTGCATCTAAATGCATGATTTCCCTTTCTGCTATATTGAATCAGATATTGTTTGATTATGTTCAGCTTGTCAAGTCATCCAGATAACTTTGTAGAGTAATATATCCTCTTTATTATTTACTACTCTCTCAATTTTCAAACCATTTACAAATTTCATCAGTAATGATTTTATGATTTCTTTTTGGTCATTGATAAAATTACTTCACAGCACGAAGCCAAGACCCGAACTAAATGAGATCTTACAGAAAAGAAAGCTTCAGTATTTTTATTTTTGGGGCTTTTTCAAAGACAGTAATGTAAAAGATGTGTTCCCCTTGCATGAAGTATTATTAAAAATAAATAAGTAATTGCTTTTTATCGATATCTACATTAAATTAATGAAATTAAATTAATCAACAAAAAATGAATGTAAATATTTCTGTTTTAAATCATTGCTATGTATTTGTAGTTCTTCACATAGTGCATTAATTTAGCTTTCCATATTTTGTCCTTATTTTAAAGTAGAAACCATGTGTACATGGGAAAGAGGAAAAAAAAGCAGAATTTTGAAGTAGGATTTTTAGTTACTTACAAACTATGTGCCTCAATTTTGAGTATATCTTATTTTTAAACAAAAGGATTTGAATTTATAGAGATGTTTTGAACAGTATTTCAGAGTTCACACACAGTATTACATATACTGTCAACTTGAAAAAGACAACGAAAAAATTTAGAAATCTCAAATGCTTCTTTTTCAGCAGCAAAATAGAAAACATAAAAATTATGTATTCCATATACAAACCAGAAGGCAAATGCAAACTTGCCTCTACTTTAGTGAATCAGATTTCATTTAGAAAAACAAATACTTCCCTCTTCCAGAATTGTGAGTTCATGGATAAGCAGCTAACTGTGAAAAAGAATGAAATGTTAAAAATATTTCCTCAGAATCATATTAATTGAATGACAATTTATGTCACAACCATATCACTCGTTTGTTTCCAATAATTTCAATGAATAGATCTTAAAATTAAAGATGCCAGATTCAGGTGACTGAAATGTGTCCTCAGGCATAGCTGGATAGAGAATGAGACAGAAAAAAAATGTCACATGTATTTTTTCAGAGAACTAATTAAATATTTTAAATGGATTCAAGTGTATATTCAAGAACATTCAAGTACATATAAAGCTAGGAATAAGTGATGACAATCCTGAGACATTCATCACATGCAAACCATTTCTAATTAGCAAAAATAAAACAGTAGAATTTTACCACCAGATGGATAATTAGGGGAAAGAAATAGATCTCTATACTTTTTTATTTCTATACTACCTACTGGAGTTGGCAGGAATTAGTTTGACTTCCTACCCAGTTATCCTGCTGTATTTCAGTCACCTGAATACTTATACATTGACAAAGGATGAAAGCTCCTTTAATTTCTTTTTTAGTCTCTCAAATCCACAGATTGATAAAATCAGAAATACAAGTTCCTCCAGTATATTTATGCTAAAATTTCCAATTATGTTTTTACATGAATAGGCTTTCGACTTGGAGAGCAGTCTGTATCACTCAGTCATCTAATTAGAGCATGGAAACCCTTAACAAAATTTAAGGCATGTTCGACGATAACACCTGTTTAAAAGGAGCCTTCCTAGTCATCTGAAGTTGCTTTTGAGGTTTCCTTTGTACCAGACTGCCAGAGATCTAAGACAAAGTGTCTTAAATAAAGTGAGCCAAACACATTTCTAAACTAATTCATTCAGCCTGTCAATATTCCTAAATTTAATCAGATAACAGTTCTTTGTACAGAAATGGCTGTGCTTTAAAAGGTACAACATTCTTTTCACTTGCAGTCTCACAATTGCTCTGCAAATGCCAATTCAACACTAATGCTCATGGTATTTAGCTGGGCATTGCTAAGATGTCAGCAGCTCCCTTGGTCTTGTTTGAACATTTGAACTATTTGATAGGTAATTAAGATTTCTCTCAATAGTCTGTAGCTTTAGTTAAACCATAAAGTCTGTGTCAACGGAACTTTTTCTCCCCTAGTTCAGCCTCCTCTCACCTTCTCTCTCTATCCATGTAGTCAGTGATCTCACCTCTGCAAAGTGCCTCACTGAGATCTGACTTGCTGCCTGTGTGCATGAGGTGCCACTGAAAAATTCCTGCTAATGAAGTTAGAGAATGAAACCAGACTACAGCTCACCGTGAAGCATCCTGGGCAAGCGGGATTCACCAATCTGCCTGCAGATTAGTTTGATTTATACACAGGAAATCTGAATGTTTTTGGTTTACTGCACATGGAAACTTATAATGGTTACACAGCACATGTGGTGCAGTCTAGAAGCGCTTTCTTCTCACCGAGAAAATTTTGGATGAAAGAGAAAATCTGTTTGGTTATTTAAATAAAATTGAAGTATTATGTCTGAGGTGGAAGGGTGTTCTTGAGCCTTAAAACTATCAACTCCGTCCCTGGTACATGCATGCATTTAAATGCTGACTATAGTGTTGGCAGAGGCAATACTGAAAGCTCAAAAAAACCCACAAAACCCTAGATATCAAGTGAAGAAGAGAACAAAACATAACACTTATTTGACCCAAAAGGACCACTAAAAGAAATTGAATTAACATTAAAGAAAAAATGCAACAAATAAATTATTAAAAAGTACAAAAAACAAAACTGAAACAAAACATAGTAGACTTCATTAGAGTCCAACGACTTACACCATGTTGAGTTATAATAGCAATTTCTTAAGGAGAACAAAAACTGTTGGTGGAAAAAGAAATTTGTTCGAGTTTTGGTAGGAGTTAAGGGCTTTTTGAGACCCGAGACTTTTTTATGAGTTAAACTACATTACCTTGCCACTTTTTTTTATGAATACAACCTCTATGAAACTAAGGCCGTTTATGAACTTAAAAGAGCAAAGATTCACCATAAAACACCACTGAATGATGATTATTAAATATTAGTATATACTGGTTGATGTTAGTAGATCCTGCACAACAGCACTATTAAAAGACTTTCTTAGGACAGGGTTACACTCAGAAACAAATAAATTAAAAGTCTAGGCAAAGTGGCAAGGAAATCCTTCCAAAATTCTTTCATCTAGGCACAGAAATTCCAATGACACTTCAACCGTAAAAACTGAAACAGTTCTCTCTATCCAAATGTGTTTTAGAAGACAGAATAGTGTATTCTGCCTCAGTTTTGTGGCCACAACTGCTACAGAGCTGTTTATGAGCTATGGCCATGGCCTGCAGTGGCCAAGTGCTTGGCTTCCTGAGTGACTCTCCATGTTTCAGCTGAGTCTTTCACTAACTCCACACAGGACTTTTGCTGTCCTTTTGGGTTAGCCTTCAGCAGGCAATTTCAGCTTGCAAATTCCAGGCCTTTCTTTTTCCTGCTGAGCATTTGTGACTTCAGTTTTTTTCACTCTTTTCTTCCTGCCATCCCAGACAAAGAGGTCTCCATTGCCCTGGACAATAAATTCTCTGTATGCATCAAAAAACTCATTTCATTACAGGTGATGTCAAAATAAAGGGTGGTATCTGAGCAATCATAGGAACTTTTAAAACTTGAATATATACCTTCATTATGTTACTGTCAAATACATCTATAACATCTAAAATAATATCAAAAAGATGAAATTAATATCTTCCTCACTAAGACTGTGTACCCTGAGTGAAATTCAAGTCTGCAACAATTTGTATACTAGTTATAAATCCCTGAAAAGCATGGATTATGATGAAAACTTTGACAAATTTAGCTATAACTGCAAAAACACATCACAAGCATGAGAAAAATTAATGTTTTTCCAGTACAAAAATGTGTTATTTCACTTATAAACTTACATACTGTGTTCAGGGAAGTAATATAATAAATTTTAAATCAATTATTACATGTTGCAAATGTTAGAGCTTATGACCATCCTATTGATATTTTATGCTAATAAGGTAAATTTCTATGAAGACAGTGAGAGCAATAAAACTTCAAAATTATTAACTTTGATGATTTTTATAATTAATTAGAGCAGAAAGAATTTATAATTAATTAGATCAGAAAGGGCTAACCTTTACAGAAAATCAAGAACACTAGAAAAATCACAAAAAAAAGAAACAAAAACCCCAACGTTTTAATTTCTCTTAGAAAAATTCCATATATATGAAAACCATTAACTTCCCAGTTTATTTAAGAAAATAAGTAGTATGAGACCAGTAACATTGTACACAAGCCTTTTGCTGAGGACTTAAGTAATCTAATGGATTTCCATGGCTTTGAATTGGCATCTCAGTTAAGAATAATTTTCTTTCTTAAAGTCAGACATAAAAGTATGTTATGTAGTTGTCATCCGATTTTTTTTCCTTCTTAATTATTTAGTCCATAAGGTTTCAAAATTACTATTTTGATTCAGTTTGTAACTCTTTTTTACCCTGTAGCAAAGCTCCAGTTTCCTCCAGCACCATTTTTTGAGACAATTTCCTAAAAGAAAAACAGATTTGTACAAGAGTCAAGGATGTATATCTGGAAAATTTCCTCAGTGTTTTCCCAGTGAGGTTTTACCTCCCCCAAGTTAAAGCAGTTGCTATATTTGAAACCTGACATTCCCATTGCTGATTTAATTTTTTTCTTTCCTACTGAGTATAATGGCACATTTATAGACATTCTCAAGTCTGGAAACATCTTTTTCAAACACATTTCTATTTAAGCAGTTAAGTCTATGAGAGAGATAAATAGGTCTGGTTATCCTACCCAAATAAAAGATTGCAATTACGTTAGCATATGTGGATGAAAACAGAATGAGGCCATATATTTGTCTGCGCTAAATTTTTGTTTCATGGCTACTATTGTGGCCTTTTCTACTGTTTTTTTTTCCCAAATATTGTCACAAAAAATAAAGAAAAAAGTGATCTTTCGACTGTAACTGCTCCCCTGTCCCTTCTGCTTTTTTTTTTCTTTAAAGTGAAAACATCAAAAGTGACTCAGGGACTGAAGGTTTATTATCTCCCACACCACCACACGTCTGAAATACTAAAATAATATACAAGCTCAGGGTAAGACTTTACACAGAGAGAATGGCAATCTGTTGGCAAGAAAGGTTTGAAGATCTGAGAACAAAGGATACTCCTGATACCTGAAGAAGAGATGCTTTGCTACAGACCAACACATTCTATGGCCTTTCTGAGTTAGGTCCTCCACACCAAATGTCCTTGCAAAAGTTTTCTGCCCTCTGTCACCTCAGAGGTATCTTCATGGATGAATTAACTCTGCCCCATAGGAGTGTCCTTGGCAAATTGCAGGGTCTTTCAGCCTGCATTTGCGTTGCCAGACATCCACTCCCAGGTTTTCCATGCCTTGTCATGATCAAAAGATTTTACAGACTAAACTGTTTCCTTCTGCCTCCAAACCAGAGCTGCTACCAACCCAAAATGAAGCAACTATTTCAAGACAAACAAGCAGCTTTACTCCTTCTTGGCCCACCTCCAGTCTTTTAACAAGACTTAGAAACCAAACTGGAAACAGGCATATTAAATATTTCTGCCATCTGTCACAAAGAAATTGCAAGCGATTTGTACATCTTGCACTTCCATAACAGTAATGAATGCCTTCAGTTTTAGTAGTTAAAAAGAAAAAAACATGGATATTTATTGGACTGTCACCTTTTCTGTTCTGACTTTTTGCAGATTCATAAGTAAATATCTGCATTCAACAGTACACTGCTAGGAAAAAAAAGATTATTTATGCATTAACACTCTGTTTTAGATACCTGAGTTATCAAGCTTAGATATATTTTGTTTAATTCTGTGGATAGGATTTTAAGAATTATCATTGCCACAGATGAAAGAGAAAGAAAGAAACAGAGTTCAAAGTATGCTTTCAGTGCAAACCAACATAATTAATAGGACATGACTGGTTTTCACAGTAACTGTGTTAAATCAGGGCCCTGTTCAAAATTTTATATTTACAGATAGGAAGTGAAACTTGTAAGACTGCTTCTCTCAGAGAGAGAAAAACAAACAGGAAGAAAATGAATTGATGTCCTGATTTCTGCACTAGGGAATTCGTACAGATAGGTTAGTTTTCCCATCGACTACCAGAGCACATTGTATAAGTGATACACAGCCAGCAAGGAATTCTTTCTGTCACCACCTAAATAACTTCTGGATAGTTCACTGTATCTTAACCTACAGTCTTCCTTTGGCATGCATTGAATCGTATTAATACCTGAATGAAATATATTCTTCAAATCACTATTACGTTTTCCACAGCTTATAAGGATATTATGAAATGTTTGGTATAATATGCACATATGATTGTTCAACTTTTTAAACTTTTTACATCTTAGCAAATACAAACATGATAATTTTTCAGAAGTGCAAAATATCTATCGACAGAACCACATTTCTAAATTAAAACTTACCTCAAGTATTTCCAGTTATAAACAATGTTGCCCACCTCTTGACATACAAATTCCAATGTTTTAGCAACTTGCTTAGATCATTAACATTTCTCTCATGAATAAATATGTAATAATATTGTAACTCTCAAAATTTAATTATTCCTTTGTTACGAGAATAGCTTTCCTCTGCTTTCAGAAGAGCCAAAAACTTTTTAAAAGTTTCTACCTTTGTTTCTACACACAACTAAGAGGAGTATCCCTCCTTATTCCCCAGGATAATTCATCCAGAAATCTTCCATTAATGGGGTAGATATATAGAGTCATACTTTGACAAATAGAAAAAAAATCACCTTTTTGAAAAGGTGAAAGAAAAAAGAACTGAAAATAAAAATATAAATGGCATCTTCTGTTAAATACTATATCTTAAAGATAGATTGTGAGCTTATTTTTTTGGCTTCTTTGAGATATTCTTAAATTATTCCTTTTTTTCTTAGTGTCTGTTGCTAAGTACTGAACAATATATGAAAATGGAAGAAAAAAAGATTACACTGTCTTTTAGAATAGTGCAGAGTTGTCAGTGAATTGATAGACATGTAACAACAAGAACAGAATCCATTGTCTAGGATATTTTTCTATACAATAAAAAATGTACTGTCTGCAGTAACCATGCTTTGTATGGACAGGACACACCGAGGTGAGGACGTTTTGCCGTTATAATCCCTATTTTTTGCTAAATGATCATATATTAAGGTACCTTTTTTGATTCCATGAGATAAGGAAATGTACAGAGGAATTACTTCTGTTATTTATTGTCTATCATTTTAATGTGAATTCTTTAAGAATATTTTTTTTTCTGTAAAGCATATGTACTATGCAGCCTCTTAGAAAACCTTACAGAGTTTTTGTTGATTTTGCTTATTTAGCATTTACTGATTCCAAAGACTTAAAGTCAGACAGAATAAAAATATTACAGGGGTATTTCTTTGCCTGTGATGCAGTAACATCCTTTCCTTCTCACAAAGACCTGAGTGAGAGGTACTGTGGAATTTATTTTAAAATCCTCAAGAACCTATTCCTACTGTATTTTGATATGCCTGTTCTCATAAACTCTTTAAAAAATATATATGGACTCCAGAATGTACTCTCTCCTCATCTCTCTATTCCATTCCCTATATATCTCCAGTTGGAATTCAACTACATATGACCTACAATGAAATAATAGAATCACAAAATCATAGAATGGCCTGGGTTGGAAGGAACCTTAAAGATCATCTTGTTCCAGCTCCCTTACCATCAGCAGGAACATCTATCACTAGAGCAGGTTCCTCAAAGCCCCGTCCAAATTGATTTTGAAAACTTTGAGGTTTGGGGCATCCACAACTTCTCTGGCTGATCTGTGACAGCATTCTTAATTCATAGTGAAGAATTCCTTCCTAACATCTAATTTAAATCTACAATCTTTCAGTTCAAAGCCATTCCCCCTTGTCCTATCACTATAAATAGCCCTTGTAATAAGCCCCTCTCCATCTCTCTTGTAGCCCCCTTTAGGTACTGCACAGCTGCCATAAGATCTTCCCAGTGTCCTGTCTTCTCCAAATTGCACAACCCTAACTCCCTCAACCGTGTGGGGTAGCCTTGACTTTTGTATTCTTTCAGTTCATGCACAGGAAGTCCATAGACATCAAATATAACTTACCTCCCTTCATCTACTTTGTTACTTAGTTATGACCTTATGTACTTTAAGTATTAATGTCATGGGTTTTATTCCTAGCATTGTGATACACCTGACAGTTCCACCAAAAAGCAAAAGTTCATTGAGATAAGGTGAGGACAGACACATAGGAAAACTATTTTCCTGAATCCAGCCAGGACAGAGTTGACTCTTGCAGTAGGCAGGGCATGTATAGGACCCAGAGGATATTTTATGTCACCTCATATCATTCTGTGGGGACAGGCAAGGCTTGCTTCCCAATCAGGGCAGCAGAACGGTTGGAATGGTCAGGTACAGTCGAGGGTTTCAGTGGGGTGAGTAAAAACATTTCTCCCACACTCTGTCATTGCTATTGTTGTGTTCATTTTCTTATCTCATTGCAGTTTCCAGTAAATTGTTCTTATCTCAACCCATGGTCTTTACATTTTGTGCCTCCAATTCTTCTCTCCATCCTGTGGCAGGGGAAGGTGAAGAGCAGGCAGAAGTGAGAAAGCAGAATTTGGGTTGGAGTGTTTCAGTGGGAATACCAAATTGGAGAATACCATTCCTAAACCACAACTGTGAAATTGAACTTCTGCTGAAGTTATTGAGGATTAATTATTAATTTGAGCAATCAGTATAGGACTAGGAAAATTCAATACTGAAATTCTACAAACATTTTCTGTATACTTTCTTTTTCCTCTTCTGGCTAAGGATTTACCTATTTCTAATTCCCATCAATTCTTTCTGAAAATAAGTGTTGTGTTATACATTTACAGAACTTCTCAATTAAATGTTTCATGACAAGTTTATTCGTTTTTTAATAGATTTGAGGCACTTGAACAGCTGCCAGTTTGAAGAACTTGAATTAATGTGTTGAAATATTGAGCAGAAAAGTTAAGTACATAGTTTGGCTTAATTCACATAGAATATTTTTTTCTGCTATCAGACAGTGGCTATGGTGCAGTAGTTGTGAAATCAATACATTTGTATATAAAGATTTAATTGATTCAATATTTCCCTATTATCTCCCTGTAAAAGGAAAATGAGAAGGTCCTAATAAATGTTTTGATTTTTTAAACTAAATTTCTCGAAGCAAACTTATCTCAAGACAATAATAATTTTGATAAAACTTTGCACAATCTTTAATTTCTAGAGAACCTACTTTCACTTATTAGATTTTAGATTATGTAGTGTATCTTTTATGTAATGCCTGCACATCACTTTTTTATTTATCATGGATTCAAAAGGAAAGAAGAAAAACTGAAGTCAGAACTGGAAAATTTATGAACTATATTTGGTTTAGAAATAACTGTGGGTGTGTCTTGTTTCCAACCAAGGGATATGGACAATGCAGCATTTCCCAGGAATAGTACTCAAGGTAATTAATGGACTCCATGGGAGCTGTAAAATTCTGCTAACCAACAGCATTCAAAACTCCTGAGATTATTTCAGAAGCATGAGAATTTATAAAGAATATAATTTTTTAATTTTTCTTGTTTGTTGTCTATTTTTAAATTATTTTCTTTCTTCTTCAGAGAAGGACATAGGGGAATCAGAAATGAAGGAGTGATGTTAAACATGGGAAAAAGGAAAGATGGAAGAAGAGGGTTTTACCTTTTATCTTTGTTTCTCACGATCCAAATCTATTTTAATTGATAATAAATTAAATTATATTTTCACATGTTTGAGGTTGTTTTGTCTCCTTAATTTTATCTCAGTCCACGAGCTTTCTCATCTTATTTTCTCTCTGTGTCCTGTTGAGGAATGGGAGTGAGAGAGCAGCTGGGTGGGCATCTGGCAGCTGACAAGGTCGACCTACCACAACAATGAAACAATAGATTGTTTTAAACAAAATTTTCCTCTGATGTTTTTTAAAAATCATTAAAATGGAAATTGGCATGTCTACCAGCAACGATTGTTTGTGAGGAGAGAAGAATGAAAATTGAAAGGGAAGATGGTAGGAATTTTTGAGTTTCTCAGTTTCTAACAGTCTAGGTAAAAACTGAGAGATAACAGAAGCTAAAATATAGATTTTTCTTGTTGATGATTTTAATTTCTTTAATACTCATTATCTCCCTGCCTTTTCTATAAAAGAGCTATTTTTATAATGCTGTCTGAATGCAATAAAACATTAGACTAGAGTTATTTGTTCTGCTTAACAACATTTTTGCATCTTGCCATGAATGGACTCACAGTATTGGCAGAGTACCTCAAAGACAAGATAAAAAAAAAATCTCTCTGCTTTTGTTTTTTACAAGACAAAATTCTTGTTGAAACCAGTGGGCAGAAGAAGACCTCCAAATTCAATTTGGGAGGAGTAATCCCCTAACTAGGTGGTGAGCATTGCCTTGCAGTATTACAGAGATAACTGGAAGAGAGGGAGTGATGGTGTTTGAGAGACTCCAATCTCAAGACATGGATGCTTGCTTTCTGCCCATGTCAATTCATTGTACCATGGAAAGGCCTGGCTCAGTGGAAAATGAGGTTTTCTCTTAGGTTGTGGAATTCTGCTGTGGTGCTTAGAGCTGCCCAATATGCATGAATGAGACAAGATGGAAGGTTGACCAAGGCATCTGGTGAGGATATCAGTATGGTTGTTTCCTTAGCAGTCATCACTGTAAACTGCTCACCACATCTGAGCACCAAAGACAGCCTGATGTCATTGTAGAAACACAGAGAGGCCAAACGTAATTTGTGTTACCTCGTCATGTATACATACTGCTATTATTAATTCTAAGATTATTTCATAAATATGGTGGGCTGCATGCATAGACGTACAATAAAACTTTTCAGTGAGATTAAAAGAATTTTAGATAATTTAATTCTTCCTGAGTATAATAAATCATGCTTATATACAATATGTAGCACAGTAAGCTCATTATTCCACTGCGTTGTGCATGCTGCAGTCTAAAATCCTACAGGTAGCAGTGACACAGAAATTCTGGGATCACAAAAGTCCCCTGTTGTTCCTGCTACCATCTGGGCTATACTGGGATATGTGTAGTTTTGTAGAATATTTAACAGTCAAATGGCAATTGCAAATATAAGGCAAAGATGCTAGTTAACCTAAATTATTGCTATAGAAGCTTTAGTTTTTCACCAAAAAAATTGTCAGTTGAAAGAGAATCTGTGAATAGGATAGTCTGCTGAATGGGGCTGAAGAAGACAGAAAGGGATAATGTCCTCACAATATGTTATGCTGTCATAAAAATTATATTAGTAATGTGCCTGACATATTGATGTTTTACAGCTGAATGCCATTTTTAACTAGAGTAGGTTAAACAGATGCCCCATGAAATCTATCTTTTCCTTTTGAAGATTCCTGTGTTGTTTTTTTTTTTTTTTTTTTAACTCTATAATTCTTACTAACAGCACTGAAATGTTTTATTTCTATACCTTCAGAGGGTAACATTTTTAAAGTATTTCCTTTTATACATTTAGAAGAGTTGTAGCTCCAAAAGCAGAAAGACATTAAGAATAAAATTTGACAATAGTCCATAATCTTTATAAAAGCCAGCATTACAATAAAAAGAAATAGTTATTTAAATGTAAATTCTGCAGTAATTCACAATATTATTTTAGACAAACCTAGAATTTTTTATTGTACAAAAAATTAGTTTGTAACATTTTATGCAAGAAGGGTTTTTTTTTCCCTTTTATTCCACTACATATATTCTAAGCACCTATTCCTCTTTTTAAAACCTTATTTCAAACTACGAAAATATTACCTTAGCGTGAGCTAAATTATCATTCCAGTTAATCCTTATTCTGAGTTTCCCAGTAGAAATCTCAGAAATATTGTGGTGGGGACATAAACGTAGAAGATAACATCTTTGTTTGCCATGTCTTATCAATGCACATAAAAACTAACTATATGAGAAATGGACTTCTCTGCTTTAGAGATAAGATTCATGACAATGAACACAGCTTCATAAAACTAAAACGTGTCCTTGTAGGCATAATTAAAACATTGCTTACACTTCAACTTGTGTGAATTCAGTTAATACAGTTTAGGTATTGTTGATACGTTTTTATCTTTGAATTTTTTATAGATAGCGAAAATAAATCTTCTGCAACTTAAATAAAAACTGAAATATGACTTCTCGGAATGTAAATTACTCTTTTTTATAACTTCATAATATTAAAATGACATACCCTACCTGATATTAGAAAAAGAGAGACAAGAGTGTGGCTATTTTTACAGTAATATAAACTTTACCTTGATCCACTTTGACTAAAATTGTTAAAAGCATGTGCACTCAAGTTCAGCTATTACATATGCAAAAATCTGATCAAACACAGTAAAACAAATCTCAGTATCAGCTGCTGTGACAGAGTTCTTTAAAAAAAAGACTTCTTAAAAGTCTGAAATTCCTGCCCTTACTTCAAAGAATCTCCAGGCTATTCAAAAATCATACATTTCAGCCCTAACCAGCAACTAAACACCACACAGCCTCTCACTCCCTCCCTCCAGGTCAGATGGGGCTGAGAATCAGATGAATAAAAGTGAGAAGATTCATAGGGTCAGATATAGATAGTTTAACAGGCAAAAAGCTTCACATGCAAACAAAAGAAAGCAAAGAATTCATTCACCACTTCCCATAGGCAGGCAGGTGTTCAGCCATCTCCAGGAAAGCAGGGATGCATCAAATGTAACAGTGACTTTGGAAAACAAACGCTGTTACTTTGAATGTTCCCCCCCTTCCTCCTTCTTCCCCCAGCCTTATTCTGAGCCTGAAGTCATAAGGTCTGGGATAAACTTTGGATCAGTTTGGGTCAGCTGTAGTGGCTGCATCCCCTCCCAACTCCTTGTGTACCCCCAGTTCCTTGACAGTGGCGTGGGGGGAGAGGTAGAAAAGGCCATGGCACTGTGTAAACACTGCTTAGCAACAAAGACCACACCTCTTTGTTAATCAACCCTATTTGCAGCACAAATCCAGGACACAGACCCAAAGTAGGTCCTGTGAACATAATTCACTCTTTTCACATTCAAAACTAGCACAATTTCTTTTTCAGTCATGCAGATCTGGCAACTTTATACAGCTTGGGTTATGCAAAAAGGTCTTTAAATTATCCAGCTGCAAATAACCAGCAAAGTGTGTGGAGTTCCAGGAGCATCTCTGCCAGCCCAGTTAAGTTCAGCCCAGCCCAGCTTGGCCTTCGAGCCTTCTGTAGCTTCCTTCCAGGGCTTCCACATCCTTGGATGAAGAAGTATGTCCAGACAGGACTACTTATGCAGGTGATGCTGTGCTGTACATCTGTGTGCTGCTATCCTGAGCAGCACAGGACTGGTATTCCATCACAGGAGGCTGGAGTTGGCCCTGCCTTTACTCTTTCATCACCCTGTCCTACTTTTTTGTAATTGCTATGACATACAGATATATTCTCTGTGTGGCATTTTTTGTTTGTGTGTGTGTCATTTTTTGGTTTGTGGTTTTGTTTTTTTGTTTTTGTTTTTTTTTTCCTCCACTAGCTTTGTTTAGGTTTTATGGATTTATTTACATTAAATCTTCTGAATCAGGAGGTTAATACTTAGGCTTCCATCCACTTTCTCTAGACCGGTTTCTGCTTTTTGAGACTTGTATATGATTTTGCTTTTTTTCCCTACAACCTTGCTCTGAAAGAGGAAGAGCAAGATCTGAATGTGAGATTCTGTTCCTTTTTCTTGTTAATATATGATAAAGATGGTTAGAGTCACAGGTTCTTTTAAGCAATCCCGAATGATGCATTTATGAGTAATATATGTACTAGAAAAAGTTATGTTGATTTTACTGCAAAGCTACAGGTTTCATCAGCATACACTACTTTCCTGCAAAAATAACTAGATAACACTTTATATTTAAACAACTGCTAACACTTTTGAGTTGAAAAGTATATAGTGCAATTAAGTGTCATGCAGAACACAGCATACTATGGAATATCAGACAGAAGTGCAGTTTTAACATTTCATTTCACTCTGAAAATTATTAGGGACAAATATACATTATTTATTCTACAAAAAAAATATATAATTATTTTTTCACCTCGGAAAATGGTTAGTAAAATTTTGTTTAAGTATGATTGCACAAGCCACTTTCATATTCTAGACATGAACAAAAAGAAGTTAATAGAAAAATAAACAATATGAGATATAGCACCACCTTATTTAGCTCTTGGGGAAAAAAAACAGCCCAAAGTTCTGCACATGTGACAGCACTGTGTTGTCGTGATAAACCTGTCCTATTTCTGAAAGTGAATTCCAATGCTGGTAGCTGTTATTTAGTACAGGAATGCATTATTTTTTTAAAATCTACTACCATATTAGGATTTTGACTGTGTGTGTTTCTATTTGTTGATTTATTTTTTCCAGCTCTTTTCTTCCCTTAGTCTCTACAAGTCTTCTTCCCTCTCTCTGTGCAATTAGCCATAAGCTTTTTTCTGCTATCTATGTTCTGGTTTCTCCTTGGTTATTTGCAGTTCTTCCTTCTTTCATTCTGCCTCTTCTCAGCTTTGTTCTTTTCTTCAGCTATTTCCTGTGATAGCTAACAAGCATTAAATCGGCTTTTTTAAAATGAGCATTACTGTTAATGATATAAATCTTGCAGTTATAATTTGTTTTATTTTGAGGGTTATCATTCCCACAAGAAAGCCACAGCACAACTATAGCACAGCGTGTTTTCCTTTTTTCTAGTTTATCATTGTTCTTCCAAGGTACTATGCTGCTAAATCCTGAAGTAACTGCCAGTCCAGTGAAAGGCATTGCAGGGTCATTAGTCTGAACACCACACACTTGACTTAGTTCTTCAGTTGTCAGATGAAACAGGCTGTTCACGAATATTTGGGATACCCTCAAATTTTCTTCTTTTTCAGCTTTGGACTATGTGTGGGGTTTTATTCTAGCACAATTTTATATGCAAAAGGTGTATTGCATAACTTCCCAGTGGAACCTAGGCAGAAATAGAGCATAAATGGAGCATAAGTTATTCATGAATAGAAATTGTAAGATTGTTGACAAAAGTGGATCTATTATTTTTAGAGTTTTTGTCATCCATATGGATGCATTTCAGTCTAAATGCATTTACATATTACTTTATCTCTCAAAACATTTTCATGAGAATGATATATCTGATTTTTTTGTGTTAACAGAGACTTGGAAAATAAGGAAATTAATCTTAAATTAGAAATTTCTTTCTAAATCTGTGAATTATTATATTCAGAAAGCAGAGGAAGGAAGGAAGGAAGGAAGGAAGGAAGGAAGGAAGGAAGGAAGGAAGGAAGGAAGGAAGGAAGGAAGGAAGGAAGGAAGGACGGACTTTCAGTTTTCAGTAATCAAGAGTTTCTGTAAAGAAGCATGAAAAAATATAAACTAGAAACAGGTAGATGCACAAAAATTGTAGATCCTTTTGCATACCATACAGACTATTCTGAGTTGGAAGGAACTCACAATGATTAGAGTCCAACTCTTAAGACAATGGCTCAGAATGGGATCTTTCTCTGTTCTTTCAGGTATAACTACTCATATGTCTGAATAAAACGGGTGACAGAGATAACTTTATCTCATCCCATGGGATTGGAGCAACACCAAAACATTTTGCCTTCATCTGAGAAAATTCCATTCCCTTCATCTGAAATAAACAGGCATTGAATTTCAGGAAAAGGAGAAGGATTTTCAGGAAGGAGGAGGAGGTTTTTCATTTTCTCTTTCATTCATAAATCCCTCATTTTTTCAGAAATTTGAAATAGAAAAAAAAACCTAATACTAAATGGGAAAGAGTGGACAAGTGCACATGTGCCTTTAGTGTTTCTGTGTAATGACTGGATAGTGATTTTTCCTTTAAGTAATTTGTGGTAAGACATAAGAAATGACAGAGCACAGCATCCTGGTGTTTGATACTGTGTGGTACATAATCTGTGAAGAGGACTGACAGGAGTCCAGCACCTCAAAGGAAAACCCAGTCTCACAACATCTTTCCAAGCCACAGGCTTTAGCCAGCTCAAGGCAGGGATGTGCCCAACTTCCTTCTCAGAAACACTCTCATTTAAGGTTTGGATTGATGGACAACTGGATGATTTATACATACAGGTAAGAAATTCAGTTGTTTGTACCAAATACAGAGGTTTGTGTTAGTATATATGCTTCAGAATAACTGCGAACTAATTTTTTTTCAGACTTGAAATTTAACCACTGTCAGTGTTCTCTTATAGCTTCACGCAGTTCTCTTCTAAATCTCTTGTCAAATTGCTATTTCTTCGTAAGAAATGTAGCATTTAAAATAGAATGGAATAATCTGATTCCAGAACATAAAGTCTTAATTGAGAAAGAGGATGAGGTGAAATAAAGTATTATTATTTTAATCAAAACAAATGCAAATAAAAGGATCCCGAATTGCCAAGGTAAATGTTAATAATAATAATAATAATAATAATAATAATAATAATAATAATAATAATAATAGTAATGGTGGTAATAGGAAGAAGAAGAAGAAGAAGAAGAGGAAGAAGAAGAAGAGGAAGAAGTCATAATAATTGATATCATAGAGTATTTTTCATCAAATAAAAATATCAAGTAAGAAATAGCATTATCAATGCAAGACATTGTAGGATGCTGAAGTTAACAAAAAAAACCCATGGGAAATATAATCCACAAAGGAAAGTATGTTACCTGTGTAAGGCCAGGAAAGATGAATTTTCTGGGTTAAACTAATTTATTGAGCAAATATTGCATATCAGCTTGCTTTAAAGAAACATCTAGTTAATATTTCTGCAGCTTGAAGTAATATCTTAATTTCCTGAGAGAGTTTGCAAGAGCTTTCCAAACTACTTCTTTTAACTGAGTTGCATGATGCTTGATCAGTAAAATGGCTTTAATGTCTTCAACAACTTGTTTTTCAAAGAAAAAGAAAGGATTGAAAAATTGATAGGATAGAATTATGATGAAAATATGAAATACTGAAAAATTCTTGATTATGATGATCAAATATAATAATATTTGGTGATTTTCCATAACTGACTGCATGGCAAGTTTCATATACAATTCAGACCACAAGCAGAATCCTTCTACTTTACAACTGCCTGCCAAAAGTCAAACATGCAGACTCAGTGAGATACAGGGTTCTGGTTTGTACTTTTGTGCACATTTTAGTATCACTTATTGTCTCTATGACGACATACATATTAATGAAGTTGTTTGCTACCAACAGACCTTTCCAAAATACAGACCAGGGGAAGACAAGATGTGATAGAGCAACAGCAGGTTTTCCAGGGTCATACTTAGGGGCATACTAAAGAAATAAATTATTCTTTTAAAAGCACAATTTTCTGTCTAAATCTTTTAAAAGAAAAATAACTATCTTCCTGAATATTTTATTTACTCATTATGGTCATAAGTAAGTATTACTGATATTTTGCTAAATGTGCAGGGAAAAATGGCTTAAAATACATTTATGATGAGTTGGGGAAACAGAGTTTCATGCACTTTTGATAAGTATATGCGTGTTACAAATGTGAATAACTTGGAACCTTTTTATAAGAACTGTCATAGTTTACAGTTCAGTAAATTATTCTATATGAGTACTTTAATTAGGAAGAAGAAAAAAATCCTGTGTTAGGTGTATGAAAGTAAACTACAGCATTCTTAAATTATGAGGGATAAATATAGCATTTTGCTGTAAATCATGTGGTAATCTTTAGAAGGTGAGAAAAGGAATGAGATCAAGAAAGAAATAGGATCACTACCAATTTTTAAATAAAAGGAAGCAGCCCATTAACTGTCTAATCAAAGAGTGTACTTAATGTTAAAGTGCAACATAAACTAACAAACCTATGAAATATTTTTACAAGAAACCTAGATTTGTCTCAAACTCAATTCTTTGGGAAATTCTGTGAGACTTATATGCCCAGATCAGTTTATTTATAATCTGTTAATATAGGATCTTGAATTTATCATGAATCTCATTTCATTGGACCACAATATATTAAATTTCAACAGGGGAAACAAACACCCTGAATGAACACATCTAAGTTTAAGTATCTAAATAAAAGCTTACTTAAGGATCCCTGTCATTTAATGGGTCCACCCTACCTAAGAACAAAAATTATGTTATCTACTTACTTTCATTATTGCAACAGAATTTAGAATAATGGTGCTCAACTTATTTGCAATAAGTGCACATAATTAAGTAGAGTAAATCTTCATTGTAATTGTATTTAATGATGCAAATCAGAACCAAAATTACATAACTGAGACCAGGATTTAAATATTTACTTCTCACTGTATCCATGAGTTTGGATTAGTATTTAAGTATTAAGATAAGTATTTGTTATTGTTTCATAGAAAACAATAAAAGCAGTAATACTCAGATTACAATTGAAACCTAAGATGTGAAGAAATTTAGACCTGTTTTTCTGGTTCTTGTTTAATATGATACCTCTTGTTTAATTCAGAACATGAAATACCTTCAGCACAATTCAGAAATAAACATTTACACAAGATACTGATATTCAGAGTAAAAAACCAGTACAGTAGGGAGGATGAAGTGGCAAAACTAGCTTTCTACATGAACCATGAGAAAATGCATGGTTACCTTTAAAATGAATAGACTTTCATGCTTTGAGGTGTGTAGCTGAAATGAGAAAAAATTTCTGCATGGAGAGATTTTTCCATTACCGGTTTCCTTGTATTTTCTTCCAAAACATCCTTGGTCAGATAGATGAGCAACATGTCACACTGAGCGCTAGATCAACTATTACTCTGATATGATGTGGTTCTATGTGGATGTGAATAAATACATCTTACAGACTTTTTCCTTTCGCACCCTGCATTACAAAAAAACCCTAACAAACAGAGTTCCTTTCCATAAGACACAAACTCCAAGTCCTCTTATGAATGCAGATAAGTATATAAAAAAATAATAAACATATACGAGTTTTGCTGAATAATGCCTCAAGGAAAACTGCTACTGTTATTGCTACTCTAGTAATTGTTAGGACCTTACAAAAAAGAATTTTAAGCTTCAGGATAAAAAAAAAACATCTAAACCAATGTACTTACACTTCTTCATGTCTTAGGCAAAATGCTTCCCAAAATTTGAAAGCGCTGTCAGGGAATTTAGGAAGTGAGACCATGAGACCAACTATTAAATCCTTTGAAATGTGCTGTCTTGGGAGACATCTGTGTGAGTACAAAGTGGAGGAATACTGAATAATAAGGATTGGTGCTGGATAAATAGTGAACAATTGGGCATGAAAGGAAAAGATGTATGCTAATGTCTTTACAAACACTTTGATGGGTGAGGGCGTGGGTGTTCACATCTTTGAAATGGGTCTTAATATCTCTACCAACCTCAAGCTGCAAGTTTGGAACAGAACCCAGACATTTTGACTCCTGAACTTTAGGATAATAGACAAATGGGTCAGCACAATGTCTATTGCAGAGCCCAGGTAGCCTGAACTTCTGAACTTGAACATGACATGTTCAAGGGGAGAGTATGTTGTAGGCAGTTTGGGAAGGTTGTATCTCCCTAGTACCTCACCCAACTGGGAAAGGAAGAGGGCGATGTGTGGCCTGGAGTTTAGGATAAAAGGAGGCTGTGTCCTCAGAAACCTTGAGAGAAAAACCCCACAGTGGTATTCCCCAGAGGATTCTCTTGCTTTATTTGAATAAAGTTGCAGGACTCCTCTGTCTCTTTTGTGGACACTGGCTTTTCATAGCATGATTTTCTGCAGAGGCATGTGTGCTAACATGATCTGCTGTGGCACTGTAAGAAAAGATTTTGACTCCTACAGGCTGTCAAGAGCTCTTCATTAAAGCCATTATCTTTGTAGGGATTTTGCATAGCATCCAGAATTTAATTTCTTTTTCCTTAGTAAATGCATTTTAAATTAGCCTCATAGCATAAACCCATGTGCACAGTTCACCTTTGGGCTTAGTTAAGGCAGTAAGCATGTAAGTTTCTAGACCAAGCTGGTTTTGAGATAAGAAGAGGAAGCACAGGTAGAAAAGAGCCTGTGCAACTTTGCTTACACAGACTTTGTGTGTCTAAGTACAAGTTTCTGAGCAGTAGGCACATATTAAAAGGGAATATTCTGTGCTTTATCTATCATAGAAGATTAGGCTGGATGAACATAACCTCAGACTAAAATGAGAATTTATCTGTTTGCTAGACCAATGAATATTATCCTTCTAGTGAGACTTGACTATCTGAACTGGGTACCAAGTCTTAAGGCAATGTGTTTAAATGTTATGAAGGATTCAGAGGGAAAACAAAATAAAAGAAAACAAAATAAAACAAACAAACAAACAAAAATAAAAAAAAAAAAGCAAATTAAAAAAGAAAGAAAGAAAGAAAGAAAGAAAGAAAGAAAGAAAGAAAGAAAGAAAGAAAGAAAGAAAGAAAGAAAGAAAGAAAAAGAAAGAAAGAAAGAAAGAAAGAAAGAAAGAAAGAAAGAAAGAAAGAAAGAAAGAAAGAAAGAAAGAAAGAAAGAAAGAAAGAAAGAAAGAAAGAAAGAAAGAAAGAAAGAAAGAAAGAAAGAAAGAAAGAAAGAAAGAAAGAAAGAAAGAAAGAAAGAAAGAAAGAAAGAAAGAAAGAAAGAAAGAAAGAAAGAAAGAAAGAAAGAAAGAAAGAAAGAAAGAAAGAAAGAAAGAAAGAAAGAAAGAATTACTTGCACTAAAACTACTAAAACTAATCTGTTGTTTCCTGAACTGGTACTGGTAAGACCTGAGGAAACTGGACAGAGCTCCTGGGATAAAGAGCATGTCTGGTTCACACAGCAGTGAACTTTCTGGACAATATACCAGTGTTGACAGTTTTTCACCACTACATGTGTGGACATTTATCTAAAGCATGCTTAGCTGAAAGTTATGAGTAGGAAGGCTTTAGGACACTTCAATTACACAGGTGTTTTGCCAGAGGTAAAGAATGGATCACATTCTCATAGAAAAGGAGTAATGAGGCATAAAAATAAACAATGTCCTGATGGCACCTAATCCTAAATAATCCATGTGCCTGGCTTTAGAGGCTGAGATGGATGTTGCTCTGCTGCTTCCCTGGAGGAGGTTGTCAGTGGGTGGTGTGGGTGAGGAGGTGATGTCAGTCATGTCCCACATGTGATGGTGAGAACAGATGAGCTGAGATGGTGGTGACTGAGGCATTCCATCCACAGGCACGAAGCCAACAACTAGCTCCTAGCTTCCAGAAAATTAAGACAGTAAGAAAAATAAACTTAAATATGTCCTTTGAGAGGCAAAGTCTTTACAGGCAAAGGAAAGTCTTTTACTTACCAAAAGGGTTGTTGAGCATTAGAACGGCATAATGGGAACTTCCCTATCTGACCAGTCACGCGATTCCCTGGTAATTGCACTCCCACCACCAGGAACTTTACCGGGTCACAGCCCCTTCGCAGCAGGTGGCTCCGGTGACCAAGTGTCCTCTTGGATCCCCACACACCCACCCCACAGTCAGACCAGGCTTCCTCACCAGTTTGACCCCGGATTTCCCACAGCAGAGTCTCAGATGTCTTGGATAGGAAAGATGTGTGCTAATGTCTATACAAATAATTTGATGGGTAAGAGTATGGATGGTAATGTCTTTGAAATGGGTCTTAATGTCTCAACCAAATTCAAGACACTTTTTTACAGAACCCAGGTTTACTCCTGAAATAGACAAATAGGGCCTGGGTTTCTGAACTTTGAGGTAAACTGACACATTCAAGAGGACAGTATGTGGTAGGTGGTTTGGGAAGGCTCAGCCAGTGGGGAAAGGAAGAGAGCAACATGCAGGGGCAGGAGTTTAGGATAAAGGGAGGCTGGGAGACTGCACCCTCTGAAGGGAAAAACCCCAGAGTGGTATGCCCCAGAGGACTCTCTCGCTTTATTTGAATAAAGTTGCAGGACTCTTCTTTCTTCTTTATGGACACTGGCTTTTCATAGCATGATCTTCTGTACATCTTGTTCCATACAGCCATTTAGTCACAGCACAGTAACCCAGGAACAGCCCGAGCCAGTGCCCCAAGGAGGACCTCACCACAGAACCCCGGGGTTTCTGTACCTTCAGAGTCCATCTGAGGGCAAGTCTCTCTCTTCTGTCACCAGTTTGGAGGTATTTTAAAAACATGTAAACATGGTGCTTAGGGACATGGCTTAGTGGTGATCTTGGAAGTGTTAGCTTAATGGCTAGACTTGGTCATATTAAGGCTCTTTTCCAACTCAAATTGTTCTATGACTTTATGGCATGTATGTCCAACACCTACGTCCAGAATAGAAATCCACCTTTAAACCAGATTGCTTCTTTATAAATAACGTTTTATACATATAAGAAGATTTTAAAGTAAGGGCACTTAACGCTTTTTCAATTTAATCAGCTTTTACTCTGACAATGGCTAACACATTAGGCAAGCTTAGCAGGTGAGTTTTCTCTGCTTTTGAGTTTCACATTATCACCAGGACATCAGTAAGTGTTGAAGTGTGATCAATCAATATTTCCACTTCTATCTGGTGTACTGAGTGATTATGTAGATGCTTTGTTATTACAGCCAACAAAATTGCATCTGAAAATTTTCGTTTATAGAAGTAGGTGGTTAACATCCACAAAACCAAATACTGCAAGAGAAAATATGACTGCAAAACACAAGGAAACCAATCCTTTCTGATGTGACTTATTTTCTCTCTGTATTTTTAATTTTAAGACATTAATCAGTATAATTATTGGATAAACAGCTGATTTTCACTGTTTTACATGCTGTAGGTCAAAACTTAATGATTATCACTATTGTTGTTGTTATTATTTTCTTTCTTTTTTTTTCCTGCAAAACCATTTTGATTTTGCAATTTCCAAATGGCTTGTAGGCAATGTCATTCTACTTCTGACAACTTACAGCTTCATGCTTTGTCTTGTGACACATCTAACAGTAAAAATATATTCGTTCTGGTTTCATTCACAGGATCAGCAATCTGTACAATCTCAAGGGGAAGGAGATCAGCTGCTCAGTTAGTCAAATGCTGCCATCAGCACACAGCGTAATTGTAGAAAAAAATGTTCTGTGGCTACCATCTTTAAGCCATCTTCTTAAAAGAATGATAATTTTTTTGTTTTGCAGCTTGATGTAGTTACATCTACAGGGAAATTTCCTTCTTTACCATCTTCACCTAATCCCTCTCTCTGTCAAATGCTGTCACAAAACTTAACCTTTTGTTATGCATAAGAGTGAATCACTTCTTTGAAACTGAACTTCAATTCTCAGATTCGCAGCCTGGCTGAGGAGATTTAGCTGTCACACCTGCATTATACATTCAGCCTCGCAGCAGCTGAAATAAACAGACTTATAACGTTGCTCCATTCTCGTGTTAGGTTACTCCATTTTCATGTTAGGTTTGCTATTCTGTTCTGTATGAGAAGTCTACAGGACAGTTTGTGTGCTCACTCTAACCCTTTCCAGCAAATCGATGCACCATAAAACATCTGAAGTAGTCCAAAGCTTACCTTACTAGTCATTAACTTAATCAACTGCTAATCAGACAGGACACAGATAGTATATAGCACCAAATCTGTTCACTTACATTGTCGATATTTGGCCTTATTTTTGTATCTTAATAGGACACTAGTCTAATTACCAGTAGATTTATTTGTATTGGTTAGTAAATGAGTCTGTTTTCCCCTTAACAAGGGAGTCAGTGGAATCAGAGCTGGCATTTCCATTATTTCATTTTCTAATTCCAAAAGCAACTGATGAAACCTTAATGAGGTGGATGCTTTCAAACTGTCATTAGTTTCTGCCTGAAGTTCTTTAATAGGATTATTAGTCTCAGAAAACAGCAACCCAATAGAACAACCTAAACCCCCCAAACCAAACAAACACCCACCCCATCAAGTAAACATTCAATTATCAATCTCTGGGCTTTCTTCGTGAATGATATGAGGCATTCCTACTCTTTTGTAAGCAAAATTTGATGGGCCTGGAGGAAATATCCCTTTAACAGAATAAATAAACATATCCAAAGTGAGTAGATATCACTTGGGAGGAAAATCTGTGTGAGCCTATGTTTGATGTAGAGTTACTAAAGAGAATGCCAATTAGAAATCCCACTGCAAAAGTAGTGACATTTCTATCATTTATTTCTGCAGTTCTGTATCACTGCAGCAATATATGCAGTGACAATAAAAACTCCAAGATGTAAAATCTTAGCTGTTTTGTAGAACTTGATGAAAGTCTGGTGTCAGGCTGGGCGAGCCAGAGAAATAGATGAAGAATGCAATGCTTTTTAAGTTTACATATGAGCACATTCCCATACAGCATTTCCTATGTTGTGATGAATACTCTTAAAAAATTTGCATAATATATATTCTTTTGCTTTTGGTGCTTTTGAAAATAAACAATAGACACTATTTTTAAACTTGCATGTAATGAGCTTGCTACAGGGTTGAATTTGTTTGCTTATTTATTTTATTTTATTTATTTATTGTTTTATTGAAAGAAATGTCATCAAATGCTGATTGCTTCCAGCTATTGAATTTATACAAGATCACTTGTAGAAATTAACTTTTTTCTTGAACAATAGCTGCATTTTAAAACAAGATAGTGCCTATAAAATCTGTAAATATGAAAATATAAGAGAAGGCACTAGCCTTTAAAGAACTATTTAAAAAAACTGCAAATTATTTTTTTTTCTTTAAATGCCCATATCCATTAAAAAAAGTTTCATAATGGAGGTTTCTGTTGCAGATCTTATTCATTTGCTTACTTTTATTTCTGAAAGGCGCACATTTTTCTGCATCAACTTTAAAAATTAATACAGTCGTACATAAGAAAAAATCAATGCTACATGTCAGCATACATATATTATGCCTGAGCTTACTGTGGAATGAAAGATACCCTTTATAGGTTTGTGCACTATTTGAAATCTGAAATCTTTCAAATACTTTGTAATCCAGACTACATTACTATATGAAATATTTATGCTGTGTTGATTTTTTTTTCTTTTGCTAGCTAGTGTGTGTGACACTCTATTTAAAATCTGGGCTGCATTGATTTGTTTTCTATTTGAGTTGTGATTACATGTGGAAAACTCACCATGTTTTCTAGGCAAAATTGAGTACACATTATGTTCTTTATAAAGTTAACAAGCTGCATGATTTTTTTCTTTGATCCATATAATAGTAAACCTGGATTTTGAATGTCAGTAACTGCAAATGGTCATTTGTACAAGGCTAGACCGGCTAGAAATGTGTTTATAGTTTGCAATAATTTTTAATTTTCTTGCAGTGGATCATCTGGGGGGAAGGTAACAACATTTTTTTCTATTGAAATCTGTTGTTTATTCCTAGCAGCCTTATTTTTAACATATCCTGAAAAACCTAATATTAATGTTTTCAATTTCTGTCAAAGTTTTTAAATCTTTCCTTTTCTCCTTCAGCTGTTGTCTGAGATCCTTTGGGGTCTGCTACCCAGACAAACAAAACCAAACACCAAAGACTCAGGGGAAAAATTTAAACCTCCCAATTTTATTACTTTTCTCAGCATATGTTATTACCCTCATGAAAAGTAAATTCAAGAAAATGCTACATAACTAAGCAAAATCAAAGACAAAATCAACAATATTAACTTTTGTGCAATCATGTCTGGTCACTTTACCCTCTAGAGGCAAAAGATGCACCATATGCTGGTGTTTCAGTACAGCTGGATGATGAATATCAGAAGTCAGGTCCTGAGTGACAAGCAGCATTGCAATTCCACACCACCAGAGAATTTAGACAAAGGCTTTGGTTTCCTCACCTCAGATGGCACAAATATTTGAATTTTGACAGTTTTCAACTTGCTCCCTCTAACCTGGTCAGAACCTGTATTTGTCTAGTAATAGGAATAGGATTAGTATATCACTTCTGTGACAACTAACCTCTGCCTCTAGTGTGTAAAATGTGATGACATTTTATCAAATGTGCATAAATGCCACTGACTGTCCAATGACTGCTCATCAAGGAAATTATGAATGCTTATATGGTACTCCAGAAGGTAGTTCTTTAAAAGTTGCTCTTTTAGATTTCCAAGTCAAAGATGTTTGACTTCAAATCCTCAACTATACAAATGTATTTTTCAATATTGCTGACATACAAAATATGAGCTGTCTGGAGAGCATTAATTTATTTAGAAGTGATACTGGATTATTTACAAAAATCCTTGTTTGGCAAGCATGTTTTTGGATGGCTTTGGAGTTCTGCTAGCTTGTAGACTAAGGAAAAGGAAGAAAAATGGAAACCCGAGGGATCAAACTATAAAGTCTGCAATACTTTATAATAATACTCTATAAAATTTGGGGGAAAAATCATGAAGCTGCAAAAATACCAAGGTTTCTAAACTGCACGGCTCTGAAGTAAGACTATGAATATCCACTGTATCTACTCAGAAGAGCAAACCAACATGGCCTTGGAGCTTGTGTCTTATCAGCTCGGCAGAATGGGATGCACTAGAGAGAGAGTGGCAGCTGCTGCAGCATGCCTGACCTCCGTGTATCCTGAGCAGAAGGTCTTAAAAGACGTGAAAAAACACCAGCATCTCATGAGGCATAGAATACTGACAAAGCTATATATAGGCAAAATAATGAAAAATTGAGAAAGCAAGAAAATCCCAAAACTTTTCTGAAGTTTCAGAAAGGTTTATTTTCACTCAAAATAAAAATTGTTTCTTACAATACTTCTGAATATGACTATGAAACTGCTCTTGGGAGCTAACCTATTCCACCCCTCTTGTAAAGGTCCTCTTTTTGTGTTCAATAAACTGAAATGTGGTCTCCCCTTCGTTGGTTTTTAATAAATTCCTCATCTTTACATAGAGATGTTCTGTGTCTGGCCTGCTGACCTACCTCTCACCTCGTGACATAGCAAGTAGATTTAGCAATATAACTGAAGAATATTCTGAAACTGAAATAATGGTCAGGCCACTGTCTGATCCAAATCCCGCAGGGTACTGTGCAATTCTTAGTTCCTCTTGGGTGAGCAAAACCTTCCATCTTTCACTGTGAACAGCTCATTTAACACATTAGAAGGTATCATCTTGCCTTGTAAAGCTCAGGCAAAAAAAAAATCACAAGAAAAAATTGAAGCATTATTATAGCTCAAGGGTGTCTTACCTGTACACGAGAGACCATTGGGCTATTCATCTTGATCAGAAAAATAGATGGTTCCAGGAAAAGACACTGAGAACAATTTTATCTTCTCCCTCTAATGATACAAAAACAAGACAGGTATGATCTTACAGCTTAGTCTGTAGCTCCCCGTAGGAATGGGGAATGTTGTCCCTGGCTATGTCACCAGGCTTCCTCTGGGATCTTTTGAAGTAATTTCTGTCCAGACTGGTCAGATGATTAAATATTTACTTATGAAGGGGCATGTGTGAATCTGTAGACTCTGAGGGCATCTGTTTCTTAATGGAAAATGTGAATTACAATCTATTCTCTCCCACATTATAGTTTTTATCTGTATTAAAAGAAGATGTTCTGATGTCTGAGATGGTCTGAGATGCATGTTGTGTATTTGTATGGAGACCTACTAAGCCTGTGGGAAGGTGGTAGAGTCTGAAAAGTTATGGTGAATGGCTTAAACGTTGTTAAAAAAGGACTTTGCCCATTATGTCAAAACTGTATAAAGTTGTTGCTACCACCAAAGCCCATTCCCTATCCAAATATGTTTCCTGACAGGACCTGGACTGTGATAAAGGTAGTACTATTCTCTAGTTACCTGTGGCCTAAGGAAAAGAATATATCCACAAGGAAAGCCAAACCCAGCAGCTATTCAAAAAATCAGTTCTGGCTGGGTTCAGCAGGGGCAAGCCACAGCCCACAGGCTCATATCTGAGGCCTTCCACCAGAGCACTGCATGCCATGCATAGTGATCCAACAGATCCAGAGGCTGTTGGAAGAGACTGTATGCCTATTGCCATTAATATATTTAAAAAACACCTCATTTTTATTTTCATCCACATTTCTGGCAGCTCCAACTCTATTTGAGCTTTGTCTATATGAATTTTCTCCCTACAGTGGCAAGCAGGATCTTTGTATTCTTCCTATATCACTTGACTCTGCTTCCACAGAGTATACACATTCATTTTTTGCCTTATTTCCAAGAGAATACTCTGATTCAGCTAAGCCTGCTTGACTTCCAACATTTGGGAATTGCTTGTTCTTGTGCCCTTAGGAGGTGATGTTTAAAAAGTGACCAGCACTGATGGACACAAACAACTGCAAAAACATTTTCCCAGGGGACCTAATTCACTAATTCCTAGAGCAGTCTCAAGTCTTTTCTTCTTATGCTCAGAGTTGAGGCTTTGCTGACACTTTTCTTCCTGTCAACAGAGATTTTAAATTCAATCTCTTTGTGGTCACTGTGGCCAAGACAGCCACCAATCTCCACTTCGCTCTTGAGATCCACACTGTTGACCAGCAGTAGATAAAGGAAAGGAGGTTTCTGAGTCAGTTCCTTTAGCATAAAGTTGCCATCCAGGTTTTTAGGAATCTTCTGGCCTGGGTTGTATCGTGTGATTCTTCCAGTTAATTTCTGGCAAATTGACAGAAGTTGACTTGCAAGTGTCCATTAGTTTCTCAAAAAGTAATTCATCAGTGTTGTCACCCTGGATAGGAGGTCTACAGTCAACTCCCACAATAACATCTTCATTATTTTTTTGCCCCTTGATTCTCATCCAGAGGCTCTCAATTGTGCCACTGCCACTGTGTCACTGCCAGTTGTGAGCTCCATTCATTTTAACCCTTCTACTGCATACAGTGCCAGCCCTCTGCCTCTTCTGCCCTGTCTATCCCCTCCGAAAAGCCTGTAAACATCCAATGGGCCATCCAAGCATAGGACTCATCCCAACAGATGTCATTTATGTCAGTAATGTCAGACCTCAGGGACTGGGCCAAAGTTTCGAATTGGTGGCATTTGTTTCTCATGCTGGGTCTATTGGTGTAAAAACATTTTCAGGTTTGGCTCATGGTAGCCAACACATCATGAAGCAGATTGAGACCCCATTAGTGCTCATTTCTTTAGGTGTTGGCATGCCATACCATTGCTCATCACGGGCTAGCATGGTTTTGACCCTTTCCCCCTTCCAAGGTAGTGTAAAACTCTGTCAACAAACCTCACTAACTCATTTGCTAGAATCATCTTCCCCTCTGAGATAAGTGCATTCCATCAGGTGTCAGCAGACCAGGTTTTGAGTAGGTTATCCCATGGTCAAAGAATCCCAAGTTTTTCTGATTACACCAACTTCAGAGTCACACATTGACCTGATGGATCTGATTATGTCTTTTCTATTGTCCAAAACATCATCTCATCTTCAATACCATGAACTTAAGCTTGGGAAGGATGATCACTATATTTATTCACAGCTTTCTGAAAGAAATCAACTTTCTGTTGAAAGGAGTTGAGATATAACCTATGAAAAGTTTCATATTCCTCTTTGAGAGTCTTAGAATTTCTCTCTTTGCATTTTTTTCAGTGTACTTTCTATATATTTGCATCTATACTGCTCCTGCTAGTTTAGACTGTTAAAGCATATTGGGCATACCTGTATGAACTCTTTATTTAATGAAATATAATGATTTGAAAAAGTCAGACAGGAATTATTAAAATAGAATTTAAAGAAGGATTTCACACAGCTTACAAGTCAGGATTCATCTGTCAGACTTTTCCTGTCTCTACAGACTTTTGCCTTTTAATCCTTCATAAAGATTATTTGATCAGAATCATATAAAAACTGTAAGCATTTATTCTAACAGCACACTTGTAATCAGCATTGGAAAATGTATTAAAGGTCTTGTCAAGCTGGGTAACTCATGTGAAAAATACTTCTTCGATCCAAAGAGGAATGATTTCATTACAGTTTAGTTTTATGATGAAAGCTGAAGGAAGCACATTAAAATTAACAGTAATCTTATAAGAAAATAAAGTAACCAGCTTGAAAAGATTTTAGGAAAAATAAATATAAATTTCCAGTAACAGAAAAAAACCCTTGAAGTTTAAAACTTGTAGATTAATGATACTCAGCTATCTATAAAAGCAATGTATTTTAATATAAAGTCAGCAAGAGCATTCTCATCATACAGTTTAAATAAGATTAAAAATCATCAGTGCTGTGATGAAAACACATGTAGCATTAGAGCAGGCAAAAACTCATCAAGTAAGCAATAAAATTAGAATAGTCTGGAAAGCGATCTAGGTTGACTTTTTCTTTGTTTGGATGGGGTTTTTTATAAAGGCAAAATGTGAAAACGTGTAGGGAAGATAGCCTAGACATGCAGTTGTTATCAAGCTGCTGTGCCACACTGTCATGTTTAAACAGATCAATGTCTGTCTACTCCAAAATACCACCTCAAAAACTGAAACAGCCTAAAAACTGTAGAGATAAGATGCAATGTAATGAGAAATAAGTAAGAAAAACAACATTGTTCATATCATCCGTTTGTTGATTTTTGCCATGACATGCAAATCTTTACATCCTTTTAACTTTCTAAATGCTCATAATGTAACTAGGGAATGTTTAAAAAGGAACAGTGAATGCCCACACCATTCACTGATACAGGCTAAAATGCTAGAATCTTAGACACAGTGATATATAGATAAAGGGACATTTCCAACTCACCCATGACATCAAAGAGTAAGACTCATAAGTGATAGATAGACAGCATAGGCACATTTTTAAACATGGACTTAAATTTTATGAAGTGTTCTGACTTACGTTTTTGTAGTTGTGACATAAAGGTCTTTTGTGTTGAGGTTCTCAATGTTTTTGAAGATAAAATCTTCAAAAATAGTTTTAGAAAGTAATATTGTCTTTGGAAAAAATTGAAGGGTAATTAATTAGTCTGTCAACAGAAAGACAAAAGCAATGTCAGAAAACTGAAAGATACAGGATGTGAAAATGAATTTTATGATTTACCTGAAGGCAGATAAACACAAAAAAAGTCGCATGTATCGGAAAATAAATCCTGTAATTAATATGCACTGAAGGTAGAAGCATTACTACACCCTAGTAAAATGCTTGTCCTGGACATCTGATCCTCCTTTATTTTTTTTATAAAGTTCAAGCAATTAATTGCTTCTTTGGTATCTATATATAAAGACAAGTCTCTAAAGAAACAAATGAAAGCATTCACCAAAGCATTAACATCAAATCTTTATGTCTCTAATTGCCTTTTCCAACTTAAAGTTTTTGTGGAGACCAAGGAAATAAGAAAAGAGAAAGGATGTAAGGATTTATTCATGATCCTTTTTATTTAAGGATTTTAGGTCTGAGGAAAACAAGAATAAGTCTCCCTACTACAAAAGAAAAGAAATAATATACCTAGTAGAGTAGAGGAACAGGAAGCTTTAAAAGAATAACTCTCTACAATGCCAAGATCAGTGTCTGCTTGTATCATTTGCCATATTATCAAGTGTCTATAGCAAAATTTCTGAGTGTTTCACTGATGTGCTGGTACACAGCAAGGTCTGTGCCAGATTGTCCCACTTCTCTTCACTCCATTTGGGACTTACTCAAGCCCAGAAAGTACTACGTAAATGTGTCCTTTACCTGCAAGTAACAGCTGTTTATTAAAACCTGTTTTGTATGAGGGCCTGGGATAAAGGGTGTTTTTTGCTGCAAGTTCTTCTTCAATAATACCAATTCTTATTTAAGAGCATTTGTATCTAGGTTTCTTCATCTGTCTTCTATTCCAGTACCAAATCAGGCTGCTATCATTGTCATGCTTCCGAAAAGAGTTTCTGACATCTATTAAAAATATTTTTTTCTGATATGGACATAAAATGTCAGTCAATTGACTCAAATAGGATTGAGCTGAAAGTATGAAAGAAACTTTTAAAGAGAAAAAGTATTCCTTTTCTTTTGTTCCCCACCAAAACAATTTGAAAGCTCACACAATCACACCAGCTTTCCTCACTGGCTCAAGCCCAGGTTTCTCACAGCAGAGTCTGAGAGATCCAGATAATTAAAATGATTTACTCCTGGTGCAATAACTAAAACACAAAATAACCTGGGTGTTCCTGGCTCTTTGTTATGCAGAGGGTTGGCAGTTCCCAGACTCTTGCCTCGGGCTCCAGCCAGCCAGAGCACAGCCTGCAGCTCCCGCTGCACCTCGAGCTACCTGCACTAAAAGTATTCCTCAATAGGTTTTTGCTGAATTTGATCTGGTATCAGAATACCCTCTTTTTCAAGTTAATATTCTATATGGAGCTGAATAAGATAGTATCATATTTTATAAGGAAAACTACTCAAAACCCAGAGAATGTCCTCTGAGGCAGATCTAGTAGCATTTTTCTGGTGTAAGTTGCCAGAACAGAGACCTCTAATGCCATTTGAGATTCCCTAGATTATCCCAAGTAGCCTCCTACTGACAGTCCAGAGGGAATATGGATCATTCATAGGTTTTATGTCATGCTTGACAGCTTCTTATAGATATCTTGGATACCTCAGGGCTTCTCAGATGTCATTAAGTGCTTTTGCATCAGGGGAACTAAGATGACCCTTATTGCTTTTCTCTCTCTAATCAGGTTTGAAAGAGGAAGCAAAACTCATTTGAGCAATAAGCAATTCTAGTAATTGAGATGGTTTTTAGACCTCTTGTTTAGGGGAAAAGAAGAAAAATAACTTCTGTATAAAGAAAGTAATGTATTGTTAGTGTAGTGGCTATTTCAACAATCTAATCTAGGAAGTAATATTAGTTTAGGTCAAATTATGACAGAAAAGGAAATCATGTTTCTCTACTGAAAAAAGTTTCAATGATAGAAGTAATGCAATTAAAACAGTTATAGACATTTAATTTTCATTCTTTCTCTGGTATTATCCCTTCTCATTCTTCTCTAGGTCTTGAGATCTATTTAGTTCTAGGGCTGATGTAGGAGTTGCTACAGTGAATTGTCAGCAGATGAATTTCACTAGGAAGAATATTTGAAATTTTCTTCTTCCTCCTTCTAGTATTCACTAAGAATAATTTTAATGTGTTTATTAAAATGATTTTGCAACTTTCTCTTACTTCATTGGTCTGCAACTGCATGTTATATTTGAATATAATATCTATGAAATCTTTTAGGTATGTTAGCTACTCCTTTGGTTTTTTTTATTTGCTACCTCTCAAACCAGTTTTGTCCAGCTCCAGATAGTATTTGCTGTAACTACTCATGTCTCCAGTGCCTTCTTCTATCCAGCCTATATCACCCCATTCCTGTGCTTTCCTGTGCTGCATCCCCACTCCTCTAAGCTTATGCTATCAGACCAGATCTACATTCTTCCTCACCATTATCTCATTATTTCATTCTTCATAAAACCCCCCTATTTGTCACTACTATCTCTATAAAACTGTGATTGCACTGTATAATGATAGGCAAAAAAAAAGAAAAATACCCAAAAAATTAACCATAGCCACCTCATCAGAAGAAAAAAATTGCTGTTCCAGGTAAACAAAATAAAACAAAGCTGAAGGCAGGTAAAAAAAAAAAAGTTTAGAAAAGGGAATCCTGACAAACCTCAGTCCTAAGACCTTGCAAGCTTATTGCAAAGCCCGTGGCCTTTATTAGTTCTGGGTATATTGTGTCATACATCACAGAATTACAGTATTTACGGAGACAGAAGTATTATCTCATATGTAACACTAATTTTAGATGCATGAAATGTCATCTAGTACAAATAAAATTCAAATTTTTTTTTTTTTACCTTTGAAATAAAGCAATACATTTTGCATTTAAGAATGGATTTGAAACCATTCATTAAAGAGAAACATATGCCCAGAGTATGGACTGAACATGAATCTGGAAAGTAGAAAAACAAGCAACACTGCTGCTATCCTGGGCTGTCTACTACCAGAAAAAGGGAGACTGAGATGTCTTTTGCAGATGCCTTAGAGATATTAGCTTTCTTTGTTTTGTTGGTTTGTTTGGTTGGTTCCTTGGTTTCCTAAGCAGTGTGTATCTGACAAGTTGTGAAACTCATTTGTACAGTTTATTTGAATCTAAGCGTGGTCATATTTTTAAAGTTTACATCAATTAATCAGTAAAAATACCATGGTTTGGGGTGAGAATATGGTTCAAAGTAATGGCTTTCATATATCTGATGTGTGTAAAGTACTTTCACACATAAAAGTATTCCCAACATATGTTGTTAGGGTTTTCTCCTCTTAATGCGTGTCATTTAGTAGGAAATCTTGTGCTATTTTGTCAATGCATTTTTTGATGCCTTAAGCAACAAGCAGAAAACAGTATTGTGTTAATACTACTGAATCTGTAATGGTGGATATTGGACAGCTCAGGAGAAATTTCTTTATTGAATTTTCCCTGAATTGTCTTGGGGTAAATGGCTTAGCAGATGTGGGATACATCTATCAAAGCTCACTGCTATAAAAGGACAGCAGGCATGGTTTTATGTTGTTCTTTTCTACTTTTTAAATCCTCTTGTCACAAGTAAGTAATAAAATAAGCATTTATTAAGCACTCCATTAACAAAAGAAATTCTGGCATAACATGTCGGAAGACAGATGATATTGTATCTTCAAATTTCTCCTCTTACACCTATGATACAAAACCTGAAGTTGACTTCAGAACAGGTCTATAATAGTTAAATTTTATCTCTATTTCAATTGATATATAAGGGCAGGCCAGGGAATAATGCCTGACCTTGGAGTCATCTGGAAGAAACTTATTGTAAACCCAAATTGACTCAATAGATCAGATTTGTCTTGGAGAGATCTACTTGGAATAAACCAAACCTGAGGTATGGACCCAAATTACAGATTAGCAGAGTGAACAATAGCACTTCATGTACTGCATGATTGTGTGCCATGGACTGGGTTTTGGCCCTAAGCCTGAGTAGCATCTCTTATAGACACAGACCTAACCCTCCTTCCAGTCAGGCTTGCCACAATGCATTGCTTATTGCAAACAGCCCTGAGCACGTGGGAATGATCAAACTCGGGTCAGGCCCGGTTTAGAGTGGTGCCTGGAACAAATTAAATGATGGGATGTGTTTTCTTAACATTTTAACATGATGTGTTTAACAACTGTGTGCATGTACCCCTAATATATCCCTTTTAACTTTCCTGGAATTGGGATACCCTTGCAGCTTTGATGCTCAAGATTCCTCTTTCCCCTTCTACATTTAGCAAAACAGATATATAGAGACACATGCAATTTTTACCTGCATTGTTGCTTATTGAATTGCTTGTAGCTTGGCCTAGAGTGTTCACAGTATGCTTAAAAAAAAACCCCAAAATGACACACTGCTGCGTATCACAGTCAATTTTTTACTGACCTAGCAGACTGCAAGATGGAGCACCTGGATGCATATTAAGTCAGTGAACATGCTGAGAATCTGCCTTCTAAAAGGGAGGAGAGCTCAACCCTATGCCTTAAACAGAGCCCAAGCTTATAGATAAACAATACAGAAAGTAATTAAGATTTAGGCCCACATATGCCTCACAGAATGACAAGCTTGCTGTGTTTAATCTTAAATTAATGCAGAAAAGTTTTCAACAGTTTGATTATAACCCCAATATGAAGCCACCATGAGCAGAAATAGATGACTGATGATGCAGTCGTGGTCTCTCCTCTTTCATAGATGTTTTGTCTACGTTGTAAAGGCACCATGTGGCTTTTCAGACATCTGGTAACAGCTGATCATATTCAGGACAAGGACAGCAGGACTTCTGTTTGTCCAGATTGCAATACAGCACTAAAACTGCAACGAGGAATCTTGAATTTTACTTGACTCTGTCGATTATTATCACCCCCCTCCTTTCAGAGTCATTCAAGTGTTAAATGAAAACCAGGACACACTTATGAATATATTGTTCCAGTTCTGTAGATGCTGTACAATTAAGATGTAACACCAATAACTGATTATCAAGAATGACTGCAGCCAAATGGTAAATGAACACAGAAAACTGAATTCACCATTTACTAAGTAATTTTAAAAGTAGCAATTTAAAAAAATCCAAACAAGTCTAAGGGTGAATAGAAAGACAAATTTCAGAGGACTTTAATGATAGATTTTGCTTACTGTTCTGGAGCACACTCTTATAAAATGCGCTATGCAGAAAAAAAAAAAAATGAAACCAAGCTAGAATGGCTCAGGGGCCTCCCAGGGCTTTTAAAGCAATGTTTTAAAATTATGTCTGGAAAGGGTAGCTTGGGATTCAACATACACCTATAGGCTGTAGAAAATTTAGGCCTAATAGCTCTAAAACAATGTAAGCTAGCTAGTGCAGATAATGAATTTGCCTTCTGAACATATGTTAGCAACAGATTTTCTAATGTATAGATGATGCATATATACATACAGTTAATAAAAAGAATAAAATTAAGAGATCAAATATACCTATTAACAGCATATGAGATGACATTAAGTACCACCTGTCTGTTCAAGAGCAATATATTTTCTGGTTGTTATATTGGTTATGCATGAAGAGTTAGGGCTAAAACTTCCATAGCGTTTAAACAAATAAGGCAGAACCACTCCTCCACTACTCTCAAGTAATTTTCTCACAAACATATAAGAAATTGTGGTAGCTTAATAAATTGAGACTCAGCAACCACTTTAGGAATCTCTGCTGGAGTGACCAATCTTAAATAAATTTAAAATTCTGTCATTGACAATATCCATTTAAGCATTATATGCAGATACAAATATTGCATCTGGTATAAACATATGATGGACTAGAAAACTAGTTTTGTTCATTACAAGATCACAGGGCTGAATTTCAAATAAAGGAAGTTCTCACCAAGTATTAAAACTGTATTTGTGTTAAAACATGAGTCATGCTCTGAACTGTAAGTAACTTTGGGAGTTAATCCTCTCAGATTCAAGGAGGATTAAATAGTTCTAACCATTTTCCTTTAGTAAGGAGAATTCTGCAGAAACAGTTTGGATCCGGGTTTTGGTTGTTTGTTTGTTTTAAACTTGCCCACAGATATAGAAAATTGCACTTATTGAGTGGACAAGTGATTCAGAGTCTAGTCCAACTGTCAGTTAAACCAATTAAAGTTTGCCATAGCTCTCAATAGTGCAAGAACAGGAACATTGCATTTAGTGTGCAATAGGAATTAAAGCATGGTCTTAGCATTTTCATACAGACTCCAGCTGTGAAAGGCATTTTGCTGGTTCACAGCATCCTTTAGGTTTCCTTACATTTCTCCAAATAAAATGTACATTTGCCTTGGTTCACCAGCAATTCCACATAAGACACTAAGAGTAGAATTGGATCTCAATTTAAAAAGGCACTACTGATATAAAATTGTTCCTATTTCTGGTAGTTTTAATTAAAAGGAACAAACACCCTTGCTTTCTGCCCTCAGAATTACTTTTAGGTATATGAAGGTGTATTAAACTACCAGAGTCTTCATAGAAAAACTGAAACTTGTTGAAGCAACTAAACTACATATATTGTCACTAGACTAACACCCTTCTGGGCAATGGCATTTTTAAATGCAATGAGCTAAGCATATTGGTCGTATAAAGTCTACAGGGAGATGCACCATTTTTCATTAGCCACTTGGAACTGACAAAAATATTAAGCAGGTTGTTTAGAGCATGCAAACTCTACTTGCAAACTTTGTCCTGTCTTTGTTATAAAGAATAATTCATCCTAAAGGGTTCCAGAAATACATACAGAGATGTGAAGACATTCCCTTGGTGGCTGAGAGGTTACTGAAGTGTACTTTTTTATCCTTTTGAGACCCTCAATATGTTTGTACTTCTTCTCATGTTGCATAGATATTAATTCCAGTATTGAATTCTGTCCAAGTATTTGTCTGCTTGATTTTTTTTTTCTTGAAGGTAATTGAGCTAAATAAGAAAAGAGTTTTAAAGATTAGACCGCTATCAAAGAAATATTTTAGGAAATATTTTTAGAATGTTACACATTAAAAATGTCCAGAGGTTGTTAATGTCCTTTTTGAAAATATTCCTACTACCTCAAATGAATCCAAATTAGAAGAATTAACAAGTACAAAATAAATATGGAAAGCAAACAATAACATTTCTCAGACTTTTAATATCCCCCCATCTCAGACTTTTAATGTTCAAACTTAACAATATCACTATAACTATAAAATTTTAATGTGAGATGAAAACCAGGCTGTTTTGCAGATGTGAAGACATATTTTTCAGAAATAAAATTGTGCCTCATTTAATCTTCTCCATGATAGTAAAGTATTCTTTTTGTTATATTGTATTTTCAAGTTGAAATACAGAAAGTCATAAGAAATGGTCCTTGACCTTCACTTTTTTATTATTCTTTTTATTTAATTTTAGATAGACACGAGAAACTAAAGCTTAGAAAGGAATCAAATAACACAAAGTGACTCACCTGAGTCCATAAGGCCACAACAGTGTGACAATCTACTACATATTGCATTGAAATTTACCTGTATTGACTCTTAGCAACTATTTAGAGATCCAGCCCAGGACTGTCTCTCTACCCAGTAAATACTCTGTGTATAATGTGCATATGAAAAACATGTATAAATGGGCAAAAAATGTCATATGTGATTTCATTTAAGGTTGTTCACCCTGAATTTGGGATTAGGATAGAATAAGGAATCCTTTGAAATGCGTTATATATTTTTATGTGTCTCATAAATTAGTGGAGAGCTATTTAGAGACTGGTTTAGTCATCTTAAGTATTTTAGTGGAACAGTTTTTCTTTTTGTTCCCCACAGGTTAAGCCAGGTGCCATATTATCTGTGAACCCAGATGTCCAGAGCTCAAAGGATCTGTAAATTTTCTGATAATGTGCTAAAACAATGATTATTTGCATTATAAGCTAAGTCTTTAATACAAAGACAACTACTTCCTAAATAAACAGCATACATAAATGCTTTTCATGAATTGATGGAGGAGTTTATTTGTGTCATGACTAAACAGATATTAATAATATACCTTAATGAGCCTTGTTTTTACAAGCCTAGATCGTTTTCTATTTTGTTCTGATGATAAGCTGTTTGGTCAGTTTACTTTATTGTGCTCTCACAACAGTACACAGCAGCTCTGCCTGAAGAAGTAAGCCCTCATTTTTCAATGTACGTATGTATGTATATGCTGATCACATTGGAGCATATATGTATTTATAAATCTATGTGTGTTTCATTATGTATTTGTAAACTTCTGTATGCATCTATATATGTGAGCAGAAGTATATAAATAACTAGATTCCTGTACATATATATATATAACACACTGCAAATATTTAAATATTCTAGATCTACAGCAAATATGATCTTTCAAAATACTTAGATTGCTCTGGTTCATATAAAAATAGTTGATGGTCTTTGTCTTTCTGTACTGAAGCAGTGCCCATAACTTGCACACTCAAAGAAGCAATAGCATTGACACTCTTGTTAGTAGTCTTATAAAAAATACTTGTTCAAAAAGAATTACAAACTGAATCTAGCCTATATAACCTTAGGCCACTGAGACATGAGCCTGGGGCACTTACCTGTCATGTATCCCTTTACACCTCTAAATCCCCACAGTAACAGACCATCTGCACCCATAATCAGATGGCCAGATTTTAGAGCAATGCACCTTGTTTATAAAGGGCAATTCTAATTTACAACCAACTCTATTTTGGGAGGTACTTTGGGAGGAAACCTCTGATGCTTTCAGATCAGCCATCTGTCTCCTTTCTTGCAGAGTTACCTCTAGGTTATGCTCTTTCCCCTCCTCAGCATATTATCCTGTCTCTTGCACACTCACATAGAGGGACTATCAAGAGAAAGAGCATTTTAGCAGTTAAGATGTGCAAAAATTGCCCTAGAATATATGTTTACATACTCTTCTGAGCAATGGTTTCAACAATGGGATGAGGCAGTTTTTAGGCACTTTCTGCTGTGATATTTGCTGTTTCTTGTGGCCCTGATTAGAAAGGGGAGAAGGGGTGGTACAGGGACAGACCCTCTGCACAATTTAAAGCATCCACATTACCCACCGGTGTCTACATTGTGAGGTTCCTGAGAGCTGGAACATTCCTGTGTGTCCTTGGCAAAGTCTACAAACTCTACATTGTCTGCAAGCAGCTCTTCAGGATAAATATTCTTTCTTCCTTTGCAAGTTGTTGCTACGTTCACCTCTTCAAGGATGGGCTACCAGAGAATTTCATGCCAGCTTCAACCACATGCAAAGTGTCTTGTCCTAATGATAAACTCAGTTTACAGCAAGTTAATTGGTATGCAGAAGTATAGTCATTAGGCAAATCCAGTGCTTTGGAACACACTTGCACTTCTTTAAAGGTGTTCCTGTGAAGTGCCCAAGCCATGGCAGGCTGTTTACTGTTCCTGCTGCCTTTATGTGTGCTGATATGCTGCAGAAGTGCAGTAAATTTTAAACAGATAACATAGGCTAAATTAATTTCTGGAAAAATATGAAATTGAACCAAGAATTCAGCAGTACTCTAAGCAGTATAGTATACCAGTGGTCTAAGTACATACCCTATCCACAAGTGATAGAATCCTCAAACACAGGAATCTCTGCTAGATTCTAATATCACTAGAAAGGATATTAGTGCTTTTGTTTCTGGAAAGAAATACAGCAACATAGAAATAAAAGATAGAGGTTTAGGGAAAAGATGGATAGATTAAGTGTTTTGATATTTGTAAAGAGGCATGAAATAATTTTTGCTGCCTTCCTTCAGCAGTTTGATAGACCGTGACCATTGTAAAACTAGCTTCAATACAATCCATTACAATCTACACATCTATGCTGAAAATCTATTAGTCTACAAAGTAATACAGTTAACAAATTTCATGTTAAAATCACACTTGTATCAGCTACATAATATAACAACCAAAGGGGAAAAATACCTTAAAGAGCAGCTGCAGTGAGTGGATTGAGCAGCCGGAATACTATTGATAGAATGTTATAAAAATAGAAGTCAACATAATCATGTCAGCTCTAGGAATATCTAACATTTTTTTGTTTAAACAGACCCTAAATCTCTGTAGAGAAATTCTGTGAAATGGTACTAAGGCAATATATAATTTGTTTTGAATAAAATAGAACACATTTTCTGAGGAAATACTTAAATATTTATATTATTATTCACTATTAAGTGAAATATTCAGATGAGCTTGGTTTTACTTTATGTCGTGCTTGCATCATCGAATTTCTGCATCAATTTTCAAACAGCATCTTCTTTCTATGGGTATGCTGAAAGGAATAACATCTGAATTGCTCTGGTAGTACTCATCGTTGTCTTGAGAAATCTACCTAGTCCACATGAGACTGAGGCCTCATGCGTTCATAGCCTTTATATCAGCATTTATATTTTGATTATGGGCATGACTGTGGTGGTGCACTGTCCTCCCCCTCAGTGGAGCTATTATAGAAGTATAATGTCCAACAAAAACAAAACTATTATTGATGTAGCTTATTTTTAGATAAGGGAAGAAATGTTAATTCCAGAAACAACTGAATAGCTGGATGAAGCTAATAGGTTTTCTACACCCTCCTATATTCCAGCTTTCACCTTCCTACTGAAACTTGATGTGTATTAATATTTTTCTGATCGCTCTGTTTAAATGTTCACAAAGGGATATTATTTAAATGGTTCAGTCCTGTGGAAAGATAACCTGGACACACCTCCACTGTTGAGAGACATTACCACCCAGCATTTCTCAACCAAACTTCATTTAGAACAGCTAAAATGTTCCCAATGCTTAGTACAAATCCAAGGGAATTCAAAACTTGCCTTTAAAATGCTTGAGCTGATCTGACCAGACAAGGAATACATTCTTCTTTTTTATCAGCTACTGAAATTCAGATTCTCATAGTCTCATATTTCCATACTCTCCACTGCAAAAAAATGAAAATTGGGACAGATTTTTTTTGTCCTTTGAAAAGAATTTTAAATTAATGGAACATTTTAAAATTATTCTTTGCCATCATTTATTTTCCTGTTAAACATTCAAGGAAAAATTGAGTTTTTGCTGTGAGGGTACTTCAAGAAAGTAGAAACTTATATTCAAATATGCTTCTTACAGAAATAAATGGCTATGACAAGTTGCATTTAATTATAAGTCAATGGGCAGGACATCCCTGGTCAATCCATTTTTACTCTGTTAAGAATCTGAATAGAGTTCATATGACTACTGAAGATTGCATACCTTCAGAATGAGAGCGAAGAAACACAGTGGTTAGGTTTTTATTTTTGTTGTTGGTTTTTTGTTTTGTTTGTTTATTTTGGGGGTTTTTTTGTTTTGTTTTTGGGGTTTTGTTTGGTTGGTTGGTTGGGGTTTTTTTGGTTTTGTTTTGTTTTGGGTTTTTTTGGTGAAATATAGATGCAATTCGTGTCCCAGGTTTTTTCTGAATGCTACAAAATAATTCTCTGAAATATCTTTTTTCTTGTCTCAGTGAACCAGTTGAGTCACAAATGAGACTTCTCTAACCGTTGTCTACTTTTAGTGTCACATTCTGTTTAAATCTTTCTGTGGTGCCTAAATACTTAGATTAATTTTCTTCCATTTTCAGGAAGCTCAAATTGGAAGTGCCAAAATATTTTGATATAAGTTCTTCTTCAGGGATTTTGGCTTAAAAGTACTACTGGCATAGTAGAAAATATCTGAAAATCTGTTTTCCTGTGATTTTCTCTCCAATTTCAGTGGCCAAAGATTCAGGAATTAAAGTATTTCAGATAAGTTTCACACCAATATTAATTTTTACTATTTTTTAGACTTTGAAAAGAATGTTTTCTGTTTGTTCCTTTTAATTTTTTTTGTTTGGTATTAAAGAGTACATTTACCAATATACATTTTTCAATGCAAGTGCCACATATAAGTTAGCAATCTATATGCAAAAGGTGAGATAGAGTGCCAAGTATTATAATCTTCTATGATAAATAATGACTGAACAAGTGTTTGTCCCTGAATCATAAATTCTTGCTGTGATATTCTATATTGAAAAGGTTGAAAAGTTCCATTTTATGAAAAGCCATGTGCTATGGCATATGTATGAGAACAAACATCCTTTATCATTTGAATCACTAATTAGGATGTTTTTCCCCCCATGAATTGCAATTTTCCCAAACCTTTAGGTTCTGAACCAATGATTCACCACTCTAAAGTCTTACGAGTACTCCATCTTCAGGTACTTAAAATATTGAGTGGAGCAATATAATTTTTTCCTTTCTACAAAACTTTATAAATCAAATTATCATTTTTTCCCTCTAATACTAGAATTAGCATAATTTCTTTATGATTTTTAAAATAATATTGAGATACATTATTTTTGCAAAGCTGTAAATACACCGCTGATTTTGAATTAACACACACACACGAAAGGTCTACTTCACTCTGGAAGCTGAACAGGGTGAGATTTGAAACACAAAGAGTCCACTGTAGACCTCTGCCCTTGCTTACTGAGTAAAATCAAGAGCAATCTTCCACATGCATTAGATGAAGGAAACAAAAAACCAGCCAGTTTTACACTGTAGGCACTAACTCAGACTTACAGGCATCTCTCTGACTATAGCAGGAGCCAATTAACAGCCTTAGCAGGCAAAGGCTGAGCTGCTCATTGACTTCAGCCAACAGCGTGAGAAGCTGAATGCTTTGTCTTGCTAACAGCTGTAGGTCTGTTTGCTGCTTACATCTACAGCTTCGTCATTTTAGAAAACTTTCTTCTATTCCCTGGAAAAGCCCAGGTTTTATTTTGCTTATTAAAATATGTGTCAGTTTAGTAATACTAACACGCAACCCACAATTTTATGAGTTTTGCAGCTTAGTTGAATTCCAGAGAGTTTTCTAAGAAATGGCAAAAGAGATATTCCAGATAGCAGGGCAAGAATGCTGCCAAATTTAAAATTATCTCTCCGAGGTATGGACAAGCTATGGCTTTCTGCCAAATGACTGTATGATTAGCAGAAAGAAAGCAATGTGTTTTTTTCTCCAGACTCATTCTGAAATTTATCCTTGCCTGTCCTGTCAAAACACAAAACTAAACAGCTGAAAATAGTGTAAGACAGACGTGGAAAAAAGGTTTAAATTTTTGGCTAAATTTTATAGAAAATCCTGAAAATAAAGACTTCCAAAATCTCAAAATTGTGGGTATGGACAGTTCTATCATCTATGTCCTTCTCATGAGAATTTGAATTGTAGTGGGATTTTTTTTTCCTTCTCTCTCTCTCTCTCTAATGTATTAAAACATTTCTTTAATAGAAGGAGCAAGGCAAGGAAGAAATAAAACATAGGGAAAAAATGTTTGTTTCTTTGTTTTTTTTTTAATTATCATAGATAATGCAAAGAAGGCAGCATGTTATAAGAAGACTTGATTTCATTAGAGCCATATTCCTATACATACATATTCCCTGTTAGATAGTCTCTAGAATCAAAATTTTAGAAAAGGGAACACAAGTAAAAAAAAATCTGTATCTGATATTTACAAGAGAATCACAGAATGATTTAGGTTGGAAGGCAGCCTAAAGATCATTTAGTGCCAACCCCTTGCTGTGGGCAGGGACAGTTTCCACTGTACCAGGTTGCTCAGAGTCCCATCCAGTCTGGCCTGAAACATTTCCAGGGATGGGGCATCCACAACTTTTCCGGGGAACCTGTTCCAGTGCATCAGAACCCTTACAGTAAAAAATTTCTTCCTAATAACTAATTTAAAACATACCAATTTTCAGTTTGAAGCCATTCTCCCTTGTCCTGTCACTACACTCCCTTGTAAATATTCTCTCTCCATCTTTCTTGTAGGCTCCTTTAAGGTACTGGAAACCCACACATAGGGCACCCAGAAGCCTTCTCTTTTCCAGGCTCAACAAATCCTATTTTCTGAGTCTTTCCTCATAGGAGAGGTGCTCCATCCCCCTGATAAACTTGGTGGACCTACTTTGTACTCAGTCCAATAGTTTCATGCCCTGCCTGTGCTGGGGACCAGAGTTAGATACAATTTACGCTTAAGTTTAATTTTCTTTGTATTTTTCATCTAATACTGAAGTACTATGGCCTGAACCAAATCTGCCCTATAGATGAACTTTCTAATCAAATGTTTTATATATATTTATATATATATATATTTGCTCATTAGCAAAGTATTGTTATATGTGTTCATTTACAGGTAAAATATGTGTTTATTTTTCTGTATCTAGACATTGGATAAGGCCACTTCTCACCTTATCAGCAGGGTATAGGGTCAAAGACAACTCCCTTCGTTCCTCATTGAGCCTTGGCCAGGCCTTGGGAGAAATTCAAGAGGAGAATGAAATTAGAAATTATGTCAGCTTGTTTGTTTAACAGTATAAAAGCTGGGCTAGTGCCATAGCAAAGTGGGAAAGTCTCATGATCTGCAAAGGTGGATGCGCCCCAGGATTTTCCAGGAAATGTGCATGATTCTCCAGTTCTTCTCTGTGACAGCTTCCCCCTATGACTGATGTTTCTTGGACTTGGACTATGTTAAAGGACTGGGGAAACTGGGGATGTATAGTTCCCAACTGGTGATGTACAGCTCGCAGCTATCAGTCATGGTTTTCCAGTCCTTCACTGTGACAGTTCCATGCCTGATGTTTGTCGGACTTGGATCTTTACTGGGGTAACTGGCCATGTTCCTTTCTTAGTCACTATCGGCATTCTTTCATAGCAATGATTATGTGCATTGCTCACTGCAGTTGTACATTGTAATGAATCAAAATTGGTGGCTGTATCTCTGACCCTATCTACCAGCAAAACAAATACTAACAAGGTATGGCAACAAAAATATGACTCGTTTTCATCAAAAGATGACTCTTTCACTTGTAAAGTTTAATTTAATAGCAGACTAGTCCTGGTTTAGGCAAATAAATCTCCGAATCGTTAAAAAAAAAAAAAAAGGAAAAAAGAGAAATAAAAAATAACAAAAATAAATATAAAATACATTCTGTTATCAAGGAAATAAGAAAAAAAAAAGACAGACTGAAAGTATTGAGAGTTCATAAAAGACTTTTTTTATTTATTTCCCAGAAGCTGTGTTCATGTGCAATTTTTGCTATTGTTTTAATAAATCAGAACTATCAGCTCATGTCAACTCTGATTTACCAAAATCAACAAACTCTTCAAGTTTGAACCAAATGACTCTGTTATTATCAGTAAAACAAATAGAACTGGGACACAGATTTAAACCCTGGACATTTTCTTCACTCTTTAATAGGGAGCTCTAGCCTCTGGCATTGTTTTGACTTCTGTGAACTAGTGCTCTTCCAGGTAATGTTTATACCATTGATAGTTCCCAGGAGGCCGGATAGAAAAAGCCATATGTTCTGTATGTACTATATATTGTATATATTCTGGAGCTGTGATGTACTGGCAGTCCTTAATGCTGGAGAATGAGCCTATTTTATTCGATAATATAAACGTATCCAGTGAAACTCTGGATGCTCACAGTAACTCTGCCTCTAATACTTTACCACCCTGGACATAAATCTAGACACAAACTAGTTTTTATTTCTAACCTACCAGAAATACTGTGGAGGTCATAATTTTTACTGAACACTCATGTCCTTATGGGTCCTTAGCTTTCCTATGTACAGTTTTCCTGGTACTTAAGGACCCAGAGAGCCAAGAAGTCGTAAACCTAGCATTACCCATAATCCACTCAGATCTTTTCCACAGAAGCTGCAGGCAGTCTGTGTTTGAGTGCCTTGTGGTAAACTACCCAGGTAATTGCATACTGGTGCCCTAATGTACCTCTAGGGCCATCAGAGAAACCATCTAGAGAAGCTGTGGCCTTCCGTCATGCCCAGGTTCTGGGTTCTTATTTTGTGGTTTGATTTAAAAGCATGTCTTAGAGCTGAGAGTTGATGGAATTGGAAGAAACAACTGGATCTATTTAAAGTTTCCAGTATTTAATTAAAAAAAAAAAACAACTTTAAAATTGATGATTAAACAAAGATTCATGTTGTGGTACTTTTTAAAGGTCATATATTATCATCTGACATTCCTCTTAACAAAAGGAGACAATTTAAGCAACATTGCTTTGTTCTGAAATTGTTATGTGTTCTTAATAAACTAATATTTGGAAACTAGCAATGACTACATTTTTCTATATCTGTCAATAAATAACATATTTAAATAAATCTTTCGATACAGTATGAAAATAGAAACCTAGTATGCATGGTCCTCTATTTTTCTCTTTGTAGTATTTTTAATCTGTACCTTTGGGAAAAAACACCTTTAGCATCAGTCAGGACTATAACTTTACAAGCTGTAAAAAATACCCATATCATAGTCTATTTATTCCTAGGAGAGTCACCATGAAAACCAAACAAGTCTTTTTTAATGCTTCCTCCCTTCTTTTTTTGCTGCTAGCTGACTCTACAAATATCACTTTTTTTTTTCATTTCTTTACATTGTAACCCACCTGAGAGTTCATAAAACATGTGCTTGTTCCTTGTGATTCGGCAAACTTAGTAAATGGTAGAAATATATTAAGTTTGTACATCCCTAGTAGAATTATTAGGGAATAAGAAACAATGACCCCTACAAGAAGTCAGAATTCAACAGGGAGGTAAAGTAGATTGATCACAGTAAAAGAAGCCTACTAGAAGAAAACAATACAGCACTCAAATGTTTCAGGTCTCAAGGTAGCTCTATAAGCAGTTGAAACTGCAGCCATAGCCACTTGTTATTATTTTTGTTTAAATAAATATTTAAATATACTATGACAGAATTTTTTCTCATGGACAGAAAGAGCTGCGACAAACTTTTTTTCCAAATATTTGCTAGTTGCTAGAAAAATCCATCTTGTGTGTGAGTTGAATTTTGGAATTATGCAAGTCTCTATCTGGGGAATATTCAGTTAGGAAAATATTCTCATCATATAGACGCCTGCACTTGCATAAAGTCACATGAAATGGACTTGGTCTATAAAGACAGCTAGCCTTTTTCCAGATGTGGTTGAAGAGATAAAAATCAACATTAATGACTTTTTCCATTTTCTCACCAACAGGTAGCAGAGTAAATAGCCATTGCCATGGCATAAAATCTGATCCCTTGCTACAGTACATGTAGATTTTTTTAATTACCTCGATATTTGTTCTGTCCTTAGTTCTACATGGAGGAATTTGCAATATTTGAAAAAACATTTAAAATGTATCACATTTTCTTCCCTGCAGTGTTCTAATGTTAAAAAATAATACTGACAAGATTTTTATACAACCATTCACCAATGATTCTTTCTGTGATCCTATGCTTTTAAAGGTGTCTAACTAAAAGAAATTCTAGATATGGGAATGAAGGTGATTTTCAGATCTAAACTTAGATTTTTAGATCCAGAAAATTTACTGCGAAACATTCGTTTTCAGAAGAGCTAAATTCTGACCAGTACCTAATAAATTTGATGAATAATTTTTTATAATGGTGAAACACCATTAAAACCTATCAAATATGATATTACAGTTTTAAATCCATAGAAAATTACTGTCCATGCACATACACACACAAAACTCCCCTCCCCAAATAAAACTCAACAACTAAAATCAACCCATCAAACAAACAAACAAATTCAGTGTTATTGGTCTGAGATATGTACTTAATAAATAGACTAGTGCTATTTTACACTATATGCACTAATATCTCCCAAATTTCTGTCCATCATTGCTGATATATGCTTATAGCTCTATAAGCACATTAAATTACTCATCAATAGTAACTTAATGAACTTATTCATATCAAGGTGTTCAATCATAATTTTGGCTTATAAGATTTTGTGAAACCTTCAGATAAAAATATTAGCCTGTCAGCATCGTGATAAATACTTACTTATTGTCTTTTTCAAATGACCTCAGGAAGGAGTAAATATCATTATACGCTTTGACAAGTAAGGTAGAATGACTGGCTGAACAACAACCAAGAAGTTCAAAATCAGTGAGTTCCAAAACAAAGGTAGTAAGTACTTAATCTAGAAGATGACAGCAATGCTGTTCCACTCTGCCTAGAAGGAATTATTTTTATGCAAATTAACATTTGACCCAGTAATTCTGGTTCAGAAACCAGTTGGATAGAAAGCATAAAGTAAGATATATCCTCTACCCTTGTTGAGGCCTATTTGTGGGATCATATTGCCTGGGCTTCAGCAGGTGTATCTGTGCTGTTGAACAGAAGACTTATGAAATAAGCTTGACTAGAAGAGTTATGAAATAAGTTTGGCATGTAGCATGTACACTTCCAGTTTCATCCTGCCACTGTTGAAGGAAAACACATAACCCTTAATTTATTTATTTATTTTTACTGCAGACATGCAGAGGCAATGAAATGGTGTAAACAGCCAGGAGATAGGGAAATCCCATTAGACTCAGAACACTTGGACAAAAAGATAAGGCCAATCCATTTTAGGAAGAGCTGGATGTGTCAAACTTTGGATCCTAGTCTTTAACAGCATATACATAGCCAAGGACTTCAAAAACAAAACTGCTGATCACAGAAACACTAATAAAGTTACAGACATTTTAACTCCCTTACTAGGATGAATAACAAAAACTATACTTCTAGGTTTTATCAGATATAAATAATCCTACATTACTTATTTTGTTATCAAATTTATAATGGGCAATTATATTTTTAAACTACTTCTGCTTAACAAAACCCTAGCAAAAACTATCACAGGTACTTATCTTGTTCTATACTTTATAAGAGAAAGAAGGGCAGCTCTCTCTTTTTAATGACTTTTTTCCTATGACAAATATTTGTCAAGATAAAAGAACAGTATTACTTTTGTCACCTTCCAATTTAATGTTTAAAGAATCTGTTTTTGCATCTCCTCTCAATGTCAGCATGAAGGTCCTGCCTCCACATTTCACTAGATTTGAAATTTTACACTGATTCTTTAAATGCCTTGCCAGCAGTTTGTAGGATATTGGATTGTGGTGGCCCAAAATGAATAATCAATTTTAATAATGAATTACTTAAACATTGAAGAGTGTGATCCAAAAAATGCAGGGTTTTTGCTGTACTACTGTAGCAGAAGTCTGACACTGTACTGTACAATGAGGAACTTGGTCTTTACTCTTCATTTTCCTGCAATGATGTGACTTACTGCCTATAATCTGCCATTCAGTTTGTTGGGGTTTTTTGGTCTACTTGTAAACCCTTAGGGTGAAATATTCAACAGACATATCAAAGCACATCTGTAAACTCATTTGAAAATTTATATATTATGAAATATTAATGTAAAACAGCTTGCATCTCTTGGGTGAGTACAAAGTTGATGTTGTAATGGGTGCCTGCTTTAGGCTTGCTGACCAGGAACAAGTGGATCAGGCCCTCTGGTTTACATTCATGGGCCATGGTCTGCATGGGGGATGCCAACCACCCCAAGATCTGTGGGAGCGACAGCATGCTAGTGCTTAGGCAATCCGGGAGTTTCCTGGAGTGCATAGATGATAATTTCCTCCTCTTCAAAGGTCTGCTTGTAAGATTCCCATGAGATAAGGTCCTGAAGGGAAGAAAGGCCAAAGAAAGCTGATTAACGTTCAAGAATCACCCACTCCATGCTTAAGAGTGGTCCATCCCAACAAATAGGAAGTCAGGCAAAAAACTGCCAGAATACCTCTGTCAATGAACAAGGAGCTCCTGGCCAAACTTATAGGATGCACACAGAGTGTAGAGGCAAGGAGCCATAACTTGTAAGAAATACTGTTTGAGATACCAGAGATTAAATTAGGAAAGCTAAAGCCCACATGGAATTCACTGTGCAGCAATGTCAAAAAAACAAGAGAGTTTTCTGTGAGTGTATAGGTGACAGAAGGAGAATTAGGGAAAATACGCACCCATTGCTCCACAAGATAAGAACCTGGTTACAGAGAACATGAAAAAGGATCATGAAAATGCTGGGGCCTGCCCAGGGGTGGGGCCTAGCCTTACCCTACTGCTTTCCCACAGCTGGGAAGCAGCACCTGGGTGTCCTGTTGGACACTATGTTGAACAGGACCCAGAAGTGTGCTCTTGCCGTAGAGAGCCTGTTGTTCCAGACTGCAGCAGGAGTGCTGCCCGCAGGTCGAGAGGAGCAATCCTGCCTCTCTGTTCAGCACTGATGAGGCCACACCTGGCATACTGTGTCCAGTCCTGGGCTTCTCCAGGAAAGGAGGGACATGGACATACTAAAGATAGCCCACAAAAATGTTAAAGGGACTGAAGCATTTCACATATGAGAAAAGACTGAGGTGGTTGGGCCTGTTCAGCCTGGAGAAGAGGATGTTCATGGGGAGACCTTATCAGTGTACATAAATACCTGCAGAGAGTGTGAAAGGAAGGTGGAGCCAGGCTCTTTTCAGTGGTGTCCAATGACATGAGCAGTGGCAATGAGCACAAATAGAAACAAAGGACATTTCATCTGAATGTCATGAAACATTGTGAGAGTGACTAATTACTGACACAGATTGTCCAAAGAAGCTGTGGAATCTCTGGAATCTGTGACATATGTGTTGATATTCAAAATCTTTTTGGAAATTATCCTGGGAGCCCAGTTCTAGGTGGCCCTGCTTGAGCTGGGAGGTTAGAATTGACTTCCAGCAGTACCCTTCCAAAAACAACCATTCTTTGAATTTTTGAAATCTCAGCCACCAACACAGAATGTATAAATATATTTTGCTTTCTCACCATACTAAAGAATGAATGTCTTTCATTGAACCCATGTTTTAAATGTTAATAGCCTTACAGTTTCAACTTCCTTGAAAAGAATTTCATTTATACTCAGTGTCAAATCTTTTATTCACATAGTGGTTCAGATTATTGATAGACAGCAGCACTCCAAGCATATTGGCACTCTGCTGAAGTAATGATCTAAAGTAATGCATAAATAATGACTTTTTTTCTCTCCTATTCTAGAATGCATATTTCGTAGTTTGCATCCACTAACATTAATCTGAATGACATAAATAATTTGCATAGAGTGATGCTTCGGAGAGTCAAGTCTTAGGAGAGTGGGACACTGGATTACTATTGCAAATTAATGTGATACATTTCATCTAGTGTTGCCTATTGTCTCAGTGTTAGTACAGACATGAACTTTACAATATATTAGGCAGTCCTTGACCAAGATTCTTTTTATAATGCATGGAATGAACTCTGTTACAATGATTTCAGAATTAACCAACATTTCCAGGATTCTCATATGTTACAAAATCAGAGATGCTTAAATCAAACAAAGTTTTGAGGTACCAGATGCAGTGTGGAGAATAAATGTGATTGGCCTGGGGTTTTTTTCCTGGCTACCTCTCTGAAAATCCTCGGTCAATAGTGCTGCAATTAGCTTTCAATTGTTGAAGGCAGAGGCTAAGAAGAGAGATAAAGGAAAAAAATCTATTTACTTTTTATTATTTACCTTTTTTAAAATATTTATTTTAATTTATTTTAATATTTATTCATATATTTATATTTATATGCTGCCTTCAGATGGGAATATTCTTAGCATCAAGTTTAGGGACATATTTTCACTAGTGATGATAAATTTGTGAAGTATCTCATGACTGTTTTGAATTTTGCAATTGAAAGAGACATACCTTTTCCAGCACGTGACAAAGAAAGCCTCTTATTCCCTTTTAAGAAAGAATTAGTTAGATCTTCTTGACTTGCAATGATATGCTGGACAGTTTTACTGACTGTTAAATCCTCCACATCAGTCACTGAGTCATAAAATATTTGATAGGAGGTAGATCTCAACTTTTGCTTCTCCTTATTTTATTTTACCTTCTTACAACAGAATGTTTATGAAGCCTCATAATATTTTTTCTCAAAGTGATATGAATTAATTGTGTATGATTAATTTTTTTAGCTAAAGAAAAGAAATCTATGGATTGATTATTCTTTTCTATTTAACTTGTAATGTGAGAAACACAAAAAGACTGAAAATTCCATATACATATAAGGAGTCTAAAGAGACGTGAAAATTTCATAACCATCACTATTTGTGGCATAGAGTCATGGTTTAACCCCAGCTGATAAGTGATCTACCTTACTCCCCCACCAAAGGGATGGAGGAGAGATCTGTACAAGTGAGAAAGCTCTTGAGATACAGTTTAATGGTAGAACAAAAAGGCGCACACGCAAGCAAAGCAAAACAAGGAATTAATTCACTACTTCCCATGGATGGGCAGGTGTTCAGCCACCTCGGAGAGCAGGTCTCACTTATAAGTGGAAGTGTCCTGAGAAGACAAGTGCCATCACTTCAAATGTCCCCTTCTTCTTCACCCAGCTTTCACTGCTGAGCATGAGACCCTATGGTCTGGGATATCCCTTTGATCAGCTGGGGTCTCCAGCTGCGGCCCCTCCCAGCTTCTTGTGCAGCCCACCCTTCTTACTGCCAGGCAATAGGAGAAAGAGAAAAACAGCCTTGGCCCTGTGTCAGCACTACTCAGCAATATCTAAAACATCCCAGAATTGTCAACACTATTTTCAGCCCAAATCCAAAGCATGGTCCCATAATAGCTACTGTGAAGAATACTAACTCTATCTATCACAGTCAAAACCAGCAGACGTAGTAAAAGATATATCAAAGTTGATTATATTCTCTGTCTTGTAACTCTTAGGGTATTGACCATTAAAACCATTAAAAACTCATTTAAACACCAAATTTTTATTTTCAATAGAATTATGTTGGCTTTCTCCTTTTTTTAGGAAGAAGATATTCTCAGATTAAAAAACCTTTAGAAGGTGGGTGTCTCCTTTGTTTTACTTTGCTTTTGTTGCCTATTTTAGTTTTGTTTTTTCTTCCTGCCAATTCTTTGTTTGTTTGTTTGTTTGTTTGTTTATTTGAAAATTTAGGAAGCCAAACAAGAAAGCAGATTTTTTTCCCTTTCTTCAGATTTTCTACATTCATTTAGAGGAAAACTAATGTAAATAGTGGATTCAACTGTCAAAGCAGCTACATTTGCCTGACTGAAAATTGATTCCACTAAGTCTTCTTAATCCTTTTATGAGTGCATCTGGCAGTAAGAAAATATAGTTACACATTTTTAGTTGTTTGCTTTATAAGTGAAAAATAAAACCAATTTGAAGAAATAAACCAAAAATTAGAATAAATACCTGTTGAGGACACAGGTATCAATAATAAAGTATGTTAATATATAAATATTTGAACAATATTTAAAGTAAATCCAGCTCCAGAATATCCATGTCATTCTTAGATGCTGATTTGCCAATATGCACTTTTATTATTGCTGAAACAATTTAATATATAAAAAAAATGTTTTAACTATTTGAAGACTCAAACTGAAATGAAATTCCAAATTACCAACCTTTTCCTGATATTAGCTGATAACATTTAAAATATAGAAATGAGTTCTGGATTTCTTAATTTAAAATAATTATAGATTAGGAAAGAAGGTCTATCATGATATTAATTTTTTCTTAAAGTATATAATTTAGAAATCATCTTAAAATACAAAAGTAATTTGTGCTTCAAGGCTTGTAAGGGCTGAAAACTAAATTTCATTTAGAGTTCGAGTTAAAGCTGTTAAAATGAAAAGAAGCTTTTTAAAATTTTTACTCAATTTTTTTCTTCGCTCTCTGAACTTCCTCTGTATGTACACACTCATACACCCATGCATGTAGATATGTATCCAGAGTCATGTTTTAGGTACAGCCAATAATTCAGTGCATTTATTTGGGATGCTGTAGATCAGTTTCTAAAAAAACCCAAAATATTGACATATAGTTTTCCTCTTCAGAACTCATTCCTTTTAAAATCACCAAAATGTGATCTTCTGTCATGGCTATTGCTACCTTTAGCTACACCAAAACACATAGAGAGAAAAAAACCAAACAAACCATTATTAAACCTGCCTTTAAAATATCATAACAAAATATAATAATGAAAAAGCTATCTAAAAGATGTCAGGGCTTAAAAAAGTGTTGAATTTGGCTGATAGTTCCTTAGGAAATATAGAAGTTAAAATGAAGGCTTGTAGAAATATATTTGTGTTAAACTTAATGATCATTATGAGTCTCTTCAAAATTGAGATATTCTATTCTATTTTGTTCTAGTCTAGTCTAGTTTATGTATAGAGTTAAAATATTTTGTAATTATTAAAGTAGAAATTAATTGTGACAACACTGGAAGAAGCTATCAAAATTCTAGATACATAGCTTCAAAATTAATTATTCATAACCTATTAAATAGAGTTAGAGACTACTTGTAAATGTTGTTGCAGATAATAAAGAAGATTAATGATTATAAAAGGAAAATATGCTAGTTTGGTAAAAATTACATCTCAGCTGAGTGGCTAGTAGAATTTTCTATTTATCTAGACTTATCATTTGACTACAAATTTATCAGAAAACTATTACTCTAAGTGTACAGGAATTCTGTGATGCTGTTTGCTACAATGCTGATTTTTTAAGAGTTGTCCCCTGAATGTCCAAAATTAAAGTTAAAGTAGGTAACAAATACACAGGTGAAAAATTCATCAAAAACCAATAAATGAGCTCTCTTTATTACCAGAATCATAAGTAATTCTGAAATTAGGCAAGCATTTACACTTGCCATTCTGCAAGACAGAAACAAGGTGAGTGTTAGTTCTTTTGAAAACACTTCGAGAAAGAAGTTAAACAAGTAATTATTTAATAGGCTTTTTATCTTTAAAATGTCTTATTTACATATTATTTAATTAGGTATAGATGGTGCACATCCCCTGCAATTAACATGATACCATATTACGTTAGCTTAAGAGTTCTTTTATTAGTATTTACACTAAAGTGGCATTAAATTACACCAGCATTCAACAAGCACACTTTAAAAAAATTCTAATGCTTAAAGAACTATCCATGTAAAATAACTTACGCATTCCAAGTACTAAAACAACCTTTTCCTCTATTTAGTCAAAATGCATTTCAGTCCTAGAAAATACATACATCACATTTTCATCCAATTTGCTCATTAGCAAAAAACCCAAACATTTTCTGTGCCAACCATAAATTCCTCTTCCATTGAGTTTGTCATCACTTTAAAAAGTTTCTTTCCAAGTTGCAAACCAAAATTCTTTCCTTACATTTAAGTTTGCTTTCTTTACTGTTAAGATACCAGTAGATGCAAAAGGACATGCAGTGGTATCTGACTTCATCTATTGTCAAGCTTCATCATTATTCTTGTCACTGGAGTGGGACACAGTGGAAAAAGAAAACTGTCATCCTCTAAATTCACAATGCCATTATTTTTATACCCAAATTCTCATTTTCTGGGGTACTTCTAATTTGAAACAACATGATTTTAGTTAGTGGAGTTCAATGAGAGTATAAAGTTGTGTTATGGCTGAAGATGCAGAAATAAGGTCATTAGCATATAGATGCAATAAATTTTACATCAAGGGCAAATCAGTTTTCAGATGGCTGTTTCACCCTGTTAAAACATTCTCCCCAGGATCCAGATTACTCAATATTCTTGACACTTAATCAAGGTTGGCCAGCACACAGCGAGCAAGCCTAAGTGAAATATGTATCCCAGCAATATTTTAACTTAACGCTATCTTTGGCTACCTTCAGCTTTTCAATCTCTCAGCTTTTCCAGGTTAGAGGGAGTATTTGATCATTTTCAGCATATTTCCATATCAGTATTTTTTTAAAAATACATTCATAATAAATTAAATAAGGTATAGCATTAGGTCCAGCCAGAATATCAAAGATGGAGCATAACCTGTCAAGAAATAGCAATTTTAAAAAACAAAGTGAAAGAAGATCCTGTACATCATGTGGAAATAAATTCCTTTCGACTAAAACAAAAAAAGGAAGAAAAAGCAAGGACAGAAAAATAGAGTTTCATAATATCCAGATAAAAGGTAGCGTGACTGTGGGCACATAAAAACTTCAGATCACAACAAGAACTAGGAATCAAGTTAAAATCCCATTGATGAAACCTGCTTGAGATTTACCTAAAATTAGTGTTAAACAGAGACATCATTCACTGTCATATTTTTTCATTACAAAAATGGTGTATAGTGCTGAGACTTTTGATAGGGTGGTGTAACTATGTTTACATAGTTCAGCATTGTGTAAAGGTGATAACACAGTTCCCTACATTAATGCACTATTAATACTACTTAATTTGCCTAGAGAAGAAGATAATTTCATGACCATTTATAAAGGCTCATCTCTTTCTGTCTTTTCTCTACATTTTCACTCAACTCTACAGCATTTCTGGCTTCAATTTTCCTTGTAGGTTTTTGGTGCATTGTGCCTGTATTGTATTTTGCTCAGCCACAGAGCAGAGAGGTTCCTCCTCCTCCTCATTTCCTTTTCCCCACTTCAAAACAATTCTTGAGAGGAAAAGGAACTTATCTACCGTTTTGCTGTCACAGGTCAGAATTTTGGGTCAATGCATTTGATGGTGATAGCAATGGTCAACCAGGCATCAGGCTGTAGAGAGTAGATTTTCATTCTGCTAGCAATAGTTTGGTCTGAAACGTTAAACATGAACAGATGAGTCCATCATTATTTACCAGCATTTTGAGTTAATTTAACTTAATGTATCAGTACCACAAACAGGAAATTCCTCTACATTAAAGTTTTAATATTAAAAAACAAAACAAATAAAATTCTGCTCCAAAATATGTCTACAAAAGAAAAAAATATTGGCCAAATTATTCACTGCTTCTCAAAGCTATTAAAAATGATAACAAAAAATTATTCTCAATAAAATTTTAGACATAAAAAGTCTGTGAAAATTATATCTCTTCCACAAGTCAGGAAGATAGTTTAAAAGCCTACAGTTAAGAAGAATTCATAAATTTCAGTACTTTGCTTATTAGGAACCATTACTGTGGCTGTAGACAGCAGTTGTTTTCTTCAGACATGGTCTTGTGGGCTTTTGCAACAAATCATGTTGAAGATATTTTAATGAGGCTATATGTAATTCATGGTTTAATTTTGGAACATAACGATGAAAAAGTGTAATTCTTCTGCTCACAAACAGTATTTCAGCTGTTATCCCAATGATGTTTCAAGTGTTTTCATGTAAATTTATATTTAGATTTTGAAGAATAACAAAAAATGGATGGGATAGATCTCTTATTTCCTTCACCTTGTTTAAGATATGATCTAAGCTTAATTACTCTAGAAATCACATGCATATTTGCATGCGATTTAAAACATTCCAGCAAGAATTGTCATGCTGAAGTGCAGAGCATCATATTTTTTAAAAGTCTAGCAGTTAGTCGTTTCAGGGAACAGTTCTATCATTCCTATCTCAGCTGAGTTAGCATCAACAAATCTTTTAGAACACAACCAAGATCTTTTAGATCTTCTATCATTTAATGGAATCTGTCACCTAGACTTACATACTTAGGATCCTTGGACAAATCATAATTCCTAGTGTCAAAGACAGTAGCCAGAAAAACTAAGTTGTTAAGTAAAAATATCACCCAGAGTAGAAGAGTCTGGAATAAAAAGAATGGGAGATATTCCTGTAATTCAGCCATCCTGCCCTGACCCCCTGAAGGTCTTAGATGTCATATTCTGGGAAACTTTCTCCTAGGTCAATACTTGCAAGAGGCTAAGGAAGTAATTTCCAGACACATCTGAGTACCCCAGGGGAACTCAAGAGGGTTAAAGGACAGAGCTACAAAAAGCCTGTAGGACACCTGAACTGGCAGTGACAGCTGGGAGGAGTAATCTGTGGCATCTACAGGAGCGATTACAGATATAATACATTATTATGTAATGTAAGAGAGAATTTCTTTTAGCTAAGACAACTAGAATGTAAATAACAGGATTTGTGATTCAAAAGCCACCTTCGTTGCCAATCTGCAAAAATACTGTTAAAATAATATTGGTTATATTATTGTAGAATACTTGTAGCTCATCTCTACATGAAAACATAGGAAATTGCTTGAAATTAAACAGAAAATTCTGACTCACTGCTCAAAAAAAGCCGATTAATAGCTACTTGTGCTCCACAGCTTCACAGCGCATTTGTCTGCAGACATGTTTTCATAGATATTTGCAAAATTGGCCTGGGGAAAAGTAAAAAAAGAACCTAGGATGTGGGATTTCTTGTATAAGCAATGGCTTAAAACATTACATGTAAAAATTTTCTTCTCTGCATTTTTTTCAGAAAATTGAGTTCTATCTTAATGTCTGCATCTTATCTGTATTCTGGCTCAATCAGCTTTAAAGGAAGGTGTTTAGAGTCTGCCTTCCCTCATGTTGACCAAATTTTATAGTTTAAAATAAGGCTTCTGAAAAGATACAAGAGGTTTTAGAGAGACTGTTCCTATTAGTGATGACTTTTTCCCTTTATATGAACACGTAAAACATAGTCTTTCTATTGTTTGCATAACATTTGCTGCTAGTATTCCTGACGCTTTGCCTGCTTAAATCTTTCCCTCTTTTTAAATTTTTTTTCCTCATTATTTACTCAACTGAGAGATATTTTTTAACTTTCAGGATCAGTTTTGGGGCCATTACATAGCAACAATTTAAAGTCAAAAATATACTTTTCTGACTGGGAGAAAACTGACAAAATGGTCAAATGTCAGGGGCTGAGCATGGTAGCAACATACCTAGCATCAATCCAAAAACCCTAAATGCCATAATATTCCTTTTCAAGAATGACAGATTCAAGATAAGTTCCTCCTGCTCTAGCAAACCCATCTTAAGGCTGACAATAGAGTTATACTAGCTGAGCAGAACTGTGAGAGAAAAGTTTGGTCCTCAGTAATCTCTTAAATGAAACAAAAACCTGAATAAAATATTTACATGTTGTAAATGTGCATGGTCAGGAGGTTATAGCAATTTCTCCTATTACTCTCCCTCTCTCTGGCTGAGTAATGGTGCAAAGAAATCTCTTTTGTCTTTCAATAATTTCACCTTAAGAGAAATACAGACTTCAATAATATATTATTTGAAATTACTTTTTGTACCTAATTCAAGAGCAAAACTCATTGTCTCCAGATACTCAGATTGGGAAATCTCTTCATTTCTATGTCTACTCTTGTCTGCAGAATGGGGAATATGGTCACCATTCTCAAGGACTCCAATACAGAAAAGCATGAATTGTGTTACATAGGCAATGAAAATTCTTACACTAATACTCCATGTGTGATTAGTGCAAAATTGTATGAAAAAAGGGGGATTTATATTTTATATTTAGTGTTCTCTAAGTCTTTAAAAATCACCATGATTATTTCTTTTCTGCAATTATGAAGATAAATACATTTAATTAGAAAATGTAAATGTAATAATTTGCTATGAAGAAACAATGTTGCCTTCTTCTACTAGGATTACAAGTACTATTATTAATATCAGTGCTTAAAGATATGTAAAGTCATGTCTTGGTTTCTGAGAGAAGTTGATTTGCATGGAATTTTATATCAGCCTTCTATGTTTGATGGGTTTGTTTCTGTCACTTCTTTTTCTGATTATTAGTATGTATAATTGCAATACTTATTGCATATTGATGTTATTGATCAGTTAAATACATTAGACAATATAACTTGATGACATGTTCCACAAACACTTACAATGACTTTTTCCACAGAATGCACTGTCTGCACCTTCCTATGTTTTTTTAAACATCTTTAAAAACCTGTTTTTAATTTTTTTCTTTTTTTTTTTTTCATCGGCAGGATCAATTGCAGAAAGACATGAAGATGTAGAAACTGGAACAGATCATTCTATTTTCATGAGTATATGTCTGAGCTAAGTACTGTTGTTTCTGAGAAGATCAATAGTCATGGAGAAGATTCTCTACTATATTGTTTTTCTCTTTTGTAAAGGCTACCTTTAAAATAAGACACATGCAAATAATTCAAATATTTTAATTCCTTTCAGAGAAAATAAAAACATCTTTCAGATACAGACATCTAATTGTACAAGATAAATTTTAAAGTATGATGTCGTTTTCAGCTTTTTTTATTAGTTAGGAAAAGTACTGTTTTTTATATATAGAAACATCTTTGTGTGTTTCTTGTATATTTGTTTTCTCTCATAATTCAGGAAGGTCATAGGGAGTAATTTAGAACGAGAGTGTGAAGTCCAGAGATTCATAGTTTGAGTATTCTAGCCAGTTTACATTATATTTCAGCTAAGAAGAAAAAAAATGCACAGATCTAGGCAGTTTTGCTGCCAGTGAAATATTGAAAGTAATTCTTTATGACTTTTTTTTGCTAGGAAAAAAGTAAGTTGTTATTAACTCAATTAGCATATTCACTCTTAGGCTTCAAATTTGTTACCTAAGGTAGAATCCATTGCAAAATAATTTCTTCTTATGAAGAAATATATGTTGGAAAATGCATATCTTACAAAAGTTTTTCCTCATTTCTTCAGCTGGGCTTGGAAGATAACAGTCTGCCATTTTCTAAGAGCTGTGGAGCTTTACCCTTATACACATATACAGTTTTTTCCAATAATCTCTTTATGAAGAGAAATTGACAGTTACATTCAAAGCTTTTGATCAGATGCTTCAAAGGTGCTAACAGCAAGAGGTAATTCAGTTCTAGTGAGGAAAAATAAGTAAGCAAGTAAACAAATAAATAGAAATGTAATATTCAGTCGTTACTAACAACATCATGTCCCTTTTCTCTAAGTGTGCAGCTCTCTATAAGTTTTCCTAACATAAATTATTATGCACAGTTATTGGAAGAATGAGCATAGTTTCATCTCTCCCACCATCTTCGGCTCCCCAGAAGCAGATAAGAACAGATACACAGGGAATTCAGAAGGAAGTACTACAAGAAAACCATACAATGCATCTGGAGTAAGCAGCACAAAGACTTCTGTGTTAATGAGTTCTTCAAAATCATCATATTTAGCCACCAGTTAACATACTTATGAACATACTGTGCATAATTTTGCACAATTTCTCCTTGAAAAATTGTATTTTAAATTTATGGTTATTGCATTGATCTTTGTCATTAAGTCGGACTCTTTTCAAGCATTTTTGTTTGTTTAAACATTATTGCTTGCAAAACTTATAAATATCCACTTTTCTTTCATTGACAAGTAGGAATGATTACTAATTCTGCATTCAGTGTATCCATGCCATTCAGATGTTTCATACATGCCATTACTTGCCTCAGTATATTTATCTTGGGATTAAAAATATTCACATTACTTGTTGTACTAAAAGATAAATTTCTGTCATAAAAATTTTCACCTATGGGTTAAAATAGACTAAAGGGGGAAAAATATTGAAGGGATTTTTGAGTCAAAATATCTACTTGCGAATTTAAAATCCATCCAGTCAGGAAAGAATGGAAAAATATATATATTTTAAAAAACCCCAAAAAACAAAAAAAAACAAACAAACAAAAAAAACCCCACCAAACAAACAAAAGTAAACAACCAAAGAACCAACAATCAAAAAGGCCACCCAAAAAACCTCATCTAGAATGTGAACTAGATGCATAGAAGAAAAATGTCACGTGATATTCCTCCCCATCATCAGCTTTTCCCATCTTGTTCTCCAAAGACAGCCTCACTAATCCAAGGAGACAGGAATAAATTGGGAAAGGTCACAGACATTGAAATATGTAAAACTCCCTCACCTGTTTGTAAATGCCTTTAAGCAGAATATAACACATTTAGAGTGCTTAATGTAGTATGTAATCAAGATACTCAAAATCTTTTATGTAGCAAACTGTCCCTAATCAAGTAAAGTAGCATAAATTATTTTCATGACTCAGTTCTATAGAAAAATGAAAATTATTTTCTTGCAATTGATTGACCTTTTCCTAGTGTCACAAAGAATAGATCTTCATTTGTAGACCACAGGTAAAGAACATTATCATGAACAATCAAGAAATAAAAAAAATAAAAAAAAAAAAAAGAGGAGACAAAGGATTAGTAGCTTATAATGATTCTTGAGAAATTTAAGCAGTAAGTATACATAAATGAATAACAAGGATCAAGTATCAAAGAGCATTTTCAATAAGAATAACAAGGCATACAAATTAGGAAGGTACAAAACTGGTTCTGTTAAGAGAAGCTGACAACTGCATGTCAAAAGCAAAGAGAGCAGCATAATCCAATCACATTTCATTTAGTCTAAGAAAATCAAAAGTGCACATGTGAAATTCAGTGTTCCTTTTCTCTTTTTTTATGAGAATACAGTGACAATGCATGCATATCACTGCATATTTTTCTTTATTTTGCATGAGGATAGGAATAATATTAATATTTTACTTTCACTGGGGAAGAAAAGGCTCAATATTTAAATATTACCACAAAGTATGAAAATAAAATACAGACATGATAAAAAATCATCAGCAGTACTTTGTGTATGAAAAGATACAATAGGAAGAAACAAGTTATACTAATTCTCCTGATGATAACAGCCTAGTCGCCGGAAATCTGATTCTTTTAATTTTATAGTGTAATTTTTGGGGCAACAACTTTTTTTCAGAAGTTATGGGTAACTTTTATGTTTAGATTATTAGATGGCCAGCTCCCTGATTCCATTAGAGCTTTATTTCAGTTTTGCTCCTCAAGACAGTCTGTTATTCAATGCTCTTTGGAAACTGGGTTATGAAACTACAAAATATTTGGGTGGCTTTCAGATCAGTCTTTCCTAGCAGATGTGATTTCAACTTTGGGAAAAGTTCAGTTTTATTTGAAAAGATAGATCAACTAGTTAGAATGTCATAGTCTGTCTTTCACCTGGTGCATCAGAAGAAGGTACAAGGACAATGGTGAGTGTCTTTATCCAGAAATGGAATAAATCGCAAATATCAAAATATCGTTAATTCCTTCTTACACGAATAAATTCACTTACTATAATATGAATTCCAGGATTTTCAATTTCTTTTGAGAATGTAAGCCAAGAAGAAAGGAGGTTGTTAATGAAACTGTAATCCAGATTCAGAGCAAAAGATATCTAACAAATTTAGACAATAAAAGTTTGAGAAATATGTGCTTTACTTCTGTGCAGAAATTAGTTTCATAATATTGGTCCAAACCAGCTGACTGAAAGAAATAATCTAAATTGCCACTATAACAGTACAGCCATCATTTTGATAGAAGACCCTCAGAAAAATTGAAAATGCACTGAAGTTTTTCATCTAAATATTTAAATAACTTTTAATGTAAAGACAGCATATCCTTACTTGTCTAAAAAAAAGAAATTTCTTGAAACTATAAACTCTAAGAGAAAATATATTGAGTACATTTACATAGATAGCTCAATAGATTTCCAATGAATAAGATACTATATTTCAATTCCTTCTGCTAATATGAGAAACTGAGAGTGTGGTCGATTAGCAACAGATTTCTGTTGCACAGGCTATATCAATAAATGTTTTTTTTCCCTTCCTATGTTTTCCTTTTGAAATACAGTAAAACTTCTGTATGTGTTTTTCTGCACTCATATTTTATTTACTCTGTTTTATATGATGTAATTTCTCTTTGGTCAGTTTGAAAATCTAGAACAAATAGGACTGAAGGTAAAAATGCTGACCAATAGATATGTACTGTTAAGTACAATTTGAGAAATTAATGACATTAGAAGTCAAACAGGCATTCAGTGGATAAGGAATTGATTGGATGGATGCAGACAGAGTTGTGGTCAATGATTCAGGTCATTCCTGTCCAGGTGGAGGCTGGTGATGAGTGGTATCCCTCAGCTCTCCGTCCTGGGGCTGATGCTCTTCAATACCTAAACCAATGACACAGACAGCGGACCAAGTACACCCTCAGCAGGTGTGCAGATGACTCCAAGATGAATGGTGCAGCTCACACAACAGAAGTAAGGGATGACATCCAGATGGACCTGGACATTTTGAGAAGTGAGCCCACAAGAACCTCAAGAGGTTCAACAAGCTCAAGTGCTGCACCTGGGTTGAGACAATCCTAGATGTGAATACAGACTGGGAGAAGCAGTTCTGTGGAGAAGGACTTGGGAATCATGGATGAAAAGCTGAACATAACCAACAAGTCAACAGGGCACATTCACAGCCCAGAAGGCCGGCCACATTTTGGGCTACATGAAAAGACACACAGACAGCAGCCCAGGGAGGTAATTCTCTCTATCTAGTCTGGTTCCAGGTCTGGGTTCTCCAGCACAAGAAAGCTGCTCATTTGTTAGGAGTGGGTCCAGAAGAGAGTCTCAAAGATGATCTGAAGTCTGAAGCACCACTGCTATGGAAAAGACCTTATTGGGGCCTTTCACTACGTGAAGGGGGATTATAAAAAAAGAGAAATAAGGAGTTTTTTTATGGGCAGAAAGTGACAGACAAGGGACAGTGCCTTGAAGTTGAAAGAGGGCAGACTTAGATTACATATAAGGAAAAAATTCTTTACTGTGAAGGTGGTGAAGCACTGGACCAGATTTCCCAGGGCTGTGGCTGTCCTCCCATCTCTGGAAATGTTCAAAGACAAGACAGATGAAACCCTGAGCAACCTGACCTAGTGAATGGCAGCCCTGCCCATAGTAAAGGGGCTGGAAACAGATAGTCTTTAAGATCCCTTCTAACCTAAATCATTCTATGATTCTATTAAACATAATAAATCATTAAGTATTAGGGTAAGGAAATCTTTTTCACACTGATATAGACAAGACTTGAGTTTTGTTGCTGGAAAAATATCTATGAGTACCTCTATACAGTACCAAGGTTACAGTGAACAAGGTGAAGATGATGAAGTGTGTTGTTAAAGAAATAGTATATAAATCCAGAAAGGTGGCATATTTGTATACTGCAGTATTTGTATGGCACATCCAGTAGTGTATGTAATACTGAAATTATAAAGCAAGAAATACAGCAGCTATACTTGAAAGTGACAGGTACTAAAGATTTATAAGAGGTTGAAAGAACTGATTCTACTTTGATGGACAAAATTTCCTAAATTGTGTTATTAAATTATGAAGCACAATGATGAAAAGATCCAACTAGCTTTTGAAAAACACTGAAAATTCATCTGTATATAAGTATATATAATTTTATATACAACCCTGAATGTGATGATTTAACTATCTAGCAGCTCCAGACACTCTCATCTCTTCTTTTTTACACCATTTCAATCTGAGTTCAGCCTTAAAAACTTTGTTCAACTATTGATCCACGTTGGAACAAAATGAGAAATAATCAATTTGTTTAGCTTGTCTGCTAGAAAAAAAACGCCTTGCAATTCATCTTATGTTCTTATTTTTTTGTCTCTATATGTCTTATGTAGTGATACCTTATAAGGAACCAGAAAAGTGATATATGAAATTATATATTCCTTAGTAAAATTTAGCAGACTTATCATAACCTATTTTTTGCAATAAAGAAGATAATGGTGTCAGATTAATACCGATTAATGCAATAAACATACAATATAAATTATCATATAAATAATATTTAATTAAATAATGATATCAAAATAGCACTAGAAATGTAGATACACAGAAGTTCTATGAAAAGCTTTATGAACATTAAAATAAATCATAATCTGCATGAGAGACTCAGATGAAATATTTATTTCAGATGTTTTATTTACATAGAGGTGTGAAATTCTTTGCTTTTCAAGTAGATCAGTTCACAGAGTGAAAATTAAGGAATTCACAAAGTATTACTTCTGGATATATGCATTCAGCAGTTTTTAGAGCACAGAGTAAAGTAACATATATATAAAAAAGGAGCTGCATGTTTCAATTTCAGAGTTCCTTTATTTTAAGCTATTTCTTTAGATTTTTAAGACCTTAGGTTTTCTTATTTAATTTTAGAACTGTCTTATAACAATATGCATACAGTGCTATATAACTAAATTATAAATTACATTTTTTTACTAAGTAATGGAACATGAAATGCCTGTATTAGAAAATTTAATGTATTTTTAACTACAAAATGAGAAATCCAGCAAGCAAAATTTGAAAAATGAGAAATAGTCTTTGTCCCATAACAGGAAAAAGGAGCAGATCCTTGCCCTTCTCATTATTTTTTGCTAATTTGACACCAAGGGCTTAGCCAATGTCTTGAGGGTTAATACAATGCAGAAAAAATCCTTGAACATACAGCTGTTGAATCAATCAAAGCCACACAATCTGTCACTAATGAGATTATTGTCTGGAACAAAATATTTTTTTTTTCTTTTTAGAGGGAGGTAACCCACTTCATTACAGTCACCCTGGCCTTCTCTCTTAGCACACAGTGTAGTTGGGTGAAGTCAAGGGCTGACAGGACCATGTTTCTTTGGTGACTCCTGTCTGGGAATTTGGGACCTGTGGAAATGACAGTTTTGTACATCTTGGAGAGCTTCTGCTGTTCTGAATGGTCAAAGTGTGGTGAAATGAGAGCGTTCACTTGTCTCATACCACCTTTTACCTTTAGGGATGGGTTACAGAATCACAGAATTGTTGAGTTTGGAAGGTACTCCTGGAAGTCATGTAGTTCAGTGCCCCTATTCAAGCATCTAGAACTGGGTGCTCAGAACCATGTATAAAACTGCTTCTGAGTATCTTCAAAGTGAGAGATTCCACAGACTCTCTGGACAACCTATGCCAGTGAACAGTCATCCTTACAGTAAAACCGTTTCCTGACATTCCCAAACATTCTCTGTTTCAGTTTGAAGCCATTGCCTCTGGCCCTGTCTCTAGGTGTCACCGAAAAGAGCCTGGTTCTGTCTTTGAAACCTCTCTGAAAGTATTTATGCACATTAATAAGATCTTTCCTTAGTCTTCTCTTCTCCAGGCTGAACTGGCCCAGCCACCTCAGTCTTTCCTCATATGTGAGCAGCTTCAGTTCTTTCCTCCTCTTTGTGGCCCTTCTTTTGACTCTCTCCAGTATATTCATGCCTCCATGGAAGACAGGACCAGAGAAGGACTCCAGATGTGACCTTACCAGGGCTGAGTAAAGGGCAAGGATCACTCCCTGGTTAGTTGTTGATGTGGGCCACTCGAAATTGGAGTAGGTGGTCCTTGAATATTAAATCAAGACATTTATGTACACCTCGTCCTCCGCAGGCCTTATCCTTTAGGACACTTCCAAGCATACCTCTGAGCCAGCCAAAGTCTGCTGTCCTGAATTCCAGGCCTGAGCTTGCTCTTCACTCTTCTCCCTGCTCTCTGCACCACCTCATATTTATGGCAACCTAGGTTTTCAACCTAGACAACCCCAACAAGTCCTTTCTTTTTTGTGACCATGATATGCATCAGAGCACCTGTTCTTTGGCTCGTCCATCACTTGAGTGATGATCTTCAGGAGGCTCCTGGATTGCTACCCCTCTGCTATATTTGAGTAGAATAGAAGGGGGTGGTTGTTTTATTTAGAGTCCTGATATATTTATGAAGGACATTCCTTCTTTTTGCTTTTACCAACACTGTGAAAAATACTTTCCATCCATTTAGCATTTTTTCCAAGACCCATACCTTTTCCTGCTTGTCATCAGTCACTGCAGTACAGTAAGGGGCTTTCCCTCTTTACTGCATAAAAGGTTTCAGATTGGAAAAGACTTTCCATAGGAAGAAGACACTTTGCCAGAAGGTATATCAGGAGACAACAGTATTAAGTTACTTTGAGTCTTATTACTGCAATAAATTTCTTCTCAGCTTCCCAAGTGAGTGCTTCATTCCTGAATATTCCTCCCAGTTCTCTTTTATTCAGAGAACAGCAGAAGTAAATGAGTAAGTCAACTGAAGATCCTAAACTGACAGGCTTAGTCATTGATGCTAACCTTTATGAACCCTATAGACTCCTCTTTAAATAGCAGCTCCTTAAGGAGACATAACCCAAAGTTATGATCGCTTTTAGGAGGGACTATTTACCACAGACATTGGAACAAGAGTCTCTTTTCTTCAGCGTTTGGGATTGTCTCATGCAATACTATTATCTTAGACTGAAAAAAAATAAACACATGCACCAATTTTATTATCAAATGTGTCATCCTGAGTCGCTAAAGTTAGACTTTTAAATATGTGAATAGAAAGTTAGTTATTGCAATTCCCTTTGGCTCTGGCTGACTGGATCGTCTTGGGATTTTTTATTTGGTTAATGTTTGGAATTTGTTGTTTGTTTGTTTGTTTTTAATTTTTGGGTTTTTTTCGTTTGTTTGTTGGTTTGTTTGTTTTTTGTAGGGGGTGGGTTTGTTTTCTTTTTAATTATTGCCTTTTGTATATACAGAATATATAGAAGGTATGTCTATGTATACATATCATGTGTCTAGCTTCCAAGCACTCATGTTTAAAGTCTTGTGCATCACTCCATTAAAAACAGACCTCCTTCATTCATGTTTTCTTATAGAATCACAGGTTCTTGCACTTGACAAATATGATTGCAAGAGTAATTTTTTTAAATGAAAATATAATATAGCTGGACATAAGCATGTTCAGAGTTCGTATTTAAAATTTTAAAATATATTTAGCTGTATCAAGCAGTAACCTTTAAAGTCAGCAAGAGAAATTTCATTTAGGTTGGTATCTGCTTCTAAAGAGGTAAATTACTGATATTTCTCTATAGTTCATTGAAGGGAACAGTATTTCCTCCATACAGAAACTATACACGTTACCTCAATTTAGGTTTTAATAGGACTGTCAAAGTTAGTTCATATAAATTTTCTCATGAGCTGAAACACAAAACTCTGGAACTATATCTTAAGGTCAAAATCTTTTCCTTGGATAATCTATGATGATCCATAAGTGACATTCTTCCTTTTACACAAATAAACTGAACTCTCAGTTATATTGCCCCACCAGCCATTATATATTTTTTATTTAATAACATATTAGTTTGAGTCAGTGGATATTTTTGTCCTAGGCCCTCCTTTAAAATATAGATGGAGAAATGACATTCCTCAATTAAGGAAACATGATGGTGCTCTAGAATTTTATTGGCTTTCTGTGAATACCTGCAGATAGATCCTGAGGTAACCTAAAGGCTCTTACTTTCATCCCTTTTCCACAGAAATTTTGCTTCAGGTTATTCCATGGACACTAAGAAAACTAGCTAATCAATGTAAGGTGAGGATGGAATGGTGGATGTGTTGTCCTCCACAAAACTGAATAGTGTGTGAAGAGCTGCCTCCAAAGAATAGCCACTAGCAAGAATCGGAGACTAAGGTAACAAGATAATTTTGTGGTTGATGTCAGGCCAGCAGATCCAGGACTATTCACAGCATCTTCTTGCTCTGGCTTCAGGAATTTTCATGCTCACAGGTTCTTACCCTGACAGAGAACTTCAACCACATCAACATCTGCTGGGAAAGCACAACTAGGTGTAGGTAGTCCAGAAGACTCCTGGAATGCATGAAGGATAACTTCTTAAGCAAGGTAATAGACAGCTCTGCCTGAGGGGATGCAGCACTGTACCTGTTGGTTATCAACATAAGTGAGTATCAAGTCAATCAGTGGTGTCAGGTTTGGAGGGAGCCTGGGTGTGATATTTTGCACTGGTAGATTTTGCAGCCCTGAGGGATAAAAGCCAGTCAAAGAGTACAGTAGGGACTCTGAATTTTGGGAAAGCAAACTTCCAGTTCTTCAAGGAGTTAGTCAATAGCACTCTCTGCTAAACTGCCCTGAGGGGCAAGAAGTAGAACAAAGCTGATAGATTCTAAGAATGTTTTCCATAGAGTGTAAGAGCTCCTAATCCCCAGGTTTAAGACATCAGTCAAGGAAACCAAGAGAGCAGTAAGGTTGAGTCGAGCAAGACCTGCAGGTCAAACTGAAGGACAAGAAGGGAGGGACGGCTGCAAGAATTAGGATTGTTCATCCTGGAGAAGGCCCCAGGGAGACAGTACTGCAATGTTTCAGCAATTAAAGTTGTCCTATAGAAAAGGCAGGACATTTTAGCAGGGTCTGTTGAGACAGGGCAAGGGATAATGGGTTTTTACTGAATGAGGGTCCATTTAGATTATACATACAAAAGAAATTCTTTACAATGAGAACGGTAAAACACTAGAACAAGTTGTCCAGAGAGGTGGTGGGCTTCCCATGGCTGAAAATATTCAAGGGCTCTAAGCCACTTGATATAGTTGAAGATGTCCCTGCTTATTGCCAGGGGTTGAACTAGATGGCCTTTAAAGATCCCTTCCAACACAAACTATTCTATGATTCTATGACAAGATAGAGTTTTATAAATTTCTATATACATTTAGTGGCAGATATCCTAAAATTAATTGCAATAATCAAATCACTCAGCCAAAATCACTGTAAATGTTTCAATTTAGCTAAGTTAAAAATCCATCCATAACAGTGATGAATTAATAAATAAATAAAATCTGAGCTTTTGAGAAAAATTCCTCAAGTAATATTGCAAGCTGGTTGAATAATGCTGAAACACTTTGGTGATCTCATTTTTCACTGAAATCATAGAAAAACAAACATTTTGAGAGGAAAGAATTATTTATGGTTTTCTTCTGTTCTCACACTGCCTAATATACAATGTGGTTCTCGAGGGGTAATTTTTTTTCTTATTTGTTGCAGACTAAAATGTTCCTCCAATTTTTTACCCACAGTTCCTTATGAGGGAAAAAAGTAATCGTTGAGTCTTCCTCCCAAACTCACCCACCCATTCTCTCTTAATTTTCTACTGTCCATGCAAGCTTCACTTAATGATGCAGAGTAGTTGGTGGAGGAGTCAGAGTACACAGCTTCAGCAACTGCTATTTATCAAGAATAGTCGAAGAAAAATAAAAAAGTTTCAAGCAACTCATACTTAAGTACCTTTCTTCCAAAAAGCTTTCTATTTTTACAACCAGGTTGAAAATCCCCTGAGGGAACAAGTTTAACGAAATATGTATTTAGTTGAATGCAGACTGAAGTACTTGCTTGCCCAGTATTTCCCATTGGTACTGCAAGGACAAAGGAGAAGAAATAGATCAGGCTGTGCACTAAATGTTAGATAGAAATCCAAGAAATCACAGGGAACAAAATGGAGGCTAGAGATTTTAAAATTATGAGAAACTCAGCATCAGCCTAGTTTGTAAATGTTACCTGTTTTGGATCAAAACATCTCAAAATATTAATTATGAAGTTTGATGCTCTGCTTGGTGTAATGGAATTATATGAATGATACAATTTTTTTTTTCCAGTTTACCTACAAGAATTGCCTAGGTCCACTTAAGATAGTTTTGACAGTGAAAGAAGTGTTTTTTTAATAATAGATTGTAAATTGATCAACTACATTGAAAAGAGCTCTGAAATGCCTGTAGTGGAAAGTTGTCCCAGTCAATACAATGATGTTGAACTGGTGGGACAAGTTAGTCTCACCATGAGTTTCCATGAGAAGAGAACAATCTGTCTACAGTGGTGTGTCCTTGTGGCCTGGAAAACCAAAGATAATCTGGGCTGCATTAGGAACCAGGAGGTCCAGCGAGGTGATTCTGTGCCTCTTCTCAATTCTAGTTAGCCCATACATGGAGCCCTGTATCCAGTTCTGGGCTCCCCAGTACGACAGAGACTTGGAGCTCCCGGAGTGGATCCAGCTGAGGGCAACGAAGATGACTGCAGGACAGGAGCATCCCTTTTATGAGGAATGGCTGAGGGAGTTGGGCCTGTCCAACTTGAAAAGAGATGACTGAGAGAGGGCCTTATCAATGTCTACAAGTATCTGAAAGGGAGGTGGGGCAAGAAGCAATAGGACAAGAAACAGCAGTCAGAAACTGAAGCGCAGGAAGTTCCACCTGAATACGAGGAAAAACTTTACTGTGCCGGTGACCAAGCACTGGAACAGATTGCCCAGAGGCAGTGGAGTCTCCCTCACTGGAGATATTCAAGAACCATCTGGATGCAATCCTGTGTCATGTGCTCTGGGAAAACCCTGCTGGAGCAGGGAGATTGGACTAAATGACCCACTGTGGTTCCTTCCAACCTGACCCATTCTGTGAATCTGCCATTCTGTGAGGTCACTGGGTTCCTGGATGAAGAACTAGAAGCTTTGAAATGTCCTGCTGAAATTGTTTTGGAAGGAATGAGCACAGAAAAAATGAGCATTATGCATGAAGAAATGGCCTAAAGGCTAGATAACCTGAAACACAGACTGGGAATCTGGTGGAGAGTCACAACCAGCAAAATTTCTTGAAGGAAAAGAGTTTTTATTGTGACAGTATGTATCCCCTAATATATTATATTATCACATATAATATATCCTCATTATGATAGGTTGTAAAATAAATTCCTATGGAAGGAAAAAAAACCAAACTCTTTATTTCCTATATTTCGAGATAAAATACATTCTTAAAGTGCACAAGACTCAATGAGATATGTAAAGTTTGTTATAAAGACTTATGTGTTCCAGTTTGTCAGTGATGCAGAAGACACATGTTGCTAATACTAACAACCCTGATCCAAGATTTAGTGGTTTGGGTTTTTTTTCCATCAACTTCAATAGGCTCTTTTAACAAAAATCGGAACTTTATGGGAATCACGATTAGCCAGAAAGATAACAACTGTTATCAACAAAATATTTTTCCATCTTTTTTAAAAGAAATTTAATTCAAAAAGAAGGAGGAGTGTTGCTTATTGGCAGAAAATAATAAAGATAATATAAGATAGATAAAATATGTAGGAGGTGGTTTCTCTTAAGCTAGATCAGTAACTACAGAAAGAAGTATGGTACAGGGGTCTATACCAAAAAAATTCTAGACAAGTTTTAAATTCTGATTCTTTAAAATATTCTTTAAAATCTTACATATTAACAAGTCTATACTTGATGATATATGATTCTTGATGCTACATGATTCTATTAAGGCTACTCAGGAATATTTTGGGGGGGGGGTTGAGTTTTTTGTTGTTGGCTTGGTTTTTGGTTTTGTTTTGCTTTGTTTTGTTTTGCTTTGTTTTCTACCTCCTGTTTTCTTATGTTTTGCAAATATATTTAGATAAACTAATTTCCACTTAGAGATGGAGCAAATGGTAGATGGTATGTTACCATGTTTTAGGATGGGGTCTTTTGCTATTTGGAACTGTCATTGCAAATATTTCTTATTACACAAAAGTTCTAAGAATTTTTTTCTATGATTTATTTTTTTAAAAAAATGCACAGGTTCTTTGCCATTTTTCCATGACAAGACCCATAGTGAAAACCCTTTCAAGTTCTAATAGAGACTGAAAATCAGAAGCAATATGTAATTTCTTGACATTCTCTGACTCTCTTCCTTGTTCTTTTCTTCTCCTCATCTCCCTCTCAGTATTTAAGAAGCTCATAAAATGAGAAAAACAATAATTAAATAGAGTTTCAAAACAAAGTTTCTGCATCTTCCAGCTATTTCTGTTGCAAGAATTTCTATAAAGTGAGAATTATAACCAACATTATCAGGAACATAGTTAACCTTCAAACTGAGCTGAAATTGGATTATTTTGATTCAGCTTCCACATTTCACTCTGATTTATTCAATTCTTAGATTAAATTTAAATATTTTATGTTAAATTCATATTTTTATATGCTTGAATGATTGGGGTGTTTTTCCTTAGATCTTTAAATCTGTGAGTTCCGTTTTCATATATGTATCAAAATTTCACAGTAAAATCATTATATACTGATCTCCCTAGAATCATAGAAATTAAAAAAACTAAAATGACAATTGAGATAGATGTGAATTACACTATCAGTAATGTCCAGATTAGCTTAAAAAACCCCAAACATTTGCATCTATCTTCCAGACTAAACATCCTGTTCAATTATATTTCACCAAAAATGTGGAAAGTGCAATGAAGACAATTTATCCCCAACTCTTTGTGCCAGTTGCATCTGGGGACATTTTTCTTAAAGAACTGATGGAGAAGTGAAGACATGGGTCGATATTCTTCAGTTCACACTGTTCTTCTGTACAGTCAGAAAGAACTGAATGTCCTTAAAGTTAAAAGCCCTTCTGAAATTCCTTCTGGTGTGCCATAGATCTGCTGTGCTCTCAGGAGCATGTCTGTGCCTAAAGAGCTTAACGCCAGATAGAGTAGCTAGACTATTAGCGACTTTAGTCAATATTTAGTCAAAGTATACTGATTTAGTTGTTTTAATCTTCACTCACAAATCAGTCTGGTTATTTTTACTTAGATTTACTTATATTTACTTACATTTGTCAATATCTTTTTAGTAGTGTAGTACCCAGAATTGAATAAAAGCCGTTTAAACAACTTTTAAATGCTATTAGTTTTATTATTATTATTATTAGTAGTAGTAGTATTACTATTATTATTATTATTATTATTATTATTATCATTATCTACAAATGCTTCATATTACAAATATACCCATCAGGCCCAAGTTTTTAATAATAAACTTTGATTTGACCTCAAAATCAATTGCAAGATTAATTAATTGTAGATATTTTTAACACTATTAAATACTTAATGCTGAGTTACATTTGCCTAGTTGTCTGTAAGTTATGTACTTAGGTGAAACTTCTTTATGAGAAAAGTCCTCTGAAAATATGCCTTGATATATCTGGTTTTCCTGTTCATACGTATCAAATCAAATATGAGCAGAACAGACTAGAAATGAGAAAGTCATAGCAGATAGTTTTATAACTGCCACTACTATTGTGAAACAGAGGACTCAGGAAACATCTATAAAACTATTTTGCTCAGGCATTTTTAACACCTTTCAAATTAATATGTTTAGGGTATGACAGATGTGAAATCTCTTTGACTCAAAGAGCACTTCAGTGACGTTTGGAAGTCCTTGAAGACTGTAAAAACATCCATGAGCCTGGCACAAATTAATTTTTCTATGTATCAGCTCTCCAGGCAAGCTTCATACAGCTTCAAGAAGTGCCTGGCAATGCAATGAATCTCCAAAACCTCCTCTTGCAGGTCCTTTAAAAGAATTTAAATCATATACGTTTTCCCTTTGTTCAAGAAAATAATATTTTTGTGACTCATCAGTGCATTATGTACATTCTGGTTAATATGTCTTTAAAAACCTGTTTGTGAAAAATTCACACGGTACTCAAAAGCTAGGTATAATGTTATTTAAAATGAACATATATATGAGTACTGTTGTTACTACCTTTATGTTTCTAAGATGCAGGCAAGAGATTAAGTTGATCACCTTCTTTCTCATGGGAACCACTGTGGTACTTCTCTTCCAAAAGTTTTGGGAAGTGTCACAGCACCAACTGGTAAATGGGTAACTCCCAACTGTAAGGGAGAGTCCCACAGGTCAATATGATATACAGCCACCCTCTGCAAGCATGAAAAGCATTCTATGTAAACATGGCAAAGATAAAACTATTAAGCCTGACACTATCTGAACTGTTGGAAGCTGCAATAGTCTTGAAAATATTTCTTTAAGCATATAAGCTGATGATTCCTGATGAAGAAAGGTTTGTTGCAAGGTAGTGGAGGTACAAATGGAACAAGTCTGTGAGAGAGAACAGTACATTACCTTCTGGGAACAGTAGGCTCAGGTAGTTTTATCATCACTAAGATCACCAGAGGCTTCAAGATAAAGAGTATTAAAACCACATGTATATGAAATTAATATTAGCTGGAGGTTTTCTGAAATAGTCAGGTTACAGATCCTCTGATGTTCAGTATTCTATCAGAAAAGAAGAGATAATTGCTTTGAATATTATTCAATGTATGAATGAAAGGCTGCTTCTTGTTCTTTTTCACAAGCTACTGTAGATCAAAACCAACACTATAAAAGCTGATGAAGTTAAACACTGATGAAAACAAAAACTTTTTAATGAGAATCCAGTCCTGAGGTTTTGCAGAACCTGTATTGTATGTCAGTACCTAGAAAATACAAACAAAATTTAAACTTGACAAAATAAGTGACAGGAGAGCAAGTGTTTTATGGAGCATGCAGTACAAAAGGTCATGGCATTCCTGCCTGTTGATGTATACTGGAAGCAAAACTGAAGGGAGAGTTTTCAGAAATGGTACTTTCTCAGAGTTTAATATAAAGCAGAATCTCAGAGATTGAAGAAAAAGAAAACATTATCAAGATGTTCTGTTCTGAATTTAAGCTGATCCATTGAGGTACTTACTGTGCCTGGAATTACAGATGGAGAATTCAGGGAAATATATTTCTTTGGAAAAATATAATTTGAATATTAGAGATCTGATAGTAGTTTATTAGCATTGATTTGTAACTAGGCATGTATGCCAGGAGGAATGGCTTCAAGTTTTATTACTTTTCATGAAGACTTGTGGTTACAGGTGGCTACATATGCTGTTTTCTAATGTGATGCAAGAGGAATGCCCATAAAAGAATGATATCCATAAACTTACTCTTTCCAGCCCTGTATGTAGGCACAAAGAAAAACTGTAAACTAAACACACAGAGGAAGACTAATTACACTGGCAAGGGAAGAGCAATTTAAGTATTTTGATACATTAATATTGTCTTATAACCAATTAAATATTTCTTTACACATTATTTGCTGATGAGTTTCTTTTTTCTCAAGTTGTCAATATTTGTAAAACAAAAAGGATTTCAAAATTTCTTTATTCATAGGTAACCTTGATGGGGTAGATTATTAAAAAAAAATCTGAAGATACTTTTTTTTTAATGAGTACTTTTTATTCTTGTTAATTCAGAAGTCAAGACAAACACTATTTAACTTGAAGCATGTGAATGCTGCCTTTGGTGTGACTGCATGAAATTAATCACATGCTCTATTGGATTAGATCATGAATATATATCAATTTCACTGGTTGCCAGGAAAGGAAAGGAGATGCAGTCAAAGCTAAATAGTACAGGTTTATATTTGTGTACAAGTTCTATACAAAAAGAAGTGACAATTATATTAACCTGACATGTTTCAGTGATGAAATAAGAAAAAAAAAAAATAGTGACACGGTGGGGGGGTCAATGTCATGTTCCCAAATATACACATCTCTTCTGTAGTCTTGCCAACTGCAAAAGGACTTGAAAGATCACTGAATCATTGAGAAATCATTAAAATTGGGTTAACTAAATATTTATCTATGAAGTCACTAAATGTCAGTGATTTTCTGTTTCTAGTTCCAGTGCTAGCTATTAAGATCTGTGTTTAATATTCTATTACCTTTGTTCTTGGACTTTAATATCAATGCTCAATAAACCATTTCCATCAGTTAAAAGTAATATGTGCTTTTAATTTAGAATTTAGTTTAGAATATATTTAGGAGGTTATAAGTTTCTCAAAAGAATATCTTTTTGGCCCATGGTCAGTTTCATAGCGATTTTATCATAACAATGCTTTTGTCTTATCTGAATTCATTCAAAAGAAAGAACTTTGTAAAAACAATCCTGTTACTGAAGAAAGACTTTTTATATAAACAAAAATGTTTATATGAAAATAAAAATACAGGATTTTTTTCACATTTCTACTTGCTTGTTGCCTTTCTACCCTTTGAAATTTCTCAAAAAGATTTAAAAACATATTTTTGATGTATAGATCTTTTCCTGTCCCTACAGCTAAAAGGAAATTTGAAGCTCAGGATTAATATCTGCAAATTTTAGAATTTATAACATGCTAGTAGATTTGGAGAAATCAAAACTATTGTGTGGAAGACCATATCTGTGGTGTGGATTTAATCTTCAATTTTGGAAGAGAGCAAACAATGAAGAGCAAGGTGGATCTCTTGGCATGATCTGGCGAGTATAATACTATATCAGTACTGACTGCAAAGTTGTATAATATTATGCAGAAAGATATATCAGAAAAAAAGTGCAAATATTTGCATGTTATTGCTCCAAAAGAGAATGAAGGGAGATTATTTTTTTCAATAGTTTATTTTTATTTTTTTTTACAGCTTTTATCTTCAAATATAAGTTCTTGGTTTTATTTCCTTGTAGAAGGAACAGAGATGTTTGTATATGTCATTATGAGGCAACTGAGAGAAGAAAGACCTGACACCAAATGTTGAAGATATAAATGGTATTTCTACTTCAAAAATAAATATATATATATATATATATATATACATAAATGAATACATATATTTCTGTTCTCATAAACAGCATCTCACTGATAAATCAGGACATTGTTACAGAGATCAGGGAGCTTTGCTGTGACATGCACTGCAGCCTTTTGTAGAAAGATACAGAAAAGATAAGAGAGTCCAGAAAATAAAGAATATCCTTGATATGTTTAAAAAGAGAATGGTAGGCAAGAAACAACCAATTTTTAAATTGCATTGTTATCAATTTAATGCTCCCTTCAGACTGAAAAAATAAATGCAGTCTAATGTATAATAACTTGCAGCCATTAGTAAATGATCACAGCAATATTTCTTCACAGTCTGCCCTTCTGACAGTCTTATAATATACACTGCTGAAGTTAGAAAAGTAAGAATTCTGACACTAGATACATTCCCGACTCAGGAATATATATTTTAAGTGAAAAAAGACTGTGGAACATGGACACCACAGATAATTATGATTCATTTGGAAAAACCCACAGTGGATACATTCAGTCTGGCTTTTTCCAACAAATAGAACTAACTAAATAGAAAGCTGTAGCTTTCCTATGGGTTTTAGTAAGACATCCTGTAGAATTTGTATTGAACTGCTTACAAAGCATGTTAGAAAGACTCTGACTTCTTATTAATTTCTGTAACTTCTAAATAGATTTTCTATAAAACTGGGCTCCATTGTTAATTTCTGCCTGATTTGTCTACAAACGTGCTCAAGACTACAGTCTTTTGCGATATTGTAGTCTAGATGGAGAAATTACATGCAAGATAAAAAGTGAAAAGTATACAAAATTGGACTGATTTTGTTCCTTTTCTGTCATGGTATGATCAAAACTACCACCTGAAATATTATCTGATTATCTCTAGTGCCTAACTTCAACAGACCCCAATCAAGAGATAGTATGAAAAGTTTCTAAAAATTTGTATAAACACAGCAAGAAAGTTTTCAGTAGCCCTTATTGTCTGCTGTCCTTGGAATACACAGCCAGGATGCTCAGGAGAGTGGGGTGACCAAGCTACTAGCTACAGATCGGTGATTTCTATGATATCCCTGAAAATGAGAATTCAGATTCTGTGCAAGAACTCTTACACAAAATTAGTAGTCTCCAGAATAGAGTGAAGAGGTTTTGTTTGATCACGTCTTAATCTGTCAATATAATTTGTGGGCCTACTACCCATGTTTGCTTTAACCGATTTTTATTTTTGTTTTGTAACTGGAAGTTGACACCCTATCTGTATTATACTGTCTTTCCCATCATCTGCTGGAAGTCTTTAAAAAAACACCCAGCAGGAATTAGTGTTCTCTTTTCCATAGGAAATTAATTTCAGCAACAAATTTATTAACTAAACACAAACTTCATATTTGTGAAGGTTGGGATTTTTATTTTTTCTGGAATTAATTCATTAATATTGTTGACTTGATACTATAGCAAGTGAAAAAAGAAAGTAATAAGAGAGACAGTCAGATAGAGAAATTTGAACCTTTTGGATGGCTCATTCCTGAGGCGATTTGGCACTTTATCTCATAAAAATATACCATGTTTACTGAAGTGTATTATCTCTCAGACACTCTTTAGTGTTTAGTTCAGTCATTTATTTAAAGGCACTTTTCTTATTGGAATTTATACTGGAATTTCACATAATATGGCTGATTCATGTAATACTGTGCATGTTTAAAATTGTCATAAAATGTTTCAGTTTCAAAGATGATATACCTATCTGTTCTTTTGTATGTTACTCTGAGTTTCTCTTTAAAATTCTTAGTTGCCTAGTGACTAGGTTTTTAAAGATAGCTTCAGTTTCTAATGACATAGTTTTGCATGTGGAATTAACTAAATCTGCATTTTTCACCTTCACAAACTTATATCTTGTTTTGCAAAATTCATATGATAACAAATGAGATTCCCTCTCTCTTCTCCATAATAAACAGGCCCAGTTCCCACAGTGCCTTTTCTTAAGAGATGCTTCAGATGCCTCACCACCCTTGTGGTCTCTGCTGGACCCTCTGCAGTAGCTCCTTGTCTTTCATGTGCTGAGTAGCCCAGAACTGGACACAGCACTCCAGATGTGGCCTCACTGTGGCCAAGCAGAGGGGGGCTATCAGCTCCCTCAGCCTGCTGGCCACATTCCTCTGCAGGCGCCTCAGGATACCACAGCCCTGCTGGCCACACCAGCTCTGCCAGCTCATGCTCAGCTTCTCATCCCCCAATGCTCCCAGGTCCTTCCCAGCAGAGCTGCTCTCCCCCAGGCCAGCCCCATCCTGTGCTGGTTGTTCCTCCCCAGGGGCAGGACCCTTCCCTTGCCCTTGCTGAACCTCATCAGGTTTCTCTCTGCCCAACTCTCCAGCCCATCAAGGTCCCACTGAATGGCAGCACAGCCCTCAGCTGTGTCAGCCACTCCCCATTCCATATCATCAGCAAACTTGCTGGGAGCACATTCTACCCCTTCATCCAGGACATTGATAAACAAGCTGAATAAGGCTGGACTCAGTACTGATCCCTGGGGAATGCCACTGACTACAGGCCTGCAAATGGATTCTGCTCTGCCATTCAGCCACTTCTGGATCTAACTCAATGTCCATTTGATGCCTTAAGTTTTAGCTTTTATATTTTTCAGATCCTGTACTGCATTGGTGTATAACTCTGAATTCCTTACAGAGTGTTAGTAAGCTCTCTTCACATTTTGGTGGGACAAAACAATCCTTCCAGACATGAGAACCAAAGTCATCATCACAGCCTCAGGCCTGAAAAGTATAAACAAAAGTTGGGGAGGAACAAACTGGGGGAATGCGACTTCATTACCTGAAGCTGTAATTGGACAATTAACCCCTGATATGCAAAAAATCAAGCCTATATCTGTCCAAAAAACTCGTGACCATCATCCAGCTCGGGTGTAGCCTCTGTAAGGCTTTTACTCTGTCCAAGGTATATCTGTTAAAAGCCTTTAATAAATATCCACTTTATTCTTTTAACTCTGTCTAGCCTCTGTTCTAGGTAGCCAGTCCACGGCATCACATTCATTTAATATGTATTTCCTGAGCTTATCTACAAGGATGTTATGGCACACCTACTTTCTGCCTTGTGACCCAGAATCCACACTTCCCATTTCAGAAAACGTGACCCAGAATCCATACTTCCCATTTCAGAAAACCCTATCTATGCTGCTGAAAAAGGTATTACCAATAAACAACCACAACATCAACTATATCCATCAAAATGCCCTTTTAGGAAGTGACTTGCAGTCATTACCTTCTTCATGGAATCCTTTTCCACTTTTTATTTTTTTTTTTATTGCTTCTTTTCTAGAGCTATTTTCATCAAACATACTTTACGTTTATAACCTCACTTAAAGTAGAAAGCACTTGTGTATAATTCTAAAAAAATTCTGCAATTGTCATATTTCTCTCACAGTTTTGAGACTTCTGCCATGCCACAGCATTGTACTTTTTTTCATGGTTTCCTTTTCTGGGTATCAATAATTCTTGGTCTATCCCTCTATCTAACTCCATCAACTTCTTATAAAAGCTTAGCATAAGTGATATGAAAATACCTGTGCGTAGGTTTGCATTGTGGTTCCCTTACATATTTCTGAAACACTCAACAATACTTATGTTTATATTAGCCACTCACTGACCAAACTGATCATCCAGAAATATACCTAACTACTTTCCTAATTAATAAATAGTTGCACATTAATTCCTTCTGTCTAGAAATGACCAACATTTCAAATGCTGGTTTCAATCCTAAAGTTAAAGTATGTCCCAGAATGGGGACATTATATTGAGATACATCCCTGCCACCATGTGAAGGAATCAGTGCTGCTCTTTCCTTAGTCAGATATCTGCCTCTCTTTAAAGCCTGCCATTTCTTTTATTTCTTCTTTAGAACTCTCTAGACCTATATTTTATATTACCCTCTCATATCACTCTCTGTAATATAAGGTTGCTTCATTTTCTGGAGAAACACAAAATGAGATATTGTGACTTTGAAATTGGTTTTGTACAGTAATATTGCATTACATAGAATAATAGTCTTATAAACACAGTCAATTGAGGATCAAATATAGTCCACATCAGCGCAAAATAAAAGGTCTTTTCTCCTCTTCTTCTCTCTATATCATACTGTGTAGCAGGAGGAAAACTGCCACATACAGACAGACAAACTATTGATAATTCTGAAGACCCACAGCATATTTTAAACTGATCAAACACTAGAGCAATGCAGGTTGCCTTTTTTTTTTTCTTGTAGTCCTCTTCAACGTGGTATTTTGGAGATAGTAGTGGGGGCTATAATTAAAATCAACCAACAAGAATTCTGTTCAGACTGTGACTGCTCATAAGCTTCTCTGAATATCAAAGCAGTTAACATGGTTTAGAAGGAAAATTAGAATAGAGAGCAAAGAGACACCAGCTGCTAACAGAGAAAAGTGCAAGAAACTGGAACTGGCATTTAATTATCTTTGATACCTTACTACTCTGTCGAATCTAGCTAAAATCAATAGATTCAAAAACTACAGGAATGGGGAGAGACATATGCATAAACAGACAAATATGCACACTAACCTTCCTCCCGTAGTGAACATTGCTGCAAAGCCTACTTGGCTGATGTGTGCAGGGGATGTTCCATGCTGCTAAAAGGGACAGCACACACTGTGATGAGGGGCCAGATCTGTGTGAAGCAGACAAGACATTCACCAGGCTTGCACTGAGACATGCCTCATTTGTAGTCTGGATGCTGCACACGTATGTCCAGAAGCACACACAGTCACAAGTGGGCTAAGGAAACAAAGTCAAAGGTTATTTCATCCAAATGTTCCCCTGTTCATTGTACTGTTCAGTAGAAAATATGGCTCCATAAGGCACACCTATTTCGCCTCTGTAGGCTGGAATAGATGGACAATACCAATCTCTGTTTGAATCAAAGGTAAATGCTGTCATTTGTTCTCTGTGGTGCCTGAATAAATGACATTTCAATATGCTATGTTTTGTCTTCAATAGACTTCAAACCTCCCCAAAAGTTCAATCCGAGATAGAGTTGTAGTGGATGAAATTGGAGACAAAAGCAGACAGAAATAAGTTGATAAGAGTGACTAGTGGAAATTCTATGTATAAGGCAGGATAGTTACAAGGGCACTAAGGGTTCACCAAATGCCTGATCTAGAACTAGATTTATATTTTCAGACTTCTTGAAATCTAAGAACTCAGAATCTGACGAATTACCATTCCTCTACTGAAAAACCTTTTCATCATATCTACATATACATATGTATGTATGCATATATGTGTATATTTTGTCAGTTTAACTTTTGTCTGAGTTTAAAATAATCCTTATATAGCATTCAATTTTGCTTCTATCTTCATGCATAAAGAATTAGACTAACCTGGGTCTAGATCTTCAAAGATTTTTTCTTTCCATTTTAACAAGGTGAAATAAAGTACTATTTTCTCCTTGGTGCATTCTACTCTCTTTCTTTAATGTAAAAAATATATATTTCCTGTTTTGAGTTTTTTTTTTGTCCTTGACACTTAAGGCACAAATCATCTCACAAGCATCTCTGACTAATCCCAGCAATGTAACAGTACAGGGATATTTTGATGGATTGTTTTTTATTTGTCTGTATCTGTTCCAAAACTGAAATTCCATTTATTTAATGTATGATAATGATAGTGTCACTTTTTTGTGCTTATCCCTTTTTTGTATTTTTTTTTTTTTACACAATAGAATGTGGTTTCTAGAACATATCAACAAACCTAATGAACTTCCCAATGTCTCCTATTCAAAACAAGGCTGTACTATGGGTAATGAGCTACTAATGTCCATTTTAACAGTTCATCCAAAAAAACAATTGATCCTTCAAACAATTTATTTTTAATCACCATTATGACTCTTGATGACATTTTTTAAAGGAAGGACCTTTTGTGAATAGGTAAATTTGTCTAACTACTCCTCCGTGGGAAAAATCCTAAAATGCAAAATTTCAATTCTGTCAATTCATCAATCTGACAAAGCATATTTTAAAGGGCTCTTAAATAACAATTGATGTATATTCATTTTATTTCTGTTTTTCAAAAAATGTTTTTTGCTGTTTCAAGTTAAAAGGTATTTTTCCTGGATTTTCTCTACTCTTCTTCACCAAGACAGATGCCATAAGCTAGATGTAGAAGGGTACAGAGTGGAGATAAACATTCCTAAAAGTGAAAATTCATTCAAGAGGCAGAAAAGGACGACTAGAACTGTTTCAGTGGATAGGAAATTGGATGCTTCTATAGTGAAGGTAGAAGAGAGAAGCAGATTCATTCTTAAACCTTGCTCTGACAGAGGGAGATGCACAAGTCATGGATGCAATAAAAACTTCCCTGTGACTCCACCCAATCCAAGTGATCAGTAGTTATAAAAAGCATATTTTTTTAGAGATATCTTCCAGATATATCTGCAACAGAAAGCTGTAAATTTTTTTCAGCTGTTTCATCAAGCAGAAATTGCTGACTAGCAAAGGTCAGTCAATAAAATGCAAATGATTTAAACATTTATACTAACTGTATGTGCTGACATTTAGGAGCCTTTATTTTGTTCATTGCATACAGTAAATCCTTGACCAAGTTGCATCATTTATCACCTCAAAAATTTCACAGCAAAAAGGTAAAGGAAAGTAAGATGGGGAGAGGAATGGGAAACTTTGATAAACTGTAATTACACGTGTTGTTAGCACAAAGCAAGACTAATAGAAAATTATCTCTATAGCCAAAGAATTGCTGAGTAAGTAATGTTTACACAATGCTCATACAGGGTGGGTTCCCTACCTCTCCATTTCTTTTAGTTGAATAGTAACTATCTTTAGTCTTGTCCCTGACTGGGAATGCCCGTCTGCAGCTGGAAGGCATTAGGTGTGTCCCTGAAGTACATTCTCCAACAGTTCCACCTGAAAGAAATCCAACAGTGCCCCAAAAATTTCCCTAATATGAGGTGAATCAAAATGTACAGGAACCATTGACAAATTAATTGAAAACTGTGTTTCTGTTCCAAACTAAATACCATTGCAAGCTCAACCTGTAACATAGTTCTAGCACTTGCATTAAATAAGAGCTGTTTACTTACCAACATGCAAAATAATGTTACACTGACTAAAATATCACAAAAAAGGAAGAGAGGCACAAAAAATGTCTATTCTGTAACATTTAATCTAAGAATTCTAACTATTTATTTGAAAAATTTGATTATTGTTTCTAGACATATAAATAGTTCTTCATTGGTCTTAACACTGTTCACTGCTGCTAAAACTATTAACTTCTGAAACCCATTCATGTATGTAACAATATCTGGGATGTGATCCAAAATTTCTAACCTAATTATTGTAATTATGATTTTAAAAAAAGAAAAAAAGGAAGGAAGACAGAAAGGAGACAATAGAGATAACTGTTTTTTCCCTCACTCTCTGTCTATCTAGATTGCCAGTCTATATAGAGTCTGTATCTTTTTAAATCTGTGGAATGCAATTTGCACAACTGAGGCCTGATCTCAGGTTTCTACTTCCATAACATCAGCAGTAGCAGGCGAGCAAAAGACTTCTATGGCACTACTCCTACACCTAAAGTTATGGATGTACTTAAGTGCTTTGCTGATTTTGACCTAGATGAGGAGCTGGGAGGGAACTTGCTACTTGGGCTGTGTGCAGTAGTTGTTGAATGTCTGTAAATTCCACCTCATTGATCACCATATTTCAAGTAGTCATATTATTTCACCACTTGCTAATTGATATTCACCCTTCAGTGACAAAGAAAAAAGCTTAAGTGCACTTGTGTTGTTACTATCATCATTTTTTTAACAATTTTGCTAAATTTTTGTCACCATATTTTAGGTGGGCACATTACAATAAATGTTTGTTAGACCAAACATTTGGCCGATAAATTCTTTTTTTCCAGCAACTGAATTTTCTTAAAGTTTAGTTAATTGAGTGTAGATTTAAGATGGCCAGCACTCAAACACTTCACTAATAGAGTTGCATGCTTTACTGATTTTAACAGTTGAATGGTATATTTCATTTATGTTCATTTGCATAATTTGCTGATTAAACTACATGTTTAATCTGTTGACCTTTACACTGTACTTATCCTACATTTACAGAGATGTAATCAATGTGCAGATTTTACTGAACAGAGCAGACATCTCAAAGCTTACTTAGCCCTTAGAAAATTAATTTAAAGCTATCAGCATACTGTCTCATTGATGTTTATTGGTGTTCCTTCTCTTCCTCCCTCAGGTTCATTGGATAGAAAATCAAAATAATCCACACAGATAATAAACAAACAATATCCATATTTACCACAGGCTATATCTAGTCCTGCAGTGAAGGATGCAAAAATACCGAGCCCAAAATTGTCAAGGCTGTAAAATCATCAAAATCAGATCCAAGGAGCAGGAAAACAGATTTGCTGTTCTTACTATTCCATGCATGTCTGATTCACTCCTGTAAGCACTGGGTCCCGAAATGCTTCCCATAACACTGATAATGAGACATCTTGAGATGAAAGAAATTGACTGAAGTATCCCTTACAACTTGTTTGTTCATAAATAACTACACAAAGTTCACCTGAAAAGTGAGTCCTGGTAAAAAGCATTACAACAGCACTCTATTATTGTGGGCCCCATCTATCTGGGACAAAAATACAAAACCAAGAAAGGCATTTTGGTCATGGGCCATATGCAAACCACTCTGTGGCTCAGTAGAGGAGTGACTTTTTTACAAAATAACTATTTAATCCTCAAAACACGTTTTTAACCTTCTTTTCTCATCTTTCTATAACCAAAGAATGAAGTGTTCAAAAATTTCTGTTCTCAAAACCAATAAAACAATTCACTCTTTTTTTCCCCCGCTATTTGTCACTTGAGGACTCACTTCTTGACGATTAAGGTCAAAATCACTCAGAAAGGAAACAATGAGCATGTGGGAACCACCTAGAGAATTTAAAGAGAACATCATGAACCAGATTCTTGGTGCATTTGAAGGCAATCATTAGGATGCAATCTTGTGCAATATGCTTTCAGGTGACCCTGTCTGAGCAGGGATTTGGACCAGAATTACCCATTCTGTGATTCTGTACAGGCAACAAGTCATGTTCTAAGCAACTCAGAGCAACTCTGGCTGCACTTGTAACAGATCTTCAGGGATTTGGTTGATTGCCTGAAGATTAGATCATGCATCTGGGCCCAAGACAACCTTGTTGTGTTACCTTCAGAGTGTCATCTGTCAGCCTCCTGACCTATCAGTGTGTGCTATCCTGCATCAAGTCCTAAAATTGACTCTCATGTGTGGGAATCATAAATGCTAGGAAGCTGCCTGAGGCTGGAGAGCCATAGACTATCTACCACTAAGTGTAAGAATGACCATTTTTGTCAGTTCTGATATTGTTGATGAGATTTCTACCTTTCATCAGTCAATTAGAATCATAACCTATCACCAGCACCGGTGAGAATTTGCTTTTCTGTTCAAGCAGAGAAATATAAGCTAGTTCCTCTTTCAGAGAATTAGGTGGAAATTTACAGAAGAAAGCCATGGTAGTTTCCAATTTGTTCAGTTTGAGAATCCACTTTGGTTTTGAACATCTATACTCTATCTGAGAATTATGTTGTGTAGGGAACACTATAAACTGTGAATGAGATACTGCAAGCCCTTATGAATGTGACAAGCTAGCCTGTGGTGAGCTTTTTGAGAGTTTGGTAAAAGGGAACATGAAGAGCTTTGAGAGAGGATCATACACTGTATTGGAGAAAACCTCAAGGAATTTATACTGTAGCTGAAGCAGTGTTACTAGGGGGAAAAAGAGGTTGCTGATACAAATTCAGTCCCAGAAGGGCAGCCCAAGGCTGGCTCAGCCAGTAGCAGTCTGGGTACCTGAGGGCTGTTAGCAAAAATCACAACATAACATAAACAACTGGAATTAAAGCTGAAGAAACAGAATAAGAGATGACCAAAAAATAAAAATATCTGGGAATTGCTGAAATGGAGACCTAGAGGCAGTCAAAATGGATGAAAGTGGAAAATGTGCTTGAACTTCTATGGAGGCGAAGCAGTGAGCAAGATCCCAAGAGCCTCCATTAGCTGCAATCACCATCTTTGGTAAACTCTATCTGTAAAATAACTTGTAGCTATAGAGTAGCACCTGTAGAATAACTTTCATATCGAAGTATTTTTATAGCTGGCATAAGGCAGCAAGATTCTGTAAAGTATTCCTTTAACTGTCCAAGCAGGGAGTACAAAGACTAGCTTTTCTCAGCACCTTATTTCCATGTGAACTTTTTACAATATAAGCTGCATAGGAAAAGCTTCATTTAGCAAGTTCAGTATCACTATGGTATTTTACCATCAGTAATTATGGCATTTGCCAAAGCACAAGGGAAGGAGTTTTAGGAAAATATCTATGCATTATATACTTTGATGTGATAAAAGCAAGGAATCCTTGGTCAATGATGCATTGGTGATTTTTCTTTTTTTTTTTTGTCTCTTAGGTGGTGTTGCACTGTGGCAAAAAATGAGAGAAATTTAAGAAACTCACAGAGATTGAATAAATAAATACAAAGCCTGTCTTACCCATAAGCATTTCAAAAAGTAGTTTTCAGCAACTGAAAACAGGGCAAAAATAGATCCATGAATCACTAGTTCATGATGTTTTTAAATACTCTAGGTAGTTCCCACATGCTCAGTGTTTTCTTTCTGAGTGATTTTGACTTTCATCATTAATAAAGACAGGGAAGAAAACTGAAAAAAATCAGAAATGAGCTAAGCTTTCATCTCCAAACTCATGTAATACCTAGTTTTTTGTGTAGATCAGCAAAGCTTCTGCACCCATAGCATCCTATGCTGGTAAGAGTGAATCTTAATCTCAGATTCTCCAGGGAAATGCACAACAGAAAAAACAGTAAATTATACGTATGCTTAAGGTGATGGGAGACAGATGCTTCTTATCAAATGAGACATAATCCCAGGTCAAATAGTGAGAGTTGCTGTAAAAGAAATAGAACTATCAGTACAAAGATATCAAGAAGTTAGGAAATGCCCCTTCGAAGAAAACTGACTGTGATCTGTGTGGTGTGGTAAATTATAGTGATGATTTTGTGAATTTCATAAGCTACAGTGACAGAAATATTTAGTTAAAGCCTTGGCATTAGGATAAAGAGGAAAGAAGTTTAGGAAGAAATTAAGAAGGAAACAAAAAGTTTATGATCTTCATACATTTAGTGAGACGTTAGAAAAAAAGATATATAATAAGTGACTTCACCTGATGAATCCCACCTCATAAAATTATTCTTATTAATTTATTTCATAAATTTTTCATAAAGTATCTTAAAAAAATATTGCAGAGAGATTAAAAAATGGAAAAGAAAGGCCTTATAAAATCAGGCCTTGCTCTGTTAAATTACCAGCTAGGCTGTTACTTCTTCTAAGTGCAGCTAGCTAGGTTCCCATGCGAAACAACCTTGGGAATGAGAAGCTAGTCAACACAACAACATATTCTGGTAAGAAAAATAAGTTTGCACCTGCATAAACAAAAGATCTGTCTCATGAGAATCAGTGAAGAAGGTACATAAACAATTCAGGAATAGAGACCTTTGATAGATATGCAGAATGCCATTTACTGACCAATGAACTAGGTGTCAGTGCATTACTAACTAATTAGGTTTAACACAGTGCCTTCTGATATTTCCTATAAATATGAGCTTTGTGAATAAAGGGTTGGCTTTTTCCTGCATGAAGAAATGGAGTCCCATCTGCTTTATTCAAAGAAACTCTTCTTTGAAAACAGGAGTTTGTAGGGAAACACCCACATGACAGAAGTTATGTTGCCAATGGTGATTCACTGATCTTATGTGCTAAGTACTGAGATGAGCTAAAGCACACCTACCTTCCACAGGTTCTCTTGGGCTGTAGCAGTTATGATTAATTTAAGAAACATTTTTGCTAGTCCAATAGGCAGAGTGAAATAAAGGACCAAACTGTGGTAGACTGTGATATATTTCAGAAGAAGAAAAGGACTGTAGAGATTAGTTTATTTTTATTAAGGATCAGCTCTCTGGAGCTGAAATGGATATACACAATCCATTCTTAAATGTGACCAAAGCAGAGATATATCCATGCCTCTGGTTGCCTTTTCTATTTTTATATTTGTGTCTCATATAACATGCACACTGATGTAGACTGAAGGTAAATTGCAACAACATACAGAAAACTGTAAATATGTATTCAATTTTAAGGTTTAATTTTTAAAATAGAAACCTTTAGATAATTGATGCAGTGTACAGTAATTCAATATAGTAGAATTCCTAAACAGAAGCAGGAATTTTTTTCATTAGTGGAATATTTAAGAGACACCATTGATATATCTTGGACACATTAAATAAATCTATAAGTTTTGTAAATTCTGTGCTTAAGTGTGGTTACTGTGCTGCAAAGGGAGAGAAAGAACAGCAACACACACGGACCTCTTTGGGGAAAAAAGGCCAACTTTATTGTACGGACAGCCGGTATTTAAAGTGTGTTACGTGGAGCTAGGACAGGACAGTAGTTCATTGGACATTTGGGAAAAACATCCTTGGGACAGTACCTCAGGACGTATCCCACGGGAAAGACACCAGGTGTTAATCTTTATTATGAATTCCACTCTGTTTTTCACCCTATTATCACCTTCAGAGACTTCCTCCCTAACTGAAGCTGTAGTCAGCTTGTCAGCCTGGGAGAGTCAGGAGAAATCCAGGCCTGAAAAAGAATTTTCGAGCTGTAATTCCCTAGCTCTCTAATGTGTGTGTCCACACTTAAGATAGACCTGAAGGTCTTTTTAAAGCCAGGATTACCTACAAAATACTTAGCAAAGTGCAGTACACTGAACACCCTGCCTGAATTCGTATGGGTCCCAACATATTTATGACAACCTGATGCCTTGTTTTTGTATTTTCATTATAACTAAGTAAATTTGATTGACTTAAAATTCTGGTGTGGTATTGTATATTAGGAAGAAAAAAATAAAACTAAAAAATAGCGTTTAGGTTTGTTGGGGCTTTTTTTCAGTTTGTTTCCTCAAACTGGTTATCAAAATACTGTATTCACTTTAATTAACATAGAGCATAGTGTGACTACCAATTTTATTGAAAATCAAGAATCCAACTGGATCACCAGAGTATGCAGCTGGATCCATAAAATATCTAATTGGAACATCAAAGTACGCACTGTAACACATAGGCAATATTTGTACATTTTGAGGCATTAAAATCTGCAGCTGAATCAATAAAATATTGTTTATCAGAAGAGGATAAAAATCCCAAACAATGAAAATGTGCAAGTGAATCATTAAGATGTTAAATGTGAACAGTAAAAAAGATCAGGTATTACATAAACATTTTAAGTACTATAGTGTAAGTTGAGTAAAAAATACATGAAACTAAAATTAACAACATTTGTAAAATAGTATTTCCGAATGCTATGCCAAACAACTTTGAGTAGCATTTTTTTGCTGAATATTTACATAGTGTGGCACCAATTATGCTTTTTGCATATTGCTAGCAAAACACATAACCAGGAGACTATGAAAAGGATGACTATTTTGATAGAACTTTCATAGTTGCCATGTGTTATGCTTGTTTTTCATGGCATAGCTCACCTTGTCTTGTCGGTCCATGAAAACCGTCATTATTTAGCATTATTTAGACTATATTTGTGTTATGTTCCTACTGAGCACTGTTGTTGATTTTCCTCAATACATTATGTCTATTCAGAATTTCACAACCCAAGATCTGAGTCTAGATCTGAAATTTATGCAAGTCATATGTAAGTCAGTCCAGCTCCATTGAACTCATGATTTACACAGGAGAAGTATTTATGTCAACTCTGGTCTTCCCAATGGAAGTCTGAGACATTTTTATGAAGTTTCACTTCCTGCATCAATTTGCATCATATAAGGGGCAGATGTGCCAGAGTGCTCCAACTGCTGTGCAGTGATGCCAAGCAGTTAGAATCCCAGTTTCCTGTGCTTCCTGTGCCAAGTTTGTAGCTACTTTGGCATGCTGGAAGAGTGCAGAGCAAGAAGACTGTATCCATGAATGCAAACTCGTGCCTCCTGCAGCTATGTCATTTGATTTAAAGTTGATTACCCATTCACACCTTCAAATTTGCTATGTGTAGTATGATTTCCTTCTTTTGTGCCCACAAATCTTTTTTTTTCTTTTTCTTTTTTTTTCCTTAATATGCACAATGAATACAAAGATTTCTTTAGGTTTATATATAAAGAGAAATCATACAGACTTTACAGACTATACTTGTGTAAGAATAACTCAGGGAATGGCTACATGAAAAGAATAGCTCCATTAAAGTCAATGGATTACAGCAATGAAGCTGTAATACAGTTACAGAACAGGTACATAAACATCAGCAGGGAAATAAAAACATCTTTCTACAAAACAGGAAATGCACAGACTAAACAGAAAGATACTGAATCTTTTCAAAATAGATTTACTGTAAATTAGTTGTATCTATATGGTGAACAAGACTGCATATTCTAAAGTGTTTTGAACTGCTTCTTAGATGCAGGCAACCAAAAATAAAACTATATAAAACAACCTTTAGATTAATTGAAAGAGCAAATTTCTGACAGCATGCTCTCCATCTTAAAAAATTAACAGCTTTTGTCAGCATTCATGAAATCCGTAAGCTCTGCATAGTTACATTCTTGACTTTTAAGATTTTTAAAATTTATTTTACAGAAAAAAAAATAAAATTATGGTTAGGAAAGTGTTATTTTAACATATTTTCCGAGTGCAACTTGTTGAGAGGGTTGTTAAGTGGTATTATTAATATGAGTTATAATTTTATATAAAAATTAATATTAATAAGTAGTATTATTAATATTATTAATAAATTCATATGAGAAACAGGCATGTTTGGGTATCTATTTTAGAAATGTACTTTAGGATGAAATAAAACATACCTTAAAAACAAGCTTTTACTTTTGTCACTGTAAAATAATTAAAATGGCAAGCCCATATGAAGCCATATCCATTATTAAGTTCCAAGGTTAGGTGAAGTTAGTCCTTAAACGAATGTACTTCTTTCCTTTGAAGTTTCACTGGGATAACCATTAAAAGTCTCCCTCTGATCATGCTACTATGCCTGAAAATTTTGTTCAGTCTTTCTCTATCCTCTATCATATATTTTTTGTACCCACAGGTGGTTCAGTGCACCATTTTCAGGAAATTAATCAGGAATCAGGAATCTTCAGGAAAGTAATCTGAAGTTTATACGTACTCAGTGGCTATAACTACTTCTAGAGAGTAATACACTCTGTGTTTTAAGAAGTGGCCTTTCACAGAAATTTTTCTGTCCTTTCAAAGGTCCCTAGAAGAGAATATTACAGCTTACTTGGCAATGCTGGCTCTGTTCTCACTCTCCTTCTCTGAAGCTCCATTTGAATGGAATTTGCATGGAACTTTCTCTAACTGTAGTTCCCAGGGCTATCACTCACGGGTCTGGTTGCCATCCTGCCTACATGTAAATACACTACATGAAGATGCACACCTCGTGTTTGTTAAAGTTTGCATGTGTTTGAGCCTAGTTGTAAAGCACATCAGTTATTGGTGAAAACTTTAGTCTTGTGGGTTCTCACACCTTTCACAGTTATCAGCTTTTTGCATTTTGTATTTATTACCACAGAATCACGGAATGGGTCAGGTTGGAAAGGACCACAGGGGGTCATCTGGTCCAACCTCTCTGCTCAAGAGGAGGCATCCCAGAGCACCTGACACAGGATTGTGTCCTTGTGGTTCTTGAATTGTCCAGACAGGGGGACTCCACAACCTCTCTGGACAATCTGTTCCAGTGCATGGCCACTCACACAGTAAAGAAGTTCTTCCTCATGCTCAGGTGGAACTTTCTGTGCATCAGTTTCTGCCCATTGCCTCTTGCCCTGTTGCTTGGCCTCACAGAGGTCTATTCTTTTGGCACCCTCCTTCGGATACTTAGAGACATCAATTACCTGAAATTACCTGACTGAAAGGGTACCACCAAGTACCCTTTCAATCAGTTATATTTTATATTTGAAAGTTAAGAACAACACAGTTCCCAATAAAGTGCCTGTTTATACCAAGAACGTCATCATTCTGTTTCAGAAGCATATATTGTTTTCAAGCATTTACTGGTGTTACAGCACTTTTCAGTGGTAACAGTATTTGCTCTACCAGACTTTGCTGGCTATCAAGCTGACACAACATTTCCTTACCACCTGTTTCCCATTGCTATTTCTGTTATGCATCTCATTTTCTGTGTTTCTGCACTTACATATTTTTTTCATGGTATCATTCTTCCTATCTTCTCATTTTATTCGTACTACAACATATATGTTTTGCATCAGATCTTCTGTTTATACAGTCTTAATTTTCTAAGAATTTAATTAGAAATTATTTTTTAAAAATTTTACTAGTATCTGACAATTTTCTTGTTGAGTTCTGGAGGTTTTTTTTTAGTTACCTTTTGCCTTTATTTTTCATATATCTGAGGTTTTAACATTACTCTTTTACCTCTTCTCCCATTTGAATCACTAATACCTCAGAATAAAAGCAAATTCTGTTTGACTGACTCTATTGATGTCTGAAATCTTCAGGGATCCACACACATGTGTGTTCCTGAATGGTCCTTGTAACATTAAAAAAATTATATGCTAAGATATATTTTTAATGCTATGGAATTTTGCCCTCAGATAGGCTAAATAATGTGATTGGAAACCAGCAGTAATTTTCAAAACACTTCAACAAAATCCTATTAATGATGATTATCTAAAGGATATTAAAATCTGAAGGTGTAGATACAATGAATTTTAAAAAAAATTATATGTCCCCAAAACTCACAATATGAATTCCCTTGCTAATGAAGTACCCAAATAATTATCTCTGGTCATGACTAAAACCTGCTTGATTCTCAGTGACCAGGACATACCTAGACATTAATGAACTAGATATTCCTGTTTATTTAATGTAGAACTACAGATATACTAGAAGCCAAATAACTAATTACTCCACTAAAAGTACAACTTATTAAACAGGAAGATTTGAGTGATTGGTGTTCCAAGATACCCTTTTGAATCAAGATCAGAGCCTCTACTTTCAGAGGAAAATGGACAAAAAAGATGTAGGAAGCCTTCCTCTGGCAAAGAACATTTTCTAACACAAAGGGCTTCCCCTTTTATCTGGAGATACTGACCTTGCTAGTATTATGGCAACTAAGATCTATGCCAGCTTTTAGTTAGTGAGAAGAGCACTATGTACTTACATATAGGTGAAGGCTAGAGATTATGAGCTGGGGACTTCAGTCATAACCTTCTATTCAAAATTTCCTATTACCTAGCTTATAAGAAACACTCAGTATTTCCTAAGGGCTATTGTGAGTCACTCAACTCTGCAGACATGATACAGAAAATTGAAGGCTTTAATTCACTAAGACATATAAATCTAAGCCACCACAACAGCTTTAAAACTGATGAGGACAGAGACTAAAATTGAACCTTCAGTCCTGATTAGGCATTTTTCAGATTAAGGAAAATAGAAAAAAACAAGACAGGTATTTTATTTTGCATCAGAAGAAAACCTGCTTAGTAAATTTTTTTTTTTTTTAATCCAAATTTATGAGCAGGAGAGAAAATTATATTTATGGAGGACTAAAAAGAACCAGATAAGTATGCCTTTCTAAAATCTCTAAAAGAGAGAAAACACAGCATAAAAAACTGTCAATACCAATTGTCAAGACTACCTGTACACTAACTGATAAGCTCTCTATTAGAACATTCAAATAATGCATGCATATGAAAATGAGAGTGACTAAAAGTAGATCCTGGTTCAGTGATTACTGAAGCTGGTGGCAATAAGACAAGTGTAATTTCAGTATTTAAAGGCCATGTGTGTCAAGTGTCTGCAATGACCAGATTCTTCCTGCTGTATTCTTCAGCCTCGCTCTGTTTCCCTATGTTAGCTCTGTAAATTTCACAGACCTATGACATATCTTTCTGGCATTAACAGATTACTTCTCAGTGCATTCATTCTTGTGCAAGAAAATAAGTATATAGACTACATCATGTTATACCAGGAAACAAATTATTATATAGAAAAATATTCACATAGTTGATGTTCCATAAAAAGAGGGTTTTTTACAACAAAGAAGCACTCTGAATAAATGTCTGTCCAGATTTGTGTCAAAATGATTTCACACATTTTCTATGCCCAGTTCCTGATGTCTGTCAGCACTCAGCATACAACACCAAGCAATAAAGCTTATCTGATGAAGTGAGAGCAATATGAAATGCTATTGTTATTATTATTATTATTATTATTATTATTATTATTATTATTATTATTGTCATTCTGTGGTGGAGCACCAAATTAAGGTGGTATGTGAAGGAATTTGTCTGAATAAAAGATATTACCCCTGTACTTACCAGCAGTATATTACTCAGAGTTTAAAACAGAGACTAGTGAAGGGTAAAGTCATGTATTGGATAAAAGATATATACAATATATGAAATATATAAAGAAAAATGAAGAATACTAAAAATTATTAGATTAATGGATCCAGAGAAAGGAAAAAAGTCAATAAGGTGTTAGTTAAGCCATTAAGGGATCAGGACCTTTCCAAGTCAAATTGTGCCATCCTCATTAAATTGTGTTGTATTTGTTTCATTTTTATGTTGTTCCATTTTTCTGTATCAGTATCTATGGTGCTAGGTCTGCAACCCCTAATCAGAAATTCATACTCAAAGAAGGTTTACCATATGAATTTATTCCTAAATCTACTCAGAGTGACTGGTGTCTCTCTGGGTACATTGTGTAAGATAATCCAAAGTTTCTCCGAAATTGCAAATTTCTTTAATGGAAAACCATGACAATCTCAGGCCCTAGACCAGAGAACATGCAACAAGCAATTGGAAAGCAGGTAAGACTTTTCAGGACAAGAAAATAAAACTCTATCCATAGCTTTCATTAATAGTATTACAGCCTAGATTGTATAAGCATAAGCACAGCTACATTCCTTGGATCATTCTTTTCTTAGAAGAAATATTTTTTTTTGTGTAAATGCAAAAATAAATAAATTAAAATAAAAATAAAATTATTTTAATAATAAGAAAATCATATAAAAATAATACATCATAATTATTTTCTTCAGAAAATAAATTTATCCAAAGCAGATGTAAAAAAAAAAAGTCATTGCCAGCTTAATGCATAAGAATTTGTTATTTCTTGTTCAATCCCATAACTACCCAGGATAGTTTCAACAAGGACAGAAATCTCTTGCAGGACAAAAGATGCTAATTTGACCATTAAATAAATATTTAGTATTCTACATAGATTTAATATAATTTGTCTCCTTAGAAATACATTATTTCTGTTTCTGTCCATAGTGTCAAAGAAAATCACTTCCAAATGATTGCACTATAAAAGTACTATATACGTACTGAACATTTTAAATAACTGTAACTTAAAATGACTTGCTAAAATTAGTCCTGAAAATGGATGCCAAAGACAAGTGGAACAGAAGAAAAGAAAAATATTCTTGACAATTAATTTATCCTTTGTATTTTCAATTCTTTTTTTTTGCTTCATTTTTAGCCCTCTTTTCAGTACAGCTGAAGCTTTTAATTCAACGGGACTTAACTTTCATGATGTGTTGGCATGAATTATCTAAACTAGAATAAGTTCCTGAACCAGTAGTTAGTCTTTAATATACATGCAGAAGAACACAGATTTTATTTTCATATTACTTGGGAGGGACCTCAAAGACTATCTAGTTCCAACCTCTCTGCCATGGGCAGGGACACCTCGCACTAAACCAGGTTGCTCAAAAACCAATCCAACCTGGCCTCGAACACTATCAGGGATGGAATATCCGTAACTTCTGTGGGCAACCTGTTCCAGAGCCTCCCCACACACAGAGAAAAAAGTTTCCTCCTAATAGCCAATATAAACCTACTGTCTTTCAATATCAAGCCATTCCTCCCTGTCTTGTCACTGCATGCTCTTGTCTCCCCTTTCTCATGGCCCCCTTCAGGTACTGGAAGGCTGCAATTAGGTCACACAGAAGCCTTCTCTTCTCCAAGCTGATCAAACCTAAATCTCTCAGCCTTTCCTCACAGGAGAGCCCAGGAAAATATTGGCTTTCTTGGCTGTAAGCACTCATTGCTGGCTCATGTCCATTCTATTATTCTATGATATATATTTGTGGGTGTAGGGTTTTTTTCTTCTTCCTATTGTTAAATCTTTATTCTCTTTTTTGACATCAAAGTTATTTGCACAGAAGCTAATCATTATGTCACAAATATTATATCAGGTAGTGAATAAATTAGATGACATCTGTTAGCTTTGGGGACCATCTGTTAGACTGGGGAATTATGGATGTGTTGTTAAATTTATATTATATTAATTGTAAGCACAATAGGAGGGTGTAACAGACAGTATAAGAGACTAGTGCTCTCTGACTTCTCTCATGAAAAGCAGGAAGTGTGGCTGTAGTCAAGAGAATTGCTACAACAACATAAAGAAGAGATTATATTTGTAAAGAACAGAAAAATAATTTTAAAAAGAGGAAACAAAGAAACAGCTTTTGAATGGCCATGGGTATTGGATTAGGAATACATTTGAAGATACTCCTTTAAGAAGGCATTTCAGCACTTGCCAGACTAGAAGTGCATAGTTACATGCCAGGTAAACCGTTAAAATATGAGAGGGATTTTAAGACATTGAAACTTTTTAGCACAAACTTTTCTTTCACTCTTCATTCTCAGTCAGACACTTTGACTTGTATTAGGAGCTTTTGATGCTAGAATTATATAATAAGTAAATCTTATTAAAGTAAACCTATCAGACAGATTTAAGCGCAATCTGAAATGGCAATCAGTGTTGGAGGTAGAATATACAAGAATATTCAAAGGAAATACTGCTGCAATGTCAGGTTATATATGAATACATGTACAACATAATATATAATATCGTATATTATGTGTTGTATATATTCTCATGCACTCTGTGTCTGATCTTGAAGCACATCTATTTTACATGTTTTGAACAGACACAAATGCAAAGTACTTAGGGTGGCTTACAACATCGATTTGATTCTTCTTCCTAAATTCACAGAAGTTTATCCAAATAGCAAAATGTCAATTATTGAGCAACTGCATACTAGTTAGTTATTTGAAACACAGTTTAGTGGTCTTCCTCTACTTTCTGCTCCCTTGGAAGGTATGCACGTTAAATATTTTCACTTTTTCAGTTTAAACTTCATTTTCCTCTATATCTTCCTGCAGAATAACTTACATTTATGATTTTACCTCAGCTCTTCTAACTTAAGGTGCCTCTTTCCACATTTACTTCTACGGAACCCATTGAACTCAGTTGACCTTTCCTGTCAAATTTAGCAATGATAAAAAAAGCTGGAAAAACATATTTTTGAGAAAAAGAAGGTTAAAGTATTTATTAAAACATCATCTCAGCCATTGCCTTGAATTCCATTTCATCCACACTTTCCCCAGTCAGTCATTGTCAAATCCATTTGCAGATTCCTCATAGCAGAATAGCAGTTTTTCTCCCTCTTTTAAAGCCATTCTAACACTCTGGAAGTGCCCTGTAAATAATTATAAAAGATATTGGGAATACAATGAATTTCAATGCAATTCCTATGCATTGATTAATATTGTAACCAGAAGCTGAAGTAAGATAAGATTCAGCCCATATCCCAGTTTACTGAGACTTAGACTGTTGAATTAACTTTATTTGGTTCATTGTGATTAAATCGGGGAATAGATCTCACAGTTTTTATTTTATTTTAATTTTGTTTTTACTTCTTAGATAATCTAATGAAAAGCATTCATAATAAAAGGTAATTGACAGGAAAGAAACCTGAATAGTTTCAATTGTGCTCCACTAATTAATTTAATTTCTGCTTAAATGGAACTTATTATATATATATATATATATATATATATATATATATATATATATATATATATAAAATTTAATTTTTTTTTTTTTTTAACAGATGACAGAATTCTCTTTGGAAAAAAAAGAGACATTTTCATATGATTTGTCCTTCATTGAAAGTTTTGCTATAAATATTCACATCTAGATTTACTCCTAATATAGAACTTTAAAGAAAATTTATAAAAAGAAACAACACTTTATCTCTCATATCCCAGAAATTCTGGATTATTCCTATTATCCAGAAGTTCTCGCAATGTCATAATTTCTGTATATCTTCTGTATACAAAATATGTCGTACTGTGCTACATGTTATTGTTAAACAGACACTCTAGTTTTAAAGTTACCTGAGATAACTTCCAATTGTACTTTATAAGGAAATTTACAGTAACAACAGAGCAATATAAGATGAGATCTTCGTCTTTGTATTTACTTATGAATCTTCTTGGAAAACATTAGGAAGGAACACAAATAATTCTGTGTTCTGACTCTTCAACACATCTCTCATTTTAAAAACATCTTTTGTATTACAACAAGATCTCATTCTTAGAAATTCTAGCTGGTCCCAAACCCAACATGAAATGCGGCCAATTTATAGACAGTGACACCAGTACGTAAGAATGTGGTATGAATTATTATATGCTTATTAATAGTATATCTATATTATATCCTACTACTATTACTACTAATAATAATGTAACTGAACAATATACTTCCTATCAGCCTGGGCAGCCAGCTTCTACAATTAATAAAAACATCCAGAAGCAAAAGCAAAACAAAACAAATCTTCAGCTATCAGTATTATACAAACCATGCTGAGAAGTCTGCAGGCTAGGGTAAAAAAAACTTGACCTGACAAAACAAGATAGAAACAAATACTGTATTAATGTATAGAAGAATTGATGAGAAATAATTCTAAATCACAACTGTACTCCTAAACAGAATATACATTACATTGTAAATATGTCCTGGATTGTTAATTTCTAATCTACACAAAAAGTGAGTAAAACACATCACAGCTTTTAAGAATATGAGTTTATTTGGGACACTTTTGTTAAATAACACAATAAGGGTTAGGCTGGGTCATCATTGGCAAATGTATGTTTTATTGATAGAACGGAGGTAACGACTTGGGATAAGAGCAAGCAGAAGACATCTCTCAGCATTCCTGCTGCATCATGTCAGTGTAGTTTCTTGATTCCTTCACCTTTCAGTGCTCACTGTGGAGAAACATTAAACTCCTACATGCTTCTGGTATCCCATTAATGTTTTTCATTCTCCATAGGAAAATTTCAATGACAACTGAGCTTCACGGAGTTTTCCCTTATGAAATTTCCATTTCCAATATATTCCAGACCCATATTTTAACTACAGGAAGTTATTGTGGGCTTTCAAAATATAATTCACTCTTGATCGACTGAAAAGGAGACTGTTAACAGCTTAAATATAACTAGGTATTAAGTAAGGAGAATAAGAGAATTGTGCTTTTTAAGAGCAAAAAGTGTTGGGTTTTTTTTATTCTTCCATAGAGTTCATAATAGAAGCATGATTTTTCCTTTATCAAATATGAAAATGAATGTACTGTCTGGTTCTAACTTCCCAAAATAATAGGACTGACAATTCACTCATTGTTCCATAAATGAGTTTCATTCATATTCCTATTAGTTCCTCATTGTAAAAAAGATTTCAAAATCCTTTCAGATCTGGATTCATCTTCCATCTGCTGCTAGATATAACCCTTCCCTCAAAAGAGATCTAGAAGATTTGTTTGCAATTGAATTACCAATAAGGATTTTCACTATATCTAAGTGTAGCTATGGAAAGGGTGAATGTTTACTGAAAAGTGCTAGAAAGAGCATGAAGACCACCAAGAAAATAAGAAACTAAGAAGAATGACCAATGTTTAATATGTTTCAGAGGACCTTTTACTACGTGGCAATACATCACAGTGAATGGTGCACTTTGTAACTCTGTGTATTAGCAGTTCTGCCTGAAAACATTACAAAAAACTCTTCATTTGTTATCACAGTGCCAAGACAACAGTTTATGTCTTCAGGATGCGTTTATCAGCATTTGCAGAGAGGTGATCACCTAAAAAAAATTAAAGACAGTTGAGTCCCTTCCCAAGAAAACCATTAAATCAAAAGTTTTAATCCAGGATGCACAATATCAATGAGTCTCAGCACCCATCCTGAAAGAATTCTGTCTTCAAAAGGTGCCGAATTAATTTATTATGGTTTAATTTTTCTCCATCAGTATTTTGACAATACTAAAAGTTGCAGGTCTATGCCATTAAAGCAAGTCAAATGGGAAAATTCTATACTTGGTTCACTGTCAAGGTTTTATGACTATAACAAATTAATTTCTGGCTAGTTGGCTAAATTAGGTTAATATGTACCGAAAAAACATATCCTCTTTTCCCCATAAATCCAAGTAGTAAAAGATAAATAATGAAGTCCATGAATCAGGAATAGATTTAGCAATTTTAATTTATTGTGACTGAAAAATGTCAATTAGAAATTTAGGCATAAAATGAGGAAAGGGTCATTTACATATTTTATGCAGCCATCACATTTCTGGCTTTTTGAAAACATCTGTAATAGTGTTTGCAATAATAATAAATTCCAAGGGCTCCCATCCTCATGTGGTATTCTGCAAGACAAGTGTATAAAACCAGTTTGAAATGGAAAATGTTCAATCTAATTTTTTCCCCAGGGTTTCTCCACTGTTTGATTAGAGAATGGCTGCATTCAAACATATTACCATTCTGTCAGCCGCGCTCACAGACTTGTACTTTCACTGCATGATAAATGAAGTTTACACAGTTTTTGTTGTGCAAGGATAGAGTCTAGTGATGCAGTGATGCACACGTGATTCTGATTTGGTTAATCACTAAACATTGCATAGTCTTAAACTTTCATGAATTCTGTGCAAACATGGAAATCAGGTGGAAATGATCCTCAGGGTGTTTTCCATCACCCTAGTACTATGGAAGTAGAGAAAACATACCAGCTTCTACCAGCAATGATCTGTCTGGCTGACTGAAATTTTTTCTCAGTTATACTTGTTAAAAAACTGTATTTAAAATTAATCCAGTGTTTAAACAGGTTTATTTGTTGACACTGTGAGAGAATCACAGAATAAGCCGAGTTGGAAGGGACCCATTAAGGATCATTGAGTCCAACTCCTGGACTGTACTGGACACCCCATGAGTCCCACCCTGTGCCTGACAGCATTGTCCAAATGCTTCTTGAACTCTGTCAGGCTTGGTGCCCACTTCGTGACCACTTCCCTGAGGAGCAGTTCCAGTGCCCAAACAGCCTCTGGCCGAAGAATCTTTTTCAAATAACCAACTTAAACCTACCTCTGACTCAGCTTCATGCCTTTTGCTTTGGGTCCTACCACTGTCACCAGAGGGAAGAGATCAGTGCCTGCCCTTCCCTTGATGTGGAAGTTGCAGACCACAATGAGATCTCCCCTCAGCTGCTCTTCTCCAGGCTGAACAGACCAAGTGTCCTCAGCTGCTCCTCACACAGCTCCCCTCAAGGCCCTTCACCATCCTCATGGCCCTCCTTTGGACACTCTCAAATAGCTCCATGTCTGTCTTACATTGTGGCACCCCAAACTGCCCCCAGCACTGGAGGTGAGGCCGCCCCAGCTCAGAGCAGAGCAGGACAATCCCCTCCCTTGCCTGGCTGGCCATGCTGTGTCTGATGCCCCCCAGGACAGGGCTGGCCCTCCTGGCTGCCAGGGCACTGCATGTCCATGTTCAACTTGCCATGGACCAGTTCCCCCAGGTTCCTTTCCATGGCACTGCTCTCCAGCCTCTCATTCCCCAGTTTGTACATACATCATACATTCATTCACCTTACAGTGTCGCTTGGTAAATAGTACACGTGGAAAATATGTAGAAATTAAATTATTGCTTTGAGGTTTCTTTTTACTTGGGGTTTTGCTCATCCATTCTATAAATTGATGGATCAGGTTAATAATAATTAAAGGTCTACCTCACTGTGAAGGAATATAGCAAGCTGGTCTTCTCAGGTTTTTGGGGGATTTTTTTAAAGTGGAATATCAAAGATGTCTTGTTCACAATATAAAAGGGCCTAAGAAAAAAAACCCAAAAGATAAAAAAACAACTAGTCCTGATAATGGTAGGATCTTCCATTTCCCAGGTAAGAAACACAATCAGTCAAAAACAGAACACTGACATTAGAAAGGATTTTCTTTCAGTATTGTAGTAAAAGGTTAGATCAGACTGCACATTCTCCATTTCTTCTAACTTCTTTCTAGGCTGAAAGTGTTTCTAAACATTTTGCTTTGACTCAAAGTAACCATGGCTTGACATCTGCAGGTCTTTTGGTTTAAGAAAAATTTCAGACTAGATGACCCCCTTATTTTAAATTATATAGATACGAGCAACTGGAGTGGGAGGGGGGAAGACAGTGGGAAAATCTTCATACTTTAGGTGATGAGCTAGACTTAACTACAATGGGCAGTAGAAATAATTGTGAAGTGACTGATCACCCCTATGTGGTCTGCACACTTTTCCATGTGTTGCTCACAGGCAGAGCCAAAGGACTTGACTAGACTAACAATACCTTTTTCCATAATTGTACAGTACTGGCATCCAGACTGCAGTGTAGGAGCTCCAAGCTGCCTAACACCTCTAGGGCACAGACCCAATGTTTCAGTGCCCTTGACTTATGGAAATACACATTTATTGACTGAAGGAATAAGACCATACTTGCTCTATCTGTGTATTTATCTTAGGGTGAGATCTACCCTCAGGCAAATATTCTAAGTTTCCAAATACCATCTTCAGCTATATAAATATCTCTTACACAGAAAATTATCTGTGCTTTCAGACAGTTAATGTCATAGATAAGTGCAATAGGTCACACTGGCAGTAAACTTATTCAAGGAACTCTACTTTTCTTCTTGGGTGCAAGACATGACTGTGTATCACTGAGCACATTGTATGAATAATCTATTACAAATAAAATCTATAGATTTTTTAAAATTCCTTTCCCATTAACCTGAAAGATTAGGAATACTAAAACTTATAAAAATAATCTAAAGAAATGTGTTTAAGTCAGCTTTCATTTTAATCCGTGATTAAGAGCCTTTGTAGACAATTTATTGGGGTTGTTTTGTTCTGTTTTTCCTCTATATCAATTAGAAAAGGAGGACCATGGTTAAAAGCAGAGTATATACCTTTCCCTTTCAGAACATCTTTAAGTGTAAATGAATACAAGAAGAATTTTATTCATAAAAATATTTTTTTTCATATTCTTGCTTATATTTAGTTCTGAACTAGATTTTGCAGGTGAATCCAAAATGTTTTTTGATAAAGAGATCAACTCACACCTCTTAACCTTCTCTCAGGCTTTTAGTGGGTCTAAATGAGCCCAGTTTGAGCACTGTAATTGTTCTATATCAGTTTAGTTTTCACCATTTTCTGCTAAAGAAAAGTACTGAAGTGGCTTCATAGTTTGTGTCTTTCATATGGCAGGAGATTACACACAGCAAAGGATCTTCAGATTAAGGAAAGAAAAGGAAAAAAATTAGCGTTTTAAATTAAAGCAATCAAGATATCAACAGCACTTTATCTAGGGAAAAAAACTGAAAATGTACTAAATGTAATGAAGAATTGCTTATCCATATAGGAGTCCTATTAGAGATTTTGATGTTCTCCGTCATCAGGAAATTCCCCTTATCTCAGAGATGTTTGTTCTCGTCCTCCATGTTCTCTTCCATACTTTTTCCATCACATTTTTTCTTCATTGCTTTATAAACATTTATATCCTTCTTTCCCTTCCTATTCTCTACTATGACTTTCATCCTCAGTCCTTGACTGTAACCAATTTAGAATTAATAATGAAAAATCTTACAGAAAATGGTGGCCATGATAAACAGACATAGAAATAAATATATATTTATATAATTTTATTGCTGACTTAGCTCCATAGTTTTCAAACTGACAGATTGCTTGGATTATAAATAAGAAAAAAAATCATATTGCTTATGGAAGAATTTGTTCTTCTACAGGATGGATCAGTAACTCATAGAAACGTTAATGTATTGCTCACTGTAATAGGAAGAGGCAGAATGTGCAGAATATTTTATTTAAATGTATTGATCTTTTGACATATGGTTGAAAAAAAGAGAAGAAATTCTAGGAGATCCAATGAAAAATACCTTAAATTATATTTTGCAGTATTTTTGCATATATCAACTGGCAACTCCAAAACAAAATACTTTACAGATACATTAATGCCTGAGCTACTCATATATCATATAAGTGTCAGACAAGACTCATAAGTCTCTTTCATGTATTGTTGATGAAGGTCACAGAAAGGCAGACTTTCAAATGACCTTCTCTCTCCCTAAATTGCTGCAATGAAACTGTAAAATGAACATGTCAAGAATACTATATGATTTTCAGTGGCATACACTCCACCTAAGTGATCCTTTCACATCAAATGCAGGCTACCAGATGCTTAAGCTGTAACTGGACAAGCCTGTCCCGGGCTGTTTCATGATTTGTCTGCCTGCTGAGATGAGGCACAAATTATGTCTTTTAAATCCTTGAACAGGTAAAGAAGTTGTGTGTTCAGAACATAACAGGTTCTATAAATAGCTACGGGACATGCAGTTAGTGCAATCATTCCTGCAAGGAAATAAAGTCTCCTTTCTGCCTCATCCAATAAGCATCTTGTTGTGGAACCTAAAACCTTGGATCCACTATCTTGTGGTCTCTCTTCACCAGAACCTTACACCAACAAGTGGAGAACAGAGAAGATATCTCTGAGAAATTTTATGTTCCCAAGGAAAGAATATCCATGAGGAATATCCCAGTAGCCACATGGATGCATCTGGACAGATGTGTGTGTACTGACTACATAGTTGGATGGTAGCGATTAGATGTTGCTGCTGGGTTTTGTGTAGTCTCTAAACTGCTTTATACTGAAATGAAATTCCTTTGACAAACCAGGACACCACTAGCAATTAAAAAAAAAAAAAGCCCAAAAAATAAAAATAAAAATAAAAACAAAAATAAAAATAAAAACAAAAACAAACAAACCAAAAAACTTTTAATTCTAAGCAAATGTTTCAGAATTAATGGTTTCAAAACCCTCTTAAAAACACAATTAGTCCTAACTAAGAAGTTCCATTTTTACCTAGAAAAGGAAGTTCTTATATTTCTTATGCATTGTTTATGTCACCTTCTCAAACATTTTTGCTTAATCTTGCAAGTTGTCACACTTATCCTCTTCAGAGCATTGATTCTTTTATGTAGGAGAATATGCACCTTTTTTGTTTTCAAGTTTTGATGATGTGAAGAGTAAAATACAAATGCCACTTTTCTCATGGAGCAGCAAATAACACTCATGAGTCACATCTTCAAGGAAACTGAACAGGGAGAAAAAGATAAACAACAAAAATCAAATATTCTTATTTAGACTACCCATTCTATCTAAATCCAGAAATGTCCATTTCTCTTCCTTTTCTCCTCCACTGAATGGGCACCATATGTTTGTTCACCAGTGCAGAGAACATACAGGAGATTGCAAGAATTGTGAATGGAAGGGCAGAAGGTGAAATGAAAGTATGACAGCACAAATTAGTAAGAATTTCCTAATGAATATTGGTAGGTATGCAGGATAGTTCTATCTTGCTGGGCATAACTGAATTATGAATTAAATGGAGAATGGGGAGGGGGAGAAAAAGAGAGAAAGAAAGAATAATGGAATAATGTTCCTGGTTGGACAAGTGCAGCTCTAATATCATCAGTACAGAAAAGAGACTGAAAGAAGAACTAAAGAGAAGTTATGATTAAGAACTTTTTAGCTATTTATCACCTTTTTTATTTAGTCTTGCTGTATTTCTGGCTGGTTGCGTATGCGTTTATGACTGATGAATTTAGCATATCAACTGTTTTCACACTGTATTTATAAAATACTTCTAATGGCTTATAATGGAATATTTTGCTTTTCGATAAAAAGAATAATTCATCAACACAACAGGCAGAAAGGAAATGAAAGAAAACATTTGTTCAGAAAGCTTTTAAATTATGTTGTTTGTTCATGTTAGCATTTTTTTTCCTCTTACTATGTCTATCCTCTTCCACGAGGACCAAATCAAGCAATTACATAGAAAAAAACCCCAAACAACATAGCCTGATAGTTTATATTTTACCAGGGGAACCAAGAGGGAATGATTTACAAAACTGTTGTTTGCTGAGTTCATGTATCAACAGCTGAAGTCCACAACTGTTGAACTTGGAACACAATGAGCTGAACTGTAGTGAAGTACAGAGGGGAAATGGAAGAGCAGATGCTGATCTCTTCTCTCTGGTGACCAGTGACAGGACCCAAGCAAAAGGCATGAAGTTGTGTCGGGGAGGTTTAGGTTGGATATCAGGAAAAGGTTCTTCAGCCAGAGGGTGGCTGGGCACTGGGACAGCTCCCCAGGGAAGTGGTCACAGCACCAGCCTGGCAGAGATGAAGTGTTTGGACAATGCTCTCAGGCACAGGGTGTGACTCTTGGGGATAATCCTGTGAAGGGCCAGAAATGGGTCTTTGATGATCCTTGTGGGTCTCTTCCAACTCATCACATTCTGTGATTCTATGAAAGGTTCAAAAAAAGTGTGTTGCCAACATATGTCTTACAAATGGGGTAACACAGACACATTTTTTACAGGAATATTGGGAAAATCCATGCATTATTCTCTGAGGCCCTACTAGTAGGCAATGTCATTCTCCACATAATAATCAATAATGCAGTGTCCAGGACAAATTCTCAAATACAGTGCAGAAACTGTGATGACCAACAGAATGCAAAGGAGCTTCTCACCTGTACGTATCCAGATATTCAGGAGGCAGGAGATGTGGGCAAATGATCTAAAGACAGTTTTTTGCATGTACTGAACTTGAAGTTTCTTAGATGGATTTAAACTCTTAAACAATTTTGCAGTAACTAATACAATAAATAACAACAGTGGAAAACTAAGAACAGAGCAAAGAGATCTCATAAATTGTGTAGAATGAGCAGGAACAGATGAAAAGGAAAAAAAGGCAAACTAAGTCCTAGATAATAATGTGTGTTCAGTGATAAGTCAAACTGGACTGGGAGGGAAAATTTAAAATTAAATATGCAAAAGCCCACTCATGGTTACTTGACCTATGAAAATATTAGAAGACAAAAAAAACAGCTTCCTTTTTCAAGACAGCAAAGGTGAGTGAGTCAGGTAAGTCATTGACATCTTTAACTTGCAATTTTAGAATAACTTTACTGAACATGATTCAAATATTTACCCATGGATTCCCAACGATATTAAGGGAATCCATTATTACATAAAATCAATTAATGTTTCACTTTTAAAGAACTATGAAAACATTAATTAATACCAATGAAAGTGTGTGGTATTATTATACATATGCCCCATGGTAGAGTATCTGCCTTTTTTAATTCTGTTTGGAAACGATCTGCCCTGTGGACAGATGTGACTATCAAATTCAGTGCCTGCAGCACATTTGCTGACCTTCATCAAGCTCTGTCTTTTTTATGTTGCAACATTATTTTGTTTTATTATTTTACCCGAAGAGAGCACTCTGTGATCAGCAAAGAGATGCTTTTATCTTAATAATAGTTCCCATATTCATAAATATTCAGATTCTCAGTCTCCCAGGAACACTGTTTGCTATTTCTTGGTATTGACAAAAAGCAATGAAATAATTTCAACTAAGGCACAATACGCAAGAGCTGATAGTCCAGTTATGTTATTAGCATAAGATCATTTTTGTTTGTGCTTGTTAAATTCCCTAAAATTATAAGCTTGCAGTTTACAAATCTTTCACATTAGGTGCAGCTACATTTAATTCAAGAGGTACACTTAAAGAGTGTCAGGCCTTGAATTTGCAACATTTTGAGGGAAGCATTTTCTTTGTTCTTACTGCCGGGTTCTGGTAGAGTTGACCTGTGATTAAATATGTCAAAGACCAAGGAACAAGTCAATACATTATAAAAAAAAAAGACAAAACCAAAACCAGGATGAAACCTGACACCAATATAAAACTGGAGTAATGTAATTAAATTTAATGGATTAAAACAGGCACTTAGAAACAATCTGTCCATAGTATTTTGGAAAGGAAGAGAGAAATTTAAAGAACTTTCAAAATCATCAACATTAAAGATATGAATATGAAAATGATTTTATGATGCAGTGAATTCAGAAATTGTCTTCAAATTAGAGTCCTTCAATGAAGTATGGCTATAGAATAAGCTATGCATATTTTTATAAAGACATGCATTTGAATGAGAATGTCAGAAGCATAATGATGACTATGACTTAGATAATCTCCTGCAAAGGAATCAAATTTCATATTTTTACAAAACTTCTTTCTTTTCATATGAATGCACTGGTCACACAAATATTAAGATGAAAGCTAACCAAAAGCTTAAACAGAATATCATATTATATATAATTATATATATTATATATATACATATATATAAAATGTACATATTACATAGTACATAGAACTATACAGATATGCAATTTTATTGGGTTTTTTAAAAATATATTAGATATGATTATACTCCACTGTCAGGTTCTAGTGAAAAGAAAAAAATCTTAAATATGAGTGTTTCAGATTATGCAGTCATCTGATTATCATGATGCTCCCTGAAGTAAGACTAATATAGTTATCTCTACCGTGGTTTAAGATATTCATGTAACTAAAATTTTACACCAGGTTAAACCGACAAATTACCTCTCCAAAACACTTGGTCTTGGCAAAGAAAATTTTGGCTGTTGTAGAGTAAAGGAAAGGACTTATCACACTATAAATATTTTGAATCTTTCATATCATATTTATAAATTATATTATATGCACATATTTTAGGTAATACATTTCCTCTATTAAAAATAGTATGAGAATTATTATAATGGTTAAAATATTAAGACTATAAATATCTTAAATATCTGAAGTAAAGGATTTATGCCCTCTAAATTTTATATTTGTCAGCTATGAGAAAATTAGATTTTGTCAAGTAGTCAATAAGGCATATTTTTAATAAAACCAAAAACTTTGCTTGAGCACTAAGAACAAGCCTTGTACTGAGTAGTCCAATAATGGTCCTTCGTGGACCTTAGTTAGGTGGATACCTTATCCTAGGGGATAAGGGACTTTACTGCCAGTACACCAAAATAAATCATGTCCTTTATATTGGGATGTGAGGGCTTTTTGTCAGTTAATGTATTTTGTCAGTGAAGCCCAAAGAATCTAGAGAATAATTCTCCGAATAGAAATTTTAATAGGGAAAAAAATCATAGACAAGCATTGTGTGATTTGCAAAGAAAATTATGTTATCATCATGAAGAACTGAGTGCTGAGATGCAGCCTGACCCAAGAAAGCTCTGAAAACTCTCTTTATTCAGATATAATTATCAGCATTTCCAAATCCCTTTAGTAATAATTAAAAAATAGTTATTATTTTTTTGAAAAAAATACCTCCTTTCTAACACAATGCTTCTGCATCAGCAAATTGTGTTAGTTAAACAAATTTCAATTAGAAATCTGGGGGAAAAAATATAATATCACTGAATGTACAAATTATTGAAGAAGCAGGCAACACTCTCAGTTTATTAGGCACTTGATTTACCATGTGTTCCAGAGACATTTGCTGAACTTCAAAATGAAAGAATTTCTGCTTTTTTTGATAGTTTATTCCAAGACTAAACAAACATGACTATTAAAAATAAACCAAACATTTGCAGCCATTTCATCACACAAAATCCATTTATTTAAAAAAAAGTTTCTTCAATGATTCTGGGATTTTACTAGAACTTGACAAGTGTCCTCATAAACTCAATAGAAAGAAATTGTGTTTTATTATGCATTGCTTGGATCAAATGCACTTATGTATCAACTGTATTGCAAGTAATATTAGTACAATTTACCCAGCCATGACCACTTTGGTTAACCAATATTTTTTACAATGGAATTCTAGAAAAAAACCCAGAAGCATCTTGATATGATGGAGAAAGAGACACACTGCAACAGTGTATTTAAGTATTTCCAGTCTGTTCATTCTGTCTCTGAAGCAGTAGCTTAGAAACTGCTTCTGACATTGCTATGACTATCTAAGAATATGGAGAAGAGCACATGGGAAAAAGAAGGTGACTTTTTAAGATAACAACAGAAGCAAAAATGTATGACAGAGAAAGAACAAATTCTTTGCCACTGTACGTGTTCTTCACATTGGTGTTAGTATGATGATGTCTGATTAGTGTACAAAACACTTCTGGGATTGTATGGAGGCCATTCTTTGCTAGCTAGTAAAAAGCTAAAAAGGTTTGATATTTAGCCAGTTTTTATGTCTCATCTTTTTCATTACCCATTTTCACCACGACTTTACAAGCATGACATAGAAAATGTACCAGCCAAACAAAAGTGGGAAAAAGAGGGTCACAGAATACATTCTCACACATATGGGTGTTGATTATCCAAGAAATTGAAGTTTTCAGCCCATTAAGAAGTTTTTATCCTCATGAAGAAAACCGCAGCTAAATAAGAACTGAATCTAACAGCACTGGTGAAGCTTATTATTTCCTGTTTTCTCACCAGCAAGGTTTACCAGCTGCTTAGTTAATGAATATGGAGAATGTTCTGGATATTGTTCTAAAATAGAGGTGTTCTCACCTAGGATAACCAATGCAATCTTTTAAAGCGAGGAAAAAAAAAAAAAAAAGCAAATTAGTGCTTTACCTGTCTAAACCCAGATATGTAGTCATTGACCTACTATCTGAAAACTATGAAGCCATTATGAATTTTTTTATCCTCATAATGTCCCTTGGATGCAATATGAAATAGACAAGGATAGACGTAACTCTCTCATTTTAGAGATGGAAAAAAAAAGAAGCACAAAGTAGGCTATAACTTACCTAAACTGTCACATCTGATGTGTGGTTACACTGGGAACTATAAAAGTGCTAATGGTATGAACCCTTTTGCAGATAAAAACCTCTACAGATTGTTTTTCCTAATTTATAAATATGACATACGAAAATAAATTACAATATTGCAAAATAAACACAGTAAAAAATAAGCAAATATAAATGCTTGATTCGTGCATAGCGCAGATTTTATACAATTTCATTATCATATAAATAGCTCACATATATAATCTTTCTTGCATTAATTCTGATAAATGTTACAGTAAAAATTAAGATTAATTGAAGTTGCTTTGAAAGATTTGCTAAGAGTTATATCTGCGGTACTTTTTAGCCTAGTTACATTATGTTCTAAAAAGTTTCAGTATTCTATTAGTTATTTACGATATCTGCTTACTCATATTTTTATAGACTGCTAAACTGTGTAAAATTGCTTTTTTCAGTCTTAACTTTTGATGCTTAGAATTCTTCAGTGCTTTTTTTTTTTTTTTTTTTTGAGTTTGAGTCTTCAGAATATAGAGGGATCTGCTAGAAGACTCAATTGCTAACTGTTTTGGAAGTTAATACACTGTAGTTGAGAAGAAGCATTAAATCTGCATAAATCTACAAAGGTTCATAGCTAAAAAAGGTTACAAAAAGAAAGTGAAGGACAAACATTATTTGTTGCCATTGAAGGACACAAAGTTTTTGCATAGTCATAAAGGTATCTAGGGATATATTAATTCATCCTTTGGATCTTACACATACTGAAATGCTGCATATCCTTTTGTGTAGGCAGAGATTCAAGAAAGGAAGTTGAGAGCAGAGTTTATCTGGCATGTTTAATAAAATATGCAGTGAAGTACTAGCTGGTTGATTTCTTGCTGACTTACACCTGGTACAGATATTTTTTGTGTTTGAAAACTTAATAAAAATTAGATTACAATATAACCACTTCAAGATGTCAGCATTTTATACTCATTTTTCATAGATTTCGAAATCTATTATATGTGATAGACTATGAAAAGCACATTTCAGTACAAAAGCCTCTCATTTCCCAGCTATACCAAACATAGCTTTTCTTTTCAGAACCCCTGAAAAGCTTTGTGCCACACTACTGCATCCTGAGAGTCTATCAATTGCAGATGTTGGCACCTTCATTTCCAGTAGTGAACTGTACCTTGTATCATTGTCTTTAAGTTGCAGTTTAGCATTTATAAATTTCCACAAAAGGAATCAAATTAACTTAGATCTCTTTCCTTTTAGTTTTACTCTTTTTCTCCTGCATACTGACAATTTTCCTTTGAATGCCATCCATATATTTAGGCTAGAAGACTACAAGCAAACCAGATTTTCTTGTGTGGCATTAACCATCCTGCTGCTTTGGTACCCTATCCAAAATAAATGAGCACAGTGGATCTTCAGTCAGTAATGCCAGGCTCAACATTGCTCAGAAATTAAATTCCCCAGAAAACTTAATAAAATATGAAAAGCATTTATCCCATTTGCAGTGAATAAACGCCATGTCCCATAGTTAGTGTTACACTATAAAATCACACAATAGCATATTAATGAATAGGGCTATTCTTTGTTGTTACTTTGCACTCTTTAGAATTCTATAATGCACATCATGCAAGTGTTCCTCTGGGACGAAACAGCAATAAATCTTTAATAAACTATGAACAACATTTCAGTCTGAGTGACAAACACTTTCCTAAGAAAGTATTACTGGATATATTATAACAAAAATAAACAAAGGAGGAAATACTATTAAAAGTTTGCCTCTTTTTCCAGATGTCTCGTACTGCTTGGAATTAAGCACCAGTAAATCTTTAATGAGGTATGAACAAACATACCAATCACTTGAGAGTTATTGACACATCAATATCCATGGAATACTATCTTATTAAACTATTGCAGTTCCTTTCCTGATAGGCATTATATATTCAGTATCAATAATACATGAGCATTTTTAATTCATTTCTGTTGTTACACCCTGTCCTTACTCCTGCAGCAACATTATTAAAACTGATTTTATAAATATAATTTTCTCAAGATACATGTGTTAAATGTGACTGGTACTGAAGACTTGTAAATGTAGCTGGTTTAAAATTCCTAATTTATTACTGATAAATAATACATGGCTTAACAAACAGAATAGTGTTATACTTAAACTGTTCTTTCTACAAGATTGACCCAGAAGGAACAAGAAAGCTTTTCTTTTACAAGTTTGACCTATATTTGTAAATTACTAATTTGCAAAGATCAAAGAGCTATGCAACTGTGAATGCTGATCTTTTCACTTTGACATCTGGCTTCTGAGAGTTCTCACTGCAATACCATCTACATCTTTCTTACGCCTCCACCTGTCAATTGCTGTTACGCTGAAGTTGTGGTCCTAATTTGATTCAGAGTACAGCATCCCCCTAAAGACAAGGAAAACCCAGTTTCCTTTGGCTTATGTCTTCACCTGACTCAGTGCCACTTACAATTGTTTTCTACCAGACCAAACACTGAAAGGTTTTGCTGTGACATTGCCCTGCTGTCCTCCCAAGTCAATTGGACAAGCACATAAAGCAGCACTGCTTAGAACCGAGACAGCTTGAGAACTGCATTTTGTAAATGTAGGTTTAAACCACTTGGCAGAATTTAATGTTCTGCAAAACAAGGGAAAAGCTGCCTCTGTTCTGTGCTGTTTGACTACACCCATGACTAAGTATTTTTTCTTCTTAATCACTTCATATTTTTACTTCATGACTGTCGGATCACTTTGCAGTGATTGATGAATGATATCTTGTGAGATCTGTGTCTAACAAGTAAAAGGTAAGTATAATTTCCTGAAATCACTGATAAGGACAGAAAAACTTGGTGCCATGCTGTGATTAGTTTATATAATCTCTAGTAGTCCCTGTCATGGCTGGATCACTTAAAAGATATCACTATGATTTTTCCAAAAGGCACTTCATATTTCATGTTCCTACAGACTATTTACTGCTCTTTACTTATGTATTTTAAGTACAGCACTATTAATAAATGTGATCATGTTACTGCCAGTAATGATTTTGATAATGGTGACTTCTAAGTGTTCATCTAGATTCCTGCTAATAGTTGGTTCTCTATTGAGCTCCAAATTTTGAACCTAGGACAAAAGGACTTTGCGAGCGTGGAAGGCAGTAGAAGTTAAAATACAACAGAAAGGATGGTGATCAGTGGCTAGAAGTCCATCTAGAGGCTACTCACAAATGCAGGCTGAGAGGTGAACAGATTAACAGCAACCTTGCTGAGAAGGACTTCAAGTACTGGGGGGATAAAAAGCTGGACATGAGGCAACAGTGGGGAGTTCAGCTTTCTAAAGATGTCTTATGCTTTCACTGTTCTGTAATGCTTATGCACTGTAAACCCCAGTGCACTACTGTCATGGCTCCAGCCAGGACAGGGTTAACTTCAGGAGGGGCACAGCTAGGACTCAGGTTATTGTATAGGACCTCATGCCATGAACAGGGAGGGTCATGCCTTTGTCTGTTTTGCTTGAGTGTGCAGTGGGGTAGCACTGAGGTACTCATGATGAGTAATTGTATATCAATTATTTGCCTATCTTGTACACTCTGTTATTAGCTTTTTTTGTTATTACTGTCCATCTTTTCATTTTATGGCTGTTTCTAGTGAATTGTTCTTTAAACTCCAGAGCTTTAGCTTTTTGTGTCTCAAATTCTCCTCTCCATTCTGCAGCAGGGGGAGGAGGGGAGGAAGTGAGCAAGCAGGTCATGGTCTGGGGTATTTCAGTGAGAATACTCAATTGGGAAATACCATTCCTAAATAAAAATACTTTGCAAGTCATAGTGCTGGCCATGTTTCATGAAACTTCTTCCATGATGAAATTACATTCAGATCTGAAAAGGAAGATAAGTTGTCTAGTACTAACAGGCTACATCTATATAAAATTGCAATCAAAGAGCTGGTACACTGAAGAGCATGAGGTAGATATGGCAATCAAAGACTGGTTGTGACCTGTGCAGTATTGTCTTCAGTTTGCAATAAGATGCCCTTTTCTCCAAATTTTAAGATCTCTGAAAATTCTTCTGTCACAGGCAGCTCAGAAGCAGAGCTTGATTAATAGTGTGTTTCATTTAATCAAGCTCTTCAAAACAAAGCAAAACAAAATAAAACAAACACAAAATAAGCCCTTAGAAAAAAACAGAAATCTTTGCCTAGAAGTTTGCAGACTTATGCACCTCTGAGTTCTCAAGGCCACTGCCCTGCTCCAGGTGCTGGTACAGACCAGACCTGGTACAGTCACACCTGCAAACACAGGAGTCCAGAGCTCTGCAGGAGCTGGTCACGATCCCTGGCTCTTAGGCCACACACACAGAGGAAAAGAGTGAGAAATTTAGTTTAATTAGGAAATAGGATGACTGCACTGATCCACAAGCACAAGCTGAGGCACAAGCCCCACAAATGTTATCAACCAGAAATCTGCCTGCCAAAACCGGCCCTTTCCATCCCCTTATCCACTTTCCCACTCTTGTTGTTTCCAAATTCACCTAGACCTCTGTTTTTCCTGGTTTCTTTCCATCATATTTGGGTAATCCTGAATTGTTTTCTCCCTGGATTCTCTAATGTTCCATACACAGTAGATCAAAACCCACTATGAACAGGTTCTCTGGAGAGTTGCCTTTGATGACTTATCTTGATGGGTTGCATGTCTAGACTCTGGAAGTGAGGTTTTCTTGGGACAGTCCTGGATGGGATCTGGTCAGCATGTCCCTTTTCCTCAGTCCATGATTTTGGTTCCCTCCACCTTTTGTTGTGCCACATATCATTATGCTCCTCTGGATTTGTGGAGATGGGCAGGACAGTAAGTCCGTGGAACAGTTACGGGGTGGGACAGCATTTGTCGTTCTCCAGGTGCCATTGTCTCCCTGAGCTTCTTTGTGGGTGTGTACATGAGCTTTTTATTGCATAACACAAAAAATGGTTGCTAAATCGTATTTAAAAATATTTTTAAATATCTTTAAATATTTAAAAAACAGAGAAAAAAAGACATAGACATGTTGTAGAAATCATTAAAGACTTTGGACTTCAGAAATGACTAAGGTGGCAGAGAGTTTATTGTCCTGTTACACTAGATATTTTTGCCTCTACCAATGCATTTCTACCACTTACATTCCGAATCTCAAATATTAGTACCACTTCTGAAATTATCTCAAGCTCCATTTTCATTTTTTGTAAAAGTGATTTTTCAGTATGCTTAGTTAGAGATGAGAATATTTAATTCTACTGTCTTTCTGCATTAAAAAAGTTTCTGTTTCTTTTTTATGACTTTGCTCCAAGCTATGATCTCTGCAGAATGGGTGAAATGGTGTTTGATACATATGCGTTCCTTAACACAGTCCAGAGTAAAAGAGCACATTTCAGTAAATTTGCTGCATGTTTACTTGCAAGTATAAAGTCATATGAACACCACAGTTCCAAATGAGAAACTTCCTAAAGAATATACATTTACTTTTTATTTTTCTGTGAATAACTGTGGCTTCTTTCTTTTTTATCATTGTTAGGGGCACAGGTGAGTCCACTGAATTTGCTTTTTAGAGCTTCCTGTGACTGATAAAACATTTCAAATTATATTTACCATATTTTTTAATCAGTTCCAAGCACTGAGCAGTTACTTTTGCATGCCTTTCAACACTTGGCAAAGTAATTTAAGTGCTCATGTGTAAGTTTAAAAGAAATAACAGGGCACCTTTCAAGTGTGATAGTATATTTAATAATTAATATTTCTACACCCTCTTTAATGGAAAAAATATTAAATTTTGTTAATTAAACGTCCAAACACACATGACACTGCAAGTTTCTTTAATGCTCTATTTTTACAGATGCAAAGAAAAAATGTAGAAAACAAATATATATATATATAAATCTAAGGCAAAAAATAGTACTGATTTCCCCATCAGCATGGTAGCCCCCAGAATATAAGATGTAGTACTACAAAACTATAAGATGTAGACTGTTGTTCTTTAAGTACCTATGACACGGTGGGAAAGTGGACCATCACAGCTTCTCTCAGCAATGAGGGAAGGCCATATAGTTCATCATAACATTCACTCTTCAGAATACTCCTATTTTAATTAAGGTGACTTGTTTTTTAATCAGACACATAGTAAATACTATTATTATCTGAAAAATAGATCATATTAATGTCTATAATAAATGTAACACTTCAAACATAAGAGAATACTTTCTGATTGTTTCTTACGGTCACAATGGACCAAGCGCTTAGAAAAAACAACAGTACAGCTCTTCGTTAATCAGAGTTTATGGCCATCTGCAGCTGTTGGATTAATGCCATGACACGGGACTGGAATTTTCTGTGACTCTGCACCCCACAGAAACAGAGAAGACAGACCCTCCTCAAATGAAAGAGACAAGGGAAAACTAGTCTCCTGGTAGAGGATATTTAGAGATGAAATTCAAGTCCTCTGCCAACATGCTTTTTTTAGCAACCTTATGTAGGAACATAATAATATTTGAATAAAACTAAACAATTGAGTATTAGCTTTCATTCCTGTCTCCAGATTTTATGTAACATCTAATGTCTTTCATATACTCCACAATGTCAATCTTGCATTTATGTTTTCTCAACCATCCTGTTCTAAAATTTCACTATTCAAATAGCAAAACCTTTTCTATTTTCAAGCTTAAATGTATTCAGGTATAAAGGTGTGTGTTCTAGATTCTTGTTTCCCTTTCTGGAATATACTGTCTGGTTTTTGTACCAAACTCTTCTATAAAGTAACTTGAACATTCTCCAGGTAAAAGCCCAGGAGATTTGGTACTAAAAGAAAATATTCTGTGCTATTTCTAACGGTGAAGGTGTGGTAGGTTGACCCTGGTTAGGTGTCAGGTGCCCGGTGCCCACCAAAGTGGCTTCATTACTCCCTTTTTCCAGCTAGACAGAGAGAAAATATAATGAAAGGCTTGTGGGTCAAAATAAGGACACAGAAGTATCATTCACCAATTACCACGACAGGCAAAATTGACTCAACCTGGGGAAGTGAATTTAGTTTATTACCAATCAAATCAGAGCAGGATAATGAGAAATAAAAGCTAAATCTCAATTTTCCTTCCACCTCCCCTTTTTTCCCAGGTTCAACTTCACCCACAATTTTCTCTACCTTTTTTTCCCAGGTGGTGCAGGGTCACAGAGAATGGAGGTTGTGGTCAGTTCATTACACGTTGTGTCTGATATTCCTTCCTGCTCAGGGGAAGGACTCCTCACACTCTTCCCCTGCTCTAGCATGGGGTCCCTCTCATGGGAGTCAGTCCTCCCAGAACTTCTCCAATGTCAATCCTTCCCATGGACTGCTATTGTTTCTCAAACTACTCCAGTGTGGGTCACTTGCATGGGGTGTAGTTCATCAGGAACAAACTGTTGCAGGGTCAGTCCCTCGCAGGGTCACAAACCTGCTCCAGCATGGGCTCCTCTCTCTATGGGGCCAACAGTCTTGCCAGAAGCCTTCTCCCATGGCAGCATATCATTCTTCAGGGCACATCCACCTGCTCTGGCATGGGGTCTGCCATGGGCAGTGGTTACCTGTTCCATGAGGGACCTCCATGGGCTGCAGGGGGACAGCCTGCCTTACCATGGTCGTCAACAAAGGCTGCAGAGAAATCTCTGCTCTGGTGTCTGGAGAACTTTCTTGGCCCCTTGGGTGCACTGCTCATGTTCAATGGTAGAACAGAAGATTTTTCAGTAGTTGATTAGAGTGAGGGCTCAAGGAGTCAGCAGAAAAGGAAAGTAAGCACCCAAAATATACAAAAATGTGAATGGATTAAAAATGTGGTTATAATCTGCAAATTATGGAAGAGGAAAAAGTTGAAGATGAATCCCAGGTTATGAGTCTGAGTGATGAGCAGAGGGATAGCGCTGTTAACAGGGAAGGGAAGGGAAGGGAAGGGAAGGGAAGGGAAGGGAAGGGAAGGGAAGGGAAGGGAAGGGAAGGGAACTATTTTTGAGCCTAATCTTCATGCTCCTTACAGAAGCATATGTGATTGCTATATTATTTTTATTTCCTGACAAAACACAATTTCATTCCTCTTGTAATACACTCCACATAAAAAAATTAAATAAAGAACTCCATAGGAAGTGAAAGTCACCTAGATATCATAACAATACATTTAGTGAATATTCTGTATTAGAGCATAAATTATTGATGACTTTAGGGCAGATATAGAAAACCCTTGATAGTGATTATTATTTAGTTTTTACAGTCTTCATCCAATTCCTGTGCTGTAGCATAGCTAAAATGTTTCTTTATTGACCTTTTTTTTTTTTTTAAGGACATTAAAACTATACTGTCTTTCCATAGCACCAGCCTAACTGGGTTTTCAATTACATTGGTTTATATCAAAAGTCATTTTCCCCATATGAAAAATCCATGGTAAAAACAAATTATCACTAGGAATAATTTATTTAACTATTAGTCATCATATTAACAATGAAAACCGGATGATTACACAGCATATTAAAAAAAACTACTGGATAGGTTCAGTTGACAAAACCTAGGCCTCACCTGTGTATGGAAACCCAAAAAGTTGGATAATTTAAAAGTGACACAAAGCTATGGGTTTGACTGTAAAGAGTTTTGACAGACAAAACAAAATGTATACCCAAGAGGGGAAAAAAATTAAAAATAGAAGAGAAAGACTGGAGTTATTCAGAGCCTTGCTCTGCCACAATGCAAAAAAATCTGTCACACTGGGTGCAGGCTCATGTCTGGAGATATAGAGCAGAAGATGCAAACTGAGTTTGTTTAGTTTGGATGAAAGTAAGAGAAAACATAAAACCATATCTGTCAAAATCTGAACTAGTGAATATAGATTCATGGTGTAAATGACAAAAGAGAGACAAAAGCTAGAAAATTCTATTTGTCTTCATTGGTTATTAAAGAAGACTCTGAACTTTTGCACTAAGATATATATTTGTACTTTGTAGATAACTAAAATTCAGTAAGATGATTCCAGAAATGCACAGGACTTGAGCAAGTATATATGTAGTGAAATATTAATACAGAGATAACAGGTGGGCTTGTGTTTGCAGGTGAGCTTACCTAAGCTGAGGCAGACAAAATATCAAAGGCCAGTCCTCCTGTGTATGTCAGATAAAGGGAGTGGTCAGGGGGTGCACATGCTGTACAGGAGATTGGGTAGGAAACAAAGATTACCTGGTAGTCATAATATTAATGCATGAGATGACACTTAGGTTAAGGCCTTGCTACAAACCAGAGGAAGAAGATACCCAATTTTGCATTTTAGGTAAGTGCCTCAACTGCTAAGCCTTTGAAATATTCTCACAAAAAGGAGGAGGAGGAGCTTTGCAACTTGATGCACCATTTTGATGTGAAGGACGACTGGGGGAAAGTTGCACATAATGACACAAATATGTAATGAAAACAGATGATACTGCATTTGTTGCTCACTCTGTGCATCTTCTGACCCATTCTGGATCAAAGCTGACTTGGATCTGCTCTCTCTCAGTGTGATAAAGAGCACCAGGATCTGCAATGAAGCACAGATTCTGAGGCTTTTGGCCTGCAGGCTGAGTCTCAGCTGTTTGAGTAGCAATGATATGAAGCAACATATATTCAGTGAGGCAAACAGATCTTTGGTTGGTTTTAAGACTTTTAAATTAAAAACGTATTGAAACTGGGAAGTATTCAGGCCAGGAAAATTGCTGGACAATACCAAAGAAGCTTTGAGATCTCTTAGGGGGTTTTCTCAAAATTGGCACTGTCTCCAGCACTTATTCAGCATTGCATTCAACTCTGTTATGTAATGATAGCATAGAACAAGTTTAAATTCATTATCCACTGGATTAAAACAAATAATACACAAAAAATTAGTGAACCAGACAATGTTGTTGAATGTATTCATTGTAAGCAATATTGGCAGGCAGCTTGCTGTACAATTGTATTTGGTAGCTCAAAGGGAGAAAGAAGCATTAACTCATGCTTTGATCTTTCCTTAGCCTCCAATTGTGAAAGCCATTCCTCCTAGCTCTGATATTTTGAAGGATTATGTCCCTCTCTTTTGTCACTTCAAAACTGACTTTCTCCTGGAAGGTTTGGACAAAGATTAGTTCTTGCTAGGAGAAAGTGCATATGTTTTGGGCATGCCACTTGACTGCAGGAAAGATCTTGTTCCTGGCTTTTTCTCCCAGTTAAAAGGATCAGGCTCAGCTGAGTGAGCTCCAAGAGCTCTCATATGACTGCTGTGAGTGCCCACATTTGATCTTCTGTGGCTATTTTCTTTTGTTAGGTTCCTAGAAAAATCAAGAGATTTAAAAGTACCCTAAACCACATCAGAACACACCATGGATTTTAGGAATCTTGGCACCATTAAATTGTACAGCTGCTCTCTCTCATAGTGTGTATCTATACTGTGGTTATACACTTTTCCTGGTTTATTAAGCTCCTTTCCAGCTGGCTTCAATGCCCAGCCAGTCTTCTGGTGCTTTTGGGACTCCTCTCACCACCCACACATTCAGAAGCCTGTAAATAGTCTGTGGAGCAATAAGAGCTCTGACCTTACAGTCCCCTTTGGACACTAACGTAAAATAAATAACCCACTGCAGCAGCGGGGTAAGTATTTATGAGTCCTCTGTGGGAATCATACTCAGCATAGGGAAGAATATTTCAGTGAAACACTTCAGATCACACATGCTTTGTTTTATTTACTTTCTAATCTTATAAATAGGCAAACTTTTTTTTTTTTTTTTTTTTTTTTTTTTTTTTTTTTTTTTTTTTTGTTATAGTCACAGTATCACAGTTTGGAAAACACTGAGCTATCTGGAAGAAAGCTCAAGCTGCTCTTGAAACGTTCTCTTGTTCTAAAGCTTAGATATTGTCTCACTTGTCTAATCAAATGTCTGCCAGTCAAACACTTCCCAGCTTCACTTATCTAATTAAAAATATGTCTCTCCTTTTGTTTTCACTTTGCCTGCATTAAGCTTCATGTAGTAGTCTGTTTGCTACATTTTCAATATATATGTCTTATTTCAAGTCTCTCCTTTATTCCCAGTAGCTGTCATCGTTTTCCTTTTCTTTCAGAGTAATATTTGTCTTACTTTAGTGATTTGTTTTATTATTTCCAGTTGGTGTACCTAACTTTATTATTTTCCTATTCCCTCACTAGTTTTTTGTTATTTTGACTTCTCCCAGTTTTTACTTTATGCACTTATATAATTCTTGTGTTACTAGGTGCTTTAAACAGAATTTCTCTTCATTTTCTTTCCTTGTATTTTTCTCCTGTGGGATTTATCTTATTGGTCTTGCTAGGCGTTTACATCACCCTCACTATTTTTCTGTTTTATATGTTGGTTTTAATATTTATTTTGTCTTGTGTTTTTCCTCACAATAAATCAAATAAAGTCTCCGCTTATACTAAAATGCATCTCTTCAGTAATATAAGAAGTTTACAGTGATGACATGACAACTAGTGCTTCAATCTCACTCCTCCTTTCCAACTCAAACGGTGACAGTATTAAAGGCTTCAGAGACTAGAGGAAAGTCTCTACCACAAAAGTACTGTCTTTTGTACTGCTGTTTTTAAGCACACCTGAAACCCCAGGTCATTCAAGAGTGACCTTCTTCTATATCAGTACATGGGGAAAAGTGACAAGGGGAGTACATTCAGGGAGGAGTAGGAGAAGCTCTGTTAAAAACTTGGAAATTCTCTCCTTGATAGCAGGTCCTTCTGCAGTATTTTCTCCTGTTGCCTTTATTCTCTTCCAGTCCTATAAGAATAGAATAGATGCGGTTCTTCATGAACAGTGTGGCAAGCTCTGTGGAAATTGTTCTAACTGGAGGAAGTGTTTTATGCATTCTCATGACTACTACAGTTAAACCAATCCCATTAATTAGCTGTTAAAGCTTAGTGAATGGTTCAGCTGTAGAGATATGTATACGTATTTGGTCTAGCTGAGATGGAGTTAGTTTTCTCCATAGCAAAAACACAATAATGTGCAATATTTGCATAACCTGTAGAGGAAGGGTGGGGTATTGGTTTTATTTTAATAGGTCTTTTGTCCCTACTGTTATAACTGCAAAATAGTGCTTAACTCTTTGACATTACATGCCTTGATGTGGCTAAGGAATAATTCCTCATTTATGTATCAGGCAAAAGACCATAAATATTCTCCTTTCCTATTCTCCTTTTTCTTTCATTAAGTCACTCTTCACTGTTATCTACTCCTGCTTTCTTTTCACTGTCATCTACTCCTTCTTTCTTCATTTTCTTTCTCTATTTTCAGAACGCAAATAGAAATCTCACTACTGTGGGAGGATTGTCAGACTGTTAATAGGTTCAGAACTCTGCATCAATCAGGCAAAGTGTTCTAAATCTTCACAATGACTGAGGAGGTCACCACCACATCTCCAAATATCACCAGTTCCAAGAACATTTTAAACAAAGAGCTCTGCATTTGAGAAAAGGAGCTGAAGAAGTACGAGGGTTTATTTTTACTGGAGTTTACAGCTGGAGGTTACAGAGAAACCTGATATTTGAGACAGTTCTTGTACAAGGACTTTTTTTTTACAGAGAGCAGAACACGGAACAGCTTGAACTATGTGCTGTCCCTCTTTGCATATTCCTCTTTCAAAAGCAACTCCATTTTCATTTTGCAGGTGTCAGAGGGAAACGTTCCTGAAAACATTCATAGTGTGTTTCACAAAATGAGCCCAACTAAATTTTGCCATAAGTTTCAAGCGTGTACTTGCCATCCAAATTTTGAACTTCTAGAGGGGGCATGCTCAAATCTACGCCTCTGTATTGCCTCCTATTTAGGCTGCAGAACACTTCAATATCATCTCACAAAGAGGGATTCATGGGCCTTACTGCTACTTCAAGTCAAACAAAGTATTCCAATTTTGATTTATATGACAAGAGGATGAAATGGAGGAACAAATGTAATCTGAAATTACTGTACTCTTAGTGTGAAGAGGAAGGCAATGCCAAAATTAACAGAATGTGAAACAGGATTCTGCAATCCATCACTACCTTCTTCTCAGCTGGAGGTGGAGTTGTTGAACAGATGTGTTGGGATTTCTGCAGAGAAAGACGAAAGAACCTGGAGAAACACTAAAGGAAAACATGCTCCACTAAGGACATCTTGAGAGAAGATGGGTTGAGAAGTACTCTGCTATGCCACTCAAAATATCCAGTCAAGCAGTCTCTAGGACATTATCTCCTAATGTTTTTCTCTTTGGCACAAGGTACACAGTATCTGAGGAATGTCACAACAGAAGGCATTTTATCCCTCTGTGTATCAAGTCTTTCTATAAAGCAAAAAGAAAAGCAGCCTGGTTTCCAATATTTTAAGAATTTTTTATCTCTAATTTTGGCACATGACACACAGCCTTCATTCTGATGGTAAATTTTCTGTTTAGTTGTATATATGTAGGATATAACTAGGTCAACTAGCTTTTATGAACCATGTCACAAGTTAAAAAGAAACTGTGTATACAGAGAGTATAGAATAAGCTCACAGAAACATCTCAAGGCTTCCTCTGTCAAGCTCAAGGATGGAATTTTTTGTTTGTTTTTTGCAAGCAACATACCTTCAGAACTAGAGAAATTAACAAGAAGTAACAAGACAAGGTTAACATAGAAAGACACTACTAAAAAGACTTGTTTCCACTGTTTTGGATAAATTGGCATGGTAGGTTTCATTTTTTATTACATATATTACTATGTCTGGAGTCAAAGATTATCCAGAAAACTGATTGGAAAATGCACCTTTCAGCTATCTAAATATGACACTCCAAGTTATGGCTCTGCCTAATAAGGCAGAAATAGTACTTATAGAATTTTATTAATTTTTTTTCAGATAGATGAGCTTGACTAAAAAGTAAAATGTTCAATTATACACCATCTTAGACTTTACTGTTTGCACTTTTCAAGCATTGAGTATTCTTTCCATCAGATGCCTAGTATTTCTGGGCATGAAAGAAATCTGAATATATAAAGACATACAAAAGAAAGTAAATAATTGTTAGGAGTGGAAGTTCAAATGGGGAAATTTAATATCACTTCCGTATTTTCTTTCAGAATAAGAAGGAGACAAATGAAAGTAAATTAAAGCTGTTTATCTTGCTGGAGTGGTAACAATAGTCCCAGTGGATTCAGCAACTTGAAAACTCTGAAAAAGGAGAGTACAAAATCTGTGAATTACAATATTTCAGATTAGACTATTCATTTCCTGCCTGAAAGTCAGTATTTCTCTCTATCCTACTATTTGATAAGGAGTTACTTTCTGAATTGTATCCATCTGATTAACAATAGGATTTTTTCATCGATGTGAGTAACCAAATTACTTGTGAAAGCAAGATCATTATCTTCAGGTAGTAGTGGGATTGGATATATATTACTATTTGCACATCTCTAGAACCAATCCCATTACATAAAAATTGGAATTTGATTTAGGCATCTAATTTATAAATATAACATTGAACCAAGACTTTGGTTTATATTCCTAAGCCATGATTAATAAATCTGCCTAGTAAATCAGTCTTTTTTTACAAATAAACTGGGTTTCATAAAATACATCTTAATAACCAGAGTATATGAAGTCCCGACTTATAAATCATAGCTATGACTAAAAATCAGTCATATTGCTTATAAATCAGCAATGCTACTTTAAAAAGTGCCATGCTTCTGAAAAAAAGGTGAAAGACAAATGTTCCTTTCTTTATGTATATTTAATTTAGATATTTAAAATGAAAGCAATTATAAAGCTACTTCTGAAATGGTTATTTGAAAAACAGCACCTTAAAACGATGATAGAGCAGAAGGGGAATTTTATTGGTATTCATAAATGTGCACCTTGCCATTTGTAACTGTCTTTGTACTCTCCCCTCTGCACAGGCTGCCTATCAGGGTTGTAGTGTGCTGTCAAGATTGCTGCAGGTCTGATGCTTGTTATTCTCCTGTTTAGTTTTTTGTTTTTTGGGGTTTTTTTGGTTTTTTTAATGCCCTTGCCAGTCTCAGTAGCAAGAGACAGGCTACTTTAATTTATTCATTTCCAGATGCTATTTTATAGGTTGAAGCTAAACCACAGTTCAGAAAATTCAGGTTTGAGTAGATGGAAAAAGTGAGAGGAAGAGGTTAATTGATCCTTAAAAATATTGAAAGCAATATTTTTTTTTCTAGTATTCTTCAGCAAGTTTCTGCTTTTCTTGTTTAGTGGGAGCATTTGTGAATGATCCCATATTCTTCAGTCATCTACTCAAGGAATAAGTAAAATATCAACAGACTTTACAGCTGACTTAAATGTATATAGGAAAATTCAGTCAATTCTTCCCTAAAGTTCTTAAACATTTAGGTTTGGTATGATTTGGTTTGATTTTTTTGGGTGATGGCTTTTAAAATTATTTATTTAAATAATTTAAATTATTTGGTTTGTTTACTCTGTTTTTCAACAACAGAGATTTCCTTTTTCAGTTGGTAGGAGAAAGAAAGGAAGAAAGGAAGAAAGGAAGAGAAAGAAAGAAAGAAAGAAAGAAAGAAAGAAAGAAAGAAAGAAAGAAAGAAAGAAAGAAAGAAAGAAAGAGAAAGAAAAGCATAAATTGTAATTACTTCAAGACTAACTTTTATGTAAGCATAATGATGAAAATGCTGTCATCAATATATATTTTAGTTCTTTACACTAGATTTCAGTTCTTAAATATAATTAAAGTCTTTCCATAAACAGAAGCAGAGACTATCTTCCTCCGCAATTAAATCCATAATATTTCCTGCAGAGTTCAAAACAGATGAACTTTTTATCTGCATTGAGAAAGACATTATCACTGTTATTCATTCTGCACTTCTCCCGTGCTGGACCAACAGCCTGACTGGAAGGGTGCTAGAGGGAGTAACAGTGGGAAAAAATTACTTTCCCCCCCCCCCCCATTATAATTTGCATATGTATTAAAATATAATCAATACAAGTTTTCAAATATATCCCCTAGCAAAAATAGATTTTTTGTAACAAAGACGTATGATTTGTTCTGGCTTTCTCTTTCTCTCATTTAAATAAGAATTTTTAAATACCTTGTCTTCTTTTGTATCCAATGTTCTCAATGGAAATGTTCAAATTAATTGAGATTTTTGCAAAAAAACCCAACATTTTGCTCAAAAAACCTATGTTCTATAAAGGTTTACTTTAAAGCATATTTCGTCTATTTCGTCTCACTAATTTCTCTTTCTTCCTTTCATGTAGCTAAAAATGAAACATTAAAAAAAGGTCTAATATGCTAATACATTTTAGATATGCTATTTATACACTATTTTAGCTTCTTTTTTAAATTATTTTTTAAATTTTATTTTTATTTCCGAGAGACAGTGAAGAGTATTAATAGCCAAGATCTCAGTTTACCCTGTCAGTCATTTGTGGCTTTGTGTAGACAGATTTGTTGGTGTAATGCTTTCCTGTAATTATTTTCCAAGAGACCAGGTGCAATCAACTATTACCAACTTGGAACTAAAGAAATAGAATTTAAGAGACAAAATTTAACCCTCTGTTTTTATCTATTTAATGTGATGATATAGTCCTGTCACTCTTATAATGATGGTGCAAATATATAAAGGGATCCAAGTTTTAAAGAAAGTTCATTAACCCAAGACAAACCTGTATTGACAGAACAACTCTCTTCCCTCTTTTCTATGTTTCTGTTGCAATGGCACACAGAATATCACAAACCTGTTCCTTTAAAATATCATTGTATGTGAATTATCTGTGTCCTTTGGCTTCCTATGCTTATCATTTATGCTGCAGTGTCCCATTTACAAAATGCAGATTATAAAAGTATTTTGATTCTTTTTTTCCCCTCCAGCTTGTGTTTTATACACCTTCTTCATTTATGATTTTTTGGACAATATCCTTGTGGGAAAGTGTCTTGTCCACATCCTAGATATATGAAGCTTTATGCCTTATAAAAGGGATTCCTGGTCACAGCTTCCTCTCCAGAGCCTACAGGAGAAACAACAAACAGAAATAATGTTATATTTTTGTTTTAACTACTCTTGTGTTATTGTGGTCAGAAATAATTTCCTATTGTTATGATACACTGGAATAACGCTAGGGTCATCTGAAATAATGCTAGGATCTCATTATTTAAAGATGCCTCTGCCCAAATTAGGGTGCAAATGAGACTGTATGCCAAAGCCAATAGAATAGATGTTATTTAGCTATAAAGCAGAGGGCTGGTGGTAAAAGAAAAATATATAGACTGACAGACAGATTAAGAAGAAAGATTGCCACCACCACATAGGTTCCTGTGACATCCTGCTGCCCTTTCTTCTTCTGTTCCTCTCAGTGTTGAGAGTCTCCAGACCGTTCTTCTGGAGGTACCACTTTTTTACAGTCCATGTCCTGGGTATCCACAAGGTGTTCATACCATTCCCACAGCTTGGGATACCTTGTGTGTAAGCAGTTGTTTCCCTTCCCAGTTTGCCATGGTGTGAATTTTTGTCCATCCAGTTTATCCAGATTCGCCTCACCAGGCGTGGCATCTTCCTGTTGTCATCAACAGTGGTTTTCCCACAGTCCGCACTGTGGAACTTTGTCCAGTGTGTGTTAATTCTACACCTTTCACTTCTGTCAGGCAAAGTCCCCAGTGACTGAAAAAGAGAAAACATTGCAACCATTTGTTTAAAAGGTTTAAAAGTGATAAAAGGAGGACCTTTCTCAATCAGTCTTACTTCTTAGTCCTGGAAGATATAGCAAAACTTAGAAGACAAGGAAATTATTAGAGACAATCATTGCAAGGACCTCCACTTGGGATGTCATAGTCACTGGTATCAGTACAGGCTGACGAATGAGTGGATTGAGAGCATCCATGTGGAAAGGGACCTGTAGATACTGTTAGATGAAAAATTTTAATATGAACCAAGACTATGAACTTGCACCTCAGAAAACCTTATCCTGGCCTGCTTTAAAAGCAACGTGGCCAGCAGGGCAAGGGATTGGATTCTACCTCTCTACTCTGCCCTCATGAGACCCCACCTGGAGTGCTGCATCCAGCTCGGAAGTGCTCGGCCCAAGAAAGACAGGGACCTGTTAGAGAGAGTCTAGAGAAGAGCCATGGAAATTTTCCATGGAACACCTCTCCTTATGAAGGCAGGATTTTTCAGCCTTCTGGAGTGAGGAGCTCTGGGAAGACCATATTGAAGCCTTTAAATATACATGGGGCTTATGAGAAAGATTAAGTCTTTCTGCAAGAGTCTGTAGTGCTAGAACAGAGGGTCACAATTTTAAAACTAAAGATGGAAGGTTTAGGTCAGAAGATATTTTTTATCAAGAGGGCTGTGAAGACACACAGGTTTTTATGCCCCATCCCTGGAAGTGTTCAAGATGGTGTTTTGAGTAATCTAATCTAATAAAAGATGCTCCTTCTCATGGAAGGTGGATTGGACCAGATGACTTTTCAAGGTCCCTTCCCAACCCAAACCATTCTATATCTATGATTTTATGAAGACAAAACTAGAGACTATTTAAAGTAGTGCTTTACATGTATGGTTGTGGAGTTTTCTTCAAATTCTGCTGATTACATTATCATATTTGTAATGTAGATAAATGTTTTGCTTTCTTTTCACTATCTGAGTACTGAGTCCAATACAAATACTTTAAAAACAGAGATATTGGAAAAAGTCATGTATCTTTGAAAACGTTTCTCTCATTATTAATCATCAGCAACAGTAAAATAATACTTCATACAGTATTTGAATGCTATGGGAACAATCTCAACATTTAGGCTGAAATGCAGCATCTTAAATCTAAGAGACCATTCTTTAAATTGTAATTTTTTGATTCTTCTATGTATCTGCAAGGGGCGTTGAAGATAAGAAGGGCATAAAAAATAGGAATATCATAGAAAAGAACAGATTTTCAGCAGAGTGGGAAGCTTACTGACAACTACTTCATACCCATTGTTCTCCCACTTTTTTATTCACCAGGTTCTGATCTGTCTGTCAAGAAGAAACTGGTATTTATATAAATAGCTGAGACTGTAGCTGGTTTTCACTTTTGGGCTTGGTTTTCCTGGTTTGTTTTTGTTTTTTGTTTTTCTTTTGTTTTGTTTTGTTTTTGTTTTGCTTTGTTTTTATTTTTGATTGTTTGTTTGGTTGGTTGGTTTGGGGTTTTTTTGTTTTGTGGTTTTTTTCTGCATTGGCCAGTTCTAAGGCTCAAGGAGAATCAAAAGGTCCTTTTTAAAACATCATATGGTCATTTTATTTGTATTTTGCCACTGAGGATGCTATTCAGTCAAAAGGAATGATTAGTGAACCAGTATTCCTGTATTTGCCAAATTTCTACAATTATTCTATTGAGAGAAGTAGTTGGATTGGAGTAAATCCAGTGTGGATTTTACCTAACTAAGGACCTGATTTTAGGAATATATTGAGAGGTGTGTCCTCCTATTTAATAAAATAGGAGGTATTCACTACAGAACAAAGGATTAAACAGCAGTCTAAAACATTGTCACATGTTAGATGTTTGAGATAAACAAACCGATTCTTTTGTCTGTCCTTCTTTAAGAAATGGTCATCTACCTGCATGGCTGAAAATTTTATGGAAATTGCCTGTTGAAAATCTGATTTCTGGACTGTTTACTCATCACTTTTGGACACAGTGCACTCTAAGAATCTCTTGTGTCCTTCATTCTTGTCCCAGGACAGAAAGAGTAAGTAACTAGTGGAGCTGAATACTGTTATTTATTTAAAAACGAATGAGATTAGAGGTACTTGATTACCTGAGATACTTATTCACTAGCTCACAGTGTTATATCCAGTAGGACCGAGCTGCTCTTCCCCACAGGGAGAGCAGGTAAAGTTGGTCAGCAAGTCACACAAGCTCATGCCATAGCTCTGCTCACAGGTGCCAATTTGGGTGTCATGCATCAGGGTGCCTCTCTGGGCTCTCCCACCTTTCATCTTCATGCATCTCTGTGATCTCTCAAATGTTTCCTCGTTTCCAGTTTTTTCCTCCAGCCAGAGCAAAACTAAGGACTTCACCATATCCTTTCTGATCCTATTTCTTTCCAAGGCCATTTTCTTTTCGTGAATTATATTTTTTTTAGCACCAGCCCCTCTGTTTTGCATCCTAAACCTCCAATTTTTTCCTGACTAAACAGTCTGCATTCAAAAGTACAACTTTGCAATTGGTGTTCCTCTTTCATGTCTTTTTATTAACTGAACGATTTAGGATGTGCTAAGTCTGTTTAGGTTAGATATTACAAACGTTTACATCAAGTCCATACCAGTTTCATCTAGCAAATGGAAGACCTTTGTTGGGAAATTCAAAAGTTCTGTTTTGAATATTCATAGTCATATAAATTTATCCTGTTTGCTGACTTCTGTTAGTATTCATAGCTTAATGACTAAGAAACAAATATACCACCAGACAAAATTCACTTTTGCATCATTAAAAAAAACAAAAAAGCAACTAATAAAATAATTATTAATTAATAAAAACATAATAAAACAATGGGAATAATTTAATTCCTGTGTGAAAGTGGGAAAAGTAACTGAAGGTCAATTAGTTGATTACACAACTGGAGCACGACTGTTTTTTTCTGAGGATAAAAAAATATATAGACTGGCATAAAAATGATAACAGTCATAAGTCATAAGATGAACATTGGGTAAATTAATGTATTAATGCTGTGAGATCAGCAAAGAAGATAACATTTATGAATGAGATGGAAAAAGAGTTCCTCAAAGTGAGCAAAAAAGGATTTTGCTGAAAATTTAAAGCCTCAAAAAGCTTTAAGATAAAATGTAATTATCTCATTGTGTTTTAATGTTTCTTATGTCAGTTCTCATTTCACATTGGTCCTAAAACAACTAAGACAACAATTGTTTGTTTCTGGAAGATGGATTGCTTTCAAAAATAGAAATTGGAAAAAAATGAAAAAATTGGAGAAAATGGAAAGAGCAGCAAGAAAAAAAAAATCCCTTATCTAAGGGATTTACTTCTTCATATAACAAACTGAGCAATAACTACAAAATGTTTCTTTTCATTTAAAACTGAAATGAACTACTCATCACTGATACTTTAAAATATTGATTTTTTTATTATATGTTTTCTCAGCTATAGCTGCTTTTCATATATACCACAAGAAAAAAGACAAACTATTTAAGGCAATAAAGGTCACTTATATGCTATTTTGGATACAGCTCAAAATTTTCAACCAGTGATTTTTATATTAATTTATTATATGATTCTTTTGAATAACAGGTCAAGCAGTGATTCAGTGATTGATATTATTTTTAAAACATACTGGCATTTTGCAAGTAGTTAGGATTACTGATTTGGTAAAAAAATAAAAAAAGTAATGACAAGTGATTTTGCACCTGTAATTTCAATCCTCTCCTCTCTAGTATATCCCACTAACATCAGTGTGAACCTTGTTCTTACAAATTTTACATTAATAGAGTTCAATGAAAGATAGAAAGTTTATCAGAATTAAAATTTACCAAAGACCATTATAACGTTATAAAACATTAAATCCTCCTATAAGATCACTGATCAATAGTTTCAGTTGTGTGTTTATAAATGTGTAAATTTTGTCCCAAAATGTAAAAGCTGCATCAGTTAGAAAATTCTTTAAAAAATGACAAATCAAAACTCTACCTATGATAGAAAACAATAATTAACCTCAATGAGAAAAGTCAAATATAAACAGATGGAGGAACATATGCTAAGTAAAACATAAATGTGAAGAGAAATCACTAAAACCTAGATTTTCAGATTCCCTTTATGATTTTTATGCTTTACCTTAAAGAAATCTCGAAATGTTAAGTTACAAATATAAGCAAAATTTCACCAAGTACTACAGTAGTGAAACAATACCATTTGTCCAAGTAGATAAGACCCCAAAAGTAAAGAAACCTAAAAGGTACCTCAAATGTGTTGCTGAAATGAGGATAAAATATGATAGAAGAAAATGCTGTACCTCATTATGGCAAGCCTGGCTTATCTATCAATCTCCTATTCATCAATATTTCAATGTAAGCATATTCATCATAATTTTCAGCAACTGTTGCTTCTAAAGTATTAAAAAAAAAAAAGAAAAAAAGTCCAAATTTCATCAATTTTGCAGCTACAGATACAGTGCTAAACAAGCCAACCAGTGAGGAGAAATAATAATATATTTTTTAAATTGGGAGGAAAAAAACACAAACAAATAAACAAACAAAATATCCCTCCAAAAGAAGTCCAAAGCACATCTGCTTTCTGCTTATTTTTTTGAACAAGTTTTCCACTAATTATCTTTTGTTCTAGGGACTAGAATGATGGTTTCTTGCTGGTCAAAATGCAGGGTCCAAATTTGGTTCCATTATGATTAATAGAAAGGGATTTATTCTTTTTGTTTTATTTTTCTTGTCTGTTCTTCAGTTTGTGTTTTTTTAACTATTGATTCTCTGGAAAAAGAGGGAGGAGCCCCAAACAAATGAATAAGTAGTTAAAATTTCATCTTTGACTTGGTAAAGATTTTGGATATAGATTATTCTCTGAGAAGGAAGGAATCATAAAGCACTCTTCACTCTCATTAACAGTTGCAAAAGCTTAGAGGATGAAGAAATACTGGATATGTTAATTCTTGTAATTTAATTAACACTACTGATTTCCATTGCCATCCTTCTCACACTTAGCAGGTACACATTCATCTCTCACCTTCAATGAGAAATAGATACCTTTAGGAAACAGATTAAAAAGTCAAGAGCTGGAGCCCTGAAGCCCATAGTTATGGGCCCATGCTGATTTCAATGGGCGATTAGAAACTGTTATGTTACCATGTGTACACACTTTTATGAAGTGTATAAATCTGGCTTCAAAAAAATCATAATGAATTTTCATTTCATGTGGAGCATTTCTTCTCCAAAGCTAGTTTCAGTGTTCTATTAAAGAAATATTGAAAATTCCTTTGCAAAATATAATTAAACTTTAGCATGATTCTGTTATAAACAGAAGTGCCAGAAATGAGCAATTCTGAAACTATTTGAAGCCAAAGAAATTCAGTATTAATCAATGAAGTTAAGAGCTATGTACAGAAGAGTTTCAAACATGTTTTTTTCTCCAATGTGAAGCAATGGAGCTGACATCACTTCACATACTAGGATAATTTATTTTCTACCATTGAGTGAGATTGTGAGAAAAGTCCCACATTATTCATGCTTTTCTTTTTCTTTAATCTCTATGAACTGGAGCATAAAACCATTCTTGGACACAATAGTGTTTCTCTCTTCCCAATGTTTTACCTTTTTGGATGAACATATGGAATTGAAAAAGGTCTGGCATAATAATTTTGTGTCCTTGCTATCACAGAAAATTGTCACACATAATCAATTTATGAAACAATTTTAACAATAATTAGGAGTTTGTTTGTTTGTTTGTTTGTTTTGCACTGCTGCTGCTAGAAAGCTACTACAAATCCTTGTTCCTCGATTTCTTAGAAAGTACTTTATCCTTTATGCTGGGACTGCATTTGAATGCCATAAAATAATGTGCAAAAGGTTAACATGCTATTAATGAAGCAATGTATTCTATCTCCCATTTACCCATGTTGGTTTTGATCGTTTTTCAGATTGTTCTTTCTTTCAAAAAAAGTTTCAAATTAAAAAATATGGTACAACTCTCAATTTATTTTCTTTTTATGGTTTTATGGTTTTATGGTTTTTATTCATAAGGAAAAAGCTAGAAAGCATTATCCTGGTTATTCATTTTCAAATCTTTCCACAATACCTCTGTATTGGGTAGGTGCAACAAGGTTTAGGTTGCAGGGTGGTACAGCAGTGACTTCTGTGAGAAGCTGACAGAACTTCCCCTATGCCCAACAGAGCCGTTGCCATGTGGGTCCCAGACTGACCTCTCACTAAGACTGAGCTCCTCAGCAATGATGTAGTGCCTCTCAGATAACAGAATTCAAAGAGAAAATATCTCCTGTGTGATAAACAGACTGCAACCCCCATTCTACATCCCCCTCTGCTGCTTGAGAAATGTTGAGCCTGAGAAGAAGAGAGGGCTTGGGGGCGAACAGCGTGTGAAACTGTTGTAATATTTTATTTTTATTTCTCCTTAGTCTCATCTGATAGGTAATAAATTAGATTAACTCCCCCAAGTCAAATCTGTTTTACCCATGATGGTAACTGTTGAATGATCTCTCCCTGCCCCTATCTCAACCCACGAGAGTCAAGAGAATTATATTTTCTCTCCTCTGTCCTGCTGAATAGGGAAGTGAAAGAGTGGCTTTTGTGGGCACCTGGCATCCAGCCAGGGTCAATCCACCAAAACCACCTTTAAAAGTATTTTCAGGATGCCACTTTCCCAGATGCAACTCCTAACTCATTGAGTTGTTTAGTATATATTATTAGGCTTTCAGTGTTCCATAGTAAAATTAAATGGCTGTCAGGATCTTTCTGGAGTAAACTAAAGTGCTGCCTCCAAAGCAAAACTTGGGTCTGATTCTTCAAAGTTTGCTCTAGAAACTGTCTTCAAGGGTGGTGTAGATGAAATTGCACAACTGGCTGCTTTGTCCTGTGCAGCACTACAGAAGCCATTAACTCTCCCTTGTGTTTTCATGAGCATATAGAACTTCAGTTTCATGCAATGAAAATATTAACCTGAGAATATGCATTACTGAGGGAAACATACATGAAAAGGAAAACAATATCCATCCCAACCGTGTGAGGACATTTCAAGTGGGCAGCTTCTAAACAACTCAGGGGTTGCTAATCAGAGAGGACATAATTAACATCTGTTTTAGGAGTATTCGTTTTCTTGTGTTTGTCACAGATAAAGTTATTTAAAGGCAATTGGATTTTGCTACAGAACTCAATTGGGAAGGAGTTCAAAGATGTTTCCCCATTTGAAACTACTTTTTTGAGAAGTGCTATTCATTCACTCATTCAATCATTCATTCATTCATTCATTCATTCATTCATTCAATCATTCATATGATTCATTGATGTAATATAGTATTAATTTTTAAAACTAGAATATCATGCTTTCAAACTTCAGATAAATTTCCAGTATTATTAGATATACACTTCTAATTTTAACAACAACATTTTTTCTAGCATCAAGGAATGAAATATATTTTGACAAGGGCTGTTTCCCATAAAAATGTATTAGTACATGATTATATACACGTACTTTATTCTTCAATCAATTTAATTCATTGAATCCTTTTCATTGTTTTCCTTTGGATTGTTCTCAGACTAAATGTTATATTTACCTGGTCATGCTTCTTGTTTGTTCCATTTGGTTTTAATTGGACTAATAAAATATCTCTATAATTTCCTTGATATACTCAGATACATACTGAATGAATGTAGACAAACTGAAGATCTCTTTAAGTTAACTTCCTTTGGTCTCTGACAGTAAGGTAGAATTTAGTCAAAGTTGCTCTCCTTACACAAGGAAGTACCCTGTTTTGGCAATACAAAGATTTATTTTAAGTAATGAACATTTTTTTTCTTTGTATATTCCAGGTTTTATTTCTCAGTCATTTACTTTATATTTTGATTAATTCTGGGATATTAAAACTTCTGAAAAGAAAAGTAGATATGTATGAGCAGATTACCTTGTACATAAAAGTCAAGCCATGATCTTGTTCCTATATATAATAACTTCTTTTTGTCATCCTCTCAGACTTGCTGAACAAGTTCTAATTCATAATCTGAACATTTCAATCACTCACATCCTCTCTCTAGATTTCAGCAATACCACTCATATCAAATTTATTCTAATTAATAAGGAATTACAGTACCTCATTAATGTTTTCCAGATTACTAAAACTCTGCAATAAGCCAGTGAAAAACTTCATTATCTTGGACAAATTGCTAAAACGTGTGCACAGCAGGTAGAGTTTGCATCTGCCTCTCATATTTAACTTTAAATTAAAGGCAATGTGTAGATTTTTAATTCCACTTAGGATCAAATGCATTATTTTAACCTGATTATATCTAGTCTTTAATTTGTATACATTTCTCCGATGTCCATATGTATGCAGATATAGATGGATCATCTTGCTGTGACGTGACCTGAAAGCACAAAATTACCTTTCAAGTACAGCAATATAAATTTAATATAAGCTATCAAACCAGACAGGGGTTTTTGGGTTTTTTGGGGTTTTTTTGGTTTTTTTCTTTTCCCCTAATGTTCATCTCTTTATATCTCCTATTTCAATGGATAGCAAGCATGGGATAGACATTTAAAACACAAACTTTCATCTTCAATTCACATAGTGTCTCTTTGAAATTATGCCACATATGGGATATGTGCAAGCTACATCCTGATCTGAAACTCCAGCAAACCACGAAAACCCTACATTTCACTGAAGCAAATTGCCCATTTTAATTGAAGATTTTTATTTTTTTTTAATGAAGATGTGGGAATGATGAATATTAGCTGCCAAAAATGTATGAAATCCCCAGAACTTTAAAAGCTCATGCGATCCTCAGTGGTCCAGAGCACTGTGTGAAACCTTGAAGGAATAACCGATGGAAGTTAAAGCGGTCTCTGTGTAATCCATGAGACTTTTTGTGCTGTGATCTTTTCCTAAACTCAGTCCGAAAAGAATGTGAGAAATTCTCACTCCCAGCTACAGAGCCTCCCTAAACTGGGCTGCAGAGAGTTGTGCTTCCAGCTCTCAAAGTCCCCCGGGTGCGCACTGTGGCCAAAGCAAGGGGCTGTAAACTCTTCTGGCCAGAGGAATGGGCAGGCAAGGGTGGAGACCACGGCTGAGCAGTGGTGACATACCAACGCTGTAGGTGCCTCTGCCAAGGGATAATTTCAGCTGCAGTTCCAGCTTAGCCATGCGGGAACAAAATACAAAGATGAAAGTAGAAGGAGGGGTTGAAAGCGGCACCCAGGTGGGAATCTTGGGGGCGGTCAAGAAAAGTAGCACACTAAGCAGAAATGAAAGTACAGCCCCTATGGGGAAGACAAGGACCTTGAACACAACCAAAGGGATGGTAGGCAGTGAAAGAATTTTAATTGGGGAGTTTCATGGCCTGAGTCTCAGGAGATAAAACTGACTTTCATGGCAGCATTCTGGAAGGATTTAAGGGGAACAAAGCAAATAGCCTGGCTTTTATCATAACCTGTGCAATGGTTAAATGGAATTTTATGTACATTTGTTATCCTTAACTATATAGTGATTTTTTAAAAGACTTGGGAAGGGGTAAAAAGAGAGAAAATTTCATCTGTGCTCTGTGAAGGATATATTCTGAGGGACAGAAAATTGCCTTTATAACCTGATTATCAGAGCTAAAAATGTTCAAGACTGGAAAATGTTGTCCAGCACACAAATGAGGGCCCAAATAAACAAAGAAAGCTCAGCATGGACTGTAATAAACTCCTTCCAAATTGTACCAGGTTTGCAGTAGATAGTGATCTTGTTTTACAAATCTAGTCCTGCCAGAAATGCACAATAAAATCTGGACCCACTTTTCTAAAGTAATTCTATTACTTTCAGCTCAAATAAAAATTTTAATTTTTGCCCTGAAAGCCTACACACAGCGTATTTGTCATGTAAAAATAGACATTGTTTTTTACACTGTACTATTAATGGACATTATACAATTCAAGAAAAAAAGACTTCTCTGCTTACAACAATACACGCATTTGATAGTCTATAATGTTTATGCAACACTGGAATTTAAGGTTAAATAACAGTCTACAGATAGTTCACCGACTGAATCATACAATTACTGTGTTAACACACCAGATAGTTAAGGACTTCTAGTGTAACACATATAACTCCCAAATTTATACATTCTAGAAGCATGCTCATGTTTCAACCTGGAGCAACTTTACTATGGAAGATTTGTTAAAATCAAAGGTGTTTAAAAACTAAAGCTTGGCATTGTCTCAAAAATGCATTAACAATAGAGAAGATCTGAGCTCATAAAAGACATTTTTGTAAGTGTTACACTTCTATCCATTCAAAAGAGACAAAATCTAGCAAATATTATGTTGCTTGCTGCCCTTGTTAGAAAAATGACTGTCAGGCAGATCTCACCCTCTTTGAAAGTTTTCTGGAGTCTTTATATCTCATGTCTTTGTCTCTTATTTTGGGCTTGGTCTGACAATCTCAAGAAAGGGTTATAATTTCATTTCAGGGCTCAAATGTATTTTGAGCTTGTAAGGCATTAAAAACAAGCATAAAAAGCAAGTAGTCACCAGTCTGTATACGGAGCAGTCACACGTTTGTATTTATTTGGATTATAAGAAAGAGATGCTTCTATAGTCAATGTAGCCAGGATGTGTCCTTTTTCTTAGAGTCATCAGAAATTTTTGAATTGTAAAACTAAATCTGACAAATATTACATTCAGATCCATTTGTTGGTGATATTCTAAAAATTGTGTTTGGTCATAATAAAGCTTGGTAGAAATTTACAAATCATTCTTTAAAGTATATCGAGTATTTGAAGACTGACTCTCATCAAGAATAAAATTGAAACTTCAGACTGGTGAAATTAGAAGTTTTACCATTAACTATTCAGTGGGTGCAGTTCTGGAGAAGACAGAGAAGGCAGTCTATATGCACATATACTGGGACTTGTCCACTGAAAATGTACAGACGAGGATATACTGAGGATGTGAGGATGTACACTGGAGTTTACTTCACATCTGGACCAAGGTGAGGTTTCACTACATGCTATTCCAGTTTCATGTCAAACAGATAAATGTAAACCACTGCATCTAGGGATATTTCCTTTCTGGTTTAGTCCTATAATAAATATTCATCTGATGAACATAGAACTTTGGAACTCTGAAAAGCACAAGTGAGTTTTAAATGTGTGGATTAAGCAAGCTCTATTTCTTTTTAATTGGCACGGAAGGTTAGAAAAGCATTCACACAGGTCTTAGACAGCCAAGTACAGTACATGTACAGTACAAATATACTGCTGGGACTTCAGCTGCTTGTGCATCTTTCCACACACTTTCACTCCAGTTTGCCTCCTCTTTGCCAGAGATGGTTTCCAGGTACTCATAGGAGAGTAGCAGTGGGCAGAGACATAGAAAGCAAATTCAGCTTGCACTAACCACACAGTACAGACACAGCTCAGATTGCAATGACACATTATTTACAGTCATCACTGCATATGTTTTGCTGATCACTTATATGTGGGTCTCCCACCAGTAGCAGGAGTTTTCAAATACATCCTCTCTTTATAAAAAGTGTTCACTCCTCTAGACAAGTGACAGAATTTGAGAACACAAAGATTAAGAAAGCAGCTCAAGAGCACTAAATGTCCTGAAGCTGCTATGGTTTCAGAATGGGATGAACTGTTTGGATTCTTCCTGTACCTCCTCAAAATGGTTTTGTGTTGCCAGTTTGCCAGAATTCAGAAGACCCTTCCCTGAAGAAGAATAATTTCCCTTTTCCTCTTACAATGACAGTAATAATAATTTAAATATTAGCAGAATAGGAGAGAAAGAGACCTGATCTATGACAAAGATCCTCTTATGTTAGTCCTTCCACAGGAAGCTGTTCACTGTCAATGTGACACCATAATCTCTGATCTATCCCATCACTATTGCATGACACTTTAATAAAGTAAGTATAGCAGAATTGCTAGAAGGAATTGAAGTGGTATTGACTTATTTCTTATTACATTAACAACAACAGTAATTCCTGAAGGATTATGTATATTACAGCCATTATTTGTAACACCCTCTCCCTAATGGAAAATTCTTAGTTTTGTATGCTACGTAAATACCCCCCCCCATCATTAGGCACCACTAACTGCTTCTCTTCCATATTTATTCTTCTTTCTTCTACATATCAACAAAACATACTTAATTTGCAACAGAATTATCTCTCTTCTAATTGAGGTTTCCAGGGAAGTGAAGTGAGATAATTTAATTACACTCTAAATAGCTGTTCTACCTAAAACTGTTCAAATCTCTTCAAATCAAGCCTTAGATGGAGTGTACACAATTTCACAAATGTGAAAAAGTATATCATATGCCATACATAACTTAGACTAAATCTTGACAAATGAAATTAAACCCCCAAACCTAATAGCTCAGTTCTTCGAATAGAGAGACAAACACAACATTCATGTTCTCAGAAATAGGAGCAATATCTTAAGCAAAATACTGTATCAGGTAGTTTGAAGACCAGAGAATACACAAAAGTAGTTCAACTTCTTTTGGTTACTTCGGAAAATAAACCAGTCTGACAGAACAGAAATTCTATTTTGTCAGAATTAGGCTGATCAGACTTCTTTCAGGCAATCAGCAGGTATTTCTCTCCATCTGCATGCTTATATGCTCTCTATTAGCACACTGTCTGAACATTACACAAAATTTAATGAACTTGTCTAATGCAGATGTAGAACCGAAGATGCATTTCATCAGTGTAAGATTAGTGAGGTAAGGCTAAGAATGGTCCTTGGTGGAACATCAGTGCTGAGGGGCTAAAACTAGATAGAGGGCACAGAAGTTTAAAAGTCTTGATCACCCATGATTACTCAAGATCCCTTGGATTTTTCTCACTCAACTATAATGATTGTAAAGGAGAAAGAAGCCAGAGTTGTATTCTAAGGATACTATTTTTGGAATTAATTTAGCATGCAGCTCACCATGAAACTGAAAGTTCAGCTACACGGGGACCACAGTCCTGTCTCTCTTTTTGTAGTTGTACAGAAGAAGCTTATCTATATGAGATGCTTATCTCATGCTACATGGGATATAAACTGACATAAAGTTCTGCCTACAATGGGACTGTGATTAGCCATTGCAGGAAGGTAAGCAGATTGAGGAGAAAGGCTAGAAAGAATGAACAAATGTAATTTGAAAATAAAAGATCCTTCACGTGACCGTGATAAGAGTCTCCTAATGGCTGAATGATTGTGGCATTTGGTGACCTCCAGGCTAGATTGCAGTGGCATGTTGCACTTAAATACCTGCAACCACACAATTTTAGCGGATGAGGGTAGGATGATCTGCATTTATGTGGACTAACAAAGGGTATTTCTGATTTCATCCATCACTGAAAGGATAGAAAAGGAGATACTATATAGGAATTTGTTTCCATTGCCTTTAGTAGAAGCTTCTGAAGGCTGATGATATCCCACAGTATGAAACTTTGTATGGACATAAAGCAAAGACAGAAGACCTAAGGCCATTGTGGCAACATATAACAGTGGACAGTTTCACAAGCTACCTCTCAGAAGCATAAAAATAAATTATTTCCTAAAGAGGGACTGAAGAAACCTTCCAGCCAAATGAAAAATGAGACATGATGCCGAAAATGTGAAAGCTGAAAAGGCCTTTCCTGATCCTTCTACTTTCTCAAATAAATTCTGTCAGATAATAAAGGTAAAAGATGGTAGATGTAGAAGGTAACAGCATCCAGAAAACAGTAGTAGTTCATACTGGAGAAGAAACAAGAACAATGCCCTGAACTAGGATGCACTGATGAAGCTGTCTCTGATAGACATGCTAAAATTAAGGAAAACTGAAGCAAATGAAAAAGACATAAAGAACTTCATTTAGACAATCCAGAGCAGAGAAAAAGAAAAATAATTGGGAGGCCATGTCAGGAGGCAAGATTAAAGGAAAAAAGTGTCAAGCCTAAAACAGAATGCAATTAAGGAACTATTAACAGACAACTCCAAAAAGTGATTACTACAATGGCATACAGAACTTTGCTTCTTATGTCTACAATGGGTAGGATACCAGAAATACAGTTGTCAAAATCCATTACTATCAGCTAGAAAAACTCCCTCTTTCTGGGACAGGAAGACATTTCTTCACAGGTTTGTAAAATATTAACCTTCTAGAACCTCTTAACAGTAACATTTAAGTGGAAAAATAGAAGAGCTGAAGAATAAAAATAATGTGGGATTATTTAGACAGAGGTGAGACCCTTTAGATTTCTATTTCTTTTGACAGTTATTAGAGTTTTTATGTGTTATCTTTTACTGATAAAATTAGGAGGGGCTCACAAGTGGCAAAAGAAAATGCCTATCACACAAGAAAGAAGCATCAACGAAGATATGTTTTGAGGTTTGTTCCTTTTTCATAATTCCACCTTAAAAGTACAAACAAAAGATTAAACCCCAAAGGTCTTGAATCACTGTAAGCCAGCAATACTGCAGATCCAGAAGAAACATACAGTCCTATCAGTTTTTTGCCTAGACATGCACTGTGAAGGGTCAGGAAGCAGAGGTGGGGAGAACTCAATTGAACTATTTGAAACAAGGTCACAGGGTCTCTTATGCTCCCAGGGTTAACATAATAAGAAGAAAGATTTTTCAACCTTTTAGGTAAGCCTCTGAAGACATATTTTTATGGAAAGATTCCTTACTATGAAGACTGCAAATGTAAATGAAGTGTAGATCAGTGAGGGGATGTGATAAATTAATTTTAGATTCACATTACACTGTGTCTCTGAAGCTCAAGAATTTTACATGAAAATTTGACTGCAACATCATAGGTTATTTTATCTGGTTGATATGCCATGTACTTTTGAGGCACTTCCTTCAGAAGTCCAAGAGACAAAGACAGGTTATGAAATATACAGGAGTGATACCAGTGTGGTGGTCGTCACAGCAAACGAGGGGAGCAAAGTGGAACTCGATATATAGTAAAGAACATGGCAGTAATATCTGTACTTTACAAAGCTGAAAACCTTTTCTGTAGGATGATAGAAAATAAAAGGTAGTGAAAAAAAATACATAATGAGCATTTCTTTGAGTATTGCTTGGGAAAACAGACAGAAATTTATGAAAAAAGTAGACATGGATATAGCGATTAAAATTACTAAGTATAAAAGTATTAAAAGCCTGTGAGAAAAAAAAGATATCCTAAGAAATGGCACAAGTACAAAGAGTGAGTTCTTTGCAGTCTGGTTAATTGCTAATTTTTTGACAATAGTACAGGAGAAACATGGGTTTTACCAGAGCACTCTTTTTGAAAGAAATAGGATTATATTTTATTACAACATATATCAAGATACACCTCTACAAGGAAGAATACTGACCATGAATAACCTCATTAAATTAATCTGCATTAATATAAAAGGCCTGAACAGTAGAATAAAAAGGAGGGGGAAAATAGAAAGAACTTGGGCAGTTTCTAGCAGACATCAGGAGACACACTCCAGAGTTGCAAGTACCATTATTCAGAGAAAATTGGTTTAATCGGGCTTCCTTCTCCTTGTACCTCTCAAAAAGAAAGAATTTGGTGTAACTGTAGACAAACATAACTCATAGGAAACAAACAAACAAACAAAAAAAGATAAAGAATACGAAAAAATAGTCTCAGTCTAACCTCAGAAATTGCTGTAGGTTTGGGCAATGCCTCAAGTTCATACAAACAGAGTTTTGCAATAGTTTCAGATCAAGCAAAGTCTGGAGCCAAGGCTTTCTCATTTGGCTTGTAAAGCAGAATTCTGCAGCATCTGGTGCAACTGTTGTGCTCCAGATGTCAACTTGCAGACTTGGGTAGGATTCATCTGCCTGACTTAGATATTTAATAGTTAGATAATCTAAATTCTAAACTTAATAATAAAACCCTACCTTAGCACTTCAATCACTTTTCATTATCACTTAGAAGTTAGTCTCAGTGGGCTACTCATCTCCTCTTGAAGTACTTATGTAGCATAGGCCAGGAGAGCACCTTAGATGTAGATTACTACAATTTACCTGTTCACATTTAGGGCAAAGAGTGCCCCAACAGTTATTGCAACCAATTAATTTTGTTTATTTTCAGAATAAAAAAGCTCTCAAGGCTCTCTGCATTTAGGTTTTTACTAACTTCATGATAAATTATTTCTTTAATAAACCACAGGCTAGATTAATAGAGACTCCTTCTTCTGCTCTTTCTGTATTGGGGGGAAAAAAAATCCTGGCCTTGTTTTTGGCCTTTTTCTAGTCTTCCTTAATAAATAGTGATTCAGGTCCTGTTTCCAGTAATTACTTTTTTTTTTTTTTTTTTCTCCTCGCGAATTTTAAAGAACTTTGATTTCTCCTTCCTCTCACCTACAAGGAAATAATCTATATTTATTTTCTTATCACTTCAAGCTGCCTAGTATATAGGGATGCTTTGTAAACTACTATCCCCAGAATGCTTTTTTAGTTCTATGCCACCTGTCTGTCCAACTGTACTCACAATTTTTGAATGCTTGAAGTGCATAACTCCATTTTCTGCCATCCAATTTGCACTTGCAGATGTCAATTTTCCTGTAGAAAGGCAGGGTCTTACAAATAGAGTATTTACATCTACATATGTTTTGAAAATTTGCCTCGAGGCAAACAATTACATTAACCCAGAGCAAATTGTTCCTTTCCCAATAAGTAGAAAAGTTACCAAACCTTCAGGTGAAAGGGACACTTCAGCTAAAGGTCAGGATATCTAGCCGTAATTTTTCTCTAACTACTGCTTTAGATGTCAACTTTAAATTCTAATTAAAGATTTTCAGGTAAAAGTATGAAATTCTAATGAGGAAGCTGTAGGGTATATATTTCAGTGTTACATCATGTCGTCTGTTATTTCTAAAAGTAGAATATCATTTTTAAATACCTAAAATAATTTTGGGGCATGGTTTTCTCACAGAGAGGGATATGAAGGTTCATAGAGAGTAACATTGAAATTCACAGAGAGGAATATGGAAGTTCTATACATAAACACCTGGTTACTGGTATAAGGGATAAGTCAGCATAATCCCTTATTTAAATATATTTTTTTTCTGCTGTTTATTTTTTAAATGAGTTTTCAGAAATTCCAGAAACTGACTTTTATTTTCAGTCATAGTTTGTTCTTTTTTTCTGAAGGCTGGGAAATCTGATGTCCTGTTGAGATTTTTCTGGTATCATGCACTCCATGTTGGCTAGTAATAAAAATTAAATAAATAAATAAATAAATAAAACTTAGCTCTACACTAAGAAAACTAATTACAAAATTTAGCTGGCATTTCAACATTTGCATAAACACTGCCCAAGCCTGATTATGTCTGACAACTTCTTCCAAAGCTCATGAAGATTGTTTAATATTCTTTCAATTGCGTTTTCATTTGTGACTTTTCTTCAGGCACCTACGAACTTTGTAGAAATGCAGTCTTAATTCTGCAATTCATCAAGCCCTGAAATATGTTATATAACCTAATGGCACAGAAGTTGCGTCACTAAACATTTCTATGTAGAAATCTTTTTTTTCCTTCATCCCCCACCTTTGTAATAAGGCTAAATTATTGCTTTCCAAATATTCAAGGGCAGGTACAATGAATTCAAATTCCCAACCACTACAGGAGTTTTCAAATGATGCTTAAACAGTTTGTAGCTTCTTACACTCATCCATCATACCAAGAGAGACATACTGTCATACCCACTTTCAATATTCTTAATGCATTTAGTTTCCTTCTTGAAAACTGAAGAATGAGTTTACTTGACCACATTATTCTCTGAGTAAAAATACAACTCTTGATTTCATTCTGTCTCAGAAGCAAGATGGGTTTTCTTAAGCCATAAAATCCTCTATTTTGAATTACTTCAATCTTGAAGATTTTATAATTGTTCCAATCATACTAACAACTGGGCATTATTTTCTGACTAGGAGATTATATTTTTGGCTTTCCTCAGGTGAACCTGGGCAAAGAATATGTCTTCTTGATATTCTACTTTGATGCACTGAACTCAGCACAAAATTGTCTTGATACAAAGTTCAGTTTATGCTGTCAATGTTAGGCAATTTTTCCTTGTTATCTGACCAGTATAGGATTGGGTCTCTTTTTGGCCTTGTTTCACCTCTTCCTTTGTGATTTATTTGGAACCCTCATGAAGTATTTGGCACTCCTTCAAAGAGGCAAAAAACCCCTGTAGGATGTTGACAGACTCTGTTCTCTTAGGTTGTAAGTTGCTTTCATCCCATCTGATATTTTTTTGCCATCAGAAATTATTTTCCTGAACACAAAACATCATTTTGCTGGAGTTTTGATGATATTCACTGCAGGTATTTCAAAATACTCAGTAGTGGCTTCTTCACAATGATTTTCAATGTAACCAGGTTGCATGTCCTGCTTGTGCCTGGAGCTGAGCAACTAGATTATTTTTTCTTTAAAGTATTCTAGCTAGTAGTTGTTTCTCTGCCTAAACTTTTGATTGTTCTGTGCTCGTTATTATTCCACTGGCCAATCACCATAGCTTGTCATCTTTAGAAGGTATAATTTTGTAACTTCAGGTGATTCAGATGCCAAAATATGAAGAAATAAGAGTAAATAGTTGTAAAAAAAAAAAAAAGAATTTTCTTTCCAAATAGTCAATCCAGAGAACAACATTCTGGTCAACCTAATTTTCAGCCTAGGGAAAATCACGGAGTATATTTGTGAGCACATGAAAGTAACAGGAAACACTCAGCAAGGATTTACAAAAGGTCTGTCTTCTTTGATAAAATGCATGAATTTTTAAATGAATGGAAAGTGGATTTCATTCATCTTGACTTTAGCAAGTTTTTAAACACTATTTTCCCACATCAAAATTGAGACTTTATAGTCTGATTGGGTGTTCAACCAGTGGGGTAAAAAATGGTTTAGATTAAAATTGATTAGAAGCTGGGCTATTCATGGAGGGCAGTAACAAGTGGAGTATTGTAAGAGTCTGACCTTTTGTACATACCATCTTCACTGGACACAACAGAAGAGACAACGTGATGGACTCTTCAATCTTGGTGGAAAATAAGGTGATATATTTGACAGCAGAAGGAACATTTGAAAGGACCTAGACAAACTATGGGAGGACTGGGTTGATAATAACCTCCAGAGGTTAAACAAAATAAATGCAAAGTCACATATTTGGGAAGTAATAACTCTTTCAGCAACACAGTCTTCCTGGTTTAGCGTGGGGAAGGTGGCTGTTGAGCAGATCTAACAGTTCCCCTTCCACACACATGGGTAGGATTTTCAGAACACAGAGACTGGCTCTTCACAGTGCTGTGTGATGAGAGCCAAGAGACCAGTTGAAAGAACAAGTGTTCTGACTAGGTGTAAAGGAAAACCTTTTCAGCCTGAGAAGAGCCCAGCCATGGAGCAGGTTGCTCAGAGGTTGAGCAATCTCCATCCCTGGACATTTTATTTAAGACTTAAATGCAGAGCCATATGATCAGATTTCAGAGATGACCCGTCTTTGAACAGTAGGCTGGAATAGAGTACTCCTGAAGACCCTTTTAACCTAAATTATCCTATGATCCTGTGAAGACCCCACTTTCTGTAAAGCTGTGAAATTCCTCAGTTCAATTCTTTTTTCAAGTATTTCATTATTCTGTTCCTAATACATTTTTAGGGGTATTCACAGCTTGGTCCTGAATAAATGATGCCAACTTCCTGACATTTTCTCATGCAAAATGATCAGTTGCAATCATGCTGTTACATAAAAGATCAAATTTTAGGCTTTGAATGGACTTTGTGCCAACAGAACTGAAAAAGTGCTTCAGATGATCAGCAAAATAAATAAACAAAAATCTTGAGTCATGCATCTAGACTCGTAGGGCTATTTAGATTTTGTAGGCTTTCCCAGCTCACATCTTACTATGCTCAGACAGGCACAACTCTTCAACAATCCTGTCTGCTGGTCCTATGCTTTAGATACTCTGTACTACTCACCTGTGTTTACCCAAATAAATCAAACTGTAGTTCTTATGAATGGTAACTGAAGCTTAGACATCTTTCCATCCATTTGAACACCTGCATCTATTTACTAAATTGAGGTGCCTCTAAGTGAAGTTTAATCACAGAATTTTCAGTGGATCAAAGTCTCATTATGGCACTAGTCATATAGTGGAGTCAAATCCCAAATACCTAAAAGCTTTTTGTATACTAAATAGTCTTTATTATGGATTTTTCTAACATGATTTTTTTATGTTTAAATGAGCAATGAGGAAAGAATGAGACTTGCTGTGTGTCTTCAGATCCTTATACTTTTTTTTTTTTTTTTCAGAACTATGGGAATTTTTTCCTAAGGCCATGTTTGTACACAGTATGGGGCACATGCAGAGAGCCTGCACCTGTCATCTAAATTGCTTTCAAAGCCCAAGTGAACACTAGGCTATGTGGAAGTAGTAGTTCAATGCAGTGAGAGCTTTGGGTAATGCATTGACACTATAAATCACCTTGAATCTGCAGCCAGCATAGTTCCCTTTCCATGATATAAGCAGCAGAACAGAGATGGGGAAAATAGATGTTTTATGAGATATTACTGATACTCATGTCAACAACAAAAAACATAGGATTTAAAAAAATATATACAGTGAAAGATTTTAAATGAATTTTTATGTGCAAAAGCCAGATACGGAAATTAAAAAAAAAAAAAGCCTCTCTGATGAAAAACAACAGAATTTAGAATCGACACTGGTCCATGTGCTGTGTAATTCAATAAGGTGGATTAGAAATTATTTAAATATTGCAAAAATAACTAAGAGGATTTCCATGCACTTTTGAATCACAAGGTTAAAATTATCTGCTAGCATTACCAGATCATGTTGGCATGCTTAAATGAATCCAGAGGAGAGCCACCAAAAATGAATAAGTAATAAAAAGTACAAGAAGAGTTAAAGAAAATTAGGTTTCATACACACAATCACAGAAAATCAACGTTTGTTCAACTTTGTGCACTCTCACCAAACCAGACTCAACCTGGGGAAATCAGTTTAATATGTTACAAATCAAATCAGAGTAGGGCAATGAGAAATAAAAAAGTAAAGCTTAAAATGCTTTCCCCTCACCCCTGTTTTCTTAAATTCTCACCCGAAATCTCTATCTCCTTCCTTGCAGCACCACAGGGGGACAAGGAATGAGGTTGGTTCATCACATTTTGTCTCTGCTGATCCTTCCTCCTCAGAGGAAGGACTCATCACACTCTTCCCCTGCTTCAGCATGGGATCCACCCCACATCAGACAATCCTTCACAAAATTCTCCAACATGAGTCCTTCCCAGGGGCTGCAGTTCTCCACAAACTGTCCCAGTGTGGGTCTCTGCCATGGGGTGCAGTCCCTGAGGAACAGGCTGCTGCTCTCCTGTGGGTTTAAGTCTGCCTGGGTCCACAGGTCCTGTCAGGACTATGTAGGGACATAGCCTCCTTCAGGAACCCACGTGCTCCAGGGTAGGGTCTACAGGTGGATTTCTGCTCCACCATGGATCTCCATGGCCTTCACCATGTGTTGCTGGGGAATCTCTGCTTCAGAGGCTGGAGCAGCCCTTTCTCCTTCTCTTTCTTCTGCACTGACCTGGGTGTCTGCAAGGTTGTTTCTCTCACATGTTTCACTTCTCTGTCAGGGGCCTCGGTTGGTGTGGAAGAGATTTTTTTCCCCTTGTTAACTGTTATCTGAATTGCTGATACCCATCTGAGACCCACCTGGGCAGGCTCTCAGACACAGGGGTAGATTCTGGCATCTTCTCACAGAACCTGCCTTGTATCCCTCACTATCAAAATCTTACCGTGAAAACCCAACACGGGTTCATTAAGGTCATCAGATAAAGAAGTTTTTTAGGGAATAATAATAATAAAGCAAGCAATAAAGACACACAAACACATGGTAAGCAAACAAGTAAGGGAGAGGTAAATTTTACCAAGACTTCTTGAGCATTAACTGCTGACTCATTAAAAAAGTACACGAAAAACTTTGTAGAAGGAAAATACAGGGATTGCAATTCATGAGAAGAGGGAAACAAAGTAAACAGGGTGAATATTTTAGGCGGATGTGCAAAACCATTACGGAATTCATAAGGGGAGAATCCTGTGTGAGGCAAAGGAAAGCATCAGGGAAGGAAAAAGGCAGGGAGGAATAGGAGGAAAAAAGAAGGATTTTTTATTATAAGTACTCATCTGCCTGAGCCCTCTGCCTGACCAATGCAGTTTACTCTATATTTATCCTTAAGGCTTTTTTTTTTTTTTACCGTTTCCTGTGTAATTTCACTCTCTATGACATGCATGAGTGAGGCAAGGTCTAGGTTCTAGGATATGGAAAAGCAGCCATGGGTGACAGGGCTCCAGTTCAGTATGCCAATGACTCTCGAGATCAGTGCATAAGTCCCTGCATTTGGGAACTGTAAGGGTTGATAGTCGTGGAGGGGTCTCAGTGTGTTTATATTTCTCCCTAATGAATTTAAATTGTTGTCCATAGATATGTATATGTAATTCAATAGGAAATTTCAAGCTGGAATAACCAGTGAGAAGGAGTAAAATATGCATCTAAAAAGGTTAAAAACTTTACAGGGGAGTGCGGGTGCCTCACATCAGGGCAGGGGTGTCAGGTGGGCCAGGGCACACACACTGGCATTTGGGGGGGCCCATGAGTTTGGGGTGCCCAAGGGCAAGTGTGAGTGCTGGGTGGGTGCAGCCTAGCCAGCGGGACCAGCCAGTGAGCTGCGGATCCATGGAGTGGGAAAGGGGGGCTGGAATCTGGACAGGGCTGCTGGGTGTCACCTGTTACAGCAGAGCTTTCTCAGTGAGCTCTGAACTTTCCAAGCTAAATATCTGCACAGTTACGATAGTTCAGGGGGCATAAGGGACGGGGGAAAAAAGTTTCTAGTGAAAGGATCCTGTAGATATACTACAATTAATGTCAACAATGATAGTGCCTTGTTTTTAGTTTGCACTTGTACCACATCCTGACTAGAGTGATTGTTGCAGTGATTTCTGTTTTGCAATAAATCGGAAATTATTTTTCTTGTCAGCATGCTGGCAGAAACAGCATGATGATACAGAAACAGTGACAAAAGAAATTGACAGCAGACACTTCAGGTACCTTTGTCAGATATGAAATATGCAGTATCTAGTAAATAAATCTCTTCTTAGTAACAAAAACCACTGAGAGTAAGCCATAAAATTTACACTTCTTATCGGTGGACAAAGTTTTCTGAAGGATCTGCACCAAGCATGGTCTGCTCATGCCTTGGGCTGGACAAGGCAGTGAATATGCACAGTGGATATATGATGCAGGATTATTTATTCCATTATATGGAGTTTTCAGGTCAATTTGCAAACAAACCCAGGCACTGGAGTTGCTGTGGAAATACTTCTGATATTTTCAATAATACAAGTCTTGAAGTGGGCTACATGTATCTCTCATGTTTTTTTGGCCTTTGTCTGCCAGGACTAGATATAGATGTGAATACATATGACCCTGATTAGTATGGCAGTGCTAGCAGCAGCCTATCAATGTATCGACGTAACTGGTTTTGTTTAGGAAGCTCTATCTATCTGATATACTCGTGTGTGAGATAAAGACATTTTGTAATTGCTGAGCAAATTTAAATCTCAAAAATATGAACAGATTCCTTGAGATTTTCTTTTTAATCAGCACTAGTGGGTACAGAATAAAGGTAATTTAGAAGAAAAGGATATATTACCATAAGTGAGATTTCTGTACTTTCTTTTGTGAAAGGATGGAGGCTAGCAATAGATGAACACAAGTAAAACAGTTTCAGTGTATTTGTCTGGGGCACTGTGTTCCAATGTACATACAATGCCAGTAATTGACAATCTGGACCCTATTGACTTAAAAAGTTCTTAGTACTGTTTTATTCAATATATTTATGCCTAGTGGTACAGCACTTATCTGGGATCTAACTGTGATCTGTAATTATTTATAATATTCCCTTTAAGGTAGCAATCTAAATTAAAATTACTAGCCAGAAGGTTTTTTAAAAGAGCAAGTCTAACCTCCTTAGAAAATCGCATGCATATTGATATAACTAGTTCATCATACATTTTCTAGCACCCTAAGGCATACCAGACTCCTTTTTTCTATTTGTTCCATTTTCATATAGTATCTCATTGAGCATTTTCTCTATTCTTTCAGGAAATTTTCAGGAATATAACTCTTTCCACAACTCTAAATTGTAAGGTTCTATATCAATTTTATTTTCTTGTTTATTGATTTCTTACTTTATGTAAAAGCAATGAAATATGAATTTTGTGAGGCGACAGAACACTGGTAAATTTTATATTATGTTGCACACAATATTGACTCATTTATTCCGTTATTAACATTAAGTTTTTCTTTTTATCACTTCAAGGAAACAGTATGATGAAAATCTGTTTCAAATCTCTAGTCTGGTTTGTCACTCAGCAGGGAAATAAATAAATGTCTCCAATAACTTTATTCAAAGCATTTTCTTTGGTAAACACTATCAAATACACATCGAGTCATGCAAGCAATGAAATACCAGAACATCTGGTGAACTGCAGGTGGGCCAGGAATATGAAGTTGAAACAGGTGCACAGAAGCAGGTTTTCTGATTCTGAAATTGTATTAGATTCTGGTATATATGTGAGGCAATGACCTGCATGATTTCCACATAGGTTAGAATCAGCCATGTATCATGTTCAAGAACATATTTCACAAGAGGGTAGATCTGTAAAGGAAGCAACTATTACATGAAGGTGTTTTTATTTTAATACATATTTTTGTTACAATATCTATAGATGTCCTAATCTCCTCATTCCTTTCCTCTGGCTCCTTCCTATAATATCAGTGCTTTTATGCATGTAACTCTGGTGTTGAAAACTTGCTTCCTGAGGAAAAACTGCTGTTACTTAAGATGCCTTTTCTCTTTCTAGAACTCTTTTTAATTTTTTTTTAATTTTTTTTTTTTTTTTTTGCTACTAGTCAGTTGGAAGTATTAATGGAGGAGGGGAAAAAAAGGCAACTCTCAGTAAAACAATATTTCAAAATTCCATTAGTATTTTTAAGATCCCAAAGCTGAAACTAATGCTTCCTAATCTCATTGGTGAATTCAGCCATGAAAATATATCTGAATCCTTTAGGATTGTAAAACATAAATATTTGTAAAATATTTCAGGAGTAAGATGCTTAATTTTTTGTTGTGTATTTTAACTTCATTTAGAACTATGAGGAGCAAGCTTCTTTCCATGACTCCTTATTTCTACTAGGTTCTATAAGTTAGTGAAGGAGGTCTAAAACGTTTGTCTGACTTGATTTGTCACGTGCCTTCAATAACATAGGCAATACATCCATCCAGAGATTGGTCACCATCTGTACAAAGATAAAAAAAAGCCTTTATGTGTTTCTGTCTGTGCTCATCATGCTCTGTACATTACTCCAGGCAGTTTACCCAGCAGAAAGCATACAGAGATATTTCTATGCTACATCTCTCAGGGTTTAAATTCAATGTTAAAAACCCAAATTAAACAAACAGACAAACAAACAACAATATCTCCAAAAGAAAAACAAAGAACCCAGATATGAGGCCTATGATTTCCAAATGCAAAAAATCCCAAACCAAACCATATAAAGTTTAAGCTAGTCACTGTTAATTACTTACTTACCAGTTCGACATGCTAGATCAACTAGTGTAATCAAAGAAACCTGTCTTTTTGCTTACCCACTTTGCTGGCAAAGACTTTTACTCAACTATGCATTTTCTGCTTATTTTATCAAAGACTGAATCCTTAGACCATCTACATACAAAAATTTATTCCACTGATTTCTAATATTTCCACTTCAAATTTATTTAGTTCTAACATTTGGAAAAGAATATTTGCACCTCTGCTATAACACTCAAGCTGTTTTATTTTCCCCTAAAATGACTTGAAGTGTCCCAAACAGCCAAAGAACCTGGAAATATTTTTCATTATGACTTTTTAAGTCATAATATCTTGCCTGCCAGCAGTCAAATATTGCGGACTCATTTACCTGATGCTAATAGCTGAAGCTGTGTCAAATCTGCTGAGTTTACCAACTAACTTATCTGTAAGTTGTTGCACATATAGTACCTATTAAATAGGCTGTACAGTTGAATTGGGAGCATCAGAGTAGCTGTCTTCACCCCTCCACTGTTTGTAGCCCATAAACCGAACATAATTTGACCTATTTTCAAATAACTTCGCATGTATCCACTAAGCACACAAGGCTTTCAGACCAGCTTTATTATATAGCACACTCGAAAAATGATGAACACCAAAAGAGTCATCAGCAAAATCACTGAACGGTGTTCTTATCAACACATTCAGCCCAGAAATCTATTCCAACATTAGTATCCCACTAAGAACAGTGAAAACAAACCAATAATTATTATTTATGTTAGTCATGAGCCAAAATGCATGCAATTTTAAGATGCACATAGCACTTCAATTAAACTAGGTCTTATTTTAGAATACACTTATGGGCACAAATTTGAACCAGAGTTACAGTTTTTAAACATGCTATTGGTTTTCATTGGAGGAGGGAAACCTAATAAGGAAGGGAAAAGGAAATATTCACCCTTTCTCATAGTGGCATTTTTCCTTTGCCCACTATGTTACTGTTATTTCCATTCATATATCAGAATCTCTGTGATGATTTTAATATCCAGACCATGGATATTAGTACCATGGGATCATGGTATTTCCTCACCTTCTTTTGAGATACACAGTGACTTGCATTATTCTGGCCCCTTGTACCAACATAGTTTCCTAAGAAACCAGCTCATATCCTGGCCTGTGTAACTACTGCCACCTGGAATGCAGTGTGAAGGGGCAAGTAAACCCAAATCTCTGCACACCCCAGTACAAAGACATCAAGGCAAGTGATCCTTGCAGAGGGGTGGCACTGCAAGTCTGCATCCAACCTTTGTGGCAGTTCCAGGCTGCAGAAAACCACAGGGGGCAGAAACAGAAGCTTGATTACTCCTTTATTTCACTGGTTTCTAGTAAGTTGTGGGAAAATCACTCTCCCTGATCTTTCTTTTCCTTTCACAAACCATATTCATATTCTATACTCTTCCACCAGCTGGAGGAGTCTGACTATTCACTAAGCAGGGACCCCAAGAAAACCCTCTTTCAATCCATATCACCACAGAGAATACTTTTTAGGGATTCTAATTCTTACTTAATTTAGATCTGACCTATCCGAGGTAAACCGAAGGATTTAAATGGAGCTACTTCTTACTTAAACGTGTGCAACTCACAGGGACCTCAGGAACTTCAGGATCATAAATCATTCTTACCTCAAATGAACACTTCTTTTTTTTTCTTTTGTGACCCGGGGAATTGTTTTCTTCCATTAGTAACTGTTGCAGCTGCTGATGGGACTACTAGAGATTCCTGATTGCAATACTTTGCCATGAAAGTCACTGACACCTCTACATTTCTCTCAGGGAGACAAAAAATGTGAGAAACCCAGTTTTTGCTAAAATTGCAAAAAGTTCTGATCATTCTGCACATGTGACAGAAATAAATTTCAGTGTTCTCTCTAAAAAAACTGATTGCTTTTTTAGACACAAAATGTTCAGAGCCGTTAGTTTTTAACTTCGATAGCTTTATTCATGAGTCTGCCTCTAGTCAATCACACAGTGTGTGGTTATGTGTGGTTGAAATTCAGCTCTACTACTTTGTGGGTGAAAATCCTTCCTTCCTTCCTTCCTTCCTTCCTTCCTTCCTTCCTTCCTTCCTTCCTTCCTTCCTTCCTTCCTTCCTTCCTTCCTTCCTTCCTTCCTTCCTTTTCTTTCCTCCCTCCTTACAGTAATGTTCTTGACAATAAGGTATTCTGAATACCAAGGGGTTTTATATCAAGAGCAATTATAAATAAATTGTAGACAATTAAAGGGAAATTTGCATGAAAGCCTATGTACAATAACACTCTAGGAGACAAAATATTTTCAAAGAGCTATGCTCTTAAAGAACTATCTTGCAGTATCATAATAAGGTAAATAAACATCTTTCATACACTTAGAAAACTTTTATAACTAATCCTTCTCCCTCATCACCCAATATAGGTCATGTTATGCTACAAAACATAGAAATTGCCATTCTGTATCAGACCACAGTCCCAGCCTGATTTTCTAGCACTGGTGCTGACTGCTGCTGTATATGCAGGGTCAAAGTATCATAAACAGGGACATGGAACCTGAATACACAAATCAGAATACCAGAATATTGGCTTCAAAGGGTGCACCCATTTTAGTATATTCCATAAGTAATGAAGGACAGCATCCATACAGGAAACTGCTCATCTTTGAGCTTAAACCTTGAGGAAGATAAACTATTCTTGGTAGCTCATAGGAATATTTTTCTGCAATGGGTTTTCTGAGAAAGAATATAGAACCTTTGTAAAGAGTTAATTAAAATGGCTCCATCAAACATAATGGGAATGATAGGGAACACACATGATAGGAGATATTAAAAGAAACGAAGGTCATCACATGGAATTTATGTTGAACAGCAGACATAAAAGACAAATATCTTCCAAATATTTACTTTTTTTTTTTTCATTTAAAGCACCAATTGACCAAAAAGTACCTGAAAATTATATCCAGAATAAAGGAACTGTTCTTTAAAAATTCCTCTCAATTTTAAATATAATTTTAATATTGAAATAAAAATTCCAGATAAAGTTGTTTTGAAATGAAATTAAAAATTAGGACTTTTTTTTCTATTAAACTTTAGATACAAAGATGAAAATGTTCATAAGTTATGCATCAAGTAAATGATCTATACATATAATTAGATACAAATCATATTATTTATTAATCAAGTTGATAAAATATATATGCATATATAATCATTATAAATATAAATCTGAGAAGACTCACGAGCTTTCCATGAATACTCTGGTAACAGTAATCACTTTATTCCTCTGCAGTTATAAAGAAACCCTGATGTCTTTTCTGGCTCCCAACTATCAGAGCATATTAACACCTTAAATGCTTAATGATTTAAACTTCGAAACACTGGTATGGGAAGAAATACAGAGGGAGCAAGAAACAATAGGGCACAGCATCTTTAAAAAAGTGGCATGGCTTTTTTCCAGCCACCTGGAAATCTGTGAAGCAGCCCTCCATCCTTTACAATGAGTAATCCACTGGACCACACTTTGTCTCCTTCTCTTTGCTTAAGGACTGCATCTTTCTTAGGCGCCGTCTCTCTCTGCGGGGAGGGCGCACCCCAGGACATATCGACATTGCCAGCCTGCTCCGAGATAACAGGAGCCAGACATCAGGCTGAGCACCGCCAGGGACAGATCCACACTGATAGGCACAAAAGGCAACACTTCTGCTGCGCCTGGCTAAATTACAGCAGGGTCTGGCCCACAGTATTAATTTCTCACTTCCAAAAGAATGAAGAGGGCAGTAAATCTCTCAATGAAACTGGAAATAGTGCAGCTCCGTTCTACGTGAATGTGTGAAGTAGAAGTTCAAAGGTTATCCCCGAATCACAGGCTTATATAAAATCAGCCTGCCACCCTGTTAGCATCATATGGTAGCACTTTAAACACTTTATTTAAGCATTTCATTTAGGAAACAATTACTGTAAGTTTTTGTCTAACATAATTAATAGGTCAAGCAGCACTTATTAAGTCTTTAGGCATTAATTAACATTTAAAAATTATCACATATGACACATTAATTAGATATCAATCACTTATTAGAACTACTGACATTTAATAAGCATTTTAAATTATAACAAACTCTCCTGCTATACATATCCTTCCAAACCACAAGTACCTGCAAATAGTACTTAAGGCATTTAATATGTTAAGACTTATTTTGTCCTTGTAATTATCACATAGAAAAATCATCTGCTCTGTATATGCTTTAGTGATAAATACATATCTTTTCAGTTCACTAATGAATAACACAAAAGGAATAAAACGCATAACATGCATATTAAAATAGTTTGAAAAACACAATTGAAATCAGATGTATCTTTATCCTCTTCCTGTGTCAGATTTGAACTTAATTTCTCCTCTGATTCTACTGTCCTGTCCTGAGGAAAGAAATACAAATGTCCGAGTGTTAATTGCTGACCTCTGTCACCCTTTAGTTATGCATTCATGTATCTTCTTTGATATTCCCTTGAATAGCTGTCTCCTTTTGCACAGATCTTGCCATCAGACGCTTCACAGATACAATCTATCTCTTGACCTAATTGAACTTACTATCCGTTAATTTTTATAATACTAACTAGGTATTTGGGATGACATATAAAAACCCTACAGGGTGCCCAAATTTTGCAAAACTAATGTCCATACTGGCAGCTTGACAAGAATCAGAGAGCTGTTTCTTCAGCACATATTTTTGCATGCATTTTCCTGCTAATATATGCACTAACACATAGGATACCTATATATTTGCCATTTTCTGAACAAATAGAAATCACTATTTTTTTTTCACAGATGTTTCTTGTCTAACATACACCTATGTGATGAATTATAGTGGGATTTTAGAATTTGTAAATGCAGAGCATTTCCCACATTTCCCACATTTCTCTGTACATGTGCATGAAACACATTCTTCCTTCTGGAAAAGTAGTATGGCAGTAACCTGAGGCAGGGGGACATGGAAGGCTGTAAACATGCACCTCCATGAGTTGGCAGCATCCTCATTTATCTGGGTGCCTCTATTTTGCCCCATGAACAGCAGCATCTGGTAGTACTTCACCCTGCTATCCATGAGAAGCTGCAGCCAGAGCCACAGAAGAACGGGAGAGTGCAAGTCAACTCTGTGAGCTACACCTGCAATGTTTGAGAATTGACAGATCTGTAACACACCTGTGATGGCTTAATTAGGCTAGCACACATAACAACGAGGAGTAAAAGCAAATTATCCAGATGTTCTGGGAATATACATACGAGTAACCATACTGTCATCTTTCATTACATCTGTTAGCTGGATTAAGATACCAAATGCAGGATAGCATGCTATATTCTCACCTTTTCCTTGAAGTTTTAACCAAGTGTAAAGGTAATTAACTAGTTTCATGCAACTAGTAGACAGTTGTTGCGAGGAGAGTAAGACTCAGACCAATATGGAATGAAAACACTATGTTTCCCCTTTTTCACAGGTGAAAAAGGAAAAGGCTAGATTGCAAGGAGACCTTGTAACACTAACTCTCACAGCACATTCTTGGGGATCTAAAGTAAACTAGTTTCCTAGGATCTCTCAGTAGTTTAGAGAGAATGAAATGCATCACCAATGACTAGTTCAAAGCAGAAACAAAACTCATTTCTTAACTACAATCTATAGTCTTTAGTAAAATACTTTGACTCTGTATACAATGCACAAGGAGGATTAGATGGGATTCAGAACAGACGGCATGCTGTGCAAGATTTATATAATAGAGAAGGTCAAGACTTAAATCCTGCACTTACGTCAGACCAGGTTTACAACTCAGAAACCTCTCTTGCACTAATGCAATATGTTCCTCCTTTCAAAATAACAGGCACCTGTTCCTTGTAAAACACAGAGGTCAGGAGACTGTGTTTCTACTGTTTAAGTAGGATTTAGACTGAAGGAATTCAAATCCAAATTACTGGCTGTGAGATGCTGAGGAATCTTAACATTTTTGTCACTCTGTGTTGCTCTGCAGAAACAAATGTGGAATGCACTGGGCTGGAGAGTTAAAGTGGAATCCCAGTGACTGCTGAAAGGTAGGCCACCTACCTCTTGACCCCATCCCCAAGGACTGTTACAGTGCTATATAAATCAAAAAGTGAGTGAAGCCATAAAAAGGCCTGGCAGCCAAGATCAAAACTAATCTTTTAAAATTTTTCCCCTCTGAAATGTCACTTAGGGTGCTTGCCCTTTCCACTGCCATGCATCTGCTTGACTGAACTCATTGCCTCTTGACATCAGGAGATCCCTATTTTCTCAATTTTTTCAGCCTATGTTTAAGACTGATTTGTTTCCATTGACTTTTAACTGACATTAGCTAATTATTAACTCTGCAGGATAGATTAAATTTTAATTTTAATGTCATTGTAAAACACCATGAGCTGCCTCAGCATGATAAGATGCTATAAAAGTTTAAACTGTTGTTTTAAGTTAGCCACCTGTTCAAAACATTAAAAATCTACACATTTAAATCAATCACACTGCACTGGATGCCCCATCAAGGCTAATGTTGATAAATTACACTCTTTGCTCTAGTAGATATAGAGTCATTATTCTCCAGAACAGTAATATATTGGACTTTATTTTATAGCGTTTTAGTTGGGATTGCAGTGTTATTTTAGAAAATCCTTAATACACTCCAATGCGTATTTTCCAACCTGCTAAATTGCTCAGCGATTATCCAGGCTAAACAGTACCTTTGAGTTTCTGTCTGGCATGTGAGACATATGCTGGAGAAGTACTGTTCCAAAAAGGAGTTCATGGAAGTATTCTGGGTCAAATCAGAAAAACTGGATAAGATAATAAAAATCCCTATACCCTTCTCTCTCTGGACAAAACAGATGAATCTGCAGGCTGAAGCAAATGAGATTTTTATCTTAAGTGTGGTATACAGAGAGGAAAAAAAAGGTCACTTGTTCTGGATTTTCTACCTTTAAAACAGAGCTAATATTTTCCCATGCCTGTCTTGTCTCTTCACATAAGTTTACTTGTGTAAACTTTATTTCTTATCAAAAGCAAGAGGGTTCTTTCTACAGCTCCAATAAAGGAAGGCAACACATTGAGGCTGCATTTAGTAGAACTAGTTCTGCAGTCATGCATCTGACTTTACTACCTCTTGTTTTTCTTGTGCTCAGAAAAGGTTTACAAGTAAACCAAAAGACAGACTTCATAATTTTGTTATAACTGAAACAATCTTCAGCAATCCTGCAGCTGAATGACCTCTTCATCTCATTCATTATTTTCATTTAGAGGAATAGGAATTCTTTCTAACACTACACAAAAAAAGCTGCATTGTCTGAGACAGGTGACAGCAGACTCTTCAGTTTCCCTTTGTAATAGGCCTGTGTTGATTCTTAGTCTAGGAATTCAGTGAAAGACTCTCCAAAGAGTTTTCTAAAACAATTCTAGCTGTTTTTGAGGAAGGCAAAAAGGTTAAAGAGGATTTAGATGAATGCACGAAGCTTAGCACAGGTTTTACACCCATAACCATCTAGGACTGTGCTCCAGCATTCCATGTCTGTGCATAAGAACCTGTGCCCTGACAGTGATTAGCAGTATCAGTGTACCTGCTGGATGACAGAGGGGCAGGGTGCTGTACACAGGGCCTGAGATTAAGGGACACAAACTGCCTTGTAGCTGTGCAGATGAAAACAAACTTGCTCTGGAGCATGCTCCTGGTGCCCACACAGTGTGGCTCTGCGCCCTGCACGTCTGGAGGATCTGTGTGTTGCTGCTACGAGCACAACGTCTAATTACTACTTGTATGAATTTTCAGTTCAAAGCATTTAAAAAACGAAGTCTATAATACATCTGTTTGCCTCTGAGTGCTGCTCTAACATTTTAACATCTGTGACTACACGCTGCACCTAGTGAGATGTTCTATGAGTTTTTCAAGTGTTGTGTTGCAATGACCCAGAACGTGGCAAAGAAGAGATCAGGTAGAAAAGAAAATCAAATTCAAGTGTCCATGCCTTGTCTCTAAGACTCCTGTTCATCCAAATAACTCTTTCCTAATTCTGACCCAAAATCAGTTAAATTAAACTGTTAGATGATCTAAACAAAGTCTGGATTGCAGGCAGATGGTGGGGAATGGAAATTCGTAATATCTAAACACACTTTCTTCCTACTGGAGACAAGTCCTCTGAAACTTTTAAAAACTTAAGGGTATCTTTCTTTACACGTGTAATTTTTGCTTGTCTCTTTTGTTTGGAATTTCTTCAGGAACTTAGTTATAGAAAGCTAAATATTATTTGGCTTTTTTTTTTACATAGATACATGGGGAGTATTCTGTCGTAACATTTCTCTACAAAGCGATTTTGTGTAAGCTACAAGAGCTATCACAAAAAAGGGGATCATGGACACCTGACATACTGTGTCATCTGTCATTTCTGACAAATGTAAATGCAAGAATAAAACCCTTGGTAGAAAACAAGAACATATGAGTCAGGGTTGAGTGGAAGGGCATCAAAGGCTCTAGTTCCTGATGCTTTTTCTTTACCTCTGTTGTTTTTCTCTGATTTATCTGCACAGTGTAGTTTCTGCTAGAGGAAAATATATTCAACAGCTGAAGAGGCAGATGTACTGCAGTATCCCCAGGTCTGACTGGCAGTGAGGCTGCAGATGTGCTCTCAGCAGGCACACACACGAAGCACACACATACACCGTGTATATCCATATATACACAGATCAGACACATACACACATCAGCCACAAAAACGCAGACACCACCGATGGCCTCATCCTTCTTCTTCTCTGACAGAGCAAGATGGGGGTCCACTGGTGACAGTATATACATACATAGATACAGTGTGGATCTTTTCAGCAGCTGGGCTCAGACACTGTCTTGAGTGTATGTTCATGGACTGTATGAAGTCTCACGAGCTGCTGACATCTGGACATTCAAGCCCCTGAGGGTGCAGTCCCACTCCTTCTGCTGATATAGACCACTACAGAAACATACAAATGATGAGGACTTCCCACATTCCTGTAGTGAGTGTCCCTGTGCTTTAACTCATAGACATAAAAGCTGACCCTCAGAGACAATCCATCCACTTCTTCCCAGCTACTTTGTCTTGACCATTGCTACAGATCCCACATTTCCTTTTACATCTGCACTTGTTCCTCTTACTGCATCACAGACATTTGTGTCTCCTAGCCTGACTCTGAACTCACACCACCATACACCCCTGTCCCCCTTCCCCACTCCCAATACACTGACTGAGTAGGGAGCCCTCACACATAAAAGAATTAGAAAGGCATTTAATAAGAAGATCAGATAAACCACAGTGGTTAAATGCAAGACATAGCCAGGCAAACAAACATCCCTTTTTATTCTCTTTACTCTCTAGTCACATTTCTTCCTCCCAAAGTCACTTAAATCCCTCACTTTTTTTCCTCCTCATTCCTTTCCTTCCCTAACTATCCCAGAATAAGTCCTGTGTCATGCTGAGTTACTTTTCACCCACAAGGAAACCTCTAGGTTTCACACTCCTAGGTATCAACCCCATTAGTTTGAATGGTTATCCAAAGAGCTCCTCTGGCTTGATTTAGTATCAGAAATAGTTTGGCCAGAAGGCCAGAGAAGTGATTTTCCTTCTGTACTCAGTAATGGTGTACTGTGTTCTGTTTTAGGCCCTTCACTTCAAAAAATACATCGAGGTGATGGAGCAAGTCCAGAGAAAGGCAATGAAGTTAGTGAAGGGAATAAATTATATGAAGAGTCTCTGAGAGAGCTGAGGTTGCTTAGTCTGTAGAAAAGGAGACTCATGGTTTTCTACAAACACCTAAAAGGAGGTTGTAGCAAGGTAGAGATCAATCTCTTCTCCCAAGCCACCAGTGACCAGAGGAGAAGCCACACCCTCAAGCTGCACCAAGGGAAGCTCATACTGGACTTCAGGAAGAATTTATTCGTGGAAAGGGTTTTTAAGCATCGGAATGGACTGCCCAGGGAAGTGATTAGGTCCCCATGTCTGGAGGTTCAAGAAATGATTGGATGTGGCACTTTGTTCCATGGTCTAGTTGACAAGATGATGGCCAAAGGCTGAACTCAGTGATTTTGGATGTCTTTTCTAGTCTTAATTATTCCATAATCCTGTGATTCCCAATGACTCTTCATGATGGTTTCCATGTCTGTAAAATGGGGCTGAAGTTCTCCTGGGACAGCCCTGGTAGGGGCCTGTGTGGAGTGTTTGTTCCCAGGAGCCCTTAGTTTGGATTCCAACTTGTCATTGTGCCTCCCATTGCTTTTCTGGTTTCTGCAGATGGGCCTTTGATGAGCCAATGACCCCTTGTGAGACACCTTGGAATAGTTCAGCAGGGTATTATTTGGGGTGGCCCTCCTGCTGTTGAGATTCTGAGCTCCTTTGTGTGTAGGCAGTTGGTTTTGTCACATAACCTAATAGGTTTAAGCCCCTACCTCAACTTAGTGATTTCTGGACACTCTATAATCCCACCTTGCAAAATTTCATTTGATTTAAACAAGTAGTTTCAGTCTCACTATTTAATGAAGAATAGGTGGTTTACTCGCATTTTTTGAAAAGGAGGCATTAATATCTTCCCTAGCTATGAGGAAACCTTTAATTCTGGTGACCAGAATTAAATTATTTTTTATAAGTACACATTCAGAATGTGCTTAGTTTTTATCTTTTCAGTATCCAAGGATTATGCTGTCTGAGTACTCTTAAATATCATTTTCTTGTCTGAGGTAATTTATGCCCAAGAACTTCTGCAGAGGTGATAAGAAATGGCTACTTTCACCTTCCAGCAGTGATTCAAATGTGGGTGTCTCGTTCTGTGCTCACCAAATGTACACCCTGAGCTCAGGCAGGTGGTGGATGCATATCTCTGATACCTGAGTGCAGAAAATATTCCCCCTTTGAACCTGTGAGACCCAGCAGAAATTCAGACTAAGGAAGCATCAACATTTGTAAAACAATTGGCTGTATTTGCCAAACCAATTGAGCAAGAAGTTACTCTCTATATATGCACATATTTCTCATCTGTCTTTCAGAAAATGTTTTGCCTAGTCCACAGGCAGCAGAATTTCACAATCCTGTTGGCATCTGGGCTTTTTTTGTTAGGTATGTTTGTATTGTTCCTTAATGATTACATTTTATGGTAATTTTTCCTTTGATAGACACAGCCTTAGTCCTCTATGTGGTATATCCATTATCTTTAGAAAAGCACTCAGATTTTCAGAAAGTAAAAAGCAGAGAAGAAATACTTTGAGAAATTTATGAAAAATAATAACTTAGCAATATCCATCTAAATAAGAGTTTGGGATGAGTAAAATCTTGCATGTTTTCTATTGACATCTGCAGAACAAGCTGTGCAGAAATGAACATCTGAAAATAATTATATGCTAGGCAGTAAACTTTGGAAGAACTTTTAGAAAACTATCCATAGAGTGAAAAAAAGTCTAATATGTCTGTATTGCTTGACAAAATCCCTCTCTTATCTGGTCAGCTTGCTCTCTGCTGCTTTTGCAGTAGCGCAGAAAAAAAAAACAACAAATGAACCTACATTATCAAAGGGCACTAGAAAGTTTCAAATACTTAAAATGAAAAGTTTATAATGTATACTAAAAGTGTAGGGAATGAAAAACTCTTCCATAGTAAAATGCGTGTCAATCAAGGATAATAGTTTTGGGTTTTGGTGTTTTTTTGATGGATCAGAAACTTCTGAATAACATTATAACTCTATAAAATTGAACTCTAGGAAAAAATTGTTTCAAAGGTCATCTACCCTTAAAGAGACTATGACTGTAGACAAAGAACCAAAGGTCTTTCAAAGGTGCCCAAAGGTATTCTTTAGCATCTGAAAGTGCTAAGTTCTGCTTAAGCCACTTTAAGATATTTTCTCATTTAAGCCTTGGGTGAAACCCATCTGAGAGGATCTAGTACACAGGTTATTACCATGCTGTATGCTCTGTCTTGATATGTACTAAATCCTTTTTTTCTCTACGGTTAAAGAAATAAAATTGTAAATGAGATACTTGAAATAAACTTTTCCACTCTATTCAGCACTGATAAGGGCCTCAGCCAAAGTACTCTTTCCAGTTTCAGGGAAGATAGTTTAAGGATAAAGGAAAACAGAAGAGAGCCCAGCTGACAGCCATAAGAATGCTATGGTCTCCATGAAAAGTTTATATAAAAGGAAAGTTTTTTAAAGGAAAAAAAAAAAGAAATGAATAGTAATACATAAAAGTATCTTCTCAGGCATTTTTTCCCCATAGTCTCCATTGTGCTTCATAGTCAATGGAACAGATAAATTGGCTTAATTTTTAGAGAAGAAATTTTAAATTAGATTTTATCACTTTTGAAATGGTAAGGTTTTGTGCACAAAAAAGGACTTCCAAGGAAGATAATGGGATCTCTTTTTTGGGCATTTAACAGTATAGTACCAAAATAAAACCCTTACTAGATATTTGAGGCAGTTTTGATTCTGGACAAATTCTTCTTATTGATTTTTTAAGGAAATAATCAGATGGGTGTTTGAGGTCCTTATAATCCTCTGTTGTGTAGTTTGGTAAAAGATTACTTGACTCTAGCCATTTTGAATGTAGGTTCCCAGTTTAGGCTGGATATAAATGCTAGGATGTCAGTGTGTTAAAGAGGAGAACTGAGATCCTGAGTCAGGTCAGGAGCATATCCCAGCTGTGTATCAAGCCCCATAAAAGAAGAAAACCTAGAAGCAGAAGATAGACCTGCAGCCTATCTCTCTGTCTGTTGATTTTAAGGGATCCCAGACATTTTAGCTTAGACTAATTTCTGAGGGTAATATGAACCTTACATTCTCTAAGTGTAGGCATTTTCCTAGATTAATATCTTTGATAAAACATCCCTTGTGAATCTGGATAAATATACTGATTTCCCAAAATAACTGAGGAATGGTCATAGGTTACTTTTTTAAGATACTGACAGGCAGACTCAGAGGAATTATTTTCACAGAAAACCAGTGATGTGAGACTTCTTAATTTAAGAATGATTTTATAAAATGAAGACATATGAATTCAGTAGAGAAAACTCTTAACATTTTTCTTTTTCTTTAAAGTATGCATGCTCTTATCATGATTCTGTCTTGACCATAGATGTTAGACAATGTGTAATATAAATGGTCATAGGCTATGGTGTTTTATGTTTTAACATTTGAAAATGCTATTTTAGAGCTATCCCCATTCAGCTTTCTAAAATTTTTACTTCTAAATTCAATTTTTATTAACGAAATCTAACAAGGTGTGAGTTTTAGGTATTTACTATAGCCTAAACTATCTCAAATTCAATAAAAATCCTCATTTAGTTAATTGAACAATTGCTATCATTTAACTAATATGTGTCTGATAATATGCACACATCGCCTAGAGATAGTTGAATTTTAGGTGACTGCCTCATTTCCTTTTCAAAAGCATCTTTCAGGAAATACTAGTAATTGAGGTTTTGCTACTACATTTTCTTTGTAAATATAGACAATATTTTGAATGTACAGATACTTCATCTGAGAATCACTAATCATGCCTACAGTTATCTAGATGCCTCATAAACTGAAACTAAGCTTTAAAAACCCACTTAACTTTGGCTTCCAGGAATTCCTGTCAAAGAGACAGAGAAAACTATTTCTTCTTCTGAATAATAGAAGTAATTTTTGAGTCACTTTTTCTAATACTCTGGTAAAGTGTCTCAGATGATAATATCTGGAAACAAAGTAGTAACTCTCTGGAATGAAGACACCTGAGAGCCAGAGGAAAACTATGAAAATGAAACCATAATTTTATTTTTCTTCCTAGTGTAGATTAAGGAAGAAATAGCAAATAAATGTTGAGTGTATCCAAGATTTGTGCAGGTTGGCTTTGTCACAAAAGAGTGTCAATTTCTGCCTTTAGAACAAATAACCAAAAAAAACAAAAGCTGACTTATACAGGTGGCTGTGCAGTTCCCTTGACTGCCTGCCTATACAACATATGACTAGGATTAAAAATTAATTTACTCGTTCAATTAACTCAGTCATGTAATTCAATATCTTCTCAACTGTTGCTGCCATTAGGTGTATTCATAAAGATAATGGCCATTCCAGAGAAGCATTGTACATTACTGTAAATAAAATCTATCCAAGATACCTATTGCACCTGCTGAAGTCTTAACACTCCAGTAATAGATGTAAAATGGTAGTTAATTTTATATTTATATGCTTTCTCATGCAAAATATCATGAACAACTGCACTTCTGATAAAGAAATTTTGTTAATAGGTAATACCCTAGATCTTGAACTGCAGGAGAACACCTAAAAAAAATTATGGTGGGTGAATATATCTTAGATTAGTTTTGTATTAGACATATGGAAAATAAATGAAATTCTGCAGCCTCGGGATTAAAGGAATGTATAACTAAAAGGGTCCTTTACTTAATATTTCATTCTTTGGTGTACATAGCTACTTCTGAGGTTACTTCTGAGGAAGACTGCCATAAATTGCAAAGAATAAATGTGAACCAAACGAAGGATGGAGGCATTGCAGACTATTTTGGTATTCTGAAGCATCGTGTATTCCTGGCTGCCATTTTTTTCTCTTTCTTTTTTTTTTTTTCTTTTTTAGTCCAGGCAACTCAGTTCCTGCTTCGCAGTTGTTGGTTTAGAACAACAAGGAGTATAAGTTATGAGGGTGTTCTAGACGTGTTTGTCCTTAAGATACTGACTATGGAATCATGGAATATCTCTAATCTTATCTAATCAGCATAAATCCGGCTTAGAATACTCTGCATGTAGGAAGAATGAACAGGAGGACAAGTGTAACATCTCTGACCTGAGATTCTCTGGTGTTCATTCTGATAATGCAGTGGAGCTCCTTCAGAGTGAGTTGGCGAAGAGAATATGAATAAATATATTTTGATATATTGCTTCATGACCAGATAGTGTAAAATAATGGAGCATACCAAACTAACACCAGCAAAGATACTTTCACTCTAAGCCCTCAGACATAAGTGAAAAGGTGATACCTGTAAAGGTTTTAAAGTCTAACAACATTCCTACACAAATAATTCTTATGTAAAAAAAGGTAAACAGAAATTCTAAGTCTTGCTGATATTTAGTAGATTTTAGTTCTGCATGTCTCCCTGGACCTCTATTGCCAAAATAAAAGTACACAGATGAAAAATGACTAGACAAATGCAAATGACTAGTTATTAGCATTCCTGAGAATGCTAATTCCTGTCCAAGAGCATTCACAAGAAAAAATAACATGTTTTTCAGCACTTAACATTTTTCTTTAAGATTTTTTTACTTCTTTTCTCTTCTAAACATCAACATACCGTACCAATTATTTTAAAAGTTGTTTCCCAGAATGTTCATTGCTATTTACTAACAAAGGTTACAATTTTGATTTGCCCCTTCCTTATTTTCTTCAGAGGAAGCAATTTCAAATAACAGTTTAATGAGTATCCTGCTATCTGAGACCTTTGCCTAACCCAGGAGCTGTGCAAAACCAATTAGAAGTGTACATTTGCAAATTGGGTGCACACAAGCATGACCAACTCCTCCTTCCCCTTCCTCCCCCACCCCCAAAACAGGATTTCTTTGTAACTAAACTCAATTTGAAAACGAAATTTTTTTTCTCTTAGAGCCCATGTCCTAACCCAAATGATAAACAGATGAGTCACTCCTTAAAGATATAATGTAAATGTCAAAAAAGATAATAATGGAATTACTGTGGGATTGTTTGCTGTTATTTTGTTGTTTTGAGTTTTTTTCCCTCTCATAATTTTCTACAGGATTGATTTATTTATTTATTCACATGAAGCCCTCTGTGAAGCATCTGAAAAGATATAACAGTCAGACTAAAGCAAGCCAGAATTTTTAATTTCTCTGAACACAAGCCAAACACATAGGGTGTTTAGTTTTCCACACCTGGAAGTTCCACTTGAAATGCCCAAATCCGTACTGTTTAGCATCCAGGTGCTACTACAATCATTAGGTGCCACTACAGAAGAGTGTGTGTGTCCTCTGCATGTGTCTGTGACTTAACTCTGGACTTGCAGCTCACCCCCACACAACTGCTTGCTCACCATCTATAGTGGGATGAAGGAGAAAATCAGAGGGGTAGAAGTTAGAAAACTCATAGGTTGAGGTAAAAGCATTTTAATAGGTGAAGCAATATCTATGCACATAAACAAAGCAAAACAAAGAATTCATTCCCCATTTCCCATAGGCATTCAGCCATTCCCAGGAAAAAAGGAGCTCCACAGCATGTAATGGTGATGTGGAAAGACAAAGGTCATCACTCCCAACACCTGTCCCTCCTCCTTCATCCCCCAGTTGCATTTACTAAGCATGATGCCATATGGTATGGGATAACCCTTTGGTCAGTGGAGGTCAGCTGCCCCATCTGTGTCCCCTCACAGCTCCTTGTGGATTGCCATCCCCATTGCTGGTGGGGAAATATGAGAAACAAGAAATTGACATTGTGTAAGAACTGTTCAGCAGTAGCTAAAACATCCCTGCTTTATCAACATTGTTTTCATTACAAATCCAGATCATAGCAGCATAGGAACTACAAGGAATAACTCTATCCTATACAAAACTAGTACAAGACGTCAAGAATAAATGTCTAAAATGGCAACAGATGACTGTGGGCAGTCAATTGAGTAAAATCCATGCCCGTGTCAAAAGATAGGCTGTAGTAAAACAGGATAATGTAGTGTTAGGGGGGAACAAAAAAGAAATTTCAATCAGCTTTTGCAATAAAAATATATTTTATAAGAATCATGTCAAGCAAAATGACAGACTTCCCCTCCCCAGTATCTTTTCTTTGGTGCAGTATACTATATCTTTTATGCTATAGTATCTCGATTCTAGAACAGATAACCTGCAGTGGTTAGTACTACTGATGCTTTACACTCCTTTTTAAAGAAAGAAGAAAAGAGAATTAAGCCAGGGCAAAGAACTTTGTAAAATCCAAATACTGCCACTGTTTAGCGAGGACATTCCTCCAGAATAAGTTTAAGGATTTGTATATGAATGGTCCTACTCTGAATGTTTCAGATTGTGATCTAAGCCTAGACTCTATCACCAGGCTGGCCTCAAAAGTCTCAGGAGGCACAGATAAGAGTTATTTTATACTAATACTACTCATACTACTTCTAGTGAACAACCTGTGCAGGGGGAAGTAAAACAGCAACCAAATACACACCTCAGAAGAGGTGATTATAAATCTCCTTTTGGACTATATTCTCAAGCACATACTTTTTGCAGTGTGTGAACTTCACGGGTAACAGAGGACACTGAAGCTAAACTTGCACTTGGAAGTGCAACTATTGAAACAGATTGTTCTCTGTTTTGTAAGGGAAAAAAATGAGTCCTGGAAGTTCCTCAGTTCTTCACAACATGAAGCTAAAGGTCAATATTAGTAATAGCGAGGCAGCTAATACTGCTAAGTGCCAGTAAGTGGCCATAATGCACTTCAGTACACATAAAATAACCTCATGTGTTCCATACAGGTATAATCAGCAGGTCCATTAAGTGCCATATTAAATATAAGCCATAAAACAAACAGAAGAACATCAACTCTTTAATGATATCAAACAACAATCAAATCTTTAGGTCAAAATCATTGTCCGTGTAATAAGACAAAGTGCCCTTTTTAATCAAAGTTCTTTTCCTTGTCATCCATGTTTCAGGGCAGAGTCCTTCACTCTTCTGCAAGAGATGCAATTTGTTTTCCAATCTTTCTTTCTTTCTTTCTTTCTTTCTTTCTTTCTTTCTTTCTTTCTTTCTTTCTTTCTTTCTTTCTTTCTTTCTTTCTTTCTTTCTTTCTTTCTTTCTTTCTTTCTTTCTTTCTTTCTTTCTTTCTTTCTTTCTTTCTTTCTTCTGCTTTTTTTTAATTTTTTTTTTTATTTTATTTTTAGAGTTGTTTCTAAGAATTTCTTCTGAAAAAAAACTATTTTCTTTCGAAGAAATAGTAAGAACTTTGCTGACCTGAACACTTCTCCTACTTTTCAGAATTCATCTCAGCATTCAGGTTCAATATCAAGAAAATGTTCGATCTTAGATCTGATAATGGGTTAGAATATTTTTTTTCAACAATATCTGTTTTGTCTTTTAGGGTTTTTTTAAGGAGTAAGTTAGTAAGTGTCAGACTAGCCTCAAGATTGGGAAGTGTACACTGTTATGTTGTCCTGTTTTTATAATGAGAGATCACTTGTCCAGACTTCTACTTACCCAAGAACACTGTCTGCATCATCAGTTTTTCTTTACTCTTGCTAATAATTGTTATTTCCAAATTACCACACATCTGCCTTTGTGTTACAGTATAAATTTTAAAACAATACAACAAAACAAATAATAATAATTAAAAAAAAGTGCTCATGCATCTAAAGGGATAGACCTGTTATTTCTCAGGCCCATTACGTCAGCACAGTGCGGTGTTGCAGTTCTCATAATTAAATGTCATGTTCAAGGCAGAGAAGAAATGTTCTCTCAGCTGTTCACCTGCCCCACTGCAGGCATCTGGGATCACATCCAGTCAGATATGTAACTTACATCTACTTGATTTCTCTTCATTTCAGACAGTCCCAGAATGATGAATATTTGCTAGTTAACATTTAGGTCAATAAAAATTTATAAGTGTTTTTAGTATTTTTAGGCAGATTGTCTGTGATGCCAAATATATAGGCAAGTCCAGAAGGACTCAATAGCATCTTTGGTTATCTATTTCAGAATTTAGACCATCTGGTCTTTCTCTTCTGGTTACCAATTTCAGTCACCACTTAAAACTCAAAGAACAGCTGCATATCATGCATCCCATTTTCAACCATGGTTATCAGGAGATACTTAAGGAAGAATAAGATTAACACAAGTATGAAATATACTTCCTCGTAATGCTCTCACGACCTCCCACTCTTTATTAACAGTTAAGGGAGTTCAGAAGCTGAACATTATTTCTACAGATGCATGAATTTGCTTGAGCTTGTGTGCTTTTTAGAAAATATTCTAATCGTTTACTGCATTTCAATTTGCCTCTTGAAATGTTGTTGAGACATCTAGGGCTTGCTGTACATTGTAATCTCCTCAGAAGAGAAAATATATATAGGTGGTGGACCTACAGTGGTCTGAGCACGTCAGGGAGCCACAGACATGTTTCAATAGCAATCCCACATCCTTCTGTGTCTGCTTGCACAAGTTCAAAAAGAAACATTTTTTGCTGTTGCTGACAACTTTGGGGACACAGTTAGCCTTGTTTTCTTAGTACTGTGATATAAAGCCTAAAAAAAATCCTCTTTATATTACTGGTAAACAAAAATTATTCTATATATGAATGGCTTCTGAAAATTCGAAGCAAATGTTGTAAATCCCAAATGATTGCTTGACACAAAAGGTGGAATTCTCATCTTTGTGAGATCAGAACTACTTAATAATCATATAATGTGGTTTTAAGAAATTATTTAGCAACAATGATAAAAATGTAATGCCCGAATAATCCAATTCAAAGGCAAATAACTCATAACCTATAGGTTTACTCAGGCACTTAAATAATTGTAAGCCCTAGGCATAAGAAAGTTGATTGGAGTTTCAATGTTTTCAAATAACTTCAAGTGATTCTCAAAATGCAAAGCTACAGTATTTTTAAGAGCTAATATACCTTTAGAGAATGAAAAACCCCCTCTTGCACTTACTTATAAAGTAAGGTCACAGAGTCAATGACACCGATTTATCTTCATATAAAAGCCCTAAATATTTCCAGTCCGACTTATTGTTCAGAAAAGAAGTGTGAAAATAGAATTAGCAAACCTACTTTTGTACTGACAGAAGGGAGCAATTTTAAGGCCAAGTCCAGTAGAATCTCTAAAGTGCCTCTTCCCATGGGCTGTAAAAGGATCTTGGGGTGACCATCTCAGAGTCCACTGTCTGTGTTTGGTTATGAAATCCAAACAACATACATCCAAACAACATCTCTGCAAGAGAAAATTTTGTAGATGTTATGTGGAGCTGCACTTAGGAGCTACTGCTTTTGTTGTTTTTTGTTACTTTTCTGTTTTAAACTATAATGATTAAACAATAATGGCAGTTTCCTAAAGAATGATATAAAACAATACAGATAATTATGAAAAGGGTATTTGAGATACATAATGGATTGAGATCTTTGAATGATAACCTTATCAGTATTGCCAGCTTTAACATAAATAAGCTAAATATCTTGAATAAGAGATGATGTGAATAATCTGGAAAGAAATACATTCCTAATAAATAAGCTTTTTCTGTCCAAAAGGGGGATTACATAGTTTAAATCTCTCTTTATATGATTACTGTTCAAAGATTCAATTATTATTTTGTGCAATGTTTTCTGCCTTTTATAATAGAATTGAAAGGAAAAAGACCTTTTCAACAAAAATCATCTTTCCGTATATGTAAAATATTTTTGGCCAATTTTTTCAGTTAGCTATTTGATATACACCTTTACCAGGTGTAAATAGACACGAGTAACCTATTAATATAAATCTCTTGGCATGTTTCAATGGCATACATAGAAAATAATCTTGTATTCATAATATTTTCAAAGCTGCTGAAGAATCCTATGAAGGATAGTCTAGCTCCAAATAAAAGGCATAAGAATACTATATCAAAAACTGTACAGAAGTCTGAACATTCTTAGGGCTACCAGGAAAGCTTATATAATTTTTTGCTGAAATTCCAGCGTCTTTGAACTTCATAAGAGTTTTTTGATTGCTTATCTCACTGGTGTAACGATATCACATCTTGCATTTTGCATAAATCTACCGTGGATGCTCCTTTCCCTAGTTGTGCTGTAACAAAATTTTAAGTGTGAGAAGATTATTTTCGTTTTATTTGCATTCCTTGCAAACTAAATGACAGGCTCTGATTTTTAAGGCATTCCCAAGTTTTATGAATTCTACTAATGAAAAAAGAATCAAATACTAAGATTCCAACTGGAGTCAGTTTTATTTCAACCTTTCTGGTTAATATTGCTACAAGAAAGAGAAGAAAAAAACCTGAGAGTCATTTAACAGTTATGACTGATGTCACAGAACCAGAACATTTCTATCAGAAAGATCATCAAGATTTTGATTTATGATTTGCTTTTAGATGGTCTCAATGAGAGCAATGAATTAAACTGCAATTTGAAATTCAATAACTTTGAGTCTTTTGAGCAGTTACTAAGAACAGAAATATTTCTGTGTTGAAGGCCAAATATATTAGCTCTCCTCTCCTCTCCTCTCCTCTCCTCTCCTCTCCTCTCCTCTCCTCTCCTCTCCTCTCCTCTCCTCTCCTCTCCTCTCCTCTCCTCTCCTCTCCTCTCCTCTCCTCTCCTCTCCTCTCCTCTCCTCTCCTCTCCTCTCCTCTCCTCTCCTCTCCTCTCCTCTCCTCTCCTCTCCTCTCCTCTCCTCTCCTCTCCTCTCCTCTCCTCTCCTCTCCTCTCCTCTCCTCTCCTCTTCTCTCCAGCTGAAAACATTAAGAGATTTAAGACACTTAGGAAAGACTGAGGAAATAACTTCCGAATTACTGGCAGTGAAATAAACAGCCTAAATCATCTCTAGAATTTTTTAAAATAAATTTAATGACAGATATATTAAAGAAGATATCTAAGGTACTTTCCAAGAGAACAGATCTATATTTTAACTTTCATGATATGGATGATGTCATCAGGGTCATTTCATATTCACTCATCATTTTATGAAAAGTTCTTTTAAAGTGGCCTAAAACAATCTCTTTTCAGTTTGTCTTTTTGCACTTGATTTACCTGGAGAGAAAATTTTACCAGTAAATTTGTGGAGCTGACCAAGCTTTCAAAGGCTATATCTATGCCTTTGAAATTGCCTATATCTATATAGAGGATATTGTGGCCAAATCCCTGGCCTGTTAATGCTCTAGAAGAAACATCCAAAATGCATTACCAGATCATAAATAAATAAATAAATAAATAAATATTTGAAAAAGCGCTTAGACCAAGTGTAGCCAATTTTTCCTTCACTGTCTGGATTATTATGCTGTTAAATACTTTGTATTGTCTTTATATATATATAGTTCAAATTAAAGGACCTTGAATATTGAATATTGATTGAAATCACTGTTTAATCTCATAAAGTAAAATAAATTAAATGGATCAACTTCAAATAAATAAATATGTCAATAGAGCAGAAAAAAAAGACACTTTTTGTAGATTATAAATTATTAAGGTTTAGTAAAGGATATGGGGAATACAAGCACTGTGAAGTGCCAGAATAATTTGGATATAAACTATATCACTGTGACAATTTGACTGTAATTTTTCTTGTCTAAAAGAAAAACCTGTTTTAAAAATCTGTTTATGGACTCGTAAGGCTAGAAGTAGCTAAGCATATAATGTCATCAGACCTCCCCGGTAAAGAAAGGCAATAGATTTTTATATGTGATCTTTCTATCAAGTCTGTACTTCTCATTTACCTAAACTGCCACATAGGAATGCTTCAGGCAGCTGAGCTTAATACAGAAATAATGAATGACAATAGAACGAACTTAACTCTAGTTTAACTGAGATTTTCAATACTTATGTTTAACATTCCATTTTGAATATCTCTAGTTTCAGCTCCCAGACACATGACCTCATTATATGCACATAAATGAGATTTAATACTACTACTTTCTGAAAATTCATCATGAAAAGAGTGAGAAAATTCATGTGAATTTATTTGATAAATTACCTAGAAAGACAATGATTTTCATTCAAGCTGAATTTTGACAAAACATGTATCAAGGTTTCTTCTATGATCAAAGGAATGAAGTAAATATGGTAAAAAGGCTTTTTGTCCCATCCGAAAATCAGTGTCAGGGGAAGTGACATTTTCACTACATCTAGACCAGATGCTTAACTTTTAAAAGAGTAAAGATTAGTGAGACAATTAAAAACTGACTGGTGAAGAACCTGAGATATTCAGAAACATCTGCCCTGTTATACATATTTGAATATCATATTTGAACTAATACAAAGTAAGCCTTTATTATTGATCAATGTCTTTAGAGTGCTGACATCAAAACTGAAGATCCTTGTAATGAGCTCATTATCATGCTGTACTTATAAGAACACCACCTGGTTTTTCTCTGTGTATTAGTTATGCATCAAAAGATCAGTTTGCAAGCTTACCCACTGTGTCATATTTGGATTCTATTTTCCCATAATAGAATAGTGATATTTCCAGGACATCCACTGCATTCAAAAAAGGGTTTTATAAGTGACTTAATTTAGGTGTTCCCTAATCAAAGAGTGGAAAAAAAAAAAAAAGTTGGCTTACAAATTAATCTCTTCCTGCAACAGGAGAGAATACATCTCTAAAACAAAACCACAAACAGAAATTACTCAGCTCTAAGCTTGAGATATTTGAACAGGTTCAGCCTGAGACAGTCGTGCTGCCGATTGACAGGACTGCTCTGAGCGACTGGAAAGCATTGCTGTCAGCCAGAAACAGCCAAATCTATCATTAAGATTTCTGCTTCAAGGAAGGAGTTTCAGTGGCTGAGGTACCTGTTCAGAAACTTACACTGGACAACCAAATCTCACAAACTTACAGAAAGAGCTCGGTACCTTCATCCAACAGTTTTTAGGCCTCCCTCTGCTGATGATATTAGCTCTTTCAAGCATATTTACTTTTCATTAGACTTTCCAAATGAAAGAGGAAAAAAGGCAACTAATTCTTCAGTGGTGTCCTTTCTTTACTCCCAGGATATGAACTTCAACATTTAACTTAACAGAACTTTTGTTTCTATATTTCATTGACATAACATGCTTTTAAAAGAAGTCAATCAGAAATTTTAAACACAGATAAATTAAAAATTACACAATTAAAGTGAATGAAGACCAGATATGAACTCTAAAAACACAAAAGACAGCAAGATTATAAAAATATTTTATTGTCTTGGATAACAAGTACCAGTCACACATGTAAACAAATCAAAGCACTTTGGTAAAGACTGAAAACATAAATGTAAATATCAGAGTAAATGGTGGAATATTTTTCCAAAACTTAAAATTAACATCTTTGTGATTCAACTGTAATTCAGATATAAATTCTTAATTCAACATGCAAAGGGCCTCTGGAAGAACAGCTACATGCAAATGGACTTTAGTACCTGCCAGTACTGCAATGATCAAATGGTATAAGGTCTGCTATAGCAATAAAAAGTTCATGTTCTATGTTTTTAGTAAAATATATATATACCACATACAAATAATTTATATCATAATTATATTGCAATATGTTTAGAGAGATTTTGCTACTACAAGTATATCTAAGCTTTTGTTGATAAGTGTGCATCCTTACATTGCTGAATTTCTTCCTTAGCCATTCCTTTTGCTTCTCTTTGCAAGTCTGGTATTTGCGTAGCCATGTTCTAAAGGGAAAGAACATCATAAAGAGGAGACATTCTACATCCTGGAAGAAGTGTGAGGATTTCAACAGATGACCGTGGGGTGAAAATAATAGTTTTAACATTTTGGATGTTGTCTACAAGAGGTAAGTGTGTGAGTGTGCTGCTTTATAATGATATTCCCTGGAAGAAGTAGGATTTATACAAGTGGTCATGGCTGCCTCTCCAAAAAATGACTTCTGTTTGCTGTGATGTTTCATTTGAATGGTGATCTTTAAAGCTCATCGACAAAGAAGAGAAACCAGCATATACCAAAGTGCCACCAAAAGACAAAATCACTTGGCTGTAATATGCAGTTACAAACTGTGAATCTTACAAAAAAAAATGCCATAGGACAAATTTTCAAGTTTAGCAGATACAAACTTAACAATTTTAAAGGATTTAGAAGCCCATGTGCTCAGATCTTGACAAGTAGATCTAAACAAAATTAAATTTTCAGTTAGGTACGTTTAGTATGGCATTAAGAAACATTCATTCAGATGGCTACCAGTGATGCCCAACCATTCTGACACTTGGCTGCACTGAAAATTCATTCTAGGAAACATTAAAAAAAAAAAGTAATCTACAAGGACTTTTTGCATACATATTTTCACACACATGGGAAAATCTCTTTGATGCTCCCTTACAACTAAGGCCTAAAATAGTCTATGGGCATGAACGTTCATGTCCTCTACACAATTATCACATCTTTCTTTTATAATTAATTCCCTTCCTTTTTAGTTTCTCCTATAGTTTCCTCATTTTTCCTCAAATGCAAAAAAAAAAAAAAAAAAAATTTGCATATTTGCTCACACATTCTTCACTTTTATGTCAAGTACATACATACATATATTTCTTCTCTTACTCTTTTCCACCCACTGTAAAAAGAAAACAAAAACATTACTATAAAATTGTTTCATTTCCCCAATGCAAAATACTCAGACTCTTTCCACACTGAAATTCTGTCAAAAAGTTTTGTTGAAACTGACACATTTTTCAGATGCTAAAATTTCATCTAAATTGCTTCTTCTTTTCCTAGAAAGCTGATAAGTAAGAAAAAAGTCCTAAAACTTCAAAACCAAAAAGAAAAAAACCCTCCACCAAAATCCACCATGTCTACTATTTCCTGGCAGCTACCAGATTTGCTTTCTCTTGAACATGTTTTCTGTCTCTGAGCTCATAAATTTTTCATTCTGCCTTACACTAGTTCTACTGCAGGAGAGTGGACAACAGGACTATTTTGCCCCAGCATAAGTGTTTTGCATTCTGTAAACACAAAGCCATCAATGTGTATAGACAAAAATCTCCTTATATTTTTCCTATCAGCAGCAATATGTGGAAGCACAGAATCACTAGACCTTCTTACACCTTATTGACCTTATTGTCAATAGCAAATATAATAACACTTTATATTTTTTTAAATTATTTTTTTCATTTTGAATTCTTCCAGTAGCACTGCCATCGCCATTAATGGAATGGATTGGGCTTCTATGAGCAGATATGTCTTAGAAAACCAAATCACAAACACCTCTGGTGTAGAGATAGTTGACGATCTCTACCATTTCTGTATTAGATCTCTGCAGTATCGTTTTGACTTACGCCGCTTCATCCTCTCCCAAATTACTCACAGGATGGCTGGATGGTTTGCACAGGATGTGACTATTGCACCTCTCTGTCCTGTTGTCTGTTTTGGAAGCAAATAGAAATTTCAAAAGTTTGGCATGTCCGACCAAAGTAAGTCAGTCGGCTTTAGTGTTGATGAGCCATCCCTGGCACTACTGAGTTGATTATTAACCTCTGAATCAACCTCTTGGGATACTCAGACACTTACTCTTTGATATTTCAGAGACTTCATTAGAAATTTTAGTGCATCTGCTCTGATGTTTGCAATTAATTGTTTTCAAGCGTGCTCACTGAAAGAGCATCAGAGCACTCTAACAAAGAGGCAGTTCATAAGTAAATAGGTAACAGGTTAGCTGAACACGCTCATCACAGCAAGAGGAAGAAGAGAAAGGAAAAGTAGCTCAGAGGAAATGTTGGTCTACTGGAAGGAATATACATTTGAATGAAAAATACTGAGTGATATAACCAGATTTTAGGTTTTGTTTATTTTTTTCACAGGTATTTGCACTTCCACAGCCAACGTTTGGAATAAATATTTTTGTAGACTACTGTATGCAGTTGAAGTAGTAAAAAATATATGTGCTGTGTTAGTCCTATTTCTGAAATATTGACTCGTTACCATAAAAGACAAAAAAAATGTGAAAAAAATACACTGAGTAGTTGCACATTTTCTCGACCATATTTTCAGAATAAGTTATATATAAATGTACAGATCATTCTGTATCTATGTAATAAAATTGGAAAAATCATAATACAGATGACCATTATGTTTTATTATAATGGAAAAAATACCTCATCAGTAACCTTTAAAGCAGAAAACCAGCAGTATTTCATAAAATAACTTTAAAGATAACTTTTAAGGTGTATACTCCTCACTCTAAGTTAGATTCCAACTAGCCAAAGGAAAAGAGAACTGCATTGCCCCAAGCAAGGAGAATTTTATTCCCGTATTTCACAATACTTTCACCTCATATATTAAACGTACTATTTCTTTTGGTTTATTTTGTTTAAGCATACTCAGGATGCCTAAAGCTTTTCAGCTTTATATATTTATGCATTAACCTTCAAATAAATAAATACCATGATGGAAATGCATTTAGGCCTGCAAGAATGTTATTTCATCTGAATTAAACATTTTATTAACATTTTATTTTCCTCCTTCTTTCTCTCATGCTTGGAAATTTTTACTGTTTATTTATTTTGTTTATTATCAGGTACTATGAATAATATTGAACAAATCAGGCTATTAAAAGTTGACATATAAAAATATGAACACATGTATTTTTGAAATCAGGTCCCTGATTCTTACCCAATCATTAAAGTTCTTAGGGTCACTAGCACCAAGGAAATACTGTAATTTTAAGATGCAAAACTGACATTTATTGCAACATTTTAAATATAATCTGAACATTTAAATTATTTCCTTAATATCAAATAGATCAAGCAAATATAATGTCACATTTCTATTGGAGAAAAAAATTAATTTTCAGGACAGTTTTTTTTTGTTTCCCATCTGTCAGCAATATATTCAAGATTTCAGCTGCACAGACTGAAAGAAACAATAAATTCCACAAAATTCAACTGTAGCCTGGGCATGTTCAGATGGAAAAGTATGTGCAAAACATATGAAAAGTATATACCATTTAAAGTATATACCATTTTCACATATTCTGCATCTATGTTAGCTACCTGAAGACCTTTAATGAAGAGAAGGAGTCACATTTTTTTTGTCTCAGGATGGAATTAATTGCATTAGAGGAATCTGCTTCTCTGTAGCGATTACAAAAATGACCTCACTAACTACGTCTATGGTGGGTATCGACACAGTAGATGCCAAAGTAGGTAAAGTAAATCCCACTTGGGAGATAACAGAGGAATTTACATCCAGAGTAAAAATGTGAACTTGTACAAAAAATATTCATTATATAAAATTTAACTTTTCTATGGTTATGATAGTATGAAGTAGAAATATGGTTACCCAACTTGTTAATCATTATTGCTAATGAATCTCTGCAATTGTTGCATTAAATGGGTCTGCAATGAGCCTTAAAAAAAAAAAAAATCAGGATCTTCCTCTATTGTGTACGTTTTTCTGTAATTTTAATTTTGTGCAATGAGGAATTAGTAGAGGAAAACATGGTTGTATCATTGGGAATTCTAATCTAAACTAGTTGGGGCAGAGACAAACCTCAATGGAGACTACTACAGAAAGTCTAGATGATGCTAATTACACCCACTTTCTTCCTCTGCTTCTTTCCCTTCTATTGATAGCAATTATGCCTAGAAAAAAATGTCTGGAATTAAAGAAGGAAATATCTCTGTTAGAAAAATGTTCTGTAAATTAAGATTGTTGTTTTTGTTATATATACCAGTAAAGGAGAACAGATGTGCTTATTTCTGTGTTTTAGTTTATGCTTCTTTTGAGAACCTACCTGCTTGAATCTCATCTGCTGCAATTAGTCTTATATGTCACAGATGCATGAGTCTTAAAGATTATATTTTTAATTGAAAATATCTTAGCAGAAACAGATTTTTTGTTGCAAAATGCAAACCCCATTGCTTCTGTGTTGAATTTTCATATGGCGAAATTCATTGCACAAGTATATGTGAGGTATATAAAATGCCAATCTTTTCCATATGTAAAGTCTACCTACTTTCTCTACTATGTTCACATATGGTTAAGATTTATATAAGCCAAAAAAAGCACCCAGTTAGCACCTCATTGGAAATTGCAGTACCTAATATTCAACAGCACTAGATTAACAGAACTGATGTGAATACAACCTCTGCTCCAAAATCAGATAAATAAACTATATGTAGGTTAAAAACTGCATCAGTGACAAGCTCCAATCTGTTGAAAATTGTAGTCTTTTTCACTTGCTAACAAAGTTTTCAGCATTGTGCTGAGTTTTCTGCTGAATGTTGTTTCATACATGAATTTTCCATAACCCTACAAATACTGTATTTATCCTCCATCAAGTTAATTGTCCATTTTCTAGTTTCAATCCATATTACTAATTGAAAAATTTCTTTTAGTATCTACACTTTATTTTAACTTCCAATGTAGTTTCCAGTATGGGAAAGTAGCTCTAACATATCTCAAATTCTGAAATTAGATTGAGAAATCAGAGTCATGACAGTCCAAGAACAACCTTTTTGGAAGATATCAACATTTTTATTTGTTCCAGACAGAAATAAGATATTTGTAGCCTGAAAAACAGACAAAAAGAGAAAAAAAAAAACCCTCAAACCTCAAATTACTGTAATGAGCAACTCTTTACTGGTAAGTTTGTGGAAGACATGCAAAAGAATACAGAGTAGGTAATTTACAGATGCTTTCCTAGAGTTTATTTTCAGAGTGAAGACTGAGAATCTCAAAATAATGAGCTTAGATTTTTGTTATAATGGAAGTCTGACTTTATGTTTTGTTATTTGAAAATTCTCTTAGCCTCATTCTTGTTGAAATCAGAACAATTTCGAATTATTTAGCCTTGTATCACTCTTGTTTCTAAGCTTATTTTCAGTAATATCAGTTGGTGATTCATCTGGATTCACCTGGTTTCTGTTGCTACCATTAAAACTTGCCATCAGTACATTACAATGGTGATACGATGGTGTTTCATTCATATAAGCATTCATATAAGTATTCTACTAGCTTTAGCTTATGCTGTCCTAAAATAGCTAAACAGCTAAAGCTTGAATAAGTCGATGTTAATTATAACTTCTTTAGCCCACATATGTGTTTTAACTACTTATATATCAGTCTTCTGAATCAGATCTTTTACTTATGCCTCTAAATAGTGCACTTAAGGATGATTTTGGTCTATTTACGTGAGGTTTTCCTTAATACAGACCAGCTGCCGTGCAGGTTCACATTTTTGATCAAGAGGCTATACACTTGTGGCTGATTCTAAGACATCTTCCTGTGGTATCAAGACCTCTTTCTGAAGACCTTTCACAAGAGCACTTATTGACTCTTTATTTATTTTTGTTTCTTCCTTAAGATTCGTTGTTTCTGCTTCTCATCTGAAATTTATACTTGAAATTTTATTGTCAGGGTACATCTTTTCTAGCTTGTACAGTACTCACCTGGTGTCCTCTCATGATTAGAGCTTTCAGGCTCATTAGAGATAATGTCTCTTTTTAGATGCCAGCAGAAAAATTTCTATGTTAAATGTAATTTTCAGACACTGCATAACAAGAGGACATCTCAGTTACATTTTGTTCTTCTAGCCTGTTATTAATGAGCAATTATTCATTTGCTATTGGATACAAAAGATAGAACATTCATGCAGCAGATAAAAAATAAAATCTCTTTGAAAACATATAACGCTTAGTGAAGGCTGTCTTTATAGGAGCTGTTCAATATATATAGGAATGTCACAAATATTACCTTTGTAAGGTTGCAAAATTATCAAGGTCTTTTTGTTCTTTACCTCTACTAAATTGTGTACATGCTCATCTACCAAGATTTTGGCAAAACTTGAGCCTGACTTCTGCAGTCCCGAAGAACAGCTTCTTGAGTCTTAAACAGTTGGTCACAGATACATCATAACAAGGCTTGACCTTGTCCAGTTGTAGAACAGACACATTTTCCTTTTGTAAATGACACAAAAATAATCAGTTTTGGATGGCCCACTTACAGAAGTTATGCTGGCCTTAAAACGCTCTCTGGATTTGTTTCAGTCTCAAGAAATATACCTAGGATGGAGAGTGTTGTTTTTTGGTCTGTAGTCTGATTTTTTCATATAGAGGCATCATGCCACTATATTTCATGTGCTACATAACAACGCTAAAATTAGACACATATTAAGTTAATTTCATTTTCCTACATAACTCTCAGTCTTTACTGTCACGACATTCCTTTTCCATGAATGCGAATGCCTACAATTGCTATCATGAATTCCAATTCAATTCAGGTGGAAATAAATTTTTACATATTTCTTTGGTCATTAGTTCCCCATTCAGGTGTTCTTCTCTCTATAATAGAAGTACCTAGCAATGGATTTTAACCATAAGGAAAAAAATATCATGCACAAGAAAAAAAAAAAGTTTTTCACACATAATTAATACTGAAGTTGAGTAAAAAAAAACCAAAACTAAAGAAATGTTATCTTTGTGCAATTTCTAACTATACCTTTAAATCACATTGTTAGTGTTCTCTCTCTGTTACCATGCCTGCCTTCCTCTGTTTAAATGCAACAAAGTACCTCACACATTCAAAATAGATTTCTTCTTTTCCTTCTATTTTTTAAACTTAACTAGTTATTTAGTATTTTAAATGATGAATTAATTTAATTTGATTATGAATTTTTCTCCTAAAATATAGTTAGTTTCTCTACTACATATATACTTCATAAGTTTTGAAAATAAGCAATGGTTCTACTTCTTAAAGTGGTATATTACTGAGCCAATATTCTTATAGTGAAATAAAAATGGGATGAAGATAAAATTAATTAATATTTTAGAGCTAATTATACTAACAGCTTATTGGAGATATGGATTGCAGTTATATAAGTTTCTTGCTAAGCAACAAACTACCCACAAGCTTTAACTCATGAAAATTTCACAGAACACGTATTGGGATTTTCAGATGCTTTCTTGAAATGGAACTTTCTAATCATTGAAATACCTGATGTGTAAATAGAGATCGAAGTAATATGCTTGATGCTTTGCAGCTTTTTACAATAATCTTTGTAAATAATCTTTTACAATACTTCTTTGCTAATAGCATGTAAACTGCTGTCATTCTGAATGGATAAATCATTCTGACTCATGAACACATTGAAAATACTGCATAAAAGAGCCAGATACTAGAAAATTCAGTTTCCAGTCATTTGCTGTTGATAAATTCTATGCTGTGAAAGAAAAACATTTCAGTGGCATGTAAGTATTGTACTCATGAACAGTGCTGGCTTTGAGTCACAAATGTTGTTTTACCCCTTAGCATTGCATTCATTTGGTATAGGAGCCTGAAAGTCAAATACAATCATTCCACTTCATGGTTATGTGGTTCTTCATGGTAATAGGATGTGTGTACAGCCACTGGTTTATAGCACCTTTATATAGAAGGTTTCTTGAGTGCAGGATTCACATTGTAATGCTGACTTTGGAGCCATAGCCACTTAATGATTTTACCATTATTATTATTATTATCCATCAGCTTTTTCTATTGCTATTGTCATTACTAGGCTGATGACTAACGTGAGTGAACAAGAAAGCTGGTTCAGTGACATCTTGCATTCTGACCTTATTAATGCATAAATCAATGATTACAGTCCCTGATGAATCAACTGCTCTGCCTCAGGTTCTTAAACTAAAATTAAACTTTTCTTGAACATGCAGGTTCTTATTATGTGCAAAGAAATTTTAAAAGGCATTAAAGGATAAAAGGATAAAGAGCATCTTCCTAATTATCAGTAATTTTGAATATCAGACTAGATCTGGTTACCTGATCATTATCAGAAGACCAATGCTATCATTTTCTTATCCTAGAAATAGAATTAGTATGAACATGGAGGTTAAGAGTGGAGATTATCATATCAGTTTATGAGATCATTCTGTTGTTTAATATGACTTCTTGGGGTTTCCTACCACTTTCCCCCCTTGAAGTCTGCAGAGGTTTGAAGAAATAGGGTATTTTCTATCATGTGGCTTGCAGACAAACTGAAGAAATAGAATATTTTTCTATTATCTATCTTGTAGTCAAACTAGATCTCAAAATATTGATGGAAAAATTAGAAATAAACTTTTTAAGTGTGTCTTAGCAGCTTTGCTAAGACAAACCACTTTTACTCTGGTGATTCCCAAGTTTAAAAGATAGTGCTACAATAAGGTTTTTTTGTTTTGGTTTTGTTTTAATTTTTGTTTGTTTGTTTGTTTTTGTTTTGTTTTGTTGTGTTTTTTTCTTTTTGTTTTTTGGGGATTTTTTTAGGGTTTTTGGTTTTTTTTTTTTGTTTGTTTAATTTGGGTTTTGTTTGTTTTTTGTTTTTTTTTAAAGTTAAATTCTATAATATTAGAAACTTATTATATTCTTTAGCAGCTTAAAGAGAACAATTTTTTTCCAAAAAGAACCAAGGGTATCAATGAAGATCGTTTCTTAAAAAGACACAGATTTTTGTACTATTGTTTCATTAAAATTCTCTTCGAGATTACATATTTTTAATCATTCAATTAAATTAGCACCATTAGCCAACATATCAAGAAAGTACAAATTGGTCAGTAGGTAAACCCTGTTTGTTTGTTGTTGTTTTTTTTTTCCTATCTGCTTTGTTAAGCAGCTAGAAAATTCTAATGCATAAAGCTGTGGTTTTATGCAGCCACAGATGAGACTCCAGTTCCTGGGAAAGGACCTATGTCATCTATTGAAACTTCCAGCTGTAATAAATAACTATGAATACACAGATATCTCATGGGATAAGTATCCTTCCCTAGGTATATAATGTGATAACAACAAGGCAAAATTAGCATGCTCCTACACATTATTCTTTTCATTATTAAAATCAAGTGTGAAAGCGAAATAACTTGTTCTTCATTGTCCTTTCTATGTGCTTCAGTCTGAATTGCAATTAGGAGACTGAACCTCAAAATCTTTGGCATGGACCAGAATATTTTTTTTGTTTTTTTTAGTGGAGTATTTTATGGCTGTTGAGCAACTGATGTATTTCAAATGCTATCTCTCACCATCTCTGAATGTGGGGCTAAATAATAAATGTTCACAGAAATTGGTTCAATTATATGATTGCCAGATGTAAATGAAGACTTCAGAATATGGCTTGCAATTAACAGGGTTAGCCAGTTCATTTTCCTCTCAGCATTGTTGAGGGAACATCATTAAGGTAACATTTCTAAGCTCCTTGGATTTTAAACCATGCTCCTGGATCTAAAGATGAAGATATATAACTAACAGCGTGAGACACCCAAGGAGTTTGTGATTCCAGCAACCACTGAGATGTTATGCTGCCGAACAGAGCCCAGAGAGACTTTTCTTCTTCTACTCCTCTTTAATCAGGTCTCCGTTTTTCCCTAAGAGAAAGTAAATAAAGTTACATTTCACTCCGTCCCCTGCAGGCAAGTCACACATAATATAAAAGCAACAGAGAGACACTAAGAGTTGTTTTCTTCTAACAAGGAACTTACCCGTCTAAATTTACTGGAATAAGGTAAACAGTAGTATCCTCAAAGTTATATTTTCACTCTCATTCTATACTTCGTGGTAGCACTAATTCCCCAGTCCTTAGTCTCCTTGTGTTTTTAAAGGAAAAGTTCACATAGTATTTCTATGCTGAGACACCATAAAGCCGTACACTGAGTAGCTGTAAACAAGCTTCTCATGGAGAAGGAAATAAAAAGAAATTAGCCTGTGGACCATTTTCCATGCCTAAACTAGCTTAAGTCAGATGACATTTGCACATGAAGTGGAGGCAAAGGCTGCTGAAGAGCCGATTTCCCAGTCCTATGAAAGCCAGAAAGAAATTAGAAGTTAGTAATACAATTGACAACTAAGAGAACTGTTCAGTATCCATTTCCATGCTTGAGGCCACTGACACTGGAAAAGCCAAGTATCACTGAACTCATGATAGCAACAAGCTTTGGTCTGTGGATAACAAGCTGTGCTGAAAGGAAGAAATCATATACCGGAAAAATTATATAGGTTACTGCTCATCATCAGCCAGGTAGTATAAACAACAGAAAAATCTGTCTAATACAGAATCTGTGAGTTTTGCATATTAATGGATATTTCTTATGCTAAATTATATTTTTAGCTTATGTTGAGAGAGGAATGGAAATGTATTTATAAAATCTGTCCTTCGATAAGGTAATAGACTTAATTTTGATAAATATTTATAAACTTCTAGTGAATGGGTGTGAGGAAATTTAGATTCACAATGATAAAGACACTTCCTATAGCTAATATGTGAATAGGAAAAATTACCCTTTCTTCAGCCAAGCAAAAAGTCCAGGAAAGGCATGGACAAAATGAACTTGCCAAATTGTTTGAAGCCATAAATTCTCATAAGAGACTTATGTTTCAACCTAGACTAAAAAGTAGAATTCTGGGTAAAAGCTACCATTATGATCACAGCGGACATATAAGTAATTAGAAATAGGAACATAGAATAGTGTCTGAAATTATTAATATCTTTAAGATCCTCATATATTAGGTGTTTGAAGGCAATATTAGAGAAAAGGTAAAAAAGCAGATATCAGAGCAGCTGATTTAGACCTTGATTAATATGTTGTTCTCCAAGAATAAGATTGAGGAAAATATTGCTGGATGCAAAGCTGGACCACGGTCCCAGTTTTTTACTACATAAGATAAAGGTAAAAAGGTAATTAATCACATTCTGAAAGCTGGCTCAAATAAGCAATATACATAACATTTGAACATCTTAATCAAATCTGAAAAAAAAAATCTAACTGTAAGTAAATACTTACGTTGACAACAGAAAACTTCAGTCAATTTAAGGCAGCCATCCATGTCCATATTTAGCTGATCAACTAATTAAACTGTCAGGAGAGAAATAATAGTTTGGTTCTGGCATTTGAACGTGACCACATCAAACTAACACTTGCAGATAAAGGAAGAACTACTTTTGAGACACCCACAGAAGTTCCAGACCCAAGGAATGCCTTTGTGAGTCATGAATGCCCTGGGAATGTTTCAGTAGGGAGTAAATGATCTATTGCAAATTTTGAGATGTGAAGGTAACTTCACAACTTAGATGCACTTTTTTACATGAAAACTGGAAAGAACATCTAGTAAGAGCAAAAAGAAATTTTAAAGTGAGGAAAATTATGTTCCTTCATGAAACTTTGATCTTGTGGTTGATATTTTCTTTCCACATTTCTAAAGCTTATTCATGTGTTAAGGAATTGATGGGTGCATTTTGAAGTCTCATCAGCCTTCTAAACCCTGGTAGTTTTCAAACAAACTGACATCATGAACACCAAAAACAAAAATGCTAGTGGAAAATCAGTTGTTGGTAGTTCTTGATAGCGTGTTGATAGTGTGAAGAATATGATCTAGTATTCCCTTCTTCAAATGAAGAAACCACGCATTTTTACTAGTTTGTATAAGTATTGGGTATCTTCAAAACACTGTGAAGTTTTGCAGTACATTTATGTAGAGTGTCACCAGAATTGGAGATAATTATCAGATTAGCTTCCCATACAGATTTGGCATAACTCTCAGGGGGAAAGAGTGAAGCAGCACAATTTTTTTTAGTGCATATTCAGCTTTAGGTTTTAAAGAGCATGGCCTGTTTTGGGGAAAGGTTAGGTATGAATTGCTTCAATATATTATCATACCAAGGAATAGCAACTGTTCTAATGAATATGTAGGTGATGGTATTTCAGTGGCTTTGAATATTTTTTCTCTTCTCTCAACCCACTATTGATCAGCTGTAAATCCTAGCAAAATGTGTCTGGACTTCTCGAAGCACACTCTTTAATTCTGGCCCAGAAGCTTTTTTCACCTTTAGACTCTTTTATAAAAAATGGCTTGCCCCTCAAAATATCATTCATCTCACTCCTCTCTAGACCTTGCAGTAGCTCACTTGCTTCACTTTAGAAGATTTCTGGGGCACTTTTAATGCCAAGTGAGGTCACAAGAGGAACATATTTCCAACTGAGATTTGTAAAAAAAAAAAGCCAGCTTGATGTTCTAAGGGCAGAGCAGGACATCCACTGAAAATACTATTGTAACTAGGAAGGATAACACTTCTTATAAGCTGGGATTCTCTGGATTGGAAATGGGGGTTTTTACACTTTCATAAAATCATAGCATCATAGAGTGGTTTGGGTTTGAACGGACCTTAAAGTTAATCTAGTTTCAATTTCCCTGCCACAGGCAAGGACAACTTACACTAGCCCAGGCTGCTCAAAGATCCATTCAAACTGACCTTGAAAACTCCCAGGTATGAGGCATTCAGAACTTCTTTGTGCAACCTGTTTCAGTGCCTTACCACCCTCACAGTAAAGAGTAACTTCCTCATATCTAATCTAAATCTATTCATTTTAAGTTTAAAGCCATTGTCCCTTGTCCCGTAAGTACTGCCCTTGCAAAAAGTCCCTCTCCTGCTCTCTTATAGGCCCCCTTTAGGTACTGGAAGGCTGCTGTACAGTCTGCCTTCTTATGTTGAGGCCCTCAGAGCTGAACAATGAATGCTGAAAGAGCTGAACATACTACTCGTTTCTCATCCTTATTGCCTTGTACAGAAATACCACTGAACTCCCCAGAAGTTCATAGGAACCGCAGAGGAGCCACAGGAACCACTGCTATATGCAGCTTATATTTCATCAGTATGCTTTTTGACACCACTCTTTCCCAACTTTACAGTCTGATCTGGCCTCCTGTGCAGTTTAAACGATATACTACTTATATTTCTCCCACAAAACAGCATTTTTCCTTTTGATCTTTAGATTTCTTTAAATCTTCAGTTTAGAGAGTTACCTTTCTAGCAATTATATTTCTCACAAAAGAGGACAATCTTCAGAAACTTTATGCATGCCTATCTGAGCAAATATTAACATAGTTTTTCGAGGGGTTTCGTCTCATTTTTTAAAGTTGCTTTTACAGAAGCCTTAGGCAAAAGGTATTACTGGACAAATTAATGTTATTTTAAAATAAATGCAAAGAAATATATTGCAAAGATAATATTTTAAGCATAGGAAGTAGTCTGTTCTCACTCACTGAGCTACATGAGTTTTTAAAAGTCAGTTACACAAAATCATACATATTTATTTTTGCCTTCTTAGACCTTTAAACTTATGTACAAAATATTAAATATCTTAGAAAAGATATTACCTTTTTACATGATCCATATTATATTTAACAAAAAAATGCCCTGAAACAACTAAGAGAATAATTTAAAATATTTCTTGATTTTTTTTATTCATACTTTTTTGTTAATTTGGGATATAGCCAGATGCTGTCTTACAGAACAGCTGGAGCTATTCAGTAGACGACAGTTCCATAGCTGTTAGTTATCACTCCTCAATTGAGATGTGATAACTGGATTCATGACTACTGCTGGCCCATTTCAGGCCAAATAAACCAGATTGTTTTAAGGAAGCAATGCAAGTAATTTAGGCAAATTTAATTTACTTGTACTGAACTGAACTAAGAATGAACCCAGAAACTTACATCCCATCTAATTCCACTACAGTGAAAAACCAAAAATCACAGGAGTCTTATGCAGATACTGAAGAAAGAAACACCTCCAGAAGGTGATTCTTTCTGTCTGAATCACTACCTGTAAATGTTTCAATTTCTTTATCAACTATTGACAAAGTCTCGGCTACTAGTTTAGATTAAGCAATCATTAGGGCATATAAGTTGATGCCTACAGTTAGAGTAAATTAAAGTTTTGAAGACTGCTTCATATATGAGAGTGATATGCGAGGTGTTTAGTGGATGAGGAGTAATTCCTTCTTAAACAATTGTAGCTGTAGCAGGCAAGCTCTTTATAACTCATATATTGACTTTTCAATAGACCTCTAAGACAAAGTCATATTGTCACTGCTTGCAACCCATAGCAAATGCTTACTTTTAAAATACAGTTGTACCTTTGCATCCCTATTAGAAAGAATACCCAGATGTAAGAGTAAGTTTTTGGGACAGGTTGTGTGAACTAAGATTATTAATTTACTGTGTTACCATTGTAAGATGCTGTTCTATTCCTCTGTGCAGTAAATCCATGCCACAAACTAATAAAAGGGAAAAGGTAAGACGCATGTTCCTCTCTCCTGTTTACTTTGCTTTGATAACTTTGGGATGAGTGGAAGGGCTAAGCAAAATTTTAAGTAACTGGATCATAACTAATAACATTTTATTTATATTTTTTCCTATATTAATGTTGCTATTATTATTTAAAGTAGATTAAGTATGGCTATATCTTCACTGCAGAATTAGCTGAAGCAATGAGGGTATGAGCATCCAAATGAATGGCTCTCTTTTGAATGGGTGAGCAGTAGATACAGCAAGCTATTAATTTTGTTTGGTTGGCAGGATGGTTGGTAGGGATGTTTAGTAATTTTCCTGTGAAATTATCCAGTTTAACTGGATCATTGTCTTTCAGCCATAATCTTTCAATGTAAGTAGTAGACATTGTCAACATCATGAAGAGAAGAGAAAAAAGAGAAGAGAAGAGAAGAGAAGAGAAGAGAAGAGAAGAGAAGAGAAGAGAAGAGAAGAGAAGAGAAGAGAAGAGAAGAGAAGAGAAGAGAAAAGAGGTCAATACTATTGACCTGACCAATAAGTGTATAGTGGTAACTGTACAGGATTGCTTTTAAACACTATTTTTTTCTCCATTGGACTGTACATAGATAAGATGAAAAATAGCACTAGAAAAGAATGAGCATGACTACAGAAGTCTCACAGCAGGCATCTGTGTGCTACATTTAACTATATCACCTTCACTTTTTATTTCAGATGGATTTTACAACAGAAAACTATTCCTTATCCTGATTTTACAGGAAACAGAACAATTATCTTTCTGTTTTTTCCCCTTAAAAGTTTTGTACATTAATAACATAGATTTCTTAATAGGAGGTCTTATCAGACATTTATATGTACCAAAACACGAGACGATAACTATTGTTAACTTTTAGGAAAATTACTTGAACATGAGAGACAGAGAAAGTGTCATGACTCCTTCTGTATACTGACATTGCAACAAGTCTGAAAACATATTACCTGTGTTTGCAAGGGCAACCATAGATTTCAACCTTTCTTTGCCTTCACAGATCAACCATTTCTGTTCTGTCATGTAAGTGTCAACTCATGTAATTAGGTGTAAAGAGGCATGTGGTGCTAATATGTAATACTGGCACAGAATGAGGAATTCCTGGGGGAAAAAAAGTGACATTTTCAGGGTAATGCCAACTGTCCACATAAACTTACCATTGCTTGACTTTTGTAGTGGCTTGTGACTAGGCAAAATGCCATCCAAACAGACGTTCAAGACTTCAGAGAGGCAAAATACCACGTATGCATACTATGTATTTGCAGGGAGCACAGCTCCTATCAAGAATGTCAACTCTTCCATCTGTCATGAAAATCCAGGCCTAGAGTTATGGGAATGAGCCTCAAATGACCCATCAATAATTTGGATTAGTTTCTAACAAGATTCTTCTTCAACAGAGAGAAAAATTTTGGCCTACTACCCCCCTGTCTACAGATTACACATAATCATTTTAACAAAGTCTTTAGTGTTTCTCATCTCTGCAAAGTTATACATGAAAGAGCATGGTGGCTATGCACCTGCTGCAATGCCCTGCCAGCACATTTCATGCTTCAGCTTTCACACAAACTGGTTTCTAAAGTGATTAATGGAATTAGACTGGGAAATATCATGCTTAAAGGAAAATGAAGAAGCCACCTACTCAAATCAGCTTAGAAGACACAAATCAGCCAAATTTTTCAAGATGGCTGCTATAGCTCTTATTTCTGATAGTAGGCTAAAGGGTTTTACCCTGCTGATGACAGCACTGTGCAGAGAACTTGTTGACCCAAATACTGCTGCTCTGGAACCAAAGACAACATATCTCTCACCATGGAGCTCCTCCCAAGTTAACTAACCCTGCTGAGAATCAGCCAATAATTAACTTGGGCATCATTGGGTTTAAGAAGAAGTATCATACGTTTTATATGTTCTTGAATTTTCATACTTTAAGAAGTCATTGAGATGCATGGAACCTTCCAGAAAATAGGAAAATCAAATCCAAAACCCAAACAAACCCACAAAATACCAAACAGCAAAACAAAAACAAACAAAAAAAAACAAGAGGTGGAAATATGCAGTGAGAATAAATGAGTATGCCCAAAAAGAAAATGCTTGAAATGTAGAAAGATTTGAAAGTTAAAATTTTGTGCATGGGTTATGAAATGGATTTGAAAAAGTGACAGCTAGAAAATAATTTCCTGAAAACTATGAAGAAGTGAATATGGTTTCTCTTAGTTTCAGTGGCTGGGCTAAGAGCCAGAACCTGTCTGAAAGGACACAGCCAGTAGAAGAAAAATAGTTTTTAATGCTCCTCCACACCCCCCATTTTATTCCATTTTCCTAATCATGTTTACCACATTTAAACTGGAAAAAAAATGCTCCCTAAACTCTTCTTAGGCATGGAATGGCCCATGAACATACTATTATACTCTCCAGCTTCCAAAATAGGTGGGCTGGAGGCATGTTCTCTGTTGAGAAATGTGTCTGACTAGTGCTAAATTCAAAGTTTACTAGGACCCTGGCAGGGCATCTGCCTATTCTGCTTGGCCTAAAGCATGTTAGAGACCTCTCTTAACAGTTTAACAGCACAGGAAATAAAGTTCCAATACTAAAGAGATCTCTCTGGCAAGGTTTATTTTGCTACTTCAAGCAAACTTTATGTTTTCTTTAGTCAGAGTGTATATTCTATGCTTTAGTCTACTAAAAAAAAAAGTTAAATTTCTGTTTGAATATCATTCTTTCTTTGAACTGAGGAAAATCTAAATACCTCTGCCCTCAAAATTCTGGCTGATTTTGAGTCCTGTCATACCAAAGTCATACAATTCTATTAATTTCAACACCTGCAGGTCGACAGTCTGGTTGTACAGCTGGTGATGTTGACAGGAATTTGGCTTTCACAACCATGGGATCCACTTTGAGGACAGAGGACTGGAAGAGGAAGAGGAGATGCTCCTTACAAAGTCAAGGCAGGATAATACTTGCAAAAGGCTGTCCAAAGTACTGAGGAGAGCTTTACATTAGAAACAACATAGTAGAGCTCAACAGAGCTGGAAAACAAAGGTTCAAGATGATGGGAACAAGGGAGATCTCAGAAATTACAGAATAGGGCAAAAGGAAATACACCTCAGGTATGTATGGTCTAGGATGCAAGCATTAGAAAGTGGAAATGTGAAGTGAGTGAAGGTTGATTAAAAATTTGATATGTGAGCTTGCAGCCCAGAAAGGCAAACGTGTCCTGGGCAGCATCAAAAGCAGCATGGTCAGCAAGGCAAAGGAGGTGATTCCGTCCCTCTACTCTGCTCTTGTGAGACCCCACCTGGAGTGCTGCACCCACCTCTGGTGCCCCCAACATAAGAAGGGCATGGAATTGCTGGAGTGGGTCCAGAGGAGGGTCACAAAATTGTTAAGAGGACTGGAGCACCTCCTCTGTGAAGACAGGCTGAGGAATTTGGGGGCTATTCAGCTTGGAGAAGAGAAGGTTGCATGGAGACCTCCAAAGAGGCCCCCAGGGAAGCCAGAGAAGGACACTACCTCAGGAACTACAGTGCTAGGACAAGGAGCAATGGGTACAAATTGAAAGAAGGGAAATTTGGGTTAGATATTTTGGAAGAACATTCTTACTGTGAGGATGGTGAGACAACAGAACAGATTGCCCAGGAAGTATGTGTATTCCCCAGTTCTGGCAGTATTCAAAGCAAAGTTGGATAAGGCATTGAGCAACTTGGTCTACAGGGAGGTGTCTGCCTATGGCAGGGTGGGTTGAGACTAGACTATCTTTAAGGCCCATTGCAACTCCTTAACATTCTATGATACTATGAGTTCACAAAACCATGACATCACTGAGATGACTGAGACAAAACCTGAGATTTAGAAGCATTAATTTTTCTCCAAAGAATATAGAGGCAGCTCAGAAAACTATGCCTAACTTCTAGGTTGCTATTTAGAGATAAAACCCAATGTTGCTTTTAGAGACTTTTTACTTTTCTCTGGTACCTGATTTTTAGAGTGCTGAATACCTAGCTTCCCTAAAACCTACTTATTTGAGTGACATAAAAAGGTTTGCTTAATTTTGAAATAAAAAGAAAAAACCCAACTTTCTCACTCATATGAGACATGAACTGATATTGAAAAATAAGTCTTTTCACCACAGAGAACATACAAACTCATGTGCAATGAATACAGATATTGATACCAACAACTATGGATGAAAAAGAATTTGTTCAAAGCTACTGTACACTCAGTCCTTACGAGGCAAGAGGTTAATCTGTCTGTCTATATATCTGTTTTGTAACTCAGATGTCAATCATGTTTGCCCTGCTGAAAAGAGCAGAGCTGCAGCTGAGATGAATCCAGAGAACCCAACAAGACTATGACCCGAAATATCTTCAGCTTATCTCTGTTTTTTCAGTGCTGTGAGCAATAAATATATCAAATGAGAGAATTGTATCATATTCATATAGATTGAAAAATAATAATTGTTGAAGACTGTATAGTAGCTGATTATACAACATTTTGCTAAATATAATATTCGGAATTGTATTTTTAAAATACCATAAGATATCCAAAACTCATGCATAAGAAAAACCTGAGAGAGGTTAGCTCTGTACTCTCTGACTTAGATTTAACACACTTGAAAATCAACAGATAAAAGGGAGCAAATTGCTAGGGATCCACATTGAAGCTTTCAGAGAGAAAAGCAATTGGAGAATGAAAGTGAGAGCTTTAATAGTAGTTCTTAACTTGGGCATGGGGATTCAAGAAAGAGAAAGAGTGGCAATTTCTGAGACCCAATTATGTGACTGCAACTGGAACTGCATGTGTAAGTGGAGGGGGAAGCACTCCTATCTTTAAAGAGCTGGCATAATATTTTCTCTGTTGCCGACTTCACTAAACAAGGGAGGACTGTGGCATTTCAATGTCAAACTGCCTACATGCATTCGAGATGTACAACATGAAGGAAGAAAAAGGTTTCAACAAGATTTCATTTGGATGGTGAGTTAGAATTTTCATAGGATACTAAGCTATTCCAAAACACTTTACACTCACACATAGTTTCTGTGAAGAATTAGACTTGAGGGCAGACAAAAATAAAGGAGTTCTCCACCTATCTGAAAACACAGTATTTTGGTATTCTTTTCTGAAAAAGACAGAAAATGTGGGGAAAATAAACACTGAAATATTTCCTAGTCTTGTAAAATGGGTCTCCTTGCATTAAAGAAATAGCCTATTTTAAAAAATAAATAAAAAATTAAGATCTCAGGCTTAGCTAAAAGCAGTTTTTATGCAAAACTTTTAGAAAATAAAAACTCCACATATGTGTGACCATTATGTGACTGTGTAAAAGCATATTCAGAAAGAAAAAAAGAAGACCTTTTATTCTTCTGACCTCAATCTCTGAATGCACCTTCCTTTTTATTTTCCTTTTTATCCAGGCTTTTTTCTTTTTCTTTTTTATTGTTTTGTTTTGTTTTTTTTGTTTGGTTGTTTTTTTGGGGGGGATGGTTTTGTTTGTTTGTTTGATTGATTGATTGATTGACTTGGTTTTGCGGTTTTTTTGGTGTTTGTATGTGTATATGTGTGTGAAGAAATTAGAGAAATTAAAAGACAAAAGCAAGTACTTATTCAGATCTCTTCAGAAATGTGGCTATTTCCCTTGTAGTTATAATCTTACCTACACATTTACTCTTGGGCAAGTCCAAAAATCATGATACTGACATCCATTATATACAGATGGACTTTTGATCCAATGACATATTCCTCTTTTAATGTCCTTGCTGCAGCCATGCATTTTATGGTGACAGCCACTCTCTTCAGCATATCAAGCACACTAATAATTCATAACTGACCTGTAAAGTTTCCAAGGGGGTGGTGGTGAATATTCAAAGCTACAGTAAAGCCCAAGTAGTTCAAAATTTCAGTGCAGAATTTTAAGCAGAATCAAATTATCATAGACACCAGGAAAAAAAAAATATTTGATCTAGTTTCATTAAAAAATAATCGAATTTGTTGGAATATAATTAAATATTTATGTATACCCAGACTAAAAACTTCCTCAAAAGAAGCCAATCCCATGAAACCCACAAATTACCTGTATCATAACATTAGCACACCATTTGTTCCTTCTAGTAATAGCAACAAAACAAAATTCGGGTAACCTCTTCTAATAACTATAACTTTTAATAAAAATTTTAGCTGAGGAAAACCATTGTTGAGTTTCTGCATCACATGATGTATCTTACTTGATGTGTAGAACAATAATAAAAGGAGAATTTTTAAATGCATCACCAGAGGCACCAAGCAAAGATGCTAAAGAGGTGATACAAAGGGATATAGAAGAAATATGTCTTCAATTTCATGTTATTAAGCATAAAGGAATTAACAGAATCAGTGATATATTGAATCATATTACCTGTGGCAATTTTAATGGGTTTTTTTAGCTGGTAGGGATTTCAACAGAAAATTTTGCATAGTTTTTATTCACTGTGTGTGCATTACACATGCATATTAGACTGAGGAGGTCTAGGAGAACAATATTATACAAAGCAAGAAATTTGCTGGTTATTCATTATTAATATAACACAAGACAAGAATATTTAGGTACTAGATGTTGGAAGACAGGAAAAAGGGCCATTATTCTTGTACATTGCTTGCCACAAGGAAATTTCAGTGGGGTTGTGGCAAGAACAAAACTGCACTACTCAGTGACATGCAATCAAAACCTTATTTGCCCAGCAGGATGGGTATAGTGACTGAATAGCAACCTTGTAACCTAAGATTTGTATTCTGAGACCTGCACACGCACAGACACACACACATTTCACACTGACACTGCTCAAGGTTCCAGCTCCTCTGGGTTTGTTTGTCGTGAATTCCTGATGCCCACTTCTGGCCAGCAGCCAGGGAAATCCCTACTAAGTTTACTGTGCAGGCACAGTATACACACTACTGAGAAGCAAACCTGCTGTTGTTGCATAGTGTAATGCCAGGCTTGATAAACCTCAGCAGCCATTAGCACAAGAGGGAAATATGGCTTAGGAAGATTTTATTGATTTTTATCAAGGTCTGATGGGGATGGACCCCATTACCCCCAAGCTGCTCCTGCCCATTCCTAAATATTAAAGATAAACAATTCATTATCAACAACTTACCCAAGCTAATAATTCTTATTGTTAAGATCTGATTATTAGGGTTATTAGAGAGATGCCTCTTCCCAAATCAAGTTGCAGAAAAGACCATATGCCAAAGTCGATAGAAAGGATTTTATTTAACATTAGGGAGGACAGCAGATGTTTTGCATTGTCTTTTGCAACACTGTAGGCTTGTTGCAACACTGTGGATCATGTCAAATATTAATAATTGTTTTGTCATACTGGTCAATGAGATAGCTATGGTATGTTTAGATTTTAAAAATGTCACGTATATTGTTCCCCAGTAGTCACTCAGATTAATTTAAAAATAAAATCATAACTTTGTCATAATCTTTAGAACTGAAAGTAGTCAGTTTTTACTTGAAAAGCAATGTTAAATGACAAGATTCCTAAAGATACCAGACTCCGTTTTACTGAAAATCTTGTCACGTGTTTTGAGGGAATCTGTGTCTGTATAAACACATAGGTATGCCCATATATATTCACTAATGAAATACACTACAGGGTTCATATAAAATCTTATTGCAGTCAAACATGTAAAATTATGCAATTTTACAATCATACAAGTGCCAAAAGATTTCAGCAGAGGGGACATGAAAGATCATCTGGTTCCAACACACCTGCACAGATACCTTCCACTAAACCAGGTTGCTCAAACACCCATCCATCCTGGCTTTGAACACTTTCAGCTATGGAGTATCCACAGCTTCTCTGGAAAACCTCTTCCAGTGCTTCACCGTTGTCTTAGCATAGAATTTCTTCCTAACATCTAACCTATACCTAGTCTCTTTTAATTCAAGGCGATTCATTCTTGTTCTATCACTTCAGGCCTTGGTAAAAATTGTATTGAATTACTAATCGGGTTCTAAGAAATTGAAAAAGGTGTTTGAAGTTAATGAGAAGAATTATTTCTCCGAATAACTGTAGAATGTTTTTCTGCATTTTTTCTCCTTTGTCAAAGATTGCTCTCTAAAGCAGTTAGATTTTTCCAAGTTTCCCAATATCCAATAATTGTTAGTTTTCTAAATTTCTATATGAAAAAGCTATTTTACGTTTTATTTTTTTTTTCTCTTCAATGCCAATATCAAGCCATGTTAGGTGTCTGAATAAATAGAGCCAATATACCACTCTACTCTACCTTCCAATGGCTACTATTTATTTGATGGGATTTTTGGGTCATAAAATGACTACAGTGTCCCCTTTATTCTCCTCTGTGATACATTTTGGACTACACAGACAAAGCAGTTCAATTCCAGTGCTTTCTCTACTTACCAGTTACTTCTATGCTTTGCAAGTTATATTACTGTTTCAAATACTGAATCTTCTAAGGCTAAACCCAATGCATATTATCCTGAGCTACCACAGGATATTCTGACAATGCATCATGTAGGTTTCTTGGTAGTTTAAAACTTACTTTCTCTTGTGGACAAATATGCAATACAAGTTCTAGGGCTTAAGCTAGAAGGGGTGAAATGTACTGCATTTCTAAACGTTATTTTCCAACTAAAAGTAAAACAAACTCTTGAAGTTAGGACTGTATTTTGGCAAAAAATGAAAGCAAATACATTAAACATTGACTGAAATAACAGAAGATTCCTGAATGCAATCCATTATGCCTAAAGTCATTCTCTAGGTAAAAAAATGTGCTTCATACTAAAACCATTTATTTTTCATGTCTTATAATAAGCAAGCTCTAAGCACAGTTCACTGTGTGATAGATTTCCTTCTACAAAGTTTAGCCTTCCTCAGTTCAAACCGGTAGACAGAATTCCTTCTAGAGATTTATCAGCAAGGGCCAATGACAGAGAGGTCACAACTACTGATACTTCTCATGCATTTTTACATAGAATAATTGTCCTCTGAAAAAAGAAGACATGCAAACATACAGAAAATTCCAAGAAAACATTAATTTACCCAGAATAATTGAGAGTCATGGAAGAACTCTATCACTTGTATTGGAATCTAATTCCTAAATCTGTATAGAAAATGAAAGTTAAAAATTAGTGTGTTACCAAGAAGTGATTGTATAAGATTTTAGTATACTAACCTATCTGGTACATGGAAAAATAAGACAAATAACTCCCACTGCAATATAGCATTAATTCACAGTTCTTTTCACTGTTCAACCTTTCCCTTCATTGAATGCAAGACAGAAGAAAAAAATAGAAATATGTCTAATAACATATTATGGGATTGGCTCCTGGACAATGTGACTAATAGAACAGTATTTTATTGAAATTTTGGGAAAATTTACAATTAGACAAAAAGAATATCCAGAATAAAGTTATTGCAGTGTTATTCCCCATTTAGTTACTTCAAGGCACTGGTTTAGGAATAGCTGTTCCTCTGATTTTTGGCTATGAATATCTAGGATGTTAGTCATACAGGACGAACAAATCCTCACTGAAACCACAGCAAATCAAGTTTTAAGTAACAAAATATACGCCTGTTAATTGCTTAAACACTGGGCACATTTTGCTGACTTTCTGCACTTACCTCTCAGCTCTGGTGCATTTCTTTTCCAAGATCTGAGGAGTAATGTTCATTACATGTGCATTACAGAACTGTTTATACCAAGCTGTGAGGGGCTGTTTGTTACCAAAGCAGTTAACTCATGTTTGCCTGTTTTGATAAATAATTAAAGCTCAAGAGCTACTAACTAAACTCAGGGTCATATGATCAGGTGTAGCTGTTTGCTAAGTGAACATCTGCCTCTGAGCTGCCTATATCTCCCTGTCAGAATGACTAACTCAGGCACAGTTGTTAGGTACTTCTAAACTTAAGACTAAGGTGTAAGATTCATTCCTTGGCACCCAAAGAGTTATGTTATGAATAAACAGAATAAACAGCACTATGAGGGGAGAAACAGTGTAAACAACTTAATCTTGGAGTCAGGAGGTTGACAGAAGTCTCTGAAGACAGGAATTTAGTATCCTGATTTTGTGCCCTGATCACTTCATGCACCACTGCTTGTACTTTACTGTCAAGAAAAAAAAATATAAATATGCATACACACATATGCATGTGTATGATAGCATGAAACACACAGACATACACACAACATATACACAAATATTTTTTTAAGTAAACTGCTGTTGTTATGGTGATTAATCAAAAACTGGGATCTGGACAAACATATCCTGATACTATCTGAATTTAAGCTATGATCCTTGTACTGCGGGACTAAAGAGAAGGAGAGAAGGTAGAATATACTGGAAAGTTACTAGGCAAATGCTGCTTCAACATATCACCTTCTGCCTGACTCTTCCTCAGTTTTTAGTGGGAAGACAGAAAGAGAAAGTAAGAGTACTGAGGAGGAAAGCCAATTAAAAAAAAAATTACATATATTGACTCATACAATAGACAAATAATAAAAGTTCCTTTACTAGAGTTGTCCTAGTAATAGTGCAAAAGTAATAATCATTGTCAGACTATTTTCAATAGCAGGGTAATTCATTATATCATTATCTCCGTTGAAATCTCATTTTTCATGACATAACTGGCCTAACTATTCATAAAAGTGTCTTAAACATAGAAAGCCTCTACACATTTATTAAAGTTAGAGCAGCTGAATCCCACCTGTGTCTGGGAGTCCCAACTTTTACACAATAGAGATAAACAGATTCTTCAATAATGAAGTTCTTCTTGGCTATCTTATGTGAGATAGCTGGGGTGAACGATCTCTTTTATATTTTTTTAACTGAAAAAAGTGAGAAACTGCTTGGATAAGTAGCTCAGCTTCTAGATGTTGCAGTGATGCTTTCCCTATTTTTTTTTTCCAATCCTGGCTTCTATTGTTTTATTCTGCCTGCACAAAAGAAACATTAGACTGTTCTCTCATTTAGACCCTGTGAAGGAAATTTCACATATCAACTGTAACCAGATTTGTGATTGATGGCAGACGTTAATATCCTCTAACATGGAATTATATACACAGATACATGCACGTATTTTATTTAGGTTCATTAATCTAAGTGGTTCAAGGACAGCGCTTCTTTATCAGGTTTTCATAAAACAATTAATTGATGTAAATTTGCCTTCTGTTCTGCACCATGTGGATTTGAAGGTTCATAAGATTCAGTACTGGAACTCAATAATGAAAGCTAATTTCAGGATTTCATCATCTATAACTCAAGGTTCTGTATTCATCAACCCAACTCCACAGTTTTCCTGGGCTATTTTGAATAACTAATGTGGAATAAATCTTACCTTTACAAGAAGATTATACTCAGAAGGGACTGGAAAGCTAGAAATCTGAGTTTTAAATGTTTGTGACCTATCTGCTTTGTATTCACTTTTCTACAATCAGTGCATAGTGTCGGATATTTTGTCAGGCGGTTTATGCACAGTACAGGTTTATAAAGATCCACAGATGCTGCATATCTCACTTTCCTTCTTCAAGCCTATTCAAACTTTTGACTAGCCTGGTGTCATGATCAATTCCTTTTTACCTTCACAGACCATTTCTTCACCTTAATATGCTTCACCAATGTAACTTCCTAAAAGAAGTGTCAAAGAAGGGAGATGTATCCCAAACATTTGTAGTCAAATTTGTTTTGACTACAATACAGTGATTCAGAGTCTTGAGAAACATACAGAAAATAATTAAAAATATATTTGCTCTAATAAGCACAAAGGAAAACATAGTCTCACATGAAACTTATCCTACTGTTGATGGAGTACAGTTCCACAGTTAGTAGTAAGCTGATAGGGAAAAGAGTATCAACTTCCAATACTACACAGACATTCCACTCTCTTATACTGGGACAAAGTATGGTATTTTAACAGTGTTTTAGACAAGTTAACATTGAATATTAAAAAAAGATAATTAAATACTTGACAAAAGACTTCCATGGTGATCCCCAAAATTTCTTGTAGTACCTTTGTACATGGATTTTTCTTGTTCAAGTTTATGAAAGAATTAGAAGGTCCACTCTCAATTACATATGCCATGTATTATACAAATCACAGTGATATTGCTGTCATTGTTCAGCATCTAAAAACTTCTGGTTCCTGTAGAATGTGAAGTCACATTGCATTTTCAAGGGTGCTAAATGTGAACATGCACATATACATGCACCAGCTAATATAAACCAAAAATACCTTATCTGATTTTACATTTGACTTTAACAATATGATCAGGCTAATGATACATTTAAAGTTAATGAGCCAGTTATTTTTAGACTAAGCAATAAGTACACACACTCATTTTACTGTGCAAATAACTGCTCACTGTCAGTGGCCTTTGTATTGCTATTTGCACCTCCAAATTAGTCTTGAGCAATTATTAGTAAGATCTCATGGAATGTTTCTATTGATGCTTTCTAAAACTGACTGGTACTCTAAGGAAGTGTTACATTTTGCTGAAAAGGAATTTTATTCATTCAGTAGATATGTATCCTTGATGCAATATTGCAGAAAAATCAGCAACCTCATAGTGTTATATCAAAATTTCTGTAACAACCACGAGTTTAAGCTATTTTTTGCCTAAGAGAATATTCCTTAATCTGGCTAAACACAGGAAGACTTGGTGTAATGACAGTGGCAATAGCAGTATGAGATTAGCTAGCAGCTAAATTTTTGCATTGGTGAAGATGAGAGAAGCCAAAAGTGAGATTACAAACTGTATCACAAATCCATGTTCCAGAAATATTTTATGGCTTATTTTATACAAAAAACTTTCCAAAAGGAAAAATTGGGAATTTTGTTGTGTTATACAGATAGCAAATTATTTTCTTCCTGAGTCAACTATGCCATTCATGTAACTCCTGACAGAAAGAAGACAGAAATCCCTTGGTATTGCCAAGGGAGTTCTGCAGCCAAAAGTATTTCGAGCAGAGATTAAAAAATATTGTGACTAGCCAACTTCTCATGTCATATAAACATGGTGTAGAGGTAACATAAGTATTTGTTCCTGTGAGCGAAAGAGATCATCAGATATTGCTCCTGTAGAATTGTACCTGTGTTCATGGTGGTTATATTCTACATAGTTATTTCTGCAACGCATGTATTAACATATTCAGGCTTTATACAGCACCAAATACACACACACACACACAAAAAAATTTAAAAAAAAAAAAGGGTGTCAAATACCAAACAGAAGTGGCTTCTGAGGTGGACAATGGACAATGGACAAAGTTTTGAGGAAATGCAGCATTATTCTTCTATAGACAATAAGCCACTGTCTAAATCAGGACTTTTTCACTAAATATTTTCTTAAATGTATGTATCAGTGGAGAGATATCTATGATGAATATGCAAGGAAAACTTTTGGGTGACATGAAATCACACATAGGACTTGTTTTAAAGCTAACAATTGACAGGCGTTCTGCATAAAATTTGTGTCTAGGCTACAGTGCATAGCTCACTTGTAACTGACCATCATAATTCTTTTTTTGGAGACTGCCTCCTCTCAGTTGCTGATTCCAAAGACACTTTAATCATAACAAAGTGGGTTACTTTAAAATGTGCAAATACCAAGCCTTCTATAGTCCAGATCATTTTGACTGATGCAAATTACAGAGTACTTGTAACACTGTTTGTGTAAAGGGATCTATTGGGGAGAATAATGTCAGGCAGAAGGGAAAGGAACAGCAGGGCTAAACTGGCAATGGTAACCTTTTCTGTTAATACAGCTGAATCACAAAAAGGCTGTTTATCCACAGGACAGAGGAACCAATGGCAAGTATGCAACAGCAGAGGCAGACAACTGACACTAGTTTTGACAGGTTAGGACATAAACATCAGTAGCAATGCAATCCAGAGATCATCAGTGATATAAAGGTGAATAATGAGACACAGGCAGAGACAGATTCATGAAGAGTTCCAGCGTTTTTGCCAGAATCCATATTCCCTTGCTATAAGCAGATATTGCATTATCAGATATAGCCAGCTCAGCAAGATGTCAAGGGTGGAGAAAGTCATTGCTGTGTTTTAGTGTGGGAGTGACAGCCATAGGTTTAACAGAACCAGATGGGCAAACCTGTGGCATCTGAACAGTTCAAGTGTGGATCTGTTGCAGAAACTGTGATGTGAATGGCTGCGGGCAAGCTCTCCTGGTGGAAAGCCTTCTGGATCTGCACCAGAAGTGAGGAAATGAGCCAGCACTGGCTGTTTAAGCCAACATCAGCAGGTCTCTCAGGACTCAGCTGTCTGCTCATCCCACTCTCAGTCCACAATAAAGTAGTGCATAAATAACTGTCTAAGGAACGCAGATATCTTCTGTATGTGGACTGCTCTTGGCTCCTCTGCCATAGGAAGTGCATGACTTTGGGCTATAAGAATATTTTTCAGTGTTGAGATCCTTGTACCCATGTCTGTAGCATACACTGCTGACCATTTAGAAAATATAATTACATCTCTCTTTATGCTGTAATAATTGGTGCCCAGCTGAAAGCAGAAATCAGCAATGTAGCTGGTTTTGTAGTGACATCGGCATAAATCTTGTTTCACCAAATAAAGGTAGCAATAGACACATAAATCACTTTTAAAGAAAATTCAGGTCAGAGAATTTCTTAAGAACTTCCTCTTTTCCTTGTTCCCTAGCTGTGGTCTCAGCTCAAAAGTGAAGATGACCTCAGCAGTTAGCAGCCACAGAACTTCACACAGCAGCAGTGCCTCCTCCTCAGTGTTGTTGAGTGAAAATGCTCTACTTATTGCGAGTAAAGAGTCAAAACAGACACACAGATTTTAACCCCACTGTTTTATATGGAAAATATGCTTCTTTTATTTTTAAAATTTTGATGCTAAATTTTATTTTTCATGAGAAAAAACAACAAAAACCTGGCAGTTTTAGTTAAAAATGCATAAAAGTCTTGTGAAAAACACTTGTGGGTCAATTTGATAAGATACACACTTGTTGCTCTTGTTGTTAATGGAAGTATTCATCAATTTAAACTCAATTTTAGAGTTTAGTAAGAAAATACCGAGAAAAATTGCAGAGCATCCTTGTAACTCAGAGCACTTAGACTCCCCAACAAGACAGAGGGCTGTGTTCATTGCATTAACTTTTGATCCAGGGTGTCATTTGAGTGTTCTTAAAAAAGAGCCTTCCTTGTTTTACCTGTTAGTGCTGGGGTTCGTTGCACCTTAAATGATTGAAGACCCAGGCATATGTGTACTGATGCAAAATGCCTTCTTTGTGTCCTCCTAATGATAAAGCATTACCAGGAGTTTGTAGCCAAATGAGGTAGATTTACTGCTGTCTTTGTGCAGGTGATGTTGAAAGCAACTGGATTATAACACCAAAACTTGTTTTTGATCTCTCCCCTGGAAACTAGATAGAAAATACTACAGAAAAAGCAGCTGCACAGAACAGCTAGGTATTAGAGTTTGCACAGAATTTACCATTTGGTTTCTTTATTACTGGTAGTATTAGATTTGGTTTTTAAACTCTTTGGTGCTGTTTACTAGTATCTGAATTGTTACAAGAAAAATCTCTGAAACACAATAAAATTTTAAGGTACCTGGATAGAGCTTGATGTTTTTGTTGTTGTTGGAGGTGGTTTTCAAGTTATTTGTATTTGTAGTAGCCAAGAACCTAGCAAATTCTCAGAATAAACTTCACTGACCTCACTACATCAAACTGCCCATGGCTTAAGCAAAGTATACAGTCCTTCACTGGCAGCCATAGCTGCCAGAAAATGATGATACGCTGCCAGTATAATTTGCAGATGTTAGTAATCATGAATTCAGTGGTGGGCATAAAGGAATTTGAAGAGAGGAATCCCAGAGACTGGCCAGCAGCATTGCATGTGGCCAGGATTTTTCACCAAGTTCACATGTGTGCTGCGATACTGTTTGTGCACCTTCTGTCCAGATATATTTGAACACACTAGGGAGTATCTTCCTAATCAGCTGTTACCTGCTGCCCATCTGCTATCCCAAATAACATGTGTCCTCTGTAACATTTACCAATATTTGCTTGTGGCTCATTACTTTAGCAGGATATGCTGTTTTGTAAAATAATAGATATCCATTAAAGCTGGTATTCCTATTCCCTCACCTTAGGCTTCTGAAAGTCTGGTACTTAGTCTAGACTGCAATATTGGTCCCCACTGTAGTCAAACAAAAGCTAGGCATCTCTAAAGGGAGTTTCATCCTTTTCTGAGACTTCTAAAATACTCATAGTAAATTCTTCTCTGAAGGCAATTTTCTGTTTCTTCTGAGTACAGAGAGAACCAAACATCACTAGTTTAGTAAGTTAACCTACAAGAAAGATTAAGATTAATATTAATTTAACTAAATATAGTTGTCTATAGCCTCAGGCGTTTTTTATAGTCTTTCAGGAGAAATATGTGCAACGCTTCTCATATTACAGTTAAATGTCTAAAACAAGTGAGCTAAATCACATATCAGAGCTATTCCTTCGTCTGTGTTGTTTATGGTCTAGTACATAAAGTCACTACCACAGATATTGTCAAGATGTCTCCCACTTTTACTGGATGTTTAGTAATGACAACTTTGCATAAAGACCATTTATCAGTTAGACTGTTGTTTTGTGAATATAAGTGCTTTTCCCTACGCTGGACAGAAATTACAGGGAGAAATATTTTTAACATGTAAATACTTACTCCCTAAATTCTTGTTATTGAAGTTAAGACTGAAATTTCAGATCTCACTCACCTAAAATTTACTGAAAATTCCCATCGACTTAAGTTAGGAAAGCAATTTATATTAATAGAGAACATCATGTGGTTTGGTTGGTTGGTGGAGATTGTTTTTCCTTTTGAAAACAAGAAATGTTTCCATGGCCATTACCTAGAGTTTGTGAATGAAAATAGGAGCAGGAATCAGATCAGGATGGGAACAAATGCTACCAGTTGGGAAAGGTGCTTTTTTACTTGATTTTTGGGGTTTTTTGGGTTTTTTGTTGTTGGTTTGGTTGTTGTTGTTTTTTGTTTGTTTGCTTGTTTGTTTGGGGTTTTTTTTTGAGAAATATCTTCTAAATTTAAGATAGCAAACTCATACTTTGTGACTCAGTAAAGCTGACTAATTTCTAGAAGTAGTCAGCACTCAGGAATTGGCACCAGAATTCAATTTTTCATACACAATTATATCAAAACAAAAGCAACAATTACTTGTTCTTGTGGAAAAAGACTTTTTTTTTCTTGAGTAAGTCAAGTGTGAATTTCATAGACGTTCCCTTAGCATGTATCCTCCAAAGCATTTGAACTTTTAGACCCCATCAACTAAATCACACGCTCATGTGTAACTCAACTTGCTGCATCTTTTCTTTTTAGCGCTCAAAATCCTCAGAGAAAAAGCCAAGGGGTGGTAGCAGAGTCATAATAAATCAGTGAAAGATTCTCCGCTGCTGTAATGGACATTGGATTAGATCTTGTGTTAGCTCGTGTACAAAAAGTTATAAAGCTTGCAGAGACTGGTATGTTTCTTTTTAAATTCATTGGGATAACACATTTGCTACTAAAATAAAATGAAATAAAATAACAACATCTCCCTCCCTCTGCTATGTCTTTGTCTTTAACTTTACCTCCCCCTCAAAATCAAAATATAACAGATGAAGAGGAACTTTCTGTAGCCCAAGCATTAAGGGGGATAAAAGCAAACATGTCCATCAGTCTGGCTATTAAGAGCAGCTGCACCAGAGACAGTTGACCACCAAATGGTATCCTAGCAACCTACAGTAGCATCGTTATACATACTGCTATCAAGCCAAATTTATCCTTTTCAATATCTTAGCTTCAAGAGATCAGGGATGAATACAGAACAAAGGATGAAAACGGTGCCTATGAGAAAGACAACATGGGGTTTTAATTTAAGGAGAGGTTATGCGGAATGCCTGTGTAAAAGGAATAAAAAACATCACACTTTTGTGAGAAGGAAAGATACCTTCCTGTGGTAAGGCACTCAGACAATTATGTACCAATTTGCTTTCAGAATATTAATCCTGTGTATATTTTAGCTTGGAATAAAACTTGCAATATTTGTCTCTAATTCCATTTAAATGTTTCCATTTAAAAGGGGAAGACTGAAGGGAAATAATTTTTAATTATTCAAACTTTCTACATCTTAAAAAAATGTCTAGGCAATTCTACCTATAAATTGTGGCTTTAAAAAAAATAGCTGTTATTTTTTCTAATATTAAATCTGATCGTTTCAGTTCTGTTAATAAACTTTCCAAATTGAGCAGTTCCCTTTTTTATACTATAAATTGCTTCTATTCTCCTGTTATATTTAGAGTCATTGATCCTGCACAGTGGATAATTCACCAATGTGCATAATGATCATGACTGTAAATAGCTTTGTCAAACAGAGGAAAACTGAACCTATGTGCAGATTAATTACAGGATATTCTCTTTTTTTCAGTTTTCAGTAAATCTTGGAAAAACCTGCTAAGCATCTAGACCTTACCCACCACAAGGGCTGGACTCACATCCAGAGTAAATTAGCATGGTTTCCCCAGTCCTAGTTGAAATGAGGACCTCTGACCTCAGCTAGGAGTTTGGCTGAATGTAACAAAGCCACTGATAATGCAGACAGAGCACGACCTCAAGCAGAAGCAGAACTGTCTCCCTTCAGTAGCAGATGCACTGCCAAATAAGCAGTATGTTGCAAATATCAAGACACTCTGCAAAGCTACTGATCACTGATCATTTTTAATTTATAGTCCAAACGTTATCCTTACAGAGGACACACACCAGGGAATGAATTTACAAAGCTATGTTTTATGATATAATAAGTGTTTTTGTATGCACCAGAAAATCTGTGTGAAAAAGATTTCCACATGACACCCTGCAGGAGAGGGCTCTTTGGAGACTTAGCTGAGGAAAAAAAATCCAGACAAGAAACTCAAGCTGCTAAATTATTCACTTTTTAAAATGGTACAATTGAAACGAGTTTTTAGTCCAAAATTCAGTCTCTCCCTTAATTTGTGTTTCTAATTCCTTTTAATGATCTGTTTTGGAACAAGCTATTTAGCTTCCTATCCTTTGTTATTTTTGCAGATGACACCAATCCCCCATCTTCTCTAAATATTCTGTCAATCTCTAGTTATCACTGGTAGTACTTCTTCATCTCATCAGTTGATATCTTCTTTAACTTCCAAGGAAAGGGTCTGCCACAGGCATATTTTCATGCAGGAGAATAATTTATCCTTCTCTGTGCAGTTCCAAATTTACCTCCTACCCTGCCCCCAAATACCTGTGCATTTATGTAGTCAATCACAGGATGAAAAAATATGTAATCACTCAAAAAAAAGTGACACATTGGCTTCTTGTAATCTGGCTGCCTCTATGCAAACTGTATGTTTCTGATTAGTGTTCCCTGAGCAATATATCAAAGGAATACTGGACAAGAAGAAGTCTGAGAGCTGACAGAAAAGCTGCCCTCTGTTAGTCTGCAGCCACATGACTGAGATCTGTAACATACGTGCTGAATATTTGCCTGTGAAACAAAAATGTAGCTTAGGCTACATCAGCAGGACAACAGGCCAAACCTATTTAAAAATGCCTTAGATATAGTCAATAAGACAAGTTATAGTCTGCTGCATGCACATGAATATATATGAAGAGATATTAATAGTTTGTGTAGTCTCCCACAGCAAGTGTGCATTTCCAAACATTGTGTAGATTTTCATTGCATGTAATTTTGGCTTTAATTTATTTTATTGGCCTGATCTTTGTTAAGAGATGAGCTAAGGATGCAGTCATCCTGTTCACGAGAAGGAGAATACCATCACTGGTAGGAAGAAAACAGCCCTTAACAGCCCTTAATTTTACATTCTTCTTGACAAAATGTTAGAGGAAACAGACCAGACAAGTCTTTGGAAACATAGGGCGATACAAATGCAGAGCAATTAAACAGAATTCTTAGAAATGAATCAGAGTAGACCTTTGAGTTTTTATGTGTTACTAAATTAATGCTTCAAGGATATTAAAAACTTGGCAGCTAAGTAAGCAGAAGAAGCACTTCAGAAAAATCATATCCAATATATGCTGGAACAATCTAATTTGATTGATTAGTGTAGGAATTTATGAAGGTACCACATGAATTGTTGGGAGGGTTTCTATAATAACAAAAGCTCGATTTAGTGATTTGGGTGGTCATTTCCATATCTAAAATTCTGTGTTCACCTAGATTCTAATTAATTTCTGGGTAAAGTAGTTTCCCACAAGTGAATTTCCTGTAAGAATTTGGTGCCATCTCTCAGGCATTTTAACCTTGAGAATTTTTAAGGTGGAAGACAGGCACATCTCTCTCAAAACTGCCTTTTATCTATATCATGCATCAGAAAACGTCTGCACTTCATAAATCATACACAGTAAAGAAAATGTCCTATCTCTTGTGGGCAGAGTGTGAGAAAAAAAAGTAAAAAAAAAAAGGGAAAAAAAGGCAAAACAAGACCCATACAATTTTAGCTGCAATTCTAGTTTTCTTGGCAAAGGAAGCTCCACCTATTGACAGGCAGGCCTTCTGCCATCTGTGTTAAGTGGGTGCATTGCAAGCACCTGGAGCTACAATGAATACTTTCCTTTTTAATTTTTACTTGTAAAACAGATGGGAAAAAGCACAGCTAGTAGTGTTATGCTGTGTTTAAATATGAGAAGATCATAATTTAGTCTCACTGTTGCCTTTCAGCCTGACACCTATATATTTGGACTCTCATGTTTTAATCAGCAGAAACATGCCAGTGTTCAGGAGGCTGTTGTAGGGATCTACTCGAAAAGATCTGGAAAGAGGCCACAAGTGACCTACTGCTTAGGCAATGGCAGTATATTGATTAGAGGAGATTATAGTTTTCTGAATGCAAAGCTCTAGTTTAATGAGTATTTTAAGGACTATACAAGAAATCATGTTCTTTCTAAGCCCTATGAAGGTATGGGACAAATAGGAGGATTCACAGATACACAAATTCAAATGTCAAAAAAAAAAGAAAATAAAAAAAGATAATTATAGCCTTGCAAAGCTGTTTCTCATGCATATGTCTCTAAGCCTTCTTCTAAAAAAACCCAACAAAACAACAAAGCAGCCAAGAGTTTGTAAAATCCCATTTTCCCAAAGGCTTAAAGAAGAATAAAGAACCTTTGAAATGACATTAGGAACCTTAAACTGAAAGGGCAGCACGGGAAAATCCCGCCCAACAAACCAAAGCATTTGAGATTCTGTCAGGCACTAAGGGTTTCTGTGCACAGATTCCTAACAGGTAACTTCGTGTATGCAAGAGACCAAATGTTTTTTCTGAAGTAACAATAATCAGATTGGGACAGAAAAAACTGGCAAAATAAATAGGTCAAATCAAAGCTGGAATATTTCAGCTCTCATCTTTTTACATCGTGGGGAGGGGATATATATGCGATCTACAAGTTTTTCAAGGAAGCAGTGGCCCAGTTTACAAAAGATGGCTAGAATATTCAATTTAGAGGAGAGCAGGGTGTTTTCCCTTAGCTATTTCTATCCTTGCTATCCAGTGACTGTCTAAAGTAAAATGCAGAAGGAGCACTGCTGTGCAGGAGTTCTGATGGCTAAGGCACAACACTGACATACAAAACCTGTACATTTTAAAGGAGTCTGAGGAAAGCCTAAAACAGAGTTCTCCTGGATAAAAGCTCTACCTGTAGGTAATCACGCACAAAGAAAAGCATAGGAAAAGGATTCTGGTCTGATTTCGAGCTTCACAGAGGTACTTTGAGTTATCCCAATTCTTTTTAATTTTCTTTTACCTAAAATGTCCAAATCAAACCCTGTTTATTGTATTCATAATTTGCTAGTGATCAAAAGCCTCTGAGTGAAATATCTTGATACATCTTCAAATGAATTATTTCCCAAGAAGTCAGTATAATGGGCTGGACAAATGAAGAAAATACATCTTCATCTGGATTATCTTCTAACCCAGTGTTCTGAAATTAGAGAAAAACACAGCAGCAATCAGAATTTCAGAACTATAAAATTAATATGAAACACTTCCCAATCTTTGTATTCTGTTTTCCCAACACTGAAAAGACAAAAACAAACAAAAAACCAAAAAACCAACCAACCAACCAACCAAACAAACAAACAAACAAAAAACCAAAGTAATAAATTTTCAGATTTGCTTTGGAATCATTAGGAAGGACAGAGAGATTCTTTTATTTTTATTTTTATTTTTATTTTTATTTTTATTTTTATTTTTATTTTTATTTTTATTTTTATTTTTATTTTTATTAAGTAAAAGTTAAGATTTCTGTGGAATAAGTAGGTGGGAATTGGTCAGTAGCAACTGAAATGATGTTAAAAGCTGTTGAATTTTCCTATCAAGAAATGAGAAATTCAGTAACACATAAGAAAGTTCATCTGTTTCCTTAGTTTTTGTTTTAATATTTAAAAGTATTTTGTTCAAAATATTACAATTTATGTTTGGCAAAGATGTACACTATATATCATTAAGGATGCGTAGATTAAGTAAGCTATTATTTCTAAATTAGCAAAGTTCATTTTTGTGTTTAAGTACATTACTTGAATATTATTATCTTAAAGCTAAATTTGCAATATATGTAAATAAATATGTAATATATGTGTAGGAACACAGCAATTCATTAAACTATTGAACTGTTAGATCTGGAGTTACTTCACAAAATCAGTATTGTGGTAATTCACTAAAGGGAATTTAGTTTTTTCAAAGTGCTGAATTCAACTTTTGAGACATTATTTCCTAATTACTGGGGTCATGAAAGGAGAATTTAATAAAAAACAGCAGAAGATGACTGACGTTAAAACAAATCATATCTTTAAATCAGTGGTTTCTGATGCTTTATATCCCATCTGGTTTTAAGTAGTTAAGAAAAACTGATATTCAGTATTCTTCCAGTGCAAAGGAAAGAGATTAATATTTATGAATTATGACTCAGATTAAGATTTATATATTCATTCCACAAAAGTAGACTTACTGAATCACCATTTCTCCCCACCTGAATTTCAGGTACCTTTTGCTTGGAAGGAAACTGAATTTAAAAATACATATTGTGCAGTGGGCATACTAAGTTTTAAAACACAACTTCTGATGATTGAGTGGCAGTGGAAGTCAACTACCAAGTTTGCAAGTAGATCTTCTCTCAGGAATAATTTCCATTCCACAAACTGAACTTGGAATAACATTGACAAGAAAAATTTAGAAAGTATTTTATTTTTTTTCATAGTTTTCCTAAGGACAGTGTGTTCCCATTTATTGTTATCATTGTCATCATCATCATCACTAAATATTTGTGTAAATATAGAACTAAAACCAGGGGGGCAAAATGAAAAAAAAAAAAAGGCTTCTTAGTTCAAAACTAACTTCTTAGATTTTCTTTCTGATGATGTTTTGTCTTACTTTCTGTTCTTTCTTCAGCATTGCAAATTCTTCAATATTAGTATATAAATGCCTGAGATGTTTTCTACTACTCTAATTAAACCACCTTTGACTTCTAAAATAAAAATATTAATGTGCAATTACAAATGTTTAATAAACCATAATTTTTGTTCACAGTTGTTGAATTTATAAATTCATAATATATTAATACCTGATAAGTTTCTTTTTTTTTTTAATTATATATCATGCATGTGCATCCCTCAGAAAATCAGCTCTCCAATGAAGTCCTAAAGCTTTGAATTTCCAACACCTTTGAAAACAAGTTATTATTAAAGCAAGATAAATATAAGGTTTTTGAGAATAACAGAAATGCTGAAATATAGTGTTATTTTGGCCAGCTGACTTTATAATTATTTGCTAACAGCTGTGTAGGATATACAGGAATTATATAATTCTTATAAATATGTATTGGATTAAATTTTACCCAGAATTCTTTGTGAAGGGTGTTCAGTTTGGGTTGGGTTTTTCCAAGTTTTTTTTTTTAATATAAATGTTTCGCATATTTTGAAAGTTTTATGTCAGCATTTAGTAGTGAATGATAGGCATGGTACTCCATTTTAATGGGTAGTAATATAACCAAAGTTCAATCACTACAACTAAATAAAAGTGGGTATAAAATAGAAATATATGCAGTGCCAATAAACACAATACAGTAAAGGCTCTTGCAAAATACTGCCTTTTCTTTTCCTTTGCTTTTTATACAATAGAAATTATAGCTTTGGGAATCCTGATATATTTTAATGCAGTATGACATGTTGCTGTGTCCAACTGGTAGGATTGCAAGAATAAGAAGGGAAATTGTTGTCCTAAACAGCATGTCAGTGTTTCAATTAGCTCTGGAATATTATGAGTCAGAATGCATCTGTCTGCAATCAGTAATGCCTTTAAAATATTTCAGGATGTAACTGTTTCAAAGTGTGATCATATGTAAAATAGTTATTCAGTATAGCTTTTTGTCTGTATAAGAGGTGTCCTTCTCCTAGAGAGTTAATTTAATTGAAATTGCTATTGAATAACCCTTCATTTCTTAAGTTTCTAGTTTTAAATATGTATTAGATTACTGAATAGTAAAAGTAATCAAAATTTTGTTAATGTTTCTAGAATCATGGGTTTATATCAGCTTTATTTTTCCCACCATCACTGAAACATTTTAATGATGTCAAATATACTAAGTCCATTGTTTTATAAAGCATAATGAAAATGAGAGGAAAACTACAGCTCTTGAGGAAAAGTTAGGCAATACATTTAAATAGGATATCAAGATATTTTACATTAGTGACTACATCAGCAAGGCAAAGGATCTTTAAGATCTGTTGTAAGCTATGTGCTATAAGTTTTCCAGTCAGCAGCATATCATTGACCACAGTGCAGAAAAACTTTGTTTGGATGGGCTGGAGTTTGAACATGACTGTTCTGGGATGGCGTATGCAGATTCCGGGTCTGAGAAGCTGGCTGTCCCCCAGCAGAAAGCAAAAATGGAGTATCATCACAGAGTGGCTGACATGTCACTTGACTTCTAGCACAGTCATGGAATTGAAACACACTAAAAATATTCTTTGAAAAAAATAATTTTGTCTATTAAAAACAAACAAACAAAAAAAACCCAAACAAACCAAATAAAAAACAACCCACAAACAAACAAACAAACAAAAACCAACCACAAAATTCCTCCATTCCTGAAATGGAAGAAAAACTCCAAACAGATACATATGTCTGATAAAAACTTTTCACTACAACTTTCCTCATTATTTAACAAATTTTAGGCTTATTCCTTTCTCATTCCTGATAAGGTAAACTGGAAAACAAGACTTCTATTTGCATAATATTTTCAAGGATTTAGAGGTTTTAATTTTATATTTGCATAAAAATGAAACTAAAAAAAAATACATAATTAAACATAAATTAAATTTTGAATGTGGATAATTTAACCACAAAATGTTCTGTAACTGTTCCTTTATGTAAACAAATACTCTTTTAAAGATACTACTAATAACTCTCATCCAAGATGAAGAAACTTAATTCTTGGTCATAATTTAAACATGGGTTTCTTGTATCCTGAGATTTTGCTTCTTCAGTTAGATATTTTTCCTTTCCTTCTGAATCTAAAACATATTTCAGCTTACATTAAATTTATAAAGATATCTGTGGTTTAGAGGAAAACAATTACTAATGAAATTGAAAAGTTTGAAAATGCAGATCAGTTGCAAGACTTTCTTCCCGAGAATGTCTTCATTTTCAAAACTGAAGCCAGGGTACTTTGTAAAGCAGAAAACTGAGAATGCAAAGTTAAAAAGAGAACAGTAGGAGAATGCTTTTTTAGGACTGACTGCTGGCCAAAGTCTGATGGTAATCAGATGACTGTGTAAGAAAAAAAAAAGTACATTAGATGTGGTCATTTAAAAATAAAACTGATATATTATAACCTGAAGTTCTTCAGGACTGGATGTCTGAGGAATCTCTTTTTCTATCCAATTCCTATACATCTTTCTGCTTCTGAATCTAGTCCCCCTAATCCACAATATACTTTCAATCTATGAATTAAAGTAAAAAATTGTGAGTATTCTGTCTGAAAAAAACCCCAAACCTGAGATAGTCATACTGTTTATTGAATTTGGAAAGCTATCTCCGACTATAATAATAGAAATTTTGTGTCTAATTGTTATTGATTATCTGATCAATATTTAGAAAATTAGTCTTTTTTTTCAACAATATTTTTGCAATAAATGGACAGAGAATTTCCCTAGATGAAACAGCAAATAATCTCACTGCTATTGTATCAGATAAATATAGGGATATATGGGATATAATTTTCTTTGGCAGAGAAGTGAATTGAGTACATGTCTTTATACAGTTCAAAATAAAATAGATTAAATAGAAATACATATTACTGTCATCTGTTCTACTGTTTGGAGTAAAAAAAAAATAAAAGAAAAAAGAAAAAAAAGTAGCAACAGCATTTTAGGGGAATTTTGGGCATCTAAATTATAGATACATCTTCGAAAGCTTTGCAAATCAGATTAAAAAGCAGATTTAGGCACAGAAATTCAGAGTTTCAAGACACCAAAGCACAAAGAAGTAGAATACATCTCTTTTTGAAATGAAATTAGTAGAATTTGCCTGATTCATAAAAAAGCATTTTTATTTAATTCACATTGTACAAACACCCAAGGAGGAATCAAATCATTCATACTTCTTTCTAGATGTCATTAGGTACATTATCTGCTTAATGCCAACATACTTAATTGTATGAACTGGAAGTAAATAGTCAAATATTAATCAGTTTTCAGTGTGCCTAGCACTGATTTCCTCTTTTCTTTATACAGCACAAGAGGTTAAAGAAAAGTCACACTCTCACTACTGAACCTGCCTATTAAATATTATGCAAACATCCTTTATTTAGCCTCTGTTTTTCCTTCATTCTCAGTAGAAGGGTGATCTCTCTTCCTCTATGAGGCTGGCATGTCTTCAAACACAGCAAAGTTTACTCTTTCCAGCATTTTAACTCTTATCCATTTTTAGAAAGAATAACTTTTCATAGAAGGGTTAGAAGACAAGTATTTTCCCTAGGTAAAGAAACTATCTATATTATTCTCAAATTAAAAATCAAAAAAGTAAAAGCAGACAAAAATGAATAGCACACAACAGTTTTCACAGAGAATTTCTATATTATTCAAGTGAAAAAACAGGATGGACCTATATTTACCTTGCTCAAGACTTCTGGTCTTGGAAATATGAGTGAGGTTTGATTATATTTTATAGTACTTTCCAATATTTATTTGAAAAATATAATGGACCTTCTGTTGTTCCCATACAACAGATCTGCAACAACATGGAGAAACTACAAAGCCATAGATACCATTTGTCCTAAAGATACTAATTTGCACCACATAACTTTTCATTATGATAAACAAAATTATCTCTGTTACTTTTATCTTAAGTTTACCTACTAGAAACAAGGTGCTGGATTCTGGCTTATTCTCCAGAAGCTCTGCTGCAAAGAGCTAAAAGTCATCATAGTTACAAATAATTCTGATTTCTGCTGCAGTAGAATTAATTTTCTTCACTGTAGCTGTTATGGGGCCGTGCTTTGGATTTGTGGTGAAAACAGTGTTGATAACACAGGGATGATTTTGTTACTGCTGAGCAGGGCTTGCAGAGTCAAGACCTTTTCTGCTTCTCCCAGTGAAGAGGCTGGGGATGCAGAAAGAGCTGGGAGGGGACACAGCCACAGCAGGTGACCCCAACTCAAAGGGATATCCCAGATCATATGGCATCATGCTCGGCATATAAAGATGGGAAGAAGAAGGAAGTGGTAGATATTTGGAGTGATGGCTTTTCTGCAGGTGACTGAACACCTGCCTGCCCATGGCAGGTAGTCAATGAATTCTTTGTTTTACTTTGTTTGCACCTGCAGCTTTTGCTTTACCTCTTAAACTGTCCTTATTTCAACCCATGAGTTTTCTCACTTTTACCCTTCCTAGTTTCTGTTCCATCCTGCAGTGGAGTGGGAGTGAGTGAGAGTGAGTGAGTGAGTGAGTGAGTGAGTGAGTGAGTGAGTGAGTGAGAGTGAGTGTGAGAGTGAGTGAGTGAGTGAGTGAGTGAGTGAGTGAGTGAGTGAGTGAGTGAGAGTGTGAGAGTGAGTGAGTGAGTGAGTGAGTGAGTGAGTGAGTGAGTGAGTGAGTGAGTGAGAGTGAGCACTGATGTGGGGCTTTGTTGCTGGCTGGAGCTAAGCCATGACAATAGTTCTTACAAATTACTTTTGTACCAGTACACTAAAGACACCAGTGTTGTTCTACACTAGCTAAAACTCCTATTATTCATAATTATGGGTGGACATGTAATAAAACTGAACACAAGCACTGACTGTTCCCAGTTGCCAGACCCATCCCTCATTGGCTTCAGAAAATGAGGACTATCCATGTACCATATAGCCATTATTTCTCTCCATTTCAGTTGCCTGTCCAAAGTACAAATTGAATAAAGATTGGAATACAGCTGATTCACATTTTAGCAATTCAGGAACAGTATTTAGTGCTCTGGACATGCACTTTGACCATTACAATCCTAAATTAAGCACTAACTGTCATTACCAGCTCTTGCCAATCTTTTTCTCCAGAAGTAACTGGAGAACTGGTCTTTAAGTCAAGAAGATAAATTCAATGTCTTTTGTTTCCTTCAAATTAAACTCTAATAATTACTACAAGTAATTCAGGGGCAGTCTGTCATATTGATCCCACAGCTTTGTAAAAGTACTTTACACTGACTGTAGTACAGTGACCATAGTATTTTATTTATGAATGTCTTAGGTTTCAAAACTAGTTATAAACAATAAAAAACAACAACAACCAAAAAACCAATTATGAATAGTAACATAAAAGAGAGATTAAATATGCAAAATCAGCATCTCTTACATTTAAATACTGCTCCTTAACTAAACTAAGTATTATATTAGTGAAATATTGCAGCCCCCAAGGATTATCCTGGCAAATTCTTCCCAGAACAATCCTCAAAACTCAACAGCCTAGTTTAGTTTTAGGCAGCTAATTAAAGCAATTAATTTAGCAGGGTACATTCCTTCTACACTTAGTGGAGAAAGCAAGGAGATCACGGTGGGCTGAATAACCTCTGCAAGGGATACAGTTTCTGTCTCCATTAACCATAGCATAGAAAAAGAATGTTCATTTCTTAAGCAATTATTTTAGGTGCTTAATGTTAGCCATGGTGTCTTTGCACAGAAAATAAACACAAGGAATAAAGTTATGGGCATGGTACAAAGAGCTACTCTCATCAGAAAGTCCTTAGAGTGCATTATGTCTTGGGGTTTTTTGTTTTGCGTTTTTTTTGTAGTAATTTTTATTAAAAGTACATTAGTACATCTTCTGAGAATTCTTCCTGATTACATATTTAAACTCAACAGATAGTTGAAACCTAAAGAAAAAAAGAAAAAAAAAAATAGCAACCTGTTACAGTTACTTTCGTGACATTAAGAATAAAGGTATTACAAGAAACTCTTTATGGGTTCTAGTCAACCCAACTTATATATTTTATCAATGCTTCTAAGAGTTTTACCACTACAGAGCTTTCTATTTACTGAACAGAGTGGTTATGTAAATATTTTTTGTAAAAAAGTACCCAGTGATTTTGTTGCTATATTTAAAAAATACTTCCTAACCTTTTCCTAGAATTGCTTTTATTAATGATAAACACACCACTTCCCCCTTGTAAAAATAAATTAAGAATTGACAACTATTAGTTAAGACCTGGTGTTCTCTTAAACAATAATAATTTGATATGGATTGAGTTACATGCAATCTAATCTATATTATATGACTTGGAAATTCTTTCTATTTAATTAGATGCAGATATTTTGATCAGAAATCTTATCTAAATTTCATGGCTGAGGTAGAAATTCCTTATCTGTCAGAAAATGAAGACATTACAATATTGTTTTTTTCACTGTGTAATGTATTGTTAAGGTCCTTATTTAGGAGACCAAAACCCAACCCATTAAGTCCAATGCTGACACAGCAGATTTGAATTTATGGTTTTACAACATGGCATTTAAATAACAGCTTAAAACCACTCTTCAGCAACAGACTCTCTATAACTTTTTACGTTTTTGAAAACTCAGTTCCTTCCTGACGCTGAAACTCTATTCTGTCAGGAAAACAGGATCATCAACTCCCAACAAAGCCAGCAGAATGGATTCTGGTTCTGTACCCCAAATTTTATCCATTTATTGGCCAAAAGGAAGTTGAAGTTAGGCTCTGCCTATTTTCCTGAGCAGCATGGTCCAATGGAAGTGGACCCTCAGAACGAAACAATCACAAAACAGTAAATATTTCAGTGGGTTTTACATCAGGCAGGATATAGACTAGTGGCATAGACCATATATTAATCAGTTACTCTCCAGTAGCCCATTTTTCAGTCCAGTTTAAATCCAAAATTTATCTGATTCTTGAACTTTAAAACACTGCACGATAACCCCCAATGTGTGGCAAGACAGAAAATTAGAAATCATTCCTGATCTGAATTAAAACAGCAATGTAGAAGATTATTTAATATTTTCATTATATTCAAAATTCAAAATATTCAAAATATACATAATATTCGATAACTAATCCAAGGAAATAATACCATGTTGCTTTTCCAAGATTTAATACAGAAACCTCTTTCAGACTGTAAAACTACTTCACAGAGGTATTCATCTGCAGCCCAAGAGAGATGCATGCATACATGTGGACCACTATGCCCAACGACTTAACAGGTTACTAAATACAAAAGCACTGCATACACTCTGCTGTACAGGTTTGTGGGATTCAGGTGCCCAGCTAGCCTGGAATTGCAGGTCTTGAACCAGATATCCAATTTTGGGGTTTTGAACAGTTGGACATCTTAATGCCTTAGTTAAATGTCTGCTTTAACCTAACAACATACGTGTATGAGTGACATATCACTCACCATGAGTGATAAGGCCTTACCTCTGTGGACTATTCTTCCACTGAATTTCAGTTATGGAGTTTTAGAGGACCAGATCTCTGGTGACTAATAAAGGAAAAGTCAGTTAAAAGTTATAGACTTTGCTATGAATAGCAATTCTGGCAAAATTATACAGAAGCCTTCTTGAAAAGCAGTATCCTACTACATATGTTGCTGCAAAAGCTATACCAGATAAAACATATTTCTGTAATATAGCCTACAGGTCACAGTGGTATTGAAAATGAACAGAGACTATTAGTTGAGGTTTCTGTTTTGTCAATTATTAATATTTCAATTTTAGGAGTTTTTTTAATTTTTTTTTTTCTTTTATGTTATTGAAATCTTCCTGCCCTGAAGCAAGTTCAATAATAACGTAAGATATTTGCCTGCCACCTTCATAGGGCCTGGGCTTAAACACGTCTTTGGTCACAAGTGAAATTATCTAAATGGCCTTAAATTAGCCCACAGTAGTCATTTGTTCATTTCACAAAAGTAACATTGTACATAATTTGGCAGCAGAGTGCAATTGTAGAGTACTATTCTGTAAAGAACCAAATAGAATAGAATAGAAGGGATATTGGAGACCAGGTTTGCTTTTGTCAATAGTATTTAGATCAATCTAATATAAATTATATCTTACTTTCATGAGAAACCACTATTCAGCAAATTAGTTAGCATGATGTAGTTGTCTAAACATTGTTTTCGAGTTTCATGCTATTTTGGACACTGACAGTCCAAGAAGATGTCCTTTGATTCATCTTAGTTGCAATAGAAAAAAATTGCTATAAGTACTGATTGTATAGGAAAACATTGCTTTTTTAATTTCTTTATTTGTTTTGAAGTATGATGATAATTTGAACGTGGAACAGCGAGACAAGCTGTAATTAGAGGTTCAAATGAAAACAACATCATCAACATCATTCAACTATACACAGTTAAATTCAATTAAATAATTTGCTGACTTCTATGTGACCAGTTTTGTCTAGCATAATAAAGAAAATGGGAAAATAAAAAAAAAAGTAGGAGAAAAGTTGTCAAATAAATTAGTTGGTGTAAATTATTCCATTAGTTGTGCTATTAAAGCAAAGAATGTGATAAATGTCCAATGTTGCATTTCTTATATTTGGAAGCTTATGAATCACTGAAATTCCACTAACTTAAATGTAATCAACAGGGGGAAAAAAGTAGCATTTCTGCTTACATAAGCAAATGGACACTCTTAATTGAACCGAGCATTTTTAAGATAATAGTCTAGTTGTTCAGCAGTTGCAAAAAGATGCTGCAATAAAATTAGTCCATTAGTAGTGTAAGAAATACAAGATAGCTTGGGCTGGAAATCCTTTTGAAAAAAAGAATCCTATTTTCAATCACTACTTATGCTTGTTGTTCTGTAAAAAGTATTGATCAAGATCAGTCCCTTCAGATTCATATGTAAGTGAAATCGTAAGGTTTGCCTCACAATTGCAAACAGTAGAAGGGAACATCATTAGCTCAGCTCTATGTTTTGTGTCTTAGCCTGACTCTGCAGTAACCCTCAACTTCAAGATTTTCCTCCGTACACTCTGCTCCAGTACCCACAGTGCATTGAACTTGCCTGGACACTGGTCAAAGTTTTTTACCCACAAAGCCAATCTATCACTCCCCTCCTCAGCAGGGGCACGAGCAGAAAGTAACATGGGAAAAAAATAGTGGGTCAAGAGAAAAACAATTTCATAAAGCAAAAGAAAAATGCAAAATATTTTATTCCCGATTTCTCATCAGCAAGTGATGCCCAGCCACTTCCCAAGAAACAGGGTTCAGAACATATAGCTGTTACTCCAGAAACAAATGTCACAAGAAATGAAAGTCTCTTCCTCTTCCTTTCTCTTAGCTTTTATATCTGAGCTGATGTGGTATGGTATGGTATGGTATGGTATGGTATGGTATGGTATGGTATGGTATGGTATGGTATGGTATGGTATGGTATGGTATGGTATGGAATACCCCTTTAATCAGTTTGGGTCAGTTGTCCTCGCTATGTCCCCTCCCAAGATCTTGCCCATGTCCAGCCTGCTGCCAAGGGTGGAATGCTGGAGAGACAGCAATAATGTTGTTCCAGCCCTGCACAGCAAGAGTCAAAATACCTGTCCAAATACCAAAGCAAAGAACAGCACTGTGAGGGCTGCTGTGGGAAAATGAAATTCATCCCAGTCAGACCCATAGAGAGGAGTCCTGGTACATATGCATGCATATATAAATATGTAAAATTAAAGCTAACTACTTGAATAAGGAAATATTCCCTCAAAGAGAATTTAACAGATTTAATATTTGAATAGCAATGTTTCGAAATCACAGTCTTGACCTTTGTGTTACTAAAGACTGTTTTGTTTAGTTTTTAATATTTTGGTTTACTAAACTTTCAAGTGGAAAAAAACCTACAACCACAACATAGCAGAATATGAAGTAACCATAAGCACTGAATAATTAAGGAATCAATAAACAATTTCACATTTCTTTGGTGTTCAAATGACCTTCCTGAATTAGAAGCTAAGACAGTGTATGCAAGGCGAAATCATTAGGTAGGTAATGTACCAAGTAAATTTGAGTAGGCTGGTAAATTTTGATTTAACTATCTTAACTGCTTTGATAGGTTAACTCTAAAGATCATTGAATCAGTCAGACAGTAGTTCATCAACAGCCAAATAAAAGGCAGCAGTTAGAAAGTAATACTCATGCAGAGAAAATATCAGTGAGTTGTGGGAGGTAGGTGGTAAGAGGATGCCCTGTCATGATTATTCTTGCCAAAATCTGTGATATAACCTCCTACTGCTGAAGACAGAGGTTAGACAAAGCCTAAGGAAAGCCAACAATACTTTTTTTTATTATTATTAATAGAAATACCATCTAGTTCAGAGTTCATGTGAACAGCCAGAAAAATCTTATGTGTCTGGGTCTGAGAAAGGCAGGAAGGAATACACCTTTGTCCTGCAGCAAGAACAGAACAGCCTCACTGGGGTCTGAGAAAGGGTCGAACACAGAGTTATCACTAGGGAGGATTGAAGGGGAGGTTACAGACTCTTTTTTTTGTGGGAAACCACCAGTCCTTTTTTCAGAGGTGCTTTATATGCATCAGTATGCTGTGGATGGGTAACTGCACAACAATTGGAAGCTGACTTTTGTGACTGAGGTCAAAAATGTCTGCCTCTACTGCAAGAATCTTCTCCTCTCACACCATCTACCTGAAGCAGTCTTGTTAGGGTCACTCTGCAGAGCAGCTTTCCTGCCTTCTCACTTATATATTCCAGCCCAAATCCAGCCTGCCTCTTCTTCTGTAGCTGGGCATAATATTAAAGATTCAGTTCAAGGACTCAGAGTCTCTATAAATTGCTGAGTACCCTTGGCTTGTGGGCACTCTCAGTTCCTCACAGAACAAATACAGCTCTCCCCCAGGAATATCAATGAAATCACCCCAAATGTCTCACCCCGTATGCAAATCTGTCATTCACTCTATGTATCAGCTCTGCAGATAACTCAGTGCTCCTCATACACAAAAATAATCTTTCTGAGGTGGTGGCAATAGATTTTTTCTGAGATAAAGGGTAGCACTGCGAACCTGTGTTCACCTTTTATCTGCCCTCTTCGTGACAGTTGTGTTGATGAAGTCTACAGAGCAGACTGAATTGAAAGTCGACTTGATAATTTGTATCTTGGTCTCTTACCTATCATTATGGTTCATCATTATCTTCTAAAAGATTTTCCATTGCTTCTGAAACAAGTTAAGTCAGCATTCTCTCTCTCTCTTTTCCTCTTTCTCGGTCTCCCCCCCGCTCCTTGAGAAGCAGTACAGCTGTCAGTATGACAATCTAACCACGATATCTTACACTCACTTAGGTGTTGGGAGGAAGGGCAAAACGAATTTAGCTATAGTTGATCAAACTAAAGTTTGTCTTTATGTTAGAGCATGCCATTAAGAGCCAGAGCAATAAATGGGTAAAGTAGAAAATTTCACTTAAACAACATTATATGAAATTAATTATGAAGATTATAAGGATTTCCAAGAACATTACCTTAATTATCAGCTCTAGGAGTACTGAACATTAACCGGTTTTTTTACTTTCTCAAGTCAATAAAATATTTTTAGCACATAGGATGTTACAGAAAGCAGAGTAAACAGAGGCAAAATGGATTACCTACAATGTAACTGTTTGGCCTAGGAAGTCTGAGTACAATCCATGTCTCCAAGCTACTCATTACTGAGAACTCCTTCACTGACTATGTAATCAATTTCAATAGAGATTGATTTTATAAGTAATATGCCCTCAAACCTACATGTCGTTTACACCTTTTATTTGGCATCCCTTAAAATTAAAACAAATATTAATATAAGTCATAAATCAAGAACTCAGATGTCAATAAGGGATCTCTTCTTATTGCAGAGAAGTAGCTAGAAGCCCCTAAAAACCTAACAAATTTACTTGAGCTTCAAAGCTTGAAGTTTGTTTAAGAGGTATTGTGAACTTATTTAAACTTCAGTATAATTCTGGGTTTGTCTATCTTATGTGGAAAGAAATTCTTTTATTTTTATGTTTTTCCCTCAAAAGATGAGAAGTTCAGCAATGAATAAAAACAAACTCGTGTGTAAATGACAAAGCCTGAGTCATGCATCAGATGCAATAACTGGAGAGACATGCTTACGAAAATCTGCCAGCAGTTTTTTCCAAATATGCACAGGATGAAAGTCACAACAGTACTGCAAGTATATGAGCTGTGTACTCAGGCAATCAGTTCATAAACAATCTGCTTTGTTGGCAGTATAAGAACATAAAAATAAAAATAAAAAAAAAATAATAAAAAAAAACAAACAATACAAAACAAGAAAACAAAACAAAACAAAACAAAAAAAAACCCAAAACACCAAAACTGTTCCCCCCTCCAAAAAAAAAATAACAAAGCCAGACTGCAGTGGAAGACAACATCTAACTTGCTCGTATTTGGACAGAACAGTGTAAATATTAACTCTCCATCCTCTTCACACTGTCAGAAATTTTCCTACATGTCTCTGCCTTATATTTCCACCTTTTGACCACATAATGAGGTTGACTGGAGCAAATTACATTTGACAGAGATTTTTGTCAGACTTTGGAAAATACAGAAAAGGTTACATTATCCACTGTGACCCTAAAAATCTTTAATTCTGGCTTTTGACCTAAACTTTTTGATCTCAAAGAGTGATATATTAGGAACACTGATGAATAGGAAAGTAATGATATAGGTTAGTACTGCTACCAAGTAGGATATTGTCTGGTGTTAATTAGATTTGTTATGACATTTTCCACACTGATGCGTTCCAGCTCCTATGAGAAAAATGTCCATGGATTTTGTTAGAGCATTCACAGTTGTTGTCCGGCTTTCTCTTGATTTCCAAGACGTTCAGCACATCTTCTGCCACAGCTCAGCTGTATTCATGTGAACAAACCATTCGGTATCACTTTCCCAACAGGAACCTGGAAGCTCCAAATCAAGAGTATCTTTGGATTATCAGCATGAAAGCCAAACAACCTCCATTTTATTCATGTGTCTTTGCTCTCCTTTATTCCATTTTCTTATAGTCAGTCTGAATAGACAGACAGCTGACATAGAGGATTTTATAACCTCCTGAAGAGAGAAAGTGTTTAGGGATATAATGGAAGAAATCCTAATGGCTATGAAAAGTGTTGTGGCTTTTTCAGATATGCCTACCTATAGCATACAATATCTTTGTATCTTTTTATCAGATCTTTGGACTAAGACTTCTGCCATACACTTGTATTTGAATAACCTGTTTGTCATAACCATATTAAAGTCAATGATTTCCAGTCTTGCAGTAGTATTTTTCACTGATGTTACCTAATGTGACAATTAGGTATACTTAAGCTGAAATATAGTGCCGGAAGATGATGGGCACTTCTTCTTAGGTGGCTCAGAATTTCTGAGATAATATTTTACTTCCAATGAAATAATTGTTTATCTTTAAGTTAGGAATTTTGGCATAATTCACAAGGCCTTCTAAACATCCAGGATTTAAATAAGTCCAATAAAAACATGATCTGTAAAGAGCAATAAAATGAATTTATCATCTCTTTTCATGAATATGAAGAAAAACTGCAAATTACTTTCTGGTCTATTCAACAAATTCATAATTAACCATATTACTCACTTCTAGAAGGCAGGAAGAAAGTCTAACAAAATATTATGGTCCTCACAGACAGCAGTTTCATAGAAACCCAGTGGAGAAAAGGGATAGTTGAAGGATGTTATTGATAGTTGCCAGGACTACTAATTCTTCCATAAGACTGGAGAACAAAGAAGAGGTGAGAAGCATTTTCCCTATCAGATACTTATTTAACAATTCTAGCAAAGAGCAATTCTCATTCACATCATCTGCGTCTGCTGTGAGAGTGGCTCTGAGAATGCAGCCATGGGGAGGCCTGTTTTGATCAAGTCTGCTGCTTTCCCTTTCAAAGCGAATGAGATAATGCGGCTGTGGAACAGCACCTTTTAATCAGAGCAGTGGGATTCCATTGAAATGTAGTACAATGCAGCTGCAAGTTAGTATTTCCCTAAAGCAGGTGTACACTTCTCCCTTTGAAACTGTGAACACAGCCTACCTCCCTGTATCCCAAACTAGGTCTCAGTAGAACCATGCTAAGCATTACCTTTTACTATTTGTCCTTTTGTCTCATTTTCATTCTGTGCAAAAGACATTTAGATACGTGCCAAAAATACCTTTCACTAATATAAGTAATACGGATTTTGGTTTGTTGTTTTTGTGTGTGTGTGTGGGGGGGGGGGTGGTTTGTTTGGTTTTGGGGTTTTTTTTTTTTGTAAAAGAGGAAGACAGGTTGAAAGTTAAATCAATTCCTTGCCTCATTTGACCTTATAGTTAGTTTCACCTTTATAACTTAGAAGAATACATGATAGAGGATTGTGTTGTCAAGTAGGAGTAGATGTTTTGGGAAAAAATGAACCAATTGACTGATGTTAACCCCTACATAGGCCTGTGCTCTCTGTTGCTTGTTAGTACATGCTGTGCTGTTAGCTGTGTTTTTGTGTACACAGCATAACATTAATTAGCTGTAGCTGACGCATTTATGGACAGTTTAATGATGCACAGCGACTCACAGCTTCTGGAATCCTGCCTAGGAATGAGAAACTAGTAGCTACTGAGAGAAAATAGAAAAATCCAGAAAAGTCTTCCAGCTTGAATTCAACCAGTGCAAAAAGGAATGATTGTCATACTATTCATCTTAGTCCCTTTTGGAGCTAGGTTTTAGGGTTTCCTTTCAGGAAAATGAAATAGGATGGGCCTTTCAGATGTTATGGGCTTAAACTCAGGTGGTCTGACTGCCTCTCTGCTGATTTGTCTCGCACCAGTTTCATATGAGGCATCTTCCTCTGTGAGAAGAGGGTGACTTACTGCACAGCTGGCAATTTCTGCAGTCCCTGAGGTATGAAGCACAAGACTAGAACCAGCAACACAGGCTGCAGCTTGGGAATGCAGAATCAAAGGAATAGAAACTAGTGTGCATTTCCATTGTCCTATGAAGGGCAGATCAATAATTCCTCATCTCTGTAGAATGACAAACACCTTGCAGCAGCCTTGCCTGAGTTTCATACCCCTAGCAGCGGAAAATGGTTCTTTACCTAAGAAATTTAACAGCATAAGATTTTTATCTTGAGAGCTATAAACTCCAGTTGTGTTTTTACTTAAATTTATGGCTGAAAGTTTAGAGACTAATAGAATGGAAAACATGAGTGTCTTAAGCTTAAATTAGAGAGCTGGCCTTCAGAGCTGTGAGTTCAGAAAAAAATCTCAATTCAAACAAATATAGCAATGACATACAACATATTCTCATAGTAGGTACCATCTCATTAAATAGAAATTTTAAATGAGCAATCTATTGCAAAAAAAAAAAAAAAAAAATAGGGAGTAAGACAGTGATGTGCAATCATTGCAATATGTTTTTTCTATTCCTAACTGAGATTATTGAAAAATAGGAAAGTAGAACAGAATCAGAGAAAGGATAATACAGTTGAATAGTTGTTCCCTGCTTTCTTTATACATCCCAGATGAAGTAAAGCAGAGGTGGACATTGGTGAGATCTTAAGAAATTGGTGGAGTATAAAATCTTTGAAGTCAAGAAAGCTGATACATTCACAACAGCATATAAAACTACATTTTCAGTTTAATTGAGGGATTTATTGAACACATTTTATTAAAAAGCATGTGGAGTGTTGGGAGCAGGAATGTATTGAAAATTTAACAAATGGTCTCTCGTGAAAATGCATTTTTGGACTTTCTTCTGGGAGTGTAAGAGCTTAGAAACTTATATTAGACAGTGGACGCTTCAGCCCATGCATGGGATCTTAGCCTCATCCAGATATTCCATAAAGGAGAATACTTAACTTGAGATCCCAGGTCAATATATCCGCAAGAGACCCACAGGTAATAGCTCTCTGTTTTTAAGACCTATTTGCCTTGAAGCAGGGTTTAGAAAATAATACTTATTTCTTACAAAGCTTAGATTGGAATTTTGTACTTTAAATTAGCATTTTTCCTTGGGGATTTTTAATTTAAGATCCTACAGACTCTGTATTATATAATTTTTATTAGACTCCCAGTTTTCTTTGCTTTCACTGCACCTCTGAGGCTCAAATGCTATGACTGTTACTTGAAGCTTCTCTCACAGTGTAAGTGATTATATGGCACAAGTTTAGGAAGTTAGAAGAAACACAAAATGAAAAACATTTAGCAGAAAATATCTAAACAATAACAGATGGAAAAGAAATAGGTAAAATTAAATGTAAAAATTATGAAGCTCCAAATCAGCCTTATTCCTGAGAACTAAGCCTATGTTTGATTAAATAAAGGAATCGCTTATAATGAAACATAAAGGGAAAGATATTTCTGATTAAGCTTCATACAAAAGATTCAATTAGTGATTCTAATCTTGTAAACAGGCAAAACGTGATCTAGCACATTTAAAATACATATTTCAAGATTAAATGAATTGTCATCATTGTGTGCAGATTTTTTAAAATCAATTAAGAAGAAATTCTGGGAGATCAGCTATGATTTGGGTGAAAATTTTAAAGTGACAGCATTAAGACAGATAAATTGTGTCCAAGTCACTCAAATATATGTTAATGACGACATGAAGTAGAAGACATTTTCAGCATATGCTTTAGAGAATCACAGAGTATCCTGGGCAGATATCTAGACTAAAACACACTGAGTCTCAAAATCTGATTCAAAATCAAGTGTAATCAGTGAAAAGATCTGAAATGGTACTGGCTTCAGATAAATGACAAGTAAAACTCTTATCTACTTCAAAAGACATTTAAAAACAACGTTTCAACTCCCAATAGAAATTAATACTGAGTCCTACTAAACTCGGTCTTTTTCTAAGGACTTGCATTTCTAGGTTTTTCTTCCCTTCTCCTCTCCATTCATAGACAGATTATCTTATATTGACACTCATTCCTCAGCTTTATACATTTCACTATTTCCCACTCAACCACGTCATATCATTTTTTCCTGCCTTTCCCTTTCTTTTAAAATTTAAACTTAAAAATAGCAATTTCCTTCTGTTTCTAATTTTTTTTTTGTTTTTCTAATTTCCAAATCAATTCAGGGGAAGTCAAATTATTTCAGTTTGGACTTACTCCAACAGTTCCATCATCTCTTAATCACATAATTCCACTAAGGTCTTTATCTCACTCATTTATCTATGCAGTAAAGAGCCTTCCCATAGATGCACACACCATGCAGGTACAGAAAGTTTTTAAATTCCATCATTTATGCAGTCAGTAGGTTTTCCACTTTAGATATGAAAACAGAAATTTCAAACACATATGTAAAAGCAAGCTAATTTCAGGACTTAGTTTAGTACCCCAAAGCTAACTCCATTGCAACCAAAGACCATTTCCAGTTAAATTTTAGGACAAACTAACCCCAAACACAAACACAGACACATACATCTTCCTCCTTCCAGAAAACAAACTTACAGTGTAATGGGACCAAGAGGGCAAAGAAATCGTGGAATGTAATTTATTTCTAGAACAGAGTCAAAAAGATGGGCGAACAGAAGTCTATCAGCTGCGCTGAAACAAATCATCTGCTTGCTTCAGTGCAGCAAGGGAGCTTTTCAAATACCTACTACTGCTTTATATATTTCTATAGGAATTCCAGGAAAAGCAAAGCTGTCCATTTCCAATAACATTCTACTTCCCAACCTCTCCCCCGCTTTTTCTACCCCTCTCCCACCACTGTTTCTGCACATTTCTTTTCTTAAAACAAAATGGTTCTGCTAACAGCTAACAAATAGACATTTCCTCTTATGTTTTTCAAAAGACTGAATTTTTTTTTCATAACAGTCTGAACAATTCAAAATGCTTCCTACCCACATGCTTTAGCATATATGGTCTTTTTTTCCTACTGGATTGATCCCAGTAATAAGAAATGTGGGTTTTGAAACACAGTACTTAATAAAGTGAAAATTTACTGCCCTTACTCTCTTAATTCGCATAAAACCATTTAAAAATCAGACAAAATTAAGCCTACCATAAAGATAATAGTTCAACAGTTGAGTGTAGCTATGCTAGATTACTTGGCTGCAATTTCCAAAAGTTATGGCAAACACAAGTAGCTCTAATGATTCTTTTCATGAGTCAACAGTCATATATCACGAGGCTTGTTTCACGCAGACCAAAGCAATTCAGTCCTCTCTGAGGTCTGGTTAAACCAGTCATCTAGAAAAGAAGGATCCTATAGCCCACTCTGTTACTTCTGAACGCACAGAAAACATTTTTCATGGAATTGTTAGAACTAGCCAAGAGCAGTCATTTATTGAGATAGCACAAAATATTCATCCACCCTGGGGATTAAACCTCAAAACTGACAACAGATTTTAATTTATTAGTCATACTCTGTTTTGAAAATCTTCAGCATTTCATCTTTTCTGGCTTGACTGAGTAGTGATTACTAGGTCCTTATGTAGTAACTAAATGTCATCATGTACAGTAGGTTTCGTTCAACCAGAGAAATGCCACTTTTATTCAGATAAACAACTTTAAGCAAACTTCTGATATTGATTTTGCAATTATTTTAATATCTCGTGCCTATCAAGCTGGGGAAATATATAGAAGCCTTCCTCTTAAAGGGTGAACAGGTGAGCATAAATAAAAATTTTCTCTGCATTTATATTTGTGTGAATTTCCCAAGAGATCAGACTTCCCAATATCAGAGTTTTCAGCTCCAAACTCAATATTAATATCTTAAACATGGACATATTTGTATAAAATGGTTTACAATGGGTTTTTGTCTTAGACAGAATTAATACATCTTTGGATCTTTAGTTAGAACAGGATGATTTATTAATTAATTTATTTAGTAGCTCAATGAAACATTCAAAGGGGAAGTCTATGCTTATCACAAGTGGGCAGCTTGTAGAGATTGACATGATCCTAAGGCTTTCAATACTCAAATTTACTTTGTGCTAGCCACAGGTGTATAAAAACTGCAATTTGTGTAAGCCCCAAGAGAACTAATTATGTGTTAAGAAGAATGCACATTTTACTATGTAGCATACAATACAAGAAAATTACCATGCATCAGGTTTTTGAGAGACAGAACTTCAGGCAGGTAACAGGTATAGTTCTGCACAGATTTATTCTGAAATGAACTCCCTTGAAGCCTTATCAAAAGTAATACTTTTTTTTCATTTAAATATATCTTCTTCACAGTGTAGAGTTTTGCCTCTGAAAATGCTCTGAATTCAAACACTATATGAAGGTATCCTACAAAGTTTCAAGCTTCAAAAGACAGTTAATTTTGTTTATTTGACTGGAAATATTAGGCAAAGATTAATTTTACAAGAAATCAACAGCTCGTTATTGCAAAGCCAGTGTCCAATGACATTAAGAGAAACTGACTATTTGAAATATCTTCATGTACATAATAATTACACAATGTCATATTACAGTAACAAATGAGATGAAAATTTGCCCATACTTATGGTGGGTTGACCTTGGCTGGATGCCAGGTGCTCTTCAAGCTGTTATATCACTCTTTTCCTCAGTAGGACAGGACATGGAAAGAATAAGATAGAAAAATACCCTCATGGGTCAAGATAAAGGCAGTTTAATAAAGAAAAAGCAGACAAAAATAAGAGATTTATTTCCTACTTCCCAGAAGGCAATGTCCAGCCATTTCCCAGGAAACAGGGTTTCAGTAGACATTTCCAGGACAGCTCTGGAAGACAGACATTAAAATATCAAAGGCTTTCCTCTCCTATCCTTTTCCCGTATAATTGGTTGCTGAATAGACATTATATGGTATGGAATATCACTTCAGTCAGTTTGGATCAGCTGTCCAAGCCATTTCCCCTTGCCCAGCACCAACCTACTGGTGAGAATGGGTCAGCAGTAGCCAAAACACTGGTGTGTTACCAACGCCCTTCTGTCTACTGGGACAAAGCACAGCTCTGTGAGGGCTCCTGTGAGGAGCATTAACTCCATCTCATACAGCCCCAATACAAAATTCATGTGCCCATCACTGCTATAAATAAGTGTAATTTAAATCTATAGTAATTGTGGCCTTAGGAACCAGTATTGTACAGCACTGAATCTGTTAGCAGTCTTGCATCATCTTTTCCTTGAATTTTGTATTGATGTGTATATAAAAGTGCATTTGTTATTCCACGGAAGATCTGAATAACAGATCTCAGAAAGACTTGGCTATTTTCACAGAAAGTCTGGGAATGATGTGGAGATGGCATGTAGAAGTACAGGCTAGAAGCAAAAAGGTATAATACAGTCCATTGTAGTGAAGATAAATGAAGGAAAAAGCAAGCCAGCTTAAAAATAGCCTGCTTGTCCGAAAATGTTTTCATGAAAACTGTTTCAGAACAAGAGTGTTAATATGTTCTGAGAGCAGACACCAACCTGGATATGTAATAGAATAGGAAAATGATCTACAGTTTTAGAAATGCTCATTATGAAGGAGCAAGGAGAGAGAAATCTGAATGTAGCTCTTAAGCTTGCAAAAACACCGAAAGGTTTTCATGTCATTCAAATGTGTTCATAGAGTTCACGTCAATGAATTTTTGTGTTCTGTCTGAAATGCTACAGTGCCTATAAAAGTCCATGGCAATCACAAGGCCTAGGGCACTCTACTGAATACCAGCATCAGAGGACCTAGACAGATAATCTCTTTCTATCCCATAAAATCAAGATTTAGCTGACAGCATGTTTTATTTGTCACTATATTTTTTACTGAAGATGTCCTCTAGGTTCATTTAGTAAAAAATCTAGCTCAGATTTTCTTGCTAGGAAGTTGTCTGTGTTCTAAGAAACACTGAATACTAAAATGCAGCTTATAAATACAGGCGTACTTGTGGCTGCTGTTGAATAAAAATTGGTCATTCTGATGCTTGTCCTAAAATCAGGAGCTAAAGTTTATTTTGGAAGGTATTCTGATTAAGAGACTGACATTAAGACCAGTAGTATTTGGCTATCCATAAATCTGCTGGCATTGTAGCTGCTGTTGACTGGGACTGACTTCAGATACAAGGTGTATAATCAGAGGTAAATAAAGCAACTAAAAATATCCATTCAGGAATCTGGAGAAATTAAATACTAACTTTCACATGCTTTTTCCAGTCTATCCTTATCTTGAACATACTGAGTTCATGTGAAAGCTAGAAAATTTTTCCAGGCTTAAAAGAGACCAGGTTATGTGTTCAAGTAATATAACAATAACCTCCCTGCTTTTTGTTTGTTTGTTTTTTTGTTTTTTTTTTTTTTTGTTGTTGTTGTTTTTTTTTTTTTTTTTTTTTTTTTTTTTTTTTTTTTTTTTTTTTTTTTTTTTTTTTTTTGTGGTTGCAGTTGTTATTCTCATTTTCCATAAGTGTCAGGATGGGCATAAAAAGAAAAAACGTACCTGTGGCCCATCACAGCTCTGCGCTCTGTTCTGGAACACAATTTGCTACAATTCTATGACTCTGTAAAGTCCTAGTGTTTAGAAATGGAGTAACTGAAGAGGTCCCATCTGCATCTTCTTATGAGGAAAGGCTGAGGGAGTTGGGCCTGTTCAGTCTCGAGAAGAGACAACTGAGAGGGGACCTCCTCAATGTCTGCAAGTAACTGAAGGGAGAGTGTCCCGAGGATGGAGCCAGGCTCTTCTCTTCTGGTGGTAGGCAACAGGGCAAGAGGCAATGGACAGAAACTGATACACAGGAAGTTCCACCTGAGCATGAGGAAGAACTTCTTTATTGTGCAGTGACCATGCACTGGAACAGATCGTCTGGAGAAGTTGCGGAGTCTCCCTCCCTGGAGATATTCAAGAACTGCCTGGACACAATCCGGTGCTCCATGTGCTCTAGCATGACTCTGCTTGAGCAGGGAGATGACCCACTGTGGTCCAACCTTACCCATTCTGTGATTCTTTTTCCTCACCTTCATTTATAAGTATGGTTAATGAGGCTGATCTTTAGCATGCCTTATCCCTATTTCATCAGCAGATACAGGGAATATCTTCCCTCTGATTCTGTAGTTTCTACCCTTATATATTCGAATCAGATACTTGCTGTGGTAGAGCAATAAGCAAATGTCTTCAGAGAAAATTGAAAACATCCCAGGAATCTTTCGAGGATTAGAGATACTAGTAAACTGACATGTCATTTGTGTTTAACATCCTTAAGTGATTTTGAGCTTTAATGGTGGATTCACCTAAGTGAACCTAAGTCACATCATCTCGAGCTGCACATCATTCTGCAGTTTCACAGTGTGAGGGTTGATGCAAACATTTTCTTCGGTATACAGAGATATTAATCTACAACATCCTTTTCATTAGCCCCAGTTTAAAACCAAAACAAATCTTTAAAACAAAACCTCACAGATCTGTTTCCTAGGATTTCTGATATCAAGCTTCCTACTTTGATGAAAGCAGCAAAAAAGCACCTATGGCTGAGTTACACAGAATCACAAGGTTAGAAGAGACCTCTGAGATCATCAAGACCAGCCCATGCTCTAACACCTCAACTACACTATGGCACCAAGTGCCACATCCAGTCTTTTTTTAAACACATCCAGAGATGGTGACTCCACCACCTCCTCAGGCAAACCATTCCATACTTTATTACTCTTTCCCTGAAAAACTTTTTTCCTAATATCCAACCTATATTTCCCTTGGCGCAGCTTGAGGCTGTGTCCTCTGGTTCTGTCAGTTGCTGCCTGGAGAAAGAAACTGACCCCCACCTGACTACAGCCACCTTTCAGGGAGTTGTAGGGAGTGATAAGGTCACCCCTGAGTCTCCTTTTCTCCAGGCTAAAAAACCCCAGTTCCTTCAGCCATTCCTCACAGGGTTTGTGTTCCAAGCCTCTCACCAGCCTCGTTGCCTCCTCTGGACGAGCTCAAGTGTCTCAACGTCCTTCCCAAACTGAGGGGACAGAACTGGACACAGCACTCAAGGTGTGACCTCGCCAGTGCCAAGTACAGGGGAAGAATGACCTCTCTGCTCCTGCTGGCCACACCATTCCTGATACAGGCCAGGATGCCATTGGCCTTCTTGGCCACCAGGGCGCACTGCTGGCTCATGTTCAGTCAGCTGTCAACCAGCACCCCCAGGTCCCTTTCTGCCTGGGCACTGTCCAGCCACACCATCCCCAGCCTATAGCACTGCAGGGGGTTATTGTGGCCAAAATGCAGGACTCAGCACTTGGACTTACTGAACTTCATCTTGACTCTGCCCATTCCTCCAACTGTTCCAGGTCTCTCTGCAGAGCTGTCCTACCTTCCAACAGATCAACACACACTCCCAGCTTAGTGTCATCGGCAAATTTACTGATGAAAGACTCAATACCCTCATCAGTAAAAATATTGAACAGAACTGGCCCCAGCACAGACCCCTGAGGGACACCATTGGTGATTGATTCCCAGCTGGATGCAGTACCATTCACCACCACTCTCTGGACTTGGCCATCCAGCCAGTTCCTAACCCAGCCAAGAATGCTCCTGTCCAAGCCGTGGGCTGCCAGCTTTTCCAGTTTTGAATATACAGGCTAAACTTATGGTTTGGTCAGCTCGGTACCATTCAAAACACAGAAACTGAAAGTTTATAGGTATCACAGCAAAACAAAACAAGCCCAGTTTCTAAAAATTAAAGCTGAAGTCACAGTGCCTATCAATCCCATTAGAAGGGTTTTACTTCAGTTTTCTGTTTATGAGTTAATTAAGAGCTGTAACTGTTTTCCCCTATATATTTTTAGGTAGTGATGTGTCACAGTTTCTAAGAATATTTACTTGTGAGACATTTGTTGAGTACTTGACATTCAAAACAGGAATCATACTGGAGTTATGTTGACACTGCTGGTTTTGCCTGATTGAAAATGTGAATTATGTTAGTGAACTCACTTTACATGACTATCCTCTTCTATTAGCTTAGTATTATCTATTTCCACAAAAACTCCTGCCAGAAAATGTCATACTTGTAGATAGTGAAGACATATTACAAAGGAAAAACATAGGCACTGCTGAAGCCAATCTGTTTCTTAAAACTGGTACCTGTTGCTGTCTTAAAGTTTTCATTTTTTAGGTGCAGTATCATCATACTTGACACAGTTCCAGTTACAGATGCGGGATTCTAAAAGCAACAGAAAACAAAAGGAGAAAAGGGACAAGCAACAGCAGAAACATTTTTTCTAGCATCTTCATATCAACATTTCATTTCATTTCATTTCAGCATTGTAAAATTATGATTTGCATCTTGTGAAGTTGATACTTGTAAATGTTTCTTCAGTGTGTGCTCACAAAACAGACTCAGTAGAGTCTGAATGAAGGTTGCTATTAATTCCTTCTCTGCATTCTTTCTGGGATCAAAAGATGGACTTCTAAATATGGAAGGAGATCACAGTTTTTACTGTAATATAAAGTTGATTACTTTCTTACTGTAATCCATTAGAGGCTGAGCTGAACCATCACATTCATTCTGATTGTAATCCCAAGCACTTCAAATCCAGTTCTCCATAAGGGAAATTTAAATACATTAAGTCAGTCAAGATCTCCAGCTCTTCATTGTCTTTTTAGAGATATTTTTATATATATATATATATATATATATATATATGTATATAAGTAAAGTGGATTTATGATATTTTTACCAGCTAAGGATTAATTTGGATACCTTGTTGAAAAGCATTACAGATATTTTTAAAGTTTTTTTCAGTTCTTTGCTTTACACAACAGATAATAAACATTCAGCATCTTTTTCAGTGTTTGCTCTTATTGATTTCTTTATTTCTGCAAACATATGAGCTCTTGGTTAACATTTTACATTAGTATCCCTAATTACACTGTTCTCATCAGCTCGTAATTATTCTGTATATAAATACAAATATGGTTTTGTGACATTCAGCTTGTGCACTAGTGAAGTTAAAGCAGCTATTTATTTACAATAGCATGGCACATATAATGCTAGGAAATCTAAATCACACTCAATTCAATATTCATGAAATGTTCAGGAGAAGAGAGTAATTCAATGTGCTGCTTTATACTCCTTCAAGAGGAAATACAGGAAATATTGCTTAATGATTGTGAAAAAATCAGTTAGACATAATTTAAATTTCCAAACTTAAGATCTCCCAAGGCATAAGAACCTGAATTTTTAATAGGGTGATTAAGAGCTTGTTATTAGGAAAGCTGAAGGTTCACTTAGAACACGTGAAGGTTACTGAAATTCAGAACTACATGTACTTGTCAAAATAGCTTTTTGGTCATTATATAATATTCAAGAATACTTTTCTTCTACTCCCAAAATATCTACCAGTATTAAATTTATGATCTGGAAACTCCAGGATTCTCAAAGCTGTCTACAGAAAAAAAGAATAAATCATCTGTAAGTCAACAGCAAACAATGTTTCCCTTTTTCTTTGGATTTCAATTGCACTGAGTTTTAAAGTACATTTTAAGAGTTTTTAAGATTTAGGAGCTTTTATTTTTCTGTGCCTTTTGTGTCAGTCTAATTTGTTTAAATCCAGCTGCCCTCTTTCCACCAACTCATAATGATGCTGAAATCAAGAATCATAATCCTTAAAGACTTTTTATCTACTCCATTCTTACTGGGAAAACAAACAAACAAACAGATATATGAAAAAAATAGCACAAACAAAACTCTGATTTCATATGTATAGAAACAGAATTCTCCTAGCTTGTCTGGAGGGATGTTCAAGATTAAGTAAAGCAGTGTAAAGGAGGTGAATTGTATGACATATTAATTTTTTGCCTTCATATACCAGGAATTTGACTGAGAACTTCAGTGACACCATCTATTCCAAAAAGAAGAAAAGGATATCTAGTTCCTCCTCTCTGCTCTCATCTTTACAATGAGGGAGAGAGCATATATTAGAATTTAGTTCAAAAGTAGTAGCTCATGTCTCTGAGTTCAACAAAGTCACCCAGAACTGCTAGTTTAAAAGAAATTTGCACAAATAACGTAGTTCACTCACGTTCTAAACTGGACAACAGTCTTTAATGTATAACTCTTAAGGAGGTTCCCCTTTTGCAGCCTCCCTGCCTCCATGGCACCATGAAAAATTTTGCTGCCTTGAGAAAGATCATTATTCCTTTTATATGGTTCTTTAGAACCAACTGTGTCTGTTGGTTTTTCACAAAGTATTGAGCTGAACAGTAGGGAGAATCAGCAGCAATTCTGTCTATCCTAATGAATTAAAAGAATCCACAGAACTTATCCCTGTTCTGGAATTCAATCACCTCTTCAATTGAAAGTGAGAACATTGTCCCTTGAACAGTGTAGTCTGGGACATTTATGTCAGGTACATATTTGGAAGTCAGAAGAGACCCAGGGTCATTCCTAAAAAGCAGTGGCCATTTTCCCTCAGTTTAGAAAGCCAGAGCTTAGCAGTTCAGACTTGAGCACTTCTAAGGCACTTATCCCTTTTTTCCCAGAGAACATTCATGTAGTTCTTCAATTCACTAGCGGGCTGTGGCACTCTGGGTCAGATGAAATTATCTGAAAAGGGAGTGTGAATCCTCCCAATGAGCAGAGTGGCACAATCAGTTTGGAAAATATTCTGGAGTAATACAGAGTACCCCAAATAGACTGTGATAGACAAACTGTGATAGCCAAACTCTTCCAAAGAAGAGCAGAAAAAAAGTATTTGGCAGTCTTAGAAATGGTAGAAAGGAATTTCTTGATATGTTGTCTGCAACAAAAACGTAAAAGATCAGCCTTATAACTGTCTTCACCTTGTGTGTTCCTCCTCTTATGAATTAGTAGTAATTATTTCTATAGACATAACTTATTTCTTTGTTTCTTTATGATCTCTCAGAATGTAAGGCAGTCTAACTAGTAATAATAATTACAGCATTAGATAATTATTCTCTTGTCTCTGTCTTTCTCTTTCTCATTCTGACAACTGTCATTTTAGTGATACAACTTCAATGATGAACTTGATTACCTTAATATTTCTTATTTTGCACAGACTGCTATAGAAACATACAATCTAGGGAAGAGAGAAATAAATCACCTCAAAGAATTTTTCCATCTTTTCATAAGAGTGATAATTTTTATTTTCTTTTTCTTTTTTTCAAAAACAATCTAAGCAAATTAGTTGAAATTGCTGAATATCTATGTGAGTCCTTTTCAGCTTCAATACTGAACTAGAAAATAAACACATTCGTTTTATAATCCTACACAGGAAAGTATTAAGACATACCAATTATGCAACTATTTTTGGAAGGCAAGAATATAATTTTTGTCATGCTGAGGTGTCACTTTATGTCCAGATTTTTGAATTGCAATATGTATTTTCAAGGTAGTTGGAATTCATTTCCTCTGCCTATATGGTTGAACATCAGCATCAGGAACATTAGAGGGGAAATCCTTGTGAGATACCTGTGGACCAAGAGAAAATAATGAAGGCCAGGACAAGAGTAGGATCTATTTCTTTCTGGAAATACTTTCATACTAAGGCCTACAAGCCTATCCAGAAATTGCCACGCAGTGACCAGAGCAAAAGAATTCCCTAGAGGCCTATTAAAAGTGCTTGTTAGGAAGTGGTACCCTTTTTAATTTTTATGTCCTGCCTCCGGACATATTATTTCTTTAATATTCAGAAATAAACTCAGTATTATAATGACAGGTTTTGAAGTTTTAATGCTGTGTTTGCTCATGATTGTTGTCATACTGTTACTTTTCATAGCTAGTGCAATGAATCTCTCAAAATGACTTTGCATTTTTTAATCAATCTTACCTCTTCCTTTTTCCAGCACTTTCTGGTGCATACTTTCCAAAGTTTGTACTGAGGAGACTTTCCATATGGCTGGAGAATACATTTTTATAAGCATTTGGGCTGAAGAAAATATGAATCCATTACATGAGAGATGGGAGCAATCACCACAGCTATGTTTTCTTTGCTTTTTAAAATATAGATTCTGCTAAATTTCTTGGGCATGCCCTTATCTGTAATTTGACTAAATACAGTTAATACATTTACTTATGCTACCTGAGACACACAGTGCCAGAATGTGTGCCAAAAATGTCTATTGAGCCACATGTGTGTCTAGCACATAGGGATGAGTTGGTCAAAGGAAGATATCTATATCTTAATTGACCTTTAAAAACTCCGTTTTTTAACCCTGTGGAAGAAATAGACACTTTTAAATCTTAATTCACGACATTCTAGATCAGCTTGGCAACTCAGCCTAAGCAGATCTTGAGACTAGTATTGGTTTGTTGTATGTTTGTTGTTTGTTCTCCCTCAATTCATTTTAAAGAAGCCACATGCCACAGGCTTCTTTGTCCATCTTTATACAGTGTCCATGCCTACCTGTGTAAACAGGACTAATTTCAGCCCTGGCTTCTGGAGCTGGTTCTTTAGCTGGAGGATGCCAAGTACCCAGGATTGGGTGTGTGCAGAAATGCTCTAGCAATTGAGAGAATCAAGCCTAGAGGAACCTGCACAGTTCCAGCAGTAGCTGACCCAGATGGTTTCTGAGAGTTCATGAGTTAGGAGGCCTCAGATTACCCAATTTTCATTTTAAGCATAAAAGTCTTTCCCTCTGCCCTTCTTATGCTCCCACAAAACCTGATCACAGAAACCATAATGCTGATCTTTAAGTGCTAGACGAGGTACAACTGATTTCACTGTCCCAAAACAACATATTTTTGTAGATGCACTCTTTGTTTCTTTGATTAAAGGTGTAGAACTTTTCATTTGCAAGATGCTCTTAATTACCCTCCTCTCCAAACAGTATTGAAGAAAGGAGGCTTTAGCAGCTACCAAGTCAGTACTCACTTTAAATTCATTTTCTGCAGATCATGGAACCAGCAGACGTTGACAATTTTGTTACAGATCTCACAGGAAATAATGCAAAACTCTAAACGTTTAAAGTGGGTTTATTGAAAGGAATAAATATACAATTAGAGTACTATTACAATTCAGATGTTCCAATATTTTATTTCACAGTTACTATGACCTATTTGTGGTATTTCACAGTTACTATGACTTAAGTATTTGTGGTTTACTTAGAAAAACTTGAGTTCACAGACCATTGACTGCATGGCCAGCAACAGCCACTCAGAAATCATTATGCTCTTTATGCTAAACCAGTTTACACATTAAGACACATTTGGGAGTGAAATATGTCCAGCTAGGGTCAGTAAAGGTGTCTGAGACGTATAGCAGATTTTACGTGTAATAAAAGCAGGGGAATGGTTAAATTATTTAGTCAGGAAAAGAAAAATATTGAAAAGGAACGGAATCAGGTTATCTATACAACATAAAACATAAGGGAAAAAGACAAAAAACTGCTACTGTAATCTGGCTTGTCTCACAATATTTTAAAACACCACAATATCATAAGGAAAATAGAAGACAAATATGCAGTGTTTTATAAAATATGCTTTTATACCAAATAGTCTTAACAAAAATAATCAGTACTGCAGAAAATCATGAAAGAATTGATTTCAACCAGAATTTAATGCAGCTGGTTACGTGTCCTGTGGAGGAAGCTTCTGCTAAAACATTAGGTGAAGGCAGTACTAACATCACTCCTTTGCACAGTGACTGTGATCTAGGATAACCAATTCTAACAGTGACATCTAAATTTAGTTATGGGTGAGACAGTTAAACACAGAATAACAGTATAGATTATTTCTCCTTGAAAATTGCACTATGATTCTTACAAAAAATGTTAAGAGAGAAATTGTTTTAATTTAGTTTGCTTAACTTTTATGTCTTTAATTTAGACTTTTACATAAAACTTGTCAAAAAACAGTAAAATGCAAAGTCGCTATGGAGAAGCTGCATAAAACAGGAAAGATATGGGGCTGATGCACATTTTTGGCTTGCACTCATTATAAAACCATGATCTCCTGGGATTTCTTATAAATATGACAAAAGCAATTGAAGCATAAAAATTCTATGTTGATAACATGCAAAAATCTCAGAACTGAACTGATGTTGAAATGCAAGATTTATACACAGTTTTTCTTTGATTAAGTAATATTGTAAGTCAGATTCTAGAAATTCAGGTAATTTATCCTTTTAATTGAGGTACTCTTTCAAGATGTCAAACTTATAACCATTCCTGTTGATTAGCTTTGCTTTTACTCTCACTTCTGAGAAATAAGTTATTTTTACCACCTTCAGGGTAAAAGAAAAAAACAAAAACAGTAATTCTCATATATATATATATATATATATATTTATTTTTTTTTGTAATTTTGCAAATTTCAATATAACAGGCAGTGCAGATATGATTATCAAAAAAATGCTTAGCACTTTTCTCTGGTACATGGAAGACTGGTCTTGACACGCTACTAGTCTGCAGAATAACAAAATCTTTGTCAAAGTTTTCACAAAAAGTTCGTGAAGCACAGGGTGGTGAAATGACTTGCCAAGGTGAGCAGACAGACTGATGCCAGGAATATTCCTAGAGGTCAGGCCTCCTGGGTACCACTCCTCTGGGATGTGCACTTAGAGTTGTCTGTGACCAGAAGATAAAGTTGTCAACAGTTGGTCCTATTGAACATGAAATTTCAACCCTGTGTTAGAAAGTAGACATTTGTAAAGAAATATTTACTTCATTGCACTTCAGTAACAATAGAGTTACAGAGGAATGGGTACAAGCACCAGACATGAAAAGTCAAAATTATGGTCCTTGAAGAAGGTGTTTAGGTAACTGTTTGAAAGTCTTTGTTTAGCAAAGTAAGTCAGCAGTTACTATGCTTATATATACAAGTTACTATGCTTGTATATGTTCTGTGTCACTTAGGCAAAATATGTGGAAAACACAGTGAGTCAGACTGGGACTTCTCCTTTGCAAGGAGAAACATAAGAATCAGAATATATGTGCAACACATATTGCTTTTTCTGAACAGCTCCATAAATATGCATCTATTTAAAACCATGGGGAGAAAGCCTAGCCGAGATCAGCTTCAAATCAGACTTTCATGCCATGTACTGAGCATCTTGGGATGAAAATATTTCTGTGGAAGAAGCTGCTCTACCTCAGCAATAAGGCTCTTAGCTACGGAGTATTTTCTATTTTCTTCTCGGGATTATGGGGCAGGGAGGGGGGAGTTCTGTTTCTTCCATTCTTGTACTCAAAATAGTTTGGCAGTAGACAAATTTACACACACACACACATACACACACACAAAAAAAAAAAAGTGGACTGGAGTTAATGCAACTCCACTTACACATTGCGTGGCTGCTGATCACAGCAAGATCACAGTGTGACCTAATGTGACAATTCGATCACTCTACAGCAAACAAATGTAGCATCACAAACATAAGTAGAACCAGGAAAAGCAGAAGCAGCAACATCTACCAAGGGAAAATGTTATCTAATATTCTTCATGGGTGAGGAGATACAGGAGACTGAACAGAGGTACTGGATGCTCTTACTGACACCCTAAAAAATTCATCTGGCCTCCTGATGCTCCTGCAAAAGATGGGAGTCATTGTTAGACCCTGTGTCACACCTGCCACTCCCGTGGGAATGCTTTATACACTGTATGGCATCTAAAAACACACCAGTTACCCGTGTTAGGCACCTGAATTGCTTGTCATATTTCTGTGCACAGCCCTGAAGAACATGCAGTCAAAATATATGGAGCAAAAAAAATCTATCTACATTTAATGTGGAGTTCAGTAAGTAAGGCTGCATCTAAATTGCTTGGTAAGTGTCTCACTGGCAGGCTGGCAAGTCCTGATCCCCTTATCATTCAAGTCAGAGACCTGATAGCAGTGCAAAGTGGTGGCTTTTCAGTCTGAGATTCCTTTCCATAAAATAAGTTAATTTTTTCAAAGGAATATATTTCTAAATTTAAGCTTTTTCCAGGGGAGGTTTGAACAAAATGTCTTTTTAGTTCACGCTAAGAATGCGGCAACTGAAGTAGACTTCATAATCCACTTCGATTTTTAAGAAAACTGTAGGAAAAAAGGTGAGCAATAAGACTTGCCTGTGCGTAACATGCATGAAATTGGTATTCATTATGGCAGACTGTCTGGTGCACAAAAAGACACTGATCTAATATGTGTCAGGCCATAATACAGAGAATGGAAGATTGCTTGCGCTTTCCTCTTCATGGCTGCTTTCTCAGTACTTTCAATCAGATTTTCTGGCAGCAACTTAGGCAGCAATAAAAGTATAACACAAATTCCTCTTCATTTCAAACTGTTACAATAACAGATTAAAATTCCATACTTTGTCAGCAGTCAAATAAAGCAGATAAACCTAGGTAGTGTGAAAACACTGCAAGGTCTGTGAACACTAGACTGAATAAAGCACAAAATACATATTCTAAATAAAGGTAATTCATCAGTTAACTGTAGCATGCATCTTTTGCAATCATTAATTTCAGATTGTTTAGATAAATCAGAAACTTCAACATATTTATGAGCACACAATTTCAAGACAAATATGAAATTAAAAAAATTTAAATGAAGCCTATTAGGCCTAGCAAAGGTTAATTGATGGATTTATCATATGATGCTAAAATCTACCAAGAAATAATAAATCAAATAATAATGAATCCAATTAATACTATAAAGTGCTACATTTATTCTTAATTTCCAAATTGCAGTAAATCTTGAATCCCAACAGAAAATTGTGCTTTCTTTGTATATATTCATTAATCAAGTCCAGTATTATGCTGCTCAAAACAATCAAAAAACATCAATCAGAAGTCCAGCAGAGTTCAGCTGGCCATCAAGAAGATAGACATATAAACAGCTATTGAATTACTTAAATGCCAATTATATTAAACGTTGATTTCCTGTATGCTGACACTATACTCTTATTTTTTCGTTTGTTCCATATGCAGATACTAAATATAACAAAAAACAACTTAAAAAAAAGAAAAATGAAAGAAAAAGCATGTGCTTAAAACTAAGCTTATTCTAATATTTGTTGAAATTCCCTGATGATATAAATACATATCACATATAATCCTCTTTTTGAATTACAATCAGTTTGTACATAAATCCAGCAAAACTATAAAACAATAATAATATTACCATATAAATAATACTTTATATTACATCATGCATGTGGAATAATACATACATGCTATTTTAAGCATCTTTTTCTGTGAAACTATTTATCTTGTGGGCTGCAAAAAACAACACATTATCTGAAAAACTTTATTCTTGGCATACCTGCATTCTCTCTTAGAGCATAGGCTCATATTAGGACTATGCTACAGTAGTCAAATAAATGTCCTAATCTCAGTAATAAGACAAGGTGTAATACAAAAATTCTCTTTTACAAGTATTTTTAATATTTGAAAATGTGCTAAAAACGAGATATCGTTTGCTTGTTTTTTTTGTTTGTTTGTTTGAATATAAAAAAAAGCATGCCCAACCACATGTTTTTAAAGGACAAGGAATCAGTTTAGCTTTACATACTTTTGTATCTCTCCCTCTCTTCCCTGAGCTGGGTTTCTCTTTTTCCTCATCACTTTGTCATAAATGATGGAAAGCTTGGGAACTGAGATTCTCACTATAAAAAGTTTCTCAAACTATTTTTCCCTCTCCTATGTTATGACTCAAATGACAAAATGTGTTATAAAGAAATAAACTGAGATAAAAATATTCTGACTACTGGTTCTAGTCTCTATTTCTTAAAACCAAATAAACCATGAAAACATTAGAAAGTTTTTAAATGAAACTTTTAAATAATTTATAGTTTCAAGTTCAAAAACAACCCTCTCAAAAGTACTTAATAAAATAAGCAAATGATCACATGACTGCAAGAAGAGAAGCTCCTTGATACTTCTTCACGGAAACAATTAATTTGGTGAATTTTCCAGTGAATATTCCCATGCTCTTAATATTCACAAAACTTTGTTGTCCAGATAGGTATTTCAGATTTCATTCAGGAAAACATTACACATATTTTTCTTCCCTTTTTCCAAGGAGATTAAAAATTTGATACCTACTGAGTAGCTTCTCTGTGCAAGTTCTTAAATATTATAAGAGATAGGGCTCATACAGAATGGGAAACAAGCTTTTCCAGTTTCTTCCAACAGCTTACGGTAATATATGTACAATCTGTTGCATTTACCCAGAAATTTTGGAGTAACTTCAGAAGCTTATTTCTGACAATATAATGTGAAAATCACTTGATTCACTTCTGAACTAAAATCAACTATGGGTGATTCCTTCCTTATGAAATAAATGTTCAGGTCCCCAAGGTTCACCCGGAAAGGCAGCATTTTCAAATTACTCTACCCAATATTCACATGTAATAGAAATTTCTTTTCTCTTTATTAATATCCAAGTGGGACATCTTTTTATCAAGATGCTTCCAGAGGTATTTATGCAGCAAGAGTTAATAAGCTATTTCTTTTTTTTCCTGCATATTGAAATTCTAAAGCATATATAATCATTGCTCAGCTTTTCCTTTGAAATTGCAGAAGCTTGTTTTTGTTTACGATCTGTCTTGAGTCTGTATAACAGACTGTCCAGGCCATACAACAGTTTGTTTTCCAGTCTGCTTAGATGATGTAGTGCTATCTGCAGTTGTTTGTTTATTTGTATTTCATCTTTAGGAGAATCTGGTATGCACCAGACAGCTCTGTTTTGATAAAACCATTTTATTACAGCTTGGCATTTCTGTCTTAGTTTCCTCTTGTGCTTTTTTTCTTTGTTCCACAAAAACTAAAGGAAGCTTGGCCCAGCCTTAACATTAGTTCAGTGTTATGTATGCAATGCTTCTTACAGCTTACAAGCTTGTTATTTCAGAATGCTGCTACAGAGAATACTTTTAGCAGGTTAGTTATTTCCTCCAATACCTCACTTGTAGTATATAAGGACCCTTTTTTATGTTAAAAATGAAACACTGTTCATCTGTTAATAATATTAATATTGTCAATCAAGTTTATAAACATCTCTCAGTAAATAATTAAGGATAAATAAAAACCCATCCTTTCAGACTTATTTTAGAGTCAATCTTTGCTTACTTTGTACAATGATAGTATTTACACTGGAAAAAAACAAACAAAAAAAGCCTTTTGAAAGCCCTTTATCTAAAAAAAACCAAGTCAACACACAAATGAAGTTGAAATATTTGAGAAAAAAAGTCATATCCTCCTAGTTTGTAAATTATTCATCTAGACCTGGTGAAATTTACCCTGAGAGATTTCAGCTTGTTGAAGCAATAAAGAATATTAGTGCAAGACAGTCAAGCTTCCAGATTATTAACAGGACAAAAACAAAGATTACCTAGAAGAAGAAATATCCAGAGTTTTATAGGGCTATCATTATATTTTCAAGCTCAGAAATCTTCTTGGCCAGACTGTCTGATGGTAAGGATACAGAAGAGACCAAGAGGCTAAGTTGCAGTCAAAACAAATTTAAAAGCTAATTATGCAATTTCAAAGAAACTTCAAGCTGTAGTAAGGGAGAAAAAAGTTTTGTTGTCATATACCATAATATGAGTAGTGTATGTGACAATACATCATATTCTCACTACAAATGAGTGAAAATTCATCTACATCAAAATATTATGAGTTGCATGTACAATTAGCTAGAGATTCATACTGAAAAAATAGGCATTGTGGTGCAGTGGAGTCAAAACAGAAGGTTGTGTCAAGTGGTGTTCCAGAGATGTCTGTTCTGAAACTGGAATAATTTAATATTTTCATTAATTATATGGACATTGAAATAGAGGCAATGTTTATTAAATTTACAAATTATACCAAACTCAGAACAGATCAAAGCACATTGAAGCACAGGGTTGGAATTCAAAATTATTTCCAAGAGGATAAAATAGTAAAAAGTAAACAGATTGTAATTCAAAAAGGGACAAGAACAAAATAACACTTTAAAGTAGACATAAATGATCACATGTACAACACTGAAATCAGTGAGTTAGACAGCAGTGCTGCTAAAAAATACCAAAGTACCTTTCTGGTTTAGCTGTTCATCTAGCATAGTTGGATATATCCCATAGTATGGTGTCTGCCCTCCAGAAAAAGATGTCACCATTGGCCCTGTGTCATATCCTGAGGTCACATCTGCCTGGCTCAGGTGTGCTACAGCATCTCAAATGGCCCTTGGCATCTGTGTGTGTGGGCAAGAGACAGAGCCTTGAATAATTGCAGCCCAGAGGGCTGCTCAGCTCACCTGAAATTCAGCATATACACGCTGTCAAATGAACAGCTCTCCAGGCGACCCTGGGCTGGATTCAGTGAGATCCAGATCCTACTTCAGGAGAGTCCAGGTTTCCCACTGGTGTTGTGTCATACTTGGCAGCCCCATCTGCATCCCTCAGATACATGGGATATTTCAGATGACATTAGGCACTGATGTGTGGGCAGCTAAATCAGACCTTACATTTCCAGTGACTCTTATGGATTCCCATGACTTTGTGTTATCTATAAATATAGCATTTCTGCTGTGTGTGTGTGTGTTTGTCAGAGATGTGACAGACATATTTAGGTTTATGCAGTTGAGAAGAATTCCACCCTGACAGGATGCAAAGACTTCATTTGGCTATCTCAAATACTGAGTAAATATATAAGAAAAGAAGAATCTAGGGAAACGTGTTATACAAAAAAATTCAATTTCAAAATATAGGAAAGGTTGCAAATGAAGGCTAAATTCTTTGTCTGTGTAGCAAAAACAAGAAATAGTGCTCCTAAATTGTAAAAAGCTATAGTTCAGGCACAACTTTTAGTCTGTAGAGAGGGTGAAATTTGTGTTGGAATATTGTGGAATTTCTATCAGTGGAAGTTTCCAAAAAACTGTAATTGACATCCTGCAGAATAGCCTGGCATCATTGCCAAAAATCAGGTGTCTGCTTTTAAAAAATCCTGAGCTGTCTGTAAAAATATTGTGATGGTTTAGGAATGGTATTCTTCAATTTGGTGTTCCCACTGAAAGAACTCCAAACTATGTGCTGCTTGCTCACTTCCTCCTGTTCCTCCTCTTCCTCCTGCAGTGGGCTAGAAAGAATTAGAGGCAAAAAAGATAAAGATCAGGTGTTGATGCAACAACAATTTACTATAAACAGCAGTGAGGCAAAAAAAAAATAACACTATCAACAACAATATTGCAACAAAAGCATACAGGAGAGGCAAGCGATTCACATGCAAATGTGCGCTGTGGAGTCCAACACTATCCTGGCCCTGAAGAGAGCCCTTTCCCCATCCCCAGAAATGATGAGAGGTGGTATAGAGTAGGGTGTATATAGGGTATAGACCCTGCAGGGTCCTGGCCATGTCCCCTCTTGGCTACTGCAAATATTAACTCTGTCCTGGCCAGAATCAGGACATTTTTCCTATGCCATATATTAAAAATTTGTTATAACCCATGTGGTACACATACAGCAACTGGAGCCAACAGCTCCACATGACTCCATGACTTTGTATCACTTTTCAAAATCCCATTTGTATCACGCAATATTCCTACAGTGTAGCTGAGGTTGAGGAGCAGCCGAGCATTTTTAGAGAACTTTCTTCTTCTGAAAGACAACCTTTATAATACCTTTTTGGATCATATTTTTGATTTCCATATCATAGTTTGAGACTAATTAGCTGTCTCTCATGCCTAAGATCAGCATGGTTTGCCAAGACTGGCTTTTTGTTTGCTTGAACCTCTAGCAGTCGTTTTCCTTCTAAATGGAATCATCATCTACCTTTGAAGCCAGATCCCCTCCTGAACCAATAGTTTCACAGTCTGACTCTGCCTCTTACAAGGATTTGCTAAACTGTAGCTGCTAAGCAATGCAGGCTCACTGAGCCGAGCATCTGCCAGGAGCTATTTGGCATACGGTCAGGATGAGACTGCTACAGAGTCAGCGTCAACAGACAAACCAACTTCTGGAGTGCATGTGCCTCCCTCGCCTTATCTGTATGCTGTGTCTATGTGAATTTTACATACAATCTGGTCAGCAAAAGTAGAGATGGGCATTTCCCTGTTGTCTGGTTCTTTGCTGAGATTCTTTCTCCAACAGATGTTGGCGGATCTTCCCACATACTTTGTTGTAAGTACCATGTCTCTGTCTTCTTCTTCAGATAAAAGAGAAAAATTCCATGTGCTGGCCTCTAAAAACACTACAGAGCTCTCTAGTTAAGTCCAAATTTAATCCTTGTCTCTGGACAAGCACAGTGCAAGATTCTGTAGAGCATTTCCAGCAAGTTTGAAGTGTTAGTGAACCCAGCCTTTTGCTATGCTGCCTTCAGAAGAGAACAGATTAAAAAAAAAAAAGTTTTAAAAGTGCATGTAAATTCTATGGATGAGTTCAGTGCCTGTGTGTATTCTTTTTCTCATGATTAATATCACATAGGCATTTATTCTAATACTGATCTTCCTCCACAATAAAGGAGGAAGCCAAAATATCTGGGAAAAGTTTTCCTTTTGTAATCATGATGACCATTCTTTATGCCTTCATTTATACACTTCTGCAACAAATACTAGTCTCTGTAAATTTATCTTTGAGCTGATCCAATAAAAATGCATATGAATTTAACATATAAAATATTGAATATAATTTCTGACATAAAATTAAAGCAGTAATTATCTAACTATTGTTTTTATCCCAGCTCTGGGTAGTTAGCAGAGGAATAGCTCCATTGCATTCTTTTCCTAGACTATAATTTATCTACTTGAAACATTAGAATTTTATTAAGGAGTTGGCACCAACTCATTCGCATGAAAACCAGAAAGGAACAGTGACCAGTCACTAGAGTGTCCTGGTACCACTTTGTTTCTTCAGGAGGAGAACCCAATACAGAAAAGGAAGAAATCTAAAAAAAAAAAAGAAAAAAAAAAAAAGAAAAAAAAAGAGAAAAGAATGTATGCACTTTTTTCTTTTTTCTTCTACAGAGTCAATAGGTTGTATCTCAGAATGACTCAGCTGAAGTGGATTCCTTCAGAATATCTGGGGTCCTTTCCTGATCTCTTCTGAAGATTTTTGACATTTCTCATTAAAAGTTTAGACTCCACACCAGATCTCAGGAAAGTTGTCTGTATCTATACACTAAAATGTCAGCAAAATAAATGCCAAACACTGGAAGGTGTTGCTGTATCCATCAGTCAAGACTATAATTTGACATTAAGAAACAATAAACCAGCATGATGCCCCACTATTCTCAAATCAACTCTTGGCCCATGACACACTTCTTAAACCCCTTCTGCACAACCCACTTAGGCACATATGTCCTCTTTTCCCATCTGCTCAGCATTTCACCATTACCTCCAACGTATATCTAACTGTAGGACTGGATGCATGCATAGCAGCATTTAAGTATTTTAAACTCCTACTCAGATCTTTTTTTCATAATACAATTTTTTATTTGTGAAAACTCAAGATCTGAAAAGTCTGGCTGTTATATTTCACTGAAAGCTTAGATGCCTGAGCCTATCAAAGATGGGAGCCTTCACAGATACTGGTTTACTGGACAACAGCCACTGATCCAAATTCCAGTCCTAAACATAACTAGTAGAAGACAGAGTTCTTTCTGCTAATATAATGTAATGGAGTTTCATATACTTATACCAGCCCTCAAATCCTGTCATAAATTGCAAGCAAACATAGTATTTTATTTCTTTACAGGCTTTTTTTTTTTTTTTTAATTGGCTGAAGATTAAGTATGGGCTATGAAAGCAATTGTAATAATTCCTGAAGAAACGTGAAATCTCTACAGCTGAACCCATCTTCCTCCTCATAAAATGCACAGACATATTTCCATTTAGAGGTTTTCCTACAAAAGTTAGGGTATATTGAATGAAATTCCTTCTCAGAAATAGGGTAGAGAAGTTGAGAGAAAATTATCAATAGCAAGGTACAGACCAAGTAATGCAAAAGTTTAATTGGATCCTGCAGACAGACCCTTAGAGAAAAGATATAGAAGTTTAAGTTGGCAATCCCTTTCTATTAAACTCCCTGTTGAACTAGCAAAAATTAAAAACTAAACACACAACTAATTGTCCTGGGCTCCATTTTAATAAGCTGTATATGGAAGGAAGACAGAATTAGAGTAGAGCAATGCAGTGTGTTAGGAAATGGGTAAGTGAACTGGAATGAAAATTCAGCCAAATGGGTGCAAAAATAATTTCTATTAGAATATTGGAACTGAGTCATCTCTTCAGCAGGTGATGGTGCCTGTGGCATTGTCAGGATCACCCCTGGCACTTCAATGATCATTGTGGAGGGGAATGCAATAGAAGGAATGCAACAGTGGCAAAGATGCAAAGTGCATGCCACAGTAGTTCCCCGTGTTTTCTGAAATATCTACAAATTCCCAGTCATAGTGGGCCTGACAAAGAAAAAGCTGCTGTCACAATCCTGAAGGGGTAAATAGGAGATTTCTGTCCCGCAGTAAACTATGCCAGAGACAGGGAAAACTGGAAGGGAGAGATAAGAGGAGAGCAGATGTTTGACACTCGGTACCAGAGAGGAAGCCTATACTGTGGCTGCTGAAATGGAGAGATCCCCTGTGAGAACCATGTCTTAGAAAGCAGCTGCCAAGTCAAATAGCCATTAAATCTCAGCAGAAACAAACATCATTGCACTATACTTTGTCTCTTTAGTAGACCCAACAGCAGTTCACACTGGGCTAGTATCAACTGTACCATACAAAGCCCGCATGAAAATACAGGCCAGAGTGACAGAAGCATGCACTTTTAATTAAGCAGTTTGAAATTAAATGAAAAATGTACTGGGAAAAATGAGTGAAAAAGTTGGAATTGAATCTATGTTCTTTTCCATGGATAATACCTTGTTACTCTGCCTTGTCTCCACATTTTTCTAAGGAGAATTTATATCTTTGCTAGTGCAAAATATGTCTTCCAGTAAGGGATAGTGGGGATCCTTCCCATCTCTGGTCCGTTTGCAGTTGCTCCTGCATACCTGGGCAAGAGGGCATGTAATTATTTCATGGATCTGGTCGTTCTTTGTGTGCAGAGAAACCCTGTCATAAAGTAAGAGAAATGAAAAACTCACAGTACTTCCTTCCACAGAAGGCAACTGTTATATATTTAGTTAGGAAAGAGAAAAAGGCCAGCTATCCCAAGGCACACATGTCTAACTTCAGTGTGGCAATCAGCAACCAGTACAGAGTTGCAGGAGAGAGATGGACTACTACATCAATGCAGCTGATACCTAGAGTAGCACGGACAATTTCCTCTTCAAGTCAGAAAAGAGGAGTTAAAAGCAAGTAAAAACTGAAAGAGAAGGTTCAGATTTTGGACTGTGCAAGCATGCAGGGAGAAAAGGGAAGTCAGCTTTAATATCAAAAAGGGAGGATATGCTGCTGCTACTAAAACGTGTTCACATTCAGACATAAGAGTACATTGTCTGATATTAAAAAACCTCCATGCTTAAAATAAACAAACAAACAAACAAAGCCCCTCCTTCCTCTGCCTTTCTTTACCATAATAATCCAGGATATTTATACTGAATGCTATATCAATTACATATTTATAATGCCTCTTCCAACTAGTACCACCTTTGTTTCAGTTGTGGGAAAAGAGAAGGTAGAGTCCTACTCACAACAATTGCACACTGCTCTTGCAGTCCCTTTTTCTTGCCTGGTTAATAAGTGGAGCCATTAAGTTCCCTTTCTCCAACAGGAAACAGGAAGGACATAAAGCATACTTCTTGAAAGGCCATGACACTTGACAACCATAGAAGATGGCTTGATGTAGGCCATTTATTCTTGCTGATTTCAGATAAGCCGTCCTAGAGAAATCTGTATAAGAAGATCCAGGACTGAGAAACCAACTAGATCTAGTGATGGCTAGACAAGTAGAAAATAGAAAGAATAATGGCCCTTTGACCGATAGATTTGAGGGGAATAGTCTTAGGGATAAGAGACAAGAGACTTGGAGAAGTGCCAATGATAAAAAAAAAATAAAATTAAATGATATGTCCTTTGAGACAGGAACAAGAAGCTAATGAATTGCTGAAGAACAGGAAGAAGTTTGTAGAACTTGGAAAGAAGACACATAATAGGGAATTTATAGATATCCTTTGGGTGCCTACTATGCTGAGGCCAAATCATGTATTGCTGATTGAGGCTACACATGCTTTCAGGAGCCAATGCATTACTTGGTATGAATAAAAAGGACATATGGGAAAAAGATTGCATGAATAGCGTATAATATAAAATTAACTGTAATTGGGGTAGATGTATGACTAAGGGCAAAGTGAGAACAAGCAAGGAAAATGCCGTGGCCCAGATCCAACAAAATATTTATGCTTTCAACTTCTAACTGCTAACATTAGATGGTAATAGCTTTCACAGCAGGTAAGCTCATAAATCATTTGTTGAATCTAAGCCTTAGGCTGTTGCATGCTAATCCAATGATTTTAAAAGTAAGGTTTACTGAACATATTTACAAATTTTAAAAATATAGCTAATAGCATTAAAAGAATACAGGCTGAGGGAACTGTGCTTATTCCTGCTGGAGAAGTGATAGCTCTGGGGACAGCCAACAGCAGTCCTCCCTATCTTATGAAGAAGCTAATGAAGAAGATGGAGCCAGGCACCTCATAGCTGTGTGGAAGAGGAGGACAAGAGAGAGTAGGTATAATTTGAAATAAGAGACATTCAGGCTGCATGTGAGGAAAAGCTTTTTCACGGTGGAGAAAATGAAGTGAGGAAACAGGTTGTCCAAAAAAGTCACGTGTCCATTCTTTGAGATCTTCAAGGCTCAGCTACACAAAGTTTTGAGTTACCTCTAGTCTCAGAGCTGATTCTGCTCCAAGCATGAAGTTGAAATAAATTGAGGTACCTTCCAAATTCAGTTATGTGATCCCGTGAAAACATTTTCACCACTCCAATGTGCAATTGCTGCCTCATTTTATCTAGGAAATAAACTAATGGTATGTTTTATATGCTATGAAGGCATATAGCTATGAATGTTTGCCCCAACTAAGGTGTTTTCATTCATGAGATATCCTATTTAATAATTTTAAGGGCAGGAATGGACATAAAATAAACTGGAAAGCAAAAAAAATACATTTTTAATGAGCTTGTATGTACTATACATACTATACTATAGTACACTACCAGTGCAATAACTGATCTGGGGTTCAGTCAGAACAGATGAAAAAGTTAATAAAATAGAGTGAAGTTCCATATTTAAATATGTTCCACATTCATGTGAAGCAACACAAGATTGCAGGATAAAAATTGGCTTGTATTGCCAATATTATCAATGCTAGTGTCTATGTAATCTCCCACCGAAAATGGAGGGAAGCTTCTAAAACATTGAAAAGCAAAGACCTCTAAATGGTCCCAGGTTAGTGAGCAGGAATTTTCTGGACCATTTTCCTACACATGGACATTTAAAATATACCTAACCTGCACATTAAAAGAGCCAATTAAATTTCTGCAAGTTGACAACTTGGATTTTATGTGGTATAAATTTCAAAAAATATAGAAACAGTAACAATTTCAAACAACGATTGTGTCATGTCATTATGACCAATACCTAGTGCCATGAATAAAACATAGGTATTTTATGACCATAATAACTGAAAAGTGCACATAAATATTCTGAATCAGCTATAGACCTACCGAGATGATTTTCTGATATTGATATTTTTTTTCTTCTGTATTGATGCATTTATAAGCTAAGTCAGTCAGTAAGTACTCTCAGAATGTGCAACAGCTCTTTAGGAGCCATTAAAGCATATTGAACTAATGACCCATGGATAATCAAAGTGTCTCGTTCACTTAATGATGGATCCTTCATTCTAGTTCCTTTGAACATATTGCATTTGATTTTCCCTTTTGGTAATAAAAAGTGGACATTCATTATCTCAAATACTGTAAAAACCCTTTAGAAGACCTGCATTATAAAAGTATTCTTTTTATTTTGTTTTGATTGTCTTAGAAGATTTTGTTAAAATAAGAACCATTAGTTTCCCTAATTTGTTTTAAGAACCTGCTTCTTTTTCCTAATATAATTCAGTAATAAATACTTCAGTTGCAAATTTTACCATATTCTAGTCCACTGTCACCAGCACTGAAATAACAACCTCATGTCTGCATTCAAGGCAAAACAGATCCCTGTTGAAGAAGATGCAAGAAAAATAGAAGTATTTCTTTCAAATCTTTACTTTCAAAAACACTGTTCACTAGCAAAAATATTTGAGAATGGTTGCTGAATAGGATGTTCAGAGGTATTGATGGAACATGTGATGATAATCCAACAGACATCAACTCTTCTTCTGTGCATTTTCTAAAGCTAATCAACAGCAAATCATCCTCCTAATCACTCTCGTGCCAAAAAAAAAAAAAAAAAAAAAAGCCCACAGAAAACAAAACCAAAGAAACAAAAAACTAAACAAAAAACACACACATAAAAAAGCCCAAACAAACAAAAAAACTCACTGCCATACATCTGAAGAAAAAAATACCAAAGGTGGAATAAAACAAAGTTAACAGATGGACAATGAAATACTTGTGACTATTCTTGGATTACACAGAATATTTGCTGCAGAATCAAGGAATCTAAATTTTAAATCCATTGTGTTGCCCAAGCAACCAGCTCTCTGTGGCTAAACAATTGAAACTTACAAATCTATGACTCTGTGAAAAATGTTAAGTGATACCATCACACTTTTTATATTAGCTTGGGTTTTTTTCCCCATTGCTTCCCAGTACAAGAATGTTAAAAGGAAAAATTAGCATGCAACTAAAGCATTTCTAACTCTGAATATTCAAACTTGTTATCTGAAAAGTAGTAGAACAATGAAAACTATATGGAACAGGTCTAGTTCTGACTTTTCTAACTTGTTGCTTTGCCTCCTTCTACTTCACACTTCACATTTAATTTCTTGGAGTATGTGTGGGGGCATTGTTATGGTAAATTGTCGGCATCTAGAGTCCTTCAGTGAAAGCAATGTTTTTGTTAATGGTTTCTTCTTCTTCACTTTATGGTTCACTTAGGGTCATTTTTGTATTTGCTAACTTGTTTTCATGCCTCTGTGTGTTTTTTGCTGAACTGCACTCCACCTTATTTCCAAATTTATGTAGACGGTACTTTTAATAAATAGGTAGATACTATTTCTTTATGTTTTTTATCCCTTAAATGAGTTTTTTCCCGTTATGTGTTTCTGTAATTGACTATAAATGAGTTATTACCGTAGGGTCTGAAGTGTCATCCTGTGACCCATCCCCTATCATCTTGTGCCCATCCCTACGCCAAATCCTGTGTTCCCTGTCCCCAGGACTGTATTTCTCTATCTTATGAGATTACCTTAGTACCATAAATAGTTACGTCTGTGTAGAATTGCTTGTTTCTGCTATCTGTAAAAAACAATGGTTTCACTATGCACAGACAACAAAAATAAAACAAATTACCTGCAGACAGTCAATTAGAAGAATTGCTATGGCAGTTAGACCAAAGTAAAGCTTAAGTCAGACCTTGTCTTTACTTATTAATAGCACGGTTATCAAGTAACAGTTAATGGTGGGAAAAGTAATAAAGGTACTGTGTAGTGCATATTCAGTCATCCATTCATTTTACAAAACAAACCCCTTTTCTAGAGTTTTAAGATCTTTTAAATTTTAAGGGGTTGTCTGTATTGCTACATGACTACTACATTTCATGATTATAATAAAACTTTCCTGGTAAATAACTGGATAATAAATATTCTTTCTCCCATCTCCGCCTAAGCTTATATGATTAAGTTCCTGGATGACACCATGAAATTTTCTGCTTCCTTTTACAACCTCCATATTTTAGACAGGTGGATAACCTATTTTATAATGGGAGATGAGTAGTTGTGATGACTCTTTCCAGATTTTTCTCAACAAAGAATCCTTGGTGCTGTTACACCTACAGTTCAACAGCACTGAATCTGTTAAGTCTTAAAATTGTGCCACAAAGCCTATCTGTTTGTCCAGCTTTTCTCCAAGGGGGTTGGTTAAAGAGCCATAAAATTTTGCCTATGGCAAATTAATCTGCTTTCCTCACTATCTACAACATGTCTTATTTTCCCCACCTCTTCCTTGAGGGACAAATGGAGGAATGCTGTGACATCTGAAGTAGCTTATGTTGTTTTCTAAAGAAATTGTCAAGACTTTTTAATATGACCAGTTTAAATGACATATTTTCTTAACAAACAAACAAACATAAAAAATTAAAAAGCAAGCAGGTTGTAGTTCTGTATTGTTAAATTTCTGATCTTTATCACTGAATGAAAATTTATTTTGGTATTTCTGCTCAAATTTATGAAATTTCTCACAGAACAACAATCTGTTTTAATGGAAAGATAAAGAGTACCTCTTTCTTGCAATGGTTGTTTGTTTTCTTTAAGGATTGTTAAATATTCATTTTACTCCAGAAAGTTTCTAAGCATGATTCACTTGCCTAAGTGTTGAGAAAATCTGGAAACTTCAATCCCAGTCCCAGTTCAAAAATCATGTGTGTATGCTATATTAACCAGATAATACAGGAGAAATATCTTTCTCTCGTAATACGATGTGAAACAGAACAGTTTAAAAAAGTAAAGATAAGAACATAGCCCCCAGGAGCTCCATCCTTGTATCCCATCTGAATATAAACACATTCATCAATTTTTATTTCGGTTTTTATAGTCTGCTAGTTATTGTATTAAACATCAAACCTCATGCATGGATTCCGAATTCCTGCAGATAGAAGATAAGAAGTCAAACAAGTTCCTATGGAGATCTGTTGGATGCTGCTGAATTATGACAAAATTCTATTATTGGAGTACTTAAACTGTTGATTTTTTAAACTTAGACATCAAAAAATTTAAACAGGATTATGCATGAATAATACTGTACTTAATGGGAATTATACTGCAAAAAGCTGGAGCTTCTCTTTCCTTCATGCAGGGAGAATAGAAATCTCCATACTTCTAGGTTTGTGGATCTGTGCTTTCTTGAGAATGAGCCTCAAGTCAACTCCAATTTTACACACAAATATTTGTTACTCCTGAAACTTGAAAAATAATAATACTGTTCCTTTACCCATGATCCCTAAATGGAAATTACTAACTGCTTTGCCTAAAAGGAACACCCAGTAATTTATTTATTCCAGCCAAGTTATTTTAGAATTCAGGGTTTCAAAGGACAAGCACCATTTTAAAAGAAAAAAGCCCACAGACTTCCTGCAAAAAGATTTTCATTTGCCAGCTGTACAAGCTACTACAACAAGTGCCTAAACTTGAAAAAAAATAAAATATTGTGCAGCATTTCGGAGCTTTTATTCTGTGATTGTAAAATATCTGGGAGGTTTGCCAGACTCAGTCAAAAGAAGAGCACAGCATTTTCTCATCACTAATAACAATGACCTGAAGTCACGTTGAAGATTGTAAGGTCAATTTCCCTCTTAAATTGAAAAAAGAAAATAGGAGAGCAGATGTGGGTAGTTGCTTCTGTATTTATAAATTGCATGACAGCTGGGTTAGGCTATATCATCTCCAGTTTCTATGTAGTTAAGGTATTTTTATTGAATCATTCATACTAATCAGATAGAAGTGTTAAGGTGCGTTTTTAAGCTATTACACAACATAGAAAAAGCTGCCAACTTCATAGTGTACATTCAAAATTGAACATTTTTCTTCATTAAATATGTTCAGGTAACTTTACCATGTGGCATGCACATTTCAAAGAGAATTTTCTGGATTTGAATGATTGGTTCTGAATTGATATAGCATAAAGGCATGTGATGATAAAATGTGTACATTTTAAATAAAAGTAAAAATACATAAATCATTAACTATGTAATACTAAAGATTTCTTTATTTGGTGTGTTTGGGCTTGCAGAGTCTTTTTTGTGGGTGGTTGGTTTTGGATTTTTTTGCCTTTTTTTGGTTGGTTGACTTCTTTTTTTGGGGGGGTTTTTTCATAGTCTAAAATAGCAGAAACCGTAGCTGTGCAACCAACACCCTGATAACAATTATTTCCTCATTTCAGGACCATATAACACACAAAAATTCTCATTCTGCCCTATTTCATATATTAAGCTGACCATTTTATCAGGCACATAATTTCTTATTACTGACTCATGTCTATCTGCTGAAACACAGATTTGCACACGACACACACCAATATTTTTGGTTACTATTTCTTTATATTATATTTACATTAAAATGCCAACCATCTGCTTGTGGTTGACAGCATCCAGGCAACTCTTTCCTTTAAATCCCAGCATTTTATTTTACCTTATTGGATGAATCATGTAAATCACATTTTGCTGCTTTATACTGTGCAGTCCATTTTGTCTAACCTACGCATTTTAACATTAGACATAGTAACCTATTGAGCCTAGACCTACAAGAACAAAATGGAACCTCAGGGCCATAGTTTATCTGAAATGTCTTACATGTCGGTTACAGAATGAGATAAATCTTTGATGATGCCTTCTGTCTCCCTGACATAAGGAAAGACTAGGTGAATAGTTAGACTTAAAAGATTAACTTCTAACACTTGTATTAGAGTACCAAGCATAAGCTTAGAAGTGAAGTCTCAATTAACTAAGAGATAAAACAGTTTTCTAATCTTCAGCCAAGCATTTGATGAATAGTTTCTCTAACCTATGTGATGTATACATCAATTATTTCAGAAAAGCATTTTGGTCAATACAATAAAGCACTTTCAATAGCTAAAAAACAACAACAGGCACTCTGCTGGCTCACAGACATCTTGTTGTCCACCAGGACCTCCAGTCTTCCACAGAACTGCTTTCCAGCAGGTCAACCCAAATAGAGGGTTTGGTGGCTGTTCAGAAGGGGCAAAGAGAAAAATAAGATAAATAGAATTAATCAGTTTTAGTATAAAGTCTCCTTTCTCCCTGAGTCTCAGAAAAATCGGTAAGATAAGTTAAAGCAGCCCTCAGGCGGCTTAAACTTGTGCAATCAGCCTTTACGCAGCAGATTGTCCAAAGTCTCTCTGTCCCTGGCAATATAACAAGTGCCACATTTTCAAGTGGGTGACCTGCTTCTGAATGACAACTGAAACGTTTAGAAGCAGATAAGAAAAAAAGAATACTTGTCACATTACTCGTCACACCTTTTATAAGGTCTTTTTCAAGAATGAGTGGTTATTTATTACAAACAGTACAATGAGAGACTCCCATGCCACAGAGAGCTCAAAGTCCCCAGGTGCAGCACCATGTGAACACAGCTCTCCAGCCCAGCAGGGGTAATAGCTTTTCTCCCTCCCTTCATTTCAGTAGCTGAAGCCCCTACAGGAGAGGGAGGGAACAAGAGATGCCTGGGTCCCTTTACAAGACCAGCAGCAGCATTTCCTCCTGTCAGCCTCCCAGCTGTGCTGTATCGGCTCAGTGTTCCTATTAGGGCCTCTGGGCACTACAGTAAATAGTGAGCATTAAGGGATATAACATGCAGCAAAGTCTAACAGTGTTCATGCGTCACTAATTACCATAATGAGAAACTTGCGGCACATCAGCCAAGAAGAATTTGCATTGATTGTTTTTTTTGGTTTTGTTTTTTTTTTTTTTTTCTCTGTTCTTCAGCTAGAATAGGAAGAATTCCCTTGGATCCCCACTTGACCTTGAGGGCTTCTTCTCCTCTTTCTGTGTGTAGATATTCCTTGGAGGTACATGTAAGGAGGATGAATAAACAATGATTTAACCCCAGAAATTATTTGCTTTTTAATAAGCCTTACTACTGAGAGTGTATATTTAAATTCTGGTTATGACCAAAGAAAATAAATGTTCAAATTTCATCTGATTTCAGTTGGCACAGTCACATTGAGAGCAATTGCTGTTTTCACACTGCTCCTAATTCACTGCAAGGCCCTGCTGCATGTTAGCTATTGATTTAGACGCTTCTGCTGGTGACTACAAACAGTGACTCATGAAGTATGGAGTCCTATTCCACTACAACAGGGTTAATATTAGAATTACTTTAAGAATAAATGTTCATGAAACACCACTATTAGCTAGAACATCTTCTTAACAGCAGGATGTTTTGTTAAAACCTGCCTTCTGTGATGAATCCATGCTTATTGGAGAAAAGGCAACAAAAAGGGTTTCTGGAGCACAAGATATGATACTGAAAGGCCTCTCAGGCCATTGATTCCTCTCCTCTGCTCTAACAGGCATTTCCTGTTTCCTATAATCCATTCAAAAATGTATTAAGCTCCACTTAAAAGCTACTTAATTTTTTTCCCTCTTTTACTCTTATTGGAAGGCAGTTCCAGACAGGTGGAAGGTGGCTAGACAGTTGTATTGATCTCTAAATTCCCTGGAAATTCTATTTATAAAATGTTAAGCATTTTGTTAAGGATTTCCAAGTGGGTGTTTCTGATGGCTCAATACATAACAATTGTTCTGCTGATAACAATCCTCTGCGTGTTTCATTTATAATGATCCATTTTATTTTCCTTGTAATAATAGCATATTGCCATTTCATGCAGCTGCTACATGCACTTTATGAATGTTCCACTGCCTTTTTTAAACATAATTGACTCAGTCCTTTGAATTGCCAAGCACCTGATCTCTGATTCCAGTGAGAGAGCCTTAAACAATACCCTAAGGTAAGCCCTTTACCCAAGGACCTTGTTTCAGGTATACTTCTTTTTTTAAGACATGTATTTTACACAGATTCATACAGACTGGTTGAGATGGAAAGAGGCTTCTGGAGATTATCTAGTTCAGCTTCCCTGCTACAGCAGGTTGCACAGGATTGTGTCCAGGCTGGTTTGGAATATCTCCAGAGGAGCAGAATCCACAACCACCCTGGGCAGCATATTCCATGAGAACATCTGTCACTCTCACAGTAAAAAACTTTTCCTTATAGTCAGATGACACTTCCTGTTTCAGTTTGTGCCTGTTGCCCCTCATCCTGTCACTGGGCACTACTGAAGAGAATTTGGTTCAGTCTTCTGGACGTCTGCCTGAAAAACATTTATATGCACTGATAACAGATTCCCTCTCAGCTGCCTCTTCTCCAGGCTACTCCTTCAGCCTGAGGGAGATGCTCCAGTCCCCTAATCATCTTCAGAGCCCTCTTCTGGGCTCTCTGCCACAGTTCCTTGTTCCTTTTCTTGGCCTGGAGAGCTCAGAACTGGACAGAGCACTCCGTGTGAGGCCTCACTATGGCTGAATAGAGGGGTAGAATCATCTTCCTTGACCTTCTGGCAATGCTCTTCCTAATGCAACACAGAAAAAAAATGGCATTCTTGGCCACCTGGGCACACTGCTGGCTCAAAGACATCTTGTTATCCACCAGGACCCCCAGTCCTTCTACACAGAACTGCTTTCTAGCAGGTCAGCCTCCAGCCTTTACTGGTGCCTGAGGTTGCCCCTAAACAGGTGCAGGACCCTGAATTTGCCTTTGATGGACTTGACTGGGTTCCTCTCCAGCCTGTCCAGGTCCCACTGAATGACAGAACAGATTTCTGGTGTGTCAGCCACTCCTCCCAGTTCTGTATCATCTGCAAACACGCTGAGGGTGTGCTCTGTCCATTCATCCAAGTTCTTGATGAATAAGTGGAACTTACAGTACTGACCACTGAGGTTCACTGCTAAGCTACAGGCCTCCAGCTAGACTCTGTGTCACTGACCACAGCCCTCTGAGACCTACCATTCAGCCAGTTCTCAATCCCCCTCACTGTACACTTCTCTACCCTTCTTTTTCTCTACATTCTTATAGATGGTATCTGGGATGAGTTGCTTCATCACCTCACCAGGCATGGGGATCAGGCAGACAGGCAGTCTGCTTGCTGCACACCCTGCTCAGTGTCCTAAGGATCTCAAATTCCATAATTTCATCATCACTCCCTACAAGGCTTTCCTTGAGCTTCATATTCCCCAGCAACCTCTCTTTGCTGGTGAGATTAAAGTCCCACACAGCACCTCTCCTCATAGCCCCTCTATTACTTGGAGAAGGAAGTTGTCATCAATGCATTTCAGTAACCTTCTGGATTGCTTATGCCTGGTATGTTCTCTCTACAACAGACATTAAGCTGGTTGGAGTTCCCCATTCAGACCAGGAATTGTGACACTCCTATTTATCTATAGAGAGATTCATCTGCTCAGTCTTGCTGGTCATATGGCCTGGAGCAGACCCCTATTATAATATCACCTCTCCCTCCCTTTAATCCTGATACATAAATTCTCAGTCAGTTCCTTATCCATTCCTAGGTAGAGCTCCATGCATTCCAGCTAGAGAGAGGGCAACACCCATTTCCTGTCTCACCTGCCAGTCGTTCCTAAAGAGCCTGTATCCTTCCATTCCAACACTTCAGTCATAAGAGCCATCTACCATGTCTCTATGGTGCCAATAAAATCATAGGCCTGCAGGCATGTTCTGTCTCTGTGCTAAATCTGATTAACACAAAGTCTCATTATAGTATTTATAACCTCATCATAAAGGTTTAACCATACATTTAACAATTACAGCACATTTTTTAACAATTTTACCTTCAACCACTAGGTCCACATTCTAGTTTCCATTATCTTGGTTTAAATGTGGATTAAAAAGTGAAAAACTAATTACTCTAGATTGTTTAAAGAGAAATAAAACATAGTTCTGCCTTTTTTTAGGTACCTGAATATAAAAAGGTAAATGCCATATAAGGTAGAAGTCTATTAAACTCCTATAGTCACACTTGCTGTCATGACTCATTTGACTGGTCATCAATTCTGAAGTGTGGTTACAACAATGACGTGCAATCAACAGAGGTCTCCACTGCATCATCCCCATGAAAGTAGATTCTTATTGCTGTGTTGCTTCTTAGCTTTAAGGATCCAAACTGACCCAGCATTTGTGCTCTAACACACTTTTTTTTTTTTTTTTTTTTTAACAGAAAACAAACACTAAGAATGCAGTTGGGGAACAACTAAACCTACATATCAAACTCTGTGTGAGTGCATTCTGCATCTCACTGGTAGATAGAATACCTGATGATTTTGACTGTTCCCTTTCTATATCTGTCTCTGACACTCCTACCATTATCTATTATTAAATGAAAACCTGACCCCTTTGAAGTTAATGGAAAAAAGCCTTCCTACTTTTAATGTGAGTTATTATCTTTCAGTAAGGTTACTGCATGGATCGAATCTTTGTGCTACCAGCAAGTGCTGTCCCTTGACTTAAAAAGAGCTCTGCAAGCATGTAGATGCTCATATTATTATATCCTGCTGAAGGATGTGAACATTTTACTTTGAAAAACAGCCTTAAAAAATAACAGCTAGTAATATATCTCATTGGACTGCTGTGCGATCATTCATAGAGTACAAATTAGTATTTGTACTGTGAAGCACCTTTGGATCTTTGGATGAAAGATGATGTGTTTAAACATGAAGAATTAAAATTAATCTCTCTATGGAATTTTTTAAGAATAAAAAAAGATGATCAATGCAGTTTAATTAGTAAACTAATAAAAATTAAAACTGTTTAATAATGTACAATTTATATTTCTCGATGGAAACCAATATTATGCTTAGATTATAGTCAAGATAATATTATTAGTAGAATAACTGAGTCAAATTTATCATGACTGAAAATCTGATTATCACAAGGGATCATGCTGCTACCATACACTTCACAAACCCTTACTTTTATCTTCTTATTACAACACCAAATTTCTCCCTCTGTGCACAGGGTGTACAGGATTTTCAGTTTTCAATATCTTCACACTGCTGCTTTGATATTCTAATGCACATCTTGTGAATGACAGCTCTCAAATTAATTTTTTCTTACAAAGAAGAGACCACAGACAAGGACAACTGTTTTTAATAATACTATTTACAAGGTGATAATATGCAATTTGTTACTTGTCAAAACAGCAGGAATTATGTTCTCATTCTATGTTAAATATAATTAGCTAATATTTTCCAAAGGGTATGCAGACAGAAGAGTTGTCTCATATTTTTAACGTTGTTGCAAATTTCATTGTTTGCCTTCATTTGTTCTTACTCTAAGAATGCGAAATTATGGTTCCAACATGCTCAAAATAAATCCTTTATAAAGAAGTTGGATTTCCTCAGCCCCATAGGCATTCATGCTAAATGTATGTACATATCCATAAAGATCTTAAAGATCTTTCAAAGGAAACAATTACTAATTAGATTGGGTATAATCAAGTATTACATGAATTTTCTTTTGGGATTATTAAAAAAAAAGAAAAATCCAACAATACAAATCCCTCTCAAAAAAAACAACCAACCAACCAACCAACCAAAACAAACAAACAAACAAAAAAACAAAAACAAAACAAAACAAAACAAAACCAAAAACGAAAAGCCCCTTCTAGCTGTTGTATCTTTTACAGCATTTTTTTCCTAAAATAAATTTCTTAATAAATTATGTCTAATACACTATACATATATTTCTTTTGGCTAACTAAAGCAGTTTCCAGATTATTTAGTTGGGACTAATGCATTGCTTTGATAACCTTGCTTAATGGAAAAGGGCTCTACAAGCCTCTTGTAAAAAAAGCCCTACCCTAAAGAGTTTACAGTAAAATGATAAGAAAGGTACATGAAATAAAAAACACAAAAAGAAGAACAAAATAACAGCCTGGTGACATGCTATACTATATTGTACTGTAGAAAAGTTGTGGGTATAATCTGTAGTAAATAAGACTAGATCTGCTCTTCTAACTGCACCCACCCCAGGGAAGGAAGCTTGGCAGCAAGCCTCAGAAATAGTCTCCTCTAGGGCAGATTAGTTGTATTTGCATGAGCAGTTCTTGGCTTTAGATCCTTTCTGGGCCGAGCATAGTTTATACAAGGGTCCAATTTAAATAAAGAGAGAGAAAGAGGGAGTGTGTATATAAATATATATTTTTATTTTTGTTGATCTGTGTCAGTATGTATGCGTGTATATATATCATTTTTGATTTGAGGTTTGAGGAAAGAAATTTAAATAACGTGCTAGAAATAATGAGAGAATTGTGTTTTGGATCACCTGAATGTTTTATATAGCATGAAAATGTGGCCATGTATCACATATTTTGAGGCAGTGATGAAAGACACAGGAGGATAGGAAGTTCCTTATCCTGGTGGACAATAATGGACAGGGCAGGGCAGGGGGAGCAAAACCCCTCAAATCTGTAAAGTCTACAGAAATATTTATTGGGCTGTGCAATCCAGTGAAACACACTTGGATTTAATTTAGGATGGAAGTGCTTGGGTCAGAAGAGAACTTGGGAACGAATATTTTTAAACAACAGGCATTCAGTACACTAAGACCAAAACAGAGCAGGAGAAACAAATTACCTCATACTTAAATAACACTAATGAGCTACAAGAAAGCCACTGGAATCAGACATTTCTATAAGGATCAATAGTACGATAATTAATACACAATAAATATAAAAAGGTCAAGTCCTTTTTTTAATATGAGTAGAATTCAGCTCACCTAGATTCAAATGTCTAATAAACTTTAAAATTATCTTTTTCTTTTTAGAATTTTAAAACCTGAGTTAAGAGGTTGAATATAGAATCTCTCTGGAGACTCAATCCCTGTGAGAGACACTGTCTCTGGAGAAGCCTGTTTTGCTGTACTAACTATGGAAAAACCTAAGGCAACTCCAGTCCTAATAATTAAGTCCCTGATTTTAAATATCTATAGATGGTTGGGTACCTAAGTGAGGTGATTATGTGCTACAACCCTCACTCCTGTTTCTCTTTATATCTCAGGGGTAACCATGCCAATTGCAATTCATTGCCATGATAGGTGTTTCAGAGGGGAAAAAAATGAACAAAACCCACCCAACTAACCAAAAAAATCCCAAACCAGAGTCAGCAGGTGAGGCAGGAGCCAAGAAGGAAATGGAAGAAAAGGGTCCTATGACTTTTAATCCAAGCAATAGAGATCTCACCTGTTAGGCATATACCTTTCAGATTACAGACCATGTGGGAATACAAAACAATAAAGGGATCCCACCACATCAGCTGCTGAGATACAGCCAATATTTAGCTGAGATTATGAGAAGCATGGGGACAGTAAATGAGTGAAGGGGAAATCTGATATGGCATTTTAAAGACCAGGGCATAGACGTGAGTAATTATAAAACCTGATCTTGATTTTTATGAATTTTACATTAGATCTCAAAGATTTGAATGCTGAAGCAGTCCAGGGAAAAGAAGCTAAAAGACAAGCTTGTCCTCACAGTGCCCAGGAAATAGAAATAAGAATGCATGCCCAAGCTTCTTCTCCCTAACGTTTCTTTTGGTTTCATGATGTTTCCATTCTTGAGGACAAAATAAAAAAGAGGCTGAAAAGAGCTGAAAATTCATTCTCCTCCTTTTCCAAGAGAAAGGGCTGCAGGTCCTCTAAGCTAATATGGCAGAGGAATTGTTTATTGGAAAAGTGATTTAACCAAGAGGACACAGTGTAGAAGAATTTACATCTGTGATTTCTGCCAGCCTAAATATTACTCTTAAATATTGCATATCCCTTCTGTCCAGCACAAGCAATTTGGTGAATCTCCTCGGCATGTGTAGTAACAGGATACTAAATTAAAAAAAAAAAAAAAAATCTTGAATGGAGAAAATTTACAAGTCTGCCATCCTGCCCTTTTCCCAGACTGAAACATCTCAGTTCTGTCCAGTTTTTTTTCTAGATTCTTAAATACCTTTAAAGATCTTAATTTCAGTTTCTTTGTGCCTAGTTTTCTGTTTTCTCTCTTACAGCAATAATTATGTTTCCCTGCAAAAGTAAAGAATTTCATATTTGTAAACTTTTCAGACAGCCATGTAGTGCAGACCAAACAAGAATGTAGATAAAAAAGGTAAAAAAACCTAAATGCCATATATTTCCAACATGCCTCTCTTTCTCTTTATGAAAACACAGAGCATAATAAAAACTAGCAGACAGAGCTTTCTAGAAAACCTCTTACTGCCTAAAATAATAAGGAAGTTGTTTGATCATACTACAAATATTACTCAAATGTTTCTGTCAAGGTCAAATACTGGCAAGTGTCATTTTCTATTTGCTACACGAAGTACTTTGTGTTCAAGTTACAAGGTTGTGTGCAACCTACCCCAGGGCTTGCAGAGTTGTTGCATGTAACTCTTCAGAACCATTTTGTCTAACATTTGTATCTACATTTGTTGTTCCTTTGTTCTGGCTCTACCTGTATTTCTTCTAATTATCCATTTAAATTTATGTGGGCACAGTCTCGTTCTAAGTAAGTTCAATGTGCTTAAAGATGCATAAGTTAATATCTGTTTAAAGTACACTGGAGAGAATCAAAGCTACACAATCATTTTGTATATGATATACTCTACAAATGAAGGCAGGCAGAAGAGAATATGATTTATAAATGAGATTCCAAGGAGTGTACCCCAAATGGATGTTAAAGAATACAAAGCATGTCTATGAAAACAAACATATAAACAAATAAACAAACAAAAAGCCCCAACAAAACTTTCCTTGTTTTAAGTTGTCTGTAAATAATGACTCACAATTCTACTCTGTAGTGAAACTTATCTGCATTTCCAAGGTTGAAGGTCAGCCGAAAAGCTTTTATATAATACAATATTTTATTATTATGTCCTAATATGGGAGAAACCTTGTAATGAAAAAGCTATTTTATGTTAATTTGTGGAATCCAGAAAAAAAAATAAAGTTATGCATCCCCGTCTTTTATTTTTTCAGTAAAAACAATACTTTTGTGTCACCAAAGATTCCAGCTTTCTGTATGTTTCACAAACTTTTCTGTTACAACCTATGAGCTGAATTTTTCACTTCTGATGATTTTGTTATCACAAAGCCACAGTCTGATACTAATATATAATAGCTGATGCATTGGCTATGTTATACCATTAAATTACCATTTATTTTATCATTTCAAAGAAAATTTTTAAAACTCAGAAAAGCATTGGCACACCTACATAGAGAGAGAACTCTAATCTTAACAAGGTATAATCCTTTTACAGCTGTTATTATTTTAATCTTCTGCAAAGAAACACCAGTTAACCTGGCTGCTGCCCAGGTCGCCTCTCTTTGACAATGGCCAAGGATGACAATTTTCTGGAGAATGCACAGACACTCTGCTGAGGCCTGATGTGCTGCTGAATGTGGGACACTGCAAAGCTAAAGTGGGAGCAAAGGTCATGGATTAGAATGAATTAAGCAAACGTGGATTAAGAAAGATCAATGAGCAGGGACACAGACTCATCAGGCTCTGTTTAGATAATCTGCTTGCTCTGACTAACATTTTCTTCCAATGCTACAGCTGAAGAAAATGTACTTGAAGCTCACTCTTGTCAGCTCCTGAGAAACTATCAGTAAATCAGACAGACAAGATAGTACCCTGAAATGCAGAACTCTGCCAAGGACTGATATTGACCCTGATCCCCAGATACTACAAGTACTGTGACTGAAAAGACAGGTCTGAAATCCCAGATGATGAAACCATCAGGTCTGTTGCTCTGGCTCAGTCACTGTGTTACTGAGGAAGAACAGAGAGAGGCATGAAATGATACTGTACAAAACTGTGGAAAAGGGCATTCTCCAATGCTATCCTTTATTAGTGATGACAGAAATGTTGGCAGAAGAAACCTGTCATTTCAGAGGAAATAGCTTGTAGAAAAATATAATCCTACAAACTGATCAGAGAAAATTCTCAGGGTCATAAATGCTGTGAAAAGAAGTTGAAATGAGTGGAGTTCCCATAAGCCACACAGTGAGTAAGGACATGAAAAGTGTGAAGAGAAGAATTAGGGTATTTACTGACTAAGTCTCATAAGGAATTTCATCTGTCTGTCACTAGGAAAAAACCCAATGTCCCAACTCATGTGCCTAGGACTGACACTTCCTACACTGAGATCTACTTTCTACTGGTATATACTCCACTAGGTTGCAAAGTTAAAAAACCAAAAATCCAAAATCTACCACAGAGCTGAAATAAAAATTCTATATTATCATACTATAGGAACCACCTCAGAAGTGATGACATGTGTGCTGAACATGTCTCACCCAGTATAACCTCATAAGATCTCAGATCTTAACCCCAAACCACTTTCGCTTCCCTAAATGACATCTACATACAGATCATACAGAATTATCATTCTGTATAATCTAGAAATAAAATAAAATCGTATAGTCAAGTTGCTTTTTTCTCTGTCCCTGCAGGATTTTTCTTAGTGGTGCCTATTAACTGATTTGCCACGCTAGCTATGTCACAAAGGTCTAAAAAATTTTACAGATAAACCAGTAAGATTTCTGCTTAAGTGACAGTGTATTACCAGTAAGTAGTACTACCAGTGTACTACTGTAAGTGACAGAAAAACTACCTATACAATTAGGAGAAGGGTTGATTTCTCACAAAGCTACTGATGAATAATACTTTTCTATCAGGGAAGACCTTAGGAATTGCAAACAGCAAAAAACTGTTCTTAACCTCCCCTCTCTGTTCACAATTCCATAGGACAAGGTCAGTTCCAGCACACAAAGAAAGTGTGGGGTATATGAAGAAGATATTAAAATCAGAAAAAAAAACATCAAAACAATCCTTTCTTTACATAATGAATAAAGCACTGAATTTGTCCCTTATAGATTGCTAGAATAGAAAGTGACTTGCTTATGTCTAAAGACTCACCCATTCTTAAAAGAATAAGAAGCCTCATGATTTATATTTGCCTCACACTCAACTTGGTTTTGCATTTTTTCAGGGACAGAAATAAAAATAGAGAAAAAAAGAAAAACGGGAAAAAAACCCTAAATCAGGTAAATGTTTGTTAGGTTTTTTCCTTCTCATTTTCCCTTTTTCTGTTATCCAGTGAAAGACCTGAATTCAGTCCAATGTAGCTACCATAAGACAGCAGATCACATCAGGACAAGGATTTGCCAGGTCCAGCATCTTTCCTTCAACAGTCAGAGGGACTGGCATGCCTAGTGTCCTTTCTCCTGGCATGCACTTGCAGCAGTAAGAGCCCAAGGGACTACCTGAGTTGAAGGCTCCAGACTTCTGTGTTCAATAGAGAAAATGGGGCTGACCACAGTCCTTTTAAGATTCTAATTACACTGTTGGCTCCCGAAACATCTTGCAGCAATGAGTTCCACAATTTAATTACAGGCGTGATATGACAAAGTACTTCCTTTGTTTATTCCAAAGATGCTGTATGAAACTTTCATTGAGGCCTCTCTAGATTTTGCATTGTGAGAAATAATGAACAGCTGAACAGTTTACCATACATCTGAGATAAAGACTAAATTGTCATTCTTCAAATAACTTACCTGGTTTCTCATCAGGATCTCCATGAACAGAATACTCTCAAAAATGTACATAAACATATGGAAAATGTATTTGTGTGAAAATCACAGTATCTTGAAAGGAGAGAGGAAGAGAAATTATAGCAGCTATTTGTTCATCGGTTCATGGTTTGGGACATTTTTTTTGTATTATATTGACTAAAGAAACCTTGTTTCTAACCATTTGCACAAATTTTAAAGTATTTAGTTGTGGGAATATTCTAAGATATACATGTTTTTAAATACTATTGTGTTAGTGTAAGATTAAAAAAAAATTCTTGAAAGTACAAAGTTCATAATATATTATTACAAATTCCTTTTGCAATTTGCATCATGCCTTATTCACTCTTTGATATTTAAGGGCACTTATGGAGGGAATGTGTTATTACAGTGAGTGACATAGACCTACCATATGGCAAGTAGGATCAGCTGTTGCACACTGCTGTCGTTTTTCCCCTTGTACTACAGTTTTGCACGATGTAATGTTTTTCTGTGGTTGTTCAACAGTCTACTGTTTAAGCCTGCCATATTATAAAAAGCCATTTTAAGGAGTTGCAGCTGAACCTGCTCACCATAAGTCTGCAGTTATTTCACAGCTGTCTATCACACTGTCATCCCACAGGTGTACTCCAGCCTTACAATCTTCCTGGGCCTCATCTTGTGATGTAAGGAAAATGTATTATGCAAGATGAAGAAATGGCAGCCAAAAAAGTAAATGCTGCTAAATGTCATTTTACAATACAACTTGGGCATGCAAATGTAAGTAACCTTAGAGGATGATAATATTTGCACTCTCAGCTAAATATGATGCGCAAATGGTAGTGGAAAGGCCAGATCCTGAAAAGTAAAAGTCCTCTCCAGGGTACAAGTAAGAAATAGAAATGAGATGTTGGGGGGGAAGAAGAAGGGTAGTGTCCATTAAAATAGGATAAACTTGGGGGTTTTCCATGCTTCTGATCAACTGTCATCAATGAAAATTTTGGAAAATAGAATTCATCTGGAGGTTATTTTCTGACTTAAGTGGAATTTCAGCTCTTTAAGTGTAGTCCTGTTGCTCCATTCTTGACAAGTATCAGAAAATAAGCAATATAGAATGTATTGTCAAAAAACAAAGGAAGAAAATACATTAAATATAATTTTAAATTTAAGTATAATCACACATTTAAGGAAACACTTGAGTGTTTCTTCAAAGTTCAAACAACTATGAAGAACATTCTTTCTTCATTCCACTACACTTTGTCTCACCCTTCCTCTTTCCTCTTCAACATGCCATGCCTGTTTTTCTATCTGCAATTCATCAGCAGTTGTGATCTAGGATTCCATTTCAAGGTCAAATGCTGCTAAACGTCTACATGAAACATCCCTTTAATTCGTTTAGGCTACTCATATACACAGGTACACTGAGGGGAAGACAAAGAAAAAATAACTAAGGGGTTTTTTTTGTTTTGTTTGTTTGATTTGTTAGTTTGTTTTGTTTGTTTTTATCTTTTTTTCCCCAATGGGATGTGCCACTGGTCATTTTTTTTTTTTTCAAATCTCAGCTTGAATTTTGGATCTCCATTAGAAAATTAGTTTTATTAATGAACGAATCAGGAAAAGTGATTGGTAAAGGTCAACAATTAGCAAACTCTTCAAAGTGTTTAAAAACCACTTTTCTGAATTAGAACATTAGTGTTAACAGAAATATTTTCAGTATGCAATCATATAGAATTACAACCCAACAAGACTTCCTGGGTTTGACATTTTGAAATTTAAAGACTGGGTAAATGTAAAGATAACAGATGTTAAACTCAAATGTACAGAAAAGTGTAAAATTAAAATACAAATATGCTTTAAATTAAATAAATGACCATAACTTTTTCATAATTTTGAAGTATATGTCATTATAGTGTAATACATTTAATTTTATATTCCCATGTCACTTTTCACTTCTGGTGAATTCTCATTTCACTTTTGGAGCCAGCACTGAGTTACAATAAAATTAATGCCTTGTTTGTTCTTAAACTAACTGAGAGTAGATATGGTCTGATAGTTTTGGTAAATTCTTCCCTGATTAATCATTTTGAAACTGTAACAAGAAAACATGGCTTTATAGACAAAATAATAGAAAATATTGAAATTGGTTTATAATTGCAATTGAAGTTACTGTTTCATATCAAAGCCTTTACTCCTTCCTTTACCTTGCTTGTTTTTATCAACTGGAAGACAAAATAGATTAGTAACAAAAATCTCTGCAAGGAAATCTCTTAACAAGGAAAGTTAAAAATCCTACTCCCTCATTAATATGTGTATTTCATGTCTTACTTAATCTTCTTTAAGTACTGATTTACCAGATATTTTCTGACTCTTGATTAATAACTAGAAAGGACAACCAAAATATATTAAAATACATATCTTTATTTTTCTATGCAAACAAAAAATATGATTATTAGAATCTTTCTTGATAATAGTGTGGTTTCTCTAATTAATTACCCATAGTAAATTTCACTGATGTGAAACAAACACTGAAGGCCTATTCTTTTTCTGACTTGGAAATCTGAAAGTCTCTTAAAGAAAAAGGTTCTTAGAGAAAGCAATGTTCAGTTAGAATTCTGTTAATTCTGTGCAGTTATGGCCTCTTGCTTCTTTTATATGCTTTCATATTAATTTCCTATTGAAGGATTTGAATTTAAATAACAACAGCTGCAAGATTTATGGCTTAAAATACTGGCAAAATCTGAGGCTTGTAAAGCAATAAAATAATAAAAGGTACAAGAAAAAAAGTCAAATATTTATCACTGATTTGACAAAACTTTACAAAGAAAGCATCTTATTCCAGACAATTTTTTAAAACTTGTATTAGTTCAATATTAGTTAGAACTAAAAGCTGTTGAAAATTAAGAATTCCTTATAAAAACAGAACAAATGTTTTTATCATCCAGAATTCTTTTTTATAGCAGGTCTAATAATAAATGGGAATGATATTTCAGCAGGCTGAAAAATTATAAAATTAATGGTAATTTTTTATATTTTGTATCACAAAAGAAAAATATTGAAATCCTCTTCTTTAAAGAGCGCTTTAGGTCACGTGTGTAGCTTCTATTTAGTAATAATATTTGTCAGTGCACAATGCTTAAGTGGAGAACTTCAAACACATCTCATCAATTCTCCTGTTCAACTATCATGATTGATCTAACCATTACTTCCAGTTGCAGAAATGCCAGTCATTTAAACTCAAGTTTTTGCTGCTAGTTTGCCTTTGAAAACATCAAGCTATGTTAAAATTCTATCTTTCTTAAAAAGAACTACTTCTTTGCAGTGAAAAGATTAAGGAATCTGCTACTCCATCTGTAGCAGTATTTAGATTCTACAGCAAAGAAATCTTAACAAATCTGGGCAAACTGCTCAAACAGCTGATGGAGTGAACCATTGAAATGGCTCAGACTCCAGGGTTTGAAATTTTCCTTTGGCTGTACATTGTCTCGACATATTACAGAGAAATGCAGAGCTCCTCTCTCTCAGGGCCCAAGTTGGTATAAGGAGAAAATAAATGTTCTTTAGAGCACTTTTCATTCCAGGAATTTTGTGCAACTCATAAGCAATTGAAAACATATGTGCCACAAAAGCTGAACATTAAATATTTTATGATGTCATAAGATAGAAGGGAGAAAAATATAACATCATTCTCTACGAGGATTCTTTAATACGCTTTCTGAAAAGATGTTTTCTTCCTTTTTCCAAATAATGCAGACTAGAAAGTACTTTAGACCAGAGTATGTTTCTGTATCCAAATGTCTAGAATGTTCTGTTGTGGGATGAGAAATCTCAGACAATTCCAGACACAGTGTCTGCATCTAATATTCAGCACTAATTGTACACACTTGTATAATGTGTCAATTTACCCAGGATGGTACTAAGGTATACTGTCTCTTCTTGACTGAGTATCTAAGAGGATTTTGCATGAAAAACTTCGTCTGGATGAAAGACAACAATCACAAGGAAGTTCAGCCCTGAAGTCAGTGTTAATGTGCTCAGTGCTAGACAGCCAGAGTATGCACACCTTCAACTAGTCAAAAAACCTGTGAAGACGATTTGCATGAATGTAAAGAATTGTGAATATGGTGGACTAAGGTACTTAGTGCCTTGTATCACTGGGCATATTCAAACTCATCCCCCTTTTTGATATCTAGTTTCTTCTTTCTTTCTCTGAGTTGGTACTTGTTTCAGACTGGTAATCTGTGAAAAAAAAAAAAATCTAGGCCAGAACTCAATGAAGAAAACTAAGAGAAAAATCCATAGCAAAAACAACATACCATCAGCTTTAATTAGTTATCTTCTTGTTGTAATGTAATCTGATGTCCAAAAAGTAACTGCAGAAGTATTTAAATTACTTCTTTATATATCTAAATAATAACATGAAAATTAATTAAAACAATTCTGTCTTATAACTGAAATACTTATTACTCTACAACACATCTACTGTGCTGCAAACATCAACCAAACATTAGCAAAAACAGAGAAATTTCATTGGAATGGAACGGTGTTATAGGCTGATTTTTATTTTTTTTTTTAATCTGCAGTGAATCTTTTAGCCTAATAATAGCAATGACTAAGTTTAAAATTCTTACTGGCCCTGAAAGATGTCATAAGAGTTTTTCAATGAAAATCTCTTACCACTTTATCCCCCAGCAACCTTGCTCTCAATTTTAGTGACTTACGAGAAAAATAACCTTTAAAAAAAAAATCTCACTGCTGACCTTAGCTACAACTTTTCAGTACAGCAGTTTCTGCTCATGCATTTCATCTGCCACAGGCAACTTTTGTCTATGGAGCTTCTTTCCCAGCATACAGTCTTCTCCAATTTACCCTCACAGGAACTTCTCTCTGCACTATAATCTCCACGTAGCCAGGGAATTCATCAATGTTGATAAAATGTTTTGGATGCACTGGCTGGTTCCATGTGTGGCATTAGCTTCATACCATCCCCACTGGCACTCCTTATATATTCTTTGGAGTTTAACATGTAATGATCATTTTTTCACTTCCTCCTCCCCAGTTTTCTACCACATGGTATTAATAAGTTTCCATTAGTGGTGCTGAAGTTACCTTTAGATTAATAAGTATCTTTTTTATTAAGTAAGCTTCAGATGCAGCACAGACAAAAGTATGTGTTCATCCATTGAAATGGACTCATTAGCTTCACAGGATTGTTTAAATGTGCAAATTATATTAATTACTGCCTAAAAACTTTTGGTCAGGTTGTACCTAAAAAGCATCAACCATAGAAATGTCAGCTGTGATAGTAAAATATTATATTGAGTTCAGAGGACTGTTTTAGTTCCACATTGCCTTTTTGGCTAACAAAAACTGTTGTACTATTCTCAGATGTTTTGCTTACAGAAATATTTCAGAAATTTAGCATTAACATCTTCTTTACTTCTCTTTTCTCCCCTGAGAAAAAGTTTGCAGAGAAGAGCATTTGGTAAAGAAGCATTTTCCAATATTTTTCCAGTGTGTTTTACAATAAGAAGAGAAAGGTTGGTGAAACAATAGCTGCTCTTTTGTCACTGAGAGCAAAGGGAAAACATTTTTTTTTTCATTCTTTCAATGGTATATAGAAGACCATTGAAATTTGAAGATTGGAGATGTGATTCTCTGCCCTCTAATGTGAAGAAAGCAACAGAAGTCTGAAACTAGAGTGAAATTCTCAAGTGTAGGCACATGAATAATTGAAAACCAAGGTGTTTAGAGAATACTGAAGAAGAGACATTCGGCAGAAAAAAAAAAGGAAAAGAGAAAAAAAATAAAGGACAATTTAGATTTCATTTTATATGACAACATTTAAAGAAAAAAAAAAATCATAGAATCACATAAATCAGTACAAATCCCCAAATGTTTTTAAGACAAAAATTATTGAATTTTGAGTTTACCTTAGTCGGCTGCCAGGTGCCCACACAACCACTTGCTGATTTTCTTTCCTCAGCAGGACTGGGGAGAAAATAAAATGAAAAATCCGATAGGTTGAGATGAAAACAAGATTATTTACTTATTATCATCACAGCCAACATAGATTTTACTTGAGGTATTTTATTTATTGCCAATTAAAAACAGACTCTGTTACTCAGAAACAAAAGCAAACCAATCCTCCTCCCTTCCACTCCCTGTTTTTTTCCAGGACCAAACTTCCTTCTTCATTCCTGACTATTGGGCCTCCTCCTCAAGCTGATCAGGGCATGAGGGTGGGGAATGGAGGGGTGCGGTCAGCCCATAGCCCCTCCTGTACGGCATTCCTTTCTCCTTCTGCTTTTTTTCCCCGCTCTAGTGTGGCTCGCCAGCCGTTTCTGCATCCTCCCCGACACGTCCACCTGCTCTGGCATGGAGTCCTCCATTGGCTACAATGTGGATCTTCTCTTCCGTGTGGTGCTCCATGGGCTGCAGGGCCGAGCTGCCCCAGCATGGTCTGCCCCAGGGGCTGCGGGGGAGTGTGAGCTCCAGTGCCTGGAGCGCCTCCTGCTCCTCCTTCGGCACTGACCTGGGTGTCTGCGGCGTTGTTCCTCCCACATGTTCTCACTCCTCTCTCACAGGGCTGGTAGGTAACACTTCTAACCCTTTCTGAAACGTGTCTTCCCCAAGTGCCACTGACCCTTTGGCTGCACGGCCCAGCCGTGCCCTGTGTGGATGGGTTGGAGCCACCTGGATCCAGCTGTGTCTGGCCTGGGGCAGCCCTGGGCACTCCTCACATAAAACAAAGCAAATAAATCTTAATACTTTCCCCTCCTATATGTTGTGATTGTGAAACCTAATCAATTTAATTAAGTGGGACATTTTATCAGAAATTCTATTGATTTGGATGAACTCCCATTTCTCCATGAAATACTATTCTTATAAAAACCAGCCAATTATTAGTAGTGTATTATGCCAACATCTGCAGGTTAACTAAGCTTCTTTAATGACAGAAGAAGGCTGTAAAACAGTATGCCACAACAATTTTAAAATTAAAATCAATACCAGAATTTTCACGCTAATTTTAATATTTAAATGCAATTGAGAAAGCCACTATGCTGGTTTTAGCTGGAGTGGTTAACTTTCTTCACAGTGGCTGGTATGGAGTTATGTTTGCATTTGTGCTGAACATGGGGTTTATAATGCAGAGATGGTTTTGATATTGCTGAGCAGGGCTTGCACAGAGCCAAGGCCTTTTCTGCTGTTCATACTGCCACACTGGCAAGGAGGCCGGGTGTGTATGGGAGGTTGGGAGGGGACACAGCCAGGACAGGTGACCCCAAATGACCAAGGGGACATTCCAGACCGTATGGCATCATGCTCAGTATGGTGGTGCGTAGTATATTCAGTGATTACATCCTACCTAATATATGAAATTACTTATGAAAGTAGACAAGAACCGTTTTTCCATGGTTCAGAGAGCCGAGTGCTAGGTTGTCCATTTTGATGATATTGCTAGAGGAAGACAAAAATGAGAAATGCCTTGGATTTGAGGTTCTGAAAATAGTAATAGCTGGGCTTTGGGTTCCGTGTCTCAGTAAATAACATCCTATGCACGGCCCTTGAAAAGGTACATGGAGAACTGGACCCTGTGGCTCTCTCTAAGTGCATGCCTTTAAAAATAAGGAGAGGATAAACAGCTCTTTGACTTTTAAAAAATAAAGTTAAAATAACATTAGTACATATTACAATTAATAATGATCAGTTTCAGAATACCTTACAGCTTCAAAGCACTATGAAACCATCAAGTAATTAATGTTTACTTAGTGAAATTAACATAATTCAATATGCAAAGATGCTAAAACAACAGAGGAGTTTTAAAATACACAAGCTAAATCCCTGAGCCCACCTAGAAGCTGCACAACTTTGTACTATGCTTGATGTGCTATGTAAGCTATGTCCAACAGCAGCAGAGTAGACTAATTCATTTGTGAAAAAAATACAGTCTCAAATGCAATCCAGGTTTTTTGATGGTTCTCCAGAGGGTCAAAATCACACACCTTGATTCACACACTTAGTCCAAACTACTCATGCTACTAACAGATAGGAAAGAATTGACTAAACAGAAATTGAGATTTTGTCTTTTTTTTTTTTTCCCTTGTGAGCGGCATTTTATTGCTAATTGATTCTTAACAGTTTATTCACAGTATGAGTCTCCATTTTTGTACACTTAGAAGTTCCATTGACTTAAACAGAAGCGTGTGCACAAGGAATGGAGAATAGGGCCTTTGAAGTTCAGTATCATTATTTAGATTTTAGGCATGCCTGGAGACAGCACTCTAGATTAATAAAATGCATTGCTTCAATTAGATCTGTGTCTCCTGCATCCCTCCCCAATTCCCTCTGCCCTTGTTTAACATACTCCCTTATCCCTTCACATTATCCAGACAGGTGCTCTCTGCTACCAAAGTGTTGCAAGTTTCACGGAGAAGATTCAGCATGAGGAGGCACAGTATATATATTGCTTTCTTGGCTATTATGTATGAAAGGAGAATGTATGAGTCTGTAAATGAGTCTGATTTGTTCTCCCTGAATATATTGTTTCAGAGATGCTTTAAAAATACCTCTTAAAAAAAATCGTTTAAACAGACATGCACTTCTCTGTATTGCAAGCACATTTTCACAATCTAGCAGAGAAAATGTAAATCAAAGAAGTATTACTTCTAGTTGATTAATTCTTGGGGAGAGGGCAGACAATATAAAGAAAATATATATATATTCTTTAGTATATATGAACTCATATTTATGCCATGATTTTTTCTCATTTTCCACTGTATTAAGTCCCCTCATTTTAGATTTCCTTGAAAGAGACATAGGAGCATAATGCAATGGCCACTGAAAACTGACACATTCTGCAAAGTGGGGCCAGGAAATTATAAGTTTCACATTGAGTTCAATGGGAAAGTCATAAGGCCCTGCTCTTTCTCCCTTGGGGTATTTTCCTGTTTTATTGTCAGTACTATAATGGGCAATCAGTTCCTGAAATGGTGCCCTGCTGTCTAGATGAAGCATTTATAGGGTTTTTAAGCAGTCCATTTGAACACTGCAGAATAAAAAAGAGTCAGCCCTTTTAAGTTCAGATTTTAGGGCCCTGATCCTGCACTGAACCGTCAGCAAACCTCCTGCCCACTTGGAATTCAGAGCAGGACAAGGGTCTTGATTTCCACACTTTTCTGCTACAATTCAGACCTTTATTTATCATAGCTGGAAACAACATTACAAATAAAAATGGTTCTAAAATCCGAGTGTCTGTCCCTTTTAAAAGCAAACTTCCCTAGATTTATGCACATATATTTACATAGTAATCTTCTGAATGGAGAAACAGTTCCTAATGAATTAGGGGATTACTACAAAAATATATAAATCATCACAGATGTTTTCCATGCAGAAACATTTAAAAAAAAAAAGTTCAAAACTCAAAGGATAAAAGTCTTTTTAAGTGTCTAACATCACAAGCCAGATCCAAGAAAGAACTAGAACTTATGGGCCATATTCAATATAAGATTTTGGCCTAAAATGAAACTAAGAGAATTTAGGGATCACTTAAGATTAGTCTAAATTAAGATGTAGAAGCCCAAACTTGACTACAGCCCAGATCATTATGTAGGTCATCTCTTTTCAGCACTTGTTAATCCTTACAATACCTAAATCTATAAAATGCCTTCCTGTGAGGCTTAAAGTTTACTACTGCTAAAAGTGGTGGTACTTGTTCAGCCCTGGCTACTGAAGACATATATCCATTGCCCAGATGAAGTCCAGGCTTAATCAGGGGATATAAGTCAGTGAGAACTGACTTCTACATCTCAAAAAAAGTCTGAAAATACTGCTATGCTGTTGTGGGGGTTTTTTTGTTTGTTTTTTACATCTGCTTAATGCTCAGAACTTTTCTTCACAGAAAGTGAAGGCCTGCTACCAGCCCTGAGCCACCATTAGCCATAAATTTTACAGCAGCCACAGGAAAATGGATGTTCAACCTGCCTGCAGAGGTGGGGTCTCCATGAAGCAAGAGACAGGGTATTAGAAGAGATAGAAAGTTTATGAGTAACTCTCTCCTAGTTTTTAGCTGGAAGAGTTAAATGTTTTTTCATGTTTTTCATGTTTTTTCAGGTCTTTATTCCTATTGTCCTCACAACCAAATGGCATAGGCAATACATTCTCTTCTGACATGCAGAAGTAATATAATTTCTGTCCCACTCAAAGGACAGTCAGAGAACGCTTCCTATGTCTTTTCTGCTTACAATGGCTTAATTTCAAGAGCCAAAACAAACATTTTTTCAGCAATTGTCCTCACCAAATTGTTGATGATGTCTCAGGTGGTCACAGAGCTTAGCGATTTAGGCTACTGTTGTATGGAGGAGGCATCGATTGCTTCAAGATTTAAAAATCTACTTAGTATACCAATGGTTTAACTGCCAGCCTTCAGTTCAAAAGACAGGAAGTGCAATTTATCACTTTTCAAAATCATTCCCTTTGGTGTCTATTCCCCCAAGGTGTGTAGGCTCTCAAAATCAGCATCTCACTCTTTTCATCTGAATTCTTTAACATCAGAACAAGAATTTATTCATGGGAACTAGCTACTTACTCTCAGCTGAGTGACATATATCTGAGTTCACCATACCTTTTTCATTCTGGGCTCAATTAAACTTGTCTCGTGTAAAATAAAAAAGAAAGATGACAGCATGAGCAGAATAGAATTTTCTGTGAAGACTATTTTTGGGGTTTTTTTTTAAGACACATTGAAAGACTAAGGACATACCTCCATAGATAGATGTAAGGATGTATATGGCAATCTATCCCAAATTTTACCTGTCTGACTATAAGCTGACTCCAGTTCCAAGGCTGGGTGGTAGTGTTAACATCGCACCAAGACCAAGTTAACCAGGAATCGGGGGACTCCTGAGAAAAAGGGAGTGTTGGCAACTTTGCAATTTTGAAAGGTTTGGGACTGTTTCAGACACTCCCTCAGCCTCCATGAATAGTTCTATTCAGTAGCAGGTGATTATCCTTAGGAGCAGGACCTATATGCACAGAGAGAGCTCGTAGAGACACCCTACTGTGAGTGATTTTTTGGCAAGCCTCACCAGAGACTTTGGCAGCCTCTCTTCCTCTAAAGTGCTACTGTGCTTTTGCATGGTTGCATTCTTCATGCAAACAAATACCAATGCCAACCCTAAGAACATGAAGAACTGATAATAATTATTGTTTTCGCTGCTGGATAGCAGAGAACAACTGCAACGTTGAGAAATATCATGCTTTCTGAGTATTTTTTTAAAGAAAATATATCTATTTCCTTAAGCTTAAGTAATAAAATCCAGTTATATGACAACACATTTGAATTGTGTTTTCATTATAGGCATGTACATTTTGAAATGGATTACAATTTTTAATTAAGGCCCCGTGTGGTTATCCGAAAAGAGTAATTAGTAGCTTCCAATAAAAGTTTTATGTTAATGCTTGTGAAATAATGTATTAGACAATTTTAGAACAAAATAAAATAAACTAAATGTGGAATGTCTTAAATATCACAACATTTGAGTCCAAACAAATTTTATTTTATTGAATATTTTCTACTCCATGCCATGTTTGACAATATTTTCAGTAGATTCATATAATTTCAAAGCTGGAAAACATTTGCTTGCTTGGATTGAAAGTATTTATTTACAGTATTTCTAGTACTCACTTAATCTGGCCTCCTCTGAACTACTTAGTGATGTTTTAATTCTGGGAAGAAGGAGAAAAAAAAAAATTGATGAAGACATGAAAGAGAAAGAAATGTAAACAGAGACATAAATAGGCGACGGGTTTTACAAATTAATTCGGAGCAACACACCAGTTGGATGGGGCTTTTGAGCAACTGGTCTTGGGGAGGTTTCCCTGCTCATGGCAGGGGAGTTGGAACCAGATTAATGTCCCTTTTAATCCAAATGATTATATGATCATCTATTCACAAGTTAGCAGTGAAAACTATTTCCAAGTTTTGTAGCAATGCTCTATCATTTCCATGCAACATAATACACAGTCTAAAAAATCACTTAGGGTAGGGTGTCTGCCTGACTTCAACTAGTGTTAACAGTTGTTGAGGTGGGAATAAGCAGGCTTTTATTGCTTGTCCACTTGCCTACAGGGTGCAGCTCTTTGAAACATATTTTCTTTTTGAACCTTGTTGTTCCAAATCAGGGAACAATAAGATTTGTTCACAAGAGAAAAAGTCCCCTACCTCTAAAAAAGATAAAATGTTCATGGCAAGATGACTCCAAAGAATTTCTCTGAGACACTGACAATTTGGGCTGGCCTGAAGGCTTTGCTCTGTTGAACAAACACAATTCATTCTGTCTTATGAGGAATGCTGCAGTGAGTATGCAGGGAGCAGCGAAGTTTGTGCTGGATAAGCTGAGAGATGCCATCTCCTAAAGTTCTGGGTTGTGATACAGGAACAGTTAAGGCTGCCAAAAATATATGGGTTAATGACTAGTCTTACTTTCAAGATCTCAGCAGCAAATGACTCACCTCATGCATGACAGTAGTTCCTAACCTCTTGATACTAGCTTGATGTTAGACAGACTAGAGACCTAGAGAAATGTTATTGCAGAGCTCTGAATTATGCATATTCTAGATGCACCAAGGCTGACAAGGCTGTGTAGGTGGAAGATGTCACTCCTACTGGCTGTGTCTTCATTACTGAAATTCAAACATGAGCTCTTTTTTTCACTCCAAGTTATTTGTTTACAAATGAATAATGAGAGCTCTAATTTGATAATTAATTCTTACTCCAGGTATTTTTGACTTCATTTGTTGTTTACTAGTAGTTGGCATACAGGGGTTTTCTGATCTAAGGGCCAAGAGAGAAGGTTACACAAACAATGGCAGAAGACCTAAGCACTATTTATGTTCATTTTTGGTGGTTTTCTCCTACATGAAATCAGGACATATATACTTGCTTTTTATTACAGTTTTAATTTATTTGGGCCAGCAGATGGAAAGCAAGGGAGGATAGTGATAATTTCTATCAGTGGTTCTCTTCTTATCCCTTTGCCTCCAGCACATGATCTGTGGTTTTTATTTTTGTCTTCAACAATCTACACATCAAATATTTATGTTCGTAGTTCTTTTACTCTAATAGAGGAATTAAATTGGTATTTCCATAGGCAATACTACATCTTCAAGAAAAGAAGAATCTCAAGACTCCAAGTTGTCTGCTTCTCAGAAAAAAAGAATCCTGCAAAATGTCTTAGAATCTAAGAACATTTTCAGCAGTTTGTAGGACTTAAATGCAAACTAAAATTTCAAACTTAAGGGTCCTTGTATGGTGACATTACTATTTATCTGTTTCTACTGTTTCTACTGAAGTAATTTTACCTGATACATAGTAGGGTTGTAATTGCTTCACGAGGGAGTGTTGTTCCCTGATAGACTATTAGTGCTATAGAACTAGCTGCTTCTTTTTCTTTCTCTTGCATCTGATTTAGCTCCTACTTTATTGCCCTCTAAGATAATGACACTGCACTTGATACAACTATTTTTCATTCTCCTTCAACACTGTATTTATCCACAGTATTCTGTTTTTCTCAGATCACGATCTTCCATTGAACTGGTGATCCCTCACAATGCTGTTTATTCTGTTTAGATCAAGGTCCTCAATGGAATACCAACACATTTCCCATCAGTGATGTTCCTGGATCTTAATACTTTTCCTTCCAACATAAAGCATGAATCCCTGTTGTTTTGATTCACATAAGTACTTTCAGACAGTGACTGAAATTGCAGAAGAGATTGTCTTGAGGAAAAAACCCTCTTCAGATGTGCAAACAGGTGACAGTTCTGATATACCACTGCCTTGATGTCACTGAGATACCCTGTTTGTTTAGTTGTACCTGACACAAATTTAGCAGCTTATTAAAGGAAGAAAATATAACTTTAAAAAAATAGATTATTTTAAAATAAAATTTACAAACCCAGTAGCAGCCCATGAAAAATATTTGTAAATTTAATGACTTTATTTTTGTTTGATGGAAGGCTTAGTGATTAGAATGTATGTCTATGTTAGAAAGCAGTATAGTGCAATAGGGATCAATCTGTGGAGTGAAATCATTAATTCAAGCAATCTCCAGTAAAAACATTTTAGATGGGATACTTTAAAAAAGCTGCAGACTTTTCTTACTTGCACCCCTGAAGTGCAGAGGTGTGCTACTATAGCACAATTCTTCACCTATATAAAAGATTAAAATGTATTCTTCATCCATCCCTTTAATAATTACAAAGACAGGCAAAAATATAGGGTGAAACATCTCCCTAGAGATAAAGTGATGTACTATGTACTGACTTTGACATGTAATGAGAGACATCAAAGTAAATCTGTCTAAGAACTCTTCATTTTTTACCAAAGATATACCAGTAACACCCACAACTCTTACAACGTCCTGAAAAAGAATTGTCTTTGGATTTGTGTTACCTACTTATACAAGTTAGAGGCCTGAATATATCTCACAGAGTTTTATATAAATTTGAATTTTGAATGTTTTTTATTTGACATCTTTCATATAATTACCAACTTGTTTAAATATCACTGTGCTATTGCCTGAGGTAAATGCAGTAGAAAATCACTATGTTCAATGTTATTATCTTACAGTTTCATCCCCTCTGTCAAACTGAGAACTTCTGTTAATTCTGCAGGGGAATTTTTATTTCATTTTCTTGTTCATTCCTAATGTGGATGAATAAATTGCTGGCTATCTACTTACAAATATAGAATATTTCCTGTGTCAGTTAGCCAAGCTTAAAATGGATCTGTGCATTTTTGTCATTGTCACAGAAAGGTTTTTTCCCCACCGCACAATAATGAAATGTAGAAAAAATACACATTAACTTTTTTCAAAAATTTATTTAAATGATTGATAGTCAAATCAACTGCTGTTCATTCTAAAGCAGGTTCTCAAACTTAATACAAACTAACTTTAGGAAAGAATCGAGCACATTCTTAAATCAGACTTTTTCTTCAGAAGAGCTTGGAGTGAATTCAAAAGGTAGGTGCCAAGCAAGAATTCCACACTCACATACAACAGCTTTGGAAGAATACAGCACAGTGCTTGAAGTACTCAATAGCAGGGGGAACTGGGCACTGACTTCCCTACCCAATTTACATTAAAGTGCCATTACATAAAAAAGTTATGGTGATGGCAAGAGTAGGGACCAGAATGCAAATCTGACTCTTCTCCACTCAGTGCAGTGCCTTACAGAATAGAAGAATTAGGTTTTATTCCAAATCCCCAGCTGTTGTGGGAATTGCTCTAAACACTGAGCTACTCATAAGAAAGGCAGACTCCTAAGTGAGGTCCAGCCTCATGCAGGTAGCTAAGTGTGTCTCACAGTTACCTTCTCAAATTGGAAGGGAAAGGGTGTTCGGACATCCATTTTTATAATTTCAAGTTGACTGATCTTGAAATCTCTGTTTAATACTCCAATATCTATATATTCTTTTCTTAGGTGTCTAATTCAGCAAAATTCAGTTCCTGAGATACAGCAAATAACATATATTAGCACACAAGCTTTCTTTTGGAGCTTATTCTTAGGCTACAACTACTGCTTTAGGTACCTATGTGGGAAGGTTTTGTACCAGTGACATTTGCAAGTCTCTGATATCACTTAGGAGGTGACTAACATTTCCACTGGTAATATCTCCCTTATAACTAAGTTCTTGCCAGAGGCCATGCATATTAACACCAAAATTCTCACAGCATTAAACTGGTAGGTGTCTTGATAATTAGATTAAAATTTCATAAAACAGAGACTACTCAGTGTGCTTCACAGCAGAGCCTGAAACACATTCTGAGTATTTCAGATACACTGGAATATCTACAGGAGCTTTGGCAGGACCCCAAATCAGCCAAATCTTTGACGGGGACCAGTCTAGATCTTTCTGCTAGAGTGAGCTCTCTGAAAGAAACTGAAAGTACAGGCTTTATCAGTTCTTTCAACTAGGATAGCTACATTTTTGGACAAAAAGACTCAAAATGACTAGATGATAAAAAATTTTTCAATTAACAATTAACTTATAAACTAAACCATTTCCCCTCACTTTAAATGATCAAGTTCCTCCATGATCTTAAAAGGTAGGTCCTTGCTTCTGCACTTTATTTCAGTCATTCTGGAAGCTTCTCAGCTGGAGCAAATGCCACAGTCTTCTGTAGTTAGCAGGGACAGTGCTTCTGTCACCCCTGAATCCTCTAACAGTGCTTTCAATATTCCTTATCTGCAGGATACCAACTCATTGCATGTACCTTCTTGAAGCCTCCTACTTCTCTCTCATCCTTGGCAAACCCCTGCACTTCCTGTCTCTGTGCTTGCTCAGAATGCTCTCCAGAAAAAATCCAAAATCCCCTACAGAGATCCACATGGCCAACTAATTTTGAAGGACCAGAAACATAATTTTGGAAGTGAATTAATAGAAAATAAGGAGAAAAAAAGTAAAAGAAAATTCTCTGAAGAATTTACAATTGTTAACCTTACTCTACAAAAATGATCTAAACAGAAGGCAAGTAAACATCAAGGTCATCCCATTTCTTCATGACCCTCTTACACACCATCTCCCAGTTCAGTCTGCTGGCAGTTTTGCATCCCAGGCCTATCACCCAATACACCCTTAGACTGCAGAGCAAGGATAGCATCTAATGCTGCAACATTGCAGCAGTAATCAAGGGCTGCAATATTCATTTGTAAAATTACTGCTCTCTTAAAAAAGGTGCCCAGAGTCCTAAAGTGGCTAAAGAAAAATGGACTCCACGTCTACAGAAATTTTTTGAGACACAAACTAAACAAAGCTCAATATTTGAACCTATATGCAAACCAGGGGCTTTTTGTTTCTTTGTTTGGTAGCTTGTTTATTTTTTCAAGTTTAGTTCTGCCAACAACAGTTACAGGATTGGTTTTATAAAAGGAGTTTGAAACCACTGATTTCATATAGACATTATTTGATCTCATAGGAGCAATGAGGAAAAAAGATTCTATACAGAAATGTTTATTCATTGGTATTCATCTCTTAAAGCTTTCTGTACTATGTGATAATATGACCTTTGTATTTTCTATTGACCACCAGATTTGTATTCAATATAATACTTTATTTAAATATTAATGTATAGAGGCATGTAAGTATACTGTATGTTAATTTTTGTTCCATTTGTTTCTTATCTTATACTAAAGGATTTAGATTTGGGGTAAAAAAGCGAAATATGTCCTTGAAAACTTGTAACTAGATCTTTATAAATATTACAAAAACAATAATTTTGCATCAGTATGGTGAACAAGTAGCAAAGTGCCTGAAGAATATAAATTGAATGTTCTCTAGAAGAATTGGTAAAGGTTAAAATTCATCATTTTAACTGATAGGCTTTCTTTGGGAAATAACTGATGCAGTGAATACAAAATGCTATGATAATTTTGTGTTTCTCCTCAGTGTTTTTTTTTTTCCTTGAAAAACAATATCTCTTCAATAATAAAGCACACATTTTTTCATTCATTCTAGACCTAAAGTTTCCTACAGTGCTTCTCTTCATACACAACGATAGTTTTTTTCACTTTAAATGTAATCTTTTTATTTGAATGGAGTGAACTTTTCTGTCCAGGAAAGGATAGGTTGCACTCCTATAGGAAATACACAGTGATTCAGATCGTTTTAGGAAAAGATTTAACCTAGACGTGGTATGAAGACTGTTTGTTAAATACCACATTTACCACCACAGTTTCCATAGTGATTTTCAGACTGTAGCAGGCTGGAGGCTAAACTAGAAAAATAGGCATAAATACAATTTATGCTAGAAATAACGACAGTATTTAGGAGCATCTGTTTGTCCCAGGTGCTGCACCAATGACAGCAACAGATAACTTTTCACAGTCCTACCATCTACTAAGAGAAGCAGAAAGGTATTGCCATCTTTCTATAGTTAGAAAATTGAGTTACAAAAAATTGAAAGGCATTTCTTTCACAGTCATATAGGAAGACTGCCACAGAAATGAACTCTGATCTGTTGAGTTTCAGACCAGGTTATAAACTAGACTTCGATTTTCCATTGAGTAAATTTACCCCATTTAACTGTTACTCAAACTGCAGATTAACCTCCTGTGCTGACAGCCAGAAGGAGCAGACTTGCATGTAAATCTGGTATCAATTTGTGGAGATTAGCTACTTCCAAGTAATATTATTTTTTTCTATCATGTCTTCTGCTCACAAAAGAGTCTCAGTGCAAAGTGTTTTTTAAATTTGGGGTCCGAAACAGGCTTTTAATTGCTTTGCCAATTTAAAACTTATGAGTATGATTAGACTGTGGCAAAACAGGGGCACACAAGTCCAGATTTGTATTTGGCATTGCTTGTAATCGACTATCACTGGTTCAAACATTTCTGAACTTTCTCCATGAGATATTAATTGCCCACTCTGAGTTTAAGGCAAGCTGTCATCTCCAGGAACAAGCTCTGTGGCAGACAGACCCCGTAGCTCAGCACTGAGCACCATTTTGGTAGGCTATGAAAAGAGCTACAGATACATGCATTCAAGCCAGATGTTTAGAAACTGCAATGTGCCACTGCAGGTTAGAGGCTTTCTTAATTCACCTTCAGACAGACAGACAGACAAATCTCTCTAAAAGTTCACCAAGAAAGGCACAGTGACTCTGAGTATGTAAGTGTTTGTGTGAAGTTCACCCCTAATCTTTACATGAGCTAAGAATTATTCCTACTCCTTTTATATCTTTCTCTCTCTTTTTTTTTTCCCCTTCTCTTTCTGCCGGCTGTTCAGATAAGGATTTTCATTGTCATTGTTCCCACTCTACTCTGAATAAGTGGAGTGTATGAAAAAGCTAAAATCACAAAAGGACTTGCAAATACTGATACCACCATTGGACTTGAATTTAAAGTTATCTCACAAGGACACTGTTAACATTTATCCTCCTCTCTATAGGCTAACAAATTAAAATATTACTTGAAGTCTCAGATCAGTTTCTGCAAGAGCATTTCATTTTGATTGATATCCTCTATTAATATCAGTGATGCTAGTTAGCTTTAAGACACCCCAAAGGGTAGTCAGCTAGTTAAAACTCCACATGAACCTCATGCCAGCTGTTTAGCCCCTTGAAAGTTTTGCTGAGCATTGACAGGAGACCTTATCAATCATTACAATTAAGTGCCTTCAGACTGTCCCTTCTAAGGGAAGTCAGCTGAAGTACCATCTGTTATTTTGCTTTCAAAACTCATTGGTCTCCTCTAAGCCAGCCATTTCACTTTTGAAATTACATTTCTTTTTCAGGAGAGTGATGGCCTGATGAAGAAAACTTTTTGTTTTAATAATCAGCAGTTTCTATGATGTGACAAAATTTTTGCAGTGCTCAGGGCCTTTTACAAATCAAAAGGAATCCAACTAAAACAGTAATTAATGTCAAATGACTAGTCACATACGGTCGTATTTAATTAAAAAGTTCTAATCTTTGATTAAAACTCCTCACGCGTTCTTGTGACTGCAAACTGTTGTCTAAAAAGAGAAAGTAATTGGGTGTATAATCTATTGTGTCTTCTAACTGACACCTGCTAATTGTCTCAGCAGCAAATGGCAACAATTTAATTTAGGAAGTAAAAAAGTTTATCTCACATGTTGAACAGATTTTTTTCTGTATTATATTCCTTTACCACATTAGAAAGGTCTCTTCCTGAGTGATCTTTATCCGTCTAAGAATTTTCTGCTCTCTAACAACATGATTTCCTATAGTAAATTCAAAAGATATTATTTACTGGACCATTCTTTTAATGTGCAGTTAATGTTTTAAAAGCTATTAATCTCAATTTTTTTCCTAAATATTGACTTATCTGAAGAGTAGATGTTGCAAACATGTTTCTATACTCATAGCTTACAGGGAGAAAATCAGGGAGTAAACCACAAAAATTATCTCCACAGGAATTCTGGCACTCAGAACATCAGTTGGTGAAAAGCTGGCAGCTATAGCCACATTCAGCACTATAGTGAAGGACCTTGCCCCTTTTCCTCATCATCTTGGGGTCTTAGCTTCAGTACCAGCAGTACAAAAAACACTGCCTCAGAGGAAAGAATATTCTTTACCAGCTTCTACTCTCTCTTGCTTTTACTCATCAGTGCAGAGTCTAACTGTGATTTAGCAAAAATTACAGTCACTGTTATGTCTGTGTTTACTGCTGAGGTACTCTTTCTTTAACCATAGGCTTATGGTTAATCTGCTAGCTATATCTTTTCTCTTTCTGTCTTCTATGGCATGATCATTTGCTGTCTGCAGTTTTTCTGAACTAGAATTGTGACACTCCAAATGTATTGGAGTGAAATTCCCAACAAGTACTTTGTCTCCTTTATGTCTTAGTTTACCAGTATATTAAAAAACCCTTTGGCATGTTGAATGAATCATTCTCAGGGAAGAATATCATCACTGTCTTTTGAAAATACATTTCAAAGCCATATGAAATCCACAGAGCCAAGTGGTAGGTGAAGTGTGTCTGCAAATATATTTTGGTTCTGATGGCTTCAGACAAAGTGAGCTGTGGCACCTCCAGTCAAAACTACCTACTTGGGCACACTCACGTTCAACTTTCTTGCAACGCCAAACACATCTGGACTCACCACATCATCAGGCACTGGGATGCTGCCACTATAAAAGGACCATTGCTACCCAAGTTGTGGTTGTGCAGGTGTCCATGTGGAGTGGCCTGATGGCATATTCTGAGGTGAGTTCTAGAGAAAATTCTAAGTCTTGAGAGCAGTATCTATAATTTTTCATCTACAAATTTAAAAAGAAGAGAAAGAACTTCTTTCACTGCTGTACAAACAGAGAAACTGTAGCACAGCAAACAGAAAACACCTATCCAAGATCACAGGCCTAATCAGTAGCAGAGCTGACAAAATAAACTTGTGTCACCTGATTTCCATTTTCCTTCTCTACAGTCAAAATATAGAAATAGCTATCAATATACATGAATGTATTGAGACAGATAACAATATAGATGATCTAGAAAGCTTTGTGACTTTTTCTACAGTAAGTTGGCTGCTTCATGTCAATAGGTCAAATAGGAACCTTGACTACTTTTTTTTTTTTTACATAATCAAGTTTCAAATATCTGAACTTGGGCTCCTTGGCCAAATTATCTCTTCTGTCTCACCTACAGTATCTTCCGTTATTCATCTTCTGTTCCTGCCTGCTTCATGTCTTCATTATCTCTCACCTGCTGTGGCCTCTGTAACCTTCTTCCCTCTAATCTCCATCCTCCAGTCCACTCCAAACACTGCAGCCAAGGTTATCTTTCTTGCTCATGACTCTGATCATGTCAAGTCCTCTCTCAATCCCTCAGGTGGTTTTCTGTCTCATTACTCTACAAGGTCAAATTTCTCCTTCACAATTTTGAGGCTTTTCAAGAGTCTGCCTTAGTCTACAAGTAGACTGAGTCCTTACTCTTTCCTGATAAAGTCTTTCCTCTGATGAAGTCCTGCTTACTGTGTGTATCCATATCTCATGCATTACTTCCTTTTTTTATTCCCAAAACTGTTTACAGTGCCTAAAATATCCTCTCTGCTCTAACCTGCCAACCAGTTTAACACTCCTCTTTCATGTTTCTTTGTGCATTCTGTGTAAATTCGTTTTTGAGTGCTTTGGAGCAAGAGGCTAGTTTTTGAAAAATACGAGGTGTTTCTGAAGTTGCAGGTATAACAATGAAGTTGACGAAATAATTATGAAATTTATTTCATCATCTTGCATCACACTGTAAATATACAAAGTAGCATTTAAATATATTCACACTAAGTAAACAACAGAAATGTCTCTAATTCTCCCCTTCTCCAGATTTATAGTGCAGCAAAGGAAAGGATTAGTGGTTACTATGTGTGAGTCAGATATAATTGACAAATTTGATTCCTTCACCAGATTGCTTTTCCTTTAAAGGCTGACCACAACCAGCTGATACACATTTAAACCACAGCCTGGACTGGTGGAGTAAAGTGTACTTCTGATTCTTATAATTATGTGACCCCAGAAAAAATTATATTAATTATATGAGCTTTGTGACTGTCTCACAAGAGCCTTGAGCCACAGTTAATTTTGAAATAAATATGCTTCCTTACAATAAAACAGTTCCTTCTGAAAAAAGACAGGTACATTTAAATCTGTAAAGCAGTAAAAAAAATAAAGTGGATCGTGGAAAGAACTCATAGGCAAGGCATATAACAACTAGAAATGTTGGGCAAAAGTTTATGGCAGAATTTTAATTTCTCTGCTCTTTAAGAAAAAAAAAAAAAAAAAAGCCACAGACACAACAGAACCTTTTATTCCTAGCCAAGGGGAATTTCAGCTTTTCTGTCATACGAATCTTCCCCATAATTCAGTTAATAAGCAACAAGATTCTATAATCTATTGTCTGTTAAATTAATGTTTTTAAATCTTTACTGCTTATGGTATTATACCAGAAGCTTCTAAGGGCAACTACTATCAGTTTTATTGATAGAAGCAGTGGGAAATGGAAAGAAAAACTTGCAGCAGCAAATCACTAACTCTTTCTGAAGCAAATGCAGTGTATGTCATATATTTCTTTTAGTTTGGCTATGAAATGAACTAAAAAAATAATAACAAAAAAACCCTGGCCACACAAGATTTGCATCTTGATATGTAAATAATTTGATTAATTAGAAGTATGCTTCTTAAACTGTAATATATAGACAAATGAGAAAAAAAATATTCTGTATCTGATGCTACTGTGGGGCAACAATCCCCCTCTCCAATTTATCAAAGTAATTTGAACAGCAAAAGAGATAAAAATGTGTCATAATAAAGTGATATAAAAATTAATCTGATTGACAGCTCAACATACAACACTGGTCACTAGATGCTTAAACTCAGACATGCTTTCACATTTGTGACACATACTCCACACATCTGGAGACATATGCCAATCTATCTGCCCTAAGAGTGCTGGTAGAAGTTTGTTTATTATTCTTTCTTTGAAGTACACCAACCAGAAATATTGATACCTATAATGTAAACATGTTGTTAAATTCAACCACACTTGTTAATGTCAGGTGTAATTGCACTGGTTTTAGTAAAAATGTACCAGAGACTCTACTCCCACTTTGTGGTGCTAGTGAGTTAGTGTTGATTATGACCAAATCTAAATTTTAATTGCAAGTACTGTATTGGAAAAAAGAAATTACTAATTCAAATTTCACTGAAACAGACTACCTTTTCTTTTTCAGTATATCTCTGAATCAAATTAAGGCAGAATTTCAGTGTGGCAGCCAAGTATGTTTACATACTTAGTTTTAAATAATTTACATTACCTTTTAATAGGATAATTTTTTACTGGCTGGCATGGTAAAAATCTTCTAAATAATTAACCCCAAACTAAAATCATTGTTGTGCTCACCTATGCTAAGATAAAAAAAAAAATCACCCCTGTTTTGAGTACCACAGTGTGTACTTTTGCTACCTGTAGTGAATGGAAAAATTTTATAGGAAAGAAGGCAGGCAGGCAGGAAGAAGGAAGGAAGGAAGGAAGGAAGGAAGGAAGGAAGGAAGGAAGGAAGGAAGGAAGGAAGGAAGGAAGGAAGGAAGGAAGGAAGGAAGGAAGGAAGGAAGGAAAGAAAGAAAGAAAGAAAGGAAGGAAAGGAAGGAAGGAAGGAAGGACTTTGTTTAACCTATGACAATAGACAAGTACTGTGGTTTAGCCCATGGGTCTCAGTTTCCTTGTTGCTGCGGAACACAGCAGCTTTCCATTTAACATTCCAATTTTCTCCCTGTGTGATTTTCAGTGCTGTGACATTTAGAAGGGATGACAAAATCTCGATACTTGTTTATTCCATAGGTCAATATTCCAAATAGTTGTCTTGATACATTAGAAATGTTAGCTGCCTTACTGTTAATATTGACACCTGATATTTACTCCACAGAAGGAAAAAAGGTCATGTTTTTATCATCTCTTTCTTCCTAATTAATTACATAAATATGCTTAGTACTGGAAAAGACCTGTTAAACCCAATGAGAGTTTGTTCTATTCAGTAAGGTAAGTTCTAGGCCTTGGTTATACTATAGCCAACTATGAAGTGATTTAATAATTTTAATTAATGCCATTTGTGCACAACAGTAAGTCCCCCAACATATTGATATTTGCCTAAATCTGTGTATTAACCATCCTTGCTCCCTTTATGTGATTAGGTGTGAACACTAATTATTGCCATTTTTCTTTCTTGGTCCACTGACTGGAAGGATGATATGTAATCTACTAGACAGCATCCACAGCTTCAACTCTAAATAAACATATTGAAAAAGAATAATGTCTCCAAACAGAATAAATATATTAAGTATTAATATTCAAATATTTAGTTTCTTAGTAGAGGCCCTACACTTTGTGTATGTGGGCATTTACTGATGCATTGTTTAGATCTGCCAGGTATAATTTTGTATTGTATCTTATTTTAAACTCTGAGCTAGGCATCATAGACAATCATTTAATCTCTTTGAGGTCTTTCAAAATCCTCCTGTGAATTTTTAACATTTTTCTTTCATGCATTTACTCTATGATAAGTGGCTTTTCAGAGGTTTGAGTCCAATTCCCAGGGGACTGTAGCTAGTTGTTTGAGAGAGTTGCTGTTTACTACAAGACAATAAACAATGGCCCCAGTTTGTGAATGCTTTCCCATAAAGTCTGTAAACAAAAAGCTTGCTACATGAAATGCTTTAGGAAAGTCACAAGCAAAACTTTAGAATTCTCTTTATTCATTTAAAATATGAAACAAACAAACAAAAAAACCCAGGAAGAAGTTATGATTAAAAGTTCGTTAACTAATTGGTTTTTCTTTAGAAATTCAATTGCATGGGGACTTCTGTGATTTTTGCATCACATGGGCCAAACAATATCAAGATGATCATGTAGGTGAAGGCTGAAATCTGGTTATGCTGTCTTTAGTAGGAAAATGCAACAAGCAAACAAGCAGATGTTTGGTCTGCAACACAGCAGGATCAGGACTAGTCATAATACCACAGAGACAATTTATGCTGAAGAAGTGAATGCTATATTAACATGACTACAGCCTTTAAAAATCAGAGACAATCATTAGAGAAGAGCAAAGCAATTGAAAATGCATTTCTGCAGCAGTTTTCTACATATGATTATGTACTGTAATAAGAGCTCAATAATGTCTGAATTTAGACATTTTTGTGACCTAATGTCTTGACTTAGCAATTATTTTATCTTTCTTGTGGTCATATGTGGTCTTCTCCAACACACAGTTTTTTTCATAGACATTCATCACTGTAGGATGAGAACATCTAAAACTACCACAACAACCAGTACAAATTAATTTAGTTTAATTTTGTTCTGGCACCCTTGCTTGAAAGAGAAGTGTGTGACCTGCTTCATCTTTATAAATTAAAATTACCTACATACAAATTTTGCATATGTTTTCATTAATCAAGCTAAGTAAAGAGAAAAGCCTTGCAACTGAAGCAGGCACTTGCTGAGGTGTAAAATGGTCATTGTTTCTTGTGGGATTTCATTCCACTGTATCAAGCAAGTCTGTCCACCAAAAATATTAGTGCCTCTCCAGATAAACTACATTTATGTCAGACTGTTCTAATGAGACAAAACCCCAAAAGTGTCAACAAGTTGTCACAAAGGACTCGGTCTTTTTGATACCCTGAGTCATTAAGCACCTTCAGATAAAGGTGAGATGTTGAACTTGACTGGCGTGCTCTGAGACAGGCTTTGTGCCCTCACACGTCAGGTGGCAGCGAGCATTATGGAGGGGCTGCACTGCAGCACCCTGGCACACAGAGTTCCCACAGATAGAGTTTCCCAGGCAGTGAGCATGTGTTTACAGCATTATACAAACGAAGATATAAGTGATCCTGGATCATCATTCACCATAACCAAATGGTGTGTTCTTGTGCCTTAGAGATGCTTACATACCCTTAGTTTGTCTTTTCAAATAGGCTTTTAATTAAAAAGCAAATTTTACTTCTTCGGTAAAGCTTTAAAGAACAATCCTCCAAAAAGCATTTCATTTAGGTTTGATACAAGTTACTGCACACTAAACAGGAACTAGCTATTAAGAAATATAGAGTAAAAAAAAGGATTAAAAAACTAATTATATAGTCCCTACATCTAAATAAATGTATTTAAAATAACTATGCTATTTTAGTAACATAACTGACTCATTAGCTGTAAATTAAATACCTGTAGAGTAAAACAAATCTTGCCTTAAAATATTACCCCTCCCAATATAGTAGACTCTTCATTATGCACCATAGTGGACGCACTTAGTGGAATAGGCAAATGGTAGAAGTTAGTTCCTTAAATATTTAATGCCTCTGCACATTAAATAAAACTGTCTGCAACATATATTTTGTAGTGATTTGTTTGCAATTCAGATGTTACCTCTAGATGTATGTAGAACTGTTAAGTCTGCTAACAATTTTAGAAATTATGATAAAACAGATAATTGTAGCAATTCGTTTTTGTTAATTTACTGACACTTAATTCCTCAGGGTAGCAGCCATGAATACACTTTCTTATATAAAACTAAACCTGTTTTAGACAACATTAATGACAGAAATACTATCTAAGATTTATATTTGCATAGATTTGTTTGTCTTACTTTATTTTTTGCATTGTTTATTTAACATATGCATTTTTTTAAATAGTAAAAAAAATTTTCTATGTACTCATTGTTAAGATGGCTTAAAGGACCTGATTTCCAGGACATGGACATTTCACAGTTTTAAAAAATCAAGCCTGTTTAATATGTCTTTCATAAAGCTAGAAAAATTCACTAAGCATTTTTAGTGGTCTCAAGGATACAGTATTTCATATTTTAATTTTAGGATCTGTTTTTGTTTTTGCAGCAGGTTATAGGATTTTTTAAACGTTAATTTTGCACCTTGGTTATTACATTCTGTTCTGGCTTTTTTATAGCACTGGCTTCTGACTAATCACTTATGACAAGACTGTAAGACAACAGTTTGCCTGCAGAAAGGGGGATGCATAGCAGCACCATCCCAGGAGCAAACAGAGAAGGGAATTAGGACTTTTGGAAACATTATTTCCTGTCTCACTTACCCCTGGCTCTAAGGGGGGCACAAACCCTTACTACTCTGTGCTGGCAGCCAACTGTCAGTTCAGCTTATCTCAGATGGCCAATGTGTTGAGGGGATGAAGCCAAAGTCCTGCATGGCCTTGAGCAGCAGCTGCCAATGCCCCATCAGGACAGGGACCAGTGGCCCCTCACAGGCTGCTGTCATCACTCTCCAGCTTTTGCTGTGACCTGAAGTCACACTAGCCCATGCCAGGAAGCAAGCCCTCAAGTCTCTCTTATTTTCCTGCACGGTGGGGATAAGAGTATTTGACAATCCTATTTGGTGATTATGCCACTGAAACTAGTATAGAGAGCTCAATTTGGTAGTCAAACAAGGCAAAGCAATCATCTCCTACCCCGTTACCCAGTTGTAGATATACTGGACATACTGGGTAAGAACCTAATTTTGTAATTTCTGAAAGCATATTCCTCATAGGCAGGCCCCTCCCTGGATTCTCTCTTGCCATCAGGAGATGAAAGGGAGTTTCGTACAAATAAATGGCTTGTGTTGCACCTACAGACGTGTCAAACTTTGAAAACCTCATGCTCTAGACAGCCTTGCCTTGCTGCTAATTGGTATGTTTTTCTTTAAAAAGTGAAGATTCTAACCTTTTACTTGACAGATATATGGGCAAAATGCCACACAACATTTTGAAAGCTTATCTATAGCCTGCTGTTTACAAGTCTTGTTTATGTTGGAGCTCACACAGGAGTATACAAATGAAAAGGCTTAGAAGGAACAAAACTGGATGGCTGGTTTCAAATAGATGTGTATGCTGGCAAAGAAAGGTTTTCAGCTACAAAAGTCGAAAGATGTTGCTCCCGTTTAAAAGGCATACAAATGTAACACTTGACTCATTGAAAAAACTTGATTTTTTTTATTATCATAATTTATTCCTGGTTGTGTCTCTGAACTTTTGGGATGGAGAGCAAAGACGATTTCATTACCTGTTTTGAGTTGGTTGTTTTTACTTTAGTTTTGGGGTTTTTTTTCCCCTTCTAATCTTCTGAAATTGCAGCTCAGAGAAAGTAAATGGGATTCCATCTCTCTGAGAGATTTAGCAACAGAATTGTTTACAGAGTTGCAATCAGTCATGTTTAAAGTAGAGCTACTAACAGCATAACTAAATAAGGGAATACTTTGGAAACAAAAGGGTTGCATAACAGGTAAATTTAGCTTGTAGAATCTTTAGTGTCCAATGCATAAGAAATTTCATACACCCTTAGGAGACTTTGAAATTTTGTCAGAGGGAGCCAAATCTAGCTAGAAGAACTAAAATGAAAAAAAAAAAAAAAAAAAAGAAAATAACTAATTTCCAGAAATCTGGCTTAATTCCTTTGTTGTTGTTGTTACTGGTTTTGTTTCCATTATGAACTTTATCTCCTGCAAATTTATACACACATTACTTGGCATTTACAGTTCAAGCTTACTCTCTTCAGGAAACTGGAACTTGATTTCTAGCTGCACTTGGAATTCAAAAGTTTCAAAGATGTATCTTCATCTCACCTGGGGATTAATTGTAAGAATATTGGCCGAGGTGAATTTCTGTGGATGAGGATTACCTGGTACTTTACATTGTGAATTATTCTAGAGTCTTGCTCAATCTTCTGCTTTCGACTAATTCTGGAAGGTGGCAGCATCAGTTCTGAAGACACTGGTCTTCCTTCGCATGAAAATTGCTTATATTTCTGACTGATGTTACAGTTTTCAATCTCTAAGTAGTGGTTTGTGAAAAGAAAGTCATGCATTGAACTTTACACACTTCCTTGGCTACAGCCAGTAAATATTAGCTCTGAAGCAAGTGTAATATAGAAATACTATAAGAGATTTAGTGACAATCTGTATTGAGACTTCAGTGAATCCCAATGTATTAATTACTGTTAATAATATTACTATAATATTATGATATTCTTAGGGACCTTCCTACATAAGAAGCATAAGAAATATCCAGCAGCTCTCTTAGATGCTGTTGGGTCAGTAATTTTTTTTTATATATTGTTTGCTTTAATGAAGAGAAGGAAAATATTTGTTCTATACCAAATCTCACTGAGAATAATTTTAAAGACTACTAGGTAAAGTATTTTTCTTGGAGTCCTTCCAGCACAAGATTTTGCCCTTAAACAGCTCTCATGAAATATACTTATCAAGTCTTTTGTTAGGGTCTCCATTTTCTTTGATTTTCTTGATCTTTCATGTAATCAGATATGTCTAGAAATGTTACTTTAACTACAAAGGCCTATAGTGACAGGACAAGGGGGAATGGCTTTAAAACGAAAGAGAGTAGGTTCAGATTAGGTATTAGGAAAAAAATCTTTACTGTGAGGGTTATGGGGCACTGGTACAGTGGCCCAGAGAACTTGCTGATTCCCATTCCTGGAAGCAGTCAAGGCCAGGCTGAGTGGGATTTTGAATAACCTGATCTAATGAAAGGTGTCTGTCCCCATGGTAGGGGTGTTGGAACTAGATAATTTTAACTCCATTCTAGCCCAAATCATTCTGTGATTCTATGATTTTGGCTTCTCCAACTTTGTCCTCTATCAGTACTTCTATCTGCAAAACGTAAATCATTTAGCCAGATCTTTGAGCTTGATCTGCTTCTACCTTTTCCTTAAAGCAAGCACTATCAGCACTCCCAAGAAAGTTTTAAATCTCAAAGATAAGATTCTACCCAAAACAAAGCTTGATAAAATATCCAAAGTTATACAGAATAGAAAAGGTGCAGGTGAACATCCACTGCCTCATGTTGATGTAAGATGCCAGGTCGTCTTGTCTCTGTGCATGGTCTCAATATGGCCACTCTGCAGGTTTGCAGATTATGCACAATCCACTCCCCAAGCCTAAGAGAATATTTTCTTTCTTTCCACTCTGAGACTTATATAGTAGTTCTGTTCCCTGCTTTTCCTCATTTATTGGAGTTTCTGCTCACTCTTGATTTTGTTTTCTTTCTCCATACCTCTTTCTCCTTTTCTATCCTGCATTTCCATAAATTTCTTTATATGACCATTCCTAAGGAAGGCACGACATTTCCAGCATGCAGCCTAAACCAAAGGGGAACAATACAATGAAAACTTGTCCTGTCATGCCACATAATCTTAAAAAGACATAGAAGACATTAACCATTAACAATAACTGCAATAAAATTAATTCCATCTACTAAACCAACTATTTATTAAAATTTAATTATGTTTCTACATTTCTAAACAAATATTTAAATCGTATTAATGACAGGTCTATGTGCTCTAATCTCTAACAAACTTGTCAAAAATAATTCACAAAACAGATTTTCATCAGTAAAGTACTTTATTATTCAGTGAAGCAAAACATATTGTTGATCTCTATATGATTTGATGTAATATACTGTGCAAACAAAAATTGTCAGGTTTAAGAAAAGTCCATACAATATTTGCTTCAGAGAAGTTTCCAAATGGTTCAGAGAATATCCTTTATTTAAAAATGCAGGTATTTCCTTTTCTTTTTTGCAAGATCTATTGTCTACATTTACAGTATATTCCTATCTCGCTGGTACTGGCAGTGCATGCATTATGTTAACATGCCATGTCATATGACTGTATTAATATGCCATATCCTAACACCAGCACTGGCATCTTGTTATAACTAAATGGCTGAAGTGTTTTATTTTAAAATATTTTCATTTTTTAAAGGAGGCTATGCAAGTAAAAACACCAACCCCCTTGACATCTGAGTGTCTCTGTCTCTTCATCATTCTGTCCAGCAACTCTGTGAGCTACTGGACAATTTCAATCAAATTTGCAAGTGATTTAAAGGTAGTTTTAGTTTAAATTTCATTTCAGTGAGTGGGTATGTATGCAACATAAATTGATACCCTAAGAGAAGTAAAGGTAGCTGTTGTACCTTTCCAGGCAGCTGCTGCCTGGCCCAGCAGCATGTCCCTCTCAGCCAGCCACTCATAGCTGCAGGGCAACCATCAGACACAGGAGGAATCTGGTAGTAGGGGCAGAGGGAAGATTAAAAGACACACCTGTAGGAAACCAGTTTTCAGTATTTCAATTGCTCTTAAAGAAATTGCTTTTTAAAAAAAACTCATTAAGAAAACTTCTTAGTCTGTTTGAAACACGCTGGGTTTCATCTCAGTGTGCCCTCTTCTCACTGTAATAAAAAAGCAAAAAATGTTTCTGTATATTGTACTAAATAATTATTAAATAATGTGGCTGAAAAGAGGGCTAAGAAAACAGATCCTAAGACCTTACGTCTGGCCTAAAACTCACCCTTTCTGTAAGCCCAGTAAATGTTTGTGGGTGGTTGTTCGTTTCCAAAATGACACAGGTACAGCTGTAACCATTATATTCCCAGCTACACAGAAGCCATAGGTATCAACTCTTTCAGTAAGAATTTCCGACTTTGTCTACTCACGAATTCCGTTTGCCTGAAGCTTTTTAAATAGCCCTGTGCCCTGCTTCAGCGGCCTTTTCCTACTCCTCTTTCTTCTTGGGTCCTATCCTCCCATTAGCCCACTAACATCATTTGCAGACACTTACCCTCTTGCCTTTACCTACTGCCCTGTTATTTTGTATTCCCTTTTTCAGCAATTCTCTCTTCTACATGTCTTGCTGGTGTGACCTCACAATTAAATTGACATAGAATTGCTTACATACAGAGCAACAAAAGGGGTTTCATCTGTTGTTCTGTTATAACTTTGAAACAATACTAACAAACAGAAAGAATGTCCTTTTAGTCGATGCAAGTTGTACTACTTTACTACTATGGGATGAATCAAATCAGTGGAACGGTTTTTATCGATTTCATTGTGTTTCTGGACATTACTTCTCTTACATTTCTCTAGATCACTATTTTTAATTGTTATTTTAATCCATTTTATACTACTGCTATGAAAAATAAATCTTGCCACACCACAATTTGTTGATCATCGTTTTAGTCTTTTTAAAAGAGAAAGAGATTTTATACTTTTTAATCCTCAGACATAGTAACTGATCTTAATGCCAGCTTATTTTTAAGTTCATTTACCTCATTTTAAGATTCTGTAAGAACGCTTGATGACTACCATTTAGTTAGATGTTTTCTGCTCTTTAAGAATATCACCACTGACACTTTATACACGCCCACATCTCATCTTTGTTACTAAAAAAAAGTTGACCTGAGGAAATGCCTTCATTTGCTATGAGTATTAGAGAGCAGAAATATAATTTTTCTGCAGTACATTTTGTTTTATAGCTATGACTAAATAATAGGCCGGAGAGTTTTGTCATGGCTTCTTCACACAGGTAAAGCACATGTTTGTTTATTAACAGGTAATTAATTGTCCTATATATGGATTCTTTGTTCCTCAAATTTGCTCCAAGGCCTTTCGAGTTTTACTTCTTTTTATTGTTCTCGAGCTGATTGGATTTGGGCTTTCCCAATGATACATTTTAGGCTCAAATAACTTAAATACTGAACCTTGACATTTAACTACATTGATCTTTTCCTTGCCTCCCTCTTTTCTTTTAGTTTTTTAGAGATTATTTGTTCTGAGACTTCTGTGCTATGCTTAAGCATCCTCCACACAAACACAACAGCTTTTCAACACTTCTGACTGAGGGTATTTCTTATTTATTTCCTTTTTTATTTTTTGAAAGAAGAAAGGTTTACCTGTCTTTGCTAAAGACAGAATAATGAAGTGCTAGATTTCATCATGAACACTTCACCAAAAAAAAGGCTAAATACTGTTGTGTTATGTTTTCAATAAATCAATTTAAAAATGTTTGGAGTTGTGTCCTGTTACTACTTGTTATTTTGGTTAACATCAAACTATAGCTTCCAATAAACAAACACTTGTAATATTGAAAAGTAGCGGAAAAGTAGCATTTCAAACTCCATATATAGTTAATTGTTAGGGTTATTGTATTTGACTTTGCTCCTCTGTTGAGCTTCTCCTATATTTATTGAGCAAATCTTCTATATGTGTATTTCTATAATTAAGGATTTGTGTATTTTCTATGTATTAGCCTCTCCACAGTCCAGCTTTCTCTCCAAGCTGTCAATAAGCACTTTTTTGTTTTGTTTTCTTTTTGTTTTTTCAGCAATAAATACAAACTATATATTCAACATATGGTGACATGGCACAACATACAGGTATTATTTGCATTCATTTGCATTACCATCATACATTTCATTTCCAACTCTTCTTTTTGAAAAATGCAACAATTCCTGATGAATGAATATGAAATTATGATGCCAGTATAAGCTATCAAATATGTAGTGTGTGCTAAAAAATGGCAAAAAAATATTAGATACACTATAAAATCATAGAACTAATAAAATAATCATTACTTGCATAGGTGGATCGAAATCAATAAATGCCATATTGTTGTTATAAACTATCTGATGCAACAAACATCAGCCCGTCAAAGGCATATATTTTTTAATATAGGCACGATTTTTTAATGTGTATTTTTTCCAGTTAGGCATCTAAATCTCTATTGGGTTTAAGAGCCACAATTTGTAAAGATGCCAAGATGGCATGATTTCCAAGAAATCATTAGAAATAATTAATAATCAGCCATACCTGAGAATGAGTATTAAAATGCAGCTCTGCTGAACTTAACACCACAAAACCAAAGTGACTTGCAGAGCAAGAAGTTTCATTTATCATTATCACCTGGAACTCAGTCACAGGTTTGAAGACCTAGTGCTAGTGTTTCAGATTTTACTTTTCCTCTAAGTATTCCATGCATGTCGTTGGTATCAATGGATTCTTGTAAGCTGCAAGATGTTTGATAAAAAAAGACAGATTTTACAAGCAAAGACTCCAGTTACTTGTATAAAGGGTTATATAGTTTTTCCCTTAATTCAGAGTCCTGAGTACTTGTTTTACAAACTGCAGCATGCCCTCAAATCTATTGAATTCATTGTGCAGTCAGAGTATTTATTGTGCAATGCTGAGTCATATAAAAAAAAGTACTCGCTAGGCTGGAGGGAAAAAAAAGGTGATGAAGACACTAGCCACCTCCTCCTCCTCCTAGGAAAAAAAAAAAAAAAAAGAAAAAAAAAGTAAAATTCATCCTAGGTTTCAAGGCTGTTTTTTAAACTAAACATTAGAAGCACTGTCAGAAATATGTAACATATTATATGCCACCGTAACACAAACTACTTCTTTTTTTTTTATTCCTGCTGGTGCTTTCATGCTGACAGGAAACTAGTATTACCCTATGTGGACACACTTAGGCACAGTGTATAGCCCAAAATATGTATGTGTGTGTGTATATATACATATATATATATATATACACACACACAAACAGACACACACACACGCCCCGCAGGATGCACGCACACGGGATATACCCCAAATGCAGAAGTATCTCTGGCACGCTAGAGGGAGCCATTACATAATTGCAATGACCCTTTTCCCCCCTCAATTAGCAGAACTGGCGTGGAAAAATCTCTGGATATCCTGAGACATCCTGAAGGTTTGGCATAAACTTCAGAATAAGGAGAGGAAGGCAGAGGACTCAAGTTGCAGTCAAACGAGGTCTCCTGATAGCTCAGGGGCTTACGCTGATGTTTGTTCCACTTTTAATACTGTGCTGTTTTTATAGGGAACTTCTCCAAATACGTGACTTAGCCGAATACGCCAAATTCCCTCAGCCAATCTGAAGCTCTCATGCAGAAAGCAAAGCCCATTTTGTAAACATATCCTTTATTTCATCTGTCCGTCGCTCTCACACAGAAAGTTGGCTCGGCTGAGAGTAGTGGTTTTCTGCTGCCACTAATTCATGTATAGTTTGTTTATACACTGAATTTTAACACGGCATTAGTTCTATAACGGCTACCAGCAGACTCGCTCGGGATGGCAAACTATCCGTTTCACAGCTACAAAGAGGTCCTCAGGACGGGAAGATGGGTCTGGAAAGAACACTCATTTGAATTTATAAATCTGCAAGACTTTTTCCAAGTCAAATTATATTTATGAACATCATAACTCAGGACTGAAGGTTATCCTATTGAGTAAGACAAACGAGCAGCTGCCTTAACTGACTCCTTTAAGAGACGCTCCAAAAATAATTCAGGAGCGTCTTATAAGTGCTTTGGACTTTATTACCTTCTTCTTCTTTTTTTATTTTTTTTCTTTATACATATTTTTTTCCTGTTTTTTTTTTCTTTTTCTTTTTCTTTTCCCCCTAAACGATTCTTGCTACTTACACGCTCGTCACAAATGGCAGCTTCATTTCCGTACGCACGGGTCGGGAGCGGCCCTCCGGCAATCCGAGCACGCACCTTTCCAGCCTCAGTCCTCCCCCCGCCGGGAGCCTCCCTTGCGCGCCGGGGGCGGGGGCGGGCGCTGCTGTGGACCCCGGCCCCTCACGGCGTGGCTGCCACCTCCGCCCCGCTCCCCGCGGGCAGGGGATGCGCTCCTGCCCTCGGGAGCTGCCCTTCGGGGAGGGCGAGACCCGCTCAGGGCGGCTCCCACAGAGCCGGGGCGGAGGTGGCGGGGGGTGTCCGTCCCCCCATCAACAGCGCCCTTCTCTCGCCGCGCATCCCCGGGCCGCGGTCACTCGGGGACCGTGCGGCGGAATCAAGTCCTCGCCCTCGCAGTGCTCTGGGCGAGTTCGGGGGCGTCGCGTCCCCCCTGCTTCCCCACCCGTCAGCGCGGAGGACTTGTTAGCACGCCTTACAGATAAATAAATAAGGGGGGGCGGAGAGGGAGGGGAGAGGGAGCGGTGAGGGAGCGGCGGGGGCCGAGGGCGGCCGGCGGGGGCCAGGGGCGCGGCGCTGCGGTGCGCGAGCGGCCAGACACCGCAACCCGCGCGAGCCGCTCGCGCGCCCCGCGTCCCCCTCCGAGCCGCTCTAATCAATGACACCCAGCGCCCGCCGAGGCCACGCCCCCCGCCGTCTCCCATTGGTCCGGTCGCTCCGGGGCCGGCCGGCGCCGCCGCCGCCGATTGGCTGGCGGGGAATCCGTATCAATGTTTAAGCCGCGGCGTGAGGTGAATAGAGGCAGTCGGCGAGCGGCGCTGGGCGAGCGCGGCGCGGCGCGGCGGCCCCGCGAGTGCTGCAGTGAGGGAGGCGAGGAGGGGGGGGAGAGAGGGAGAGAGAGCGAGCGAGGCAGAGCGCGGCTCCAACTGTTGAATTTTCACTGAATTCTCCACTTACCTGCGGGCGGCTGGTGAAATGGATCTGGTTTATCGGGGATCGGCGTTCGCTCTGCGTGCTGCCTGGCTAAGACTGGCGACCGTCTGTTTGCAAGGGGCCACCCATCAATGAGGCAGAGAAGAATATTTGCTTTTTCTTCTTTTGCATTTGAAAGCCTCCCTGCCATACGTTGCAGAATTAACTGTGTACTTTGGGTCCGGACTCAAATAAAGGAGAAAAAAACAGTGCAGAACTGAGACTCGGAACTATATCTGTGAGCTATGTATTGGAAACCTATGTTTTTATTGCCTTTTTTTTTTTTCTTTTAATGTGAAAGATCTCTGATTTATTTCACACATAACACTGAGGAAAGGTGGTTAAAAACACTCAGCAAAGCAGGAGACAGACGCGCCTCTGTGCCAGTGAGTGGATAACAGCCTTGTTTTCCTGATCCTCAGTCTCCTGGAGAAAGAGGTATAGTAAAAGTGTAGCTGGATCCGACACCCCCACCTTATCTTTTTTTTTTTTTCCTTCTTTCTTCCCTCCTCCCTCTCCAAAATATAAATCTGATTAATTTTTTTCCTGTCTATAGAGTGAGTCAGAGAAGCGTTAGGAAGAAGCTGCAACTAATGTCTGTGAAGGGAGGAACATGAGGCGATAGTGAATGTGATTTGTTCCGCTGGATCTGACTCATCCAAGCAGATTGAAACACCTGCATTTCTGGATTTACCATTCATTTATTTCAGGTTGTTAAAAGAACCTGAAATAAAATTTAGCTACCCTTCCCCAATATTTACCTATACACCGTATCGCTAGGAAAGGTGTATATCGCAGGGGGGAACGCATCTGGCGTAGCTGCTGCTCTTATCCCCTGTACCAAGATGCTCAGAGAGACTGTTAAAGCTTTGAAAGGACTGCAAAAAATGCATCACACTGATCGCGGAACTGCGTAGGTTTTAATATAAGCGAATTAATCGATTAAAAGATCTCCCACTTTTTTCATGGCCAGGATTGTTTTTCCTCTTCTTCTCTCCTCCCCTAAATGAAGAGGACTAGGCGGCAGTGTCATTGGAAGGAGACGCTGAATAGAAAGAAAAGAGAGGCACTTGATAGCGCAGCCCTGTGAATACAGAGACTGTTTCTCTTTTAGCGAGAGACTAAGAAAGAGAGAGAGTGTGTGTGTGTGTGGTGTGTGTGTGTGTGGTGGCTTTTCTTTCTCCCCCCTCCCTCCCACCCCCTCTCTTGCTCTCTTTTTTTTTTTTTTTTTTTTTAATCTATGCGTCCAGCCATGGGTTGCCTGTTGCTTTCCTCTCGGCTGGAGAGAAAAGCAAACTGGAATTAAACTGCATCGAGAAAAGTGCAGCTCCTCAGACACGCATACGCACACACGCATAGATACACGGAGAGAAAGGATGTGGTGGTGGCGGCGGCTACTGGCCTGTCTTAAAGAAACCTAAGTGTGCTGCTGATTGAGCACGGTCTGAGCTTTCTCTCCAAATATATATTTACTGCTAGTGATGAAGGTCAACTAGTGGGTTTCTTAATTTTTTCACCCCAAAAGGATGGCTTGGAGGCTGGTAGTAGAGGGAGAGAAAGGAAGCTATAAATCCGAGCACTAGTTTTTTGCTGGGGGGGGGGGGGGTGGTTTGTGTTTTGTTTTTTTTTTTTTTTAATGTGTTTTGTTTTCCCCTCTTGCCCTGCAATCCTCATTCCCTCTCCCTCTGATTCGGGAAGGAAACAGTGACCCAGGGTGTACGAGACAGAGAGGGGGGAAATACCGACGGCAGCGAGATGCAGCTCTCCGCCGCAAGCAATGCAAGATTAGATCTCTAAATGCAGCAAAACACTCCCTGAAAACCAACAACCCCGCGGTGCAATCAGACATTTCACTGCCGCTCACTGCACACGAAGAGGGCTTCAACAACAAGCTGAGACTTTTTTTTTTTTTTCCCTTCTGTCTTTCTCCTAACCCTCCACTCCATCAGCCGTATCACAAGCGATGAGTAGCAAATAAGCTTTTTTACCTCTGCTACAGACCTGTGTCCACCCCCATGTATATATAAATACACAGATTTTAAAAATATTTCTGATAGTTTTTAGAAAAACTACCACTGCCGCCGTGTTTTTTTTTATTGTTATTATTTTTATTATTCTTTGTATATCTGCGGGGATTCAAGGACCAGGAACACATCACCTGCCCGGAGGAGAAGATCTTTTGCAAATTTTCTGATTTTTGAAACCCTCCTACTGCCGAAGTTGGACAGACGAAGTAACTGCGAGGGGACTGCAAGCACGGCAAGCTCTTGCTGAAACGCTGCCGAAGCTGCTCCCTCCCCTCCCCCGACCCCCCCGATTGCTCCCTCCCTCTGAGCTACATGGTCTATTTGCTGCCTCTCATCCTGTGTCTCTGCAGATGTTTTAGAGCAACAGGTTCAGGAACTTGAAATATAGGGGTGGGGAAAGAGGAGGGGAAAAAAAAAAATCAAAACCAAAAAGGAAGGGAAAAAAGAGCCGTCAGAGGAGGAAGAACAACCCCAGCGCAGGAGGCAAAGAGGACGGGGACAACCCTGGTCGTCACTGCTGCTCCTGCCACCCCCACCCCTGATCGGGGATGTACCTTTCCATTTGTTGCTTCTTCTTCTGCTGGGCTCCCGCCCTGTCGCTGAAGAACCTGAATTACTCGGTGCCGGAGGAGCAGGGAGCGGGCACGGTCATCGGGAACATCGGGCGCGATGCGCGGCTGGCGGCAGGCGCGGCGGGTGGCGGGATGCTGCCCGCGGAGCGTGGCGTTCCCGGTGGCGGCCCCGGAGGCAGCCGCGGCCCCAAGTCCACCTTCCGGGTGTTGGAGAATTCAGCCCCGCACCTCCTGGACGTGGACGGGGAGAGCGGGCTGCTCTACACCAAGCAGCGCATTGATCGTGAGGCGCTGTGCCGGCGCAGCGCCAAGTGCCAGCTGTCCCTCGAGGTGTTCGCCAATGACCAGGAGATCTGCATGATCAAAGTGGAGATTCAGGACCTTAACGACAACGCACCATCATTCCCCTCTGACCAAGTGGACATGGACATCTCCGAAAATGCTGCACCAGGCACCCGCTTCCCCCTCACCAGCGCCCACGACCCAGACGCTGGGGACAATGGTCTGCGCACCTACCTGCTCACTCGTGATGACTACGGCCTCTTCTCCCTCGATGTGAAGTCCCGTGGTGATGGCACAAAGTTTCCAGAGCTGGTCATCCAGAAGCCATTAGACCGTGAGGAGCAGAGTCACCACACCCTGGTGCTGACAGCACTGGATGGCGGGGACCCCCCACGCTCAGGGACAGTGCAGATCAATGTGCGCCTCATTGACTCCAATGATAACAGCCCCATCTTTGAGGCAGCCTCCTATGTGGTAGAGCTGCCAGAGAACGCACCGCTAGGCACAGCAGTCATCGACCTCAATGCCACCGATGCCGATGAGGGGACCAATGGAGAGGTGCTCTACTCCTTCAGTGGCTATGCACCTGAGCGCGTCCGTGACCTGTTTAGCATTGACCCACAAAGCGGCCTCATCCGTGTCAAGGGCAACCTGGACTATGAGGAGAGTGGCCTCATTGAGATTGATGTCCAAGCTCGGGACCTGGGGCCCAATCCCATCCCTGCTCACTGCAAGGTCACTGTCCGCCTCATCGACCGCAATGACAATGCTCCCACCATTGGCTTTGTCTCCGTTCGCCAGGGAGCTCTGAGTGAGGCTGCCCCACCAGGCACTGTCATTGCCCTGGTGCGGGTCACTGACCGTGACTCAGGCAAGAATGGGCAGCTCCAGTGTCGGGTGCTGGGTGGTGGCGGTGGGCCCGGTGCTGTTCCTTTCACCCTGGAGGAGAACTATGACAACTTCTATACTGTGGTCACCGACCGACCCCTGGACCGTGAGGCACAGGACGAGTACAATGTGACCATCGTGGCACGTGATGGGGGCAATCCCTCACTTAACTCCACCAAGTCATTTTCTGTCCGAATCCTTGATGAGAACGACAACCCACCCCGCTTCAGCAAGAATCTTTATGTATTACAGGTGCCTGAGAATAACATCCCTGGAGAGTACCTGGGCTCAGTCTTGGCCCAGGATCCTGACTTGGGCCAAAATGGGACGGTATCTTACTCCATTCTGCCTGGGCATGTGGGAGATGTCTCCATCTACACCTATGTCTCTGTCAACCCCACAAATGGTGCTATTTATGCCCTGAGGAGCTTCAATTATGAGCAGACAAAGCACTTTGAGTTCCGTGTGCTGGCCAAAGACTCGGGTTCACCCCACCGTGAAAGCAATGCCACAGTGCGCGTCACCGTGCTCGACGTCAACGACAACGCACCCCTCATTGTCCTGCCTGCCCTCATCAACGACACTGCTGAGCTGCAGGTGCCACGCAATGCTGGGGTGGGCTACCCCGTGGGCACCGTCCGCGCCCTGGACAGTGACTTTGGGGAAAGTGGGCGCCTCACGTATGAGATTGTGGAAGGCAATGAGGAGCACCTGTTTGAGATGGACCCCACTAGTGGTGAGATACGCACCTTGCACCCCTACTGGGAGGAGCTCAGCCCTGTGGCTGAACTGGTGGTAAAAGTCAGTGACCATGGCAAGCCCAGCCTCTCTGCTGTGGCCAAGCTCATAGTCAGGGCCTTGGCAGGGCCCCTGCCCGAGGCTGGGGAGCCGCAGGTGAATGGCGAGCAGCATCGGCGGCCACACTGGGACTTGTCACTGCCGCTGATTGTGACGCTGAGCACTGTCTCCATCATCTTGCTGGCTGCCATGATCACTATTGCTGTGAAGTGCAAGCGAGAGAACAAGGAGATCCGCACCTATAATTGTCGCATTGCCGAGTATAGCCACCCTCAGCTGGGAGGAGGGGGAGGCAGTGGCGGGGGAGGAGGAGGCAGTGGCAGTGGAGGGGGCAAGGGCAAGAAGAAGAAGATCAGCAAGAATGACATTATGCTGGTGCCCAGTGAGGGCGAGGACAGCCGGGGTCCCCTCAATGTCATGAACGTGGTGAGCAGCCCATCCCTGGCCACCTCACCCATGTACTTTGACTACCAGACCCGCCTGCCCCTCAGCTCTCCCAGGTCTGAGGTGATGTACCTGAAGCCCGCCTCCAACAACCTGACTGTACCCCAGGGACATGTGGGTTGCCACACCAGCTTCACAGGGCAAGGGACTAACGCCAGCGAGGCTCCCCCGAGCCGGATGTCCATAATTCAGGTAGGAGACTTTTAGAATACCCTGGACCTCACTTTAGACACTGGTTTAACTTTCCCTTTTATCTGCAGTGCAATCTGCTGTAAGGTACCCCTGAAGGGACCAACACAAGTCACTTAAGAGAGGCGGACTTAATGAAAGTGGAACCAGACCACACCCAGTGGGTCTGGTTCTGCTGTCACATTGATGTTTCCCATGGGATTAAAAAGAAATTGCTCACTGAAACACAGACAGCTATGGCAGTGCCAAAGAGGTGCATGTGGGTGTGGGCAGGCATTTAGTTCATTTGAGGCATGCTGGGGTATTTTCCCAGGAGACTGTGAGACAGGGGTGGGTGCTTCCACAGGTTTCACTTCTCTTTGGTTTGGGGTGGGGAAGAGGGAGAGAATTTCTAAAGTGGTCATACTACCTGCAGTAACTAACAGGACAGGGAAGAAACTGCACACTGAGGACATCTATTGCAACAGTGTATTATAGCCCTCCAATCTTGGATATAAATATGAGCAGTCGTTCCAAGACATGTGTTTTAATTTTTTTTTAAATTTCCTTCTTCAGAATATATATCCATAAATATATTTTTGACAGTATCATTGGGGCCCCATTGCCTCCTCCTCTCCCCATAAACAATGAAATTTTCAGTGATGAAAATTCTGCTTAGTCAAATAGAAAGAAAATGTACGTGGTGACTCCCTCCTACCTCCAAATGTTAACAAAACTCACATCCTGTCATAAACCAGCAAAATAACTAGTCAGATTTCCAGTAGCCTGAGTCAACATTGATGATTGCTTTATAGTGAAAGACTTACACACTCTGTCTTCTACCAAAGCTCATTTAGAAATTGTAGCTGGGCTGCATTCTGCTGCCAATTATATCCCCACTGTCCTCTACTGACTTTTGTGAATGTGAGAAATGGCATAATTTGGACCATTGGATATAGGGTACTAATCAAAGAATGACTTAATTTTTAGCAGGTAGTTTGAAGTCCAAACTCAGAAGATTTATTTCAGAGCAGTGAACTTGCAGAGTGAAGGTGAGGGCAGAAATTGGCTCCAGTTGATTTAATTTAAAGTATTACTTCATGATTAATGCAGCTTAATGTTCAAACACTACAGGTATGTTCCAAAGTGATTTTTAACGTTCGGATTGAAAGCAGGCTCTGGATAATGACTATTAAATATATTTGAAATGTCATATCTGTTTTACCCTGTGGTTCTCCTGATATGCTGTTCTGAGTCATAAGGGAATGAGCTGAGTGTATCAGAAGTGACACAGACTCATTTTGTGTATGCAGCTAGTGGGAAAGATGTTGCACTGTAGTCACTTGATGTACCTGAAGAAGATTCATAATACCTTGGAGTTACCATGCTCTGTGATCTGTGAACACCAAATGTTCTACTTGCCAGCTGTATCTAATATTTTAAACCGAATAGAAATGGCCAATGGTAATTGGCAGTTTAAAGAATCAAAATTCAAGTAACCGATGACCTGGAAATGGGACATTTATAACTGGGGAAAAAGAATAAAATTAAAAAGGCTGCCTATACAAGGTCACTGTAAACTAATCCTCAAGCAATTATTGTGTCACAGAAACAATTTCATTTTATGCCTATCATGAATTTGTGTTTTTATCAATTAGGTGAGAAGAGCAATACTTCAAATCTGAAATTGATTGTAACAAAAATGACACTTTAGGAAAGAGTTTAGGTTAGGGCACAACCGGAGATAATTTGATTTATTATTCATCCTTTAAAAAACAAATAACTTTCCATGACATTTGTTTAAGTAATGTCAACCTTTATTTATTGTAAAATGGAGTTGTCAGAAAGTTAAAAAAAGAAACACTCCACGTTTTTCCTACTGACAAGTGTAATAGTTACTAAAAGACAGAAAAATATACTTTCCTACAACTGTGTAATGTCTATATAAAGCAATTAATTAATGTATTGATGCTACTGAGTAGTAAAGTTTCAATTGTAGTGTAAAATCCCTATGGAAAATATGATTAATTCTTTTTTACAGTGTTCACTGTATAAGATCAATCATGACTTTTTTTTTCCTGAAACCTATATAAAGCTAAAAGAGGAATTTCCTCCCTTAAAAAGTGTGTTGTGGTTTCTATAAGAGGTTTCATTATGACAGCTATGGAAAATGTAACTAAAACTCCTCGTAACATACTGGTGTATCTAATGCTGGTCTTGCTTTCCCTCATTATCTACACGGAGTGTTTTGGAAGTTTGCATAGTCCAGTCAGTAGATTAGAAAACACTCAGTTTTACCTAGTGTACAACCTGTTCAAACGTATTTATTGATACTATATTTTGTAGTTGTATTGGCAAAACAGACACAGTAAGAAACAGTGTAGTTGGTTTCTATTTAGAAAAGGCTCAGGTTTAAAGTAGCCAGAGGGGAAAATTGATCCTCTTCACTATACTTTTGCATTACGAAAATACATTTTGTATTCTCCATCTCCACATCCCTGGAGTAAATTTTATATAAAATTTGCATTTAGAATGTAGGCACTACTTTATGTCTGGTCCTGTGCTTCTGCCTCATTTAAACTGCAAAATTTAAACTGCAGACTTAAGGAGAAATAATAAAGGATCAGCCCTCTCTCTGGATCTACTATATCTTTAATCACTCCAAGGAACCTGTGTCTGCATATGTAAATTACACAGCTAGGAATAAAAGGTGTAGGCAGTGGAAAAAAAAAAAGACACAATATCCAACTGCTTTATCACGTCTTTTAGTTAATCAAGCCAGTTAAGCAGTTTTCTTCAGTACCTCAGTAAGGGGAAGGTAAAGAATTGCGTAAGGGTTCTCTAACAAATGTTCCCATTAGTTTTTACAAATATATATTGAAACATGATAATCCCATACTATGTAATTAATACAATGAAACTGCATTTCTTCTTTCTCATTTTCTCAGCAACTGTTTAGTGGCGCAATCCTCTATATACATGCTAAATATTATATTATTACTTAGTACATCCAATTGATTCTATAAATATTTAATAGGAAATAAATAATTTCTTTCTCAGTAAGTTCCAAATTTTCCCACTTTTATTAGGAGTGCATAATATTTTTTTTCCTTTCACTTACTAGTAAGACCTAGTGAAGCCAATGGGTCTTATAGTTCCCTTATTTCTCATGAATAGTATTTTACTCTACAGATAGCCCAATTTACATCAACAAAACCTGTGGAGTAAAGTGTTCCTTAGTGACTAGGGTTTTCAGACTGACCCAAAAGGACCAGCAGTTGAATGAAATACTTCCTGATATGGGTAAGAGTGGTGTAATCTTGCCTCTCTTTAAGTGACTTCTGTTGCACACTAATCATACATTTTGACAGCTTGTGTGTTTGCTCACTACTTTGTAGTATCCACCAATGTACCACAGTTGCATGTGTTACTTATATATAAGCCAATTAACTTCTTCAGTACCATAAAAAATAATTTAAACATGCATACATACATATATGTATAAAATGTTGGATGGACAGATGAAGATGCTATATACATTCAGCTTTTATTGGTGCAAGAGACTTGCAAGTTCTTAGGCCCTCTGAAGATTAACCATTTGTGATTTGATATGCACTTGAGATTGATGTGTATTAAGAACAGTGTTTAGTAACATACTGGAAAGTTACACATCTACACTTTAACATGTTTCATGTTCTTAACTTCAGCAATAATTTTCTAAAGATACTTTAGAAACAGTGCTTTCAAACAAAAGTCCGTTAAAAATATTTAAATATAGGGCAGTGCTGTACAATTTTCATTGCCAGGGTCGAAATTCCATGTGACCTTTAAATCTCTTCAGATCCAGACTATTAATTTTTACTGTGGAGAAGGAAAGCAAGAGAAAATAGAAACAACATGGCTGAAAGAAGATTTCTGTTCACTCTAGACTTTAAAAACTACTGTGAAAATTTGGTTCATCTCATTCTGGTGACCTGCTCACCTGACTAAAAGAAACAGAATTTTGCTTTATTTTGAAGTCCAGACATAAAAAAAATGTATTAGCATACACATATGTGTATCTCTCCTACCAAAATTCTGAGTTAGTCAGTTTTCCTTTCCCTGTGTGAACAAGTCACAACTTCCTCTTGCAGATTTTTCATAGGTAAGAGTGGATGGGTAAAGGAAAACAAATAGTTTCTTTACACAAGTAGGTTCCAGAAATAGGCTCCTCAAAGTGACATATCAGTAGTGTAGAAAATGATCTGCAATATGCAAGTAGTGTTGATCATCCTAGAGGTTATTTATTGCTATACTTGTGGTGCAATTGGGGAATTTTGTAAATGTATCAGGAATAAGGTGGGTGTAAATAAAAAAAGATGTGGTCCCAGCTTTTGTTAAACAACAGCTAAAAATGAATGACTGCTGAAAGAAGCTCTCAAGCTGGGAATCACTGTATCTGCTGTACCAGGCATTCCCATAGAATTTAAAGATAAAATACAGATCATTCTTAATACTCCAGGCACCTGAAGTTTATGATGTGTCAATAGATTAATGTCATGTCCCAGTGCAGCTTCGTTGCCAGGTGTCTAGTAGTACCTAAGAAGATAGAGTCTTCAAGGGAAGTAAAAAAACATGAACCATATTAGTGCTGCTCTGTCTTTAAATATGCTATTTCATACTTTGAGAAAATTCTGCTCAGAAATTTCAAGATTACAAAAAGAAATCTGAAGCTGCAGCATATAAAGAGAAGTTACACTCATCCTCAGTGATTTAAATTCCTGTCTGAAAACGGAGGTATAATTTATTTTTTTAAAAAATATCTCCTTCTTCAACTGAGGAGTACTATTTTCTGTTCTCACTAGAACTAGTACAAGGTAACATTTTGCATCAAGAGGATACTAGAGCAGTTCTAAACATTTGCAAGTTTGCAGGTTTGTACTCTATATATTACAAAGATTCACAGCTGCATATTCCAGGGCTGTATCTAAAGACACTACGTTGTGAGATGCAACTCTTAAACTACCTGCCTAGGTATCATTACTATAGCTTTAACAATGTTTTGCAAGGCTTGATGTTTTCCAAAATAACTCCTCTGAATGCTTGCATTGTGTAAATACAGTCTGCAGTTTTGTGTACAGCCTGGTTTTATGTTGCATTGTTCTGCATCTTTAATTTCTTTCACTGGATGAAGTCCATCCTAGAGTTGACTATGTAAGAATTTCAGGATGAAACTTTTCCTATGCTTCCGTTAAGCTTTATTTAATTTTTTTGTGAAGATGTACTGCATAGTATAGTTACACAAAAGACATGCATTTTAGGATCAGATCTGGCAACACACCACTCACTGTGGCATCTGTACTGGCTGCTGAAATAGAAAAAGGAAGCAGAATTGAACTCCTTTTTTGTATTACATCTGTTCTGGTCTTGATCTTGAGTTCCTTGCTGGTGATATTTACAGCGCTATTATTTTAAAAGGATCATTCTTGATATGAAGGTCCATTTGAGATCTAAAGAACTTTCCAAGATGAAAAGCTGTAACGAAGAACAATAAAAATAATAGAGAAAAAACAGTTTAAGAGTCTAAAGTGGAATGTACATAATATTCAAAAGAAAACAGTCTCTCCAGAGCGGAAGATCTTGTTAACAAAAAATTAAGAATAATATTTCTGTAGAACTTGCTGTTTTATAAAAGATGTGAAACAAGTCATGCAAGATTGACTGTCACAGCTCTAAACTTCTCTTAAAGTTATCTTGGCTTTCTGAATCTTTATGTTCACTGTCAGTACCTAAACTTAGATGGAAAAATCCCTACAAATTTGTGATTACCAGTGCAATTTCAACGGCTGATCAATCCTTTGAAGAGTTATCTTTAAAAACATATTTTCTCAAGTTTCTATTATCCTTACCCATGTTGATGAAAAGGCCTATTCTTACTCATAATTCAGTCAATAGCATAATTTTGACTTAAATTATTTTAGTGGTTCAAGAGTGAATTGTGACTAAGACCTCTATGGAATGCAGCTAAGAATTGGCCCTTCATTCTGAGGTTTGAGGGTTTTGTGATTTTTTTTCTTACAGCATCTTTACAAGGATGATGCCTGATTAAGGAGACCGTAATTTAGATGTTTTTGTAACTATGATCTGAATTGTAACAGAGAATCATAGAATGGTTTAGGTGGGACAATATTTTTAGGACGATCAAGTCCAATTGTTAACCCAGCATAATCATGTGTACAGTGGAAAAGAAATCAAATACTCCATTGACTGTATTGCTGAACATATGTTACCACGCATTTTCATATATTTCTGAAACTGTGAATAATACAGCATCATTGTTAAAACTCAGCAATTTTTTTTTCACATGGAAAATTAGCAATAGGTATGCTTGAAATATTCAGAAATATTACTCAGTATTAAGAAAGAATAGGTACAGTCTGGTTTCTCTGATAAGACAAAATTGTCATTAAAAAAATTCCTTCCAAGTCACAACATCTGGATGTGAACCAGCTGGGATTTTATTTATTTTTTTTTAAGAGTAGTTTTGTCTTTTTTCCCCAACATTTTTTTATTTCTCTTCACTATCTTCCTTTCCAGGAAGCATCAACATAACAGCTAATATTTACATATATGTTTCTAAATATCATGCTTAATTTTTCTTTCTTTCGTTATTTTGACAAAATTTAAAATCTCGAGTTAAATTAGTTTTAGGTTTTGCTACGCAAGCACTCATTCTACATACAAAAATGTGATTTTTTTTTATTTGGTTTGGATTTTTTTTTTTTAAGAAAATATCTATGTTGCATAGCAGAATTCTTCAGATACTTCTTCAAGCCCGAGGAGTACCTGCATGTATGAAGAAAAGTCATTTTGACACTTGTATTAATGTTTTCCAATAGGTAAAAAAAAATAAGTAATGAGAAGTTAAACGAGGATTTGTAGAGCAGAGCAGAAACACAGCTCTGTTTTTATCTTTAAAATATAGAAATAATCCTCTGATGCCAAAAGGTCAGTGTGGAGCAGTTGGGACAAATTTTTGCAGCAGATAGCCTGAAAGCTTTATGCTTTCAATTGTATGGCTACTTCAGCTGTAAGAGAAGTGGTAAAATTAATGCTAAAGGGTTCAAAAATACAGGAAACAAGTAAAACTCTCAGGGGACTGCAGGCTCTTACCTTAACAGAAAAAAGAGGAAAAAGAAAAGAAATAGAGAAAAGGTACTAGGAAAAGAGTGGCAAAATGACTGGGGAAAACTGTTCCTTGAGTTTAAGTGTTTTATTTAAGTTTTTAAGGGGGCATCAAGGATATTAACTAGTCACTGCTTTTGTTGATGAGATGAAACAGAGTAATTTGCAGCTGCCATAATTCTTAGCCAGGGTGTATTCTAAGCCCTACTAATCTATTTGTCATAGTGTAACCTTTGTTTTTCAGTCTGCTGTAGATTTTTTTTTCTTTTTTTTTAACAGAAGAAAATTTTGGATTAATTACTGTAAATCCTATGAGAAAGAAAAAAAAGTAAATTATTAAGAATTTTAGATAAAATACTCAGTATTAAGTACTACATTCAAGAACAAACAAATCCTTATGAATGTCCCTGTTAATTAGAATATTAGACAGGGCTTTAAATAACCTCCTTGAGCAGTCATATATTTTCAAGCTAAATCCCAAAGGCTGCTAATACATTTCCTTCTTAACAAGGTCATACAAGAACTATTTCTTTCTCCTAATGTTTTGCTTCCACTAGGTAGTGGTATTACCTGTACAGAAAGGTTAGATCAATTCATCCACTTGCTTGACATGAGATCTCTCTCTTTTTTCTGTACTCAAAGCTGAGGAGTCCCTCTCCATATAAAGACAAAATTGCATAGTTTCAGCGAATTATTAGTGTTATTTGTACAGAGAAACAGCATAAAGATAAATTTCTATCTCACTTTGGTTCACTGAGGGGATATCTCCTTTTCCAACCAACAAGACAATCAGTCCCATACTGGTCTATTTTTAATATAAGATATAGGCAATCGAGGCATGCTAAGTCCTTCAAATTAAGATATTTAACTTTAGCCATGGACTTTTCTACTGGCATATGATCAGAGTTTCTTACATTCGTAAAATACTTTAACCCGTAACAGAAAAGTTCTTAATCTCATCCTGTTCCCTGCTGGGTGGCTTTGTGTTGCAGTCTCTGTGGCCTGCCAAAAGAGAGCTCCAAAGGGGAAAGGAAAAGTCTTGTCATGAGATGCAAATGCACAATTTCAGCTGTGTGGGTGAGACCTCTAATCGATGCATTGTAGGCTCTTGCAGTGATAGTCATGCAGAGTTATTTCCAGAGGGTGGTTCAGACCATCCACTGATCTGTGTACGACATGTGTGTGTATTGCCTGTACTAGTTCTAGTGACACTGTGATTACTCGTATTTCCAGTCCTTTCCCTGGAACACTTCCAGGCAGTTTTATTATATTGAAATGGCTCTTACAGTTCATTGAGCATCCAGCATAATACTGTTGAATATGATCGGTGCATGTGCATATATTTATTAAAACAAAAAATCGGACAGTTAAACTGCATAATTATGGGAAAATGAATCATAACAATAAAAGACCATTTAAGTTAACAAGCTTTGTGATCAAAGAATAAATACAGGTTAGATAAATGAGACTCTAGATGTAACTAATCTACATAAATAAGTTTCAGTCTGATTAGAGGATAGGAATATATTAAAATAATCTTTAAGTATTTTAAAGGTATGTTACTTTAGTACTTTTATAACTTCTAGTTTAATTTCGCCATATTTTTAACCACTTCCACTCTATAAAATGAGCTAAATGCTAAACTACTTTTACGTGCTTATATTTTTTGATTAACAATGTTAACAGCGCAAAAAAAGTCTAAACTAATACAAGTAAATAAAATAACATCATAAGTTTTCATTCTGGTTTGAATGTGTTGTGTGTCAAAAACATAAAGTATTTTTTAATGTCTTAATTTTAAATTTTCTTTATGTGGCAATGTTTTTTGATTGATTTTTAATTAAAGAAAAACATTAAAGGGAACATTTAAAGGACAATTTCTTGTTTACTGTCTTTATCAGCAGAGAGCAGCCTTTGTAGTGTTTGAAAGCTGGTGCATTAAAAATCAATTTCAAGTCTTCAAAGCTGTAAACTCTTGCTTGCTTTGTAGATATATACTGTTTTTAAAATCATTGGAAGCACAGTTGACAATTGAATTAAAACAAAAGGTAAATAATGGTTTCATGAACATTTGAAGGATTTTAATGTATTTTTAATAATAGCTACAGGAATTTTTTATAGCGACAGACATATGAATAACAATTTGCAGCTTTTAAATGCATAATTTGTTCCTAAAGACAGTTTTTTTGTATTCTTTTATTAAGAGAATGTTGTTTTAAACTTCTCTTGGTGTTATTCTGTTGTTTTTACTGAATACCATGATTCAAACACAGAACATGTCAGTCAGTTTCTTTACTTACTATATTTCTGTCTCGCTCTTTGCTGATTGCTAAGCAACCACTTATGATTGTTTAGCTATGAATCAGTCTAAAAAAACGGTAAGCTGAAGTCGGCTAAACAAATGTCCATTAATTCTTAATGAAAATATTTAAATTCTATAAAATTTTAAAAGTAACAAAGAAAAGAACACTGTTTTAACAATGTACCTCAGATTCAGCACTTGAGTGACTACCAGCACAGTCAAAAATGCTCTTTTTGTGCACATCTAGAAAAAAGCATGTCCTCAGTCAGTGTAAGTAATTTTGAGGCCTATGGAAATATGTATATATATGTATAATTAAATTAATATTATTTCTTTCAGGGCAGGATCCTTAAAACACTTAATCAGTGATCGTTTTAATTTGGGTAAACAGAACCGTAAAATTAAACAGATCATTTACAGGTGTGGAGTCGCTGATGTGCACAAGAATGTGCAGAATTCAGCCCAGAATCTGTTAGTCTGTGTTACCTGAACTTCTCCCTGTTGCTTCTCTCCTTTGCTTTAAGAACACTGCAAAGCTGCAAAAGCTGTTAGTTTCACTGAGCCTCCAACTACATTTCTCATATTCTGTTGAGATAGTCTTGATGTCTTGCTTTCTTGCAGAGACTTGAGTAATTTGATATGCAGATTTGAAGATCATAAAAACAATCCTGCTTTGATGATCATGAGCCAGATTATCCAGCCACAGCTGTAAAGTACCAAGTGTGTTCTTTTGTGATCTCTTCATCGTTTCAGTGGATCAAATGACAATAAGAATATAGTGGAATTTAGAGTGCTTGCAAAATAATGAAATTAAAAGCCTTTTTAAAATTACAAACACGAAGCCTTAGAAACTATTATATTTCTAGGCTATGGGCCAGATAATGTAACTGTGTGTACGCATGCATATGTGGATGTACACAGAAAAGAGAGCAAAATGGAATCAAAAGAATCATCTAGATGGATAAAAGGCATTATTAATGAGCAATGTGCATCTAATTTTTTTTTATATTGTGTATGATCTGTACAGAGCTCTGTAGCAGTGTTTTGGAAGATGCTGTCAACCTGCAAACTAGAAAGCATCAAGTTTAGAGACAAATGATGTTGTCATTTTTTTCCTGAGGCAAGAGTAGGTAAGGAAGGACCTCATTTTCCACTTCATGATGGAATCCTACTATCAAACTTCAGGACTGAGAGTGATGATTAAAGGGAAGTACAATGCATGCAACATGTGAAAAGAAACAGGACTTAACTGATTCCATGGACTGCGTTAGTTATTAAAAAGCACATGATAATTTGCATCTCATAGCTCCAAGGCAAAAAATATATCAGTCAGCTTTGTAGCTGTTGGGTGAAAAGGAGGTGAAAACGAGATGTTGTCTGCTATTTCTTTCAATATATAGTCTTCATTTTGTCTAAATCTGTACATGTATTTTGTCTATTTAAACCACATGTAGTTTCTTTTTAGGGTAACAGGCTATAGTATTGCAAGGGGCAGAAGCAACTGTATCCATTTATTTTGGTATTTATTCATTGGCCACCACATACATGATCTTTCCCAAAAGCATACCTCTCATTATTGCAATGGTGTGATGTAACAAAATAATAATATCTTCAAGCGTGAAAGTACTTTCCTGGACTCATTTATTTCAAACAGCCTTCCAGAATTTTGAAGAGAACTTTAATTTCAGTTCATTTAATATATGTGTAGACCACAAATAGCCTTTCCTTCATCCCCTGATATTGGCAAAGGAAACTTAGGAATGAGTATCTGAATGTCCAGATTTTGACCTATTTGTAAAGCAAGAGGAAGCTGTGTCTATTAAACAAATGTAAGCTTCAGGAATTCAGGTTAGCAATGTCAAAAAGATTTAGATAAATTACTTGCGGTTCTACAGGTCTTGCAGATACCTGTGAATGAAGAAATAGGCACACATGCTGAATAGCCATGGGAGGAGAAGACTTTTTTAAGGGAAAGTTTTTGTTCTGATTTAAGTTTTGGGTTTTCTATAGTGTTTTATAATAAAGACAATTACATAGTAATTTGGGTTAGAATGCATGCCCAGTTCCTCATCTCAAAACCCAATTTGTTACTACCTGTGGCTATTTCTATTAAAAAAGAAACATAATTACTATGAGTCTCAGCAGTCTAAGAGTAAATTTTTGCAATTACAGTACTTCCCTTGGGCAGATATATGAAAATGGCAGATTAATTCCTGCCAGTCTATTCCTTGCACATTCTTAAGGTTACTGGTAGCTTGGACTATCATATTGGTGCTGTTTATTATCCTGTGGCTAAGGTTAAAGAAGGAATGCTACTATAAACCTTTAGGACTAGGATGCTATACCACTGCCTTGCAAAGTCTCTGTGCTCAAGTGTGATCCACAGCATCCTAGGAGCATGATACTAATTCCATTTTCATGGAAAGTGAATGATTTAGCTGTTGATTTTAGCATAGTTTAGAAGGGTATTTAGTATCGAATTGGTTTATGCTTTAAAAGATTTAAATAGAAACACGAAATAGACTCAAGTTTAGTCATTCTGAGGAATTTATCAAGACATTAATAAAGCTGCATGTGAACTGAAAAATATGGTAGTTCCTTAATATTTTATAGCTTTTGTTTTATTCCAAACAGCACAATGTGATGAAACACCAGTAAACTAAGATGGATCTGAAATTATGTAAATTAACAAATCCCCATGGGAATAATTCTTTTTCTAGTGGGTTTTTTACCAGAAAACAAGTTTTGAGGGCATACGAGTAAATGAATTGCATTCAAAAGCTGTGCTCCTGGAGATCACTCTTTGCAGCTAAGCATGTAACTCCATGTTGAATTCCAATGAAGCTGGAAGTTGGTGTGGCTTCATGTGGGCTCATGATCCACCTGCAGGGAGCAGCATTAGTCTGTGTTACACATGATCTGGTTTGACTATCCAGGAAGACCAGCACAAACAATCCCATGTTATTTTTTTACATTTTGCATGAACTTTTGTTTGAAATTTCTTGCACTGCACCTGTAGTGTTGTCTTTTCTTTCCCACTTCGAAAGGGGTGGTTTCCACATACACAGGTTTCTGAATATCAACTTGGGGACTTTTGCGATGTGGACATTATTTAGAGAAGGTTCCATTAACTTCCTTTGACAAGTCATGTTCAATGCATTCCACTTTGGACAAAAGTGGTCGCATACTGGGTGAGCATCTTGCTAATTAGATAGAGAGGAAGTCCATAATTAAATCCCTGTGTTCTAACAAACCCCTCAGTCAAATATTAGCATTCATGTTCAGTCACTCTATCCCTGGTGAAACCTGCAGCAGTGTCCTAGATATTGACAAATCAACACTGCTTTTGGAACAGAAAGATGACTTTATCTAATCCTGGAATCTTTGCAGAGACCACATCTTATGTGGATTTTCCTAATTTTACAGAAAATTTTGATTTTAGAGTCTTGATATGGCAAGCCACAATGAGAAGGGCAATCCAGAACAATTTTTTCCTAATCTTTTAAGAATATACAGGTCAAAGCCAGCTTCTAAATACCTATGAAGTTAGAGATTACCTGTGGAAATCTTTAGTTAAGTGGGTGATATGTCCTAGATGAGGTGATCCTATAAAGAAGGGTAGCTATTTTTTCTTTTGGTTGTTTTGAATCAATTATATATAGAGTCCTCTCATAAGACATTGCAGTAGGCTAACATTGAAGTGACAGAGTTGTGGATGCATGCACACAACCTTGTATCAGAATAGCCTTATTTTTTTCTGTCCAAGTCTACTTGACCACTGGTACTCTACTCGTGGTGTGATGGTGTATTCAATCAAACTTTCCATTTTATGAGGTACCTCATCATAGACACATGACTGTTATGACTTTAAAATACATTTAGGGACAGAACCTCTTGCTAAATTTGTGCAAGCCTAAATTATTTATCTTATGTCACAAATAATAAATCAACTCATCACCATTTTACAGTTGAAAATCTCCTTGCATGGCCATGCGAGTCTGTAAAGCTTGATGATCTACTATTCTGTCATAAATTCAGTCTTTATTTTGGCAGCATATTTAGTGCTTTCCTAGTGCTTAGAGGAAATAATTATGCAAAGGTATTTGTGTGAAAGTAGGGCTTTGTATCTTGTCACAAAATGTTTAGAGAATACCTTGTTGAGTATTTTTAACAAAAAGTTGAAATAAAGAGTTGCATGACCTAAATAAGATATTAGAAACTTATATTGTAAGTTTTAACGTCTGTGATTTTCTTCTGAATTCCTAGGGAATTTAAGGGAATCATTGCTTTTCTGGTGCGGGATTTTAAAAAGAGAAAGAGGATAAGGCGGTGGCTTTAAAGAAACAGAGTTGATCTAGATTTACCCCTTTTTTCTGATCACCACCTAGGAAGAAAGCTTCAGTGTTCCTCTTTGTGTGTGTTTTCTGTGAGGGCAGTGTGGCTTCAGAACCAAATCCTGCTTCATCTTTGTTGCTAATTTCTTTCACTCTGTAGGGAAGAAACACATAACTGAAATTTCGTGCCACGTACAGCATTTGCTGCCTAGCTAATCACCTTTCCCTGTCACTGCCATTACAAATCTGCTCAAATGCAACTTTCTTCAGCATACAACATATGTATCTGTGGGAATGTAGCACACTATGTAAAGGCTCGCTTAGCTGCTAATTGAAGTAAGCAGACTGATCCAAGGGCTATTGAAACCAGTTTGAAAACACCCATTGATTTCACTGGACCTCAGGTCATGGCTTGTGGGAGTTTTATTGTTGCCTTTAGTGAGAGTATGGGTTGGACAGAAAAAGGTAAACATACTGGATAGATGTTAACACAAAGTTAACAGATTTTAAATATCCAGCATCTCTGTTTTCTCGTTACTAAATATGATAAGTACAAAACAGATTAACAGTGTTAAAAGGTTATAATTTGTTCTCCTCCACCATCCAGTACTGCAGTGTTTATAAGCTTTCATCTGTTCAGAAAACATTTGGGTTATGTTGCTCTTAGAAACAGGAAATAAGCAGCGGTAAGAATAAGACAAATTTCACTTTGCTTACTGGCTTCACTGAGAATTCCTGCTAAGTAAGAGCTTTCAGATGTGTCTCAAAATTTAGAAAAAAAGAATGGCAGGAGATCAAAATTACACTGCAGAATGTGAAAGAGAGGAAAGAGACAAAGAGAAGAAAGAGAGAAAGAGATGAAGAGAAGAAGGAAGGAAGGAAGGAAGGAAGGAAGGAAGGAAGGAAGGAAGGAAGGAAGGAAGGAAGGAAGGAAGGAAGGAAGGAAGGAAGGAAGGAAGAAAGAAAGAAAGAAAGAAAGAAAGAAAGAAAGAAAGAAAGAAAGAAAGAAAGAAAGAAAGAAAGAAAGAAAGAAAGAAAGAAAGAAAGAAAGAAAGAAAGAAAGAAAGAAAGAAAGAAAGAAAGAGAAAGAAAGAAAGAAAAAGAAAGAAAGGAAAATAAACGGTTGTTGTCATGCAGAAGAAAAAGGGTTCTAAACATGTTTAAATTCTAAACAATTACTTTGATCATATCCTTACATTTCAAGGCACTATTTCTAAAATTTTTCCTTTAATTTTGATTTAAGTTTCCCTCCAAATTCTAGATTTCATATTTAACATGAAAAAAAACCAAAAACCCAACCAAATGCTATCAAAGACACACTCCTACATGTATTGTTGAGTTCATGGTATTATATTCTTAGAATAAGCTGTATATTGCAGTAAGTGCAGATTTCATTCTAGTTAGCTAATTGTAATTGAGTCTGTTATGCAGTAAACATAGTATCTGTTAGGAATACTAAGGTAGACTCAACATGGTGGGAGCCATAGATAAAAGGAGCATTAAAGCGTTTCAAATTCAATCATTAGGTTTCATTGCACCCATCTGCTACCAGAAAATATAATGGGCAGCTTGATTCGCTGACCCTTAACTGTCATTTTTGAACTGTGTTTTGAATCCATATTTAAATCCATGACTTTTAAATCCATATTTTCAAGTCAGACCTAGAGAGGTAATTTGATAAGAGAATACCCAGTATATTTTAATTCAATTACTTTTTTCTTTTCTTTTCTTTACTTTTTTTTTAAATATAATAAGGTTTAATGGTCTGTTGTATATTCTGCTAATCCAGTGAAAGTAGTTATTTCATATTGAACATGGTTAAAAACAACTAATGTTCAACTTCATTAAGACTTCTATTAAATAGAAGGTTTGCTGGATTTCTGCTATTTTTTAATGCATGAACTAATATCTCTTATTAATGATTTCCGGGGGTTTTTGTTGCACTAGAATTATACTTATATGTTTTATTTCCACAAAAACTATACAGCACAGTACAAGGGCTAAAAAACGATTGAAACTCTGAGGTGCTTTGTATTTTGTTTCCAAAATATGTTTTTTTCTGTTCCCTTTTATGTTCTGAAGCAGATATTATCTTTTGCAGAGGGGGGAGGGCAGAGTGAGGTGCATACATCTCTTAGCAATTCTATATGTGTGGCACACAAGTAGACTGTCTCATAAAATAGCAGTTTTACTTAGTGAAAGCAGGAAACAATGTGATAAATGAGGATAATTTCATGTTTTCTCAACAATGGCAAACTATTATATTATTCTGTCATCAGAAGTTTTTTGTAATGGAAAAAAAGTGATTACATGTATTTCTTGCCACAACGGTATATAATTCCTGAAAATTTTATGTAATATAGAGACAGATGTATGTAACCTAGCCTTATAATCCCATTTCACAGCTTTCCCAAATACTGGGAAGCTCGATAAATGGGAAGCCGATTATATTGGCACTGTAACTCTATTAATAGGATTCGGATTTGCCTTATTGACAAGCCAGTACTGTTAATATGATCCAGTATATTAAATTGACAGGAAAACTGGAGCGATAGAATGTATCTACAGCCTAATTGACAGGGAAGCTCTTTCAGAAGGTTCTTAATGTGGTTTTTATTGACAGAGTAGCTTTAGCAAGTACATATCATTGGTGAGCAGTGTAAATATATTGGGTGCAACTGTACTAGCAGATTCAGGTGTAGTTATTGTTTTGCCTTCCCATACTTCCGTCTTTACTGTAAGTTGTATGAAGCTCTCTTGTAAGACCTTTACAAATGCCTCTTACAGCACCAGTCTAACTGCACCTCTCACAGGCATTTGACAAGTTGTGAATTATTTTAAATGTGTTCATCATTTTTAAATGAATAGCGGCAGTGCAGAGCAATGCAATAATGTGTCATGAATTTCATTATGTTTATTTATTGACGCTGTGATAGCGTTATTGTACTTTCAGCTTAAGCTCTTTATGTGGTGTGATGCTTGGCAGTTCTTCCTACATTCTTATCTTGCATCATCTCCAAAAAGTAGTTCAACTTCAGAGCTCATATTTCAATTCCTTTTTCCTAGTCACATTTGACAACTTTCTGCATTCTCTTCTGAGATCATGCTAATTTCATTACATTTCATCTTTCTCCAATGCAAAATAAAATAAGGCTCAGAAACCTGAAATCATTGTAAAAAATCCAGCAATTTGTGTTTGGTCTGGAAAGCCTTGATTCTCTTTTCAGTACAAGAAAGTTTTGGGTTCAACTTCCACAGATTTTCTTTGTCACATCTTTCTTAGAGAGAGAAGTCTGACCTTAAACACAGATCCTGTACTGTTAGAGGAGCTGAAGGCTTCTGTTGAGCTGACTTCCCTGCTGACAAAGAGAGAAGCTTATTCCTGAAATACTTAAATCTTTTATTTCATATTAAAAAATCTGATCAGGGTCTGGTCTCACCTCATCTTTTGAATGTCACTCAGGTCTACTCTTTTTGCCAGGATCACTTAAAATTATGTCATTCTGTAGTGACCCTTTTAGCTTCCTCAGTTTTCTGACTTGGTTCAATCATCAGAGCTGAGAAGAACCTCGTCTGGGCCTTGTGATTTCTAATTCCCTAACTGTGTTACATTCCCACAATCCAGGTTTCTGCCATCTTTAGTGTCTTGTACATTGTAGAATAAACTTTTTAAAAAATTTAACAAATAGTTGGTTTCATTAAACCAGTAGTACCAACAACTGAAATAATCTACAATGCCTTAGTATGACACTTTAACCAATAAATCAGTAATTCATTTTGGTAACAAATATGGTACGTGCTAAGACAAAACAGTGCATGGATTAGGAATTTATACAGGGAGATCTGCATTCCTTTGCTTATGGGAAAGGATGGTACTGTCTGTCCTCAGAGCTTCACTTTTCAGAAGTCACTGTGCAATTGACTGAAGAGCTCAGGACCTTCTTCTCTCACAGTTTTGCTTTCCTCATCCAAGAGGAAGAGAAAACACTGGCCACCAACCAACACTTTAGTAAAGAGTACAGCAGCCTCGTGAACGATATTGCTTTGTGCATTTGACTGTTTTTACTGACCTGTGTTTCCAATGTGCTTTTGAAGATTGCTATATATGTCAGAAATTCACATAAACACACTGTAGGACTTTTAACACCAAAATACACATCTTGCAGCAAGTGTGAAATTTCCCAAATATGTACATGTCATATAAATTATATCTGAAAAGCATTTTCAAAGGGATAAGAGTGGAGAGTACATAGTAGGATAATATTTTCAAAAATAGCCTATTTAATTTTGTCCTTGAAAAAGGTAAAATAACTTATGAGAGATTTATGGCTAGTTCTTAGTTTTGTTGTTTAGTTTTGATACTGGGATAATGAATTTTCCTAATGAAGTAAATCTTGTGGAACCGAAAACTACTATTTCAGGCTAAGTATACATACTCACTGGCAGTCTTACACTGAGAAGTCTTTGTGAAAAATTGTACTGTGTTGAACCCACACTGTTCCTAACAAAATGAAGACAATTGTCTGCTCTTTCAAAACTCAATTTGGCAGAATACAATTCTTTTGCCTCCAGAAGAGATTGCCATTATATAAGATCTTTGTTTCATGGGGGAAGGGTGAACACTTGGAATTCAGCTTTTCAAGAAAAGGCACAGAAGATGCTTGAATTAGATATTAAGTGGCAGTCTGATAAAGGTGAGAGACGTTTCATTTCATTTTTGCATTTAATGTTTAATTAAAAAGAAGTTAGAGTCAGCAAAGACATTTTGCTTTATTATAGTTCCAGGTATGAACACCTACATAAAATGGAGCTGCATTAAATCGTTTAAGAAAATGTGATACTTCTTCTTGTAATTCTGAGAAAAAATTATGAATATTCTAGTCGTCTAATATTCATAAATCTGATTAATGTCTAAGTCCTTTTTTTTTCATATTTTAGAGTACATCTTTCCCTTATATGACAATTATTTCTGGGCATAATTTGTCAAGAATACTTAAATATTGAATTTCTCTCTCTGCCCCTGTCTCTTTCTTTCTCACTTTCTCTTTTTCTTTGTAGGCATTGATTTATTTTTTTTTTAATTTTTCTTTTTATTAGACAGACCTGTTGAATTGCACACATTTTTTAAAATTTTTCTCTAATTTTATTCAAACAGTATAGAATGCAGTACTATTGCTGAAGTCTTCAAAATTGTGACACAAATAGTGGTTTTGCTAAAAATAAAGAGAAAGAGAAAATAGCAAGGAACCTCTAAGAAACAGTCTGCTTTTTTGCAGGAATTCTTGAAAGCAGAAGCTTTGTGAAGTCATCTACTGTTCTCTTACTGTGCAATAGCAAAAATTTTGAAATCTGATTGGTTAATATGGTGTAACTCTAATCCTGAGTTAAAAAAAACCAACAAAACAAAACAGTGTGTGCAGAGCCACGGTAGAACTCCTTTGTATTTATAAAAAAATAGCATAATATTTCAACAGTAGTAAACACATATACCTTCTGAACATTAATTTATGAAAAGATAAAAAAGGGATAAGAGATGAATATAGCACATTGCTAAAAATATTCTCCATAATTCATTGTGTAATGCTTGGCCCAGGCTAGTTCAAATTGTTTCCAGTGATGAGATTTTTTACTTTTTCTTTTTTTTTCTTATGAGTTTATTTAAGGTTAATGGATCCTATGAAGAATTTGTTTCTCATACTCTGTTCTTGGCTATAATTTTTCATTTTCCTTTCTCTAAATTAAAGTTTTGGAAACCATAGCCATTCCAGAATTAATTAGTAGAAACGTAACAGTTGACTATCAAACTTTTGAATGGTTTTATTTCTAAGTCTATAAAATTTAATATTCCAAATACACCATGTGGGAGCTACACTTGGCAACAATTTTAGTTTATCTAGGTCCTCGTATGGTCATAATACACAAGTCCTGACAGGTGCAATAAACTGAATTGTTTTGTAGACAGTTGATAGCACTTGGAAATATATTCTATGTGTTGTTCATGCAAACACTGGCCACTTAATGATTTTCAAAGTCCCATTATTGGACTTTAGCAATTATATTGTCACATTTGAAATTCCATGCCAATAAATCCAATCAGCTCAGGCTGCCCAGAGAAGTTGTGGGTTCCCTATTCCTGGAGGAGTTCAACGCCAAGCTGGATGGGTCTTTGAGCAACCTGAGCTGGTGGAAGGTATCCCTACCCATGATGGGGAGACAATGTGTGGAACTAGATTATATTTAATGTCTCTTTCGACCGAAACCATTCTATGATGCTATGAAAACTATATTTTGCACAGGTTTAATTTGCCTCTTCTTCTATTTTCCTTCTCAATTCACTGGAGTAAAAGGTAACAAACTGTAACACATTTTCTGAAAGTAAGTAACCCCTTTTTTTTTCCCAGCATTTGAAAGGTTCCTATGCATTCTGACCTCCTTTTAAATGGCTTTTTTAATGAGCTTCAACTTCTGAGAAAGCTGTATCAAATGTGTGTACAGAAATCATCAGACATTTTTCTGCAACATTACACTAATGACAGTGTTCCTAAATATTCATATTTGATCTGGAGTCACATATTAGAACAGATAGGCACAAGAAAGTATTTTTAAATCTCTGTTGTAACAACTGTCAAAAAAGAATATCTGTTTGATGGTTTAACAGCATACTCTCATTGGAAATAAGCTGGTTCCACTAAACTGTGAAAATGAGCCATAAAAACAGGGCCACTTCTCTAAGGTGGCTTTGGACAGTTAGGTTGACATCACAGACTTTAATTTTTGGTAGCAGTGGACGTTTCTGCTTTTGTTTTACTTTTAGATAACATTTGTCCTGCTACTGGAGAGCCTGTGCTGTGGTAGCTGCTGGTGACCTAATTGATGCTCCAGCCCTCAGTCTTGAATCAGAGAGATAGAAAATATTTCTTTACTGTTTAACTCTGGTGGCCTTTAGAGACAGATTATTCCTGGAGATTTTTTTGGAGGGAGGGTGAAAACGAGGGTGGAGTTTGTTTGTGGGGTTTTTTTGTTTGTTTGTTTGTTTTGTTCTTCAGGAAGTTTATGATGCTGGCATTTGAACAATTTTTGATTATTTATCAGGAGACTACAATTCCAGGCAATTAACTTCTTTCATGATGCATCTGACTTAGCTTTAGCTGTTGCACTAGACATCTTGCTGGTTGTAAAAATTCCCCTATGTCAACAATAGTCCCCAGGAGTATTATGTACCTAAGGCTAGGTGACTGAATGGGATATTTTGTATTTCTTGCAGGCACATTGAGGGATCTTGGCTGATTAGTTAGAGTAGCTGACTAGATTTTAGGTGGTTTTCTGCAGGTGAGCTGCAACCTACCTTGAAACTGGAAGTCCAGAATTTTGGTGATTTTGTTATCCTAGGAAGGGCTGTATACCCAGAGAAGAACAAGAGGTTTTTTAGATTTTTAAAGTAATATTCATTTCTTAGAGTTACAATGTAAAGAGGTATGATTAATTAATGAGCTGGAATGTGTAATATCACTTCCATAAATGTTAAAGTGTAAAACTTTTAAGTATATGACCTCTCACTTCGACTGCGATTAAAAAAAAAAATGTCAAGGGAGTTAGACATGTTAGACATTTGTCTCTCTCTCTTTCTCGTCCATTGTGAAGCAGATGTTTACATTTCTAAGATTCCTCCAAACTGCCAAACATTAAAATTAAATTCCTATTTAATTTCACAATTTTTAATAGATATTTTGTACATGGAACAGTTCTCCCTTTGCTGCCTGTATCTCAGAGTGCTGTTGCAGCTCAACACAAGCATCACACCTTCATAATTCATAGAAGGGCTAATGCTTTTAGAGCAGAAAGAAGAGTATTCAACTCTGAGCTCTGTGTCTGTATATGATCATCAAGTACTTGTATTTGTTCTTTTGTAATAATGACCTTACTGTAACATGGCACCCAATTCATTGTATTGCAGCAAAATACAATAAGGTAATTGGTAAATTGTTGTTTAGTTGAAAGTCTTTAATGATTACCATAAATTGGAAATTTCTCACAGCTAAGATGTAGTCATATCTTCTATTTTAAAATCTGCGTATTGGCTCATCCAGGATGTATGAAATGCTTTTTTGCTATGAAAAAGCTGGAACAAAAAGTATGACCGGTTCTTAGAGTGGTCCAGTTTACAGTTAAGTTCTTAGCGCCATCAAAAAGGAGGAGTTGTAATTATTTCCAGGGAAAAAAAATGACTCTTTTAATGGCAGAGAATTGATAAAAAGGCAGTTTATAGCAGGCATTTTGACTGCCAATGTCATGAAAAATTGAAATGTTGATTCTGGTAGCAGCTGTGTTTAGGAGGAGACAGATGTCTTATGTAAGTAAAAGCATAAGGTCAGTCTTCCTGGATATCTCTATTTGAGATATTAGACATAGAAAAGAGACACGAGTTCTGCAGTTGTATAGGTTTATTCAGGTTGATAAGTAAGGGGTTCTGTAAGTGCCGTAATGATTGTATATGAGTGTATATGTATCAGGTAGGTTTCCTGCACAAAAGAGAGATACTAGCTTAAAACTTGTGAGAAGAAAAGAAACAGCAGAATTATAGCTGCTTCCAAAATATGATGTGCTGCATTTGAGGGATACACATAAGAATGCTGAAATACACCTCATTTTCTTGTTGTTTTCTTTGTTTGTGTTTGTTTTTCTAACTTGATACATACTAAATGTGAAGATGAACTTTTATTCTAATTGCATATACTAGAGCTAGGATGGATGTGAACATAATATGTGTTATAATCTTGTTTTTTGAACTAAAGTATTTAGAAACTAGAAGAAAGTACGGTGTACATTGACATACGTGCTGAAGAGAAGATAGTTCTAAATTTTACATCCCTTCTCTAAAATACCAAAGGCACCCATGATATAAAGGCACATCTATTTTACAAGTTTCTTGGGAGTAACAGGTGTCTGCCCTATTTCTGTTGCAAACAGCAGTGACTTAAATTTTGGAGAAAACTTTTTGCCTCTTCTCCAAGCTCAAATATTCCAACCATACAAGAAGTAGCAAATATTTCTCCTCCTACTGATAAAAAACAAAACTAAAATGAAAAAATGGTGTGTGGAGAAGTGTCAGGGGAACACAAATATCTAAGATCCCAGCCACTCTTGTAAGCACTTGCTGTGTGGCATGAAACCCTGGGCCCTCAGCTTCATTAATTGAGTGCTGCCCGTGTTAGGGACACTGATCCGCTGGATGCTGCTGCGAAAGCCGGAGCTGCTGCGAAGCATCGTGGTGTGATGTGAAGTGATGCAGAAAACAGTAGGAGCTCTGTCGCTAGGTCAGCTGCAAGAAGAAGTGACGTGCGTGAATGTACAGTATGCGGAGTTTTCTGAATGATGCAGTCTCTCTTTCTCCCAAAGAACTTCAGCTAATGATACAAGGGGAATTCAGTTCCCTTTGGCAGGAGTCCATGTTGGTCTGGATCCTTTTAATACTTCTGCTTCTACAGTTGCTCGGCTCATGCTGCTAAAAATATACATGAGACTAAATGAAAGTATCTTCTTTCGAAAACTACTTGTCAACAGATCATTTAATGTTCTTGTTTGCATGTGTGGTTCTCATTATTCTGACATAGCTATTAATACTGATGAAAATTAAAGAGAGAAAATCCAAATATTTTCATATTTGCATTTTTCCAGTAACATCTGAGAAACCCCACAGCTAATCAGCCATAAATTTTCTTGATTTTTGTTTATTTTTTCAATTCAAGTGTAATATAGCAGTATACAAAACTATAATACAGCAGTCAGAGCTTCAGAATCCCAGTAGATGATGTAATTATGATTAAAAATTAGTATTATTGAATAATTCAATTTTTTAATATGCAAGAACATTTTTTTCTCTCATTTTCAATAACCATCAGTCTTAATATCTATCTAATGAAAAAACATAAACAGTGTCATCTGTCAGGTTACTAACAGAGAATGCCACTTATTGGAGCCTCATTGTTTACTTTAGCAGGTAATTTGTGGACCGGAATCATTTAATTGTTCTGAGCACATAATTACATGGCAGCATTTTCCAATTTAATTAAAATGTACAAATCTGAAGATTAAGGGAATTTTTGAATTATTAATCATTCCTCCTCTAGGAAATCTTGTTGCTCTGCAGGAGATTTGTCCAGTGTACAACTATACGTATTTTTTTCCTTCTCTTTCACAGACAGACAATTTTCCCGCAGAGCCCAATTACATGGGCAGCAGGCAGCAGTTTGTTCAAAGGTAAGGCCTATTAAATAACTTTCTTGGCTTCCCCATTTGCATTCTTGTCAAAATTGCTTTGCCAGAGAGTACAATTCAACTTAGAACAAGTAAATACAACACTCTCTCTCTCTCTCTTTTTTTTTTTTTTTTTTTTTTTTTTTTTTTTTTTTTTTTTTTTTTTTTTTTTAATATGTATTTCAGTAGCTCCACGTTCAAGGATCCAGAAAGAGCCAGCTTGAGGGACAGCGGGCATGGGGACAGTGATCAGGCTGACAGTGACCAAGACACTAACAAAGGCTCCTGCTGTGACATGTCTGTAAGGGAGGCACTCAAGATGAAAACTACTTCAACTAAAAGCCAGCCACTTGAACAAGGTGAGTGAAGCCTACAATGCCTACAAAAGCGTAAAGTTTAAAACGTCATTATCAACTTATTAGTATTGCAGTTGTGGGTTATCAGGGAGGAATAGTCCACTGATAATATTATCAGAGAAAACAGTAATTTTTGTCTCTAGCCTAGAGCAAAGAACACATTATCTTTTAGAACGAACATGAAGAACATGAAATGAAACCACAAGTGTCCAAAGCAGATTAAAAAAAAAAAAAAAAAGAAAAAAAGAAAAGGAAAAAAAAGTTAGTACTTTTGAAAATGATTAGAATGTACTCTATCTCCACTGGCATTGCCTATGATATATTATATGCAATCCTTCTGTCAAAGCGTGATTTGGAAATTCAAACTAGACATGACTGCAACAGATAAAAGAAGACCAGTCATTTACATTCCTCATGTACTTTGGTGAAGAGGAAAAGAAAATGCTTCGCATAAAAGACAAGAGTAAAAATGAATCAGAAGATGTTTTCATTTCATGGATGCATTTTCCTGTTTGTAATGTTGATTTCACAATTAAGGGTACTGTGATTAATGTCAAATACTAATGCAATCTTATTTTCAGTATACTTTCATTCATATCCCGAGAGGTGGCAAAGATTGAGACTGTGAAACAGTGAAAATTACTTAGATCAGGACAATGACAATGTTCTCTGCCAACATTTATTTTGACAAACAAGCATATTTATTTTCTCAAACTGTGTCCAATTCATTTTTTCCAGATGTGTTTTATCTAATTAGGAGGTCTTTTGTTTCAAAAGATACACTTTTTTTTTTAGAGAATCAGACAGACAAAGCACACCAGCATTCTCTGCCTTTATGTTTTGCTTCTACGCTGTCAGCAATAAAAAAGTGCATCACTGAATGATTTTTAAATGTTTTGTATGTTTCCCATTATTTTCCTTTGTTGTGGGGAGGGTGTTTCAGTGTTAAAGACAGTTAGAAAATTATTAAATTAGTCAGTCTTAATAAGAAACTATATTTCTAATTAAGCAGAAATATAAGGTTTTTATTAATTGTTGATTAATTTGACCTGGGTTTTTTGCCTCTTAGCTTAGTCTGATCCGTAGTACAGTCATCAGAAAATGCATGTTCAACTTCATTTTTCTGATTATGTTGAGATTGCAGTATAATTTTTGCAGTGCAGAATATTTAGAATGCTGCAGTATAATTTATTCTGTATACATTTGGAGGTTGACCTCATATGTGACCTTATTTTCCAAGTAATAAATGCCGGAAAGATTATTTTTTCCTGACCTTTTGCCACAGCAACTCTCTGGTTATAATTGGACATTGATCTGTATAAAGATGCAGTGCAGGATTATTTTTTTAAGAAGAAGCTATTTGAGCGTGTGTCTTATTCTTTCAGCTTTGTGTAACACATAAACAAAAATTCTGGATTTCCATCTATCAAGTATAGCCATGAAAGAGCTTTAAAATTTTTAAAGTTTCACTGGGAAACTATCTCAGATTAAAAATGACCGTGTGAAAGAGTACTTTTTTAGAAAAGAACTGTATGGCTAGCGTTCATCACACTCCAGTTTGTCCAGCAGCACCAAATCCAATTCTGATCAAAATATATGCAATCTAGTAAGTAAATTAAATCAACCATTCTCATTGCTTATTTACATCATAATGCAAAGAGTTATATGCAGGTTTACGCTTGTCATTATACCTAGGTGAGCTGCCCCATTCATCAAGAAAATGTATTCCAATCGCTCAGATTAATTCCTCATGTTCTTATTAAACATATATTGAATTGTGGACGTTAAGTATTGTCAGCCACTGAACTACTAGCAGTGCCTGTTTATGTGAATTTCTTTATTGAGGAAAATAAAATAATGGGGATAGAGAGAGAAACTATTTTTTCCTTTTTTTTCCTTTTAAATATTTTTGTTCCCCCTAGATATAATTACAAATAGTAATGATATAAATTTGTTTGCTTGAATGAACTCTTCTGTCTCTAGTGTACTATAATAAAATCATTGTCATATTATGAAAACTGAACCTGCATTGAGCACCTTATGGGATTTCAGGTCATTGCAGTAACAAATGTGATGCTATGTGGTGTTCCCAATGAAATCAACGATTACTTGTCATTGAGCTTAGTATGATTAGGGTTCTTAGCCCAATGTAATATTTCTCTTTTGAAAGAAGATAAATAAAATTGCTTTCTTGAGTCATAAACCAAGTTGAAGGAGGGTAAGAAATATGATATATGTGATTAGGATAGAAAAACGAATTGAATTTTTCTTTAGAGAAAAATTGTTTTCTGGGAAAAGGAGATGGAAGGTTTGCTAGAAACAATTGTCTCCAGCAATGCCTGGGGCAATATCAGAAGCTGTGGTTCTCTCATCATTCTGAATTGTATGCAGGGATAAGAATTCATTATTTTGTAGCCAAGTTCTAGGCTTGATTATTCTTTTTAAAAGTTATTTAAAATACTTAACTTCTGCTATTAAATAAACAATAATAATTAAATCTTATGAAATTATTGAAAAATTATCTGGATTAACTGTGAAATCAGGATCCTGATGTGAAGATCTTAATTTAAAAACAAGTTTAAAAATAAGTTAAATTTAAGTTTGGCATATCCTTCACGTAATTCCAAACACTATTGTCATGTGGCCAATTCTGCCCAAGACAGTAATAAGAACTGTAGTTGTACCAGTAGTTTGACTACAGTTTTGAGCAACTCTAGCCCAGGTAGTTGAAAATGAAAAGGCCATACTGAGATAAAAAGTGTTGGTAGCATTACAGCAATTCTCAGTAGCAGAGAAGTAGGAAATTTGACAAAAAAAAAAAAAAAAAATTGTAGACAAAGCGTCTTCTGATTTCAGCATGAGATGGGAAGTAATCAAGCTTACATTGTGATTTTTATTAAATTAATGAAAACAGTGAATGATGAAAATAGCTTATTTCAAGGAAAATATACCCAGATAGCAAGTTTTGTCAGGTAATAATTTTAAACATTTTCACAAATGAGAAAGACAATGAAAATTAATTAATTTAATAATTAGTGAAATGCTTATAGAATGGCCTTAATGGAAAGAAAACAGAAAAAAAAAAAGGAGAAAAAAAAACAAGAAAAAACCAAACCAAACAAACAAAATAAAACAAAAAAACACAAAAAACAAAACAAAACAAAATTTAAAAAAAAAAAAAAAAAACCAAAACAAAAAAACTGGAAAAATTACATGATAGTAAGTCTTGTGTTACAATAAGCCTGTCCCACTTTAGTTATCTCAGCCTTATACTCTCTTGCTGTGACATCCAAGCCGCTTTCTGCATAAGAATATCTGGCTGTCTCTTAAGCTTACTTATGCTATCTTAATCAGCTGTCTTACTAAACAGTTTCCATATGTTCCATATCCCTGCTACTCCTTTAATAGAATGGTTTTAGATAAATTTGTTTTGCTTACCTGTCTTTTTTTCCACTTCTGTTGCTGATACTTTAAATTCCATCACTAGTTTGGACAGTCTGAGATCACCCTACTTAGAAGTCTTACAAGAATTAATAGTTTTGAACACATCTGTCAAATTGCTTATTTATATCACTTGAAGCTGCAGCACGTAATATTCACTTTTTTGCATTGAAATAACAGAGTAATTGTTTTGTTTGGTGTGGTTTAAGAATAACAGCAATAATCAGTATTTCTTTAAAAGGTATCTAAAGCTGAAAATTATATCATAACCTGTAAAACATAAACAAGGGAGCAGTAAAACAGCAAGATTTTAATTTAATACTTCTCTTAATGAACTTCTGCATATGCTTACCTTATAATCAGTAAAAAATACCGAGTTATGGACTTTTCTGAAGTAACTTGTAAATTATTGTCTTTATTAGACTTTCCCGGGAATTTTTAGTTTATTTTCCTTTTGCTCTTTTTTTTTTTGTTTGTTTTTGTTTTTCTTTGTTTTGTTTTGTTCTGTTCTTTGGTTTGGTTTGGTGGTGTTTTTTTTGTTTGTTTTTTGCTTTTTTATTTTTCTGTGTTTTCTTGTTTTAGTGTAAATCTACACTTTCATGTCTTTGTCAAAAAACTTTAAGGCATTAAATATCTCCAAATTCAGTAGCTTTGTTGAGTTTTTGCTTTATCACTGTGCATTGCATCTTTCTTTCAACACAGTTTCTTGCCATTCACACCTTCTTCCCATAGAAGACCCATTTCTTCATATGCTGTTGGCTCATTAACAATAGTGTGGATCCTGAGAATAAAGAAAAAAATAGAGGCAAGTGCTTGGAGGAAGGGTAAAATGAAACTCTTCAGCATAGGTCCTTGAAGGACCAAGGAACTAGACTACCTATCAGGCTTCTCTGTAAAATAGCACCATTTTAGTCTAGAGTATTGTTACAAGTGTAAAAGGAATTTACTGTATTTGCACAAAGAAAGTGATACTAAGTATAATTTAAAAATATAATAGCTCTTTCTTCATCACAACAAAAATACATTTGCATCACAACTGATGCAGGTCTGCACATCTGTCTTAGGAGTAAAAATTATAGCAGTTCTAGAGACTCTGTATGAGCACAGTTTGTTACACCATGTTTGCCCACTGAACGTGTTCACGTAACAAGTCTGTAGTAATTTGTTCATTTGTAGTCTCCATTTCTAAACAAGACTGATCCTACAAATCGAGTATCCTGCATTATCCATCTGCAGCAGAGCAGAAATTACAAAAATTTTTTACCAGGATTTTCTGGGCTATCCATTAATTTTCTTGGCATAATCTTGCTAGAGTCTGTTGGATAATTAAAATCCATTCTGTTTAACTGAGTTAGAATCAGTCTAGACTGATAAGTGCAGAAAGTTCATCAAGCACATTTCTGCTGTCTGACATCACCAATGCTTTCCATGCCATTGGGGATGATGAGTTCTTTTATGAATATACCAGCTTAATGAGATAATAGAAAAATAAGATTGTGGAGAAATATTTCTTTTCAAAGTTTGCAAAACTGGTGATGGCCTCTTCTGAGAAACTGATGGAGGCTGGTAGTCTCCAGGAACTGACATAAGCTGTGAAATCTTTTGTTCAAAAATGCTTCCTCCCATAGGTTTTTTCCCCTGGATAGAGAATCTATTACATTCTCTCTGTGCTCAGAATAGCTGTCAGACTCCACTTCTTGCTCTGACACCACTTAAGAGTCTTTATGTCCAGCACTATCATCCTTTCTAACTCGCTTACTTCTAACATGGTCAGGTAAGATGCTAACTTGCTGTTTACTTGCACACACATATCCATTTTTCAATTTCATGTGACGGATTGTTTTCCAGGAAAGCTATAAGAGCAACTTAATTGTATTGAGGGTCTCTTTCTTTTTCTTGGTATGTCTCAGCAGTAGAATCTGTTTCTAGAACTGTAAATACTGGAAATTTTTAGGCGAACCCCACACAAAATGAGGTTTTGAGTCTCAGGTTTTCTGCTTTCTGTTTTCTATATATTTTTCTTATCTTCTTTTTGGTTCTCTGTTTCATGCAAACACATGTATGATCCTAGATGAGGACTAGAATAGGTTAAAGAAAATTCATCTTCTGTAACTGTTTCTGATTGATCAAATTTGTTATCAACAAGCTGGAAATATTTGATTTTGGACTTATTCTAGTAATGAGACTTTAAGATTAAAAATGTAGGCAGAAATGCAGAGTTTTATGGAGAATAATACCATTCTTTGATAACTACTTTGCTGTGTTTTGCAAGTTCAATATGACATTGGAGCCACTGACATTGCTTCTTTCATTTTTTTTCTGCTGTGAGTACATTGTTCAGTGAAATAGCACTTCTGTATGAGAATTTGCAGCATTATTATTGGTCTCATATTCCTCGTAAGTCCTTGTAAATGGTGATATTGAAACTTATTTGGATTAAACTTTTAAATTGATATATTTAACTTTTAGTCAGAGGAAACTAATAAAAGTTTCAAATGTTCTATGTGTCTTGATCTCAAGCATTTAAAGATGATCTAGGTAACACTTTTACAAGATTTTTTTTTACCTGGGCTGAGCTAGACTGTGGACATGTTCAATATTTCCCATTTTTTGAGAGATCAGAATTATATTCTGCCTTCTAACCAAAGTTAATGAATGAGAGAGAAAAATACAGGTCAGTTTCCTTTGCTGTACAGATGATTGTCAGCTTTTCTCATGTTAATACCTAGTAATCTATGACATATCTTTTTCTGCATAATGTCTACAGAAAATTATATGATGGATTTAGACAAAATAAAGAGAAAACTCCCGTATCTGCCAACTTTTGTTCACTCAGAGTATTATGTTGAATATCTCTCATGGTTTTAGTTCTATTTTTAAACAGTTTCCTAGTCTACCAGTCAATTAAGTTCATCTTTTAGATTTCAGCTATTTTTATACCAAATCCGGATTTGCGATTGAAGCTGTGTGACTACTTCAAAACAGAGTCCAGTTTGTTTGGTGCTTCCTCGTTACAGAGGGGAGGGCTCCCAGGCACAGCTTCACCATAGTGTGCTCTTCTCAGAAGTACACACAAGCAGCATTGTTGTTCAAGCAATGCTATCCAGGTAAGGAAGGAGAAGTTTGAAGAAGCAGATGTTTGTCCTAAAAGAATAGAAAATTCAGAAAAGGAAATGAAGTGGCATCCTAATGGAGAAAAGATAGATTCACTTAATGTCTCATGGCTTCTCTGCCTCTGTTGATGCAAAATAGAAAAGTGGTGCAAACATTCTGGCAGCTGAAGTGACAGTGAATACAGTTTACATCAGATTGCCTTAGCCTATTATTGCTGCCTGTTATTGGCCATTATCCTGCATTTCAGCTGCTGTTGTGTTCTGCCAAACTGGGTTTTTAATCAGGTGCACGTTTCAGCACCTGGCAGATTATTGCCATCATATATCTGGTAGCTGTGAAGTTTTGTGAATAGCACATCCCAAAATTAATGTATTTAGCCAAAGATTAGGGGGGAAAATTTCTATAAGTGACTTTCAAAACATACAGAAAGAACTTTCTCCATCAGTAAATGCAAAAATGTCACTGTGACTTAAGGGATTGCAGCCATTCATCACAACTTCATCTATGCACCATTTGGTGTGTCATGCTGCATTTTTAGGTAATTTAATTTCTCCTCCACATTATTTCTACTTATTTTATATTTAAAAATTACTTCAGTGGCTGAAAATTATATGTATTTTTGACTGTTTTTTCATTGGACGCTTCACTATTGAATCAATTTAGATATGCCCTTACTAACATCTAAAAAGTTCATGACTGCACCAATAAAAGTATTCATAAATTTCAGAAGAGTTTTCTTTGATGAGCTTATTTGCAAATTAATTCATACCATGCACTTCAAGATCACAAGTCTATTACCATAAGGCTCATATCTGAGATTCTAATATTTGGGTCCTATAGCTGTTGGTGCTCATCTCTTTCTGCTTTACTTCAGAGGCAACAAAGCAGAATATCCCTCCCCTGTCACTAGTGGAAATCTCATTATATCCTCTCTTTACTTTCTGTTTTGACACTGCCTTTCCTGGGGCTGAGCACAGTTATTGTACTGCAGTTTGTTCTTGGAAGGCTTACAATCCATAAGTTATCTTTTCACTTTATTCCCACCAGAAGAGCAAGAGAAGGATTTGCAGTTCTCAGTAAGATGAGGTCCTTCTATGTCAAAATCATTATCTTCAGCTAACATTTCTTCTTTTCAGATTCTTTTCATAAATTGAAAGAAAAGTGGGGGCATAGAAAGATCAACAACTTTTGAAACAAGGAAATCAGAAAATGGAGAGTCTTCATAAGGCTTTATGCATTTCCCTGGATGATAAATGGATGTTCTCTACTTGTGCTTACTTTTATTAATGAATATTTTAGGGCATATATGCATATATTGGATGAATACTTACTATCAAGGAAACTACTGTAACAGGACTAGAGAGTCTATTCCTGACTCTTGTTCTGTGTCTGAAAATGTCCATAAATGGTGTACTTACCTTTACATCCTTAAAAGGTTTATTTTAATTACTCTTACACAGAATTAGAGTTTAGGGAAAAAAAAACATATATATGAGGGCATTATTCAGCTATATAGAGAATACAATTAAAACAAATACATCTTCCTTTTTCCTCATTTTAAATCATCATTTTATGATTTATGTATCTCCTCTTATTAAGTCAGCAGAAAATACTGATATGATAAACAGCGATAGTGGACAAGATATAACAAAATCCCATTGCATAGTGCAGCCACATTATTTTTACCAAAAAGAAGCAATGTTCTGCAGATGGTGTTACCATGAAGCTGATACACATTAGTTGGAAATCTGAATGATTGTATTTATCAATAGTTCTATGTCCAGCTGGGGAAGACAAAAGGGAATTGTCTTAAATAAGAGACAGGAGTTAATTATTCCATTCAGCAATGCTTTAGCTGGAATACTACTAATTGTATTTTAGTCTTCTGGAACAAATAGCATCTCCTAAAGTCTGTGCACACTAATAGAGACTGTCCTTTTCATGGCCCTTTTTCTATTTACTTACTACTTTTCTCCTATGCCATGGTTTCCAGAGGAAGAAACGTGGTTTAATTTAATTTGGACCAGAGTTGCAGCATGCTCTAATTAGTGATACATCCACAGTACACAGTTTGTGGACATATTTTAGAGATAGATCTGAATTCAAAATCAAAAAAAGAGGTATAATAACAGCAGAAAATAGAGATTTGTGAAACATCGCCTATAGGTGAAGTTCGAAAGAAATGTTTGTTTAGAATCTGTGTGTGTTTAAATGAACAAGGACTGGAGTGAAGCATAATAAAGGTCTTTGCGTATATAAAGTTGCTATAAATAGGATGGTGCTTGCTCTTTCTTTTCTTTTTGCTTTATTTTCTGTGAGAATCATTTAAGTTATATTTGAGAGAGGGCTTTACTATAAAGATGTGTAAGCACTGAAGCAGGCTACCCCTCTGACTTAAAGAATACCCTTTACTGGAGATTTTTAAAACAAGTTAACTGCACATTTGTAAGTGATAATCTAGATTTATTTTAAACTATCCAGGGCCAGAGGATGCACTCTAGTCCGGCTTTTTATGGTTCCAAAATTATTTATGGGGATGTATTGCACTGTCTAGTCCTGAGTAAAACATACTAAAAGAGAATATTTGCTCTTATCCATTCCCGAGCATCTTTATGAACATCTTCTTCATCTTGAAGAACTCACTATGTTAGAGAATTGAAGGGAATGTGGATTATGTAGTGTTTCCCAACAATAATATGCAGCATTTAACATTGTCTTGGCTCAGAGACAGAGCTGCAGAACAATTAACTAATGGAATTTAGTGAAACTTTGTCTAGCCTCTGTACTTCAGTGATACACAATGCCATGTATCAGCCTCTGTGCACCTACTGCCCAATCTGATCTCCAGAATGGCAGAACAGCTGGTTTCCATTCCCTGCTGCTGCTTTCTCCTATTCCAGCTGCTGCACTTAAATAACCCTTCCCCAAGTGGGCTTCATATGGTTTGAAAGGGACTTAATGTACCTCAGTGCATAGGGAACTTTTGATGCATATTTCATCATGTTTCAGTTCTTTCTACAGGGAACGCTGCATGTATAACAGATGTTCCCTGACTACTACCCTTTCCTGAAGGTGACATGCCCTTTTTTGTGTTTCATCTCTAATGTATATAGACCTGGTAATGTCTGCATGGTACTAAAAAACAGTGCTCCATGGCTGCTGCCCCTGTGCTGCATGCCAAGCTATATTTAATTCCATCTGCTCCCCTCTGCAGTGGGAAATGGAGAAGAGCATATGCCCACTACAGCCAAGTCACACTGTGGCACAGATAATACCCCTTTATTTAAGACAAGTATAGGTATTTTTAAAATTTAGGACTCTATTCTTCCAGTTTTTTCATATAAATTAGTGGGGATATTCATGTTATTGCATATAAAAAAATTATAGCCTTTATTATATATTATTGTTATTATTATTGCAATATTATTAATATTGTGTATGTATATGTAGTGTGCATGTCTATATATGTCCACATACATACTCATAAATACAAAAATAAGATATCATTAACTGATATCCCTGAAAACTTATTTTTAATCTATATAAATCTATACCTTAACATTTTAGAAAATTTAATGCTTTCCACATTTATGCTTGCTTGTTTTAAAACTACAACTCTGAGAAGAATTCACAAATCTGTTTACACAAAATATTCAATTTTCACCATAAAAGTCGTTTTGGAAAGAATAATAATTCTGAGGCAAAAACTGTCCGATTAAAATAGAGTATATAATTGAAAAGCGGTACTTTACCAATAAAGTTTTAAAATATCTATTTAATAATGTATAGCACTATCTGACCCAATTTTTATTTGAACAAATGAATACAGTTCTTACATAAAAAGTGCAGTTTAGGTTGCGCATTGACAAGATCTCTAGGCAGCTACAGAGCCCAAACAACCTATCAAGGTCCAAATCAAACATAAAAAGAAAACAGAAACAGAACTGTGTCTGTTCTGACTCTGTGGAGAGACTTCTGCAGCACATCTGTAATCTTCATGGCCCTGGGAAGTGTATATTGGATCTGTGTGTGCTGCTGAATATGAATATTCCTACACTCTGTGGAGTATTCCTACACTTTATGGAATATTCCTGCATTTCATGTCTCTGATTAGTTTTAACAAGTCATATTTCTTTTCAACATTGCTAATTTGGCTTGAAGCAAAGATTCTGTCCCTTATCATTATGGTATTTTGTTGTTGTAAGAAAAGTTCACATAAATTGCTTCCTTTTGACGGGAAGTACATGGAGTAGCTCAGGATGGAGAAAAAACACTACACTGAAGCTACTGCTGTGAGGAAAGCTTTAAACTCAGCTTAATTTACCAGTGTTCTGTGGCTGCTCTTTTGCTTCTAGGGAGTACCAGAGTACATGAATAACCTGGGCACATTGCTGAAATGGAACATAAATATTATTTTAAAAACACAGACAAACAAAGAACCAAACAACCAAACAAACAAAACACAAACAAACAAACAAACAGTAACAAAAAAACCCCAACAACAACAACAAAAAAACCCAAAGAAAACTAAACAAAGCAAGGATACTTTTGGCATTCATGTAGGCTATAAACAAATAAGTCAAGTAGTTTGGACTTCCAAAACAAAACTTCCCTCAAAATTTTATTTCTTCGTTATAGTGATTGTGAAAATAAAATCCTATAGTATGTTTAAGCCTATGACATATAAAATTGTGAATTTTTCTTATGGATACTTTTTGTTTATATAAAAGTATTGATAATATCTATATTTTTGGTTACATTTAGGACTGTTTACTAATTCTTCATTATTAATGCATATTTTCGTTCCTTTATTTTTAATTTTATATGGGTTTTTGTTCTGTGCATTCATATTCTTTTTCTTATTATATGGAGAATAGCAGAAATATGTTGCTAAAATTTTGGCACAAGGAAAGAGCCTCCCAAACGCAGACTGGACAGATACTGATTAGTGTGAACTCACTTACCTCAATCACTAATTCACCAGTATATTACAGTGATTTCAGGAGACGTGTAACCTTCATAAGTATGGCAAAATAACCCGGTATTTAAAGCTTCGATATAAGCCAGTATTTAAAACCTGAGAACTTCATTGCTACTTAGAACCTAGAGATTACTTTAAATTCTTTAAGGACATAGATTCAGATGTCAGTAGAAGCTCAGATTTATTGTAAACTTATTAAACATCTTTTTCTGATATGCAGAAGTGTGGAAAAACAAAGTGAGAGTCAGAGGAAGAGAAAGAAAAAATATTAACTTAGAAGTTAAGAGTGAGGGAACATAACATGTAACACAGAGGAGAAAAGAAAACCAAACATGCAATCAAAACACATTCAGATTTCCTAAGTAAGAAATTATTAGAGGTAGTGTTCTTTTGTTAAATTTAATTCTCTGCCAAAAGTGATAAAAATATGTAATCTTCCTAGAGACAAACTGCATTTAAATATTTGTAAACTGGAAATATTTAATATCAGACAGGTGCTTGCTTTTTTTGCAGAAGTTCATCATGGTCAGCAGACCTGTACCACCTTGCCCATATTTAATCAACACAGTATGCTATTTTTTTGTTTTGTTTTGTTATAAATCTACAAAATATAATTTTGTAATATAATTTTTAATCCAATGTCAGGTAATATAATTCTTTTGCATAAGCACAAAACTTAGATGATATTTTTCCTTTAGATGTGTGAATGTAATACTCTGGAAAGTAGAAAAAAAATAAGAAAATGATTAGGTTAAGACAGCTAAAAGTACTCTTCAAAATCATAATGAAATCCAAGATATTCTAGTTAATGGCATCTTCATTTAGACTGAATTTTACATTTCCAAAGTTGATTGCAAACTAAGGCACAGGTTTTCTTCTAGATATTTAGTCCTCTATAAATACAACAAGCTGGAAAGACCTAAAGTGAAGATTTTGCTAGTTAAAAAACAAAAACAAAAACAAAAAACTAAAAGAAAGCTTCCCAAACCTCTTCATTTTCAACCCTGTTGAAGGAAAGGACAGTCACATGTTCTCAGGGACCTTGTCCCTATCATTTCACCTACTATCTCGCCTACTTCTGAGCTAGTTGCCCTAATTCTTTATAGTTAATTCGTAGATGAGCTCTCTAGAATTACTGAGAGTGAGGAACTTCTAGAGTATGATTCTTTTGATCTGTTTAAGATGAATCACATCCTCTTTACTGTCAGTAAAAGATGACTAACTGATATAAATAACTGTATATACCTAAACCTATGAAAGAAGTATTTCTTGTCAGGTTTTCAGAATTTGTTTAGCAAATCATCCCATTTCATCAGTCATACTGTAGAGGTGTTGAATCTCTCTTCCATGTCAAAAATATGATTTCTGTTTGCATGGCTATTGTTCCCTCTTCCTTGTATTTGCAAATGGGAACTGTTTTTTTTTCCCTCACAAAATTGGGCAACTGTGTAAGGTGCATTATTTTTTATGCTTTGCTTAAATACTTGTTTACTTAGCTTTTGGTTAGGATTCCCATAGCTAAAACAGTAGAAGCAATGTAGTATATTGTGTTGGAGGCTTAAATTTAGAATCTGAGATCAACCTTCTACAAAGCCGTATGTGCTGAAATGCTTTACTGAAATGACTCACAAGAAAAGAAAGGCATGGTCTTGGATTATATGGACTTCTTAAAATCAAAATAAATTATGCTGTAAAATAAAAATGCTGGAACTATTTTAATTTAAGTTAATTAAATACCAAGGGATGGATTAATGTATTAATTTAAGGATTAATCTCTGTGTAAAATATCTGCACCTTACATAATGTTAATCTTCAGTAAATTTTTATAATTTGGTGAGTGGAAGTAATTCATGAACTTGTTAAGCCTAGCTCCTTATAACATCCAAGACAGATCTTGTATGTTCATTAAATAGCAATGGATTCTGGAATAGCTGTTAATCCCCTGCAAATACATTTAAGAATCAACTGGCATTTCATAAACATACAGTAGCAATCCTATTAAATCTAAGTAAATATTTGTTTAAGATACTTCAGTTCTATCCCATTTTATCGCACCCACTGCAGGGTGTGCCACTATGATGGCAAGGTGAGTTTTATCTGCATGAGTACACCTGCCACTCTCCTATCAACTCCATCACCAGAGCCAGCTGCTGGAGGTGTTGCACATGGTGGCACAATGAGGTCTCCTTCTAAACTTTCTGCACTGTGTCCCTGAAAGAGATAAACTAAACTAAATATATATTCATATAACTACAGGAATGTCAGAGTTTTCTGCCAAATAGCTGTGAGAAACGGGGTTGTCATATTTTTTCACACTTCTAGATGACATATCTTTGCCAGCAATGCTTCACAATATAGATCTGGTCTCACAAGTTGCTATTCAGCATCAGTGTTATTGATAGAGAACATAGTCTGCTTTCTTGCAAGGCTCACACGGAGAAAGATTGAACTGCATTTTTGGCAAATTGAACACTGTTGTCAGGAATATCTTACACACCTTCTCATGCAGAGATTAACCCTCATGACAACTATTTAACTCTGTAAGTGCCTCTCAGAACTATCTCAGAAAGTAAATCTTCTATATTGTACACCAATCAAGTACTTACGACTGTGTTCTGCTTTTGTGTTTGCTCTTTCAGCTTTGTTAACATAGGAAGGAGTAGCAAAGTAAACATCCTATCTGGATTATTTTTTCGCTCTCTCTCTCTTAAGGTAGTCCCTTTACTTTGGGAAATTGGAGTACTTTCTTCTGATGGTTCAGTTTACTATTTTTTTACCCACAATAACATAATTATATGGTCGGTTTCTTCAATATTTAACTACTTTTACAAAGGACGATAAAATAGAGAAGTGGTTTATAAAACAAACTAACAAATCCCCCCAATTTTAAGATAAAATATATAATCTTTTCTTGTGAAAATATTAATTAGACATTTTTAGACAACTACCGATTGCTATTTCAGAAATTATTGGAAATGTAATTTATATTAAAGTCCCATATAATAATTTATGTTTTGCTATTTACAGCTAAATTGTAGTGCACAAAATATTCTAAGTTTATCTATGTTGCAGAAGAGGAAAACAAAAGTGTTTATTAGTGAAAATAATGTAAAAATTTCTTCAATTTACATCCTTATACGGCTTTTAATATCTCTATACCTTGCCCTGTATCAATAGGGCTAATAAGGGCCAGTTTAATCCCTTAGAATTCTTTCAGCTTTGAGCTTTGGATCCCTCTGCTTTTTGAAAGTTAGCTAAGTTTTTTATTTTCTACCATCAGAAAATTTCAGTCTGAGAAAGGTAAGAATTCAATATGATTATTCTATTCCTGGAAAAAAATAGAAGAAATTTTGAAAAGGAAGGACTTTAAGCTTAAAACAGTAACTTAGTAATAATATCAGACATATTAAAAAAAATATTGAAAAAAAGGTAGGTAAATTTTCTATTGGCCATATGAAATTTTTAACTGTATACTTTCAGTGACTTCTCATAATTCAGGTCTCATCTTCCTTTTCTATCTCACCATTCCAGTGTAGATTGTAAAATGTAGCTTATCTGGAGCAGTCATGCTGGTAGCTACACATGCATTTGATTCTATGAAACTAAATGCTTCATAAAGATTTTTTTTAATTTTTTTGGTACAGATAATTTAATATCTTTTATTAAACTGAACTAAGCTAAGTACTTAAAAATAGCTCCATGACATTCAGAATAATGGATATGAAAGCAAGAGTAATAAAAATTGCTGGGAAGGTGCAGTGCAAGCACTGATTCAGCAACTACCACACTGATTTAAACATTTTCTTTGGTACATAAGATATTAATCTGTAGGAGTTTAAAAGCATATGAAAACAACCCTCTCTAGAAAGGGTTGAGATGTGGAAGTTACACAAGAAGTAACAGACTCCAAGTCATGGTGCAGTCTAGGGCAGCAGTACTTTATGTATGCCCTTCGCTTAACAGCAGCTGAAGGTAATTCAATCATCCACCCAAATGCCACATCTGAGTCACCTTGTGGAATTTCCTGTTACTCCAGCCTTTGCACAAAGACTTTAGTACAATTACAGCCCTGAGCAGTTAAGTGTCTAAATAAAAGATTGCAAGAAAATTTTAAATAGACATTTTTTTTCAAACCTGTGAGGATTTTTGTTCTGTGATTTTTTGTAATGTGGTTATGGACTCTTAGCTTGTCCTGCACAACAATCTCTACAGCTTTGGTGTGTATGCAAACATGCTGCTTTTGATTGAAACGTGCTACCTGATAATTTCACTGGCAGTGCCTAGTTCTTACTTTAGGAGAAACAGTAAATAATTGTTTCCTATTAGTCTTCTCAGTGACAATCACGATTCAAAAATCTTTTCATATTTTCCCTTTGTTGTGTCTTCTTCAAGCTGAAAAATCTTTGTCTATTTAATCTCTTCTCTTATGAAAGCCTTTTCATAACTTTGATCATCTTTGCTGCTCTTTTTTGTCTTTTCAGTCCTATTATATTCTTTTTGAACATGGCATAAGCAGATCTGAATACAGAAGTCTAGATACAGCAGCTATGGATTAAAAGAGTAATGTTTTATGGTTTAATCTCTATTCTTTTCCAAGATACCTGCTTGTGCTAACTGCTCTCTTGATGAATTATAAGCTGACATCTCAATTTAACTGTCCAGACTAATACAGAGATCAGTTTTAGAATCCCTGGCTTGTGCATTGAGAGCTGTTGCTGTTTTCCATCATGTATATTACCTGCATTTGTTGACACTGAATCTCGTGTGCCATTTTACTGTAGTCAGTCAATTGTATGACATCTATCTGCAGCTCTTCACAGTCTCAGATTTTACTACTCCCATTTGTTTGGTACCAAAGGTAAGTGATAGTGTTACAATTCTCTAATTTCATATTTGGATTCCATATGGTCTGCTGATTTGTTAATAGTCGTCTTACCCTATTAATCTTTTAGTTCCAGGCAGTTTTAATGACTCATTTCTATCCCCAAAATATCTGCATTATAGGAATCACTCTAGGTTCCTTCTTTTCAAAAGTTTATCCATATATATATATGTATTTATATGTATATATATATATATTTTTTTTTTAAGAATGAGTACTTGTGACCTTATCTTCTTTCAGCACTCTGTATATGTGGATTCTCTGTTAGTCTCACTGATCTTCTGGCAGACTTTCATTTTTTCTGATTTTTTTTTGGATAAAAATTCACATTAATTTCTGTGTCATGAACAAATAGTATTCAAAACCTTTTTCATACTTCCCTACAATATCGTAACATTTTATGTGTCAGACTTAATGCATTTTTCTCATCCTAATTTGGTCAAAATTTTGACATTTTTTTCAGAGTATCTTTTTACTCTTAATGGCCTTCTTTAGTCTGCTGTTTCACCATGCTAGCTATTTTTTTGTCCTTTAAAAGCGTTTTTGATAAGTGGTATACAGTTTCCCTGAACTCCTAATATAGTATCTTTAGGCAGTCTGTCATGCTATCTGCAAGGATTTAGTCTTTTCGTTGTCCTTTTCAATTTCCTTTCAAAAAGCTTTGTCATGTTCAGGTAGTTCCCATTTTTTTTTAGTTAAATGATACTGTAGCCTTTTTTTTTTCTTCTTTTCTTTTGTCTCTTTTCTGTAGACATTGCATTTGAGAGCTTAGTTGCCAGCATTACAGTGTAATTTATAGTTACTTTTTCCACCTGGCCTGTTGAATGTTAAAAAATAAAACAAGTAAGCACTGTTTATCCTCTCCTGAACTCTTTGACTAGTTCTAATGCTTGCATTGTGCTTCATCATTCCTATATAATTCATATCTTGGAATTATAATTACACTGGGTTACACAGGCTATTTTCTTTCTATTACTTTTGTGAGGTATCTTTTACATCACATTCCTCTCTTAGAACCAGCTACTGGAGTTCTTATCTTTTATACTTTAAAAAAGGTGTAGAATCAAGTAAATACTTGCTTTTGGTCTGGCTACCAATTTTTATGCTCCCTGTTCAATTAGGATTTTATTTGCTGAAGTTTCTCTTTGTTATTCCCTCTCTGAATACCATCAACTTTTACTTTACCCTATTTTTTTTTCCTTTTTCACTTTACAGTTTGTGACTCTACTTGACAAGGGATCTGAGATTACATGCTTTTCTATACCTGTCACTTGTCTTCAATCTAAAAAACACTGTCATAGACAATTCAAATGTTGCCAGCCTTTTTCTTCTGCTGGTTTGCATAATGCCTAGTCTGCTTGAATATGTACCATTCATAGCAAATGTTTCCTCGGTTGCTATTTAAAACATACCCTCGTTTTACCAATTCTCAACCCCAAAGAGTATATGAGCTTTAGCATCTAAAATTCACAAAGTAGAAACAGCATCTCTACAGAAATGTGGAAATGCTGCAGAAATGTGATGCCATTTTCAGTTCTTTCTCAGGTCACTACAGTAAGACAGAAAAGAAAAAAAGAAGACACTTTTATTCCAAACCAATTATAGAGAGATCCTTAGCTGTCTCTTTTTCATCTGGAATTTTATCTTTTGCTTGTAATTCAATTGACTAAAGTCTGCCACTTCATAATGGATTTTTATGAGAGAGAGACTTGATAGTTATACCTGTAACTAATGTTCCAGTAAAATTCAGTGTTGTGCTTCCTTTTTACTGGAGAAAACACCCACACCTTATATTGGTTGTCTCTGATGACTGCCACCAGTTTCCTATTTTCAGCTCCTTCTGGTTTTTATTCTCACTCTTCCTGGGAGTTTTGGCAACTAAGAATAACCTTTTTAAGCGCATGTACAGACAGTGTCCATTTTTCCTTGGTACACTAGTAATATCACATATCAAAGGCAGCAGTGATATTTTTCTTGTTCTCTTGTTACACAATTTTCCAAATGCCTATATTAGGCTTGTACCTTACCCTTTTGTAATTTTGACTTTCCTCACACTTGGAAAAATACTTTTAGAGCTCTTTTACCTATTGTTGCAGAATTCCACTTAGGAATGCAAGCATCCATTGTTATTACCATTTTCCCTCAATCTAGCACAAATCTTAATATTTTTCTATTTTTTTAACAGTGAGGCAGCTGTGAAAACTTGTCCAAATTAACATTACAGGTGGATTAGTCAAATCATTTTAGAGTTATTGGTTCTTATCTTTGTTTAAGTTTAAAGTACATTCAGTCACTTTGCCTGAACTTAAATCCAAAGTGAATCCAAAGTGCCAAAGTGAATAAGAGTAAAGAGAATCAGGGCATTTTAGATCTGAATAAGAATTAGAAAAATGTTATGCAAAGAGTAAGAGTATAACAAGAAGAGCATAAGAATATCTACTTAGTGGTTTGATGCAACTGAGCAAATCTTCTTTGTCTGTTTAACTGATAAGTATTAATTTTTCAGACTGTTTCAGTGTCGCTTCAGACAGAAGTACCTACTTTTTACCTAATCTTGTGTTCACTATGGATGTTTTTCATCAAAACAACACCTTAAGATTCTTTTCCACCTGATGTCCAAACCTCTTTTTTGGTCTGCAGTGGGACCTTTTTGGGTTGCTGTAGCTCCTGACTAGGCTGTCATAGCTTTGTGGGGATTGCTGTGGCTTCTTGGTTGAGTCTGGTAAACACAAGGTCATTGTGCATGAAAGAAGTATCTTGGTAATGCATCCTCATTCACCCATTGTTCAGGTCCTGTCAGGTAACACCCTCATATTCTTGTTTTGTGCAAATAAATCATGGCACCCCGAAGTCAGAGGTTCTCTGACCCTGAAACCAAGCTCAATAGCCTGGCCACAGAGACTTGTAGTCTCTTTTACCCTGCAGTACAGAAAAGTCACCTCCTTGTGTCACCAAGGGTCCATTTTACAGAATTTCTGTAAAGGTTCATGGTAAAATCCAAAAAGAACGTTATGCTAAGAAGAAGAATCACACAGCTGTGCATCCTGGCTATGCTGACTTCTGAATCATGTCTGCAACATGAGAGCTGGATCAGGCCAAAGGTGTGCTCAGCATGACTCCAACTGCATGGAAATTATAGGCAGGGCTGTTACACTAAATAGACAGTTTTCAGCTGTGTCGATTTTGCATTTATTAAGCCAGATTCAGCCAAAGAATCAGTAAAAAAGGAATCAACATTTTGAGCTCCACAGATTGTCACTCATGTTCTCAGACAAGAACAGGAGTCTTGCAGTTTATCTAAGGGGCTTAACATTTTTTCTCAGATTCTCATTCAATTACAATATATATTTATTTAAAATTCGTTCATCTGGAACCTTAGGAAAAGATAACTTCTTTCCATTTAAGTTTTACAAAGAGGTGACAGTAACAGCTGAAACTTGTGGAATATTTGACCCAGACGTGTCCCGTTAATAGCTTGCTTGCTGATTCAAACGAGGGATGCCATCAATGTCGTATTCAGGATTTCCTTACTGAAAAGAACAAAACAGGTCTGAATGTAAAGTTATGGTACACTGCTCTGTCAGTTTGAACAGCTCAAAGGTAGACAAGGATACCTGCAACTCTGTTCAGCTGAGCTTGAATTCCACCCTGATGCATGCTGAGAGTTAGCATTATGTACTTTACTCTCAGTGGTGACTGGCAGCCGTGTAACTCTGCAAGCATATCCTGCCATTTGTTCTATCCAGCAGAAATGGTTTTCATTCCAAAGCAGCTCTTCCAAATACTTCAAGGAATAGTGTGCAAGGAGGGTGAGTTTGGGCAAATTTAAAAAAGAAAAAAAACCACAAAAAACAGTAGTATTATATGAAGGGAAACAAAATCCATACCATTTCCTTGTGAAAAATTGAAAAGTGTAAAAATCTTAGGAAAAAACCAAAAGTTATATTTCATGTGAAAAGACAAAGAAAGGTACAGGACATTAATTTTGCTAAGTACAGTATGCTGAAATCCATAGGATTCAGCTCTTACCTAACTCTTAATCACAATTCCAAGTGTTTCTTGTTGCCTGTGAGAGCCAACTATCTCAATCATTTAGCTATCAATGTGAGACTTGCTTGTGCTCAACTGTTTATTGGGACAGTGTCCTGGATGGGACCCCACAACTCTGTTGGAATAATTTTTAGCTCATTGCATCTTATTTGCATTAGAAGAGTGGGAATTAGTTATGTGGATGGAGAGGAGGAGGCATGGTGTGTCCCAGCAGATCCACACCAAGTTTGATGTAGCCATGGAGGTGCTAATGAAACACTTGACTTTCGAACCTGTAGCTAACAGATGTGGCTGCTTTTATTTACTGCATTTAAACTGCTGGGTTTTTTATTTACTTACTATTCTTTGATTGCTTCCTCCACATTTGTGATGTGTCTTTTCCATCAAATAACAGACATCAACTGAGAACATTTTGTTTCTAGTCTTGAGAGCTTCACACTCATGAGTGTGGCCTAGAGGGACACAGCTGTCTCATTGTGCAGTGAACGGAGAATTGTCCTTGGATGCATCCTGCTCAGCAAAGCCTTAAATATTATGGCCAGGTTCTTGAACTGGCATTGAAAGTAAATGGAGAACCAATGGAAAATATGAGTTGAAATGACAGGTTGAGGTGGCTTGTCCTCTTAAAGAATTAACTTTTTTCCAGTCTGACATTAAAAAACAAAGTAAAAACAAGTAACTTCAGTTCCTTTCTCTATATGTCTGATGAGATCTTGAGACTTTGTACTACTTGAGTAAGCAGAGAGTGTATAATTCAAGGAAACAGAAAATACTCCTAAAATACAGACATGCTGAATGTTCTTTTTTCCTTCAGCATCGCATCCTTCTTCAGCTGGCTGAACTTGATCAGCTGTTCTTTACTGTTTAGATTTTATGATAGTTTTGTGACAACACTACTTCAGAAGATGTAAGGCTGGGGTCTATGAGTTTGTGGCCCATAGCGGCTCCCCTTACACAGTCCTTGTAATGCGTGTGGCAAGCTTGTGGTCCCGGGAAGGATCATTCCTAGGGAGGCATTAATATGTTCAAAAGAAGAAGGAAACTTCTAACATTAAAAGGAATAATAAAAATGCCTGTGACTGTCCATAAGTATTAGCTCCTGATGAGCGAGGATGGGATCTCTCATAGTTTCTCCTATTAGAAAGCTCTCCTAACATTAGAAAGTTACTTTCACAATTTTATCTGGTTTAAATCAGTTAAACCATCTGCTTCCATATGATACATTCTCTATTCTCTACATGAGACTTTTAAAGGAAAAAGGACTTGTGATCCTTCAGTGAGTTGGTTCAGGAAGGTGAATTGATTTTTTTAAAATACGATCTTTTAGGCACTTGAACCTACTCACTGTAAAATTGAAACAAGGTAGAAACAAAGAGTAGATGCCAGGCAGGAATGATCTGTTTTAGTTTTACATATTGTGGAACCTAACAGCCTAAAGAAAGGAGAAGCTTGCTTCAGTCAGAAGGTAGGTCTTCACTAGGCATATTTCCTAGCCCAAAAAATTGTGAATCCACATTGCAAAACTGCTTAAAGCAAAACAAAAAGATGGCAGACGGCACAGTTTTTTTTCCACACCTGAGTAAAAACATTACTTTTGAGCAAATGAAGAAGTGGGCAGAGTCTTTAGCCTGTTGCAGGTAAAATAGCTTTCTAAAACTAGACACGTCTTGACAGAAACTTTTATGTGTTTTTCCACAGATGCTGCAACAGAAAAAAAAAAAAAAAAAAAAGTCTTCCTGTGTCTTCTAAACTAATGACACCCTTGAATAACAATTTCTGCTACATATAGGCAAGATGCTGCAAGATAATCTCCAACTAATTACATAATCTGCAATTTTGTTTTTTTAATCTTTTTTCATGTAAGCTACTTGTTTGGCACACAGAATGAATGAATGTTCATTCTGCGTATTCAAAAAGCGTAGGCCCTAGAGTTTAAGCAGTAGGTTAGATTTTCAAGTTACAAATCCAGATATACAGCAAGATGGAAATTATCATTGTGTAGAGTATGAGACATAAACTCTTAATATGAATATGTATTATTTTGCATTTTAAAGTACATATTTTATTTATAAAACATATTTACAGATAAGATCTTAGAAATTCCACTCTTATTCATTATGTAGTGATTTATGTTTTACAGATTTGTGTTTTACAGACCAAACCAGATTACAAATTTCATTCTTCCAGTAAATACCCAATACTTCATCATTCTGCGCTGAGAAAGTAGTGCATATTTCTGCTCAGTTTTTACTCTTTTTTAGAGTAATGATATTCTATTCTACCATTTAAAATTATTAGAGGGATATCAAACAATAATGCATTTTACTTGCATACTGTAAATGGCTACTGTGAAATAATTAATTTCCCAGCAGAAATTTCAGATATGTACTACACACAAACAAATTAAATAAAAATTTAAAGATTCCTAAATCTATAAAAGTCATATATAACAAATGAAATACACATGCTATTGCAATGTGCCTAGTCATATGTTTTTAAAATCCCAAGTTCATAATAGCAAAATTATTTTTATTTAATTACCCTAGATAAAGTAAATAGACATTCCACTCCTAAGGCATGAAGTTTCTGAACATCTGTACTATTAGAGGAGATACATTGTGAAAGAATTACAAATGCGAATCTACATTAAGAGGAATTTCTAGTTCCAATAGGGTGCAAGATGGAAATTTTCTCCTTAGTAGAACAAAAAGGAAGAAAAAAAATCAGACATGAGGACTGCCAGTACTTAAATGTGTTTAAATTCTTACCACATCTCCAAATGATTGACATCTTCAATAGTTTTTAATGACCCACTCTGTTTGCTTTAAATGAGCCTTAGATTTTTAGATCTGGTGAGTTTTGTAGAATGTTGAATTAAGTAGATTTAATTGCTTTTTTTTTTTTTCAGTTTTTGTTTTCATTTAATAATTCGTCATTCAAATGAATAGTACGATTCGCCATCATAATAAAGTTTCTCAGTAATCTTTCCTTTGATTTGAGTTCTAGATACAACACTGAGTACTAGCCATAATGAAACAGTATTCTTCCCTGAGCTAGGCTGTGTGTATTAGGTAGCAGTTATTCATAAAATAAGCTTTACTCATTCTGGCTTTCAGTAATTTTAAAGTAGTAATTTAGCAGCTGTCTTGAAAAGAGCTGTGAGCATGTTGGAAATCAAAGATGACTCTGGTTCTGTTCATGAGATGGGTTGGTACTGCATTTTTATTAGCATATTTTCTTTCCTTCTTTGATACTTTCAGTCCTTGGGGCACAGAGCTGAGAAATATAGATTGTAGCTATCATGCCAGATAAGGAAAACAACGTAAGTGATGATGTAAAATGTATTTTCTCTGACAGTGAACAAGCAGAGACTGGCTTGTGTAAAACAAATTTTTACCATCTGACTGCAATGGGCTATTCTCACCACAGTGATACCTGCTGTGGAGCAGTGTCATATTTAGTTGCATTCTAATAACTTTTCTTTCAACAAGTGAATTACATATCGTGGAGATGTGGTGGCACAGGCAACCATGGCTAGTAGAACACAATCAGCATTTTATATTCAGACATGAAAATCTGTATTGGTGCCAGACACTATCTAACCTGTGATTGTGATAGAGGAAATTATGGGCAAGAGAGCTGGGAAGTGGCGAGCTGGATATCTAACTTCCTGTAAGACTTTATTGCAGCTAAATAAATGAATTCATATAAGCTTAGAAGACGTGATAATTAGCGAGCTCTCTACTTCCATTCATGTTGGACCTTCACGTGGGCAGAATTTCACTATACAAAATCTGAACTCAATCCTGATGCCAACTTGCACACCAGTTAGCTTTCCACAAATGCTGAGCTGTCTCACATCTGCATAAGGTGGAGTGTGTACAACTGCAGTTCTTACATATACATCATGGAGGATGGAAGTCCATGTGAACTTGAGCAGAAGACACTCCCTGTGCCTCTGCATAAATTCTGCTGTCTGTACTTCTCTTCAGGGGGAGGATAGCCAAGGACTGCACTTACCTGGTAGCCACTGCACTTTGGAGAAAAGGGAGTATGCCATTAGCTGAGTTAAAATGAAATACAATATCCAGTTTAAAGTAGTCACTGGGCTCTCTGTGGCCTCATCCCTGCAAGGCAGCATCTAATCAGTGTTATCTAGTGGGGTTGTGTTATGTCTCCTCTCATACAATTCTTATCTGATCAACAAATGACACATGATCTTTCATCTATCTTTGTGTCTCCAATAAGGATAAAATCTGTTGGGGAGTGGAGGAAGGGCAGAAGGAGAAGCAGACTAACCTTTGCAGCTCGATTACAGAGAGAACAATTTGTTTTTGTAATTAGAGCTCAGCAGTGATCTCTGTTTCACTGATACTCAGCTCGGTGTAAACAGAACTCAATTTTGACAACTGTTTAGCTCACGGCACAGTTTTAAAGTATTAAAGGATAATGGAAGACTTATTAGATTAGCTTTTGCCATGATCTTTTAGTGTCCCAGATAATTATTATTTGTGATACAGCCGAATGGTTTAGGATTGTGTTATTATTATGCATGCATTTCTGCATAATACTTTATCTGCTATTGATGGGCACTAAAATATGTATTAGGAAGTATACATTTAGTCAGATTGCACAGATATTAGTGGTATTTTCAAGTAGATCAAATTGTTTTTGTGATTTGTATTTTGTTTCCATCATAACAGTCCTTAGTTTCTGACTTTTATTAAAAAAAAAATACAGTTATCTTCATCATTATTCTTATTCACACTTATGTGACTTTTACCACAATCCTTTTTTCTAATCATGACATTGCATTTCTCCCCCAGCATTTTAACATTTCTTCTGTTTCATGTGTTTTGGTGCTTCATAACTTTTTCTTACATTATCACCTTTTCTATCTTTCTTATTTAGTATTTCAAATCATTCCTGATAGTCACATACTGTTTTTCACCTTGTTATTTGACTTTTCCTCTAATTACCTTTTAATTAGGTTATGTTGTTTCTACCTCTGATCTTATAATTAGCATTTTTCCTTTTGATCACCTTTTGTCTCATTTTGCATAAGGTATGTATTTTTAATCTTTTCACCACTTTTCCCTACACAGTTTTACCTTTTTTCCTTTTTTTTTTTTTTTTTTTTTTCTGGCTAACCTAATTTCATTAGTTTGACTCCCTATCCTGGATTTGGCTTGGAAAGAGTTAATTATCTTCCTAGTAGCTGGTGCAATGCTGTGTTTTGTTTTTAGCATGAGAATAACGTTGATAACACACTGATGTTTTTAGTCTTTGCCAAGTCGTGCTTACCCAAAATCAAGGACTTTTCAGCTTCTCAGGAGGGAGAAGGCAGGAGGAATACAAGAAGCTGGGCAGGGGCACAGCCAGGACAGGTGACCCAAACTGGCCATGGGGATATTCCATCCTATATGGCAGAATGCTCAGCCTATAAACTCTAGGGAAAGCTGGCCAGGGGCCATGGCTTGGGAACTGGCTGGGCACTGGTCACTGAGTGGTGAGAAGTTGCATTACACATCAATTTGTCTTCGTTTTCTGACCCATTAAACTGCTTTTATCTCAACCCACATATTTTCTCACTTTTTTCTTTTTTCCAATTCTCTTCATCATCCTGCTGCAGTGGGGAGTGACTGAGCAAAGCTGAGTGGTGCTTAGTTGCCATGTGGGGTTAAACCATGACATTCTCCTCTGATCAGAAAGATTACTTCTAATATTTTTTTTTTTTTAATTTCCAGTAAGTATTTTGCATACTGTGTTGTCCTTGTTTACAGCAATGTGCTCTTTTAGAAGTCTAAGTTTGCAACTTCTTGGCTGTTCTGTATAGATTAGGGCAATACACTTGAAGGTGGTTACATGATCACCCTGGACACAGCCTAAATTGCTGGAATACATGAGTTAAAAAAAAAAAAATTCTATAGTGTTTTCACTTTTGAATAATTTGCACTCTTTTAAGGTCCATCAGGAAAGCAAGTCTATGTTAGTGACTAAGTGGGTGCATTTAACAAAACATGAGTACTAGTCCATGAGTGAAATGCAGTTGTATTTTCATCTCAGTCTCCAAATGAACATTGGTGGCTCATGTTATGAAAGCACAAAGACTGCTTAGGGCAAAGACAGCTCTGTCAAGGTTCATGGCCCCAAATACTTCCTGCCCTAAGCATCTTTTAATATTTGGTGTTTTTTTGTTTTGTTTTGTTTTGTTTGTTTTGTTTTTGTTTTGATTTGGTTTGGTTTTGGTTGTTTGTTTGTTTTGTTTGATTTGGGGTTTTTTTTGTATTTTTGCTCTTTTTTTTTCTTCAGATTACTTCTTAAGTTTACTCTTCCAAACAAGAGTCCAACAAGATAAAAGTGTAACAGTAACTGCACTCTGTGATCCACCTCACTCTTTATCTTTTATACAATTCTCTTCATGCTGTATTCATTCCAGTATGCTGCCATCCAGCAGGATGCTTTGTTTCTAGTTTTGTTCATGTTAGTTATTTCATGCCCATGATTAGTATTCTTGTTTGTTCTCGCAAAATGTAGTAACTTAAAAGCATCCAGGCCTTTCAGCCATATTTTCAATTTGGAAGTGAAAAGCATGTATCCATTTCTGAAAACAAGAGGAGATTGCTATAATCACTATGTGGTAGGAAAAAAAAGGATTATTTATTTACTTATTTATTTATATATGCACACCTTGCACTGCCAAGTTATCATGAAAAGAGCAGGTAGTTCTCTGAAAGTCAACCTTTTCCTACACTGCTTTTATTATGTATTAGATATTTCTATTCATTCTGTTGATACTCATCACAGCAGTCTCTGAGTACCTCCCAGCAGTGTATTAAGCTCTTGACTTAAGTTCTCTCATTTTCTCTCTAGAAGGAGAAAACAGCTGAGTGCACCATTAAATTAATATCTTTTTGGTAGCTTATGCCCCAAGGGACTCCAATTCTAGTTAAAATTTGTAGTTCTGGATGAACTATGGAACAGAAGACTGAAGACTGGATCAAGGGCTTTCCAGTTTCTCTTTGGCTGAGACAATTTTGTAGCCAAGGCTGTATAGGCTGTTGTTTGTGACAACTTCATACTAGTAAAGAACATAAAAGTTAAGATACATGACATATGTAGTCAGAGAATTGTAGAATGCTGTGGGTAGGAAGGGACATTTATAGATCATCTAGTTGAACCTCTCTAACAAAAGCAGGACTCAACACTCTCATTGTGAAAAAATTCCTCCTTGCATCGAATCCAAATGTATTTCTTTCATATTTTAAAACCATTGGACTGTGCTTCTGTCACCACAGGCCCTGGTAAAAAGTCTTTCTCCATCTCTCTTATAAACCCCCATATGAATATTGATAGGTTGCTGTAAGGTGTCACCAGAGCCTTCTTTTCTCCTGGCTTCTGTCCTCTCTTTTTCCATAGACTAGGTGGGGAGCACAAAAAGGGCCAACTTCTCAATTTACGTATCTAAGCCGTGTAGCCCTTCCAGAACACAGGTTACTTCATTCTTTTTACTGGTTTCAGTAAATTTCAGCCCAGGAGATTAGAATATAGTTGTGAGAGTTTCACAATACCTTTGTGAGTTTTTTACTACCATTTGCTCTGCTGAGCAAACTAGTAAATATGCCTTTGTAAGCTGATGTTTTCCAAGTATCTCCCTGGTGAAGGTAGCATCATTTTCCTGAGATAAAGAGAGAAAAAGTTGTCCGCTAATGCAAGCTGTTCGCTTTTCAGTCTATATCTTGTGAATGATATCAGGTAATATGCATGATACATGATCTAATGATGACATTTAGGTAAGACTTTGAGGTACACTGATTATACTGTTCACTGCAAGTGCCGGTCTTAGGTATTGCTACTGCTCATTTCTGACATAAAAGTATAGCATATTCTCCCTAGATCAAAGAAGGTGGAGAAATCTCATGGTTGATAATATTTAACAACAGAGAAGTATAAGAATTAATGTCTTATCTTTCTCTAGATCAACACCCACTGTACTGAGAAGTCTAGTCTGTGTCCCAAGTCCAGACTGAGTTTTCAAGAATAGTGAACTTATGTAGATTCTTTTTTTTTAATCAATTAGCATCTTCCTGAGCTTACTTAGGATTTAGATGAATGGATAGAGGATGTCAGTTTTGTTACAGTTGGGGAATCTCAACATTTTTTAGAATACTCTTTTTGCAAAGAAAAGAGAGATGACTTATTTGAATGTCTGTTCCAGCTACGATTGGAACCACTTACCCTCCAGTCAACATTGTTTGTCCTCCTGAGCTGCAAAGAGCATAATTCAGATTTTTTTGGATTAACGTTTTTTTAGGGATTTTTTTTTTTTTTTTTTTTTGGTGAATACCTATATTGAAGTTTGAGACTTTTGGTAGATATATACCTTGTATGATTCAATTATAAACAATATATCAATTAACTTCTTTTTCTATTATTTTTTAAATAGGTACTATTATTTTTAATTACCATATTAGAACAGCTTGTTCTGTATCTAAATGCATATTTTATAACATTAACATTGTAAAAGCAGCATTATGCAGAATGTTATATTCACAAGACTAGAGATTCAAGCAGCAGATACCAGAAAAAACTTTTTACCTAGGAGCTTTGACAACAATGTCAGAAAACTCTAAAGTGGTTAAATCTGGAGGTAAGAAAACAAATCAGGTCTCATGAGGAGGAAGACAATTATCAGAATACATAGAATAGCACAAATATTGAAAATTGAAACTAATTTAAATTAAATATCAGCAAACTCTAACTGAGGCTTGTCAACTTTGTAGAAAGAATGTTTTAAAGTCAGGAAAAATTCCCTCCACAAAGACAGGAAGACACTATTCTGTGAGCAATCACATCTCGGTAGAACATTTCAGTGATCTTGTGTATATGTCATAACTATATTTTTATTGTTGCACATGAAACATTACTTAGCAGCAATTAATTAAAAAATTTAAAAATCCTTGTTGTTGGTGAATACCAGGAAAAAAATCTTGAATTTCATGTATTGAAAGAAAAGGGAAATAAAAGAACAGACAAATTAAGCCTGTGTAAAATATGCTTTTCACAATGTCATAGAATGGTTTAGGATGACTCTTAAAAATCATAAAACTTCCAACTCCCCTGCCATAAGCAGAGACATCTGCCACTAAACTAGGTTTCTCACTGCCCCATCCAAGATGTCCTTGAGCACTTCCAGGGTTGGGGCATCCACAGCTTCTCTGGTTAACCTGTGCCAGTGCCTCACCACCCTCACAGTGAAGATTTTCTTTCTAATGTCTAATCTACAGCTACTCTCTTTCATTTTGAAGAAATTCCTCCTTGTCCTGTCACTACATGCTTCTGTAAATAGTCTCTCTCCATCTTTCTTGTAGGCTTCCTTCAGGTATGATGGTGGTGTGCAGAAAAACTCTACCATGAACCATAGTACAGTCTTATTAATCCCCTATAAAAGAGCTCTTTGTGTTTGTAATGAAAATGCTGCTACATGTTTTTTGGTTTCTTTCTCACTTTTCTTCCCTCCTCACCCCCCAGTTAATCTAATAAACATTAAATTGCAGCCTAGATGGATTAATTCCAAGAAACCCAATCTTCCAGGCGTACATGAGGGCGCTGTAAGTTTCAACACACCCCATGGCATGTAGTTCTAAGCAAATTTCCAGGGTAATTTCGGGATGTACTGGATGCAAGGTGTCTTTCAGTTTCTTTCCACATACTTCTGCTTCCAGTCTTCCTCTTCTGCTTTGATTCCTTTGCTGGGGGCAGGTGAGGACGATGTGGAACAACAAGAGTTTTCTGCAACTTCAGTAATTTAAAAGTGCAACTATCAAGATAGGCCTTTTAAGTATACTGAAGAACTCCTTCATGAAAATAATATTTTTTCGCAAAGTAATATTTTGCATTACAAAAGAATTTTTCTGTTTTGTATGCACATATTTATGGCTAACTTGACTGGGCACATTACAAAAGCTATCCATGTAATCTTTCATTATTAAAGCAGCTTCTAGCATTAGATAGCTGCTAAAAAATATCAAATGCTTTTTCTTTCCTTTTGAAAAAGGTGCATTTGAAATTGGAGTTTGGTTTTGGTTGGGTATTTTTTTTTCTGGATTTGGTCTTTTGTTCTTTGGGGCTCATTTTTAAGTTGAAAATGATTGTTAACTTTCTGCCTTGGAGGCAAACCAGCCATCTTTCAGAGAAACAAAGGAAAATTAAATAATTTTATAATCTGTAACTTTTCTGAATGTAATTTTGCCCCTCAAAAAGATACTAATGTTTCAGATTTTTCTAAAACTTATATTTAGTTAAGAAATACCCTTTTATTTATCTTTGTCAAACTTACTTTACGAGGTATGCCATTATTCAATGGCAGAATGTCCCTTTTACTTTAAAACAACAGTTTAGAAACTGCAGGTTTGTGACCTTCTTAAAGAATAAATGTTTCATAGATAAACTAGGAATTTACATGTGTCTTCTATGCTAATTTTTAACTATTCATCATGTCATGTGAGAAAAATGAAAGCAAATATTTTTCCTTCAGCAGCAGCCATCAGATTATGTGATGTCTCAGTAACAAAGGGTAGTATCTCATCCATATTGTATACAATACATTCAATATGGAGTGCAAATAAATGTAAAAAATTCATGCAGCAGATAGGCTGAAAAATGTTAAAATCAACATTTTTTGCACAAGCATCCAGAATATACGGAATATATGCAACAGTTTTCTGCCATACCAAGAATATAGAACTAAATCAGTGACAGTATGAATAAAAACCCCAAACCCAGAGATTTTGTCTAGTCCTCAGTATTCAAACAGGAGCAATTACACATTATTAAACCCATAGGGAAAAATTTTACCCTTACTAGGATTGCTAGGATTCATCTCATATAAACTCATTCAATACTGAAGGAATAATTCTAATTACGGTATTTATGTGAACCTGAAGATAGAATCCTCTAATTACAATAGGTTGTACATTCAATTACACTCACTGAGTTTTGTCTACATGTACCATATAAAATGAAGTCTGTTCTATTTCTACATCATATTGTCTTTTGTAATTTGTATCTTCTTTTTTTTCTTTGTGGGAATTGAAGATTTCCTAGAATTCTAGTATTTTTTCCAAAGTTAGCCTCAACTAGTTTAAATATTTTTTTTATTCTAGATGAATTAGAATCCTTTATTTATCGGAATAAGAATATCCTTTAGAAATTAAGGGGAAAACTACATCTTATACTTATTCCTTTGTATGGAGGAATCCTTATATTTTCATGGACATTCTGAATATTTGGCACTATAAGATTTTGACATCTCTTTTAGGCTAGATGTCAAGTTCTAATTACTGAATTGAAGTACTTGTAAAATTATATTTATCATGGAGCCATGACTACTTTTGAGATAAGCTTATGTCAAATAAAAAGCAAAGTGAACTTATCTTAGAAATAGAATATATACACATAGACATTTACTGAAAGATGACAAACCTTTATATGGAATATCTTTAAAAGGTCTGGAAGTCTTTCGTGTTGTGGCAGACTACCAATCTCAGTCAAATTCCTTCAACATTATCTGCACAAACTCTGCTTTCTCACTAAATGTGCTACATAGCCAAAAAAACCCTTATAAACATTTGCATTTCCTAGACCATACTTTCAGGTCCTTCCATATATTATGAGAGCATATTCAAGATAAGGATAGAAATATATCCAAATTAGATAAGAAACTGAAGTAAAAAAAAAATAAAAATAAAAAAATAAAAAAAAAAAGGAAACATCTGCAGTGCATCAATGGGAAAAAAATGTTTAAGCTGCCTGTTATTAACTGCTCAACCTGTTTTATGCTGGATTTCTGCATAATTATGTTACAGAGGAGGGGAGAAAACAGATGTTGAATAAAGATTGAAAATAAGAAAATGAGACTGTTAGAAAAAAAATTGTTGTGGTTGCTCACAGCTAGACATTTTTTGGCAAGACTTTTAGACAGCAATCTATTTCTCAAATTCATTGCCCATTTCTGCAAGATTAATGTAAAACAAAATGTTTCTTTTTAAGTCTGATCAGTTGAACAATTATACAGCTCCAATAATCCCCAAGTCAGTCTTTCAAGAAAGCAGCTGAATGTTTCCTCAAGCAGTTTCATAAATTAGATTAAATGAATATCATATCAGGTCAGAAACCCTATAAGCTCTTTTCATGGGAAGTTGTTGATAGCTTATGTAATTAGCTGCTTTTTTCATCCTTTGCAAATATCCAAATAATCCATACAAGATATATTTTTCACAACCTTTACAGAATAAATGCCATCAAACTATACTTGTATGTTTTCTCACACTTGTGCCATGCTTTAAAGCCAACAGAACTATCATTTTTTAAGAATGTCTCAATTTTTTTCCTCCACTTTGTTGATTTTTTCTGGCACTGGGTCTGAACGCATTAAGAAATTTCTGGATAGAGCTATCTAAAAAAGGCAGCTGAAACTACATGTAGGCACTACACTAAATCATTTGCATCACTGCTACGCTGTACATTCCATTTTACTCTGATTATTATTTACCTGAGTGAGTTATTCCTGAATACACTCTGCAGTGGCCCTTGACTGAAAGAATTGTGTGCTTTATTGCAACTGCTACCCCATTTTTTCAGACATGGCTATTCACAGGATTAAGATAAAATCAGAGACCATTTTGGAGGAGGGATTCAGATGTGAAATGAATCCTTTCTCCAAAGTTTAATTTTCTTCTTGTTAACTAAAAATATTTTATTTTTCAAGCATTCCCGACTTTGCTTTCCTTTGCTATCCTCACCCTACATACCATCACAAGTAGACTTCAGTCTGTTGATCTTCTTCTTTCAGGTGAGCAAATACTTCATCTGTTAGCAGTCTTCTCTTGTGATCCAAAATTTACACGTGAGATTATAAAGATGTGTAGGATTTGTTTTTTGAAAAGTTGCAGCTTAAATATCACTTATCAGAGGCTTGATTGACAGCGATTTCTTGAAGACCTTACAAATAATTTGGTGAAGAAACTGCATATTTGTATTAATTTTGCATTTAAGAGATTTGGACATTAAAAACCTGTTCAAAATGATATCACTGTCTTTGTTTCGGTCATGATAGAGGCCTAAAAGACAGTATGCCATTTGAAAGAAGTAAAAATGTCTAAAAAAGGCCATGTGAACCTGTTTTACTTTGGATGTGCTGTGTGCATGCGCCTTCTCTAAATTCATGCTTATTACAGATTGCAAGTGAATAGCAGTAGTTTGATGCTATATTATATTTAAAATCCCAGCTACTCCATTAGCACCAATCTCTGCAGGAATGCATGGTTCATGGGTACTGGTAGGTTGATGGATCTGTCTGTAGAATCAGAACAAATCTTTCTTATGATTCATTTTTTGCCACAGATAAGCCATAAAACAAAGACAGCAGATTGATGGAGGTTTAGTTTTTCTGCTCTTGTTTTAAATAGTAGATGTAGAACAGGTTCTTCTATTTTATAGCCTGAAGCTGAACTGTCAACATAAAAGATGTACAGACTTAATACCCGAGAGCAGGGCAGAAGAATGACTTCCCACTTTTTTTAAGAACAGATTAAACCCTGAACAATATAGCTCATTACTACCTAGTCTAAATTTATTGAAAAGGCAGTTTTTGCTAAAGCATGAAATATTTTGTCTTGCTATTACCTGCTTTACTGAAAGACACAAATTTCAGCTGAGAATGAGAAAGTTTTTCATTTACAACCTGCCTGTTTGTGCTGGGAGAAATTCTATACCTGACCAAAACCATAAAGTTTGAAACAGTATTACTGCTTTTTGCTTATGTGAGTGAATGACTCTCATTTGGTGTCATGTAGCTGCTGTCAGTACACAATTATGAGTTAATTAAATCTGTACTTCATGGGGGAAACTCCTATGATATTCATTAAAATATTGAATCTATAATAACCAAAGGTGGTAACCATTCAGGTTTTTGTTCAGATTTGGAGATTAATTCTATGGTTTATTTTTAGTTCTGGATTTTTTTTCAATGAAAAAATGAAATTGTGGTGACTTCAGAAAACCATATGCCAGCTCTCTAAATAGCATTGATAGAACATTACATATTTTGCAGAAGGAACAGAATAAGAGAAACGTGGTCAGAAAAAAACAGATCAAGATGAGAAACAAAAGAAGAATAAAATACAAATGAATAAAAATAATTATTAATAACATACTTATTTTACATATTTGGCAATAGCTTATTTTAAAGCAAACATACTTTTCAGGAGGTATTTCTCCTGTTAATCACCACAGATATCCAAATTTACTCCTAAAAGGAGATCCTCTAGGCTTGCATAGGATAAAAAGTCCTGCTGTGTTTATTTCAGCTCACGTCCTTTTGACTAAAACTCTAGATGTGCGGAACAAGTTCAGTTAGACTTTAGCCAGAGTCCACTTTTGGGCATCTTTTTAAATTCACCACACTTTTTTTTTTTCCCCACCAAGAAGAATTAATTCTTTACTTGAGGTTATGGAAGTGATTACAGCTGTGTAAGTTTGCTCTATATTTATGACAAAACCGATGTTGGTAAAACAGTCCTCAAGTTAAAATGTGCTGAAATGCAGCCTGGTGTAGAGCTTATTAGAGAAATAACATTTTATTTTCTAGTTTTGTTTCATATCAGTTGGGGGGAAAAATCCAAAACAATCAAACAAAGCCATACCTAACACATCTGAGCTTAACCAGCACCTTTTAAATAAACTAAAAGTTTAGTTTAAAATGTTTTATGAAGCAGACTATAAGATTTTTATGACCACATATTCCGTCTTGATTTTATTTTGGTTTTAATAGGATGTTACCTTTAGACAAAGCAGGTATATACGCCACCTTCTCTTTACTGCATGTTTGCCATCACATTTTTTTACATACTTGTAAATTTTTGCTTGTGCTTTGAATTCTTTATAGTAATCCATTGACAAATTCTTCATTTTAAAATATATTTTTTCTACTCATGCAGAAAATTACATGCTTAAGCTTGCTAGGTTTAAAGATTGTTGGCCTGAAAATTTATATTAATGAATTTGCATACCTTGTGTGAACTGATCTTGGATGCTACTTAATTAAAATTGTATCCAATATGTGATATTTATTGTTGGCTGGAAGTCTATAATATAGTTCATGATGTAGGATGGAATTGCTTCTTAGCAGAAGTATTTCTTCAGGATTTTTTTTTTCTTCCCCCTAATTTTTATGTTTTGCTCTGATGGAAATATGTTGTCCTCTTGTGGTTTTGTCCTATTATCTCTTGAAACTTCTTTCTTGTCCTTTTCTCCAAGTGTGAGTACAGAAGCTAGTCTCCTTGATTTTTTAAAGTAGCACTAGGAGATCTTTTTTTTTTCTCATGGAAGGGATAGGGATTTTTAGGTGAATTAAATTAGTTCTTTCTTGACTTGTATAGGATGATATGGTTTTCATTAATCATGTGTGTGTTGTTACGTGATGTAACACAGCTGGGCACAGCAAGCTGGAGCGTGTCTTCCAAGAAATTTCAAGACAGCGTTCTTGAAAACTGCTGTGAAAAAAATAGCACATTTTTGTAGCAAGAGTGATTAATCAAAATAGGACTTTCCCTAACACAGAAACAAAAAGAAACCAATTGGATGCCACTTCTGCAGTTCTGCTCATAATCACTGACAAAATTCTTTGTGAAATGTCTTGTTACAGAAGTCTGTATTTAGCATAGGGAACCAAGTATTTTCCAGTATTTCTGCCAAAAGTTGATAACCTACATCTATATTTAGATATTTAGAGTGCCAGTTTGATCCATATTCATACACCTAATTAGGAATTTAGATCAACTCTAAATATCTACATTAGCATGCACATGATGTTGATTCTCTTAAGTAGGACTCCATATGCTAAAGTGGGAAGTTGGTCACCTGTCTCACACATGGACACCTTCCTTGGAGGCTTGCAAGGATCAGAATCTATATCCCTCTGATGCTATATCCCTCTGAAAATACTTGTCAAGGTGTAAATGTGTGCACCTGTAAGCAACATAGACCACTACTACATATCAAGTGGAAGTGTCTCAGTTAGTTCAGTGTTAGAGTCAACCTGGACAATTTAGTGAATTGTATCAGGATAATCTGATAATTAGTGAGTTTCTTCAGGATAATCAGGATAGCTACTTCTCCATGAGCAGTCATTTAAACGTATTTTACATTGATTTGCTTAGAAAGCCATGTTTGAAAAACTTGGCCAATAAGTAGTTTATGGTACCATTAATGATCTGTTCCAGATATTCAAGGAAAAAAAGAAATCCTGTGTAGGGAAATTAGTCTTTCAACAACAGTTATGGAAAGAATAACCTGATTTTTTTTTAGATATATTTTCAAGATTTTTTAGTAATAAATTCATGAAATTACTTTCTGTGTACATTTCCCTGATTACCCATAACTTCTGAACCAGTATCTATCCAAGGACACAGGGCTCAAAAATAAGTTTCCACAAATTTTGTGGATATAGACAACTGTAATGGACTATATAAGTGTTCGATATCAGTGGAAAACTGATGTCACAGATTATTAGATGCTGAAGACTCTTGACTGAAGAGGGTCATTAACAAAGCCTCAGTAAGTTAGAAAGCTTCAAGCAGACTGTGCCTTCCAAGACATGTTAGTCAATACAAAAATTTTCAGAAAAAAAGCTTTAATTAGTTCCACTGCTCATGGCACTATGTGTTATTGTAACCATGTTATCTATGTAGACAGTGGAACAGAAACCAGCCTAGTGAACTGAACCAGGCACAGGGACACAAACAGCCCCTTGGAGCAGCTCAAGGAGGACAGAACTGTCATGAATAGGAATATTAGTGGGACAAAGATCATAGAATCAGGGAAGCATAGAATAGCTTGTGCTGGAAGGGACCTTAAAGATCCATCAACTTTCAACCCCCTGCCATGGATGGAGAAACCTTGCACTAGGCCAGGTTGCTCAAAGCCCCACCCAACCTTGCAAAAAAGATTCAAAATTCTGAAAAAGTTTAATTTCCCTTTGGTGATCGATGGAAAGTCAAAATATGTGGGCTACTAAGATTTGCTCAGTTGGTCAGAGTATGGTGCTAATAATGTAAAGCTTATGGATTCAATCCCTGTATAGGGCATTCACTTAAGAGTTGGCTTCAAAGATCCTTGTGAGTCCCTTCCAACTCAGAATATTCTGTGAAATCTGTAATTGTCAGTGAAATGACTGTCCAAAAATCAGGGACAAGCAAACTTACTTCTGAGGCTCTTGGAAGGCTGGAAAGTCATTTGATTTGCATATATTGAAAGAATATACATGAATTGAATTCAGGGGCTGTTATCCCTCTCTTTCCCTTATCACAAAAACAGAAAAAGTCTATTCAGAAGAAAAAATTAGGGATAGCACTTCAGCTTCTCCTGATCTACTCCCAGGTCCACTTTACTGAATGATGGATTCTGCACTTCTCTAGGAGGTCTCCATAAATAAAAGGGTCTCCATATAAGGGAGATAAATAAAAAGGGAGATAAATAAAAAATAAATAAAGATCCCCATAAAAAGGACCATGCAAGCATGTGTTGAGACTGCTTTGCTTTGTGCATAAGAGATAAGCTGTTGGTTCTTGGTATAATTACTAAATACTCACAATTATCACCAGTTGTATTGATGGGACAGGATACACTTTTATCATTGAATAAGATTACAGTAAGTGTTCTTTCTGATGCCTTATAGCATCTTATTAAATTATCCTCTATTTGTGAATCTTTACCTGCTTTTTCTCAAATATCTCTAAAGCTGCTTGGTAAGAGAAAGCATTTTAACAGATGTCCTTGAACTCTGAAATGAATTTATTATGTATTCACGCTTCTTACAATCATCTCTTTTCACCTCTTCATGCAGTGATTTCCTCCAGGTTGTTGTAACTACACTTGATTGAAGCATAGGAGGTTAACAGGTGCAAAATTAGTCTTATATCTTTTGTTCTGTCATGCAAGTCTTGAAAGCTTTAGTCATACTTTCAATTTTAACATGGCTTTTTTTTCTACTTTTGTAGGTATTTTTATAATTGTTAGTAGGGTAATTAAATACTTGTCATACATTTCTCAACGAGCATATGATCAGGTATTGTAGAAAAAGCTTTGTCTTTATGATATAAATTCAACAACATCCTTGTGAACATTACTGTTTATATATATATATATATATATATGAAAGTGATCTCTTGCAAAATGTCAGTGGGATGCAATAAATTGCCCTTAGTCGTTAACTTTTTCAAACTCATGCAATCCCAATCCACTAATCTATGTTGCCAGGATCTGCTCCACAATTCCAGACCAATATGTATATGAGGGTGACATAACGAAAAAATAAAAATAAAATTGCAGATAATTAACTTGAAAAATTTTAGGCAGGGTTGAACTTTCACAGATTAAATTATTTTCTAGGCTAAAAGCAGCTTTTCCATCACTATTATATGCTCAAGTTCATGCAGATGATGTATTCATCTTTGATTTTAGTCATGTGTGGTCTCAATGAAAATGAGGTAAGTTGTATATTCTTTCTGAAATCCTTTAAAAACTGCAAGATTAAAATTTATGCTGTAAACAGTTGAGAAAAAAATAATTGACAGAACTTACCCTAACGACCATCTAGCACACCTGAGGACATTGAAAGGGACACAGAATAGATGTTTTGTTTTTTGGTTTTTTTCCCCTGTTCCAAATACTTGACTTTCCCCATAATTTTGGTGGGTAAAGAGAGACTTGAGACAGGCAAAAGAAATCTTAATTTCAGGTGTGTTTTAGCACCCAGGCTCTTTCTACATTTTAAGATAATCACATGGCACAAGTTAAGGATTTTATCTATATTACAAATCTGTTCTCAGAAGGCTTTGGCTTTACATTCCCCATTGCAGCCTTTGATAATTCAATTAGTGTCTCAAAAAGTTGGGAGTAGCTGATAAATTCACTTTAATGTTAAATCAAGTACCCCAGCAGGTTTCTCTTAATATCCTTGCTTCTCAGGGAGCTTAACTCTAGACCTCCCAAATGCAACGTTCTGCAAGGAATATGAGGTCCTTTGGAGCAGATTAAAAGAACTGTCTCTACCAACATAGCTTCTCACCATTAATAAAGTTGCTTCAGATCATGGCAGAGTTCTCATTCACTCAGATAGCTGTCCATCTAGTTTAATTTATTTTAATTGGCAGCCTTAGGTCCCTCCATGGAACATATTCCTTGAATATGATGAATTATCCCATGAACAGAGAATGGCATTACACAAGCTGAATTTAACCCTTCCCTTTAAACATTGTCTTTTGGGATTCCCAAATCCTATTGGCAGACACTGATTGCTGAATAATAAGTAGGAGGGGATTAGCCAGATCTACATTGACTGTGTCTTTGGAGACTGCTGACAAAAAAGCCAGTTCTGTTTGCCTACTTCTAGTAAATGAATAAAGAATATGTTACACGCAAAAGATGAACAATAGGATTTAGTGTGGTAAATAAATGCATGTCCCTGCAGAAATCAGATAGCAAAGCAGAGAGAAAAATCCTAACAAGAAAATGCTGCTTTACTACTCCCAAACTGTTGGCCTTAAAAGGCAGGTTGTCATTGACCTTCTGTACTGGATTGCAGTTTTGCTAGAAGGTAGCCTTGAATTTTAGATGTATTCATCCATGTCATCAAAGATGCATGTTGTCATCATAGTTAGAGCAGGCTAAGTGGGGCACTGTAAGCTTATAGAAAATGCTGTACTTTCCTCTCCAAAGTCAGAAAATAAAAGGTGACTGAAATATACATATCCCTCTCTGTGTGAAATGTTTTATCCTGTATTTTTACCCCTCTTTGATTTCCTCTTTGAAATTTAATAGGCAATTACATTCCAGAACAACATTTGATGATTGTTTTATAAAACAGATTTTCACAGTAAGCAAAATAAATATATTACTTTAGATATGATTTTTTCAAAGAAAGATTTCAATCAAATTATTTTCTAATAAATTAGTCATAGGAAACTTTTGGGAAGATGTTTTACATAAACATTTAAATTTAATGTATTATTTCTTCTGTTTTCTTTTTTGTCTTGAAAATCAGACTTATATAAGACCTTTATATTCAGTGTTTAGCCTAACAAAGATTTGCCCTTTATTTTCCCATACTAGTTTTACTTTTTTTTTTTTTTTTTTTTTTTTTTTTTTTTTTTTTTTTTTTTTAATATAATTATTTTCTTTTCAATAGCCCTTAGCTACCAAAAAAACCTATGGTGTAAACCTGAAAATATCTACCCTGGCATATTCTATGCCAATGTATCTTGTGAATATTAACCTTACTTCTCTGTGCAGTAAAGGCCCTGAAAAACCTCTTGAAGTGCAGGTGCAATGAACTGCAAATAAACTTGTTGAAGAGTCTGTAACATCAAGCTGGAATTGAATTTATTCATGTACCAAGAAGAACAATATGCTGCAGTCCCTAAATTTAGCTGTGATAAAATTTTGTGAGACCATTTGATAATGCAGATCCACTTACAGGATTACCATCATTGGTTTTCCACTTGATTATATTTAAAGAAAAATTAACTGCTAAATAACTGTATCAGCTTTTCAAAGGACTGTGACTGGTATTTTATGAACAAAGTTGTTGGCAGTTGTTTATCATCATAACATGACTCTGAGAAACACCAACTTCACTTTGAATCAAAAAGCACATGCCAAATTTTTACTGAGAATTAATTTAAAGAAGAAATACTTAGGCTGATTATGAAAGCAGCAGATTTAATGAATGAAAGAGCTCAGTCTTACTCAGCCTTTAAAATAAAAATTTTGAGATCGGATTTCTGAGAATGAATCAGCAACTGATGGGAATTCCAAATATGCTGCTCTATATTTATAGGTTTGCAAGGTGTCCAGTACTCTGCTGTGTTTAGGATTTAGCTAGATCTGTGAGCCAGCAGAGCCTGGGCTGCAAAAAGCAAGGTATGCTTGGAAAGAAGATTTGGCTCTGCCCCCAGATTCCTTTGGGAAACAGGATGATGTTCTGGTTAAGTTGGCCACATGGTGGCTTACTCTGGTGACAAAGTAGAGTTGATCATCTGATCTGGATTTCTCTTGCTACATTTCTGGGATAAAAATAAAATAAAATTCCACTTCACACCACATCAAATATATATATTTTTTTTTGTAATTGTGGAAGAATCTATACATCAGCAAAGTCACTCCCTGCTATGCTTCAGATATGAACTTGGAGAAAAAAAAAAGAAAGTAGTAGTTTGTTATAAGGATGCTAGCACAGTATCGGGGAAGAAGGAAATCTGTTTGCTTTTTATTTCTGAAAATTGCTCAGTGGAAAAACACCATGAAACTTGATCTGACAAATATTCTCTGGATTTCCCAGAAGGTATATGTGCATGGTATCACTTGGTTTCCAAAGGGACTATTTTCTTACTAATGATAGGACAATGTGTGTTACGAACACATTGTGGAAAAGGGGACTCATGCTGCTGAGTTACATACCTCAATCCCACCTACATAAATTTAGGAAATATTGGACTCTTAGACTAAACGAAGACAATTTTCTGAATGCTGAAATCTTAACTCAGCTTATAGGAAAAGGCTGACCAATTGATAAATATCGCTAACACAGACATAGACAACCTCAGGATATCAACTCCATGCATGTGAAGATAGGTAGATCTACCTATGAAGTATTCTAGGTCTGGAGACTCTAAATGGCATTCTAAAAGGCTCTCTGAATCCATCTCTCTCTATTGTCTCCAGAGATGACATTAGAATCCTAGCCTAATTTGAATTGTCAAAAATTAGATTATATTACTTTCTCTGTTTGTTGAATTAAATTATTTTGTTTTATAGCTCTTGCTGTGTCACTGATGAAACTAATATTCAGCATCTGAATCTACATCCTGTGGGCTTTTATTCAGTCCCTTGACTGACAAGAACTCTCCCATAAACAGGAGTTTAAATGGAAGCTCTCTCTGGTTTGCTTTCCCTGTTGCATGATAATAAAGCTTTAACAGGAGGGGTAAAAAACCTATGGCCTGTCTTCCTACTCCCTAGGGTTTAATGCACATGGTAGCAGAAAATCAGGGTCTTCAGAAGATCTCAGCTGTAGGAATAGCTTTACTCTGAGTCCTAAATAGACTTGGGCAGGTACAGTTGCACTAGGAAAGTCTATGCTTTTTAGTCTTGCTCAAAGAAATAAATCTTAGTAGAAGAAGAACCTTGAGGATATTTCATCTTTGCTGTCATGACTAATTTCAGATGTCAAACAAGCAATTTTTTTTGTGTTTTTTTCCCCCCTCTTATTTTACAGGAAGAACTCCTTTCTGTGTGTTTTCTCAATTAAAAACTTTTTTTTACTTTGCTGGAGGATTTTAAGATGAACATTGACACAAAGGTTAAAGAAACTTCAAAAGGCCTTCAATTTAGTATTAGTTCTGTGCAGCTACCTCCATCTTTCAGAGTATTACTGTTCTGCATGGTCTGTCTAACCAAAGAACAAGATTTTCCATGCTCTTTGATCTTTTAAAAATATATTGAAATCTGAAATCAAGTGCTTTTCCTGAGTCTTGACTCTACTGGCAATAGTGATCTGAAAAATGTACTAGCATGTACTAGAGTCCCCCTAATAACACCTAAAAAACCCCCAGAAATTACATATCTTCAAAATCAGTCCAGCTATGTTTAGCAAATTATTAAAAGCTCTGAAGTCTGATGTGGATAAAAGAGGGGTCATAAACAACCAAGAAAGGAAAAAAAAAATAAAAGAAGAATAAATAGAAAAAAGAGTTCCAGTTAAAACAACCCCATTTGATTAAAAGACTGTACAAGGTGCAAATGTCATGCCAAGACAAGAACATAATCTCTACCTAAAGTTACACAGAAGGCACAGCTAAAATATTTTATTATAGTCGTACTACAGAGTTCATTACATATTTTGCCAATAATGAAAAAAAAAAAAGCCAAAAAAAAGAAGTCATATAAATCCTTTCATTTATTTCTTTCACATTACCCATCTAGAATAGAGGGTTTCTACATAGTAATACTGGGGACAATTAAGTCTGTTTAACACAGAGACAGATGCCAGATGTATGCATGTAGCAGTTACAGAGGAAGCATATGCATAGTATCAGCTCCACAAATAGTCAGGCTCCCTAGGCACTCAACAGTTTTGAAGCTAAGGGAGGGAATGTTTTTATGTTATAACATTTTCCCTTGGTGGTAGCAAATTAGCTGCCTTGTATCCATCTTCAGCTGGAACTGCAGAGAGTCACTTGAGAGCTTGCAAATAAGTTTAGAGCTCTACTAGACTATTTCTTAGGTACCTGAGAAATGGTATACATACTGCACCTGAGCACAGGCACCTGTGTAACAGGTGGACACAAAACAACACAAAAAAGTTTGATTCCTTTTCCCATAAGACATCTTTTTCTTAATTTAATTCCTTACAGAATTTGTTGAAGGTCAGGCTGAGCCTTACTTTCAGATATGGTGCTTTATTTTTGTCTCCTTGGGAATTAAAGCAGTTCTTCTTCTTAAAGAAAAACAAAGCAAAGCTACATTTTTATTAGGAAAGCCAGAGGCTGTTTTTGAAGAACCATGAAGTAGATATTGGGGCTCAGATTTCTCTGCTTTCAATTATCTGTGATACTCAGAATTCAAGATAATAATAACTGTACAGGTCTCTTGCCTTTTGGTTTTCTAATACAACAATAAGCCTGGGAGGAGGGGGACCCATTAAAATCAAGTCATGCTGTAAAGCATACATGAAACCCTAAATCAAGTAAATATTATCATGATAAGTTCCAGTAAATTAAAAGATTGCTTTAAATACCCTGAGAAAGTTGACAATGATCCATATCTAGAATAGGTTTTACTGCATTTTATAACATTTCTTCCCCATTTCTAGGGGTGTAGTACCTTTATCATCTCTACAGAATAAAGATTTTTCTTAAAGGATGTCAATAGATTCATGTTAACTGGCTTATGCTGAGTCCTTCCACAGCTTTAAATTTAGCAGCTACATCTTTTACTTGCTTTACCAGAGCAGTGTTTAACTTCTCTAATGCCTCACTGCTGATTTCCTTTGTAGGGTGTTCAGATAAGTAAGCTGAAGGCACAGTTAACAGAAATTACTCTGACTGCATCTTACTTGGTCATGATATTTGTAATTAGCTTTTAAGTCTATCTCCAAGACTAAAATATACTTTTTATAAGAACATGGTTCAGATTAGACATAGGTAGACAACAGAAAAACAGCTTCCAGTAGTTACCAGGCATAAAAAGTGAAGACATTATTGAAAACAAAGAACTCATAATGACAGCAACTTTGGAAATAGTTCTCCAAATTGATAGTTTTTCTTAAAGCTATCTTTTGTCACATCAAGGTATTCTGACATCATAAATTAAAGCTATAGCAAATGAAAATATGACAAGTAAAAAGGTGAGTCTCAGTTGAGCAGCTGAACTCCTGCACATAAAAGTAACTAGTAGGAGAGATTTTTCTGTATTAGTGGTGTTAATATCTATAATCTCCTCAATCCCTGAAATATAAGAAGGTGATCTGTAACTTTGAGGTCTTGATGAAGGATCTAGGAAAAGGAAGATATTAATATTCTGAAGGTATCTTCAGTAAATGTTTTTCAGAAATTAATCCACTGTTCATGGAGAACCTGAAAATGCAGTTTTGAATCTGTTTACATGTATAATTCTCTTTGCCAAACTGGTTATATTTAGAGAGTCAGATTTGAAAAATACATCCTTAATTTTCCTTTCTGATTGATCTAATTGGGGCACTATCCAGGCAGAAAGTTAAGTAGGATAGCATTATGAAACTTAAATTGCTAAGAGAATGTGAATTCTTCATAAAGTGACACAAGGGTAATCCCATTCTGCAGATCTCTTTCGAAGGTGGTAACATCACACCAACAATCTCCTAAATAATAGTCTAAGGGACCCTCTAATCATACGATAATGAATATATTACTTAGCATGGGGAAGACTACATGAAACTCTTAATTTTTTTTCTTTTATAAGAAGATATTTCTGAATCTCTATGTCCAAATAAGAGCTCCCTAAGATGTCTAGACAAACTAAAGTTTTGGTTTTTTTTCTAAGAGCAGCATCATGAAAATTTTTCTTCCTCCTATTCTGTCAGATGCATTGTAAACCTTCCATGAAACCATCTGCTGACGACATCAACCTTTTGAAGCAGAGGATGATACCCAGTAGGGTTTTCCATCTATCAGTATAAAACTGACATGGTCTCATTATGGATAGACTGTTCTCCTGTTAAAGGAGATTTTCAATGTAAATCCAGGCATACTGGAAGGAGTGTGGAGGAAAATACTCTCTTTCACCAAAGTGGCCCCATTTTGAATGGTTCGGCATCCATGCAGGCTTTGTAATTGTTTTTATGAGACTTTGCAAAGGAAAAGAGGTAGCATTTGAAGACCATTACTGCATTGATTTTGTTTGGGACTAACCTGGCTCCTACACAGAGGCTGACAGACTTCCATTCAATAGAGTCTACCTACAGTCAGGATGTAAACAGAGCCATCCAAAGGGCATAGAGATTTCTTCAGAAACCTGTCATGTCTCTTCCTTAGTGGCACCCTCCTCAGTCAATATCTGTAAACAAGTTGTCATATCAAAATTTGAGGCAAGCTTGCAAAGCGAATAGTTTGGTACCTTCTAATTAAAGATTTGTACACTGAGATAATTGGCAACCGTAAGAAAGGTTCAGTGGTGTAACATATAGCTCATCACTGGTGGTTTGATGGTCTGACAGATGGAGATAGCTTCTTTAAATTATGGAGCTTTTATATTGGTATTATAAGGAAATGTCAACAGCATGATTATATTTTCATTAATGTTGTCTTTTCTTCCCATTCAGTGCTTTTGTTTGTCATAATCACTTGTTTCCTTTTGTCTCTAACTATACAATCTGTTAATATTTGTATAGGCGAGCTCACAATGGTCCTAATGACTAGATTATAAGCATTGCTACACTACAATATGCACTTAGTAAATGCTGCAAATTAGATATGGAAATCATTGATACTATAATTATGACTACCTCACAATAAAGTTAGTAAAAATAATGTGAATATCATGCAAATTGTGCAAATGATTGCACAAGTTCAGTTAGGTTTCAGATTTAAGAGTCATTGCTTTTGTAGATACTGGTTCCTGAAACAATCCCACTGTATTATCTTTGGCACTGCCTTGATCAAGAGTGAAAACGCACTATATTAAAAATGTACTTTCTAAAAGATCCATTAGGCTGTTCTATTAATTATTGCAGTTGAGTTTTTCCTTCTTTCTCAGGAAACAGCTGGGAGTTCTGCAACAAAGACTGACAGTTTAAAACTATCAGTGTGTCATATTGCTAAAGTTTCCCAGTAGCTTCTCGGCTGAGTGCAAGGCTAGCACAACTAGCTTTTGTATGTTTGCTACCTGCAGCCCTGGGCTAAGAAGACTTCCTTATGTGGACTGGGAAAGACACCAAAATGACTGTTTCATGACTGTTGTATGGTCTTTTCACTGCAAATTAGTCAGGGCCAGTCAACTTATAGACAAACACTGTAAATTAAGACTGGGGGTCCATTTTCTTCTTTCTCATCTATTAGGAAGAAATGAGACATACTTTTTACTAGTTAGACATTTTCAGTTCACTGCCACGTATAAAACTGTGTGTTTGTACCATTGAGAAAAGTAGTGAAAAATTTCAAGGTCTGTGAGCTGTGTCTGGGCCACAGGTAGAAGCTGTTTTTCTGCTGCAGAAATTTTGACATTGTTGTGAATTTTGGAAGCAGAGCCTATCCCTGTCTGTGACTCACAGGTCTGATTTGCCTCCAGAACAGCAAGGCAGAGGCCAAAGACCCATTGTTGGGATCTGTGGACCAGCTCGCTGTGAGGATGGAAAATTTTCAGGTAATACAAATATTTTCTTTCTCTTATATTGTTTTTAAATAAAAATATATGTTTGTCATTAAATTGTAAACATTTAATTAGAACATACTTCTGAATGAAATGTTTTAAATTTTCTGTAGTGCTGCCTGTAATCCTGAAATATTCCTCCAATATTTATTGTCTGGGACAAATGTGTCCTAGAATTAAATCTATAGGCCATCATGTTTTTATGGCTTTTGAAGTGTTTTATGTCATAACAATATAAAATGTATAGTCTTTAGCCTGTGTCCACAAGCAAACAAAACCAACTGAACAAAAGCCCAACACCACCTGTGGGAAACTGTGTAAGGATTACAGACCTCACAAACTTGTATTTATAATATCAGGAGAAAAACATGAGATCAAAGAGGTTTAAAAATGTGGCAGTCCACTCTCATTTTACTGCCAGTCATTTTGCTAATCTGAGCTACATAATTGCTTTGCCTGACTGAAAGAAGCCTTTAAACAGACAAGCCAATATAAATACTCAGATAGGAGACAGCTCTGTTTAATAACAGCGAGAGAAGTATAGAAGTATTTGTTTATCTCTGCTCATTTATGTCAAAATCAATTGTAATTAAACAGAAATCCAACCACAGAGGTAGTGCTTTAGCTGATTGTTCTCAATAGAAATGTCATATAGACCCAGTGTTTAGGACATGCCAAAGCACACATTATTTGTTTCCTGTAATAAATATCTACTTATAGCTTTTCCAGTTCTTTAGTGAAGGCAAATGGCTGTCTCAAAAAAAAAAAAAAAAAAAAAAAAAAAAAAAAAAAAAAAAAAAAGTAACCCATCATTTCATGTAACTTATGTGAGGTTTTCTGGTCATATTTTAGGAATTACTGAAGTTCTGAAAAGCAGAGTTAATTGCATTTTCTCTTACATACTATGTGGCATTTATTGTCCATCTGCTTATACATATGTACAGAAAATACAGATCTTTCATATCTATTTAAGGTATTAAGAATATGAAGCATAATATTATTTCATTAGTCTAAAACAAGTACTGGTGTTGGTGGAGTTTTTTAAAATAAAATCACAGAATGTTTTGAGTTGGGAGGGATCATCTAGTTCCAATCCCCCTGTTCCACTAAACCAGGTTGCTCAAAGCCCCATCCAGCCTGGCCTTGGGCACTTCTAGGAATGGGACAACCTGTTCCAGTGCCTCATCACCCTGTGAGTAAAGAATACTGTGTTTGTGGTTAGACTAGAGAAATACAAGCTGCAGAGAATTTTACACTTTGTCTCATAACTGAGTAAATTCTAAATGGAAATATTTTCAATAATGGACACAAATTCACAATATCAAGGGTGAATGGACTCGATCTCCTGCACAAATCAGTGTGAACTCCATGGACGCATTCATAGACAGATCTTTGTCATGTGGAAAAATGGTCATCAAAGATGTGCTTTAGTATTCTCTGTAATGCAATGAAGAATAGAGCATTTCAAGAGTGAAGGGACTGTGAAACTGCCTGCTTTCAAAAAGAAAGCTACATATATTTTGAAATGGATCCTCTGGTTTATTTTTTATTTGGACCTGTTAGTTGATAGTCATTTCAGTCAACAAAATCAACCTACGAAACATCCCTGACAATTAAGGCTTATTTTTAGCTTCCACATTTATAGAATGGAATCTAAAAAATAGTCAGTTAGAAGAAGGTGTTCATGCAATAGAAAAAACTAGACTTTCCCTGTCGAGAGACTTAAAGGGATATCTGAAAGATAGGCTTTCCTAGGACAATTAAAAATAACAAAAGCTACTGGTATTTTAAAATGTTTGGTTTTATTCATGTATTTACATAGCCATATTCTTATTTAGTCTTTATCGATGAACAAATGACGATAAAAGCTAGATATTAAAATATTTTGTGAATAAAAAGTTCTTAAGAAAGAATGTACTTGAATGACTATCAGTTGAAATCTTATAAATTATAATGATCTGAACCCTGTCTGCCTTGTTTAACTCCAAATAAAACTTGACAAAATAATTTACAGATTTTATGAGAAACAGAATGGCATAGATCTAGCTGTAGGTCTAAGAATAGCCTATTTATATATCCAGGTCTGTGCATAGGGGTAATCAGGCTTTAAAGGTAAATTCATTTATTTACATAAATATAGATATAAAAGCATATATTATATGTGCTTGTAGATACATTTATAGTCTGATTTCCCATATGTGGGAATCTTGACATTTATTATTTAATTGTATGGAGTACTTCAATACAGATTATAGTGTTCTTCAACCTATAAGTATAGTACATAAAATATTTCTTGGTAATATTTACATGCTGATGTTTACCTTCCATTTATTTTTCTGCTTTGTATGTATGAATAATTTAAATAATTAGGGTCCAGTTAAATTGCAGAAAACATTGTATTTATTGACTTGATTTTTTCACCAAGTCACTGTTTAAAAAAATAATAATTCTTGAGTTTCTTCTTTGTTATCATTATGCAAATTTAATATAATTAGTGAGTAAAAATAAGATATCTGTTTTAGCCATTGAAAGAGCCAGTTATCTAAAGCATTAATTAATTAACTTCATAGTGCAATATATTTAGGGTGAAATCAGTACCCATAATTAATTCTGTTCACAATATTTATAAAGAAAGTGTAGGAAATTGTAGGTATCAGAATAAAAAATCTTTTTCTTTTAGCTTGCTATGGAAGGCAAATGTTAAATATAACTCCTCTGGTAATAGAATAAAATATGTAAGATATGTCTTCTGCTGTGCCAAAATACATACCTTGCATTACCATTTATATGTTGCCAATATAACTTTCATCCTACACCATCTTTAAATTTCTATTCAGAATATGTTTCCTATCTAGGCGACTGTTGTTTACAGATATCTTGTTTCCTTTTCTTTCTACGGCTGATAATTTAGCAGTTCTATTTTAGTGTATGTTCTCCCCTAAGTGCATAAAGCACTTCTGACTGTTTACCCTTAGAGCTCCAGAGAATTAGGAAAACCTCTAGACTGCTTCTGTTTATTGTACACACATGCACTGTTAAGGGTTTATTTTCAACAGGAGGGAGACAAGCACAGAGATAAAGACCGATGGTGCATATCACTCTACCAGCGTATCTTGCTGTACAGCACAGCATATAACCTTTTTTACATATATATTTCTATATTTACCTTTAAATTGATTCTATTTTCTCATATGTACTAATTCGGCTCTTGGTGGTGATAGTTCACTTTGTGTTTGTAGTTTCTGCTACCAGTACAAAAATCCCTGTTTGATTTTCTTCACTGTGTGCTAGCTAGAGCAGTCAAAATTACAGGCTAATGGTGAGACAAGCAGCTTATAATGTATGATAATCAATACTCAAAATCCGTTCCCTATGATGTGACATAAAAGAGTGAAATGAAAAGAAAGAGATTTTCAGGGCTAGAGCACCAAAGCTCATGCAATGCAGGTGGGTTTCAATTCAAGGTCATTTTGTGGGGCTTTCTGTTGTTTTTTGGCTTCATATTTAGTTCAGTCACTGCTGCCATGTTCAGGGAACAGAAATGGAAAGTTAGTTGATACAGTGAGTAGGAATGAAAGTATAAAAATGGCATTAACAAATACAAAAAATGACAAGGGGAAAGAAGATAGAGCATGAAATATATACATAGCATATATACGCTATATGACATATATATCTTTTACTTACGGATTTCCAGCAAACTTTGTACTTTTGTTGGCAGTAATGAATAATCTAAACACTGTGTAAGGCTTCTCCTCATAGCAGTGTATGTGTATGCATGTGTGTGAGAGCTAAAAATGTAAATCTTCAAATATAACTTGGTTGTAATAAATTAACCTAATGAGTGTTGAAAATCTTAAAGCATAGTTTTTGGCACAGTACTGAATACCTACTAAATAAGGTTACAGTACCTTTTTCCAGTGACTGAGAACTTCTCTCATCTTTACCTTTCATCTGAGCTTGTTCATTTCAATCTTAGTTCAGGGAATATTTATTTTTTTTAAAGAAATACAGTTCAGACGAGTTTTAGAAAAAGAATAGGTGTCAAAATAGAATTTTCTAGTTCTATATGTCATATATATGTGTGTGTGTGTCTGCTGTCAATGTACATAGCAGAGAATTATATATATATATGAATATTTATTTAATGTATTTTAAGATAATATAACATAGAACATGAAAGAAAGAGTTTTCCTTCTACAGATGGCCTTTTTTGTGGTATAATGAAATAGACTGTAATGTTTGGGAAGAGGGATCTTGCTTTGATAGAGTAATTGAAAAGAGAGCAGCAGAGAAAAGTACTGGTCCATTGATTGTGCAATTCTGAGCATTTTATGGTAGCTAACATGCAGCAGGGTTTTATTTTTGTCTTGTGTTATAAAGCAACAAAATTGTTTACAAATATCCATACAAAGGATAGTTAAGCTTACAATAAAAGAGTTAGTTAGAAAGCTGATTAGTTGTTTAGGTAAACTTTTAAAAGTACCAGAAAGCTTTTACTCAGAATTGTCATGAATTCCATGTAAGAGAAAAATAACTTTAGATATTGTTAGGGAAAATCCCGAAGAAAACACCGATTTCTCCTATTTCTGTAAGTCGACTTTTCATGTTAGATGCTGAGCTTGCCACAAATCTACTCTGAAAGGTCAGGAAGAAGAGGGTGTTTTTAAAAATATATTGATTTGTTTGTTTCGTGGAGTTTTAGGTTTCTGGGTGGGTTTTCTTTTTTGGAGGAGGAGGTGGTTTGATTGTTTGGGTATATATTGGGGTTTTTTCCTTTTTTTTTAAAGCCAGAGAGAGACAGTAACTATTTCCCTTGGATGTTTTAAAGCGGCAGCTGTTTGATGTTGTAGAAGCTCCAGAAAACTAGATACGGAGAATTTTAGTGGAGGTGAACTAATGGGTGGAATGAGGTGTATAGCTATGTCCTTCATTTGTATGGCTCCCATTTCATTAAGCAATTGCCACACATATGTTGTCTCTGTGGTTATGCATACCAATGCCATCAAGCTTCACATCAAGTGAAGTAAAATCAAACACAACAAACTTAAATTCCTTCCTTAAATCTTTTCAGATCTGCCACTTTCTTGCTGTCCTAAGGCTGGGGTTATTTTACTCCTGCTTTTCATCATAATAATTTTAGTTTTTATTGAATACTAAAACCCGTGTGTGGATTAATTTTCCTTAGAGGTTGTTGAATCATTGAATAGTTTGGGTCAGAAAGGACTTTGAAATATCTACTGTCCATCACTAGATCAGGTTGCTCAAGGTCCTGTCCAACCTGACTTTGAAACCTTCCAGGGATGGGACATCCACAATTTATATGGGAAATCTGTTCCAGTGTCTCACTACTCTCATATCAAAGAGCTTCATGTACAATCTAAATCTGCTTGCTTTCATTTTATACAGCCCAGAACACAATTGGCTCTCTGGGCTGTGAGCACACACTACTGGCTCATGTCCAGCTTTTCATCCATCAGTATCCCCAATCCTTCTCAACAGGTCTGCTCTCAATCTGTCCATCCCCCATTCTGTATTGATATTTGACTTCTCCAACCCAGGTGCAGGACCTTGCACTTGGAATTATTGAACTCCATGATGTTCACATGGCCTCCACCTCTCAAGCCTGTCACAGTCCCTCTGGATGACATCCCTTCCCTCCAGTGAACTAGATGCATGACTCAGCTTGTTGTGATCCTAGGATGCACCCAGTTCCATTGTCTATCTCATTAATGCAGATAATAAATAATGTTAGTCCCAATGTGGACGCTGGAGGGACATTTCTCACTTGGACATTGAGCCATTGACTGCAACTGTTTGCATGCGACCATCCAGCCACTACCTTATTGATTTGACAGTCCATCATCAAATACATTAATCTCCAATTTAGAACCAAGAATACTGTGGCCCATATCAATATTTGACCATATCAAAAGCCTTACAAAATACTTAACCTTGTCCACTGATGCCTCCATTATGGGAAGCCACCAGATTAGTCAGACACAATCAGTCTTCAAAGAAGCCTTCTTGTCTGTGTCTAATCACCTCCCCATCTTCCATATGTTTTGATACAGCTTCCAGGAAGATCTGTTCCATAATTTTACCAGGTACACAGCAGAGGTTGACTCACCTCTACGAATTTTATGTTTAAAGCCTTTATGTTGCATCCTTTTCCTCAACAATCACTTTGTTCTGCTGTGCCTGTACCTAATTCTCTCTTGCTTTTGGTATTTTTTCAGGGTTTACACCAGACTTAGATTTTAAAGTCTTCAAGGAAAGGAGCACATATACAGAATGACACTTTTTCACGCAATTGTATCATTAACAAGTATCAGTTCAGAGCAAATTATCCCAGCTTAACATCACTGTGGCATAATACAATTTTAATTTAAGTCCTATCTATTCATATCTTTTCAGAAATGTGAAAAAATTTTTACACCCTTGGATTCCCATAGAACATCTTTTGTGTTTCTTTTCTCATGTTTCTGCAGTGCAGTCATCCATTAATCAGATGGTGATATAAGATTACTAGGCATTTATTTTCTAATTTAGAAAAATGATGATTGCTTAAATTCTCCCCATCTTTGGGTCAACATATTTGTTTTGCTTTTCTGAAGACTTGCTCTGCATGTCTCTGTATATGTGATTCATCCTTATATTTAAAGGTATTCTAACAGGAATTTTTGTCTAACTGGATCTTCATGTAGTTTTTAAATACTAAATTCATCAAAAAATTAGTATTGAACCCATCTGCCCATTTTTTGAAAGGGAAATTATTAATAGCTAAAGATCAATGTATAGTTAACTGAAACTTTAGAGATTATAAAAGGATTTATTCGATTTATTATTATTATTATTATTCCTGATACTTTGGTTAGAGTTGTAAGTACAATTACAAGACAGTAAATATTGCCCCAAATGTAACCTATTTAATGTAAATGACACTTAAGCCAATGGTTTTAAAACAGAAAGTTTTCTTTGAATTGTAGAACAGGAAGTACCAAAACTTATGTTATAAAAGTGTAGCAAAGGAATCTCATTTAACTGTATTCTTTGAAAGAAATAAGGATATAGAAATCCTATCTGAAAACATCATCAGTTCAAATAGCGTGTCACCATTTGTCATTCTTCCAAATTGTATGTATTGAGCAAATCCATTTTCACTTAGTTGCACCAAAACAAAAAAGGGGAAAACTGATTACATGATCCATACTCATGTCTAATAAAATTGCAATATGCACTTTTTGACAAGCTTATATTTAATGCATACTGATGGAAGATTCTAGTTCTCTGTTCTCAGCAGGAAAAGTAGGCTTTTAAGAAAACCTTTTTATTTTGTGACTGTCACACAACATAACAATTACAAATGAAATAGAGGTGACAAAAAAGAAAAACCAGCTTGCTGATTTTTATGAAGTGTTTGTATTTCCAGAAAGGCAGTCACTGCTCAGTTATTTGATTTCAAAAATTAATCCTTATAATTCCTTTTGAGTTCCCTAAGTACTGTTCACTCTTTTCTAGTATGAGTTTTACAGAACAAAGCCTAAAAGATTTCTACAGCAGATTAGTTTACAGATGAAGCTCAATTCCACTGAGAATGAGTCTCTAATGACCCCTTTATACTTCCATTGGGCTATGTGAATGCTTTAATATGTGGAAAACAGAGTTAAATAAATCTATTGTCTCGACTAACAGGTTTATGCAAACCTTCTGAAATATTTTAATTATAGCTTCTTCTATTTTCTCCATAATTAAGAAACCAGATGTCAAGTAAGCCCATCATGTGATGATCATAGCCTATCCATTAGCCTAAATAAATCCACTTATAATTAGAGTTTTTTCTTTTTCTCCTTTGTTTTGCAGAACAAGAAGAATGTGTTAACTGCACAGATGAATGCAGAGTGCTTGGTCATTCTGACAGGTGTTGGATGCCACAGTTCCCTGCAGCCAGTCAGGCTGAGAATGCAGATTATCGCACAAATGTCTTTGTACCCACAGTTGAAGCTAACGTTGAGACTGAGACATATGAAACTGTGAACCCCACTGGGAAAAAGACTTTTTGTACATTTGGGAAAGACAAGAGAGAGCACACTATTCTCATTGCCAATGTTAAACCTTACTTAAAAGCCAAACGTGCCCTGAGTCCTCTGCTTCAGGAGGTTCCCTCAGCATCGAGCAGCCCAACCAAGACATGCATTGAGCCTTGCACCTCAACAAAAGGACCACTGGATGGTTGTGAAGTGAAATCAGGAGCCTTGGCTGAACCAAGCAGCCAGTACTTGTCAACTGACAGTCAGTATCTATCGCCCAGTAAACAGTCAAAGGACACTTCCTTCATTGCATCAGATCAGATGGCTAGGGCCTTTGCAGACGTGCATTCCCGAGTGAGCCGAGACTCGAGTGAGATGGACTCAGTGCTGGAGCAGTTAGACCGTTCCGCCCGGGATCTAGGCAGGGAGTCCGTGGATGCCGAGGAAGTTGTGAGAGAAATAGACAAGCTCTTGCAGGACTGTCGGGGAAGCGACCCTGTGGCCATCAGAAAGTGAGGGGGAAAATAAGGACAGGCTGGCAGTTGCATTTCCTCTTCTGCTGATTGAAAGTAAATAAATAAATAAATTTCCTGGTTGTAACAGAATTACAGGAATGAAGGAAGACCAATGCTGCTTTAAGGCTTTTAGTGAACATCTGAAGTGCCCACAAGTATGTTCTTTTCACTGCTCTTTCTTTTTGACAGATAACACTGGTTTCATTTTGACCAAACTTTCATTAGGACAGAGTCAAGTACACCAAGAACAAAATGAAAGAAGGAAAGACAGTGCCATTTTGACAATCTGATAGGAAGGTGTGAGAAAGATGGAATGGAAATACGTCTGATACTTTAAGACTGTCCTCAATAGCTGATGCTGACTTTACTGTTTACGTATAAACCCCAAGAAAAACAGGGTTGAATAATGCTGATCTGTGGTGAATTTCCAGCAGCCACCACAGGCTTCTACTGAAAAGTCCTATAAAGAGTTCTTGTAGTAGTCCAAGCGACGCCAAACATTAACATTCATTTGTGGTAAACATTTATGTACAAAGTTATCTGCCACAAATACGAAAAAAGAAAAAAAAAAAAAAGAACAATAAAACAAAAAGAACCATTCCAGATCATTATTCAAGAAAACATATCCTCATCATTAATGAAACACTACATATCATATTAAGGTTAAATGTAAAATGATATAGTCCATCTTGTCCTGCACACACATAAACTAATTCACTTGATAAAATGAAAAAAAAAAAAAGATTTTAATATCTATTTAGCATTTTAGTGTCCAACAAAGCTATAAATAGTTAGTAATAAGTTAAAAAAAAAAAAGGAAAGGAAGTTAAATAAAGTTTGGGGGAAAAAAGAGTTACCTTAAGGGTAATACAGAAAATAAATTAACATTATTAACACTTTTTTATTCATTTGTGGACACTAAAATAGCTCAGGAAAGTGAAAATGTCAGACATCCACAAAAATCACATGGTCATTTAAATGTGCAAATGTAAGAAGATTCAGTGTGTTTACATCAAATGACATATTTTTATTGATTTATTGCAGATTCAGTGCATATGAGCCAAATTGTTGAGTGTATAAGAGCTATATTGTGTATTTTATTAAATTAATATATAGTTGTGTTGCAAAAATATTTGGGCTTATATTGTAAATGGCAAGTGTTGCCTCAGTAGCTGTCGAACTCTATGAGTTTTGTTTTTTCCTGCTTCCTTTTCCCCATGGAATATGGGAAGCAGCGCCTCAGAGCAAAGTCTCTTGTTTAATGTATGGTCTACGAAGTACTGCAGTACATAATCTGTTCAAAATATGTTTGAGTGAGCTGATGGAGCTAACTGAACAGCCTACAAATATATCCATCAGTCATGGTTATGTGCAAGTCCTTGTAGAAACTTCTACTGCAAACCCATGTTTAAAAACAAAAATTACACTCGAACCAACATCTGGAACCTCCTTGGGTTTTGTTTTTTTTTTCCCAGCACATTCAGACAGCCTGTTCAATGTAGGACATTTGATTTAATTCTTCAGAGATGCCACCATTTTAAAAGTTCTGATATTAAGTTTATAGAGCTGAAAAATATGTCAGTGGCAGTGTGGCATGAGCAGTATTTTATCTGATTCTTCAGAAGGCACAATAACTTACTGTAGTTCTAGATAAATGCTGCTTATTCTGGGGAGTGTTTTTAGTCAGGTTTTCACTTGATCTGAATAATATTTGCAGAATAACTTAGAATAATTTCAGATATAGTTTCTACTTTTTATTATTGTTTCCTAAGAATGCTTTTACTGCATTTGAAAAATTCAAAATTACTTTCAGATGAAACTTAGAAAAAAACAAATTAAATTCCACAGTACAAGAAGAAGCAGAAAAATAAAATGTTTAGCTCAGGATTTGTCTCTTATATACTTCAGATACCCTGCTGGAAATACCAATATGGCACATTGTTTAAAAACTACATATTTGGTTTCTTAAATTTAAATATATAAAAGAGGTTGGCAATCTGAAATAACACAAGCCATAGTTTTTTATCAGTTCAAGAAAAAAAGTTGATCCAACAGCCTATTTTGGTTTTGCGATTGCATTTAAATGGTGATTTTAGCTAGTCAATCCTACAATGAATTGTCTTTGGGAGACACCAATTCTCGCAAATTGCTTTTAGAACCTGTTAAAAATGTCTACAATTACATGCAAAAGGAAGGATCTTGTACATGTCTTATCAAGCTACTCTCCATGTTTTGGACAATTTATGTATCTAAAACGTGGTGTTGTCTGTGTTATATAATTTTTTTTATTTTTTTTTTTCTTGGCCAGGAGACCCGAGATTGGTTTTGCTTGATAGCTTGATAGCTTGAAATTCCATAGTGGAGAGGATTCTTATTGTTTGATCAGTCTTTTCTACGTATTTCTGTGGTGCCCATCACTTCAGTGTCTGTGCACCAAGTCTTTAGCTCTGCCAGTGAGATCCATTATTCAGCAAAATCTAAGCCAGTATGTAAATGCAGTCAAGTGATGGAGATTTGTGTATTTTATAAATGATTTTAACACTGAGTAACCAATTGTACAATTCATTCTATGTTTCTGAAGACATAAAACCACAACATTCTGAGAAAGGGCTGTGCCAATGTAAGAGGAATTTACCTTAAGGCTCTCTGTCACTAGTGATTTACTAGCTTTAGCTGTTTAACACATTATCTGTATTTAGTAGTGATTATTTATTTACCACTCTAAGGTAATTCAGAGTCATGACTCACAGCTTTATAGAAGAGTTTAGGAAATCTTGCTTTTATTTAATCTGTTTTTCAACTGCCTTGTAGAACTCTGGCATTCTGTTTCCCAGTATATGATTATCCCAGGTTAAAAAAATGTATTTCACAATTTAAAATGGATGCATAATGAACCAATAAACCAGCAGAGCTTATACAATGTGAGTTTTGCTGGTGCAGTCAAAATTAACATGATTGTGTGTGAAGGACGTACTGCACACAAAAGAATTTAAAGTGTTTTTTGTCCATGGTATCTCTACTATCACCATTGGAGAAAGAGGCAGCAATGAAAGATAAAGTTTATGAGTTATTTCTCTCATTTTTTACACACATGCTTTATAAGACTGAAAGGAAGTATTTGTCACAAGATTATAAAAGGAAAGTTGGAGTTAAGGGAGGCAAGTAGAGCAACTAATAAATTTGTACTGTACACTGTGAATAGCGAATAAGGCATTCTGTATCTTTTTTTTAATTAAAAAAGCCAGCAACTGAGAGTTCCTTATACAATTGGTCAATCAAATCAGAACTCAAAATCAGACCTTTCTTTTCCCCCTTTTTCTTTTTTTTCTTTTTTAATTAATTGGAATATTTATGAGGAAACAGATTCTCATGTACTGTGATTTACCACTTAAGAATAGAGATTTCCCAATCCAAGTTACCCTTAGAAGTCAAATTTTGTTTATAGTGGAGCAAGATGCACCATTCAAACAAGCTTTCATGTTGATTACTGTCAAATGGAAGGGAAATTGCTGAGGTCAAGGAGGAGTCTGAAGCCTAGCATAACATAAACCCACTCATTATTGTTTAATTGCTTTCTTTTGACATCAGGCAGCAGTTATTATTGCATTAATTTAAATGGGAGTTTTGGCTATCAAGATTTGTTGACTTGAAGTGTAATTGAATGAAATCTGATTAAGGTTTTGACTTCTCTGGCCCAATTGTGATACAGGTTGGCATTCTCATTTATCAGCCCCTGTCTCCCCATATGGCTCAAAGTTGCACCAATGACTGGTGAATGACACAAAAAACCAACCAAAAGCAGCATACATTGTATGGATTTTCTCAACCGCTATTGTTTAATGGCTGTGTTTAATGTGACCTATCTGGAAAATGAGGACTACGAATAAAAAGCGATTACTAATAGTGGCGTTGCCTGCTTTTGCATTCATTAACACAGAAGAAATGTGTTAAACACTGCATACCACAGGGAGCCTGATGGTAATTACTTTGGAAAAGCAACTTGTGGCAATGCGGCTGTTACAGCTAGTTATCAGTTTGCCAAAAAAATGACAGTTCCTGCTTCATTTATTAGAAATGTGTAACCGTTTTCTCTCAACAGGAAAGTGGAGAAGAGTTTTCATCAAGCTGGGTAGGTTTATCTTTTAAGCAGCTGATGCACTGAATCCCTACAGGCTGTTATTTGCTCATAGAAACATGGAGCTGAATAAAGGATATTTTGGTTTAGTACACTGGTGTGAGTTCACTAGAAACATTATAAATGGGGTGGGGCTGTAAGTTCTTAAAGACTGTCAGCCTAGCAGGAGAGATCAAAACACTGCTTGAGCATACAAGTGGAGAAGGACAACCTGAAGAACACAAGGAATTGGCTTTTGCTTTTTACCTTTTTTTATTGTGTCTTTCTTAAGAGTAATTTTATTCATGTTGCTGTAAACAATGTAACAAATCGCTGGGAAAAATATTACTAAGTCCTATGTCTGTTTTTTTGAATTTGTTGTTATAATTTAACACTTTCATTAACCTCTTTCGTTTGGTTGGGTTTTGATGTATTTGAGCATTATGATCAATCCCTCAGAATGTATGGCGCTCTCTGTCTGCTTCTGTGTGATCGTAGCAATGACATACCAAATAGTGTAAAGCCTGCAAACCAGATTTCTTAGGGTTGTTTGCTTGTTTGTTTGTTTTAATAATTAAGTAATAGGCATTGTTTTTGACAGCTAAATAGAATTTCAGTTTGTTCATAATACTACAGGTATAAAGGTGTGTGCTATTCCTGCAGACAATTACCTTTCACCCATTCCATTTTTTCTGTAACTCCTTGCCAGAAACAAAACCAGCCTGCATCTAGTTAGCTATCTATCTTAGGCACTGAAACCCAACAATATTATCTCCTCTTTTTCCTGCTACATATACCTGTCTTTCTACAGGCTGATTTCCAAAATCTAGCAAGCCACTGTCCATGCAGAGTCTTGACAGAATGTACCTTATGCTGCTGATGACCTCACTGGACAAGGGATGTTACTTTTACTGTCTTCAACTGTGTGTGATTCAGAGCTTGGCTGGATCCACAGTATACGTAGAACAAGTCATAAACCATCCTGGCTTTTCTTTACCCAGAATACAAGTCATTGATTTCTCATTTGGAAAGTGGCCAGTCCGTCAAACAGAGATTCTTAGATCTCCTTTAAGCCGACCGCGTATTACTGCTTCAGGGTGTTCACTCATGGGATAAATACCCTATCCTTATCCTTTATTGAGTCCAAGACATGAAAGCAGCTGAAAGCTTATTTCTTCAGTTAGTAATGTTTCCCTAAAAATGAAATTTCTCCAGTAGAAAGGACAACTGTCTGCTGTACACATAGTTTGATTTGTGAAAGGTCACCTTAGTTTCAGTAGTGCATGAAGAAATGGATCAGGGAATTAATGAGCCATCTAAGAATTTTCCGAGATGTATATTCCATAATGCATATGTTATGATTCAGGGAAAAGAGCACAGCATCTTGGCTTATTTATTGTTGATGGTTCCCGATAATGCCTGGCTTACGAAAATATTTAGTTCAAATTTTGGGGAAACATTTTTCTCTGTCTGGAAGACAAATTATTTTAAATTTTTTAAGAGGATTTTTTTTCCTAAATACATACTACTCAAATGTTGGGCCCGTTGTTACTTTGTGAAAATGGTGTTCTGACATGGTTTCCCTCTTTAGGTTCTTTACATTAGCGATAATACCTTTGATTTGGCCAAGACTCCAAAATGTCTGTAAAGATTCTGAAATTTATCTTGGTAAGAGTTAATCGTGTAGGACTATCTTGAAACATAGATGATTGGACAGCAGATTCCTTTCCTACTGAGGAAAGGAATAATAAAAATTCCATTTTTGTAAACATATTTTATTTAATACTTTGAACAATAACTCTATGGAAATTTTATTATAGTGCACTTACTGAACTGTTACCAGAGAATTAGGGGAACAGTTGGCCGGTAATCCTCAATGTTTTCTGAATTAAAAGCAACACTGAAGTTGTATCTGGAAATCAACTGATTGCTGTAGCAGTATAGAATTGTCTGCAACAAGAAATACTACATAACAAATTTGAGACTACATTTTGTAATACTTGTACATTCTCCATCTTTTTAAGGGCAATCACACACAGAAGTATTTTCAATGGTTTGATTTGAGAGCAATAAAAATGGATCACTAAGCTGGCATCAGCATTGAAATAAAAACACCATACGTGTCTGACCATCAGGAGATGACATCTACTTCTGTTATTACTGCCTACAGGAAAACGTTCCATGCATATATTTTTTAATCCTTTTACAACAGGCATCCATTATGATGCTGCATGCTGTAACGATTTCTACAAGTGACCCTATTAGTCACCACTCCATTCACCACTCCTTTCTTTTTATATGTCAATCTTTACACTGAAAATTTCTCTACTATAGAGATTTTAGAGTAGATTTCTTATTAGTCTTCACACTTCTTACCATATAATAAAAAATATTCATCATAATATTTGTAAATAAGACCTTAATTTATTTCATTAAATTCTTTGGTTTAAAATTTGATTAAAGCTTCTGAACTATATTAAAACAATATTTTTATTTTCTGATTAAGATACTTATATTTTATGAAAAAATTCTTCATTCACTATTGTGAGTTCAGTGGGGAATCTTACTAGAAATATTGCAATAAACTTGTCAGCTCTAAATAATAATCTTTCCGTGAAAACTAAACATATAGCCATTTCATCTTCAGTGAAAATAATTTATTTTGGGTTTTTTGTACTGAAATTGTGAGAAAAAATAATCTGATATGTGTGTTCTAGATAACTAATGCATTTAACATCCTCTAACTATAACGCAGCTCAAAGTAGTGGCATTTCATTATGAGTATATGTTTAGGGACTGTCTTAGACCAGATGAGAAATTCTATTTACTCTGAATACCCTTTAAGTCTCTGTGCTTAAAGATGTGTTGGCTATATAAAGGATTCTGTATTCCCTTGTGCCTCATTTTAAATCGAGAACAAAAGTAATAGAAGCACTCGTGTATCATTTAATAAGGATTTATAAAATACCATGTGAATATAGCAAAAACAGCAGAGTAGAATACATCTGAAACTATTTTAACAACATTATAGTACCATTGTATTATAAGAGATTTAGAACAGAGATTAGCAACTGTTAATAAGCCTTTATCTTTGACCACAAGATAAGGTTCTTAAAAGCACTGTGGCTTTGCTTCAGTTTCAGGGTTGTAGTGCTAGTGGAGAGCACCAGAATAAGGGTCCTGTTCAGAATTTAGGTTGCTTTTGTGCTGTCCTTTTCTGGAAGAGACTCCAGAGCCTGGTAATTATGCTTCCATAACAATTTTTGCACCTCCATCAGCCAGTGTAAGCGAACCAAGCTCTCTGGTATAGACCAGCTCACTGCCACACTGCCACTCAGTGCTCGATGTTACCTTAGCAGAGTCTGTTTAGGTGACTCATTTAGAGATCCAATATGCACAGAAAGTCGATTTTGTTAGTATGTATTTTTGGACATGTCAAAATAAGACACAGCAATCCTTCCAAAGGAAAAGAACATCCACTTTTTGAAAAAAGTAGCAGTTTTTGAAAAGAACTCTCCATAGATATCCCCATCCCCCTATTATCGCCCCCCCAAAAAAACAAAATTACCCAGGAAAAATGGTAGAGTCTTGCTTGTAGAAACTATTTTCCTCCACAATGCCACAATGCAGTGGTAACACTGATGATGAGTGCATAAATTCACTACCATTCTTTTCTAAATACACCTGTTCCAATGAACTAAAACAGTAGCAGGCAATGGAAGTTTTAGAAACACAGGTAAAGCCTGTATAATGATAGCAAGCACAGTCAGTCCTTTAATTTCCAAATGAATCACCTTTTTAAAAAGATTCCTAATTCTGCACTTATTAATAACTTTTTGTGTACTCCTAACTTGTAAAACCATTGCAGTTGCAGTGTTAATGTAGCTGGCAGTAGAAATCAAGATAGAGAAGGAAAAGGAATACTATGCTTTAGGCAGACTTCCAGTTCCTATTACATCTTGTCCCTTTAGCAGAGGTGAAATGTCAGGGGCCTATGATATTATGGGAACAGTAGGAGAAGTACAAACAATTGGAGGACGTCTGATTCAAGCACTCTTGTTCAAAAAGCTTCCATGGAGATTTGCCAATCTTACTGTGGGATCAAGAATGTAAACCTGAGACAGCTCTGCTGATAACCAGTAATTCCTGCAGTCTAAGGAGATGCTCACATCACCTCCTGCCTGGAAAAGTTTCAAGCTTCTATGGGCAATGACAACATGCAACTGCAAGGAGCCACCAGGTGCAGCTGCCAAATCTTGAATCTCATAGCTTCTTGTAAGTGCATGCCAGCTCCCCTCATTCACTTTATTTGCTTCATCCTGACTGTTTATAAGGCATACTAGCAAATGCTAGTTGACACTTCCAAGCCTTGAAGGGTGGTCTGGAGAAAGACCAATCCTGGTTCAATGCCTGTGTTTGTTAGCACAGAATGCTTTCTTGCAGACATAAAAGTCAGAGCTCTATTTGAAGAACCACCTGTTTGCTCAGTTTGGGAATTTCTTTAGTTATTATTTTTGTTGCATTTTATAAATAATCCAGAAAATCTTCAGCACCAGTGAAGCTAAAACATGCTCATTTTTTACAGCAGCATAAATATTAATCACAATCACCAGTCAAGACTGAGGATTTTATTTGGCATAACATGTACAACCATGCAACAATTATGTAAAAATGGAAGTTATTATGAGCTGTAATTAATATACTGTGTTACCAGCTGACTCAAAGCACTTTGCTCAGCATCCTTGGTTTTAAAGACTGCATCTGAATGGTGGTAAAATGTATACTAAATTCAGTAATGCACATCAACAGCCCTAGGCTTTCTCCTTTAGTGGTGACTACCACTGAATTTTATTTCTGCTGGAATCTTCCTATTTAAAAAAAAAAAATAAAAGCAATATAATTGCTGATTTACCACCACTGCTTAATCTAATTCAGTTCTTAGTGGTCCATTAGCATAACAGAATTTGCATTTTATTTCACAGAAAATGTTATGACTCCACCTGCCTTAGTTCAGAAAACGTATCAGAAACAGGAAAAAAAAAAGGTACAAGTAAAGAAATGACAAACCACTTACATTTACTCAAACAACTTAAATATAAAAGGGGAAGGTGTAGTGGTACAGGTAGAGTATACCATTTTTATAAGTGAACTAAAAGTGTACCAACCCCCCTCACATCCTTCAATTCCATCACTCTGTTTCCATTTTATTGGGTTTCCAAAACGCAGAAGTAATTTTCAAATGTGCTGCTATCACATGCCACTATCCTTGTAAAATTTTATTCATTGTGAAGACTGTGACAGAAAATGTGCAAAGACATATGCAGGGATATAGTGCTTTATCAAACTATAACATTACTAAGCATAACTGACTTCCTCTTGACTTGGACCTAATCCAGACACTAGAGATCATAGAAAAATTACAAGTTCTCACACCCTGCCCAGAGTGAGGTGATCAAAATAGTAACAAATTAAGGATATTTTGATTGACAGTTTATATGTATTTCATTATATTTTTGCACCTTCTTTTGAGCTCAAATCCTAAGGGTGACAGCTGTCATTTTAAAGGTGACTCATTACATTTCTTTACAGAGTCCCCTAACAGATGGAAAGGTCTTTGTTTCCCAGGGAACACTGACAGGTTATGATTTCCAGAGCTTTTAATCATTTTAGCAACACTTATACACATCTGTCAATTACTCTATTCAGTGATGTTAATAATACAGCAATCTGAGAATGACAAAGAACACTCTTCCTGAAAACACAACTTTTCCATCAAGACTGGAAACACCGAACAGAAACACTTTTGAAGAGATCTTTTCTCCCAGACAAATCAGTGTAAGGGTATTTGGTCTGGCTGAGACAAGTTCATTTTCCCCACAGCAGCCCTCACAGTGCTGTGCTCTGCACTGGTAGCTGGAAAGGTGTTGGTAACACAGCAGTGCTTTGGCTGCTGCTGAGCAGGGCTGGAACCAACAGTACCCTGGCAATGGCCAGGGATGGGAAAGACCTTGGCACAGGACATAGCTTGGACAGATGACCAAAGGGGTAGTCTATGTGATATCTCCTCAGACATGAAAGCTAAGGGAAAGGAGGAGGCAGGAGGGATTCATTATTTATGACATTCCTCTTCTGGAGCAACTGCTACATGTACTGAAGTCCTACTTCCCAGAAGAGGACTGGACATCACCTGCTGATGGGAAGTGGTTAATAAATCTTTTGTTTTCCTTTGCTAATGCACATGGTCTTGCTTTTGCTGTATTAAACTGCCTTTACCTTTTCACATGATGTTTCTTTGCATATTATTTTCTGCCTCTCCTGTCCTTCTGGGGAGCGGACTGTTAGGGCAGTTTGGTGGGCATCTGGAGTCCAGCCAAGGTCAACCCACCACAGCCAGCATTTATAGTAACAGTAAAATTTTATTTTCATAATACATGTCCAGAGAGCTTTTCTTCTCCTCTCCTGAGCTACAGTGAGGCTATAAATCATTAAAACATACAACCGATAAAACATGACAAGCTGGCATCACACAAATAATTAAAATCAAAGTCACTGTGCAGAAGTGATAATTTTGGTCAGGTACAGAGTAATAGCCTTCACTGTGGTGCTTTTTCTGGTTGTGATACCGAGCACTTGAAGCTCCCAAGACTTCAGAATAGAAGCAGTAGATATGTATGTACCAGTAGATGTGGTAGTTCGACCTCATGACTAATATGCAGCTCATTCATTCATTATAGGACTGGGGCTGACGTCCCCCTGTATAAACCAGGTATGTTTTTGCAGTGATGTTGCAGGGTATCCACATAGAAGTTACATAGCTTTTACAGAGCAATGACACTGGGATGTTTTGGAGAGTTTTTTTGGCATCTATATGATGTTCAATATGAGCAGAAACCTGAGCATCTAAATAATTTTTTTTTATAATAATATAGAAAACTTTTTCAGAAAAAGTATTTTTACAGCTTCTTATACATCTTTTTTTAATTAGAGGAATTTTTATTCTGATACCTGTTACAAAAGTTAAATATAGCCCTAATGTTAACTGCATCTTAGTAACAGAGCCCTTTCAGCTTTCAAACTATATTTTTAAGAAGTCTCAACTGAAGATTTTTGTGTCATCAGGCAGTACTTTGTACTTTTTAATATCATTACAATAGTGTTTGAAGACCCTAGAGAAGGAGTCACAGCTCCTTTTTAAACACTACTGATAAGCAGTGAGACGTTTCATATTGAAAAAGTATTACAGAAGCAAAGCAAAGCAAAGCAAAACAAAACAATATTTCAGATAGAGAAAATCTTATTATCTCCAGACTAGTCACAACTGGAGTAATATGACAGAATTTATAGGTTGTGGTCTGCACAGGCAATGTGTACTGGAGCCAGGAATTTAACTTGCATTTCTCTATTATTCTAATCCAGACCTTGAACTATTGCAACCATTTTTTTATATTCTTCAGGAAGATCAGATAGGTTATGGATCAGAAAGGCAGTTCTTAGAATTTAAACCTGTTCCACAACAGTTTAACCCCAGGCTTTTACCTCTTCTGTGTACACACTGTATAAATGCTGCTATTCTTCCAGCAACAAAATTGTCAGGAAGGGTGTTTCCCATCATTTTCTCGGGAGCCTTAGACCCCTAGGGTCCTTGACATCTCTGTATATATTCTCTTGAAAAAAGTATGGACTATTCAAATGCTCTTCTGTAAAGTAAAATAAGTGGCAGCTGGCACCATACAGTTCTGTTATAATGAAAACATGAGGTGGTTGCCATTACACAGTCCTGCACTAATGAGAACAGTAGGAGTCTAGCATTACAATGGTCTAATGAAAACAGGAAATGGCTGGCATTAGACTGGTATAATGAAAACAGGAGGTGGCTGGCATTATGCTTATACAATAAATAAATTAAGATTTCTGGCCCTACCAATCTCATCTACATTATATATGATTCCAGTGTGCAAGAGAGAAGCTTATGCAAAATCAGGGACAGTGACGGTAAAGATCGTTCCTTGTTGCATCACCTCAGAAGCAGAGTTGTGTCCTTTTTCTTTCAGCTGTTTATTTCTTTTTTGGTGGTTATTCATAAGCAAAACAGGCACATGGCTTTAAAAATTGGCACGTAACCTATACAGACTCTTTTATTTTAAAATAGCCAAAAGTAGGTTGTTTTCTGGTGCCTGTCATGCTTTAATGTGAAAGGTTAAAAATTGCTTATCCAAAAGTGAAAATTGATATGACTGGACTTTTTAAAATGAGTCTCACACTTAGCTCTCCCAATCTGGGCTAAGTATGCAATTGATAATACTTTGGGGTGCTTAATGCAATACAGAGAATGAGATCAATACTTGCTGAGAAATAAAGGAAAAAAAGAAAGAAAAAAATTTAAGCACAAAATAAATCATTTAGCTAATGTGCTTTCTTCTAGAAACAGAAGGGTCAGGTAGTTTTCTTCCTTGTTTTTCAAACTAACCTTTCTAGTTGAGTCTTTTTAGTTATTATTACACAAGAAGGTCTTCCGTGTAGGTCTTAGACTATGAATGGATCACCATCTTCCCTTTTATTGCAACTTTTAGAGCCATCTGAAACTGATTGATTCTCACTCTTCTTAATCTGGCTGCATTCACCATGAAGTTTGTACAGTTCAAGGCCAGTACATTAAGGCACTGCATCAATCCATTCATACGGTACCTTTCAGCCACTCAGTCTCCCATTTCTCATCTTCAAGCTCAACTGCATTGTTTCTGGACATTTTCTACTGAAACCAAGAGATTAAATGAAGCAAGAAAATGTTTGGAGTATGATTTTCAAAGCAGCAATTAGTGTGCCGGAATGTTCCAGCATAAAACACTGTGCTTCCTGCAGCCTGTTATTCTGCTGATAGCTTTGGTTTCCACACTCAGATTGCAGTGAAAATATTCCAGTCAGGTAGCCCAGAGTGAAACAGCAGTGTGATGCAAATAAGGAACAGATAATCAAATCAAACTTTCTAATCGAGTTTTGCTATGCTGACTCTCTTATTTCTCTCTAGCCTGCAGTTTGCATGTTTTACAACACTGCAGAATTAGCTTAAAGAGTAAATACTTGCGAGTTTATCGAATCCTGTCATGTCTCACATATACCGAAGAACAAATGAAGGAAAATAATCTTCCTGTGCTGCTTCGATTATTACTTTAATTTCTTTGCATCTTTGGTGTGGTTCTGATTGAATCCTTTTGAAGGAGGGAAGTAGAAGATGAAGACAGAGGGGTAAAACAGGGTGAGTGCTCTTAATAAATTTTTGCTTTCTTTTCTTTTTGTTTTTATTTCTTCATCAAACAACTGAAGGAAAAAAACCCCAACAAAATACTCATACCTTATGGACCAGATTTTAAACTACAACGTATGGCACTGGAAGAAGCATATGCCTTGGAAAATCTGCTGTTATGCGCTGTGTGTGCAAGCCGCAGACGTGGCTTAATCAAGATAGGAGGTGACACGTGCCGTGCATCTGAGATTAGTGTCTGGACCTCAGCCATTGATGCTGGCATCCCAGGAACTGACTCATTCCTCTGCCAAACTTCTGCTGGGATTTGGGTTCATTGAATCCGACTCACAGTCTTTAATCCCCCAAGCAGTATCTCTTTGAATTGTGGAGCTTGCAAAACATCCAGGTGGTGGTCCAGCCACGACAGCATCTGCATAAGCTCAAGAAACAACCTGCTCTCTTTAAGAGTTCTACTATTCGGAACATTTCTAGCCCTCTACCATGCAAGTCTGAATGTCAAAACTCCTTTTCCTTTGGTTCATTATACTGAGTAGACAATAGTCATATTGCCCTTCCAATCTCTTTGAAATATTTGAGATCTTAAAAACGTCGTATGCTATAAATCTACTTGATGGGTCTCATCATTCTGTAAGCAATATTTTTCATTAGCTTTGCAATAAAATGGCATTTTGCCCTATTTTCAAACTAACAAATTTTGTCAGGGTTGGCATCTCTATTACATTACCAAATATATCAGTCAATACCACCTGGTGTAATTGAGTCTTGTTATATGATTCAGATAGTTGCTTAAACTATGGATTTTTCAAAGTCAAATTTTCTGGCAGGAAGAATATTGTTTTAATATAATTTTAGATAAAAAGGTAGTATATCACTGTAACTATTAGTCTTTATTTGAGATAATTAATTGACCTCTGTGTATAATATTCAAGATCATTTATGGTTTTGTTGCACACAAAAATCTGTATAACACCATTTGATTATGCTTGATTTCTATCTCAAACTGCATACCAAAACTAGCACCTAACACTCACAGTAGAACATGAATGTGACAGTAAAATCCTTATAGGAGCCAAGGTTTTTGTTTTAAATAATATTAGGACATATGTTCTCTTCTGCCTTTCAAAGTAACTAAGAAAACTGGCATGAAAAAAGTGCCTATCTTTTAATGGAATGTGACAATTAAAATTTAAAATCTAGCAACACATGCACTCAAGAAGAACAATATGAAGGTAAAAGATTTAAAACTGAGTTGCACAGATTCAACTAAACTACATTCTGAGCCAAACATTTTTCATAGATATATTCACCTATAACAAAGGACAAATTCTATACTACTACACGGTTAGCTAATCAAAGATTTGTCATTCTCATCTGTACATCTTTAATCACACTTTGAAGCATCCATTAAATTGCAAATATTGAAGTTGTATCTAGACACTATTTATTTCCCTATTAATGTTTTTTGCTTGTATTTTCATATTGAAGAAATACTTTTGAAATCTCGATAAATATTTAAAAGACCCTTATCCTAACACAATAAAAAGTCTGGATTATAATCAGCATTTCAGCATAACAGAGATATTTCTCTCTGTCCACATTACTAATTCAAATTATTTTGTAAATTTTTCTCACACATTATATTTTTATTGCTTCTTTAAGGCACTATAATTTCTTTGATGGCAAACACTGAGATTTTTTTAACATATATATGACCATGAAAGATTTACATCTTAGCTACAGTCAGAATTTTCAGTGTACATAAAAAATATTTTACTACATGATATAGCTGTGCCAGATCCAATCCACTAAGTGGAGCTCATCCTAACCAATTCTTGGGACATCTCCAAGGAAAACAGAGAGCTCTACTAAGTAAACTAGACTGTTTACCAGGTGACACTGTCCTTTTCTTCCATGTCAACATTAAACTAATTGGTATTAGTCAAAACTATTCCACTTAATAAATTCCCTGCCTTTTCAAAGCTTATAGTGGAAGCCCTCATTCTCCTCCTTATACTAAGATGAATTGAAAATTATGGTCTAAGTTTATATGGAGTCTTCCCAAATGTTCTGTCAACTGTGGTATTCCACAGCCTCGAGCATCTATTAAATGGCTGCCAGAAGTAGAAAAAACTGTTACTGCTGCTCCAAGTGGGTTCATCCAAAGCCACATTTCTACTGCCATCCTGGTTTGGGAAAGAATGGAGAGCTTGTCTTGCCTTGAGCTGCTTCTTTTTGGACTGGAAGTAAAACAAAATGTCATTGATTATTAATGGCACAAAGGCAGTTCTTGTAGATAAACTATATTTACTTCTGTGGATTTTTGGACCAGACTTCAATTTGAATTATTATATTAGCCAAAAAGGATTTCCTATTTTCAGGAATAAGTTGAAGCTCTTCAGGAAAATTACTGTTTCTGTTCATACAGGTAGTTTCATTATAACAAATGTTATAATATTTGTACAGTTACTATGTGAACGAAAATTATTTACAGAATATTAGAAAGTAAACACACAAAAAAGCTATAATGCATACACCACCCTGTGTGACTACACTACCCTGTTTGAGATGCAATTAGTAGGTAAAAGAACTTCCTTGTATTTGGCCATGAAATGTATCTCCTGGAACTCTGGTAATAGAGAATAACAGTAGTTTATAACCATGTAAAATTTTGTCTCTCATTAACCATGCATTCTTATTACATGCAATGTAATTATACTAGTCAGGGAAAGATTTCATATCCTCAGGGAAAAGTTAAAGCTCTCCAGGAATGGTGTAATTATACTTTTAGTCTAGCATATCTCTTAATGCAAATGTTGGCTGGGTTGACCAGGGATAGTGCTCTACTTACAAACAGAGAAGACCTGCTGGCAGTCTTAGATGTGGCTTGAATTGTAGTGTCTCCAAAATGATTAAGTTAAGGATCTGGAGGTGAAATGCGAAGGCAAGCAGCACATTTTGGCTTCTGAACTTTACAACTGCATATTTCTTCTAATTCAGGATGTTGCTTGGGAACTCTTTGGGTGGCTGTCATGAAGGAGAAGGATGTCAGGGAAAGCTAGGTGATTTTTTAGGAGAGTCTAAGGACAGCTCGAGGATTAATCACAGAGTCAAAGAAACTTTGGCTGGTCTCAGTCCCTGAGAAGATCAAGAAACACATGCTCTTGGAATTCGTATCCACATCCAAGTAAGTGGAAGACAAGAAGAGTAATCAGGAATACTCAACGTGGATTTTTTTTAAGAGTAAAGTGTGCATAAAAAAGTCTTTTATCACCATGCAATATAATGACGGGGTATACAAGACAATCTGTGGCCATGAAAAATGTCACAACCCAATCCAAAGAGATTGCAATAAACTTAAGCAACAGAGAAAAAGAAAGTTCTTAAGGTTGCATAAGAATAAGAGAAATGATCTGAAGCAAGGGAGAAAAGGTACCACACATTAACCAAAGTTAGGACAGGACTAAGTGAGTTAAAGCCCTTCTGAAGAGAGCTTGAGAGTTGTGGTTTACACAAGGTTGGGGACAATTCCACAGTGCTCTTTCTTTCTGAATAAGACAAACTACATACTGAGTATGCAACTGTTATGCAACATACTATATATACTGATAAGAAACTCTGGCCATAAGATCAAGAGAAGGTATTCCTCCCTTCTTACTTAGCACCAGTGAGTTTGCATGTAAAATAGTACATCCAGTTTAGAACTACTCAGTTTAAGAGAGAGAAAAATGAAATTGGAGAGGATCTAATGGAGGGTTGAGCTATAGCCCATGGGAAGAATTCCCATTGGAGAAGTTTGTGGAGGACTGTCTCCCATGGGAGGAATGCTGTGCTTGAGAATGAGGAAGGACTTTTCTCCTTGAGGACAAAGCAGCAGCAGAAACAGCATGTGATGAACTGATTGCAACTCCCATTGTCCATCTCAGGGGCACCACTGAAAGGAACTGAGGGGAAGGAGATAGAGAGTGAGGAATAAAGCTAAGTCTGGAAAGGTGCTTTGAAGTCCTATTTTACTTCTCCTTGTACACTGATTTTGATTGGTACAAAATTCAATTAATTTCTCAAAGCTGGTTTTACTTTGACCCTGATGGTATTTGTGAGTGATCTCTCCCTGTCCTTATCTTGACACAGGAGCTTTTCATTGTTTTCTCTCCCCTGCCCAGTTGAAGAGTGGTAGAGCAGCTTTCTTGGGCACCTGGCATTTAGCCAGATCAAACCACCAAAACTGAGCAAAACAACATTTAAGTCTCATTGTCAACCAGGAAAGAGAGAGTACAACTGTTAACAGAAACTTCCTGATCTTTCCAATTCCTCATCAAAATCAAACTCAGCCAAAAATTACACAAATATTTATTCTAAACCTGACATGACTAAACAAACTATTTCTGTTTTACATTCAGTCATCACTTTCAAGGATTTATTCATTAGACCAAGTATATGCTTAGCATGACTGAATTTAATTTTTTTCTCACTAGCTGTATTCTTCAGAAAATCAAAGGTGACTTTGTTAAGTCAGAACTTAACACTCCAGTTTCTGCTAATAGGTCTCACTGAATGGAGTTAACATCTAGAAACCTGTGAATTTAATTAAATACACATGGGTATCCAGAACTATCTCAGATGTCCTGTACCATCATCTCATGGTTAACTTTTTCTCTGTCAGTTTTCTCTTCACAGCATAACATTCATCAGTTTTTTTAAGACATGAGGAAGAATGATGGGAAGTTCCAGGGAGAGACATTACCAGATTTCCTTACCCAAAACCATTGTTCTGGTAATATTTCTGCCTGATATTTTGTTTCAATATGAGCTTCAGAATTCAGTCAACTTAATAATTTACCAAACCATGTCAGCTTCAAAGAGAAGGGAAAAGATATGTGGGAGGCCTTGGATTTTTATCTTTATAGGACAAAACCTTTCAAAAATTTTTCTAAAGCCGTTTGTCTTCTTTGCTGAGAGAATAAAAGGGGAAGCAATTTCCACTCAGAATATCTCAAAGTGGATCTCTGTGTCTATTATGCTTTCTCAAGTTTTATCTAAGTCACCTGATAATATATGACCACACTCAAGAAGGACCTGAGCATCTTAGAAATGCAATTCAGTGTAGCACACACATTTTATGCTTCATTTAAATGCTTTAAATGTGTATGCTTCCTGTATAACGTCTTATATAATGTCTAATTATTACTATCTGCTTCTTAGCCCACTCAGCGGGAGCCACCTACAGCAGTACAGACAGACAGAAGAACCATCAGAAGACAAAGAAAACCCAAAAAAACCAAAACATCCCAAAACTTTCTATAAGAACAAGAATTTTTAGAAACAGGATATATTCTTTTCATTCTTAATGTTCCATGGACAATAAAGAAGGAACTGGAGGCTCTTCATGGCCTCCAGGGTGAGAAGGATGGTGGCAGCCTTTTGTCCCTCTCACTCCCAGACTGACCTAAACCCCCACGTGCCCGGAGTACCCTTGGGGAAGGAAGACAAGCTGCTGTGGGCAGTGCTGCCTGAGGCACTGGATTTGTCCAAACCCATGGGAAGGAGTGAAGGGGTGGGAAAGCAAAGATGAGGCCCAGCCATGTCCTGGGTCTCCTGTCATCATCTCCTGGCATGAGTGATCAAGTGCTTCCCATCGTGGTTACTGCACAGGTAAGATGCACCTTTGATCCCTTGGGACTTTGCTGGCCAAAATCATCTGGTTCCAAGCATAGTGGAATACCAACAAAGCTAACACAAAGGAGCAACACACAATTAATTTAGCCAGTGATTAAGCTGATAACTTTATTATGGCAAGAGGAGATCAAGCAGGTTTTACAAATGGAATGATAACTGAATTTTTCAAGACAAAGTGACAGAACTTCCAGATAGAAAATACTCCAAAAATTGTGTCTTGCTCATATGTCCTGCCAAAGCCAAGGGCAAACTTTTCCAGCTCCTTGAATTGCATTGCATAAGTGTGGAACTGTGAAAAAACTGTGTCAAAAGCAGACAGTTGTTCTATGATGTTGTTTCTATCAGCTCCATAGCGTATGTGTATCTTGACAAATTATGCAACAGCTGCTTTATTTGCAATATTCAATGTTAAGTTATTGATTCTGTGCCCTGCTGAGGGAAGTTTTTTTGTAGGAAGCTGCAGCTAAATGGAGGATTTCGTCCTGCCTGAACCAGGAAGGAAATGAAGCAGCTATGTACACCACCTTTTAAATTATCAAATTGGAATACAAGTGCATTATATATGAGATGTCTTACCAAAAATCTCCATCCAAGGAAATCTATTTTCATTTTACTTCTTTTGTTTGCATAAAAAAAATCTAGGAGAAATGTCTCTAAAACAGTCACTGGATTCCTCCAGCACAAAAACACTCATAGTGCCTTCTATACAGTACCTGTGCATTCTTCCAGCTTGGCAACATTCCTAACAAGGGTGTATGAAGAGTCATGAAGTACCTTGTTCTCACGTTGATGAGCACTTAAAGTGTAATTTATTTTTGCTCTCAATTATTGTAGATTCCACAAGTGTTTACTATTTCTGGAATCCTGGAACCTCACAGCCACATGATGATGAATTCACGTAATGATCTGAGCTATTTTAACAGGAATATGGTGGCAAGGCAAAATAAGATATTTAGGCTAATTTGCATGACTATTTCTTGAAACTTTAATGAACTGTCCAAAAGATGTGCTAACATTATGGTGAAAAATATACTCCAGAATGACAACATTTTTTTCACCCTGGGAATAAGCAATTTCTTAAAGAAAAAAAAAAAAAAAGAGAGAGAGAGTGAGAGAAGGATCAAAGGATAAAGTAACATATAACATGTGTTATGTGTATTAATTATGAAAAAGGTCCTCTTTAGTTATGCAATTACATTCCCATCTAGCACCCAAAGAAAGGTTCAAGTTCTGTCTGCCTTACTCACTACATCAAATTTCTTTCTTCTATAGACAAAAACTAAAAAATCTTCAGCAACTTTTTAGCAAACTTTCAAATGTTTTATCATTTTTTTTCCTTCTTCTTCTTCCATCCATCTGTGGTTTGCTTTTTGGCCATAAAAGCAAGCAGCTTCTTCCTTTCCTTAGTCCCTTTCCTGAATATTAAATGATTTCCAGGCTAGTATTAGATCTATAATGTGGCTAAAAATACATGTCAGAGGTTTTTGCTATGTAATATTTGATCTTAATGCAAATACATCCTTTGTATGGAACAATATGGGCCCTAACACGCCACATGGGATGAGCAGAACACTTATTTCCTTTAACACTATACTACTGAAAGAAATGGACTGTGAACAAAATAAATTTATTACTCGACAACACAAGGTGTATTTTCATTTTGTATAAAACTTTCAGAGCATATCCTGTCTGCAAATGAAGAACAATTTTTCAGCATTGGCTCTATCAGAAACAGACTGCCTTTTAGCCTTTCCTTTCAGATTTCTGACACTGTTCTTAGAGCCATATAGGATCTTTTCACCTCATTTCAGGAAGGAATCTTTATTTCTGGCAGATGGATTTGTAGACTGCAGGAATAAGGCCTTTTAGAATAATTTTGGGAAGATGGATTAGCTTCTGGAAATTTTCAGTGCAGAAATGTAAATGACAGAGATTTCCCTAAATAAATAGCTTCTAGTCTTACTAAATAATCAGTCACTTTTGAAAAATTTTGTTCATAATGTTCATTCACTGGGAACAATCAGTGAACATTAGGCAGACGACACTGAAATTATAATTTAAAATAATAATGACATGATTATTCAACCATACCAATCAATGTTCCTTAAAAACAAAATAATAATAATAAAAAGAAACTATAGTCAACTCCAACAAAAGAGTTTAACTCATTTACCTAGATAAAAACACTTTTCTTTCTACTAAATCAGATCAAAAATACAAAAATCTCGTGATTTGATTATGCTATTCATTGGCTTGATAGAAACATTAGAGAAAAAGTCTCTGCAATATGCAGAAAGTCCAACTAGATGGTTTACACTAATGCTTTCCAGCCTCAGCACTGATGAATCTATTATACCCTCATACCTTAGAACATGCTGCTATTTCCAAATTATAACAGGCAAGAAGAAAACTCTTTAATGAGCAGCTTATTTTGAAACTTTTCACTCTAGGGAACTACTGCTACTTCTACTGAAACATTTGGCACTGGACATGTCAGAACAGAGCATTATGTTGAACAGACTTCTGCTCTGATCCAGAAAGTCATGAGGTTTACAGATTCATATCATCAGAGTGCTACATGGAAACCTTGACACTTTTTTGTTTTAAACTAAGATTCTGGATAGGCCTATTTACTCTGTTCATAAATATTTGACTATTACATTTGCTTATGCAACACAAATACATCATTATTCAAACTAATCCTTAGGGATTTTTTTTTTTGCAGTTGTGCTTTTTACAGTACCCTGATCTTTGTATAATTTAGGTTTTGAATGTCTGTTATCACCAGTAGTTGAAGCCTGTACAAAGAATACATAAACACACAGATGTAAAAGAAGATGTTTAGGCATTTTGTGGGTGTTTTGTTTTTTTCCATTCATTCCATTGTAAAATTACATTAAAAAGAAAGCATCTTTCATGATGTGGTAGAGCATAGCATCATACAGCAGCTAAAGGATTCCATTTGAGGCTACTGCCATCTAATATTACAGAAAATTTGCTCCTCTCTAAATTCACTTGTCTGTATTTCCCTAACCCACATCATGTACCCTATGTCAATACTGTTAATAAAATAGGATTAAGGCCAGTCTTCCACCCTAAGGGACAGGTTGGCTCACAGTTGTATTTTTCATAGCTTTCTATGTCCTTCAAGGATAATCTGGTCTCACAGGACACAAATCCCTCAGTCCCAGGTCTCCTCTACAATCTTGGTGAATCTCTTTGGATCCCACAATACTGCTAACTAGTCTTTGCCTATGAAGGGTGGGGGGGGAGGGTAGGTGGGGGGCAGTGTCCTAATACAAAATGCTGGAAGTAATATCTTCAGGGGATACCCTACGCTGGAAGATCAAGAACAGTATTTTTGAATCCAGGCTGATAAGGAGTAAGAGGGTCATGAAGACAAGACACTTCACAGAAACCAAAAGGAACATGATTTCTAGAAAAAACACTTTTAGTGTTTAAAAGGTGTATTTGTTAAGGATTGTACTACATCCTTTCAAGCTTCTATGCTCTATTTCACCTTGTGAGTAGCCTTATGCCTAATGCTACCTGCAGTGGTCATGCTGTCAGTCAGGTTACTCTTAAGCAATACTGACAGCAAATGTTTCTCCTTGCTTTCACCAGCCATGACAAAACTTACCAAAGAGAGATTTGAGAGAAGGCATTCTCCGTCCCTACCTCATCCCTGTCTGCTAAAAGTGCTCATTAGTGATGATGGACATGGGTTTACAAGAAACCTGACCATCATTTCTTTCTTTTCATGACGGAGGAAGTATAGACGGCTATTTTTTATTTTAAAAAGCTCATTTCTGTATAACATTTATCTTTTCCTTTAACAGCCACAAAGATCTTGAACAGGTAAACTGTATTTCAGGATACCCAGAAAAACTCTGAAACCACAAAATCAGTGGGAGCTTCAAACTCCAATACAGCTGGATTTACTGAGTCTCAGAAGAAAGTCTGGAAACGAGAACTGCAGCCAGGAGAGTGTGTGTGATGATCTGAAAAGAGGACCAGTGCCCAAATTCTTCAGGGTCAGAGAAGCGATGGAAACTGAACCTCTAAGTTCCTCTGATTGTTATGCTATGCTGTCTCAAGAAAGCAAGCAACTGTCTTGAGAGATAGTTCAGATCAAAGTTCAGCTCCTGTAGATGCCTGTTGTAGGGTATCTCCCTCAGATTTTGAAATTTAAGTTTTATAATTGCCCCTCTAAAAGAGAGTGGGGAAAATATAATCTACAGCAATTGTAAATTAATGGGTATCCAAAAAAGCTGATTTAGGAAAAGAAGACAAACAGTCAAACACACATGCACAAAGAGTACGCTAAAGTAATAAAAAAATATATAGCAAATGAACAAGGAATTTTATTTGTAATTTTTCATAACTCAAGATCTCATGAGCACCTCAAGCAGATAAAGAAACAGTAGCTTTATAAACGTCAAAAAGCATTTCTACATGTAGTATGTGATTAAAAAGTGAATTTTATTTTCATAGGAAGTGCCAAAAATATTCAGAAGGTGAAGTTCCTTCTGTACTTACTAAAGACAGAGGTCTGGATGAAACTTCCAATTCTAGAAGCCCTAGACAGTTAATGCCTAGAACAGGAAAGCAAGACCAGAGAAAATGTCACTTTCCCTTCTTTCCCTTGTCTTGTTCATCATCTTCCCCTAATCATTCACTGCAGCCTACGGGATGTTGGTCTAAATGAGTCATCTGTTGTTGTCTGCTATGGGGACACTCGTGCTCTTGGGAGACCTGTAGGATTTTCACATATGCCACCTTATAGACTGAATTCAGTACTGAACTTAATCATCTCCAACTTGAGATGGATTCATTCATTCAAGAAACATAAACTAATAAACTAAATATGTTCTCTCCCGCCCACAGTGCCCATGCAAATTGCTTGAATGAAAACTACCTTTTCTGATGGTGGGAGATACTGGTTTTATATAAATAAATATATACAAATTTAATTTTATGATGCATACTTCTTTCTATATAAAACTCAAGCATTGTTCTATCCTAAGTTGAACCCAATAAACATTTCTGTCATTTTTTCACTTAACATAATGTAATAAATTTGACTTAGGGTGTTTTCTATCAGCCTAGCTCAGGTGATATTAAGACAGCAGATATTAAGACACACTGCAAGGGAGTGATCCCTGTTCTCCAGGACCAAATATAGTGACTTGTGTCCAAACTGTTCACTTAGTCCTTTCTACACATTATTTGCTTTATCCTTATGTAAGGCCCTCCAAAAAATTGCTTGAAGTGCCTCTTAAAAGGGTGTATGTGGTTTTGATGTACTCTGAGTTAGCTTAATGGAAAAAATACCAACAAGATATTGTCAAGAGGTCAAAATAACAAAAAACTTTACTGGCAACTTCAGAAAATCAGACAATAAGCTTGGCAAAAGCTAAGAGCAGCCCTCAATCAACATAAAACACATCTGGCCCATTCTACTTAGCAAACTCCAAGCCTGTCCATTTTCAAGTTACTCAAAACTCCGCAAAGAGGGAATTAGAAGAAGGAGAAAGAGAGTAAGACAGAAAATATATGGAAAGAGAAAACATAGCTACCACTCCTGGTTCCAGTGGTGTTCAGCTGACATAACTTCCAGGAGGCAGGGTCAGGACTTGTACTTGCCTCATGCTTCAGTTTAAGTAGCCTTTGGCCTTCCTGGTCCCTTCCCCTAGTGGGAGTTCCTCTCTGATGGCCCCTCTGGGCTTGGCTTGGGGCTCCAGGGGTGGGCATGGAGCACTGCCTCCTGTCTGCCAGTGAATCTGAGGATACACCTCTGGTGAGGAGGTTCATTTTCAGATCTTGGGATTGGTGAGATTTTGAAGGACTGGTACTCTGACTAGTTCAGTATTATCTGCACCACATTATGAGAGAGGGTTTTGCCCAAACCCCGTTTGAGTTTTTGGATAAGGTAAACTGATTCAGACATGCAGAAAGAGTTTAAAATAAATTAAAGATATTTGATGGAACAAGAAAGAAAATAATTTTTCTTTCTGTATGAGTTAAAATATAAACCTTGTTGTTTGTGATGCCTTATTGTTTTTCCCAACTAATTTCAGTCAAAAAGTGAGTGTACTGTAGTCAGCATGGTAAAGCTGAGTGGTTGAATCCTGCCAGTCTGTTGATAACTGGAGGTGATACCCAAAGAGATTTGTTGCTCAATCTGAATTGTAATGACCACTCAAAGATGCAGCTTTTAAAAATAGGAACTTAACCTTAAAACCTGCAATTAAGATTTTCACAGAGACTGTTGTGAAAGATGCAATGGTGTTGCAAAATAAACAAGTTGTAGAGTGTCAGATACATAAAGTTACCTGAAAGTAAAAGAAAAAGCCAGAAGTAAACAAGATATGAATTGTTTTCTGCACTATAACTCCTCATATGACCTTAATGTTTTGCTATAAATGTGAGCAATTCAGAAAAAGAGACCATGGAGGATCATATTTACAAGAAGTGTTACATTTCATCAAGAGATAAGCATATGAAACCAGAAAAGAAAAGAGTATATAATGCATTATGTGATGGATATTAGCAATGGCTGAGATTCTTCCTTACTGTACAATAATAGGAAGAAGAAATCCATTTCACATTTTAGAATACAATTCAGGATGTTAACAGATAATGGTTTGTCTGCATATTGAACATGTTGTAGGGAAAAAAATATATCTGAAAGATAATCATAAAGGATGCAAAAATCAAACAGTACAAAGTTGCAAAATGACACTAATGAGGTTGCTTTAAATCAGTTTTATGTTTAGATGTCTACACATAGGTGGAACCAATCTTTCTCTGAATGTTCTCAAGGACACTCAATTTATCCATTTAAAAACCACTCATTTCAAGAGAGCAGAATCACTAAAAACCTAAAGCTAAGGCACAGGCTGTATCTATCATTTACAGCAACTGGAACTCCTCCTGTGGCACTGTCTTCATTGACATAATAAACCGTGTCACTCATTTAATGCAAAGTTGGGGATGATGCTCATTAACTATTGTCATGATTCAAAATGAGCAATGTAAAGTCTTGTTTAGCACATACTTTTCAGACCCTGAATAACTCTGAACACTGAGTTATTCATTTTACCAGAGGCTCTTTCTTCTCTAGAGTTTCAAACACTAACCAACAAACAAATTTTCACCCCTGTCAGCCTGTGTTACTGCGGTGCTATTGTACAAGTGAAGTCCAGCAGAACAAATGGGTTTAGGTGAGCAGTATCTAGATGCTCAGGTCAGCCAAGACAATAGCACTTCTAGATGTTTTCCATAACAGGATTAATGTGGGTCCTGTAAAGACTAAACAAGGGGTCTCAGACTAATTTTGCCGTTTTAAAGATAGACATCTCAAAATTCACTTCCCAGATGAATAAGGAATGGCAGCAGCAGGCTGAAGTAACACCAGCAGGGAGCAATGGTGATCCCAGTGCAGGTCGTGCTCTCACTATGGGATGCAGTTCTACTGGGCCTCAGCACAGTGGGCAGAGCTACAGGCTGATAGCAATGTCCATCATTAGCTCCCAACATGGCAATCAATCCATCAGCTCCAGAATGCATCCACAGGGTCCCATCAGGGGCAGCAAGACATGGGACAGAAACAGGCTCTGAGGCAAGATAGAGAGCATATCTAAGGGATCCATCCATGAAACTGCTACCCACAGTATAAGGATGAGGTCAATCCAGGTGGCAGGGAATTTGGCTCCTAGGCATGTGGTCAAAGTGGAAGTGGGGCAGGCAGATGAGACTGCTCCAGGCCATTAAAACCTATTCGTGTGCTCATGACACAAATTTAATATGCAAGCTAATTCTCTGCTAGTTTTTGGTAGTGTTCTCCCCCTTCCAAACTTTATTTATTTATTTATTTATTTATTTATTTATTTATTTATTTCCTGAATTCTGGTTATTGCTGCCTTTCTTCTACATGCTTTCATTCTCAAATAATTTTTCTGATGGGTGCTAATTTGTACAGCACTTGCTAGAATTAAGACCGCACTACTGATTAATGGAAAGACTTCTTATTTCTTACCACATTAATTATTATCATGCTATTCCTCCAAATAGCTTGGTGACATTTTTGATGCAAGTTCATTGACTTATTTACAGACTTTCCTAAGTCTGAAGAGCTCCTGTGTTCCATCTGGTACTCAAACAGATCCCAAGCCATGGAAATGCACTGCAGCACATTTTTCCTACTTCCTCCAGTGTAGGCAATTGATTTAGGTAGTTTTGAAACAATTATCATCTGTGAAGCCAGGAAACTTAAAACTGGATATCAGGTGTTTTTCCTTTGCTAATGATTTTTGCAGTACGTTCTGGTCTTGACTGGCAACTTTGCATCAGCATAGAGTTTAATGTGAAACCTTGGAGGACCTCTCTGTTAATGTGCTGGCATTTTTTTAATCCTCACATTTTCTATTTCTTAATCAATTCTGTCATTTTTGTCTCTCTTAATCTATCTTTAAAATTAAAAATAGTTTGTGCTATACCTATCACCAACAATTTTCGAATTTGTTCCTTTTTTTCTCTTTAAAACACCTCTCAACCTGGTTTAACAGAGTCTACAATAGTCTAGATGCTGATATTGATCTAATCAATGAAAAGATGCTAAACAGCCTCATATTACTGGTGCCTCGTGCTGGAAAAATTGTATGAAAAGAGGTGGTGTAAGTGTAAGTGACATATAATAAATACTGTCGGTGCAAATGAATCTTGAATTTCTTCCTGATCAGTGTCGACAGTAAGAATGTCTGTACCAATATTTCAGAAAGACTATATCCCATTAGTTGAGGACCTTGGGTTGGATCATGACAGAATTGTGATAGAAAGATACCAGACTTGAAAGAATTTCAGCTCACGTGTCCTGCTTTTTAGGGAAAGGAGGGATACTACTATTTAGCCCATTATAAACTAAGGATGAAACTCTATCTTTTGGGATTAAACCAATCCTAATGGGGTGTGTTACACATGCTCTGTGGAGAGTTTCTGAATTGAACCATTAATATTAATATAATAGGAAAGACATCTAACATCTGAATACCAGCTCCGAGGTGTGATGAATTTTCCAGCCATATTAAAACTGATCTGTTTTGGTGCAGAAAATCCAAATCTTAGGATTCTGGCTTGTTTTCTGGGGGTATCTATATGTCACCAATTTTTAAAGAGGATAACTGAGGTAGTTAGATGCCTAATTTTCATGTTGATGTAGGCAGGCTGAACCTGTCCCTAGAGAAATAGGAGAGTTGATCATCTAACAGTGGAGTATCTGTGGATATTGGGTCACCGATGAGATCAGATACAAGCTGAACTGTGATTGTATTTTTATTACCTAAACTTTGTTAACATTCCACTTTAAGCACTTAGGTTCTCTTTTGGATATGGACAGTTGAGAGTGTAGAAGAAAACCTCAGCTGAAGTCAATGGTACAACTGTAGTGGATAGTGCCACTGGTAATCCCAGTTCTTTCAGCAAATAAAAGCTCAAATTATCCCCTTCACAAACAGCTGCACATCAAAAACATCCTAGATATAGACAGGCTAATTCAGTTTTCATGTTGACCTTGATGTAGTGAGGGATGCTTACAGAGGCTCTCACTGTTCTTCTGCTTCCTTTCCCTTCAGCTCCTTCAATTATCCCGCAAGGTCTCCCTCCAATATTGATTTGCAAATGACCTCCCTTTCTGACATGGAAATTATGTATTTCAGGACATAACTGAATACATTTCTAACAGGTCTTAAAAGACACTTTTAGCAAGATTCTAAAGCCTGGGAATCCTCCTTCCTTTTCTGTGGTATGCTCCATTTGTTGTGACCTATGAGGTACGCCCAGACTCCTTGGTGCCTTCACGACAATGAGCTTATTTCCTGTGATTATATCATTCTTCATCAACAAAAGGCTCAGAAGTTCACTGGCACATCAGTTCTTTTCATATTTGCAAAAGATCTTAAGCAGCTTATTTAAAAAACAATAATAGTATAGGTTAATCATTATGAGGCTGTCTATATTACAAAGCTCTAGAATTCATAAAATGCTATTATTTTTGTGTAAATTCAAAGGTGCTGTCTTTATTTATTAACAGTTTTGAGTAACTGTAATGTGTGTAACTATTTGTCTTTCTTATCCCTGACTTATAGCCTTACACACTTAGTTTTATCTCAGTCTGAGAGTGACTTAACTTTGAATGACCCAGCCTCAGGCTCTGGAGACTGGTTGTGTTGTCTCCTCCAGCCCTTGCCAGATGCATATCTGGTCAAAGGTATTTAAGAAGGGAAAAAAACCTCAAGCCTTAAAAAACAAAACAAACAAACAAACAAACAAACAAACAAAAAACAAAAACAACAAAAAAAGTATTATTATCTAATCTTATTTACTTAATTTCTTATTTACAAGAGAAGAAGCTAACTGAAATCAGAGATTAAATAATTTTGTTGTTCTCTCAAAACATTATTTTTTTTAACTTGATTGTACAGCTCAGATTGTTGTGTCTGTAATGATCCTCAGAATCTGGTTTGTATCAGATTAAGAAACCTGTATGGTTTTGACACTTGAGCCATAATCTCTTCTAACACTTTTTTTTTCTTTGATGCAACAAAACCAGTAAAAGTATTATATAGCATTTTTAGTTGTCTTTAGATTTTTACACATTTATTTCTTTTTTGCCACAGAAATGCTTTTGTCTCTGCCTAGGCACACGAAGAGTACTTACAGGATTTAGCATGCTCAAAAGTTGTTAGCAATTTGTCAAAGCAATAGGTTAAGGTGAAAATTCTTTATGTAAAAATATACATAACAACATAGCAGAAGTGGATGACAGCAACTGATTTGCCTACATATTATAGAATATTAAAGGTCCTATTGCTGCTTGTTCATGGTTTTCCTTTCATAATGGTGTTATAGATATTTCATAATTGAGATAATTCTGTTTTCTCCTTGGTAAAAAACAATTTCACATTCACTGAATCTGTAGAACGTTCATTTCCCATCTTTCTACCTCGCAAATAAAACCAAACCAAATCCTACCATTTTTTAAAATTATGTAAATTATGAATATTGCTTTCTGATGACATAATTACCATGTCCTCTTGTAGCCCAGGTTATTTAAATCAGGAGACTGAGAAAAAGAATACATACAGTTATGTCCAATGAAGAGGTAATCACTGGCAAAGGTACATGTTCAAACCCAAACTGTTAGTTCTGTTATCTTCTCATTTGTAGTGTTAGTGTAGAGATTTAATGGACTACACTGTTGAAGACACAGCTGCTTCTCATCAGAATGTGTCCATAAAACTACACTTAAACAGAAAAAAGAAAATCAGATTACTTGTGAAAGTGATTTTGATGTTGTGTTATAAAATTGACATTTTTTTTTTTGTGGATTTTTACACTGAACATAACTGTTTCTTTAACTATCTTATTTCAGTACAAAGATTTGCCCTGACAGCTGTTTTACTGATAAGATAACTTTGCAGGATTAATTATTAATGCATTTTATTTTATTTTAGTCATGCAACTGACTGAAATTCTGCATCAGTCATTTGGTCAAAGTCTAAACTCAAGAAAAAGATCTGCTCTGAGTTAAGGAAAGATTACAGTAAAAAATCTGTTTGCATGTTTCCTTTTAGCTAAATCTAGAATTCAAAACAAGCAAAGACATCAACCTAACTCATAATTATTTTGAAGCCAGTTTTTTGCTATGTGAGGATTTGAGATTGTGGTTTTGAAATAAAAGTTGGAAAAAAAATTATGTCAAATGCCTGAAGGCCATAAACTGTACTTGTATGTAATTTATGAAGTTTGACAAGTGTATTTTTATGGTCATTTTATGTCCTTTCTTTTTCTTAAAAGTTAAAATGTCAAATGGAGTTCTGTGCAGCATAACACGTTCTTTCCATTCTCTGGTGTGGATTTATTCTGCTTTTTGGGCACTCTTTCACTGTCAATACTTACATCTGTTGTTTAAAATGCAATTCCTGATACAATTGGTATTTTTAAATGCAAACCCATATGTGTGATCTCAAGAGAAACTGGTAAATTTTACCAAATGGGCATCCCTAAATTCCATGCCATCTGCAGCTAGTGATGAGAGGACTAAACCCAGTCAGCTGTGATCTTCCACCACTGCATCTATCATTTTGATTGGCTCTAGGGAAATCAACAGCTTTTGGCTTGAACTTTTCTCACCCCAACAGGTTATTATGGACTGGTTGAGATGTACTGGCTAAAGAATGATTTCTTTTATCCACAACTAGGCCTCAAACTGTTTTCTTGTGGAAACCAGCAGAAAAAACTCCAAATTTTCAGTAAAGCAAAAGCAGGTGCATACTCTAGCTCTGATGCAGATTTTATGAGGTATAAGTGCGCAGACGTACTAACTCAGAAAGGATGTTAAAATATGTAAAGCGTAGAAGACTTTAAGAAACATTAATATTGTCTATGTAATTGCAAATTAAGATTACTAGAAAAAAAAAAAAGAACTTCTCAGAACAGCATGTTGACATTCTGAAGGCATAATTGTCAAAGTGAGAATTAATGTGTAATAGCATATGGGACTTTAGGACCATCTGAGAAAAAGAGTGAGAGGAAAAAAATTAGGAAGATCATACATAGATGCCACCTCACTGAAGAAAAAGGCCTCTGAAATCCAATTGATCTTCCACTGTTATGTTGTCCCTCTACCCCCACCATTCATTTCTATCTCATGACATATTCCTTTAAAATAATAAAAGTTCTTGTAAGGTAATTAAAACTGCAGTTAAAAAAAATAACTGGAAATATATTGAGATACACCTTGTTCTAACTAACAAAAGGCCTGGCAAATATAAATGCTTAAACTTCATGAGCCTAACTAAACACTTCATATTTTGTATTTATTTATTCCCTAACTAGATGAACTAATAAGGTGAGAAAATGAGATCCGAGAGCCTACTGTGAAAAAAACCAAAACCCAATCACAAAACTGACCATATCAGTGTTAAAATTAATCTCTAGTCTTTCAGCTATGTTTGTTTTCAAGTGCTGTCCTCTGTGCTAGAAGCTTAATAAGCACATTTGTCTTGCTCCTAGAGCGTCTGTAAGATCAAATTCCCCATGGAATTTAAGAGAAAGAATGGCTGGTGTCTTTAAATAGCTTTATTTAATGTCTAGGTGCTGTGTTGCTCAAAAATGTAAGTTTCAGTGCCTAAAGTACACGTTTTACCATTCAGCTTCAGTTGCCTAGGAAGATTTTTTTAAAGGTCACAAAGCAAAGAATCATTGAAATATGGGAATTTCTAAGATATTTCAAGTGGGAGTCTTGAGGATAACGACTTGGGGATAATGATTTCTAAACTGCATGTGTATTTGATGTTAGATGCCTGAATTATGTTTTAGGTCTATTAATTTGTAGCAGAGCATCTCAGGCCCCTCCAAGAGCTTATTTATTTCTTGCTAACCAGTGAGATAACTCCAACAGGAAAAGCTGTCTTATAGTGAGTTATTTTGGTGCCATGGGGTTAACACTGGTCTGGCATCTCGCAGCTGCCAATAAACATCTCACTGCTGAAGTGAGATCTGGAAAGACAAGCCAGATTTCTGACCAACAGACACCTCACTTTAGGACTGCAGAAGGAACATCAAACTTCCACAAAGCAGAAATCTTCCACACCTTCCCTGGAAACGTGTGGAGTTTCTCCTGTGGGTGGGGATACCTGCTTTGTGGTTCCCACCCAGGGTTTAAGTGAAGGGGCTCAGTGCACATTATTGTGGTTTTGGTGGTAAGTTACATTTGACTCCTAATCAATACTAGTTCTTTCACTGGCTTTAATATAGGTACCTCGATGTCATGCACTGCTTTATGTTGGGCTGTAATCGACCATAGCTCCTTTAGTTTTATACTGTGTAGTGAGTAATTCTGATATAGGTCTTTTGTCTGTTATCTCTTGACTGTTTAATACAAATTCATTTTTATAAATAGTCCTAGTTTGCCATCATAAGACCTTTCAGGCCAGAGTGATTTTTTAAAATTTAAACTGTTGCCAAAATCTGAGGCTAAGGCAGGGCTTGTCTGAAGCTCCTACTTCTCCCATGATATCATTAGATTCTCAATGCTTTAGTTTTCCATGTGTGAAATGCAAAATATTTCTTTCTCCTGTAACAGACTGCTGTGAGAGAAAATAAATTAAAGATTGTCAAAATCTCAAATCCTACAGGAGTCTATTTGGTAGGATCCCTATTGAATACTTTAAATTTGACATAAGAATTTGAAGATTAAAAGATACATTATGAAAGCGAAGGGGAAAAAACCCAGAAGATGGAAAAAAAAAAGGAAAAATTAACTAGGAGATAAAGCATTGTAAAAATAATTTTACTGTCTTTTTCTGGTCCTTTTGTTTACACTGATTTTTCTTAAAATCTTCTGCATGGAGACTTAAAGTTATTTCAACACCAATATTTCCATTCCACTTGATTTCTTAGGAAATCACATGCCTAAACTCTTTTAAGTTTTTTTTTCTGCCATAAGTATTGAAAAATTCAAAATTGAGATGTTCTGAATTTGCATTTGTAAAATATTTTTGCATAATATTTTCCCATTGAAGCTAAGATTCACTGTGAGTTGCCTCGCTTCACCTCAGTGCTCAGTGGTGTAGCATCAGCCCCAGTCTCACAAATATATTTTAACAAATGTGTAAATTTGGGGGACAAGGAAAAATCATCTCCAACCAAAATGATAAAAACCCCAATAAAATTGTTTATGTAGGCTAAATTGCTGTGTAAACTTCTCACATTATTGTTGTTACAATTAATGCCTGAAAAAAACCCCAAAAATAATATTGTGAGGCAATAGACACCAGAATCACTCACAGAGAGTAGAAAATTCCTTTGTAATAGTCTATACACAGTTTGCTATCACCAGTGTATTTTGCTAAAAATATATGAACTGATGGCAGACTCTGACTGCAAAATCCATCAGACATTTGCTGTAAGTGCTTCAACATGACTCTGCAAGCAGCAGAAAATAGGAAAAGGCCTTTGCATTTTGAAAACTTTGCTCAGAATCAGGTGTATTATTTTATATCCCCACTTGAAAGAGCCACAGGACCATCACAGTGACTTTTCCAAATTATGTTCTTTCCCTTCAAAGTATTGCTCACTTAGATGTCTGAAGAAAGGTGAGACCTTTCTATTGATTTTTCAAGTGGTTTTTTGCTAGTGTGCATTCTTCAAGACTAATGTTAGCACCCTCTCACAGCTTTGCACCATTACCTTTATTTATTACATTTACCAGAAATATTTCCTTTTTGATTTCCAGTACCCAAAAATTGTGAAGAGCTGCAACAGCTGGAGAAAGATCAACACTCTAGTGTTACCAACTAAAGCCTGCAAAATGTGACATGAAATTATTCTCTAAGTCAATGCTAAGAAATGTTTTCCAATATCTATTTTTATATCGTGAGAGATTAATAGTAGAAATGTAAAGTGATTTTCATGCACTTTCGTATTTTCGTAGGGCAAAACTACAACCTTGTGATGTCAACAAGGAGTTTTGTTACTGACTTAGGTGAGGATAGGATACTTTTGTTTCATAAGGAGAGATGGAGGAAAAAAGATGAGGATGCAGGCTTTCAGTTACATTTTATTTGAACACTCTGCAGTTGTGCAATCCACAAAACTTGTCTCCACATGCAAAAGATGAAGACTGATTCCTAACTGAACAGGAAATGACATCCAGTCTATGAGAGAAGATGGGTAGGATAGCAAATTTTAGCAAACTGAAAATCTTTTTCTTATGACAAATCCCCTTGTTTCCCCAGTGCTCATGAAGAGAAGCCATGAGGTGCTGTGGTTTCATGTCAGAGTTCTGTAGCTCCATGCTATGTGAAACTCAGCTATACTTGAGAGGGATAATGGATGAATTGACACCACAAGAACTTGAACGATTATCTTGAAGGAAACTGAGTATTTTAAACTCTCATTTATTGCATCATTTTTCTGCCTTACAAGACTGACTATACTTGGGGTAAGTGTTTACCTTTCAGCTTCTATTTGAAGGCAATTCAACAAACTTTAAAAAAAAAAAAATTGGAGGTAAATGCTAGCAACAACATTGAAATTGTACTTTCAGGATTCTATGGAGATATACTTCTTGTCTGTACTACCCTTTCTATCAATATGGATATCCTGTTTCTGAGCTTTCCGTAGCATTTTATTGTGACAGTTTAGCATGAAATCCTTCCCTTATCTGTATTTTTGAAAAGAGATACTGAAGAAAAACAATAGTTTCCTCTATATATCTGTTCCCTTTCCCTTCTAATTGTGAATCTGCTTGAGCAAGTTTTAAATGCAGGAAAGAAAGAGGACAGCTTTCACAAAAGCGAAAACTACAGTTCTGTTTTCTTAAATTTCTGAAACAGCAGAGAATAGAAGTATATGGTTTTATGAAAAAAGTTACTGTGATTTTTTTGGGTTTTTTTTTTATCTCTGAAGTTTTTTCTCTATCCTTTGGTGGCACGTCAGGTAAAATCTAATTTGCATATTTTATTTTGTGTACATGAAAAATACATACACAACCTGCAGTTGTCTCCATGCTCGTGGTGTGCTGCACTCAAGCTGCTCCTCTGAGACAAGGAAAGCCTGCCTTGTCTCCCTAACCTACTGTCAAAAAGTACATAATTATGCAGATTCCGTGGTACATTGATCTTTGTTTGGGGCACACACAGAAGTGATGCAGTGTGAGCTGTAGAGCATGGAAATCCTTTTCCACTCACTTCCATACAGAAGATGAACAATGGAGAACCTTTTAATAGAGTGGCTGATGTGAAAAGCCATCAGAGTGAATACACAGCTCAGAAAACATAATAAAGGAAACTGCAGGAGGGGGCAAAAAAAGAGACACTGGCTGCTGACTCCCACTGCTTTGTCTTCACTCTCCCAACTTAGTCCACTATAATCTGGATTTCGCCTTTGTTCTTGTCATTGAATATGCCCTTTGGAGTGACCCAATAACAGTGACCCTTCTGGAGTTCGCTAGCACAGCAGATGCCAGCTTGTGCTGCATAATGAAAGGGGATGTTCTCATTGTTGCATTCCAAAGACACTGCTCAAGCTGGTTCAAATAAAATGAGATCCAGACATAGTCTGCACCAACGCCTCTATCTACATGAAATGATATTGTCACTGTTTGTTTAAGTTCAGTTTTCCAAAATGTATCCTATTTTTCTGGCTACCTGCACACACGAGTTCAGGGGCATTTGTAGACATTTCAGGTAAATTAATTGTGAATTGTTCCAAAAAACTGCTTGAGGGAAAAGACCAAACTGATGCCAGAGAATGTTCTAAAATTTAGTACCATAGATGATAATGACCAGCATCCACCACATTACCAGATAGGCATAAAATGGCTGAAATAGATACTGTCACTGATTCCCCTTCTAACAGCTCTGATCAGTGATCAGTGAGAAGTTGCTTCTGTAGAATAATATTTTCTTACATGCTAGTATAATTTTTAAGTATGAAAATTATGATTTTTCACAGCCTAGATAGAATAGGGTGAGGAACCACATCAGCAAGATCTAAGAATAGAGGAATAGCTTTTGGCTGAATTAACATTTGCCCATGAGACTCTTTATAGCTTCAAAATTTTTGCAGCAGGAATTATCATACCCATCTTCTGACATCTATAATGTGAATATGTACATGTGAGCTACTATTTGCAAATTTATTCAGTGACAAATGAGAGAACTAGACACACTCATCAGGTGTGCTCCAACTGGCCAATTTTAGCCATATGCTCCAGGCTGACTGGAATCAAGCCCTCGAAGTGCCCCTTTTTGTTCACTGACTATAGACTATTTCAGACACAGCAGCAAGCTAAGATACAATTTACTGATTGAAGAGACAGATACAGCTAAAGCACAGTCTGATTAACACTGTGCCTTCATGTTTGAACAAAAGATTTACTGAGAAGTAAGAAACTAGTGCAAGTGAAGAAATCTCCCTTTGGTCAGTTGAATTCTATGCTCAGTAAGTCTTACTGACTTGGAATATATAACTCCTCTTAAACACAAAGAAATAAAAAACCCTAAAAAATTCAAATGTTTTTTATATTCTGAGTGAGTAAATTCCTTTCCACAGTGGTTTCACAGAGTTTATGCTGTGGGAATACCATGCTGATTTAGCTGTGATTGCACTTTCCACACTCACTGGAGCAGAGTGAAGCAGGTTTTGTCCTTACTTAGTCTAAATTTTATTTGTTCATATAGTCTAGTCATGTTGTTCTTGTTTTCAAAAAGGTTTCAGCTCCTTCTGGAAATGTTTCTCCCATTATTTTGCAACTTTCTTTAGAAATGTCTAGGGAATATTTCCAGGTCTTGGAGATCTGTTATGCTTCAGATGTTCTAATTCCTTGATCACCTGTTCTGGCTGAATGGTACCTCCTTCAATATTTTTTTCTTCCTCTCCTGGGAAATTTATGTCTGTTTCTGACATCCATCCCAAAACCTTACGTGTGAACACAGAGGCAAAGAATTCATTTGATTGTGCTTTAGTTATGTCTGTCTCTTCAGTCAGTGAATTACCCAGGCTGGCTCTTAGAATTCTTCCAGTGACCTCTTATTCAATATGTTCTTGAAGAAAAGAACCCCTTTGTTATTTATCTTAACCTCTTCTGCAATTTTCCTTTCATTTCACATCTTTTTGACTCCTAGCAGATTGCTGTGTTTTCTACTGTGCTATGTCATCTCTTCAGTTGTGCTCATTCTTTTAATACCTTTCATCAGCCGCTTTGTGGTCTTTGCATAACTTTTGTACTGATTCCTTCAATTTTGTTGTCAAGGTTGGTTTTTTTTTGGTTTTTTTTTTTCCAGATACTAGATAATTCTGATAATGTCAGAGCACACAGTTTGAATACTGTGTGCAGTTCTGGGTCCCACAATTTAAAAAGGATGTGAAGGTCCTTGAATGTGTCCAGAGAAGGGCAACAAGGCAGGTGAAAGGACTGGAAGGAATGTTCTATGAGGAGAAGCTGAAAACTTTGGGCTTTTCTAGTTTGGAGAAAAGGAGGATGAGGGTAACCTTCTTGCTCTCTACAGCTTTCTGAGGAGGGGAAGAGGAACAGATGATCCTTTCTCCCTGGTATCCAGTAATAAAATACATGGGAATGGCTCAAAGCTGCAATAAGAGAGGTTCAGATGAAACATTAGGAAGCATTTCTCTACCAAGAGGGTAGTCAGACAGGGTAACATGGCTCCTAGAGAGTTCCAAGCCAGTCAAGTGTTTAAGGGGTATTTGGACAATGCCTTTAATAAAACATTTTAAATTTTGGTCAGCCCTGAATTGGTCAGTTGGTTGGACTAGATGATGGTTGTCTGTTCATTCAGACTGAAGAGTCCCATTCAGAGCATTTTCAAATTCTGCATTGTTATTTTTTTTATTGTTTCATATGATTACATAAAGCACACAAGCAATCTTAAAATGTGCATGGTGGAATGTATGTATCTGATAAGTGTAGTGAGGCTATTTCTCTCTTCACCACTGAGTTACAGTGATCTTGGACAAAAAACCCATGGGCCAGATATAAGCCAGACTATACATCCATAAGTGGCGAAGTGGTAAAAGTGAGAGATTGGGCTGGCAGACCTCTGTCACATAAAAAGGTAGTTCATGGCAGTCATTGCACCTCATTCCCTCAGAGCAAAGGATTAAGTGTGATAATAATCAGCCAAGAAACATACATAGCATGTTTTATAAAACTGCCTCACTTTTTTCAGAGGTGCTCTGGAGGTATTTAGGGTGAGTCACTATTATCCTGTTGACTACTACCACTGTTATCCAACTACACAAGGAATTTTTCTAATATCTTAAATTAGTATCTTGAAGCTGTGCTCATGTGAAAGTGAAAAGTAGTTCTGAGTATGAAATAGTGGCTGCACACAGGTTTTATCACTTCTGTTCTTATGCAGCATAGTCAGAGATGGCCAAGAGCCTCCTAGAGCTTTATTTTGAGGGAGTGGAGAGCTTGGAGATACAGTTTTAACACCAAGCACAGTCCACACAACAGAAGTGGAGAATGGGGGATTGCAGATATACTTCAAAAATCTACAGCACAGTCTTTGAACTGAGAGTTTTTGTTTCAAGTCAAAAGTTTTTAGTCAGGAGGTTTTTGAGTTTTAATTTTTCAGCAAGAAGCCAACATTTTCCATGGGGAAAGAAACAAAATAACATAATCTTCCAACTAATTTTGGTTGTAAGAAATGTTATGTTTTTGTAAAGTGCTTTTAGACCATCAGATAAAGGTCGCTAGGGAAGTGGAAAATGTCATTAAGAAATTCACTGACTTGATTTTCCACAGGTTTAGGCCTCATTTGCCAGCTAAATACTACACTTTGTCTATTGCGAAGTCTTACAGGACTCAAAATTAAATTAGATTGCGTATTCTAGTTCTCTGTTGGTATTAAGGTCACACCAAACTACATCTATAAATTACCCAGGCACAGTCAGTTCTTAATGCAGCCCCTAAGGACACTCCAGTGCAGTGGTGTGAAGAGAGGATTTCTCTGGCTTAGCATTAGGCATAATCCTTCCAGGCCACGCTTTCCCCTGAGTAGTCTTACAATACCCCCAAAACTGAGGACAATCCACCTGATGCAAACCTTCCAAACTCCTGACGCAACAGCTGCTACAACTTTTGTCAAACCCAGCCTGCTCCACGCTCTCCCTGTGATTGTATTCAGGCTGTTTCTATCCACTCAATGCTCTGAAGCTGCTCTGAAAGGAGCCCTTTTACACTGGTTCTTTTCTATATTGGAGATAAATCCACCTGCTGAATATGGGAGGTATAGATTGCTAGTACCCACTAAGAAGTGATTGAGCTGAAAACATCTATTACCACATAATTTCTGGAAGTCCTGCTAGTATTGTCAATCTCCAATAAATCCGGAGGGACTGGGCTGTAGGGAATATGCTCTCAGGGGTACCAGCTAAGTGAGATCTTCCAGAGAGGATTAACTCAAAGAAGGCTGGAGGGCACTCTGGCACTGACAAGTTAAAACATGAGGTTATTTCGCTCTTGAAGTTGCCCTGAGAAGCTCTGAACAGTATAGTAAATGGATCCAGATAGGTTGGATTTAGGAGTCAGGCACATAAATACTTCTTAAGAGCTTTTCTGAGAAACTCAGTACCAGTAATATATGAAGTAGAGTAGGAATCCAAAACCCAAGCTAGTGCTGTAAATGCTGAGGTATTCCACAAACAACTGATGTATTCTTTATGAATAGTCCTTGATGCTGCAAGTCACATGTTCTTGCTTAATGCTCTGGACTAAAATACACTATCAGTTTCACAGTGAAAAAGGCTTCCATTAGGAAATGCAAATTCATTAAACTCTTCCCGTGCAGGCTGGAAAGAGAAACTCACCTTGACATTTCCAGTAATCAAATGATCTGATTATTTATCTACAATGTGAGAAGTAAAAGTTAAAGACTTTTTTCTGCATTTTTTCCCATAGCTCAGTGAACACCATAGCAAATTTTTACTAGCTGTGGGGGTAAGTATCCTGTCTTTGTTTATATTAGCTTGTTCCTTTCTGTATGGATAATTAAATAATCATTGGAATGGAACTACAGTTTGGGCAACAGAGATATTTCAGAAATTTCACGGAAAAATTCCATACAGCTTTAATAAATAGTTTAAAGTGTATTAAATTGGCCAATTCTTGCAGTTCAAATGTCAATATTGGCCAGGCTGAAGCCTCTTCTTTGTTGGTCTTAGAAAATACTGGAGTAGATTGGAATCAGTTATTATCTTTGTTTCACTTCTGAGATTTTTCTGATTAGTTGATTTGTTCTATAGTACAGGAAGTCTTTGTATTTTTATTATTTTTTACTTAATTCATCACTAGAATAATGAATAGTAAATTTCTAACACCAGTTTTCTCCCCTCATTATCCTCAAAATATTTAATTGTGGGCAGATTAGATTTAACCCAGCTTCATCTCTCTTAAGGTCCTCTGTATCTATCTTTTTAGCAATACTTGGGGAAAATGCCAAGCACTCTTAACTACTATGTTTGCTTGGAAATTGCTTCACTGGCACTTGTCTGGGAACACAGAAGAGGCATAACCTAATTGATCCATAAAGGTGAAAAGAAGAGCTGCGTAATGCAAAATATATTTTTATGGTAAAAGGAATTGGAAATTCAATACACATTAAAAGTAGGAGGAAGATGTTTTTGCAAAGCTAAGGCTTATATTTAAAGTCTAGGAAATGAGGAAAAAAATGCAAATTATAGGTGGCAGACACTTTTCCTGCTGTCATTGAATCATATAAGCATAGAACGATTTGGGTTGGAAGGGACCCTAAAGATCATCCAGTTCCAACATCCCTGCCATGAGCAATGATACAACCACTGGATCAGGCTGCTCAAAGCCCCATCCAGGCTGGCCTTCATAAGGCCTTTTTCCTTAGATAAAGTCTTCAACTTACCCCCGATGATTTGAAGAGTTACAATATCTGTAGTTTAGTAAGTGAGAGAGGTCAATTCTATTCTGCTATAAATAATTAATACGCAACTTATCTTACAAGGTCCAGAGAAGCTGTCCTAATCCTTATTGCTCTGGTCTTGTGATTGCATTAAAATAACAGTGCCTCTTGCAATCAGGAGGCAGAATTTACTTGCAAAACACAAATTTACTATTCTTGCTGATGAGTTGCTGATGACTGTTAGAGCACAGAACATGCAGTGGCTCTCTGGGACCCATACCCAACACAAGCCAGAATTTCATAGGATAAGGAGCCCAATTCTGCCTAAAGCCCATTAAAGCTTGAAATAAGGAAAGGAATCCTTTTTATGAGGAATCAATGGTGTATTTGCATTGCACAAGAGACAAAAGAAATGGCATTACTAACAAGATGGAGTGAAAAAATATGTGAAATAACTCCAAACCTCTGGACCTGTCAAATCTTTATACTCAATTCACTATTTTAACTATTTTTGACAGTATAGTGCTAAGCATCAGTTTTCAATAAAATTGTTCCCAACCAATTTTTCCATATAGTTGCTTTTTTTCTTTTATTCCCTTTTTATTTTTTTTTTCCCCCACTATCTTATGCATAACTGTGTTAACTGTTGGTGACAAAATGTTGGCAGGAGTGGCCTCTGTAAAGACAGACCAGGGCTCTCTGGTGCCAGGCACAGGCAAGTCAAGCCAAGACCAGCAGAGCTTCCACAGGGCGTGGCTAAGCCCCTCAGCCAAGATCGTGCTTTGGGGGAAGCAAATTGAAGAAAAGGCAGCCCATATCAACCAACCCAACAGGACAATGTACAACCTGCAATAATGTCACCAAATATAATACTGCTTTTGGAATTTGTCTTAGTTCTTGAGATTTATGCCTGTTCCCAAGTACTCATTTTATATTTGTGCTAATCTCTGGGGTTTTTTTGTTCTTTTGGGTTTTTTTTGGTTGGTTGGTTGGTTGGTTGTTTTTTAAAATAAACGGTACTAAAATGATTCCAATTATATTTCAGTACCACAAAAAGTGGTACTGATATTATGAAAGAATGGAAAATAGCAGTCAGAAAACAGGAACACACTGATGGAAGTAGGGAAATATCAAATCCACCTTTATGACAGCAGCAAATTAACGTGGACCAGGACACAGATCTGTGTGGCAGCCTCAAGCTCTCTCATCTAGTTATTGCAGGTTGACTCTGTAGCAACTCTGTAGCAGCCTTCTGTGTAGTTTAAGTTTAAAATGAACATAAAATCTCTCCTCAGCCCACAAACCAGTAAGTTAATCTTGTGTGTGAAGTAGGTGTATTCCTGCTTAAAAGCAATGGCATCCTTCTTTATAAATTCTTACACAAATAGACAATATGAAATCTCAAGGGATTCTTTAGAAGAGAAATTCTTAACAAGATGCAAGGCCTGAAGGTAATGCTGCACAAAATAATGGGAAAAAAAATCTAATCTTTTTGACAATTCCATCAGATGTTTTTCAGTTCCAAAATGCCTCTTTCAGGGAGTCCATAATAGAAAAACTTCAGTAATAGGAGCCTCTGTTCTCACCAGGAGAAGTAAGAAGATAGAGTAGCCCTTATTTTTTGTCTCTGTGTGGCTGGCTGTTTGGTTTGGCTTGAGTTTTGTGGTTATTTTTTTCTTGTTGTTGTTGTTGTTGTTGTTGTTGTTGTGATCTATCTTGCCAATTAAATGGCAAAAAGAAGGTACTCCATTACTCCATTGCTGATCTTTCCTGCTGATGAGATTCTTTCTCTCTTGAGTATACAGGTCATGAGAATATTGTTCAACTATTGTGCATGCTTATCTATTCTCTCTATGAGAGCACCACCCGGAGGTTTGGCTCCTCTCCTAGGAAAGGAAGTGTCTATGGACTTATCAAGAGATCTGATGTTCTATGGAGATGCTGTTGATGTAGGGCCTGGTCTAGGCTCCTGTTTTTTGTTGTTTTCTCTCAAGTATTCATTGTCATAACTGCCTTTGTGCCGCATACATTCTTGATGAGGAAATAAAGTCATATTATTCAACGCTATTTTCTTGTAACTACTGCACTGCAAGACACAGTGCTTTCTCCTGTATTTATCTGAAAGGAGTTTCCAAAGTATACTTGATAGAGGAAACCCGATATATGAGGCCAGAACTGAGTCCATATCACTAAAGCTTTATGCCTTTATTCCTGAATGGAGGTATATCTTATCTTTGCTTTTCCTCCTCTATGTATGCTGCAATGGCATGGGTCACCATATTCTGAGAAAGAACACAATTCCAATATTTCAGGGTGAATGTTTCAACCAAAATGTCCCAAACTAGAAAGCATTGTACAACATTAGGTAGATATGACTTAGGGCAGCTTAGTTTTCCTCACTTGTCAAAATATGCCGATAGACTTTCCTTAGGAGCACCTCTGTCTTCCTGGAGTTCTCGGAGAGTTTTGAACTGCACTTATCCTTGTAGAGAATTCTTCCAAGGCTTGTTAAGTGACTGCTTTTGAAGAGGCTCACACAGAATAAACTCAAAAGGTGAGATCTCCAACTCTTTTAGTTCTGGATCAAAACCCACAATTCTTTTCTGAAAAAGAGTAGACAAATGTAATTTCTGTTATGTGTACAATAATAAATACATTAAATTCTGTTATGTGTTGCATAAGGATTAGAAGCTAAATATTCTTCTGGACAAAATACTTCTGATTTACAACAGTCTGTAAATTAGTTTGGAGGAAAAGAGGCTTTATCTCTCTCTACAACTACCTGAAAAGAGGTTGAAGTGAGGTGATTGTCTCTGCTTCTCACAAGTAAGAAGTGATGGGACAAGAAAAAACATACTCAACTTGTGCCAGGGGTAGTTTAGATTTGATATTAGGAAAAATTTCTTCACTGGAAGGGTTATCAAGCATTGAAACAGGCTTTCCCAGGGAAGTGGTTGAATCACCAAGCCTGCAAGTATTAAAAAGATGTGTAGACATGGTGCTTAGACCTTGAAAATATTGTCAGTGGCTGGACTTGATGACCTTATCTTTTTCAACCAAAATGTTTCTGTGATTATGTAGTTCTAAATCACACTTTCTACACATTCTCTCCACTTTATATAGCATTTTTTTAGTTTCCAGTATTATACAAAATATTGTTTCAGTGGGAACTACAGATGTGAATTTTCTTGTCTTGTACACCTGTACATCAAGGGGTTTACCTATAATGTGTTTTTAATTAGCATCCCTTGCTAGATACTGCAGCCTATGCTCAATGGACAAGTCTGTGGAGTCACAGCTCTGCTGGATGCAATCACAATGCATATGGCAGATTTCAGAGCCACCTCAGAGCCTTTGCTTCCACACAAAGCAAAGACAGCAAGAAAGAGGAATACTTCGTGACTTGCAACCATACAACTAACGAAAGGAAAATGGAAAAGAAAGCCCTTTAGGGCAGAAGCCAAATTAAATATAATGCTCTAGATGTGATTAATAATGGCATTGATCACAATGACAAATACATCAGGTGAAATTATTCTCTTATATACCCATGACTGAAGTGGTGAGGACAAAATTTTGTCCAATGCTGTTATGGAATATATTCTGCTGTATCATGTTGTGTATAACTAATTCCCAGAACACGGTATCATACTGTGTTACGAATGAGTGGGAAGAGTTACAAATGAGCTGGCATGCAGTGGCTATGGAAAAGTACTTTTCTTTGAATTAAAATTGTCAGCAATTTATTGTTTCTTGTCTACTCACATACATTTAAATTAGAGGAAAAAGCATGCTTTTATATAGAATATAATATTTTAATAGAGGTTGTAATAGTCACAAATGCAGCCTAATTATTCAATATAAAGGCTCTGTAAATATCAATCTATACACAGTAACTGGTTTAGCATATTTTAATTTTATATCTTTTATTGTCCATGAGATATACTTGACACTTTCTTTACAGTTTTTCAAGTCTTTTCGTTCACAGAAGGGGTGCAACTCAATGCTTGAGCTCCTCACAGGGACAGGCCCTGAAGCTAGAGTTTGCAGAGCCAGTGTGAAGAGGGTGCAGTGATGAAATCACATCAAGCCCTCTCAGCAGGTATCACACAGCTGGGCTGGGCAGGCATCAAGAAATTCAACATCATTCTCACTGAAACTGTTTCAGTGCTCTGCCTGTTGCTTAGTAATCCTCTGTGATGGGTTTGCTTGATACCTTTTCTGCTTGGTTTAGATCTTTTTTAGCCATGATCACCCTCTGACAAATCCATAGCAAAACACTGAGGATTTTTTCTGAAGCAGAGCTCTGTACTGTGTTATGAAAGCCTTTGTGCTCACCTCCTTTTAATAGTTGGCGAGTCTATATGATAACCCTTTCCTTAGGATGGAAGAACGAACATGTGGTACATCCCTCTGCTTTTATATTTTTGCTTTCATACTGTGCACAACCTAAAGCTCCAGGGCCTGACCCATGAGCTTGTTCATGCCTTGGGCAGAACCTGTTCTGAGAACCTAGTGACTAGCTTAGAGACCTACTGTGATGTAGCTCCCCAGGGTACCAGTGAGGAGAGATTATTTCCTCCAGAGCAGCTGAGATAGACTCCTGCTCTGATTTGAACTCAGGAGAATCTCACTTTAAACTGTGAGAGAATCATTACTTTATTTACCTTGAATTACTAAGTTATATACTTTGAGTTACAATAGCACTTACCTATAGTCTGAAGACTCAGATAAAATCACTGAGAGTAACGAAAATGCAGGTTTGATGGCTTTGTTTCCTTAATAACATAATAAATTAGCTTTAAATAAACACTCAGAGAAAGAGTATTCTAAAGCTTATTTATCCAGAGAAGCACACAGCGAGAAGGCCTCCTTTAAGCCTTTTTTCCTCCATGTATTTAAGTATTTTATGTGTCAGAAGCTCTGGCATAACACAGATGAAATAATGGAGGGGAGAAAGAAAAGGTATTTTTATTCCACTTCTGCAAGTGGAGAGAAAAAAAAAAAGACACTAAGAATGAAAGGAAGACAGAGATTAGATGGTGCAGATTCAGTATATGGGAAGCAAGGAAAGAGAAGAAAGTAGAGCAGATAGGAGAGATTGAATAATGAACAGAATCAGACAGTATGGCTGACTGGTTCTATAAGGATAAAACATGTATACCTCAATTGCATATGAGCTTGATTAATCTCTTTATCCCTGTAAGAAACTTGTTGTCCTAAGGCTGTAATTGATCATAGATAAGGAAAGTATTGATTAGAAAATCACTTTCTGAAAATATGGTCCACATGTTGGAAAAAGTTGAAGACTCTTGCTAGTGATAAAATAATGCACTTGGAAACTAATCTACAGTGACCAAAATTGAAAGAGCTGTAAACAAAAAGCATGGATGACTGTGCTGGAGATGGGGATGCTCACAAGATGAGTCTGTCACAAGAACAGGCAAGTTGCATTTTTTCTCTATCACAGTTTTCTCAAAACCTTCATCGTTTCCCAATCTAAAGATCTACAAGTTTAGTTTATCTGTCAGAAGTCATAACCTTTTTATACTTGGCTGTTTCATCATGAATACCCATATTTCAGTGGTAAAGAATTTGTTACAGTCATACAGTTAGGATGTGATTTTGCAAGGATCTTTACTTGGAGAGATGAGAAGGAAGTGTGTTTATATACAAGGTGTCTGCAAGGTTAAGCTTAAGCCCAAGGACACTGACTAAAATATAAAAGTTTTCCATACTGTTTAAAAACCAAATTAGATTGAAGAAAACAATAAGGTTTTCAATGCTTAAATTCTTATTAGAAATACAGATTCTCTGCGACCTGCAGCTCTTATATGAAGGGAAAAAAAATTCAGAATCAGATGAGGGATAATTGGCGAATCTCTCTTTGAGAAAGGGATCCCTTTGACATCAGAAGTAGGCTCTTGGTAACTCTAATCCATCACATTAAGAAGAGTTCACAATGAGGCCGTAGACTGCCAAGTCTACCATCAAAACAAAGATCAAACAACTCAACTAAATTTAACACCTCAAATTCCGCATGATGGTATTTTGGTTTTTTTAAATTTTAGTTCTATTAAGACCCATTATTTTTATCTTTGTCAGAATCACCTAGTCTTTATTTTTAAAATGTTTACTGGTGTGACTAGATGACTGATTTCTTTTTTTTTGCTAGTCAAATTATCAGTATGTAAGTAGTGCTGATGGGATGAAATATCTTCCCAGGAATTTTTAAATGTAGACTGCAAATAAAACTCGGCAAAAGCAGCTTTAAATGAGAAGAGGGGGGAAGGTCAAGAAAAGTATTTTCAGTCCTGTATCTTTGTAGCTTTTTGGGAAGTGCTCGTGACAATTTGCCTATTGAAGATAAGTATATATAACAAATTTCCAACAAGTCACATTTCTCTACTGTTATATTGTGAATTCTCAATTGCAAAATCAGCATTTGCAGGTTCTGGCAGTGATCCTCTACCTAAGCCACTGTGACTTTGAATGCAGTTTTGAGTCTCTTAGACTGTTTCTCAGCCTACAAAAGGCTAAGATATTGAGAAAAAAAATGCAGAAGTTAGCGGTGATTATGACAATCTGTAAAGATAAGCATACACTCAAATCCTCAAAATTGATTTCTAGTTGTATAAGAATTGGTAACCAGGTAAGAGAAAACCAAGTTAACAGGCATGAAGGGTCACACGTATAGTTTCTGCAGAAACTTCTATTCTTGGTTTCCACTGTATTTAACTTTTGGCCATCTGGTTGCAATGAGGCTGAAAAGAATAAAGACTAAAATAAATAGTAGAAAATGAAGCTGGTTTTGTCCCTCTCAGTGTGTAGGGCATTGATGTGCATATATGAAACAGAAAATTTGGGGTAATTTGAGGGGCAGAACTGAGAATAATAGCTTCCGACATTTCTAAAATCTAGAATGATTTGTTGTTGTGCAAATGCTCGAACATTCAACATAAAAAATTTTTCAAGCCTCTCTGAACACACAAAAGAATTGTCTCCTGCTCTGGTACATTTGACTCAACATGCATTCTCAATTTTGCTGCAGTTGTTATATAAACAGCTTCCATTTTGTTTTGATGTCTCTGTGGCTTTGCATAACACATTTATTTTAGCTTGGGTTTTTATGGAAAGCTATTAAAAAATAAACTGACATAAAAGCTTTACAATCAAATCTAAAGAAAAACTTTGTTTCTGTCAGGGCGTGGCATTCACTTTTCTGACAAACTACCACCAGTTGAAATGCAGGGATCTCAACCCATCATTCACTTCTATTTTTATTGCATTTCAGTTTAGCTTTATCTGGTCTTCAGCTTCTGCTACTGCATCTATATGTGATAAAGTGATGATGGCAATACAACAGGGCAGTAGAGCCAAGACAAAATGGATTTATGTCATTGGCTCAAAACCCTGGTTCAGTTCGAATCATCTTCAAATGAAGTACTTCAATCTGCCAAGCACCTTTTTTTTTTTTTTTTTCAGATTAAGTATTTGTATTGTTTTATTATAAAAATGAAAGTTTTCAACTCCATATTTAATCTAGCAAATTTCTGGTGTTACATCTGAGTTATAAGAGGCCAGGCTGGTTATTGCAGATACAGCACTCTTCTGCTTTAGGGACCCAGTTTGGCCTTACTGTCAGCCGCAACTCTGCACTCTATGGACTGTGGGACACTCTGAAAGCTGTTTAGAATTTATCTGCATTGCACTCAGTTGCGTATGCCAGATATTGATACAAAAGTAGTACAGTAGTACAAAGTTTTCCCTCTAATGCAGATGTGTGAATCTTAAACAGAAATACATCATTTTCGCTATTGCATGATGCCATCAGAGTTAGACAGCATCGTCTGCTAAGCATCAAGGTAAAGTGTCTGTGAATTTTAGTCTTTCCAATGCCTTTGGGAGAGCCTTTTAGGCACTGCATGTACATTATTTGTTGTTGTTTTTTGTTTCCTTTGCTCCTTGAGCTTTTCTGTGGCAAGCCACTAAAAACTTATCCTTTCTTTATCCCTCTCAGTGCTCAGAAAACAGCACATCTCTCTGTAGGGCTCCCATATAGAGGTGTAAGAACAGGAGGCAGAATCCTTACTATCAGCCATTTCTTTTTTTTAAGTGGTAGTAGCAATGATCAGTTCAAGCAGTAAATTTTGTCTTGTTATTTCTGCTCAGTTTCCATTTAGTTTTTCTTTTAAGCTATCATTTATACGTGTACTCATTGGAAAATCTATAGCGGTTGACAACTGATTTCTAATATAGTTATCATCACAAAATCTGATGAATTGTGCAGAAGAGTTGATCTCAGTATTATCATGGTTCACTTTCAACTATATAGCCTGTACTTCTTCCTATGCTATGATGATTTTTTGTAAGTTCATTTCTTAATGTGTATGATAGCAGATATGCACTTAGACTTCTGCATTATATTCAGAAACAGAAAAGAAAGAAAAAACAACAAGATTTTATTACGAAGACATATAAACGGGAAAAATAGCTATACAAGAAATTGATCTGATTTCCACTAAAAAATTCCAAAATACACTATAGCTAATTTTTTACACTTTTAATGCAAAAACAACTTAAATGAAGCAGAAGAAATCTATTTGTGAACAACCATATAAGAATAGAAATGATAACTTATGCATCTGAATTCTGGTTCTTTTTTTACGCCAGTGCAAATTCATTAATCCTAAGCAATTATTCCTAGCTACTAAGCAGAAATTTAAAACTGTTATTTCATAACTATTTAAGTAAAAAATACAAATGTACAAATTTACCTAATTAAGAGTCAGGACTCAGTTTATATGCTTCCAATTAATCCTAGATGCCTTTCATAATTGGAATTGTTCTCTACAGAAGCTGAGAGAAAACGGATTATGTATGCACAGTTGTATAAATATATATATATATAGGTATAAATACACATATCTATTTAGAAAAAGAGAGGTATTTTAATAGATGTTCACATGAATTCATGATGTAGAGTATACAGTGACATAGACATCCAAATATTTTTTCCAATCTGACAGTACCACCTTAAAAGCCAGGAATACTGGGTGACTTGCTGCAGTAGGGTATAAAGGGAAGTCGACTTTGATATTTCTCATTGGTGTGATGCCTGGAATTGTGTGGACCAGACTCTCCCTCTGGGTGTCCTAGTTCTACTGATTCTTTCCCCTCAACTGTCTTTTCTCTTCTTGTACATCTACCTGTCCCCTTCCTCCAGGTGCCTTTTTCTTTTATTTTGATCTTTCTAAAGCACAACAAGACAAAATGCATTGCTACTCAGTTGGATAGTGCTCATGCACTCCCTTCCTCTTTTGAATCCTATGCTGATTTTGGCTAAGATAATTTCCTTCATAGTAGCCAGCATGGGACTATGTTTTGAGTTTGAATTTGTGCTGGAAAAGGCGTTGATAACATAAGGATGATTTTGTTACTTTTCTGCATCTTACCCCACCCCACCAGTGAGTAGACTGGGGGTGTGCAAGAAGTTGGAAGGGGACTTAGCTGGGAGAGTTGACCCCCACTGACCAAAGAGATATATATTCCCCATCATACAGAATCATGATCAGCATATAAAGCTGGGGGAAGAAGAGGAAGAAAGAGAGGGACTTACAACATGATGGCATTTGTTTTTCCAAGTCACCTTTACACATGATAGAGCCCTGCTTTCCTGGGGATGGCTGAACACCTGCCTGCCCATGGGAAAACATCACACTGAACATGCCTTTTCTTCCTTGTAAGAATATGAGGATCAGAATTTTCTCTTCTGGTAGGCATTAGATTCATATGCTCTTATTGAGATTACATTCAATTTGGTACTAAATTGATATGATCTTATATCCTCATTGCCCTCTGTAATTTGTCTGCTTAAATTCATATTTTTATCATCTTGTGATGTTTCATATTGTCACATTTTTATCTCATTGAGTGTATAAACCCTTGAACACTTACATTCTTATGCAGGTTCATGGACAGATAAAGACTCCGTCACTTTATGTAAAACTAGAATGTTTATGTTTTCAGTGTAAGAAAGGAAATATTTTACTAGCTGTTGAAACATTCTTAGAACAGCTTTGCATGTATGCCTGCAAATATTTGTGTCTCTGACCAAAGCACTTGCTAGTATGTGAATAAAATTAGCTCAATGATTTAGCAAAATAAGATTTCAGGAATTTATATAGTTTCAGTAAAACCACAGGTATCCTTTTATCTTGCTAAAAATAAAAAGGCAGCTAGCTCATATAGAACTCAAAGCAAGAAGAAAATGTCCTTTGAATTTAGAATATGAACACTGTCATTCAAAATACACTGAGACTAAAATTGTTAACCCCTGAGGGAAGTGGTTGAATGGATGAAGACTTGGCACAGCAATTGGATACATGAAGCATGAAAACATGACATGGTATTAATTAGAGGGACAACACCAACTAGTTCAAAGCACAGAAATGATGTTGAATTGCTGATTTGCTATCTTGTGTCTATTACTTTTAATTAGCATTTCATAATGTTCACGATTTTATGTTGCTTTGTTTCTCTTAATTATATAGAAATGGATGTGAGACATGCTTAAAAGCATTTGCTTTACAGAGTAAAATCTGCCTATGCTCTAGCTCTGACATTCATGCCCCAAGGAAGGCATTATTTGTTGACACGGGTTGTAAACCACTATATTTTTGTTGCAGACTACTTGATGTACAATGTATTTTTCTTGGAGGTGGTGAGCCAGATATCATGCAACATCCATATTTTCACATACAGGAAAACTGTGCAAACTGGCTGAGAAATACCAAGCACAGATGCACATAAACTAGAACTTTTTTTTCACATATTTATATATATATATATATATATATATAAAATCTTGCCATGTAGGGCAGAAAGTATCAGTGACTTTTTAACAAACATCTGTAGCAAGCTATGTACATAATAGTGGGAATAATGTAAACAATCATTGACAGTACAAATAATTTTCATAAAATGTGACCTTACCCCTGGTACATCTGTTTAAAGGAAATACAAAAAAGATATTTGAAAAACGTAATAATGATAAAAAAAAGTAATTAATTATAAAAAATAATTATAAAAATAAATGTAATAAATGATAAAAAACTATTATAAAAACACCCTTATGAAGCACCATAAATGGATGGAGTGGGCACATTGATAAAATAAATGGGGCAGAACAAAAGCAATAAGCATTTAGGTCAGCAGTGACTGTTCTAAAATCATTTATTAGGAAAAGAACAGAAAATATGAGGTAAATAAATCTCTAGAATGTGTCAATCACAAAAAGTGTTGAATTGCCTTATCAACTAAAGTACACCAACGAAGTCATAAGAAACAACTAGTAACTGCACACAGATAACCATCTAGATAAGGATAAAAATAGAGCACTCAATAAGTATGAGTCAGTGAAAAAAATGCGTAAGATTATGCTTTTTTCACAAAAGCAGACAAAATTCTGACTAATTCACAAGACAATAAAAAATCACAATGACTTTGGTGTTGAAAGATTGAAATAATTAAATTCTATTGAAGGTTCCTCTCACATGAAAGCAGATAAACCCATTAAATTAATCTGCAATTTGTATGACAGGACATGCCAGAAATGACCAATAACCTCACCAGGTTTTGCACCAGGAAAAGAAAAAAGCCACAACATGCTCCTCTTGTATTTTTGAAAGTTCATTCTCAGACACTTTTGATGCCTAATATTCTCTTAAATACATTGGACACTTAAATATTTATTTTATGAAGTGAATAACATCTTCTCTTCTATATGCTGTTGCATTCAGAGACAACAGAAGGCCCTCAAAAAAAAAAAAAGTTATACTTTTATTTGTCTTTCAAATACAGCCCAACTTAGAGCATATTTATTATATGTGATATCTATGCAATTCCATGTGAGAATTCACTTAATGCCAGTACTAAGACTTTGATGGAACTTCTAACTAACTTCTTTGCTGGAGATGACCAGAAAGTAAGCAGAGTTAATAGATTAAATATTGCTTTTCTTTGGAGTAACAGAGGTTATCCAGCAATTTACATTGGTGAGAAGAGCTGAAATGCAAACTTTTACTAATCAGGAATAAGCCACGTTGGCAAGCTTGCACTGGGAACTTGCACAGGGCTTGTTCACATTCTGTCTGTCTTTAGCTTGTGATGGTCTTTCTACAGAAAACAAGACTTTATCTAATATTGCACTGAAATGCCAATGCCTACTCTTGGAGGAGTGAACTAAGATCCTAGAAAGCATCGGTCTGCAAGGTTGCTGCAACTTCTGAGTCACTGTTGTTGATTTATAGGATCAATTCCTAATCTTTTCCACTCACTGCAAACAAAGAGTACACAGAAGGGTGCACAGAATATTGTGTAGCAGATCACTTTTTCTCTGAGCAGTGCTTCTGGCCACTAGCATCCTTCCCTTAAGGTGAGAAATTGGTGATTGCAAGTTTTAGTTTTTCCACTTCTGTTTTTCCTCTCCTTGCTAAACTGTACTGTCCTTCAGGAATTTTTAACTTAGCTTCCAACCATTTGCTGGATGACCCACAAGAATATTTGGAAAAATGGAAATTAAGTTATAATCTATGGCTTTTATTCCTACATGTTAGGCTCATATTTTATTACAGGATGGAACAAATAGTATGCTATAATTTCCTGAAGGTTTGGAAATAGCTTCAGGGGTTTCAGTCCTGTGCCAAGACTTCAGTTTTATCATTGTTGATTCTCTGGAGAATTTTTGATTTATAATTGAGAAAACCTTACTTTTACACCAATAAACTTTCCTTCTAATAGCATCAGCAACAACAACAATAACACAAGGTGCAATTTAATGAAAGGAAGCATGTGATATTTATTTCTCAAAGTGTTTAAACAAGATTCAAACTATAGGTCTGTAGGGATTCCCTGAAGTAATTAGTATATGTCATTCAGAAAATTAATTGTTCTTTTTGGGCCTCACTTTTGTCATTTGTAAAGTAGGAATAATAAAACTATTTACTTCATAGAAACTTTATTTAAGTTTTAATGTGAATTTTAATGGCCCTTAGGTGCATGGGATGGTAAATGCTATGTAATTCGCAAAACACTATTGTTTCCATTTGTCTTCTCTGTCATGGGAGTTCCTCTGCTTTCAAATTCTTACAAATGTGAGTTATCTTTAATAGTAACCAGACCCTTACATTGAATGCAGTCTGAGGAAATATACTGCAACAGTTGTTTCCAAGTGCTATAATTTATGTTGTCACTGGACAGATTTAGATCTAGAAATCTGGACTAAACTCAACTTTTTTCCTTATAACAGAATAAAAACTGTGAATACTATATTTTATTTGTGCAGGTGTGAGAAAATGGATGAAAAAAATTAGCATTCTGTGACATACTTATATACTCATAGAAATGGAAAAAATTAGGGTATTCAGCTCAAGATAAAGTATCATCTAGATATGTCGTTGAGGTAATTTTTACCAAATGGTTTTATGTTAAATATTCTGAAGGCCAAAGCCATTAAATCTGCAATCTTTATTATCTTGTCCAGTACTGGTATAGCTCTCTTCTGAAATCATTAACTATGTCTATAATGTATTACTGAGCATTTTCTCTCTTTCTTCATAAATGAATCACCTTGCAAATTCTATATATTTGTTCATTGAAAGATACATTAAATGTGCATATGGATGCAGTCAATTGTTTCTGTAACATTAGAAAAATCTAATAATCCCAACAAATCATTTTCATGTGTTGCAGGTGCTGCCTATTAGAAGAAAATATGTGCTTTGAAGTTCCTTAATTAAAGATAAAACTTCTTTAGTTATTATTCTGAAAATAGCTGAATTATAAATTCCACTACAGAGTGTTCTGTGAAGTCAGAACGTATTGATGGTCACCAACTCAGTGGTACCAATATTTGTACATGTGATACATGAGTGCAGTGTGCTGAGTTGTAAGTCAAACCTCACAGTTTACACGGCTCAAAGCTTCCTCCTCACCACAGAACATCTTCTTTAAGTAATCCTTCTCTTTCTGTTTAATCTTCTTTCTTTCCCCTGTTAAGTCTCTCTTGCCTTCTGCATTATGAGCAATTCAATAGACTGAAATGACCTCAGTGAGAATAAGCTTAAATTGGATAAACACTTCCACAGACAGCAACACACTCAATTTTGTGTCTGTCTTCTGAAGAATTAAACTGGTATTATTACATCACCTTGTTCATGGATAATACAGAGACTTAAAATTTCAGTGCCAAATATAAGTGAGTGGAATACCTTCATAGCAGCTATGCAAATGTATTAGTATTACAAAACAGTACTACATTGTTAGGCATTCATACTAGCAAAAGAAAAATTGGAGTAAATGGCTTAGGAAAAAGCTTTTCACAGAAAGAATAATAAAGTACTGGAATGGTATGCCTGGGGAGGTGGTGAGGTCGCCATCCCTGGATGTATTTTAAAAAAGACTGGGTGTGGCACTTGGTGCCATAGTGTAGTTGAGGTCTTAGGGCATGGGTTGGACTCGATGATCTTAAGAGGTCTCTTCCAACCTAGTGATTCTGTGATAATAATTCATGGTTAGCATGAAACCCATTTTTACATTTCATGCTTTTTAAAACCTAAGTCTTAGAACATCAATGTAGTTTCCATATTGGTTTCTAAGGCATAGGCTCAGAATAACTCATACTGGAAGGGATCTATAAGGAACATAGATTTCAACTCCCAGCAGGAATACTTAAAACTAAACCATATGGCTAGGAGTGCCATCCAGGCACTCCATGAATTTTGTCAGGCTTGGGCCCATGACCACTTCCCTGGGGACCCTGTTGCAGTGACTGACCACCCTCTCAGTGAAGAACTTTTTCCTAATGTCCAATCTGAACTTCCACTGGTGCAGCTTCCTTCCATTTCCTTAAGTCTCATCGTTGCTCATCAGAGAGAGATCAGCAGCTCCCCCTCTACAGCCCACCTTGAGGAAGTTTTTGACTGTGATCAGTACACCTCTTCTCTTCTTTAAGCTGAACAGACATCTTGTCCAGAAAAATTCTACAAGAGTATCGAAAGCTTTGCTGAAATAAAACAACACTTCAACTGTCTTCCTTTGATCAACTAGATGGGTCACTTTGTCACGAAAGGAAATTAAGCTTGTTAAGCAGGACTTTCTCCTCATGAACCTTGCTATAACCAAAGATTGTGTTGTTTTTCAAGTGTTTCTCAGTAAATGTCAGTAACTGCATAATTTTACCATTGAAGGGAGACAGACAGGCCTGTAATTACCAAGATCTTCCTTTTTACCGTTCTTGAAGATTGTCAAATTTGCCAACCTCCATTCCATGGGGATTTTCAGACTCTGAAGACCATTGAAAAATAACAGAGAGAGGTCCTGCAATAACATCACCATGATCTTTCAGTACTCTAGGATGACTCCCATGAGGCCCCATGTGGACCAGCAAGTCAAACAAATTCAGATTCATCTTGGAGTTTATCGTCCCCCTAGTCATAGTCTTCCAAAACAAGGTTCTAGGTGGCTCAGTGTCCATCATCAGTGTTAAAGACGAAGACTTGTGAGGCAACTGACTTATCAAGTAACAAATTTATCTGTAAACCTCTTTGTGCTGTTAATATATTTTAAAATTCTTGAAAGAATTCCTGAAAGAAAATAAGAAACAGGATTACATTCCATTGTTGTTTCACCAAATAGTAGCTGCAATTATATACATTAATTTGTCTGATTTCAAGGTAAGGACTTATTCTCATGAGAGGTTCTGGTAAAAAAAATGTCTTTTCATGTTCTTGCTCAGCAGCAGGTCTAGCAGCAACTGTAAAAACGTTTGTCAGTTCAACTGGGACTGAAACAGAAGTTGTGGTCAGGGTAAGTGGACTCATTAAGGGAGTCTGAGCATGGAGAGTAAGACCTACAAGTAACCCCAAGACCCTGTCTCTCTCTGTTACCAAATTGAAGGAAACTCTCAGGAATAATTTTGGCCACCTGACCATATTCCCTTTTTATTTCACCAGGCTGGGGAATATGAGCAAGCAAGGATCACACGTTGTTTGCATGTTTAGAAAACAAGACTGTTGTTGTATGGATAATAGCACAAAAACTAAGGTTGTCCCCACACCAGTCACCTCAGTGCTGGAAAACTAACATAGAGACATTTAACTCATCCATATGGATAGAGCAGAGATGTGCTAGAACATATAAAATGGTGGTGGCTGTGCTCTGCACAGGCAATGGTACTTATTCAGGTGTTGAAAGCAGTTCAGTTGAAACATTGTGGAGCCAGCTAACACTGAACATGGATTTATCAGACTAAAAGCCTTTATCTCTCTCCTTCCTTTCCCACTAAAACCGTCCAGTGCAGAGTAAATACTTCTGATTTTGTGGGGATTTAGCTGTTCCACAACAGTGCTCCTTTCTCCACAGCTGCACTGGATTGACCTTGCAGTCAAGCTTACCATTTAAAAGTGCTGCTAGGTTGACAGTGTGGAGGAGATTCATCTTATGTCTGGATCCAGAGCAGGCACCTTCAACTACACTTGTAGTTACTAGAAGGAAATTGTAAGTCTTGGATGCAAATCCATCTCATAGTAAAGTAATTAGGAAAAATAAGTCAGGAGCATAGTGCTCATTAAATTATCTTTTTTTTTTTCTCTTGATATATATAAAAGACCTAGATATGGCTAGTTCAGTAGATAAACAATGAATCTATCTAAACATTAGTTAGATGGCTTTCACAGCTTTTATTTTCTATTGGTTTATTCTAAGTCTTTATTTTAAAAAGTAATTCATATTACCTGATGAGTTCCAAATCAGCTCTGCAGTGCTCTAATAAATATAATTATTATGATAATTATTTGCAATCTCCACTAAAGTTAAAATGCTGTATGATAATGCAGAGAGAGAGGAGGTCACCAGCTGTTTATGCTTCTGAAAACAGGAAGAATTCACTCACTTCCATGCAAAAGAATTCCGAAGTGTTATGAAAATGGAGCTGAAATCTATTCTGGGTTGTTTCTCTGCACCAGGAGACCATTATCATGATAATTTAACACCTGTATCACTGATTTTTGGTAGTGCAACCTGTAATCATAGTCTGAAGTGATCTCTGAAGCAGTTATAATTTAGATTACAGTTTAAAATAAAACAGTATTAGTTCTGAGCTGTTGGATCACAGAATGTGGAACACCTCACCAAGCGATGATTGTGATAAACAGGATTTGCCACGAAGGAGGGCAATATTGCAATTCTACATTCTTGAAATGTAGTCAGACTTGACAAAGCTTGTTTCTTGAGTAGGATGGCCCAATTTTGGCAGGGTGTTACCATGTAGAATGCTTTCATAGGAAATCTTTCTGATAGTTTTGTTTAAAATAGGCCCAGTAGACACTGCTGATTTACCTCCAGGCTGTGATTTTGAAGGGCAGTCAGTATAACTCAGGAAATGGAGGAGCGCCGCGAAAAGAAAGTTATATCAATGCGACATCACAGGTATTACACGTGGGGGAAAATAACACAGCCAAGCAGAGCTGTCAACACTCTTCTGTGTACCTTCCACCTCTGCTGTCTCACCAATGCTGACAAAGTCTGGGGGACAGTAGGAATGGCTTAGAAACCCATAAAGCTTTCTGTCGCAAGAGATAAAGAGGAAGAAGGTAACTAAGGTATTCTCCCTGATTATTCTTTTGGAGCTGTTTAGGGAAGTAAAGTTAAATCACATCTCCCAAAATGATTATTTGTTTCTGTACTGGCAGTGTTATCAGCCAAGTAGGTTTCAGTGCTGCTAAAGTGTGATCTGTGCTCCTATTTTTAAACAAAACACTGTTTGCTTCCTGGGTTTTTCCTTTCCTTCTTGTTGAAATTGCTGCCTAAGCAAATTTTGCAGCTCCATAAAGCCCTGGGACTGGCTAGAGAGATTGGCAGCTGAACCATAGCTAAGCTAAAGTAAAAAAAGTGTTGACTATTGTACTTATTCATTGTGATATGCTCCAGGCCAACCATCATGCAGCATCTCTACCTCAAGAGAATACAAGTGGAAAAATAAACAGATTTTGTTGGTTTTAGACAATAGCTGATAAGAAGTACACAAATTCCTAGAGTCTGAACTAAATCCCTTGAAGTCCTACAGTTTGTGGATCTGGCAGCTCACTTGCCAAACTCCTATAGATTTTTATGCTTAGCTGTTTTTGTGCCATTTCAAAAGAGAACAAAGAAAAGTCAAAATGATTTAATACAGATTTTTCTATTCGTACATGATAAGATATTAGCGTCTTGCCCAGTTAGGGAAAGCACTCATTTTGTAATTTCTCCTGAAAACCAACTCAAGCCTATCTCTTCTGAATTCAGGAAAGAGCTGTTTTGTGTATGATATTATCAGCAAAGTAGTGGCAAGTAGCCCAATTTTATTTCATTTTTCAGACTTTTTTTTTCAAATCAATTCCAAAATAAATATTTTGGAGCTTGAAATTACTTCAGCAAAGCTTGACATGGTAATAATAGCTCACACTTGTGCTAGTTGTTCCCTAACCGGGCCCTAAGCCATATTATTTGCATTTTGTCTTTGCTCACAACTATCCTTCTCATGTTCTTGTCAAAGCTATTACACTTGCTGTTGCAAAGAAAGGAGGCTATCTGTATTCCCAACATTCTGGGACTGAACAAAGGAGCAAACATTTCTGCACAAAGCTTCTTTGAGTTATTTAATTTACTTTCTAACAAAAGGAAAGATGACATTGAGCACTCAACAAAGAACAAAAATACTTCTTAAAACATGAAATACAAATGATAATTCAACCATTTGGAGAAATTTTAACACATTCAGGAAAATTTCACTATGCCTTCTTCGCTACAGATTGTGAACTAATGACTGTTATATTTCGGTACAAGAGTTACGTTTGATTTTGGTATTGATTTTCGTTTGCAGGCTGAGAAGAAGTCTACTTAAAAATCTAGATGGTAACATCTCTTATTCCTTCCATTTTATTAATAGTAATTAGAGAAATCCCTTATCTCAGGAACAAATAGAAAGTTTTCAGTGGGAATAAAACAGAATAAAGCTGCTACTACTCCTCTACCAAACACTTGTATCCTCCCTTTATTTATGTGCATATGTTAATAATCCATAACTTCCTTTTAATAAAGATTATATCATATTAAAAGAGAGAAAGTTAAAACCATGAGTGACAACTAACAAAAGCCATGAGGGTCTTCTGGCTTTTGCTATCCTTCAAAGACAAATTTTTATAAATGTATTCAGATGTGGTGTCATTTAGTGCAAAAATAATGTAGCTGCAGCTTTTAGTCAACTGGAAGTCAGAGAATGGACAGTTTGCTTTTGGGAGAGAAATAAAGAGATCAAATATATCACACAATGGCATATTCCAAAATAGATAAGCTTGAATGTGGCCTCCACTTTTGCAGTTATGTGCAAATGAATAATAAGAGTCATAAGGTAAAAAGTTGAAATATTCCACTAATATTTTTGTGTTGATCACATAAGGGTTCAAAGCAATCTTTGGAGAGTCTCTTTTACCACATCACTTAACAGAATTAATAGGAAGCAATATCAATGTCTGCATTAAAAAAAATTACCTCTCAACAAAATTTCAACTTCATTGGTCAGAAATCACACAGATTACATTTCATGCACATAGACTGAATTATCTGAAACAATTCTCTCCTGACAGATACTACTACATGAAATAAGTGACTCATGACCTTCACTGGTGTTGAGTCCATCCTTTCATAGGAACATGAGGAAAGAAAATCTGGAGAGTGGGGAATTGTAATATGTTATATTTCAACATCTACAGTCTAATTTGAGACATTATATGGCTTCAAAACACTTTTATACACATAAATTCTTGTGTGGTGGAGAGAGGTTGTCAATAAAAATAAAACAGGTCCCACCTGTTGCAGACTGAATTAACAAAGGACTGCCCTTGCTAGCATTTCTTTTTTTATTAGGTAGAATTAGAGACAGACTTCCTTGCAAAAGACAATTCTCTGTAGCATTTAGATGTATGTTGATGTGTCCTTATATTGAATTGAAGGAAAGACAAGTAGAAGTGATCAATTCTCACTCATAAAGCAGGTGTGTCTTCTTTGTACTCCTGATTGTGCCATAACACACTTATACTGTAAAATTTCTAAGAAATGCCTCTGATTTTTCAGTCCAAAATTATTCTGTCTCACATTTTTGAGGTGTGACTACTATAGACCAGCAAAACCATTACTCTGACAAGTGTCCTGAGCTTTGCAATCGTTGTGCAAACCGCTCAACTTGCATATCATTTATTTAACTAATGTGTATTGTGAGTCAGAAGCAAACATCGTTAATATATTTGGAGTGTGTGACCAGGTCATGATAATTTTCTTTGTCAGGAGGATTTAGAGGCTCAGGTGCAGGTGAGGTGTAGCTGGCTGCAGGGGCCTAAATCAAGGGAAGGTGTCAGTTTGTGAATGTGGCTGGAAAAGGGGGTATCAAGGCAAATGGAATGCAGGAGGGGATGTCATTTGTAAGCTTCATCATCCTCTGTGTTTTGGGATGTCAGAGCTTCTATATCTGGAGGAATATGCCCCTCTGTCTGCTCTTCCGTGCAAACTGATAACCAGGGAGTTTTTGAATCCTCCTTGTCCCACCCAGAATGAGTTATTGACATTTCTGATAGTAATATGATTTTGATTTTTGCAGCTGGGTGTTCCACGGGTGAAACACTTAATGACCTGAAATATATACAGTAATTTTAAACTACACTATTGTAAAATTATAGGTAGAAATCTTATAAATATTTCAATTGTTTTAAATATAAGGACCAGGGAAGTGATATCAAATGTCAGTAGCATGCTAGTGTAAACTCAGCAGTTTCTCCAGTGACATAATAAGGTACACGTTTTAAATGAGTGCTCTTCATGCTTATGGTTAGTACTGACCCAGAAAGCATAGAATAAGTGTTTTAAATAATCTCCCTACTGAAAATCAATAATTTGTTCAATTATTATGAGCACAGTATGTGACATAAAAATAGAATAACATTTGCATTAAATTTTCTACAAGGACTCTTTAGGGAGTCACAAACAGCACAGAACCGTTTTCTCCCCTACATCTTTGGTGAGCAACATGAAAGCTGTAAGTATTTCAAAACCAAGTCCATTTGCCAGTTGCATATGTTTTATATTTATTTTTATTATCGCAGTGTAGGAAACAGTGGTGTGCTAGGCCATAAGTGCAGGATGTGGAAATAAGCAAGTAGAAGCTCTATAACTGGGATGATTAAACTGTAATTTCTACTTTATTTTTCAATCTTTAGGATAATATTTTCATCCTATTTAATGTTTTACAAAAGGTGCTACATAGGATTATTGTCATTCTTTAAAAAGTTCATTTAGGGTTTATATTAAAGAATGTAGAGGAGAGGCCATCCCTGAAAGAATAATTTTCTTTTTATTTTAGTTTTTGGATTGTATTTAACCCTTTCAAATGCTAGATGATATTTTGAATAAAACCATGAATTATATATAGGTTGCTTTTGCTCAGAAAAAAAACTACTTTAAAAGATTGGATTAATTTTGGTTCAGAATGTTTGTTATCAAAACAGTTGTTAATAGCAAAATACCTTATTTTTTTAACCAAATTACAGAGGTAGCTTCATTTTTTTTTTGACAACTTCCGAAAGAGCATTCTGTTCTGAAAAATGCTTCTGTTCTTTTACTGCATCCTTTCTACACACCACTGTTTAAAAGAGGCTGCACTTCTTCTACAAGCCTGGCTATAGGGAACTCTCAACTTCCAATTGAAAAAACATATCACTGTATTCCCAAGGCACTGTCTTGTACTTAACAAACAGAGGCTTTCAGCAGTGGTTTCCATACAGAAACCTTTTGCTGTATCAAAGGAAGTTGTTTCAATTTGGGGAATAAATTTATTCCCAGATTAACTTGAGTAAAATGAATGCAGAAGTGAATTTTGCAAAATATGTTGCACACACTTAGCTGCTTCATAGCCTTTTCCCATTATCCAATGTATAATTAATAATTTTAAAAAGTTAGTGAATTGTTATTTTTTAAAGTGTATTTTCACCCTGATTATCCACTGTCTCAGACTTTGTTTAGTCATGCACAGACTGCTCACAAATTTTAACCAACCAAGCGATGAAATTATTCTTCACTTTGCAGATATGTAAATGAATTTAGAGCAGAAGAAAAGCTAGATCTCACTGTGAAATATCTTTTTCATTGAGAAGGAAAAACAAACAAACAAACAAACAAAAGACAAGTTGTCTATGCAAAAAAACCCCTCCAAACAGTACCAACATGCACAAAATAAAAAATATTTTTAAAAAATCAAAAGCAAAGAAAGGGTGAAGAATAATTTTACCTCAGTATTTCACATAAAGGATTATATGAGTAGAACACAAATATCAATTAGTGTTTATTGTTTTTTTTTTCCCATTCTCTGAAAGGAAATGTTCACTTTGACCAAATCACTGGTGTTTCTTCCAATAAGGCCAGAATTTTTTTATGTGTTGTTTCCGTATATTTGAGGGACTTCAAGTAACAGCCTGAGGTTTCAATCTCACTGCAGAATTTGTCCTTTACAGCAGTCTTCTCTAAGAGCTGTTATAAAGAATAACATCTCTAATAGCTCTTGCTCTGGCTATGAGGAAGAACCATACGACCTTTTTGTATTTGTTCACTTTTTCCTACAGCAGTACAGATTTCAGAAAGCTCAGAAGCGACTAGTGATTTGGGAAACCTAATTTATTTTTAAAAACTCCATATAAGGCATTTGTGGAGACAAAGAACACTGAGTCTTAGTTCTTGTAAAAACAGATTATATTGAAGGAGTTTTTATTGCAGAGTTATGCTAAGTTTACACTTTGCTAATTAGCAACGCCTTCATGAAAACTTCATGCGCCATCCTCCACCTTCTCATGAAGAGACTAAGAAGGAGAGACTTAAACAATGTCTCGTATGTAATCACCTTGGTGTTTTACTAGCCAGTCTGCCCAGAACCAAAGAAAATCAAATGCAATCCTCAGACATGTAGAATGTATTAGGAATGGAATAAGAAGCCTTAGCTCTGTAGTTCCTGGCTTTTGTTGGATTATTTTTGCACAGCTTTTGTTTTTAGGGAGGATTATTGCACACATGGTCAATAAGATCATATAGTCTTTTTAGGCCCCTATAATATTTCTAGGTGCAATGTTATGAGTTAAATATGGAGAGAAAAAACAATCCGTCTTATGGTTTGTGGAGTTTTAAATAAAAACTTTTTGCACATTTAAATATATTTTTTAGCATTTACTGAAAAAAATGTACAATGAAAAACCTCATACTCAAAGATCAAGTCTGCCACAGTAACAATTATTCTCAATTTCCTCCATGGTGATCACAGGAGACACTTTAGAGCTATTATGATTTTGGTTGAAGTGCATGGGACAGTGCTATTTAATTTCCGTGAGATCTTAATATAACTGTTATGATTCCTCCATCAAATGCATTATCCTACATTCTACGGTTGTCATGGTGTGTTGCACCAATAAATACTACCAAGGAAATTCTTCATGCACAGTTCATTGACATAATAGGCTATAATGGGTTTTTTTTAGTGCTGCTATGGTCTACTGTATCAATGCCTGCTGAGGGAGACTTTAAAGCACTCATCCAAGCACACAGGGTAACTATACATAATAAAAATCTTTATGAAGTTTTTGGAAATAAGCAATTATTCTGCACTGCACTGTTCATTTTATTTATAAGTGTCAAAATCATTAGCATACACAAGGGACAGATGTGGTATTCAAATTTTCCCTTAAAGATTGAATTAACTTAACTTTCATAGGCTTCAAGAACCTTCAAGAAAGTTGAGGAGTTTTAGATTGTCTTTCATTTTTTCCTAATGTCAAAGTGCAAAAACACAAAGGAAAAACTTTACTGTCACTCAGTGATCTCATGCCTCTTTATCTTGATCTCGATATCTTTTTTCTTTCATAAGAAAAGTTACCACTGCCTTTTCTTCCTATCTGAAAGCTATGCCTGTAATTTGAAACTCTTGTCTAAATATTCTCTCTATGAAATGAATCAAGAGTAGTACCTCCAAAAAAACTATTTGGAGGAACATACATAAATATGGGACCTAAAATGAGTGTGAGGAATGACTCACTGAAGAATTTAGCCTAGTTTCCTAACAAATACCTGCCACAGGAAATATATTTCAGTACTTATGGAGAAAATAAAGAAACTGTATTTTTAGAATTTCAGCTATTTAGATGAAAAGGGATTAGATTGGGAAAACAGAAAGGACATTTCATACTAAATAGGATGTAGTACTGAATAACTACCACTCTTTTACATGAGTACTAAGATACTCAACGGGAGGTTCATGAAACCATGCAGCTATGATTGATATATTAACTTTTCTTGAGGTCTGTGAGGAAAGTTTAACTACACTTTAGAGATGTACTATACTACATTCTAGGTAATCAGAAAAACCTTTTTTTTCCTTTTTCTTTTTTTTTTTTAATGTTGAGGTGTTTTGACTTTGGCTAGCATCCAGATGCCATCAAATCATTCTATCATGCCCTCTCCATCAACATGACAGAGGAAGAAAATATGATGAAGAGCTCATTGGTTTCAATAAGCGCAGGAAGACCACTCAGTATTTACTGTCACAGCAAAAAACAGGAGCAACTCGAGGAAATGAATTTAATTTGCTTCCAATTAATCAAAGGAGGATAATAAGACACAATAATGAGTCAAAACATTTTCCCCCATATTCCCAGGATCATCTTCAGTCATGACTCTTCTACCTTCTCAGTCTGGACAATATAGAATGGAGAATGGGGTTTGTGATCAGTCCATATCTTTGTTTCTGCTGCTCCTTCCTCCTCATGCTCTTCCCCTGCTTGAACTTGGGGTCCCTCCCACAAGATAGAGTCTTCATGGACTTCTTTTCCTTCTGTGTTAAGGTCCCCGATCAAGCTGATGAAGGGAAGGCAGTGGAAGTAATTTTACTGGACTTTTGTAAGGCTTTTAAAACTGTCCCTCACAACATTCTTCCACACCAGTCATCCAGCTGTGGAATGACCAGGTTCATGATATTCTGGATGAAGAACTGGCTGAAGGGCAGAGCTCAAAGGGTTGTAGAGACTGGAGCTACACCTGTCTGGAAACTGATCATGAGTGGTGTTTCTCTGAGTTCAATTCTAGGGCCTGTCCTTTTTAATATATTATTGCCAACAGTCTGGATGCAGAAGCTGAATGCACCACTGGCAGGTTTGCTGATGATACCAAATGGGAGCTGCTCTTGATCCTCCCAGAGAGCAACATCTTGCAGAGGGTTCTAGATAGATTGGAGTAGTGGCCTATAAATAATGGGATTAAATTTAACAAGATGAAGTGCCAGATTCTGCCTCCAGGATGGAGTAATGCTGGGCATAAATTCAAGGTAGAGGAGTGGCTTGAAAGCAGCCTACAGAAAAGGGTGCTGGTCAACAGTACACTCAGTGTGAGTCAGCCCTGTCTGCCAAGAGGGAAAACCAGACACAGCACCACCAGACTGTCAAAAGAGTTGATTTTCTTGCTGTGCTCAGCATTGGTGCAGCCTCAGCATAAATACTGTGTGCAACTCTAGGACCCACAATTAAAAAAGGATGTGAAGGTCTCTGAATAAAACTTCAGTCTCTTAGTGAAATCTTCTTTAGGGAAATATGAATTTCCACTGTTTCAGGGTTCACTCCAGTTAGAAACCAAGCCAAAACTGTATGGGTGTTTAAAAGCAAGTAAATATACCGTATATTGGTGCAACAATACCCATAGAAAAAATCCATCATGTAGACAAGCCTTTTGACAATATTATTTTTTAAAATGTTTTCCCATAATGACAGCATTCTAAACAAGACCTGTGGCTCAATAACCAGACCAGCAGGGAGTAGTGATAGTTGTGTACTTAAGTCAATATTCCAGCTTCTGTGCAAGATTATCTTCACACAAAATGACAATTATTGTTATTATCTTAGATCCAGCAGTCAGCATACAAATGCACAGCCGACCCCGACTAATTCGGAGTCTAGAATAAAGTTTTAGCAAGTCAAACTAAATACTCTGTTTCTAATAGAAATACAGTTTGGGGAACACCTTTTGCTGTCAAATGAATGTAAATGGAAGTAGCAATAACTTTAAAATATTCAATATAAAATAATTAGGATAGTTATATGCTATAAATCATGACTTATAATTACAGTTTATACGTAGAATATTGCTTGCAATAATGGGATTATATTTTAGTAGCATACTTTACTATAATTTATATATAAATCTCTACATATATAAGATAAAATTTTATTGGAAATCTCAGCTGATAGCATAAACAGTGTTTTTGTTAGAGGTGTATAAAACATTACTCACTGATAAGATTAATATTCTGAATATCAATAATAAGTACTAAGTAAAAAAATCCCTTTATTTACCCATAGTAATCTTTCCCCATAAACAAAGAACTCTCAAATAAATTCAATTGAAGAACCAAAAAGACTGAGCAAAAGACTAACCACATAAATCCTGTCTACAGCACATTGAGGTGAAGCAGAGGTTGTTCAGAGTACATTGGCTAAGCTCTGAAAAGTGAAATGCAAAGATATCGTAGGGAAACTCCTATAATTGAGGAGTAGGATTCTTTTACTGAGGCTGAGCTCTATGCTGATATGTTTACCTACTAAAGCTTCCAAATTAGTTAAAAGTTTTTTTGGATATGTTGACAGGTTAGAGTACTAACAGTAGCATAAGTGATCCAGAGAACTTTCTATTTTCTGTCTTGTTCTGCCTGAAAATTATTTCAGTCTATTTTTAATCCTTTTGCATAGGTCTGTTATACTTCTAACTTGCTTGAGTCAGAAGTAAACTGATCTGCACATAGTAGGTGATGTGGAGACAATGCAGAAGTTTGCACATCACTACTATTTGCATGTGTTTATTCTTTGTGCTGAGGAAACAGGCAGCTGTTCGTATTGTATTTTTCAGCCTCCTCATGTAGGCTGAGGATTAGCAGCTGCTGCATCTCAGTCTCTTCAGATGAGAACCTTATTATGAACCTTATCTCCTATCTGAAAATTCAAGAATCTCAGGAGTAGCAGTAAGACCTCTGTAGCAAACGATCTAAAGCTGAACACACACTACTCAATGACACGTGTGCCAACACACCCTCAAACAAGAGTTTCTTACCTCAGCAGGTGTTTTGCCAGTAAATCAATTTAGTTTGCTTTCACTCAGATCATGCTCTGATTCCTATATTGTGAATATATATGCATATCGGAATGAATGAATTAAACTAACTTGAATGAAAACTTAAACATAGACTCTGAAAAAGCTCAAGAAAGCTGACAATATATGTAATGCCCAATCTTCTAGGATTTGCCTTAAAGTTGCACACAGATGCTCATTGGGAGAGACAGTTGTTATTTACTTGACAGCATTTTTGGTTCTCTTGCCCAGCAATATTCATTAGTCTAACTAAGATTTCATTAAGATAGCTTTTCATGTGAAAAAAAGATGAAATGAGAAGTTGAGTCATGAGCAATCATTATTTAGAGATGAAAATTATTTGGAGGGGTACTTTCTGGTCTTTCTTTCAAAGTCAAGTAAAAGATACAATTTTTATGAATCTATATTTTAGGTTCTGAACTAGGATAGCATGCCAGAAAGAATCTGGAAAAGATGAATTTAATAACTCTGGTCTTTGACTGTTTGAATGGTCTGTGAAAGACACACAAAAGACATATATACTTATCTGGTTTAACTTCTCCCCTCTGTTTGTCTCACCAACATCTGAACACAGAGCTGGTGGCAAGTCTGTCTTGGATATATTGCTCTCTACCTAAGAAAATAGGTCCCTTTGGTAGACAGCTTAAAAGTCTTAATTTTGTTTCAGCATGGAATTAAACTTATACTTGGAGACTTTAAACTTTTTTTAAAAAAAGTTTTAATTTTTTTTTAAGATTTCTGTTCATGTCTCTGTGAAAAATTAGATTGAAATATCCTGCACCATATGTGTAAGTTGTTATTAGCAGAATCATTGGTTATGAAACAGAATTCTCTGAGATCCCTCTGGAGGTAAGTAATAGATGTCTGGGAAAAAAAAAACACCTTGGATACTGGCTCCCATTTCTTTGTCAGGACTTATCACACAGGGAAATAGGAAATGAAGGAATAGAATCTCATCTGGTGTCAAGTTGGATATTTCCTTATGCTCAAAGTGGACTCTGAAACAATAACTGACAAAGAGAGAGATGAGCCAGTTTGATCATCTCACCAAGCTCTAAGGAAGAAATGTGTCAATGGGCTACGATATGTGCTCCTATTATTACATTAGGACCCTAATTTTCATTTATTTTCCTGCTTCCAGAGGAAGATGGATGACCAATATTCAGAGGAAGCTCCCATCACATCAGTGTCTTTTATGGTCTAAAAAATCTCTGAAAAAATTATCTTGGAATATTAGCTTCTGAGAAAGAACCTGATAGTCCTGTTTATTTATGTTTGCATGAAATTACTCTCTTACACAAATCTAAATATCATTTTAGAGCAATAGGTTTTTTACATGCTTAAAAATAAATTATGCAGTGATAGGTACATTTATAGTTACAGAAAAATGCAGATGCCCCCTCCTTGTTTCCTATTCCTCTTAGTTTTTTACATGACAACACAAATGAACTATTGATGTTGATATTTTTAATAACTATCTCTAAAAGCAAAGATGGGATTAATCTAAGTGTGAATCTTTCAAATCCAAGTTCTTACGAAGAGGCCACCAGTATTTAGTACTATTAGGTGTGGTAACACCAAACCCTTGCAACTTTATTTCTAGGAAATCATCAACAGACACTGTAAAGATAATATATTAACCATTTGTAATGTACAAACAGATTGATATAAGTAAAATCTTAAAATCTTAAAATCGTAAAAGCATTTTCATGGAATTAAGTCTGGCCAAATTTATAAGACTTAAGATGCTCAGCTGTGCTAGAAGTATTGAGTGATATCATTACAAATGTCTGTGGGTTTTGGGTCTATCAAGGTAACAAGTTTAAAATGTTATGACACAGGAATCATGTTTATTTGTACTAAAGACATATTGCATAGCCCTTGATCTTTCCTAAAAACAATACACATAATGCTGGATCCAATTCTACCCGAAAAGCTTCATTTAGCGTCCACATATAAATCTCATTTCCACCAATTTTAAAGCATTGTAATAATTAATAATTCTTAATTTTTTATTAATTTTATTGCCTCTGTAAATATTTAGTCAATCAGATGAATAACACAGAAAGTGGTATCTATTAATCAAAGAACATCTTCAGGACAATGAAAATGTTACTATTAAACCTACAGATAATTAAAATAGTGCAATGGCACTTTCAATGAAAGGTTGACTCAAGTATAAAACAATGTTTACGCAGTAACTTGAGAATGAAGTAGAAATATCTGGATATTATAGATATCAAAACCAATAATGATTTAACTGCTGCAAATCCTCTTGTAAGGTGTAAAACGGTTGTAGCCTATATTTAGATATGGGGAAAATTGTGCACCATAATTTTGCATCTCCATCTTGATATGTCAAAGCTGAAAAATTTGTGCTTTGATCTTAAGAGTTGATGAGCTCCTACAGCTCTAACAATGAAATATAAAGTAGTGTTTTAAACCACTAAGAACACACTTTTTTTTCCCAGTCAGGATTGAAAGGGTGATTCTTCCTTTTTCCATTTTGAATATTAGATCTTGGCTTTTGTAGTGAAAGATGCTTTTTGTCATATTATGCTTGATATTTTATAGTTTCCACTGTACTTCATGGAAGGAGCATTCAGCCTGAAATTCTTTATTTAGTCTTTTGGCAGTCTCTCAGTAACAACCTGCATTTTATGTCTTCCTTTCTATTGTGGTTAATAGTGTACATTTGTATTTAGAATGCTTCAAGCTACAGTCATTGTCATCACAATCCCTTTCAAAATTTCCTTCTATGTCTTCTGACACGAATATTTGTGTTTGATCATTATTTCTTATTGTTATGCAGTGAAGATAGGTAGGTGCAGTTTCTCCGTATATTTTATAGTAAATATTTTGCTTCTTTCAGTGCCATGGAAGCATAGTATACTGTGCTGGACATAATGATTAGAAATAAGTAAAAAACCAAACAAACAAACAAAACAAAAAACCCCACAAACAAACAAACAAACAAACAAAACCCCAAATCAAACAAAAAAAAATTCTCCTTTTCACAGGTTACTTTTAGTAAGAGTTCTATTGCATAGGTGCTATAACTGATCTAATCTAATTGGTCCACCAATTAGATCAGTCCACCCTTTGACACCAAAACCAAATTTTTTTAGCAATAGTTTCTTTTTCAAAGCTAAGACTTCTTACTCTAAAATATGAGCTCTGAGGAACTGAGGTACTGCATTGAAGACAAAATTGTCCTCTGCAACCATATGTTACATGTGTACAACTTACACATGGCTCCTCTTTCACAGTTTTCTGGTGTAGCTTGCTGATGCTGAAATGGTAATGGTTAATACATATAAATTTTTTATTGTCTTAGTGAAGAAATTTTAAAATATGAGCAAAACTTGAAAAAACATATTTGTAGAATAGCCATAACTTTAGAAAAGGATTTACAGAGACTATTAAAATTATAAAGAGTAGCTCAGAGAAGTCACTATTATTGTACCAAACAACAAACAGAACAGTATCAGTGACTAGCTTTACAGTGCCTCTTAAAAGTAATGCATTCTGAAAACATCCTTAATGGAACTTGTGATTCCCCTCTGGACTTCCATATAGAAGTCTCAGTATAGTACAAATTTCCTTTTATTCTGCTTGCTGATACCTCTATTTCTAAGAATACACCTGTGACTAAGGTTTTTTTAAAGCATTTAGAGACTTAAACACCTTAAATACCTTTTCCTAGTCAAAAGAGAGAGAAAAGTCCTTTGATGAGATTTCTGAAGAGCAGTAGAGACAGCCTTAGAAAGAGGCTGACTGAGGATTTACTGAGAACCAGAAAATGGATTTGAGTCAGTACAATGCTAGGTGTGTTAGTTAAAGAATCTAATATGTTTCTTTCCTAAAATTACTGAAAAACACATAAAGGTTTTTTTTTGTTTTTTTTTTTCATAAGAGATTTCAGGATTTATAATAGGTAATGTGAAAAACAAATCTTGCTTCTCCTAGGATCAGGAACTATCGATGTTTATCACTACAAATGGAAAAAGTAGTTGGATAAAGAAAGTAAATTCTATGCAAAATATCCTCTGAGAGTTCTACTGTATCTCACCTAACCTATTTTCACCAGCTCTGTTTGTCTAGTTACAGGCAGATGAATAATTCATTCTGTTATAATGGCAATTTATAAATTTCCTGTGCAAGTAATTTCAGGACAAGCTGTGTTTTAAACTGTCTTAGTGAGTCTTGTCTATTGCTCAGCAGTAAGACTAGTAATACATGTCAGTATCTGGAAATTTGGGTGAGGCTTTTAAATGTTGCCTTCACCTGCTCTAAGCTATTGTGGTGGGTTAGCCTCAGCCAGAAACATCACTCATCCACTCACTTGGTCCTCTTCCTCACAGGACAGGGGGAGATAATAGGAATGACAGAGCTTATGGGTCAAGGCAGAAAAGGGAAATCATTCACCAATTACTGTCATGGGCAGAACAGTCTCTGCTTGGAGAAAATTGATTAAATTCATTGCCAATTAAAAGTAGAGTTGTGTGGTGAGAAAACAAATGCAAGCTTTTAAACAATGCTTCCTTCTCTCTCGTTTCAAAGCTGAACTTCACTCCTTCACTCCCAAATTCTCTCTCCTCTAAGCCTCCTCCACCTGAAGCTCCATGAACAACGCAGTGGGAGGGGGAATAGTGGTTGGGGTCAGGCTGTAAGATTCCTCTATGCTGCTCCTCCTCACCCCTTTCCTCTGCTCCAGACTGGGCTCTCCATTTAGGCAGTGTCTCACTGCTCTGGTGTGAAGTCCATCGTGGGCTGCAGCTCCGTATCTGCTCTACCATGGTCTGCCATGGTCCTCCACGTGGGAAAAAGTCTGTTCCTGTGCCTGGAGCACCTTCTTCCCCTCCTTCTTTCCCTTATCTTGCTGTCTACAGGGCTGTTTGCCCACACTTTCGTCCTCTCTTCTCATATTTTTCCAATAGTACTGCAATTTTGACAGAGGAGCTCACTTTTGTCCTTCAGTGGGTCTGCTGGAATCAGCCCCTTCTCACAAATGCCACCTCTGCAGCCTCCCCTGCCAAAATGTTGCCATCTACTCCCAAAGATTATCCAGAGAAAATAGTCAGATAATCAGCAAACAGTAACAGAATGGACTCAAAATTGTTTGGTTTTTTTTTTTTTTTGGTTCTTTTTTTTTTTTTTTTTTTTTTTTTTTGTTTTTGTTTTTTTTTGTTTGTTTTTTTTGTTTGTTTTTTTTTGTTTTGTTTTGTTGTTTTTTTTTGTTTTGGTTTGGTTTTTGTTTGTTTGGTTTTTTGTTTGTTTGGTTTTTTGTTTGTTTGGTTTTTTGTTTGTTTTTTTTTTGTTTGTTTTTTGGGGTTTTTTTTTAAATTTGTTTGTTTGTAGGGTAGGGTTTGGGGTGGAGGATGTCATTTCTTTCATGAATTAGCAACAAATAATAGGATGAGATTTTCACTCATCTGTGTTTTGCCAATGCCTCATGTATAGTTTGTTGGACATTAATGAAACAACTTTCTTTCATTGAGCTAGGGCTGTGTTGTTATTTATAAAAGTTTTATGATTTTAGATAATAAGACAGTATTTGTTGTGAGTAATGGGAAGACTTGAGTTTTGGCAACGTTATTATTTTATTCCTTTGAATGTATTTTAGCAAAGCTAAGAATAATGGAGACATATTGCATATATATAAAAATTCCTATATTTGGAAAAATATAATACTAGCAGAGTGCTAGCATGCCCAAAAGTTTGCCATTTTTATACCACTTGGTCTAATAAAAATATGATCTCCTTTTTATAAATCCATCTGGTTTCTATTTTGTGAACTCTGTGATGGTACACATGACATACTAATTCATTCTGTTTTCTTTCTCTGCTCTATTTCTGTATAGACGTGTTTGATTGACCTTGGCTGAACACCCACCAAGCCTCTCTCTCACTTGCCTTCTCAGCTGGACAGGAGAGAGAAAATAAGATGGAAAACAATGCATAGGTTGAGATAAGGCGTTTTACTAAAGCAAAAGTGAAAGTTTGTGTGCACACAAGCAAAGAGGAAGAAAAAGAATCTTTTTTTTTTCTCTACTTCCCATCAGCAAGCAATGTCTGGCCACTACCAGAGAAGCTGGGATGCTGCACATGTAGTGGTTGCTCCAGAAGGCAAACACTGTAAATAAAGAATTCCACCCTTTCATTTTAGCTTTTATATCTGAGTAGACATCTTATAGTATGGGATATCTCTTTGGTTAATAAGGATCAGCTGTCCTAGATGTGTCCCATCCCAGGATCTTGCCCATCCCCATCTTAATGCTGAGGGAATGTTGGTGAGACAGCACTGAGGCTGTGCCTGCGCTGCTCAGCAGGAGCCAAAATATTGGTGTGTATCAACACCCTTCTGGCTACCAATGCAGAGCACAGCACTGCGAGGGGTGTGTGGGAAAATGAGCTCGTCTCAGCCAGACCAAATACAATAGGATATAGTTTACAGAAAACCTCTTGCTGGACTCCTCTCTCAGCATGACACTGAACTTGAGGATGGACTAACTGTAGCTACCCTGTGCTGCATAATGCAAGCACAAGTCGCTGATGAGCATCCATCTCTGGCACAGATCTCCTGTCAGAGCTTGTTAAAGCATTCTCGCAATCCACTCTGTGGTAATTTTCACATAACAATAGAAAACAGATGTTTTGAATAGATAATGAAATTTCAATTCTGAAGTAAATAAGTGCAGCATTTTCAACTTCATTTAAGTGAGATGCTGTGAATGCTTTTATCTCATCTGTCTATTTAAAAGTTAGGAAAAAAATCCTTATTTGCTGACAATATTACCTGAAAGTATTCCTTGCTCCTGCAGACCCATATTTTTTTTCTGCCCCAATCTGTACTTCACTCTTAAACCCTATGGTTTACAGAAACATCAAAGCAGTTGTGTGGAAAAACAAAGTCTAAGTCAACAAATTGCCAAACACATACTTCAGAAAGCACAGATTAAGTGTGTAATTTTCAGCACATTGTTTTAGTTCCCACTTAACAGTCAAAAGAAAGAAACAAATATCCTTGTAAGGTGATTTATCTCATATTGAGCTGTCTATTTTGCCTCAGTGGTATAAAGGGAACCAGCTTTAATGAAGAAAAGTCACTTTTAGACAACTGAATCGGGATGAGATGAACTACATGATGGATGAATGTAGCTTTAAGAATTGAAAATTAATTTGAGCTTTGCTATAGAAACAGTTGGTATACTGCTTACTCATCCTTAATTCATTCTGAAATTGACTTCTAAGATCTATTAAAAATCCCACAATAATTGAAACATTTGGGTGTTGAAAACCATATTTGAATGGGTCATAAATTACTGTAAGTTCCTAAGCCTTCTATGGTTGTCAGTGTTCTTAGTTTCTTTTTGAATATGGAGGTATTTTTTGCCATTATCTGATACAAATATATGGACTGTGCATGGATCAGAGGATATCTGCTCTCTAACTTTCTTTTATTACTCTTGCCCTAAGTGCTGAATCCTCCAGTTCAGCAGTCCTTATGATGCTCGATTTCTTACAAGGCCAGCATCCTGTAAAGAAAGGAAGAGATAGTTCTGTTTTCTTGGGAATTTGCATGTGAACACTAGCTACAAGACAAGTAAATGCACATTCACCATGAGCACAGTTCATGGAGTGATGAGGACACAGCCTCAGAGGGAATGATTGTTTCACAACAAGGAGCTCATGCATTTAAAATTGCTCAGCACCTGGGCTTGAAATGAGTCCATGCTCCTGTTGCTTAGTGCTGTCGCACAGTAGTTTTGGCACTAAGGCTGACAGCTTGAGGGGTTATTCACAAAATCATACAGCATGTTAAATTCTGGTAACGTATTTTTTCCATTCCCTGGCAAGATTGCAAGAAAAAAAGTCTGTATCTTCATAGATGTGCATTTGGCTAAAGGGCAAAGTCTGGATATCAATTTTATCACTATTAACCTATAGTTTTGGGATTTGCACTTTACTTAGTCAACACTGAACTTTGAATCCCATTTTTGCCATAGAAAAATAGTTTCTTTCACCTAAGTGATGGATGTATGTGCAAATTATTTTCAGACATTGTCTTGATTGAGTTTTGACTGCTTTGGTGGTATTGAGAATCTAAAATTTTTTATAGATATGAAAGCTGATAGCTGCCTGCAAATACAGATGCTCTCTTATGAATGTGCATAGAAGATCAGACTGAGTGCCTCAGAACTACTGAGACAAATTCCTCTTTGCTGTAAATGATTTGTGATGGATACATAAGGAAAGTATGATTAACTGGGCCCTCATATATTTCTCTGCCCTTAACTTGAGGCCTTCCTTGACCATTTGATACTGCAAAAGAACAGGGGAATCTTTTAGGGTGGAAGGGCGAATCAGATGGGTGGAGTGTTAACAGAAAGAGCCCTGGCACAAAGTCTGATCATGAATTCTTTCTTGGAACTACTACTACAATTGCCATATTCTTCCACTTCTGTGTAGGCAGCCTCTTTTAATTCCTGTCAGAAGCAGGATACTGGAAAAAATAGGCAATTAGACTGACTATTAAAGAACTTTAAAAAATAAATAGAAAATAGTAGCATCACAGAATCATAGAACACTGTGGGCTGTGATACTTCAGTCAGTTTCTAGTTCAACATCAAATCTGCTTTAGCTATGAGGTCAGACCAGGCTACTCAAGTCTTTCTCCAGCTGCATCTTGAAAAACTCCAAGGTTAAAAACTGCTGTCTCTTTGGGAAACTGTCCCACCCCTTTATTGTGTTCATAGTAAAAACTTTTCTCCACTGAAGCAGTATTTAGTATTCAAACATATGTTTTCTACTCAATTTATGTCCTTTGTCTTTTGTCCTTCCACACTGCACCACCATGAAGAACCTGGCTCTACCTTCTTGCTGAAGAAGCTGAACTTTTCCTTGTCCTTCCTTGACTGGGGTAAAGGGGAGATTGCAGCAGCAAGCTGGCCTCAGTATTCTGTATACGATCTAATAGGTAATACTTAGAGGGGAACAATCAGTTCTCTTGAACTACTGGCCATTTTCCAGGAAAACTGTTGGCTCACACTGAGCACTTGGTCCACTGAGGTCCCCATGTCCTTTTCACAAGAGCTACTCCCCAGCTGGTCAGTCCCTGACGTGCAGTCAGTTCTTCCTTCTAGGGACAGGAGTTTTCATTTGTCCTTGTTGATTTTCATAAGGTTTCATAAGGATTTTCATTCCTGCAGCCTGTGCCTAGTGCCCCTCTGTAGCAGCACTACCCCGAGCATGCCACAGTTTGGTGAATCTGCAAACTTTCTCAGAGCTCACTCTTTCATCTCCTGCAGGCCACAGAAAAAGATACTGCCAGGGCAGATCAGAGCACAGACTCAATGAGGAACTCTTCTTGCAACCCCAGTGAGGAGAGATTGCACCATAGCCCAAAGATACCAATTCTACAGGTTTGACATGACTTGATGATCAAATATTTGAGAAACCTTCAAAAAGGAAAAGATGAAACTGTATGTTTGTTCCATGGCATTGTACTGTAACGCATATAAAACACTTGCAGCTACTTGTGCTGCAAGTAAGAAACAAAGAATCATCAAATCAGGGCACCTTTCACAACTTCTGTGTTGCCTTTATTCTCTCTTGTCCATGACCAAATGTGGGACATTTATTTCACTTAGAGATATTGATAGCATGTATTTTTTTTCCTTTTTTTTTTTTTTGGGGTGGGGGGGTTGAAAACAACATAAACATTAAAAAAAGATTAACAAGATCAATATTGCTCTTTATTTAAAGGGTATTTTCTAAGCATCTGGAATGCCTAATATTCAAGATGCTGGATTTTATTTGGTTAAGCATAGAAGTCTATGTAGCGTTGTAATGCTGGGTTTGAGTATATAATGTGATTTTTTTAAAATTTGGATTGTTATGTTAGTGAAATAAATACTAAAAATTACACATTCATTAAAAAAAAATTATATGCTCAAAAATCACAAAAAATAGAAGCTACTGTTGAACTATTTATTGTTATTAATTAATTATTTATTATGAACTTCTTGCAGACCAGAAAAATGTCTCAGCATTCTTCAGTATTTCTATTCAATTATTACAGTATTTTCATTCAAGAAATGACAGATTTAAAAAATACTGTACTTTGTGAAATTACAAATTGTTTTATCAGACAGCTGAACATATTGCAATACTCTTATCTCAAGTTATGATTAGAAGGGAAGCAAAATAATGTTAATGTGATATAAGTCCTTGATATCTCACTTTGTTGTTATTTGGGGGGGGGGGGGGGGGCAGTCCTGTTTTTTGGAGGGTCTGTACAGGAGGAACAGTGCGTTGCCAGATTCTTGCTAGTTATCTAGGCTTTGGTCTCTCAGTTTTGAGGTCAGAGCATTAACACATTTGCATTATAAAAAGAAAGAAAACTTGTTTGGAATCCCAATATATATTTCATCTGGTTTAAAGCCTTAATCCTGGATTCTGAGTGCTGTGTGGTTTTAAGAGTATTAGTACAGATTTGTACAAAATGGCTTGATACTGCATGTGTAAGCACTTTCCAGCAACAACAGAAAGTTAAATACAAAAAGAAATAAACCTAGATCAGGGTTAACAGGGTCTAACTGCTGAAGCCCTGGGAAGACCAGATGGCTGTGTGAAACAACTATATTGCTTTCTTGCTATTGTTCTGGATACAGCTTTTCAATCAAAGATCTTTTATGTCTATTTTTAATAAAAAGAATACATTAAGAATCAATGTCAAAGTCTAGTTTGAAAGCTGTTTAGAGGTTTTTTGTGTTCTTTTTTTTGTTTTGTTTTGCTTTGTTGTTTTTTTTTTTTTTTGTTTGGTTGGTTTTTTGGTTTTTTTTGTTTGTTTTTGTTTTATTTTGTTGTGTTTTGGCTTTTGTTTTTGTTTTTTGGGTGGGAGGGGAGCAGGTTTGTTTGCTGTTTGATTTCCCTTTTAACATTCCATAATGGTTGATTCACCCTGGACACCAGATAATCTTCTACTTTTGTCCTCAGAGCCTGCTACATTCCTGTTTCAAGGAAGATGGCAATGGTTGGAACAGTAACTGGCCAAAATTCAGATACTCTATTTGGTGTAATAAAACTTACATTATTGTATTTCTATATTTGGTTTTGAACCAAATCATGCAGAAACCAATTTTTTTTTTTTTAATTTTGCATGAACAGAAATGCTGAAGAAGAACAAAAGGCATTTTCCCCTTCTTCTGTCTGTCCCCATTAAGGAAAATAAATGAGCTTGGACCTGCACCTGCTAAGCAAATATTAAATTCTTGGGAGGATCAAAAGGCTGGGGAATGAGTTGGCTCAGGAGTCGGGACATCTTAGGATCTTTGGCCAAAGCCAATCTGCCCAGCGGGGCTTCCTGTGGTCACATGCCATTGATCTGCAGCAGCTGCTACGCTGGAATTAACATTCTTGTCAGGTCGACTGCTGCTGTTGGCCACGTGAAATTATCACAATCGTCCAGATCAACATCTCCATGCCAAAAAACCTGGAAAGCCCGAGAGCCCAGACTTTAGTATAAAACTCTTAACACTGCTAAGCTCTGACCACAGAGCCAAATGATGACCCCTGTTTAGACATGGAGCTCAGCAACTGGGATCAGTCTGAAAACCTTCCCGCAGCAAACTGTCCTGGCACCACGGATAATCAGAGTTCATACACAGGCGAAAACACATCATATCTAAAATACTATTTAAAGCCTTGAATTGCCAGTCACTAACAGATGAGAATTCTGTTAGATTTTTGTCAGAGTCCTGTATTTGGTCTCACTGAAATTCCTTGATTTCAAGACCTTTAGAGAAACATTTCTGTGCAATGAAGAGGTGTTTCCTGGTAAAGCTTAATTTTACTGAAAAAATTTCTGAATAGATTAAATTTGTTCTTTATTCAAATTATATATTAAAGCAAAAGGGTGATTTTCTGCATTATTATATTAATTGGTTCCAGTGTCCTTCAGTTTTCATATTTCACCTCACTTCATAGGGTATTTGATGCTCCCAAATCTAAGTTTAGGGTTTTTAAATCTTAAGAAACTACTGAACAGAAGCTAATATAATCCCTCAGGATGTTGGGATTATGACCTATTCCAAGACCACATAGCTCAATATTGTTAAAAAATAAAATGAAACAAAAAACAAAAATTGCCTGTTATGAAATATTGAAGCTGGAATCAGGAATTAAAATGACAACATAATTATGTCACTCTTTCAACCTGTTGTTGACATCTTAAGCATTCTATATTTTTTTGTGTTTCAATCTCAGGAGAACTTTATAAGACTGAAAATTTCAGAAAGAAACAAAAATTATCAAATATATGGAGGGGTAGTAAACCTCTCAATTTGCAAAATATAGGGGAAGGATATGTAATAAGCATATATATAATCCTTGGTTTTATGGAAAAGATAAAAAGATTCTAAAGGCTCATCTCCCCACCAGTATAAGAACAAAGGGGTAAAAAACCCCAAGGTAGTTGAAGCCAGATCCAAAATAGACATTTGAACAAGAACATCAAGAGGATTCTGTGAGTGCTCAAAGTTGATGTGGCAACTAACGAAATTTAGTTTTGAAAGCAAAACCTGTGGAAGGTTTTGATACTGGAAAGCAGGATGATTGCCAGGGTGCTGTAGCCAAGGGGATTGAAACTGGATCCAACCATCCAGCCATGAGCAGGGCAGCTGGGGGCACTGGAGCAGCACCAGATAACAGGCTCTGCCATGGGGATTGGCACAGACCAAGACTGGGCAGGGACTAGGAGCCCACGGCCAGGCAGGGTAGGACCTTGGGAGCTAGAGAACAGTCCTATCAGTGCATTGCTGGATAGGGCGTCTGGAAGATAAAAAATAAAAATTCTGGAGACATTTTAAGGTGTGGATCCCTGAGACATACACTCTAGATCTCCAATCTCAAAGGTGCCTGCACCCAGTGCTCAGCATCTGTTGCATATCCATTGTGCAGTCATTTGGCCTTTTTTACTTAAGACAGTGACAAATCCCCAGCTTGAGCTGGATCAGGTGAGACAATGCCCATGAGGATATACCAGACTATTAAATATAGGTTTCCTGTAGGCCTTAATTGCTGAACTTCAATCTTAAGTGTTAAGAACCCACACTATTGTGTTTCTTGAACAAATGCCGACAAGGTCAAATCCCTCCTGAAAAGAGATTAAGAATGTGATTTGGGATTATTTTTACTACTATTTTTCATTTAAGAAACACATTTGAAAAAGCAGATATTTCTGTATGCCACCTCGGAGGAAAAAAAGCACTGTACTCATTAAATTAGTTTATTTTCATTGTGAAAAAGACAATGGTATCTTGAACAAACTGAAGATTTAGAAATAAACCTCTTTATTTACTTTTAGGAACAGACACCACAATTTTTCATGAACTGCATAAACAGAGCCATAGTGCCATGATAATCCAAGCACCATGAAATAAGATTTATCTTTGTGAAATCCTCTAGTACGCTGACCTAAACATCCATAATGCAAAAATAATTCTTTATTTTGCGTCTAGTCTCTATTTAGCTTAGGAAGCAAGACAGAATTTAACAGACCTGTAATCACTCAGTAAGAGCACATGCAGGTTTCACAAGTTCTCCTTCTTAGTACCAAGGGTTGCTATTGAAAAAACAACGTAATTTTCAGATATAAAATCTGATAACATCGAAATTCTTTCATAGTTCCCTTAAGAACAAACTGTTAAAATCACTGTGAGTCTGTATATGTTACAGCTTCTGACCTTTTGTATTGTTTTCATCAGTGGACTGCATCGTCTATACAGTCTTTGCTTACAGTCACCCATTTTCCCACATCTTTCGTTTTTAAAAGCATGTCTTTCATTAATACTTTCAATAAAAGCTCCCTGATAACCTGTCTCAGGAGTTCACTTTTATTTTACGAACGGTGAACAAGATCAACATATAGGTCATATACAATGGTGTTTTCCTTCTGAAGAAATATGGGATTTTAATTACATTGTAGAGAAGAAACTTAATATTTCCTGTCATCTGCTCCAGATATTTAATTCTATTGTTCTTCTGAAAGGTTGTATCTAGAACGTCACATCTGCAAGGACACCCGTGACCCCTATTGGCACAAGTTTCTGCAAGATGGAAGCAGGAAGACTGAAAAATGCTTCCCTTAGTATTAAAAATAGATTATTAAAACTTATCCCAACAGCTGAGTTCCCCAAGGCATCAGTGTTATGTATACATATGCACAAAAGATTTAGCATTTAAAAATATCAGGAAGCATTTCCAAATCAGTCCCAAATGACTCTTACAGCTTCTTTCCTTTGTTCATTACTGGTTTGTTGGATTTTATGGTTTGGACTTGGGAGGGTTGCCTTTAATTATTAATATTTTTACTTTTTATAATTCATCAGAAAGAAAAGAAAGATTATTTCTCTGAATACCAGTAGCCCTGGGAACTTTCTTTGACGAAAGAAACTATTTTATGTGTATCTCTTCTTCACATCCCCCTTGTTTGTGAATAATAATACTAATGGCATTCCTTAAGTCTGGAGCTTATTGAGGAAAAAAAAAAACAGCAGGGGGGATATCTTTAGGGAATACTGATATTTAACTACTTCCTTTTTCTTAAATAAGTTTCAAAACAAATGCCTAACAAAATAAGGAAACTTTAAAAAAAAAAAAGAAAGAAAGAAAAAGAAAAAAAAGAGCCTGGAAGCAACATTGCCTTTTCTTTTATGTTCACTAGTCTTTGAAAGATGTACTTTAAATTCCTCAACCCAATCTTTTCTCTACAAGTCTTGCTGCTGGTCAGACTGTATCTTTTCTCATGTATCATAAGCATTCAATTCCCTGCAATGCAATTAAAACCCCATCTTTCTTCAAACTGATTAAATCTTGCAACATCTGTGAGGGAAGAAAATAAGGTATAAACATTCTCTCTTTCTTTACACAGATGGGAGGCACAGACCAACAGAATGCAAATACTCAAGTGGTTGCTAAATATTAAGTCCTATTCAAATAAAAAAATGTGAGTTTGTGTTTTGCTGCTCTGAGTTCTAAGGGATTAGATTAAGATCACTGATCAAGTCAGTGTTAGAGAAAAAAAAAAACAGTTTTTTGACTTCTAAGAGCAAAGTGGAACATTCTACATACATTTGAAAAGATACAAGATGATCTGCAATTAAGATGACCAGACATTTTTCTGGGCAAGAGAAAAGGAGTTTCTCATCACTTATGAAAAAGGTTTTCATAATCATCTTAGCTGCAAATTAAGAAGCCAGATTTACGTTTCAAGCAAAATTAAAGATCAGTTATGAAAGAACATACACAAATAGATTTTAAAACATTTTTCCCTTTTGTGCTAGTATGAATCACAGACCTAAAATTGTGTTAATTCCAGCAGTCACAACAAGATATTCAGATGCTTTTTCATAAAGGTTTTATATCAAAAAGCATATATACTTTTGTGGGCATGCCTTTCTTTAAAATGATGGAAATGTCAGTTAAAAATCACTTGTGTTTTGCCACAGAGTTGTGCAAGTTTTGCATCATGCTTTCTGAGTTCCACACAAATAAGGCTCTGCTCTCCTACGTGTACATACTGTTTAGATTCCAAACTTGCCTGGGAAAACAGAGTTTTAAAAATCTCGGTGTTTTTTTGCTCATTTCTGAAATGATTATATATGTTTTTTCCCTTTTTTACCCATACTAAGAAAGTAGTACTGGAAGATGGAAAAAGCCTCATTATCTCTTGCAGATTGAGATGTATCTTGAACTTAATAAGTAATTACTGTGACAGGACATTGCATTTTTTTCAGACTGTGAGTTTCTTTAAGGTTTTTTTGCTAAGAAAAAAGAAACAACTTGTCTTTGTGGAACTTACAAAAATAATGTCCTATAAATATTTATTTTTTTTCTTACCCTTAATTACCTCTGCCTGTTTATTGATACACATCTCATATTATTCTTTGGATTAAGAAAAATTTTTGGGCTCTTGCAATGCCTATGTACCTTGGTAATGAAATCCTTAGTGCTTTTTTCAGATCCATGCTCCTGATGTCATTGAAATGCGTAGGAGACAATCGCTGCGGTCTCTACAAAACTTGTAAGTACGTGCATTTCAGTAACATTCTTTCTTGTTAAAGAAGAGACAATTCCTGTGGTGACACACCTCCATGTCTATAGAATAGCTAAAATTATATTATTTGATGTAAGGCTTTGTTAATAATCTTTCTACCTTTATTTCGGGTAAAAGCAGCTGGAGCAAAAACTTCATCACATTAGATCTTTACAGAAGCAAAGTTTTCTTTCATCCAGCTGTCTTCATTTCAGAGTGCAAATAAAATTTTTTCCACTAAATTATATTTTTTTACTCTCAGTGTGGTCTTGATGCAAACTGTATGTCAGACTTTTCTTGGAGATTACATGCCTTTAGATTTTCTTCACATATCTCTGTGTCCAGAGGCTAAAAATCTCTCTGCTTTTTGGTGCATATGGTTTTCATTGTGACAACAAAATGAAACATGGAGCTTATTTAAATAATAATATTGTAGTTTTAATTTAACTCTAGATAAAACTGAAGAGATCCTCTATCTCTATCACAGAAAAACTCTTCTGCAGAGTGCATGTGTCTCACTTGAAAATTTGCTAGGATGCTGTTGTAAGATATTTTTCCAAATAAGTGATGGTTTCATTTGCCAGAGGGATGTATAGCAAAAGAGGAGTTGGTATGTGTGTAAATGAAATTTGCTTACAATCATAGAAAAACAACATGTTCCTCTAAAATGATCAGGATTTTTTTTTTTCTTTGGAAGAGTCAATATTAAAGGGAGAAACTGCTGTGTGGAAAGTTCCTTTCCATTCAGGATTATAAGACCAAATTTTCTTCCTATTTAGTTTGATAAAACAGAATCTTGATCAATGTTTCAATGCTAAATAAATTTTGCACGAGACATTAGTCTGCTTTTAATACCTTTTGCTAATATAAAAAGATTGAGATCAGACAATAGTCAGAATTATGTACTAGCCATATCTGGTCTTTTAATTTTACTGCAGAGATGTTATTTAAACTTCCTTTTGTAGAGGAAAAAAAATAGCTCCTTTTAAAATAAAACCTGGAAGGGGTTCTGGGAATAGCTTGTTTGACAGCTTCCAAAAGGCTGAAGGGTTAAGACAACCTTAGGCTTGTTGCCATGTGCTCTACACAACACTTGGTGCTTGTGTGCTTGATCACAAATCCTTGAATATACCATGATGCCAGGACATGCAACACACTTCAGGTTACAAGAATCCAGCTCTGACAGGCTGCAACAAAGCCTTCACACCACCAGTTACATTTTCAACAGGAGAAAAGCTTAAGCCCACAAAACCAGGAAATACGTCTTTTGTCCAAAGGATTACCATGTAGGAATGAAAGCCAAGTCCATGTCCAACTCTCCTTGTTGTGGATGCAGCTAGTTTGGGCTAGACTAGCCTTTAAGAACATGGCTGTGAATTACCCTCTAAAAGTGATCTGGAGAAAAGGTAACTGCATGGCATAAATACGTTAACCAGCCAAAGTATGCAGCCAGAGCACAGGTATCAGCACAGTAGTAGGGAATTCCCCCGGAGATCAAATTGCAATCCATTCCCGTGTCTATGATACTGATGTAAAAATACTTATTAGCACGTTTTTGCAGATTAAAGTCTTTGGTGGGATAATAAATGATAGAAAGGAGAGGTGACTTCTGTACATTTGTCATAATCTGGGTGTATGACCATTCATCAAGCCTGCCTATAGTCTTGTGTGGGTAATCTCTGTTGTGGCTTAAGTCCAGCTGGAAATGAAGCATAACTTGCCTGCCCACCTCTGGTAGGACATGGGAGAGAGCAGGAAGGGCAAAAGTGAGAAAGTTCATGCACACCCAGCCTCACTGGAGGAGTGAGATGAGAGACAGAGAAGCCTGGTCACTGTGTAAGCACTGCTCCACAACGAAGAAAACATTTCTGCATTATACACATTGTTTTCAGCACAAATTCAAAACAGCCCCAATTCCAGCTACTGTTAGAAAATTAACTCTGTCCCAGCCAACACCAGCACAACCTCCCCCTTGAGATTAATTAGTCTCCTGCTCTGAACCATTCTCTAGAGGGTACTATCATACTAGCTTCCTCTACTGACTCTTAGGGACTCTAGGGAAATTAGCCTTTATAGACAAAAATTAGCCCTTGGAAATGCATTCCCCTTCCCTGGTCTGACAAATATCTACATATCTAGGATGTGAATAATGCATATGCTTCTAAAATGTCTTGCAAAATACCACTCGAGAAAAAATAAAAGGACTCTGTTGACTGCCATTGCACACAAAATATGCCTGTTCTGGAATAAGTGAGAAGTACAGGTAATCTTCTGTCTAAGGCATAACTATGAAACCCGCTAAAACAGGATATCAGGGTGAATAAGAGACAAGGAAAACTGTATCACCCTCACAAAAAAACAAAAGAAAAACCAAAAAAAACCCAAAACAAAACAAAAAAGATCCACGAAAAACAAACAACAACAAAAAAAAAGACAAAATTTTTAAAAAAGAAAAACAAACAAACAAACAAAAAAAAAAAAAAGAAAGGGGGGGGAGGGGAAACAAAATCTGTTTTAGTATTTGTGAGGTCCTAAATTTGAAGATGCAATTAGTGTTGCTTCAGTTGTTCTTGCCTTGTCAAATAAGAAAAGTATGTAATTTAATACTACAAAACCCGGGTGAAATTTTTCACTATGAAACCTTTTTTTTTAGAGACCCTGTCTCTTTAACAGAATGACCAAGCATTGTGTTTCCAGGAAAAGCAAGAGCCATCATATTTTGGATCTGTGGCTAGTAGATGCAGCATTTCAAGGTTATTACACAGAAATAGAGTTTTTTCTTTTAGGTGGAGCATCCCAGAGCCATTTCAGAATTTACCTTTTACCTAACAGATTTAAGATCATTAAACTGTGAATGTTTTTGAAACAAGCCAAGGTAGATTCCAAGATACTTCTCTACTGAAGACTCATTCTTTGCATTTGGAGTGTGAAGGATGTTCTACCATTAATTTTAAAACCTTTGGCAACAGGGAATTAAGGAGCAAAAATGACTATACACTACATATGTCAATGTCAATGTCAAAATATGAGGAAGTGAAGTCATTTTTACTCACTAATATATTTGATAAGTTGTAGCTTGCCTGAACTAAACAGGTAGGCCTGAACTAAAAAAAAAAAAAAAAAAAAAAAAAAAATGGTTAATTTATCTGCTTCACATATGCAGAGTTTTGTCAAGATAAATAAGGACAACATCCAGACAAATACACACAAACTCTTTTTTTGTTATTTTATTGCTTATAAAAAGAATTACGCAAATATCCTTATTTTATTTCAAAATAAAATTTCTAAGTATATTTTAAATATTTAATAAAAACTGGACATACTTTGTCCTTCCCTGATAGAAATGACACAGATAAATTTATTTAGTAGGAAGAGTACATTTGTGCTCTACATCATAATACAATCCAGACATATGGATTGTGCCTTTGTGATCTCCAAGCGTCTGTTTCTTCACAAACTGTCCTCTCCAAATTACACAGACATTTCTGAAAAGTTTAAAAAAAGAACAGATTCCATCTACTTATCATTCTGAACATAAGTAATATTGTAGTTTTATATTATTTAACCATAATACCCAAAATAGAAGAGCATGTCTGCAGATGGATAACAATAATTATGAAAGCAGAGAAAGACTGCTAGAGTAATAAGTATGTTTTAGTTTTATGATCATTTTGTCCAGAATCTAAATTACCTAAATATGAGTTCTTTGATGCACAGTAAGCCTAAAAGCTAAATATGAATTTAAATACCTATGCTTGGGGTTTTGACTTTTGAAATGTTGATCCCAGATACCTGAATAAAACTTTCTGATATAAGGTATTGACTAAGAGTTTCAAATACTATTGTCTAGTAATTTTCAAGCATGTTAATAATTGTCTTTTCTCCTTATAGATTTTCTCTCATTGAATCAGGGTATATAGACACTCAATATTACAGATTTTATAAATTATAAATTAATTATAAATTGGTCTAATTATGCAGCCCTTGATTTCACCAGCATACAAAAATGCAGAGCAAGCAAACAGCATCAGACTCTCTCTGCTAATCTCCACCCTACAACTGGAGGTTTCACATGGTTCTCAACAATGTAGTCAGAAGAGCTGACAAATACTGCCTTATATGGAAGCCTCATGGCTTTCTCTTGTATCTTTTATTTACCCTTGGCAATCCTGATATAGAAAAGCTCTTGTTTTCCTTGAAAATCAAGTATGCCTTACAGACATATAACTTAAAACTTTCCTTTTTACAGGTCAAATTATAACATTTTGGTAGGCTGTATTCCAGCGAATGGAATTAGAAGTAGAACAAGAAAAGTGCAGCTTGTGTAATTATGCTTTTTTAGTGCTAGAGGAGATGACATCAGGAGCTGGGGATTTACAGTATAAAAAGACAAGTAAATGAAAATTCAACTAACTTTTCTGAATTGGTACGGAGATTAATTTCTGTCCGTCTGAATGTCCTGTAAAAAATTAAGTTATTATCTTTAAATCATAGAATTATAGAGTATGCTGACTTGGAAGGGACCAACAAAGACCACAGAGTCCAGCTCCTGGAACCTGCACAAAACACCGCAAGAGTCACACCCTGTGCCTGAGAGCATTGTCCAAACTCTTGAACTGTGTCAGGTTTGGTGCTGTGACCACTTCCCTGGGGAGCTGCTCAGCAACCCTCTGGTTGAAGAACCCTTTCCTGATATCTAATCTAAACCTCCCTTGACACAGCTTCAGGCAATTTAGTAAGGATCAGGGGATTTCATTAGCTCACATGTTCCTGTAAACCATCTCTGTCTCATTTTTTTTGTTCCTTTGCTAACTTCTGTGTCAGTCAAACAAATGAAAATTTAATTCTGAAGAAGAAAACCAAAATCTATGTATCAGAAAACAAAATGGCTACCAACCATAATTTTCAGTATACAAAACAGATTCATGTAACTTGCAGTCAGTGTAGGGCCAGGGCTTAATGTACCATTAAAAAAATAATTCACATCCAACAAAAATCACCTCTGTACAACTGTGCCTTCGATTTCATAAAACAAGCCAGAGACACAGCATGAGGTTAAACATATCTAAATATCAGTAAATTACACACATAATTAAACACAGATTTGACTTCAATTACTCCTATTTTTTAAGATGAACAATACTCAAGAGAAAGTAATATTCATAAATAGGAGAACAGGAAGAAAATTAACCTCATAATCAAAAGAGAAGGTTTTCTAAGTTCAAGACCTTCCCCTTCAGGTACAAACATGTAGGAAAATTTGAGCTAGGCTGTATCATTCAGTCCTTTTGTGGCATTGTCTATTTAGAGAGCCTCATGCTCATAACACAATCTAAGCGAGCCATTTAAGGAACAGTCTTCAATATACACAGTGGTGCTTGCACTCTATAGCCATCCTATACTTCAAATTATTACAGTATCTTCTCAATTTACTAAAACATATTAAGATTACTATGAAAAGCTGAGGAAAAAGGAATATATCAGTCTTTAGGAGCTGATTGAATTGCCTTAAGGTTAGGTTTTGTGCAAAAATCAAAAAGGACTGAATTGAGGATGCAAAGATTTTTTGGAGAATATTGAGCCACTATTAGCCAAACTTCCCCTTATTTTCTATGCACACAATCATAGTGTATTTCTACTCTGCAATGTGCTTTACTGTCAGTGTTTTAATGCTGATATACACAGCTGCTTTGAAATAGAAGCTCCTATATTGGTCCTTGCATAGAGAAAGAGATTAACTTCTTTCAGGTCTCAGATTTCAAGGCTTTTACTACTCAGATCTGTACACTGATGTAATCTGAATTTTCTTCCTTTTCTACTTTTCTGTATACATTTTCTGTATATAGCCATCTGTTTTGGCTGTCTTTTCAAGCTATATTATCCCCTTAAGAAGCCTGGTTATGACAGCATAATTAAAACTAAATACTTCATTGCAAATGCAATGAGTTTGATTTTAATTGGGACTACTTACAGAGTAGAACCACTTCCTAAGTTGTGTGGTGCGCTATACCATGCATTGTTGGACTGAAGTTGATGAAGTTATGCAGGAAGCAATGGACAACTTTTGAATCAAGGTAATCAAATTTTTTATTGTCATTAAGGAAACCTGGCGTCTGACAAATACTCTTACTCTGTCAAAGCACTGGCGAAGAGAGGCTCAAAAAGGCTCAAAGGAAGGCTTTGAAGTGCAGTATTATGCTATCCACATGTGTTAACTTATTTTTGAAATCCCTGATTTGTTTTTTATGCTGAAGTAAGAATTATCTGCACCATCTGGCAGGACAAAGATGATGCTTGGACTGTAACTTCCAGATTTTGTCATTGCAGCAAACAATTTAAGAAAATGCACAAGAAGTACACATAGAATAGTGGTGGCAGCTTTCCACTCTGTAATTACTTCATACTTTCTGCAAAAAGTCTTAACCTTCCAGAGGATGTTTCCTCTTCCATAAATATAGCTGGCACAGCAGAAAACAGCTGGGATTTTCTGTAAATATAAAACTCAGACAATTAACTCATGTACAACACACACGTCATCATATTCATTTGCCATTTTCATGGTGGCTTGTCCTTTCTACATTTTATTATTCATTTATGATAGCTATTATATGCCTTTCAGAGTCTATCTGGCTCTCCTGAGGAATATTTATGACTATTATAGGGCTCTTATGAGAAGACCCAACGACAGTTATTGCAGAAACTCTGTGAAATGCTACATTAGTGCAGAGATATGCTGGTAGTAAAATACCTGAACTTGTTTCAAAGTATCCCTTGATGGAAATTAGAATACAGGCTTCTACTGGTGAGGTTTTTTATCTCCTCTAACCCCATCACCTCAGACAACTGAGTAGTTCTGATTGGGAGTTTAGTATTCAGAGATTGCATCTGGTGCCTGAAAGTAAGAAGCTCTTGGAAAAGCTTCCAGTGTCAAGAAACAAGAAAACACCCTGGTTTTATAGGTATTGGCTGCTGCAATAATACAGAAAAAATAAAAATTGAAAGATTTAGGTGAAAATAGAAGGACTAAAGGTGCCTCTTCTTACACTCAGGGACATCTCTGTTTACCCTTTTTCCCTCTATTTCCTTCTATTTTTAAGAAGGAAGAGTCATGTCTTGAAGTGAATCTGAATACTGCAGTTCTCCACCACCTCCTGGGAGGGAAAGAATCTGGAAGGAAGAGAAACAAATTGGGAAGGAGGAAGGGCATAGCTTTCACTGGATTTTTTTTTTTTTTTTTTTTTTTTTTTTTTTTGGTTTCTTATTTAATTCGTGTATCAATAAATGACTTTGCAGAAAACTTCTGAATCATGGTTGTTCTACCATGTCCATTAAAAATCTTTATTATTTTCCTAACATTTTCCCCTTCTGTATAACAAAAAAGCAGTCGTTTTAGTTTAGAGCTAGGAGATTTTCTGGCATGTTAATGGTGGCGGTGGGAGCAAATATCTTATACTGCCAGGGAAAAAAATTGAAAAACATCTTGGTTGGAAAATGCAAAAAGGTAATTTACTTTATTTACTAAAATTAAAGAAAGACAAAAAGAGGATAAAAAAACTGAGAAAAGCAAAAGTTATGATAACACACGAATACAATATAAATACGAAGAATTGCAGTTTGAGTGCAAATATTAACTTCATCTTATATAGAACATAAATTCTTGTGATGAGTTCATGTCCTGTGAATGCAAGAAATAGGTTATATTATGCAAGCTCATTCTCACACTATTTAATACACTTCTTTTAGTGGAATCTCTGCTAAAAGTTGCACTATATCCTCACCTTTTTAGAACTTAGATTTTACACAGTGTTTGTTGTTGTTGGCTGGGCTTTAAGCAGTTTATGGAAGAAAGATGTGCATTGCCTTGGAATGTAGTTTAACTCCATTTTGGACCACCCCAGCACTTATCTTTGCAAATAGCTTTCTTTAGCTTCCCTCAAATAGCCAAAGATTAATCTTACCCCAGGAAAAGTAATCTCCACAAGTATCTTCCTTAATCAAAGGAGGGGTGTAGGCTCCACAAAATAAATGTTTCATAACAAGAGGTTCTGAATCTTCACTGAAGGTGTCCTTATGCACTGAGGATATTCAAGAAGATGATCCTTCATAGGTAAAAGTCTGCCTTTTTGGCTAACCCTTCAAAGTCTTTCTCATTAGTGCCATATTTTCCTCTGCCCAATTTCCTCTACTCCCAGTTATGGGTCATTGATTTTTTTCAAATCATTAATAAAAGTTCTTTTTATACTAGGATGAAAATCCCACCACAGGGCCAGAATATTATCCCCTCTTTTCTGTACTCCTGACCATAAGCTTCTTGGAAGAGGGAATAATTTTTACTGGCTCTTGGGCAAAATTAATCAGATTGCCTACATTTAAGCAAAATCAAAGAAAAAAAAAACCCAATAAAACAAAACAACACCCCAAAATACAAACCAAAATGTGTAATATCTTAGCAAATAAGTTAATTAAAGTCAATATTATCACTTTCCTCTAGCTGAAGATGTGGCCCTGAGCATTTGTTAAGTGTGAGATTAAGTGTAAATAAATCATATTGCACTACTGGAGTGTATGGTAATTGGGTCATTTTGTTTTCTGAGTTCCCCATCTTTTGCTCTTCTGGTTTACTTAAATTAACAAACAGCATGAAGCATTCTAAACCTGTCCTTGATGTTCATGGAGGAAGAGCAAATGCCAAACTTTAACTACAATTAATTACAAATAGTGAGATACCTTATAGGAGGTATCAGAAAATATAATCATTCACATTTAAATTAAGTGTTTCAAATAATGATTTAATTGAGAATTAATAAGCCAGTTATTGCAGGTTAATTAAATGCCACTTGATGATTAAAAACATATTATTTATTCAGATTAACAACTATTAGGCTGTAGTGTAGCCCCACACCCTGCTGAGTACTTATTATTTTAAAAGTCTCTGCCAATGCATTTCTCATTTCCAGGCTTGTTTCGTTTTTTACTTTGTTACTGTTTACAACACCTTGAAAACAAGACAAAATACGCTAAAATTTTAGCACAAGATTGTTTTTCCCAACATTGAATATTTCTTGGGGCTTTTGATATGAATGTTTTAAAAAGTTCATCTATAGTAATTGTAAGGAAGAAAACACTGAAACATGACAAATGTTATAAATATACAAGTTTATATAAAACAAGGGAGGAAATATGCAACGAGTGTATAGAACACTCAGAAATTAAGAAAGTCAATTACCAAATCTATAAACTTCCAAATAATACCTGTGCTTTAACTCATGGGTTATACCCAGTTAATTTTCAGTAGAGCTGCACAGCCATATATGCTATCCACATTTAGATGCAGTGTGTGAATATTGTCTTTTGGTGGTCAGGAGTGGGTGTTGGAAAAACACACATATTCTTTTATAAAACCTTTTTAACTATGCATTGATGCATATGTTGTGATCGTGCTGATAAGCTATTTAAAATTCTGTGTAGATGAAAGATTGCCATAATAGAGCAAACTTTTCATCCATATTAATGCATAGTATAAACACCATCTTTTCTGATCGTAAATCCAAAACAGCTTTAAATCAAAGCAACTGTACAACATACATAGCAGGACATCAGGGTTCTCTCACCTTAGTTTGGACAAGAAACTTCAGTCTGGCAGGTAGCCTGTTGCAATCATTTCCTTTTGGAAATATTTCACAACTTCCATGATATGAGGGAAGTGGCAGTGCCATGTGTATGCATATGTGGACTCTTTGCCACTTTTGCTGATTCTCACCCCCCTCAATGAGCTCCAGCTGCACAAAAAGATTTGACACTACAGAACACAGTCATGGAGTTTTCTACTGCCTGTTCACAACCTCTTAATGTTGTTGCAACAACATTTTTGGTTGTACCAAGAGGTTTGCTTCTGTTTCTCTGTTTGGTCAATGTTTAGACATGGCATGATTCTTGAATTGAACTGTGCAGATGTAAGAGATGGAATTGAGGATCCTTGTGGTCCCTTTCAGCTCAGGATATTCTATGATTCTACAAGAAGTGATCTAGAGAAATACCAGGAAGCCTCTCCATTATAATCAGGTATCTCAAAAGAAGATTTGCATTATCCTATTTTGACATGGAACATGTTTGATTAGCCCAGCTTAAGTGAAAAAGATAATGAAGACAGGAAAGAATCACAAGATTAATTTACTCTGGTTCTTCATACAAACTGAGGCAGAAAAAAAGATTCTATGCACTGGTTTACAGCTATTGCTTAAAGTCCCATGTCAAAAGCATAAATTGGTTTATTTTCAGTGCTATGAACTACATTTCTTTTTTATATAATCAGAGATGGTAGAATTGGTGTCATGTTGACTGGAGAACATTTTTGCACTAATATGCACAACCATTATGACTTCTGAGAGGCCAAAGTCCCCTTCCAATTGTCCTCTTTAAATTCATGGATGGCTTGCTGACAGGCATCTTCCTGGAACCAGTAGGTTTATAAACTGTTGTCTTGATAGCAAGCGTGAGCTCGAAGTTATTTTACAGAAAAAAAAATCTTCCTAACCTATCTTAGGCATTAAGGGAAAGACAAACCTACAAAGGAAAGGGTCTTGAGAAAAGAATCAATTACACTACCTTCTGTTTCCTCGAACTCACTGACTTATAAGCTGGAAGAGGAGACAGTTAAAAGGTTTGTTTTCTCTTCTGTTGGGTGTATAATTGTTTTCTTCAGAGGTCAGGCAGGCCAGTCTTTCCTAAGCATAATAGGCAATGGAGAAAACTGTGAGCTACCATGATGAACAAGAGAGAAAACGTTTTCTTGATGAAAAAGTCAGCAAGAATAGAAAATGTGGTGTCACTTATTTTGCATTTCCTTCAGACTGCTCTATCAGACAGTTTCAGCAACTTCTCACATCTCTCGAGTACTCATGAAAGTGATGTATGACTGTGAGACGATGCAAATGCTGTGTGTCGATAGGTGTCAGGATCTTCATATTCTTTGAGTTAAACAGCTAAAGATATTTTAATATGAGGCTATTTAAGCATTTAAACTATGTCCATTTTGAGACATTAATTACTTGATTCTCTTATAGTGTCATTTGGTATAGCTGTATGGGCCATATGGCTGTTGTGGATGTGACTCCCATATTCTTCTTCAACTTTCCCAGACTGATGGTAAATTATAAATCACAATGAGTTTTCAGCAACTTGGTGCACCTCAGCCATCCTCTGCAAACCTCAGCTTATCCTAAAACTAGCACAACAGACATTAAAATGAGGGAGCAATTATCACACAGATCAATTTTAAAATGCATTGCCTCAGCTTTATTAAAATGTCAGTGGATAAGGATGAGGATGGTGGTGGAAATAAAGGACTGAAGTACTGAAATAATTCAAAATGCATTATCATATACTTTTTTCTGTACTTTTTTGGATGCATAAAATTAATGATTAAAATCAATTCTGTTTGAGAGCTGTGATGTGGTATAAAGACAAAAATAGCTTTCAACTTAAAGAACATATTAAAATACACTAATGCATCCATACCTTTCATTACTATTTAATCAAATTAAATAGTTGAATTTTGCACATATTATTAACTTTATTTAGGTTGCCTCACCGTTTAAAATGTTTAGTACCAAAGATAATTACCAATGATTCATTTAGACTATAATCATTCCTATTTTCTTGTTTCCAATTTTTTAGACTTTTGTAATTTTAAAAGTGCTCCATTAAAATGTATTTACAGGGCCTTTTGCCTTCCTGAGAAATACTCAAGAAAAGAAGAAAGAGAAAATGAGACAGAACTCCATGAGATAGAAAACTAGATAATTCTGGTCCCTGATGAGATGCTTGGCTATTTTTCTTCTTAATTATCTCAAGGCCTTTTGTGACTGGATACCAGAGGTAGTAGGGCATCAGGTCTTTCTTCATATCAGCCACTTTTCTCCTGTACTTTTTCTTGCCTTGGTATTTAAGGTCATATTGAAAAGGAAGATTTTCATCATACCTCATACGAGGAACATCAACACATCCTATGGAGAAGGTAAATCTGATGATGTAGAAGAAACAAAGCCATGATAGTGTTGCAATTTTTTTGCTTTATTTGCTTTCTTATGAATAGAAAGCCCCTTAAAATGCACTCTTTCTTCAGACATCCTATCCTCTCCAGTTAGAGGCATATCACAGGTGACACACATGTCATATCAGAACTGTGAAGGAGTCAGGAAAAGGAATCAGTGCTGCAGGGCTGCATCTGTGTGAAATACTCTCCTTCTGCACGCTGCTAAGGGGGCTTGGAGACTTCACTGTGCTCTGGCTACACCTGAAATACTCCAATTAGAGAGCTGCAGAGATCAGAGGCAGATGGAGGAGATGAGTATTTTGTCTCATCATATGAACAATGACAGGAACAAAATATCCAAAACCACAGAGAGGTTAACATAGAGGAAGTAAATGGGCTTTAGGATATGTAGGAGAAATGAATGACAGGAAATACCTAACCACCGTGCCTGGAGCGAATCAGGAACCTGCAAGCAGATCTGCTTTGCTTCCTTCAAAGATCAACAATGTAGCAGAGTGTGGAAATGCAGCTGAGGAGATATGAGAAGCATTTTGCTTCAAGATGGGAAAGATTCAGAGGAAAGATAATAAAAGGTTAAAAGGTTCAATTAGTGAAAGATAATAAATTAATTTAGTGGTCATGGAAATCATGTATGCAAGAAGAAAAGGACTTCTCAGAGCATGTACAGTTCCCTTTTCATTTCACTGTAAACATCATCCTACAATGATTTTGGCAGAGATTGCAGAAACTGCATGAGAAACTAAGAAAATCCCAAGAGGCAAAGTTGTGAATGTTTTAGTCACAGTATTTGCACTCTATTTTTGTACAACTTTGGGGACATTCAAGGTGTTTGTGAAACACAGTTGAAACTCACCAACAGGCTGCAGTGCTGCTGTGACTGCACTGGGAAAAGAGACATAACCACATACTGTAACCACACATGCCTTGTGTGTTAAGAAACCAAGACAGAGAGGAAAGGATAAACTTCCCACGCCTTAAAGGAAATGGAATTTATTATTATAATTATTATTATTATTGTTATTGTTATTATTATTATTATTTATTGCAACTTTCATCAATAAGAAATGCTATGAGAACTACAGTAAAGTAAAAATATTAAATGGAAAAATAAATTAAAATTTCTATTTTCAGTCAAAATGAATTTTCTTTTTCAAATTATTTCAACAAAATTTGTTACATACCTCAATATTTTATAAAAATAAATATTTCTTTGAAGACATTTCATGGAGAATTTCACCATTAAAGAAATTTCTATAATCTCCAGCAGAATTATTTCTGTTAATATTTTGCTTGACATTTTGTGTAATCAATTTCCATTTAAGTTTTGAAGTGATTTAGTATTGTTTTTTGGAACTGATTAATTAGGGAGACTTGTATTTTCCACTAAAAAGTCTATAACTGCCTATTAGTATTAAATCCCTACTTCAATGTTTTTCAAACTAAGGATTTTAAAATATTCCTGTCTTCCCATAAACATTAGGGTAGATTCATAAAGTGTACAATAGACCTGTCTATCTGCAGTACAGCTTACAGGGAGGCTGCACAGTCAAATAAAAATGTCCAAAAGTGGTCACAATTCAAAAACTCATGTTCAAAATGTTACTGTATTCCTACAAAATAATCTGCTACCAGCAAAATACTTTGACCCAGAGCAACAGATATTTTGCATATGTAAGCAAGAATACATTTTCTGTGTGAAGCAAATCCTGTGACCTGACTGACATCTTCCAGTGTAAATCTGTCCTCTCATTTTCCTACTGACACAGTTTTGTTCTCAAACTAAATTGAATCTCACATCTGCAGCCTTGGCTGATCTCCTGCTCCCCCAGACCTTTTTCTCCTGTCTCTAATTTTCTGTCTGCATACATTTTCTATCAACTTCCTGCACTTTCGTTTTCCTTGTGACTCACCCTTTTCCATCTGTAATTCTTCCTCTCCATCAGAAAAGTTCCTTAGCTGCTGTCCTGGAGTGCAGAACATGGTGGCGACTCCCTTCTCATCCTAGCAGCACTTGACCATACTCATCTTTCTTGCAATAATGTTTTCATTCACAGAACAACAGTTAAAAAAACACTAACTTATAGTATATTTCAATGACGTCTCAAAAAAAAAAAAAAAAAAAAAGAAAAGAAAACAAAAACAAGCAAACAAACAAAAAAACCCACCCCCAAGCCTAAAAACAGCTGTACAATAAATCTTATGCTTCAATGCTTTTAAGATGAAACATTTTCATCTTTAGAAGCCTTCTTCTTCAAAGATTTCCTTTGGATTCTCTTCCAACTTACAAACTCAAATTAAGATTCTAAAGTTTTAATTCTTTTGTTTTAAGCTAATAATAATGTTTAACTTATTATTTTTTACTGTATTTTAAAATAGTCACAACTAACAGCTGTGGTTTAAAAACAAAAGTTCAGTTCTTGTTTCCTTTGTCTCTTTTCTATGTTTCTCATAGAAACATAAGCACTCCTATGATGTCTTTATGAGGGAAAGAAGGGAGGACTTTTCTAGCAGTCTGTGTGCCAGTCCTTTTCTGTAGCTAAGAAAAGCATAATTTGCCAGTGCATTTTCTGCTAAATGCTCAGTAACCACAGCTGCCAAACTGAAGTTGACCAAAAGGATCTGTGGTGCTGTGCTATGAACTTCAATAGCTCTAGTGCTATGTCAGGGTCTGAGAAATTAATTAAAAAATAACCCTCCCAGCTGTAAAGCTGTAGGATCCAGGAGAGTCTTAACTTACATGGGCAAAGAGATAAGGGGCATTGAATAGAAAAGGATGTGTTGCATTAGCACAGATCAGACACTGAAAGACATTTGCCTTCCCCTTGGACATCCATTGAGATATTCATGTCAAAATTAAAGCTACATTTTAGAGATCCATTTGATTTAAGGTCTTATTTATAACTTTTTGCATATATATTCATGGCTAAGTTAGGTTTTTTTTGTTTTTTTTTTTCAGATTCACAATAACTGTTTGTCATGACAGAATCCTTTCCTTTAGCCTCAACAGCTGTAATCTTTTCTCTTTCCCTGCTTTATACCCAGAATTGTATTTCAGACATTTTCGTGTCTTAGTCTTTTGTACATGAAACTAAGGCCACACATTTCCTTCCCCTTATCTGTCACATTTTTATATAAAATATTTTAAATTCTAGACTTTGTTTTTAATGATTTTTACGTGTTATTTTCAGTCTGGCTTTCAAGTGGATACCTTGACATTTCTTTCCCATAATTGCATGCTTTCTCTCCTTAAAACCTGAAAAACTTAATCTTCATTCCTGAAGTTCTCCTTTCTAGCTCTTCTTCATGATACTATTGACAAATTTGACAATGATCAAACAACTATGAATAGTACTCAAGTCTGATGGCTGTCATGGTTTTCCTGTATTCCCTTTGAAATCATTGCATTTTAGTCTTACCATTGGGTTTCAAGCTTTCAGGGAAATCATCCCTCTATTCTAACTAAACATTACCCAGAAGCAAAAAGCTCCTCACGAGGGCTCCCAGTCTCTGAACTAAGAATGCTAAGAAAACAACAGCTTCAAGTTGTAATGAATGAATCTAGCAAGAGAAATATTCTCCAAGGTATCCAATATTACTATTGCTTTTTAATTAGTATTTCATAAAGCAAATTACTTATATTGCATTGGGCCAAAGACATCTGTATAACATCTTTGGCCCAAAGTTCCTATTTAAGTTCCTTTCTAAGTAAGGATGAAGTTTTCATCATGTCCAACCTTTTAACATTATAGTTCAAATAATTGACTTTTTGTCCTATCCCAAACTTCATTGATGTCTGTATCTCATTTCTGTTAGGATCTCAAACACTTCTATTCAAATAGGGTACAAAATTTTGTAATGCCTCCATATAAATACATATATTGTTGGCACATCATAACACTAATAAACACACTGTGTGTTTGTAGCTCCTATCAGTGACAGTCAGTCAATAACCCAGAATAATATAAATATTCAGAGACTCCCTTTACTTACATGTCTGCTAAATATCGTTAAGGAATAGTAGACTGCAAAAATGCCTTGTTAGGACACAGCTGTAGTGTCCTGCATCTTCTAGAAGACACCGTCCTGTTTATGAGGTGCCAGCCTACATTTTTTCCTCTCCATTTTAATATTTTTAACATCTTATATAAGTTTTCTGATGTCATAGGAACTTTTAGACCATCTTCCAGCTAAAAAAACCCCTACTTTGTAGGTGTACCTCATGCAGGTCTGACCTATCTTACCTTATTACCGTGATGGAGACTTACCACATGGCTAAAATTCAGCTTCCAAGAGTTCTGTATTAGAAACAATGTGAAAGCTTCAGATTTATATTCTCTATACACTAAAGTGTAGTTCAGAATGCTAGCTTTTAATCAATATAGCCATTCAACATTTTTAATCAGTTTACTTTCTATTTAGTGTTTATTTAAAATTAAGATTATGTATTCTATATGAGGAAAAATATCTTTTGGCAAAATAGATACCAGCAAACTTATAGATAGATGAGTCTTTAGTTTATATCTTCCATTTGAACACTGCCTGACCTGGAAAAATATTCCTCAGCTAAGGAGGCTATGTTCACTTTGTCATGGCTTTTTCCCCTTTTTTTTTTTTTTTTTTTTTTTTTTCTTAGGACTTGTAATTACTGAATGTTGGCCAATATACCAATATACCCACTTAATCTTTTCAATGTGTTAACTGCTGCTTTATCTATCCTAACAGATGGAAGCTGATTTTGCACTACTTGAATTTTTCAAATTGATGCTGCCAGGATCTGCTTTGCAAGTGCTATTGAACTTTCACTGGATAAGATAACTTAGATCTTTGTTAATTTCATAGAATAATTAAGATTCCCTGTAAGTGGAAACCTTGGACAGGTGTATGATGCTTAGAGGTAAAAAAGCTGTTCAAGAATCATTACATCAATGTAGTACACGGATACAATTATAAAATAGAAATATGCCAGGTACAAAAGCATCTATAAAACACTTTGAGCTGTTTCAGCAAGATGCATGCTGACCTCAGACTACAGCAAATAATCTCCTGTTACTTACATGACAATTTCTTTCAGTGCAAATGTTCCACTCTGTGACCCACTTTTCCTACTTTATTAATTCAAAAAATACAATGTAGTATGTGAAAAAGAACCAGAGTGATGAATGTCACAGGTCCATTGCTTAGGTTGCCAGGGAAATTTCCCTTTTGGTGAGCTCACGTTCTGAAAACATTTTATGTTTCCACTCAATGATTGCAGTCATTTGCTTTGTTTCCAAGTACTAGATGCACTCCACCTAAACCCAGGCTTATTTATTCTACCCTTTCCTAATTTTTAATATCCTAAACTCCTCTGTTCCACACGGGCATGCATTCTATGTAATTACTTTGACATGTTTGTGCATGAATTTATTTGGTGTCTCCTTCTTCCCCAGGGAGCTACTTGAAAATGCCCATGTATGCTCACAAGATGGGAGGGGAACCTGTCTCCTGTCTCCCAATCAACTCAGAATCGAGATATGCAACTAATTCCTCAGTCTCTAGAACTGTTTTCAATTTTGTTGGTCCTGACATATGTTCATGTCCAATACTAGATTTCTTTGAGTTAGTAGACTCAATGAAACAATGATATTTACTGCTTCTATAATCCTTCAGTTTATGGAAGGCAAAACAGAACTGGAGTTCTTGCACACTTTCTGAGGGACCTGGATGATCAATTTATACTTAAATTTATAAATCACAGTAGATTAATACTGAAAATTCCCCCACCCCTTACTTCTTCTGTCTATTCAATTTCCACCAATGAAAAAGGATTAATATTTTGTTTTTGAAGAACCTGCTTGAGCAGGGGTGTTGGACTAGATGACCTCCAGTGGTCTCTTCCAATTTTACCCATTCCGTGATTCTGTGAATTCATGCATGTTTGTGCAGTTACATTTTTTTTAATCACAGGACCTAAAATTTAGATTGAGTAGAAAATTTAAGTATCTAAGCAAATATTAAATTATGACAGTGTTGTATTAGTATTCATTTTTTTTGTTTCAAATTGAAAGGAAACTCCTGGAAGCATAATGTTACTTATGAAACTTAAATGAGAGCTAAAGATAGACTAATGTGAAAATACAGATATATGTAAGTCTTCTTCCCATAAGTAGGCCATGTAGCAGCAACTTGATGTTTACAGTGTGCTTAGTTGCCATGGGCTGTCTTGAAACCAGGTTAGAGACATTCTGCATGCTCGTGCTTCAGCCTGTGTAATCTTAGCATGTGCTAAATCAGTGGATTTAGCAGTACACACAGTACATGCTAAATCAGTGGAAAACACTGTAGAGTATCTTTCTAAGACTTCTTAAGGTATTTATATGATTCCAAAATAAAGATTTAAAAGGGATTCCATTCTTGTTAAAACAGAAAAACAAAGGAAGGTACTGGTCAGATAATAATTTTGTCTGTGTTTAGATGCAAGTACATGGAAGACTTAGAAAAATAAGTGGATTTTATTCATAGTATTTAAAATCTCACAGGGGTTTTAAATATTTTAATATGAAATTACCTGGAATTCAGTCCCAGAATTTTGTTTCAATTGAATAAAAATCTTCCTGAAGTTCAGTAGTCTTAACTTTTGAACTTTTAACTTTTCAGTATTCAGAAAATTGGCTGACAACTAGTTTAGTTCTTTAGTCAGTAGGAAATTAAATTCCAAAACACAACCACACAACATATTGGATACATAATTTCAAGCACGAAAATGGAATAAAGCCATAAGAATTTCAATTAAAAAAATAAAATGCATTTCTAATATTCCATAGTGAGGATTTTTATTTAGACAGAAGTATACTTAAAAGGAGCTTCCTAAAGCAAGCACCATGAAAACTTCCTAGCTGATGATATATGCTACAATTCTGGAATGCAAAGGGTCAAAAAATCCAAGAGATTTCGTTATTTCTCATACATCAGTGACAAAACCTTAGGGCTGATGCAAGCTGATGAACCAAGATTTAATGTAATATGGTCAATTCATTTTGTACTGATTACAGTTCAAGCAGCTGCATCCTGCCCTATCAGTTATACTCCTCAGAAGGCTGCACTATTTTGAGTGAAAAGAGACATGCCATCAAATGGTTTAAAATATATGCATTAGGACAGGGAGAAGTAAGTACAGACTGAAAATGTTAAAAAGAAGTAAAATGAAGAAATCCTTTTCTCCAGCTGCTTACATATACTAAGAAGTTTTTTCAAAGACTTGAAAACCACATTGTACTATAACTAATCTTTTTAAAATTTACTATGCTTTTAGATTTTATATAAAGGACCTATAATATCAATAATGAATAATAAAGTATACTTCTAAAAGTAAATAGATGTGGTTTGACTCTGTTCCCAGTAGTCCAATATTGAATTGTATTTTTTAGAAAACTTCTATTCAATGTATATTTGTCAGAATTCCACTATCCTTTTCAAAAGGGGCTATTTTACTCCTTTAGGGATGTGTTTTGTAAAAGCTAGCCATTTGGTGATATTTTATCAATGCCTTCATTATCTATTTAAAGGAATAAAAAAGCAAAGCAGGGATTAATTCTCAACAATGAAAATGTAAAGGAGTGGAGTGGAACCCTGAGGAGCAGATCAGCTGGAATGCTTTTAAATTATTAGAGCTGGGTCTTATGATTGCCTCCATGCAAATATCTGCAAGAGGCATCTCTTTGACTTAGATTGATAACAACACATAAGCATTCAGTTATGGGTTCCCTTCAGTACAGATACAGTGATATCTTCTATCAAAATAAAAAGTAAATGTGGTTAGAAGAGTAAAAAGTAGTGAAGCTTTTGACTCTAACTTGATTTTTCTATTATGGAAATGTATTTGGAATATGAAGGACTGATTTTATATGACTGATTTTATAATTCCGAGTATAAGAAAAGCTCTTGTGTTCAGTGAGATTATCTGTTCAAATACAGTTCAAGATCCGGACATTTTCTAGTCTGTTCTTACTTTTTACAGGATTATAACAGTGATGAATAGGGGCAATCATTTAAGGAAACAATCAGCAAAGTTGGGGCTTTGAGAATGCTCTGGAAAGGTCATTTCAGATAAATGTCAGCTAACTTTTAAATCTGCGATCATTCTGAAAACACATTGAAAACTGTCACATTCATGATTTTCAAATTAAACTGAGAAAACTCATTTTCCCTATCAGCTGACCGAACTCTGGGTGTTCTCTCCTTGCAGAAGCTGTCAATAAAGAAGGTATTTCGTGTGATACCCTCTGTTATTTTGTGGTTGAGTCCAGACTATAGTCAGAGGGGATGACTGTCACTTCTAAAGGCATTCATTAAATTTGACAACTTCTTTTATATTGATATATGTCAAGTGTTCACTGGTTAAGTCAGCTTCTTTCCACGAGACCATCTGCAGTGGGTTTAAGTTCTTTTAAAGAAAACACTTTTCCTCCAATATGAATCACAAAGTTTATCTAATTTATATTAAAGAGCTAAGATCAAGTCAGCTATTTTAATGTATGCCAGCTGGGCTGCATAAGGTTCACTTCATTTTCCAATTGTGTCAATCTAACATGGTTGTCACTCTAAACAGATGGAGTATTATGACAGCCTTAAGTTTATTGAGTAGAGGATCATGCAGAGGACTTACATCCTTTGTTCTATTTGTCCATTTGATACTTTTATGGTTTGGGTTTGCTCAGTTTATCATTTTTACATAGTTTTCAGTTAAGATTTTATATTATTATAAATTATTTTAAAATTCTATCTTCTGAACATGGGATATTTTTGTGGTATTGCCTGTGTGTGAATAAAGACACACATTTTTTTGTACAGCAGGTTGTGCCATAACAGTACTTTGTACATATTTTCTTTAAACTAGTAAAGTTCAAAGAAAAATTATTCTAATTTCTATAGAAATCTATATAATTTTCCCATTTTTTCCACACTCCCATCAATGTTTTTTTCAAGCTAACATGTGGGCACAGTCTTCCTTTCCATTGTTAATTATTATGACATAAAATTATTTGTTTGCATTTAAGTATAGATTACCACACAGAAGAAGACTGAAGATGACTGAAAATGAGAATAATAAAGTTTTTTTCATTTGGCATATATTTTAAAGCAGTTAGAGAATTGCAAATAATAACTTTTACTAATATATCTTTTAAAATGTTCTATTGGAACACAACTATTATTTTGCCTTGTCAAAAAGGCAAAGACTTAAATACATACTTAAATGTTATCATATTGTGACTGAGGCCAACCATCCCATGCAATCTATCCACTGATAACATCAGGATGGATCCAGCATCAATATGGTCAGCACAACTGTTCAGCTGTAAGGTTGCTGCCATGTCACATCTCAGCATGCTGCCCAAGGACATGTTGATGGGTTGGCTACAGCCCCAGAACCTTACCTTCACCTCAGCAAATCTGTCCTCAAGTGTCACTGAGAGTTGTACATCAATATGTCCTGGCCTCCCTAATGACTGGTCTTCTGGCCAGATCTTTACAGTGATTTTATTAAGAAATCATTGTGTTTTGTAATAAGTATTGAATTTTATGTAGCTGAAATAGTTTGGAGTTTTGCTAGTTTTTTTTTTCCCTTTGTGGATTCTATAGAAATTATTTATATTTTTACAATCTTTGAGCAGGTGTTCTGGATGAAGTTAGCAAATAAAATTCTTGAGCCATTAGTCAGCTAAATGCAGCATAGCAATATAAGTAAATGTAAGAAATATACTGTGTAACTAACCACACATGAAATAATTTGGTTTGCATCTAGGAAGCTATCCACCTGACAAAGTATTTTGGCTCTACCTGCAGTGGACTGTTGATGACTTATTCATATTGTGAGCCTACTAGGAAAATCTGTAGTGCTCATTACTATTCCATCCCAGATGAGATAGTGGCTGAAAAACAGTCAATAATTTTTAGTCACGCACTTCAGGCTACTACAGTGAAAACTGTCTGAAAGAACCCAAATATGTATCTATGCATTCCAAAGCTTAAACAAATTAGTTGAATGCTCCTATACTCTTATATGTAATTCTGCTCTTTCCTTAATTCTAATGTGTTGGAGACATAAACACTATAGAAGAGGATCTGATAAAGAAAAGCTGGATGAGAAACAAAATATATCCAGAAAGATTTCACAGGATAAAGAAAAAACTTTAAAGTGAGATGATAGAGATGAATGGGTTTTCTAAATCACAAATTGAGACAAAATTTTTCTGCCAAGAAAAATGGGTTTATACGAGAAGCCCAATCACGGTTTTGAAAGATATTTCAGAAATAAAAATACACCAGATGAGTATGCTGGTACCATGAACTCTAACTGGTCATGAACATAGCCAAATTGAGTGAAGTAAAAGCTTAGAAGCAGAAATAGAAGCCCATATTTTGTACAAATATAAGATGCATATCTGACCCTTCTCATATCACATCTTCAAGTCAGAAGCTGATATTCATTCCCTTAGATTTGTTCTCATCTAGGCTATGCTGGTTAACAAGAGATTTCAAATGTGCAAGTTGTGGAAATGATTTTACGTTGCTGGTATCAAAAACATTCACCCAGCCCACAAACTATTGTGGAAAAAACTTGAAAATTAGTCTAGGCTTGGTTTTGTTTTGCAGGATACTTTATGCATATACTGTCAAAATATTACTGTTTCCCTCACTAAAAAGGGTAAAACTAGCTTTAGCAAGCCAATGAAGTTGTAGACATGACACGACATGACACGACATGCCCTGAAACAAAATTAACTGAACATATTTTTAGAGTAAAAGAAATCCTTACAGAAAATGTTGATTCATCAAAAGTAAAATTTTAAGCAACTGAGTTGTATTCAGTAGTAACGTCTCTAGTTTCCTCACAGATATTATTCTCAGCTTTCAGGTGGAAATGATTCTCAATAGCTGTAAGGCAATTTCACAATGTGGACTTTAGACAGATGCTTAAATCTTTAGCTATTCTGAAAAACACAGAATGAGTCATTTCCATGTAGCAGAGGGGAAAAAATCTTTATAAAATTACACTCCAATATAGTCTGGGATAAAAATAGTAAAAGAGAAAAAATCAGAGATTTAATTTTCACATTTCTAAAATGCAGTGCTTCAAATCAATAGTGTTAAAAATCTCAAAAATTTCAAGTTTTAATATTTTTGACTTTCCTTTTATTTCTAAACATCATTACAGTGGTTTAAAATTACACCAGATAAACACAAAAATAGGTAATTTTTTTTTTGAAAACGTTTTTGCAAAAATTATTTCCATTGAAAAACATTATGTCACTGCTCCTTAGTACCTCGGTGAGAACCTGGCAAAATTGTCTCTTTCAAGTCAAGTATTTTCATGACTTTTTGCTCCCAGTATTCAAAATTAAAAAAAAAAAATTAAAAAAAATCCAGTCTTGCTCAGTATGTTAACTATACATGGTAAGATTTGTAGGGAGTAGGAGTGATGCTGCAGGAGTGACTTCTGGGAGGAAAGGCCAGGGGTACCCCATGTCAGACACAGCCGTTTCCAAATGCCCTGTTGAGGACAGGAATAAATGAGCAACTGTGTGAACATTTAGCTGGTAGCTAAGGATATCTCATCACACCGATGAGACTACGCTATTTAAAAGGTCCATTGTTCTTCAAGGGAGAAAAAGAGAAAAATCCCATGAAATATTACTCAGGAGAGAGGAAAATATACTACAATTTCAGTATATGTTGATTCATTTAATGATTTTGGAGGATAAATTTCAGATATTATACCCTATGAATTCTCTGCATGGGAAGCAAAGTAAAGCTATTTTGAAATCAAAGGACTCTTTTTTTCTGTCATTTTTCTGAATCTGCTTACTAAAATATGTCTTCATAAAACATACCTGCTCTCAGGACATGGCTGTGTACTGTGCTGTGCTTTTTGTCAATGCAATTAGCAAAAAGAACCCATTTTCCTTTTGTTTTCCTTCAGTACATGAATCTGTCAGGTTCTTAACCCTGTTTTTTTCCCTCCTCATTTTTACTTAATAAAGTCTTAAATTCATGAGACAATAATGACATTGAAGAGGACTCAGTGTTCGACCAGTATACTGCCAGCATCTCTGCCTCCGAGCAAGAGAGGTAGAAAGGCAATAATGAACTGCATATCTTCTGCATTTCTTTCACACTCTGCTGATTAGAAAATATGGGCAAAAAAAAAAATTAAATAAGTAGCTTATGACCTCTGCTGTGAAAATATAAGGTCTATGTTTTGAACCAAGTCACATCTCTTCTTTGTGGCCCAGGTTCAGTGTTTGCACATGGTAACATAGTATAAATTATGCAGAGATAATGATTCAAGAATTCAGGAAGGACTTTAAAAAACTTACTGTCTGCAAGGCACACCTGTGCTTCTTTATTTATTAATACATGTTTCTTTGTTTCTATATTTATATTTAGAACACTGGAAAGGGCAGCTTGGGAGAGCATAGTTTTTGAAGATGCCACAAAAAAAAAATTACAAAAATAAGGGGAAAGGTTTTAAAATAAATACAAAATGAAATCTTCAAACAAAGCAATGCAAACTCAGAATAGAAAGTGGAAGTTTCTACAGTTACAAAGACTTTGGAATCTGCTGAATAACTGTGGTTCCAACTTCAAGGGGAAAACCTGCTTGCAAAAGGGAATGAAGAGATTTCTGCATCCAAAATATTTTAAGTTTGACATGCATTTTTATGCATGTAACAAAGGTCTGGTGGCTGCTATAATCTGTAAGGAGCAATTCCTGCTCATTTACTTGACTGGCTAGCAAGAACATAACAAATAGTTTATAGATGTTACTGATATAGGAGGTTAAAGTTGTCTTGCATTAGCGATAAGGAGCTTTTGTTAGGTTTTTTTATGGGAATTAAGTCTGTTCACAGTGAGAAATTATGGAAATCATTTTTTTTAAAAGGTAACACATTTCCTTTGTACGTCTAAGCATTCATCCTGCCTAGAGAACTGCAGAGTGTTGCAAGTGCAAGGTAAAATGTGTTGAACACAGGAGTCTGACTCTGCAGTAATGAAACTGCCGGGCTGCTGAATTACTCCTTGCCTGGAAATACTCTTTTGGGCACTGTAAAAAATTATAAATTATAACCACGGCAGAAGCAATAGGTATAAGGCAGACTTTGAGCTGTGTACCACATTTGACATGCGGAGGATGGTACATTATCATGCCTTGCTAAACACTCTGGAGTCTCTGCTCACAGCTCTGCTTAGCTACTGGCCGCATGAAGAAGTAAGGAAGGAGTAACCTAGGGAACGTGAGTGCACAGGCTGCGAAGAACAGTGCCCAGGTCTTTGCCTCTTCAGTGTGATGTGCATTGACAAGGTGAAGACCAACATATGACTCCTTCTGTAATTAAATTAATTGCAGGAAAGGGTATAGCCATATTACATATTTGGATCTCTTTTATTCAAATACAGTTCTATACCAGACAGGCAAGTATGCTTTCCTCTGGTACAAACCCTCAAATTGTGTTTGCTAGAAATACTATATTCCCAAAGTTTGTTCACTTTAATTTTAATTTTTTTTTCTTTTTTTCTTTTTTTAATATATATAATATGTAGATGCAGAAAAGCTGTAACTCATTTTTATATCAGAAATGAGAAGATATATGCTAAAAAACTTAAATACCAGTTGAAGAACTAGAAGATCTCTAGCCTACATTGGACCTGTTGCCTAACACTGGAAATCCCTACATTTATGTTTTAAAGTAGTTTAAGAACCTTAAATGTCTACTCAAAACTGCCTAGATCTAGGGAGCACTAAACAGATAAGGCTCTGGTTTATGACTCAGCACTGTCAGAATGTAAAAATGTCATGGTTTAGGAATGGTATTCTCCCATTTAATACTCCCACTAAAACCATGCACCACTTGTTCCCCCATTCCCTCTTCCCTGCAGTGGGCTGGAAGCGCAAAAGGCAAAGAGCATGGGTTAAGATAAGAACAATTTACAGGAAACATCAATGCCATAAGAAAAAGAATTGTAACAGCAGCAATACTAACAGCAGAAGATTTAAGAAAGAGGAGAACAATTCACATAGAAACCTCTCAGACAACAGAGATACTGAACAGATGTCCTTGACATTCTTACTCAACAGGAATGGAATGCCTCCTCCCTAGATGAGATTCCCTTCTCCCTGCTCCCAGCAATGATATGAGGTGCTATAGAAAAACTCTGGGCTCTGGCCGTGCCCCTTCCTGGCTGGAACTAAGAGAAAAACAAAGATCGGTTCCTCTCTGAATTGCCCATTTGAGAGTTATTAATCTGGCTTCTCATATCATGTCTGTCTGATAGAACCTCTTGAAAACTATTGGTAGAAATTGTCATCTCCAGTTTTTGCACAGAAATATATTGGTTAAAGCATGCACCTATGCCTCTAGAAGACCTTGTCTGAGTTTACTCGCTGCTGTAGGGAACTGAACCCCTATCACCAGAGCCATCTGCTAACCAATAGGCTGTTTGATATTCAAGCCAGGTCCTCCTAAATTCATCTGTATAAAAAATATTCTGCTTATATAAAATTTCTGCAGTATTTATGGAGCACGGGCTGGAATTTCATTCTCTATCACTCTAGCTTACTAATTACCACCAGCCTATGACTAAATTCAGCATTTCATACTGAAGAGGCGGTTCCGCTTGCTCAGCATGTCTTAACACATCAAACTTACATCAAGCTCATGGTCTTTATTAAGTATCTCAATATCTAGAAGCATGAACATAGAATACGTGAGGTGAAATCTGTGTGACTAAAGATAAGCAGCTAAACTACCTTTGTCAGAGATAAACAAACACTTTTACTGGAAGATGCCTTCCTACATTTAGGTGGCCATCCGTATGTGGTCAAAATTTCACTCAAAAAGAACCCCTGTCTCCTTTCTTGAATTGTAAGGAATGTCTGTAAGGATAAATTCAGCTGTAGGTCACCAGTTTGCAGATGTCTGAAATTTGATGAGGAAATTTCAGTCACGTTCAGTATTAATTTTTTTTTTCTGGAACAAATCTTAACATCAGTGTGGAAAGTATTTTCCTGAATAATTTGAGCAATTATAAACAGTGGTCAAGGAATTGGGTTTGGAAGAAGATTTTCTGTTATCAAGTAGATACAGTTTCTTCATAAATTTTGTCTTGCACAAGAAAGGACAGCTGCTGCTTTTTTCCTTGTCAAGATAATTAATGTATTAGTTCCTGAAATTCAAATCTGCTTTCTCAATTAGGTTTATATGCCTCACTTTTAGTACTGCAGGTGTGGTGATGGTAGGGTTGGTCTATGTCAATAGAGGCCAGAACCTGCCTTGTTTCAGATAACAGCTAGTTTCAGATAGCTCAAATAAATCCACTGAAAGTCACAACTGGTCCCCTAAGCCAAGATGGTGGCACCTCAGACAAAATGTATTAAGAAAGAACAAAATGCTGCACCGCGGTGTGAAGAATGAAGAAAAACATGTGAAGCATCTTTGCAGACACCAAGGTGAAAGGAGAAGGAAGAGGTACTCCAGGCACCAGAGCAGAAATTCCTCTGTAATCATGGTGGATCAGGTTGTCCCCCTAGAGTCCATAGAGGACTGGAGGGGAATATCCACACTGCTGCCTATGGAGAGCCCCATGCAGGAACATGTGGACATCCTATGAAGAAAACTCCCCGCTGGAACAGATTTTCTGGTAGGAAATGGAGCCCTAGGGTGGGCCACACTGGATCAGTCTGTTCCTGGTGGACCATACCCCAAGGTAGTTAACCCATACTAGAGCAACTCTTGAAGAGATGCAGTCTGTGGGAGGGACCCCTGCTGGAGAAATTCTTGCAAGACTGTATTCCATGGCAGAGCCCCCACACTGGAGCAGAGTAAGAGTGTTTGGAAGAAGAGAGATGAAGATGAAGCATTGTGAGCAACCTCTGCTCCTCATTCTTCTGCACTGCTCAGGTTAGAGAAAAAAGGATAGAGCAGTTGAGAATGAAGCAGTGAGGTAGAACCTGGGAAGAAGGGAGAAGGAGGAAGTTGTTTTAGTTTTTGTGTTAGCTTCTCAATTTTTAACTGGAAATAAGTTATTCTGCACGTTTGATCTGTTTTACCTGTGGTAGTAGTTGGTGGGTGATCTTCCTGTCTCAATCCACATTTTCATCTTATTTTGTCCTTATCCTGTTGAAGAGGTAAACTTATCACACCCTCAAAAAATATCAGGAGAGTGGCATCTTTCTTTATTCTCCTCACAAGACTAATGAAATTTAGTTTTAAAGATGAAGTTCAGAGAGATGCATGGATATATCTGTTTTATCTGTTGAGTACTACTTGAAATCTCTTTGTTGTTAGGACAGAGTTGTCTTTGCTGTTATAATCTTCCAGCTGTTAAGAAGGGAGGCAGGTTGGCTACAAGCCACTGTTTAAGAGAAAGGTAGAAAGATATAGACCCAAATCATCACAATATTTAGGGGGGAGATGTGATTCTCTTTTTTTTTTTCCAGAGGAACATTAATTCCACTAACTGCAATGCCATGACGATACCTTACAGGCATGATTGGATTCTGTGGTTATAAGCAATCCTCTAAATGTGCATTGGCAGCATTGATGAATATTTATAAGAAAGGTTAGATAAAAATAATAGTAAGGTAGGCTCTAGAATCTGATATTATGCTTTTCCTCTAAATGTGTGTTCAGTGCTGCTTTTCCCTGTACATTTGATTTCTGAACTAAAAAAAAAAAAAAGGTAAAGAAGAAATTGCAACTGAATGTTGTTTCCCTTCCTTACTTTTCTTCTATGCTTAGATGAGAGCTGAGATAGGAGGGAAATCCTACGTAAACATGTTTGCCTCTTCACAGAGCAGAACTCCTAAGGACTTGATAAATTAGCTATGCACATACAATTGATAGAGTCATACACGTAAGTATAAAGCTTAATGACTTAAGACAATTGTGAAAGAAGCTTGGCTTAGTGTTAAAACACTTACAACTGGATCCTCAGCTGGTGGAAATCAACAGTGTTGTGTTGGGTGCAGTGAAGCAATGCCAATGTTCACTAGCTGAAGCTCAAGTTACCTAAAGATTTACTTTAATATGGTTCTTTTGTCATGCTCACTGGCATGCGTACTCGTGCCTAATGTGGGCACTGCTGCGTAAAGGATGTGTCGTGCCATTCAATGAAATGTTTAAATGAACCACCTGCAGCCCACTGCTAGTTAGCAAGGCAGGTGGAAGTGCAGAATCCCACAAGGAAGGTTGCCCAGCTTTTCCATCACTCAGCAAAACAGGTTCTAGTATGTAGGTTTCTGTGTTACTGTTTCTGACCTATCACTGTACAATCACTGCTTCCAATACTTCAAAATTTCAAACTGCTTTGACGGTGCTTGTAGTCGATGAGGAATGAAATATAAAACCAAATTCTATTCAGTTTATGAAACTATGAGCTATACTTGACAGTGTAGAACAAACTATTTTCCTATATCTTTGGACTAACTCATATGAGAAGTTTTTATTCTGTTACAAAGTAATTTAGCTCTGGGAAAAGAACAGAAGCAATGATCATCTGTCCAGGATAAGAATTAATAGGGCCAGTATTGATTAGCCACAGTTCTTTACATAGAGCTCTGGTCAGAGTTAAATGTAACATTTCTTCACATCTGCCTTTGATTTTTCTCTAGAGAATTTCATCTTAAGATGTGTCAGTGGCAGGATTCTAGTTATCTAATTCTATCCATCACTAACATAAAAAAAGTGAGAAAAAATAAACGGAGCAGCCCAAAATCAGCTAGAAAAATAAAACTACTGGGGATAAAAGGAATACATCTGTTCACATACAAAAGTCAAAAGTGGAATGTCTGGTACTCTCCACTCATGAAGATTCACATACTCATTCCGTGTATACGTGCACCCTACTAAGAAGAAAAGGATTAAAGTACAAATTCCAAATGCATCCATGCATCATTATTGTCACAGGCAGTGTTTCATAATCACATCAGTGTTACCGAGCATGGATTTTTTTTCCCTTATTTTATTTTATTTTATGAATAAGAGGAAGTAGTTTTTGCAAGGTGCTCCTGTTGTCCTGGAAATCATATTGCATGTGCAGCATTGGAATTAATAGCCACTTAAAAATGTATTCCCATTTCCCAGAAGTCAAATTGAGTTTTGATGATGTTTCACTGGAGGCAGAACCAGCTCCTGAATAAACCATAAGGGAAAAGAATAAAATAAGTGGGATTCATAGGGTTATGCTGTCACTCTGACTAGCCAAATATTTTGTTTTAAATCAAGGGGAATAAAAAGAGCTCATAGAAGGCAAAAAACCCAGGGTCTTTTATAGTGAAATTATTAAAAAATCTTCTTCCAGTATCAAGCAACTAGGAAAGCAGAAACTCCTTATTTGAGCCAGAATTAAGTTCATGGACATATTTAAAAGTGCAAACAAAGACAGACTAGACTATGCTGTTATTCATCTTTAATTTCAACTGAAGATTCAAGCAACTGAAAAAAAAATGGCCTCATTTCAAATTCTCTTGAAGTTTCCTAGAAGAAGCACTGCTTTTCAGAATGGTTTTATCTGGAATTATCAGCAGACCAAGACAGGGATAGAAGGGCTGTTGTCTTGCCTGTGTAAGATGCCACTGGTAAAGTTTGTTTAGAGGAAAACTACACTGCAAATTCATTGTTTTGTTAGCACTATATGCAATTGTATGAGAAGATAAGGGAAAATAGGCTGAACTCATCTCAAGCTGAAGAATTTAGATATAAAATACAGGTGTAAAGAACAAAAGATATGTTGTTCACCCTTTTACTTTGATAGGAATCAAGACTGGCTCTCGAGACTGGTTCTCACAAAAAAATTTAAGGGGATGTCACACCAGTTTCAAGGGACTAACACAACAGCTGTGGCTCAGCATTATATGTTGTGCAGAGAAATGGGACAACTGCATCTCACCCTGAGTCTAGACATACACTGCCAATGAAAATCCTGCCTGATGCAGAGCTCAGGGAATCACACTGCTGTTAGAGATGTAAGCTTTTTAGCCAGAATTCACTGGAAGTTGAACAAAAATCCATGTGTATTCTTGAGAATCTCACTTTGGACATTCAATTTGAACAATACTGTCAGCCAGCAGAGATATATCAATAAATATAATTTTGTGAACAACCTCACATATGTAACTGGATACAGTAAGTCAGCAACACCATAAAGATAAATCCAAAATATACTAACTATTACCACAAATTCAGTTAACAGGAGATTTCAAAGTAACTAATAAAAAGCAAAACATCTGTCTCATTACTGTTAAAAAAAAAAAAAGGTGCTATTGGCATAATCAGAAGTAAGAGTGCTGGTACAGAAATGTGATATTTTAGATGAAATGCTAGCAAATTTATGGTAATATGTCTTGAAAAATAAAGCAAGTATATTTTATTTACCTTTTTTTATCCAGGGTTGTACTACTTGAAAGACATTCATACTAATGACCAATACTAATACTAAGAAACTAAGACAGAGTGATCCAAACATCAAGGCTTGTTAAAATTAATTGATTCCATTCAATTTCAGATCATCAGCTGAGACCAGAATTCAGTGTCTGGACTTCCTCTAAAACAAAGGGTGCTAGACAATCATACAAGATATTTCTTCACGAGAATATGAGTAATATTAACATTAATGTATTGGAGGCTTCCTGACTTCTTAGAGACATTTGTGTTGATCAGATTGGTAAGAACTGAGTACCGGCCTAAAAGTCTAAGCCGTTTCTTTATGTTAGACTTAATGTGCTACAAGAGGTAGATGGATGCTCTAAAGGGTCTGAGTACTGGGTATTATTTAAAACTCTATGTGAAATGCAGTTCCTATGCCCAAACATGAAAGAAAACTGCACACTGGTGCAGTTGAGGTGATGTCAAGGGACAAGATGCTGGTATGGGAATTGCTCTTTTAGAAATTTTGTGTTATCAAAATCAAACAATTCTAGGCAGAAAGAATTGTTTTCTTCTCTTTTCCCTCTTCTTCTGAGAAAGAGAGTGATTGTGATATCTTTAGCTCTATTATAGCTTGTTTTTGATTGAAAATTTTCTTAGCTGAATTCCAAATGTCTTGTGAAATGCACCCAGGACTACTAATAACAGTCACCAAGGATACATAGAGATTTAATGCAGTGTTTGCAGAGCTGGGAGTAATGGCTGTCAGACTGAGCTAGTGGAGTTACAGTACTTCATTAGTTCCTTTGGATCAGCAGCAATTTTAGAACAGAAGGTATCTACACTGTAAACACTTCCCAAATCTTTCTACCTCACCTCCTCTTTAAATTTATTTAAGTGAGAATTCTTAAAGAGACAAAGGTGAAATGGAGGATAATTACAATTAAATATATATTTATTATTTGTAAAAAGAAGACATGAGTATAAAAACAGGATTGTTAAGGCTGGAAAAGACCTTTCCAATCATTGAGTCCAGCTCTCACCTAACACTGCCAGATCCACTGCTAAAACATGTCCCTAAACACCACATCTGCATGTTTTTTAATCTACAAATCCCTTTCAAAGGTTGTATCTCTATATGTGGAAGAATATGACTGTTTCCATATTTTATCTATTCTTAGTACTTATATCACTAAGGAAGATTGGTTGAATTCTTTGCATGGCAGTAATAGGAAAAAGGAGTAATGGAAAGGATTGCAATTTTGTAGTACTGTGGCTTTCTTTCACACATTTCTTTCCTCTTGCTTGCAAAATCAGTTTTTGGGACATTTGTCAGTTTGTGCTGTATAATTCATTTGGTGAACCCTATGTAGGGTAATTTGTTGGAATACACTAGTGCAGCACTGTGTTACTCAGATGTTCTTTATAATAAAACAGTTATTGACCACCTGGACATTTACAGGTAGTAAGTAGAAAAACATGTAACAAGTTTTACATAGTTTTTGATTTTTATTTGTAGTATATTGCTTTTCAAAGAAGACAGAAAAGTACAGATGCAAATTAAAGATACCAGTCCTGATAATCACAAGGATGGGACAGTCTCTTTTTACCTCTCATGCTAACAGCAAAAAAAGTGTAATTTTTTTTTGTGTCTGGTGCAGTGAAGGATCAGGACCAGAAACTCATGGCAAGTGTGATTTAAAGTTTCTCAGCTTGTCTGTGAGCTGTCATTCTGGGTACAGGCAGAAGTGGTCTTAACACAGAATCATAGAATAATAGATGGTTTGGGTTGGAATGGACCTTAATGATAATTTAGTTCCAGATCCTGCAGGGACATCCTCCCCTAGTCTAGGCTGCTCAGAGCTACATCCAGCCTGGCTTTGAACACTTTCAGAGATGAGGCATCTACAGCTTCTCTGTACAGCAACCTGTTGTGGTGCCTCACCAACCTCACAGTAATGAACTTCCTTCTAATGTCTACTCTAAACCTACTCTCTTCCAATTTGAATCCATTACCTCTTGTCCTATCATAACCTGCACTTATAAGAAGTCTCTATCACTCTTGTAGGCTCCTTCAGGTACTGGAAGGCTTCAATTAGGTCATAACAGAAGCCTTCTCCAGACTGAATAATCTCAGTTCTCTGAACGTTTTCTCATAGGACAGGTGTCCCATCCCTCATCATCTTGGTGGCACTCCTCTAGATGCTAAGAGGGTTTTTTTTGTGCTAAGGGGTCCAGAGTTGAATGCAACACTCCAGATGTGATCTCATCAGAGCAGAGCAGAGGGGCAGAATCCCCTCCCTCCCCTGCTGCCCACGCTGCTTTGGATGCAGCCCAGGACACATTTGGCTTTCTGGGCTGTGAGTGCCCATGGCTGGGTCATGTCCAGCCTCTCATCCACCAGCACCCCCAAGTCCTCAGCAGGGCTGCTCTCCATCTGTTCATCCCTTAGCCTGTGCTGATACCAGGGACTGCCCTGACCCAGGTGCAGCATCTTGCACTTGGCCTGGTTGAATCTCATGACATTCCTGTGGGCCCACTTCTCGAGTTTGTCCAGGTCCCTCTGGACAGCATCTTGCCCTTCAGGTATGTCAACAGCACCACAGTTGTTGGTATCATCTGCAAATTTGCTGAGGGTGCACATCAGGGATGGCTGGGGAATCAGAGTTGGCTAGGATCAAACTGGAGAATAAGATGCAGAAATAAAAATTGAATGGAATTTCAGAGTTTCAATGCAGGGTTTCCTGAATAAGAAAGATTTAAAGAAAACAGCCTACCTGCCTTCCTCACTGGTCCCAGTCTAAGTAACCTTAGCCACATAAGAGGGTACAGTGATGGATGGTATATTTTCTGTAGTGGAAAAGAGAAGACAGGAATAATGAATTGGTTAAATATATAAAGATTTTGTTATATAATTTCACTTATTTCCACTGAGTAGTGTTGGGCAAAACTCAAAAGGTTAGGTACATGCATTGAGGTCATTTGCGCTTTCCCTAAACTCTTACAAATTTCTTACCAGTCCCTCACCTATTCCCAAGCTCTTTTCTACTCTTCAGTGCTTGATCTCTCCAAAAGACACTAAAACCTGGTAGTGTATCAATTCTGCATTTACTTTCACAGTGATGCACAGAGTGTGTGGGATTGAACTCAAAGAAAGGATTTGCGTTGATGTGATTTCAGGATAACAAGTCTTGGGCTTATGCACAAATATTCTCAGTGCTCTGTTCTTCCTATCACTGTCTGCCAGCATCACTGTAATTTATTTACTGTACGGTAAAACTGGGAATCACAGAGATTAAAAACTATTGCTTTCAAGTCTTGATATCCACTCATTTCCTGTCAGCCTGCTGATATAACTGATCCAGAAGGTGCTTTTCATTAAGAACTACAATAAGAAAATCTCTTAACACTGGATTTGAATTTTCATGGTAAACATTAGATTCGGTAACCTCCATTACATGCCACCCATCAAGGAAAGTACACTGTGGTTGTGTCTTAGCAGATGTCTAGTGACAAATATCACTCATTTCTGTGGCAATCTTCTTGTGTTAGCCTTCTTGAGACCACAGAAGAGATTAGGATTTAGAACAAAACACTTTTTCAATCTACTTTGTAGACAGACTTCTACAAAAGTCCTTACAGACGTTCTTTTATTCAGCTGTCAGTTGCTTTTAAGTAATTTTAAAAAGTAATGATGAGGATTTGCGTCCTCTTCTTACAGTGACTTTAAGCAAAGCTCAAAAAGCCTTGATTTGAACAAACAGATCAGGTTTTAAATGCACAGCAAGAACAGACATTTTAATTGTGATCTTGAAGAAGTTATTTGTACAAAGATTATAAAGATTGTTAAAGAAACTTCTACCAATGGCTTCTAGATTTCAATCTAGGTCCCCATTTCTGTTGAAGTTAATTGAAAAGGGATTTCAGGACTTTACTCCTATCTTTTCATTAGGCGATACTAAATTTGGCATTCCTAGCTTGAGGGCCTTTCTCCATTATTTATAGATCTGGTAGTCTTGCAGAGACTGGATGGATGGACTTCCATAAGCATAACTCTTTCCTTCCCAGAATTAGAAAGCCTAAATGGTCATGTTTTACACTTGACATGTAAAGCCAGTCTGGTTTTATGTGACTGGTAAAAAGCATCTTATAGTATGAAGCTGAGGAAAATTAGATCCTACCTATTTTCAAACATTTTTGGCTGCTTTCTTAACCAGTGCAAATTTACATACTTCTTTAATTTTAGTGAATTTTTTCTTATCTTTTGAGCTCATCGCTTACCATTTCTGAAGTATTGATATGACAAAAAGAAATTTCTTGATTAAAAATCTATTTCATATGTCATAGCATACTTGATTGTGCACTCTCACATTTAGCAAAGTAAAGCTTACAACTCTTTACAATGCATTATGAATAATTAAAATTTTACTAGTGGCTTTATTTTTTATGGAAAGAAAACCTAAATACTGACAGCACTTATATACGATCACAAAATTTCCTTCTCTTTCCTCGCCTTTTTTTTTTTTTTTCTTCCCAGTAATCCTCTTTAGGAGCTTAAAGAAAAAAGATAATATCAAGGTCTTTGGTGGCTCTAGGACATTGATTGCCAAACCAAACCATTCTTCCAAATATCAGTAAACTAGGAGCAGCAGACTGCTGTGAGCTATTTTTTAGCCAAAAGGATTAGATTTGTCTCTTAGATGGGTCTGACATCTAATATAGATTTCCAATGGGTTGAGTTTCGCCAGTCATAGTTGTGACTTTGTGAGAAGGCTTGCAGCTTTCTGAGGGTGGAGTATGTCCCCTGCTGGGAATATGAAGCATGCACCTCAAGCCCCGGCACAGCAAATATTCCCTATTACTTGTTTTTATGAAACCTTGAGCTGAGCTGTGTGCACGTATACATGTGGTCAAATCTTCTGGGACTGTTTCTGTTCCTGCTACACAGCACAGTGGCTTTTGGACTCAAGTTATGAGTCAGCTATGGTTATTTAGGGCTTGTAAAGAAGTAGGAGGAAAAAAAGAAAAAAGAAAAAGGCATTACGTCCTCGGTAGTTATGTGATTTTAGCCTGTGTTCTGGGGACATACTAGGAAGAGGTACTGTCTCAGGCACCTGCACCATGGTTTGTAATGAGAAGCACAGAAGAAAGAGTCTAAAATAATTAAGTGAAAGTAGCAAGCTGTACTTGCTAATGAAATTAAGTTTTTATTTATTTTCGTCAAAGTACCAGCATTATTTATGTAAACAATACAAACTGCATCTGTTAGTTAGCTTTGTGTGAGCTTTTCCCTATCAATGAGGTTCAAGGAATATTACTTAGGGAGAATAACAATTTTAAGGTTATCATGTGAGTGACAAAGACATTAATCTGACAAGATATGCTCAAGAGACCCATGATGCAATTGTAGAATTCTTTTTTGCTCTCTCACCCATAATTTCACGGAGCTCAGTGTAATTAACACACTTCATGGGATTTAAGTAACATTTGTTTCTTCTTCATCAGAATGCAAATTTGAGAATGATATGGATCTGTACAGGAGACAGAAACAACTGTTCCCTAGGTAATAACTTGTGCACTGTTTCCTATCCTATTGAAAAAAAAAAAAAAAAAGAAAAAAACAACAGGAAAAAAGAAAAACGGTGAAAGATGAGCATTACTCAGGATTTATTAGGAAGTTAACATGTTTTATAGCTGTTACAAATGCAGAAACCGCATATGTCATAAAATTAATGAAAATTAAACAATTTATTGTGGCTTGAAAATTTTAGGCCTCATTTTCTTAAAAGATATATGAAATAATGTAATCTGCAGACTGTGTCTGTGTGTGTCAAAATGGGTGTGCAGTCAGCTAAAAAAATCAGTAGTCAGAAGCCTCTGTTAATTCTTAACCAGGAGGAAAGCATCGTAACAAAAGAAAGAGAGTAATTATAGGTGTGCATGTGTGTGCATATGTTTAGAGCACAGAAACACATCCAAGCATTCAAATCAATAATCTTTTTTCTTCAGTAATAATTCGGTATACAATCAAAGAACAGATTAGAAGACTGGTTACTTCCCTGTCCTACATTCTGCCTCAGCAGACAAAAGAATAACCTAAGTCTGTAACATGTAAAGGCAGATTGGATGGTTTTGATTATCCATGGTTTTGATCAGAAAATTGAAATAAAAAAGAATCATACTACATGCAGTTTTTTAGTAAAGGAAGTGGAAATTATGCAAATAGTTAATTAGCCACTGCTACATTTCTCTAGAAATAAATCTCTAAGACAAGAAAGAAAATCTAGATTTTAGACTTCTTTTACTTAATTATATTTGAATAGAAAGTGAATAAATGCACAAATGCATAGTGCTGGAAGAATGTATAAGTTGAATAAATGAAGTGGGGCATACAGTACATATTAGTTTATTAATGCTTCAGGTTTTCCTTGATGTCCTTCAGGCACATTATCAGCTGACTTAAGAATGATCAGATTTATCCTCATCTGCTCTTATTTTTCCCCCTACAGATGAAATAATAAATAAATAAACAAATGCCTGTACAGTGACATTTTTCTTAATGCATTTAGCATTGGCAGGACACTAATCTCAGAAAACTCTTAAGCTGTCAACATCACAGAATGGGAGATACAACTAAATTCTCCCATATGTCTCTTATTTTTATCCAGCAAGACCTGAACTGTTTCTGGGGTTTTTTTAGGATGAATGTAAGGTCTTACTACTCCTTTAGGTTTGTAGTTCAAAACAAATTAAAGAAAAGCTGAATTAAGCTGTTTAAAACTCCATGTGAAATCAAATCAGTCCTGTTATCATACAAGTTAAAAAATAACAAAAGAAAAATAAAATGTTGTAGATCTCAGATTGCCACGAGTACTTCTGATTTTTAAGTTCTACCAAATATATATGCCTACATAAAATTTAATATTTCTCCTAAAAAGAATAAGAAATGTACTTTAAATGTTTTAAGAAAGATTTCTTGTTCATAGGCAGATGGAGGCACTCAGATGAGCAGTGAAGCGTCACCACTGACGTGAGCACAGAAATAAACAGGAAAGGCAGACTAAAAGAGACTGAAGATATGGGCATATCCCAATGGGAGAGGTATGACACGTTTACTGTAAACAAAAAACTGTTTTTGGTCCAGCCTGATTTTCATACATTCATCTCAAAGGGAACACTTTCTAGTGCCTCTTTCCTGATGCTCTATTTATGATCGGGAAGATTTTTTTTTTCTCAAAACCTTTTCCTGAGCCCTATGATTGTCTGTCTATAATCTTCTCCCTGCTCTGCCCTGAATCCTATCTACAAGTGAAATTATAGTAATTAATTCATCACACACGCAGTTCAGCTTGTTGGCTGCAGCTAGATTCATGCAGCATGTTCCTAGGGCAATTCTAAATGCCTCATTTCGGAAGATTTTCAAGCCAAATGTTCTTTTGTGCATCTATTTTGTGTATTAGTGGTCTGTTATACTGTGTGAAATCACCTATTGCTAGGCATTCAGCTTAGGTAATTCTGAAAAATGTAATTTAATTGAGACACTTATAAGATGATATCTAGGATTTAAAGCCTAGTCCTATCTTTATAACCTTCTGAAACCTACTCCAGAAGCTCTGAGTGGCTCAATTTTCATTTGCAAATTTATATGGCTTTCTGACACCTGCTGCTCAATAACTGGTGCCATAAGCAATTCATTCTTAATTTAGGTAACTAAACCAGTGATTTCTAGATCTTTAGTTTAATGTTCTGTTTTGTCAAAACAACACTGTCTTTTTTTTTTTTTTTTTTTTTTTTTTTTTTTTTTTTTTAAGAGCCTAAGAAATAGCAATAATGTCAATATGGAAAAAACTGCTGTACCTCCCTTCTGGTATTCTGGTAGTTAAAGAAGTGAAATGGTAATGAAATATAAAATTCAAGTGTTTTCCAATTTATTATGCAAACTAAAATAGCTAATGTCTTAAATTATTTTGTTTATAAAATACCTGTTTTAAAAGTCCAGTTTGTCACTTCTTCTCTCAAATAGAATATATGTATTTCAGAAGTTCTTAGTCTGCAGCAAATTAATTTCTTTGATAGACGACTAATTTTATTCTTCCTAAAACACATGTACTTTGAATTTCTGTATCTGCATGCCCTCAGTTTAATATAACTAATTTTAAAAGTTACAAATGTGGAGCTTTATTAAATAAAAAAAAAAAACAACAAACTCAGATCCCCTAGAAATATGAACACGTGGGATTTTGGTTATCTCTAACAGAAAAATTAAGGCAAGGTACACAGCCTTGCTCTATGCTTCAAGTTAATATCAGTCGTTGTTGTAGAAATGAAGAACAAAATTCCAGTGCAGTAGTCCTGAGTCCTGGATAAATAGCTGTCTTGTAAGCACTAACACAATTTCTTAGATGCACATGCCAGGCATGAACTGGCTGATTTAAACTCCTCTGTTTGGGTTCATGACCAGAAGTGATGTCTAAGCTATGAAGGACTTGAATTAACACAGAATTCCAAGATCAGTATTAGCACCTCCAGCTATGGCCAGAAATTAATAGGAAATTCATGGTACCAAAATTGGCTTCTTTTTTTTTTTAATTTTTTTTTTTTTTTTTACTTACATCATCCTCACAAGACAGAGTGGTATTAAATCATGTATCTACTGAACCCTCTGAGACCTGTCTTCATGCCAGTCCTAAAAATTCACTAGTGGGAATACTGCATGTTGTGCACTTTGCACATTTGTATTTTTAGGTGTATTCTGGCCTCCTACAACTGTGTTACAGCAACTGGTGATTGAGGTAAGAGCTTATTTAAATGACATCTTATTTGAGTGTCATCTTGAGTGTCATCTAGCTGGACTTGTGCAAAGTATTTGACAGTGTTCTGCACAACATCCTTGTCTCTACATTGGAGAGACATGGATTTGATAAGAAGGCCATTCAGTGGGAAAGAAATTGGTTTGATAGCAGCATTCAGTTGCAGTCAATGGCTCAGTGTACGGGTGGACAGCAGCCATGTGCAGCATTCAGCAGGGATCAGTGTTGGGACTGGAGTTAACATCTTTGTCAGTGACATGGACAGCAGGATCGAGTGAACCCCTTAACAAGTTTGCTGTGACATTAAAGTGTGTGGTGCGGTTGAGACCCCGGAGAGAAGGAATGGTATCCTGGCTACCCTGACCAGTTTGACAGGTGGGCTTGTGTGTAGCTTATGAAGTTCAACAAGGACACATGTAAGGCCCTGAACCTGGGTAGGGGCAATCCTAACCAGAATTAGAGGTTGGGCAGAGAATGGATTAAGAGAGATGCCTTGAAAAGAAGAACTTGGGAGTGTTGGGTGAGAGGGTAGACATGAGCCAGGAATGTGCCCTTATAGCCCAGGAAGGCAATCATGCCTGGGCTGCATCAAAAGCAGCATGACCAGGAGGTCAAGGGAGGTCATTCTTATCTTATACCCTTCTTTTGTGAGATCTGGAGTACTGCATCCAGCTCTGGGGCCTCCAAAATAGGAAGAGCATGGATCAGCTAGAGCAAGTTCAGAGGAGGAATTGAAAATGATAACAGGGTTGGAGCACCCCTCCTATGAAGACAATTAAAATTGTTCAAACTGAACATGAGAAGACTCCTGGGAAACCTTATAACCCCACCCACTATCTAAAAGGGCCAAAAAGAGACCTGGATAGGGACTTTTCTGTATGATGTACAGTGATTGGATGAGGGTGAATGGCTTTATAAGGAAAGATGGTAGATTTAGAAATTCTTTACTGTACAGGTGGTGAAACAGTGACACAAGCTCCCCAGAGAAGCTGAGGATGCCCCATCCCTGAAATGTTCAAGGCCAGGTTGGATGTTCAAAAGTTTTTTAACCCAATAGACATTTTAATATCCCTTGAGGTGTTTTGGAAGATTCTTCTTGGTATTTTCTGTGCTTGGTCTTTTAAATTTCATGCAAAGTCGTTAATTTAACTGATTTAAATGAAAATATGACACTAAAATAAGTGCAAATCAATTGGAGATGACTGATGACAAATGGCATGGAGTAAGAAAGACAAATTGATTATATGAAGAAACAAGGATTTTCCCATTCAGAAAGGCAAATTGATTATATGAAGAAATAAGGATTTTTCCATTCAGAAAAAGCTAACATCCCATTAACAGAAGCTGCAGGTGTTGCAGCAATAAATATGAGTAACTCAGAACCTATTCACCATTTCAATGTTACAATGAATGAAAGTCTTTCAGTACTCATAAAATTCTCTGAGAAGAAAATAATACCCTTCTAAAAAGACATATTAGCATTCTATCATCAACTGATATCCCACAGCCTATCTCTGTACCTTGTTTTTTAGGACATTTTCCTCTAGTAACCTGAGAATAATTTTTTTGTTTGTACAAGATTGTCTTGGAAATTATCTGGATCACAAAGAGTTCAGGTTTTCCTCAATGAATTTGTTTCAAAGAAAGAAAGAAAGAAAGAAAGAAAGAGCACATACACACACAAAAAACCCCAAAATAACAAACAAAAAACCAAACAATAAACAAAAAAAAATCCAACAAGGATTCTTCACCTTATTCAAAAAATGATAAATTTCATCCAATTGGAAGTACCTATTTCTGTCTATTTTACATTTTTTTGTTGTGTTAAGTTTGCATTTACCTTCTAATCCTGCTTATGTTGCCTACAGCTACTAAACCTTTAAAACATGTTTCATCAGGCAAGAAAATGAAAGCAATTAATTGTTTCTAAAATATTTTCTGTTTAGTTCTAGTTAAAACCTGATTTCTTTCCCTAGATCACTGGCCTAAGAAGTAGTAGTAATTGGGTTATTGCTAAGTAATATTTGTAGGCATCAATAGTAAGCTGTCTTATCCACAGTTATTCTGTACCTCCAGGGCAGAAGAATGGTTTATCTGAGTTCTGTGTGGTTTCATAAAGACTATTGAATAATTTCTTAGGTTCTTCATATATGTTCAAATTATGCTATGAAACATTAAAAAACTCTTATATATATATATATATATATATGTAAAAAAATATATGCATATATAATTTGTATTTACACTTATGCTTGTATTTGTGTTTATAATTATGTTATTTGCATTTACATTAATATTAAAATTAATATTCATTTCTAGATCTGTATTTTTATATATTTACATAAGGCCTGAAGTCAAAATCAAAAGCCTTGCTGTAGAAAAATTTATGCCTCGAGTAGGAAACTTTGGTCAGGTCTGTACATAGTTTAAACCAAGGGAACCCACCAAAGAATGGTACTTCTTCAGTATTATACTGATTGAGAATGCCTGAGCAGCAGGTTGGATGTATTGAAATAATGACTTTTTTTTTAGCATTCTGGTGTCACAAGAATAGCAGACTGAAGAAGATTGCCTTCTGATCAGAGATCCAAACCCATTCCTCTCTTCCTTTCTGTAAAACAGACAGTAGTGTTGGCTACTTAAGGTAATAATAAAATGTTTAAGATGTTTTATAAAAATGTTTTATAAAAATGTTTTATAAAAAAGAGCTAGCATAGAATAACATAGTTTGTGCGGCTCAGGGGAATTTCTGATCTAAAGTTTGTATCTCATCAGTGTTTAGCAGCCCTTGTTAGGTTTCCACTTATTTATCTAACTTTTTATTGAACTCACTTAACTTTTGGAACTCCATCTATCCTGTGACAGTGAGTTCCAAAATTTAGTCATACATTAAATGAAAAATTATATTTCTTTGTTTTTTTAAGTCTGTTAGCTTACAGTTTCACCTAATGTTTCTCATAATTATTTTATGTTATATAAAAGAGCACCTTGTTCTGTTTTTCTTTTCAAATAAATCTTATGGGTTTGTATTTGGTTGGTTTTGGGTGATTTGTCAGTGAACAGTGAACTGATATTTTCGTAGATATAGCCAGAGCAGCTGCAAGTATGTTTTCTGGATTAACAATGCCTGGTTTAGGAACTTTCAGTTTTTAGACAGTGAGAATTTCTTTGTGTCTTTTTCCTATTTGTGCAAGTAACTTTTGCAACTTTTCACAAAAAGTGGGACTTTCATTGTTAAAACCAATCATTTTCATCTGCTTTTTTCTTGTCTTTTATATATTTATTAATCTTTTGTTCCTTCAGGTATTTAGAAGTCCATAGATGGAGTTTCCTTTTATATATATATATATAATATATATGATCTGTTTATTTAAGTATCTTTTACAGAGAACCTTGTCAAAAGTTTTTGAAAGTCCAGACACAGTGTGTCAACCAAATGAAGACCTCCCTTGCCTGTATACTCATCTATTATAAAGCCATTAAAGAGCCAGAATCTACCTTATAAAATTTATTTTTATTCCCACCTCCATTTTATTGTATTTATCTATATGTCTATGAATCCTATTCTACCAATCTACCTGTAAAGAATCAGGAGCACAGCTTCTTAATTTCCTGCATCTGTCCTGTGTCTGCCCTGCCAAGTTCCTATAAGGATCTTATAAAAAAAGGACATAAAATTTCCTAACCTCTATTCTTCTCACACAGAAGCTGACTTAAGCAATTGTGTAAGATCTATGATCAAATTACAAGGTCATATTTGAGTTATTTAGAAACCCCTGAGTGTATACCATCTTGTCTTGACAATTTGTTACTATTCATTTATCTATTTGGTCTAAAATCACTTCTATTGACACTTTAATTTAAGATAGCTCCTCCAGTACATTTTTTGCAAAGAAAACAGACACTGTGAGAACATTTCTAAGCTCCTCAGAGGTGAGTATCAATGTGAAGAACACATTTAATTTTTCTAACATAGTCTTATCTTCTTTGCGTTCTCCTGTTACACTTCCATCACCTTTCAGCTCTGCAGAGTCTGGCAGACATTCTGCTTCTGATGGGCTGGAAAAAAGGCTTATTATTAGTTTTTATGCCCTTCACAAGCTTCTTCTCTAAATCTTTTTTCAGTCTTAGTTTGATTCTGCATTAAGATTTTCAGAGCTCATGATACTCAGATGTTTTTCACCTGGCCATAAATTCTACTTTATGAAGACTAAGCTTTTAACTTAAAGAGTTTCTTTATTTTGCTGCTTACCAACACAATAACTTTGTTTATCACTTAAAAAAAAAAAAAAATCATAATGTATTTAATACTTTTATCCTTTTAGTCCATGCTTTCAAATTCTTGGCGTTTTTTCCTAGTGCCACTAATTTTTATAGAGATCCCTTTGTTTATACATTTGTGTATGTAAATTTTTAATTTATTTTTTAATTCCTGTATGGAAGAAGAATTTGAATGTACTTTAGTCAGTAATAAAAATGTCAGTATGTTCTTATGTTCTGTTTAGAATTATCTAAAACAACAACTGCTCCAAGAGGCAATCATTATAGTATCTAAAATTAGTTTTTAGAACATGTCCCAAAATTGCTTTTTACCAATATTCATCAAAATAATTGAATTCACTATTGCTAGTATTTCTGCCATTGTACTGTCTCTCATCCTCCTTGGCATGTCCATGTTATTCAGGTGATTAATAACACAAGCTTTCTATAATATTCTTTCTATTTAGACATGAAGTATTCAAATCAGAGGGTCTGTTTCTTGTTGCTACAGGTAATTTGTTTATCTTGTTTGACTTTATCTGCAACTATATCACTGAACAACCTCAGGGCAGGACATGCAGAGAAGGCTTTGATCATACTGCTTGAAGTTCGTCCTCTTCACAGAAAAATGAGGATGTTTACAACTTGATCAAGGTCTCTTCTGAACCTTGTGTTCTAGTCTTAAAATATAATTTCTAGTTTTGTGCATGATTTTTCAGCTTTACCTGAGCTGGAGAGTGTGATGGCTCTGCTGCAATACATCAGAATGGCTGCTGGAAGAGAACACAGTGTTGCTGGACTATTCACTTGAAAAAAAAAGTCAGCTGGTAGTTGACACTGTATATGAAATGCATAAAAACTCTTCCATGAACTAGGGAGCAAGAAGGTTCTCCCCAGGGTAAATACACTTTTGTGTCTCTATAACTTCAGGTACAGTAACGTTCACCTGCCAGTATCTAAGTTATAACCTGATACTGCATTATATCACACAGTATTTTCATGTCCTTAATGGTGGGGGGGGGTTCACCTCCTAATTCTAAACCTGATGGAAAAAATACATTTAACTAGGACCTGACTGGTTATTTTTAAGTTGTTCTGATTAAATATGATTTCATTTGAGATTCTTTACAATTTCTTACATATGTCTTCTCTATATATTTATTTAGTATCTTTAAATTGGCAAATCAAAACCATGACATTATTTAGTGCATTAGCCGGAAAATTCAAATTAAACTAAGAAAATAGGTCCCCCAGAATCACGTCTCCTACAAGAGATGTATTGTACTGTAAAGACTTAAGGTAATTTAAGTAAATAATTTCAAACTTCTTAACTTTTTCCACATAGATCTATCAGACACCATACAATTTGTCTTAAATGACCACAACCTGAATCAGTGTTTCTAGATGTTCCTGCAACAAGACTAAAAGTGCACTTCTAGTGATTTTCTTTTCAATGTAGTTCTCCATATTCGTACTAGAATATATATTTTCAATATAAAGGTGATCTTTGCTATGACTAATAATGGGGCTATTTCAAAGAGAAACTTCAGCTGCTCATTAACAACTGGAGTTTCTTTCAGAGACATGGATATCGACTTCACTGACATGTAAATGCAGCTAAAAGGGTTTTTTAAACAGGTAAGGTTGATTGTGACTTAGAAATGCTTAAATAATTTTGTGCCTTGTTACCTGAAAAATCAACTTTCTCACACTTTTTTCACTAATAGAAACATCATCTTTTTTGGAAGAAGAGACCAGTACCCATCCTGCTACTGCTTCCTTTCACCTAGTTATAGAGTGATAAGCTCAGAGCCTGAGCCTCTTCTCCAGGCTAAACAACCCCAACTCCTCAGCTACTCCTCATAAAACTTGTCCAGGTAGTCAAGCAGAAAATCATGATCCTCTTCTGTGTAACAATGTCCCTTTTTTTTTTTCTTTTTTTTACTTTTTTTTTTAATTTGTTAGGTGGCATTGCATTAAGTTAAGGTAGCATAGAAGGACAGTATATAAACTGGTAGTTTTTTTAAGGTTAAGAAAAAAGATTCCTATGTCGGGAGGCAGATTTCTCAAAGCAATTATTTGGGAAAAATACTTTTGCTATATAGCATCTGATGAAAGTAACAAATATCCAGGAGATGTGCACATATACTTACATGTGTTTCCTTTGGCTCTATGAATTTTAAAGCATGTATGCAATCAGCATGTGTGTCCCTATGCTTTTCTTTGGTGGACGTTTCCCTTTTTTTACTTTTCAGACCTTTGTTCTATACCTGCAACCAATACTGGGTATTATAACAGTATAATTATTTATAATAATTTTGATTAATTAATATAATAGCAGGCATATATGAGAGATGAGTCTTTAAAGAAATAAACAGACATACATACAGAAATAGCATCCATTGTTTTATTAGTTACACTGAGAAAAAACTTTTGCTTACATTAATGCAATTAATTCTGCATTGATGTGCACTAAAGAGACAATATTGGAACCTATAGAAAAACTGGCAGAAAAAACCTTGAACTACTTCACTCACAACTTACTTCTGCACATCTCCTCATTTACTGACTGTGCAATAAAGATATTTCACTCCTAAGATTGTGAAAGTGTTTCTACATGACTTATCATTAGAAGATTATACTGTCATCTTCCTCTTACTAAAACTGTATGATTGAGAACAGAGAGGAATCTTTCTGTACTCTTTTATATAGCTGGTAAGAGATTGTGCTGAAAACCTATTGCTCTAGACCTAAATAACTCAAAATAAAATTAATGACTAAAGCAAATAAAACTCAGGAAGTAAACTGGAAATGTAGAATTACTGAAATTCACACACTAAATAGTAAAACAATATGTCACACAAAATTATATTAGGAGGTGCCTTCCTAATAACTTTATAGCTGGAGTATATTATAAGAAAATGTTAAACCAGAAAAATACAATTTCTCTCCAAAAGTCTACCTTTTTTTTTTATTAACTTACTCAAGACCAATTCTTGATTATTGTCGGTTCAGGCTAATACATGTTTAGAATTTTAGTATTTGTGTCTGATAGATTTTTCTTGTTAATATATCTGCATCTTGTTGTACCACATCTCCTCAACTGTCCAGTACTTCAATAAAAGTAGAGAGAAAGAAGCATCAGAAAGAATACAGTGTAGCTTATAGGTTTATTTCAAAAATAGAGTTTGGAATATGTTAGTGTAAATATTTATCATCTCTGAGCCCCCAGGACAGCCTACATAAAGTCTTTTTCTCAGTCACCTGAAAAAAGAACTCTGTGGTTCACATAAAGATTACCCCAGCCATGCCAGACAACAGTGAAAATAAAGTAGTAGAAACAGCTGACATTAACAGCTGACCCATTGCTAATTTATCAGAATTTATGACTAATTAACCAGCAATTTATGTACACATGTGGTTAATATGTGCATGTCATTGTTATCTATTTGCACTTCTTTGATTTTCAATTTTTGTTTTTTTTATTCTTTCCAGTACCTTTTTCTTATGTCTAACATACAATTCCTTTATCCCATTATTCTACACTTATTGCTTTCTACTCTTTTTTTTTCTTCTTTTTTATTATTTTTTAATTGTAAGGCCACGTTCTCTGTAATTTACAGAGCATTTAGTCTTCTCCTATACCTTTCTTCTAGCTTAGAATAAAATTGTCACTTACTCACCTGCACCCAAGTACATATTCTCACGTTTTTTCTCTCTTTCCTCCTTATCCATCAACACTGGCCCATTATTTTTTATGTTTTCTTTATCAATCAATAAGAATATTAGTCCCTGCCATCCTAATATCTTTTCATATATTTATAGATTATCTTTGAGTCCCCTTTAACCTTTTTCATTTCCTCTTTCTCTTTTTTTTAAAGTGGAACCAGAACTGAATGGAGTACTCTGTCTAAATCTTGATCAACATCAAACAGTTGTTTGAAATCACTTTCTTGTTGTACATACAGTACTTTGCAATATTCATGAGTTTGTAATGTTATGAGATAGTTCATTCACATTTAGTTGATTATGGGCCTGGCCTTCCTTTGTGCTGGTAATGTTGATCAAATGCATATATTTTTTTTAAGATTTTTCTTAATTATGTAAAACAAGTTAATATTTACATAACTAGAAATTAAAATTGACCAACCCATTCCTAGCAGCATCATTTGTATACTACAAACTCATCAGGTCAGAAAAACAAGTGCATCTGTAATGTGCATTCTGCACCAGAAGAGTCTCAAAAAGATAGGAATGATTGTAAAAGGAAGTTCACCCCAATCTGGCTGCATTCCAGGATATACTTCATTGTGAAACGCATTGTGTCCCAAATTTTTTTTAAAAAGCTCTGTGAGTTTTGGATTCAACCCAAACTTTGAATGGAAGATTCTTCTGTGGGGAAATGAACCATTCTGACTGACCCAGCCCAGGCAAAACCATACTTTCTTCTTATGACATTGCTGACAATTCAAAGAGTGGGCAAAGCTTTTGCAGGGATTTGTCCTGTTTTCTGTTTGTTTGGGGTTTTTTTTAAGATTTGTGACCATACTTACAAATATCCAAGGAAATGTAACTTGATTTTATATTTTAATCTTCAGGGTTTGGGAGGTTTTTTGTGTTTTACTGTTATTTTTATTATTATTACTACGACTATTATTTTTGTTACCATGCTTTCTATTTTGTTTTCCAAGTACACAGTGAAAATATTAAATAGAATTAGACTCATGACCCAAAGCAGACCTCTGTTGATGACCCTTGATACTTCTCCCTAGCATAACACTGAACCATTAATAATTGCTCTGTGGGTTGATATTCTCCCCTCTTTTTTCCTTCTTTTTTTACCTTCTTTGTTTTTTTCTACCATTTTTTCTCCTCTTCAGCATTTTATTTATTTAGCAGTGATTGAATTTAATGAACATTTCTCTAGTTTCCTTATGAGAATGTCATGTGAAACTGTATCAAATTCTTTATTAAAATCAAGAGATAGTATGTCCACAGCATTTTCTTTATCCACTAAGCCTGTTATCCTATCAGTGAAAGAAATTGGGTTAGTTCAGCATGATTTGTTTTTGATGAGTCTATGTTGCCTAATACTTACAAGTTATTTTCCTCCAGGTGCTTACAAATTATCTACTTTATTAATTGTTATAGCAATTTATCAGGTATTGAGAATTTACTTATCAGTCAGTAAAATTTCATCAAATAGCATGAAGATAACTGCCTGTCTTGAACATATTGTAAATAGGGAATCATAGAAATGTTTTGTTACCTAATTCTATAGCTAGATTAAGAGGGTTTTCTTTATTTTCAAAGTTAGAGATGATTTTAGACTAAAAGGATATTTTTTACTGGTATGTAATAATGCAATAAAATAACATCTGTCACAGAAAAGAACACTAAGTTAAATCTTATTGTAATACTTTGACTGTATCTCACACCATCTGTATGAGATGTCATCTGTTTGCATGTCAGCTACTATGTCATTGTCTTATCCTGTTGCTGAATTTTTCTGTGACAACTGAGTTATGATCCACAGAAATTGCTATTAGACATCAGAGTATCCAGCAGGGAAATCACCAATGTTTAAGGCCTATAGTAGATACCAGCTTCACACTGAGATGAATTGTGCCCTAGACTTCCCTACATCAAGTACTGTGGGACCCAGCCTAACCTAGTCATATGTGAATATTTACTTCTGTTCTCCTGAATTTCTAGTCCCTCCACTCAAAAGCTGAATGATCTTTCACATAGGGAGATTTCTCCTGTGCAACTCAGGCATGAGACAGTTAGCACTGAATCTGTGCCTTTCTCCTTCACTAATTCCAGAATATTGGGAACCCAGGTACGTAATGCATTCACGCCTTGTTGGCAGTCAGATGGAATGCTGTGGTTTCTATCAGTAATCAAAAATTCATTATTAAAGGGAATTGGGATTATTTCTTTAATTCCACTGTTATCAGCTGTTTGATGAGATCTCTAGGTCCTGATTTAAGTAACATTTAATTAGCACAGTTGCAGAGAGGTAAAACATTTCTGAATGAAAGTTAAATTGAACCTGTTCAAGCTACCAGTGATTTTGTCTTTGTCTAGATTTTCCTAGTATAATTACTCAAAGCTGATTTAACTATAAGAATTACAAAGAGTATTTCTGTGCTATTGGTAAAATAGAGTAAGTGATGTTTTCATTCCTCCTAATATTTAACAAGATTTGACAAACAAAATCTTGCTCTTTGTCTTTATCCAAATACTCTCATGTGAAAACTGCTGAAAAACAGGTAAATGTTAAATAGAGAGACATTCAATCTGTTGGCCTACAAATGCGTTAGGAAGAAATATGGAAAGTATGGCACTGTGCCCATTAGAAAACCAAGGCATTGATTTAGTGTAGAAAGAGCCTCCGCATTTTGGAAGCAAGGCCTGACAAGGTGAAGAAAAATCTAGGGCTTAAGGATGAAATATTCTCAGAAAAGCATATTTGTTTCCATTTTTTCAGGCAAAACCAAGACACACTTTTATTTTCACTTTTCCTTTTTTTTTTTTTTCTCCTGCCCTAGAACAAGCTGAGAAGAGCAATGCAAAGCAATCTGTTAGATTTTAAGGCAAAGCTCAGCTAATATGACCAGGCTTTCATATTTCTTATACGGTGAGAGAAATATTCTTCATGTGGTGATGTCCTTGCTAAGGAATTTTACTTAATGAGTCCGTGCTCTAGTGCATATACAGTACACAGTAATATTTGAAAATGTTTCTATAATACTTTGTTGAGCAAGTAAAGATGCATACTTTACAAAAATGCAAACAACTCCTAGGAAACACAAAAGACCATACTAATCTCCACCTTCCAAGTAATAATTTTTCTGATGAAATTACCCTCTCACTGGTCTGATCAAGCTGACAGAATCACAGTATCACAGAATAACCTGACTGGAAGGGACCCTCAAGGACTATTGAGTCCAGCTCCTGGCCCTGCACAGCACAATCCCCAAGTCACACCCTGTGCCTGGGAGCATCGTCCAAATGCTTCTTGGTCCTGCCAGGCTGGTGCTGTGACCACTGCCCTGGGGAGCTGTTCCAGTGCCCAAACACCCTCTGGCTGAAGAACCTTTTCCTGATATCCAACCTAAACCTCCCTTGACAAAACTTCGGGCCATTCCCTCAGGTCCTGTCACTTGTCATTACAGAGAAGAGATCAGTGCCTGCTCCTCCCTTTCCCCTCACAAGGAACTTGTGGACTTCACTGGGGTCTCCCTCCAGTCTTCTCTTCTCCAGGCTGAACAGATCAAGTGATCTCAGCCTTTCCTCATACAGCTTTCCCTCAAAGAGCTTCGCCACCCTCATTGCACTACTTTGTATGCTTTCCAATAGCTTAGTATCTATTCTTATATTGTGGCACCCCAAACTGCCCCCAGCACTGGAGGTGAGGCTGCCCCAGCTCAGAGCAGAGCAGGACAATCCCCTCCCTTGCCTGGCTGGCCATGCTGTGTCTGATGCCCCCCAGGACAGGGCTGGCCCTCCTGGCTGCCAGGGCACTGCTGACTCATGACCAGGATTTCCTCCAGCACTGCTCTACATTCCCCAATCTGTCCATACATCCAGGACTGCCCCATCGATAAGTCCCAAGGTGCAAAATCTGGTTCTTGTACTTGTTGAACTTCATACGGTAGAGGATTGCCCAGCCCTCTGATTTGTGGAAGTCTCTCTGCAGGGCCTCCTGCCTTCAAACAACTCAGAAGTTCTCCCCGTTTTGTATCATCTGTGAACGTTCTTAGTATTCCTTTCAATTCTTATTCCTTTCAATCCTGAGTCCAGGCCATTTTTGAAGATGTCCAAGAGCACAGGACCTAAGATGGGTCCCTGCAAAACATCACTTAGCCCAGAGGATTGAAAAGCAAACTAAAAACAAAGGGGAAAAAAACAAAACAAAACAAAACAAAACAAAACAAAACAAAACAAAAAAGTTTTCTGTGCTTTCCAGGCATATTAAAAGGCATGGTATCCTATTATTTTCAAGTGACAGTTTCCTGTGACAGCCTCTGGCCTATGCAGTTCTATTCGGTCCTGTGCTGTAATTTTAATTTTTAATTGCTGTAAAAAATTTTGGGATCTTTGGATCTATTCTGTATGTATACACACGCACACACACACACATATATATAATAGACACATAGAGCTTTATGTACTTATGTATGTACCCATGGATACACATGCAAAATGTAAGCCTGTCCACTACTCATCTAGATTCATAGAAAAAAAATCCTGTAAATTGTCTTTTTGCCATTGCTATGAAAGAGGTTTAGGAAGGAGACCTGTGCTCTTGTGTTAGCAGCCAGTTTCAGCCTGCCCTAAATTTACAGCTTACCCAGAATGTGTTCCATGAACTTCTCGTGTAACTCTGGGACAACTATATCTCTGGTTTTGTTGAGAAATTACTTGTGGATTTCTTTTGTATTTGTAATTTTTAGTACTTAAGGACCATTTAAGACTGTTAAATCTATCAGTGTGAAAAGACAGAAAAATACAAGCAGAAAAACAAGACTTTGAATGCCAACCTAGCAAAAAAATTTTACCTCAATAATTTTCATGATAAGAGGTGAAAGTAAGCTCTTCCCAGGCTTGTCTTCCACCTCATTTTACCTTCTCCCTTTTGATTTGCTCCTGAGGGTAAAAGAGAGGGAGGAAAAGGTCATGCCAGCTCTGTGTATATTCCAAACCTACCTGCTTTTAACGTGCATCAAAGACCAGACAAGGATCCAGACACAAAGGCATCATAAAGTTACCTTCTCTTTACATCAGCTCCTTTACCAACACAAGCACCATGAAGAGATGAGTTTGGCTTGAGGAACAGCTTTTTCTCTTTTATTTTTTAGCCCAGTATCCAGCTTGTATTTATTAGATTTCCTCTCCTTCCACTGATAAGCATTGATACTGTCATTTACTTATCAAGACAAAAAAGACTTGAAACCTGTTCTTTAAGAAACCTTGATTCTTCTCTCTGATACAACACAGCTGGTAGCTTCCATTGCCACAAAGTATGAAATGCTACCAAGTGAAAATTAAGGTACTGGCAGAGAGTGTCTGTGACAATTAGCATTGCTATTCTCCAAGGATGGAATGACTGAAAGTTTGGCAAGACTGCTTCCTCAAAAAAAGAAAAAAGAAAAAAAAGAGAGAAATTGTTATAGCAAGGAACATATTAAGGAAGAAGAAATAAATGTGAAAAATTGAAAAAGAATATTAATCTAATATACAGGAACTAATAATTATTTAAATTTTATCTAGACTAAGCAAACTTTCACTCCTTATTAGCTACTTGGGATCTACCACAAGACTTGTGATCTTTTTTTCAGTCTGATGAGTAGTCTCATATCCTCAGCCAATTTACAACTTCTTCTCATGTTGATAGATGTCTAGATACTTAAAGTCAGCAACGCATAAAATTTGCCTATAGATGTCGATGCATCATAAATCCTTTAACGCGTACATTTCTCTGTAACCATTTTGAGGTTATAAAAAAGAAGATATATTAGCATATCTCTATGAAGAGAAAAAAAATTGCTGGGATGAAGAGTTGTTTGCTGCTGGATACAAAACAGACAAAACAGTCTTTTTTCTGCTCTAGAAACATTGCAATGTTCTGGGATGGAGACAAGAGTGTACACATTTTATTCAGACAGAAATTTCATTTGCTTCCATGTGTTTTAATGATTACACAGTAAAACGTATAAACTTAAATTACTGTTATGTTAGTCTCTAAAATGAGAAGTTTAATTTGACAAAACAGATGCATACAGTGGGATCACCTCTTGAAGCCTTTTCAATCAATGCATAGAACTGGAATGTTTTCATCAACTAATAGAATCATAAAGCAGCCCAAGTTGGAAAGGACCCTGCAAAGTCATCTGGTCCAACCTTTGAGATGTTAACTTCTTTCATCTTAAACTAGATGACTAAAGTAAGTCAGATGAATTACCTCTTTAAAACAGCAGTACTGAATGCCAGCATAACTGGTATCTACACCCTCTGAGACCATGATAGCTTTAATAGTTCTGAGAGAAGATTTTAACTGCAGAGATTCATATTATATTTCTATTACCATAAATATCCATAATTAATGCCTCTTCCAACTTAACTGAAAAGTCAATTTGTTATTTTTCAAGTTTTTTAATGTTTATTTAAAAAGCTTTTTAAGGCAACGGTGGGTATCTGTGCTTGAAGTTCTCAAAACAGGAAGTCCCCATGGCAATTTTTTAAGCATTAAAAGTTCATTTTCCCTGTGAAAAGCCTATTCAAGTATTTTTAATGTTATAATAAGTATTCCCAACAGAAAATGAAGCTTTTAAGCCTTGCTAAAACATTAATTGGGGCTTTCTGTTCTATGGAGTCCAAAATTTAGATGAAGAGTTTGATTCTCCATGGCCTCATATGTTAAACCTTATAGTTCCAGTGGAGTACCTTTATACTTTTCAGGTATCGCAATTATGTTCCATGTATTCTTTTACTGCCAAAATTAAAAAAAAACAAAAACAAACAAAAAAACACACAAACAAACAAAGACAAACAAACAAACAAAAACAAAAACAAAAGGTGTTTACATCTCTCAGACCCAAGATATTATGTACAGTTTCATATGATCTTAGAATTTCTTTTAAAAACTGCAAAAGATGTAGAGTGGAAAACAATGAGGTTCTGAGATAATCAATTTGAATCTAGCTTTGCTTATATCTCAGATCTCAGCACAAATATTCTTTCTCTGCATAAGTGTTACTGAGGGGAAATTCACATATTTTAATACCAACTTGAAAAGCAGCAGATCTGTGAAGGTGTTGACTACTGCAGATGCACAGACAGCCTTCTAATTATGCCAGATTAGCTAAAGAATTGTGCTAGGTAGATGAAAAAGATTATTTCATTTGTCATCTAATTCTCACTGCTGCCCTACACTAGAATCTGTGTAGGAGGAACACATGTCTTCAAATAAGTGTGTCAGTTTTCTACTTGTGGTTCATTATCAACGGTGGTCCTAGATGAGCTATTAAGAAAAATAAGATAAATAGCTGGGAAGACCAGCGCTGCATATTCTCTCCAGGAATAAAATATCTTCTTCTAAAGTGATTATGTCACCCAGAAAACATAAAAGTTTTATAATTCTTGACATCTAATGATGTTCAGCAAGGCCATGTTCAATGAGGCAGTCGTAGTGCTGTGCACATATTTACACTTTACATTGTGTGCTCTCCCCTGAATCCAATTCCTAATCAGCCACAATGCCTGATATTGACATATCCCCAGTCTCTATTTTGACACTTTCCCACTCTGCTTATTAATAAAGCAAAATCAAGTATAGAAGGAATGCTATATAGCACTTGCTAAGTCCCTAAGAGATGTGCCTTCAGCTGCAGTGCCTCAAAGGGTCTCCATAAGGCAATACTGAGACTACAAAGGATGAACTGTGAACACTTGAGTTCCTCAGCCAAGTGCTGTACATCACCAGTAACAAGTGTGATTCAGTGCGTAAACCTAACATGATACTGGAAAAAAAACTTGCACTTATTGAAGGCGGATTCCCTATTTATTCTAAATTATTTATGCAACTAGGACTATTATAAGCAGCTAGGGTTTTTAAGTAGAGGTTAGAAGAGTTGATCCTAGCATCTAGTTAAATCATTACTTGTCTGCTACACCATCTAGGTTTTGAAGCACTGAGTAAAAGACTAATATTGCCTTCAAAATTAAATTTTTTACGTTGCCCATCCAGAATGACAAGCTAGCATCATGAAAGGGGAGAAGATTGTTGCCTGCTACTAGGGCAAATAGCACCTTTTTTTTAAACATTTCACATCTAAATAATTCATCTTTCTGACCCTAAGATGTGAAGCTCCTCATGAAGACTGAGAAAGTAGGGAGTAAACCACTGATCAGTAAAATGAGCTTATTCCCGTAAAAAAAAAAAAGGTATTTGTGTTGTTTTTCATATTAGAAAGCCTTGCAAACTACTTAGATCCCATTTTTCTCACAGCACTAAACAGGAGAATCCACTTATTTTGGAAAGCATAACTTTATCTCAGCTCTCTTTAAAAAAAAAAAAAAAACAAAACAAGTCTGTGTTTCCCAGTGGGATAAGAATTTATTATGGAAAGTTTTGAAATGTACTTCTTTGCATGAGACTGGCATTAAATATACACGTTTATGTGCCTAATGGCTAATTTTATTCTTCACTCATTTGCATCAAATTTTCTGAATAAGATTTTTTGAAATAAAGAGCTTTGTGATAATATAAAACTGATAGGGCAGAGAATAATAATCTTACTCTACTAAAGAACTGTAATATGCTACAATTATGATGCATGAGTTTTTTCTACCTTTTTTTGTAGTGGTTCAAGTGGCAAAAGAGAGTTAAGGGCAAAGCAGAATTAGGATATGGTCTAGTGAGCAGCTATCCTGTGTTCATCTATTTCTTGCTGATCTAAAACAGAAAATAATTTCCCTTGTTTCAGGGATGTTTCTTGTTTGGAATAATGCCATAAAGGAACACCTAAATCCTCTCCTATTTGTAAGCTGAGTAACTTAAAATATCAGTGCACTGAATTAATCTTTCTGATCCAGATCACTAGTCTTTCCTTTAACCAGCTTTTCTTTTTGTTGGACTTTATCTCAGTTTCTCTCTCACACCTGCTGCCAGATCAATCTCAAATCACACAAACTTCAGCAGAATGCCTATAGACTTCTTTCAGAGGAGTTAAAGAGTTAAATGTCTCTTCCAAGACCTCCATTCTTTTTTTCTGCACTACTGTAAAGTATTAGATAAGACTGCAAATAATGTGGTTCTATTGTTAAAGATTTTTTTAATGATGTTGCATCAGAGTTCTAGCTCTAGATGAGTAACCAAATTACCTTACTCTGATGACCCACTCATTTTGTCACAGCCTTTGCCACTTGCCATGGTTATTACTCAGGAAGTCACATTTCAAATGTCTGTTCAAGCTCTTCAGTTCAGGCATCTCTTCTATTAATTCATTATGGTGCTTTCCAGAGAAAAAGGCAGAAATTATTCCAAACAAAAAGCTATGGCAGCACAAGTATATTTGCAAATAACTTGTTGATAGAATTACTGTGAGATCTCAAATTCCTTTATGGGATAGATACATGAATATTCATTAAGGGTGATTTTCTCACACTTCACTTTGACATTTTCTTGCCTGAAAAATAGTCATCTCACCCAAGTGGGATGACTCAGTTTGTCATGGATTTAGAGACAATCTGTCTTTTCATAGAAACACCCAAAAGAATAAAAATGGACTGGCTGGATAAATTGTTTAGGCTTGAGGAAGAAAGGCCTGCCCCACCCACCAGTTTCTAGGACAGAGGCAGAAATTATATTACTTTGAAAAATCTTACCCTTTAACATTTTTCAGTTTTAAAATACCTATGGTTTAAAAGAGGTACCAAAGCAAGGAACCAGTGCAAAAATTATGATTATGTATCCCACAGAGAGATGACAAAAAATTAAAAGTAAGAACACTTTATTGTACTCTGGATCAGCTAGGTACAACCAATGTACTGACATGCATTACCAAAGGCTAATGGTCACATTGTCATCATGATCATTACTATAGCTTTAGGTATTTAATCACTTGCATAAAAGTGAGAATATATTTATAACTGTTTCCTTGTGTATAGGTAAATGATGACCTTGTGTATTTATTCAGGAAATATAAAAAGAAATGTGTTTGGATACTGAGATACAGCTCTAAAAATAGCATTATTAAGACAGCTGATTAGTGACTTTGCTATCAGATGTAGTGCAAAATAAAAAAAAAAAAAAAAAGCCCAAAACCACAAACAAACAAACAAACAAACAAAATCCAACCCACATAAAGAATTCCCTTTACCAAGTAAGACAGGAATTTTAACAGATGGAATACAATGACTTCTACATAATCTCTTAGATATGGTACTCAAACATGAAGACTTTATAATGGGTTACAGAAGAAGCTCTCATAAAGTTTGTGACAGCTTAGGTTGTGTTCTAGGCTCTTTCAACACCCAACTGCAGAGAGAGGAATAAGGGTACCTCTTCCCTGTAGCTAACAGTTTTGAGAATGTATTGCAGGAAGAGGGAATGCCAGAGCTGAGCAGTCACCAATCACAGAGAATAAGAAAACAGTAAGATAACGAATGGGGACAGACATGAAGAACATAGTAATAGTGACTTCTTCATTAGAAAACCTTGAAAGAGATACTGAGATTTAAAGAGCATTGCTGTATTGTACATGGCTCGGTGCATTAAAAAACCACAATGTAGAAGGAAATCTATGTGGTGGATTATCAGACATTATAAAAACCTGGTGGAAGCAGTTCCATAGGGCAAAGCACCCACAGCTGAAGTTGAAGACCACACCAGGTTGGGCAGGACTGTTGATCTGCTGGAGGGTAGGAAGACTCCCCAAAGGGATCTGGACAGGTTGTATTAATAAACTGAGGCCAATTCTCTGAAGTACAACAAGGCCGAGTGCTGGGTTCTTTACTTGGGTCACAACAACTCCCTGCAGTGCTATAGGCTGAGGGCTGGAAAGATTTTCAGTGGAAAAGAACTTGGGGGTACGGGTCAACAGCCGCTGAATACGATCCAGTGTGTGCCCAGGTGGCCAAGAAGGTCAGTGGCATCCTGGCCTGTGTCAGTATAGTCAATAGTGTTGCTAGCAGGATCAGAGCAGGGATTTTCCCCCTCTACTCAGCACTGGTGAGGAAACACTTTGAGTCCTATGTTAAGTTTTGAGCCCCTCAATTCAAACAAGACCATAAGGTGCTGGAGTGAGTCCAGAAAAGACAGGAGAGCTGGTGAAGGGTCTGGAGCACAGGTTTGATGAGGAGATACTGAGGGAGCTGGGGCTGTGTGGTCTGGAGAAGAGGAGGTTCAGGCTCAGAGCTTATCGCTCTCTACAAATACCTCAAGGGATGCTGTAGCCGGATGGACACTGGTATCTTCTCTCAGATATCAAGGGCTAGGATAAGAAAATATGGCCTCAAGCTGTACCAAGGGAGATTGAGATTGATATTAGGAAAAATTTCTTCATGAGAAGGGTAGTAAAGTATTGAAACAAGCTACCCAGGGAAATGGTTCAATCACCATCCCTGGAGGTATTTAAAAGACGTGTGGATGTAGCACTTAGAAAAATATTTTAGTGGTTGACCTGGCAGCATTAGAATTATAGTTGGACTCAATGGTTTTAAAGGTCACTGCCAATATAAATGATTCTACATTTCTATGATTTACTTTTTAAACAAGAAATACATTGACATCATATTTTAGGAAAATTTAGGTGATAACACATGACAACATATCTCTATTCCAGTGGTTTCTAAGACACGATGACTTATGACAATTTAGCTTAGTTTTCAACCTAAGAATAAATTTATTTTTCACTAAACAATAGAGGACCTAAAGTCTATGAAGAAAAAGTCCCTTTTAAAAATCACAGTTTCGTTTAAAGTAGGGAAGCAATTCTGTAGCATAATAGAGCTATTGTACAGTGCAGTCTGTTTGCAAGATCAATTCCTTCAAGAACCTGTGGCCATAGCGGTCAAAGTTTGCTTCCAGATATCTATCTGCTCTTCTCACTGAATTATGTGTAAAAATAATGTGCATTTTTGAAGTCTGTCATGACCCAAATAAATCAATATTTACAATTTCTTTTTATGATGAGTCAATATGGACTGAAAATTTTATATAAGTGTATGAATAAACAGTATTGAAGTATTTCAGCTTACCTAGTGTTAGTTTTGAAAAGTCTTCAGAGCCAATCCTAAATCTGCTAATTGAAAACAGAAATACTGATCACCAGCAAAAGATCAGGGAAAAGACCTTAAAAGTAAACTGTCTCTAATTACTGATTTTTGCAGTATGATAAAAAGCAAAATCCTCTGTATTTGTGTAGTCATGTCACTTATTTTCCTTTTATTGCTCCTTTTGTCCACTTTACTAAGAGGAATTATTAATTAATTCCAAGAGGAATTATTATGGTAAGAACCTTCAAGTTAGTCTATAATCTTCCCCTATTTAAATGAGTATTAGAAACTACAGAATTTTTTTTTTCAATAAAGGAAACATTTTAGCATACCAATACAAGTAAAGCAGTTATTTAGAACCAAAGACATTTAACAAAACAAAGATAGTATATGATTTAATTTGATTTGATTTAAATAACTTTTTTTTTAATTGTGTCTTTTACTTCTATCAGTATTAAAGCCTCTGTATTTTGCATATTGATCAAATCTCCTTTTTTTTTTTTTTCAATTATTACCATTGATAAGGGAATTTCATCTTTGGAGGTTTAATTCTTGCCTTCCCTTTGATCTGCTGGTTGCTATTAATACTGTATATTCCCTATGAACTTCATACTTTCCTCCACCTTTTCTCAAGGTAAGACAATTTTAAGATATTACACTGTACTACAATATATGCACTTTCTGTTGTGAAATGTTGTATGATTAGCTGATGGTTGGCTCTCTGGGTGCTTTAATTTTTTTTCTGATGACCTCTTCAAGTAGCTTTACTATGTCTCAGTTTGATGTCTTCTGCTCATCATTTATTTTTTCTGTTAAGTATTGCATAGTATTTTGTATGTTGTATGCTATAGATTTGATCCAATATTTCTTCTTTCTTACCTGTTGCCTACATTTCCTTATATTGTCCTCTCAATAGTTTTACTCTACATCATTCACACTTTCCAATCTAATAAAGTTGCTCAGCACTGTGGCTGGGATTATAATTAAATTGAATCCAGAATGTAGTTATGATCAAATTGACTATTTCTCTGAAAACACAGTTGCAAGTAAGGTTATGCAAGTAAGAATGGCTGGAAGTGTTCTGTAGTTAAGTGGGTTTGGATCTACAGAACTCATGCTGGACCTGCCCTTTTCACCAGAAGTTTTGCAGTCCTGGAATGTACTTCTGCTTTTCAGATTATTTTCTTCAAAGTTTTATAAGGAAGTATTGTCTTGGTGTTTTTTCCCATCTAGTTGCATACTCTTAATAAGCTGAGGAGCATCTAGCAGAGGATAACATATTCTGAAAGGTAATATTTTCCCTATAAATATCTAAAGATGACCTTCTAGAACAGAGTAGAGCTATCCACTCAGGGACAGGCTACACCACTAATTTTATACCAAACTTCTTTGAACGATCCAATTCACACATTTGCATCAGCATGGAAAGAAGCCAGGAAAACTACTTTAGACACTGCTCCCGGAATATTTGGATAAAACACAGAATGAGGAAAGAAGAGTACTCTGAAACATGGGGAATATAAGAAATAATTGTACTATTGTCTACAGGGTTACAGAGTAGGAAAGGAGAACCAAAACAAATTGTGATGAATAAGTAGAAATGTGTAGGACTTGGTCTATTGCACAGAGAATGTGTGGGGAAAAACAGGCTTGAAAAACAGATTTAGTCAATTCAGCATCTTGTTTAATTAATATCACTGGTCCCTGAGTTGTCCTTGGGTACTTGTAGTACTTTAATACAGCACAGCATTATTATTCACCATTCAAAAGGAAACATTGTGTTTTCTACTGTCCTGTTCCTGAACTTCATTCTTTGTCTTCTTTAGTGGTCTTGTGTTGTTCTTTTATCTCCTTGGTTTAGCTGCCCTTGCTGTCTGTATACTTTATTCAATATTAGATTGTTCTGATATTACATGTTACAGTGGCATCAGATGCCCATCATTGTTTTTTCTCCAGAATATAGCTAAGTTCTAGAATTCTAAATCAGAAATTTGAGTATCAAATTCTGGTTTACTTCTTCATTTGAATTCAAACAAACAAACAAACAAACAAACAAACAAACCCCCAACCACACCAAACAAACCCCCACAATTAACAAATTCACAAAACCAACTGAATTTCTAAGAGAGAAGAAAAAAATCTTTCCATTCCTTTATCATCTGTTTGAATGTTTCAGAGCTTTAGTCTCCTCACTTCTTCTTTTCCTTATCAAGAGATAGTTCTATGAGGTTCTATCTATCATAGTTCTATGAGGAGTTTGAATTCTTACATTTACTGCTTCCAGGCGTGGATATGTCCTTGTCTGGTTTCTTGTCTGGAAAATCAACAATTTTATTTGTATGGGTCCCTTTGTCTGGTTTTGGACTTTACATATTCTGGGTCAGGGAGGACCTCACCATTTGACTACTTGTCACCAGGCTTCATCTACCAACTGCTGTGCAACGAAATGAAAAGCGTTCATGCTTGTAAAAATAAATGTTCCCTTTTTAAGACATTTTGTGTATTGTATTCAGCTATGACAGTCTAGCCAATTCCATGAGCCGTTTTAAAGTTCCCATGAGCTGGAGACTAAGATATTTAAGTGTCAATGAACAAACAGTTGAATCCAAGATCCTTTATGAAACATAATTGCCCTAATAAATTGATACAGACATTTCTCTGTCCATGATCAAATTCTGATTCTTGCAGCCCTTTTCAAAATTTAGCTTATGCACTTGCTGAGAAATAAGTTTATAAATGCTTCTTCTAGAGACAAGCAATCTCTTACCACATTTTTTTACAATGTTTCTGACCATCTATTTGACTGGGACGCGTTGGGTTTCTTTGGTCTTTTGTTTCCCTTATAATTGAAGATTTTTTTCTTTTAGTCTTTCATTTTCCTCCCAGACCCTAAGCTTGAGATCAAAAAATTTTAAGTTAATCAGACAGAAACACATACGTCCGCTGTGGATGACCTTACATCAGAATGTGTTCTTATATGCTTAAGTATAAACAGAAAAGAAAATCCCACATCAGCAGAAATGGAGAAGCTAAAAAAATTAATTCAGGGAAATGGCTGTGTGCTGTTGAACTGAAAATAAAAAAATGTAACTCTTTAGTTCAACTTATTTATGCATTGTATGGATGAATTTGAATTTTCATTGCTCAACTGTGCTTTGTAGTTCAGAAGCTTCTTTGAAAAAAAAAACAAAAAAAAAAAGCAAAAGCAAAAAAAAAAAAAAAAAAAACAAAACCAAAAGAACGTCAACTTGAAACATTAAACTGAAAAAAGTATCTCCTTTTTCTTTTTGAACAAGTCAAGGTTATAAGCGTTGTGTTTGAGAAGACAAACAGCATAATCTCCTTTCAGTAACGAAGGTTAAGGGATGTGAGCAAAAAAGAAAAAAATGAAAATTACAATAACATAGAAAATCACAAACTTTCATTGCCAAGAGATTTTTTTTTTATTTTATGCAGTAAACGTGGAACAGTTTCCAAAATTGTATTTTTCACATCTCCATTGTTCTGCTTCAAGCTGATGCAAGGATTCCAAAAAGTAGGATGTCTTTCAAGTTTTACCTGCAGTATGAGCAGTTTCCTCTTTTCTATTCTGCAGTAAGAAAACAGGGTAATTACCTTTCTTTACCTTGTAATTCTTTGACAAAATTAAGAACTATTCTATTAACCCACTTTTGCAGAGGTCAGCTGATCCTCAATATGAAAGGTAAGAAAAATGAAATTAACATATGGGTAACAGGTATATAATGAGTAATATGTATTTTTGTGTCTTCCCTTAAAGCATTGTGGTAAAAGGTTTCTAAGGATTAGTGGTGGATTAGCCATGCTGAAAGTTAGAACATTTCTCAGTATAAAAATCCAAATAGCCATACAAATAATAGATTATCTCCCCCCAAGTCTAGACGGAGCAATCTGGTTGATGAGGTATTTCTACAAAGTCTAAACATGCTCCATGAAGAAAATAGCCACTGTGATGCGTTATATTTAAAAAAAAAAAAAAAATCAATGGAAGCATTTAAACAGAAAGTAGTTTCTACATTTTATCCCCAAAATACTGAAGAAAACATCAGTAATTCAGTGTCAGAACTGAATAGTTTAAAAATTAATTATTTAAGAAAAAAGAAACTGAAACAATTAGTAATTGTAAGTAACCAAATAGAAGTGTTCATCCCCTGTTCTTACAAACTAAATCCAGATGTCACTGAAGTTACAAAGCTTGTAATTGACTTCATGGGGATAGGACAAGATCCTTTCTCAGTTGACATATATGCTCCAGAAAGATTACAAGTTCTACAGGATCAATAACTAGGAGCTCACTGTCACACTCCTATACCAAGTTCGACTGTAGAGCTAACCAAAAATTTATTGCCTCATCACGACTCACCACATTCCTTTCACCAGTGAGCATGAGTGCTCTCCAATGATTACTTGCCTGGCTCTTCTCTTTGGAAGGGAAAAGTTCTTTTGCATTTTACATCCACAGGTTTAAGCCTTTCACATATAAAAGAGACTTCCCTGTAACATCACAAAAAGCAGTCCTTTGCATCCTAGCTGTAGGTCTGTGTTTTAATAGCCCTTCATTCTGCTGCATGTGACGGGCCAGGATGAAAGCTCTAGTAGCCAGAGAAGCAGTATAACAGCAACATCTTTCTTTTTTTCAGTGGGAGAACATAACCCAATGAACTCATCACTTATGTAAAAATAAAAAGTATTTAATTTGTGTATTACTTTAATAAATAGTATAAACCTTGCCATTCAAATGGGATTAAAGGCTGTAGAAGTCTTTAGTGACTGTTTTGGTTTGCATAGAACTCAATCCTGATAACAATCAAAATTCTGTGAAAAAAAACTAACTCTGATAGTCATAATGATCTTTGAACAGTTTATGCAATCAACAGTTTCCAAAACCTCTTAAAATCTGCGTTATTACTACTCTTCCAATAATGCCCTGGAGGACTAGAAAGAACTACATTTTATCTGGTGTTTTACTAGAAACCTGTCTGATTTATGCAGGAATTAGAGAAAACATCTCAAATAGGCCTGCATAGTAAAAGTCACTTTCCCATCAACATTTAAAATAGTTTTTGTGACAACAGTCTCTTGACTTTGAAAAGAGACTGGTGTATAGGAAAAATAAACTAAAATAACACTAATGGTATTTAAGGAATAACGCAAAGTATCTGTTTTCTTTCCTTTGAGTAATGAAATTTAGTGAGATACCCAGTTTAAATAAATCAATTAGGATTGATGACTGATTTGTTATTTTAGGAACTCAGTCCAGAGGCTATACCTGTCCTGCAAAATACATGACTAGGCATCTCTTTGGGTATATGACCAGGCCTTTGGCATGATTTTAAGATTCATCCAGATCACATTCTGTGCTTCTGTTTCCAGGAAAAGGAAACCACATGGACTGAAAGACAGACGGCAGCTGCACAATTCTCTCAGCTATTACTTCAGGATACACAGTGCAGTACCTCTATATAATATAGTCAGGAGTTAACTCATCTGGTGCAATGGGAATATTAAGTCATCTTTAAGACATAAAGATTTTTAGTGCATCTGATTCATAATTTTGATTTATGATTTATGCCAAAAAATGGTCAAAAGCCAACATGAGAGAACATAACCCAAACTGCCAGTTAGTCCCAGGGAGATTTGAAAAATAGGCTGCTAGATGAAGAATGAAAATTGAGATAATTTTGTTTAGGTACCTCACATAATAGAAAAATTAATATTTATAGTGAACTGAGGAAGTCTAATTTCAGTCATAGTTTAAATAAGAAAAATCTTGCCTGAAAAATTCATCCTGACAAAAAAAAAAAAATCCTTGAGCAAAAAATATTTTCCCTTAAAAAAATCTCAAATTCAACAGTACATTCTCTTTAGAATGAAAATATTTTATTTGATATATTATTACGTATTGCATATATAAGCAGCTTGCTTTGTCTAGTTTTCTACTGTAAAAGTTGTCTTAATTTTTGTACATGTTCTCTAGGGTTTGTTAATTTTTTCACCCAGACATTGGCACTGTCTCAGACATCAGGAGAAAAAAGCAAAACAAAATTAAAAAACAAACAAACAAACAACAAAATAAAAGTAGACATATGAAGATGCAAGGCCAGCAAGCACACAAAAGCATAGCTTTCTAACTTTTTGACTTTAAAGACATGAAAAAGAAATGGCTGAAAGAATTATAATAAGGCTGAAAATTAGAAAGAGAAAAGATGTGGCAGCAGAATCTCGAAATGAGACAAAAGAAAGAAAAAGACCAAACAAGAAAAGTAAATTATCATAATGAAAACTAAAAGCCTTCCTTCATCTGTCTTAAAAATAGATGCCAATGTATTGCAGATTAACTTTGGGTTTGTAATTATGGACTTGTGGAGTAATGAATGTTGGTGAACTAAACTGCTCACTTAGGGAGTGTAGCTAAATCCATGCAATAGCAGAAACAGCTGTTGCCCATTATGCTTTGCTTTTTGATGATAAGTGGTAAGAAAGGTTGGAAAAAGGTGACCATTCAGCACTTGTTATTATGAGGTAATGGCTCCAATGATGTTAGCAAAATAATTAAAACCACCATCAGTCCTATTCTCTGTGATGACACTTAATGGTGTTTCCATCTCTCCCTGTTCTCCTAAAATGTATTCACATATGGAATAATACCGGAGGTTAGGATAAAAATGGAACAAATCACAATTAAAGAAGATTTTGTACATTACATATGCAGCCTTAATCTAAACAGGGCAATTCAGTGTTCCTACAATATATATTTAAATCAAAACGGTTACTCTTGTTCTCATAACAGGAAAAGTAAACCTTGCTCTCCATTACATCTTTGACTGACAGTCTTTTTCCATATGTTATTCACAAAAGACACATAAACTTTCACATAACTGTCTTCAACTTTCTTTGTCTTCTTAGTCACCCCGTATGCAAGGAAAACCAAGTATGTTATTCTAACAACAAAAATCCTAGTATTATTGTGCAGGGTTACCCTTGGGAGCTAAACTTCCACCCAGTCCCTCACTTGCTTTCTCACCCTACAAGCAGGACAAAGGGAAAACATATGAATGGGAATGAGAATGCTTGTGGGTTAAGATTAGGGTAGTGAGATTGTTTATCAATAACTGCATTGGTGAAAAAAACCCTTTGCCTTAGAAAAAGATAATTTAATTTATTACCAAACAAGATAAATTCTTGGAGGTATTGGGAAATAATAAGCCAAACACCAAAGCATCACCATTCTTTCAATTTTCCCAGGTTCCTTATTCATTCACCACTGACTCTGCTTTCTCTTCCTCTCTGAGCAATTCAGGGAGATGAGGAATGGGAGTAACAATCAGTCCATAGCAGTTCGTGTCTGCCACTGTTTTCTCCACGTTTTTCTCCTCTTTTCCAGCATGGGTCCATGAGGAAAATCTGCTGCAGTGTGCATTCTCCATGGGCTGCAGGGATTATCTTTTCTTCCATGGAGCATCTCCACCTGTTCTTCCTTCTCTAACACCGTTGCTCCTTCCACTGCTTCTTGCTCTCACCTCACCACACTAGCCCTGCCTCATGTCCAGAGCATTTTTTGCCTTTTCTTAAATACATCACCACCTTGGACGTCGGTTTCAAGGTCTAGCTGTATCCTCTGATTGGCCCTTTGGAGGCAGATGGAAAGAAACAGCCATGTCCATCACAACCTCCTCTCACAGACACCATCCCTGCAACCCCTGCAGCTGATAGCATGCTGACACCAGCACTCAGTTAAACCTTGCACTGGGCCCCACCAGATGTTTGTAATAGAGGAAGCCTTAAAAGGGAAAGTCTTCATGTAAAGAGCTGAGTTACTTAAGGTTTTTAGTACCACAGACATTGATAAAATGACTTGAAGAATGGCTGAGCTCTATCCAGAATCAGCAGTTAGCCTGGGTTCAATAAAGAGCCAGTTATTTGTGTTAAATTAACAGAATTAAATAAGTTCAGATTTTTCTTTTCCACACAGCCAACTGAGGGGCTTTATTCAGTTTTATAAGCTTTAATAGTCTGTTAAAAGATACTCTTAGAAAGCCCAGACACACGACCCAGGACCCTGGACACCCCATCTGCTGGATCAATGCTGAAGCCAGGATGGGTGACCTTTATTTCTTCCTTTGTTCCTTACTCTCTTCCTCTCTTTCCCTCTCTCTAATTTCCCTCTCTTTCCACTTTCACCCTGGCCCTTATTAAAAACCCATTACTGATTATACTAGAAGATATAGTGCTAATTTATACTAATTTCCATGTAAAATGGAAAACTGAAAGTTTTTGCAGACCCTCTGACTTTCTTAATTTCTTTTTGACCATGAGAATCTGCACATCTGAGTGTTCCCTTCCATTTCAGAGTGGGAAGCTATTCTTTTATTCAAGGTTTTGGACTGGTAAATGAAATTATAGATTTTAATGAATAGTAAAAGTGTTGCTACTTGCTTGAGAAGATGGAAGAGAGAAGAACAAAGCATATGTTCATTCAGTCATCAATTCTTAAAAATCTTTTAATGCTGAAATTGTGGCTTGTTCTATCTCCTTTCTCCGATGGGTGGTTAACATAAATGGCTCTTCTCTATAATGAATGAAGCCAAACTCTAGGACAAAGAGAAAAAAAAAAACAAATACAAAAAACTCAAACACAATAAACCACAAAATAAATAAATCAATAAATATACAGTAAAGAATAAAAAAATTATACTAAAACTTGTGTACATATTGCATACAAATATAATAATGCATAAATATTATATAATGCATAAATATTGTCAAAATTGTTGGGTAGAAATTCAGTTTTGTGTGCATCAGCTAAAAATGAATATTCTTAACATACTGAGTACCTAGTGTCATGGCTCCCTAATCTGTAATTTAGATGACCCCAAAAATATCAGTAAGAGAAAAATAAAATATGCATCTTTCTGAAATGATCAACTTTTTGTCACTAGCATATGTTTACTAGTTTACCAGTTAGAAGCAAAAAAGATCTTTAGGTAATCAACATGAAGAGGGAGGCAAAAAATTGAGGTATCCTGGATATCCCTCTTCAGGTCCTAAAAGGCTTCGATGGCTACTGAGCCTACAGGGAATACAAAGATTTCTTTTAGAGCTCCTGGATTGGATTCTTTCCTTCTGATAATTCCGATGTTATAAACCTCAGGTGTAAGTGAAGTGATTCTGGAAATCAATAGATTATATTCCAGCCAGCACTGCAATGCAAACAGACAAATCTTAACTCATTTGTTATATTAAAATATGTGCATGACAAATCAATAAATATGAATGCATTTAGTGAGAAATAGTTGTTCTAAACTATATTTACAATGTATAACAGCATTAGATTCTTTATTCCTCATAGGGAGGGAATTCTATTATCTTTCTGTACCCTGAAGAAGATAGGCAGAATTTTCATGTAAACAATTTTGATGGGAAAAGCTATTTTTCATATCTTAAATATATAGCTTAAAAATGTTGGTAGCAATGAAGAAACTAATCTCCTTTAAATAAAAACAAAACAAAACAAAACAAAACAAAACAAAACAAAAAACAAAAAAAAAAAAAAAAAAAAAGAAACAGCAATGAAATTCTAGACTATGAGAGTGTAGCTAGACCAGAATGCTTTATAATGCTTGAACAAATGAGTAACTACTGTTTGAAGGGTCACTAGGAAAGCATTAGCATTCAGTCAGAAGTGAAAACATAGATTTATTTTTCATCAAATTAGAACTAAATAGGGAAATCAGATATCCTTCCCGAAATCTTTGTTATGAGTAAAAGGCAAACCACCATGCATGCTGTACTCAAGCACTTACTGTTAGTATAAATGAGGTATTAACCATGCACCCAAAATATAAATGGTAATTTTTACCATTGCAACGGATGTTAATTCTAGAGCAAATTATCTAGTCACTTCTTCAAAAATATTTCAATGAAAGTGCTATACATGAAATTCCTGCTATCCTTCTGCCTTCTCTGGAACCTTTCCCAGTGTTTCTCTGGGTCAACAGTGTTAGGTTTTGCCAATAAAGTATAAAGGAGCATTATGAGAATCCACCATCACAGTGCCCAGGATGCATTAACACTTATAGCTGGGAAACGTTTTTCTCAGTCTTGGGGTCTGCTTAGGGTTATTTTTATATGTTTTCTTATTGCTCGTATCTTTTTCATTATCTCAAAGATGGCCTTTGAAAATTTCATAAAAAGTTGTTAAGATAAATACTGGTGCTGTACTAAAAAAGAATATATGTACTTTCACATGTAATAAAATTGGATAATGAAATAGCCACTTAGAATTTGAAATATATGTTTATATTTATATTTATATTTATATTTATATTTATATTTATATTTATATTTATATTTATATTTATATTTAATATAAACACAATTGGTTTTCCACCTCTTAATCAATTAATGGCCTCAGTTAATGATAAGGGACTAAAATAAAGCGCCATTGTTGTAAAGTGACTGACTAGGTTTGTAAGAGCTTTATGATGTGTAAGCACTTATAGAGTTAAGCTAAAAAGTGTTAACCGGTAGTCAACTTGTCACTTGACTATTAAACAATTGTTTTAGCAGCTAAAACCAGCATAGGCCAAGACAAGTCCAGATAACTGCTGAGACCCTGCAGTGTCAGGTCAATACAACTCCTGTGGTCTTTTACTAGTAATTGCACAAGGCATATTTGTTGGGCTACAGGTATATCCACAAAAAGAAGAGAGACTGCTATGCTTTTTCTTGAAACAATTTTTAAGCAGCCAAGAAAATTTATTTACTCATGAAAGTTTCTGTATTTTATACCCATATGTAAATCTTTTATCTCACCACCTGTTCATAAAAATCAAAGATTCAGCTGCCTCCATAATTCATGTTGTACTGGATAGGGCTCCATCTCATTCCAAACCATGGAATAGATATGACTACTCCTCCATTCCTACTGTTAAGTTCAGTAGTACAAGAAGCAAAGAAAGCTTTGAATGTTCAGTGAAAGTATGTGAGGAAATAAAAAACCTGACAACTATGAATATTTTTACAATATGATATCCATAAATTCATGGCAGATGTGGATAGAAATAAGAATTTGGTTGAACTCTATATATTGCAGTTGCTTAGCTAGCAAAAATTCAAAATATTACTCAATTTGAAGTAAATATATAAAATTATTTATTTGGGCAGTGTCTGTATTCCAGAATGACAGCTAAGAAAAAAAAAGCTCAGAGCAGACAAAATTTTAAAATTATAGGGAGTATGGAGGTCAAAATGGTTGAGATTATAATTTGCTGGAGGTATCCTCTGTACCATCACTCAGATCATTAATGCAGGTGCTTAACAAGACTGGTCCCAGTATTGATGCCTAGGGCACATTGCTAATTACTGGTCTCCAACTAAGCTTTATGCTGGTAATCATCACAGTCTGGGCTGAGACATTAGTTGTATTTCAATCTACATGACATCTGCTCATCCAGTCTACACATTAGGAGCATCCCTATGAGAATATTAGGGAAGGCAGTGTCAAAGTCCTTCCTGAAGTCCAGGTAGGCACTGGTGTCTACTGGTGTTTCCTTGTCTATCAGGACACTCATGTCATCATATAAGTTAATTCAAGTTGGGAAACATATCTTTCCCTTGGTGAAGCCATGCTGATTAATCCTGATTATTTTCTTTTAGTACATGAGCCTGGAAATGAATTCCAGGATCAGCTATTCCATCACCTTATCAAAGATCAAGGTGACTAGCCTTTAATTCCTGAGCTCACTTCCTTGTTGCCCTTCTTGAAGACGAGTGATGTTTGCTTTCCTCCAGTCATTGGGAACTTCTCCCATTTGAAATGATCCACAAAAATCGTCAAAACTGGCATCACAATGGCACCTGCCAGTTCCCTCAATGCTTGTGGGTTTACCCTATCAAGATCCATGGATTTACAGATTATCAGTTGGTTTACGTATTCTCTGATCTGGACCTGACTGTCTTTCAAGAAGAGTCCATCCTCCTGGTTCCAACTTTTTTCCATGGTCTCTTGGAAATGAGATTCCTGAAAGCCAGTCTGAGTAGTAAAGGCAGGGGCAAATGAAGCATTTAGTACCTTATGTGTAATCAGGTCCCCCATCCCATTAAATAACGGGCCCATGTTTTCACTAATCTTTCGTTGCCACTGTTCTGGTTCTGGCCCAGATCAGTGGGAGGAGGTGTGGCCAATAGATTTTGTTATTTGATACCATCTGACATTGCTGCCAGGGGTTGAGAAAAGAAACTGGCTTCCCAGAAGAGAGGTCGTTCCTTTCTGGTCCGGGAAAGAGCTTGTTGAGTGGAGGATCTGTCCACTATTGTTTTTCATTGTTCTGGGCTTAGTGGGCATTTTGTATGTGAATCACCCTCTCTTTGTACACTTTTGTTATTCATATTGTTGCTGTTACTGTTCGTTCTTATCTCATTGCTGTTTCTAGTAAAGTGTTCTAATCTCAATGCATGATCTTTGCCTTTTGTGCTTCCAACTGAAGGAGAAGGCAAGAGAGTGACAGAATGCTTTTGGTGGGAGCAGTAAATTAAGGAATACCATTCTTAAACCATGGGAGCCTTAATTGGCTCATAATGCTGGGCAAGAAGGATTGAGATAACAGCAGATCTGCTCAGACTGAATTGGAAATAAATTTCATGTAAGCATTTGGTATGTTCAGTATGGAGCCACTGGTTGCAATGTGGCTTGATCAGTTCATGTGAGTGTGGTACCTAACCTTGTATATATTCCTATATGTGCTTCTTGCAGGGATAATTTTTGGAGCAGGGAGAGGAATCAGGATTACTTTGTTGCTGTACTGTGTGATATCAGTTTATGGCATGGGAACATCTAGGGAAACGAGTCATTTGGGAATGAATTCAGTGTTGCTCTCTAACCCTTACCTCAGGTTCTACCTTTGAGAGTCCATTAGCAATAGTACCCAGTCTATGGGGGATCTAAGAAGGATGATTTCCCCGAGCCTTTCACTCCCTTTTCCTCCTTCAAGCCTGTTACAACAGCTTTTGAAAATTTTGAATTCCCTTTGGATGTTAAGGAAAGCACAGTTTTGTTGCTTTGTTTTCCAGGTCTCCTCAGTGTAGCCTACAAAATGTTTAGGGTCAAGAAAGAGTTTTTTAGAAAGGTCATTCTGAAATCTGCCCTGAGGGTTGATAGTCGAGATAGCATTGAATGTAGGAGAAAACGAGCCAGTTCTTGGGGACATTCTCTGCTCCAATGGTTTAGAAGTTCACCCTGAGGAGGGTAGACTGCAGTCTTACTTGGAAACAGTGCTTCTCAGGAGAAGTATCCCACTGCACATGGATCTGGAAACTATGTTAGAACAAGTCTATAAACAACCATTTTAAAAACAAATCTGCTACTACCTCAATTCATCTGGAGTAAAGATATAAAGTACTTTTAATGCTGAGATGAAGCTTGTAAGATCAGACAGCCTCATTTCCATAGCAGCCAAATTTTATGAAGCCCTAAGCCAATTATTTAATTAGCTAATTTGCTCAGTCACAAATAATTTGCACGTAGCTCTAAATGTCAGATTTGAAAACACTGGGGACACTTAGTCCTAGTGGAAAGCATAATACTGAGACTAGAATTCCCTTACAAGATTTTTCGTGGAAGTCTCAACAGGTTTGAGGGATGAAGATCAGTTTGTATTGATGATTGTGTTGAAGAGTGGGGAGGAAAGAGTAGAAAACAGTAGTATGAATCTTAATATATGTTAGATGGTGAGCTTGGTTGCCTGAGCAATTGCTATAGAGACAGTCTGTCTTTCTAATATCTCATTTTAATTTGAATAATTTATGGGTGTATATATGTTCATAATACTTGCCCATCTTCCTAAACAGTATTAGGAAAGGGAATTTTACCCCTTTGGAAGAAAAATAATATATGCTAAAGGAAAATATGAACATTCTTTATTTTGTTTATTCTGTTGTAGCCTCCAGATGTATACTGTTTTCCAAAATCCCCATCCTTTCTGGTCATTAAACCTTTCTGTCTGTCTGATGCTACTTTTTAGCATTTGCTTTATTATTTTTAATATTTGACTCCCTGTGCCTTTGTCTCTGCACTTTCTACGATTCTTCCTATTTCTTAGGACAGGAAGAAAACAAAGAAAATAATTTTATAACTATTTTTCCCCCTTACCTGTGTACTGTAACAATAAGAAAACTGGCAAATTAATCTGCTTCTTAATGCAGAATCTACTTTTGCTTGCCTGCTGAGTGAGAACAGTTATTCCCAATAATTGTTCTTCTAAGACTTTTCTCATCCCTACAATAAAGTAATCTGCAAGAGTATTTTAAATTTCCTGACTATTGACAATATTGACATTATGGTAAAGTGCACATACAGAAAGCTGTGGGAAAAATCCAATGGGTAAGCATTATGCTTTTATCCCCATTAATTGTCATTTCCAAAAACATTTCCAAAATATCTTTGCAGCAGTTCCTCTCCCTCACTTAGCAAAATCTTTTCTTTCCATATGTCTAGTTAAGTTCCTATTACATTTTTTTCGCCTTAGCAGCTGTGATGCTCCTCTCTCCAAACCTACTTTCAGTTTCCTTTATCAAGATTATAGTTGCTGAGTTTTCAGGAGAAAAATAAATCCTACTCAACGTAAGAAGAAAAAGGTAGATCAAAGCTGTCAGCATCCAGCATTTCTTATGTATCAGATTTTTAAGTCACCAGCATGGGGTTGTTTGAATGGTTTGAAACCCCTATTTCTGAATGCAGAATGACTGCATAGAGATAACGAAAGAGTTTTGTTCCCAATGTGTTTTACTTGCCTAAACGTTCTTCTCCGTGTGACCTATGAGCTTTTCATGTACAGTAAATGAAGTATGATCTGAAGTCTTCAACCACAAATTATTTCATTTAACAGGAAATGTTGTCTTAAAAGGTACATACAAGCAAACTGTGTTGACCCCAATTTTGCATTAGAAAATGTTTCTAGAGAATGCTGTGGAGAAAGCAGGAAAGATTTTTCTGTTGCTATTTTTTGTGTGTTCAAAGCAACGACAATAATCCAGCTACATGGATAAGTACACATAAACCAGACTACCTCGGCCAGTATGTATCATGTAATGATTTATCTTGTAATTTCCTCTCTCTCACACACAAGCACACACTGTCACACATGCACACGCATAAATATTATTCTTCCTTCCTTATCTCAGAAATGTTTGGACTGCAGCACAAGTACTGAAAGCAGGCTGCAGAGCTACAGTTATTAGCTCTATTCTCTGTCTTACTATGTTTATTTTTTCTAGAGATAAAAGGAGAATTAAAACGCCTCTTTCGTATTGTCAAAAAGCTAATTAAATTTAAAAATAATAATAAAAAATAAAAGTTTATTATAAAAAAAACAAAACACTCAAGGCCAAACAAAGAGATGCCCAGAAATCCCTAATCTGTTTTAGACATAATTCAACCCTTATATAAATGCTAAAGGTAATATTGGCTCTGAGAACATAGATGTTTATCCTCAGGCCATCAGCAATAAAGCTAGCTTCATGTAGCATGATAAGTAAATGCAGATACATATTAAAGGTATTATTGGTTTACTACCTTATTTCCTTCACGTTGTAGGCAAAGCTTCCATCTGTTGTTGTACAATATTAAGCTCCCCAGTTTAATCTACTTATTGTTTAATTTTCTCTCTTTTCTTTTTTTTTCAAAGACAAGTTTTCAATTTTTTAATCATTTACTGCAACACTATTTTTTTCAATGCTGTCTACATTGTTTTCTTGCAGTAACTTCGTTTACCTATGTCTGAAGGCAGCCAAAATATGGCAGGAAAAGAATGAGTCATATATAAAACAAACCACAATATTTTCTCTGAATATTGGATAGATGTTCTGTAATTGAAGGAGGGCAAAACTAAGATCCCAGGGAGACATCAAGAATCCATATAACAATATTTCATAAAAATAAAGACTTCACCTGATAAATCTTTATTTTTACAATTTTACAATGCAGATAGCCCACATTTTAATTTGCCAATTGAAAATTGAAATTAGCAATTTTCTTTTTATCTAAAGGTTTGGAAAATATTTTTTTATTAATTTAACTACTGCTTTATGGGGCATATACAAATCAATTTATAATATTACGTTTTGTTTTGTTTTGTTTTGCTTTGTTTTGTTTTGTTCTGTTTTGTTTTGTTTTGTTTTGTTTTGTTTTGTTTTGTTTTGTTTTGTTTTGTTTTGTTTTGTTTTGTTTTGTTTTTAATCCTGGGCAATCATAAAAAATTGTGATTAACTTCTTGCTAGATGAAAGGGACCAACATCTGTGCACATTTTGTAAAAATGTTCATTTTACTAATTTATCTCCTTGATTGAAAGAATGACAAAAACCTGACTGTCAGCTGCATCCCAAGGTTAAAAATTTTGATTTAAAATGACAGGTAGACTTGAATGATCTTCCAATCCAGATTTGATTAAGAAGTCCATAATGACGAGAGTCTCATAAAAAGTTATGAGAGACAGTGAAACTCTCTTTCTGCTCTGACAGAGTAACTTAATTTTTTTCTCATAATGGTTCCAGAAGGTGGCAGAATAATAATTATGACACTGAAAAAAATAAATCCTGTGTTTTCTGTTGTTTTTTTTTTTTTTTTTAATTGGCATTTTTTCTTATAGCTGTGATAAAACTGTATGCATAATTCTAATCAGTGCTGATGGCAAATTGCATTTTGATATTTTCAAGTTTCTGTATTTCACTTTTGCAGGAAATATGATACTTTGTTTCTCTTTTCCTTTATTTAACTTCAAGCTTAATTTTAGAGAAAAAAAATGAATATTTTTAAAGTATAACATTAATTAAAGAGAATCAAAAATAATCTACTAGTAGACTACTAGTAGACTACTAGTCCACTACTAGTGGACTAGTACATAAACCCAGTATTGCCTTCATTGAGGAGATACATAAAATAAGGAGAGAAATATATAGTCAGACACTCCTTTCCATTGTTTGCCAGTGAAAAAAATAAAGCATTTCCACTAAAATGATACAATTACTCTGAATTTTTTTATAGCTGACCAAGATATGGTGCAAAAATCATGGCATTTGTCATATTTTTGTCTAAGTTGGAATAAGAGGAAAGCACATCTGGTTGAAAAAAATAGAAATTCTCCTAATAAACTTAATTAAAAAAACCCCAAAACATAGTCTCACTTAATATTAAATATGCTGCAAATAAAGGCATAATTAGTCCTAGGTCCCTTCAAAGATTCTTAGTAATTTACATTGCAAGGATGTTTGTTTAAGGAGATGGACTTTCATATGTGGTTGTCATAAACAGAACTGCATATTAGAACTTAAAAATCTCAAGTACTATTTCAGTGGAATATTGTTATTTTAGTGTATATGATATATCCAAGTAAATATTCTTATAAGAATACAAGGTGATATGTTTTTTTATGTTCCTCACCAGAACATATATTACTAAATTGCAAATTTTCCTAAATACGCATAGTAAAATTTCATTTGCACCTCAATTAGAGCATCTAATTGTCACCTCAGGCCTCGGAATCTATCAATTTATGAAACTAAATCACTAAACCAAGCTAGTTTTACTAGCAGGGCAGTACTGCATCAAAGTGGGTAAAGTGAGGTTAGCTAAAGGCCAAAGGACAGAGCCTGAGACTGACCCCACCATTAACATGCCAGTGCAAGAGCTTTCTCTGCTCCCATACACCAATCACTCCCAGCAAAGGCATTCTCCTGATGGTAAATATTCACAGGAAGGAGATGGGTGAATAGCCTAGGAAATCTATTTGGATCTCATATTCATACAGACTTTTAGAAAGGTATAATCAAAAGGAAATTGTCCTACTGCACGGGGTAGCGAATGTCAAAATGGAAGGGGTAATAATATACAGAAAGCATAAAGAAGCTGTCAGCCCTCTTATGCAGAAAGGATTCGAAGTTTAGAAATGTGTAAACACATTAAGGTCAGCCTTTTACTCCACCTGAAACTGATTTGGACAAGTTTACTTCAGAGTAAAAGTAGAATGCCTTGTGTTATGGGTATTCTCATATTACTCATGCTAGTTTCCCCGAGGCTTTAATAAACACAACTTCTTGTTTGCTTGCTTGTCTTCTTCTTGTGACTGAAGACAAGCCCTTAAAAGACAGAATGATGAGGAAATGTATATGAAAACAATAATTTGACAGACTCATATGTTGTAAGGTTATTATTTGTAAGGTTATTCTAATTAACTTCATAGAATGGGATTCATCACTTGTATCTTCAGACAGCTAAAGAGCAATTACCTATGTTGATGCCAGTCATCTCATTTCCCTTCTTCAGAAGAGAAATAGGTGTCAGCATTCTTTCCAAAAGTGAGTACCTAAAATCCCCTTCTGAGATGTCAGTATCCCTCTATCGACTATATATCAGGGCCCTCTGTTACCGGTTTAGATTTATATGACTTAATGATGCCTAAAAGTACGAAAATCAATGCCTGCCATCATTCCTTGGCAACAGTCTATTTTCCACAAAATCATGGCACACTGAAATATCAGTTTAGTAACAGCATATGGACTGATGTTTTTCCCCTATTAAATAGCACTATTTTGCAATTATACATGCTGTACAATAGGGATCAGTACTGGGCCCTTAAACATCTTTATAAGTGATCTGGATGGTGGGATTGAGGCACCCTCACCAAGTTTGCTGATGACACCAAACTGCGTGGTGAGGTTAACATCTCAGAAAGCAGAGATATCTTACAGTGACACCTGCACAGGTGGGAATAATGGCCTAGAAATAACAGTATGACGTTTAACAAAGATGAGTGAAAAGATCTGCACCTGGGACAGAATAACAAACGAGCCAGTATGGGCTTGTATCTGTGTGGCTGAGGAGAAGTCACACTGAAAGGGACCTGGACAAGCTGAACACAAGTCAGTGCACTGCTGCAGCAACAAGGGCAAATCAGGTCCTGGAGAGCAAGGGCAAGGGCATTATTAGCAGAGACACAGACACACCCATTTCACTACACTCAGTGTTTGTGAGGCCCCACCTGGAATACTGTGTCTAGTTCAGTTTAAGAGAGATGTGGCGACTAGAAAGAATCCAAAGGATATCCACAAAAAGTATCAGAGAGCTGGGACACCGATCCTGTGAGGAAAGACAAAAGGAAACAGGTCTTTTCTCTCTGGAGAAAACTGTAGAGGAAAGTTATCACAATATTCCAGACAGAGGATCTGTCTTCATGAGGAGCAACATGGAGAAGACAAGGAGAAATGGGTAGAAATTGCACTGGGAAAGGTTTCATTTCAACATAAGAAAGAAATCTTTTATAACGAAAGGAGTCATTCAGGGGAACAGTCTTTCCAGGGATGTGGTAGAGTTCCTACTCAGTGGAGGTTTTTTAAGGTGCAATTGAAGAGGGTGCTAGACAATCTCATCCAGACTCCCCCATTAAAGATTAGACCAGATGGTCTCTTGAGGGCCTTTCTAACGTGTGCTGTTCCATGAATCTGTTATACAATTCTAAATTTTCTACTCAGGATATTGTATTAGCTCATTTCAGCCTATAATGTGGGTAAAGGTCAATCTGATATCAGAAAATGAGTTTTTTCATTGTTCTTTGCACAAGCTTCCATGAACCTTTGCAACAGAGAACAGTGCCTAAGGGCTACTGAGGATCTGCTTTCTGCTAGGTCTCATTGACACACTGCATTTGTTTTTTCATTAACAATTTTAACATTTACATTTTTAATTTGAACTAGTCTTAGTTTCTGATGTCATCAAAATACAAAAATCTGTAGAACAGCTCAAGAACTCTACCTCCACTTAGGGCAGAAATCTGTACTTACCACCATAGCTGTATCTGAAGTACCTATTTCTGTCCTACTAGGTTTAAAACTTTCCTAGGTTTAAAATGGACCTGAATATTTGTAGATGTAGGTTAACCCTGATACAGAGCTCAACCCCACACTACCCCCAAAATGGGAGGAGGGAATCAAAAGGGCAGAAGCAGAGAAAATTTGTGAATTCAGATAAAGACAGTTTATTAGGTAAAGTTGTGCATACAAGCAAAGCAAAATAAGAAATTCATTCACTGCTTCCCTTTGTCAGGCAGATGCTTATCCATTTCCAGGAAAGGAGGGTTCCAGGATGTGTAATGCTTACTTGGAAAGACCAATGTCATAGCATCAAACTTCTTGTCCATACCCAGCCTCCCCACTGGCAGGTCAGAGTGAGAAACAAACAAAAAAAAACTTTGGCAGTGTCTGAGCACTGCTCAGCAGTATCTAAAACATCAGCGTGTTATCAACACTATTTTCATTAGAAATTGAAAACATAGCCCTGTGCAAGCTACTATGAAGAAAATTAGTTGCATCCCAGATGAAACCACTATCACATTAAACTGTAATACTTGTGATGTAAAAAGCCATGAGTTCCTAATCCAAACCAAATTCTGCTTGGTAAAAGTAAAACAGAACAGTCTTAAAGTTGTTCTAATTTACAAACCAGTCACAGCAACAGCATAGAATTAATTGTTTATTCTACTGAGCAGGTCCTAAATAAACACTAGTTCCACTAAACAGAAATACCTAGAGTGCTGTGTTTTTCGTCCACAAAACAGGTTTAACCCATCAAATTGTACAAGCCTAAATTAATAAGTAGATTTGTAATAAGCAACATGTAAATAAATCCTACATTGAAACTTTTGAAAATAAACAGGATTCAGGAAGCCAAGGAATTTGTTGCTTTTTTTTTGGTTGAAAAACAAACCCAGAGTCACCTGCCTGGCTACAAGATAAATCTCATTTGACTTGTTTGGGCTTGCATGACAAAGCTTGCCTGGGTGGTTGTAGGATATCAGTATATAGGTATATTATTCTCTAATATTTGATTTATTACCCTTTCAAGTGTATTTGACTTTGAAGATGCTATCATGGAAAGCATAAAGTGCATGTTATTCAGTAATAGAAAAATTGTACAGCATTCATGTTTTGACCAAGGTTAAAGACCTAAAAGCTGCTAAAAAGGTAAGTAACTGCATTCATACCTGGTGTGATTTCCTTGCTTCTTTTCCTTCACTGGATTTGTACATTGGACAGTTTTGGACTGAGTTTCAGATATATTTTAAAGCTATAACTTTTTGAAGACACTTCAAATTTTAGAAAGTAGCTGGCACTTCAGCAGCAGACTCGGCAAAGAAAAATGAGTGCTGAAAGATCAGAGATTCACTCTCATTTCAAAAAGTAGTCACCTGGGGTCAAGTCTGTGGAACATTGGCAAGAAGTCTGCAGATACACTTCTTGTTCTGTGACTTTTATGCAGATATAAAAGACTACTCTTTCCAGAATTGTCACAGGTAGATTGCATAACCAATAAATTGATATTTTCCTATAAGCCTCTAATTTTCATATTTAGGAAATACAGTCTAGGATGTTGTAAAAATATTTTACTAGCATGCTACATTGTTATCTGACAGTGAAGCCATAAAAGGATTACAGTCTTCTGGACAATCTTTGCTAACATAACCATATGTACATCATCACATCCTCTCCACATGCCCACTGAAAACAATTGTGAAAAAATACCTTAGGGAATTAGGGGTGTTTGCTGTTAGTGGTATTTGCTAGTCACTCACCTCTGTAAAACTACGTTCATTTATCTCAAGACAAGTATAAGAGGTTTAAGTATAGGAGGTTTTAAATATTACATAGTTTTTAAAAGATTTTTTCAGGAGGATGATTTCTAAACTGTTGTCAAAAGCAAAATCCACTGAATACTACCAAAAAAGTAGGAATGCCAGTGTCCTGGTGGCATTAAGTCTTAAAGGAAAATACAAAATCTTATTTTTGTCCTCTCCAGTCTAAATTAAAATTATGTTGAGCCAGTATTATTCTACTTTTTAAAAAATTAACAGCGTGTTTTGGGCAGGCTGTTTAAAATGCCATAAATCATGTCAGCTTCTTGAAACTATTGAAACTCTGGAATATTATAGATAACCCTAAGGAATACAGTCTAAAAAACATGAGGCAAAACCATTTCACAGTGTTCACCTATAAACCATGGGAGAATTCAGCTGGGATTATGAACTGCATGGTTCAACTGTGTGAGGTTTCGGCAAACCTCTGGGTGCCTCTAGGGCACCCACACTCTCGGGTTATTTTCCTTTAAAAAGCCAAGCAAGTTAATAGTTGCTATAAAGTTATTTATTGCAGGAGCACATCAGTCTCAAAGGCAAAAACAAACCAAAGCAATGGCAAAACTGCAGTGGCAAAATGCAATGGCAAAATGCACATGGCATAAAGCCATGGCATAAAACACCAGCTCACCCTAATGCATGTTCTTTTATAGAAACTTTCCAACTAGCTAAGACACAAACTCGGACCACTACTCCTTAACCTATTAGAATTCTGGTTTCTTAGCACGCCAGGCTACGTATGGACTACGTTCATGGCCTATCTTGTTCTAACTGAAAAATGTAAGCAATATTCTTAACTCTAACTCTATTATGTCTGAAGTTAAGTTCTTGGAGCCTCTAAGGAAGCACTAGTATGCTTTTCAACCTTCACTAGAACATGTACTACTTCTCAGGCATCTAAGACCTTTTACTCAAGAAAAACACTTAAAACTTATTCCATTTATTTACTTACTTATTCACTCCATCTATTCATTTACTCATTCCATTCAAAGATTTTAATTCAATTCCTGCACTCTGATTTCTCTCTGAAGAAATCAGAGAGACTCCTGACTTACTGACTCCAACAAACTGTGGTGCATTTCTATGATACCTTGGTGTGGTATATATGTATTGATACCATGGAGAGAGGGCCCAGCTGTAGCTCTTAAGAGTTGAGGGCCTCTTTTAGAGACAGAAGAAGGAAGCACAGGCCTTGAGCAAAGTGCCTACAGGCACTCTTTTCCTTTGACAGCAATTTCTGTAACATTCATTGGAATTACAGCTCTGGAGATTCAAGTCAACATATTGTCAAAAGACGCTGTAGCAGGAAAAAATAATCTCTTCTACAGAAGTCTATCTACCACCTTCCTGCATATTTGCTACTGCAGAATGACTAATGTAGAGTAAAGACAAAAAACATGAATTGAGACAAAAGGAAAACAAATCTATGGTTAGCATTCAAGAATGAACAATTGTGTATTGGACATAAAATATGGTCTTCACTCACGCTTGCAATAAAGTTTGACTTTCAGGCTACAGCACAATTAATTTGGGCTTACATTAACAACTATTGTCATTTGTAATGTTACCATAACTAAGAGGATCCTGTTTTTCATTCTCCATGCCCTTGGCAAACATTTAAACAAACACACAAATTAATTTTCATGACAGTTGCAGCAAAACTAAAAAAGAAAGTCACTATCCCTCTTGCTAACCTCTCCAAAACCTAACCAAATAAATAACTTTTATTTTATATAATTAAGTTTTTGGGGTTCAATTTCTCACATCCTTAAAAAGTTTATTGACTTAAATATTCCCACTGTTGTTCACTATTATATGATGTATGCCTCACTCCACATAGAATATGATGCATAACACGAATTTATAACTTTTTTAGGTGGGCAAAGGTTCATTGCCCTGAAAATTTTTATACAAATGTATGCAGTGATGATGATGAGGAGGAGGATGATAGTGATAAAGATGCTATAATAGAAATACCAATTTTTTCTGGTAAAGGTTCTAAAAAGTCATTGCACTGAAATGCAATGCAACTATCAGGTTGCACCTGCAGTTCTCCTGAGTGCTGCTATAGCAGGATTGTAATGGAAACCTGTGGGGTTTGAGGGATTTCTTTTTCTTTCTTTTCAAGGCTACTAGATGTGCAAGCATTTCTTCATAGTAAATAAGTTAAAGAAGCGTTGTTTCTTTACAAACACTATAGTATTACTCAAATTAAAATTACAGACAAAATAGCATGCTTACAACAATACTGATATAAGCAAAAAGAGAAAAACCCATTTTATTACTATGTTGTGAAGACTTCACAGCATTAGAAAAACCCAAAAAAATCATTTTAGTCCCAGAATCCAGACAAATACAGAAAACATTTGGACAGTAATTTGGACATTTGGAACATTTGGACAATAATAAATATCTAACAGTAAGTGAGACACTGTTAATATTTGATGACACTAGTTATAACAGTAATGCTGTCCCTTTGACTTGCACAGCACTGTGGTATCACCGTTATGACAAATGGAAAATTTGAAAGGAAATAAAACAGAGTTCATATTAAGTTCACCAAGTGATGCCACATCCTTCTAAAAATATGGGGCTGAAATCAACACTCTCTTGGGAATTCCAGATACTTTGACTTGATATTAAAATTTTAGACCACTGTAGTATTTTATACATTAATATGTGGCCCTTAGCCATGCTAGTTATAAAGCTTGTAATGAGATTGCTAAAATATTATACTTGAATTTCATCTAGCATAAGTAGATCTCAAATGCTGTTTTAAAATTCTTTTCCATCATTTACAGGAGATGTGGGCAAGGCTGTGTTTGTTTATGTATTTTCTTTCGAAATAGAAGGCAGTGTGGAACAACTGTAAAATTTTCCTCTGGGCTTTAAACAACTAGAGTGAAAATATGACATGTCTGTTCATATATAAGCAGGGAACTGTTGTATTCAATTTCCCTTATAGCTGTCAGCATTATATGGCCAAAGAATTAGAAAGAACTGCAATGAGATGTAAATAGGAATAAATCTCAGTAGAAAATATACCAAAATTTTGCAAACATAAGCTTTTGAAATTTGAAGTCTATTTGTATTTACCTTGCCTGTGAAGTGAAGCCTGCCATTCATCTATCTACCCTTTTCAATTAATCTTCTTTTTATTGGTTATCTTTGAGCCTAGTAAATTCACTATGCCTTTTAAACTCTTCTTTCATAAGTATTTACAATTGACTAGAGTTGCCTTATAATCTGTTTCAGACTTCAAAATCTAAGTGGTTCTGCGTTTTTTTCCTCATGTTATATAAAGATGAAGAAGCAAATAAAAGACTGTGATGATAATTTTTTTTAAAACTTTGTGCATGAGTCACTTCACTTGTAGAGATGACAAATGGTATCTTTAATTTGACTTGCACATCATTTAGGCACTAGTTAAAGCAACACATTATTTATTAAGGGTAGAATAAGGTCTTCTAAATGTTCCACAGTAAACCATTATCTAGGCTAAAATGCTGTCAAACCTTGCCAAATAGAAAAAAAACAGTCTGCTTTATTTTACCACCTATTCATATATGCATGTGTATGTGTATTTTATTTATCTTTATGTGAAACAAAATTATCTCCTACTTCAGCCAAATGGAAATAAAATCAATTATACTTCTTTACATAATCATAATGAAGCAAGAGAAAGAATCCTACAACTTTCAAGTGGAAATGTATTTCATTTTGATGAATTCTTCTCTCATCACTCCTTTCCCCTCGGTACCATCATATAAGTTAAAATTACTATAATTGAATGCCTATTTGTTACACAAACAATATGTTTTTCACTTTCTTTTTCCTGGATATATACATAGAATTTAGGGGTAAAGGATTTCCAATAATTTCTGTTTAACATGCTGTTTAACAAACTTACAATTTTGTTAACATATATCATAATAATTTTTATTCGGCAAAAACCTGATGTTTCAAATGGTTGTAGAGTTTCAGTATGATGGCACAGCAAAGATATTTGTTCATTCTATTGATAATGTAGTACAATGTTTTTGTTAAAATAAAAGAATATAAATGCTGTAAACAAGCCTCCTCTTTATTTTCAATTTGATAAACTACACAGATTAAACTGTTTTCAAAGTAATTTTTTGCCGTTGTGTTTCAGGAATTATTTTAACAGCCTTTTAAGTCATTGAATGTGTTTTTTCAAGAACCTCAGCAAAACTTTGTTATCTTTAATATTCCATATGCTGAACAACACCAAAGACAACATTGTTGTCTTATTCCTGCTCAGAGAAGTAGCACTTCTACCACCTATAAACCCAAAGAGCATAGTGATCTTTCTGCCTATGAGAGCACATCTGAGTTGCCTTTGCATTAAGTACCCTAGTCACTTCCAAAGTAACAACTTTCCCTGTTTAGTGGGAATGGATTCCTGTTCCCTATATAAACACATTTACCTTGTTGAGATCGTTAGTGAAAATGAATAGTTCTTAGACACATATGCATGTTTACTGTGACCAGCTTAACAAATTCTTGCAATAAATCTCTACAGCTGCCTTATGCTCAACATGATTTACTACTTCCCCCATTAATGTAATTCACACATTTTACAATTAATTATGTATTTATTTCAAATTAAAAGAGGAAAAAAGATCTCCAGACAAAACAGGTGTTTCAAAGCCTTCTGAGTGCTACTTATAATATTCCCCTTTAATCATGATTTTTCATTGATAACCAATTTTGGCTTAGTTATTATTCTGTTGAGCTTCAGATTAGCACAGTGCCTCGTGGCCTCTTCTCACTGTAAAATCTATGGCTCTCTGAAAGTTGTAGTTGACTTTCTTTTATGAAGGGCTTTGGGAAACAAAAATCACTCTCTTCAAAACATCCCTAGTACATATGATTTTGAATGAAGAAAAATTGTAGTCAAATTACACATCCCACTACCTTCAACCAGACATGTGCTCTTGTCTTATAGAACTCTTTACTCCTTTGCACAAAAGTGGTCCAATCTGCTCCTGGTGTGTTTCACTTTCTCTCATGCTTATCTAAAATGCAAGCCTATACCAATTGTTCTGGTATGCTGAAAAACATGCCTGATCTTAACCAAGGTCATTGAGTTATATTAAAGAGTACTGGAACAGATATAAGACCCTGGGGGAAGGATGAATTAAATGATCAGATCATCCTTTCTGACCTCAACCTCTAGGACATTTTTCATGCACCTGGTTTTGACTAGCATGTGGGGGAAAGAGAAGGCAATATATCTTTCTGGCTAAAAAAGGAAGGATGACAACACTTCTTTTGCTTTTTATTTGCAGTCATCTAAATTTTCAATTTGTTTCCTCATCTTGGTGTATGCTCCTGTCTGCACTCTTCCTGCTTGTGTTTTGGCAGCCAATTTGGGGCTGCATTTCTTAAGAGTATATAAAACTAACATTGTTGTGTGGCTGTTTTGACAGGCAAAGCACTCATGCAAAGCAAGATGAATGGGATGTCAGTTTTCCTATCATGGGATCTCCATTTACTGACCCAGATGAGAACTGTGAGAACCTGTCACAGAGGCGAGACAAACCAGATATGGCTTCAAATGGGGCTCTAAATCTCATGGAGTTTTGAAGCTACTCCTAGAGTGCTGAATTTGTCATAAAACACTTGTCAGTTCAGAGTTCATTAAGGTAAAAGATGAGAGTGTTTTATCTGGACACTCTTGAGCCCTCCTATGGTAGGAGCAGGGGCTACTTACAGCCCTTGAAAGTAAAAAAATGTGCTTTTGCAGTGTTTTCTTTCAGCTTTCCTTTGGATCTAATCTCTGTGGAATAGCTGTTCCTGGCATGTAAGTATTTCTTTTCCTTGTTTGTCTTTTTAGGCTTCTTTGTTAAACTTGGAGGTGTGTTTGTGATGTCAATTCAAAGTCCCTTGAGGATTTGGCTGGGACTTGAGGTGAGGTGTTAAACTTCACAAGACTGAATTGGAACACTTAAGGTGAGAGACAGGGTTTTAATCATTTGCACTGTGGCTGCCACAGTAGAAACTTTGTGACCTCAGCTGAGTTTTCTTTTACTCAAAGTCCAAAATCAATAGAAGTATTCAAGACTGGAGAAATGACTTGTGTTTAACTTTGCCCCCAAAGTTGGAAAGCATCAAAAAGTCTACATCTTCAGATGCACAGTTTGAAAACTGTGACTCTGAAATGCTGAATTTCAGTATTTTGAATTCTATGCTTTGTAAATAATTTAGAACTGCAGCATCATCCTTGACAGAACACTTAATCCTTCTGATACTCAGTCATACTTTCCTCACATCAAAAAGGTTTGCTCTTGTACTAAGGTGCATCTGTACTGATGCACCTTGACATGTTTGGCAGATATTAAACAAGAATAACAACAAAAATTCTAATAATATTTGGGTGAATCACCTATAGCCTTCCAAAGATTTCATTTTAGCACATTTACTGTAAGGCTCAAAATAGTTATATAAATTCTATAGAACTTTATTATATATAATTATATATGTACATAATTATATATAAAGTATATCTATATAATTATATATATATAAATAAATTGAAAATATATAAAATATTAAATTGTATAGATGGTGGAAAACAAAGTACTTCAAATTAGTTAAACAAAATCTGGGAGTTTTATGTAGAGTCCTAGTTAGCACTGTCATTGAGTTCTTCACAGCATCATCTAAAACTCATATGGATAACAAAGCTATGCTGAGAACTGTCTGTTGATGTTAAAACATTGATTAACCATGTATGCAATCTAATTTTTTTCCTTATCAGATATAATTTTTTGGTGCAGCCTAGTAAATTATTCAATATGATGTACAAAGAAACCCCTAGTTCAAGTTCAACTGTGCTGCACACAATTCTGCTGCAGAGACCCCAGGTGTACATGGCAGTGACACTTTCACTCAGCATCTGTGTACGTGAATAGAAATAGTTTTGAGGCAGAAGGAAATAAACTAAGACAAAAAATAACACCAGATACCTCCTGACAAGCCCTGACAAGGATCCTAGTCCTGCAATTGTATCTCATCTTACGATTTAAAAGAGCTTACAAGCAGATTGTCAGATCCTCCAGGTCTCTTTTGTGTTTGTCTTAACCAGCAAAGTGTGTTGTAAATATATAACTGTAAAGAAAAACAAACAAACAAAACAAAACAAACAAACAAACAAACAAACAAACACCAAAAACAAACGAAAAGAACCCCAAACCACCTTCTTTGGCATTTCTTTGGCCTAATAATGTGAATTAAAAAGATATGCACCACTCATCATATAGCAAATCTATGGAAGTAATTTCTTAAGAATCTAGAGTCAATGGAAGAAAAGGAATAAGGAAGTACAGATACAATAATGTCCAGATCTGCTATTAGAAAATAATTGCCCACAGAAAATTAATCTATGTTCAGAAACATTTCAAGTAGCTGTCACCAAGGAACACTGAATACAACAGCTGATGATTTGAGTTTGATCCAGTATAACAAGATTAAGGGCAAGTGAAAACTACTCCAGTTATGCATGAGCCATCAGCTGCACAAATATAAGATGGGAAACAACTGGCCAAACGGGGATGATCTGGGAATTATAGCAGATTGCTCTCTGAGCATGAGTCAACTGTGTCATGTTGTTACAAAGAAAGCAAATATCAGACTGCCGTGTAGAAGCAGAGCAGAACACAGCCAGTAATCCTTACTCAGCACTGCCCGAGCCTTAGCTGACACACAACGTGCCCAGCAAGTTGGAGGCAGCACAACTGGAAAGGCAATTGCAGTATCTGAGCTGTAGTTCAGATGTGTAGAAAACAATTTGTAACAGTAAGAACAGCGAAACTTTAGGACTTATTTCTTAAAGATCTTGTAAACACTCTGTCTCTGAAAGCATTTAAGATCAGAATGAAGGGGTATCAATCACGAATGACATACTGCTAATCTTGCTTTGGTCTGAGGGAGATGTCGGGTGATCACTCAGAGCTTCTTTTATCAATGTTTTCTACGAGTAATCACTCCTTTAACGTAACCTTTCCTATATAGGTAAAAAAAATGGGTATATAATATCTCATTAGATTTTTAGCTAGACAAAAAATATGATTCTTTCTTCACAAGAGATTTAGCAAGACTCTTGAATGTAAAAGCGTTTATTTCATCCTGAATGAAAACAAGCTTTGTTCTTCCTTACATTTGAAAAAAAGTATGCTTTCCAAAATAAGGTCCATCATGAGACAAAATTACTTTTTCTCAAGTTGATTTAGTTAATTTTAGGTTTTGTTTGTATATTTGCTTTTGTTTATTGCAAATTATTTTATCTCTGAAGAGCAGAAGTCTACTCATAAGTCTCTGCTATGCCTCTTAGTGAACACCAAAAAAATTCACTTTTACAAAATTTTCAGATATTTCCTTTGATTAGTCACAAAAAAACCCTACGTAAGTACAATCTTATAAGAAAGATTAGCAGAACTGATGGAAGTGTTTATCTACTTCATGCACTTTAGCAATCAAAGGAAGAAGGACAAAGATCAAGGTGAGCTTTCTGACCAACTCTCACTTATAATTTGTCAGGGAGGCTTTGTGTCTGTAGTTGCTATACTTGTAAAGCAAAGGCTTTTTGGTTGGTGTTTGTTTGCTTGTTTGTTTTTAGACGTATATTATTGTATTATATTATATTATATTAATTATATTCCATTCTATTGTTTTGTACATATACCATCACTCATTTTTCAATATTTTTTGCTAATGGGAAGCACCTGCAAGAGATTTTTTTTCACTTTTGAGTCCATTAAAAATACTGTGAAAGTCAATATTAAGTGAACAATTGTAACATGAAACTCAAAGAGGTGAAACCTCACGATCCCATTTACTTATAGCATGTTTCTAAGCCTGCTGTATGTGTTAGAAAGGTGCAAACATTAGTCAGAGAGAATGAAGACTTTAAATCAAAACTGAGTGTCTTTCTAAAAGATCTGTTGTCCTTCAAGCAGAAGATATGAACTTGATACTTGTGAAGTATCGGTTCAGATTTTATGGCCTGTTACACAGATGTTTGGAATAGATAATCATAATGCTTCTTTCCATCCTTATACTATATGAATCTGAACACTTTAAGCATATTGAGAGGCAAGGAATAAGTCAATGAAAACAAATAATCTAAAAAGCAGTAACTCCTACAATGAAAAAGACCCCCTAAAAACAATACAAAGAAATGTCTCTTATCATTTACTCTCTTTAAGAAGGTAAAAAATAAAAGGTCTCACTTTCCATTTGCCCCATTTTCAACTTAACTCATAATCAAACACAACAATAAAAATATAAAACTAAAGCTCTATGACTTTAAAGGTGACATCTTATTTTATTGTCCATATATTATTATTGGCATGTTGGCTATCTCAGTAGGATTTCTGAGATAAAATAAATGCAAGATGGAAATTAGAAATTATGCTTTCTGGATAAAGGATATGGACTCAATAATAAGAGAACAAGTAACAAATTTACTAGTGGTACATTAATCGAGAAATAATTTAACAGTTTTTTCATGCTGAATTTGTTCTACTGTGCTAATGGTCATGGTAAAAATTTGCTGTAGTTATTAAAGTAGTAGATATAAGTACAAACCACACAGGGAGCAGAAACACAGAGTAAGAAGCAGCCATTAAAGTCACAATGAGAAATATGACCTTATCTTTTAACAACAGAGGTGTTAACACAGCAGACTGCCTTCTCACCACACTGCTGCTTAAAGACTTCATTTAAAATACTCCTTGCTTGGCATGCTTGGAAATGCTGTCCTTTAGCAACATGAGAGCAGAGCATATAGAACTAGAAAAGCATTTAATGGCTATCCCTGTATTACTGGATTTGAGAGTGCTTTTAAGGTAATGGTTGCAGTTTTTAGCTCCTTCTCTTCCTATCAGGAATGCCCCTTCTGTCCTATCTTTCATGTAACGAAAGCTTGCAAGCCAAACAAGAGAATTTCTTGATTTAAAAGACCTCGGGTACTTATTGAGGCACTTCCCAGGAGCCCATGGAATATTTAGTTTTAATCCCTGCAATGGTAAGCAAATATATCACAAAATTTCATCCCAAATTTGGGAAACTACAACTTAAAAATATGTTTCTATCCAACTGTATTCTGATGACTCACACTTGAAATAGTGGAACATTCAGATATTAAGAACCTTCTTGTAATTTATGAACAAAAGTTATGAATTGACAATGCATTTTCTATTTTTCTGTTGAAATTTATTCTTTAGCTAAAATAAGTCTACTTTGGTTTCACTCAGCTGAATTTTTTTTCCAAAAGAAAAGATTAGAAAGTTTCCACACCCTTTCTCATATTAGTAATCAGTCTGAACTACTATTTTTTGAACTTCACCAGAGTTGTGTATAGTACTCCAGACAGATGCAACTAGTGCTTTATACTTGCAAGGATTGTACTTACTATGCAGGGAGGTAATTCAAGTTATTTTTTTCCTGTTTTCATTTTCCACCTGCTCAAATGCCCTCCACACCTATTACTAAACACATTTTTATGAGGATCAGTACATGACTGACTAGCTTTAGAAATTAATAGGAAAAAAATTAAAAGGAAAATAAAGAGACCAAGTTGATTAAATAATTCCCTCATAATAAAAGTGTTTGACACAAATGTTTCCATTTCTTTGACATATATGATTGAAAGTAAAAATAAGATATTCAATTTCAGTCCTTGTACTTAATATGTCATACATATATATTAATTACACTTAAAATTTTAAAGAATATTGCTTTGATCTAATATTTTGAAGGGTTACATCAGTTTTTCCAAAACAAAACATTTAAGCCCTTTGAATCCATAAAATCCTTGAAGCATTGACTTATATGTTCACAGGGAATTATGATTTTTCAAAATGTAGGAATTTCTCAATAGATAACATTTTCTGTTTTATTGCCAACTCTACTAATACCTAAGTAATTATCTTTTTACTCTGCAAAATTGCTTATCATGAGAATTTCAAAGTGTTTTCTAATTAAAATAAACTGTATGTATAAGGTAACATGCATATAATAATTTAATGTGTTTGAAAAAAGCTGTTTTGTCTTAAATTGCAACTCAATAAGCGTGTGATTCAATAATCTAGACACTGAGGTATGGCTTAAAACGAGTGCTACAATTTCTGTAAGTGGCTTATTAGTGACTAATTAAACTACTCCTACCCAGGTCATTAAGTATTAACCATTTTCTTTGTAATGTGCACCCAGGGTCTTCCTTTGAGGAGTGCAGTTCAGGAGTGAAATCCAGGAAAGGGCTCTGGAATGGCCTTTCACAGTAGATTCCATGAGTATAGGATGGAAATGACAATGGCAAGACTTCTTGTTAAGATGCCTGATAAACATTTTCAAGCACTATTTCGAGGTCATTTTTTGGCACAATGGCCAAGTTGGAAATCTTCAGTCCTGTTTAGTGTGAGAATAATTTTCCCCAAAGACGACAGAACTACTGTGACTCTACTGAGTAAGAGTTCACACAGACAAATGTGACACAATATAAACCACAGTCTTCCTGAATTGTGGATGTCAAAGTCAGAACTTGACAAGTGTGGAAAGGATCCCATGTGCCAGCAGGGCGCAGTGCTGGTGGCAAAAATGCTCTCACAGCCCTGCAATCCAACCTGTAGTAGTGCTAGATAGAAAGCAGCCATATGATTATCACTTGGTGTCTGTGTCACACAGAATTTCTGAACTGAGCAGAGGGTTCAGTTTCATATATTCCCATGTAATGTTACATTGGGTTTTAAGCAGGGCAAAAGATCTCAGTCCCAAGAGTTTTGAAAGTTACACCTTGACATCACATCTCAAATTCACTTATAGATGAGATATGTGCTAAGAAGGTAAGGAATGGAAAGACAAAGGAAGATGACTCAATTGTCTTAGAGGTCTTTTCCAACCTAAATGATACGGTGATTCTATGATTCCCGGTAAAGCTGCTTTTTCACAAAACCTCCCTCCAAAGACCAAAGACCTTAATGGATTTTCTGTTATTTTCATTAATGTTCAGAAGGGATGACTAATCAAAGTCATGCACAGAAAACTTCACAATGCTGTTTCTGTGTTGTTTTGTGTTTTTTCTCAAAGTCATATACATATGACATTTTGCGTCATTGCATGGTTGCATGAAGGCAAACTAAATCCAGACTAGAAGCTTCTTGAAGCAATGATCAATCACCCAAGATGTTCAGGTTTGTTGTTCAGAAAAATGTGGACACACAGGATGGCTAAAATAGCATAAGAAATTATTTTCTTGCATTATTTCTGTGCTCTGTGCTTTTCATGCATGATAAAATTTGGATTTTTTCCAAACCATTTACCCAGACCTACTTTCTAACTGTGTACTTTTAATATCCCTAAAATGAGTTTTTCTCATCTTCTCATGGAGAAACTTGAAATTGCAGTGGAAAAGTGGACAACATTGTCAGCAGACAATTCAGAAATTGCAGATGGAAAACATCACTGTGTAAAACTCCCATGATTAAGCTGTTGTTTACAAATAAATTGTACTCTCAAGGTAAGTTTACGTTAATGTTATATATGAACAGCTAGCAGAAGCATTCCTAGAGCAATTAACTTCACACCTTGTCGACTGACAAAACTGAGTGGTTTATTATTCAATATTTTCAACAGTAAAATTTATTTCCTGCTGTTTTGCCTTTTAGGACTTTCTCTTTTTGCTTCCCGATGCCAAACCCAAACATCTTTCTTAATGCTAATATAATAATTTATTTTTATCATTGAACTCATTGAATTCAGACTGGTTAAAGTCTTTAGCAAAACCAAGAAAAAGCTCCATCTATTGGACAGCAAATGAGGTATTGTACACTACTATTTCTTTACTGATGCTTTTGAGAAGTTTCCTTTTCCTTCGATTGGAGGACTGCTATGGATTGCCCCCCACAGCCATCTCTTCTCCAGACTGCATCAGCCCCTGTCCCTTGGCTTCTCCTGGCAGGATGTGCTCCATCGTGTCCTGTTGTGGTAACCCTCCACTGAATTAGCTACAGTTCATCGACATCTTTCTCTTCATACATGTAGGGAAAAAAAAATCATCTGTATAAATCACATTGTCACATATCAAATATTTCATTTGTGTGTTACAGTTCCTTTCTATAAGGCTGGTTTAGTTTATGAAAAAGTGTTAGCCCATATGGACAGATAAATGTTTCAAAAAATGATAGCTTGTGGAAGAAGTAGACATCCCCAGCAGGTTAACAAAACCTCCAGAAAGGACCCTCACTCCACTCCAGGGAATCAGTTGTATTGACCCTGCAATTGTTCTCCAGAGACATCAATCAAGGAAATGGAGATTCAACAGATCACTGTCCCCTCTTCCTCATAAAGCAGAGCTAGTGAAGCTAAAAATTGATGTCAAAATAGTTTGACCTTATTACTCTCCTTAACTCTCTAGCAAAAAAAAAAATATTTTCTACATTTTCTCGTTTTCTACAACTCTGTGCATTTCTGTTTTCATTGGAATTAAAGGATGTTCACAGGCAAGGCATAATGAATAAGAATTTGATTTTCAAAAGAAGGACTTTAATATAAAGGCAACTGAGATTACTAAATTAAGAAAAGAAAATTTCAGTTAATAATGTAGTGTATAGACTGGAACACACTCCTACTGGTGGTAAATTAGTTTATTCCTGAAAAAAAAAAAACCAACAAAAATTTCTTTCCTCTTCTTTCCAATAATCTCTTTCATTAGCTCTTCCAAGCAGATGCTTTTTGTATTGGAATTCTTCTTAAAGCTGGAATCTGAATAGGAAAGCAGAAGAACAATCCCAGAAGTCTGCTACTGAAAAATAGTTTTACAAAAAACCTCTATAGAAAACCTGGCCTAAATAGTAGTTTTAAATATGTGAAATATTAAAAATATGAGTTAAAAGTTTGGCTGATTTAACATTCAGATTTCTATACAATCAGTACACTTAGTAATTATGATGAAAAATATGATGTATTTTAGTTTCTATTGAAAGTAATTTCACTCCGCAAGTTAAGGCTTAATGAATAATTAATTTAGGAAGAAAAAAAATGCACAAAACAAACAAACAAACAAGCAAAAAAAAAAAAAAAAAAACCACCAGCAAAATATCATTTATAAAACAGAATTCAGGAAAAGATAAATACCAATTAAATTTGCATTGACTTGTCTCAAAAGAAAAGAATATTATGGTAAAATAAAATGCATTTCAAGCATTGATGGATTAAAGTCGTGTTTTTTCTCAAGTGTTGGGATTGATTTTAAGTACTGCAATGTCTTCATTCACCAGCAACATATACATATGCACACAACCTCTTTACTTACTCTTTGCATCATCCTTCAATTTCTTTTCCTTGGGCTTTTTATAGTCAAACTCTTCATGCCCATTTTGGGAGAAAAATTTTCAAATAGCCCCAAGAGTTTCAGATTTTCTGAGTTTGTTTTCTTGTCCACCTCTACCGATAATTGTTATGTTCCAGTACATTTAATTCCTGTCCATCATAATGAAAGATGAACGGCCACCAAGTGCTGCATACCAAATAATACAGAGGAGCAAAGTATCTGGCCTTGTGCAAGCACCAGGGCAGTTATTTTCAGGAGAAATTAGGAGTTTGCTAATGAAGATGATATATTGAGAAGACAACTATATATTGAGGATCATGAATAACTAATCCATAGAGAAAGCAAGTAAAATATGTGGTTAGGTGATCCAAAAGTGTTGTACATGAGGGAAAAAGAAATTTAAAAAAAAAATATTTTTACTGTGTGGTTACTTAGGTACTTAACATCCATGTTGAGGAGCACAGCATTTTTACCAATCAAATGGATTTTTAAATGAGAAGAAGACACATCATAATAGAAAAGATGAATCAGATACAGAATCTGAATTACTGTGTTGAGCAAGATGTGAATGGTCTGAGCTGTACCCTGGAGGCGACTCTCCATGCTGACTATACACAGAACCTAGACAATTAGGTTAGGTACACATCTAACTTAAAATGAGTAGTGTTGTTGAGATTATTCACTTACACTTAATTCTATTAAACGTTTGTCAATAAAGATGTCACCCTGACCAGACCAAATTCGAAATAATGGGCAAATGTACTGTAACTGCAAGTCAGCTTCATCCTGTACAAGCTGATATTTCTCTTAAGACTATTACTTTAACTTTCCTGTATTCTGTCTTTTAATTGCTCTTCAGCCAAGTTTTGATTTCAGAGGAGTACTGAGGTTTTTGAGAAACTCTAAGGTTTAGGTTTGTGTAAAGCTGGTGCCGTGTCACCTGCATAATGCTGGCACTTCAGCTCTTGTTAGTCATTACCTCTCTCAACAGCTTTACAGAGTAGTTGAACAGAGATAGAGCTTTAGGGGATAGTAAAGCTTTGGAATCGAAGATGAAAAGAATAGCAGCCTAGATCACCCCTTAAAGTCTGATTTTTGTAGCAGAAGAAATAAAAGAAGGTAATTTCACCCATAGCTTATGAGTGTTATCTTTGTAGAAAGTATGACCCAGAGACTGCCTCAGATTCTGAGTGCTAGTGGATAACTCTCAATTTATTTGTAATGATGTTTTGCAGTATGTAAAGAAAGTTGAATTGAAAAGGCGTCACTAAAGCTCCGCTAAAATAGTTTCTGTACTCAAAATGAATGGTTTATAAACATTTAGGTTAAGTTTAATGAATATATTAGGAAATAATGGGAATAGGCTGATAAGGACATTTTTTTCAATATAGGAAGTGAAAAAACTGAAATTTTACTTTAAAATATAAATTAAGGAAAGAAATTGCAGTGCATGATTGGTGACAATAAGGAGGCAATCTCTCTTGCTTTGTGCAAAGGTTCTAGGAGCCAGCTAAAAAGTTATACTGAAAGACACTGAGATATCAAACGTGTAAAGATGACTGCCAATGTATTTTCCCGCATTAGAACAGTGATCTAGATGGCAGATCACTAGGTGATCTGGATTCTGTATTTGTTTTTTCAGGTAGAGGACAAATGCACTTAACCATTTGTCAGTGATGAGAAGAATATTCTTTGGACATATTAAACATCACTTGCTTCAGGATATAATAGTTTTATTTTAAATTGAACTGACAACACTCATATACAAGTATGAGGTAGTGGAAGAAAACTACTTTTCTGTCTCTGAAGAAGATCTTCTACGCGTTCACGGTGTTTATTAATGGTCCCAGGTAGTATTGGAAAAATATAACACTATACATTTTATTAATATTTTCTTGATGCATGCAGAAGATGCTATGTTCATTGTGAAGGAATTGATGAGGACTCCATCCAACTGAATTAAACTGAATAAGCCTGCTGTACTGTGCAGATGTGATTTGGATATCCTGATTTCACATGTCTTACTGTCCCTATTTTACCACTGTCCCCATCCCCTAGAAATGTCTCTGCCTGTCTGCACTGCAATCTACCCTAAACTGTAGATATGCTTTCTAGTGGCTTTCTCTTTTGTATTCTCCCAGGACTAAAAGCCATTGTCTTTCCCAACATGTACAGATGATGTGGGACTTTGTGAACAAAATTTTAAAAAGGATACAAGTAGAGATACAATCAAGACGCAAAAGATCTCTTCTACGTTTTAGGAGGAGTGGTAAAGGGGATAAGCACAGTGGCCAAAAAAACCTGCAAAATAAGAGTATAACCCACATATAATTGCAATACTTCCTTCTAATGCTGGCTGGAGCTAAGATGAGTTGTTATGAATGAAAACAAAACGAAGTAATATTTCAGGTACCTCTGTAGGCTCCAGCTACACCAGACTTAAGAATTCCTCTAATTTCTTAGTTCATTGGTATGGTCCCAGTCCAGCTACATCTTAGTTTCATACTGAAGATTTATGAATCAAGCTTCCCTACTTAACATCATCCACTTATTTCTGTAAAACAAAAATCTGGGCAAGTGGGTTGGTTGTGAGTCATTAAACACTTTCAAAGATCTCTGGGATGTCCAGTAGGTAAACCCATAGGCCTGTCTAGAAGGTTGAGTTTCTAGAAAAGAAGCAACTCCATATGGTGTTGGACTAATTAGAACTGTCTTGACTCCCTACTCTTTCCACCATCTGTCTCCTGAATGCTTGATTATGCCTTAAGGAAACATTACCCTCTGGATCACTTGTTACTCTTAAGCATAACAGACTCCTTATATCTTTCTCATGGCCATCTGGCACTCTTCCCCATTCTCTTTGCAGGGTCTAAAGACAAATTCATCAGTCCTTACCTTTCCTGCCCATGTAAGCTGCCCCATTATGAGTAGGTTCACATGGAGATTGCATTTCTGCAGTTCGAACTAGGACCCTGTAAAGGTTTATTTAGAGGAAGTATTTCCCAGTAATAACTGGAAATTATGAAGAACACTGACCTAATATCTAGCAATCTCTCAGAAATATAGCTTCCAGTCATGCTTTACTACTTTACCCAAAAGGCTGAGCCCAAACACTTTCAGGGATCTGGCAGTCATACTGGTTCACGTGAAATACAATGGTTCTCAAACAATTGATTCTTATGTAGTGGAAGAAGATATAGGGAAGTATGCGGCATTTTGCTACATCATTGTCTTGCTTTTGTATAGAAATGAAGTAAGGAAAATGCAGTGGGTAGACAATTTCTAGGATTCCAGGTACCCACCAAAGTGCCTCTCTATCACTCCCCTCCACAGCTGGAGAGAGGAAAGAAAATATAATGAAGGGTTCATAAGTTGAGATAAGGACTGGGAGATATCACTCACAGGAAAAACAAGCTAGGATTGGAATTAATTGAATTTTTTTTACAAAAATCAGGACAGGATAGTGAGAAGTAAAATAAAACTTTCAAAACACCTTCCCCTACCCCTCCCTCCTTCTCACCTCTACATCCTGTCCCAGAGGTGCAGGGAGGCACAGAATGGGGATATGGTCAGTTCATCACTCACAGTTTCTCTCCTGTTGCTCAGGGAGAGGAGTCATTCCCCTGCTGCACTGTGAGGTCCCTCCCACAGGAGACAGTTCTCTATGAACATGTCCAGTGTGAGCCCATTCCACAGGCAACAGTCCTTCCCAAACTGCTGCAACATGGATGACTCTTCAACAAGGTGCCATCCTTCAAGTGCAGGCTGCTCCAGTGTGGGCTTCTCTCTCCTCGAGTTTCCCATGAGGTCACAGCCTCCTCCCTTCTCTGGCATGGGGCTTCTCCTTGGACTGTGGTTGGATCTCTGCATCCCCATGGTTCTCCACGGGTTGCAGGGGGGCAGCTGCCTCACACAGTCTGCCCCACAGGCTGCAGGGGAATCTCAGCTTCAGCACTGGGAGCACTTCTTGCCGCTCCTCCCCTGACCTTGATGTCTGCACAGTTGTTCCTCTCACATGTTTCCACTCTGCTCTTCTCTGGACAAAATTATAACTCTTCAACAACTTTTGGTCTTTTATTCTTCCTTAAGTCTGTTATCACAGAGGCATTATCGCCACTTCTAAGTGGCCCAGCCTTGGCTAGTGGCACATTCATTTTGGGAGCTGCCAGAGATTGGCTCTGCTCGACACAGAGCCACGCCCATAGCCACCCACTAGCAAAGCCTGACCATGCAAATCCAAAACAGAAACCAAAATTAAATTTAGGGAAATCAGAAAGATAGAGTGTGGGGGAATGGGGAATGAGGACTGGAAGACAAGTAACCCAAAAACCAAAAAGAAAATTGAAATCATAAAATGGGAAAAAACTACTTTGTATTGGTCCTGCAGTTATGAAGAACTTTTTGTAACACAATATTTGCCCAGAAGAGTGCAATCTTCTTGAACATTTAAATTTTATGAAAGAGAAATTATCTTCAAAAAATTTATAGCAGAGTTCTTTCAACCAGATCATATACTTCTTTAGAAAAGTTGAAAGTAAAAAATGGTGATTTACAGCTAGAAATCTCCATACTTTTAAAATTAGAGGGCATAATCATAGACAAGGCAAATATCTAACCCTTTATGAAAGAACGGCTCTCAGTAACTTAGTTTTTGGATGAATGAAATAGGTCGATTTCCAGTGAATTGTCTACAAGCAATATGGATAAGCCAACAACAACATCAAAATACTTCCCATTCTATTTAGGAGGACAACTGCTGAGCTATCTCAATGTAAATGCTTTATTAAATGATAAAATTGTATGACAAACAGAAGTAGACATTGAATGAATACATTGGTTTCAGAATGAATATGGTACCTGAAAAATTTAAATGAGAAATGGAAATAAAACATGGAAGAAAATGAAGATAACTGTGTCATAAGACCGAAAAAATTGGAAAGAACATGTAACTTTAGCAATGCAGTTTCAGAAATAAAAAAAAAATCTATAATTTCTTACACATTAAGTCTATTGAACAGAAAATCCTTAAAATCTGAGATGAACTGAAGAACTACTGGTAATAACCAGAGGACTTGAATAGTAACAAATTCAGCCCAAAGAAATAGACTATTACTTGAGTGATTTACAAGTGTGCTCTGAATGAAAAGTATATAAAAGAAAAAGATTGAAGAAAAAAAATCTGCTCTTGCTGCAGAGAAGGACTGCCTTGCAGTATAGAAACCCAGCATTTGAGAAAAACAATGGCTTATGTGCGAAAGACATAGCATTTTTATGAAGTAACAGAGTCATCATTACCAAATACTTTAAGCCACAAGACTATTTTAATGAATAAAAATAGTAGAGCTGTCAAAGCCCAGAAGTAAAATAAAAATGCATATGCAATGCAAGAGCAAGCCAGTGAACAAGGCAGCAGAAATCAAACAATTTTTTCTACTTCATGCAAATAAATAGGTACATTTTCTTCCTTCCTCCGCTCCCCCCCCATTTTTTTTCTTTTTTATTTTGGAGTTAGCACATTTTAAGATAAATCACATAGACAGATAAATAGACTCATGAGCACCAGTAGCTGTAAAAGCGAAGAGAATCACACACTATGGCATACAATAACAGATTTTATCCACATGGTGTAAAAAGTTCAATAGATAAGAAATGCTTATCTGTGACTTCAAGAAAAGATAAAAACACTCAAGCAACCAAAAAAACCCCTAAACATCAAAAACTACCCAAATCCCTACCCCCTCCCACCCCCGCTCAACTACTTACAACAGTTGTTGAAATGTTGGAGTGTTGGAGCATTGGTTCAGGAATATAATTGTCCTTTTCAAGGAAATATTGAGCAAAAAGACAGTACTGCACATAGATGAAACAGCATCTCCTGTGTTAGAAAAACATAGAATACTGTATCTTGGTGTATTGCAGACAGAAAAAGAGCTACTACAACACAAGCAGAAATAAAAAAAGCAAAACAAAACACAACAAAAGTGACAAGACACTATCAAAAAGGAAGCAGTGGGATATATCTGTAGTACTGACCAGTAGTGGCAAGTACACTTATAGGCATTGACACCATATAGAGAGATTGATGCATAAAACCCATCTGTATTTTTTCCATATATTTTAGATAAATGCAATGTTCCTTCTTATGAATGGAATCTTTAAATAATTGGAAATTTTCAGGACCCAAAGTTATAGAAAATAATAGGTGTGATTTTTAGAAAATAATGACTTGAGGCATAGTTTTGCACAAGATTTTTCTTTTAAGTCATATTCTACTTTACTAATGGATGTGTCAAAGTAAAAGTGATTCTATAAAAATATTTTAGCTCCTGAGTATTCATCATAACTAAGCATCTATAAATTTTATTTGCTACCTAAAATAACTTGCCCTCAAGCCTGTATTTTCCTAATCCTGTGCTAAGAAGGTTCTTTCAATTTAAGATGAACAGAAACTGACCTCTGACATACAGTTGCTTTTAAACATGAAAAGTTTGGGTGCTGGATTTATTAAGCTTTATTGTTAGCAAAAGGAACCTCTGAGAAAATTGACTGAACGAGGCAGCATTTCAGTAGAATAAAGTCTATGAGACAGCATTTCAGAATTTTAGCTGAATGAGTCTACAAATATGTCCTCCCTCATTTTCACTCAGCAGGATAAACAAAAACTGTAGATCACTACCAGCTGCACATTCCGTCAGGCTAGTAACAACTTTAAAAGCACAGAAAGCACAAATGTATTTCATATGCAGGTCAGAAATTTCCTAAGGTAGAGCTGTAAAAAGTCTAGCAGCTTTAATTTGGAGTCACATACATTTTCAAATGTATTTCTGAAGAGCTGATTTTCTAGGTTTTCTTTTTTTTTTTTTTTTTCAGAAACCCAAGTTTTGACTTTGTTATTTGAAATCTGAAGATAAAACAGAAAGAAAAAACAGAAAGATAGAGACGAGATAATAAGATTAGGACTGAATATAGTACTCAAATCTGTCAACGACAAAACCCCCACATATTATTTGTCTAAACAATGACTTTATGGTGTGAAAAACAAACTTTCTAGAGCAGTGAACCCAACAGTTCCACTGATGACTACAATTAAAATTAAACCCTACTATATTTGTAAGACTTTTTTTCATAACATGGGTGTGACCAATATGGGGGTTTCTTCCAAGATAATAGGATTTTTTTTTCCACTACCTCTCGTTGGGATCTGGAGGGTCCAAGGCCTCTGTTTCCCTCCCCATCCCCTCCCCGGATTTTCCACTGCTGCATCCTAAACAAAACTTGCAAAAAGATCTTTATTCTTTCAAAGTCACATATCTCGTCTTAAGCAGCTCACTAATTTCTCAAAACCTGGATGACTAAACTAGGCTCATAATCTTTCTTTTCTGTCTAAAGCTTTCCTTTAAAGGTTTCATGCTACCACCCTCAGTCATCCAGAAACAGAAGTCTCCTTTGATACCCTCCCTCTCCTTCCCCTACAGCTTTTGTATCCTAACCAAACCCTTTTGCAACTTGCTCCACGTTTTAAAAAATCCCTGCATACATCTACCCACATATATTTTTGGGTTTCTTCTGAAATCTGTCATTCAAAGTAATTCCTCAGGCTTAGGAAAATGCATTTTGCAGGATGCTTTTAATATTAATAGCTGTAGTTTTTGTTGTTTAGATTTAAAAACATTTGTATGTATACAAACATATATATATATACACACATGCACAGATTATTATATCAATAGAAGAATAGAAACAGTGTCAAAATAAGAACTGATAATCTGTTACACATGAAAATATCATATCTACATCACCTAAAAGAGCCATGAAACTCTATGTTGGTTGTAAATTTGACTATACATCTACTCTTTTTACCTGATCAGTGCACATAATCTTTGAGCTTAGGTTTTTCTTTATTCTTCCACTATCATTTATGTTTGTATTCACTCTAATATATCCTTGTAGTACAATCTTTTCCATAAAGCATCTAAAAATGTTCAGCTGTTTCAGAAGAAAAGATATAGCTGAACTTGAATCTCTATTTGTCAAAAATTTTCTCTAATAAAAAGAAAGTAGTATAACAGAAAAGAGTAGCACACCTACTGTCTAGCTACCTCTTAAGGCAAAAGATAATGAAGACCCTGAAAACTTCCATGGAGCAGAGATGATTCACTATGAATTGTTTGTTCACTTCTAATCTCCAGTTGTTGAATCTTTTTCCACAACAACAGCAAATATTTTTTACCTATTTTCTAAATTGTCTGCAGACTCTTATATCAAAAAACAGCTCTTTAAACTCCAACTTCATGTTTTTTATTTTTGTCAACATTCAGTTGCCTTCAATTTTCTTCAAAAAATCACCTCCTGTAACAAAAATGTAGAAGACATCTCAAGTGAATCAGCTAAATTAAACAGCAATTGTATCTCTAAATCCAATTCATATGGGACCACTAGCTACAACTTTAGAAGCATTCAGAGGTAAACAGAAATTAAACATCACCAAACAGTATAATTATTCATTTGAAAAATCCTTTCAAATGGCTGAAATCCTCTCTTCCTCTTTAAAGACATGAAATTAATAATAACAGCTGGTTTGGATACAGCCCTGTTGATATTTGTATGATGTCCCATTATTGTGAATGGGGTCTGGCTTCCTGCCAGATCCTGATGTGGCTGCAAGCTGTTTCAAGTACCAGCTAGTATGGAAGCTGTCAATCAAAATATGCTTCCTTTATCACCACTGTGGTATTTTATGAAATATCAGAATGAGATGCCACACTTGCATCTGCTCCAGCGTGAGATGCTGTGTATCACCCAGGTGCAGGGCCAGATCCTTACGAGTGCTGTGCCCATGGGTATGCTAACATCAGGACCATCCTTCAGAGGCTAACTTTCCACTGGGTAATTTGGAATCTTATCAAAAGCCCATTGAAGTCAAAGGAAATATTCCCATTGATCTCAGAGGGCTTTGATCAGGTCCATGGTGAGCATGTACTTTAGCAGTGTTTTAGTGCTCTTGCAACATGCACAGCCAAATGAATACACTTAATCTTTTGAGTAGAAATATGAAAGTCAGCACAGTTCAGCTGATCGGAGTCAGAAGTCAGAAGGGGACTTAGCACGTGGAATTTGTGACCTCAAAGCCTTTTTTAGCTGTCAAAGTTCAGCCTTTAAACAATCAGGAATATTCACGATTGCCTTTGCCTTGCTGCTGTTAAAGTTCGTCCATTCCTGTGTTTTGGATGGTGAGGCCCCCACGACATTCAAGTTATTGCTGTGACATAAGGCTCTGATACAAAGACGATTTCTAGTGACCAGTTTCACCTAAACCCCACCAACCCTAATGAAATAGATATTTTTTGCTGAGCACAGAGGTGTGTTTCGATGTGTGCTCATAATATGGCTAACCCTTCCTAATGCTTTTCTGCATATTATCAGTTTGTTCCACAGGTGCAAATTAGGAGTAAAAACGTCTCTGGTCAAGAGTTTTTGTGTGTGTGGGCCTTCCCACTGGCACTGTTTCAAACCCCACTGTTTGACTAGAGAGGGATTTGATTATCACTCACTTTCCCTCAAAATTTTGATTTAGTTCCAGTTATTGAATTAATGTGAATAATGGGCATAGGCAGTCCTTTCCTGGCTATGATTTAGAGAGGACATACTATTGATCTCCTGGCTATTCCAAGGTGGTTTCCCTCCAAGCAGAACGCTGTTAAATTGAGGAAATCCTCTCTCCCTCAAAAGTATTTCAGGAAACTTCTATATCAGATGCTGATCTCTGTGAATCTCTTTTCAAATAGCATGTGTGGGAAGTTACGAATTTGGCAGTAAGGTGTAAGGAGAATATTGCAGCAGATGTCACTTTTGTGGTTTTATATTGTGTTTACCTTTGGACTTGCCTCAGCTCCTTCACCTTTAAAGCTGCACTCTTTGGGACAGTTCCCTTGCATTGAAGTGCTACAAAGGTTAGAATTAGGTGACCTGCTAAAGACCCAGAAGAGATGTACAAGCTCCTACTGAATGTGTTTAACATTGCTTTTATAACCAAGATTATTCCAGAGTTGCATTGATATCAGACTTCTCTGAAAACAGAAGTGGGAATTCATGCCTCCAGCTGGAGTAGACTTTAATCTTTTTTTAATGAACTGACCTAGTAAGAAAAATCTAAATGAATACAAGGTACTTGCTGGCAAGATACAATAGCACTGACTCTCCTACTGAAGTATTTTGCAAGGTAATACCCATAGGCTCAGCAATTTAGTTATATTGCTGGGGTATCTAATGTAGAAATAAACTCATATATTTATGCCTATGCTTTTAAAAGGAAATTTTAAAATTATCTTTCAAGATTGCATCTCTTTAACTAACTACTGACTACAAAACTGACTATAAAATCTGTCCTGGCACTCAGAACCAGAATCAGTGCTGTTGAACATAACTCCCAAAACCATGTCAGCAGCACATTATATCTGAATAATAATAAAGTGTGTAGAAATGCAAACACTATGTCAGTGTTACAGACTTGTCATAAAAATAGAGAAAGCTCTGGGGCAAAGTAATTGGTAGGTATTTGTCTTATCAGAAGCAAAGCAATAATTTCTATAGCAGATCATTTCTCACAGACACAACTCCTTACAGCTTTTGAACTTTTTCTGATAGTCTTGTATTCAAACGGAGGTAGAAGAAATATTTCAAAAGCATCAAAGTGGCCTCAGGCCTTGAAGGAGACACTTCAGAAGTAGTTCATACACATTGGGCTTTTAAGGTCCCTAAAGTAATGGATGTGCATCACCCAGAGCATTTGGGAGTGCTCAGACCCAACCGTGAAGCCAAACAGGGTAACTTTGTCTACGACATAGTACTTAAAAATGTGTGTATAGCTCTTAATTCACTCTGCTGAGAAGCACTACGGTACTACTTGCAGTCTTTTACCTGAAAATTTAAAGTTGTGTCTCTGTGTGGTGAACTTCGAAGAGCTCACTGTTTGGGAAATTACTCTTGCTTCAAAGATTTCTGACTGGTGAAAGTTTTGACAAGGACTGTGTTTAGGGGATAAAAATTAAAAAAACCCCCAAACTATAGGTACAGGAAAAAAAAGTCCTTATAAGAATCCTGTGATTTGGCAAAAAAGTTTTAACACCAACTGTTATGGTGGAAAAGAGCTTTAATTGATTCTGCTTTCACAGACTGTTTTTTTTGTTTTCTTTGGTTTGGTTGTTTCTTTTTTTTGTTGTTGTTTTTTTGTTTGTTTGTTTGTCTGTTTTGTTTGGTTGTTTCTCTTTTTTTTGGTGGTTTTGTTTTGTTTTGTTTTGTTTTTCCGTTATTTTGTTGTTGTTGTTGTTTGGGTGGGTTTTTTTTGTTTTTTGTTTTGTTTTGTTTTGTTTTAAGATCAGGTATTTTGTCTCCAGTTTGGTTTGGTTTTGACTTTTTCCTGTGTGCTTTAATTTTTGGGATTTGGTTTGATTTTGGGTTTTACTCCCAGATCAGGGTCTGTGACATTTTAGAGGCTTCTACACAAATTTTAACCATTAGAATATTTGGAAATGTGTAACAGAATCAGAAGTCTGGCATAAAGCAGTGAAGTACTATCTACCGGTCCTTTACCATGGAAACAGAGGGATAGACAGCTGTGTCAATGTTGCCATGGTGAATAAGGTGAGATTAGTTTGTGGCTGGCAAAAAAAGAACAGGCATGCTCCAGACTGGTAATGTTATACTCACTTACCTGATGGAACATGATTGTTTTATATGGAAGAAATTGGTCCTTGTAGCAGTAGAAGCACATTTGTACAAAACTGGTCTCTCACTGTACACCACCGGAAACTCTGCAGACAAAATTTCCAAGTATTCCAGTGCCAGAGATTGATCTTTGCAGTTCATAGGTTTGGGTCCAGGTGAGCTTTGAGGCTTTTGTCATTTATTTTGGGGGGAAAGGCTGTATGAACGCTGTGGCAATAGAAAGTGGTAAAATATTTAACCAAGTGACTAGCTGCACGAAATCTGATGTAGAAATTCACTATCTGCTTTGCAATCAACATTTTATTTATGATTCTTGTATTGAATTTGTAGTAAGAAATTGCATCTTTTCAGCTCTGGTGATCATTTAGAACAGAGCCCCATCTTTTCCTGATGCTGCTTCTGTAAAGAGAGTTACAGACAGTCAGGCATGCTTCCATAAAAATCCCTTTGTTCCAGCACAGAAAACTTTATTCCATAAAGATGAACTTCTGGCACTTTGCTACAGATGATGAGGCATAGCCGTGTATTCATTAGTCACGGAATCTAACACACAATCACAAAACAAAATAGAAATCATTTTATCCCCCAAGTGGTCAAACCCTATTCAGTGGTCGGCTGTGTTATTTATCTGTCTATCTGGGATTGTGTCATTCTTTACTGCTGCAGCTCAGTGACTTTGTGAGAGGAGGATATTTGTCTTTAAGAGTTCTGGTAATGGATTGTACATTGGAGTACAAGGGCATCCTAGGGGAGAGAGAATCTGTGTGGAGGATTGCTCTTAAGTAAACATGCTACATCTTATCTAGAGAACTTATCTAGAAAATATTACTGTCAAACATCTGCAACCATTTAAGGCTTCACCTCTTTCTTTCTTTGTATTAGTACGTTCAATATCAATGAATAATAAGAAGACAATGAGGTACCACAGTTAAATCCAGGGCTGAAATGGCAGCAACAGCATCTTCCCTTCACTGCAGGAAAGCAAATGAAGAAAGACAGAGTGGTCAACAATGTTAACAAAGGTTAAGTCACTAATTTGAATGCCAAAACTATGTATTTAGATGCTTAATCTTAAAGTGTTTTTCCATTCCATGTATTTAACACATGTACATTTAATAAAGCATCTCTTTGACCTATTGTAGTTTTAAATTCTGAAAAAAATTATTCTCATTCATTAACACCTCTATCTAAAAATACAGAAATTCTCCAATATTTTTAAGGTGATGAAAAGTATGAATTATCTGCACAGTAGTTCTATGAATAATTGTACTTCATAAGTCCATTAAAATATAAAAATTATGTCCTTTTAAAACAGAACATTGTGAAAGACCATGCAGTTTAATAATCTCTTGAACTAATACAATTTAGTCTGGGCATTAAGATTATATTTTGAGCTGAGAAATGTAGTTTTCTGAATATCAACAGATCTACAAATGTGAGTTCTTGAATGTTTTTCTTTTTTGTCACCACAGATGGTGCAGATGATTTCACTGGAACTTCGATTTAAATATCTGAATTTTATACAGTCAATATTGAATTCAAGCTCTCATTTGCGTCATATAAAAGTAAGACTATTTTTAATGATGGATTAAAGTTTCTTCTCAAATAAAAAGAGAAAATGAGAAACTAACAAGAGTAATCTATTTCCCCATGCCAGAAATGTCTCCATGAGTTCTGCTTTGTATCCATAGATTCAGATAGCAAACAGTGAAATTTCTTGTTAAATTGTATCCGACTAGTACTGAAAACAGAACTTGAGAGGTTATGATTTTAAAAAAAAATAATCAGCACTCAAAATTAGACATTTTACAAAAGTGATTTTTTTGCTAAGGGAAATCTACAGTTGTAATACAAGATAATGTGAGCAGATGTATTAAAATCCTCTATATTATCTAAATCTACTTCATTCTTCTTTGGCTACCACCTTGGGGCACAGTTAGATTTGCTTTTTCTTGACTTTAATGTGAACTTAATGAATTACTGTTTCCTCTCCTCCTCTTCTCATTTCTGCTCCAGAACTGATCTCAGGTCAGCCCCATGGTCATTTTTGCCAGCACTACTGAGTGAGTGATACACCACAGGTAAGCTATGAAGAAGGGTTGGGGGGAAAAAAAAAAATCCTAGGCCAATTTTGCCCCTAGGATGTCTGGAAATGAAGATCCTGGTGTTGATTTTCATCTCAGATCACTTCAGGACATTACACTACTTTTTTCAGGTTATGTTATGAGGATATTACACATCTTCAGAGCACAGAAAACCTTTTGAAAACTTATTAATGATTCCCAATAAGTTCTGGGGAAAGAAATACCAATATGGGAAATTAAAGTCTTTTATTAAACATTAAAATAGAATTATTTCAACTACAAGCCTATGACGAGGCTAAAAATAGAAGCCTGAAACAAAAAGGGAACAATTACGGATTTTTTTTTTAAACTGAATGAAGACAGAATTTCTTGCAAGTAATATGGAATGAATTAAACATTTGTGAACATTGTGAGGATTTTTTTTTTAAGTTATTATTATCATGGCTTTTTTTTGTTCTGTTGGTGTTATATCTGTTCACATATAGCCTTCAACAACATAACTGCTACACCTAAATAACTTAGTACATATCTGTGGTTCATATGTAGAACTCCCTATAAAATCATAATAAAGAGCGGTGTTATGTCATTTGGCTTGCCCAATGTTCAGAGATATGGTGTCTGAATCCTTTGAAACCACTTCAGAGTGCTGTTGAGTGCACAAATATTTTTGAGTATCCTGCACTTGGGTTAATAGCTGATTTTTCTCCTCAGTTTCTCCAGAAGTCTGTAGTGCACATCCAAAGTACTACAGCTTTGGAGATCAACATTGGTGAAGTATTTCCCTTGACTGTCTTTGAGATTTTCTGTAGGATACTATCTTTCCTCATAAACTGAGCTTAGTCAGATGTCTACATACACTGTGGTATCTACAGAGATTTTCATATCAATGGGCTAAGCTTTTGCTTTCCCTCTGAGAAAATAATCTCACTTTAGAGGTGTAAATAAATTACTATAAATTGCATAGGCTCTGGATCTGACAAGTATATCCATGGATATCCATGCCATGAATGGCATGTGGTATATCAGTGTGGAGTATTCCAGAGAGAAGTCCTACCCCTGAGAGACCCAAGTCATGCTCCATGCAACACCAGGATTTAGACACCCAGCACTTCAGTGTGTTCTGCCAAACTTGATCATCTGTGTCTGCAAAAGCACTTTCTGACTTAGTCACACGGACCACCAAGTTATCCTCACTTTTGTATTTACATTCCGCCTTCACTAAACAAATTTATCATAGATGCTCAGAAGGGCAGAGAAGGAATGCACTGCCAAATGTTTTGCCTACAATGAAAACTTCATATATGAAACTACAGAAAAACATACTCAATAACTGATTTGCTAATGGCTGAAATACATTGCTTCTCCCCCTTTTCTAGTAAAATGTCAAATTCTATAGTGCAAAACACTGATGCTATGAAAATGGGTGTATAACATGGAAGTATAAAGGTGAAAAGATAATGAGTTAATACTTTAATAATACCTTTATCTACGTATTTTCCTTTTTTTCTCTCTGTCTTTTTCAAGCAGCTCTGATGCTACTTTTCACAATTTCTTGTGGATTTCACATTTTCAAACATCTGAATAAAAGAGGTCTATGGTTTGATGTCCCAATTGACTGCATTTTAATTCCACTTGATTCCTGGTATCAGTTTATATAGCAACATTTAACATACTCTCTAATCGTTTGAAGCCTTGTACATGTGTACTTGCTAAGATGTTGACCCAGTAATCCAAATATTGACTGCAGAAATAGTGACTTTATATGTTGTATTAACAACTGGAGAGCTATACACCAGTAATTTAGAGCTTGGCTACAAGGCAAAACGCAAACCTAAATATAGCACAACTTTAAGGATAAAATAAATAAATATATTATCCTAAAAATTATGTACCAAATGTCATTATCAAAAATCACAGAAGCTATTATGTGAATAAATCTTAAATTTTCAAAGGAAATTATTTATTATTTTTGATGGAAGACTTGGACAGATCAATTTGCTGAAACTGTCTGCAGTTCAAGGATCATTTTTATTTAAAGTCTTTTTGCTTTAAAACTAAAACAGAGTCCTTTATGTCCTGCCCTGTAAGCCCCTGGAAATCTACCTTATTAATACTGGGCTGTTGCTTCCTTGCAAAGAAGTTTCAGAACTGTGATGATTACATGAGACTTGAGAAATCTAGGTTTAATTTTCAGCTGTTTCCCAGGCTTCATATCTCTATTCCAATATATATACATCTTCATTTCCCTTATCTAACGTTAAAGTCAGAAGATTTTATCTGAATTTTCTGTATAGATTCTCATAATGGTTGGCATATTCTGTCCTAATATTATAGGAATTGTCCTCTGGAAGTGCTTCTTTTCCTTTCTGTAGTATAATGATTTATAAAGATTGATTTTGTAGCTTAGGTTACTAAGTTGAAGATCTAAATTTAAGAATATGAGTATATTCCTGAAAATATATTATTTAATGAAGAAATCTTGATTCTAACCTAGGCAAGGCAACTAAATTTTTTGAATCTAAGACTGTCTGAGAAGGGTAAAAATAATATTTTTGTGATGTAGTTTTCAATCAATAAATGTTTTTCTTCTAGACATGTCTAATTTTTTTATTTAGCATTATTGTTTATGCATATCATATGTATGAGTGTTATTTGTATGTCTATTCCTTTTGTTTGTATTATTTATATCATTGGTAATTGTTTGTATTAATTTTTGCTCAATGCCATCTGTCTGTCAGTATCCATCTGCCATCTCTAGATTTAGACTTAGATTGCAAGAGTTTGGAGCATGATTCATCTTTTTCTTCCTGACCCCTTACAAATACTCTTCTACTTCCTACAATGTCTAGGAAGTTTACTTCTGAAAGTAGACTGGCCCACTTAAAAAGGTGGCCTACAATCAGAGAATAAAAAATAAACCTTTCTCCAAAGTGGTGGGATAAAAGTACAGATACACAGATGACAGTACAGGGAGGCAATCGGAAAAAGTTAGCCAGGCTGATGGGTACTGTATTACAACAACAGCTTTCTTATTTTTCATGTTTTTGTAGACATAATAATAATAATAAAAAAATGATATTATGGGAAACTCCTCTCAGTGAGAGGCATGTCTCAGCACCAGAAAAAAAAAAGGTGCTTACTCAATAATAGAGTGAGCTGGGGAGTGAACTTCAAATAAGTGATGGGAGTTACATATAGAAAATTGAAAAGGTCATGGAAAGCTTCTAAAATTGAAACAAGTCACTTAATTTGTGCCATAAAGGAGGACTAAGAAAATAATGCAAAGCTGAGCAGCAAGATGATCAAAGCAATGAGATAGTAAAATGGTATTTGCAGCAAAATTTCAAATGGCTGTGAGAAGGGCAAGCCAACTGCAGGAACTGCAGACAGAGAATTAGAAAGTACAGTCATGAGGCAGGAAGTAAAGGTAATTGGAAATGCTTTGGACATTTAAATATGATTTCATTACACAGAACAAACTGCAATTGCTGAAGTAGCAGAGACATGGAAACAGTAGGCAAGACAAACTTATGGAAAATCTACATTGTTGGTCATATTTAAACATTATTAATAGAAGAAAATAATTAGTCAGCAAAAATTCTACTCTGTATGCAGATGTTTGTTGCAGAAATACATAGTGAGATCCACTGCCCGTGCACATCCCTAGCAGCCTGATGACATTTCTTGATTCTGATTCTTTAATGCGCAGACCAGACGAAAGTGGCAGCCTGAATTTCTTAGATTATTTTAGCTGTCCCAATGTCTTCGGTAATTCATAAGATTTTCCATCCCTGTCATGCATTATTTAAATTTGTGAACCATTTTGAGTTGAAGACAGAAACTGAGTAAGAGACTTAGTAAAAAGATACAGCTTTACTGTACTTACCTGACATGTCTCCTCTTTCTTGCTACATTTATTTATGATAAAGAACATGTTAAAATTATTTTTATAGGTCTTTCTTAGATTCACTTATTCATGAATCCCTTGTTCACATTCTGTTTCCTCTCTGAATTATAGAATCTGCAAAGGACAGAGTTCAGAAATAGTTTACAACAGTTACATGTAGAAATGTTCAATAACAAAAATAAAACAGCTCCCCTCACCACATTCTAACTAGCATCTCATAATCCTGAAACATTTTGTTTCACTGACATTTATATGAACTCCTAATTAAAAATATAGTCAAATCTGCTGTAAATGTATTGGACTGAGAAATATGTGTTGATTTTAGCTTTAGTGCACAATAAATCAGAATCATATAGGTGTTTAAAAGCAGAAGACACAAGGTTAAGGTCTTGACTCTATTGCCTCAGTCCTCAGGAAGAGGTGAATCTGAGCTATATCACAGAATCACAGAATTGCTGAAGTTAGAAGGGACTTCAAGATCATCTCATCCATCTTCCTGATCAAGCAGGACCACCTAGACCTGGTTACACAGGATCATATCCAGACAGTTTTTGAATATTTCCAAGGATGAAAATTCCACAACATCCTTGGGAAACCAATGCCACCTTCACACTGCAAAAGTGTTTTCTGATGTTTAGACTGAATCACCTGTATTTCAGTTTAGGCCCATTTCCTCTTTTCCTGTCACTGGACACCACAGGAAACAGCCTTTTCCCACCCTTCTTTCAGGCATGTTTATGTGTTAGTAAGATCTCCAATGAGCTATCTCCTCTGTAGGCTGAGCAGTTTCAGTTTTCTCAACTTTTTCTCAAATGAGAGGTGTTCCAGACCCTTAACCATCCCAATGACCCTTCTTTGGAGTCTTGACATGCCTCTCTTGTACTAAGCAATACAAAGCTGGACAGAGCACTCCAGCAACAAACTAACCATATTTTACCCATAACAGTCTCACCAAGTGCTAAGTATGGGGGAAAGACTACATTCCTTGACATGTAGGCATCATTCCCAATGCAGCCCAGGATACCAATACTGTTGTGAGTGTCAAAGACACCATTTTGGTTCATGGTGCCCAGCTGGATCCCTAGGTCCTTATCGGCCAAGCTGCTTCCTAAGTCAGATGACCCCAGCTTGTAGTGGTGCATGGAGCTGCTCTTCTCCAAGCGCAGGACCTGGCACATCCCCTTGTTAAACTGACCTCTGGCAGGCAGCAATCCTGTCTAGTCACTAGTTTTCCATCTTGCCCTCTCTCCAAAATTTTCATTTACATTGATGATGGGGATGAACCCTGGCTGCTGCTATTCTGCAGATGGCATGTGAAGCTTTTCAAGCTGCTGAGTCTCCGTGACTTTCTTTTTCCTTTTCTTCTCTGATGCTCATTTCTGCTCTTAATTCCTTCACTTGTGGGAACAGCTCCTCCATGATGGCAAACCTTCTCCACAGGATAGAAGTGCATCTCTTGTGGAATTCCTTCCATCCTCAAACTGGTAGAGATGGTTCTGCTGCCTGAGACTTAGTTTGTGTTGAAGTCTCTACCCTTGCAGGGACAGCTGCTCTAACACCTACGGAGGAAGTGTCCTACGTCGTTACCACCATGTGTGAGACTAGTACAGCAACAGAATTTCAAATGAGGCCCCCTTTGACACCCCCTTCATTTATCCTTATGCTCAAACTGCAGTGTGCGTTGGCCTTCTCTGTTAGCTAATGTTAGCACATTAAATCTATATATTCCAAATCTCAGGTCATCAAAAGATACAACTGTTCCAAGCATAATTCAGAATATAATTTTATATTCTTGAAACATTAAAGAAACCCTTGCTGCTTAGCTTTGCATTGGTGTCCTTCTGTTTCTTTTACTATTACTAGACTTTTTATAAGAAAAAGATCTGTTCTTCATGACTCTATGTCTGAAAGTTCACTGAGAAGCTCAATTACTTTGATGCTTAGAACAGGTATAAGAGTGAGTTTTCATACCTATATATCACTTAGCTAGCAGTGTGAATCTCTTCATTTCAGTCTTTTCTTAAGCCTATTTAAAGAAACCTCTAAGTCTTCTCTCTTCCTACTGAATCCTCAGCCTCTGCTGTGTCACAGAGTGTTTGATCACCTGGGTGACCACAGGTCCTGCTCACCCCCGGTCCCTGAGCCCTGTGTTAGGTCCTGCTCACCCCCGGTCCCTGAGCCCTGTGTTAGGTCCTGCTCACCCCCGGTCCCTGAGCCCTGTGTTAGGTCCTGCTCACCCCCGGTCCCTGAGCCCTATGTTATGCAAAAGGTCAGCAGTTCACGGCCTCTTGTTGATGTTGAAAACCTAGGAATAAAACAACACACTTTTGAGACAATATAGGAGGTAATATAAAGGCTTGTCTTTATTGGAGGCATCCAAGGGGCAGATAAGGAAAATACCCACCCCTGCATGGGGAAAATACAGTTTTGCATGTCTAGAAAATTAGCATAACTGACAAAAAAATCTCCAATTAGAGACATAAGTGGTGAGGTAATTCTTTCTCCCTTCAGCCCTTTTCTAAATCCTAGGAACTAAACTTTGTTTCTGAAAATGTGTCTTGAAGACCTGGTTTCAACCTTGGCTCCCAGGAAGAACCAAGATAGGATAGGGACCTTGGAGCCCCAGCTTGGAGCCTCTGGAATGTATTTTGTCTTTCTGCCTATAAGGGTAGGGAAAAGTACTGGGGCTAGATAGGAAAAAAAATCATTCTGGCATCACTGTCTCCAACCACCCAGAGCTCAACCTGCAGCTGGCTCTGTATCTGCACCCTGAGCTGCCTGCACCGAAGGTATTCCTCAACAGAAGAATTTTGATAAGGTAGAATTAAAATTCCAGTAAAAGAAACAATAAAAGACGGTAAAATTTATATTAAGGATAGTAAGAAAAAAAAAGAAACATTAAGGAAAAATAAAATGTCTAAAAATCTGAGTTATGATAAAACCTACATGAAAGTTAAACATCTGGAGAATTAAACAGATTTGTCATCCAAACTAAGTAATTCCTGCTTCTGTAGACTTATGACTCTCTCACCTTCTTTACTGCCAAATACAATGTAAAGCATGCTTACCAAACCCACAGATTGTATGAATTGTTGATTCATTTTAAAATCAAGGGATATTTTTCTCTTTATAAATAATAAAGCATACAGACAGGTTTCTTTTGTTGAAATTGCAGAGACACATATGAATTCTTCAGTGCTACCTCAAGATATGATAAGACGGCAACTTCCAGATCATTTTCTTCCAATAGAATATTCATTATGCAGAGGATCTCCAGCTACAGTGGTGAAGGGCTGGCAGTGTGACTTTTGCAAGCTTCAATATGAAACCTTGGGGTGTCTGTGGCTTCCTTCAGCCCTCTGCCTAGAGCCTGCAGATGGAGAGGGCCTTACCTGTGCTACAGAGCTGACAGCTGCCAACACTACCATCATCAATCCCAGTGTTACTTCTGCTGCTGAGAAGACCAGTTCTCTGGATCAATTAACACAGTTGTTTCCAAACAGGGATATTAAGGTGACAGAAAGGCTTTTGGAGACATGGCTGTGGAGACTCAGCCTTCCTCCTGAGTAAGGACATTTCCATTCTTCTTCACCTCACTCCTGGCAAGAATAGGCTACTGGCTCCACAGGCCATAACAGAAAAGTTCTGAAATTTTGCATCAGATATAAAATTAGACTGGTTTACTTTTAATTTTCCTTCTATTTTCTTCACATTTTTTTATCATAAAATGCCTACTACTAACATTACCTACCTCTCTCTACTGTTTTAGTGAGAATATGTTCTCCTCTGAGGGACAAATGGGAGATTCAGATTTTACTAGTTGGACAACTGGATGATGGATTTTTTCTGAACATCACATGAGATCCAGAAAGTCCATGCATGGAAAACGTTATAGGTTCTGAAGGAGATATATACCTTTCTGGACTGACAACTGGAGGACAATCAGGCTAATTTGAAATCACTCAGATGGCACTAGATGCCCATGTTCAGATAGCTGAAAGAGTTGGGGAGACTCAGCTGCAGCAGTAGGTTTTTACTGGAGGGAGTTTACATGTGATGAAAGCAGGTTTCCTAAATGAGTGTTATGATTTGTCAAGAGAAAGGGGTTTACCTTGGCGGTCAAGTGATGCCACTATGTGCTGCCTCTGGAAATCCTGAACCAAACTCCTGCTTCTAGTGAGATGAACATGCATCTCAGCTCTTGGTTTCATCTCACTTAATTTTAAGAACTTATTTAATTCACACCAGAAGAGTAAAAGAGGGATGAGATAGAAGCAATTGTATGTATGGGAAAGTAGTAACGTAGAAAAACACTGGTTAGAAACCCTTGACTATTGCAAATAGATGCAATTTTTTACTCTAAGGGAAGGTTTTACAATTAGGAGGATAAATCTGGGCCATTTTCATGAACCTGGGTAATGACAGGCATATGAATTTGTAAACCTGAATCCCCTGTTAGGCTGTGGGTGTCTCTATGTCAGTTGTGTATTTTGTTTCCTTCCTGCATTCAACACAGTTGCAATTGGTTCAGCTTCCAGTACTGCTTTACAAAGTAATCTAACAAAGCCTATGATTCAATGAGAGAATGAGACGGGCTACCTTCAAGACATGAAACTAGATGACATGGAGCCTTATGGTCATTCTCCTGTGGAATTTACTAAAGCACAAAGCCTCACTACTGCAGGAGATCAACTTAATTGCTGTCATGAAATGCCTTCCTTTATCACACCAGGGAAAGTTGTATTAATATAATTGATGTCTTCCTCTTGAATGTAGAATTATGATTGTTAGAATATATTATCTAATCTTTATCATACCTGAAAAAACTCCTTTGGTAATTTTATTTCCTGTTGTTTTACTGGTAAGAACAGTATGAGATCAAGTGTAGAAACTGAAAGAAGACAGAGTAAAGGTAAAAACTAGAGTTCAGTTGTGGTACATGAAAAGAGATGAAATTTAAATCAACAAGAGATTGAGACACTAATAGCTTCTAGGGGGACATTATGTGATTCATGGAACAAACCCCTAATAATTTGTTTTATTTTTTTTTTCTCCTCTAAAGAACACTCCATGGCATGCAGTTGCATAACAAAAGCATACATATACTAATTTAAAGAAGAAAAATAATATACTTTTGCATGTGTGCATGCATATGTTCACTTTTTTTCTATTTCATATACGTAAATATAATTACACCTAAATGCATTATTTGTATATTTACAAATTTGTGTCTTTAAATTAAGAAGCTAATGTGTATTTGTATGATATATAATGGAAAAATATCATGATGTCTCTTGGATATATATTTATAATTTATAAACTTTAGTTTGATAGCACTGATGAATCTGAGCATGGTCTAACTGACCTATAAACTATGTAATATGGAAACAGCAGAACTGCTCTTGAAAAGCTTATGATCTCAACATTCAAGGCAGGTAAAGAAAAATGGTAGCAAGCTAATAAGAATTTTTAAATATAAAAAAAAAGACAGAGTGTTCAGCGTGTCCTTATTTACTTTTCACATGGTAACCTCACCGCCCACTCTCCTTTGTCTTGCTGCCTCGCCAAGTCTGCTGCACAGCCTTGATTTATGACAAGTTCTCTCCTGTTTTATTACCAACCATGAAGAAACACTGCCTATCTCTGAACACTGCGTGCTTTAAAAAAAGTCAAAAATAAGCAACTTACTATATTTGTCCAACACAAAGCTCCCGGTACTTCCTACCCTGTAAGAGTGAATTTCTCTTGTACCCCTTACAATAATCCTATATAAAACTGCAGTTTGTTATACCTATGTGCTCAGTCACACAGTATTATTATTCTGCACAAATAAATGGTAAGCCTACAAATCACATGATTCCAGTGTGTTTTGCTATAAAATAGATTTATTAAATACAGACTATCCTCTTCCTTTCATTACTAGTCATTTAGCCCGTGAAGCAGTCCTTGAAAGGGAAGAGAAAACATATGACAACTAGTAATTTGCAAGAGCTGGATCTGCTTCAGTGAACAATAGCATTACCTGAGATAGTCTCGAGGTCCAATAGTGAGCTCATAGGTCAGACAATACCAGACCTTCAAACAACAGAATGGCTTCTCTCAGGCACTTTGTGATTCTGTAAAAGTCTGTGTGTCATCTTGCTCAAACAACTAGAGAGAAGGCAGGAAATACAGAGAATGAGGAATCTGTAGAAGAATACAATGGAAGGAAAAGAATTTTAATCTCTCTGGACCTAACTAATTATGAAGAAAAAAAAGACTACTGCCTACAATTTAAGTAAATCATTAGTACTTTTCTGCACTAAGAGAAATAGCTGAGTTCACAGAGAAGTTATAAAGATTTAAGATCATAAGTGCCTAAGTGCAAAGTAAGACATAGTGGGAAATACTCTTAAAAGGCAAATGCAGTGACAAAACTCCCTATTGCTTTTAATAGAAAATAAATGGGACTCCTCTGAGTTAACTTTTCACATGTACATTTCAGGAAAATGGCAAGGCTTTTTTTTTTCAGAAGACTTGGGTAGGGAGGGATATTAACCAGAACAATGATAGTTTAAATTATTCTACAAGATGTGACAGGGCTATAATGAAATACTACAGAGAGTTATGACTTCACCGTGCAGATATTGTGTGTATGTAACGCAAAAGGTTAAGGGTCCTTTAATGTTAAAATTAGGGAAAAATGAAGCACGAAAATTTGACTTGTGGTTCTTATAATGAAGATGAACCTAGTATACCTCTAATAAATCTAGATTCCTTTATTAATACAGTAAATACACTTAGTAGAAGCATGATGATAAGAAATGCACTGTCATTGTTATTACATTAATCCTTGAGAAAATGTAAACAGCACTAAATGGAATTCTGTGTCTACGTACAAAGACAGGTGGGTTGAAATCTAATTAATTTCTTTTATACTTCAAGCATTTCTTGAAATTAACTGAAAGGTAACATGAGTGCTCCTGAAAATTCTTCTAAAAATACTTACTAAAAATAAATTTAAAATGCTAGCACTCTTTGTGCTACTTACAATATTTCTGTGGATTGTTTCTTGCAATTTCTTTTCTATTCAGTCAAGACATAGAAGAACTCTACATGTTTTAGGAACTTTGTCACCAGACTACTAACGGTGTGTTTGCAAGACAAAATGTAACAATTTGCAGGTCACATTTAAACACTGAGAAAAAATATTTTTTAAAGTATTTTGATTTCTTAAATTATTTTTAGATGTCTTTGAAGATGAAAAAAGGAGAAAAGAAAGAAAATTTTGCTATATTTGTTATCTATAAGAATTTTCTTTTTCATAGCTATGTTTCTCAGCATGCAAATAAATATTCCATCTCTCTAGCATGGAACATCTGACAACAAGTATTTCCATGTCCAGATGGAAAGGACAGGATTTCAGGCTTATATATCCAGCCTGTTGCCTATAATTTTGTAGGCCCTGATTCCAGCATGCACGTAAATTTAACTTTAAGCATCTGCCTTTATCTCATTAAGCACATGTTTAAGCCTTCTCTTGAAAAGGGATGCCTTACAGAAAAGAGATCTAGAGCGATGCTTTTCTCTGCTTCTGACACTGAATTGAGTCAATGAGTCTTCCAAACTACAATTTAGTAAAAAAACTTCCTTACTTTCAAATTATCTTGCTGCATCTTCTCTTTCTCTCTCTTTTTTTAAAGAATGAAAGACATTCATGAGACTTGCAATTGTATGTCGCATGCTTCCTTCTCTCTTCTCCTTGTTTTCTGTCATTCTAATGCTTGTCTACTGTTCTCACACAGGGTTCGAATATTATTGATTCCCTTAAATTTTAAAACATGAAGGTGAGTTTTGTGAGAAGAGCTGATTTTCTTCCTCATGTTATATATTATTATATTTCTGTTATAATTATTATTATAATACTTCTGTTGCTTTTTTTTTTTTTGCAAATCTTGGAATCATCACACCTCCTCTTTTTGTAAGCAGCGAAAGTGGTGTTACAGGAACCATCAGACCACTTGCAACTGTTAAAGTGTTTAATGAAGTAAGAGTGCACAAGACTGTTCCAGTCTACCTAAACCAATGGCAAAACTGAAGCTTGTAAGATTACATTGATTAAATTCTCTACCAGAAGTCCAGTTGTCTACAACCTCTAAAGAGGTCTTTGGTTCTAAGATTGAGCTGATTTCAGAATTGCAAAATTTTGGCAAATTTCATATAGCATAACATTTGAGAAGCATTAAGAAGAATAAGAATAAAAGTCAAGTCAGTTAGTACAGGGAAATATACCCAGTTTTGAAAAAGGTGGGGGAAAAAAATAATCTTGGGAACAATCTGTCAGCCTTACTTCTGTGATAAGTAAGTGCTACTAAATTGAAGATGCATGTGTTTGACTGATGGACTGTTAGATGGGTAACAAAATGACTGGATGGACATGTCTGAAGAGTTATCATTATTGGCTCAACATCCAAGTGGAGATCAGTAATGTATCATGTGTCTCAAAGGTCCATACTGGGACCAATACTATATGCACTCCCAGCAAGATGCAGATGACGCTGAGTGGGGCAGCTGATCTGTGTGAGTGAGGGGCTTGAGGAGTGGCTCCACATAAATGTCATGAAGTTCAACAGGCCAAGCACAAGGTCCTGCACCTGGGTTGAGACTGCCCAGTAACCGACTGGGGCATAAATGAATTAAGAGCATCCCACTAAGGAAAGACCTGGGGATAATGGTCAGTGAAAAATTGAACATAAACTTTTCCTGTGGCCAGAAAGTAAACTATACTGTATGTTTTGTAAAAAGAGGCGTGGTCAGCAGGTCAAGGGAGATGATTCTCCCTTTTCTGCTCTGCTAATATAAGAACCCCCCTGCAAGGCTTTGAGCTTGGAGGTTCCCAACAAAAGATATAGATGTGTTGAAGCAGGTCCAGAAGGGGATGATGAAAATGGTCAGAATGCTGTAGCATCTCTCCCGTGAAAATAGGTTGAGACATTCAACCTAGAGAAAAGAAGGTTCTAAGGGCACCCTATTGTAGCCCTTCAATATGTAAAGGGGAACTATAAGAAGGAGGAAGACTTTCTATCAGAGTCTGCGAGTGACAAAAGAAGAGGCAGCATTTTTAGATGAAAGAAGGTAGGGTTATACTGAGAATAAAGAATAAACTTTTTTATGGTGTGGGTGGTGAAACAGTGCAAGAGGTTATCCAGGGAAGTTGTGGATGTCCCCTCACTGTGTGTTCAAGGTAAGGTCAGGTTAGAGAAGGTTTTGTATAACCTCGTTGCTCTTTGCCACAGGCAGAGTGGGAGTTTCAGACAAAGTTTTTTAGAGAAGGCTCCAACTGAGTCATGAGGTGCAGAAAGGATCCCCTTCCTTTGTAAAGTCCTTCTCAGAGAGGAGCCTAGGTGTAACTGGGTGGAATCTAGCTGGCCCCAGACTTCGTCAGGGGTTTATGGCTAATGATGCATTTAGTGATACATTACACATGTATAACTGGACCTTTATACAACTTTGTCTCTCGGGATTAAGGACAGAAAACCAAATATCTTTATATAAATAAACTTATTTATTTTAATTGCTTACAATAATGATTAGACAAAAATACCTAATCAGAATTATTTACTACTTAATGTGGATGTAACTACTTCTACAGTGCACTATTTTTGAAGCAATATTAAAGCAAATATATTAAAGCAACTATATTTAAGCAATATACAATTAGCAAAACAATTGATAAGTAGAGATTGATGCTACTTACATACCAACAACCATACCCTGATCTCTTTCTCTCAGCCTTGAGAAGTAACCTTGAGGGGCTTCCTGATGCAAGGGAAGGATCTTCACATACCTTAAGGAGGTATACTAGAAGCCCTCACTATGCAAAAATGAGATTGACCTTCTACAGTATAAAGTGATTGACTGTCAGATATAAGCATTTTTTTAGATTATGTGCTGTCAGGCTTATTCAACAAAATATGCTTTGTTCTAAAAAAAAATGCTAGTAGTTCTGCTCAGCACCTTTGACTCGGTATCAGGGTCTGCACATCCTTGCTGCTCCCGACCTCATTCAGGGTCTCTGTGTCCTGCATATCCTTGTGGCTGGGTGTGATAGTTTGGTCAAGCTGGTCTCAGCATTCTTCAGCACTAAGAACAGCAGACCCTCCTTGCTCGATGGTATCACTGATCAGAAGACCCTTCTAGCCCCCACCAAACAGGAAGCCCTACTTGCACAAGCCACCACAGGTAAAGTGGCTTGCAAAGTTTCACCTGCTGTGTCCCCTCTTATGCAAAGTGTCACGCTACATTCTTGAAGGAGTTGATCTAGTGCCAGATGTTTCTGTCCATGGCAGAGGAGCTGGACTAGGTGATTTCTCAGAAGACAGACTCTTACCAATGCTATTCTTATTTCTGATCTTGAATGCAAGTCTAAAGCTAAATGTGATACTGTGAACTAATCTCTTAATCCTTATTGACACAGAACAACTTGGATCATGGCAGGAGTAGCAATATCACAGGTTTTCAGAAGCTCTGCGTGCATCGGTGCTAACCTTGAAGGTACTAATTCCTCTTCTTTCCTACTCTTTAAGACATATTGTGCAGTGAAATATCATCTGAAAATCATCTGCTAAATAAATAGCAGCTCACTTGTATGAAATCATAATGCATTAAAATAAAATTAATCCAAGCCCTCTAATACTGTAAAATAGGTAAATCATCATGATAATTAACTACAATGGTGGTGTAAGGATATGAACTTTGTTTCAGGATAGACAGGATGAGTCTGATTAAATGATAAAGGGCACACAGAAATGGAATGCTAATCCCTATTTTAAAAATCACACTTCAACACTTATTTATTTGCATTATCAATAATCTGCCTCAGTGTTTTATCACTCTTCTGCATTCCCTTTCAAATCAATTACTTTCAATTAAAATCTCACCAGGCATCATAGTGCCTGATAGTGCAACATGCTCCACCAATAGAGAGTGCAGATGATGTCACTCCAAAGCCAGGTTCTCCTCTGTATAATCTCTGCAGCTGGCAGTCTCAGACTACTCAGGTGAGCTACACATCTGTGTCGAGCTTTCCTTCTAATTGTAGCATGACTCATAAGATTTGAAATCCTCTGATTTTCTGGAAAGTTTAGTTTGATAATTGGTCATGATCACGCTAGGATTAGATTCTTGAGCTTCTTCAAACAGTGCTGATCCTGCACTAATGTTGACGTGTTTGCTATTTCTTGAGAGGTCTTGTTTGGAATGGCTCTTTTCCTTGCATAATCTGGTAAAAATATGTATACCTGCCCCCCAAATGCTAGTTCCTTCAAAAGGGGGAACGGCTGCATTTTTTTTTTTTTTAATTTTTTTTTCGGTAAAGTGGATACACAAGCTTGTTATACGACTCATTCAGGAAATCTGAGCAACAGGACTTCAATTCCGCAAAAACACAGATCATTATGACCTAACTGGAAAGTTTTTGTTCTTTTCAACTCGTTTCTTGCACCTAGGAAGCACTATTGCTATCTACACCATTTGAAAGAAATACAATTGCATATTTTGATGAAATAATTTGATCATTGACTGTGCATGACATTTCATTTTATAAATAATTAGAAATGGTTAGCAAACATTCAGAGGTTATACATATGTATACATAATAAAATTTATCTTCTGCCATTTGCCTATTTTATATAAGTACAAATTAAGTCTTTAATTAGTACCCTTCACTGTTTTATTTGAACATCTTTATGTGTACTGAATAAAAACAGAAGGCTTCATCATTTTGCTGGGATATTGATATTTCTGAGGTCAAAATCCTGGTAGACTAATGTATTTTAAGTGCCATTTGGTACTAGCTCATAAAAGAAAAAATCAAATTGCCACTTATGAAATGAATTTTGCAATTCAGAGTTATTTGTCTTTTGGATGATGTAGCAAAAATTGTTCTTCATTTAAAGCATTCTTAATAATTTCTTAACCACCCAAAGTGCAAAGTATGAATAAATGTGCCCACAGGTACCAAGTTTTTCTAAGCCAGGTCAAATGCACTCACTACATCCTGGCTTACGCCAACAACTGAGTATGCAATAACACATTATTCATTTCTACAAAAATTAAGCTTATGTGCATGGTCTGCTTCCTAAAACTGTCCTGTAGAATTCCTGATGGGCTATCTTAGTCCACAATTAGGGATTTCTACAGATTAAGTTTTCAGGAATCTTCTTTAAGCAAAAGGGTATAATGTCAAGTGTCCATTATCAGCCATTTTTTGATGTCTCAGGATTTATTTCATTTCCTAGAGCTTACCTAATACCAATCTTAACCTGTAAACTTTATTTTATTTGTCAATCCTTTTTTTTTCTTTAATTTTATTCAGAAGTGGTGTAATGTTACAGTTAATTCTGCAGTTAGGAAATTTCTCATTTAATTTAAAGCAGATTTCAATCATAGTTAGAGCAATATTGGCAGAGCCAATTCACCTCTAGCCAGGGTATTGTAAAGGAGTATCCTTTATTTTAGATCAGCCCATAATGAATTCATTCAAACCATAATGATTAAATGCCTAGCTGGTGGCAACTAAGACAAATATCAAACTTAGACTTTATTAAAATTGTGTAGCCTTAAAACAATATAGACTTGGATATAGGATTATGTTCATTTTCATATACAGATAAATATATGCACTACATAACTAAATATTTAACTGAATTGTATAAATTAATTTGCTCTGTATCTTTACTGCCTCATCTGTTCTGCTCCTGATGTCCCATCAAAACCAAGTTTTGCATTCTTAATCCTTAAATTGCTTCAAATGGATTCCTTTGTTGTTGTTCTTGTTGTTAAATCAAATTGCCATAAAAATGTTTCCTCCTCCTTACAGATTTGGCATTTCTTCTCTGAAGCAATTGGGCTGGAGGCCAAAGCTGTAGAAGAATCAGCCCTGGATCAGTAACAAGTTTTTATACACAAACACACTGTGATTTTAAAGTTTATTACCGCATTTCTCTACAGAGATGGAAATGGGAGCTTGCTTTCTTGGAAATTAGAGATTCCCATTTTCCCACTGGGGTGTCCAATCCCTCATCCAAATTCTGAAAAGACAAAGAAAAGCAGATGTTTAAAGCCATTATCTCTTCTTCATGAACAAAAATGTGCTTCATGACTTTATTTTTTTTTAAAACAACATTTATCATCATTTACCCTAAAACAAGGACATTTATCTTCAACACATAAATATTTTTATTTAAAATCTCATAGTGAAACTCCATAATATTCATGTTCTACAGCCTCCTTATCTTTATAGACTATAATGTCTTGTTAGATTTAGATATACTTTTCCCCTTTTGTTGATAGAAGCTCAGATTTCAGAATAGTTTATACTGTAACACAATGTGACTAGATATTTTTTTCCTACAAAGCAAAAAACCAGAATAATACTGCTGAAATCAAGCTTCTATGAGGCATGAGTAGCATATTTCATTGAGGGGAGAAAAAAGACAGATTTAACTTTTTCATTTGAATATTTTGACTCTAGACATGGCATTTGGGATAGAATACTTTTTTTTTCCCAGAAAATTGTTTTGTTTTGTTTTGTTTTGTTTTGTTTTGTTTTGTTTTGTTTTGTTTTGCAATAAATTTCAATTAGAATTAATTCAGCATTCCAGTAGGTATGTTGGTGGTAATCCTGAAAGCATTTTAACCAGCCCTCATCATTATTAAGATCTTTTTGTTATAACTAGAGATTTCAGTAGCGACCATGCCCTTGGGAAATGAGAGAGAAGTTTAGTCTAGAAGCCTGACAAAGGATAGGTATAGTTTTCCAGAACTGATTATGATTTATGCCATTTATATTTTCATTTTGTTTTGTTATGAAAAAAGTTATTTTTTATGGAAAACATATGTATGTTTATGTTGTTATAATACAGACACGATTTGCAGTATAGTTGACTTAATGTTGGTATAGAAAATAGACACTTTGCTTTCCATAACTTTCTCAGCCAAGCTATACTACTTTACAATACATTAACATAGTTTTTCATGTTTAATATCCTTGCGGGGGAGGCTGAATGAAAAGAAGGAAAAATTTCCCATGCTTAATAATATTAGCATTTAAGTTGTCCCACTAGACATTAAAATTTGCACCTCATTAAAGCAAAGATTGTGCTTGAAGGACAGATTGCAAGGAGGTAGGAAAAGGAGAAGCAACGAACACATTATTGAAGTAAATGGGGTAAGACGGCTGAATTTTGCTCTTTAGAGTCTGATTTTTGCAAAATGTTTCTTTGCATCCCACAAAGAAAGAAAAATCTTTAAAATGGAGCCTAAGTCCACATTAAAAGACAACAGTATTTACATTTCTTTTTTAAACATTGGTGGCTTTGACTGATGGCTTCCAGAAAGGTTGAATTAATGGAACATCAGTATTTTGATCAGTAGTTTGAGGGCTCTATCTTAGTTCAGAGATTAATGAAACAAAGAAGGTATAGTTGACATTTGACTAAAGCAACTTCAATTCCCTTTAGTAATTAATCTAAATGCTTTTATGGAGACTTCCTTTAAAAAACCTCACAGTACTGCTTTATATTTTCATATCATCTTCACAGACAGCTGTGGGAAGTTAACATTTGAAAGTCTGATCATTTCTAGTGAGAGTTTTGACCATAAATTAAGCATGGGGAAATAGGTTGGATTTGAGGGTTTCTTAGGTGTATATCTGATTTCCTTGACTAGACTTAGACATCTGGGATGCCCTACAGTATCTGAGACATTTGTGTGAAGCTATAAACCAGAATCAAACCTATTTTCATGTAGTGTCCTAAAAGGCTAACTGAGTGTATTGATTCTTGCATGTAGTAACCAACTCCCAATAAAGTTAGTTGAGTCTTTTTAATGTCTGTTATTAACTCTTCACACTGGTAAGAATTTAAGTTGATGCCTGAGGTAGTTGTGGACTGATAGTCAGATGAGCATTTTGAGCATCAGATTGCTCATTTAAGGCAGAGTCTAAAATAATTTATATGCTAGCTGTGCATCACTGTGCCCATATAGGATTGTCTTCTCCTACCTCCATTCATTTGGTAAATACCAACTTCACTCAAGTGATTTTGATGGTTAATACATTGTCTCTTTTATAAATTATGCATCAGTTCTTTTACTGAAATGGCCTGAGCTTTTAACTCCTTGCTAACTGTATTGAGCTGCTACACCCTTGCTACAGGAAGGGAACAGGCAAGTGGAGAACCAGCTGGCATATTGTCTTCCTGTTCAAACAGTCAGAGTACAGAGAAATACTTAGCAGTTAATACTACTTCTAACCCTGAGATATGGTTCAAGGCCAAGTTTTCATGCACTAATTGTGCTGTTTCAGAAAAGCTTACCTCCTGGAAGCCATTTTCTGTTCACTGGAGTGGCTAAATAAACACAGTCTGTATGATTTGGCTCCCCAGACTAAATTAGCTTTTTTGGATGCTTTGACTACTCGACCAATCCAGCTTTTTTAAAAGAAAATAAACATGACATTACGGACTGTGTTCAGGCTGAGAAAAGAGTACACTTTAGAATGCAATTCTCCGGAAATCAAAATTGAAAGCAGGCTTGGTCTAGTGTATTTTTTTAATCTGGTGATGCCTATTTGAGAAAAACTGTTGTTTGCAGACTCTCCTCTCAGCAGCACCACTGGAAGGGAAATGGATGGAGGTGAAAAACAGCAAAGAAATTCTGGGGTTTGGTATTGGGAAGAAAATATACCAAAAAAAGAAATGAGCTTAATTTATTTTCACTGAGGGATTGTGTATTTTTTCAGGTTTTTTTCTGATCTCATAGTGAGTAGATAAAGAAGATCAATACAGATCTTCTAATCTGAAGATCTGGGAATATAAAAGTTTTCTTTGAGTCATTATTTTTTACTAATCTCTTTTAATTTCTGTGCCTGATCAGGTTCTTATATTCTTATTGTGACTGTACAATAATAATGAATCTGTGCTGTACCAAGCAGAGTGCTCCTAGGAGGGCTTCCCTAGAAGTACTTCTTAATTCCCAAGATGGGATGATACATGGTCAGAAGTTCATTCTGCCTTACAGATGACCATTGTTTAAACTATCTAACTATATTTCCACTAGGTAATGAAGGGAGGCTACTACAGGACAAGGGATTTAGGCACAGTGTGGATAAGTGGACCTTGAGGGAAATTCTACTTGCTGGTCTACTTTGGCTATTTTTCATGTTGGGAATATTTCCCACTAGTTCAGAACCAGCCCTAAAAGTACTATAAAGAATATTAGAGTAGCTCTTATATCCTTTGAATCCATGGTGCAGTTCAGTTTACAAAGCAGCACAGGAGCAGCCAATGTGACAATTTGAGATAAGATATACACACGCGTTTTGAAAATGCCCTTAACCTTAATATATTATATTTTTTTAAATAACATTTTAAATCAAAAGTGTTTAAATCATCTTTCATTACAGTAAAAGGATTCAATGAATTGATGTTACTTTAATTATACAGCACATATTTCACATGAAAAGCATAATGCATGGAACTCTCATGTTTTCTTTCATGACCTCTTTGGTAAACTAGAAATTCATTTAGAAGATGTCAAATAAGAATTCATAAATTCTAGATTCAGAGGCTTTTATTCTGTAGAAAATTATGTCAGAACTTCATTGTAACTTTCTAGTATGTGACCCTTGGATAACCGAAAATAAAACTATTCCCTCTGGGCTGGAATTAATAGTGGAAAAAATGTGAAAACAAGCATTTTTAAAAAAACATTCAATACAATTAGAGCCAAGAAGTTATCTCACTTATTAGAACACATGACACATATTCATATTCCCTCATTCTAGAAATAAATATCCTGAAAAAGGAAGCATCTGAGTCATCTGTATGGCTAAACTTAACTGGTTCCTTTTCTTTTGCCTGAAATCATAACTATGTTTAAATTTTGTGAGAGCAATGAACTCCCTTCTCAAGGGCTGATTTGAAATGACTGAGTTCCCTGTAGTTATATAAAATCTATCTGGTACTAACACAGATCAGACAACAGAAGAAAATGTATTATGAAAGGCATTCTTAGTATACTATACTCATTGGCTTTCTAGTGACTGATCTTGCTAAATCAATATTCACTACTGCAGGCAATCCTCTGCCATTTCTAACTGTCTTTGGACCAAATCCTACCTCCATTTTTATATGTGTGGCAATGCAAGGACAACAGATCTACACACAGAAAAAAAGAGCAATTTTATCTGGTAGAACCTAGTAAATGCCTATTTTTTGACATCTTTTTAGCAATGTTCTACTGATTACCTTTATGATGAAGAATAGAAATAGGATTCTGGGCCATGTCAAGGATCAGGTTTTATTTCCTGTAGTAAATCCAATAGTTATCACTCCTATCAGGCAGGAAATGGGGCAAAAGAAACATCATTAAAGACAATTGTTGCACAGAAATTGCAGAGGAAAAAGAAAGTCTAAGTAGCAAATGTAGAGAAACTAACAAGAGCAAAAATTTAATCTCGTCAAAGAAACCCTAGCTACAATAACCATAGTGAACTCAGTTTCCAAACAGACAATCCCTTCAGAAAGAAGGAAATCTCCCAATAAGAGTTATTTTAAAGGAAGTGCACAAGTAGGCAGGATTCCCATCCTGATGTTTCTAAAACAAGATTTTTGCTCCTCAGACTCAAAAAGAAAAGCAGCTGTATATCCCCTAATGAGTTGCACATTATTAAATAAGCTTCCTTAAATAAATACACCACCTGTCTTTAAATTTCTCTGCAGGGTTACAATGGTGTCTTTTTTCTTTCTTCTTTTCTTTTTTTTTTTTTTCTTTTTTTTTTTCTTCCCTCATTCCATTTGGGAACAGTTAAAGTTATCCCTGGATTTCTGATCTGTGTATTTTCAAGTATTCAAGTATTTTGCCCATCGAATCAGTGAAAATCTTCAGCATACAAGAAATATGAGATTAGACTCACTGGTTGGTTAGTTTTCTAACTACTCAGAAACTCCTCGACTCGGCCTGTATCACTATTGCAAACTTGGATGGGCCACGAGTTAGTTTTTGAAAACAAATTGCTATCAGAAAATAAAATAAGTTCAGAAGATATCATTGAGCACTTTGTTCTTTTAGCACATTTTTAAATGGTTGGTTTACCTTTTTAGAATGACCTGCCTTAGAATTATGGGGGGAAACAATCCTTCCCACCAGCTGATAGCCGTATAGGTGGCCTTTCATTAATTTTTGTTTGACATGTTTTTCCATTTTTCGATCATGTTTTTACTATGTAAAGAAAAAGGCTTTTACAGCTCAGAGAAAAGTTTCAATGACAAGTACAAAAGACTAAAAAGAGGCAAAAATCCTTCATATAACAATACAAAGAAACCCCTCATAGCATAATGTCCATAGTGATGTCAGCTTCAAAACATGCTCCATTCTGATGAGAGGAAAAAGCCAATTAGACAAGTTATCCCAAAGCAATGTCAAAAGCCTACAAATTACAGTAGCTATAAAAGCCAATCCCAACAGACTTCTACAGACATGTAAATTAATGCCATTGAAAAGCAATGTAATCAGGTCTCATTTATCATAATAATATCTTCTGATAGTGTAATATCTGCTGAGACCTGATAGCAATCTATGTACATCATAGGCAGTTTATTTAAAGAGATAACAACTGCTACTCGAGCAGCTCTGAACACAGCTGTTTTAATTGCCCCAAAAGTAAGTAGGGAAACTGAAATTCAAAAAGTGACCTATTGCAGTATTTGCCTGGACTAAACTAGAATCAATTGCACTCATTTCCAAGGTGTTTGGAATAGACTAAAGAGCAAGAAGCTTTGCTTTTCCAAAATTACAACAGGTTTTAAATCTCTTTGGAATCTAACTTAATACAGGAAACACCTGAAAGCTCAGAGACACTGTGCTTCGAATATTTTTGAGATCAGAGATAATAAATTAAAGATTACTCTCCTGCTCTATGCTAAAATCATTGCTTCTAACTGCAGTCAATGATAATGCTCTTTCTGTACCATTCATGATAGATAAAGAAGTAATGGCTGAGATTTTGGCTGTAATGATATCTATGACCCAGGGGCTCTCTAAGGGTGAACCAGTATAATGTTGTTGCAACACTATTTCAAAGTAACTGTTGAAAGAAAAGCCTAAACTATCAGAATGAATTCAAAAAGATTGAATTGTCACAATCTTTACTGTGTTTTTCTGCTAATTCCCTACTTCCCTGTGTATAAGTTTCAAAACAGACAACAGTGTCTTACTGCAAGTGTCTGTCAGTGAAGCAAAGCAGAGGAGAAATAAGAATGACTCATTTCAACTCTCTCTCTAGTAGAATTTTCTTCCTTACTGGTAAACAAAGCAAAATCAATCTCATCTTTGCCTTTAAAGAATTCAGTAACTATTTTTTCTTACCAAGCATTTGGATCTTTATGTTTTTCTTCTCTAAAAATTTTTGGTTGTAAGGATATGCGGCTTAACTCTCAGGGCTCTGTCAGATAGGCACTTACTGTAGCTCATCCATGTTTCGTACAGAGATTTCCACACAGCAGCCATAGCTACCTGTGCCTAAGCCTCTGTTTGCTTGGTGGCATGTTAAAGTAAACCCATTTTCACTGATGATCAGGCTCAAACACTGGATCAGAAACTGAAACGGTGTGCCAGAGCAGAGAGTAGCTAGGAGAGCAAGCTGAGGCAATGCCAATGTTGTCAAATCTGGATTTGCCAGAACCATCTTTGAGAGCACTGGGCAAAATGATAAGTCCTAAATTATTTCAGACATATACATCTTAAGGTAAGATCTCATAATAGCTATAAGAGAGGGAAAGATGTTAACAATGTTTTATATAAACATAAGAAATTGGCAATTTGGTTTCTGAAACCTGGATTCTGCAAATACTGGATATTAAAAAAAAATCTGTAAAGATTTCTTTTAGAGACAGTTAAGACATCTGGCATTCACCTTATGCTGCTTTTAAAAACAAATGTGTTTGAAACTTCTTTTCCAGAACATTGTTTGGGTCTGAATTTACAATTCAGTGTCTGTTGGTGAAAGGTAAACCAGGGTCAAACTGATGGTTTCAACTTTTCTTATTCCAAATCCAATCTTGCCTTGCAGATTTGATTTTTAAAATCTTATTTTACTCTGGTTTTCTCAGGATTATCTGATTGGAGTTTTAAGCCTTGGCACAAGTATGCTCTGAGAGCAGTGAAGAGATGGAACATATGCTTCCAAAAATACCTTAGGAAAAGACAGAACATGTTAAGAGGCCATAATTACTCACAGCCAGAAATCTTTGCCTCTGGGAAAAATAGGCTTCCTGAATCTCATTCTGTGACAAATATTGACAAGCTCTGTGCCACACTGTGTTTTTCTGACATAATTTTGCCTAGAGAGTTGAACAGAGTAACACCAGATCAAGGGAAGATTGGATAATGTTGTTATTCAGGAAGGAAAATCTTTCATTAAGCTCCTGGCAAATGAGAGTAAAGTGCAATGTACACCATCTCATAGACAGCATAGTCAGCCTCTGTCAGTGCACCTGGTCCTCTCTTCCACCCCTCTAAATCATTGTCCATTAAAAAAACCCCAAAAAATAAAAGCAGGACCACTACAGATGCAAACTGTTCCATGAACATGGGACAAGGTTTCATGCACCCTCCTGTTGGCCTGTCTCTCATCATCCTTGCACACTCTCTCCTGTCTCACATGCTTGGTTAGTATCGTTGAAATGCAACCTGCTGGACAGGGATCACATCTGGTGCATGCAGAGGGAAGGGAGACAACACAGGGAGTGAGAAAGAGAGGGAAAAGGGCCATCAGCTGTGGGGAAGGGCATGATCTTGCTTATTGGTACACAAATAGGGAGAACACACTGGGATCAGAAGACTTCTGAAAGAAACTTTCTCCCATTGAAGGTTATGAATATCTGTCCTTTTAGAATCAAAATATTTTAGCAGTGCTGGACAAAAGCTTTAAATTTCTGGCAATTCATGAGTATTTATAGGCTATATAAATTGGCTACTGATGTTTTGTTAACTGAACCAGCTAACCCAAGATATAAAAGGCAACTTCAGACAAGTCACTTAATCTTTCCTTGTCTGCATTTCCTTGTTTGCCTTCTCTAGTCAGATAGCAAGTTCTAAATATGTATACATATGTACACATACCTGGGTACCTCAAATTTTTAGAGTGCAGTCCTTACTGGCATTTCTACAAACTAGCCAAATACAAATAACTCCTGACATGCTTAATCACAGAATCAATCACAGAATCATATAATAGTCTTGGTTGGAAGGGACCTTTAAAGGTCACGTCCTCCAGCCCTCTTGCAGTGAACATGGACAAATTCATTTTTCTTCTATTAAGCTGCCAAGTGGCCCAAGTATTGGAGATTTCTGATTATATCTTACTTTCCTAATCAGAGATAGCCTTGGTTTTAGCTTCCCTATTCACAGGTAAAAGCATAATCTTACTTCATGTAAGTGAGGACCACAAAGTTAAAAAGAACTATGTTTTCTCACCTACCTCTACATCTGGCGATATAAAGCCTTGCTAAAATTTACTACCTCTATCAGTCTATATTTCTGACAGTGTGTCATCTGTGAGTAAGTCACCTTGATACAGATGAATTAAACAACTTTCTCTAATCCAGAACTTTGCATTTTGCTTGTTGGGGCAATCTTATGAGGTAAAATTCATGGTTTTCATTAAAGCCCAACACTTTTAATATTTTTTTTTTCTCAAAGCATAGTAAAGTCTTATTCAGTAAAAGTGTATTTATGAACCATATATGAGAAATTATTATTTTTATTAACAAAGAAATAAACGCAAATCCTATGCAATTTGGAAGAGCTTCATTCTTGAGTCATGGTTATAAGTACTCAGGAAGGTGAGATACAAACTATCTTTAAATATTTTGTAATATTTGGTTGAAAATCCATCTGATGCTGGTGCCTGCCTTAAGCTCAGAGATGGAACTTCTTCTGTTTCTGTCAGATATGAAAATGACTGAATGTAGACTGAATTTTGTGGTGTTTGTGTGTGTATATGCACTTGTGAGTAAGACAGAGACTGTCAGGGAAGAAATTTAAAGTCATGGTGTTTATATGTATATGTTATATACATTTTTTTTTGTATAGGTACTTTCAGATATACAGCCCTAGCACTATTCTGATTCAAAATATGAGAATGAAGAATATTGTCTCACATTGATAACTTACAATTTTTCTCAATCTGTGCCTCCCTATATAAAACAGATGGTTTGATATTTTGTAGTGAGATAGTAAGCATTCCCTCGTCCCAAGCCAAATCTGCCATCGGCAAATTCATTCCTGCTGTAAATTATAACTCAGTTGTCAAATTAAGAATGTAACGTTATATGAGACCTTGTAGCACCAAGCAATAATTTACTCATCCTTATGATTTTATGCTACTAATTTTTGTTGTGTCCTTCAGACAGATGCCTTTCCCATGCTGTGAGGTTAAGAGACACACTTCTCTCTGCTCCCATTTCTTCTTTGTCACTAAGTTGATTTACTCCTCCCGGAATTTATCTGTTCCCTAGGAATGTTTGCTCAACCTCACTGAGAGTAACATCTTTCTGTCCTTGGACTTAAGAAAAGCCACTGAACTTCTACTTCACAAGAAAAAGAAAGAGAAATACAGGATTCCACTAAGGTATGCAGATGGCTCTAATACGTTATTCTTTAGCTTTCAAACATTATTGCTTATTGGTATACATAAGAACAAGACATGTCTCTTTTCTAACAACAGCTATTAAACTAAAAGAATATCATAAGAAGAAACCATGTAAAGTAAAATGATAAATTTTGAGCAAATAAACTGCTCAAACAATCAGAAACTACTTTTAAATTTTAAAGCTGGAATCTTCTCTGCCTTTAGTAATAGTACATAAGTATAAATGAAACTTTACACAATAGTAAGAACCTCTGATGAAACAATATTTTCTAAGACAATGAGAATTATTAGTTATGGTTCCTAATACAAAGATATTAAAAAGTTATTTATGGGATGGAAAATATACAAATAGCATTTCTATGATGTGCTCTTCAGAAATTCAAATACTTCTCACTGATATCTCTATTTCTATACAGTGAGAAGCGTCTAGCCTGGACTTACCAATACCAGGTAAGAAATATGAAAAAAGGTATATGGTTTTCAAACTCACGTACATCTAACAACCAGCATTACTTCACAAGCACATTGGAATGATTTCATTACAACACCATTCGAGACGATCATATTGCAATTTTATTTCTTCTATGGTCTTTCATTAGCTTTTCACCACACAAAATTCTATTCCCCTACCAAATAGTTGCTGTCAGAAGAGAGCACTGTCTTGTGAGGCTGTTCATATGAGATCCCACACCCAAAAGGTCGTGTGGATAAAGTACACCAATGACAGTTCTTCATTCTTCTGTGATAAACATATACTCAAAAGGCTGCATTTTCAAGCACCCATATGCTATATCACATGGAATACTATTCCTCAGTTACATACTATTAAATCTCCCCACTTACAAAGTCCTACACATTGCTTAAAATATTTTTATGAATATGAATATAAAATATGAAATAATTGCATATCTTATGACTCATGAAAGCCTCAGGGAGCTCCAAGATAGAGCGTGATGTAGCCTGCACAGTCTGCACATGGCCAGCTTGCTCCAAAGGGGGCTAATGTCAGGCAATGCGAATAAGCAGTTAGCCAAAGACAGCTGCCTCCAAAGTCATAGATAGGTCAATGCCTGGCTTTCTGTTTTGGGTAACACAGATATAGTTTGTGTAGTCACACAGTCGTGTTGTAGAAGTGCTTCCTGTCCCACAACAAAGATCCAAATAAAGGGGAAGTGTCTACCTCTCCCACAGTTTCATTCTCAAATGCTTCCTGTTCTGCACCTCATATCCTCATTTCTTCCCAGTCCAATACTCTTGTTTTGCCAATCCCTCTTTCCCAAACCTGTAAGATTTCCTTGTTTTTCCTCAGTGCTGAATTTTAGTGCAGGTGTGATGCTCGTTTTTCACTGTGCCAGATTAATCAAGATGCATGAAACCAGAAGAAAAATGGATGTAGCCAAATGTGGATGTAGCCTTGAGTTTTAGCACCTGAGGTGCTGAGGCAGAAGATGTCTGCTTAGTATACAGTAGGAAGATTGCTCTTTACTTGTAGACTTGACTTTTCACATTGTTTGGAAATGTCTTTCACAGGCTTCGTTTTCGTGTGGAGAGCAGTACCTTCAGAAAGTGAATGTATGGTAGAGACAGTATTTGGAGTGCACTTGGTCTGGAGACTCAGGAATCAAAGGTGAGACTGAGTGGTATCTGACCCCTGAGGCATCCACTTCTTTCCAGTGTCTTAACGCTAAATACTTAAATTGAACAAGAGATAAAACAAGATCAAAAGCACAGGCACAGCACTGAGTGCAGTTCTGCAATATTCTCCTCACAGGTGAAGTAACAGGATGGCAATTACATGGTGACTGAGTTTTCTGAATCCTTTACACTTTTTCTTTGCTTTGTTTTATTTTAGTTTTGGACTAACAAAATTACTGGTAATTTCACAGGACTTTCTGTTCACCTTCAATTTAAGCCATTGATTTTCAAGGGAATTATAATAAAAATGTGCCTTTTTAACTAAATTAAAATCTGTGCTATGCAAATAACAATGATTCTACCTTGAAAGTTATTCTTTCACTGCTTTTATGACTACCAAGGGAATAAAATTTTCAAAGAAACAAAGAAAATAAAATTTTAAAAAAGAAAGGAATAAAACCAAAACCAACTAACTGAGGCTACCTCCACTAAAAAAAAAGAAAGAAAAGAAAGATACATGAGTACCAGCCAGCCGAAAACTCAAGAATCAAATAGAACTAGTATGTTGGAAGTTTTGAATCTTAAGTCTAGGCATACTTCAGGTTGAAAAATAAAACACTGCATTTCATTATTCATCCAGCAATAGTTGTGGCATACTTAAAGCAAAATTTATCAGCTGTCTCATATAGAAGTGCTGCATTTAGTTTTCAGTGATTCAAATGAAATATTTCTCTCTTTTTTTGTAATATTAGAGTGACTCTTCTATTATTAGATAAGATAGACTTTTAGTTAAATTAAATTAGAATTTTTTTATTTCATGCCGTTTGAAATAAATACTAAAAAAAACTGCCTGAAATGTGTTTCTCACAGTCTGGGAGACAGTCAAAGGAAGCTGAATAGCACCTTAAATCCATGGGCATGAAAAGCAAACCATGGCATCAGAGATCTAAATCAGACCAGCACATGCAGCTTGGGGTCTGGATTACATGTGGATGATGCATGGAGTTTGTTTAAACAGAATAGACAAAACCAGCCAAGGTGATGGATGGACAAAGCCAAATACAGACTTTGTACATCCTTACTAACTTTAAGCACACTCACAGGATAGAGTGGATGACCACTTTAAAGTTTTCTGTCTTCCCATTGACATCTGAGGAAACTTAGATGACCTTGAGCTCAATTCAACTTTTTAATAGCTAAGTAAATAATATAAATCATATTTTATTTTATGTAAATCATCTGAATTACTTCTGTTTCCAAGAATGTAAACATTTCATCATGTTTGGAACAGGAACTGCTGGCATTGACTTCAATAGGACATTTTGCACTCTAAAGTCAGGCATGGAAAGAGCTACACATAGAAACACAGCATGGAAAGCACAATTTTGTTTTCCAACTTCCTTTTCATGTTGACAATAAGTAGCAGATGTCATGTGCTGATTATGATTTACAAAGATTGGCATAGAGAGTGTAGATTGAAGCTGTACAAAATGGCCTCTATCCTGCCTCATTTTAGTATATTATCTCCCATTACACGAAGTTATCTTTCTAAAGTAAATGCTGACAAAGTCCATATGTGAAAAAGGATGTGTTGGAAGGCATTTTTCCATTTTCTGTTTGCCTTTTTGTAGGTGTTTCTAACTTCTGGGAAGCAACCAGCATCATGCACAATGTTAGAGGAACATCAAACTGAACAGCCCTTGGCTTCTGAAATAGAAACTGCGTAGCTCTGGCTGTAGCAAAGAATATAATATTGGATGTTGATTCCTAAGTAGCTCAAAAGTACTTATAACTGTGACAAGTTCTGCCACTTGTGCTGAAGGGTAATAATAAAGAACACATAAACCTAAAGACCTTGGTGTCTGCTGGAGGTAGATGCAATATGTCAAATACCTATTCGTGATAAGACTTTTCTGAAATACTGATGTATTCATGATAACAACTGAAGACTAAATAGTCCCATTTTCCTCCAAGATAGAAAAGACTGCACTTTCCTCCCTGTCTTAAATATCACAGCCTCGTGGCACATTATTTTCTCAGTGCATAGATGGTGTCCTGTCTCATTTGCTGCATCTAATCCTCTGAAAAATCTCATGTGATTTTCAGCTTTGTCCAAGCATTTTCTGAAAGTATCTAATTTTGTCTTGATGAAAATGTAATTTCTTAGTTCACTAATACAACCATTCACTTTAGCCATTCATTCTCTAATTTTAAAGATTATGTCTTTTTCTGATCTCATTATTATTACACTTGTCATTCAAAATGAAAGGAGGAGGGAAAGAATTGGAATTATGACTCCCTGATGAATTCCATCTGTGCTTATGAAAATCAGTGATGTGATGTTCATTTTAAAGTGTCATCACAGCAAAAATAGAAGTCAGTTCAAGAGCAATAAAAACCTCAAGTTTGGAAGGCAAATATCATGGAACCGAGGCACATATTTTTCTTATTATCAGCAAGTACTACTGTTAACAACTAAGGACTATAGGCACAACAAAACCATGGTAGGGAAAAAAAAACATAAACAGGAAGGAAGGAAGGAAGGAAGGAAGGAAGGAAGGAAGGAAGGAAGGAAGGAAGGAAGGAAGGAAGGAAGGAAGGAAGGAAGGAAGGAAGGAAGGAAGGAAGGAAGGAAGGAAGGAAGGAAGGAAGGAAGGAAGGAAGGAAGGAAGGAAGGAAGGAAGGAAGGAAGGAAGGAAGGAAGGAGCCAAAGAAAGCAAACATGCTCCCAAAAACATCAGCAGACATTTATTCCTGCTTCTTGTTTCTTTCACACAACTGCATATGATTTTCACTTTCACTTAAGCTACTTTCAAATTATTACATTTTATAGATCACATCTCTGCCGAAGAATATTTTGCACCAAATAAAATACAGCTAGCTCTCCAAACAATAAGAATGTACAACCTAGTAAGTCATGCCAAGACAGAAAATTTTTTTAATTAGGCTATTATTTATTTACCATTAAAAATTTAAAATATTTTTCTCTGAGCAAGGGGAATTCAGAAAACTTATGTCTTTCCCATCTCTTCTGAGTTGTGAAGCTCAATCCATCTGCATAAAAGGTCTAGATTTTTACCATGATATTTGAAGACCAAAAAAATCAAAATCTAACAATAATCAATCCATTTGATATCCTCCAGTCAGGAAAGAACTCTGTTTTCTACAGTAAATTAATCCCTGAAATGGAAGGGATTTTTACTTTATTTCTAGTTTCCTAAGTTATGGTCTCACTCCAAGAGGTAAACATACATATATACACATTAAAAAGTACAAATTTAGGAACAAATAATATGACACATATATCTCAATATCTATATGCTTACAGCCTTGAGAACAGACTTTGTCTATCCAATTTTCTCCTTGAATGTATATTTTCAAATCATTAAATTTAAAACCTGACTTAAAGAAAACCCCAGAATTCTCTGGAGGTTCTATTCTCAGTGCTGTGGGAATTGAAATCCAGCAAAGAAGGAAGAGTAGTTGCTTTAATCTTCTTTGTAGGAAAAGCATCAAGTCAATGTTGATCCCAACCTTCTGATTATGAATGTAGAAGTGCACAAAGATAATACCTATAGCAAAAAAGGTTCTGTGGAGTTGCAGAGATCTCTTATGATCCCAGTTCAGAAATAAATTCTAAGTAAATAATACTATCAGCCACAGCTCTTTAGACACTTACACCATAAAATTTCTTAAGGTTGGGTTTTATTGTCTAATCCTGGAAAAAAGTAGAGCAGTTATCTAAATAGAAGTGGTTTACACTAAGCAGTGAAAGAAATATAGCCAAGTGCCACTAACAAAGCATCACCACTATGAGGCTTATGGTAACATATGACCTAAATCGCTATTATCTTCGAATTTAAAATGTGTGACATCAATTTCTATCTTTTGCTTTTGCCATGGTCCTATTCACTTCTGTGGCGATGTACCTATTCCATATGAATTTCATTACAGAGACATATATTAATCCATAGGAAAATCTATCTTAAAAATATGGATAATCAGGTTACAAGTGGAATGAAGATTTTTATAAAGAACTGTTTGTTTCTCCTTGATTTGATGATGTCACTATGAAGATCTGTCTTTCATGACCTCTGACCTCTTACCAGTTAGGGCAGGCAGTTGCATTATGTGTAAATGTGACTGAGTCCAACTTTGTTAGATCCTGTAATGCAAAAGACTCAGCAATACAAGCAATGATGATGGCTTATGGAATATATACAGTCTTTGGAAGTATGCTGTTACCCAAGTCAAAATTACCTTGTAGCCTGTCAAGACATATACTGCAAAACCATATTCACCTGGTGAATAAACATGTCTGCGTTCATAGTTAGAAAACCAGGTTCAACAATCTGAGGAAGCTTTTGGAGGAAGCAGATGAAGTCACAAAAAGGTAAACAAACTTATATATGATATATGGTGTATACATTACATTTCCCTGTGCTACTAGTGTATTATGACAATGAATTTGAAAGCATGTTATTTGGTTGCTTGATTTTCTGCCTTACCTTCAGCATAGGCAGAGAAAATAGTGTACTTAAATGCAGTTTTGTTTACAGGCACTTATTTGAACTCAATGAGATTGCAGTCACTAAGCTTCTCTTCTCCTGTTTTGGAATGACTTTTCTTTTTTGTTATGTAAATAACTGCAAGGTATATATATCAAATAAGTAGCTTTTGCAATCTCTCAGGTACACCAAATACCAAGTGTACCTCTGCAAACTTCTGTTTCCTTACATTAATGAGAAAAGCCAGTGTGTTGTGTAACATATAAAATACCAATAAAAGCCTTATGCTGTTGGACTAGGGAATGAGCACTGCAGGGAGACTTAACTCGAACTGCCTTAATCTGTTGGTAATGTTTAAAAACAGTGTTCTTTCCCGTTTGACAGCCTAACCATAGGAAAAGAAAAAAAGTTATTGCTCTTCCATACAGAAATCTTCATCTGGGAAAAAATACCCAACAAAACAGTGTTGTTTGAGAGCATGTTTTTTTCCCCATATAGTAACTTTCTTCTGATTAGAAGTCACTTCTTCAGAGAAAGAGAAAAAACTCAGGCATCTGGATCACCTCCCTGGCATAAAATCATAGAATTCTTCTATGAACCATTCATAGAATCTGAACACTTCTATGAACCATTCACAGAATCATAGCATGGCAAGAGAATAAAAAAGTTAGGCACAAACAGAAAGACTCAAACCATTCCTTGGGAAATGATGAGCAAAGTACTTAAACCTGTACTTGACATTTAGCAGTGTTTGAGTGTCATTGATTGTAATTAGTGCATGTGCATATTTAACGAGCTCATATTTCAAAGGTATTCCTAAATAAGAATATTTTCATCTAATGTTTGTTGCTACAGACTTAAAGACTGAGGCATATGAATGAAGCAAGGTTTTCAGAAAGAGATAATACCTGATACAACTGAGAAATTCTGTCTTTTGATAGAGAAGTCTCCTGAGCTTTGGAAAAAACTCTGTAAGATTATCTGCTTTGTCTGACTGTATAAATTGTTTTTATAAGAGATATTATCTTTCTACAAACCATTCTGCAATGGGACTTCAGGGTTTCATTCTATTCTGAAAAGGGGCTCTGTACAAAAACGTTCATACTCCAGAAATCTCTATTTCATGTGTACACAATCATTTCTACCAAGAGGATGTTTATCCTTCAAGTGCAAGTACATCTGGAGCTCCTGTTTTTGTTTTTTTTCTCTGATATTGTTAAAAGAACATTGCACCTTGTAAAGATGAGGGTTTAACTGTGTACAATTGTATGAAGGTTTTGGTGAGGTTCAACAGCAGTGTTAGTAGTTCTGAAGCATGAAAGCATCAATGGCAGTGTAAGACGGGTTCCTCGCCCACTTGTGCACTGAGCTAAATGGCTCATTGCATCTCCTTTGAGACTGCTAGCTCTACTTTTGGGATTTTATTATTTTATTTTTTTTTAAATCACATTCAGTAGCAAGTTGGCATTTTACACAGCTGGAGTAATCTCTGCTTTCAATACTTGGGTTTTTTCCTTCTCCCCCATCAAAACTGTACACACTCTGTGCACAAAATTTTATAAAGAGTTCAAAAAACTCATGCATGATCTAGTGCTTACCTAAAATTTCTAGTTCCAGACATATGCTGGCAAATCAATGCCAGAAAAACTTATCTAAAATTAAAATATTAATGTAATAAAATAAATATAAATCCAAATGTGTGTAGTGACACTCTAACTCCATCAGTCATAACTCACAAAAGCAAATAGTGAATGATTTGCTGTTGCCACAGGAGACCAAAACCTCAACCAGCAATTAATTATAGGTATAGTAGTGACTGGTACAGAAAGCCAGGTTGTACATTTATTTTTCCTACATTTTGTCAATTAGGCTTTTTGTTTGCATAACCATGGGATGGCATGAAGCCAGTTCATTGTAAATTTGGACAGAATCCCTTGGGTTTTTTCCAGTTCTATAAAATGTGAACTGAAGCATGTTCAGTTTCACAAAACTGCACGAGTCATATTTTGGTGTTGCAGACAAACTCAGTGTTCTTAGCTAAAGCATGGTTCTGAGTCCCTGCTACTGTGTCCACACAGGTAAATAAGAGGGACAGAGATCAATCACCATGCACGGAGCCAAGTGAGTTGTACCAGCTCACGGCTTATGCTCCTCATTGAATGCTCATTCTGGAGACAAAGCTGGTTTCAGGGAACCACAGCAGTGCCAGGGAATTGATAGTTCATTGGTCCAGCTAACCAGTCATGTAATTCTTGGGTTTGTTTCATACAATCATAGAATTATAGAATTGTATTGGAAAGGACCTTAAAGGTCATCTGCTTCCATGCCTCCTGCCATGGGCAGGGAACTTCCCACTAGACCAGGTTGCTCAAAGCCCCAGCTAACCTCACTTTTAACACTTCTCTGGATGGGGCATCCACAATTTCTCTGGGAAGTTGTTCCAAGCTCTTAACACCCTGACAGTAAGACATTTTTTCCCAGTATTTAATCTAAACATACCATCTTTTAGTTTAAAATCATTCTTCTTCCATTACTACAGACCCCCAGAAAACGTCCCTGTTCAACTCTCCTGCAGCCCCATTAGGTATTGGAAGGCTGCTACAAGGTCTGAGCCTTCTCTTCTCCAGGCTGGACAATTCCTGTCTCTCACAAGGAGAGGTAATCCAGCTCTCTGTATTGCATTTGCATGTCAAGGCTTTGGTAGAGGTGGAGGGTACAGGGCTAGTTTCTGTAAGAAGCTGCCGGAAGCTTCCCCTGTGTCTGACGAAGTTAATGCCAGCTGACTCCAGGATAATTCCACTGCTGGCCAAGGCTGAGCCAATTAGAAATTATAATAATGTCTCTGTGATAACCTATGTAAGAAGGAAAAAATTGTTATTGCACAGATGTCATTTTGGTCAGAGAAGAGCAGAGTGAGAATACGTGAGAATAACAGCCCTGCAGATTCCAAAGTCAGTGGAGAAGGAGGAGCAGGAGATGCTCTGTGCATCTAAATACAGCATTGTGTAGGCTGGATGGGACTTACAGAGATTTCAGCCTAACCTCCTGGTCAAAACAGGTCCAAGTAGAACAGGTGTGTCTGGCTGAGTCTTCTGTGTAGTGAGGCATGGAGACTGCAGGTTTTCTAAGCAACCTGCCACATCCTGATACACATGGAAAAAAAAAAGTATGGCAAATTAAGTTTAATAAATAATTCTTTCCTGTGCTCCAATGTGTGTCAGTTGCTCCTTATCCTTCCACTATTCACTCCAGAGAAGATTCAGGCTCCAGTTTCTCTACATTCACTTCTAGCTACCCATGGAGAGAACAAGACCTGCCCTAAGTGTTCTCTTCTTAAGGTTGAGCAGATTTAGCTCTCTCAGCCTCTCATCATATCCTATATACTTCTGCCAACTGACCTTCTTGGAGTTTCTCCAGTGGAATTACTCAGTGTGCAACTGCTTTTCCTCTGTCAGAAGCTCTAAAACTGGGCACAGTACTCCCAGATGTAGCCTCACAATTGATGAAGAGAGGGGAAGAATCTATTTCCCTAACAAAACTGCTGATCCCAACATGTGCTGTTTTGTGAGATCATTCCATTCGAAATGCAAATTAGAAATGGATCCTCAAACATTTCTAAAAAAGCAAACCTTATTTCCCACCAGAGTTTTTGGGCATGTTAAGAGAGACCACTAAATTTATTAGACTAGATCCATCCGTGGATGCAGTATCTACCACAGCCCATTCTATATCTGTAGGTCAACAGCACTGGTTATAGAGCAGTACTGCCAGGAGCTCAGCACAATACCTGTTTTCATATTTTCATTTCACTGGACTCAATATAGTACTTTATGGATATGGGTTTCACCGACAGAAATTCCATGCGTGTGCTGTGCCCCGTGCAGTGTGGCATAGATCCCACAGAGCACACGTTGCACTGAAAACACACCTGCTTGTACCCGAGGCTGCCCCATTATGAAACATTCTGATTCAAAATGCAATGGAGTCAGCAGGCCCAGAATTGTGCTCTTTCAAGCGATGATTCAGTTGACAGCTACAAATGATATTTAGCTATGTGGGAAAAGCCAAATATGTTCACAAGTACTTGCAGGACCAGTGTAGCAAATAAAGGCTGATAGTGGAGACTTTGGGAATAAAGGCTCAGGATTACAGCAGAGGCATCAAGGGTATAAAGCAACACCCAAATCGTCACTGAAAGAGTTTTCAGCTTTGTGAGCAGGTAGAGTTAGTTATAGAGATAAAAAGTAGGAGAAGGATGATGTACACAACCAAAGTAAGACAGTCTATACAAAGTGAAAATGCAAAGTAGGTAATGGGAAGATTGAAAAGACTGTCATAGGAATTCATGAGTAAGGATGATAAACACCACTGCTTATTTGCAGCTGGTCCTTCTCCCCCTGGAGGAGAAACAATTCAGCTTTTAGAGTTGCTCTTCACTATATTTTGCTTCTGTGACTGAGAAATCCCACATGAAATATTAGGCTTTATTTCGTCAATGCGTTAAGCATGTTAGCATTTGAAAGAACAGTTTGTGGTTTGTGGTCTTTATGGTGTGTGCACGTGTTTTTTCTGCTCCAGCCTCCATGGGAAGGTGGCTGATATCTCAGCATGAATCAAAGTCAACTCCTATGGTAAATATCTGCACATATGTGATCTGGAACATACTGGAGCATTCCACAGTGGGCTGCATGAAAATGGACAGTAATAAGAAATGGTGATAACTACAGTAGTGAGCTGGTGAAAAGACATCTGTCAATATAGCAACAACATCTTTGCTGATCTTTCTCATGTTCACAAGGAAATCTAAGCAGTCTGTTGCCACAAAGACATTTGTTATCAGTAAGCCACCTGTAAAACACACTTGGACAGAGGGATGAAGAAAGATAAATTTAAATGTTTGTATTTCAGCTGAGGTTCCTTCAGAAAGACTGTGGTAAAATATATACTGGTACATAAAAAAAACCACAAAAGCTAAACAACAAACTTGGTTTCTAAAATGCAACTGAAGCAAAAATGGAGGTTCAAGAAACTGAATGAAAATCTGAATGTCTTTAGGTATATGAAATTGCTCATTATTGCTTTTTTTTAACCAGAAGTACCTGGATGGAGTGATTGTTCTATACTCGTACCATGGGAAAACCCACAGGAGAGATCACTTCTTATCTGTGCTTGAGCTTGAAAATCAAAAAACACTGAAAATCAAGCCCCAATCAAAGGACACTGACCTCAAATGTCTCTGTTGGAAAAGAGAGGCTTATTTAAGCATAATTTAGAGAAAAATAATAACCAAGGCTTTGATTTGCTTTTCCTTAATGGAGGACGCTTTTCCTTTCTGACTGCAGAAATTTAGGATAACCAACTTCCCTTCTTTTACATATGCCATTGTGAAGATGATCTTAAATCTCCTTTTCAATACCGACATAAATCTATTAGACCACCTTTCTGAAAGGGTGAATCATAAGAACTTAGATAACAGTTTTATATTTGTAAATCTTGATTTAAAGTTGTTTTTCAGATTTCTGAAATCCTTTTGTTTACTCAGAACATTCTTCCCTTCTGCCTCCCATTACTTTTAAACCATAGATGTCTGAAGCTTTCCTTAGTGCTTATTCATGACTGCACTGGCTTTCAACTTTCTCTTGATATTGAAATGGCTAAACTGTGAGTTTATAATGTATGATTTAGATTTAGATTTTTTCTTTCTTAAATGGAGAATAAAGATTAAAAGAGAGCACAGCTGCAGGAAGCACTGAAACCCTGAGTACTTTGTCAATTTGAAATCACCCTCCAATTGCCACACATATACATAATAAAATCTGATTTTATGCTGTCACGTTTATTATTCGACTGAATATCTTACATAATTCTCATTACTGATGTCATTACTGAGTAGCAGAATCACAGTAATCTGTAACTAACATGATAAACTCTCCTGAGCACAATAAATAAAAATAAAGATAACCATTCTGTGAGTAAGAAAGAAAAAATGATAAAAATACCGGTAGCTAGAAATTAGCTGTGAGGGGGGAGTGTTGCAGGCTGTTATTCATATTTATTTTCTTTCATGAAGCTCCCACATGCATTAGGCACTTAAAGGTGAGAAGGTATGTGAGATGCAAATAGATTGGCAGAGAGTAGGAATATTTGCAGTGCCTTCCTCACGTATTTTAATTTCCTTATTTCCAACCTATCCTTACAGAGAGGTAGATGTTAGTACTGATTCTAGTTTGGAGAGCTCTGTGATGGAAGAGTCAGGATTACCCTCATTCGTTGTTAAGCAACAGTTGTTAAGCAACAGTACATAATAAAGTTGCTCTGCTGCAGCAGCGTGGTATACCAGACATACTGTCTGTTATTAAATGGCTTCTTAATATTGGAACGAGCAACAGGCTTGATTTTATATTCTGTTGGATTGATATAATACTAGTGAATTCTTACATGTGTTATAGTGTTGAAGTATACTGACAGGCGATTGAAATCCCAAAGTTATAGAAGGGTAAAATACACTGGGTAAAAAAATCCAAAAGATAAGCAATGTCTTTGTAGAAGTGTAATCCCTTGTTTTGCAGGTTTTATAGTGTCTTTCCAAAATAAATTAATATTTCCCATTAGTCAGATTTTCTAAAACTCCAACTTTTTTAATATATTGTGTGACTTCCTCCAAATCCAATTTCTGGCTAGAAGACAAGGAAAATCAAATTAATAATTTTGAAATTCATATTTAATAAAAATGAATCCTATCCAAGCAGATGGGACATAGTATAACATTTTTTTAAGAGGGTTTTTTTTAGTCTCCAATGTCTAGCCACTTTTCTCCCACTCTGGGAATTCTGGCTAATGATAGGCTATTACAGAGAAAATTCAGTAAACACTCTGTATCGATTCACACTGCATATAAATAAGCCATTTCAATCCATAAATCAACTTATTATGAATTATTTTGTATGCACCATGCTGAAATACAGTTCACAGTGAAAATACACTGCAGGATATTTTAGAACAATCTACTTAATACTGTTTGGGTTGTTCAAGATTAAAATTAAAACAATAAACTTCATTCTGGATGTGTCTTCATTACCAAAGCCCTGGGTCATTTACTCTAACAATGTCAACTTGCTCTTACTATCCAATTCAAGTGAATTAAGAAAGGAAGCAATATACAAGAGCACACCTAATGGCATTCCATTATCTTGAAGGAGAGTACTATCAGCTTCCTGAAATTAAGCACAGACTTGCCCACCTTCTCACTCTCCTACCTTTTGTGTTGTGAGAACTATATCTGGAACAGGGAGAGGGAAATTTTGACATCTCAGAAAAACATCTTGAAATGGAGCCTTTAGAAAGGGAATAGTGTATGTGAGGAAAGACAAGCAAAAGGAGCTCAAGCAGCTCTTGACTCTGCCCCCTTTAGGTTTAGTGAGAATTTGAGGTTGACATCTGAGAATGAAAGTGAGTTTCAGCCTATCTTCTTCATTTTTCTAACTGAGGGTAGAAAAGAAGATAAGGACCCTTTGTCTCCAAGACTGGCCATGCAGTGACACTGATGCATGTCTTCTCATTTGCCAGTGCTCTGCAATCTCCTCTGCAGCAGCTGTATATGAAGCCCAGAGTTGGAGCTCTGATAAGAATAACTCTCTCTGTGTTCATTATTTTTCTATCAATTAGAGAAAGGAGTATATAGATTGCTAAATATTCTCTCAAGTCAACTTAACATTAAAAGGAGAAAAACCTCAGTATCAAAAAATATTTTCTGTTATAAATTGTTTCCATTAAGAGTAGCAGACTGTCCTATAATCATTCCCTTGTTTCTCCCTGTAGATCAAGAAAGGAGTCCTTACTCAGCTGATATTTCACCCTTATTCATACAACACTTCTGCTGACTCTGAACTGATCAAGAGAGGAAACCTGAGTCAGGAATTGGCTGCAAATTAGGGAAGATGAGGCAGCTACTTCCCAGTTTAATGGCTAAAAGCACAACAATAAATCTCTATGTTTCCTCATTTAGAGAGCTAATCGGTACATTTACACAGCTGGTGCTAGCTTTGTGTGGTGGGTTGTTTTGTTTGTTTATTTGCTTGTTTTGTTTTATTTTGCATTTAGCTGTAATGAAAAAGGTGTACATATGCATATTTGACTTAAATACTGCACAAAACTCTGAGGGTTGCAAATGGGCCTATCAAGAGCTTCTGTTGCACTAAACCTGTGGCATCTAGCAGCAAACTTTAAAGTCAAACATTATTGTGGTGCTACAGTTCTCCGTCCTTATTCCTATTCTGGAGCTGGACATGAGAATGGCAGATGAGTTTCAACAGGATCTCTGCACCAGCCAAAAACCTTTCAAGACAGAGAGACAGTACAACTGTCACATTGGATTAGAGTCAAGATCTATCCAGTTCAGTGGTCAGAACCAAAAGGAGGTCAGCAACCAACAGATGTGAGAAATTACAGCCGTGATATCCTTTTGGATGTCAAATTGGCAGATAAACTGGTATAGGGTAAGAGAGTTTTAGGTCAGTTCTAATTCACAAGAGGTTGTCTCAGTTACTATAGTTCAGCTAAGGGTTTGAACAAGTAAATGGATATTTGCAAACAGTTCATCAATATCTTGTGACAAAAAAAGGCAGAAGGGAAAAAACAAACCCTACCTGGCAAGCAAGAATTAGTAAAACTGATGGGAAAAGTTAAAGAAAAAGCATTATCTGATTAAGAAAACACCAAACCAAATGCCAGTTTGTTTAAATGTTAACTAATTGTCTGATCAGTCAAACCAGATTTATATATTTTCTTTTAATCTGACATAACACAACACACATTGCTACAAAAACAAACAAAAACCAGACAAACAAAACCCCCTCAAAATTAAATTAAAAACCCAGTCCAAATTCATTTCTGTGTGATTACTGGAGGTTTCTTTCGGCAATGTTTTTCATCAGTGACTGCTTCATACAACTTCACAGAATCTGTATCTATGTTAATAGAGATTCTTCTTCATTTTGCTGGTCTCCTGAGGCTGTCACTCCTAAACTTTCCTTACACTTCTAAAGTCCAGGAACAAAAATAACTTCAAGAAAGGTAGAAAAGACAGATCTTTATCATAATTATGACAAGTAGTTAAGCCACCTACTTGTACTGTAGTATCTGTGAGAGCGAGATGTCAAAGAGAACACACACACAGAAACTCACACAGGTAGGCTCAAGCACACAAATTAACAATGCAGATAAATCTGTACCATCAAGGTGAACTATCAGTGGAAGCTCTTATATGAAACTCTGAAAATGTCTCCTACTGTGCTAATCTCATTTATTCCACATGGTTTGTTCAACTCCAGAAATTATCATGCCAAAAAGACTGACTGGGACAGGACCAGGAACGAACTCATTAGCATTTAGTGCCATCACCGTAAAATGAAGAAGATAATCAAAAACAGGGTGAAGAAAGAAAAAAGAAGCAAAGTATAAAAAGAAAAAAAAAAATTTTTGCATTATATTATTGGAATTTGATGGATCCCTGTTGTCAAACGGGTGTAATTTGAAAGATCAATGATTTTAGTTAAATTGCAGTCCATGGTATCCTATCATCTAATTCATCTACACAGCATATGATTTTTTTTTTTAGAGAAAAGAGCATAAGGTCATTCTCAAGAAGTTTTATTGATGGTTTTGTTGGGTTTTTTTTTTCTGTACAGCTTAAATGAACTGTAAAACTCAAATATTTAATGGGTATTTTAGCCAATATTCTTTGTCTGCAAGGTGAAATATGCCTCATAATGATTGGAAAGATCTTGTTTCAGTACTTCCGATAAAGAGGAAGCACTTATCAGGAGCTTTTATTGAAAGCAGTGCATACTCTACCAAGCTCCAAAACACAAATTCCAAATGTTGCCATCGAGCTGTATGCATTTCTCCAATGCCTTCTCTCTTCTTTTACCTGACATAAAGTGCACACTCTCACATGTCAGAGTTCATGAGCTCTGTTCTTAGCAGCTCTAAAGTACTTAGGCTCTCACACAGTACCTCAGCGTCCCAGTGACTCTTCCCTCTCCCTTGTACCTTGAGCTGATGCACAGGTAAGTTTAGGGTGCCCATCAACCTTAGTTTTCCTAGTATTTTCTTTTTCCAATCTCTGTTGACGAGTATGACCATTGTCTGACCATTGACTTAGAAAACTTCCATTAGCAGATATTCTTCTGCTCTTGCTGGTGAAGTACTTTCTTACCTCTGAGGGTCAAATAACTATCAGTTTCAGATGGTTTGGAAGAGGCACTAAGAGAACATATAAGTGATTTTAAAGGAACTAGGAATTCCAGGACAGCTTCAAATATAGTCATTTAATTTCCCTTGATAGTAGGATTAGCCATGTGTTTCCATAACCCAAAGAGATATGTTTTAAAAAAATTCTAGTTTCTATATTAATGTTTCGATTACAATGTACAACAATTTCTATCTTTGTCATCAATATCCAATGACTCTTATGAGTTTGCTACACAAGAGTAATTCCTGCTATAGTTTTCAAAGGGTTTGAAATATTTTGTCCTTCATTTTATTAAGCTATGAAACTTTTAAAAACATCTTACAACATTTGAACAAAGTAGACTCAAGTCAAGTATCATGTATCATTATTATACTCTACATGTATAAAACATACTTTTATACAACCTTCAAGAAGCAAAAGAAAACTATCAGCTGGCTGCTTTGTTAGCTAGAAGATATGAAATTTGCTTTTCCTTTCAATTTTAATCAAGAATGGCAAAGTCTTTAGTGAATTCTTCCTACAAATGACAGTTTGGTGAGCCTTAGGGAACATCCCACTTTAGATGTGTTTTTATCCAATGGAAATTAATTGACCCATATTCCTAAGAAGCTCTTGCTTTACATTAGCATGCACATTCTCTGCAAAAACTAAATTTTGCATAATACACCCCTTTTATCTTCATATCATACAGACACTTGCTTGTCTGAATCCTTCTTACACTGTTTCTTTCACTTTCAGTGATTACTTTATTTCCAGTGACTGGCTGATTCTGTTGAATCATTTTCTTTCTTGTAATTAAAAAAAAAAAAAAGGATAAATTATTTATCTGTGAATGGAGAGCATTTTCTATTGAAAACTGAATATGACTTCTATGTATTTTCATCACATTTTTGGTCCTGTAATTAATTTTCTCCTGTGACCCTCTGGCAAACAGGGATAATTCAAAGAGAAATACTTCTTAACTAGTGCCATCTTTGATCTTTGACATTCAACTTTCCATTTTTTCTTTACTTGACTCCGTGGATTGATCAGGCCTTTACTTGTCAGCAGTGACTATTGCAAATACAGGTTCCAGCAATATCTGCATGCCAAGATTTGCAGAATTCTTCTGCCTTCCTGGTTTTAAGAGAGAAAGTACTTCCCTCGTGCTATCTCTTCTGGTGTAGTCTTTCTTTTTGCATTTTATTTTAAACCATAATTTTCAGTACTTTCTCGAACAGATCTGCTTCCTTAGAGATCATCTGTTACCAGACTTTCTACTTTTTCAAACAGCCACAGCACAGCTAGAGTTAGTCTGTCTTCACACATTTCTACTAATTCGAAATATCATCCTTTATCTCTCAGTACAATTGATTCTCCATCCGACTTCAGAACACTGTCCAAATCTTGAACTGATACTGGTGCAAAAAAACCCACCTTATTGCCTTAGTTGTCTCAACATTTTAATACCTTCAATTTAAACTTTAGTAAAGCTTCATCATACATTTGAAAGATCTTATTATTTTAAAAGCATTGGAGATATATATATATATAAACAGTTCTTACTTCCAAGAAAAAAAAATTAAAAAATTTGAAGTAAATCCAAAGTCTTACACATTATGACTCATCGTATTAGAAAAATACATTTAAAACTGACTTGAAATGGGTATATATTTTGCACTATTGCTGCAGAGCAGAACATTATACTGCACTACAACTTGCACTAGCTCCCTAGGGTTACAGCTTCAATAAATTGGCTGGTGTCTACACAGTCAATATTTCTTAGCAAGTTCCTGAACAAAGGGATTAGTAAGACTTCTATCCAGCGTACCCACAGTTGTGTTTTAATTCCCCATCACTATTTGCAAGAGTAGCAGTTTTAGTCCTGGCAGATTGGCCAAATTCCGATTGAGGATTTGCATTTTGCATACCTATTTTGCCCCTGCAGTTCGATTTGATATGTTTTGGCTCATCACTTCCTGCCTTAATACGTTGTAGCCTGATGCCAAGTATTGTTAAACAGCTGCTGTACTTCCCCTGAGAGGATTTCAGTAATGTGTGACAAATTCCTACAGATACGTCGAAATAAAAGGTGCTGCATTGAATAGTATACAGTGTCTGAAAAACTCAAATGGGACTTTCATATCCCTGGTGCCTCATTTTCATGGCTTTGTAAGGAAGAGAAAAAAGAATCATCTACATATTGAGATAAGATAGATCTGAGGGACCTAGTTATCATGGGAAATCATTGCATAACATAGGAAAGTAAAAAGATTATAGATCATACCTACTGCAAAGCAAAGAGCTAGAGAATCCTTAACAAATAAATAAAGACCTATACTGACTTCTTCCTTTTCATTCCCATAAATAAATTTGTTAGGTTGATTACTTCCACATTTCCTTTAGATGACATAGCTTATGAAGGATTATGATGGGTAGACGGAAACAGAGATCTAACCACAGTTTTACCCAAAGGTATGAAATAATGCCTTATCTTTGAGTATTTTGTTACTGTATTTCAATATCAATATGTAATTAACAGTCATTGTTATTAGTTAATACCTTTAATTTTATTTACACATTCTCAGTACAACTGTTCTCAATACTTAATAGAACCAGCACAACTCAAAAACCAGTAGATAATGTAAATGTGATTGAAGTTATAGTCAAACTAAAGCCAGTGGAATATCACCATTTTATTTCATGCTTCTATTGCTTCCTTAGAGAGAGAAAACAGAGCATACCACTATCTAAAAAGGTGGACGAAATAACTACAAGCTGTATCACCACAGGAGACCCATACATATGTTTTCTACAATGCATGTAAAATGTTATCTCCTGAGTTTTAGTCTCCTAAATTTGAATATCTAAACAGTGATCTTGTAAGTCTTTGCAGCTTACATAGTGGAAAATATTTATTTGAGCACAAACTTAAGGTGAAGCAGGTGTATCAGAAGAAAGGGAAAGCTCTTGGTCTGCAGCTCATGGCCATTTCTTTGTAAGACAGCAGCAGAGATGTCCTCAGAACTATACACTTACACATCAATGAAGTCAATGGAACTTAAGCTAGAGATTAATGCTGTGGGTACACTCAACAGCTGCCCTAAGTATTGCCCAAAAATATTAGACAGAAGTTGTTGCCTGCTGGTTTCATTACTGCTGAAGCAGGGATAAAATGACAAGCAATAGGTGTATCAGAGTGGCAAGGGCTTCAAACAGAGCTCTTGCTGTCTTAACTGGGCACTAACATATTCCGCCATCTTCTGTCAGAAAGTCTGAGTAATCTTCTTTTCATTCCCCAGGACAATGTCCAGTCAATCTGGTAGTAAGCATCACTGTATATCCTTCCTCGATCTTGCTTTTACATTCATACATGCAACATTGCACACTTACATTGCAGAATGAAGCTGTAAACTCTGCACGTCAGCAGACCTATTCAGGATTTAAAAATCTGTCTGAGGAGAGAATATGCCCCATTATCAATATCCTGCTGATCCACTGGAAGCCCCTTAATCAGAAATATAGGATAATGAGAAATATTTATGTGATTTTCAGGTTAAATAAAATCAAGACAGATAGACTTATATGTGATATACTAGCAGAAAGTATTAGAAATTAATATTGAAGACAAAAGATACTTAACAGTCTTTAAGTTCTTACTTTGAAAAATTAATGACTTAAAATATTATGCACTTTAAAAATTTTTGGAAAAAATACGTTTAATACATCCTTAATTGGATGTCCTGAAAATACATTTATTTTATAAAAAGACAGACTTTACACTGTGCAAAATTAAACAATGGAAATGAGATCAATAATGCCTTTGAATACATGGGATTATAACTCTTTATAAAATGCCATTAACCTTGAAAATAATACAGGAAAAAGGGGGAAAAAAAAGGAAATATTAGAAGTGCATTAAAGATGTTAGGCGGCACTTACTGAATCCTAGGGATTGTTTGTGTGCTGGCTGCAAACGAAGTTTGCTGGCTAGACGTTATGTGTGTGACAGAAATTCCAGTATGGCAATGGCAATTTCACCATCTCTGTTCTGTTTGTTCTCATCTGAGGCCATATGTTTATCAGTGTACACATTTTATATCCACATCTGCTGCTGCCACCTCCCTTTTGTCCCTAATTCTCACCAAGTCTCGAAAACCATCGCAAACAAGAGCAAAGGACATTCTGCTAATGTTGAGTCCAGGCCAGTAATAAACTAACTATTTTGCTTTGAAGAACACGTTATCCTGTAGAAAATCTTCATGGCAATAAACAATATTTTAAATTAGGAAGGTCTATTGATTAACCAAAGCAACATACCTCAATCTTCATGTAACAATTGAAATCTATTTTCCAAAATAATACATCTTCTCCATGTCTACTTACAGGGAATGTCATGAGTCTTGAGGAAATGAAGGTTTGTTGAAGGGCTCCTATTAATTCAGTCTGATTACCATTGCATCTTATAATCAGCCTCATATTTTAGTATGAATAACATGCAATTTCAGAGACTGTGAAACAGCATTTGGTTTGTACATCTATATCAACATAAATCCAAGCTGCAAGTTACTTATTAAATAGCATAATTTTCTTTAAATGCATCTTATAAAATGTGAATTTCTCAGTTCCGTATCCTAGCTAATTTGACTTTCAGACAAACTATCATTTGGAGAATTTGTAAATACTGGAAACATGGAGGGACGCTTATTGTGTACTGATCCAGCTACCATAAATGGTCTGTGAGCTACGAACAGTGGATGCTGTTGCTCCTTTTCTCCGTGTCTTCTTACACATATCAGTAGAGTGCTTTAATGTATATCTTCTGTCGGATAATACGTTAAAACTACTGTGCATCTTTAAGAGGCTGTTAGACACTGATTTCCCATAGACTGCAATCAGCTCTTTGAAATTGTAGTGTTTGTGACAGAATAAACTCCATTAACTTGTTTTATTAGTACTGTGCGCAGTCAGGAGAAGCAATGCTGCAGAACATTATGAAATGACTAACAGTTTTCATCAGTGCACAGCAGAATGTTTTCTCCTTACACAGAATATATAATTATTGCTCACATAAACAGGTAGATTTCTTTTTTCATCTTTCTAAGGTAATATTGGGAAATCTAAGATTCTTATTCATGAGAGAAATAAAAAATAAATTAAGCTTTCCCCAACCCCCACTCTATTCAGTTTGTTACCATGATGCTGCTGTAATTTTTGTCTATGTTTCAGAGAATGACCTATCAAATAAAAAAACAATTCTAATTCAATTGGTTACTATAATGACAGAACAGTTCAACAAAGTCAAAGGTGTCTGAGAAAGGAAAGATTTACTGACCAACTAATTCCCAGAGGCACATTAGCTAAATTTTGAGAGCTTCTACATAAGGTAAACTGCCAAACTGATAAATGAAAGCAGAACAAATCCAGGAGGAGAATGTATAGTTGCTTTATGTAAGTAAATATAAGTCAGCTATCACAGAATCACTATATATATCAGAAGCAGGTAGGTATACTATACTGCAGATGGCACAGCTGCCAGTGCTTATCTGAAGAGAAAGGTATTCTATTCCAGAATAGCTCTTACAGCATTGCATTAGCCAATTTAGAAATATAAACAACTTTTTCTCTTCTCCTTTGCCTCCATTTTCTGCTGGCGTTTTGCTTTGCCCGCTTAAGATGAAAGTCAGGTTCTGAGCTGACTAGCTGCATGGGACTCCCAGTATAAACGTCAAGCATTTTAGCCCAACAAATTATAGGAAACACGAAGCTGAGCAATCACAAAGGAAATGATTGAAAGGAAGAGTCAGTACAGATGTAGAATAATGAGACACGAGAAAAAAAAACACATTGAAATCCAATCCAGCCTATTTTTTGCCAGCAAAATAATGAGTTTATGATTTGCAGATTGAATATAACTAAGTAGAAAGGTACTTTTCATAACAATGATTTGTAGAATCACCCTTCTGCTGGATTAATATTCCTTTTGCATTAGATTAATGTCTGTTCTTGCTACTATAGTTAAGCAACTGTCAGCCTTTTCTTTACATAAACCCTTATATTCAGGAGCTTATAATTCATTTACAAAAATCCTCAGCATGCTGAAACTTCAAATAAGATTTTAGTCTAGAAGTAGTTTTTAGAATGTATTCTAAAAGAAAAAAAGAGAACTATTACTCAAATTTTAAACTAATAAAAATTTTTCCTGTTTACTGTCCTCCTATGCAGCTCATATGTTGCACATTTTATTCCTTTCAATATCACGTTATGGGTTCTGGCGTCCAAAGGCACATACACATATATACATGTATTAATGAATAAAAAATAAAAATCTGACTGATGTAACAAAAAAACCTTCCACAGAAACACAAACCAAACAAAATAAAAGAAAACAACAACAACAAAAAAGCAAAATAAAAAACCCCAAAACCAAACCAAACCAAAAAAACCCAACAACAACAAAAAGCCCCCCCCCCCCCCCCCCAGAAACCCCCACAAGCATTATGCACATCCAGAAGCTACTTATTCTAAATTAGAGTAGACGTTTCAGGCTATGGATCTATAATATGCAAATGAATATATTCATGCCAGTATTCTGAAGGTCAGAATGGAGTATATGTTAAACCCACAAAGGTCAGAAATTAAGTGTTATGGCTGAAACTCTGAAAGGACAAAAGCATCTATTTCAGTTGGCCCAATAATGTGAAAGTTCACAAGGTAAAGAGCCTCACTCCCCAGGCATAAACTCTGAAAAGCATTTGAAAATTATGCTTTCAGAGCCACACTGATGAAAGAGACCCTCCTGATGCAAAATTATGTCTTTTTAATTCTGGCAACATGGAAAGAAGCACATATTAGAAGAACATATTAGATGTTGGACTATGTTAGCATTTAATACTTATACCTCTGAGGAAAAGAACCTCTAACCTGAGAAGACCAAAATATTTCAGGTGAACAAACTTGTCCTTTACGCATGAATTTTTTTGCCTAATTTTCATAACTAGCATCTTGTTTTGTCTTCGTCTGCAAAATACAAAAAGTTGCCATCTACTTAAATTTTCCTTCAGCTCTTCAGAAGTGCAGCAGTGTACTTTGCACCACTGCTAAACATCTTATTTACCTCTTACTGCTGTTGCCAAAACATGACCCCTCACTTGTGACTATTTTGAATGTTCATAGTCCCATGATAACATTTCCTTGTCATTATCTTCAATCCAACAGAGTCTTCAAATGTATTTTCTGAAGCAGCATAAACCATACTGAGCATCTCTTTCAAATAACCCATTGCTGACAATTTTCCCAGTAATAGAGAAACTTTAAGGAAGACTGACGCTGATATTGAATGTCTCAGGAGACACATAAGAACTTATTAGGAAGAAACACTTGGAGTCTTTAAAAAGGAAATAATGATGACTGTGGTTTCTTCATCTAAAAGAGCTACCCCTCCCTTGATAGCAACCATAAATCTTTAGGTCTGAATGTGTTCCCAAAGGAAGGACAGATCCAGGTGAAAACCTTTCTTTTTGAAAAATCTGCATAGGAACAAAAACAGATGGAAAAAGATTCAAGCTATTGGTACCTCACATTAAAAGTCAGCACTGGTCCTTTTGCTATACTTGATTTATTCCATCTGACTGTGGTGCAATGGTAGGTATAAAGATTGCCTTACATCCATTTGTCTCAAACTTGCTCTCTGGACACACTCAGAGGATCTACAAGGATCACATCTCTTGATTTTGTTAGCACTCTTTTGCACTATTCTCTTCTGGACATCAGGCCACTTCCTCCCTTCTGCAGCAGCAGAATCAGTGGTGCTGTCTGAGCTTGGAGGATTATTACCAAAGAGGCTAATATACTATGATAAACTTTGCTGAGAAAAATTTCCCTTCATCTCTGAGATCTTCTTGTGTAAATCTGGACATCATTCAGTTCCCATGCAGCACCACATCCTTCATGACACCTATTTCAATTCTACCTACTTTTCCACACAGATCTTGCTGGAAAAGGTCTTGTGTTTTGCCAAGGGGTGACAGCTCTTCCTCTGACTTGTTCATCCTGCCTTTGGGCTGCCTCTTCTGAAAACCTTCGTACCCTAGATTTGACAGTCCCTAAGGTGACGGCTAAAGTCTTTCCCAGGTACAGCATCTCAGTGACCTGAGATTACAAGAAACAGAGAACTTAATATCACTTTAGGTTAGAATGGACATTTTGTGGTTTTCTGATGCAAACTTCCTCCTCAAAGCAGCTTTAATACAATGCCAGCTTACTCAGGGCTATGTGCAACTGAGTTTAGAGTGACTGAAAGAGTGGAGATTCCTCAGACTCTGGGCATCCAGTTCCAGTCTCTGTCCTCATTGTGAAAAGCTTTTTCTTTACATTCAGATAAACTTAGAAGCAAGTTTTTTTCTGTTGTGCCTTTCTCTTTTGTTAGGCACTTCTGTGAAAGTACAGCTGCTGTGCTGAAAGATCATCCCTATATTCTACCATGAGAACCTTGGAAAAAGCAATTAAATTGCCATACACTTTTCTGCATGATGAACAAACAGCTCCCTCAGTTTCACATGAATCATATGCTTCAGCCCCTTAAGCACTCCAATATTTTACTGGTCCTCTGCTGAAATCACTCCAGTTTGCAATTTTTTTCTTTTACTGGAAATAATGTTTTATGCTTACTTGTACAATGTGGTTAAATACCTTGGATATCCTAATCCTGATTTCAGGAGTGCAGTGCAGAGGCATCTGGGCTACTGGAAGGCATTGGCCCTGGACGAGCTTTTTTCTCTTGGATTATGTGTCTCAGTGTCTGTGATACAAATCACACTTCAGTCAGTGGTTAATAATGACTGCCATAAACAATGAGCAGTAGAGAAGATATTCACATTGTGAAAGGAATAAGGTGTCTGCTTGCTGACCTCTGTGTGAAACATTTTGAGGCCAAATGTCAGATTGCATGGTAGCTGACAGTACTGATAATTCTCTTAATAGTATGCACAGTGGAATGTTCCTGGTGACTTTTGTATGAGATATATTGAATTTCGTCCATTTTACAGAAGATGTTAGCAAGCATATTTTGCTTGGTTTCTGTTCCCCACATACCATACACTGCTGCATTTACAGAATTAAAAAATATACATATAATTAATCTTTTTAGCTAGTGTTTTGAGAAGCTCTGCCAAAAAAATCACAGCAGACTGAAGAGAATTTTTTTGCTTAATTCCCCATGTTAAAATTCAGTAGTCATAGTGAGATTTTCATGCTATTAAATGGATGACTGAATGTTTTCTTATCACTAGCTGATGCCTTGATGATATGAGGTTTCATTTCCTATAAAGTATACAGAAGGATCTCTCAGCCACAGGTCCTGACTGACCACAGGTGTCACATGAATGCACAGACATAGCAACAGAGTTAATAGAGCTGAGTGTGTTTGCAGAGTAATTTCTGAAACTGCACGGATGGAATAGAAGGATCATGAGTGATCTTCTTTCCAAAAGTCTATCTTTATTAAATGGTAAACCATTACCTGTTGTAACAGCTGAAACTGAAAGATACATTTCATAGCCATTCTATAGACAGCGCTAGACTATGACCAGTTCTGTGAAATTTAGAACTTAAATGTTCGAGCTAGTCAAATAACACCTTAACAACCAGTGCTTCCTGAAGAATGGTACTGCAAGTCAGTGGCCATCATCTCTGAGAGAAGAAATAATTCTTTTTAAAATGCAGGATTAAAATAAGTAAAATAGAATATAACGTTCTGAATGAAACATTCAGCATTGGCACATGCACTGTTACATGGTCGATCGCCTCTAAATAAAAACTACTTAGGTTTTCTTTAAATGTTTAAAATTGAGGTATTAAACTTCTACAGTGTTGTGGAAGTTTCTTACTAAACTCAAATAAAATGTCAGTGCTACCAATTTCAGAAAGATTAGCTTTGATGTGATTAAGAATACACAAGTACATGATCACTTCATCCACCATTTTGGGTTACTTCAAAAATGAATAAGCAATTTGTGGAAAATGAAGAAGGAAATATTTCAAGAGTACCTTGTAAAACCAGATTCCAGGTCAGTGGTAGAAGTTAGGGGTCTACACATGGAAGGGGAGCCGGAACTAGATGATCTTTAAGGTCCCTCCCAACCCAAACCATTCTATGGTTCTGTGATTCTAATTTAATTTGCTAAAAATGACTGAATGAAACCTTTGTGAGACTTTTAATATTGTCCCATAATAATGGATGAACACAAATATGAAATCACTGTAATGACCTCCAGAGTGTGGTTGGTTATGCTATTGTAAATATCTTTTGTTTACAGAGGTATTGATTACACTGCCAAAATAAATTGACTTGCATGAATACAATCTGGGAAACAAGAATTTAAATTTCTAGTCTAGATCTTCAGCTGATGAATATGGATAAAAGCTCATTGATTGCATCTAATTCTCATCAGCTAAGGCTTTGACCCTCCATATTCACTGCAGTGAAGATATAATTTCCTATTCAAAAAAAAAAAAAAAAAAAAAAAAAAAAAAGAAAACAAAAAAAACTCTACCACTAATTCCAAGTGTTCCTTGTATGTTAAATCAAAATCAAGGTCAAATACATAACTTGAAATACAGTCACATAGTAATGCAGATAAAATCATGCAGGTTAATTTGAAATTTTGATTAATTTTAATTGATTTCTGATTCCACTGTTTCAGTCCACATCTACAAAACAGACAATGTTATTTAGTATAGTACTTCTGTGTCTAAGGAATTTACCCATTATTAATCAAATACTTAGGATTGCTGCTCATTTGTCTAGTGAATAACATCTTCTTCATTGACTAATCCAATTATATTCAATAGGATGAAATTAGTCACCTGAAATAAAAAATTGGAGGAATGGTCTCTTATTACTTGACTTAACTGTTTTGAGTCCTATGCAATACTAAAGCAGCTTAATAGCAGACAAATACATCTGTTGTTATTAGTTTGATGATGACTCATGCAGCTGTGGCAAACAATGCTCTTTTTACTAAAAAAACAATTTAGACTCATCGTGGCTAGTATTAATATCTGACCATGTTTATAGATGTTTTGAACTATAACTATGATAGGAATTTTTCTGGATTTGAAATATCCTACTAAAAACTTTTATTCATATATTCAGCTTTAAAATTTTGTAAAGCTTAGTCTCAAATAAGAAAATCCAATCCACCATATAGAGGAATGCCCCCTGTGATATTTGTAGCAAATAATATATTTCTTTATAGTTCAAAATAAAAATCTTAAGGAAAAAATACCTCTGCATGCAGTTTGAAACTCTGGGTCTTTTTCCTATAAAGAAACTACCAGGCTTCATCTGGTCCCATTAGTATTCAATGATTCAATGTTTCCTTGAAACAGTTAAATGGCATTTTTAATATAGGCCCAGATGCAAATATGGAGTTGGGCAATTTTTGTAAATCTAAGGCATTATGAAGATATCTCAAATGTAATAAGCAGATACCTGGATTTTATGGGATTGGTTATTGAATGTTCAATGGTCTTCTAGCATTATGTCTAACTTTTTTTCCCTATATTTGAAGGATACTTTTTATATCCAAGTTTCTTATTATACTCCCTTTGGTACCTAAGCCGGTGTAGCATTACTTAATTTGTTAGACATACCCCGAGCTTGCCTAACATAGCAACAGCATCGATCAGTTTGATCCAGGCAGTTTTATGCAGCCAGGGAACATCAAGTCTTTCAGGGAAATACTTAGAGATTGTACCACTTGTATGATGCGTGAAAGACTGGCATTTCAACCCCCTTTAGCCAGAAAAAGTTCAAATCTACTCTGCCAACCTAGAATAAAGAAGATAGTTGTTTGAAGAAGCTGGATTGAAGTGATGAGATGTTTTCTCTGCTTCTCCTGCCTCAGGAGTCTAGGTACTTCAGACCAGGAATACAATACTGCATGTACAGAAGTGGGGGGGGGGAAGAAAACCCCACATTTTGGCTTCCCCCTTCACAAAGGATTGTTTATAACTGCACTGTAAGATAATAAGGTAAAATATATAGAAAGTGTCAGTGCAGTCAACAGTTTCCTCAGTATCAATCGATTCTCACATCAAAGGAAAAGTGGCTTCTAGTTTACATTTTCCAATCAATAAATCATATATTTTCTCCCATATGATTCCACAGCTTCAAGGCAAGGAGAAGTAGCATGGCCCTAGAGTTTCAGGGCAGAATCATGCACCTATGGGGAAACCCAGGCATCACCCCAAGGTGTATGAAGAGGAGTGTGGCAGGAAAGCTAAGTGAAGTATCCTTTAGTTTTACCATGGAGCAAAGTTTTAAATTGAAAACTAATGTCTACTAGAACACATGGACACCCAGGAAAAACAAACCAGTGAAAACGTAACTGGGAGAAGGGGATAAGGGCTGGAAAGAATGATAAAACAGATAAAGTCACACGTTTTGTAGTGAAAAAATGACCTTGCTTGTTTCTGCTTAAAGAACACAGTGGCACCTGATAGCAGTTTTCAAACATGAGAAAAGCAAACAAACAAACAAAAAAAAAAGTTTAAATTGTATTTAGGGAGATATACTTTAGGAAAATATTTCTAAATGCCAGGATAGTTAAATAGTGAAAAACAACACCTAGGAACCAGTAGGAAAATTTTCCATTAACAAACCTCACAAAAATTTTAGGTATAGCTAATCCCACCTGTGAAGAAGGAAGACAGACAAGATGACTGTCAATGATCTTAATTCTGGATCAGTTTATATGATTTTTATTAGAAGTGTTTCAATTTTGTTTGGAACTGAGTTAAAGACGACCGAGATTTTTTTCTAATAAATAAACAGGGGCCTTGAATAAAGACTCAAATAGGAATATGACTATGCAAACCCTGCAATCAATATTTGAAAGATTTTCCTATTTCTAGCATGGCATTTTTGCTACTGGCATTTATAGTTATAGAAAAAAGTAAGACACATAACTATTTTCTTTACTCTTTTGTAAAATTTCCATGTGCATTGAAGAGAAATATTCACACCTCTAATAAAATATCCGCAGTAGAGGTTAAAATTGTAGTAGAGTTTAATATTTACAGCTATTTTCTGCACCAAACCTGCAGAGATGTTTAATTTTCTCTGTTGCTAGCACCATCAAATAAAGCAAACAAATAATATTTGTGTGAAGGCAAACAAAATAAATGAGTCAGGTAATTATAAAAAGAACACTGACCTATTAAAAATTGGTCTGATCTTCAAGAATTCTCAGCATAGCAGCAGTAATGTTATTAAAAATAGTAGAATCATGACAAGGATTCATTAGAATTTGCATATGTGAGTAAGAATGCACTTAATTACAAATTGCATTCTGCAAATGATTTAGAAGCTGTAAATCAAAGCAACAAAGAAGAAAGGTTTAGGCAGTAGGGGTTCTGAAGGATTTTCTAATGCAAATTTTACTAAAAACAACAGATTTTAGAAGTTGTAAGATATTTCCATGATAAAACTATTTAAAAGAACAAATAAAGTTCAGATATACTAATGTTTGACATACAGGCATTTACTATTAGTAGCGGAAAATTATCTGAGCTAGATCAGAATGGAGTTTTATACGTAGAAGTAGATGTGTTTAAATCCGGTGTCACTTGAAGGCAAAATATCCTATGCAAATTAGGAACTCAACTAGCAAACTGCAGGTGTAATAAATTTCATGGATTGTGTAATTTTCATGCAGATTTTTTTTCAGCTGCCGTCAGCGCTGTGGTTTAAATGCTTGTGCCAAGCAGCCCCTGCTCTGCCTACTGAGTCAGCACCCCAGGGAGCTCTGTCTCACTGCTGAGCCAAAAGGGCTGAGGGAGCTCACTACCTCTGGAACCCTGTCCTGGAGAAGAACAAGTAAATGTAGAGACAAGGAGACCGGAGAGGATGTAAGGGTTTGAGAGGTGAGGAAAGGAAGGTGACAGAGAAAGATGAATTAATCAGAGCAGTCTATGATTCAGCTAGTCAACTTCAACTTCGCTTTGGTGCAGAGGAGATACTAAGCATTTTATAGAGCTCTCATTTCCCGTGTCCAAAACACAGTACAGAAGGATACATGGAAAAAATCTTGAAGTCGGTGTTTGAGAATGTAACTGGAAGGACAACTGAGAAGCAGCTATTAAAACACAAAACAAACCTGCACAACACCACAAAAGCAAAATCCATACATTTTTGTTTGTTTTAAGCAAGAAAAGGCAATTTCCTAGTAGAAGGAGACTCAATTTTCTGTATCATCTGGAGGAACAAGAAAGCAATTTTTATTATTCACTTCTTCAAAATCTTTTCCTGGAGTTCAAGAATTTTACGGGGCAGTCCTTGAAGATCTAAAGCCTGAAGTGTACTTAAGTTCTTCACTGTCTAACTGCTGCACCTGAAAATGACAAGTAGTGTTGCTTGACCTCATGGACACTTACAGCTCATGTCTATCACAAAGACAACTGCCCAAATATTGACTCTGCTCAGATTAGACTGCTCAGATTAAAATGCAATTAATATTTTAGGGTAGAGGCTGTAGACATTTACTTAAAGATAAGTAAATGGCAAAATTTGTCTTTTGTTATTATGGAAAAGATCTGACAAATAATGGCATTATTATTACTTAGTAATGAATATTTTCAATATTTCTTAATACCTGTTAATATTTCTTAATACCTAATATGTTTCTATTATTTATTATTGTTACTAGCAGTAAAACAAGATGCTCAGATTCCACCTTACTGGCAAAACTTTCAGAGCAGATCTTACAAGACAGGTACATAGAGCAATAACATTTGAACGAAGCTAGGGAAAATATTCATGTAGCATTTTCACTGGGTTCTTTGGGCCTCTTGATATAGAGCATACACAGCCTCGAGGGTGCTCTTGATTGTTATCTCTGCAGCTGAGTGATTTTTGGAGGTCTTGCTGAATACAAGGGTCACAACCTAGAGTCCATTCTTATCTGTTTTAATAAAAAATGACAACGAACTGTGAAATTCTCCATTGTCCCCTCAAGCAAAATGAAGGTGAATGTCGCTCCTCTCTGTACAGCCAAGTCTAATTGCAGTATTAGGGTCCAGAGCATGAAAATTCACTCCATCAAGGGCTTTAACGAAGTCTGTGGAGGCACTGCAGTTCAATTTGCACATCCCCAGGTTTACTAAGTTCTATGAAAACCTCCAAGGAGACTTTTGCTCTTTTAGACTGGATAGTGCACACCATTTATATCTCAACTCCATAAGAGGTCATTCAAGTAGTGATTTATTTCTGCATAACAAAATTTCTTTTTGTTCAACTCTCAGGAAAACACAGAGACCCCACAGATTATGTGATATAGTGAAAGATGGGACTGAGTGCACCTTCAGCAAGTTTACAGGCAATAGAAATTTGGAAGAGTGGTTTAATACAGCAGGCAGTTTTTCTGTCTTTCAGAATGATCTTTTAAAGACCTTCACCTTAACAGGCTGAAGGAACAGCAAGCAGGAACTTCATGAAGTTTGAGAAAGAGAAGTCCTGCTCCTGGGGAAGAATAACCCAACAGTGGAAGATGCCTGAAAATAGTGTACAGATTTAGCCATCCACCCTTCCCATCATGTGACATTGGTCAAGTTCCTTCCATATGACAGTGCACTAATTCTTCATCAGTCAGAAGTTCCTTCTTCTATCCATTCAGCTGAAGTGTATGTTCAGTCCCTGAGACCAGTACCAGAATTATGAATGTCCACTTTTTATAGGGAAGTCTGTATCTATTCATGCAGTTTCTGCATGAACTCTTAGGCAGAGTCCATCTTGAGTTGCTGCCTCTTTTTAGTGTTGGGAAAGTGGTGGTTAATGGGGTGGCAAGGTTTCATCTCTGTGATCGTCCTAGCTGAGAACACCATGGTTTGTAACCTGCTGCTGATCTGGTCTCAGCTAAAGCTTGTGGCTGTCAGGCCCAGAAAACCCTCTTGTGAGGGCTTTTCCAGTCCAACTTTCTCAGGCTCAGCTAGGGTTATTTCCCAAGCTAGATGCTTTTCTCTAATGTAAACATCAGAAAAGAATTAAAAACAAAGATAAATACCTGCTGGATATATGCCAAAGCCTGGGAAAGAGGTGTTGCTTTCTCTGGACCAATAAGCTAGTGCTTTTTCTCTGTCCTATGGAGTCTATCATAAAAGTAGGACCAGATTTGAAATAAAGGGCTTTTCTTCCTTCTCTTCCCCTGGATGAAGGAAGGATGTTACTGTGGTTTTTTCACCGCTTCTAAGCCCCACATGGTAACAAAAGCTCACCCTGAGTAACAGCCTGCCATTACTAAGAGTTTTGACTTCACAGAGCAATTTGGGTTCAGAATTGCTTCAAACACTGAGGATGTATAGGACTGCATATGACATTTCTAAAACCAAAAGTAGACATTAACATCAGAAAAGCAAGCATGACAGGACGTGACTGTGAGTAGACAAGAAGAGATTTAATACTCTCTTGGGAGCTAGAGTAAGGTGAAAGAGGAAATCCCTAGAGCTCCAGAGATTACTACAAAGCCTGTTTTCTTTCCTTCCTGACCTGTATAACTTCTCCCTCCCTGCTCTTCTGATTCCAGGACTTATATGTCAGTAAGGCAAAGCTGGCTACAGCTGGAAGGATACATGAATCAAAGTGTTCAAGACCCTTCCTTCACCATCTCTCTTCACACAAGAGTTACACACATTAACATTCCTCTGGTACTTATATGAACAGGACCTAATATGCAGGTCTTCTCTGTTGGTCAAAAATCGAGGGAGGCACACTATATCCATAATGTATGTATGTTTATTTGTTTATTAAGAAAGCCATTAAAAATGTTCAAAATCTGTGCAAGTAGATGAAGTCAGCTTTAATTAGTTGCAGTTAAGAATATGTTTCATTATAAAAATGGACAAATTAAGAATGTGTTTCATGGGACATGAAAAATAACGTCTTATTTTTTATATAAACAGCTTAGGGTATCTGGAATGTGAAAGAGAATTTTTCGGCTTGAGATCACAGATTTTACTTGAAACTTTTTTTTAAGTATTCAACATTATCTTGATTGACTCAATTCCAAATACTAAGAATGGTTTGTTTGTCCAGATTTTCACATCTTGTAAAGGTAAAACCTCTAAAATCAAGAATTTAAATACAAGAATTCTGGGGGGAAAGGATATACGGTTGTTCTCTAGCTCTGCTCAGTATGAATTGCTAATCCAGGAGAAGAAAATTAAATCCAAAAAGCATTTAAAAAAAATTAATTGAGCCTGTTGTCGAGCAGAAAGAAAATCAAGTACCAGCACATCGTTAGTGGAGAAATTGTGTGCTACCAGCAAATGAAAAAAGAGAAACCTTAATAAAGGTTCTTGAAAAATAGGCAACAAAGACTTTACACTTCTTCTGCCTGATGATTCTTTAATGGCTGCAATCCTGCAGGATCACAACCAGGAAATAGAAAAGACTGTCAGTCTTTTGTCAAACAATTACTGTTTAAGTGGTTAAAGAGATAAGATTATAGTAAACGGGGACATTGTAATCCATTACTTATAAGACTAATTTGGTCCTTATTTTCTGGGAACTTGAATCCACAGCAAAAGAATAGCTTGTTTTTTCCTGAAAATTTAAAAACCAGACAAACTAGCAAGCAAAACTCCATCATCCATTGAGCTATATGAGGTTTCACTGGTGTTACACCTGTCTTCCCTTCTTGATATCATATTATTCCCTACATTTCTATAATGCCTATTAATAAACTTTGATCCAACCTTACAAAAATCCAGATACTTGGGGATGTTCAGATGGAACTCTTTTAAGCCTAGTGTTCAAAGTAGTGGTTAAATGTAAGAGACAAATTGTGGAAAAGTATTTGTCAAAAGTATTTTGAAAATATGCATTTCAATAAGACAACTGAAAGAATGCTTTTACTTGATAACTAATATTTTTTTAAACATTTGGGTAAAACCTCCATTAAAGGGAAAGGAAGACAGGCAGTCACATTGCACAAAGTTTAGGTCAATAAGAAAGAATTTATGTGCCTAAATCCTACCACATTATTGAAAGAGAGAGGCTTGGCTCCTCCAGAGACAATTGAGAGCAATAGGAAATTGATGAATTTTACCTAACTTTAGACTTATGACATTGTCTTAAGTCCTTAGCTGGGATGAATTGCCTTTCAGACATGTATTTCTCTCATTGAGTGTGAAGGAAATCTAATCAAACATGTCATCTTTGGTCCTTCAGGTAAGGTGTCTGAGAGAAGGTGGGATGATTAGACTTGGATGCATTAGTAATTTGATGAAGTGCTGTTAAAGAAAAATGAGCCAGATTGAGTGCTGGACCAAAATTTTTTTCACTGTGAGCTGAGTTGGCACTCAGCACTTTATCTGCTTTGGGCTACTCCAACTAGCTGGGGTGGACCAGCATTAAAAGCATGGATTACAAAGCAGCTGGTGCTAATTTGTCTCAGAGTCATCTCCTTGCTCTTTTATATTCAGCATAAGGACTAAAACTCAGAATGTCTAAGAATTTAACTGCTGTCAGATTTGGAAGCCATTTTTCTTTAATTAATTCTGAATCTGTCTGTTCATCTCAGTTGAAAATCCAGGGACCCCGAGAAACTTGAGAGAAGGTTTGAAATTTATTGCCTTTTTTCAGTGTCTGATGGGACTGCAGATCTTGAAGGAATATGTATGTTAGATTTGATCTGAGATATTATATATAGTTGAAATACTGTAGCACACAACACAATAGCAGAATTCAGACTGTAGTCAAGGCAAGTGCTTGAGTATCTGTTTTGCCAAAGTCTATTGAAATTTAGGGCAGGGATGTCCCCACATCCGCAACAGCAACTGTGATGTACCTTAAATTTCAGTGCTCCATTTTATGCAAGCAATAACTGAAACACATAGAATTCAGCAAATAGAAGGACAAGAACAGATGCAGAAATCCCTGGCCTGCCCCTTAGCCTAGGCTATATATTCTCTGAGATATGGTTTTATGACAGGTGAAAAAGAGGCACATCATTTTCATTTACAGGAGGATGTAATCAGAGGACACCACAAATGGCCAAAGACAGTGATTACAGACAAAGGGTTCCCATGTTGTTTCAGCCACTGTCAAACTATGCTATTTGTATTTCAGAATGAGGCAAACTAAAGAAAATTTTAAAATTATATCAGTTAGTCAAGGACAGAAGGGTTCTTATGTTCTGCTCAAAAATGTCAGAGCAGCTTCTACAACCCAGAGGAAGGGAGCTGAGTAGGAAGTTTAGTGGCAACTGTGTGCACTGTTCACCTGGGGTTTCTTGTAGACGAAAGCATATGTGATGTAGGTGATATTTAATGTTGTTCTTATGTGTTTAAAACAGAAAATATCACCTGGGCATAGATCTTTTATTATCAGTCAGATTCTTTTGACAATTTTCAATTACATTTCTGAATTTTTATTATATATTAAAGGACTATATTAATTAAAGCAGACTGCAATGCACTAATAACGATTAATTGAGCCCAGGGTGCCTTAAAGTGAGATTTTATGAGAGCTGAAATTCTCCACGGATCTCTAATTTACATTTACAACACAGGGAACTGTACTTCTGGACGCTTCTACTTGGCATTCTCCTCCAAGCCAACACAGTAGCGTGAGACCGGGATAGGAGAGGTGATGAGAGACTAGGGTGAAGAATTACAATGTTCTGAAGTGTTAAGAGAGGCAGTAGCTTTCATTGGTCTCAGTGGATTAACACATGTAACCCCACCTGGTAATATATACAGCTTTTAGAAAGCAGAGCACAAAATCTAATAGAATGTGCAATCAGTTATTGGTGAAGAGCATTAGCTAGATAATAAACACACTCCAAATGTATCTACTCCCCCTGGGAAATAGCCTCTCTTGTTGTTAGTCCTTTTGTCATTCATGAGTAATACGTATTTAACAGAAATCTTGGAACAGGAAATGAAAAACTGAAGATGATAAATCTGTTCCACTTAGACAATAATCATATAACACTGTGGCCAGTTAGTTTAATTTATAGACATCATTCCCCCTGGAAATCTTAGGTAGAGAAATTTTTTAAAAAAATAACTAGGGGAGGGACATGGGGAGTGAAAAGATAAAAATTGGTACAAGGCATCTCTTACCCACTGGAGCAGTTAAATGGAAGAAAAACACTAATTAAGATTTCACTGCTGCAAAGCAGTATTTACAGTAGTTGGACAGTAGTTTTTCTAGGGTTCACCTTCAGTTTCTTGCTAGAAGCTCTATGCTGAAGTGTGTCTTGCTAATATTTAACTTGTCATGCCTCTCTCTCTCTCTGTTGGTATTTTTGGTTTAAATTTTTTTACTTTTTATTTTTTTTCTGAAGAGATAAAGTACTTTTGGGCACCTGTAGCCACAAGAGATTACTAATCCATAAACATTTTTTCTCTCTTGCAACCTCCCAACCTATGGCAATAATTATGATGTCTGACACGTATTTGTGTGACTCTTAAAGTATAATTAAAACTACCCTCCTTATCTGTGAACACAGCACTTACATTCATACTGTTTGGATAATATTCTTCTCTTTATAGCAGGTACCACTACATATCATGCTTAAATGTCCTTCAAATCCTCCAGTAATTATTAAGGTCTAAGCTCTGGTTTCCTTACAAAAAAGTGTTACATAGCTCAGGCTGAAGAATTCATTATTTACTTTTAATGGCAAAGAACTGGGGTAGTAGAATTACCAGTAGTCTAAAGAATTTTTGTTCTTTTTTATGACTGATACTTCTAAACAGCTTAGACTGGCTGTAATGCTCAATTTTGTATAAGATCTAGAAACTGATTATTTTAGAAAAGGTAAAAGAGAAGTATTTTCATTTGTGCTACTAACCTCTTAGGAATTCATAACACCTCATAGGCATAAAGATTACAAAATATATACTGAATTGATGTGGCCAAAATGAATTAGCTCACTTTAAAAAAAATCAAACAAACAAGGAAGTATCAAGAAGACATAACACAACCAAAAAACTCCAAACCTGATGAGATTCAAAATGTTTTTCCTCCACTTGTTTGGAAAGAATGTTTTGTTAACAGTTTGTAAATCAAGTTTTCAACCTGTTAGTATCATCTTTGGAATGGTGATCCTAGATATTCTCTGCAATGAGCAAGTAGTTTATGCAAATCAGTCTGTCTACAAAAAATTCAATGCATTCCTTTGATTATATATAATTGGCTAAAAAGAAATTAGATTTAAGAACTGGAATCACAGGCAGTGATTTCTTCCTGGAGATCTAATGAAATTTGAATTTTATATATACCATATGTGATTTAATTTGAGACTTAAAAATATAAAATACTCTTAATGTACTCTAGGTATATACAGGTATGTGATGACACAGTCTTACTCTCTTTCCAAGACTGTAAGCCTATGTTTTAAACAAAATTCTTCCACAACTGAAAGGTTCATATATCTTCATAAAATCCATGGACACTCCAGAAGCAACTGACAGCACAAAAACATCTTTGCAGTTTCATTCAGTAAAGTATGGCTTACTCCTGTGTGTCTCCTAAAGCTTCCCTGCTGAAATCACTACATAGTAAGGTCCAGACCCAGATGAGAATATAAATCAAGTAATTTGTCATAAGTCTCTTAATTACTAGCCAATATAACAATTCAAGAGAAAGATTTATGGAAATGCAAAACTAGGTCTACACCATATAATTAGCATATACAGATATTTTATTTTGTCATTTCTGTAGTTTATGGGAAGCTTTATAGCCATATTTTATACTTTAGCTGGCTTCTTCTCAGCTTAATGGCAAAACTGCTTGATACTTACAAACCAGATATTATATTCTTCATTCTGGTCACCACAGAAATATTTAACAAGTCTCAGATTTCCCTCTTCCTCTTTTTTTTTCTTCTGTATTTATTTTGGTTTTCCCCCTTGAAAACTGCTTCTGTACTAAAAAAATAAAACCTTTATGTTTTTCCAACATTTATTGAAAAAATGCAATCTATTCTAATCTATGTGAATAAAATGGAAGCAAAAGATATTACAGCTGCTATAATTCACAAGCCAAACTTTGTGAACAAGGCAGATCCTCAGTAAGGACAGGATGGCTTTAAGGTCAATGCACTGATTTACACAACTGAAATTATACAGACATAAGGAAGCATTCCTTTTTTATCATAAAATTGCTTGGGTAGAGTGAGATCTCCTGAGAGATTTATGCAGACCCATATCTCTAGCAAGATGAAAAGATCATACTGTCCTCAGAATCAAGCCAAGGAAAAAGAAGAAAAAATAAGCAGCAGAAAGGACAAAACACCCCATCATTTATGCAAGCACTATGTCCTGAAAGGAATTTCTAGACCTTTCAGCAAGATCTGTAATACATAAATGCATATGTATTCTGAGGTATAACATTTTCTTTTGATTATTTAAATCAAGTCCTACTTTTTTATTTAAAAAAAAAAAGTAAGTTTAAAGTCTTTTCAAACACATAGTGTGCCACTACCCTATAACTGAGTATAAAGCAATATAATACAAATTCTTATTTCATGGTTATTTTAATTGGGCACTATCATTTGGCACAAATGTTCACAAAAGCTTGTATAGAACTTTACCAGAGACCTTGATAAAGCACTAGCTTTCGGACTGATGTGGCCTAAGATTACTTTTCAGAAAAGGGAAAAGCAGAAGTGCAAAGCAGTAAGATAAAAAAGCACCTCACAAAAACATTCATAATATGTTGATGTGTTTTACAGATCTATACTGCACCTTTCCTTGTATTTTATTTTGTAGTCCTTATTTTTTCCCCTCCACCTGGTATTTCTTGACAGCATATATGAAGAATGAATTTTTGAAAGAATGATCTTCCTTTATACCTCCATTTCAGTGGTCACAATAAAATCTGCAAAGTGCTTGATAGCAACTCTAAATTAGATCATTTGAGCTGCAAAATCTCTGATTTGCACCATCAATGTATTTGGAAGCACAAAAATGCAAGCACAAATTTAGAAAAGTGAAAAGACAGGATTCAGCTTTTTACAAGAGATGTCAGAGAGAATAAAAGTATAATTCCTTTTTATATGATACACAACAATACACACTGCCACATTTTAAAGTACTGTCCTCTGAAAATACATCTTCTCATAACCTCAGTGGGAAATAAACTTCACAGAAACAGAGCAGATATGGACAGAGAGTTTCCTGAACTAAATTCCTCTGTGTTATGTGCTTAAGTGTATAATTAACACTTTTGTAAAACAAGGCCTTTTTAAGTCTTGGTTAGTTATTCCTGGGGTTTGTTTGGTTTGGTCTCCTGCAGATTACACACATCAAAATTCATAATTGGAGAACTAGATAAATACAGTAATTAATAGACAAAATTCAGCTTGTAGTTGAAGGTTGGCAGAACCCTTTCTGCACCAGTTAAACCCTAGGTTATCGTAATGACAGGAGATAGTAATGGCACGTCTCTTTAGGATTTGTCACATGCCTGTTTAGCCTGGCAAAGATGCCTATCTATCACAAGGAAGTATGCATGAAAAATGGCAATAGCTGTGATAAGAAGATCAGTACTTCTGCAGACACAGCCATATCAAAAAATAAACTGCATTCCAGACAGCTGCTGAGAACAGAAATTTTGGATGCCCCATTTAAACAGTGTGGTTATCAGATAAGTGCATGATACCATCTGAAATAAAATTATTTATAGAACCTGTGAGAGGAGTTTCTCCACACGTGTAACTGGTATGCATACGCAGCCACATGCATAACCAATAATATACGTATGCAACCAGAAAAGTTAAATTTCTAAAGTCCCAAATCATGACTGCACATTTCGGCCCTGTCTGAGGAGCTACATACCTCTAACACTTCTGACAACAGTGCCCTGTCTTAGGTTTCTGGCAATAATAGGAGTTTCAGTATTCTTTAGAGTCCTCTGTACCAAACTTGATCTAAAGTTTTCTACTGACTTCCAATATGGATTGATTGCCAGTCTGCTCTTCATGGCGACAGAGAACTGTGGAGACAGTAAAATCACACATAAATCCCTGTGATAGGAAGGGAAAGGACAGAAGGAACAGAATGCAATACCATCCTGAGAATAGCCAGAAGAGCTGAATTAGAATAAGGAAGGAGGATGGTAGTCATTGTTTCCTCTCTGAACCAAAGATTCAGCTACATCTCTTATTATTTAGGAACAATGATTTGGTTAGTTTTTACAGTGAAACTTGGAAGGTGCTGAGCTCCTCCAAATTTCTTTCTCTTTACTTATGGATTGTTCTGGACACTTATTTAATCCTGCTTTCTGTTCCTGCAGTTAAAATATTTTGTGCTTGACTTAAAAAAACAAAATAAAATAAATCATATGTGAAGACAAAAAGGCAAGAAATTTACATTGATAGTATGTCTCCAATGATTAAAACTTCTCAACATTGTAACAGTCTGAAACAGCTGTACTTAGATTATTAGCATATCCTTCTATACAGCTGTCTAGAAACAATTTGGCAATGTCAGAAAAAGTCATATTTACTTTCTCTTTGAAAATGTTCCTTTAAACACAATTTTCCTAATATTGATCATGCTGGAATGTGGTGCTCTATTGAGATGGAGTTTTTACCATAAGAGACATCAATAGTTTTTCTATAACATTGAATTTTCAATCAGTCTCCTCATATTTTGCCTGATGAGAACTTGTGCTGGGTATTCTCTGGGCAGTGCAAAATCAGATGTATATACAATACACGTGTACTTTCATACATCTGAGTATATTTGCTTGGTTCTCTCACAGCACATACTATGATATTCAATAGACATGGCTGAAAATACCATAGCTGCTCATAAGTACTATTTTCTGACACTAATATTTTGACTCTAACTGGATGTTAAGTGACAAAAACCTGTTAAAGTCTGAGCAATTGTTATTTTTCTCTCTTGCGACTCAAAGTAAAATGGAGTGATGTTTACAGATTGAAAGCAGAGTCTTATGACAGTTTGGGACAACAACCTGAGATTAGCATGCATTATTTTATATCCACATAGTAATTTTAATTCAATCTAAGCTGCAAAAGTAAAAAATTCAAAACATCTTGTCTTTACTTCAATTTTTATGAGTGTCTTTACTTTCCACCTGGAATTCAGGCTTGGCCTGGTGTAAGACTACTTTTCATATGATCTACTTTGGCTGAGAAGGCTTATGTCGTGGTTTAGGAGTGGTCTTCCCCAATTTAGTTCTCCCACTCAGACTCCTCAAACCACACTGCTGTTTGTCTGCTCCCCTTCCCCACTGTTGTGCACCTCCCCCATTCCTGGCCCCTCTTGAACAGCAGGAGAGGAGAACTAGAGGCACAAAAGGCAGAAGTCATGGCTTGAAATAAGAGCAATTTATTGGAAACAGCAGTGAGATAAGACAACACACAGCAACTGCAATGAAACCAATAGCAAAAGTTTACAAAAGAGAGGGTGCTTTACATGCAAAATGCTCACCAAGCCCAATCCTGCCACAACAGGACAGCAGCCACATTTTTTTCTGTACTGGAATCCACATTCTTCTGGGAAGCCAGAGTCCTTTTCCCCTGCTCCTGACAATATAGAATGTTGAGGTGATATCAAATATTGTCCAGATCTTGGCCACAGCCCCTCCCATCTATTGAAAAAAAAAAATAATCCTGTGCTTGGCCTAAAGCAGGATGGTACTCTTTTTGGTAAAAATGTGCAATGTGCAGAGTTCAGTTCTGTATGTTTAACACTGCTCATTAGCTAGGGCTTAATGAAATATTAAGATGGTGAAAGACCTTTTGCTTTTGCTGTGTTAGCACAGATTCTATGCAGGATCGTCTTTTTAGAGATGCCATAGGAATGCCACAGGCCACCATGTCCTGCAACTGCCACAAATCTATAATAATCACGAGGGCATTATATACAACAAATTATCAAAATAAACAAATAATTATTAGAGGATCTCAGTGCTCAAAAGAGATCGAAGTGGCAAGGAATGCTTAAGAATTTCAGTTTTGTGTGGAGATGTAGACAATCCAGCCATTTCTTCTGATTTGAAAATAACAGCTCTTTCTCTTGAAGAGATACCATTTCTGATGATGTTAAAATCCCAGTTTCCAAGAAGCTCGCTGAGGCTCAAGTACTCTCTTGTCTCCAATGCGAGTCATTCTTGGGCACAATTAAGCTTCTCGGGCAGAGCACTTTGCACACTTGGTGCTAGGATTGCAAATGTAGTGCACATACAGAGCATAAGAGGACTTAATTTTGTAGCATTAAAATCTGGCGCATCCCATGGGTATGAATTAACTTCTGAAAAAGGAGAAAGATACATTTTCTTTTCCTATTATTCTATCATCTTAGTCCCTTAAAGATGCTGTTGAAAGGAAAATTGAAAGCCTTCAGTAAAGATGAAGAAATGTATTCTTAAAATGAATCCTGAAGAAAAGGATCCTTAACAATAATACAAATATTATACTACCAAATTTTTAGCAAAGATGCAGGTGGGTGGAATGGGTCACTGTGCAATTTTGTGTATGCATACATATGTATACGTATAAATGTGTATGTGCATATACATATGTATATATGTGAATTTGTATAAACGTGAATTTGAATATGAACAGCATAATTTTTTTGAATGGGAGCTGACATTGATGGAGATTAGTGAGAACTGGCTTTACAGACATATAAGCTTTAAAAGATTTTTAAAAATCTATATTATGCTAAGCAATAGGCAAAGAGGATAATTCCTTCACTTTAAATAATGTATTTCTACCTGCTTTACTTGGCTTGTACCATCATCTTGTTGAAAGAATAGTGACATATCACCTAACTCCTGTTCTACTGCTTCAGTCTAATGAGTCTGGGCAGATCTCATGAATTCAGAGGATAAATGAAGCTCTAAAAAGTTTTTTTTTTGCATTTGTAAGACTAAATTGAGTTCATGACCTTTTCCCTTCTAACCCCCAATGTAATTTAAACCCATTTATTCTCTTTCCTATGTATGTTTCCACTTACAGTAGATTTTCTAGAAAATGGGATATTGCCCTCGGTTTTACACGACAACATGTATGTGTCTTTATATGGCGATAGACACACAGCTAAAATGAACTTAATGAATGCTCGTGGCTGAGATTTCCAAGTCATAGTCTGTGAAATCTTGCAAAAATTTATCTTCACACTAAAATATTCTGCTTCTTACAAATGTCCTTTCCTTCCTCTCTCCTTCCCGTTCTTTTTCCCTTTGACTTTGCCTTTCCATGTCTCTTCCTTTCTCACACTTCACATTCCTTTTAATTTTTTTTTTCTTTCAGTCTTATCAATGTAACATTTATTTTGACTCTTTAATATTTGGAAATTGGCACTGGCAATTGCCTGCTATCATTCAGCTGCAATGACTGTTAAGAATAATGGTCGAAACTGATGGAGACAATAGCTGGAGCATCTCAGCTGAGCTGTTACAATATCAGGAAGCTTGAGGGATCAAAATAAAGGCTCTCTCACCTTTCTACTTATCAAGAAGCAAAGGGAGAATGCTTATGTGTCCATCAGGGATCTTCTAGGTCTGTTTGCAAATAGGAGTCCCAGAGGTTAGACTAATTATGGTCTGCTCCATTTAAGGTACAAGGCTAATCAGTACTTCCAAAATGAAGGATGACAATACAGTATTCCCTAAAGACTTCTAGTACAATTGCATGGTTATTCATTATAGAGTAAAAGGATAGGTGTTTCACTGTAAAAAGATGGGGATATGTTCTTCTTTGAAGGAGGTTTTTCTTATATATGCTATATCAGTACAACTTTTATCATAGAATCATTGAGATTGGGAGATACCTCTAAGGTAATCAAGTTCTCCTGCTTCTCGGTGCTGTCATGTTCACCACTAAACCATGTCCCCAGGTGCTACACTCACACATGTTTTGAGAACTTCTGGGGACGATGATTCCACCACTTCCACGGGCAGCCTGTTCCAATGTTTGACAACATTTTCAGTGAAAATTTGTTTCCTAGTATCCAACCTAAACCTCCCCTGGTTCAGCCTGAGGCCATTTCCTCTGCTCCTGTCGCTGGTTTCCTGGGAGACGAGCCCAACTCTGACCTGCCACATCCTCCTTCCAGGCAGTTTTAGAGAATAATAAGGAACCCCCTGAGCCTCCATTTCTCCAGGCTAAACACTCCCAGCTCCCTCAGCTGCTCTTCATAAGAGTTATTCTCCAGACCCTTCATCAGCTTTGTCACCCTTCTCTAGACATACTCCAGCACCTCAATGTCTTTGTTGCAGTGAGAGCCCCAAAACCCAACAGAATTCGAGGTGTGGCCTCGCCAGTGCTGAGAGACTTCCTCAGGGCTACATCAGAGCCTTTCTTGATTTATTGCACAAAGAACAAGAAAGCATTTTTCCTCTCACTGAGAATCTTCATCAGAGACCCAGTTCCTAATGTACCTGCTGACTCGTTGAAAGTACAGGACTAGAGGAGGGTGTGACCTAACTGGAGAGGGGCCAAGTGACAAAGCAAAGGTTCAAAGATGGCATCACCAAATGCTTCTCTCTACAATACAGGCCTTGGAAAGCCCCAGCTTCATCTAGAGGGAACTTTGAGGTTTTTATTTTAAGACATCTTATTTTTATGAAGGAAAATTGTCTGAACTGTTGGCTATTTTCTGCTTATATTCAAGTCCCATGTAATGTGAATTTTTAAAAAGCCAAATGTAAGCATGTAGTTCTAGCAAAAGAGAAAAACAAAGGTCAGATCATCAGCTATTTTGAATTCCTATTCCATACAAAAGGCATAAGCGACACAAAAGTAAATGTGTGGAAACCAGAACTCCCAAATGAGATATCAGGAATTTCAGAGATATTTATTTCAGCAGATGTTTTTGTAATGAACCTCTAATGAATGCCCAATGAATTTTTAACTGTTTCAATTTTTTTTTTCACAGTGAAAGGATATCAGAAAGTGGAGAAAACATAATTTTTCAATTTTTGGCATTTTATAATGCTTTATGCAAAAACTATCAATTTTAGAGGTATTTGAATCATCTTTAGGTATTAAAAGGAACTGAAATAGTCTTCCTGCTTCTGAATAAACAGTCATGTCACAACATCTTGTTGCTTTAATATGTTTTGCTTGTAAAGAAGGAGTCTTGTCCACTTACTGCATATCCTCCTCTACTAGATAGGATATTGCATACATCTTGGAAAGCATGGACTTCAATGTTTCTTAAAAGGAAAAAACAAGGGGGGGAAGAAGTAAAAGGAAAAAGTGATTTTCATCCAGCTAAATCCTCAGGCAAGAGATCTGAAAATTTCCCTTGCTCCCCTGCTTCCACTGCATAATACTAGACAAATTCATATTTGTATATTTGTGAGGGCTAAATATTCCCTCCCTGGGAGTATAAATGCCCAATATCATGTTCTGGACTTTCATCTATGAGCCATGGAAATTCTGCCAGTAAAATCTTTGCATGGCATCTACTGTATCAGCTGCTCTGTATCACAACAGATACATCTGTCCAGCTAGAGCAGATGATTTCTGGAGGTCCCTTCCAACTTCAACCATTCTGTGGCATGTAAACACCTGCAGCTGATTCTCACAAAACCCCTCCAGACTGACGTTCAGATCACTGGCCTACCTTTCTTTATTTTCTTCCCATCTCATGTTCTATGGAACTAAGTTCTAAAAAGACAAAATGGCTGAATTTTAAATCTATAACATTCAAGTTTAGCAAAAATGTGATCAGATTATAAAAATCATCTCTCGTTTTCATTCTCTTGCAAAGCAGTACCACGACTACTTCTATCCTCAAAGAAAGCATCTCTTCTAGTCCTGCCATATAAAGCAGAACAATGAGGGACTATGCACGTCCATTACCCAGCTGATCTGTTGAATGTTTAAACTAATTATTAGCAATCTTAAGAGAGGGAGAAAAAAACCCCACACACCATGATTCCTCTTGTCTTCACAGGAATGAATTGGAGCAGACAGATTGAATCTACTGCCAAGGTTAAATCCTTTCTTTTCAATGACACTAATTATTTTGAGCACAAATGCTTTAATTATCTCAAGCAGGCAATTAATAAGTTGAATTCAAAAAATCAGGCATCACTATGAAACTGTCCAGCATTCAAATTCTTTTTCCTCAAAGATATAAACCACAAAATCTTTCAAAAAGTTTTTCAGCTTCCATTTTCACAGTCAAAGAGCTCAAGGATTTCTAACTCTTTCTTTAACCATCATTCAATTTGGTGCCAAAGCAAACATGTTGACAAGAGGAGAATTTGAGTTTTCTTGCTCATAAGAAAAAAGCAGTAAAAAGGTAAACTAGCATGCTTGGCATCTCTTTGGATCTATATTACTTAAAAGCTATCTCAATAACACGCTCCCTGAACTTGAAATATGCATGTTCAGTGATTTCCCACATAATAATAAGAGCAGAACTTTACATTTCAGTCACCAGGCTTCTACAATATACTTGTAGAAGTATATGTGCTAGAGAATTTACATAATAAGAAATTCAAGGAAAAAATAGGCAAGAGGTGAAAAATGGCTTATATGATGGTTACTTGTGAATGAAACTTCTTATTTTTAGTGAACTGCCTGTAGTCAAATTTTGTGTTGATGAATGGAACCCAGAAGTGCTTGATTTCAACAGCAGAACAGTAAATGGGAAAAGTGAGCCTCCACTGTGAAGATGAACACAGTTTTATGTATCAGCCTAAGATTAAAATAATGAAAATGTTCTGTGATATATCTACCTGAGTGAAGTACGTTGCACAAATAGAAAAACCTTCCTGACACATTAGGTGATCTTCAGCAGTCCTGTGACAGGAAATGAGGTTGCTTTTACATATTAACTTGCTCAACTACAAAGGTTTCAGGTGTCATAAAACTATGCTGTCTTTTAAAGTTCAACCTCTATACCATGATAGCCTGAGGTAGAGGTCTTCATAGGTTCGCTTTGTCTGATTAAAGACTAAATTCTCTTTATCGGTTCTAATTTATTGGTATTCAGATGCAATATCCAAAATAGTTTCAGCCAGGGTTAAATGGGAATTTGAAGCTTACTACAAAGCCCAAAGGCAGTAGGAGTACCTTACTGCTCTATAGGGATCAGAGATTGTATCAACAGCTCAAACCAGTGTCTGTACCTCAGAAGTCATTTGTTGGCGCAAGGGGAGCAAGGGGATTCACTGGGGTCTGGTGAGAAAAAAAATAGTGCATTTGGTCCTATCCTCATTTCTCATTTTTGTCATTAACCTGCTCACTTCAGGCTCTCTGAACATGTTACTCTTCAACCAATTCACTGTGGTGGAGTTGTTGTTGTTGTTTTTCCAGACAGAAAAAACTGTAGTCAGATTGGAACCAATATCTACCTCCTGGTTCAAATTATTTAGGACTCTGATAATTCAGAGGAAATATACCCCAATGGCTTTAAAATAGGAAATGGCAGTGTTATATTAAACAAATATATGGATATGGATATGTATATGGATATATTAAACAAAGATATGGCTATATATGGATATATAGAGATATGTATGGATATAGTTCAAATTTACAATATCACTGTTATTTTTTGCAGTATTTTCTGTGTCGTAGCCATATGGAACACTCTGACTTATAGCAGCATACAGGGCAAAAATTGTAATCCTTTACAATATCCATCTCTTTGTGACACTGGGACTTTGGAAGAACCACTTGTAAAAATCACTGAAGGCTGTGCATAAACAAATCCCATTTGTAGTAATTATCCTCAAGAACTGGGAACTTGCTTTACAATACTGTATAGTTCAAAGGCAACGGTAGCATAAACAAAAATATTACCTTTCAAATTATGGCCTTTCCAATGGAAGAAAATAAAATTGTATAGAAGTTAATTCATATTCTAATACTGTGCATTTCTCTCTCACTATTTATCATTTATTATGCAACAAATGGCTCCTTACTTTTTTTTTTTTTTTTTTTTTTTTTTTTTTTTTTTTTTTTTTTCTTACAATTTTGTTATGTTGAGAGAAAAGCTAAAACTCAAGGAACATAGTTCATTGGACGGACCAAGTCCAACATTAGATTATACCTGTTTTACTTCATAGAGGTAAAACTTTTGGATCATAAAGCACCCCTAACTGTTAGATGGGTTTAAGATATTGAGTCTAATGTGAGTCCCTCTCTTTCTAAGGTAGGGAGCTTTTGTCCTTTCCTTCCACCTGCAGGTGATATGATATTCACCAGCTGAACAGTTTGGTTTTCCAATTGCTGTCTTGAATACCTTTGCTATCTTAAAATCTGTATTTTTCCTTTGGATGGAGAAGCTGTCATGATAAATAAAGTCATTTTTGAATCTCAGAAAATTTTCCTGTTAAAGAGCTTGAAAATTCACCTAATCTATCCATCTGTTCCAATGTAGGATTGATTATCTCCATAGAATTCTTGACAGACTTGCAATATGATCCTTAACATTTCTGACAATGACCTCTATGGACAACACATGCTACCACTGATCTATATTACCACAATTAGAATGCTCTTCTTACTATATATTATGCTTATTTTAAATCTCTTTTCATTTGTAAAATGATTACTTGCTGTATTGCTCATAGGCTCGTGCTGCTCTTTGAGCAAAACACAGAACTATTACTTTATGTCTTTCTATTCTGCAGAAGACTTTGACAGAATTGAACATTAGCATCATGGACCCTCTAGGTCTTATCTTTTTGGGACTAAACTATTAATAGACCAGGAATAAAGTCCTACAGAGCCCAGCAGAGATATTTTGTTTCACTACTGAACATTGGAGAGCAGCAGCTTCTCTTTCAGTGAGATTTTCTAGCCATTTCACAGTCACATTACAGAAGTCTCATTCAGACTCTATTCCTTACATTTCCTATGGGAACTTTACCAAAGACAGCAAACACATGGTAATAGAGAAGTAGAGAATTAAAAACATGTCACCTACCCATTCTTCAGCAGGATCACTGGTAAGTTCATAGTTAATTTTTTTGTTTTAATTATTAGTCTGCTAAAGCTCTTCTTGAAGGCAAGGAGAATTTGTTCCATTTAAAAAATAATATCTACCTCTTCTATTCCTTCATGGACTAAAATTTTCAGGAGTGGTTCCTAAGCTTTGTATTCTCTGTCTAACTGTGAGTACTTGGAGGATCATTATCTTGGATATAAGTTAAACTATTCTGACAGACAAATGTGTAATAAAGCACATGATACTCACTTGTTTTGCTATATAGAATAATTTTCAAGAAAAATGCCATCATTTGTTTTAATGTGGAACTGTGTCATCTTCAATTTCTCAGGTAGTTTTTACATTGCTGCCTTCCGTTGTCCTGTGAGATAATGACTAAGATAACACACATACAGGGAACAGCATAATGTAAAAATACCTCCTGAAAGACTAAAAGGAACAACAGAAAAAAGTCTAGCTTGAGGGCTTTGGAAGCTAGTGTCTTATCTACCCATTGTCCAAGAGCATAAGAGGCAGAGCCAGGTACCTGGAAGCCATGGAATTTCTTATGATGTAATCACATACATCCTATTAGATAAAATTTATAACTTTTAGTACTTATTGCATCTTAGTTAATGTAATTAAGTTTGCACCATCCCCCTCAAACCAAACATGAACATCTCTTAATAATTCTCTTCTATTTTTATTTATTGGAATTTTGAAAACAAGTAATGAGATGATAAGAGAGACTAGAAATCAAGAGGACATATATCTTTGCCTCTGTGTTCATACAGGAGTCTATTAAATAACTGAAGTGTTTCATAAGACACAACACTTGAAGTGACACCTTGCATTAAAGCTGGCTACAGTAAGCCATCCATTATCTCAGGAGAAAATTGGAGGTTTTGCAACACCATTTGATTTGGATATATATAATGTAACTATCAGTCTCTACAATAATCAGATTTTTCAAGTGTACTCCCAACACTCACAATGGCATCTTACCGAGATTTTTCTCAAAAGGCTTAAATAAGAATAAGCTATTGTTAACACTGTGGGTCTTGACAACTCAAAACCTCTGCTTTCTTGAATTGATTGTTCCTGTGAGCAACAAAATCAGAAAGGCTGAATGGTTAAGCACGATTCCCTGCTTTCTGACTTGAGGCAAAACTGTTTGAGAACCTTTCACTTAACAAAAAAAGACCACACAAATATGTATTTTGTCTTTATTAGAAATATGTATTTCATCTTTATTAGAATGTCTTCCATACTTTACAAAACATTTTTTCTGCCTCTCTCTCTCTTTCTCGCTCTCTCTCTCTTTTTTTTTTTTAATTTTCAAAAGTATTGACTGCAAGTTTCTAATCTCGTGTTTATTCTTTATCACCAAATTTAGGACTTATGCTCTCTCACTAAAATCATCTGTGCCAGACTATGTTTAAGAGTATTGACCTGCATATGTATTAGGTTAAAATTTTACCCTCTTGTTCAAAGACATGCTCTGCACATATTTCAGTACCATTCACCATTATCTTAGGAACAGTTTTAGCAGCTATTAATTTGGCAGGTGTAATTGTCCTAACCATGATGAAATGATAAATTGTAGTCTACTGGCTATGACAAGTTTATCTGTTTGGTTTTTTTTTCAACCATGAATATATATTCCACATATGATTTAAATTGCTTGAGTTAGAAAAACATATATTTGAAAACTAGTCAACTTTGTTCTCACATTTCTGCCTCTGTCACTCGGTGTTCCACATCTACTCAATTTTCTACAGTTGTTCTGGGATGAAAGCAATAATCATTGATTTTTTTAGAGTCAGTTTCTTGACAATACTGACCATACTGTCATGTTTTTCTCTTACACTGGACAAATGTTCATTTGACACAGGTTACTCTCCAATAACCCTAGTGAAATCTCCAAAGTACAGTTTGTTGCACTTTTCCAGTAAAATGATATTCGTTTTCCATGAAATAAAATTTCCACATAAAATGTAATAGTTTTTAAATTAAAAAGTCTGGAATGTTGCAATATGCCTCTAGAGCAGCTTGATAATTTTACAGCACTGGAAAAGAACTGGGGCATCAGTGCACTTGTCTTAGGTGCAGCCATGAATTGGATATTGGCTTAAGGTCTGCAGAGCCTGTCTGAAGTTTCAGCTTCTTCAATCTACTGCAGTGTTCCTGCTTTAGTTGCACTCTGAGGCTGACTAGATGGAGAATCAGTAATCCCAGCTCCTTGCTGTGCACATGCTCTGCCTACAGATCACACTACATCATGCACAGAAGTTGTCTCTGACATCCCACCAGCACAACATCTACACCTTTGCTATTTGTCAAGGATGAGAGTCCTTTACATTGCGTATAAAGTTGCAGCAATCTAATATGTACAAGTATTTTTTTTAGTTTTTTTTCCTTAGCCACCGTCAGCAAGTCATTCCTTCTGAATATGAGTATGCAAAGTCACAGCATCAGTTAACATGTCAGCAGTGTATGCAACAGCATTGGAGAACCATCAATCCTCTACCTGCATTCTGCAAAGTAAATATAGTGCATGATTTATTATGTCTGATTCCCAATTCTTTCTCCCTCACTTCAGAGCCACTGTGCCTGACTCTGCATGTCTAGTTTAATTCTAAATTTCTAACAGTCATGCTTCATTCTAAAGGTTGATAGGAGACTTTCTGTATTTAGGGCAGAAACGTGAGGTTCAGGACTCTACGGTAAATCTACATTTTATCACAGTCTTAAGCCATGCTTGCTATTACCAGTCACAGCAGCTTCTAAAAGGAGGCAAAACACAAATGCTGCAATCTCTTAATTTTAGACAATAAAAATAAAACAAAATTAAAAATTATCTTAAACAGTGGTTTGTTTCTTCTTCTTTTGATCAGACCTTTACTTGTGACCATAGACCAAGAATATCTTAATAATACTGTAACATGTTTCATGTTGACTTAGGAAATTTTTTTCCTTATCAGCCCTTCACAAAATAAATATATTTACTGTAGTTATCAAACATCAATTGACTACTAAATTTGGAAGTACTTAGTCTTTTTTGGCTGCTTCTAAGCAACAAAGAACACATCAGGTGAATGTATAATAATACTAAGCTACCATTTCTTAATGTTTTTAAATGCTTGAATTTTAGAAGTAGAAGTAGAACATATAGAGATGGACCTTTGCATTATATTATGAATTATATTATGATGAAAATTAGTGGTATTTTAGAAATAGCAGTCTTCCTCTGTTTTCTCCCGATTCCACCTGAGTGTAATAACTGACAAGTGATTAAATGCAAATAAAAAACTGTTTTAGAAAGAATGCATTTTACTGTATGCTCTTTTATGTTTTTGATGGATAACAAGTTAATACAATTGTGTAATTCAAAGCTTCCTTGCTAGCGCAATTAAAGCACCAGTTGCTCAACAGACTTTTTCACTGGAATGACATTATACTAGAGGTATTTTTGGGGCTTGGGTTTTTTTTTTTAATTAATATTCACAGAGATGACACATTTTTCCTCCTGAAAAACACCAAAATATCACCATCTAGTAATAAAAGCAAAGAGTACTTGTTGCTTGTTTGTGACATGGATCCTGTTATACATTTATCTCTGATGTGTCTGATTTTGATTCTGCTGGGGACTGATGACATAAACCAGGCACAGATTCTTTCACAACAGAAGGATTGGTGAGAAATACTCTTCAAGTCACTTAGGATGGTATTCATCTCACTTAACTTCAGACATCTACATCCAAGTTAATCACTCTATACTCCTTTTATAGTCAGTGGAGAGAAATAAGCAGTTTTAGGATGCAATTCATCTGCCTTATTCCAGATAGCTGCTTTGGAATAAAATTAATCACCCTTTCAAGCTGTCTTCTTTTCACCATTGACTATACAGGTAGTCCACACTGACTAGATCAAATATAAATGTCTCACTTGTAGACATTTATGTTTGATGAGGTAAATCTTGCCATTGTGGAGGACTGTGGAACACAAACTGAGGAAAACTGAGGTAAAATGTCCCTGTACATCTCTGGTAATAGAAAGTTTGGCTTTATTTCTCAGTCTTTCAGTGGCAGTGTGCTGATAAGGCTATAAAAGCAAATCAAAGCTAATAGATTGCTCCTCTTGTTTTGAAATACGATCACATGCATCCATGACTGATTTTGCATCAAAAAAATGAAGGAGCTGTGTTTCTTAATTAAGTGGAGGGGGAAAAAATTAGCCAATATCTTTGCATGAACAACATTCTGTACATAACCATTTCAGTTGAAGTCCATTAATTATTGGTTGAATGAGTCATAGATTGCTGTCACCCTTTGCATAAAAACAAAGAATTTAATGTTGTTCAATAAAAAGCTTGATCTTACACCATGCAACCTTGGGGCTTAGATGAGAACAGTGAAGAGAGAAAGGGACTTCTAAATGGCAAGGAGCCTGTACTTATGTACTTTTGTTGGGAAAGGTTCTGCTCAAGTGCCCTATTTGCCACTGAACCTGTATAATACACAAGCAACAAACTCTGGCAAAAAACTCAAATCCTGGATGACTTGAATGGATTCCTCATGAAGGTATTTGTATGTACTGCTATATGTACTAAGATGGTACCTTCTACCATCCTGTCCTGTTGTCTGCCCAGATCAAGTAGCAATGGAATATACCATAGCTTCTACTTTTTGGTGTGAATTTCGTTTTTTTCCTCCTTGAAACCTGTACATGACTGGATGTACAGTTTGAAAGGAAAAGAAGCATATAACTACAGCACTCACAGTGGCTTATTCTTTTCCTACATTACAGTCTACGGACTCCAGTTGCATGAAATAAATGTCCCAATTAAATGAGATTAATCTAAATTTTGTGGGTTACAACTGTAGTTAGAGGAGGTACCTCTGTTTTCAAATATTTCTGATGGGGGCTAGAGACCCATCTTTTCTCTTTACAAGAAAGGAACATTAAGTCTTGAACCCAGCAACATGCATCAGAAAAGTTCCATAGGTTCATAGTGTTATTCAGAGTGAAGCAGGTGTCAGACCAAAGTCAGACTGTTGTTAGCAATGGTCAGACCATACGAAGAGTTGCCATCCCATTGCCTCTTAGACACTGACATGTTTTTATCAGGAAGAATTTAGCTATGAGTCCATTCTTCTGTTACCAACTCTTTGCCCCTGCACAGAGATTTTGTAAAATATCTCCTTCATCCTACTGGCCATAAAAATATCCTTATTTTAAAAATGTTGCACCTGGGCAGCATTTTTTTTTTTTTCGCAGATAGTCAGGAAGGGTTAGAGTCATTACATAGTCTATAACATATATAATCCATTTTTTTCATAGAAAGATTTAATGGTAGGCTGGAAAATCTTCACACAATGATGTTCTAAGGCTGTGTAATTATAGTTACCCAAGAGGCCAGAATAGCTCCACTTTACCCCAAGAAAGGCATAAAAATATTTTTTATAAAAAACCCCAAAACATCTAATTCTTAAAGCCTCAGAGACCTTAGCAGATTCATAGATAAATCTATTTTATCCAGCATCATGAAAATAAATATTACTTATATTATTATGTTTTCATTAAGGCACACAATTAAGTTAGGCACAGAAATGAGCCAGATTCTTGATCTCACTCTTTGTGCTGCTTTAGTATCATAAATGGGCTATAAAGTCAATTTAACAAAGAAGATGAAGATTCTCTTGAGGAGAGGGAATATGAAATGGAAATATGCCATTTCTTTTGCAATACTGATTGGATTATAGTGGCATGGTTCAGAATGCTGCTGTGTTACAGTGAGCTCTTAGAGCATAATAGTCCTTTGGAATTAGACTCACAAAATTAGGTCTGGAATCAGCCCCAGGACTGCTATACAATAATAAGTCCTTTATGTCTTGCCACCTGTGTCCAGTATATATGGGCACAGCTGAGAAGCTGAACCAATGTATTTAACTACTATTTACACCACAACATAATAAAAAAGCCAACAGTCACCATGATACAATAATCAGACATTCCTTGGTTATGTCTGAGCTGTGTGTAGACATCCAGTTTGGCTGCACACCTCCCAGTAACACACAGATAAAATACTCATTTGGGAGACAGACATTTTTCCATTGGCAGGTTGTTTTGCTCACTGCTTTTATTCTTTCACCAAGGCAGTCTTTACTGGTCTGAGTTACTACGAAGAATAATTTATTCTGCATCTGACTCAATCAGGCTTTTGATCTTTGTCTGACTGCAAGTATACAAGATGTGGGCAATTACAAGGTTTCGTAGAAATTTGCATTTGGGGAAAGAAATGCAGATTGTAACTGTTTCTAATGTTTTCAGCAGCTTATGTGACAAGCCCCTCAGGAAACAGTGTTTTGGATACTAACTCTCTTGTTACCATATTAATTGCCTTTGTCATGACAGTTTTGGCATCTGAAAATGGCTGGGAACATGCTGAGCTCCTCAAGAGACCAATCAAGGGCAGGGGAAATTGGTTTATTGGTTCCCAAAGCAGCCTGCGCTAAAGGTGCTGCTATTCAAGCATAGTTTTGAGTCTCCTAGCTTGAATGAGGAGCCAAAGACACTTCAGGCTAAGGAAAACAGAGCTTTCATTTAGAACGGTGAAGAGGAAACTGAGAAGTTTATTTCTCTGCCAGCATGACTTCTGCAGTTAGCTTTTGTGTGCAAATCTGTGTGCCAGAATACAGAGGGTGGGGCCAGGAATCAAAGTTGCTACAAAACAGTGAGGTCACAGGCTTCCCAGAGCAGGATCCTAAACATATTTGGTTTTAAATGAACTTAAACTAAGTTTGTTGAAGCACATGCTTTAAAGCAAAATTTTCCATGGGATCAAAGAATATGCTCTTACAGGGACAGGCTGCAAACTGTAGCAAAGGGATCAGAGGATAAATACCAGGGGATAAATAATTATGAATTTTATTTTAAATGATGCTGGATTTCTAAACATATTAATGAAGAACTCAGAGTTGTTAATTTCTGGCTAATTTTTCTTTCTTTGAGAAGACTGGCAAGCAGCTGTTAAGCTGTAGGTGAGAGATTGTAGCTGATAAAGGGATGGGTCAGGTGGAGGGGCAGCAAGAAGAAAAGAAAGAAAGAAAGAAAGAAAGAAAGAAAGAAAGAAAGAAAGAAAGAAAGAAAGAAAGAAAGAAAGAAAGAAAGAAAGAAAGAAAGAAAGAAAGAAAGAAAGAAAGAAAGAAAGAAAGAAAGAAAGAAAGAAAGAAAGAAAGAAAGAAAGAAAGAGAGAGAAAGAAAAGAAAGAAAGAAAGAAAGAAAGAAAGAAAGAAAGAAAGAAAGAAAGAAAGAAAGAAAGAAAGAAAGAAAGAAAGAAAGGAAGAAAGGAAGAAAGGAAGAAAGGAAGAAAGGAAGAAAGGAAGAAAGAAAGAAAGAAAGAAAGAAAGAAAGAAAGAAGAAAGAAAGAAAGAAAGAAAGAAGAAAGAAAGGAAGGAAGAAAGAAAGGAAGGAAGAAAGGAAGAAAGAAAGAAAGGAAGAAAGAAAGAAAGGAAGAAAGAAAGAAAGAAAGAAAGAAAGAAAGAAAGAAAGAAAGAAAGAAAGAAAGAAAGAAAGAAAGAAAGAAAGAAAGAAAGAAAGAAAGAAAGAAAGAAAGAAAGAAAGAAAGAAAGAAAGAAAGAAAGAAAGAAAGAAAGAAAGAAAGAAAGAAAGAAAGAAAGAAAGAAAGAAAGAAAGAAAGAAAGAAAGAAAGAAAGAAAAAGAGAAAACATAAGAAGAGGAAGATCACATACACATTCAAAAAACAAAGGAATTGCCAAATTGCCACAAGGAAAAGAAAGGGGGTAAAAGCCCATGATTCCATTAGTTACTACAGTTTATGGCTAGAAAACTCAGATTCAGTAAAAAAATTTGTGATGCAGCAGAATTATGTCTATGATGTTAAATAAGGGAAAAGAATCATTTTCAGCGTGTACAGAAAATACAGAGAAAGTGCATAGCCTTACCCTATTAACTTTCCCATGTCTCAAACAGAAGACATATTTTGCTGAGACATGAAAAATAATTTTTTGACACTTAGTATTACTGGTGAAATGTTAATGTAGTAGAATAGTAAGCTTATTACGGACATTTTCCATTAAGAAAAAAATAAAAAAAATAAAAAGAAGACCAAAAAGAGCAAAAAAATATAACTTTCGTTATTAGTTCAGTGTAGTCAGAAAGAAGGAGAAGAAACAGAAATAAGGCGTCTTGTTTGATTTTTCTCTCTTTATTTCTTCCTGTTACATAATTGCAAGCAATTCTTGGTCCTTAAGTATAGTTGGTGTTTTCCATTTTTCAATTTTTTTTCCGATTTCCATTTTTGTCCTATTTCAATTCTACAGATTGGGGAAAGGGTATTGAGAAGGCCATGTCGCTGTCCCCTTGCATTGCACCAGCCACCACAGCAGGCTCTGCTATGAGAATTTATATCCCTTATAACAGTGGCTTGCTTATCTCCCATGCAGCACTCACTCATGCTATAGCTCATGTATCTTTACATATGCACACCAGAGGTCACAGAATACATCTTTTATGCCTTGAAACCCTTAACAGAAGCTGTAAGTGCTTCCATAATGTGGACAAGTGTTAGAATAGCACAGAACTCTGCAGAAACATGATAGGGAGCACTTTGCCTCTGGAAATATAATGCAATATTTTAGTGAGCAGCAAAATGGTAACTTTTACAGTAGAACTTAGCCTTGTGAAGAAAACAAAAGGAATTAAGCAAGAACTTATGTAAGACACTTCCTCTTCCCTTCTTCCCTTTATTTAAATTATATACTTTTTCAGGAAAACAGAAGCTGTGAGTCAGGGAGAGGCATCAGGATCAGTCGGATATAAATGAGAGCACCAGGACATCATGACAGATTTTGAATGGCATTACATCTATTATTCATTACTTACATTCAAGTATATAGTTAAGGAAAGAGATTTGACAGGCAAGACATGTACACAAATTGCCTATCAGATGATATTATCTACTACAGAAGGAACATTTTCAAAGGCCCAAAATATGATAGAGAACGTAATATCCCCTGCATGTGAAGCACATAATTGTCTAAAATGCATACTCTGAACTTTACAGCCCTTTTTATCTGCAAATTTCAAGAAATCATGAGAACTCACAGAATGTTATATGATTTTCGATAACAGAAAATACTTCTTCAGAAAGTATCCCAGCAATGGAGAAACTTGCCTGGGGGCAATGTCCAAGGATTTGTCAGGAGAACAGTTAGGGTATAAACCTAGTTCTAACTACTCATAGAATACAATGTTACCAAGACACCACTGTTTCTGCAGTTTTTTTGTTCAAAGGGATCTCAAATTACATCTTTCCTAGGTAGTTCCACTGATAAATTTCATTGCATTTTCTAACACTACTAGCAGAACACATTTTCCTTCTTTTTTTCCAGCCAAAAAGTAAATTAAACAAGATATTTTGCCTTGAACAGACATTCTAGGATAAATATAAAATATCTGAAGTCCTTGTTGTTTGCCACTGCACACAAGAAAATAGTTTCTTACAGCCACAGAGAAACTATTAGAAGAAACAGTTCTTTGTCATCTATGACTTGGCTTCTACTCCAGCTCAGTAAATATATAGTTTGCTTCTTCCTCTACTAAATTAGATTAAAAACAGGTTCCAAATTTTTCACCTGTATTTCTTCTTTACCTGTCAGAGAGATCATTGCTCAGATGGGACCAAGTCCTCTTCCTCTCTAGTTTCTAATTTCATTGGTACACAACCTATGGGAATTTGTACATAATATATGACAACGGTAATAAGGACAGAGAAAAATATATTTCTTTGTCTTCCCTATTGGGCCTGACTCAGCTACCTCCCTGCATCATTTAGGTTCACAGAACAATAATATTAAGCACAGGACAACAATCTGTCTAGTACCCAACTACATTTTCATGCACTCCCATTTCCATGAACTCCCAGATCACTCCTATGTTCCTCTGCTTTATATACATTTATCTTATATATTTCTATAACACAAATAATTTTTTTTTTTATTTTTTGGAGGAAACCAACGTTTATCAGAATCATCATCATCTTTTATCTTTTACATTTATTTAAATTATTTCCCTGTTACCATGAGGAAAAGAGGAGATATACTATATGACAAATTTAACCAGAAGAAATTACTCAATATTTAGTAGTCCAGTACATGCTATACCTTGTATGACAGAACTGAATGCATGAATCCATACTCATATTTCAGAAGGAAGACTGACAAGTCTATGAAAGAACTTATGATGTGTCTGGGGAGAAAGATGGACTTAAGAAGTAAAGAAATTAGCTTATTCATGTGAGACAGTGCCTAGTGTGTATCACTTGGTGCAGTTTACCACAGAACCATACATTCAAGCCATACTAACGCAGCTTGCAGAAGGATTTGCTGGGTAAGATGGGTTTACTTCAGCAATTGGTAAGGGCAAGAGAAGAATTTCTTTTGTGCTACTTTTCAAATTCTCTCTAGGTCACATCTTACACCAAGGACAATAACTCTATACTGCCTGATTTGCCTTCTTTTTGGTTATCATAATAAATATTCTAAGGGAATAACAAGAATATTTTGACCTTAAATAATTTTTTCAAATTTGGGAAATATCAAATATTCAATGTTATATAATTAGGCCAAACACAAGAAATTTAAAAGCTGATTACAAACAAAACAAGGGTTTCAAGATGGAATAAGTATTTCCTTCCATAAAATCCACTTTTTAATCACATTCATAATCTTCTATACACTGATTTTAGTAGCTGTATAAAAACCATCAGAGAATAATATCTAGAAATTATCAACCACTATTTTGTGTTTTCATATGCTTAAAAATGTTTTAGAAAAACACATATCAGATTGCACAGGATATGAATTTTAGGAGTCCCGCACTGGGCAGGACTTGATGAACATGATATTCCCTTTTTACTCAGTATATTCTATGATTCTTTGATTCTATGATTAAAGTTAAGTTGCTATCACTGGCTCTACTAGCTCAAATACTGTTTTATATACTCATTTATAATTGTGTCTAAGCAATCATGCTTCTAAACTAATTTTACTACTATTAAATCTTTGTCTGGGTTTAGTTCTTTAATGCTTACTAATCTTTTACAAAGTTTTGAAAATTGACCTGAGGAAAAACTATTAAAAAACCCTGAAAAAATCATTTTACACAACCCATCAATTCCATATTGTTACCATGATTTAGAGTATTGTTAGGATACAGAGTTTCTTCAGAGCTGAAACTTTTGTTTAAAAATATCATACAGGGGGATGAGGCAGTTTTGTTAAGGGACCGTGCTTCCAAGTATTTGTTAATGTAATATTGACTTGATATAGCTTAAAATAGCTGACAGCAGTTAGTCTTAGGAAAATTCATTCTGAAAGTAGACCCTGTCCTACTTATACAATTTTCAAAATATCCTTATAAGAGAGAAATTTGATTTTTCACAGCAAATACAAGACATTCTCCAAATACAGCTGTAATATGAATACCTAAAATTAAATATCTTTACATCACCAGAGACTTAACCCCCTTCATTTAAATATTATCAGTCACACATGAGTCAAGATTTATTTCACAGAAACTCATGTTCCGAAGTCTTCATATAGCAGCCTAGGAAATGCATCCAAGGAAAGGACCCACTGCACCTAAAGTTACCTTTTCTGAAGTTGAGTGAGCAGCACCATATGTAGTCAGTGAAGGAAATAAGTAGGCACTCCCAGAGGAAATTTCATGCTATCCTGAAATAGCTGTCCAATACTTTTAGGATGAATCACTCTCTCTCTCTCTCTCTCTCTCTCTCTTGCTCACTATTTCTCAGCTGAAGACTATAGCCTTAATGACTATCTTAGTCTTGATACCTAACTTTTAGACAAGGAAAATTAGATGAGACTCTGCCTTCACCGTGAAGTGGAAGAATATTTTTCTAGGGGTTTCATAGAGAAATTGAGAGCCAAAGAGGGAGAGAGCAGCCTGTAAATGAAAATATTTTAGAAATGTAGTGTTTCTACACACCAAGACGAGTCAAAAGTAGAAAGCCAGCGTTATCTGGAGCATATAACTAAAACAGGAAGGATTTGTGGCATTTGCTAGGTTTTACAAGTGTTAGTGGAAGTGCCTGAAGAAATTTCTCATGCGTTGTATAACCTACCACAGAATACAGTATGAATAATCCTTGGCAAAATCTGCCACGGATTTTCATTAGCACCAGCTCAGAGTATATGTGAAACACTACGTTTATATTTAGAAAGCATACGTAAAAATTACACCCCACCCTCCCTCTTGTCCTAAAATCACATGCAGTGCATGATTTTAAATGTCTATAAAAAGGGTAAATCAGGCACTACTTATGTGCTGCTTTCCAATTACACTAGAGGAGGTCAGAAACATTAAAAGACATTGTAGAAGCAGCTTCAGATATGCCATCCATTCTATGTGTCTGTTGAAGAAAACAATGTTCTGTATCCAAGAGCACTTTGTCCCAAAGTGACTAATGCTGTTGCTGCAGTGTATTTGGAGGAGAGCATGTTAGGCATAAAGAATCAGGATCCTCAGCAAGAAGCACAGCAGAAATCAGAGAAGTATATTCTAACCATAAGGAAGAGACAGGGGAGATTAATTGGATTAAAGATGTGAATTCTTCACTTATGTCTCAGGAAAAGAGATAGGCACATAATAGGTATGCAGTCTGCTAGGGGGTTACTCTGTTCTTAAAAAAATAAAATAAGGATTGTAGTGCTGAACTATCTTCTCTTCCAATACAAAAATATATGGCATGAAAACCCCAGGAATTAAGGTAAATATTTCTAAGTTCTGAAGTTCATTTTTTCTGTATTCCATCGTCTCTTTGATTTGCTGCATTTTACCTGGAATTGTAACACAGCAGTAGCAGCAGCAGTAATTAACTCAAAGGAAAAGGCTTCACAGAAGTAGACAACCACAGATTAGAGAAATAAGGATTGGCACAGACCTCTGGAGGTCATCTAGTCCAACGCCCCCTTGATAGCAGGACTGTTGCTGCAAAGCCAAGTAGGTCAGTGTTTGACTAGACTGGCTAAGTTTTGCATAACTGCAATGATGGCGATAGCACAGTTTCACTGAGCAATCTTTCCTTGTGCTCCCCAAACCTTCCTAGGGTGATGCTTTTCCATATTTTCTGTTTGACCCTCCCAAGCCATGATTCATGTCTGTTGTCTTACCATTACCAAAATCCACTCCACACCTTGTTCTTCTTTCTATCACTGAAGCATGAACTATCTTTTACAAGGACTCCATGTAATCACTTAGCGTTCGATCTGCACTAGAATTCAGTAATCCTATCATTTGTGCAGCTGCCATTGTCCAAAATAGAGACATCAGACTACTCCTGAATTATTTAGGAGATATAACAACAGAAAATTAATTTTCACAGTTCACAGCTGTTAAGTCATGATTTTATGACCTAATCTGGTTTGGAAGATGATTGCATAACAGCAGACAAACTTCTAGACTTCCTCATGGCACCTTATAGGGAAGAGTGTAAACAAAATTCTTCTGTTGTGCCTTTTAAATATACTGCTGGCTCCCTTCATCACAAGTGTGACTTTGCCCTGTGGGCTTTTGTTTTATTGCTCATTTGTTTCCTTCTCATTCTCCTCATTTGTTTTCCTGGCTCTAGATCTCATCCTACTCATTTGTCTAAGCAAAATTGTCCTTGACTCTTTCTCTTTCCTCACTCCCCACCTACTCCAATGAATTCTATTTACCACTGCTCTATCCCTTTGGTCACTTTGCACCGTGGCATCTGTGCAATATTGCAATATTCATTAATAGCTTCCCTGACTATTTTCGCAATGGAAGAAGATGGTTAAAGAGTCTTTGAGGAGCAGTTTAGAAAAACACCTGTCTGAATTTTGATAAAATAATGAACAGATTTTCCTTGACTCAGGTAATAAACAATAGCTAATAAAAATTAAATGAAAGCAAGTGTCAGCAGTCACAAGTTGCTCTGAAATGTGTTTGTCTTCATAATGTAGTGAATTCTAGCATGTCTTTTATTAATGATGTTCAATGTGTTTGCTAACCTGATGACATAACAGTCCATGCAGTTTTCACCACTGCGTCTTGAATACATTAAGTGCTAATTGTAATACATAAATCAGAGTCATAGCCCTGTTCAGCTATACAAGTAAACCTTTTGGAGGTAAAAATGACAGATATTGTATTCTTTCCCTTTTGTCAAATATCTTTTCCTCTCCGAGGCTTGTTGCCCAGAAATGAAATGAGCATACAGATGATCTCCTGAGAAGTCTGCTAAATCAGATTTTCATAGCAGATCCACTAACTCATATGTAAGGTTAATGCCCAGTCCTGACAATAAATCCAATCAAAACCTGTATTTCAGGAATTAGTGAGTTTGCATGTTCTTGAATAAATGCATCACAGAAGTCTTCAGTTAGACTACCATAGACAAAAAAGTGGCCTTTGCAACTGATCAAAGTTACACTTGGAAACCTCCTGATTTTTTTGTCACACTTGGACTCATGCATGAAGGAGTATGACACACTGAGTGTGTAACCTGGCTGGTTTTCAGCCTCATCTCAGATATTTACTTTTGTTTTCCCCTTCCTTTCTCCATTCCAGCACTACACTTGGAGTTTCACACATGAGAAATGTAGGCAAATGGATGCTTTGCTATTAATTCCCTGACTTGGACACTTAGAGGACCAGAAAAAGCAGACATACAGCAGTGGAAATTTGTCTAGATCAGTGCCTTTGAGTCACCCTAGCAGGAGTTAGAAGCTTCCTCTTCTCTCAGGGTGGAGTTTTTATACATCCATATAACAGACTGACATGACTATCATAGATGTCCTATCATCTCAAATAATGAATTCAAGAATTCAGAAAACAAATAGCAGAAGGCTCTCTTGATTAAAGGCTATAATCTGCCTATTTTTTTCTTAATTTTTTTTTTTTTTTTTTTCCATCTGGGGAGGACACTTATTACTTTGAGACTTGTGTCCTTGTCTCTGACTATTCTCTTACTGTGAATTGCTGAGTAACAATATACCCTGCACTCTCCTTGTCTCTCCTTCTCAAGAGCCTTTTCAGCCCTTGCAGTGTTGATCTAAACCAATATAATGGGTAATGTTATCCACTTATTTATTGCTGTTCCTGGGCAGGTAACATTCAGGTCTAACTTTTAAATTTCCATCATAAAGTGAAACAGATATCTTTCAGATGCCTTTTACTTGTCTGGTTTACCTCCATGGATTGGGCACAAAGTCTCTCTTTCCTAAATGAAGTCAAGACAAACAGGAACTGACAGCTTCCTTGCTCACAATTGCTGTGCTGAATTTTCTGACATGGCCAAGATTCCTCTCTGAGGAGCATGCTGCCTGCTGCTTTCCATATGTATTTCTGTGTCAGCCACAGACCATTCCAATCAGTACCTGTATCTATGAATCCTCAGGGAAAGCTTTTGGATTGTCAGGCCCTTCTTTGCATCAGATCATGTTTACATGGTTCCAACTATATTACTCCAAAAAGAAGTGTAAGTACTGCTTGCATTTAGAGCTTGTCTATACGTAGAAATACAGAGAAATAATTACTCAGTAATAACTGAAAAATGCATGACTACCATATAAATGGTTTCTTATTTCAGACCTGTGGAAGTATTACACAATTAATAAAAAGAGATATTCTTTAAAGTGTGTTCCCAGTAGGCTGTTGTAGAATGCCTATTCTAGTATATATTCATATTTTCTACTGGTTTCTGGATTATGCACATAGAGGTGGACACATGCCAACATTATTTCACACACTAGTTGTCTTGGTTTTGGCTAAACTATTGAAACAAGGCAAAACTCCTTCAATAAGTGGTTCACATTTTAGAAGAAAATGTTCTTTTCAGATTTGCACAAAAAGACCTGGGGTTATTGCTGGCACCTACTTGAACAAGAGCCAAAAGCTGTGCCCATGAAGCAAAGAAGACATCCCGGGCTGCATTTGGAGGAGCATTGCCAGCAGGTTGAAGTAGGTGATTTTTGCTCTCTCCTCATCATTGGTGAGGCCACACATGGGGTTCTGTGTCCAGCTCTGCACTCCTCAGTAAGAGAGAGAGACACAGACATGCTGGAAAGAGTCCAGTAAATGGCCACAAATATTATTAAAGGAGTGGAGCCACTACCCTGTGAGAAAAGGCTGAGAGAGCTGGGATTGTTCAGCCTGGTGAAGAGAAGGCTTGGGGTGACCTTTCTAATGTATAAAAATATATTAGGAAAGCATACAAAGACAGAGACAGGCTCTTTTCAGTGGTGCTCAGCAACAGGACCAGGGGTAATGGGTACAGACTGAAATATGGGAGGAACCATATGAACATCAGAAAACACCTTCTTATTTTTCCTTCCTCAGAGATATTAAAAAATGGTCTCAACATAGTCCCAGGCAACTTGCTCTAGGTAGACCTGCTTTGAGCAGAGGTGTTGGACCAAATGTCCACCAGAGATCCCTTTCGACTCCAACCATTCTCTCCTTTTGTGATTCTGTTCATAAAAGTGGCATACAATGATGCACCAATCTGAAAATAATAAGGCCTTTGTAAATTTGACTCTTTGGCATTCAAATTTTTTAATTGTAATATTAAAAATATGATATATATACATGCATGTGCATTGTATCCTTCTATATGTCACTGTGTCTTCATTAATATCCATAACTCTATGTAGGAGAAATAACAAAAAAAGCAGCCATTACTGAAAAGGTATGGAAAAGTGTTTTATATGTGACAAATATTCTACAAAACACAAAAATCTCCATGCATCCACTGGATGACAAACAAAAATCAAAACACAGTTCAAAACAGAACAATCATCATTTAAACAGAAAAATGTTGGTATACATCAGTGGCCTTAATTTAAAAATACTCATCAAAATATTTGTCATTTCAGATAAACTAACACAGAAGAAGTAGCACCCAAGCAAGAAAAATATCAGTGGTAGGAAACAGTAACATCTGATGAAATAATTACTGGGTTGGACTTTTTTCATATTCTGATTAAGAGATAGGAGAAAATACATTTAAGGGGTTTTTTGGTTGTTTTTTGTTGTTTTGGTTTTTGTTGTTGTTGTTGTTGTTGTTGCTGTTGTTGTTTTTTGGGTTTTGGGTTTTTTGTGGTTTGTGGGTTTTTTTGGTTGTTGTTGTTTTTTGTTGTTTTTTTTAAGACAAGCAATGATTATAGATAAAAGTGATTTTATATTGCATTTAAACTTCTCTGTGTGTATACAGGAACAAGCCCTTAACATGCTTTCTACAATGAAATTATAGTCATGATATAGAAGTTCAATAACAACAGTAAAGAAGTGAAATGGTAATAATTTATGCTTTGAGCAAAGGCAGAGTACCTTGTTCTTAAAAAAAAATGATTTGTACATGGTGGAAGCTCAATGAGAGACTCACCATATGGTGCAGTCTCAGCTACACCACAGTAACTATTGTAAAGCCCAATAGCATTTTCTAGTCAGTCTTCTGTTTTAGAGACAGGTAGATATAAAATGAAAACAACAATTAAAAATAAACAAGTAATCTGTGGTGAGACTATAATATATTTCAATCCATGAACAAGGGCTTTGTTTGATAGAGAAATTTGTTCTTTTTTACTTTTTGTCCTAAAATGATACTTCTAGAAATAATACTCTGTATAAAAATAATTCTGTCAGCAAGAAAGAAGAAACTCAAAACTACAATTACTGAAAATGAGCTACAGTCACTTTACAGGTTGAAAGGTAACTTTTTTTCCACTCTTTTTTCTTTTAATATCCCTGACTCAAAGGAACTTAACCAAGATCAGCTCAGAAGGACTAAATGTTCCCTAAGAACCTCTAAGAAACTTTAGATTTACCTGATACAGTCACTTTCCAAATTCTGCAGCACAAATCTAAAACAATTTGATCAGCACAGGATAAATGCTTTTGATGATAAACCTTCATTAGGAAATATCTAGAGAGAATGAAATTAACTCTTTTTTATTGTGTCTATGGACTTAATGAACACCTATTGACTGAAGGTTGACCTTCTTCCTCCCCGTTTCAATGAATATTTTCTCTCATTCAGTTCTTCATTGTAAATGTTGATGAAGCATTCCCTGGGGGCCTCAGTTCTTCCTACCTAAATCTGGGAGCTTTGAAGACATGCTGTTTAGGGACGTGACAGTCTAAACTTTCTTTACAGTCAAATGGTGAGAGACAAATGTCTCCAAAGAGATTTTCAATCTACATCAACACTTGGAAATGCCTTCCCACCTCCTATGTAGATAATTTGAATCAACTGCAATCCTATTTGGATGTTTTATGTAAGATCTTTAAACTAGGTTGAATGGATTCAGGCTTCAGTTCCTGAAGTTTCCTTCTCCCAAAATTTTCCCTAAACATTTACCTAATGTTTACACTTTTCTTTATTATTTTCTTTCCTAAAGAAACCTGAAATTCTGATTATATGTTCACTCATTTAGTCTCTTACAGCCACAGACATTACAGTGTGCCCAGCTCTGCACTTTGATAGAGTTTGCTTAAGCAATATTTTTTATAACAGAAACCATGCCTGCTTCAGTACACTGTTAACAGTGAATAAATACTAATCTGGCCTACACTCTCAGCCAGTTAAGTAGCAATAAGTAGTAAAGTTTTTAAGTATTATAGGATTAATGATCTTGAACTGAAACCTAGATACCAATAGCTTTATTATAATACTAGCCTGTATTACAGACTGAATAGGGAGAGTAGTAATAGTAAGTAAAGCTTATGAAGTACTGTGAATTTAAAATAAGTAGGTATTGAGAAACACCAGATAGGGTACATATAATACTGCAGTGCAGAGCATTACTTTGAAAGTGTGAGCAATTTTAGAAAGAAAATATTTTTTAAAAAATTGCAATCATCATGTGCTTTGGACTAATAAAAATATTAAGTTTGCCAACAAGTATTTTCCTTTATTTTGAAGGTCCTGCATTAGACTATTAAATACTAAAAAATAAGCTTTAGCAAAAAAAAAAAGAAGACAAATAAAAAAATAAAATCATTGAGTTTTCAAGAACTGCATCTTAGAAGTCCTATGTGGAATGAACTTCTGTTTGCTGGAGTTTTATGCTGCCTATAACCAGTGTCTGATTTCTGCCCATGTAAAATCAATAGAAAAAAAAAATTATAATGAACTTCAAAGATTAAAAAGGAGGAAAAAAATGAACAGAATTTTGCATAGTTTCTTTGGCAACAGTTTGTCACAAACTTCTTTTATTCATAACTAGGTATTTCAATGTCAGTAATACAAACAACATTCTTCTATCCATGCTGTCCTGAAATGTGTTGTACAGATTTTTAAAGATGAAAATAAACTTATATCATAAAAGAAAAATCTAGATGCATAAAATGATGCTGGAGAGAAAGAGAACAAGTTATTCTTAAATTGAATGTACTGTCAGCTACAGAAATTGTACCTGCTATAAAAAGTAATCAATATATAAATGCCTCTAAAATCATTATTCTTTTTTGTTTACACTTTATTTCCATTTTCAAATCTGTTATTTAAAGAGACTGTATATCTGCATAGTAATGTTTTGAAAATAGTGGACCATCATACAAGCACACAAATTAAAGCTTTGAGGTTACAGTAAAGATCCTCTTGAGGCCATGTCTTCTGCTGCATTCCTATCACACAACTGCATCTGAGTCAGATAGAGCTGAATTCATCTCGCCCGTCTTCCAATAATGTAATGTCAAGATGATCAGCCAGTCTCCTAGTGCAAGAGAGAGAACCAGGCACCTTGAGAAAGAGATGAATCCTCTTTTAAAACAGGTGGAAGAGCCAAAAATTCATGGAAGAGCTCTAAATTGATAATAAAAGGCATCTACACAACTAACTTAATCTAAGTAGGTAGGTCATTTTTGAAACAAACCTCACCAACCTAGGAAGACTTTAGGTAGTCAAACTAGAGATTTCTAGTTTTCTTTGAGATTTAGATAATTAAGTTACCTAAAAACTGGCATTTGAATTGTTAGATACCTTATTGATTTGTCTCGTCATGACCTTTACATTACCATCTTTCTGAAAAGCAGAATGGAAATAGTAGTCCTTGCTCCACCAAAGGAATCTCTATTGTTTGTGAGGAGATCAATCTCCATGATAATGGGGACCACATAGGTATAAGCACTTTTTATTTTATGCTTGAAAACTGCATCATGCATTCTGAAAACGAGAATAACAACAGTAACAATAACTCTCCTAGTCCTTCCTGAAAAGTAATTTTTGTAATATAACTATGGGATCACTAATATTATCACAATTTAGTTGTATTACTACAATAAACAGATGCTAAACATAGCTTTAGTGTATAAATGCATAATCAAGAGCTTTTGTTATACAGCAAGTAAACATATATTACAAAAAAAAAAAAAATTAAAATAAAGATGGATGGAACAAAACTGGAGTGGTTTTAAAATCCTAAATGGTTTGAGACAGGTACAAGAGTGACAATGCCATTAGAGTTTTCAGAATGCACCACAAGCCTGCAAAGTTTATAGTTTCACCACATGCTGCAGAGTTTATTATTTCAGGAGTGAAATCTACAAACATAATGAAATTGAATTGCATATACAAGGCTGGATATGTACCTTGAGGGCATTTCAAATATTCACACACTGAGAAACAGTAGAGAAGGAATATAAGGACAAACAAAATGTAGCATATAGAAGTAAGCACCAGAAAACAGAAGAGAACAAGACTGAAGAATATAAAACTGAAGAATAACAGGAGATTTTGGGGGTTTCTTCATGTCTTCTTTTCATGTTTTTTCATTATTTTGGTGGATTTTAGAAGCATACTTTTTTTTTTCCCAGAGAGAGATTCTATAAGCGACTATATAATATTAAAAAATCTCAGCAGCCCACAGCTGTAAATTCTTCTGCTGACCACTTTCTACCCCAGCCTACTTCAGTACATAAGATTTCCTTAAAAAGAGATTTAACAAAGTATATACCTTTCGGGGTTCAAATAATTGAATGGAAATACCTAGAAGCATTACAAGTACTTCCACTGGCTCAGTCATCACATTCCTGCTTAGATAACTATTCCTAGTGTTCCTTTTTGAATGAGCTTGGTGTCTGGTGCAGCAGAACCTCCCGAGCTAGTTTCTCTCTGAGTAAAACTGTATACCGCCCCTCAACAATAAATGGTTGTCTTGTATCTTAAAATGCAACTTCATATTCAGTTTAGAAAATCCTAGAATTGTAAACTGGGAATTAAAAAAAAGGTTGGGAGGCTGAATTAGGTATCATCTTGTTCCTTATGTGTCTAGATCTAAAGTTCCACTTGCTCAGGTGAAATGAAACCTCAGTTAACCAAGGCTAGGGCTAAGAAGTTTTCTTCATGATTTTCCTAAGAGAAAGGAATTGGTCAAAACCAATCTAATGTATCCTGTCATTGGTCAAAATTCCTCTCTCCTACCTGTATCTTAGTCATGGCTAAATTTTACCATAAATATGATTCCTAATCATTAACAGCTGCTAATCTGTGTGTTTTCCTGGCCTTGGAGGGTAACAGTGATATGCAAGTAGAAATCAGGTTGGAGGTTTACTTCTCTTTTTCCCTGTTAAAACGTAACCAGAGGTTTACTGAGGCACTTCAAGAAAACAAATTGCTCTGTTGTGAGAGAAGCAACATCATCCCAGTAATGCCTTGCTTGCACTGCAAATCTACAATTTGTTAAGAGTAGCTAATAGCTATGTTAAAAAGAGAGGAGCCATGATAATCTGGAGGGCCAGTGGCTCTCTGCATACACTGCCTGAAGCTTGACCAATCTGTTTCTGAGCCAAAGGAGGGATAAGAAGAGTTTCTGTTTTCTCAGGAGTGGCATGTCCTGGGATTTATGGTTGCCTATAAGCTGTGTGTTTCCAATAAGTTATAAAACTGCTTCGGGCTGCATTGCAGAGCTGCTGAATGTGGGTCACATTCTACCTACAAGTAATAATTTGGCCACCCTACAAGTTAAATATTTATTTTGTAAAAGTTGGTTTCTTACCACTTTAGTTTCCAAGGGTTCTTTTGATGGTATTATAGCCATAAGCAGAACTAAATATCTGCAGAATTATAGCAAGTTTCTCCATAACATTTCAGTTGAATCTTATTCTTCCCTCAATAGATTAAGAGGTCTTTCATCTCTGCAGTTTTAAGTAGTATTTTCCACAGTAGCAGGAGGACACCACATCTCTGCGAGTCAGTTTGCTGACTGTTTTAATACTTTATAATTTTGTAATGCTCTCCCCTAAGGCTGTCCAAGGGTAAAGCACAAGCCCTGTTCCAATGCCTGATATTAGTTGGTCAAGACAATGTGTTTATTCTTGACTTTTTCCTTTTTCCACTCAGTTAATTGAAGATAAAGGGAGACTGTGCTGGTAGTGTCAGGGGACTTAGGCCTTTTAAGACAAGATATTTTTTGCAATTTTATTTAGGAAGCTTCTTCTAATATTAAGGACTAAGTCCCCTCAAAAAGGACAGTAATGAAAGATAAAAGACTAACTGTAGTCAGAGTAGTTGCTGTCCTAACCACAGAGCTTATTTCTTGTGGCTGAAAATTCCTAGGATGAGCTCGCCTTTTCAACATGTGTCATGTAGACATATTGCACTCATTTTACAATTGTATTGCTCATGTTTGGCAATGCATAACTGAAGTTCATTAGCGATAGATATGCATAACATCAAGGTATCAAAAGACTGAATTATTTTGTTGCTTACCTGTGACTATATAATAGATGTTGGTTGGCGTTTTTTATTTGCCATAGAAAAAGAAACTGAAAAAACTATTAGCCTATTTATGGACATTTTTCTTGAATAAACTAAGACTGTAATACTAAGGAAATGCTCATACTAAGTAATCGGTGTTTAACATCATGAGGCAGAAAGGCATATTATTCTCATGCTTCCCTGGGTCTCAAACATCATAGCAATTCTTTGGACTGACTGGTTCTTGTAACAATGTACAAAATTTTGCTGAAGAGGAAAATAGGAAAATGCAATATTTTTGTACAGCTATTTCTAGGGGGCTATATAAAAGATAAGCTAACTCTGGAACTGCATAGGTGGAAACAGAACAATGGTGTGTCCTGATGTATACAATTGGAAGGTAGTTGCAGGCTTGATACCATGTTGAGGTGGTCCTATTGTATCAGCTTTGCATTAGTTTTGGCTGGGGTAGAGTGAATTTTGTTCATAATAGCTAAATTTTGAATTTGTGCTGAAAACACTGTTGATAACACAGGGATGTTTTCATTACCTCTGAGTAGGGTTTACACAGCACCAAAGGCTTTTCTGCCTCTCAGCCCATGCCACCAGTGAGGAAGCTGGGAGTGCACAAGGAGATGGGAGGGGACACAGGCAGAACAACAGGTCTCAACAGACCAAAGGGATATTTCATACTGTATATATGGTATCTTGCTCAGCATATATACAGGGGAGGTGGGGGGAAGAGTGGCAGACTGTCCCCTGTGGCAGCTTTGTCTTAAAGAAATAAATGTAGGAATTACTTTTAATGCCAGAAGCAGGGATCCAATATAATCAACCATATCTTTCAGTCACGTGTGGAGGGATAAGGCACAATAACAACACAAAGGAATATAATTCTGTGAGATGTTCTCTATATCATGTCAGTTCTTCCCCCATTTGTTATGAGTCCTTGTTAGCAGGACTCCATGGTCCAGAAAAATCTGTGTCCTCAAACTGCTTCCTCCTACTTTGATCCTGTCAATAAATATGACTGTGAATGATCACTTAATGGAGATCCTTGTTCAGTTCAGAAAATGTCATCTAAGTCTGTTTGCTCTAGGGGTCTGATTATTTTCTTAGATCTTGTTTCATCCTGCCTCAAGCGTCACTGTTTTATCTGCTTTGCAATGAATTTGATTCCCTGCTCAGTGAGCCTCTGCAACACCTGAGGATAGCTTTTGGTGTTTTTCATCATGGAGACGCACTCCCTGGACTGTATTATTATTCAGATCCTCAAGAAGGGCTGTCCTGCTGGTCTCAAGCCTTTGCTTGCTTGAAATTATTTTCTAAAGTCAACAGAGTGAGAAGCATGGTGCTGAAAGGTTTTACAGAAATCCTGAAATAATTACCCGAGTGGATGCTGGCATTGCGTCCTTAGAGCATCCTGATTAGGAAATCTACTAAAAGACCATTTGTAGAACCAAAGAATTCCATGTAAGGCTAGTATGGCCTAGAAAAATAGGTTTACAGTGCATGCACCTCATCTTATACCACTTGAGATATAAGAATAAATCATGATAATGCCAGATACTATCCCCAAGCCAGATATTATCTAGGGAATTACTCATTAATAATATCACCAGAAATTTACCCTCAAGAATGAAATTTCCAGTGAACTGTAACAGTTTTCGTTGACAGTAAAGCTGTGCAAAAAGGATTTTTTTTGTCCTGGCAGTTGAAAGATGCACAACACCATATCTATAACAATGATTAATTGCTTACTAGTTAAAGAATGTGACACTAAGTACCCAAAAGAGTCTACTGAGTCATTCTTTGGTTGAAATCGAGTACAGAACTAGAGAAAAGATGATTAGCTCTATCTTGTGCATACTTAATTATTTCTGCAACCTGCATATATGTTAGATTTGGTTTCAGAAAATTGCCATCTATGTTATCTATTGGTAGACTGATTCAATGCTGTCTGTGGTCATAATCTGCCCTGGACTGATGAAAGGTTAGACAATTTGTTCTTAAATTATTACCTCAGTGAAGGAAAGTTTTTAATGACAGTAATTGTGGTCTCTCTTTAGTACTGGAGGTTTCTCTAAGTCACTTGTTTCACTGATTTAAACTCTGGATTTGGAAAGGCCAAGCAGTGGGGGAATAAATAGAAAATCTTAGGCTGTTTCCTAAGGGATATGTATTATCATTATTGATCTGTGCTAGAAGAAGTAGCAGCTGGAGGTGGAGTTGCACACAGTGTTCCCTGGCATGCTTTTACTTCAATTACAAAGACACCTCTCCAGTTATCAGTGTTAGTACCTAGCAGAGCTTTGACTTTCATGTTTCTTTTTCAATACAGGTCAAACAATCAATGCAGAAATACTGTTCTTCCTCAAACACTTCAGTTCTGTAGGGCACCACTGTCACCACAATCATATCCTCTTTAATCTTCAAATCAGCTTTGGATTTGTTCCAGCATCCCCTTTAGTAAATTGATTTTTAAGGGTAAGTGGTTTATATTGTCTACATTTCTTCAGAAACTCTTGCTTTGAAAACTTCAAAAATTTTGAAAGAAGAGAGAAAAACTTGTCTGAATCCTTACTGAAGTAAAGCATCATCTAAGATTTATTATTTTGGTGATATTAAATTTCACTTACGGGAATATTCTTATATATATACACACACATACAGCTCCTTTCTTTCTAATTAAGTGTACTTTACAACTTTCTTCCTTGCAGGATCTTGTTAGCAATTACACAAACTGTTTTAACTCTCATACTACTTTTTCTAGCTACTTGTTTTCATCAGCGTCACATCATCATCAACCTTTCATTTCTGTAGTTGGCTAGTTGCACTTTAATCCCTTATATTTATAGTATATTTTATGAGTCTGCTTTCTCTGATGTTTTTTCTCTCTTCTGTATGAAAGATAGCCCCTTTAGAGCCCCAATCTTTTTGTAATTTACTATTCTAACTTACATCCCCTGTTTTCTATCAGTTGTCATTTTCCTTTGTAGTTGCCATCTTTCTTTAAAAATTCAGCCTCTGTCCTAGCTTTAACTTACCTTTTCATTGTAAAACTAAAATTTTGCAAGTGGAAATATACACAGAGTATGAGTTTTCTTATTTGAATGAATATCTTCTGGTTTTCTTATTTGAATGAATATCAAATAGTAAATACTAATATCCTCTTCACATTTAATACCCAGGACTTTGAATATTTTCAGAGTATTGTAGAAAGACTGCACCACATGAATCCATGATATAATTTCTTAGAGTATGGCCCATTAATTAATTAATCATCCTGGCCGCTTAGTGCTATAAGTAAGTACTGAAAGTAAGGCAACTTGCCGGAGGTACAAAGCAGTGGATAAGCAGCACAACTATAAGAAAAAAAAAACCATGCGGATATGGACCCAAAACTTAAATTCAATATGACCTTCATCACTGAATAACAATAAATACTACCTAAGAATCATAATATTAAATGCTCTAAGGCTTTCATGGATTCATGTTTTGCTAGCAGGAACTGGAGTTGAAAGTCTGTCTCAGCCGGAAATTATTCTCCTTTGTGTTAGGATCCCTCTTTTATTAGGAATGAATGTCTGCAACAAGCAAAAAAAGACAGGTATTAATGCCATATTAATAATAACTAATGTGATATTAATTAACATCATAACATTGCCTCATGATATTTGGAAAAATGAATATCAGGAGGGGAAATTATGAAAGCACAGAAAATTTCTGGAGTTCCAAGATGAACTGCTTCCAGCCAACATCAAGCTGTCCCCCCCAAAAAATAACATGATCAGCATGTGTGATAGGGACTTTTCTTGGCAACATCATTGAGCTTCTTCCTTTCCAGAGTGATGCAGTCACTGGGACTCATATTTAGAACAGAAGTTCTGTCTTTCAGCAATATCTAGGAACAAATATTTGAGACCGATGACCACCTTGCTTCGCTTTCTGCCAAAAAAAAACCATGATGATGAGAGCAGCAAGGGGAAAACCACCCAATGCAGTCTGAAAAATGTTACTGTAAAATATTTCACCAAATTTTTCAGTGGTAATCTCAAGGTATAAGATGAGGACAGGTGGCACTCATGGTTTCCTTTCCTGTAGCCCAGTCTAGTCTGATGCTATTCATAAGTAATTCTTTGAATGACTGTCAATGAATTCTAAATTCTTTGTGAGCTAAAATCTTGACATTTAGTGCATTTATGCTTTATGAAATGCTGACGAAAAATCTCCCAATTTCATTTTGACTTTTCAATTGCAGGTTCCCAAAAGGTCAGTGGCCCATTTTGCTATCTGAAAACATTGTTAAATCTTTGTACTATGGGGTAACAGTTAAGAAGGGGGACGTTTTAAAAGACCTCTGTGGAATAAGGATGCACCATCACAAAATTTCAAAATTATATACTTTTTTGGCACTACATGTGACATTTTCTCATTTATGGAAATGAAAGTAATTTGGAGTTAAAGGTATCAAATTTTAGGCCTCAAAAATGTATCTTTTATCAATCCTTTCAAATACTCAAATTTATATAAAAATTATCCATCCCACCCTGATGATGCAGGGATTATTTTCTGCACGGTTGGGTATTAGACTATCAAATGTGTGATCTTACACTGCATGTGATATTTCTATAATCTTTGTATTAAATATGAAAAATTGTTATGACAACTATGGTGCCAAATTAAAACCATTGAGTGATGCTGAACATTTAATTATGATGTAATTTCTTTTTCCCAGATCAACTTTATCATTATAAGGACAAATACTGAAAAAGGCTTCTGATAACTGGAGCTCACCAAGGCTAAGTAAAAGTGCAGAAATGTTAATTCTGATAATCACAGTAAGAACAGTTCTTTAATATATTAATTTTACAGAATCAAAGGATCACAGAACATTTGACACTGGAAGGCACTTTTAGAAATCATCTAGTTCAGCTTCTCTCATCAAGGCACATAGAGCTGGAGTATATTGCCCAGGGTCATTCCTGTCAGGTTTTGAATATCTGCAAGGCTGCAGATTTCACAATATCACTGAATAACCAGGTTCAAGTTTCCAACCATCTTCACGGCAAAACATAGAATCACAGAACTGTTTGAGTTTCAAGGGACCTTAACAATCATCTGTTCCAATACTCCTGCCAATGGACATGCACCTCCCACCAAACCAAGTTGCTTAAAGCCCCATCCAAGCTGGCCTTGAACACTTCCAGGGGTGGGACACCTTCTCTGGGCATCCTGTTCCAGACCCTCACCACCCTCAGAGGAAGAATTTCTTCCAAATAGTCTAAATCTACCCTCTATCTCCATACCTTTCACCCCCACAGACATGCATTCACTCTTGAAATTTGCTCCATATCTCCCAGAAAGAACCATTGGGACATGTCAGGGAAAACAGAAAGCAGTGACATTCCAAGGAATGGACAAGCTTTGGCAGTTTCTCTGTAACATTCCACATCCAAGCACCTGGAAAGCAGGAAGCCCTCCTGAGCAGCAAGGCAGCTGGACAGGCACAGTATCCTCTGTCCCCAGTGTCAGCAGTGGGGGACTGCTGTCACTCAACCCTTCCTCTTGCTGCTGAGGTAGAGCTCAGGCTCATCCTGCTTGAGTGCTTCACTGGACATGGCTCCCAATTCCTCACCTGCTCCATAGCTGCACATCTTCAAGATGAACATTCATAATGGTTCTCTAAATGAAAAGAATGAGATACACTATATGCAACATAAAAATCCAGTAGGGGAAAAAAAAACAAAAAACCCAAATAAGCAAACAAACAAAACCCTTAAAGAATGTAAGTAAAAATAATATATTATTGACATGCTGGCTTGTATACATACAGATATTTCCTGGCATAGATACATTGTACTAATTATTCTGCCACAGTTTTATCAGTCTTAGCTCCCATGTGGACATTCTGTACGCCAAAACTGTTATTTTGTCCCAGAATAATTACATTAGTGTAATTATTCCAAATAAAATTACTATTATTTTGAAACAGAATGTCCATACTGATCTTAAAACAATACAGTTATAGCAGCATAGATTATAGATATGCCTGGAAATATCTATTTGAGGACAAGCCCTCCAGTGGTAGAAAATTTCCTATGAGTTACAACAATTTAACATTTTATTTTCTTTCTGGTTTTGTTTTTCGTTGTTTAGTTGGTTTACTCGATTGTGGTGGGGTTTTTTTCCTTGTTTCGTTTTTTTTAAGGTTTTGAGTTTGTAATTTTTTTGTTTGGTTAATTGATTGGTTCTGTTGGGGTTTTTTTAGCTGTTGTTTGCTGGGATTTTTGATTGTTTCTGGGTTTGTTTGTTGTTTTGGGTTTTTTTTTTAATAAAAAGATAATTTTATAGTTCATTAAAATTACACCCTAGTGTCACTGGGATTATTTTGTGTGATTGCCTGTGTTATCTGTTTATTTGGAATTAATTTTCTATGTTCTTTGGAGTGGTTATGAACTTCATCATGTGCAGAATCATGTAAAATTCCAGAGCTCAACAATAAATGACCATGATTAATGCAGCTTATTCTGTGACAGCTTTTGGGATCACAGTCCATGAGAGATGGCATGGCTATTGCTCTGAAAGGATTTTCCTCCACATTACATGTCCTTATTCCTTTGCCTATTCCCCTGCCTCTTTCTTCTATTGTCTTCCTATCTGTGATTTCCTCTTTCTTTCAACCAATTTCAGTGTGACTGGTGAATCATTTTCCTTGTGTGCTGCACTAAAGGTAAACAGCCACCATAAAGTTCTAGTCTTCTTAAAAGGAGTGACCTAAGAGGGAAAGGCAACAACCTCACATTATGATTGCAAATGGTTTTTTTTGTTGTTGTTCTGAAATAAAGTAAAAAATGTTTTAAGAACCTGAGATCCTCTGAATAGCATTTTACTGGTGTTATTTGACAGTTCACTTGATAACACACCAATTGGTATGCTTTTAGTACCTACACAGATATATGTCAATAAAATGTGCATAGCTTTTTCTTGTCATTTCAACTGACCTGAAAGAGGGCATTGTCTCCCACAAATACCTTAGAAAGGCAACCTCTTAAATATTCCAGAGTTCTTTGATACCTTCAACTTTTCTTGATACAGACACATTTGAAACTTGTTCAAGGGTAATAAGCACAGCCACCTCTTTTACTCTTTCAAGTATACATCTAGGTTTTACACAGTGTATTTTACTTGTTGATAGATGGAAGTACTCTATTCTGGGATTAAAGACAGAACACATTCTCTGGTTTTTAAAAGTTCTTTGCTGATATAGGCATTTAGTCACAGAGCTAACAGCTTGATTCTTCAGAAAAAAATTCACGCAAACTTGCTCTTTGCAGGGGGGTATCTGTCACTCAATGCTGCGAGAGCAGCAACAGTTTATTCTGATCTCATCATTAGCAACGAAACCAGTTCTGCAAATTAGGACACTGAAAAAAGGCGTCTAAGGAGCCAAGTGGCAGAATGACTTCCTTGAGTTTCATAGAGAACATGTTGAGCTTCCTAATATTGATGCAGTGCAACATTTATGTATTATAACAGACATCCCAGAAAAAAGAGCGTCTGATAGATCCCACTAAAATATCTGATTGAGTGACAAAAGAAGACAAATGCCTGATATGTCCAATAATCCCATAGAGAAAAACTCAAGTAAACAGGAGATTATAATATTTTTTAAAATGCAGTCAATTATATATGTCATTTCAAAAGCTCTTTGGATTAATATAAAAACATAAGAAGGCATAAAACTTTGGAAAATAGCAAAATGTATGAAAATATATAGTGGAAATTACCAAGCTACGCATTTGTTATTTTAACAAAAGCCAATAAGCTGTATTTTTTTCTCTTTGTAGTTTGTAAATATCCCAGATGAAACTAATTAAGAAACAGTATTTGAGAATGGCAATTCTATAGAAGAGTTCTAAAGCCAATGTAAATTTTTGTGAAAAACATTATTTTATATAAAAACAATGTCTGTTGATTTTCATGTGTTTTAAAAGGACTTAATTCCCAAAAGACAGTTCTGATATTCTGGATCCAAACGAAGATGCATCCTACTTGACTTTATTAATGGAAAATTCAGATTCCTAGTGTAAGACAAATATTTAGGTTTTTTATATAGCCGATGGAGAGAGATTGGATTTCCAAAGTACATATCTTTCTCTGTACTTTTCCAGCTGAACATGCCTAAGAGAGCCTAACCAGCTGTTTAGGGCTAGACATCTAACTGCTAGATATCCAGGGCAAGCTTGAGAATCATCCTTATCTAATGCTTCTTAGATACTTACTTTTGGTTCTGAGAATTTATAACACTTTTGTTGATCTTCAAATACGATGCGATCTTTCTGTCAACCAATTGGCAGTGTCACACAGGCTTATAGTTTTCATGGATAAAATAAAGCTGCTCAATCGTTTGCTTACAAGCAGTAGGCAGTGGATTGTCTGTCGATATGTAGCACATATAAAGCAGAAAAGCAGAACTATCAACAACAAACTTACTATCTCCTCCCTCCCCTTCTCAATTAACACCAGGGTCAAGCTCAACAGTTCAAACAAAAAGAATTATAATTTCTTCCTTTAAAGAGAAACAGCAGCTTTAGAAGAAAGACATATTATTGATTTGTTTGAGTTTTTGCAAATAAATAGTTTGTTATTTCCGGGCTGCTGTCCTTCAGCATATATAAAGCATATTCTGTTTGGACTAAGTGTTTTCTGAAAACATTCCTACTCTGCAATTAGTTCTGGAGAACATTATAATCCCAGTTTCATTTTTGCAGAATATGAAGATGCAAAAACTCCAGACAGGACATTGGAAGAGACTGAGAGAAGGTATCCTGGCTTAGGACTTTATTCCAGTTTTGTTTGCATTCATGTGATTTATAGTAACATAATATTTAGATGAGGAAATCTAATCTTATTCAGAGAGATCCAGAAAACTAATTGAATTGAAACATTTTATTAAATCTCTTTGAATAATTTAAAGATTACGATGATGATGATGTGATATTCTTGCTGCTCAAAAAATTTGGTATGAAAACACAAATTTCCTTTACAAATTCACTTCTTTTTTTTTGTTTAGATATAATTTTTTGAGAAACTGGATTCTTGGTTGAGTATGAAAAGAAACACTGACTTCTTAATACATTATTAGGCAATAGATAATTCCTGCAATCTGAAAATCCACACTCCTTATTGGTGTGCTATTTTCCATTAATAAGTGATCATCTACATCTTTTTTTCACAGAGTTCTTCACTGCTTCATTGTATTTAAAATATCAATTGCTAAATTCAGAACAATGACCTTAAGCTTTAAGTTTAGATTTTGCTTCAGTTTTAAGTGTGCAGTGATGACCACTGATATTTAGCAACTCAGTCCTAGAGTCTGTGATTTCAGACTGCCCTTCTATAAAATTTGCCTGAATGCTCCGGAATCTGTCCAAGCTTTCAAGCCACAATGGAAAATAAAAATTCCTATGCTCATGACCTAGAAAATTATTGATTTTTTCTTATTTTCAAAATACTTATTATTTTTAAAAAGGCAATATTTCATCTGTTTTTTAGGGGCATGCCATTATCAAATCTCTTGTATAATATTACCCCATAAGACAGAGACTCCAGCATACATATGTATGAGTGGGATTATTCCTATTAAGGTGCAAAACTTTGTACTTCCCCTTGCTGAACTCCATGAGATTCCTGCCAGTCCACATCTCCAGCCTGTTGAAGTCTCTCTAATGTTAACCCTCCCATAATTTAGCCACTCCTCCCACTTTTGGATGACCAGTAAACTTGATGGAGACTAGACCCTGCACCATCATCCATCTGATTAATGAAGATTTTGAACAGGACTGGACTCAGTATTGATCCCTGGAGTATACTGCTAATTACTGGCCTTCACTAACCTTTGTTCACCAATCACCATTCTTTAGGCCCAGACTCTCATCCCGTTTTCAGTCGATCTTACAGTCTACTCATCCAGCCCATACTTCAATGGCTTTTCTGTGAGGGATTTAATTGGTGTTCAGATGGAATTACATATGTAGTTTCAAACTCAACTAAACACTTTATAATCTTCTACTTTTGTAGCCAAACAAGAGACTTTCTAACCCAATGCTCAATCGCTCAGTTGAGCAACAGAAAACTTGCAATCTGATTCCTGTTCTCAGTAGTGTTTGCATATTGATATTAGACATTGGATAAACGGCCTCAGAATGGTTTTAAATTTGATAGGTAAAGCAAAGCAAATCTTCTTCAAGTCCAGTGGACTATTCATGCTTCATCAAATTAATAACACAATACTATTTTTCACTTGAAGAAAGGAAAGATTTTCCTAGAAACACGTGACTGCTAGAGTCATTTGGTTCTGGCCCACATTGTATCAGACAAAACTAACATATAATCTGCTTAATATACAATCAAGTATTTTTAACTCCAAAACCCATTCAGATGCATAATTAAACTTCTTGTGATATAGCCTTATAGTACATTTACATTGAGAGAAATCACTTTTGAGATGCAACTTTTAAGTGGGAATGTTTGAGCAAGATGTAACATCTGAAACTTTTATATCAGCTTTATGAATAAAATTTGATCACAGCAGTATTTTTTTTAGGTTGTAGTATCACATAAGAAAGTTTGTGGTAATGACAAGAAGGCACTGATGAGGCTACACGTTCAGTCCTATATCTAGTTCTGGGCCCCTCCCTTCAAGAAAGACACTGAGGTAATGGAGTGTATCCAGGGAAGAAAAATGAAGCTGGAGAAGGGTCTAGAGAGTAAGTGTATTGGTTTATGAGACAAGGTTTTGCTACCGGGGATCTGCAGGGATGATTTCCAGGAAAAGCTGACAGAAGTTTCTCCCACATCTGGCAGAGCCAATGCCAGACTCCTCCAAGATGGACCCACTGCTGGCCAAGGCTGTGATAACAGACCTGAGAAGGCAGAACTGTTATTGCCCAGAAAGAATTGCAATAGAGAAGTGAGGAGTCATAATATGTGAAATAAACAGCCCTGCAGACACCCAGTTCAGTGGAGAAGGGGCAGGAGATGCTCCAGGCACCAGATTAGAGACTGCCCTGCAGCCCATGGTGCAGACCCTGGTGAGGCAGCTGTGCCCCTGCAGCCCATGGAGATCCACAGGGGTCCCCCTATAACTCCTGGAGGAGCCCTGCGCCAGAGCAGGTGGATGCCCAAAAGATGGCTGTGAGTCCATGGGAAATCTGGAAAACTGCTAGAGCAGTTTCCTGGCAGGACTTAGGGACGCATGGAGAGAAGAGCCCATGCAAGAGCAGGTTTCCTGGTAGGATTGCAACCCTCTGGGAAGGACCTAGGCTGGAGAAGTTTGTGGACAACTGTAGCCTGTGGGACAGATTTTCACTGGAGACATTCATTGAAACTGTCTCTTGTGGGAGAGACTCCATACTGCACCTATCCCACAGGAGAGTTTTCTTTCCTTGAGGAGTAAGCAGCAGCAAAAAACCAAAAACATGCAGTGAACTGATGGTAACCCCCACTCCCTCTCTCCCTGCAGTGATGAGGAGAGGAGGTAAAGAACTCAGAATAAAGACTGGGAAAGAGGGAAACCTGAAAGATGTTTTTAAGATCTGTTTTTCTTCTCATTAACCTACTCTGATTTTGATTAGTAGTGAATTCAGTTGATTTTCCTAAGTCTATTTTGTCCTTGACAGCAGTTGCTGAGTGATCTCTCTGTGCCCTTATCTCAGTCCATGAGCCTTTTTTTATAATTTCTCTCTTCTGTCCAGTTGCAGAGGAGAGTGATAGAGAGACTTTGGTGGGCATCTAACATCCAGTCTAGGTCAAACCACCACAGTAAGCCATATGAAAAGTGGCAGAAGGAGCTGGGGCTGTTTAGCCTGAAGAAAAGAAGGCTCAGGGGAGACCTATTCACTCTCTACAGCTGCCTGAAAGGGGGTTGTAGCCAGGTGGGTGTGAGCCTTTTCTCTCAGGCAACAAGCAAGAGGATGAGAGAAAATGGCCTCACACTGTGTCAGGGGAGGTTCAGGCTGGACTTGAGGAAGAACTCCTTCAGTGAACGGGTGATTAAGCATTTTAATGGACTGTGCTCAGAAGTGGTGCATTTGCCATCCCTGGAAATGTAAAAGAGATGACTGAATATGACAGTTACTGCTATAATTTAATTGACATGCTGGTGTTCAATCAAAGTCCAGACTTGATGATCTTGGAGGTCTTTTCCAACCTTAATGAATCTATGCCTCTATGAGGACAGAAACCTGCATGTTGAATATTAGAATTCGGAACGACTTAGAACGCTACAAAAGTAATTGGTTGAATATTAGAAAATAATAGAAAACTAGATTACATCACATGAATGCTGTATTTTCTAATGAAATTAAATTTTTATATCTCATCAGTTTCTGACTTTTCAGATATTTGCATTTCATATTAATTTTAATTTTACACTGTGATTTTATATTATTAAAAAAGAATTAGCTGAGCCAGATTTCTGAACAAGACACCCTGAAAACCAGGGAAAGCCACCTCCATTCTGCTTGTTTTACTTCACATTGTGTAGTGTCCACATGTCTACTGCATCTTTGCAGATATCATATAGCCAAAGGTAGTAACTTCTTCAGTTAGACAGACCATTTCTCTTATCTACTGATAGATTCTTTCCACCAGATTTCTCAGACATGAGTGATTCTACTGTCCCTGTCTTTTCTGTAAATTAAAACTGCTGAGCTGCAAGAAAGAACATGTAAGTGAAGAGAGAGGTCATATTAAGCTGTTAAATGAAAATGTATGAATGAAAGAAATTGTTTTAAATTAATGTTTTTAATTAAAAAAAAAATAAAACCAACAGATTTAGGATAATCTGGTAAACTCGACGGTGTAACACCTTATGGAATGATTTAAAAATTTGACTTCCAATGAGCATACATGAATCAATCAATAGGCTCTTGAAATTCAAAGTTCTTCATATTTCTTTAATTTGTATATTAAAATAGATCAGGATAATTATGCCATAAATTTTAACCCAGTGACTATAGTATGACCAGCAGAAATGTCAGTGTCAAAACTTTATACATCTAAAATTAAACAAATGAAATGTGATGAACTGTCCAACTCTGCAAGTCCCGTGTTTTAAGGAGATGGGGTTAAATCCATTTGTTCTTAAATGATTTTTAACAGTGATTCCTGCTTTGCTGAGGAAAAGAAAATACTTTAAATTCTCGGGCTGTTATTATAAATCAACATCTCTTAAAATACTCTTGGTGAATCTCATCCCATGTCAAGCCTGGGCTGTAAGGATTTTAAGACAGTGATGTTTTTTCCACTGTGCTTAATTTGGGACAGAAGAATATGTGTTCTCTACTTTCTGGCAGCATTGTAACTGATATATGACAGGAAAAAATTAAGTTAGTTGGGGAAGAAAACTATAATTTTACATTCAAGGAAAGTAAGACAAAGAATTTTCCTGCAATGAAAGAGCATGAATGTGAGCATGGGACCTACTTTTAAAAACACTCTATGCTGAGCAAATTATTTTCCTACCACTTTTTCTAGTTATTGATATTTGAGTCCTCCCTATCCAAAGGACTGCATGTAGCTCAAGTCCTCACCATATGCCCATGATCCTCCTAGTGTTCAAGAATAAAGCTTTCCTAACCAAGCAAAATCATACCGTATAGCAGATTTTTTTGTCCTCTAGGGCCTCTCTGTGCAGTAATACCAAAAAAAAGCAGTCCTGTTGAGTACATGATTGAATGGATTCAGCGCGCTGGAAGAGGTGGGGGAAAAACACAGAAAAATGAAGGGGTTTTGAGTACTGGCTTTAATCTAACAAGTTTAACATCTGCCTGCTACAAAGACTGCCAGGACAAGATATTCTGAACCATATGTATGTAGGCACTCATTAGATAAAAGTACACAGGGAAATTAATTGTCAGTTAACAATTTAAAACAGGAGGTAGGCGTTCATATTTTCAGAGTATTCTGCAAAGCAGGGAGCACATGTGTGAAGGAAGCTTACTTTTAAGGGTTTCTGTTACTAGAGAGTACAAGTTACAAGAGAGTTTTGTTAAACTTGTGAAAGCAGTAGCATTGGAAGACAGCCTCTACTTAAAAGCCTCATAAGGAGATGTGACATTCAGGACAGAAACTGAGATATTTTTATCTTGACAAAGGTAGATGTTTGAAAAAAGTACATTAATTTTCTGAAAAAAATCCCTGGATTTCTGAACAAGTATCCTGCTGAGATCCAGTATAAAAACTTCTAATCAAAGGAAATAATTTGAATGCCTCAAAAAAGACTGGTTATATAAAGACCTGGTTTCTGAGCTAGTTTTGCTGGTAGAAGCTGAGATGACTGCACAGTGAAAGTAAAGAAATATGAGAATCATGAGAGAGAACCTCCAGTAGAGAAAGAAGAATTTTTACTATCTGCTCAAAGACACCAAACTGTACTTCAACACTTTTAATCTTCCCTGGAGTTTTTCAAACACCTAGACTATTTAGGTGTAGGAGTATGTTTAGCCCTAATCCATGGCTAAAAGTGTGTATTGCAAAGCTGTTACATATTTAATTAAGTTTCTGTGCAATTCTTGAAATAGAGCTAAGGGAAAGGTTCATTCTATTGAATGACAGTCAAGCTTGTAGAGAAGTGACTTTGGGAGATTAAATTAGTCATCTATTCTTTCTCTGAAGTACATGGACAGAGACAGACACCTCCAGTAGGCAATTCATTCTACCTTTAGTTAGCTGTCTAAGGCTGTTTGGATGAATCACCTTTCAACAATATCTCTGTCTTTATATATTTCAGAGGGCATCTAGTTAGCTTCACATAACTATTGCATTTTTAGGAAAAATAAACTTTACCAGTGTTTATGCACAGCTGCTTTGAACTGAATAAGTTTATACACTTGTTCTGATTTTTAGAGTTTTTAAACACATTATTGACCCAGAACTGAAAACAATCTCTATGATTCTGCAGTACTCAAAGTTCTAATAAAAACCAAAGCGACTAGAAAGGTCACCAAAAATCCTAAATCCAAAGCCAAAACCAAGTGAAACCAAACCAACAAAAAACCCCAAACAACCCAAAATTTTATCTTGAAGCAGTAAGAACTGAGTTACAACTCAAAGAAGATGAAAGAAAAAAGAAAAAGTCCTTTGTAAGCAACCAGAAAAAATATGTGTTAGAGAAGTAATAAAGACTGTGTGTCCATATTAATTTACGTGTAATAATGTCCTCTTTCCACTAGCAACAGATAATGTTCAATTACATGGAAAAATGGCACTGTTCTCCTTTATAATTGCTTAATGTTTTTGAAACAGGAAAAATACAGGAGTATTGGTTTATTTCCTACAATGACTCATTAAGTCATAAAATTGCAGTTGATTTTGTAGATTTTAAAAGAAATTCTGTTGTTTTGCACAAGACCAATTGATCTGTTCTGGAAAGCTATATTCGTGTATTGGAGGAAATTCTTTGCCTGCACCAGTCTGTGGTATTGTCTATTGTAATACATCTGTGACAATCAGATATTATGTGCGATTCCATATTCACCTTTCCTATGTTACTCTATATTATTGGGGTTTTTTTCAATTGTATGCATATATCTTTACCCCAATCTCTTTTTGTCAGTCTCTTCACATGTATATAGATTTTAGATTTTCCAGATATTGGTATTCCTGTTAGAATGTGAATTCCTACCCATAAATGCTGAGCTATTCATCAACAGAAACTTTTTTAAAGCAGGTATTTCAGTTAGAGGAATTCCCCTCTCTGACACCCTCCTTAACATTATCTTCAGACAGTGGAGCAGAAAATGACCTTAAACCTTTCCTCTTTTGAAGCTACATTCTCTTTTATGTTACACTGAAAGATAAGAGAAAGGGCTGGTACCTATACAATATGATATTGTGTGAGGTTGTGTGCAGGCAAATAGGATAGGAGGAAAAGCTGACTGGGAAGACTGTGGATAGCACACAGAGCCTTTCCTGATATGAGCTACTGGTTAGAAGTCATGCTTACATGGATCCCAATCCAAAGCTATGCATGACCCTTGTGACCCCTGCCAGTCTAAGACTTAAACTTAGTCAAATGACCCCTGAAAGAGTTACAGTAAATACAACTCTTTCTAAAATCTGACCACATCCCTCATTCCAACCCTTTCAGGCCATGGATGCTTCAGATCTAAACCTCACAGGAAGAGAACAAGGAGAGGAAGGGATGCAAAAGAGTATGAAAACCACCAATTAGTGAGGGAAATCAGTGATCTGGCTCATAAACTGGTTCATAAGCTTGGTTGTTTTCTATTTCACAGAACAATGGAATCATAAAATGGTTTGAGTTGAAAGGGGCTTGAAAGATCACCCACTTTCTGTCCCTCTGTCATCAGCAGGGACACCTTCCAGTAGACCAGGTTGCTCGAAACCAAATCCAACAACCCCAACCCACAGGCCCTTTGCCAGACAAACTAACACCACTGAGAAACAAATGCTGGTGAGTACATCCTGGTAACAAAGTTTATAAATGAAGTTCTGTTACTTCTGATTCACTGACCAGTAAATCCAAAATGGTAGATGCCCAGGCTGGCTCCACATCCATACAATACATTACTCCTCGACATTTGATCTCTTACACCTAACATGTGGATGATTGATAGGAACAAAACCAAACCCTTGTGTCCCTCCCATACATAAAAAAATACTCACACATTGGTCCCCAGTGGCTGGAATCTAAACCTTAATTGTAATCTCATCAGTCCTTGTCAAATTTAGATCTATTCTCATCCTGCTGCTTCCTCTATCCCTTATTACACCCTGACAGTCCACAGTGGTTTCCTTTTCAGCTATTTTCCTGTCAGATACACCTAAAAAGCAAGTCTCCAGTCCAAATCAATTCCAATGAGCCTCATTACCAGAATTTTCTTGGCAAAATTTAACGTTTAGTACTGTATTGGTCTCTACTTTCCTCCTATCTCAGCAGTAAGAGCTGTAACACAGGGATCTCTATTAACTCCTGTCCTAAATAAGTCACATTGTCCGAAATTAACATCAATCTTCAACATATTCTAGTATGGCTAACGAAACATTCACTCAACAGAAGACTTCAAAGCAATTTAAAATTTTATTCATATTTTTCAGAAAATTAAGAATGTCAATTTTTAGGCACAAATGATCACAAATCTCTAATAGGGATTTACTGTTAAAGGATTAATTTTTTCAGATGAAAATAATTGCTTCACCCAAATACCACTTCATATCAACACGTAACATAATGGACAATGCACAGGGGGCAGCAATCTCATTGATGCAATCTTCTGTGAAGAACTTCAAGTGACCTTTCCACAAGTAATTTGAGGAAACCAGGAAACTAGCAAAAGCAGAACTGATCCTGATAGAAGAAATACTCTCCTTAGCTTACAAATGAAATTAGTTTTATCTCTTCCCACCTGAATATGTTAGACTGCTAAGTTTGATCAACCCTTTTATCTCGACAAAGATTGATTACCAATTAAATATTGCATAAGCTAATAAAATGATACCTGAAGTTTATCCAGATGGCTTCATTAGAAACAGTAATCTCTGATATAAACACTCTTTGGAAAGAGAATATTGCTCAAATACTTCAGAAGTTACAGGAAGTTTTAATGATATCTTGACAAAGCAGGAAATATCAGTACATAGTACTGAAACCTAAGGTGACCTTGTAAATAGCTGATATAAAACATTTTATTAAACTCTTGTTTCCTGTCATTCCACTTTTTCCACCATTTGCTGTCAGGTTGCATCCAGTGAAATGAAACTATATGAACAGCCATCCTTCAAATACTAAGTCCCATTGTTTTTCCTGCCTCCCAGGGCATGAAATATCTACCCACCACCTGCTGTTCACAGGCTGGTTTGTCAGGTTGCAAGTCAGAATTGATATACACTGATTTTTTAGTGCCTGAAACTATATTATATCCCTGTAATGTTTAGGATAGCTCCTGTTGCCCTGTGCTGATCTGCAAACATCCCTAGAACAAAATTAAAACAAAAATAATTCTAGACTAGACTATCTGTATTTGAATTTTACTATATGTCATACGAGGACTTTGAATGAAAATTGTATATTTGGGGCAAGTAACAGAAAAGCCAAGGGCAAATTGATTATGCATCTGCAGCTGAAATTATTTTGGGTTCATTGAATCAATGTTTTTCATGAAAGAATTGTATGTGGCAGTTCAGACTTACAAACAAACACGTCTATTTTCAAAACTGATGAGAAAGAAAGGACAAGAAATTATTCAACTTTCTCTTAGCTGACTTCCTCGTGGTGCAAGCCACTGCACCTGCAATATGCATATATTCCAGTGTGTTGCCCTTTTTAAAAATTATTTATAATAATTTGAAAAAGCAATAGTATTAATTTACTGATTTTTTTTTTTAACAGACAAGCTGGAATTAGATACCAAATAAAGAAGATTCAACTCGTATGAGCAATGGGAAAGCTTTCAAAATGTGTTTTTCTCATCCCTTTTCACTTGATGGAAAGAAAAAAATCTTTGACATTGGTCTGGCTATAATAAAATGTAATCAAAATCCTTTAAGCACAGAATGAAATGGTCTAAATAGGATAGCAAGCTAAGTTTACTCTATTTTTATGAAGTATCATGTCCTGAAACTGGACATATTCCCAAAAGAATTAATCAAAATAATATTTTTTCTTGCAGAAAAAGTACAGGTTAAGATTTCTTGCCAAACTAATCATAAAATATACTGTTATTTTTTAACATACTGAATAAATTCTTGTAAGTTCCACAAGGAAGGATTTAGCTAAAAATAAAACATATTTACAAAAACTGCAATTTTTTTTTTAAATGCCTTAAATACTATTTCTATTTTAAAAAATCTCTAATGTTGATATGGCTGGAATTGTACATGAAAATATTTTTAATTACACCTTTACCCCACTAGCAGTTACCAGTCCAGCAGCAGTGGCCTTCTCTATAAGCTGGCACTCGGGCTGTTTGTGCCCTTCACGATATTATTTGTACTGGCTTGTTTTTGTTTTATTTTGTTTTGTTTTCTTTTTACCATTAAAACTCTTTCTTTATTGGCATGAACTTCCAAAGAGCCCTGTAAATATTGATTTTTCTGAGAGCAGAGAAATCTGATAGATCACTCATACCTGCAAATGTACACCAAAGATACTAAGTACTGTGGTCAGGAAAACAGTAGGAAAGCTTGATGGCATACCTTCATCTTTTCATTGGAAGAAACACAACAGACAAACACCACCACAACAAGAAGAAACTCCAAAAGCAACCAACAAACAAGAGCCCAACAAAGAAAACAAAAAGAAATGAATGGCTGTGCTCTGTTGGCAGCACAGATGTATATCAGGAAGCCCAAAGTATAATGGAAACCCAAGACTCTATACTCCTGACTGTCAGCTTTTTTCAAAAGCAGTTTAGAAGATTCATTCATGTGATTTAAAAGCTGCACAAAGCAAGTAGAAAAGAGAGAACTGTCTGTAGGTTGATTAACAGCTAACAGAACAGAATTAAAATGAAGAAGCATTTACCCATGGAAGTTACATACTTCTTTTATTAAACAAAACAACCCCTTAGCTGGTTACAGAGCAGAAGTGATTGCAGCTAGATAGAATGAAACTTCACCTGGTGTCCTTCTGTACTCTGTGTAGTCAATGGTTATAAGATTCTTTAATGTTCAAAAAAGATCATTTCTCCTTTATAGAAAGATATACCTCAAAAGCAATGTTGAAATTGGAAAGCACACTCATGAGATCTATGGGAATGAGTGTTGCTCTATACAGTTTAAATAACAAATATTTTATAAGTTCATTTTTCTGAAGTGAAAAATTAATTTGCATAAGACATAGTAAATGGCTATATTTTTTATTGAACTATTTTTGTGACTTTATTGGGCAATATTTATTTCTTTTCCATAGTCTTATTGATTTTTAGTTTTCTATCACTGTTGAGATCCTGAATCGTGCTCCTGTTGGAAAGTGCCACACATAGAAATAATTCATAAATATATTTAAAATTTATTATAATTGAATTGACTTACGTATTGATCTAAAAACCCCAAACCAAATAATAAACAAAATGTGAACCACAGCAAAAACCCCCAAACAAAAGAAAACACATGAAATGCCAATGATACAACAGGAGAAACTCTTTTCTCAGGCTGAAACTGATTGAGAACATCCTTTATATAAAAGTAAAATGCATTTCTGTGGATGCACTGATGCTTCACCATCTGTCCAACATCTCAGATTTACTCTCCCAGAAAACTTCGTATTTCATCCTGCAGTCCCTAAAGAAACATCACTTTAAACCGGGCCACATGGAAAAATGATCTTCAATAAAATCTGAAGGTCTTGCTTTTAGCTGCGAGGGCCTCTAATCTAAATGAATGATGTGCCTATAGAGTAAGCTGAATTTATATGTATGGAAATAGGGAGGAGCAACTGCAAGGGAAAGAATTCTAGAAAGAAAATAAAGACTGAAGAATAAAGAAGGAGAATATATACTGGAAAGAAAAGGAGAGCTAGGAAAAGAGAAGTAAAGAGAAGAAGGAAAAAAAAAAAAACAAAAACCAAACAACAGTAAGTCCAGAATGATGGCAGTGAAAGACAGAAGGATTTGCAGATAAAGACAGAAGATGCTGGCAGCCATCTATCAGTCTGCCTTGATGAAACAGATATTGGAAATTAACTCAGGAACCCTATGAATTACATTCAGTCCATGCTCTGGGCTAAGCACTTGTCAATTTTAGCTGCTATTGCAACGTATTACTTACAGACTACATGGTTGGCAAGCTAATGGCACTAGAGAGAGTTAAAGAATAGCAGCATAAACTGTGTACAGCCATGCTTGTCACAGCCTGAGCATATCTTCCCACTGTTTAGTGGGAAACCTGAAAGTCCAAACTATTGCTTCCTCAGTGAATACTTGACCTCATATCAGATTTTTTCACATGGGAGAAACGTACATACCTGAAGAATTAATCAATGATTTGCCTGTCCACAGAAAGGTTTTCTGAGCATTGTGAAAAAGTGCTTTGACTAAAATTTTCTTGAACTTTCTTCCCCCTCACTGTAGGATAATCCACTCTGAAGCAGAGCTCTCAAAACTGACAATTTTTTGGAATATGCTAATAAAAACTAGGCAAATATGCTCTCCCTATAAAATTTAGGCCTCCTTTATATCCAATGTACTTCTTTGCTGTGGATCAGTATGTCCCACCTGCCGAATGCATCATTATTTAGGATTCAAAACCACCCCTAAGGGAAGGTACATTTTATATCTACAAATGCATGCATTAATAGTGGTGCACTGAAATATTAAAAATGCGCTTTATTAGAAATGTACTCACACAACATACTGGAACTGCTTTATTGTATTTTTTCAGCTGATAAGCTTGTCTAATAGTGAGCTATTTTAATAACCAAGCACATTTAGAGTAAATGTCAGACACTGTGATCCTGTGACCAACAGCTGCTTCTCCTGTTGGTGGAGAGAGAGAGGGAGAGATAGAAAGAAGTGCAAGTACCAAAAAACAGAGCGAATGCCAAATTAGAACAAATGTTTGTCAAGTAAAAAGGGCAGCTTTTTGCTTGATGAAAGAGACTTAATTAGAAAAGTCACAGAAAGAATCTGTCTTGAAAGTACCAGATCCATTTTCTTCAGATAAGCTAATGAACCACATTGAACTTTGCAAAGAATTGCTAAACCAATAATACAAGAGGAAAAAAAGAAATCTAGAAAATATGGTGCAGGGTCCCTTGGAAATGAGCTAACCAATTATCAGTGTGATGCTCCATCCCAGGAAAGGAATGATATGACACATGGACTTACTATTTTTCCTTCAGTTTGGGTGAGCAATGGACATATAAATACTTACAGAAAGAAATTATTTTTGTACACTGTTTCTCTTTTACAGCAGACTATGTGTTCAAAATTTAAATCACTTGTTATATGTGCTAAGTCACCTACATGGTACATTATCTACCCAGTTTGCTGTCTAATTGTATCAAGGTGTTTTGGTTTTTTTTCCCACCTAACAGCAATCATAACAAGAACCTATTGAGGAACGTAATAATTTGCATTAGACAAGGGCATCTTGACTGTATTAAAGAACACAGTAAACAAAATTTGTTTAACAGTCACAAAACAATTAAAAAATGAAAAAAAGCTAGACCAAAGAAAAGTTATTATGTAGAAACTCAATGTAACTCTAAAATTCTCTTTAAAAAGAAGATTTTATTTTAAAAGGTTTTGGAGAATTTTATGCTTCATTGGTATTCTTTAATCGTTTTTCTCCTCATTTTTAGCCCTTCACATTATACCCATGTTTGACATAATACTACAGGCCTGGAATTCAAGTCTACAGCATGCATAGAATCGAATCATAAAGCACCTATATTCCTATGCCACCAGTTTAGCAAAAATACTTTTTTCATCATAGGAGAGAGAAATAAAAAGAAGATAACAAATAAAAAGAAGACGACAAAAAAAAAAAAAAAGAATAATATAAACTAATGGGCATGTAAAAAATATCAGCATAAGTTAGGATTTAAAGATCCACAGAAAATTCACATCATATGGATTTTCGAAACAGAAAAGACAAGTACCTACCAAAAGAGGTACTTTTCTACATTTTCTTTCCATTTATCTTTGCTTTAAGGTTTTGGAATTGAGTCTTTGTGTATGGGGTTCTCAAAAGGCTCATTGAAATCTACAGAGATTTTCTATCTGTATATAGAATGTCCTTTTCAATGGACAGAAAAGAAAAGATAAAGATAGGACTTTAAAAGTTTTGGTATACATAAAAATCAAACGCTTTTCTTAGGAGAAGATGCTTTATTTAACTAACAAAAAACATTAAGTGTATTTGGTGGAAAGCCTCTTACTCTAGGAGAGTAAGGAGGAGTATCGCTTGAGTTCATACTCCCCCTCCTTTTTATAACAATGTATGTAACATTTTATAAAAAGTTTATTCTAATAAATGTGTTTTCAAATATTAAAAAAATAATAAATTATTTGACTCTGCAAATATACACTTATTATGAGTTTACTTTTATGAATGTTCAGAAGAATGCTAGTGTTTGTAGTAGTACGTAAGAAGGAAATATAAGTAAAATCCACATCTTTCTTATCTGTGCTCTTTTATCCCTGTCATCTGCAGTGTATGTGTAATATATCAAAGACATACTGATTTTGGGTTAGGAGTTGGTATATATCCTTTGGATATTCATTCCTACAAAATATATCACAATAGATGTTGCTAGAAGTCATAGCAAAAATGTTTTAAAGGTTAAAAGACATTCTTGATCCTTGAGGATGATGAAACTCAAATACATTACATGGAAAATCCATGGTTCCTATGGATATGGAAAAAAATGTTTGAACCATGGTAACATTGTACAAACTACTCCCATAATGTCATAAAGTCTCGACAACAATATGTCAGGTTGATGGGTGTCAAGGCTGCAGAAATATGAAGCAATAACAGTGGTAAAACTCAAAATATTTTCTTCAGCTTGAAGAAGGGCTTTTTTTTTTCTGTTAAGACTGATGCTGCTGTGTCATTGTTCAGAATTCAAAATGTTAACAAAGATGATAGTATGCTGTTGCTAAGTCAACTTTACTTGAACTGATTTTGCCTGCAAATGGAAAACTACAGGCAAGTCACATCTCCTGAATGCCAACTTTCTGAGATTTGGGCCTCTCTGTGGGAGCACAAATGAGAACACTTCAAAAACATATAGTCTTTATGTACTGGGTATTCTTTTCTCCATTAGCATTGTTTAATGTTATTAATTACTGCTCTGTCAAGACCAGAATTCATAAGAATACACAACGTATTCCAGCACAAATATTTCTCAGAGCATCTAGATCTTCACTACATACAAGGTGTCCGAACACTGGTAAAGGAAAGAAAGCAGTTTATATAGGTCACATTGATTTAAGACTGTGAGTTTTTAGGTCACTATTCATTTAGGTTGCGTTTAGGTTTGGTAGTCTACAGTGTTTATTTAGAGACTGCTTAGCCTGTTGGATGCAGAGAATAGCAGAATCCCAAGTATACACAGCTTTTCAGCTGTGATGGTAGAGAAAAGACTATTTATTTCTGCTGTGGTGATGATGCAGGTACTTCCAATGCTGTTATCTTTTTTTAGTATGCAGATGCCTCAAAAAACTATTGCTGACCTACCAGGGTACAAAAGGAGGAAGGTCTTTAATGCAGAATCGCACTGCAGGAATAACAACATCCCAAACCCACAGAAGATTCCAGTGGTTTTACTTTCTGCAGGAAACTAAGAAATCCTTAAGCTTTCAAACCCTTTTATTTTTTTGGTAAATGATAATCTTTGTCTGGATGAAGTGATAATCTGATTAAGCATTATCTCTAGTGTCCTGTGTTGTAAGTCAAGACTATTTCTACATTCTTGTATGAATGGTATCAGGAATGAATTGCTACCCAGAGATAGTGTTTGGAGGATGTGTTATCTCCAGCCAGACTGCAGCCTCTGATAAAGAGTCTGGAGGAGTCATTGCCATATTGGGCAACTAACGGATGAGTTCCTGCAGAAACCCTGATCAGACCAGTTCTGTATATTGTTCACATGCAGGTTAATATTGTCTTAGATTTCACCTGAATGAAACAGCTCAAAACACTGAAATTATTGGGAATCTTAATTACTCCATTGGAAGAGAACTCATGCATTGCAGTGTTAACTAGCTTACGTTTGTCCTTTATTTCTACGTAGTATCAACGTTTGTATGGAACCGTGTTTTGGTCCACAATAAAAAGCTGAAATTTACAATGTCATGCTGTACTACCAAATACAGACGCATATTTTACTTTTTCCTAAGTGAAAAAGAATAGAGATTCCGTATGACAACTCCGTGGAGGTTTTGTGTGGTTCAGAAAGCCTTTTCAGATCTTGTCTCTGCCTTAACCATTTCGGGTGTATCCCACCTTTGCATTTGAATGAGACAGAGCTAAGCTACATTGCAACTTCCCTCGCAGCCGAGTTTCAGTAAGGGGAGAAGCTGGCTGGACGGACTTGAAGGAAGTTCCACTATACCCATATTATTTCCTCATCTTGCTAACTGAGAGGCCACATGTGCAGAACTAACCATTGCTTTACAGTCATAACACAGGTTGTGCATGCCAGCTTCAACAACAGATAAATCATATTTACTGTCAAAAACAGTGAATCAAGTGTAAATCATTGAGTCATATTTATCCTGAAAACAGCATAAGAGTAACTTGGATCAAAACAGGAATCATAGGTGCAGAATTAGTTCAAGATTTCCCTTTTCAAAATTAGATTTTAATGTATATTTACCCTCATAGAGCTAGACTAAAATGTTGACATATTTTCAGTGTCAGAAAATATGGCAATCTTACTATTTATATCTAATTTGCAAGATTTTCTTGAAGTATGTGGAAATTATGTTTTGTTTCCTATACACACAACTATAATTTAAATCAGGTAAATTATTAGACTTATGACTAGATCAGCAAATTTTACTTCACGTACTTATCACTATTGCAAGTTTTTTTTCATTTGCCTTGTACTGAAAATATTAATGCTGACTGCCAAGCTACCTCTGGTCAGTCACAACTAGTTTAAGGAATATTTTATCTTTTCTATTATGTACATTCCTACTTGGCTCGACTTACTTAAACCAATATGTCACCTTTTCATTTTTCATGCATGGCCACAGCTTACAATGAACTTGAAATAGTTCTTTATGCCTCTGTGAAATATATCTATAATTTTCCTTTTACTTTTGTAAAATGGAAGTCAAGCTGGAAGAATAAATTGTGTGATAAATTGGTATATTTTTCATTACTAAAGAATGTGAAGTATTTTCTCTACTGTATATTTAGCTGCTTTTGGCTTTGAACTTTTGCACTTCAATCAAAGTACAATTTTGAACAAAACTGTTTTTTTAACTTTTATGGGAGGCTCAGCTAGATTTCTTTTTTCATTGTAACTAACTTGCAAGAGAAAAGTTACCAGCAGAGAAGACCTCATTATCAGACATGGATCAAAATATATATCAAAAATAACCAAAGATACACATATATGTATATATGTAGCCAGGAAGTGATTATGCCATTGTGTCACAAAAGCAGTGATTGCAAGTAATGCTTAGAGACTTGCTGCCTTTGTATTGTATTCCTTCCCCTTCAACTTTTTCTCTTCCTGCTTCCACCACTGAGATAACAGTAGGAGCACAAGCAGAGACAAAACACTGGCTGCTGTTGTCATTGCTTGAGTCAGGGCATCCGGCCATCACAGAAAAAAGTCAGTAACTTTTCTAAATATAATTTTTAAAAGTACCTGAAAAAAAAACCCCATATTCATTCACTTATTTCTTGATTTGATGTAGTTAATGAATTTGACTAATCCTGAAATATTATTGGACTCCTACTATGCTCTACAGTTCATTTATATACTACAAATAGCTGCTATTTGTCATGTTATTGTCCTTTTTTCTTATTGTGATCATATTTCCCACGTTGAATAGGATAACATTTGGCAAATAGATGGATATTCTAATGACTGTACACTAAAATTTTTATGTATGGCACTCTAATTCTCTCTCTCCATAAATTCTCAGTACAAACTTCCAAAGCTAACCTTGCAGTATTAGGCAATTTAGAGGAAAAGAGCTGGTTATTGTCATTTTCCTGATTTAAGAGAGATTATTTTTCCTTTCTCTCTACCACAATGACAACACTGCAAAATGACCTATTTATTTTTTATTGTCCAGTTCCTGGAGACAGTAGGTATAGGCAGAGAGTGGAACTTGCATGTCCAGCTTACAGATTTTTTTCCACCTTGTTTCCTGTGGAACAAAAAAAAAAACTCATGCAGCTGAGATCTGCATCCACCCCATTGTTCACCACTTTTCATACACACTGGAATTAAGGTGAGTTTCCTCCAGAGATGAATTCACAAGACTTCAATAAATGAAATAAGACACTGAAACTGAATTCTAAGGAACCAATTATCATCCATTGCTCCAAACAACGGGTGAGGGGAAGGAAGAATAAATTAAACTGTGAATTTCTCCAAGTTTGTCTGATACACTTCTTACCCTTCCTACAGCAGCTCTAACTTATGGCATAGATACAATTTAAGGAAGAAATTACAAAAAAACAACCCAATAAAAAAAATGAAAAGCCACACATAGTCATTTGTAAGCTGATAATAGAATAAGATGGTAGTTTGCTCTTTGTCAGAAAAAGTCTATGATATTCCCATTCTTCGGGTGAAGAAAACAAGAAAAAAATTAATCACTTCCAACCCTCTGAAGATTTTGGAAAACCAAGCTTTAAATGGAAATAAAAAGCAATTGCCAACAAAATGCATACAGATACCTATCTCTTTCTTATTTATTTTAAGGCATTACAGATGCGTTCTGAAGACAAGTCATCAGTCAACAGTGACAGTCAACAGGAAAATATATATGAATAAATTGGGCTTTAATTTTTCTTGACTAAGTATAGACATCTATCATAACTAATGCACTTCTAATAGCACAGCATTTTTTCGATTAAGTAATCTCATCTATTTTGTTATGTGTCTTAAACCCAATTAGAAAGCAACAGTCCTAGCAGTTATAAGAGGAAAGGCAATATTTCTTTTGACCAATGTAGGTGAAATCTACTGCAATTAAAGTTATGGCAAAGTTTATGCAAGAACAGAGAGATCATATCTTTGCTAAATAGGCTGTGAAGTCCTCCTACTTTTGGTGCTTAATTATTGGTGTCATGCTTGTAATAGCGGCATCTGTGCACACTCAACACTCTAATGGGCAGCTCCTACAGGACTAATGAATTTTAATTGATGGTGTTTAGCGTGGCTTTTGGTTTGTGGCTCTTGTAGAGGAGGCTATGCCCTTCTGCTCTTCTGTCCCCAAGTGAGCTGCATCTCTGTTGGGGAGCTCATAGGTACAGATGGTCAACAAAAGGTGAAGAATGCCAGAACTCTCTGGGCATCAGTCTCTTTTCAGTAAAGATAAAGCTTGAATTGCTAATCAGCTTCCTTTTTTCCACCCAAGCTGTTTACGCTGTGGGCTTAATGTTAATCTCTTTTAGTTAGATGACACATTCCTTTTTAATTCAAAAAATGCTTCCTAGTTTGGCAAATCAGAAGGCGACCTCCTTCCCAGCCTTTGCATAGGTAGCTTTAAATGTAGCGTCCTTTGTTAGAGGCAAAACAAAAAGACCTCATGGTTGCACTTAATCTTTTTTATCCATTCCCTGAGTTTTTGCTAAGGATTGAAAACAAATACATCTTCCTAAAACTGCAGTTTCCTTTCCAAAAGCTAGTTTTTCTGTATGTATATTTTTTTCAGATCAAATAGTCAGTCTTCACACTAATACTTCCTTCACTTATGGTTTAAAAAAGATGCAATAGAAAGCAAAACTTATTTTGTGGAACTATAATTACTTTTGCTTGGTATAAAATATTTCTAAATGGGGTGGGGAAATAATTTGAAAAAAAACTAATGAGTGGCATGAGTTTGAATTCAAAAATTCCTTCTTCGGGAAGAACAAAGGAAGGAATAGGTATATAACAGAAAGTTACTGGATTGTTTCTGAGTACTCACAAGATGAAAGTCTCCTAAAACATTATTGAAAGATATACTTTTACTCAAACATTAACATTATGTGTTTGCTTTGAACAATGAACACCAAATATACAGCTCTTGGAGTAAGCTACTCACTACAGCCTGAGATTTCTAATTCAGGAATTATCTGTGCAGAATTTCATATGAAACACTGGATCTATTAAAAATGCTTTCTGTAAGCCTTCTTTAATATCTTCTGTGCCCAAGAGGGTTGGTAACAAATATGTGAGGATCACAGCTGAGGTGATCAGACCTTTCTGTTACCAAACAAACTGTAGTTATTGCATTTGCAGAAATGGCACTCCATTTATCAAGTGAGTTAGAATGCCAATAAGTGGGCAGGTGAAAAAAGTACAAAGACGAGGTCAATGAATGATGTACAAAAAAAAATGAGTGCAGCAAAATAATCCCCAATGCAGCTGAGTACTAAAAAATAAGGCACATGGTAGGTTTAATGGCAGCATACCAAGGAAATCATCTCTAGAGTGCCAAATATCTTAAAGACTTCTGTATATCACCTTCAGATAGGGTTATACTCTACTCCCTGATCATTGTAAATGAAAATATGTAAATGAAAAAAAAAAACTAACCCTGCCTATTGTTGTCATTATTTTACTTTTAAGATGTTAAAAATACTTCTACAGCAGATGGAAAACAATACATCAGATCACGCTCATATCACTCTATATTGTTACATACATATATGCATACATATACAGAGACATAAAGAAATACATAAACCACAAGTTATCTGAAAAATTTTATAGATATCATGGAATTCTGAGAAGCCTATCAAACCTGCTCATAGATTCTGTGCTCATCATCAACAAAATACAGGCACAGAATGCAAATTTGCAGGGGGGATATTTTTCAAATATGAGAAGTTATTCTTGAAAAAAAAAATAAAAGTCTAAGGCTTCACATCATTATAGTTACTTGACTATAACAGCTCCGTGGCAATGCAGGAATGAAGGAATAGCTAATCTCCCAACCCAACCCTTTTCCTAATCCTGTAACTCTACTCTCTTTTGAATTCATATGGTTGCTCATCAAATCTTCAAGTGAGACAGAATAATGAAACAAACCAACAGAAAACTTTTCATTCCCTCTCCACCCCTTTTATTTTGGGTGGTGTTGGAATAGGTAACATATTTTAAATGCATTTTAAATGTATGAGTCTACCCATGATATGCTCAGACATCCAACACAAGGCAAGCAAGAGGAGTGAGGCTACTCCTATCAGTGGGAGCTATCTGTTAAATTGTGACAGCTTAAAAGACAGCACTTAACTCTGAGATCTTCTGAACAGGAAGACTTTTAGTTGAATTCACTACAATGACTACTACCAGGTCCTGCCAAGTGGATTGCCTAAAGTACCCATCACTAGGCAGAGATATCTTTGATAGAATGATGAGCGATTAAAGAAAATAAAGAGGAGAAAGGCCGTGTCATAACACACATCACTGATATGAACTTCAATAAATAGACCTCCTGTATAAAAATTGTGTACCATGTTTTTCAAAGAAGGTATAGTATAGAAGGCTTCAGTTGTTATTATCATTTCTGATAAGGAATTAATATTCAACCCTGTTTCCTTACATGTGCATTTTTTCCTGTGCTTCAGTAAGAAGTTCTCTGGATCTTGTCAAGTAGCATTTTTTTAGCCACCTCTAGAAGTTTTGCCACTAAGGCAGCCTTTTTTTTAACCTAGGAGATAAGCAAGAGTTATTCCACCTACCAAAGAAACAAATCAGTATCAAATCAGAGTGCCCTGGCAGCCTTTCGAACAGTGACTCGTGCCTGCTATTTCTGTCTCCTGCAAGGGGGGTTGCATGCTGTAAGTAGTTTCTTGGCAGATCACCATTCAAGGCACAGTGCCAAGGGTTTACCCTGGCCTTGTTGGAAGCCTGGACCTATGGGTTCACCTGCCATCATGAGGCCAGAAATTTGAAAGGCACCGGTATTATTTAAGGTAATACTTTAATTTACTTTAAACATCAAAAACAAACAAGCATAATGAATTCCACTGCAATGGTAGTTTCATGAACACTTATGTTGAGCAAATATATTGATCACCCTTTGCAAAGATGTACTTTAATACGTTGTAAAATCTTGCTAATATAATATAATAAATAAAATGGGAGAGGGTTAAATGCATGGTATTAGACCAGCATATTCTGCAGCAGTGATATTAAATAGCTCAGGGCACTTGCTTCCTAAAGGAACATTAACTAGCTTCCATATGTTAGTCCAGTGATCAATAGACAGTTCTATTCCCAGACCTTTGTTCTAGCTTTCAGTAACATATTATCTAATCCATGTCCTATCCATTATCACTAAAAACAAGAGTTGTGCAAATTGGCATATATCCATTACCTCCAAGGGAAACTTGTTTTGGGGCAGACCTCTATCAGGATATCCCAACTTTCTTGGAAAATAAAAAGAAGTTTTAAGGTCACTCAGGAAAATTTGTGCAAAATAGCTTCTCTGCAAGTTGGTAGAAATATTTTTTTCTTCAAGTGGGATGAAATCAAAGTCAGATGCTTACATTGTTTCTGTACATGCCACTCCTGTGATCTATCTTTCCTCTTCTTATATCAGATGTTGATTGGCAAGAAAAAATTCCTTTCAAAGTCCTTTGACTCCCCAAAGCTCTAACAAGACACTCATGGTAATGATTCTCTGTGAAATACCATATATGAAAAGGCACTGATAAAAAAAAGCAACATGTTTTTGAGATTCCATCTTTTACTTATGACATGCAATTTCCACCCTGTGACCTGTGAGGTCTGCTTTTTTATACACTTTCACAGAATGCTATTGATTGAGGAGACCGAGGAGGAAGTGAACCTTCACTTGAAATTAGAAAGTTTCTTGTAGAGTAAACATGGACTAATATGTGTTCTATAAAAACCTTGAGGAAGGAGCTATGTGATATGCACAGAAAATCAGTATAAGAATACAGAGTAAAGTATGTATCCTGAGCATCCAGCAGGTGACAGAGTACCAATACCTGTTGATTCAACTTCTGCTTTGCTTAATCCATGAGTCACACAGAGTAGACAGAGATCGGGTACTCTGGTACCTTTTATTCCCAGAAGCACCAGGATCACCTAATCACCATAAGGCAGAAAAGGATGAGAATTTTTTTTTTTATCACTGGTAATCTAGTAAGTAATAATTTCTGCACCATCCAGATGGTAATAGGGAAAGAGCAGAAAAGCCATCTCCATGCTGCTCACTGAAGGACACAGAACTGAGTTATCCCGCACGTGGAGCAGAGCACAGGGATGTGATATACTGTGTTCTGGCATCTCACAGTAAATAAAAACATTTACTCAAGTTTTTCAGTGTGGCTTGATGTAGCATTCATATGCAGCCAAAGGTCTGCACGGAGATGCTATGGCCTTGATACATTGACTTTGATGAAGTAAATCCAAAGCATGTCAGTGTAACCAAGTGAAGCATCACATTTCCGTTGTGCTGAGGCTGAAAATTGATGCCAATTCTAACATACCATTTTATTTTTTAAAGTATTTTTTTTGAGAAGCTGAATCACTGTATTAATTCTGGAAACCTTCTGCAACAGGATGTTATTTATATGTCTAACAATCAGAACAACCAGTACAAACACCAAGCATAATAAACACAAATTTTACAAACAGTTAAAGCAACTGTGTTTCATGGCCAGAGCACCAAAGAGCAATACTTAAATGAGCAATACTTACAAAGACCATGAGAAGTACTTAAATTTAGATCTTTCTGGGGGAAAACAGCAGCTCCTTCACCAACCCCTTCCCCTAGATCCACACGTGAAAGAAAATGGGGGATGACTTTTTGACGATTAACACTTTAACAAGAGGAAGGTACAGACAAAAGATGATGAGATATGACTATTAGAAAGCCTGCAAAAATCTCACACTTGCACAAATACAAGGTGGCATTGCTGTGAAAGAGACTAAATCCTTAAAGAGAAAAGGGAGAGAACAAGAATAAGCTGTATTTATTTCTGCCGCTGTTGGTGTTGGTGCTTATAATGCAGAAGCCTAGTCATTCCAAATGTTCATCCACATCTTACCAAATCGCACCTACTTACATAAATAAATAAATAAATAAATAGACAAATAGTAGTGAAAAAAGACTATAAATAAATAAATAAATACCAAGTAGGGATGCATTTTATCCATTTTTGCCAAGGCAACTTTATTTAGAAAGCTGTTTACCTTTCTGAAAAGCCTCATTAGGCATAAAAACAAAGGATGAAGTTGATTAATGTGCTCTAAGTGTGATGTTCAAATTGTAATTTTCATATACGTAAATGGATGCTTCTGCTGTATTTTGTTTGATAATTTACAGAGTTAGAACCGTCCAAACCACTAATCAGTTTCTTTTTATGAAGACAGCTGCAGAAGATCCTGTTAGAATGTTAATTTTCATTAGTGCCTTCGTTCACCAAGAACTAGGGCCTTCCTCACAGATAACCTCATCACTACACTGGGCTTGGGGAAATCTGGTTCACTTGAAATTCAGTTTTTTGGGGATTTTTATTTATTTTGTTTTTCAGTAGGGTAATCTGAAAAGAAGAAAAAAGAGCATTGCAAAATCCTGAGTAGATGAACTTAAAAGAAAAGAGTGGCTAAAAATCAAGACCAAGGTAGTTTATATCTTCCTCTTTTTTTTGTTTTTGGTGGGTTTTTTTATTTGCTTGTGAGGTTTTTTGTTATTGTTTTTTTATTTGTTTTGGTTTTGGATTTTTTTTAGTAATATCATCTGCTGACTTGCCAGGAAAAAAACAAGTTGCACAAAGGTAACATTTCTGTAAGTACTGTCTACATATTTTGTAGGATGGTGATATTAATACAGATTGGTTTTGACACTCCAAGTTTCTAGTAATTCTTTTCTAAAACTCCTTTAATGTGAAAAGTATTGCTACAAATAATATGCACTGAGGCAGAAAGTAGAAAAGAAGAAGTGATTAATACATTGTGTTACCATGTATGAAAAATCATGTTTAAATCAGAAGTAGTTATAGCATGTTATGTTGTGCTTTACAGAATTGCCTCAGTTTCTCTCAGCAGTGCTAAATCTGGCTCAGTGGCAGCACAAGTTTCTGTTAATTTGGAATTTTCATGCTCCAGCAACAGTATTAATTTTTATACCACTGTAAATAGTAAGTAACCAATCAAATGGTCTAAATATATTAATGTTCTGCCTTTGTGCATAGGTATGAGAAGATTAGACTAATTCTGCTGTACAATGAAAACAGCCTCTTAGAAGCACTGAAAGTACATTGCAAGGAAGAATGATTTTTCTTGAAATATTTAGTACAGAACCAGAACAAAATTAGAGTACTCCCCTAACTTTAATACTGAAAAGAGCAGCAAAGAAACATTCTATGAGCTTTTATTAAAAATCCAAGTATAAGGGTGTTGAATAAACTTTGACAGTTTCAGAAATCAGTCTGAGAACAGGTGACACAGGTTCAGGAGTTCCTGAAGTATCTCCACAATGATTAGAGATCTGAATCTACATTTCGAAATGTTCTCTGTTGTCTTTCCCAGAAATATGTGCTTATACCCATAAACTCCAATTTGAATCCTTTCCATTAAATCTTCCCCTCACTTCCACTTAGTCTGCACTGTGCCTCCCCTTCTCACCTGCCCCTTGATTATCCTAGCTGCATATAGATTCCTGTCCCCCCTGGTCTATGTCACTGAAATTATATGTAGGGTCAAGCAAGTAGATTTGGGATCCCTCTTGTGGAGAAAGGGCCACACTGATGAGACTAAATAAGAAGGATGGGTTTTTCCAAAAGGCAGAATAGTGGTTAGGCACTGTGAATATCGTTTTACTGTAAGAAAAAGAGTTTGCATTTGTGAACTCTGTCATTCTGCCTAAATTCCATAATTCATTGGCTCAATGTGAAATGTGTTCCAATGATGCCACAGAAGAATGAGGGATTGTGGAAGCTGTGCCTTAATGAGAGCTGGAGTGGGGGAAATATTTACAGAGTGTCACTGAACTGAGAGGTATACACTAAAATACCTTGACAGAAGGCAAGAAAAAGATTCCATAAAAATTAGTGGCATGTGTGGTGCAACAAATGTAAACAACAAAACGAGAAAGGGTAACAGAAACACTTTGGTATTTCTACTGTAGTTTGTACTGCTACAATGCAGAAGAAGCACTCTGCTTATGCAAAACAGCTTATTTTAGACAAATGAACTTCCAAAGCAGCTGTGCTTTTAGGTGCATAAGAACATCGGTCTCCAGTTGAGATATGTGGAAATAAGACTGTGTTACATAGTGTATGTTATCTGTGATAAATACAGCAGTCCAGGAAGAGTGCAAGGTGCAGGAAGAGTGAAAGAAGAGGAAATAGAAAATGCTCCTGGGTCATAAATGATTATCACAGTTAAGGTGCTGAGGGCTGATAGCCATAGAGGTGCTGGAGTTAGAGAGACAGAGTGTAAGAAGAGAAATGAAGGAACACTGCTAGTGGTAAAGAAACTCAGCAACGGAGGCACTACAAAAACCTCAGTTGCTGATTTTTACCTATTTTATTTGTATTTCAGTTACGACTGCTGATTGTCACTATACAATCCTGTTGCTGCCGTTCCTGCCTGCAGGATCATGCCAAGCTATAAAAAAAAAAAAAAAAAAAAAAAATTACTAGCAGAAAGGAAAAAAAAAAAGAAGGCAAAACAAGTTGGCAATAAGTGATACTGAGATTCATGGCAAAAGTATCCTTGTTTGGCTTTAGTAGGACTCTGACAACCATTTGGCATCCACAGAAATAATTTCTCATGTTGACAAGCCAAATACACCATCTGATACATGAGCTGTATTAATGTTTATAACATCTGTAAAGTAGGGATTGTCCATCCATTTCTTACATTTCAGCAGTTCACCTCAGAAAACCCATAGGAGTGTAAACATGATCAATGAAGAGTCTTAACAGGAGAAATGTTTTAGCTGAATATTCTGAAAATCTAGGAGTTTCACTTGGAGGGATATAACAATTACGTTACTCTACTAATTCATATCTGTTCTCAAGAAAAAAGTGTTTTCATAGGAATAAACAATCACCAAATTGTGACAAGTACAGAAAACAAAGTGAAGTCTGCCGAAATGAAGATATCTACTAGCACGAAGCAAAAAAACTTCTGTGTGCTGCACATTGTATCTTTGTGGGGAAATACTTTTCCTCTGAACTCCCCCAAAAGCTCTGTCTGAAACATAGTTCACTAAAACCAAAAAAGTTATGAGAAAATTATATTTTCACCTAATATTACCACTAAGAGGAATCTCATCTTTTCACTGAAAAGGCACATAGGTGCTCTGGAAGAGACGAAAGAAGGTATTAGTTTATAGCAACTCTTCCTTGGAGTGATAACTGAATCCAACAAAACAGACTTCAGTGTTAATTGTCCCTGCTGATGTCTAAGGTTTTAATCCTATTATTTTCAAACTTATCTACTGTCCATGTGGCTTCCTTTTTGCCCTTGAGGGTTATTCATATAAAATACAATCTAAGAGAAAATTTATTTCCATTAAGATTTTTGTGGTCACATAGCACATTTAAGCAACTATAGTAACTGCAGTACATTCTGATGCCCAAAAATATAGAAGATCTATGATAATGGACAGTGTCAAGAATTAGCAACTCCTCTGGACTCATTCTACTTTGTCAACATCTGCCTTGCACTGGGCAGCCCTGCACTGACTGCAGTGGCCCGTTTGTGCTCTCACAAGTCCCACTTTCCTCAGCCTACCACTGTGTTCTTCCTGCTGCAGCCCACCCTGCCACCAGCCCCAGGGCACACTGCTGATCCATGTTCCAGTTATTGCTCTCCAGGACCCCTGTCCCTTACTGCAAAGCCCCCAGCTCCACCATTTCTGTCAGGAGAGAGCTGGCTCCCGGGCTGTAGTGGGGCATGGAGTTATTCCATCCCAGGTGCAGGACATTGCATTTCCCCCAGATGAACTTCATGGGGTTTCTATCCATCTACTTCTCTCCAGTCTCTCAGGGTTTCTCTGAATCTCAGCCTTGCTTTCCAATATATTCTCAGCTGTTTTCCATCACAATTTCTGAGAGTGCACTCCAGTCCACTGCCTATTTCCTTAAGAAAAGCATTATGCACTTTTGCCTCCAGCACTGGCCCCTTTGTTATGTCTTTCATAAGTAGACATTGTTGAACTCTGAACATTAACCCACCAACCTTTGAGCCAGATGAACCCTCTACAATTTGAAAAAGATAAGTTTATGATCCTGATTTTTATTAAATAATTTTTCTAAACAAGTTGAATGGGGACACACTAAGCTAACAGTAAAGACTAGGAAAAACAGACGTTGCAGGTCAGTAAGAGTATTCCCAAGGAAGAAAAAGGATTCTATTATTAACTTTAAAACTGGATAAAACTTGAAATCTTATGTAGTCTCAGAGGGCAAAGACAACACTTTTTACCCAAAAACCCCATTTTGGTTCTTTGGGGATTTCTTGTTGATTTTGGAGTTTTGTTTGTTTTCATGGTTGTTTTGCTTGTTTGTTTGTTTGTTTTTAAGTGCCTTCTTTTGTTTGTTTGTTTCTTTTTTGTTTTAAAGGTGAAGATGTTATTTTAAAAGACAACTAAGTCCATGGATGCATTTCTGCTGATTTTAGTAGTCTTAACTCTAAACAACAGAACAAATTTCCCATCTCTTTAAATGGCTTTTTAAAGAAATCAAGAATCTCATTCCTTTCTTTCTCCCAAGACCTATGTCAACTTCCTACCTTTTATGGTGTCTATACTCAGCTTCATTTTAAGCTCAGATCTCTCCAGCTCAGATCCCCTTCCTTTCTCTTCATCCTCTTCCTCTCCCTATGAATATAAACTCAAATATTTTCTGATTCCATGCAACAAAGAAGCAGGAGACAAAAGACTCCTCCAGTAGACAGAGAACTGTCTATATACTTCATCATGAAATGTCTAGTAACCCTCTTTATGACAATAAAAGCGGTTGCAAAAGAAGAGGAAGACTAAATATTCTTCATCCTTCTCTTTATAATACAAGAAAATCAGCATATTTTTAGCATAAAATTTTAAAGTGAGAGATTACCAAAATTTTCCTTGTCAAGTTCAGGAAGAGACTACCTAGATTGTCAACTTAGTCCTTAAAATTTTTTAAACATGAAAGCGATGAAGAGAGCTACCTGTAAATATCTCCACTATGCATGTTTCATAACTATGTATACCATGACCCATTTTCAAGACACTGATTTGTGAAACCTCAAGATACCATATAGCAAGTGTTTGTTAACAAACAGAGCCTCAGGATAGATGTTGCAGAAAAGCTTTTAACACAGCAGGTCTAGCAGGGAATTCTGGACTATAGCAATTATTTTATGTTTTTCGTTGATTAATGAAGTGTGCTTTTGGGGAGGGTCTGAATTTAAGGGGTCACTGAGGGTTGTGGAGCAGTTCTTTTTCTGTCAAATACTCCTGTTGAAATATGCAAGAGACTGAGGTCTCTTCCAACCTGAATTATCCTATGAGCCAATTGCAACTTACCATCTCAGAAATACTGAGGCTTTCTTTTACTAATACTAGTTGGGTCTGACAATTATAGTACTCTGTTGTGTGTCAGAGGGGGAAAACAGAGACCTGAATCACATACGGAATCACAGAACAGGTAAGGCTGGAAGGAACTACTGGAAGTCATCTAGTCTCACCTTCCCCTTTAATCAGAGTCATCCTAGAGCCTCTCATTTGGGGTTGTGTTCCCAAGGCTTTGGAATATCTCCAGGTGAGGAGACTCCACAACCTCTCTGGGCAGCTTGTGCCTATGCTCCATCACACACTCACAGTAAAGATGTTTCTCCTCAGTTCAAGTAGAGCTTCCTGTGTTCCAGTTTCTGCCTGTTGTCTCTTTTCCAGTTTCTCAGCACCACCAGGAAGAGCCTGGCTCTGGTCTTTTAACATCCTCCTTTCAGATACTGATATTGATGAGTTTAATAGTTTAGCCTCTTCTTCAGGCTTAACAGGTCCAGGTCTGTCAGCCATTCCTCGTAAGAGAGATGCTCCAGTCCCCTAACCGTCTTGTGCTGGACCTGCTCCAGGAGCTCCATGTCTCTCTTGTACTGAGGAGCCCACAGCTGGACACAGTGTTCCAGATGTGGCCTTATGAGGGCTGAGTAGAGAGGCAGGATCACTTCCCTCAGCTTGCTGGCAATGAACTTCCTAATGCAGCCCAGGGTACCACTGGCCTTCTTGACCATAAGGTCACACTGCTGGCTCATGGACAGCTTGTTGTCCCCCAGAACCCCCAGGTCCTTCTCCACAGAGCTGCTTTCCAGCAAGTCAGCACCCAGACTGTTCTGACACATGTAATTGCTCTTCTTGAGATGCAAGACCCTGCACTTGCCTCTGTTGAACTTCAGACAGATCTCTGCTCATCTCTCCAACCTGTCAAGATCCTTCTGAAGGTTCACACAGCACTCTGGGGTATCAGCCACTCCTCCCAGCCTTGTGCTGTCAGCAAACTTGATAAGGAGGCATCTACCCTTTCATCCAAGTAATTGAAGGATAAGTTAAACAATATTGGGCCTAGTGTTCAACTGTCTTACCAATAGTTTTACCCAAATAAGTCTCAACACATAAGACTTGAGATATTCCAGCTCTACATTGCTATTAATCCTTGAATCTTTAATCAGAACAGCCTTTTGTCAAGTATTTTGTACATGCTATTTAAAGTGATGTTGAAATACTCTATTCTAAAGAATTAAAAAGATGTTCTATTCACTATATTGTATTTGAAGATCCTGCAGTTGTACCTCCATTTACCTGCATGAAAATATGACACAGGGGAGTATTGTAAGGTCTTTGCCTGTTCACATGCAAAGATTTAGCAATGAATTTGTGTGAACAGGTAAGGAAGCCTGTACAAGAAAAAGAACAACAAAAGCAACACCCAACCTTTTTAACTAAATTACGAGGAATTTAGAGAACAATATGAATAGAGTACAGTTGTAGGGCAGAAACTGAAAAATAGACCAGATGGGAAATTTAGAAAGGCAGGATGTAATTATCCAAACTGGACTTTCATCAGGACACCAGGACTGGCATAATTGTTCTGGAAAAAGCAGTGGAATCTGTAATGACCAAAAGTGGCATAAACAATGATTTGTCTCAGCATCTGCCATGCAAGTGTCCTCCCATGTGTTCATGGGACATCAGCCTGATGGCAATTCAGAGAAATCTGCCCATGAACCTCTATTGAAATACCAGATAAACTGGACGAAATACCACTAAAAGAAACATAGGATGTGAAGGAAATCTGTCACAATTCCTTCAATTTGTATTTTTTTAGGCTCTCAGTTTAAGGAATACAAGGAATGCCATTAGGAAGCATGATCATGGAGAGTTCAAGTCTCCCACAAGTTCTGCAAAAAGATATTTGCACAGAAGTTCACATTATACTTGCGAGTAATTCTTTGTAAGATTTTCAGCCATCCAAATAAGGAATAGAAACGACTTCATGCAATTTATGCAATCATAAATTACTGTTAGTGAAATCTCACTCAAGGCAAATATACTGAAGTCTGTTGACATAAGTTGATCAAACAATTCTCGACAACCAGATTTCTAAAAATCAAAGTCTACTTGTGGGTAATTTACAAGTAGGAAAAGGTCACGCTTTGTTTATAAATGATTCATTATACATAGTCTGCTCAGCACAGCTCATTCAGTCCATTAATAAGCAGCACAGATGACAGTCTAGTATTTCTAAACTTCTTTTATATATACACTTTCAGACATCTTGTTTTTATTTCAAAGTTTCAGGAGTCTTACTAGCTATGTTACTGATAAAGTGTCCAATGGTAAAAAAACACCTAATTTTCCAGAGCCTAAGCCCTCCATCACCTCCAGTGATCCACACATTCTCTCTTAGTAGAAAAAAAGGGTGGTGAATTAGTCAGAGGCAACTTCCAAATCCAAGGATTCAAGCACTCTTCCTCCAATTCTTTCACATTTAATCCCCAGGATCTGGTCTTGAGCACCTAATTAGAGATCACACACTATCGCAGTGTCAGACTGCCTTGGACATGTGCTTGTTCCTCTCATTTCAAGTTTGATTCTGCAGCACTGGAGTCTATAGAAACACTTCCCTTGACATCCACAAAGGCAACAAGCCCATGGTGCTTCATAAGTAGAAAATAAGTTTAAACTTATATCTCAACAAACAGTAGAGCTTTTTCTCCGTAAGAAGCACCATTTATTGAAAGCAGCTGTGTACTCTGCTAGATCAAGTTTGAGTGGTTTTAAGAAGCCACCTCATGTAGAGCCCATTACAGTAATCCAATTTTGATGGATGAAATTCAAATGTACATGCTCTCCTGGTGATTTCCTGCCCTGAAAATATTTAAATACAATGAAAGAATTAGAGTATTAAACAAATTTCCCTTTTTGATATTCAATAGGCAATGAAATAGGAAACTCCTAAGTGCATGGCAGAGCCCTTATACTTTTTCTACAGTGTATATGCATAAGCAGCTCACCACCAGCAAGACTTAACAAAGTTATCCTTAATAGACACTCTGAGTGCTTTGCCTTCCTGTAATACTGACCTTTTTCTACCTTATAATCAGCATTTATGGATAGCATGTCCCTCTGTGACCAGTACTGTACCACTTCTGTGCTCTGCATGTACCACTTGCACAAAATGCCAAAGGAGTTTGCTTTTTGAAATACCATCTGAAGAAATCGGGCAATTATATTAAATATTCTCCATAAAAACAAAGCAAGTCTTATTACCAGCTTGCACTCAGAAAGGAACGTTTCATGTTAATAACACCAAAATCCTTTCCTGTAGGTATTCCATCACAGAAAAATAGTATATGGACAGTATACTGACAAGCAAGCAAGAGAAGACTAGAATAACTCCCTGCTTTTCTCAGGTACAGAAAAAGAGAAAGAAAAAGAAAGAAAGAATGGAAAGAATGGAAAGAAAGAAAAGAAAAAAAAGAAAGAAAGAGAGAAAGAGAGAAAGAGAGAAAGAGAGAAAGAGAGAAAGAAAGAAAGAAAGAAAGAAAGAAAGAAAGAAAGAAAGAAAGAAAGAAAGAAAGAAAGAAAGAAAGAAAGAAAGAAAGAAAGAAAGAAAGAAAGAAAGAAAGAAAGAAAGAAAGAAAGAAAGAAAGAAAGAAAGAAAGAAAGAAAGAAAGAAAGAAAGAAAGAAAGAAAGAAAGAAAGAAAGAAATCTAAATAATTACATAACAAATATAAAAATTAGAGGACTGAATCCAGTGAGAAGTGACAACAAAATATTATCAGATGAAGCTGCATCACTAACTCTTTAATGAAGAATATTTTGTTCCCTGCTGAATAATTTTAGTGTAGAAAGTGAATGCTGTTCTGATGGAAACATCACTCACTAAAACAACAAAGTATAATGTACATCCTATTTATCATATAATGAATGTCATATTTCATGGTGGATTGCAAGAAGATCCACAAAAAGAGCCACAGAAAAAGCAGAGAGAATAGGTGCAACTGGCCTCATTTAGTAGCCCATAACTACACTATCAAAGTCACAGAGTAGAATAATTAAATGTAATAGAAACCACCCATGATTTGAAACTGCCCTAATTTTAGGAATTGTAAGGGTTTCACAGTTCAGCTGGAATTATTCAAATTATTCAGTGTCTCATGGTAATCAGATAAAAGATTTTTCATCATATTAGAAGAAACAGGTTTTGGGAAACACACACAGTATACAAAATATATGCCATAGAAGGAGGACAGATAGAGAAGTTTTGATTCTCAGCACAGGTGAATTGGGTAGAAATCTTCATGAGAAGATCCTTATAATAGATTCAACTTTGAAAATTAATATATTAGTTAAACTAGTGGGTTTTGATCAAGCATTTACAGGGCACTCACTTCTGTCTAAGAATAAATATTGTCATTGTGTTTCTGGAATAGCTTCAGACAGCATGTAGAGGTCAACATGCAGTTTAGATCTGATATAGGGTTGACCAGTAGGAAAAGCTTAGGAGAAGGAGCATTGGACTACCCAGCACAACATTTGACAGTAAACTATTTCTAGCCCTTAAAGATATGACAGTAATAATTTGACTGTTCCATTTTTATCTTAGCACTGGAGAGTCTCTCAATCTCTTTTGCTTGGTTTCACAGTGACTTGATTCATACTTGTATCTGAACTTTTTGTATATTTTTCATGGCGTTCATTAAGAACCATACTAGGAACTGTCATGTTGTATTACTACTAGCTTCCTGGTCATCAAAAAACCCAGTCTTTTAGGGACAGCATCCCAAAGCAGAGCAAACAAACATTAGTGCTTACTATTTTTTATAAAAAGAAGAAAAATCCACAGATCGCTCATTTAAGGTTCTGGGAATGTACTGCTACTGCAGTATGGGGATAGCAATAGTAGACTATTACCCTTACTATTTCAAACTATGGCAGCACTGTGATAGTGAAAACACTGATTTGCACAATATACATCATTGCACAGCTAAGGATTGCATCATAACATATAAACCAATGCATGGTTTGACTGAAGATTTTCAAAAAGATTTGGCAGAAAATAATAAATGGGAAGCATTATTGAAATGCTGATATCTTGAAATACAGAGTTGTCATCTTCTGAAAGTTTCCTCTCTACATAGATGACACTCATCAGGTAATTTAACTCTAAATAGTATCCTTGGAAGTTCTTTTAATCTCTAGGTACAGAAACCTATCCAAGAAATCTGTAATAAAAAAAAAAAAGAAGCGTAGGTGAAACAACAAAAGATGCATTAGAGTAGACTTGCAAAAGTGCAACTGATATTAAATATTTTTCTCTTCATGCATGAAGCAATTCAGGAAAAAATGGAAAACAACACGGAGTACATTTATCATGTTCATGTATATTTGAAACAAAAAACAATAATAGCATGAGAAAATAAAAAGCAACATATAAATCTGTAGAAACTGCAGTAAAGAATATACTGTAAATTATCTAAATCTGCTACAATATCAGAAGATTCCTAACTAAAAGAAAGCGTAGATATTCAGGAAAATGACATGTAACCCATGTAAATGTCACATGGATCTTGACTAGCTGTATGTAAAAAACACGTATGCTATGACAAACTACTCAAAGGAAAGAGAAAAAACTGCTTAATTTATTAAATGCAGTATTTACTCTCAAGCATTTATAACAATGGATTCTTATCTATTATTATAATAGCCTGTAAACAGAAATATAGGAAAATTAAATGCATATATGCTTATATTGATATACTAATATTAAATGCAAAATAATAACACTCTAGTTATATGACTGTAAATTATACTTAGGGAAAAAAACATGACAAAAAGTTCCAGAAAGATTATATTGCCATGTTTTTAAATAGTTTTAAATAGTTTTTTATAGCAACACATCAAACATTTGTTGCTGCAATGCAGACTGAAACCTACAAATCTTCAGGATGGTCAATGATTGCACCTTGCCACTATGCAAAGATTTGAAATATCTTTTCCCTCTCTCTTACTCCTTTCAGCCTTTCAGTTATCTTCATTTTTACAAGGCAAAAGTTAACAAATTTTAAAACTACACTACTCCATCTGAAAGTAAAGAAAAATAAAAACACATCTACCAAGGAGACAACCAGAATTCAGATCATCTGGGGCAAGAATCTAGTGCAATGCTTTGTCATCTGATACCCCGCAAAAGTGGACAATTTAGGTTCCTCTATTGTTTCCATATTCTTAGAAAAAAAAGAGAATTTTGTGGATTGTATTGAGTTTCACTGGGGTTGAGTTAATGTTCTTCACAGCAATTAGTAAGAGGTTGTGTTTTGGATTTGTGCTGGAAAGTGTTGATTACACAGAGATGTTTTTGTTATCGTTGAGCAGGGCTGGTGTGGAGTCGAGGCCTTTTGTTTCTCTCACCCCACCCCATCAGTGAGAAGACTGGGGGTGCACAAGGAGTTGTAAGGAGACACAGCTGGGACAGCTGTCCCCAGCTGACCAAAAGGATATCCCAGACCATGTGGCATCATTCCCAGCATATAAAGCTGGGGCAACAAGAAGGAAGGTAGGGGGGTATTTGTAGAGGTGGAATTTGTCTTCTCAAGTTCATTATTCCATGTGGTGAGCCCTGCTTCCCAGAGATGGTTGAACACCTGCCTGCCAATGGGAGATGGCAAATTAATTCCTTGTTTTTTTTCTGACTTTTCCTTAATCTTTTAAACTGTCTTCATCTCAACCCATGGGTTTTCCCATTTTTGCTCTTCTGATTCTCTCCCCTGTCCCAGCCCTAGAAAATGAGTGAGCAGTTGCTTGAGGGTAACTGCTGGCTGAGGTTCAACCACAGCATGTATCCAGACTGGCAGAGGGACATTACATAAGCACATTTAGCTTAGTTGCACTGTTAGTTCCTTCATAAATAAAATCATTATTATTTTTCATGTCTTTCTTAGAGGCTTGATTTATTAAAAAATATATGAAAAATATTCTAAAAATGTATTAAGCAGACTGCTTTCTTAACTATAATTTTGCAACATCTTTCTCCTTTCTAATTGAGTCCTTTATACATTTTTTGGCTGTTGACTGTTTCATTCAGGCCAGTAAAAGTGTTTTAAAGAATTTGCTTTGCCGCAATGCTTGTGACCGAGCCAATTTGTTGCAACAGACACTTCAGCATTCTGTGCAGTGGCTATCAGAACAAAACAAAACATACGCAGTCTTAGAGATACTGTCTTAAAATCTGGCACCATGTTCCAAGATTGATCTGTAAAATGCTTCCTGTCCCTAAGCACAACTCTGAATGTCACGTCTGTTAACTCAAAGGTCCTTTTAAAGACCAACCTGGATTCTACGTTTTGTTGGTTTAATAATGAAATTTCTTATAATCAAAACTGGTATTTTAATGCAGTGTTTTGTTATCTGCTGCAATCCACTATTACTTCAAAGAGATATATAGAGAGGGATATATCAATATGCCAATTACCTTTAATTAAATGAATATCATCTCTTTAGAATAAGGTCTTTGCCAAAATATGAAAAGAAGTGTTGCAAGCTGGCTAGCCAACCTTTCATCAATTGGCTGATTGCTGACAGCTCAGTGGTACATGAATCAAGAGCCAGAATATCATTTGCTAGCATATTGGGAAAATTATTTCTGGCACCAAACTGCACCTGCATGTTATAAGAAAATGCTTTTAGACATTTCCACAACCAGAGCAATGAGGCCAACAGAACAAATCTGGTTGTCAAGTCTTGTATGCATGTCACTGCATTAATATGGCATTAATTTGATTTCTCTAGATAAATCTTAGTGAACAAAACTAGGAACAGCAAATTGATAAATTTTGAAAGTCAGTAGACAGCATTTACAAAAGACTCTATGTAGTTTAAAGGCTAGAAACCACTAATGAATGGAAAAATAAAGACTGTTATATGTATCTCCCTAGTGAGGGAGGTCTCTCCCTGAATCCTAAAAGCACCAAGACTCAAGATGCATGTTTCATCAATTGCCTACTGAGTAGTTAGTTCAAGCTTTTCTTCCCCTTCTCAGAGTGCAAAGGTGCTCTTGCATTTTTCTTCCACCCCATTCCCAGACAGTGTGTATAACTTCAGGTCTGTGACTTTAACTACAGGACCAGAAAGCGAAAAGTTAGGTCTTTAAAACAATTTAAAAAATTTAAGTACCTAAGTGAGAACGTATGGGTAGAATTAAGAACAAGCAATATCACTTGTGAAACCTCAGGCACTTTATTGAGATACCTAAGCAAAACTTCTTTAGATTCCTTCAGTGGAGAGAAAAAACACTCCAAGAAGTTAATGTAGCTCATTAAAATCAGTATCATTATGCTGTCTTTCTTCATGGAATACTAACTTTATTGCAATGGGTTCTTGACTTCTGTGCTTCAGTTAGATGGTAAGAACCTTCTGTAGACATCCTAGGGCAAATTGTCAGCTAAATAATTTTATCCATGTACATCCCACTGTGATATGGTAGTAATATCCTTTTCTTCAGCATGGATTCACTAAGGAGAAATCATGCTTCACCAATCTTATAGACTTCTGTGAGGACACAGCAGGAGACGTCAACGAGGACAGAGGAGTGGAGGTTATCTTGACTTCAGCAAGGCTTTTGACAATGTTTCCCATAATATCCTCTTAGTTAAGCTCAGGAAATGTGGATTAAGTGAATGGACACTGAGTTGGATGCAGAAGTGGCTGAATGGCAGAGCAGAATCCATTTGCAGGCCTGTAGTCAGTGGCATCCCCCAGGGATCAGTACTGAGTCCAGCCTTATTCAACTTGTTTATCAATGTCCTGGATGAAGGGATAGAATGTGCTCCCAGCAAGTTTGCTGATGATATGGAATGGGGGAGTGGCTGACACAGCTGAAGGCTGTGCTGCCATTCAGTGGGACCTTGATGGGCTGGAGAGTTGGGCAGAGAGAAACCTGATGAGGTTCAGCAAGGGCAAGGGAAGGGTCCTGCCCCTGGGGAGGAATAACCAGCACAGGATGGGGCTGGCCTGGGGGAGAGCAGCTCTGCTGGGAAGGACCTGGGAGCATTGGGGGATGAGAAGTTCATCATGTGATATATTGTCATTATTTTTCATCCTTTCTAACTTCCACTTTGTCTGATGATGCCTATTTAAGTCTTTGCATCCCACTTCCAGTAGGTTATGAACCATCAGTTAGACAAGTGCACAGGAGACTTGTATTTGGACAGCTCTATGTCCTTTTGGTCCTAGGCTATGTGAAATGTCCTTAATGAACAACTAAGTAGGCAAAAGAAATTCTAGTACTTCCTTTCCTATTTGAAGGAAGGTGAGTAAGCATAAGACACAAGCAGGTAATTTATAGTTGAATGTTTTCCTTTGATCTGTATATTGCTTTTTCTATTTCAGGCTAATTTGATTAAGTACACACAAAGGGGGAGCCAAAGGAGTAAGGTTTTTTCTTTAGGCAGCTAGCCAGGAAATGCAGTAGTAGAGACCTAATTTATTATTGTTATTGTTGTTATTATTATTATTATTATTATTGATCAATCTCCAGCTGATACACATAATTGACTCAAAATAACAGAGGAGCTGAATTAAATCTGAAATATTTGAGCATACTTAATATGGGGTTTTCCAGCACTAAAAGCTTGAATAGTTTCAACTGCTTTCAATACTACTGAAAATGTAGGTAAAATTGTATTATGGCTTCACAAGTTATTTTGTGTCAGCTGAACTTCAATAACTGACAGCATGGATGCTGTTACCCCACTGCAAATATGAAGAAAAATGCTTTAGCTTATGTCCTCTCTTGTTAAGACTTAAGCAAATGCATTTCATATTACATTTCCTGTCAGTTGCACAAAGTACAAAGTAATTACCTACATCCGATTTAGTCATCTAGATGCCTTTTATAAAACACAGGGAGGAATGGCAGCTGTGTGGAGTGATTCATCTCATTCTAAAGTAGACAGCTACTAAAGTATATCACAAGAAATATGCCTTAAGAGTACCTATTTCTTTTTTAATAGGGAACCCTCCAGTTTAGATGCAGACATCTCACCAAATTTGTACAAGACAAACACAGTCACAACAGTACAGCCTACACATGAAAATTAATCTCGAACAATAATTTATTTGTATGTTTGAGCTGTGTTTTCTGTGTAAAGACAGATAAATGTAATGTTGGCTCCAAGCACTTCTTGCTGTATGCACCATATTGCTGTATACACCACATTGCCCGGCTTGGCTTCACTATGAAACATAAATACATGAGGAATCATGGGTTAGAGGATTGACACTGACTTCAGTCCTTCTGGTCCTCCAAGGAGACACAGGTCTGTGTCTTCTATGCTAAGTAAGACCTGTGGATAGAAAAAAACCCAGCTGTAGCTTCATAAATTGCAAGTTCAGAATGCACACTTGTTTTAACTGAGTTCAGCAGGAAATATCTAGTGGTGTAACCTAATAAGATGCACAATTTGGGTCTTGCTTATATCATCATCTTACCACCAATTATATACTTTTATGCTTTTTTTAATTAGAAATTGGAAGAAGTTGAACAGCAGAATTGGACTAGACATAAATCTTACTAGATACGCACACAGTACTTACAAAGGGGAATAATTACAAAGCAAAACAACAAAAATTAAGAAAAATGAATCATCAATTAAGTTAGCCAACACTTTGCAAGGTTTACTCATTCTTCAAATCTCTGTTCTAGCATAGAAAGATTTCATCTTGATGAGTTAATTTCACAGAAAATACTAACTTCTCTGACCCAAAACTTTAATGTGTATAGTGTCTAAGACTAAGATTTTGCCAGGAGAAATCCTGCCACAAGTCAACTTCCAATGAATTTGCATCAGTTGAAAGAGGAATATCAATTAAAAAGTAAACATTTCTGTGCTTCATATAACAAAAATATGAAAAATGTTCTGTTCTAGGTAGCTTAGGAATTATTCAAAGTGGTTTAAAAGAACATAAATAGCATATAATTTATCTTAAGAATTAAAACATGTCTTTCCCTGACAAACCCAAACTGCTGTCAATGTCTTGTCTAAGACTTGTGATTAATGGTATTTAGAAACAATACTGCTGAGATATAATATGTTTTGCAGGGTGGATCATGGATCTTAGTTACTTAGGAGATTATCTGCTAAGTGCTGTTCTTTCTTTGAATTCATAACATCATGACTGTAGCAACAGTTAAGTTCATCTAATGATGCACTTCATTATAACCACATGTTTTTAGAGGCTTATAACATTGTATAAATTCTCTGCTCATAAAGTTATTCTCAGTCCAAAGAAGGCATTTTGAAGCAGTCTGACACAACACCATTTGACTGCTTAGGATTTGCATGTTCAAAAATGTGCTACTTCTTTTGCCTCCTTCTTGATGACACATTAACATACTTGTCATATTATGGTACTCAAAACTCACCAGATTTTTTAAGGCGCCAGCTTGCAGTTCTCAACAAGTAGAAATGCTTCTGACACATTTGGGAGAGTGCTTAGAAATAACACAGGTTTAAGTGTTGCTCAGTTAGGGAAAGGTCAGTGGTACTTGGAACTGCCCAAAAGGAGCAGCAACGCTGAAGAAGCTATCAAGATTTGTTACATTTTCCAGTCAGTAGTAAGAGACCAGACCACTGGCATAGAAAATCACGCTTCTTCCTGTTTCCCTCTCAAAACAAAGTAGACATAAATTTGTTTATACTGGCTGGAAAAAAATATTTACCTGTCCTAAGCAATTATTATCCTGTAAGGATACTACAGTTAAACAGGTGACCATGCATATCAACATCTGACATGTGGCCACAGCTCAGTGGATTTGACTCTAGGCATTCTGTGGTGAAATATGGATCTGGACATCTAGCTGCTATTCTCACGTGATCCCCAAGGTAAGAGTTTAGTGGCAGTGTCAACCTAATTAAGCACCTCAGAAAAGCAGCTGTAGAATCCCATCCAGCCTCCTCAGTAATGACAGCACAGGCTGTCACCTCCTCACATTTTTCAACAGAAAACCAAACCCACTGATGTCAGACTCACTGGGAATTTGCAGATGTAAAGGGAAAAGGGATAAAAAAAGGACAAAAAAAGACAAATAAAAGAAAAGGACACCAAGAAAAAAGCTTTGGAATGATTTGGTCTTACAGCAGTTGCTGAATCTTCACAAAAATGAAGCTGTGTACACCACAGCAGGAAACAATGGACACAAACAGAGGCAATATCACAAGCGGTATCCTCCTTGTCTTATGAGGCTGTCACTTCAAACGGCATACACTGTGAAGCAATAAGCAACAACTTCTCCAGATCCCAGAAAAGAGAGAGATAAATGGCATTGAATTGGCTGTGTCTCCAAAAAATGTCTCAAAGAAACTACAGCCACAGCAGACTGAGCAGATGAGCCCTCAGAGACTGGGCTCGGAGTCTCAGACAGAAAAGAAATATTTATTTCCATCTGGTAACAATGATGTTGATGTTCCTGAGAGACCCACTGCACTCTGCAGCAGCACCTAGCAATTCTAAAACTAGATGGACGTAATTAGCTTAATTACTCCTCTGCTTATAAAATTCAAGATTTTACGTTATGTTTTTATTACAGTCTCATTTGGCAGAGAAAGAAGGATGTGGGCAACTGAACCTTTAAGAGGCTAAGATGAGCCAAACTGAAGCAGTCACTGTCATCTGCTGTCTTGTTATATTATTCAGGAACTCCTGTTATACAGTATGGATTGCCTAGGACTCGAATGCTGAATGTAGCAATCCTCCATCATGCTGCTTGGCACTGAGTGACTGCTGAAAAACACAGCAACCTTGGTGGTTGACAACCTCTATATATTCACAGGACAGCTACAGCATGAACAACTTATAATACAACTTCCTCCACTCTGCCTCTGTCAAAATATCACTATACTCTAAAAGCTTTTCATAGGAATACAGCATTACTAGAAATTCCACTCCTAATAAAAAGTGTGGTTCTCTTCAGGCTGCTAAATATTGGGAGCAGCAATAATTTGGGAGAGACAGATACTCCTGTAATTTTGAGCAGAGCTCTGGACAGCATGGCAGCAGGGCAGAGAGACTTCATCTTTACAGCCATAATCTCTCAGCAAAACCGGAAAATACCGCGGGGCAAATATGGTTGTTTGGCCCACACACACACTGGACCTACAGACTTGAAAGAATAAAATAAATTTACAATCTGACCTGAATCCTGAGCCTTCGTAGTTTTCACATCCAGAGTAGATATGACAATGAAATATTTTGTTAGGTTTTACTGAAAACCTCCAAATGGAACTTCCAACTTTTTGGAAATATGAAATTCTATGTAGAAATTTGTCGTCTTATTGCCACTTTTATTCCAAAACTCACTAGTTGATAATTTTTTGAAATCTTACACACTTACTAATTCAATATTTGATCTCTTTACAAGGTGTGTTACATGCCTTTAAACATGCTAATGTGATTCCAGTTGCACATTTGCTCTTGCTAAACCACGGACTAATAATTTTGTAAGTCATAAGAGCAGACCTAACTAAAAGGTGAGTAGATTGTAGTTGCTAAAGGTTACGTAACCAATGTATATAATAGGTAAATTAATAGATTCAGTTAAGGAAAGAGTTGCCTGAATTATAGCACCTTTACTCTTTTTTTGCTTTCATTCTAAAAGGTGTAAATTATAGACTTGAAGCTGAATTCAGTGTCAGAAGGAAGCACTTCACTATGTTAACCTAGCAGCAAAAAGAACAGTAAACAGGTATCATCAAAATAATCCTTCAGGATTCTTCAGAGCATAAAACGATTGCTCATTTTGAGATGAACCCCTCACTCTTCAGCCACCTTCCTTTTTTTTCCAGATCTAAACTGGTTTTCTTCCAGAGACTAACCTGCTTTATTTCACTTTCTAAATCAAATGAACACAACGGCTATGTATACAAACTATATTTCTGTGTCAAGGGACACCCAAAATATGTTAGGATTGTTGAAAAGACAAATGGAAAAAACCTTGATTTGGCAAGATGCTCTTGTCAATAAAGAACAGAAAGGACCCACATGAAGGCTGTAAAGCTTATCCAAAAAACAGATCACACACACAAGGGAATAGTATTACTTTAAAAACTCTAAAAAAAAAAGTCTCTGGAATACCTAGCAGGCAAATGAGGAATTTTTGTTTGTTATTGGCTAGGGCTTTTTCATTGCATTTTACAGCATAATATGAAGCCTAGGAACACGTTATAGTACTTTGTACAAGATTTTAAGACTTGGTAAGTGTCTGTATTTTGCATAAAGCTATCGGATGAGGCTGTGCTTTCTGGCATAGTTTGCTACTGTTTGATAGCATTTTAAAAGCATACTGTGCTTGAACTATCAACACACAATAATTGTTAGCTTTATGCTCCACTAGTTACTTTGTTATGAGCAATGGAAAAATTACTATGAAGTTTTGTATTGTGGCACTTTTGTCATGGTTGCTTATTAGATATGGAGCCCTATTTTGAACTTTTTATTTGCTTACTTTGCTGTCCCTTCCATGGCATTAATAATGTACTGCATTTTAATTGAAAATGGGGCCAGAAAACATTAAAGGAAATTTCAGTGATTCCAGTCATTAAAGATTTACCCTTTCTGGCATGTAAGTGGGGTTCTTTAGTGAGTGCTTATTTATTTGATTTGTGCCTAAAACATTAGTCTATTTAAATCCATTTCATTAAATAAAGTACTGAGCAAAAATAGTTATCTAGTGGGTCTTTCTTGCAATTATCTCAAAACACTAACATTATGACGTGGGTACTAATGTGTATCACAGGAAAGGGTGGGAAAATAAAGCATCTATCCAATACTTAAGAAATTATTAAGTACTAAAATAGATTTTTTTGAGCCAATTCTGATGGGGGAAAAAGGAATATGAACTCAAGTTTCAAGGTGTAAAGTAGATAATTAAAGTTCATCCTAAAAATTAGGACTGTACTCACTGTTTGTTGATTTTGGGGGGCTAGGAAACAAAATGTACACTAAAGATAAGTGAGAATTCATTTTTCACAAAACATGTCTAAGTCACGTTTGTCATAAGGCTGATTATTTCTTTGATCCTAAAATGTTGATTTCTTTGTCCTAATTTCTTAAAGTTAATGAACATATCAGTCTTCTTACTGAACTGACTGATTTTCCAAGCAAGTGGATTTTGTTTAGTTATTAGCGGGAGAGTTGGAACAGCAGGGACAGTAGGACAATACTCATGAGGGGACCCTTGGCTCAGCAAAGTGGTTTTGTGCCAACTGGATTGGTCCAGGGACCAAGGAAACTCTTCAAGGAACTTTAGCATGGCTGCTAGGAAGAGGTTACTGTGGAAGATATGTGTTCCAGGTAGCTCTGGCATCAGAAACACACACGGTGAGCCTCAGGCACAGTCCCAGCACCCGTCGTGGCCACCACCATAGCACATCACAGACCCTAATAAACCTGGAGCTCCTGCAGGCAGATGCAGCTCTGCATGCCCAGTGCAGCAGAGATTCCTGGTGTTTCCCACTGATCTCAGGGCCAGTAATGATGGGCTAGTTCTCTGCAGGACGTGAGCCATGGCAAGGGTCTGTGTCACCAAGTAGCAGAGCTGTGAGAAGAAATCAGCGGGCTGATCAGGGATTTAGATACTCATTTTCCTTTGTGAAGCAGACAAAATAGTTTTGATTAAAAGAGCTTATGATTGAAATAATTCTTAATTTTTTCTTACTTCTTGCTAATTTAAAAATTTTTTTGGTTATTAATTTCCCCTCTGATTTTAGCTGTCGTAACTTCCAATTTTACAGAAACTGTTTCTGTCCACAACATATTCAAAACAACCAGAACTGGAGCAGCTCAGTCCCTAGAACTCCAGGTTCTCCATTCCCTAGTGAGAATCTTTGAGAAATATAAATTAAAATTAGTTTCAGTGCATTGAATTAATTATTCCATTTATTGGTTATTATCTTGCTTTGTGGTTTTACGTGCCTCTGAACTGTAGATGGAATTAGAAAAGAGAGAATCAACTAATTAATCTTGGGCTTCCAAAAGAGACAAAAGTGTTTGAAAGATGGGAAGAAAGTAAAGTAAAACTTCATCAAACTGAAAAAAAAAATTAACAAAACTCAAAAAAACCTTTAAAAGATCATACAGCTATCTAAAACATAAATTTAGTTCATGTTTATGCTCTGCAATTATTCAGCATCTGTGGGTATATCTATATTTGTATGTATAGAAATTTAATGCATTGGCAGAAAATGTCATGTTTCTATAGCACTCCAGAGATTATGAATAAAATATTTAATTCAGGAGGTTGCAATTGCGTTTCCTATATTATTTCACTGACCTTTTCCTAACTTGTGTTGGCCCACAGCAGATGCATGAGTACTGCCAAAAAATAAAAATACACCATTTACCAGTCACAGAAAAAAAAAAAAGATAGATGTTCAGAAGCAGGTGCTATTCAAAATAGGCATCAGGGACAAAAAGTGTAGAACTGGCACATATTGTGAAAATAATTCTTATACTCAAGTAACATATGCCATGTGTCTAAAATGAAGTATGGCAAATGAGGATCTAGCAGAGATTTTTGATAGTCATTCTGTGTAGAGTAACACCAAGCTAGGTAGGAGATTCACTAGTTTGAGCATTAAAAAAAATTTAATTCTGTCAAAAGAAACCATGCCATATTAACTTTGCCAAACTGCATCTTGACTCTGTGTCGTATCTGTTAAAGCTTAGTTTGGTTTAGGCTGGATCTAGGCTGAAGCTGGACATGAATTTTGCAATGCATATCACATGATGATGCAGACTGTGGACTTCCTAGCCTGTGTCTCCACAGTCCTAGACATCTCTTCCTATTTCACAGTGAGGACACCACGGAACAGCAAAGCTTCGTCTTAAACCAATGTCTGTACCAGTTCTGCTCTAGGCAATGTGTATCTGTACTTACTAGCACTTGTAAAATATGTTCCTTCCTACCAAAAGCAAGATATCTTTAAAACCATCTGTAGAGGCTCTTCCCATTAAGGGTGGGTTGTCACACCATCTCACCTAAAAGACATAGGATACCATCAGCACCACCTGCAATAAGGTATCTTTCTTTGTATTTGAAAAGAGAAGTGAAGGGGGCTTATGTTTACCTGTAGTTAAATTACATTGGTTTATATGAAAAAAGAGAACAGTGTCTCTGGATACAGAAAGACATAACAATTTATGCAAAATACTGATAATTTAAATGACGTATATGCATATCGCCTAAATTACAGCATGCCTGGAAGATTATACTACGCAGGAAACACATCCTGTTTTGAAGTCTTCTTATAGTCTTCTGATTTTGTAGAAGATCTATCAAAAAACTGTTCTGAAAAGGATTTTTTTTTCTTCAAGCTAATTAATATTTTATGTTTATTTGACAAGGTCTAAGGCCTAGCAAAATTGTGGTCTAGCAAAGCCCAGAACTGAATTAATAAATATATCCAGAACTGACTATGCACTAAAATATTCCAATCTCAACCCTCTAACAAGTGGGGTATTTAAGCACAAACAAATGAAGATGCATCTAGATGATCTGACACTTTGGCTGCAGTAATTTAGTGAGATAAGATTTAATGAAGACCAAGATAATACTCAGTAGAAATATAAAAAAGAAAGCTTCTCTACTAAGTCATAAAGCAAGAGATTTAGGAGCATGCAGAGGGTAATTGTAAATAAATCAAATTAACTCCCAGTGCAATGCATTTTGAAAAGTTCCACTCTGGAATTTATATACATATGACACTATTGTAGAGCAGGAGAAATTATTCTTGAGGTTCTACTTTGCTATTCTTCTGTGGGCACTTAAGCATAAAAAACAAGCTGTACTCACAAGTGTCAATCTGTAGAATTATTATATGTGTTCATCTCCATCCAAAGAGTGCATACGTTCTAATGCTAAGTTCCTCATAGCAGTAGAGAGTACCTAAAAATAAATTTAAAAATCAGTTTATAGGATTGTCTGATTCCAATGTGATCCTCAGGACTTGGAAGAGGGTGGGAGTTTTGGTTTAGGTTGGGTTTTTTTGTTTGGTTGGTTATTTTAAAATTCAGAAAATATTATTTGTATTTTTATTATAAGCTGGATTAAAATCAATATAGTTTGTTACAGCTTTGATTAGAATTTTGAAGTCATTCAACCTGTATATTTTTCTTAAAGTATGACTACTAAAACCATTAAAAGAATTCTCACTCCTGTGGTCTTCTACTTCAACTCAGACAAGACAGAAAAAATAAGCAGTATTTATTCTCAAGAACAGCTCTTTTTTTTTTTTTTTTAAATCAGAGTGAATGAAAACATACATTCCATAAGCAGTGATCAAATGAAAAAAAAAAAATTAAAAAAACCCCACATCAGTCACATTAGTGTACTGTTAGGCAATCTTCTACCTCAAGATGCTTTTTGCTAGTTACACATTTCCCAGCCCTTTTCTGGGCTTGAAAGGCCTTTTCTCTGGGCAGGCTTAAAAATGTAAACTGCATTCTCCCAAAATCTTCTGTTCCTTCTATAATTGGAACATCACTTTTCTTATAATATTTCTCTATTGTGTTTCCCTTGGTCATCCTCAACAGTAATTTTTCCTCAGTTCCTGAGATCATTCATTCTCCCCTACCCTAACTTTGGAGATTTCTACAGCCTTCTTTTTGGAGGCCCTTCCTACAAGTTAATTTTGCAGTCCAGCTGGCAGAAAAAAATATAAACTCTTGACTCATTCCCCCAGTAACCTTTTTTTCAGGCAACCTGACAGTGATTCAGCTGGTCTGGTTTGCATACTTATTTGAGAATATAATGAAGTGCAGTCTGAAAATTCTGATTCTTTTTGAAGAAAATCTAGGATCATTGTCTCAGGCTTAGACAATGTGAAGCTGGGTGAAATGAATTGAGCTCCATGTAGCTTAACTTTTAGTTCATTGCACAGTAGCCCTGTTATCCAAAACTCAGCTGTTAAACTGCATAGGGAAGAAGATTGTGCTGATGCTCCTGTTTCTTCACATTTTATCAATTGACAGTCAAGTGTTTTCTCTTTCCCATTTTTTTTACTCGAACATTTTAACCACTTTATCTACATGACACCACAATATTTTCACATTCTTTTCGCATTCAACAGTGTGGTTTATGAATCATGATAAAGCCTTGGAGAAAAATGCATCATCACCTTTTATTTTATAACAAAACTGAAAGAAGGTAGGTTTAGATTAAATATTAGGAAGAAATTCTTTACTGTGGAGATGGTGAAGCACTGAAACAAGTGGCCCAGAGAAGTTGTGGATACCTCAGTCCTGGAACTGTTTAAGGCCAGGTTGGATGAAGTTCTGAGCATCTTGGTCTAATGGAAGGCTTCCTGCCCACACTAGGCGGTTTGGAACTAGGAGATCTTTCAGGTCATCTGCAATACAATCCATTCTATGATTCTGTTATTCCACTATCTATGGTGTATTACAGTTTGAAACTCTGAAACTCTTAAACAGTTATTAGGCCTAAGGAAATCTGGAGTCAAATAATTAAAAAACACTCCAACAACACAACAACCTCAAATTACACAAAGATAAGTGCATAAGATTATTCCTGAAATATGTGAATAGTAGGGGCTATGTCTGAGGTATTCACACTGCATATGTAATGGAGTAACAAGCCACCTTCAAAAACAAGCCAAGGGGCTGGTAAGAAGGCATTGTTCCTAGACCAGAATGACCAAGTGAACGAACCCTTTTTGTTCTGGCAACAGTGAAACTCCTCACAGCAAAATGAGGAACCCTTTCTAGAGAGAGGGACTGTGCCTCTAGCTGTGGGTTCCTGAAAAGACTGCAGTTGGCTGTTCAAGTAACCTGGTCTAGTAGAAGGTGTCCTTGCCAATGGCAGGGGCATAGGACACAGATATTCTTTGAGTCCCTTCTAATCCAAACCATTCTGTATTTTCATGCCATTTCCATAATGTTGAAAGTGCCTCCTGGGGAATTCTTGCTCTGAAAAAGGGAAGATTACATCTCCTGTTGCCTAGACTTTTAGCTGTTATCCAGGTCTGCGTACAAAGTACAAGCAGCTCTCTGATATTCCCATTTGAGTTTTAATAACTTGGGTTACACTTAATACTGCATGTGTCTTTGCACAGCATGTGTGTACAGCATACATTGAAAACACTAGGATCAGAATCAGCACATGCCTGTACTGCTTCTGGAGGCACATTTTGCAATATGAGACCAAGGTCTGGCACACTATGAGCACTCTCTCAATAAAGAGAGCCAGCTTCTGAGCCTGATCTTTGGGCACTGATTAGGGATCACACCTGTGTCTGGCTCTGCATTTGGATATTTCAAACAGCTCAGTTGAATACAGACCTACAGAGGGGTTTTCTCTATGCTGAGCTGATGGAAGCCATCTATATATGCCATATGGAATAAAGGCCCAGGTTTGGTTCCTGACACTCTCTGTTACATGTTTTAGACATAAATCTGTCACTTCAAATGTGACTGTGTCCGTCTGCATAGCAATCTGCTCTGACAAGGGTAAAGCAAACAGAGAGAGAAAGCTAAGAAATATTTCAATCCTGTATGCTAGATTAGGCAGGGTTTCCTCTTCTTATCTTGCTATCTAGATGTTTTACTCAAAAAGAAAGATGCCTTAGCAAAGCACAGCGGAAAGGATGAACAACGGTTCTCTGGCAGACAGAGAAGCTGGCAGAGTTGCAGCTGGAAGACATAAGCAGGATTTAACAGAATTAAGAGAGGTAGGAGTCAGACACACATGCACAGGGCAATAGTTTTGAAGCAACAGAGAGCAACACTGGATGATAATCACAAGAACTACCAAAACAGTCTGTGTAATTACTATTGTATCTCAGTTTTTGAGAACCATCATTTTTTAGCAGAGAAGCAGTGTGTTGCAGAGAGGCTGCAGGGACAAGACACACATTTACCCTTACCTGGCATAGATGTCTCAGATACCGACATATACACTGCCATCACCTGCATGTGCATTAGTGAACTCCAGCTTTAAAATTAGCTGAGGTAAATGCTGTCCTGAAAAACATATTCTTCAGCTAAAATATTGCAAAGGCAAAATTTGGTAAATTTAATCTAATCTAGCTAAGTTTAAGGGAAGCCTTACTTAGGTAGAAGAAACAACATGCTAGAGGAAGTAATAAAAAAAGCTCCAACTGTCAATATGAGAACATGGCCTCATTTAAATAAAAGGAGATTCTAGTCTTGAGCAGTAGACAGATACCTGTTGAAAAGTTGACAATTCTTCCATTAAACTCAGTAGGTTTTATCCTTGCATCTGGCACTGTGCATTACATTTATTTTGACAGAAGCTGAGATATTGGGAGTATGCATAAGACAATAAAATCCAACATCAAGATGAGTTGCTGAAAGGTAAGCTCATTAAATAAAATGAAATCCATCTTACTAAGCAAAGTTCGAAGGCAAAAAGCAATCTCGGAAAATATTAATGAAATAGGTTAGCTTTCTATGTACTAAAACAAGATTTGTCCAAATAAGAAGAAAAATAGTTGTATTGCTAACACTGCTGCTACAGTTTTTTCAACATATGTCAGTAGTTTTACAATATGTTCTTGTGATGTGGAGTCAGGGAAGGAGATAAAAGTAAAATGATGAGTACAAGGTAAAACTGTGCATGAGATGAATGCTTTCCATTCCTCCCAGTAGGGCAGTTGAGGGTAAGTGCAAGCAAACAGACTTTATTCACTTCTAAATTGAGCAAAGGACAGTTTATTTGTTTACTGTATTATAGGAACACATGCAATTTAGCTAATGTGTTTTTTTGTTGTTGGCTTGCTTTGGTTTTGCATTGGGGTTTTTTTAATGTCTTCAAATTTGTGCTGCTGCAGGTCTCCCTGGGAAAGAGCTTTGTCTAACAATGCCTCAAGGAAGAAATGCATTGAGGCTGTGAACGTCTGCATGAAGTAACAATTTGCAAAGAGCAATTTTTGAGGGAGGCTACTTTCAGTGATCCTAGCTAACAACTGGTTGATAACTCTGTTGAGGATACTCTTTGCAAAGTTCCCTGTGACAATAAGCTTTTTTTCCTCCAATGTTTTTATACAGTTCATGTAAATTTCTGCTTTTAACAGCATGTAAGGAAACTTCATTCCCTGAAGTTATAGGAAATTGTTGTCTGAGGAAAGAAGCAGCCCTCAAAAGAAAAGTATTCTTATTGCTTTGTAAGAATACTGGTACCATGTACCAGGGTTTAGTCCATTTCACCAGAAAATAAGCTTGATTTGCTCAACAGTATAAGGAAAATGCCCAGTTAGAGAGAGTGCGTTTCTCATTCTATTTAAACCATTAGTTTAGACAGAAATTCTCATCTGGTAAAAACAGTATTGTCAGTACATCTACAGAAACTGAAGTTTAATAAATTATAATTTCAATACAAAGTTGAACATAAACTAACTTCAATAATAAATTTAAATGGTTGTACATTATTTGAATTCTTATTTATATGTGAAAGTAGGCAGCAACAATATTTGTATGTGAAATTATTTGTTGCCCAAGATGAGAAATAGTTACTAGAATGGGCAATGCAAAATGACATATATTCATCAAATGAAATGTCAAAATCTACTGTGCTGGTAAATCCTCCCAGTTCATTTGATTTCGTGACTGCTCTGATTACTTTACAAAATCCTGTATTGTCAATTATGTCAGCAATACACAGATTAAATTACATTGCTGGCATACATTGACATGGAGGAATTTAACCTCCTCAAATATTCATATTATGTAAAGTATATTAAACACTTTATTTGTATTTTATGTGATTAACTAAAAGTTGCACTGAAAAAGTTGCATTGAAAAATTACCAGAATATCTTCATCTGAAGTAATAGGTCACAATTTTAGCAACATGTACTGGTTTTGACTGCTATGGATTATTAAATCTTTCTCCTGGTTTTTTTTGAGGGGGGGGTGGTGAGGGAGGATACTGAAAGGGGAAAAAACGGAAATTGATTGAAGGCAAAAAAAGTCAGAATTTAGGCCATAAGTATCTGCTGAACTCTCTCCCAGGTGTAATATTCAATCAGCAGCTATTTAATCTATGTTGGTAACACACATTTATTTTTGTTATGGACCCTACTGTAGCATGAAATTGGAAGAGGATTTCCTTATAGCTGAAATGTATTACAATAATTTCCTAGTGAAAAACGAAGTTCCTGCCAGCTGGAAGTTTCTTCCTTTGTATTATTATTCTCCTGTCTGTTCAGGGACAGAGTAACACTGTGTTGCTTTGGTGTGTCTTCACTTCTAGTGCTTTCTTTTGTAGGGTTTGGAGTTAAGTGGAGATTACAAACACAGACTTTGAACTCCAGCTTCTTATTTGGAGGGAAAAACGTTTGGGTCTTTTTAGGGCTAGACATTTCCTGGCAGTATGTGTAGTATGGGAAACCACTTGGCTTTACAGCCAGCTAAAGGCCAGACACCAGTTATACTGCTTGTTATGTGAGGCTTCTTGTGTTTCACTAATCCTCAAGGAAGAAAAGGGAGCTGGGAACAGGTTTACCCAGCCACTACGTAAGGAGCCCACAGAGAGAGCTGCAGCCATCTCCTGAGCCTATGAAATCTGAAACTCTGCTTGGACCCTATAGAAAGAGCAGACTGATTCACCCAGGAGGTTGATGGTGAAAGCCATGTGCCAGCATTCCCTCCTCATCTAACGTGATGGGCAAAGAAAATTGCCACTACTGTGAACATTCCCAGTGCTCATTATTTATCAGTTTTAGGGTTTACAAGAAGTACATAAAAGAGAAAATCTGATAAACCAGATCTATTATCGTCTCGATACATTGAGAAAACTTTACCTGAATTGCAGTCAAGTTTTACAAAATCCTGGGACAATATGCTGAAGCCTATCTAGATCTTAAGTACTATTTGGGACTTGTCTGTACCATTCTTCAATTACCAATATTTTCTAGCATTAGGCTTGAGTCCCTTGAACTTCTTGGAAACACATGATTATGTTTTCTTTTGGTTTTTTCAAGTGATAATGTTTAAAATCATTTGTGTTCTGCAAGAATCTAGACAATAACCACTGAGAATCTCAAAAACACCCCGAAGGCAACCACTTCTACAATTCCAAATAATTATCTCTTTCTTTTTTGCTTTTTGACACAATGCAAGACCTGAAACTTACTAAAGTTTTTGACACGTGTAAGACTGACAATTATGAATTTTATATACTATCAAGGTACAAAAGAAACAAACTTTTTTAAACTCGAAGAGGTCACCATTTTTCTGCTGCAGAAAGTACTTTCAAAACCCCCATTTCATTTGGTTCACAGGGGTTTTTTGCTTCATCATTCACTATTGTACAGCACTTTGCTTCATTTCTGAATTCCATCTCTCCCAGATGGTTGTTAATTGATAGGAGATGGCTTTCACATTTACCATTATAGCTGAAATAATGTTCTGAAATTCAAAACTTAAATATTAAAATTACACATTAGGCAGAAATGTCCAGAAGGTTAGACAATGGAATAATTTGTCAGGGGAGAAAAAGTTGAATCATCATTACAACTAGAATTGAAGAACAGGCTAGATAAAACAGATTATTGGGAGATTATAGTAAAGGGCAAGTACTAGCTGCCCTCTGTTGCTTCCTGTTTTCTAATTTAGCACGGATAACATGTAATTCATAACAACGATGATCTGTGATACTCCATAATCCATACCTTGCTAGATTGTGATATTGGAAATGGAAAAAAAAAAACCAGACAAAGCGATTAACTAACATATGTATATGTATGTAATATATAGTTTGCAATACGTGAAAGGTATATTAAGAATTGCACTCTCTAGTCCCGAGTTTTAATGATGATGGTGTATAATATTGTTAAGGGCACCATTGCCCTTTCTGGGGTGCAGTAATCCTCACACACATGGATTCAAGCACTTGTATATTAAATGTTCTTACTCACTTCTACAACCTTCATGTTCTAAGCAAGTGCATTGTTTGGAAGAGAGACAACTTTCATAGATATACTGTGCCTGCTCCATTTTTAATTATTTTGTGGATTGAAAATAACTACAAGGGAAATATATGGGTGAGGGAAGATAGGAAATATTAAAGGAGTTTTTACCATTCTATTTATGTACTTTATTTCAAATCTTGTCTCATAAGAAACACAGAGCTTGTTTCATCAAGGAGAGCAACTACACAGACTCATTTCAGCATATGTCAGTGTAATTAACAATGTGTTATCCAGAAAAAATTGACCAGGATTTTACCATAGTTTCCCTATAGCGACAAGCCTTCCTCCACAGCTCCAACACTACTCTAATTAAAATGACTGTGACATTTCGGGACTCCCCTTTTCTTTATGCATGCTACCTAGATAATACATCATAGTTTAACATTGATTATTAGCGCTGATACTACAGTGCCCACTGAATTTGCATTAGCCTTTGATTGCGACAGATATTAGAACCCTGCACCACCTTATGTAACACAGTGTAACCGAGCTCTGCCTCCAGCTTTTCCAGTTAATCAAACCCAGGTGAAATTCCTCCCCCATCCAGCAATAAATCCTGCCTGTTCCATGAGGCTGGGTGTCGGGGAAGAGGCAGTCCGTGCGGGAGCATCCCGGGAGCAGCGGAGCGGGGCAGGCAGCCGGGCTGCCACGGGAGAGACCCCGCCCGTGCTCCGCGGGGAGCGCCCTGCCATCGGCCGGGCGGCTTCACAGCTTGGGTGTCACCTGCACAGCGCACCCGACAGCTTCACTGATGCCCAGCGTTTCGAGGCTGGCTCTCCGTGCGATGGTGAAGGGAGAGCGGGTCCCGCTCCGCCCGGCCCGGAGCATGGCGGGGCTGCGCCTCGCTCCGCACGCCCGCCGCCGCTTTGGGGCAAACGCCGCCTCTGCCGCCGCCGACTGCTGGCCTTAAGCTGCGTTCTAGCCCTCAGCTTTCCAACTGCAATTAATGATAGACCTTCCCTTCCAGGAAGTTAAACGGTACTTCTGCTAAATATTTCTTTCTTGAGAGGGAATCGTATGACTCAGCTTTAAGCTTATTTTTTTTTTTTTATTCCCCCGATAAAAGCCACCAAAACTTTTATAAGTGGAAAATTTCATATTAGTTGGGTTCTAGAGCATTAATTTATCAGCACTCGTTTTACATATGCACAGCTTTTTACAGGCACATATGAAAAAGTCTGCATGCAAATTGTTTTTGCATTTGATGACTTTTGCGGACAGAAAGAAAATAACGTACACAAACAACATCTGTGTGCTCAAAATAAGGATTTGTCACTGCTTTCATTCAAGTTCTTAAACATGAAAGCATTTTGCAAATGACAAGAGAAGGACAGATCTGAATTCCTTAACAAAAGCTGGTACTTTTTTTTTCCTGCATTAGAAAGCTTTTACAACTTAACCCTTAGTATTCCAAAATTTGCAATTTCTGCCCACAATAAAAAATAAACACATAATTTCAGGACACACACGAGACTGCAAAAATGAAAACTATAGCAGATAAGACACACATTTTTACATAGACCTGTACATGTATATGACTAGAATAGCTGAAATACTTTCAGCTAGGATAAAGTTGATCCGTGTATTTGTGACCTTCCATAAACCACCTTTTTTAACATACAACAGCCCAAAATTTCTGTCTCTTAGCAGGGCCAAAAATTGAGTTACAACCTATTTATGAAAATTTGTCCTCTATTACTACAATAATTTACCTGAAAACATTGGTTCACAAAGTTCTTGGGATCTTTCCTCCTTTAGCTTAAAAGTAGTCAAATAAAATATAATAATAGAAATATGGAGATCATCTTGGGAACACAGGTACTTAAAACTACAACCAACAGAAATCTTTTCCTTTCTGTCATTAAGACTGCTGAGAGGAGTACCTCCTGCTGATGCTGATTTCTTTTTTTTTATCTACACTGGCACAGTTGACTGGAGGTAAAATTCAGTGTCAAACAGATGCTGGAGGCACCATACAAATGTTCAGCATCAGCTATTCTCCACTTTATACAAATATGCTTGCTTCACTATATCATTCCTATGACTGTTACATATTCTTATTTCATTCTGTTTTTCCCCATAGGAGTTCCTTTCTCCTATACTTGACATTATCCATTTTTCCTATGAAATATGTGCCAGTGTTGTCCTGATTTGCCATGTGAAATTCTCACTGAAGTTTGTGGGATAGTTGGTGGGAAAGATGGGAAAAGACTTCCTAGCACAGCCTGTTGCCAATAAGACAAGGGTAAAGGTGGTGGGTGACTCATCCCTAGAAACATCCGAGGTCAGAGTGAAGTGGGCTCTGAGAAACCTGATCGAGTTGAAGACATCCCTGCTCATAGCAAGGGGGTTGGACTAGATGGCTTTTAAAGGTCCCTTCCAATCAAACTGTTCTATGATTTCTCTGCACAGGTCCAGCAACTGTATTAGTCTGAGTTCATAAGGCTTCTCTGAAGTCTGGTCCTTCATTGGCAGAATTTAATTATCCACCACCATCACTCTCTTTCTCCCAAAAGAAGGAGCAACTGTGCATCATAAGATGGTTTTCTTTGCCCCATGCTACTACACATTATACATACACATATATATATTTTACCAGCAAATATAAATCATGCACTACATCTAGAAAGCCAGTAAACAAGTAAGTAATTGCTTTCTTCAGTGTTCTTGCTACACTGCACATGTAATCTGCCATGTAACTGCTACTCAAACAGTGACAATGCAAAGGGTGGAATTAAACACCTTTTATTGTCTTCACATAATTCTATTTTCCATCCCTTTTAAGCATTTCTAGATTCAAGTCACTCAGTTTTTGTGTTTTTCAGCATAGTAATTTGACATTCATTCACAATCAGATGTCAAATTTATTTTATGTACCTGCTGTATAATTATACAGTTCTCCTTGATATTGGAAGAGTGTGTATAGTAGAATAAGCTTGCTAAAAAAAAAAAAAAACAAATTTAGAGCTCCTAAAATTTTCTATATTCCCTTGACAGTAATAGACCTTTCAAGAATATTATCACCCAATACTTATTATAACTTATTTTTTTCACGAGTTATTCTTATAGGATACCAAGCGAAAGTCAGTTATCTTACACTTCTGGATATGGAATACCCAGAGGACTTCTGAATAACAATAAGTTAACCAGAATTGACACTGACATGTCAGATCCAGTACTTCTTTGCAAAGTAGTGGAATTTTATATATCGTAACTTCTTCCAGCACAAGGCTAGAACTTATGTTGAGGTATCCACCATGAAAAGTTTACTGATGGATTCCACTCTGGTGAATCCCAGGTTACTTAGCCTATGATAACAGACTCTCAAAAAAAAAAAAAAAAAAAAAAAAAAAGGCAGGAAGAAACCAAAACTATCCAAAACTATAATCGTTTCATTCAACCTGCCAATTATGGTTTTCATGAAATGTCACTTTGCTCAATACTGGTGCCAGAGCTTCCCCTTCAGCAATAGAAAATATTTTAACCTGCTTACCTACTGAGATTTAAACAAATCTATCTACTTCTCACAGTTTGTTTATTCTCCAAAATTCACTCTGTGCTGTGTAATAGAATAAATTAATTGTAGTATAAAGTACTGTTTTTTGTCAAGGATGTTACCCCAGTTATAATATTTTCTATTGCCAAAGATCTACATCTTTCTTCATATGAAAACCATTCTATAAGTAAAATTTTAGTAAGAGCCAATGCAGTATTAGTGAGTTTTTCACCTGAGAAATAAATGTTATGAATTTTGGGCAGGAATAATCTATAATTTAGAGGCAGGAGTGAAGATAATAATTTGGCTTTAAAGTTCTAATGAACTGTATAGTAAAGCTGAATTACACAATTAACCCTGGATGATAAACACTGATAGAAGGCAATTTTTTAACTCTCCAGGTGCCTGTGCATCTGAACTAATGAGTAGTTCCAAAAGTACGTCAATATTTTCCATTCCATGTTAAATCCATGGTTTTTTTCATACTGAAACAACAAACTGGTGCAGAGAAAATTAAATATACGTGAAGAGGAATGGGAAGGGGAAACTTTTTTTTTTTTTTCTGACCGTTTATTTGCAATTAGAAAATACAAAACCTATATCACAACAAAGTGAGAGTCTCCTCTCTGAAGAAGAAAATTCTCATTCTCATATATAATTTAACTTTGTCATGAATTCTTAACAGGCCTGTAAATTGAAAAATCAACATCTATTCGAGGATAACAGGTGAAGGACATGCAGATTGGCACCAATCAACCCTAACATGGAAAAAAAAGGTCTTACCTTTTGCCTGTTATTGTAAACATGCCCTGTGGAGACAAACCATTTTATTTTTTTCTTTTTTCTAAGCATATTGATATACAACCTTTATAAGCAGTTCCCTATAGATTTTTAGTATCACAAATATATGAATTTAGATGTGGAATGCAGGAGAGTATAGCAAGTTATATCCCATCTTCTTTCCATGAGCTTCATAACACACAAAACTACAATGTAGCAAAAAGCACCTGCTGATCCTTCATATTTGTTTGTGTAGGAATTAGCTGTTACACAAAGACTGTGCTTCTGAATAGACTTTACTCATCTTTTGTAAGTTTATCTGTGACTCATATGGAGCTGCTTTGAAAAGGAAACGACAGCCTTGATATTGCTCTAGACACAAGATAACAAAACACACACACTTTATAGAAGAAGCTAATGCACTATGAGCATTAAAGGGCAAATTGCCATCCACTCAGCAAATCTGTGCAGAATTTCTCCCAGTGGTTTTCATGGAGTGACACATTAGCTAACAATCACAATTTAGCTCTGTTGATCATTAGCAAAAGCAAGAAAGGATGTTTTCACTTCTGTACTACAGCTAATACAGCTTCTGTCAGAAGATTTTGGAATTTAGCCACAAAACAATCTCAACTTAAATCTTCAGAAGACAGCTTTAGCATGGACATTAGAATTCCAGATCAAACTTGGCAGATAAGAGTACTCATGAGATAGCCTCACGTGCCTTCATATGGAAGTGTGCCTTTTCTATGGTTACATAGCTCATTTGCACAAAGACATAACAATTTCAGCCTGCTTAATTTTTACCTTCTTTAAATTTCAAAATTAAAATGTTGCAGGACGGAGTATGAGGATTATAGTCTCATGAGCAACTAAAGTCTGGATGATGAATTTACTGCAGTGATGATATTATTGTCAGTTATTCCTGTTCTAACTTATGAGCTTCTGTGGAGCATCTGTCCTTTGTCTGTGAAAAGTTCTCATATTTAACTTTTGAACAGGACTTATCACCTGGTTATGCAGTGAGACTCAATCCATAAATCTGCCTTTTCAACAACAAAGATTTGGTTGGGTGACTCTTAGATAGCAACATCTGCTTACACAGCAAATGAGAACTATCTTCCCCATAAAGAATGCTGTTCTGAGTATCTCAGGATATATAGCATCATAAAACTCACAATTGGAATAAATTATATGTTTCAAAGGTAACTTATGTAGGTGACAGACTGTTCATCATGTGATTTATATTCCTCAATTCTACAGAACATATATATTTTATTTATTATTTTTCTAGATACTGCTTTCATGTAAGTACACAAGATATTTTTTTAAGCTCTTAATTCCATTTGCAATTACTTCTAACCTCCCTCTATGGTCTGTACACCATTAAAGACTGATGCAAATCAGCTTACATAAAGCAATTCCAAAGGAACAAGTAATGTCAAAAATACAAATACAAGAGTTACTATATCTACAAAATACACGTTAGAATATAAAACAAGTAAACAGGGGTATCTTTCCCTGGCAGATTGTAATAAAATAAAGCCCTGTTGGGTTTGACACCATCACCCCCAACCTCGTTTTAAAGTTGCAATAAAACTATCAAAATAATATATAACTCCTCTGTAATGGGACAGCCGTATGTCAAGGAAATTGCAATTAACATTGTTCACGTTTTTATAGGTCTTTCGATCTCTCCAATTAACCTAAAACATCCATGGTGTAGGTCTAGCCAGATTTTGAGAACACCTGCAATTGATACCTTCTGGGAAATAATCTCAGAAGATTATGGTTTGAGAGAATAGAATAGCAAATCGATGGTTCAAGACTCAAGTTTCCATGACCCATCTACGTCACTTTATAACAGAAATATTTCCAGCCAAACTATATTAGATATTCAGAGAAAACAACTCAAATTTGCTCAAAAACAGACAGACTGGGGGAAGATGAGAATCTAATTCTTCTCAAAATCCATTCCAATAGAATTTTTTTTCAATAGAAAAGATCAGTCATCTTAGAAAGTATTGACTAAATTGATTTTTGTTAAAGACAAAGAAAATACCTTTATTAATAATTATCATGAATAGCATATTATAGGTTGCCATCTCTGTATAATGTAATAACAAGAATAAAGATATTATTTTGCTGATCTGTACTTGAAGGAACAGAGCTGACAGTTGCTTTTAGAGCAAAACTAATGCTCTTAACTGAGCATATCCAGTGACTTGAAACCTATTGTTTTTTCAATTACTGGGGAAGCTTTTTTTTATTTTTAAAATTACTTATCAAGAGTATTATTAAGAATTTGAACTCTAAGCTACAAATGAACCCATTGTCTGCTAAACAGTAATTGGAGCAAGCTACAAACTTATGCAGTTGTATCTGACAACTTCATCCAGCATAAGTTCATTACTTGATATGTCCATTTAAGATACTATTCTCTCTTTTCACACCATTCAAGAGAGTGATAGCAAAATGAGATAGCTCTCTTTTCATTAGGGAGTTCTTTATCTCCTGATTGTCAATATTGAAAGTCAGGGTTTCTCCCCCAGCACTCATTATTCAGTGATGGTTGTAGTTTCAAGTCCATTCCCCTTTTTTATGTGCATAAAGAAACAACTAGAGAGGTTCAGCTTGCCAGAAGTATCCTGAAGCAAAATCATCCATTCCAAATCAATGATGAGTTACACAGTGCCCAACACCTGTTCAATCAGTGGGAAATAATTCAGCACAGGTGTTAATGGCAAGTCCAGTTTGCATAACTGCAGCTTCATGCCCTGGAAATTCAAAAGGTCATCATCAAGATTTTACAAAGACAAACTAATTAGCCAAAAACTTTGTAATAGTTACATGATAAATATTATGTTACCAGATACTTAGATTTTAGATAGCATTAGCTTGATACAATTATAGAATAATACAATTATAGAAAGTGAGGAGCTCTGAGCTACCTTTTGGTGCATCCTTAGTTGATTAATATGGAAAACTCTAGATTTTTGTGTGGAAGTTAAAATTACTGTTCTGACTAAATTTTAAGAAGTCTGGATATAGCCCATTATTTCAGAATATTTGCATAGAATTTTTAGCAATTATTATTTTAAAAAACATGCGAAAATAAATCTACTTAAAAAAAAAAAAAAAAAACAAAAAAAACCCCAAAAAACAAAAACAACAACAAAAAATTCTAACTTAATCTAAGCAAGTTTCAGCTCAGGTAGCAAGAAATCTCTGGGGGTCGTTGAGTTATCTAGCAGGTTACTTGCTCACTGACCAGTTGAGATTTAACATCTCCTAGAAGAAGTATCCACAACCTCTCTGGGCAAACTCTTCCAGTGATTAACCACTCTCACTTAGGAATTTTTCTTTAAATCCAGGGTAAATTTGCCTTGCTGCACCCCATGTCCACTAATTCTTGGCTTTTTCATTGTGTACATCTATCAGAAGTCTCTGTGACCAACCCTTTAGGTAGCTATGCATGGCAACGAGATCCCCCACAGCCATTTCTTCTTAAGACTGAATAAACCCAGCTCTCAGATTCTCAGTTTTCCTTATGTTCTCTCTTGCTCACATCTCTGTTCTGCAGCAACTCTCCTCTGGACTCATTCTACTTTGTCAATATCTGCCTTGCACTGGGCAGCCCTGCACTGACTGCAGTGGCCCGTTTGTGCTCTCACAAGTCCCACTTTCCTCAGCCTACCACTGTGTTCTTCCTGCTGCAGCCCACCCTGCCACCAGCCCCAGGGCACACTGCTGATCCATGTTCCAGTTATTGCTCTCCAGGATCCCTGTTCTTTACTGCAAAGCCCCCAGCTCCATCATTTCTGTCAGGAGAGAGCTGGCTCCCGGGCTGTAGTGGGGCATGGAGTTATTCCATCCCAGGTGCAGGACATTGCACTTCCCCCAGATGAACTTCATGGGGTTTCTATCCATCTACTTCTCTCCAGTCTCTCAGGATTTCTCTCAAGTGCTTGCTCTTTAAGGTATTGATTGTTCTACTCAATTTGGTGTCATCATTCAAACTTGCTCTAAGTAAAGAAATGAAGACTGACAAAATGGAAGATCTTCATATGCTTAAACAACTGACTGGAAGAAAGAAAGCAGAAGGTAGGACTATTTCACCACTACCCTCAGACAAGTCCTGTGGAAAAATATGTTGAAGTCCCTGTTGCACAACAGCTTCATTACAGGACTAAAAAAGAGGCTAAGCAGTGAAAAGATAGCATTTGTTGTCAGTACAAGTTACCTGCATTAAGGAAGATACAGCTCAGTTATAAACATTTGCAGTCTTTTTTTTGTTTCAAGATGCAGGAAGCCAAACTCCAAACCAAGAGATCATGAATATACATGAGCATACGAATATATAGGTTAAAAACCCTAAAATAAAATACTTTATGTTTAATGGTGACTATTGATAATTGGTTTTTTAATAAAAACTGGTTTTGTGAGATTTTTAGTTTATAAGCGTGGCTTTGTTTGGTGCTAAGATAATTTTCATCATGAGAATGGAGGTTCCTACTTATTTTAATGTCTTTTACCAGCTAGTATATCTATCTGACCCTAACTGATCTTTAGTATGATCCAGTCTGAATTCTTATATTCAGTGTTGAAAAAAGACATTATATGCACATGTTATCAATGCTTTTTAGAATGCCATACAATTATAATGGTTTGCATTCTAATGTATCTAACTCATTGATCTAATTTATGTCTTCTTCCTAAAAAAAGTGCCACTTGCTCCTGATTGCTGCAAATGTCCTTTAGCCAAGTCTGAGAAGTTCAAGATCCATTTAAAGAAGTATGATAGCTCTTTTCTCTCTTTTATTTATCCTTTACCCATAAAACATGTCATTCCTGCACCTGTTATCATTAGTTATTACTATATTCATCCATTGCCTTTTAATGTATTGCCATTAAACTGGATGGCAAACAGTGGGCAGGGAAAATGATATGGTCAGTGCCCTGGGGATGTAACAGTAATGGATGGATGGACAGTAATGATTCACTTACTGCAATCAGTGCTACTCCCAGTCAGTTTCGTGATGCAATATTAGTTGCAGAGGAGATATCAGATGAGAGGAAAAAAAATAGAAAAGGAGATTAGTCCACATAAATGGGAAGGAAATAGCAAATAGTTGTGGCTTGAACCCTTCTGTTTATTGCTGGGTTTTAAAGTTCGGAAATAGATGAAAATTATAGGAAGCACTAAAATGGAAATTAACTTTTTTAAAAAGTTCAAGGTTGCTGTAGACATTTAAAAAGAAAATTATGTCTGTCCTCAATGCTTTTACTACAGGCCTCAAGACATAACAAAGCAAGGTGAAACAAACTGACTTAGGTTATGTTTTTTTTTATCCCAGATGAAGGCTGAGTCTCATTGCACCTGGAATAACTTCTGTATACTGCACTGGTGTATTGAGAAAAAGTAATTTTCATCGAATCCTCTCAGATCAGCTGAGAATGAGAATAAAGGCATGGAATAGATTAAAATTCCTCATTTACACCAAACTGCAGATGCATAAGTACTCTTCTAGTAAGGACATAATGAGCTAGTTTAAAGCATGGTGAAGTCCATAGGACTTACACAAGCTTCATTAGGGTTCTGTCTTTTCTGCAAATTCTTTACTTCTAACTCATGTAATGATAATGCATTACCTGCTCTTTATTACAGCTATTTTAACTACTGGGAGAATAATATAATGATAATGATGATGATTTTTTTTTTAAATATGACACATTGTAAAACACAAAGGAAACACAAGATGAGGTAGAATTAACTAAAAAGTTCAAAGATTAATAATATGGCTTTATTTAAATGTTCATCTAAAAAAGGAATTTATAGTCATTAGAATGTTGAATTCATAATTAATTAATACATTGACACAATATTTTTTCAATGCCTTTTTCGCTTTCAAATCCATTTTTCTGGTGTCATGTCTGGAAAAAAAAGATGTTTTGCAAATACTTCCTGGAAGAATGATTAAGCAAAACCAGACTGAGCAGGAGGTGTAAGAAGGGAGGTGTAAGAATTTTTGATTGATAGAAAGATACAATGCTGGAAGAATAATAAACAATGTTTAGATAACAGCATAAGAAGCTTCACAACTGCTTAACAAAATACATTTGTTAATATACACATGCAACAAGAGACTGAATATTATTTTAGCTTTATAGAGTTTAATTTGCTTGTCTTCTGAAAATGGGCAAATATAGCAGCTGTTTCCAACCTTCAACTTTAGAAACTTCACTCTCCTCTAGCAGAGCATTCTGCTAAATTCCTGAAATCAGAGGTAAAGATGCAATTTCTGTACACGTTAAGCCACAGAATTATGTAGACCATAACGACTGAGGAGCTTAAAACTGTATCTAGCACACTTCTTGCAAAGCTTAAGTGATGTATGTAATTACATTTTTTCACTCCATATAATGTTTTCTAGCATACATACATGTATATTACAGTTCTCTAGCTAAACATTCATTCTCTGTGCCTTTATGTAAACTAAGACTTAAAAAAATGCAATTTTCGAGGAAACAGTATTAAAGAAAACAAAGAATGCAGATGTAATCTACAAGAGCAGAGCTAAATGTAAACCTCCTTGCAAATAAGACACGTTACAGTGCAGGGAGGCCTGTTCCTGTATGGAACATGGGGAGCCTGGGCAAAGCAACAATCTCTGCTGAAAAAGGACTTGCTGCTCTGCTTCTACCCATTTTCCACGGCTGATGATCAGTGATTTTTTTTTTACTATAAACATGGTAGAGTTAATTAGTTCAAATAGCCAAATTATTTTCCACTCTGTCATTTGGATTACTGTTTTAGTTCAAATCCACGACCTATTTACAAGTAGATACTTTCCTTCTTCACAAGGGACAGTTATACATTTACCATTTTTCTGCTGCAGAACCAATCTCTTTGTTTCTCATATGAGTTTGTGCTGAATAGCTTAGGAATGCAGGAGGTTATGCATTGCCCTGGAGTTCAATAAGGTTTGGACAGATTTATGGATGAATGGCATGCTCAGGCATAATACAAAACACAGCCCACAGTACTCCCAAAATCAATCAGTTTGAAATCTCTTCCTTTCCTCTCATGTCTTATCAAGAAGAAACATCCCATAGCATCCTCCAAAACCTTGGAATTTTTCTGCTCCATTAAAATCCCCAGACAATCACCTCCCACATCCTGCATGTATTGAGTGCCATTTTTCATGTGGGTACATCCAGTGTCAGACAGAAAGAAAAGGTCCATGCAAATCTTTATTTAAGACAAATAATAGTACAGTCGGAGCATGTTCTATGTTTATTTCTGCCAGAAAGGAAATTAAAAGTTGTCTGTAGTTTAAGTTGAATGTAGTTCAAAGTAATTCACAGGATTTAAATAGTTTATGAGAAGAATTACTTGCCAAGATGAAGTGCCAGTCTATGAATCAGGAAAACACCTCAAAAGGTAAAGCAAGTGTTTGGTTTCTATGAAATTATTACCCTAAGTGAACTCAGACCAGTAGGAGCAACCAATGCTGTTGCTTCAGTTTAGTTTGGTTTAGTTTATTTTTTTTTCAGATGGGGTTACACTGGAACATTAAAAAACCCACTAAATATATCTTTTTAGTACTTCAGCATAGCCCAGCATTATCTGCTACAGTTCATACCATAGGACTCTGGTATAGGGAATAAAACAGACAGTACAATGGAACTGATAAAGAGGCCTGATATCTTCAGCCTGATCGAGCAGAAACCATGGGAGAGACAGACACAGATAAATGCTTCCTGGGCAAAAAGTGACCAAGAAATGTGTTGTGAAACTTTGTGATAAGATAAGGTTACCAGGTGACGCGATGTCACGAAGAACGTGTAACAAATGGGAAATTGTTACCAAAACCAGAACCCTATATAAGTTCCCCATACAAGCAAAACCCTATATAAATGCCTTATATACTCAATAAAATTGGCTTCTGTTCCAAACTCAGATATCCCCGTTTCTCCATCGCTGATACTCTGGGTCATGGGAATTTTTTTACTTCAAGCTAATTCTGCTGTGGAGGTTTTTTTAACAGCTTTTTTAGAGCAAACTCAAAGTAGCTGATTTGCACACCTGAGATCCCTGCAAAAAAAAGTCTTCTTGGTCATTGTGGTACCCAAAGGACCTTCTTGATCATCCTGGTCGCTATAATAGATGCTATTGAGACATTTCAAGAAAATTCATCCCTGCTTTGCAGAAAGGTCTCTTGGAAAGATGGGAAATGGAAAAGTGTCAGGAAGTTATCATTTTGCAGTAAAAGATAGGTTTCAGATCACTAGTCTGCTTATAATTACAGTGATGAGACTTGCACACTTACCTTCGAATTGCTTTTCATTACTTAGTTGCTTCATCCAGCCAAGATCAGTGTTCAGCAGTCTTGTTCCCTGCAGAACTGAAAAGCAAGAAACAAGTGCTCCCAAAATACTAGTACAAAGCTAGGACAGACAGCAAGTGGAAAAATCAACAAAATGCAAACCAGATAGTCTTCATCCCCAAATTTCTCCATAATTTCTCCATACGTCATCAGATCAATCTCCACAGAGCAAAACTATCTGGGGCTCCATATGAAATCAAATTGTACTGGCTCTAACACAAATATTGAAATATTGTTCCCCTGATATTTCAACAAGCCTTGGGCAGAGTATATTCTTAGCCTTAGACTCCTCTCATGCCTGTCCTAAAATAAATAAATAAACAAATAGTTGTATCTGCCTAGAGGATGAAAAGACTTTTAAAATATTTTGCTAGCATTATTGCTGGGTTTTATTGTTTTCATTTTATGCCTTAAAATGGCAGCTGAAATTAAATAATTTTAAAGGTCTGTTGCTGAGGGTGATGTGATGTGTCTGAAGAAACCACTACCGATGGAGTCAGAGCAGCTACCTCCACTAAAGTTAGCTATCCTTCTGTGTTTTCTCTTCATCTCAGTGGGTAGAGCCAGTCCATATTTTCCTAGTCTGCCTTACCATGTCGTCTATTACTTATGAGACGCCTCTTGTCTCTCCACCTGCTTCTGGCAGCAAAGCCCAAAATTAAATTTAAACTTGTCCTGTTGAGAAACTGAGGCCTGGCATTTGTTGAAGTGGTCTTTATTGTTTAAAAGTAATCTAGATTCTTCCAGGGTCATATCAAAAATATGTTTAATTAAGTTGTTGCTGATTTGAGGCGATTGTTGATCACACTGACAGGAGTAAATAGGTGAATGGTAATCAAGAGCTCAAAATATTAGAAGAATTATAAGAATGACTGTAATTATGTAAAGTCATGTAGAACCAATAATAAGGAAAAAATAAATTTTCCTCCTACCCTGAATATACAGGAATAAATGGGGGAAAAAATGGAGAAAGAGAACCATACATATTAATGAGACGGCACTATCTAATCAAAACCCATTGTTTTCTGCCAGTTCAATCAACAAATTATTATAGAGGATAATGTTACACTTAGGAACTCTAAATGTTTATAAACAGCCCAATTACTATACTGTAGTAACTCATCCTCAAATGCAATCTGGTTTAATATTTTATCAGAAGAAACTAAAAAGAAAAATGTTGAATAAATATGTAAAATTTTAAATAAATGTATGTGACTTTTGTTAGTTTCTCAATAGTATAAATAAACAAACATCAAGTTGCCAGTCTCTAAAGATTGTCCAGAATGCAATAATCTTAAATATAAAAACCCAAAAAGCACCCTAAAATACCAATTCGCATATTATCAGCATTTGTATAAACAATCAAGATGTACCAGTTAGTTGTAGGACAAGATAACAAGATATTCAAACTCAGTCAATGTGTTTTACCCCAGTAGCCAGTGAGGAAGCTCCCACTGAATTTACTGAAAAAAAAAATAGATGGGCTTACACTGACAGCTTTACCAAATTTCTCTGAAGTGTGTTTAAAAGCTTTATTAGATGCATCCCGGCTCTCAGGTACATTTAAAGGGCATTAGTATAGAAGGGTTTTTTCATCTCCGGGTCCTATGAGCTTATAATTAATTGAAATAAATATGTATAATTGCATATGACTGTAGTTGTTCCCAGCAACATTAACCCATGCCTTGTGCTCCCCTTGGCAGTGGCTCTGAAAACAGCTTATTGAGGACTAGGAAATCACCTCTGCTTCCTTCTTCTTTACTGTTCTCATCTCTTTTGGTCCCATAAGACAAATTGTCTAGTGACAAACAGAATTATTCAGGAATAGTAAAGGCCTATCATGTAATTCAAACACTGAAGAGAAGCAGAGTTATCTAAACCTGGGAGTGACAGCTGTGACTGGCAGGATTTGTTGCCAGCTCTAGGAATGACTTGCTCCACGAGCTTGCCAGCTTTTCTAGCCTCTCTGTAAAATGGAACTAACATAATTTGATGTCACAGAGATACGTTTTTTAAAGTATTTTGAAGTATTTTGAAGTCACAGAGCACTTTAATAGTGTTAAATACTTTAACTACATATATCAAAGAAGAGAGTTTGGATTTCTTTTTTTTTTTTTCCCATGGAGATGATATAATGAAGATTAAACTTGATTTTGACTCAACTATGAACCTGAAACCAAGGATGGATGGAAAAATCATCTATTTCAAGGGATGTCCATGTCAAAATAGAGGAGTAGTAGCCTACAGTTTCTCCTTAATTATCGAATTCCATGATTAACTTTTCACTTTTAATCTTTATCCCCTCAAAGTTTAAGAAATATTAAAAAGTAAGGATCACATGAAATAGATCATATTAATTTTTTCCCATAAGTATTAAGCAGTGGTATACTGAGGCTTAAGTAGAAAAAAGGAAAATGGAAAACATAACCCTATGATGTCAGAGTAAACCACTAGAGTTAACCAAGTCTGTAGAACGGTTTTTTCAAAGTGCCTCCATGCAAAATCCCCTATGTTGAATTAAAATAAAATCAAAATTGTGCATAAAAACAACTAAAATCACAGAATCAACTAGGTTGGAAAGACCTTTGAGAGCATCAAGTCCAACCTGCAATACAGGGAGTATAATAACTATTTATATGATAACAGTAATGTGCAATAGGATGCAGCACAGAGAGACTTATTCTGCACTATACAGCATCTAGCAGAATTAGAAATTTTGACTTGAAGAGCAATGTAGGACATAGGAGACGTGTTGTATCAAATTATTTTCAGATCATTGACATTTCCTTTCCAAAAAGATACTGCTATTCGGCATCCTGTTGTGGACCTTATTCAGACTGCTCATGCATTTTATGGTCCATTGGAAGAGAATATCCCTTAAGCAGCTTGCTTTGTGTAAACTGCAAACTGAAGACAGAGAAGATGCCCAGTTTTCCAGGGTGTGTATTTTTGTTTCAACAGAAGCAATAAGCCAAAGCATCTGAAAATCTGTATTAGTGAATGCACCCCTAAGCATTTGCCCGTACTGATGTAAATGGGCCTGGAATGACTGAGTCCAGTTTACTTTGCATTAACTGTAATGGAGGACACAAGGCAGGTAATCAAATAAACTCACAATCAAATTTAGTTTTCTCAATGCAGTTATGGCTAATAGATGCTCTTAGATAAGAGCCTTTTTAAGACAAAGAGTGAAACTGTAGTAAAAGAACAGATGCAGGTGTAACTGCTGTATATACAATATCATAATAAACTATTAATATAGATTTATTTTTTGTGTGTAACTATGTGTGTAAACAAACATAGTACATAGAACCCTCACAAAAAGTATAAGGCCAACACATTTGTTCTTCATTTCCTCTGTAATCTGTGAGTAAATATGAAATGCAAACAACTATCATTATTTTTCTGAACACATGAAAACGAGAGATACCAAGTGAAATTATATAGCAATGTATTTCATTCAAAACAAAATGTCATTTTCCATATAGCATTTAAACTAAGAAACTTGTCATATGTTTATATAGATATGGATTTAAAAAATGAAGAAATAGAAGGAGAGGCCATCAGTATTTACTAAACATAAGAATCTTTTCCTGGCTCAGAAAATCCCCAAATTATTAATGCAATTTTGGAATTCTATTATCAAAATATAGAGAGCAGGAGGAGACATGACTGAATTTCTGAGGATATTAGGACCAAATGCTAAGTCTCAAGGGTTGCATCATGAGCAAAGAGCCTGAACCCACAGGGACAAGAAGTAACCCCAGCAGGAGATTATTAGGCCAAATTCTTGGCAGGTCAATCCCAAAGTTTCTGTCCCCTATGCCTCTCTCCTTGATTGCCTTGGGAAGTTTCAAACACTTTGAAAAATATAGACTTCCATTATAAAAGTCTATCACATTATTTTGTGAACTTCACCTTAGCTTCTGCGTTCTTCTAGGTCAGAACTGAATTTCTGTGTCTTACTCTCAGTATCAAACGATAATATATGGCAAAAATACTTAAATATTAAAGACTAACAAGGCTGAGATGACTATTAAAACTGAAGATCCAAGTGAAAGATAAAGGAATTTATTCAAACTCCAAAGAAATCTGGAACAAATTACTGCTGAAAATGGGTGGTTTATATTTGAAATTCCAGCAGACCTAAAATTGTATGGTTAATATTGGTAGTGCCAAAATATATCATGGTTTTCCACTGAAAACAATTAAGTTCATTTTGCTGTGCTGCCCAAATGTAATTTACAGTAGATTTGTAAATTCTAAGAGGGAGGTAAATAAAGATTGGTTATAGCACAGCTAATTAGTAAAAGATAAATAATGAGAACTCATGCCTAGTTTATTGCTTTTTTCCTTGAAAATAAATTGAAAATGCTGACATTACTTCAGAGAGTGTAAGATTTATGTATTTGGAGGCTAACAGTATTTTCATCTTATGTCTGTACTCTCTCCTTCACAGCTGTCATAAATGTTCTGTAACACTTCAAATTTTATGACGTTAATTACATCGAAAATGCTTGTGTAACTAATATGTACGTATATTGTAAGCTTGTGCACGGCTAAATGAACTTCGGAAGAAATTGCAATACTTCGTAATTGCAATGTTTGTACATTATATAATTATAGAGTTGCATTGGGTCCAAAAAAAATTTCACGTAAGATACAATCCCTGAACTTAATGAGTACACATAGTTTTAGAACTGATTCACAGTTCATGCTCTCAGTGGCATTAGAATTAGATAAGGTGTAATCTATCAATCCACCTCAGCATTTTATCAGTGAGTGGCACATTTCTCATAGTTAGACATACCAACTCAAATGTAGTACGCTCTGTTTTTCAGCTGCAATTGTAAATTACTTTATGTGGACTAAAAATGACTTATTTGTTCTCAAATTATATTTAGAAAGAATTAAAAGAAACTCGAAACTACTGTATATATTTAACCCAAGACATTGTTATTTCCCAGAAAAGCAACATATATCCTTTTTCTTTTTTCTTTTTTTTTTTTTTTTTTTTGCAAATTAGCCAACTTGCTAATTTGCAAAGAAAAAATGTATACATATCAGAAATACAGATAAAAACACATGAATAGTCTCCTTTTCCCTCAATTCATTGTGGCACTCCATCCTTCAAAGCTGTCCATGGTTTGCTGCTCTGATGTAAAGAAACAAAACTTCAGTATTTCAGCTCTCAGTCTCTGAAATATTCAACTTTTTGGATGTCTCATGGTTTTGTTTTTGTTGGGTTTTATACTAGAGTTAGCACTGACTTTATTTTGCATTTTCAAGGCACTGTCTCTGGATGTAGACCTTTTCTCTAAATCCATTTTAATCATCTTCTGCTTCAAACTCCTAAATAGCTTTCTATGGAATGCCTTTCTCAGAATCTCACTAATTATTTTCTCTTTCAGTTCTTAATATATTTTTGCACAGATTTTTCTAAACATATTGTAGTCTCGTTTAGCAGAACAGAAAAAAAACCCAAACAAACAAAAAATTTTTTTTGCTTGAAGAGACTGACTTTGTGGTGTTCACTGTCCTTTGCTCTTGCTCTTCTCCCTTGGAAGTTTGCTTTGAAGGTGGATCTCTGTTAAAGGAGCAAAATAGTCCCATTAAACTCGTAAGGATTTATCAAGACAAAACTACTACAAAATTGTTGAATGGTGGTAGGTGAATTAGAGCCCCTTCTTTAGTAATCTTTAGTAATCAGCTCCTCTGCCAACCAACCCTTTGGCCAAGTCTAATGCATAACCACTGATGTCTGTTACACGACATTTTTTGCAATCTCTTTTCCTTCAGAGTATTTTTCTTGCTTAAAACTTCTTAATTAGTAAAGATGGACTGCATTAGAAAAAAGGGCCATCTCTCTTTATTCAAATTATTCAGTCTGTGCTACCATCACTTTGGGATCAGAGCCCAACATAGGAGACAAAAATTAAGATGTAAATCTATACTTCCAGAATGGAATTGACTGCTTGCAAACTACAATTAGAGTGTGTTATAAACACATGCCAAATTCTTATGTAGTACTCCAAATTTTCATATATTACAATATCTGAGTACTAGAATCATCTGCCTATATTCAGTAACAATATTTTGGACATTTCTGCTCTAAATACCAGTTCACCCAGCAAAAAAGATATTCCATCTGCCTTGAGTACAACATTAAAGAGAAAGCAAGTTGGTGTGAAGCAACCCCTCTTCTCTTCAGACTACTGTGCTGTTGGCAGGAGTGTATCCTGTTTCGACAGAAGAAGAAAAGAAATGATGATAAAAAGGCAGATGCTCACAAAAAAAAAAAAAAAAAAAAAAAAAGAAGAAGAAAAAAAATTGGCCTTTCTGAAACAATAATCTGCAGGGATGAAAGAGGAGATATCAGCCTGCTTTCCATGAAAAATAAAACAAAGGTTTGTGCTACACCAAATATTCCTGTACATCTAGTGGGAGGTAATTGAATTTAAAATACTCACCCTGAGGTGAAAATAGTTCCTGTGCCTGTATTTGCTGCCCTAAAACAAAGTCTTATGGCTATATGACACAATTTCAGGAACTACTTTTAGGGTAGAACTACTCCTAGGGGTTCTTTCTAGGGATTTCAAATGAAAACTGGACTGGTTGAGATTTATGGAAAGCCAGAGTTCAGGCTGTAGGACTGGGGACACAGGAGCTTGTAAACAAAAGGAAGTGGAGTCAGATGAAAAACTGCAGAGGAAGAGAGTATTAAAGGAAAGCTTTCCAGAAGAAAATAGGTAAGGAGGCAGCCAGCCTACCAGAAAGACTCAGAAGGAAACTGGTTTGTTAATGCAAGAAAGGATGTAGGAAACAGACAAAAGTGATTTATGCCTAAAGCATTACATTCAAGAATCTAAGTGAGGGCAAAAACACAATCTGTATAGGAATGTTGGTTAAAGTAATACCATGCACAACCACCACTTGTTTCTTTCCACAAATGTACTAGATTATACTTTCCAGATGTATTCTCTCAATATCTGGCACTTGGAGATCCTTGCAGCTTGTGAGGAAACACATCTTAATTTGTAACATGACTGAACTTTCTCTGGATCCATTTACGCACAAAATAGTTCGAATTGTCTATTTTTCAATGTCACCCAACCTGCCTTGTATTTTGTGGATTTCCTCACATTTTGTGCAAACACTAGATCAACTTCAAGAGAAACAAGCTTTATTCTAGCAAATGAAAGGGTTAAGGTCTTTGCAACAAAATGAGACATAAGTTTCCCTTGATGAAAGGTAAAAAAATAATTTTAAAAAAACAACACCCCAAAACAAAACAAAACAAAACAAAGCAAAACAAAACAACAACTACAAAAAAAATAGCAAGCAAGCAAACAAACAAAAAAACCCAAACAAATCAACAAAACCAAAACCTGACAACAATAACAAAAAGCCCCAAAACAAAGCGAACAAATGACAAAAAAAATTGCAACCAAAAAACCCATTGCTGCTTTGGATAAATCTCAGCACTAATTGTCTTTTAGTTGTTTCTGTATATTACTGAACTTAGCATTTGAGTAATTTGTAAATTAGTAGGGCTGGATCATCTCTCTGTTCATTGTAGGCTGCACCTTTCTTTTTCTCTTTTTCATTTATTCTGCCTCTATCTTTACTCCTTCCTTGATGTTTTTTAATCCATTAAGAAGACAGAGTAATGGAAATCCTTTCATAAGTATGGCTGCACTAGCTAAAATATTTCCCTTTAAATACAAACAAATATTTTAATGCAGGCTCTTAGGACTCACTAATTACAAATAAAGAGATCATTTTTTCTCTCTTTGGAGAGATATTTCCAGTGCATCAGATTGCTTCACTACTTCAGAAAAGAAAGTACATCAGAAAGTACCTCAGAAAGTCTGCATTTCCCATACATTTTATTAAAATTAATAACAATCTCATTGTTATTTCTTCAAAGACGCCACCCAGAACATAATGGATTAGCTGTCAGGCTTGTTTCTTCTGCACTGTTACCTTTTGTATTTTCAGGACCTTTAATATAATATGAAGAACCTCACTCCTGAAGAGAAGAGGGAAGCAGGACATTTAAACACTCCTATTCCAATATGAAGATTAGATCAAATTACTGATGAGGAGCCACACTGTGTTGCTAGGAAGTAGCCTTAAACAATGGATCCCTGTTCATTCTCTTTGCTTAATGTTTTTTTTGTTCCCTGGCTATGTCTTACAGAATTCCAACTGGCTCTCTAGAAGACAAATATTTCAAACAGAGTTTAGAGGAAAGGCAGTCTTCTTAGTTGCTTGATTTCAGAGTCAAGGATCAGTCTTTGACGATGTTATTTAACCATATTAACATAGTGGCTGAATAAAGACTGAATAAAACAAAGGCTATTTTAAGAGTTGTAAAGGTGTGCAGGGAATACAAGAGGCAAATTAAAATGAAACACTAATGGTAACTTTGTTGTTGTAATACTTTACAGACTGTGCTAGGTATGACAAAAAAACAGAAAGGAAACATAAGCTTGAACTATACAAAGCTTGAAATCTAGTTTATAAGGCCGTCACCCCAAATAGGATGTTGGCTGACAGTATGGGAAGAAGAAAGTAAATCCTGATTTGATGCTGCCCAGTAGTACTGGAGTACAATTATTAGAAAGGAACAGATAGTATCGTATTTTTCAGGATCATATAAGCAAAGGAGGTTTGAAAAGAACAAGCAGCAAAAAGTAAAAAAACAAGCAACAAAAAGAGGAGAAAATAAAAGAAGTGGCTCTCTGGAAGTACATTCATAAAAATAGTTTCAAAATCAAGGAATACTTTTGTCCTCAACTTGGGACTTCTGGACATATTCTTAGAGTTATTTTATACATTTTTTGTGATTAATTCAATGATTTAAAATTACTAAAATTACCAGAAGATTTTGCTAAATATTTTTATATTTTTGTAGTTATTTAACTGAAGAAGATTTAATCTCCAAGAATGCAATAAATTTGTCAGTATTTCCTAGAACAATTAGATGTAATAAATCTTACATGAAGTTAAATCTTTTATGCTCTTGCTAGAAATAATTGTTACATCTCAACCAAAAGATGCCCATCGGTTACTCCTGGTGAGATTCCAGGGTGTTTCAACACGTATTGAATATACAATCTACAGAAAGTCATTACAATTTAAATGAATAACGAGGACTCTTTTTGCTGTGATTTCTGTTGCTGCTATACCAGCCTTTTGGTCTTTAAAGGAAGCAACATAATACTGTTCAGATTTTTCTGACTTTTAATAATACTGTTATGTTTTTTCTAATCCTCAGTGACGGAAATACTGGATCTTTCCATTGTGTCTTCTGGAGGGTCATAAGTACACTAGTAGAAGCACTAAATGAAAGCAGAATGCATTGTGCTAATAGAAGAAGGAAGGTTTCAAATAAAATGCTTAACAAAGTTTGGCAAACAATCTCAACATCCTTCTCCACTGAAAAATGAAACCACTTGTTTCAATACAGTACTCTTCTTGTTTCAGTATCTTGTATCTAACAGTAGCTAATACTGAAGCATCCTAAGCATGAACAAAAAAAAATGTAAAAAACCCCCCAAACTTCTACTTATCCCATGCAAACAATTACAATCACCAAATGAACAAAAAGTCCCAGTTCTGCACAGTCTGTGGGCAGAAGCTTAAAACTTATGTCTTCAAAGCTGAAAAATACTGTACAATCACCTAAACAAATTGTAAAAAATAAGATCTGCTTCAGGAATACATTTTAGTCACCTTTTGGAGAAATATCCAAAGTTTGTATTACCTGCTGTCCCCACACATTCAGTGGGTGCAGGAGTCATGTGGCCATCCCATTTAAGATGATCTACCGTAACTTCATTTTGATATGAGAAAGAAATTAACACTGAGAACAACAGTTCACTGGAAGAACCTCCCCAGGCACATGACAGAGTTCTCATCATTTGAGGTTTTCAAGATGCAATTTGACAGGTTATAAGATAATCTCATGGAGGCTCCCCTTCCCTTGAAAGGTAGAAATAGATAGCCAAGGTCCCTTCCATCTGATGCCATTCTCTGAGATGTGCTGACCTTAGTGAGCTGTCCAGCACTTATCCAGTCACTCTTCTGAACAGGACAGAGGGAGAAAATAAAGTAAAAAAGCTCATTAAGCATCAAAATAAAGACAGGGAGTTCTTCTAGTACTGTCATGGGCAAAACAGACTTGACTAAGGAAAGATTTGACATAAGGCTAATATAACTGGATTTGGATAATGTGAAACAAATGTTAAATCAACCCTGAGCTCCACTGAGCAGAGTCTGATTCCGTCTTATTACTCTTCCCCATCATGCAGTTAACAAATCATAAGATATACCCTGAGCCTGTGCTTAGCCTCTCCTTGTAGATGAGAGGTGCAGATACCTTCACCATGTTTGTGGCTTTTTGCTGGACTTGTTTATATTTATTTATATTTTCATATTTGAATATAGGCAAGATGAATCAACTTATTTGACTCTTACAGGATAGCCTGTAATTCCAGAAAACCCATAGTGCTGTTGTTAGTGCTGTGTTCTTATACAGGAAAACATAATAAATGGAGCCACACCCCTCTTCCACTCGCCTTCTGTGACCAGGAAGGAAAGAGCTGTCAGAAGACACCAAACTGTTGAGTAAATAATTCAAGAGTCACCAAACTTTTTTTCTTTTATTATCATGAGATGAAATTTCATGTCAAAACTCACCTTAGTTATGCATGTTTTTGACAAAGACAACTGTCAGTAATAAAAGTGCTCTTTTTCTTTTCTATCTAAATTCCATTTAAAAAATTCTTCTCCAGGCTTGTTTATTTCCAGGGATGTAATTCTGGACTATGTGAGTCTCTGAATCAATAAGAGCATATGCCTGAAGTTAAAAAGCTGTAAGCTATTTATCTCCTATATTCTTCTGTAAGGGCTCTGAGAGGGCTACACTATTTTGACATATTGCTATTCACTCCAAAAGCTGAAGTATATTCATAAAAAATGTTATTAATTGTCATTAATTATTCATTTCATGACTGTGTTATGAAGTGAAAATAAGTACCATCCAGCTACAAGAAATCCATCTCCAAATTTCACAGTTATATTTCAAGCATTAATCTCTTTCCCCTGGGCTATAATTGCAGGACTTGGATAGCACTTTGATAGAAATCATCTGACATTTTTTCTCTTCCTCAGCTGACCAACAGCTTGCTACGGACACAGTCCATAAGGGTTTCTTAGTTTGTGCATAATATCTGCACCAAAGAATCAGCTTTTTACAGTTCTGTTTTCAGTTGAAAAATACCACTATTTAGTAGTTCAGAAACTCAAGTTCAGACCCTAAAAAATAAATTTAAAATAAATGTTTTAGGGATGAAAAGGAAGTACTAATGATTAATGGTTGCTTATTCTCTAAAACAAAGAGTAAAGATAGAAGGAAACCTGAGGTTTTCATCAATTTATTCCATCTTTAGTCACTACTGTCAATCAATAAGTAAGTATAGTCGAGTTAGTATTTCTATGTGCTCCAAGTGTAACATGGTGACTGAAAATTGCTATATATTACAGGTCTCTCTCTTTCCTACCAGCAAGCATTGAGTTCTAATTCAATGCAATTTCAGTATTATCCAGCCCCATACACAATAAGAATTGATGATCTGCTCTTTCACCTGTTTCTGTTCTTTGTGACAAATTGATCTGATAAACCAGAAAATTAAACTGTGTCTGGAGAAGCCAGACTCTAAACTCCACCAAAAGTAGAAGAGATGGGATATATACCTATTTGGATCAGACAAGCATTTTGATGAAACCTTAACTATAAATCATAGTGACTAATCAAACACAACAGTGTTCAGAATGACATACAACACACTTTTAAACACAGACGTGAAAAGAACTCAGCACAATTTCAACTGGAAATAAAAGCAGGAGATATAAACTTGAAAAGAGTGTCATTACCCTTTTAATTGTGTAACCTACCTCAAAATCTTCCATTGAATTAATGAGGCCATACTGTCATCTTCACCAAACAATGAAAAAAATAACAACTATAACAAGGCAGAAACTAGAAGTCTTAGCAATGACTTAGGTGATGAATTTCACACCTGAAATAACAAACAGCAAAAAGCGTGAACAGTTTGAGAACATCATATGTACTGCAAATACTTTGCTTATAAAAATACTTCGACATAGTAACAAAAGAATGGATAAAATGTGTTAGAAGTTGCAAAACCTCAATATAGAATTATTTATGCATTTTCAAAGCACAAAATTTTCCAAACTAAACTAGGCTACTAATATCCCACAGAATTTATAATGTTCCTGAAAAGAGTGGAAAATGCAGCCCTTAGCTTTTATTGAGAAGGAAAACGTTTCCTGTTTCAAAAAAGTACCATTTTGTCTTGAAGAATCTTACTGTGTTTTCCTTCTCTTTCAAAAGGTAATGGAAGTGAAGAAATTAGCAACTCATTTTAAAATTACTTTATTCTACTGAATGACATGAAATAAATGTTTTATTCCATAACATTCTTTACTTGGGAAATTCCATTGACCTCAGAACTCAGCTCAGAATATATGCAAGAATGGTAACTTTTATTAATTTTTCCACCATGGGCCCTTCCTAAGGCTTGCCCAAATAAAAATGGCATCCATCTTTTATATCAGGCTACGGAACATGAAAATCAACAGAGCCCAGAGCTGAGCTTTGACTACGTTACTTTTCTACTGTGAACAAGCACTGTAATAAGTTTGCATTAAATTTGGATTTCATTAATTTAAGAAGAAAATTTAAAATTCTTCACCTCACTGAAGCCCTGAGTTCCACTGCAGTCATTTCATTTTTAAACCATGTACGGCAATTACTCTGCATCACAGATGCAACACTGGAAGATTGGCTGTGTTTTGATCCTCCTTACTGCTCATATGTCTTTAACTCACAGACAGATATTATCCTCCTGGTATCAGAGACTTTAGAAACAAAACAAAGGGATGAGCCTTTAAAGGGTTCTAAAGAAAAAGGAAATGTCTGCATGATTTTGTTATGTTGCTTTAGGCCTTTATCCAAAGCCCACTGAATGCAATGGATAGATTCCTAAATACTTCCAGAGGATATAGACCCTTATTTTCTGCCTGCTTCTAGTGCTATAAAAACTGGGAAATAGGGTGAAGTAGAGTGGGTAGAGCCTTTCTTTTCTTTGAGTGGAACGCAAGGAAACAGGATGTCAGAATTATGCAACCTCAAATGTAACCAAAACAAACAAACAAAACCCCCAGGAACTAACACAAAACAACAACAAAACAACCACCAAACCACAAAAAAGCCCACAAAACAAAAAGAAACCAAACCTACCAACCAACCAAACAAACAAACAAAAAAATCATACAAAATCCAGCAATGCAATTTTCATTGTCCTCAGGATAAGACAGTTATAGGTGTAAAGTAATTGCACTCAACATATAATCATCCACTGAATTATCACAAATGAGGATATTACAACTTTTTAAATCTTTCCTTCTGAGTAATCTAAAGAGGCTAGAAAAAGCACAGAAATTCAGTACAGAAATTTCCTGAACTGGCATGCTGAAAACACTCAATTTCACCATCTCATTCCCCTTCATCACCTCTCAAGAAAAGCAAAGATTTACATGCATTTTAGCAGAGATTTACATGCATTTTGCAAAGAAGGTTTCTCCTCACTCAACTTATCTTTAAATCAAAATGTAAGGGGAAAAAACCCAAACTGTTGTTTTTCCCTTTGTTCACAGCAAGAGAAACATTCTTCTCTAATCACCCACTGGTTGAAGTTCTCAGAACTTGCTTGTTCACAGTTTTAAAAAGCAAATAAATAAAATGTATAGTCAATAGGAGTACTATAATTTTCTAGCATTATAATTTGGCAACATAAGCTTTGCGTCAATCAGTCAACCTCTGCTGCTTTACACAAACATGTTTTTTGGGAAAGACTTCAATACATCCTGGCACCTGAAGCTGAGAGAAGTATCCAAGTCACTCTACCACAGAGATGAAAGTGAACATTCATCTGTAACATAACAAATAGAAATAGATGAGTGCAGAAAACAAGACACACAACTAAGTGCTTTTCTATATCTAGTGTACATGATCATTACATTCTGGTGGCATTATATTCAACAGAAAAAGAAGGGAGTCTTTGTATTAAAATAACTCTGCAGGTTCAGAACTAAGACAACACCTGAAGGAGGCAAGGATCTATTTTTTTCTCCATAGAGTGCAGAAAGGCAAAGAAGAAGATCCAGAACTGTCTCAATTTCTGTTCTGAAAATATTAGTTTTACTTTTAATTTAATGTGGAAATATGGTTCATGGTAGTGTATTACAATATGCGGCATAGCTGTTGTTTATTGAAGTTGGTATTGCAAAGGCCATTCAAATGGAATTGCTGTATTGGTTATTCTGTACATGCTATTTTTGGTTTGGATGAGGTCAGGAATAAACAGGAACAGTTGTGTGACTCAGAAGACAGAAAATATTATAAAAGAGAAAAAAATACAAAATTGTCATTTCAATTGGAGTAAGTGTGAATTTTTCTACTAAATTAAAAAGGTGGTTGCAGACATTACAATAACAATAAGTCTTCCGATACTGTAGACAAAATATTGTGGTTGCACCTTGTGCTTTCTTCACAAAAGTTTGGTTAAGTAAGTATGTGCCCTTAGACTCACAATGATCCCGTGTTAAAACACAATAAAACTATAATTCGGTTTTACATTCAGTGATGACAGACATCCCGAACACAGTAATTTACAAAATCACAAATCTTTTCTCAGGTCTTCAAGCAAGTATTAATAAAGCTCCAAATAAATATAACTGGGCAGCAAGGTCTCAGAAAGTGGCCAGCAACATTTCAGGAAAACAGGAATAACAGAAGAATCTATGGAGTTGCAAGCAATTTTGTGTCATTATGGAACAGACAACATTAAGTCCTCGTAGATGATTATAAAGACAAGACTGACCAAAACATTATGCATCTCGATGAAAGTGCTAACAAAAATGCATATTCATGAGACAATCTGCATACACTGCTTCCATTCCAACCTCATTGCAAACATCATGCTCCTTACACAGAAACAGTAACTGGCTTCTTCCAAGGCAAGAAACATTCACTTGTCAAATTAACCTGTCAAATATTCAGTTATTATATTTCTAAGGATGTTTCAGAATCAAGTTGGAGTTCCCATCTGAAACAATAGAAAATAAGACCTACAAATACCAAATATGCAAATACTCAAGATCCTTTTGCATTAGTGTAATGCAATAGAACTAAATTTTAATCAATCTGAAAAGGACACCACCTAACTGTAATTTTAAGTAGATTCTGTCTCAACTGCATGCTACTCTGAATACTGTCCCTTTTAGAGAGAGTAGATAGTTTATAGTCCTTTTAAAATCGTAAATCTATGCCTGATATGCACTATTTTGAATTCACAAAGTGGAAGGTACATTTCTTTTCCATGAGCATGATTTTTGAGGCAGAAACTTTTCCTAGTCTAGGAATTGAGCGTTCACTGAGTACAATCTTTATGAGAACTACTCTTTCAGCCTACATCTTGTTGATGTGATGCAGCAATTTGAGAGCTGGAATACCAAACTTAGTTCTGAGAAATGACTTGCTTGCAGATGAATAAAAACTCTGAGAAGAGTATCTTGAAGTCCACATCTCATGTGACAGTCAAATATCCTCATTCACTGAAGGCTCTGATGGGGACTTTACCTAAAAGATCTTAGAATCATACAATTGTTTTGGTAGAAAATGACGTGTAAGATCATCAAGTCCAACCATTAACTCAGCCCACCACTAAACCATGCCCTTAAGTGCAGCATCCATGTCTGTTAAAAACCTCCAGGTATGGGGATTCAACCACTTCCCTGGGCAACCTTCTCCAAGCAATCTAAACCTCCCCTAGGGCAAGTTGAGGTAATTTCCTCTCACTCTATTTTTTGCTGCTTGGGAGGAAAGACCAATGTTTGCCTTGTTACAGCCTTCTTTCAGGTAGTTGTAGAGAATGATGAGGTCCCTTCTGAGCCTTTTCTTCTCCAGAGCAAACAACCTCAGTTCAGCCACTTCTCAAAAACTTGTGCTCCAGACCTTTCAAAGCTTCCTTCTGTTCCATCAGAAGCACAAGGAGACTGAGCCAAAAGCAGGTCTGAGGACAGAGTATATCTAAAGGTCCACCCTGGAGGCAGAGCTGAAGACAAGTACACCTCCATCATACCTGAACTGAAATCCAGGCATCAGTCAGGATACCACTGAAGCTGCTTAGGGCCATTATGGTTTGGCACAACATCAGGGTAAAAAATTAGCATGTCATCAAATGTTTTAGGTTTTTTATGAAGAAAAATGTAGAATTAACGTGATTTCTTAATTGCAATAATTTGGTGGCAAAAAATGCATTTATCATATTACATACACTTGGAAAAAAATTTGCTCATTTAAATTTTCTTCAGTACAAACAGAAATCTCCATTTATTTTCTTTTAAACTCTGAAATTCTTTTCCCTGAATTATCTAAGGTGAGATAGAAAAAGATAGAATCCAATGTACCATGTAATTTTTTTTATCTGGCAGGTTTAATTACCTAACATAAATATTGTAATTTATTAACACTTTTAATAATGTGATCATCAGCTATTCATCAGGGAAAACCAAACATTATAGACAAAGACATTTGTTCTAAAATGACTCTAACTAGTGAAACATTTTCTGTTTAGGATGTACATACTCTGTATTTCCAAAAGAAGCACATTATGTTTTAATTTGACAAATTTTTATGCATAGCATGTTATTCTTGTATTATGACTAACAAAAAAAATATATTTGACATTTATAATCTTCTTGCATTGTGAAAGGGAGAAGTAAGGCAGCAGACTGAATTTCATATTCATACATAATGATAAACAACAATATTTTGCACTTACATCTTATTTTTTCATTTTTAAGATGCCAACACCCTTTCTAAAAACTCCCAAACTTATATTCTTATTTTATAGATGGCATCCAAGGATAGCTGAGGCAGACAGACAGAATTACACAAAGTCACACAAATGTTGATGGGAAATGTACTCAACTTTGTGAGAGACAAGAGCAGAAAAGATTTCTTGTGTACACCTCCATCCTCTCCTCATCCAAACACAACTTTTCAGTATGAAATCAACAGGAATTTTCTAGGTTTTCCCAGTCGCAGGTGATTCAAGTCCTCAGAGGTGCAGATATTAACTATAGCATAATTTCTAAAAATAGTGTTGGATGTAGCATGGCAACCCAAAGTTCATGTTTGGTTTACTACAGGAAATCTTGAAAAAGGAAATTTTCACATTTTCTTTTCAATGGTCAGTTAATGAGAAACATTAAATAAAATCAAGTTCAGTTCAGGTTATTATCTTGGATTCTAAGACTACTATGCTACCAGAAATGTTGACATACAGCACCACCAAGTAAGTTACAGTATTAAATAATTCACCTATCTATAGCACTTTTTCCAAGATCAAACAGTGACAGCAATTGAAACTAATCTAAACACCAGATAAACCGATGTTAACAGGTAAAATGGTACACGATACAGACTTTGAGATGATTACTCTTAAAAATGCATCCTCAAAGAGTCATAGTCTAACTAAAACAGCTAAATGATGTATATGTATGTCATATATACATGGCTGGACTATAACCAGAAAATTCATCTCACACAGGTCAATAAGTCAGAGTGACTCAGTAAAAAAAAATGACAGTGTTGAACCATACTACTCAAAAGAGAGTACAGATAGGTTATTAGGCTGTGTGTTCACTCTCCTTTCCCAGATTGTCTTTCAGTGTTTTGACTTTGTATAAAAATTTAAAATTGAAATATTGCTGATTAAATTTATTGTAAGAAGTAGAAGTGTCATTTAATTGCAAAAGTGGCAATGTTTCTCTAGTGGACCTACTCACTATACCTGGATAAAGGGGATTGGATTATCATTTGCAAAGTCCATCAGATTTTTTTATATTTAGAGTGTTATATACAGTGGATATCATTTATTGTAGTTTCATTATTTTGACAGATAACTCCTTTTCCATTTGTATCAAGAAACAAGTTTTCTCTGACCTTTTTTAAGTGGGTAGCATTGAGGTCCTTGTGTACAATGTGCTATTCATAAAAATCTCATGCAACAGCTAAAGAACACAATTCAAACTTACTGTGTTCTTTTCACTTTGGATAATCATACAGATGATTACCTGTGATTTATCCAGGTCTGTCTGGACAAGAAATCATTCAGAGAAACTTAAAAGAATGTGTTTACTTAGATGATATCCAGTATATCCAATTTTTCAATGCACTTAATTAAAAAACTTTAAAAGTTTCTATGACATAAACTCATAGACATGAGTTCTCAGAGCAACTCACTGATTTTAATTAACCATATTATCATTCTTTTTTGTCATGAAAATATTTTATTTTTGTGGGTTTATTTCCTTTTCCCCATGTATAATTGTCAATATTTTTTTAAATGCTGTTTTGACACTAGAAAATTCTACCAAACATACAGAAAAGCAACCAACAAAATGCAAATTACTTAACAGAATTTCACTGTAGAGTCATTAAGGTGTAGAAAAAACACTTGTTATTGAGCAAAATTATTTACAGAAGTTAGACAAGCTTTCTTTGCTGTTCCAGCTTATTTCAGTCAGAGTTTTATATTATTTTTCTCTCGCATTCATCCAAATCTCACCAGGATATTTGACCTTTCCTAAATTTCATTAATAGACAAAAAGTCTGGTAATACAAATTACTTCAAGAAAAAATTTCCCTGAATTTATGAACTAAGTTTTCTTCTCTTCTCTTCTCTTTGCAAATTAAATTCAAATCTTTACAGAGATTCTTGTATTTTTGCCTTGCAAATATGACATCAATTACATTAAACTCCATAAATTTTCATAAATTTCTCATATCCCATTGCTCTTGACCATTATCATAATAAAAAAGAAAAAAGGAAAAATATCTAAGGATATTTCTTAAGATTTAACATCAGGCTTAGGTAAATTTGCATACATCTAGGTTCTAAATCTTTGCTGATTATGCAGACATTTTCTGTAGACTTCTCCTGGCCCTTAAAATATATTGTACACATCATGTCTCTGGAGAATTTAAAGCCAGATTTAAGTTTTAATAGATTTATCTAAAATAGGTCAAACTGCAACAAGATGCAAAGCAGGTGGTCCTTTGGCTTTACCTGTAACTTTCTGGAGAATCTCCTGTAGAGATCAGTAAAAGCAATCCTGCAAAAAAGCAAACAAACAAAACACCCAACAACAAAAAACCAACAGCAACCCCACAAAAACAAAACAAAACAAAACAAAAAAAAAAAAAAAAAAAAAAAAAACAAAACAAGAACAAAAAAACCCCAACCCTAAACAACTTTTGAAACAGAGATACAAATCCACAGAGCATTCACAGATATTCTCAGAGCCATGGGATCTTTTCAGCTGATAAGCACACCAGAGTTGATTAGTAATGTAAGCGGGATACACTCACAGAACAATATTTTTGCTAACTTTGACACTAAAGCAATGGTCAACCATCAGAAATCAAACCTGATCTTATTTGTGATAGAAATAGACATTGAGGGAAATACTAGAAAGTGATGTAGCATACTTTACGACTTATTTTTGTGGGTTTGTTTCCCTTTCCCCATATATATATATCTTTTTCAAATGCTGTTTTGACACTATAAAATTCTACCAAACATACAGAAAAGCAGCCAACAAAATACCAAAAGACCCGGGGGGGGGGTGTGAAGAAAAGGTGGGTTTATGCCTGGTGTAGTGAGTCTTGTTGGGATAGGGTTAATTTCCTTTGTTGCAGCCCTGATGATGCTGGTTTGGATTTTTGACAAAAGCAGTATTCATAACACACCAGTGATTTGGTTATTGCTGAGCAGTAATTGTACAATCATCTCTCTTTCCCACTCTGTCTCTGCAGTGATTAGGCTGAGGGTAGGCGAGAATTTGGGAATGGACACAGTCTGGACAGCTGATGCAAATTGACCAAAAGAATACTCCATGCCATTTGAAATCCCACTTAACAATTAAAACGTTGTGAAAGTTCTTTTTGTGAGGAGTACTAGTAATTGCTCAGAGACTGGATGAGCTTTGGTCTATTTGTGAGTGGTGGTAAATGAATGGCTTTGCATCATCTTTTTTTTTTTTTTTTTTTTTTTTTTCCCTAGCTTCCTTCCTTTTTCCTTTGCTTATTAAAGCATCTTTATCTCAACCAATAAGTTTTCCCACTTTTGTTCCTCCTATTCTCTTTGTCACCCTGCTCAGGATAAGGAGTGAGCAGGCAGCTGTGTGCTGCCTAGTTGCTGACCAGGGTCAATTCACCACAATTTACATTGGAGGGTTTTTAATTGTCTTTACATCAAAGAAGACATTTCTTACTATCGTAGTTCCTCCACATCCTGTGCATTGGTCTGTGCTCAGTATTCTTTCCTTTCTAACCTTATCATAATTTTTATCCCTAGTGTATGCTCAAATTTGATCTAAATTCAACACATCCAGAAAATCTGAGTTCTGCAAAAGCGGTCAGGAAGCAGAGATTACAAGAGTGAATCTAATCTTATCATTCTATTGCCATAGTCTAGAAATACTCTGCAAACCTTGTCCATTTGTGATTTTCTAAGTGAGGTGCCATTGTTGTAGAATCAAAAACTTAATAGAAGAGCCAGGACAGTCAGGACAAAATACCTCAGAAAAAAAAAGCTGTACACAATTTATACGATAGCTAATATAAAAGACAGTTTAGAGTTTCACTTTTAGACAAATTTTATCTTTCATTTAAAGAAGTACTAGAGAGTGCTGGATTGTCTCAAAACCTCCTGGTAAAAGCCACTGGATTTCAGATGAGCACAGGAAAACACATACACACTCAGAAATAACTGGGTGAAGGCTGTAAGAGATTCAGCAAAATGATAAGATTATAAAGAAACAAAATCACTTTTCCAAAACAGCTAGATTTCCTGTAGGTAATGTTTATAAATGTTTATAAAACCATCTGAGACATATATTTTTTTTTAAATTAGAATGGCATAGAATTTAGAATTGCAAATACAAACATGATTCCCCAGAACCTTCAAAATATGGTAACTTCCAGATTAACTTCTGTGCATTCAGGCATTTTCATTCTGGCCTTCACACCTACCTGAGCCTAGATGGATTCTGAGAATGTGTGTTCATTTGCTTAAGTCCTAGGAAAAGCTTAACTTGCTAGGCAAGCTCAAACCATCTCCAAAACCGCACATCAGGCATGATCCATACACATTGGTCACACACATACATACTATCATTACATTCAGAACAGAGGAAAAAAAAAAAAAAACAAAAGTAAAAAGGAGAAAAAAGAGGAGAGATCATACTTCATGCTCTCTCTTCATCCAATAGCCCTTGTTCTGGAAGGTGATCAGAGAATATTCAACCAGTAGAAAAGAGCTCAGTGTTGGTCTCTTCTCTAAAAAGTGGTGCTTTCTTTGCTTTGTTGTTGGTGGTGGTGTTTTTGTTTGTTTGTTTGTTTGTTTGTTTGTTTGTTTTCTAATGACACATCTAGAAAATCCTAGAAGCAGGATTGGGTATGGTTATCTGCTCCTTTTCTGGGACACCCACAGTACTGAGCTAGAGAGATGTCCCTCTTTTTTCAGCTGTAATGAACAGTGGATTGTTTTCTAAGGCAGCCATGGACATGGACAAAAGAGATTGATCCATTAAGAATACAAAGTTGCAGCATAATGAGCATAATGAACAATGCAGAATAATTTCCCTACTACCCAAATATAATTTTCTGTTATATTAGGCTTCCTGAAAGAAGATGCAGGCACACTTTGTGAATTTTCTGTGAAAATAGAGAAAATAGAGAAATTTGTTTTTCTCAGTAGCTGAAATCTGGGATGAAACATTTAATACCAACTGTAAATGTATGGCAAAATAATTTAAGTAGAAAAAAATTAATTTGGTTATATCTTATGCATGTTAATATTTTTCTACTTAAATATTTTAGCCTCCTACAGCTAGAAACCCCTTTCTTGTGAATGCTTTGGTCCAAGTAGTTTAACAAATCTTGAGAACCTTATTTTGTTTTCTATACGTTCTTTCTAGCGCTTAGAATTTTTTAAAAATCCAAATAAATTTTTTTGGTTTTTAGAAAGGGCAGTTATAATTGCTGCAGTATTTTAGTTAAAGAAAATATCTGATCCACCATAACATTAAGGGTTAATTTTCAAGCAGAAAAAGCTATGCCATGCCTTCTACTTGAGACTCCCTTGTATGGACAATTTCCACTACTTTCCTGTAAACCAGTCTCTTAGATCATTTGCATGAGTGCTCATTACCAAATGTTCTATTTAGCAAATTAATGATAGACTCACTTATTTCAATTTAAAACTATGACTTTCCATTGACAGTTGTCTCAGATCCATATTCTTAACATTTTTCACACATTCCTAATATATTTTCTGCAACGTGATGAAATGCCAAATACAATACCTATACAGAAATGGAAAGCACAAAAAAGGTTCAATATCAAACTAGAAGAACAGATTGTATTTACCAAAAAATATATTTCACAGTTTTGTCAGAAACTGCATGCTGCTGGTCTTCTTCTACACCCCCTAAAGTTTCAAAGAACCATAACTGTGTAATACAGCTTCTGGAAAACTCTAAAGTAAATTCCAAATAATGAAATTTGTTTTTTTAAGGAATCTACCCTCTCTGTGTGTTTCCATGTTTGAAATGGCTAATGGGAGTCTTTTATTATGATCTAAGTTATTACTTATACAGCACTATAAATGTATGTGATGTTTGCAGACTAATAAAACAGAGAAGGAGTTTAAAACTTAAGGGGAGAAGCTTTTTGACTTTACATCTTGTCCTAGCAACATCACGTCAGTACATAGTCAGAGGGAGGACAGTTCTTCCAATTTCTGTGAGGAAATTATCTTGTGCTGTTCAACGACAAGCAAAGGCTCTTCCTCCATTGTTATTGCCAATTTGTGGGCAGCATCAGTGTGCACAGCCCACTTATTCTCCATCCAACTGCAAAAAAGGAAAGGGAAAGAGTAACCTTTCATGACTTATTGTCACAATGAAGTATATATAACCTAAGGTTTTTATGTTGCTTTATTTCTCCCCACTCACATTTGTCTAGAAAAAAACAAACCTATAATCTTGCTCTAATTCACTTAATTATGAATTGTTCAGAACTTCTTGAATCCTTTAAAGAATGGAATGCTATTTTCATCTTCCCAATACAAGGTCCAATCATAAAAATATCTTTTCAATCTCAGACAATAAATTATTCATGATCCCCCAGGCAGTGCGCTCCATATCATGAAATAAATAACTGTATTTGATAACGTCATTATCAAAGAAAGCAGTTTTCTTGATGTGAACAGAGCCTTAAAGATAGACTTAACAGTGCTCTTTTCACTCTGATCCCTGCCCACAGGGAGAGAGGAGACCCATATCTGCAATGCTGTCTTGAGAAAGTATTTTTGGGGGGGTAATTTTCAAAAGGAGAAAGAAAGAGTTGAAGATTGGAGGATCTATCATGATTCATGTTTCCTCCACTGGAAGTACTACAGCCATTTCCATCAGGACCAAAAAAAAGGGATACTTTATAAGTGCATAAAGATTTAATGGTTTAATGCACAGGAAGAGTTTGTTTTGGTGCAAATTTGATGCAACCAAGACATGGGCACTACATAGAACTCATAATTCAGAATGTAAGCACAAGACTCTTTAGCACTTAGCACTTTAGGCACGTGCAGCACATCCTTGGGCCTGGCAACAGGTTGACCCTTGGCTGGCCCCAGAGATGAGATGTGGAAGTACTGTTCTAGAGATGTAATAAAGTGCAGCAGGTGAGAAACTGAACTTTAGCTCAATGTATCAGTCACTAATCAGTTAATCAACGTTTCAGTTGTAATATTAAGATGAAAGTTTGACTCCTTTTCATTTTCTTCTAAAATGAAAACAGAACTGTAGAACCGTTTTCCTTTCATGAAGAATTATTTTTTTTCTTTTTTGAAGTACAAAAGAAAGACTGGAGGGAAGGACATCCTTGGCTTTTTACCAATCAAAAGGAACAAAACTTCATTGAAAAAAATAAGAAGACATTTCTGAAGAATGGGGTATATTAATTACCTGATTAAATTCAGGTAATTTAGCATGTCTCTCTAGCCATAAATAAATGTGCACTTCAGTTAAAAAGGTACTTAGACACCTATATCTAGAAAAAAATTACTGCTTTCCAAATAGGAATATATTTACAAATGAAAGATAGAAAACTGAGTAGACAGACTGACAATCTAGCTTAAAAATGTTAAATTTATTCAAAGCTATTTGTAATTTTTTAAAAGTGGGTTTACCTGACTCTTCATTTGCACTTGATGTGTCTATACAGTCAGTCCAAGGATAAGAAACAGTAAAAAAATAATACAATGTGACCATGGGTCATATTTTCATTCTTTGTTTCTAAAATGTCATGATACTACAGGATTTCCTTCCTGCATCCTGCTCAAAAAGACAGAAAACACTAGCAACAGACTGGATCTTTAAATGCATATTCCATCATTTTACAGTTTGTCCATACAGAGTGCCTGCAGGATGCATTGAATTATTATGTTGATGTAATTTGTTTGCACTAACAGTGTTAGTCTCAGCAGGTTCAGCCCAACTCAAAACTTTTGAGTTACATCAAAAAAGCAACTAGTGCAGATGTACAGATGGGATATCTGTCAAATTTTGCCTCTTCCCATAAATATGAGATTGACTATTAAAAAAAAGTTAAATTTCATTGCAGTTGATTTTATTCATTTTGAATTCTTGCACAGTAACTTTAATGCCTTCAATTTGGAATTAAACTAAGCTACAGCTCTAAGTACCAGAAACAGATCCCTAGAATCCCAGAGTATTTGCAAAGTCATTTGAGATCAACAATGCCTGCTAATACTGACAATATCATATAAGAAAAAGTATTCCCTTTAAGGTAGACAAAGTAATATCCAGAAGACTTAATCTCAAAGATTTTTGTGAGAACATGGAATTTGGAATTTAGATGTTTATATTAAAGTACTACAATCCTGACAAAAAAAAACTAACTCTCCTCTTGCCTGACTCAGAAGTACTGACTGTGCAGTGATTTCCCTGTTATTCTACAGTGTTAATGCATTTATCTAAAGACTGCTAAAAGTAAGATGCATAAACAGCTGTTTAAATAAAGTCCTGGACAAAGTACTGTTTCATTTAGGTGAATGCCTAAACCACTGAACTAGAGTGATGCTTCACTTGTGTTCATTTTAATACATTATTCTTCAGCTTTTTGCTGAACATTCTCACAGTTTCAATGAAAAAAGTTAAGATGTGTCCTTGCCTAGAATAACTTGTTGGTTTAGTTAAAGGGTATTGTGGAGTAATTTAAGGCAGGAAATTAAGCCAGTTCTGTTCTCTCTGGGTGAAAACTTGATTGTATAAAAGATGGGGAGCTGCTGTGCCTGGAACTTTTTTATGGATCTAATAAATGTCATTAAACTACTCTCCCTTTAAATTTTTTATTCTGACTCAGTAACAATAAAGATCCAACAAACTCTGCTGATTGCTTTTAGTATCCTTAGCTCTAAACTACTTTTTGTGCAGAGATGTATTCCCCCAAAATACAGGTATATTTACGAAAATAATACCTGGACAACTGAGACGGGAAAAAACCATGGAAGACACTTGTTGCTGATAAGAAAACAGGTTGTAATGCAGCAAGTGCTTTGGCAAACCATAAGGACCACATGGGGTGTGTCAAAATGTACCCAGCAGAAGAATTCTGTCTGCAAGCAGCCTGTACACAGGCAATTATATTACAGACATTGGCACCAAGGGACAAAATCAACCTCTGAGGAGTGAATCAAATAGAGCTCAAGACATGTTGTGAAATTGCCCCAAGGAATGGGCAAGCGGCCAATAAAGCATAAGGCAGCATGGTCAGAAATGAGTTGTGTCATGCCCTAACATATGGGATGAAGAAAAATCAGAAGAAACTCCTTCCCTGCCTCAAAGTCTTACAAAGGATAAAGTTATGCCCTATCCATATCTTTCTCTAAGTGCCTGAGTATTTAGAATGTACTTATCACAGAAATCATTCATCTCTCCATTGGAGTAACCCTGAGAGCACAGAGCTCCATAAAGTCAGTTAATGCTTGTGGTAGGAATGTAGCTGGTTTAGATATATCATCATACAAAATGTATGGAGGAACTGATTGAGGGTTAAACATCCTCAATTTGTTTATAGTAGCTATTTAAATTTAGTAGAGGTGTTTCCTTGTTTTAGAACTTCAAAATATTTGATACTGGTAAATTCTTCAACAATTTCTCTAGATTCAAGCAGACACTATAAAAAGATTAAAAATTATGTACAGAACCTGCAGAATTCTTCATAGATTGCATAAATACAGGCAGTGGCAGTGGCAGTCTTTCAGGGAAAACTCTGTAATGTGAGAATGCTATGAAGCCAAAATTTCTTATCTGTTTGGTTTTTTGGAGTTTTTTTCCCCCAAAAATCTATATTACAAAATTTCAGTCTGGACAGATTAATATTTTTATTCTATATCAAATATATCTTCAAATGTGCCTTCTTGTGGTTCCCCTCCCCCCTCGCCAATTGCTTTATTGACTAATGGATGAAATATATTTGGTTTAGTAGGAATAATGATGTAACTAGTAAGGAGGGAAAAGTTTGGGATGGAATAGTAAAAAAAAAAAAAACTTATGCTTTCTATGTGTAGAGTTTTTGCTTAAATAGAATAAAGAAAGTCTATTTGTTATCCAAGTTGCAATATAAAAAGGGACACTTTATAATTTCACCTATGAGACAAATGGGCCAATGTCCAACCCAAGATTCTCAGAAACAACTTTTATGCTACATGCGGCATACCTCTCTGAGTTTAAGGCTGCTGTCATTAAACTGTCATTTTGTGATAAAGCAGAATTAAGAACAACATACCAGAAAGCTTGTTTGCTTTTAGAATAACATTGTCAGGCATTGAAGTTAAGGGAGGGAAAACAACAGAAGGGATCCATCCCTTCATTATGGGAAAAGTGAAAAATCCCTTAAAGATTTCAAGGCAACCAATATCAAGAGCCAAAAGAGACAGTTTGTGCAAAGGCCAGATTTGCATAGATTCCCAGCAGAAACAGCAATATTTCCACCTAATACTGTGTGTGCCCTAGAAAGGGAATCATTGATTGCAACAGCGGCTGTGTTCTGCATGCAAGCCGTAATGCTCCTTTGTACAAGGTCAGTTCCTCCTTTTACTTCTTATTATTCTCATAACAGCAGTCCAGCTCATTGATACAGTGAAGGAGCAATGTCAGATGATTGGCAAGTGTCTCACCAGCAGGAAGTTAGCTGATAAGCTTCTTAGGCAGTGAGCTCTGGTAAGCAGGAAGCACTGGAGCCAGCTCAAGGAAGTTACCCTTAAAATTGCTTTGCTCAGACCTCAGCCTCAGCTGCCTAATTAGAAGTTGTTGAAAGGAAGAGTCTCTGGTGTGCATTTTTCTATAGACAAGACTCAGGAAACGTGTTGCTTTGGTGGCAGTAAACAGGGAGATAAATGTTTAAAAGATACCATAAAAAACCATCAGTCGGTTCACAAGTACAGGAGTGGAAAAAACAGACTAATATAAGTGTTCACTGAAAGGTTTTGAAGCAGCCTGGGACAGGTCCCAGTGGACATGCAGCAAGCAAACGGGCAAGCTATGCAAATGAGTATTGGCAATTTGAACATTTCCTATTTGTGGAACCTGATCAGGCCTGGTGAAAAGAATGCTGGATAATGAGGACTATCATATTTCTCAACATGGTCTGCTGTATAGGAAGAATACTCACAGACTTTTTCTTTACAGTGATTTAATCATATAGACAGGCACTCTCATTCTTTAAGGAAAAGACAAAGCATATTAAATTCAGAGCATTAGATGGAGCTAATGATATGGAGGATGTCTGTGTGAACAGAGAAAGGCTTAGAGATGTAAATGCATGGGCTGTTAAGGTTATTAAAATAACATTTTCCTGAGTCTTCTCTCTTCCTACCCTGAAGTAGTGACTACGGTTGTATTATCATAAAATTATGAGATCTCTAAACTCAAATTATTTTGAAAGCTCTCTATATATGAGTATTTATGTGTGTGTATATAGATATCAATATATATATAGATATAAATATATATGACAAACTCTGATGATGAAATTATTTTCAACATGATTCAAAAGTGATTTTGTTACTTAGGGTTCCTCTTCCGTCACATATGCTTCCTGCCACAATGCACCCCTTTCCCCTATCAAGAAATCTCAAAGAGCAGTTCCTTGGAGATACAAACATCACCTAGCTGGGGCTGGCTTTAGAGCTGCCTTCTAATTCTGGCAGATACAGCTTTGTTTTTAACACTGATGAAAAATCATCACATGCCTAGTTAAACACCCAAAGCACGCACCATTAAGTAGCTTGCTCCACTGTGCAGGCAAACAGGTTCTAGCACAGGTGATATCAGTCTCAATTGTCTGCATTTCTGTCTCAAAGCTAATTATCAGGGCAGTCACATAAGTTCATCATAGATGCTACTGGCAGCAGGTCTCTCATGTTATGGTCACTACCACGGACTTCAGCTGCTCTTCAGTCCTTAGAAGAAATATGCAGCTAGCCTTCCCCAGCAGCTGCCATCTCACCTTTTCATCAAAGCAAGGTGACTTCACAAGGGACAACGCAACTGCCACCAGTACCAGCTCCATTATGGCACTGATATCCATGATCTTTGGGAAAGGTTCAGCTATCAAACCTTCCAGGATCCTTCCTGCAACTGCAGGCTAGGAAGTAGGAACTTACCCTATTAGTGAGTGCTTGATGAGAATGCAGGAGGATGACTATGGCATGTGGTTGCTCCCTGAGTGTTTGTGATATATCAGTGGAGTTGGCAGCTTGCAGTTTAAGTATTAGTGCTCCCATATACACCTCCCTTTTTATTCCCCTGCTGATGGCACAGACACATTCTAAAGCCTTTCAAGGTTACTTAACTTCAACACATAGGCACAGCAGGGGGAACTAAAGACTGGAAGAAGGAATCAACTCTGAATTCCCATCCTGTCGGGGTGGATATTTAGAAGCTATAGACATATGTATGTATCTAGAGGAAATGCAAATAAATAAATAATAGATGTAGCAGAAAATATGGATCAGAAATGGAATTTCACAAGACAGTCCTGCACTGTAATTTGTCGAGTATATGTCACAGGCACAATAGAAAGTTAAAGCTTAGAGGCATTATGGACTGTCATGTCAAATCATACTTAAAGAGCTTTAATATGTGGATTACAGATACATTAAGCCATACTCTCCCCTGACTATTATGTCAATGGGACTTTGCATATTTGAATAATACTACAGTGTATAATCCTAGTACTGTGCCATGCATGCACAATAGGTCTGGGCGTACCTGAAATGAGTAGGAAAAGTACAGGTTCTTTGCCAAAACATTAGTTATTTTTAGTGTATAACCAGAGGGACAGATATCATTGTTTTATAAACTCTCTTTATAATAAAATTAACAATCACAAATGTGCATTTATGATTTAAAAAAAAAAAGTGTGTTTCAATAAAATAAAACAACACATTTTTCCCACCCCATTCTTTTATTTTCAGATCACTACTTCAGTGCATTTGAGCTGGAGATCTGAAAACAGCTATGCTATCTTAACTACTACTCTTTTCCTCTCTGCCCTCCAAATGGGTCCTTGCTGTTCCCAATTACTGAACAGTCCTTTCATCTTCTCAGGGGAGATTCAATCTTTACACATCTCTACCTACCAATGCTTCTTCTTTCAATCAGTTACTGAATTTCATCACCTCTCTTCCACCACAAATTTGAGATCCCCACAAATTTAGATAGCACTTCCTTGAGCCTAACTTCCTTCACCTCAACTTACTGATTTGTTTCTTCTGATGTATAAAGAATAGGATGTATACTGAGGGAATGCACACAACAAAGCCAGAAAGGAGTTTTTGTTAAAAATTTTATTCCTGTTAAACTCATTAAAGATGATTATGATTATGTTGGCATTAACAGTTTCTTTTAGACAATAGGAGCATATCTATTGAGTGAAACAGCTGTTGCTGAAAACAGATGTCCATAATATACACAGTTAGTTGGAGATTTATTTCAGATTATCTTCAGTCTTGCACCTTCTTCTTTCTTCCACATAGAAGTAGGAATTATTTTGATTAATTTCATCCCAAAGTAATTCAGTTTATGTACCCTTAAATAACTCCACATTGCAAATCAAACTGGTTACAGTTGGAAAATTTGCTGCAAAGGTCTTCCTCACCTGAGTTAAATGGTAATTTAGATGCACACATATCAAACATGGCAACTTATTAGCCAAAATTACCACAGCTAACTTCAGGCACTATCTGAAATATCAGAAGGTTGCAACTGTAGTTTACAGAAACACTTATCTTTTCCCAGCTGAGCGAAACGGTGTTTTCCAGAGAAGAAATCAGTACAGGGACCAGTATAGTGTGCTAAAAGTTGGTATTATTTAATACAAAGAATTTTAAAATTTCAAAGTATTAGAGTTTTATAAGAACAACATGAATATCTGTAGCATATGTGTGGAATAAAGCAAGACAATCTTATCTTGAAACAATCATTAACTTCTGGGAAATAGATGAGATTTGTATGGGAGAGCTTATACAAGATTGGCTAAGACAGGATTCTTGGATTTTTGTGTCAAAAATATATATCCAGTGCTGGAGAATATTCTGGAATAAAAAGAGATCATGAATCTGATCTCATAGTGAAATTCTAATCTACATGTGTCATTTATTTCCCTTCACAGGTAGAAGATCATTCTCAGACTGAATGTCAACCACAGCTATGCATCAAAAACCTGCGTTCAGAAAAAAAAATTCTCCCATCCCTTTCTAGTCTCTTTCTAGTCTCTAGTTTCTTTCTAGTCTCTATTCTGGTGTCTTGGCTTTATATTTTCCTTTGGCTTTTATATTCTTACGGTCTCCACAATCCTCTGTTTCCTTCTACAGCCCCATATTTATATAAGCACCTGTTGAGGCCTCTATTTTTCTGTCACTTATCTCTCCTAGTTTCTTCCCCCCTCATTCTAAATTTCCTTTCACCCTTTCCTTATCTTGAGACACTGTCAATCTATGACTAGTCTGTGGTTTATGCTATAACATTTTGTAAAGAAGAAAGACACATGTCCAGAATGCTCACTTATTTTTGAAGCCATGAGGCAGAATATACTCTTTGTAGTTTTAGTGGTTTGCCTTTTTAGAGATACACTTTTTTTTCAGCTAATTTCTAAAAACATTCAACCTTTCTACCGAAAAAGGCCCATGCACATTGCATGTTTTAGCACCACTTAATTCACTGATTGGTTTTTAACAGCAAAAGACAAGGGCCAGTTTCCATGCAGTGTTGGAAGGAATCAAAAATTTGAATTCTTTTTTCCTACCACAAAAAAACCCACATCATCTTGCCTGTGCTTTCCTACACGGAAAATCAGTTAGCTCACTTCTGATGGAGGAAATTGAACAAAATGTTTGTAAATTGAATGACAGCAGAGTTTAGGCTCAGGTTTTGAGCAGCGTAGCAAAAAGGACACAAGAGACATCAGCGTGTGAAAACAATCCACAAAATACTGGAGAATGGACCTTCACCTAATATCAAAGCCCTTAAAGAGCTGCTGCAGAGGCTGAAATAAGATTACAATAGGGAAAAAATATTTTTGGTAGTGTATCATCACTATATTCCCACTAAAATCTGCTTGCCACCATGAATGAGTTTGTACAAATTCTCAACAAATCCTAATGACTTTTGTGACTGAGAATTGTTTCAAATACCAGCCTATGTCTAATTGATCTATTAACAGGTACCTCAGGTGACTGAATATGCTTTAGCATACAGTATTATGCTTCACAATGTGCATTCCTGGCTCAGTAAAGTATAACCTCTTGTGTCCTGTTGCTTTGTTTAATTAATTTTAAAGTTCTTTCTAATTATTAACTTGAATTCTTTATTATTTTCCCTTTGCAATGGATGATTTAACAGAGCTTTCATTCCCCTTCCCTCTGACTCATGTAGAAATATACTCTGAAGGAAAGCTGAAAGCTTAAGCTTTGATGCCTGCTTTATTTTCTGATATTAGATTAGTTGTTCTGTTACATAAGGAATTTTGATGAGTATTTTCTCCATATTCTCTAACTGGGTGAATAATTTCAACGTGGTTGTGCGTGCTGTTTTTTTGTTTTGATTTGGTTTTTTATATATAAAAATGGGGGGGGGAAGGAAGACGTATCATAATAAATCAGCTTTTGAGATAGTTATGCTGTAAATTTCTTTTCCACTCCTGTGTAGATAAAGACTGGAAGAGTTTAAAGTACTCTGTACAAAACTTGTGCCCCTGTGTATGATTTGAAGCCACTGAAAAGTACATGTGCTGAAGCTGGGTGGGTCTTTTTCTTAAAGTTTGTCTTTGGTTTTGGCTATTTTCATAAATATTGTAATTAATTCCACCAAGTCTCTATAACCCTTTAAATTACAGTGCAGCAATGAAATGCTCAGGCTTCAGGAGAAAATGGCTTCTGGGGAAAAAAGTCAAACCTCCTGTACTGTTATGCGGTACCAGAGTATAATGAGTATGTAAAGTATCAAATTAAAAAATGTTAGCAGTTTATTATAGCTGAGCAATCACTGAATGAGAAACAGGTTTCCCTTTCACTGAGCATTAAGGACATGACCTGAGGCTGATAAGCACACTGCTGCCTCAGATTCAACATTTGATTTAGGGCTGGAGTAGTTGCCAGCCAAAAATCAACCAAGGATTTTCTTGTTTGTTTAATCAATAATTTTCCAAGCTGCTTATTGTAAAGAAGTATTGTAATGAATTAAGAAATTAACTAGGTTTAAGTTATGCATTTACATTTATCATACTCAGTTTTTCTCCAAGCTACTGCAATACAAATCATCCTTTGAAAACAACTAGACCCTACACAACAACTCCTTATGGTTGTCTATATTTCACCACAGTTCTGCACACTTTTGGTCCCCATTTGTCGTCTCTGACAACTCCTCCTTAGTGGCTGCAATATTTGTTGTTGATGGGGAAATTACTGCTGAATTAAGGGAAATGGATGTATTGCCCTTTAAATCTTATGGGCTAACCAAGGCATCCTTGAGGCTTTTGCCAAGTTCTTGCCATGTACCAGGTTTCCCAGATATTCCATTACTGTAATCACACAAGTTCAAATTTTTGTAGACATGTTGTGACCAGCACCAGGATATATTCTTGCGGGAAGGTCTCTGCCTGGTCCCATGCTTGCTGAAGGACCACAGCTGGTACAGCTGGTATCAGTGGTCACAGAAGCTTCCACACAGCCAAGTGTACAGGATGGAATTTGCACCAACAAGGATGACTGGGATGACAGACATATGCCCAAGTCCTGCCTAATGGGAAGTTGAGGTCCTTTGAGGGTGTAGCCCTGTGTATAACCCTCAGAAGCAGTCACAGCTCCCCTTGCCTCAACAGGACTCTTGACATTAAACCCTGCACTGCTGTTTGGCAGAACCTGAGGCACGTAACCACTCTGAGCAGTCTCTTCTGCTCAGCAACAGGGCAGGATGATCTTGGGTCAGGGACAGGATCAGGTCCAGTGAAGGGAACAAGGGCCAGACGCAGCTCTTGAATGGCTGGACGGGACCATGGGGACAGGGTCTGGACCTGCAGGGCAATTGAAGGCAGGGCTGTGAAGCAGCAGGGCTGAAGCTGGGCTAAAATGCAGCTGGCAACAGTTCCCAGGATGGTAGCACAGGATGCTACTGTGTGCCCAGGAGCCTGGCCTCAGGATCAACAGTGGGAAGGGACTGCACTCCATTGTCCCTCGCTGTGACAGCCAAGGCTCACAACACCAGGTCCTCAGCACCCACCGTGGTTCCAGGGCAGCACAAGTTCCTCTCCATCCTGCCTCCACAGGATTTTTCTGCCGCTCACATATTTTAGAGAAAGATTGTATGCCATATATCAAAGCTAATGTTTTATACACAAATTTTTGAGCTAGCAAAAAATAACAAAGTATAAATAGACCTATTACAAAATCAAACAAGCAAGAAGATGTTTTCCTTCTACATAGGTAATTTAAAGATTTTGTGAAAATTCAATTCAAGTTTAGAATAACCATAACAAAGCATTCATAACACATTTTTCTTCAATTAATTTGTCCTTAATGCTAGGAATTGATGTTTTTTGTAATATAGTTTCTTCTTGTCTCTCATAGAAATGTACTACAGAATGAACTAGAAGAGAACTAATATGAGATGCATCATTTGGAAAGGTAAATTTCTGAGAGAGACATTAGCAAGCAGGAAACACAGATTCTGAATAAAATTATCATCTCAGTCTTAATTACATTTATTGACACAACAGTAATATTCTTCCCATTTCTTAGGTTTCATCCCTGACTGCTGCCATCACATTGAGCCCACTGTACAATTTGTTTGACCACACTTTATTGCATTTTCCATGTAAGTAATCCCTGTTCAATGTCATTCCTAATGTACTCTAATAGAGAAGTAGAAATGCTATTACAGAGTAATGCAGCGGGTGAGGATAGTTTGTTGACTTCCTTCTTGTGATTTTTGAACAGTTCAGCCTTGCCATTTTCCACTCTTTTTTTCCTTGTATTCAAAAAATGCTGCTTTTTTGGTTTTATCTTACTTTTTATCCTGCTCAGTGCAGCTGTATAAGTATTGATTTATAAAGTAGAAGCATCCACAGACCAAGACAGAACACGCATCCTAGTGGTTTGGGTTATAAAAAAAACCCATGGAAAAATGGTGTTTGCACTTAAAAAAAAAATCCTAACCTTTTTCTTGTTGTCCTCAAGAAAGAATAAGTTTTTCCAATAAGAAAATAAATTGTATTTGGAAATGAAGATATCTTGGTAGGTCTTTATTCTCCACCTTTTCAAAGGAATTTGGCCAAAACTAAACCCATGTGGAGGGAGCAGAGACCATCTCTGAAGAAAACGCAAACCCTCCAGAAAGGGCTCCATGGAACAGAATTCCTTAGATAAGAAATTATTTACTTAGAATGACTAATACCAAGAAATATTTCACCTCTCTGTAAACCCCTGCTTTATCTTTCTGTAATTCTAGTGGCCCATTTTTCTCTTAGATAATTGATTCTCTTTTACCTAAAATCTTTTGTAGATTGGTTAGTAATAGAATCCCCTATATTATTGGTCTGAATCCAAAACTTCTTGACCCTACAAAAACCCTCTTTGTACCCCATTCAGTGGATTTGCTGCCCTGAGAGCCCTTCATAGATGAAATAAAGAATCTGTGGAACATCCTCTGCGGCGCTTCCTGATGTCTCTCTCTGCTAGCCAAAGAGGTACCTGGCAAGGGAAGAAAATCACGAAAGAGCTGACAGCCTAAATATGAGTCATTGCTTGCATCTTAGTACCTTGTGGCTGAAACCTCCCTGAAACTCCAGGAAAGGCAGTCCCTCACAAGACAATCTATCTGGGCACGTTGTGGCAGATTGGACCTAACACAGGTTCTGACAGCTACAAACCCAAAGTTAAGGGAGTATGAATTCTTTTAACTTTATTTGCAATAAGCATTCAGTGTCGTAGGGGTTTTGTTTCTTTAAGTCAGAACTAAATGTGTTTTGGCAGAACACCAGCATTCTTCCTTCACCCTCCCCAACCAAGTTCCCTCCCAAACTCCCTTTTCAGTCTGAACCCGGACTTTCATTACCGTGTATGTGGCATGTTACACCCCATCTTTGGGGCACACATGGGATAAGAGTGATATTTTGACTCATCCAAGTTCACACACTGTATCCTCAGACTGTGCTGGACCCTTTCAGTACTTTTATATAAATGTATCACTAGTAGACTGCAGACAAAAAGCACTGCTCTGGGCTCTTTTTTTCTTCTTTCCCATCCGTGTCAGCCACAGTCCAGCCCACTTGTTTCTCAGAAACTGCAGATAGTGTTTTGTTATGCTTGGGTCACTTTCAGAACAGCATTTTTCTTTCTCTGATGCTAGTCAGTAACTTTCTCATAATCAATGAATGTCATTCACATTGGCAGGTTATTTTCATTCATCTTTACCAAGAATTCATTAGTCTGGAGTTCTCCATAAAACATCTTGATTAATAGCCCCTCTGGTTTTAGGCTGAGTAGAAAATTTCTGCTGTATTTGGTGAATTTCTCGGTCATTTAAGCAGAGCATCTTAGAAATCACAGAGCTGAAGGCTTCACCTAATCCAACCTGAACACAGCAAGATAAAGACAGTTATTGTTCTATCTGATAGACCACATAAATGCAATTATTTCTACTTTTCTTTTTCTTCATATTCACTTTTTCTAGATGCTTTATTAGTCTTACTACTGCAACTTATCACAATCTTCTCTAAAGCACGTTGTTGGACTCTGTTCTGGCCAAGGACCCACTAAAGCCAGGGAGAGCTTAAAAAAAAAATCTTCTTATATTTTACATCCAACAGTCTTCTTAATTCTTTCAAGAATGAGATTTTCCTGTTTTGCAACAGGATCACACTAGTGGCTTCTATTCATTTTGAGGTCTATGTTAAGCCTTTTATCTTTTTCATCCAACTGCACAGCTAATACCTATTCCAAATGTATGTATCTTATTTCTCCTTTCTAAGCTCAATGCTTTGCACCTGTCTAAAATCAATCACATGAAATTCAAGGAACATCTCTTCTCAAATCCTCATTTTTGACCTCCAAAATGTGCTTGCCACCCTTCCCAGACTGAATTCTACTATGAAGTTTGTATATATTACATGGATTATTCAAAGGCTCTTATACCAGAATAATGCATTGACTTTCAAGAAACTAATTTAATCAGGTTTATGAGATTTACTGAGTCTTCAATGATCTTTTGCCAAAACCTGCTTCTGCTAGTGCAATTGTGCATTCACATAGGCTGTTTTCTCAATTGTCATTTCTACAGTCTTCTCCTGTGCAAAACCAATCACTTTTTTGTTTGGGATTTTTAGCAGATTCTTTTTCAATTCAGCATAGTGTATTATATATGCAGACCTCTCTGCCTGCTGTTCTATGTTCCCAATGAAATGGAATGGGATATACAATCTTATCAATGAGGAATACATCTGTTGTTGCCCTTTCACCCGTTTTCAATCTTACTTCAGCAGCTCTTTCTGTCCAGACCCTCTTATATTCCACCAATTATATGTTTGCTGATGTCTTCTGCAATCACCTTCCCATGTGCTTTTCATACTTCAATACATTAAACCACCTCTCTGGTTTCTTGGTTATCTCACCAATATCTTGGCTGCTACTTCCTATGATGAATCAACCTTTGCACACATTATCGCTTTGCATGTGGCATTCATACCTTCAGTCTGCCAAAGCTTTGATTTTTTTCGGTTCAACGCTAATTTCTATCATATCAAGCATTTATAATTGAATTTGGGATGCTTTCTGCAGATTAGTTTTCCTCTCTTCCACTTCCATCTTTGTATTTGGCATAGTCATACCTAGCAGGAGGACTGACAGCATATAAAGGCCAATTACATACTTCTACAGCCTATTGCAGCTTTTCATTCTGCCCAGGATACAGAAAGTTAAGTGCTGGAATTGCTTGAATAAGTCATTAATATATATGTGCCAAAAAAAATAAGGAACCAAGGTGCAGCAGGAAATAACTCCAGTTTACTACTTGACTTCCAAAAAGAGAAACAGAATGACTTCGGAAAAGAGATTGCATTGAATGAGTGAGCAAATTAGAAATTGGAAAGATGATAAGGGAAAGATTTAGAAAGTCTAACAATGCTTTGAAATCCTCTTAGTGCTGCTGTCACTGCCGTAACCAGCCTGCTGCTCTGCTACTTTGTTAAATCAGCCCTTCTAAATGCAGTATTTGTCAGTGACACTGCTTGCAATTTGGTGCCAGTTCAATACTTAGCAGAATAGGTAAGGACAGCAGAAAAGACATTTACAGCAGGAAGTTTTCTTTTCATACCAGCTGATGAAGCCCAAGGTTATCCATGGTCTATCGGTACATTGGCTAATTGTCAATAAAATGAGGCTAATGATACAGTTCTTTACAAAGATACTACTTATCATGTTTAATATCCACAGACTTTACATTCATTCTGCACTGTGTAGCAGAGCTAAAATGAAGGGTCTCCCTAGTTATTTAATCTCTATTTCAATTTCTATTTGCTTTGAGCTTTGTCATCCATTTCAATATGTATTGGCAAGGTACACCCACTTTGATTTAATAGAATAGACCAACATAAGTGAGAAAGATTGTTTGAGTTTTCCATAAAGCAAACAAACAGATTTTTGCATATTCTTGGCTTAAAGAGCAATATAGGAGTAACCCATTTTTTATTCACATTCTGCCTATATTAAGGCTTCATGATGAATTTATTGAGTAGAATCTAATTCTTAGTATTGGAGATCCACAAACCAGTAATAGCATTCATTTAAGGAAACATGTCCATAAATGTTTGATTATGACCACATACCTATATTCTGTTCGAGTCAATGTGACTTAAGTATATGCTTAAAATATTGTTAATTAACCAAGGACTTTCGTAACTCAATTGGGACCTAAGAGAACTAACTAATGAGAAAATAAATCCTTTATCAAATATTCTACTTTAAAACATATTTATATACAATATGACCATATATAGAGTTACAGCATTATGTTATGATTTTGAATTTGGATAATGATTATATACAATACTTAAATCTGTACAGTGTCCAAATCCTTTCTATAATCATCTGGAAAGGGGATTACATCTGTTTATGGATTTTTTTAACAAAATCGTTTACGTACTTTTTTTCTATCTAGAAAAATACAACTTATATATGGGCCTGTGCAACTGATGTTGAGGAATATATCTGGTCCAGGTAGCTTGGCTTGCAAACTGCAGATTGAGATGCAGATTGAGCTTTGAGTGGGAGTCCAAGATAAGAGGCTGTGAACTGCCAAACTTTGATGCAAAAAACAGGATAAAGGTGGGTGATATCAGCCAGGGGAATGGACACTGAGAGACAGGAGCCAGGAATTGCTAACCTTTTGCATAAGAAAGATGAAGACCATTGACAGCCAGTGAAGTGGATGGACATGGAGAGGAAGAGGGAGATCCGCCTGCAGATGGACTCTGAGGCTATAAAAGCCCAGGGCTTCCTTGGCTGGGGTCCTCCTTGGGGGCACAGGTCGGGCTGTTTCTGTGTTACCGTGCTGTGAATAAATGGCTTTATAGAATGAGACATCTGAGACTCTGCTGTGGGACACCCGGGGTCAGAGTGGTGAGGAAGCCTGGTCTGACTGTGGGGTGGGTGTGTGGGGAGCCAAAGGGGACACTCGGTCACGGGAACCGCCCGCTGCAAAGGGGCTTTGACCCAGCAGGGGCAGACTCTGGTCTTAGAATGTGACTGCCAGGGAGTCTCCTGAATGGTCACACTGGGAAGTTTCCTTATCATTTAATGATTTGAAAAGCACAGAGGGCCACCCAAGAACTGGTGCTATGTTGGAAAGTCACACTGGTCAAATGGATGCAACAAAAGTACATAAAGAGTTTTGGCCACCTTAGATTACAAGTCAATGACACTAGCAGCAGCTTCTGCCACCCACAGATGGTTCCAAAGTGATTTATGCATAGGAACAAGAACAATCCACCCACTACTGGAACACAATTATCTCTGTGGGAGAAGTGAGGCATTCCATGATAGCAACCACATGCTCTGCCAAGGTAATTTGATGCAATTGCAACTTTAAACACATCCAGCAAGCATAAAAATATACTATATACACTGTATAAAAAAAATATCTCTACAGAAACAATTATTATATAGAGGAACATACATAAATATGTCTAGAAGAAGATGAGAGAAAAGAGTATTTTAGAAATCTAGATTTACATATAATTTTTATTTTTATTTTTTTTAATGGAAGCAAAATAAAAAGTAAAAATAAAATGCATCCAGATTTTATATAACCAAAGGTAGGCATGACTTCTAAAATTTTCATCTTCGCTTCCTCTGCTCACTTTTGTGTTATTGTGATTTTACTCAATTAGTAAAACAACAGCAACAGCTGCCAATAATTAGCATGTGTTTTTCTCTTTTCCTCCTCCCTCCATAGTAATGCAACAAAATGGTTAGTAGCTAAGGGACTGTATCTGGTTGTCTGAAATTATGAATTTTCTTGTAGTATTAAAAGCATCAATTCAAGTGCTGCATGTTTATCAGTGGTATGGAAGTCAAAAAGAGTATCTTGAGTAGATCTGATTAAAATTGTCTTCATCCTGTTTATTACTATAGCCTTTGCCCCCAAAGGATTGTGACGTCAATCTATGTGGACACGACACAGATGGAGAAAAATTTTGATGTGTCCCCTGCAGAATTTGCATGTCATTCACACTTACTCTTTCTTTTTGACCTAATCTATAGTTTGAAGGTGAGAAAAATTTTTTTTGGTGACAAGACATAATTCTTTTCAATTTTGATACATCAGACCACCAGTTGCCAAAAAAACCCGAGGGAATTTATTTCATCACTCTGTGATTCAATGATATAATACTTTAGTTCCATGGATTTCAACCCCCTTGGGTTGTTCTGTTGGAAAGGAACCATTTATGGCTACACAAATAACAAATAAAATACAATTTTAAGAGACTCTTTCCAAAATTTTCTTTCTCTTAAGCCCATAATATATATGCAAAATTAAGTACTGCCTATACATATATTGTACATACAAATATATGCCAAAATAACCGATTAGGTTGAGTGCTCAATGCTCAAAAGTGTTGTATTTGAGATTCCTATTGCAATATTAATTGTATCCCTCATACATATGCATTACGTTATAATCTTTAATTACACCATTACACAACATATTTTCCTCAGGACCTCAGCCTCTCTACAGGCCATGAATGTATGATGCTCACTTAGTAATCAATATGATGATCAATATTTTCTTTTACCCTCATTATTCAGTGTGTGACCCAAGGCTTTACTTCTTCATACAATTCAAACCTTATTTCTGAATAGGAGCTATGATTTATCTCTTAGGGGCTTCTCTAAGAAGCTCATGGTGACATATCCTAGTGCTTCATTAATGTGAAAGCACTACAACTATTTTAGTGGGGAATATGGTGATATTACCCCTGTTTTGAGGACAGAAAACTGAGGTGCAGAAGTCAAATCCATTCACTAGCTGGTGATGAAATTCAGAGAATAAAGCGTTAGTGTCCTTCAGCTTTCAAAATTCAACCACAGCAATATATTACAAGATTCCAATCCTTGGGCATGTGTAGTTAAATTGCCCAAAATTGCATGGTTAGTACCATAAGGATAAGACTAGATATCAGCTACTATAACAGTATTTAAGCAGTATTGTTTAAATACCATTATATTTTTCCTCCTTGGAAATAATTCACTGTATGTATTTATTAGGGATTTTGAATTTTGTATTTATGTAAGTGAATTTTACAATTCCAATCATCTTTCAAAATAGGAAAACCATTTTTTTCTTACATTATGAATAAACCTTGAGATTATCTCAGATAGACAATGGTGCTTGTAATGCCAAGGTTGTGGGTTTGATCCCTGCACGGGCCATTCACTTAAGAGTTAGAATTGATGATCGTTGTCTGTCCCTTCCAACTCAGAATATTCTATGATTCTGTGGATCACTATACCTAAAAATTACTGCCATATATCAAACATTCCAGAAGAGATGCAAAGACGAGCGAATACACCTAAAAGAAAGTGCTATTTAGGTTTGGGGTTCTTCTGTTATTTTGTTTTTTTTAGTCTTCTAAACAATTCAACCTGCAAAAGCAATCTAAAATAACAAGCACATCATGATTTCAAGGCCAGATGTATAAAATATATTCTCTACATATTCCTTGAAAGCTTGCAAAAGCCTGCAGCTCTATCTTCCAAGTTTGTATGTTAGTTTCTATAAGTTTTCAGAAGCACATTAGAAACTCGGTCTCTGCCTTTTTCTTAGATGTCTAATATGGATTTCAAATCATAAACAGGTACTAGTCATATTTTGGTAGATTAAGGATGGTTCTTTATACATTACACTGTTTTCTCCAGTTTGTTGCACTGAGACACAGGCTTTTCTAAGTATAGATCAACTTGGGTTTAATACAATCATAAAATATGCCAGATTACTTGTATTTTTAATATATAATGATAAGAATATCATTATGGAAGTGTTCTGCACGGTTACAAGAGGAATCCTTTGGAGAAAATCTGTGTGGACAGACTATGACAGAGTTACTTTTGGGACAAGGAGGAGTTCTAAATAACATCAGGCACATAAATGTACGTACATGAATTCATATATAGGTATGATTAAAGAAAATATCATGGTTATAAAGGTTAAATAAACATACATTGTTGATTCATAAAGGACTTAAAAATTTCTCAAGAGCACAGTTATATCAAGTGAAAGAATCTTCTTTTTTTTCTGTTGAGAACTAGCTGAAGGTCAGTTATTAATAGTTATCACAAAATAGATTTTTTTTAATTAAATCTGTTGTACTGAAAGAGTCTGTTGTTTATATGACACTTAGATTTATTTTCCTCTGTTATATAAGCAGAAATAACTCAATAGCCGTAGTTATACAAGTTCTCTTAGTGTCAGCTTCAGGTTGGTGAGAAAGCTGGCATTTTTCCTAAACAAAGTAATGTTTAAAAAAACTCACAAAGTATTATTTGGGTAACCTACTGTGTAGAGGACTCCCTGTGGTGTGTGGCTCATTTCTGTGTATGCTATGGCTGCTTTCACAGTTTTTGCCAACAGCCAAATCATGAAGAAAAAAAAAAAGTAAAAAAAAGAAAAAAGAAGAAAAAGAGAAAAAAAAGAAAAAACAAATAAGAAAAAAAACCCACAAAACAACACAGAAAAGGGCACTTCTCTATCAGAACACTATAAAATGCAGAGGTGTGTGATGTTACTGGCAATAGCATCTAGCTGCATCCAGTTTTATCATTAACCCTCCACACACTCATTTCTCTGAAAGAAGTATCATCACCACTAAGCCTGTTTCCCAGAGGAGCAGCTCATAAAGTAATAGTTTGGCACTCTTCATGTTTATTTTGCATAACCTCTTCTTTCCACCCTGTATTTCAGTTACTTAAACATCACAGCCTCAGCATGTTGCTGCAACAGAACAGCTTGATTGAGTTTCCAATCTCTGTACCTCAAGTAAGTATAATTCCAATCCATATATTTGAACAGTGTTCCAGCATTTAGAGACCATCAGCTAGAATTCACATTGCAACATACAACTCATCAGTCTGTAGATGAGGGAAAAGTAGGTTTTGAAGATTATTGCTTTTTTAACTGCACTAGTGTTTTCTAACATCTTGGATTTTTGCATCAAGCTTTAAGTAAGGTCTCTATATGAATAACACCAGTAGTTTGCAAAAAAGCATATTTCTCTCATCAGCATTATTTGTCATCTTAAAATTTGTTCATCAGAAACTACCCTCCAATGATTGAGCCAAAAGAAGTCATTTGAGACTGAGGTAAAAGTAACTAATTCCTTTTTCTTGGAGAAGCAGATAAAAAAGAGTACCTACTGAATGTACAAGTGCCTGTGGATGCCGTTCAAAAAGTACTGAGGAAGAATCTGCACCAAATAAATGGTTAAAGTCTGCTCCTTAAATGACTGATATGCCTTTGCTTAACAGTTTAAGAGTATCCTAGAAAGAAATGATGTTTATAAAGGTGTGATGATCATTTAAAAAAATCTATTTTAGTATTTTTTTTTGTCAGAATAAATAAGGCTTAAAAATCGTATCCTTACATATTCTTTCCAGCTTCCCATGCTTCCACATGTTTTTTGTTTGTGTTGATCAAGTGACTTAGTGTAAGAAGCTCAGAGCATATAGACCTACCTACTTTGATTTCAATGGAAAAGAGGTTCACAAATGCTTCTGGATTCTGGACCTTCATGTCTTTATATTACAAAGAGGAATTATAGCACAGAAGTGCTTGAAACACCTGTCAGCCGGTCACATGGACAGGAATGTGCCAGAAAGTGCTAGAAAGAGCTACCAGCATGTGTCTGAGAGTGGTGCAGCAATTGTGATGTTGTGGGACCTGCCAGTCAACAAAAACAACCTCAGAAACATCACTGTGCCAATACAGCTCTATCACTTTCCATCATTTTGGCTAGTTCCAGGGTTTTTGCACTAGTTTCAACTTACAAGAGGGTTCAAAAGCAGTACAACTTAAAATTTACATTTATTGGCAGAAACAGATTCTATGACAGGATCCTGGAGGATTTGCTTATTAAAAATAATGTTAACTGCTTCATATCTAGTGAAATTTTCCTCTTCTAATAGACAGAAAAAAAATATGATACTAAAAAAAATCTTTAAGTTCAGGTGTATTCTGATATTCAATCCAGCATCTGCTTGTAAAATTGTGTTATAGCTGGAAATACTTTGACAATGCTATAAAAGCTGATTTTCTGGCACTGAATTCATTTGTTCCTGGAAGAACTATCTTCTGTGGTATGGTACTTAATATATTTCAGAAGAAAGATTTTCAAAACTCTTGTTCCATGGATATTACTTAATCACTCAAGTTACTTTAAACTATTCATATATTTTTAAGAAATTGTATATAATTCAACACTATACATTGTTCTGTTAAAAAAAATAAAAGAAAGAGAACTTGCAAGATTTTCTTTTTTCCACAGACAATTTCCTATTTGCAATAAAAATTCTAAGATAAACTCAAAAATGCATAGATAATATCACCATGTAACCTCTTTCAGATAAAAGGTAAAGTACACTTCTTCTCTGCTATAAACCCACGTAGCACAGTGCACATATTAAACATAAATAAATCAGCAAAACCCACTTCACTACACATATGATTCTTTCCTCTGGGAGAAGATGAGAGGAAGCATAGACCACATTTGAATTCATCATCACATTTCTTATTGGAAAAGCTCAAGATGAATGTGACATAAAAACCTGAATGCATTACTGTGGTAACTGTAGCTCTATTCTGGTGGGAGCAGAATATCTAATTGCAATCAGGCACCAAGGAAGAGACAGATCAAGTAAATTCGTACTTGAATTGAGTTTTTAAATTAACCAAAAGTTTGTGGCTTATAGATCAGGCCATGTCTAGGAAGAACCCAGTTAAAACTTTTAGATATTTTATGCCCACTTTTTCCTTGACTAAGGAGCATCTTCCACCATTACCTGCAATGGTCAAAATAGACAAATGTTGCATCATACTTTCTCTGTACCATCTCTGTCCAATACATGTGCTCTAAGGTGGCTTTCCTCGGTAATATCTGCAGCATAGTTCATTTCAGCTCATGGAAGAAACAGTGAGATTTCTGATTTCAGTAACAATGGCCATAAAACATTCAACTATGGAGTACTAAAGTTAACTTTGCATCCTGAATATTTGTCTGTGAGTGGGTATGTAATAGAAAAAGATGGTTATGAACAAAGTCCCTTAAGCAGTAACAGAATTCTCTGGTTTAAATCAAGCTGCTAGCACAGTATTCAGCAGGTTGCATACTCTTTCTGACAGAATGCTGATAATGGAAATTAGCATTAGTCACATGACCTTGCTTATTTCTGAGAAGTCATTTTAGAATCGTATTTTCTAATCACAGGATGGACCAATGGAAAGGAAACCTTTAAATAATTTAATTTTAATTTTCTGGTACTACAGCCAGAATTCTGTCAAAAAGCCCTTGTGCCAAACACCACCACTTGATGTTTTGGACTTGCCTAAACTTATGCACACAATTGCATTCATGTTAATTCCTGATTGGCTGGGGTAAAGTTAATTTTCTTCACAGTGGCTGGTATTGGGCAGTGTTTTGGATTTGTGCTGAACAAGGGGTTGATAATAGAGAGATGTTTTTGTTATTGCTGGGCAGGAATTACACAGAACCAAGCCCTTTTCTGCTTTTCCTACTGCCACGCTGGCAAGGAAGTTAAGGGTGTACAGGAGCATAGGAAGAGACACAGCCTGGACCCAAACTGACCAAAGGGATATTCCAGGCCATATGCATCATGCTCAGTATATAAAGTGAGGGGGAAGAAGGAAGAAAGGGGGACTTCTATAGTGATTAAGTTTGTCTTCCCAAGTAAGTTTTACTTGTTATGGGGCCTTGCTTTCCTGAAGATGGCTGAACACCTGCCTGCCCATGGGAAGTGGTGAATTAATTCCTTGTCTTGCTTTGCTTTGCCTGTGTGTGGGGCTTTTGCTTGGCCTATTAAACTGTGTCATAACCCAAAAGTTTTCTAGAGTTTACCTTTCCAGTTTTCTCCCTGATCCTGTTGGTGGGGAAGAGAGCAAGTGTCTATGTGGTGCTTTGTTACTAGCTGGCATTAAATCACAACAGCACTCTTTCCTAAAACAAGTGCTCAGCAAATCCTTCTAAAAATATAATTTTAAATTTTGAGAAATTTCAGATGTGCTTTTCTTTTGGGCGTCATCATACATAAGTCTTTTCTTTAGGGGCTCTTATTGTTTTTTAAGATAATGAAAAATGAGTATTAATGTCTCTAGTTTCAGTAAAATTTTCCTAAAAGCAAACCACAGTCTACAAGACAAATTCTAAAATGCCTAATCCCTGCAGTCATCTGTTTCACTTTCATTCAAGTGAAGCTGTGCTTCAATACACCACACAATTTGTATGGACTTTGCTGTCACTACTAAAATGTTCTATTATGCATTGTGACTCCCTGATGTGTCTAATTGTGTTACATTGTCAGCTTTATGAAATCTACTGTAAAAAGCACTTTATTCTTCTGTCTTTTCTGTGATGTTGTGCATTTCTTTCTTGTATTAAGTGTTTGCTAGTTTTCTATTAGATGTTTTCTACTTTAATTAGATGTTTGAAAGTCTTCTGGCTTTAAGCTATGTAGGCTATAACCAAGATACAATGCTTGATTTTGATTTTTTTTTCCCTGAAAAATATCAAGAATGTGCTTGAGTAATCTGGGGAGACTGTATAACTAAACTGTAGCAATGCAATATGATAATAGCTTCCAAATGTTCAATGCTCAAATGGTCATTAATTTAAAATGTTTTGTCCAGATTTTTCTCTCTTTTTGAAAATAATTATTCTCAAAGTAAATCTAATGTGGATATATAACAGTCTGCTTTACAAACATTTATTTGATAATTATATTTATGAATATAAATCTCCAAAGTTAAGATGGGTTTATGCTTTCTTTTTTTTAAATTTCTCCACATACTTAAGAAACCTACTTACATCCGATTATCCTAGGTTTAGGCATACTGTTTTTCTATTCTTTGAATGAGTTAACCCTCTGATAATACTGAGATTTTTTTCAGACTTTCCCAGACAGGTATTCTTTATACACTCTGAAGTATTTTTTAACGGTGACATGGAGAAGTCATAAAAAAACTGGTTATTTTCTTTTTTTTTTTTTTCCTTAATAATAACCTTCATACCAATGTGGATAAAATGCCACTTTAAACCAGAAATTACCCATGGATTTAAAAAACATGAGAAGGCAGTACACATTAAAATCAACATAAGACCATTCCTGAATTTGAAAAAGATCTTTTATTTTAAAGTTAATGTTTTATAGAAAAGAATAAGCTCAGATATTTTACAGATATATGGAAGAAATAGGGAAGAAATACATAAGAAAAGAGGAAAAAAAAGAAGACAACAGCATTTAAAATATGAAATGCACTTTGCTACCAGCACACAGATTAACTGTGACAGGAACATCTAAATGCATCATGGAGAGCTGCATGTAAAGAGCTGTACAGAGAGAATTGCTAACAATGCATGAGGACATCTTCTGTTGATCCAACAAAACCTATGAAGAACGCTTTAATATATACTCTTCTGTAATGTCTCAGGATTGTCAACTCATGATTTTTTTCTAACTCTCATAATAGTATATGTTGTTTTTTAAGCTTAAACTCTTTTTTTCAGGCAATAGTTTATAAAGGAATCTCAAATGTCTTGAAAAATTTGTCATATTTGGGTTTGTAAAGAAAAGACAGTAGGTGTATAGATTCTGAGTTTAAAATAAAAAAAACAAAGAAAGATCGTCTTCAAATTAATTGTACTTTGAACTCATTTTAAAATCCTAAATCTTTTGGTTTTGCATCATATCTTTGAATGTCCAGAGATGTTAATATTTAATCTATTGTTTTATAAATTTGCTAATTTGCATTTTGACACACTCAATCTTTTGAAGAACATTCTCACAAAACACAGTATCTGTGGGAATCTGACTCACTTCTAAAAATAAACAACCTTCTCATATTATAGAATGCAATTTAGGTTACACTGAGACTCAAATTCAGAAGCCAGTTTCAACCTAAAATTGCCGATTCAGATGCACAGTCAAATCCAGACAAAGAAAGGCAGCTACACATTGTCTCTGGTATGACTTCACTTTTAGAATTAAAATATTAATTTAAAAAGCTTTGTAACAGCTTTTTAGTGGGATATTCTACATTTTTAAAACTTTCTGTAATGTTCTGGAAGTCCAAACACAAAGATTTTAGTTTCTTCTACCCCTCTCCTCAACTGACTTCATCTTTATACCCTGTGGGTTTGTTTTTCCATGGGTTGTTTTCGAAAATTCCTTTGAGAGGCAAGAAGTGTTTCTGCAGCATTTCCAAGAAGAATAGGAGAAGCCTTTGAGACTCCCTACAAGAGATCACAGGGGAGCCTCTGTACACACAGATTTAAATCATCTGGAAGAAAGGGCAGATAGGCACACAGAATCTGTAATCAGCGTAAACCATCCATCTATTAGTTCTCATTCCAAGAAAAGGAGCGAAGGAGTGGAACCACTCCTCTGACTTCTGGGCAGTGACACAATGTGGGCAGTATGCCTTTCCTCCTCCTGGAGTTCTCCACTGCAGGCAGGAAGTCAGGAGAACGTGCCCTAGCAACAGATTTGCAACAGGATTATAACTCCAGGCAACCTACAAAAGAGAGGTAGTGTATCTGAAAGAATTGTCTTTTGTACATTTATGGCCTTTGATCTGAGAGATTCTGTGTTTGAATTTGAGTTGAGGAGACTATTACAACCCTAAATACAGTAGCACAAGAATATTCTTTACCGAATTCCATGTTAATGACTCATTGTTCTAAAATATCACTGAATTACTTTTAGCAGTCTTACAGTATCAAACAGGAATCTTCCCTTTCTCAAACAACACTCTTGCTAAATTCCACAATTATCTGTCAGAATCATCTCACAAAGACTTTTTACTTATAAAAATCCTCTAAGATTTTTGGGCAGATGGATGCAGTTTGAAAAAGAAGTATCAGATTCTCTTCAAAAAACATTGGAAAATAATTGTATGTATCAACATTTTCTAAAAGTATCATTAGAGATATCATTTAAATGTTTGCAGAGATACTACAGAGACAAGCCTATTTTTTGGAAAGGCTAATTCTATCTCTGACAATTTTATTTGAATCTAAATATTTTTTATTGCCTGCCTACTCATTGTGCAAGTGATTCCTAAATACTTTGCCATATGTGATTTAAAATTATGCCCATCATTGATTTTCCCTTTTCTCCTTTTGCAGAAAAATAAAAATCAACAAAAACTAATGACATTTTTCAATCTTTGTAGAGAAATAAGAGAGAGAGAGAGAAGAATATACAGACGTTACTGACAGTTACCATGGTTATAAAATGTGTTTTCTTTCATCAAGCTCATTGTACATTTTCTAGTGTAAGACAACAAGAGATAATTTTATTATATCTACAGTGTCCACAATTTGATAAAATAAGAAATACAGTACATAATTAATAGTTTATGTTACAGTCAAGACAGTAAAAATCCATTTCATTCAAATTATTTCATGACATAGTCCAAATATTTAATATTCAGAATGATCATCCATCAAAAGATTTATGTCAGATTAAAATAAAATATCAGTATAGATAGCAGATGAAGTTCTAAAGATTAAGCACATGAAGAGAGGAGAGGAAAAAGAAATAAAGCCAAAGTAATGCAGGAAGCAATAATCATACAAAACATCTCCAGCCAATAAACTGTCAGCTTCTTTATCAAACTCAATCTGAGAAGCTGAGGAATTAGCTTCAGGAATAGCTTTCTATCATCATCATTTACCAGATAAATATCTTTGTTTGAGAAAACACACTGCAAAATAACCAAATGCAATTCAAAATAATTAGAAATAAAAAATACATATGCAACCCATACTACATCAAGAAAAACAAAACTCTATTAAAACAAACAAACAAAAACAACAAACAAAAAAACAAATACCAACAAACTTTTGGCCAGTTCCAGTAAAACTGTAACCAACTTAAACTGATAGGAAAGTTCTGTGCTGATCTCTATTGCCCTTTAGTATTATATTTTGAGGCTGGTGTCAGAAATATTTTTGTACCAAAATATATTTATTCAGCTCTCAGTAGCAGATTAAACACTATGTCAAAGGAAAGTCACAAGAAGTTTATATAGCATTGCCTGTAATCAATCTAATCCCTTCATATGGACTTCAGATTCTCGCTGAAATCTCAAGTGTCTGCTTTCAACATTGTTCGTCACAATCTTTGTTCTTCTCTAAAGTGTCATTAAGTCACATTACAGACTCATCATTTCCATCTCTCTCTGCCGAGCATCTATCAGTACCCACATTTCACTCTTCCTCCAATGCCTCTACTTGCTTTTCAACTTTCATTATCCTCATTAGAAACACATCCATATTTTTGCTTTCATCTTTTCCTTTAAGGAGCTGAAAAATGACAAAATAGTTTTCAAAGGGAGCTGGGTCAGAAGAATAAGACATTTCTTATGAGATTTTTCAACCATTCAAAACACTGAAGAAAAGAAAGCAAGAAGAGACAAACCAGGCCTATGTAAAATTAACTTTTCTTTCTTTTCATAAGGAGTTTTGTAAAAAAACCCACAACTTTTTATAGACCCTAGTGAAGAGTTTTGGAAATATTTTGAAAATATATATTTATAGTAACTCCATGATTCCAGAGATAATTACATTGATTAAAAAACTTCTGGGACAGAGACTGCATATTCCTGTGTAACTCATTTAACCCGTTGGATAGTACTTTATTTCACAATGAGGTCTTAAAAAGACCTCAATAAAACTGAGTAATTTCTACTTCCTATCAATAAGACAAACAATTTTGTTCCTTTGTCAAAATGTGTTTGTAAAACTTGTCAATTTCTATCTCTCGCAATAGTGAAAATGAAAGAGGAAAAGAAATCTTGTGAAGACTGAGTACATGAAGAAAAAAATGTCTTTTTTCATGAGTTTTATATAAACATGTTTTGTCAACTGTTTCACCAATTACAGCAGAGCTGTAAATCTACCAGCATGTGCTAGCTTTGAGAATCTCCTCATTTTTCTCACAGCATCCAAGTGTGGAGCCAGGGATAACTCTTTCTTTCAATCATTTCTTATATTAAATAACATCTTTGCTATTTACAAAGTTAAAGAAATAATCTGGTTTTCTTCATGGAAAGTAAGAAATCTGCTTTATATACATTAAAAGAAACATTTTAGAACTTTTTAAAAATGGAAAATCAATTAATTAAATCAATATCCTATAGAAAGTACTTCCAAAGTCAAACCGCATATAGAACTGAGGTATGTAAAAGTTTGCAAATAGGGTCTCCCAAACCAGACACGCTTACTTGAAGAGCTGTCCTAGAGTGATTAAAGTATCCGTAGTTCTAGGCCAAGGGTTGAGAAGCAGGTTTATGGACTTCAATGTGGACTTTTGGATTTATGTACATTCCATTTTAGATAACTTTTTTTTTTTCTGTATCTGCCCGCAAATTGAAAATATCTCAGCACTCCACTAGCTGCAGTGGAGTGCAGTGCAGGTTCTTCTTGATTTTGAAACACTCATGAGTACCTTAAGATATAAACCCTTAGTCAAAAAACTGTAAGTATTATATTATAGTAACTTCAGACACTTGCCAGTTCAAAAGATTGTATTCAGCATTCACTATATGAGGAAAAAAATGTTTATATAGGATGTGATAAGTAATACTTATAGGTTACATGTTTTACATGCAAAAGTAATTGTCTCAAAGACAATAATCCAATTTTTCAGGTCTCTTAAAAACATTTGAATTTTAATTATAGTATTAATATTTATGGTATTTCCCTTAATTCTACACCTAATGCAGGATTAGATTCTTGATTACTGACACAAAAATTTCTATACATTTGTGTCTTCAGCCATTTTTATGATGGCTGTTGTCAAACATAGCCCAGCTATTAGAAAATACACAGAAAAAAAGAAAATATATCACCAGAATAGATTTTCAAGTTAGATAGAAGGGAGAAAAAGTAATAGCAACTATATATAAATGGGCTGCATAAGAATGAAAGAACCTCCTCCTGAGGTCAGGACAATGGTCCATCTACTCTGTCCCGTAGCCAGGAAAGACACCTATAGGAAATTATAAGAAAATGGGGCAAGAATAAGGCAATCCTTCTCTCCCATAAATTGTCAAAAATGTCAATAGGCTGACGTTTATGAAGTTCCTAAGCAAAAAGTTGCATCTGCTGTGCAGATCTAATTGCTTCTGCAGAATTTTCCCCAGCTTTTTTTTGCTAACTCATATTCTAGAAAGCCAAATATCCTAGGAAAATGAAATCTATGGTTTGAATTGAGGTTGCATGAAAACTTTTTACTTAATTATGATTTTCTTGAACTCATGTGTCTGTGTCATTCCTAACTTTGGTCAACCATTTTTTACTCTGAACACTTAGTATCATATTTTGCTGCCATTTTTGACATCTTTTCTAGGTTGAAGAAATCAGGACTATGGAAGCATCCAAAAGAGACATGTTCTGTTGAATTAATCACTGTTATAATTTGATTTTCTATTTCACTGTTTACCCTCTTTTTGCAATTTGCAATTTTATTTTTGTTCTGCATTTGACAATCAGATACATAAAATAATCTGTTTAAAAATCTTCATTTCTGGGACTTTATACCTGATTTAGTATCTACTCTTATTTCTAAACTCAGAGTTGACTTTTCCCTTCATGTGCATTATTTCAATGATCATTCTGAATCTTGGATTTCATCTACCTTCTTTTCGGGTACTCTGTACTGCGAAATCTTACTGCAGATTCAGTAAATATCAGTTTTGTTCAAGCTGAAGATCTGTACAACAGCACCAAATTTTAGGACCTTGCTATTTACCCCCAATCCTGAGTTATATAAGAACATTTAAGAAACATCAAAACCCAAAACTTGTGGGATATCTACATTACCTTTCCTAATTTAGCAAGTAACCACTTAAGTCTACCTTTTAACGTCCATCTTTTTACCTATTATTAGTCATGAAATCGTATTTTACTTATTGATAATTTTGTTTCTTTATGAGTCAGTGGTGAAGAATCTAGTTGATAGCTTCTTGAAAATACATATAGGGGCTTTCAAGCAGATACCACATACATGTTTGTTAACATTGAAAGAGAAACCATACATCTACTCCATTTGTGAATCACAAACTTATGCAATTGTCCTATGTTTAGTCATAGTCTAATCCTTTACAATAAGTATATTATGTGTGTGTGGATGATATTATTTAGCATATTTCCTTCAACATTTGCCTGAAATAGCAGTCAGACATAAAAATCTTTAATTTCCCAGATGCTTTTGGTGTCCTTTTGAAAAAAGTCATTACATTAATTCATTCATCTGATACTAAAGCAAATTTAAGCAGTAAGCTATCAATTACAAACAAGATCAGCAATCTCATATTTGAATTTCTTTAAAGCTCTAGGGCTAAAGTAATTTCGTCCTGACAATACATAGCTATTAATTTGTTATAAAACATTTTTGGGACAGTTCCTTAGACTTGACACTCATAAGGAAAGAAATTTATTTAATGGCCATCACTGTTAATACCAATGCAGAGAATTCTTTTATCTTTTATACAGGACCTTATCATCTTCTGATATTCCTTTTACATGTCAATCTTATGTTGGTTATGCAAATTTTGTTGGCATGGTTTCTGCTTCTGATATATTAAAAAATAAAATATATTATTTATTTTTATGCTGCTAGCAAATTACTCCACAAGATCTTTTTTCGGCCTGCTTTATTGTGTATTTAAGTTTACATTGCCAAAGTCTAGACTGCCTTCTTTCATCTTTCAGACACAGTTTCTGCTTTTCAATTTTAATGACTTCTTCAGCCCTCTTGAAACGAAACCATTGGCAGTGAGGAATGCAAGAGTCATAGGACCAAGAACCAAACAGACAAGAGGGGCCTGAACCTAGCTGAGCAGAAAGGGTAGAAAGTGAGCTTCTGATCTCTTATTCGAGAAGTACTCTGCTTTTCTCTTATGATGATCTAATGTAAAATGCATACACTCTGACAGAGGCAGGTTCTGCGACATAAGTCTGACCTCTTCCAAGGTAGAGCAGGGCTAGCTTCCTAGCCTTCTATTTTCTACATGGTCGAATGACTTAGCAAGGTGATCATCACCTCTGTATTTCACAAATATCTGGGATGATTATCACTGATTTCTGGCAGAGAGACTTAACTGAGACAGAGACTGAGGCTTCACTCAAAATGCACATATCTGAGTGCACTGGGTTTGTCTAGGATAATATTCTTCACAGACGTTTGTATCATGCTGTGTTTTGGATTTGTGACTAAAACAGCGCTGATAACACAAGAATATTTTGGCTATTGTTGAGCAGGGGTTACACAGCCTCAAGGCTTTTTCTGCTGCTCTTTCCACCCCACCATCAAGGAGGCTGGAGGGACACAAGAAGTTGGGAGGGCGCACAGTTGGGACAGCTGATTCAAAAAGTCAAAATGGATATTTGTTACTATACGACATCATGTTCATCAATATAAGTGAGGGGAAGAATGAGAAAAATGGGATTTGTCTTCCCAAGCCACCATTAGGCTCCCTGCTTGATGATGGAGCCCTGTTTTCCAGGAGAAGCCTGAACACGTGCCTGCCTGGGAAGCAGTGAATTAATTCCTTGTTTTGCTTTGCTTCTGTGGGCAGCTTTTGCTTTACCTAATAAACTGTCTTTCCCTCAACCCACAAATTTTACCATTGTTGCTCTTCCAAATCTCTCCCTATCCCACCATGGAGACAGTGCAGGCTGAGCAGCATTAAACCTCAGTATGCAACAAAAATTCTATAAGCACAGGTCAGGCCCCAGTTTTAACCCAAATATAAAATTAGAGACAATGACATCTCTACAACAAAAGGCTGTAGTTTGCTTTCCCACAGCAAGGAGTGTCAATAAAGTGAAGTGGCCTCAGTTCACCTTCCATTCGTTGCTCTGATTTTTAGCTTTGCATCCTTTTGATGCACTTTTTTTTTTCCAACAATTTTAAAAACAAACTATGCAAAAGTCTTTCCTGCCTTTTAAATCTGCCAATCTCCAGAAAGCTAAATGCTAGAATAAATATATAGTCAATCCTGCAGTAAACATTCATGTTCCTGTATTGGTATTTCAGTTTGAATCAGAGTAATTTTTAAACAAATCTCCCCATTGTTCTCACTAATAACACTTTGTACCACAGCATGCAGCAGTCTCAGCACACAGAAACCAAGTTTCTTTTACACTGAAAATAAACTGAGGCTTTCAATGGATTCCAGTACAAATGAGCCTTCAAATATTCATGCACCAAGCTGGTCTGAGTTAGAAATTTTGTAAAATATGTATTGAATAAGCATCAGGTCTTCAGACTGTGTTTTGCTCTCCTTATCCTTGCCTTGTGGTACAGATTTTTTAGACACATAGATGGAAGGTATAAAAGAATTGGTACTAACATGCCCCTTAATAGCAAACTTCCCTTTCTGGCAAATCAAGTCAAAGAGCTTAACCATGACAGACTCAGAAACATAGAAAAGATTAAGTAAAGTTTCATTACATAATACTTCTTTCTAAAACGTATATAAAAAAATAAAGCTATTGTGATATAATACACTGATAAGTCTATACAGGCACAGCATAATTAGATCAACATTTTTGTCTATGGCTGCTTATGGCTCAATGTCGTATAATTCTGCATCCCCCTGGGCATCCAAATAAAAAAAAAAGATAAATATAAAATCCCTAAATTCAAAATAACATGATTGTACATTGTCCTGATATATGTAGTGTTATGCCAAAGAAAGCAGTTTAATCTGTTTTCAATTCAATTTCAATACATTTTAAAATGTATATAAAAATAATAAACAGTAATATATAATATGTTCCAAGGATTGAAGCATCAACCAAAAATATATCTCAGTATTTAAATACTATAAAAAGCATTCAAATAATCTGGTCTTCTTTTTATTATGGTTTTCAGTTATCTTTTACTATTTGTAATTCTTTGACTTTTTAATAAACAGAATTTTATTGCCGCTTGCTGTCAAAGTAGCTGATTTTCTAAGCTTTCCTTGTCAGAAACATGCAAGTTATGTAACCAATAAAGTACATTTATCTATGCTGAGAATACCAGACTAAACCTTTTCACATTTTATAAGGAATTGTTATTTTACAATACAAGCTACTTGCCTAAATTTTTTTCAGAACACAAATAGTTCTAATATTTATCTTTCAAACCAATGCAGTTTTCTACAGTTTTGTTCTCACCAATTACTAAACATTCTGTCAAAAATCTGTGCTGTTTGTTAGTCTGGTACAACATCTGCACAATTATTCAGAACTCAGACACACAGGCTTCCCAAATATACTTTTATGACATAAAGTAGTACTTCCTGAAAATATTTCACACTATGAAACAATGTTGCTTACTTTTATAAAGTGTCCTTCATGGGAAAATCCTAAGCACAACACAAATAAAATCAAACACAATAAATATTTAAAAAGATAAATAAAACATAGTATTAAATGTGGGTTACAACTGGATAGTGATTTTCATAGAATCAAAAACTACAGAATCATAGAATCACAGAAAGGCTTGGGCTGGGAGGAGCCCTAAAGATCATTTAGTTGCAAACCCCCTGCCAGGGGCAGGAACACCTTTCACTAGGCCATCCTGTCTGGCCCCAGCCATTGGACATCCACAAGTTTTCTGGGCAACCTGTTGCAGTGCTTCACCACCCTTACAGTAAAGAATTTCTTCCTAATGCCTAATCTGATGTATCTTTTTTTCAATCTGAAGCCATTCCCCATTGTCCTTTCACTACATGCTGTTGTAGGTAATCTCTCTCCATCTTTCTTGTAGGCTCCCTTCAGCTACTGGAAGGGAAAAATTAGATCACCCTGAAACCTTCTCTTTTACAGGCTGATCAATCTCATTTGTCCTAGACTTTCCTCACAGGACACATGTTGCATCCCTCTGATCATCTTGGTGTCCTTCATCTGGACTCACTCCAACACGTTCATGTTCTTCCTGTTCTGCAGAACCCAGAGCTGGATGCAGTGTTCCAGGTAGGGTCTCATCAGAGCAGAGCAGAGGGGCAGAATCCTTCCCTTGCCCTGCTGCTCACACTACTTTTACTCCAGGATAGGTTTGGCTTTCTGGGCTGTGAGTGCTCATGGCTGGGTCATGTCCAGCCTCTCATCCAGCAGCACCCCTAAGTCCTCAGCAGGGCTGCTCTCCATCTGTTCATCCCTCAGCCTTTACAGACATCCAACCCAGGTGCAGCACCTTGTACTTGGTCTTGTCATACTTAATGAAATTCCCATGCACCCACTTCGTGAGCTTGTCCAGGTCCCTCTGGATGGCATCCTGTCCTTCAGCTGTGTCAGCTGTACTGCTCCTCTTGGTGTCATCCACAAATTTGCTGAGCATGCACTCAATCTCTTTATCTATGTCATTAATGAAGATGTTAAAAAACATTCCCAGTGTAGACCCCAGTGGTACACCATTCACTGGTGTCTACTGGGACTCTAAGCTTGGTATGGGACTAGATGAGATACATCCCAGAGTCCTGAAGAAATCAGTTGATGTAGTTACCAAGTCGCTCCTCATGATATTTGAAAAGTCATGGGAGACAGGAGATGTTCATGTTGACTTATAAAAGGATAACATTTTATCATCTTTAAAAGGGTTAGAAATGGGGACCCCGGGGAACCATCAACCTGCCAGCTTCACCTCTGTACCTGGGAAGATCATTGAACAGATCCTTCAGACATATGGAGGAGAAGGAGGTGATCCAATATAGCCAGCACAGCTTCACCAAGGGCAAGTCCTGCCTGACCAACCCAGTGGCCTTCTATGATGATGTGACTGCATCAGTGAACAAGGGAAGGGCTACAGATGTCATTTATCTGGACTTCTGTAAAGTTTTTGACAGGATCCCTCATAACATCCTTCTCTCTAAATTGGGTGGGTAGACTGCTAGACAGGTGCACTTAGATAACATTCATATCAAGAAGGAAATGAACATGGAAACAATTTATCAGATTACAATTTAAAATCTCTAATTTCTTGCTTTAGACCCGATCAGAAAAAAACCCCAGCCTTAATTTAATCCTGATATTTTTTAACTGCTCAGACAGTAAAAGCATGCTTAAAACTGTATAATCAAGACTTGTAATAGAAGTTCAATATCACCAAGGCCATAGTCATTATCTGAGGAAATTAAAAGACCTGCCACTTGTTGATATGAACATGGATTATACCTGAGATATCTGTATTGAAGAACCAATCAATAGCAACTGTTTTATCTTTCCTAAGTTCAAGTAATTTGTTGACATGTGTGCTTGAATAACACAAAAAATTAAACAAGTCATCAAGCAGCTTCCCAGGACTGCAAAGAGTGGAACAAATGTTCCAGTGAGCTATCAGCAGACATATGACACACCAGGCCATGAATGGAAGTAGAACAAGCAAATATAAAGCAAAAGAGAATCCTGAGGAGATGGTGAAAGTGATGAGGGAAGAACAGGAACTCTAAAATTAAAAAATTAGTAGAGATGAGTTGAAACAGTAATTCTTGAAAGCAATAAACTGACTTTTCCCGAAGGAAAATCTGAACCAGGCCAAGGAAAGAAAATCAAATTAAAATATTGTGATCCATAATATGATAAACAAAAAGAAAGTATTTTTGGTCAAAAAATATCTTACCTCATATAAAATATGCATTTCATTGTCAATTAAAAAAATATCAGGTTGATTAATGTCTTGAACATTATAAATGAAAAAGGTTAAATAACTAAAATGTAGATATGCTGCACAGATCTTCTTTTATGTTGTAACCATCTTTGTTCATTTAAAGGCTTGAATCAGGAAACCAGCTCCTCTGAATTTGTGTTAAAACCTTTAAAGTTGAAATTCTATGGCCTTCACTATGGAGGTGACACTATTCAATAATGTTTTCTCACCATTGGCTTTGAACTTGATGAAATAAAACTAAGATAGATGGGCTAGGTAAAAAAAATGCAATCAATTCATAAACAATAAAGTTATTTCCTTTACCAGAATTTTCTAACTACTATAGCATATAGTTTTGTAAGCATCTGACTTCCAGCATATCAAATTTTACAGTCCAGTCTTAGAACTAATAAGAAAGGTTGTTGTGAAATGCTAACAGAATTTAGAACTTGTTCAGACCTTTCAAGCAGTGAGGATCAAGCCTGGACTTCCTAAAAACCATTTCCTTTCAGAAATGGGAGAAGAGTAGCAGCAGTTTGCCGAGCTTCTCAGGACTGGTGTTTATAGAACTTACATCTAAGGTTGCTGTGAGCGTAACTCAGCTGTGTGATACGTGGCTTTCTCTGAGAACCAGATGTGATGCTGACTGCGTCACCTTGTTTAGGACCACTTATGGACGTTGCCTCACCTTAAATGCTTTACATAATGAATTTCTTAGATCCATAAAAACCTATAAAACCTGGATTTATAGCACATTTTATGAGGAATGGCTGAGGGACCCGAGGTTGTTTAGTTTGCAGAAAAAGAGGCTCTCTACACTGCTCTCTACAGCTACCTAAAAGGAGAACATATGTGGTCCCTTCTCTGAAGCAACAAGTGATAGGACAAAAAGAAATACCCTCAAGTTCTGCCAAGAGAGTATTAAACAGGATATGAGAAAAAATTTCTTCCCCTGAAAGGGTTATCCCCAAAAAGTTGGAACAAGCTGCTTAGGGAAGAGATTGAGTTACTATCTGTAAGGAGTTAAGGTGCAGGTTATGCAGCAATGTCCCACACACACACCCAAAAATAGTTAATGTTCTGAGACTTATAATTAAAATATCAACATATTAAAGCAGAGTGAATATTAGTTTCATGGGTACTGGCTCTAAAATAGGACAGAATTTTACATGACTGATGCAGCAATATCAAAGCTGGATAATTCTTAGACTGTGCTGACAGTCAAATATTAAAAAATAAAATTTTGTAAGAGGAGAGTTATCTTCTCCTATTTGCATTCTGATTAGAAATCTAATGTCTTCATTAGTCACAGATATCTCTAATATTAGGAAATTTCAACATTAAAAATACATATTTTGGAGTGAATCCAGCAGTTTAATACAACAAGAGCAGTGAAAAATGTATCTTGTATACACGTCTACCACTGGAACACGTTTTTTGTTTGGGTTTTTTTTAGAAACAAATGTTACAGAAAAAGGCAAAAGGAGACCCACAACCCTGAATTTGACTTTTTCCACTGATTTTTTCTAGTCAAATATTTATGTGTATATGCTCTAAAGAGTTTAACGCAATTCACCTCAATTAGAATGTTTTTATCCTTCTTTTTCATGATTCTCAAGTTAAAAATTTAAACACGCTAACATAGAAGATCCTTTCATGGTAAACAAGCACCATTGCTGCTGGCAAGCTGAGGCACTTGAAGCATCCCCCTTGAAGCCGTGTATGCCTTGAAGGTGTCCATCTGGTTACCCTATCTCTTCTTAAGGAAAGAATTCATGTCTTCTCCCTAAGGGGGGGCCTGTTTGGTTGTTAACAGCTTTAGAATAATCTCCTCATTAAGTCAGAGGGTAACCTGGTCAGGATCTCTTGCAGGCAATAACTGCTCAGTTAAAATTAAGGGAGATGTTTAATTAATATCTTGGAAAATTGGGGTTGGATATCTGAGGTGATTTGGAACAGAAAACTGAATATTTCATTTCAAGGCCAGAAAATTCAAGATAGTTTTGATAAAAAACTCATTAGCCTCTAATAAGCTGACAGTGACATTGCTACGTAATATTTTCAGTGTCCAAATTTGAACATAATGCAGAACAGAGCAGTTGCCAGTTAAGAAATTTGTCATATGATGATAGATTTAAGTAATCATCACACCATATTGCTAAGAATAAGATCCCAAGTGGATGTCAAATGCACATGAGATATCCGAGTATGGTGAAAAATAAAGAAAAAAAAAGAGAAAAAAAATTAATTCCAGGAAGAATAGATGGGGAACTATTAGAGTTACTTACTTACTTACTTACTTTCCTGTAGTTGCAGTTCTCAAACCAATCCCAGAAGGACTGACATTCCTTGAGCCATCAAATTTCTTGTCATTTTGGCACATTTACCACAAAAGCCAAGGATGGAAGTTGTATGAATACAGAACTATCACCCAGTTAAACATCCCTTTGTACCAGCATGTAGGAAAGGCTACATGGGGGAAGGTTGTTGGCTATTACTCATTCTCTACCTGTGCTACTTCTATAATTTAAAAAGTGAGTTCCCATCTGCAGAGCTGTCCATCTGGTGCAGCATAGAAGCATTAAATTCAAAATGAAACATTAAAACATGAGAGGAAGGCAAGCACTAAACCCCAAGGCAAAACAGGAGCATCTCAGTTCTTATGAATATGTCGGGTACAACACTTGTTTGTCCTCAAAATGAGTCAGAACAAACCTTTATTCCAAAGGCTAATGCATTACTTGTGGGAGAAGAGAGACAAGCCACGGAAAAACCTCTAGCTGCTGTTAAACACAGGCACAGAACCCTCTGCATTTCAGTTTCACAGAGATTGAATTCAAAAGTAAAAAACAAATGTCATTAAGACCTGTCTTTAACTTTTCTTCTCTGGCTTAGACTTGAAATAGTATTTATTTATCCTTTTTACAGGTGTGGAAAAATAGAAGTACTTAGTAAATTTCTGCAGCATTCTAGCTAAATACACACACAGTGTTTTACTAATTTATAATTAAATAATAAAGCAATTTTTGAAAAAGTATAATAACTGTTCATAGGCATAGTAAGACTTATTACGGTACCTGCAGTTAGTAATAGAAAACAGAAGTCATCTCTCCAAGTCTCTGACCTGACATTGTGGAGTTCACCGCACTCTGATTTTTCTCTTCATAATACATTTACTGCATATTTGTATTGCTTTTTAAAATCCTTAACAGGAGATTATACTAAAAAAATACAAAAAACAAGCAAACAAACAAACAAATGAAAACCCTTGAAATGAAAAAGAACCAAAGAACCTACGCAAAACGTCTTTTTTTTCAATTATTGTTTCTTGTGGATTGCGTAGTTGAACACAGACAACAGTTATTTTGAAAGGCAGAAAAGATGGGATATGACAGTAATTTTTACATAAACAAATAGCAACTAAATTTGATACAATGAGACATAATGCTTTTGGGAAAAATCATACGGATATTTTATAAAGAAAGGAAGTTTAATACTGATGGTACTTTGAAAGCACTGAAATTCATAGGGAGATTATTTATTCCCCAAATCTTGATCATCCTATCAAGGTTATATTTAAATTATAAGAGAAAGAGCCATGTAAGAGAACCATGGCTGATTTTAAGCACAATATATAAAGAAGTGCTGAAAATGCACCATCTCACCCAACTCATTATAGAAGACCTCCCAAAGCAAGTAGATTTGTATGCAGTGAAGACTCTTTCAGATCCCAAGGGTAATACTGATCTCACTTCCCTGAAGGGAACTGTTTGGCATCAGTGTCTGAACTACTAGCCCAAATCAGTCTTTAATTCAACTGAAAATATAAAGCAACCAAAAAAAATTTAAGATATAAAGAATAAGGATTCTGTATGTACATTGGTCAGAAAAGGAAGGCCAAGGAGAGTGGACTCCAATAAACAAGAACGGAAAACTGGTGGCAACAGATGTGTAGAAGGCTGAGGTATCAAACAAGTTCTCCACCTCAGTGGTCATTGGCAGTCAGACTTCCCACATCTCTCGAGTCCCCAGTCCTCCAGCTGAAGAGCATAGCCCTCCCCCTATAAGCAAGGAGCTGTTGAAACCAGACTAGCACAGATCTATGGGGCCTGATGAGATGCATCCCAGGGTCCCGAGGGAACTGGCTGATGTTGTTGCCAAGCTCTGTCAGATTTGAAAAGTTATGATGTTCAGGCAAAGCCACCATTATCTGGAAATATATTTCCTATTTATAAAAGAGGAGAAAGGAAAATGCAAGGAACTACAGACTGGTAAACGTTGCCTATGTGCTTCATTGGTGAGATCATAGACCAGATCCTTGCAAAAGCATTGTTGAGAAATATACAAGTCAAGGAAGTGATACACAAACACCAGCATGGCTTCACCAAGAACATATCATGCCTCACAAATCTGGGGCTTCTATGATGGAGTGACTGCAATTGCTGACAGTGGAAGGCTGAATGTTCTCATCCACCTAGACTTCTGTAGTACCATTGACATAGCTCACATAACATTCCTATGTCTAAATTGGAGAGACATGGACTTGATAGGTGGCTATTTGGTGGATAAGAAGTCGGCTGGATGGATGCAGAGACAGAAAGTTTTGGTCAATGCCTATATATCCAGGTGGAGGCTGGTGGCAAGTTGTGTCCCTCATACCTCTGTCTTGGGATAAGTGCTCCTTAATATCTTAATCAATCACAGAGATAGTGAGATTGAGTGAACCCTCAGTGGTTTGCAGATGACATAAACAGAACAATGACAGAAGAGAAGGAAGGGATGTAATCCAATGGGACCTGGACAAGCTTAAGAAGTTGGCCCAAAAGAACCTCATAAAATTTAACAAGTCCAAGTGCAAAATCCTGCACCTGAGTCAGGGCATGAGTACGGGAGAAGAAAGAACTCACTGAGACCAGTCCTGCAGAGAAGGAGGTTCTGGAGGATGAAAAGCTGGACATGAGCCAACAGTATGCACTCACAGTCCAGAAGGCTGACCTTTTCAGATACCATTTGGGCTACATTAAAGGAGCATGGCTATCAGGTCGAGAGGACTTGTTCTGCCCTTGTTAGACCCTACCTGGAGTGCTGCATCCAGCTCCAGGGCCATCAGCACAAGGAAGACAAGGACCTGTTGGCTTGGTCCAGAGTAGAGCCACAAAGATGATCAGACAGGTAGAGGATATCTCCTATGAAGTCAGGCTGAGACAGCTGGGGTTGCTCAGTCTACAGAAGAGAAGGCTTTGGGGACACTTCATTGCAGCCTTTCAGCACTTAAAGGGAGCTTATAAAAATAATGAAGAATAGGCAGATAGTGATAGTACAAGGGTAATGGTTTTAAACTAAAAGAGGAGAAATTTAGATTAGATGGTAGGGAGAAATTCATTACTGTGAGGGTAGTGAGGTACTAGAACAGGTTGCCCAGAGAAGCTGTGAATGCCCCAAGATGTGGGAGCATTCAGGGTTAGGGTCAGGTTGGATCAGCCCCTAGGTAACCCCATCCAGTGAGTTGCTTCCCTTCCTATGGAAGAGGAGTTGGTATTACATGATCTTTAAGGTGCCTTTCTACACAAACCATTCCATAATTCTATGAAAAATATTAATAGCAACCTTCAAAGTATATATGCTCTATTCTGAAAGTACACTTCAGACGAAGAAACCATTTTGCTTTCTATTGACCATGAGGAGAGTGTAGAATTAATAAAAGTTTTAACTCATAAGTTTCTTTCTAAAAGTCTATCCTTCATGCTCATATGTCAGCTTAATCCTTTCTGCAACTTTTGTTCCTTTCCAGTGCAGTTCACTCACATTAATAAAGAGAAGTAAAGATGTCCAAAATATTGAACAGTGATGAAGTGACAAATAGAGAACAGAATAAGCTAAATTCTTTTTTATCATGTCATAAATAATAATTGAAGTGGAATAGAGACTACAATGTCTGTTTCTCTGCATTTTGGATTATAAAGCATGTTGGATGCATCTAATAATATCTACAGCACCTTAGGACATATATATCTCACTAGCACTAGACAGAAAATAAATCTGGACATTTATGTGGACTATTTTTCTGTCTATATGTCCTAATGGATCTAAGCCATATGAGGACTTCTGCAGAGCACTATGAACCTAATTACAATGGTTTTAAAATCTGGCCTAAGCGACCTTTCAACATCTAAACCAAATCTGAGACTAAACAGGGAAAAAATTTCTTCTGCCTAAACTTCTGGATAAGCAGTCAAGTCATCAAACCCTCTTTCAAGTTCCAGATATTTGTAGAACTATTTCTTTAATGAACTTCTGCTCTGCAACATGATTTTTTATAAAAGAGTAACTAACATTGCTCTTTGATCAACAGATACATTGCAAAACCCAGTCTATTCACTCTAGGCTTCAGGAAATCAACTTTTTCACCTCTGAGATGTAGTTCTCTTTCATATCTTTCCTCAGGTGGTTTTATTTTGTCCTAATTTTGTACTGCAGCAAAAGTACAAAAGGAAAAACAATTTATGAGTGGCAATTACTTAGATAGCAACAGCTATATTTTCTATTACCCTCTGGATTCTCTTATTCTTGTAAGTTATATAGCAGACAGACAAGCAATAGAATTAAAATGAATAAATCTTTTGTTGATCTTCAGGAAAAAAATAATGATTGTATCATTATGAAAATGGTGCTTCCTTTCAAAATGTCACACATAATTGTGCATAGCCAGACTCAAATGAACCAGTAAATGGATTGGCGTTAATAATTATATTGGATATGCATGCAGTTTCAAGTATTAACTAATAAAAATGATTGATAGTTTTTAGATAATTGCATTTAAGAATATGAAAGAACTTTTAACAAAATGTGACTTGTAGCTTTTTAGAGAAGTTAATTAAATACTTGTTAAACATAATAATTTATTATATCATTGTTGTTTTATGAATAAAATAAAAAGGATAATCTGCATTTTTTATAGTGGAGTATCATAGGCTTGTAAACATAACTCTCAAGTCCTTATGATTTTTACTGTCTTCTGTCCATACTATCAATCTGACTTCTAAAATTCTTTCTCTATTCATATTCATCAAGCTACGGTGGTAATTTTGTCTTTACTTCTTATCAAAGGTTTGTTAGTTAAAATCTAAAATAAAATTATATAAAGTAAGGGAAAAATAATAATAAAATTTAAAAACACTACAATTAGAAAGTGCTTTCAAGATTCCTGATCCTGAAGATTTTCCGGAGATTTTCAAAAGCTGATGATGCTTTGCATTTTGCAACAAACAAAATAATTGTTTTCAACTTAATTTGTTATGAACTATTAAGTGTTCACCTTAGCAATGTCAGTTATTGAGGCAATTATTACATTAAGTAATGTTTGGTTTTTCAGGGACTATGGCATATTCCTTATAACACTGCCAAAGTAAAGGTTGGGATGAAATGGTCTTTGTGGTTAATAAGTCAGAATTCAGCTGAATATACAAAGATATAACCCCAGAATCTTTTTGGAAACCCTATTGGCCTACTGATATATATCCATAAAAAGAGTCAGCAAGAGAGCCTTTCCCACAAGAAGCTAGAAAAATAAGTATTCCTTATTAGCTTTGGTTTGTTAGGGATTTAAATACCACAACAGTGATCAATAGGAGGTAATGCCTGGGAATTTTCCACATCAGAGTCTGATATTGGTTATCACAAATGAAAATTCTTTGGATTTCAGTTCAGTGATATGATTTACCTAAGATGTGGGGAAGTCTTGACATGCTGTAACTCCCTAACGTGCAATGTATCTAATTCTGTACCTGGAGAAACAGGATCTGGCCCAGCAATCAATTATCCCCGGCCATCCTTGTATTTGCAATGTTGCAAACATAAAAACTAGCAAAGGAACACACCGGTCAAGTGGCAGAATGAGGCGTTCAGAAGCTACACAGTGCTGGAATCTTTATTCATCTATCTTCACACTCTACTTTATGGTGCAGTTCATAATTATGTGATGAGATAATATTTTTACACAAGTTCATTCATCATTTCAAATAGAGAATGGAGTACGCCTGTAAATGAGAAATTGAGCAAAAAACTTTCACTAAGCTGTCTTTGGTTCCTTATCTTTGGCACTACAGACTTACACAAGCGATAGGAGACCAAGACTCGGTTTCCACTTTTCTTAAAGAAGCATTTGAAGACCTGACAGTCACCTCTAAGATCAGAGTCAGAACCAGCCAGGTATGGAATATTTGGAAAGAATGAAACAAGCTTTCAGAGTGTCTTCTTGACACAGTTCAATTCTGATAAGCAAAGTCAAGAGAGAAGGGGCAAGAATTTATGTGAACATCTTAGCTACTTGCATAAAGGCTGGTTCTCTCATTTTATATTTCAAAGAGCACTGGGTGATTTTAAGTGAGGAACAAGGAATACAAGCACTGAGCTGAAAATAACCTCGCTATAAATATCCTGCAGGCCAAAACGTAAGGCCAACAAGGACAATTTAAATACTTTAAGATGTTTATATTTGAGGAATGTAGGGACAGTTTTTAATATTTTATTGCTCACATTTTTAAAGTATTTTCTAATTAAAGAATAAGAGGAAAATATAAATATTTTTAGTTCTCAAGGATTATAGACATGGTCCTTGCAACTCACTTAGTAAGACAGTCGGTAAGATACTAGGCAATGAGGCAGGTTTCAGTCTCTGCCCCAGTGAAGATTTAGATTTTGTATGGGAAGAAATCTCTCCAGAAAAATATCAATGACAGATTTTAGGCAGCAAAGCAGTCTCTGCTGAAGATATTTGACAGTGGAGCTGACTTCCAGAGGCAGCAGGGGAGTCTGTATCTTTTACTATCTTCAGGAAATTATTTTCTTTTTTGCCTATTTTGGGCATAGCAGCACACAGTGGGAAAAGAGACAGAACAGGGGAGATATTGTCTACAGTTTTTTGCCTACATGCTCTTCTAAGGGAAAAATAAATTTTTCTTTTCTCCTGAGCAAAATACTCATCCTTTAAATTAATATAACCATGTATCTCAAATAAATGTCTGATTTACAGATCACATGTATATATCAGCACCATAGTTATTCTGTTTTGGAAATAGTTATCATGTAATCACATTAAATGCAACCAAAACAAAAACAAGCAAAAGAGCAAGAGCCATATGTACATATATATTTATAAAGTTGAAATATTTTAATTGCATTTTTCTTAGAGTTAGCTCTACAGAGCACCTATACATATTTTTGAGTGTTTGACAATAACTATGCTCTTATTAGTAACAATACACACATTACTGTTCAGAATACAGTATACTTGCTGACCGATAGGAATGCTCAAATGCACACAACAGTTTTCTTCACCTTACCAAATGGAAAAAAACAGGAATTGTTCTAAGGTTTCCACTTCTTACTCGTCTCATCAATAGACAAAATTTCATACTTTTCCCAAGAAAAAATTGGACAAATAGATCTTGCAATATTTTTGGATGGCCATCAAATTTAGATTATTCTGGAAAGGAAATGTAAAGAAGAAATTCCAGATTCTTAGGAAATACAGACATTTCTTCTTTAGTATTCTGTCTGTTCTACATTGTATATGACCTAGGTTAAATACCTAAAGTGGCTTAGAAACTTTTCAAAAACCCCATTGTCACCTGCTGTCTATTTCCTTTCTTAGGGAGACTTAGCTCTTTAGTTAATTCTGTAGTTTACACTTTGTCAAGAACATGACTAATATTACTATTTCCGTTATCACACATATCCTTAATTTATAATAACTGATTACAAATATATGTTGCACAAGCTATGGATATTTTAACAAAGTATTTATATTTCATCAGCCAAGAACAAACACATGCCATTGAAGTTAGGGTGAGTATTTCAAATGTGCAAACTCAGAAGAATCAAAGCACTGCAATAAGTTTAAACATTAGACTTGTTCTCTCATTTTTATTTATATGAATTGTGAACTCATGAGAGAGGGAAGTATTTATACAGCACTTAAAATAGTTGGACCTTTAATTATTATACATATGCATAATCTAAGTTGATCTGATCAGCTACTTTTGTATAAATTTTCAAAGGTCAGTGAGAATTACACCTGTTTGATAATATTACTTCTTTATTGACAATTTATCTACACAATTTGCATTGTTGATTTTTGTTATTTACAGCCTACGACCACTGATCCTTTTTTTATCATGTGCTGGACAGAACATAAACAAAAAAAGAGTCAAATCTTTATTTTATGATACCTTATATCTCAAGCAAGAACAATAGTCTTTAGCAGAAGTAGATGTAGAGATTCTGTGAAGAGGTTATACCATATGGACTGAAGGGAAATTTGTTACTCTTGCAACAAAGAACAATGACAAGAAAACAGATTTATCATTTTGAAGTAAGATCAAGGACGGCTCCGTGGAGAATTTTTTTCAGTTAGCAGTGCATAATGAAAAGGATTTGCATTGTGCAAGAGCATAAATATCTCTACAAATGTAAAGTGCAGATCTCTATAAAAGTTTCCAAAAAATAGAGGTTAAAAATATGCATTAAAACTTTTAAAGCTTGAAACCATGAAAGGCGTGGCACACTTGTATTTGTCAGCCTTTAGAAATGAGTCATTATGTAGTCCTGTAATCACTTTACCTGAAGATGTCATTCATCAGTGTTGACACGACCACATTTAAAATAGACTTACCATTTTAAAATAGACTAACCAATATGCAATTTTTGTTCCTTTTTTTTTTTTTTATTTTCTCACTTACCTTGATAAAGTGTAAGAGTAAAATGTTAGCATGACTCTTAAAAGTTCAATTTCTACCTTGTATAATGTATTTGGCTCAGAAATGACATATACTTGGCACTATTCTGCTTCATCAGTGTTAATCATATTTTCTTTCAGCTTATCTTCAAAGATTTCATCTGTCTTATACATTCAATACTTCTGGTTTCAAAGTAGTTTTTTATTTCCTTATCTATTTTTAAGTTCTTCATTGTTGGTTATTTAATTTTTTTAACAGGATTTTAGGAGGTATCTCCCAAAAGATATCTAATCTATAGAATATGGAGTTCACCTTCAAAGCATATTAGATCACCCTGTACTTTTAGTTACAGAACATAAAAATGTAGAAGTAAAATGGCTGAATTATATTTTAATCAGGATTCCTGCTCCAAAGTCAAGAAAGTCCATCATTATTACCAGAAGTACAGGTAGAAAAGCAGTGAGGGAATCAGAAAGGTAATTTTTAGAGGATGCATACTTTGAAGTATTGTACAACATCCAGTAGAGTGCACACCAATTTAGATCTTGCCCAGGATTCTGTGGAACATATATGCCTTTAATTTTATGATATGATGTATGATAGTCAGTCATAAAGTACACAGAAATTCTGAAATGTCAATGTATACAGCACTTTGTAAACAAGAAACGCAGCCAGGAAGTCTGATTTGTTTCTGGAAAAAATACCCAGGCTTATAAACTGAAAAGGGAGAGCTGCCATCTTCTGTCTGAATTGAAACTCTATGAAGAAGGAATATTTGTTTGTAAATGCAACTCCATCAAATCCCAGATCTAAAAGTGACTAGTCCTTATGAAATTTGAGAAAATTAGATATAAGGACAGAGGGATATTTTCTTCACATTACAAAAATAACAAGTGTAACCAGAAGATACACATATACACATAATCAAAGCTATATTTCAACAATATATTCCAAACAATGATTTGACATGAGTGAATATCAGAAATAAATGTTCCTCCTTTTTTTCCTGTGTCAAATATGCTTTTATGCTTGCTACAGTTGCTCCGAGATGTCCTACTTTTCAGGAAAATTAAGCTGATTTAAGAGCAGTGTACATATTTTGTACTGATTATAGGGTTCAAATAAAATAGATTTAAACACAGACTTCAACAGAATTGAAGTTGTCCTAGACAAGGAGAAATCTGTGCTTGTACAAGTGTTTTGAACTGAATCAAAGAAGGATCATTATTTCTGTCATAGACTCATAACATGATTTCAGATAGGAGAAACGTCAAAGATCATCTAGTTCTAAGCCTCCTGGCATGGACAGGGGCACCTTCCACTGGAACAGGCTTCTTGGAGTCCCATCCGACCTGGTCTTGACCAATGTTGTGGAAGTTTTTTAATGCTTATTCATTAACAAGTTATTACACAGGAATAACCAATTAACTAGAATGCAGCAGGCGTTTCCCTCTAGATTTGAGCTGCAAACAACTTGCTAATTTCCAGATAGAAAACCAACATTTTTGTGTGCAGTAGGTATAGAGTGTACTTTGCTCTCCTCATCAGTCACTGAAGAAAGTGACACCTCCAGGAAACAATTCAGATCATTTAAGATATGAATCCACCAGAATATTTCAAAGACTTCACCAACCTCAAGTGTTTACAGAAATCACAAAAAAGGATGACATTTTCCAACTAGACCTAACACAGAAGGGACAATTTCAGCTGTGAGGCTTTCATTTCCCAAGAACTACTTCAAATTGGCTATACTTCTCCCAAAACAATTGCAGCTTGTGATGTGAGTGCTGCAGCAAGCATTGCATACTGTACCTGACATGAAGATGTTCAACAGGTAGTTTATGAAGCTTAAGTGAAGCTCTTTCTTAATGATTCTGGAGAAAAAAAAAAATCAAAAATTTGTTTTTGCCTTAGGAAGGAGGGAGAGGCTGTATTCATCCATTCATTTGTACAACATGGCACACCAGCCTTCCAAGACAATAGCAGTACTTCAATACTGCTGACACACTGATAGATCTTGTCAGCACAAGGCATAAGCCACATGGTAAACTTCAGTGGTAAGATTCTTCAAAGTGTTGAAAAACATCTTAAAATGACCAAAATTATATCATGTGCAAGAGATTAAAGAGTTTGTTTTGCAATTGAACAAGCTGCTCCTTGGCCACTTCATCCATACACTATCCTTCCATATTGGAAAGGTAGCCACCATTTTGCTGTGTTGAATTACTACTTTTTCAACCCAGCCATTAAAAAAAAAGGAAAATTGTGACAGTGGCCAAAAATTGTTAGAGTGGCCATATTTAAAATTTATGACATGGCAAAATGTAAGGAAAATAGAAGTAGTCAGCTTAGGTCAGGCCAAAAATTCTTCTTGCCTAGTATCATGTCATTGAAATAGATCTGTTGCTTGTTGAATGCCTGTTTAGCGCCAAGGAAAGGATGCAAGAAAGGAGATGACATACAAGATCCCAGAACATATACTTATCATTTTCCCAGTGAACTCATCTCCTCGTGGAAAAGACCTGCTTTATCTTATGTTTACTCTCGAATAGTTTCTTGTACAAAATTCCTGAAGAAAATCATAGAAAGGACAAACCTGCTATATTTCAGTTCATTAACAAAGATATGTGAATTGAAATGTGAATTCAGGACTACAGTGTTCTTTTAGAAGAAAATCCAAATAAAACAACAACTGCAACAATGACAATACAAAGAATCCAAATACCAGAACACATAACCATCTGCTTCACGTTATTTATTATTTCTGAAAAACAAAGACTACACAGGCCATTTTACATTGCCTTCATCTAACACTGAAAGGAATAGAAAAGGAAAATCAAGGACAATAATGACAGAACATGATTTAAAGAAGTACTATGCTTAGTTCACTGTGATTTGTAGGATTTTAGTAATTATTCAGACAAATGGTAGGTACCTGCAAAGGCGTCTAAATCCCCAAGGTTTCATCTATTTCACAAAGAAATGGTGTGTAGCCAACAGTTCCTAGTGTTCCAATTGTAAATCTTTGGTTAAAACCTGTTAGACAGGAATCTGGCAGGGCAAGTAATATTGTTTGACTTGTGTCAATGTTCTCACTTATTTCTATTTTTCATTCTTTTAATTAAAAAATTGATCAGGGGTTTAATCATATCTCACAGCCTTGGCATATAAAGGGTGATGAAATTATAGACAGAGATGCTAATTTTGTGTGAGTTTGGAGGCATAGGAGAAAAGTATGAATTATCAGGTGATCAGGACTTAAGACTAAATCTGAAGGAAACAGAGTCCAAAAAAATCTTCAACACCTCAGCATACAAAGGGCAACATTTTCATACTAAAAGGCAGAGAGTTTGAATCTTCTCACTATGGTGTTCTACAATGCTGGTTGCCTTGGAGAAAGGTATATACCCCTAAATGGATAGGTTGACTTATTGATGCAGTATGAAATATTGTAACTATACCCATAACATTGCTTTCATAATCCAATTTAGAAGAAAGAACCCAGTTCAGGGGGGTGATGTTTTAAATGGAAAAAAATATTTTTTCTGATGATCTTACTTGTGAGAAGTGCTCAGGTTTGCTCAATGCTGTTACTAAAATTCTTACAAGTGAAATTTTCAAGAATGTTCTAAAATAGTAATATTCATTGGAAGGCTGAAGAAAAGAAGATATCCACTACACTTTTGTCATAATCATAGTATTGATGTTTACTCTCTGACAGACAATGGATTATAATTTTATTAACAACAACGGGCAAAAAAAAGCTGGTTTTCAAAATATATATTTTACTCCCACAACCTTTTCCTGTTATAGAATCTGAGGGATCAGAATTATAGTGCAATCTACCCAACTGTGCACCATTTCTACAACAATCATATTTCTGTTTTCTATTACATATAACCGCATTATGTTTCTTTACCCACAGGTCTGCAGGTATATTCAGGATTTGGTAATTGACACTGGTCTTAGATGGATAACCCAGAACTAAAAAGACAATCTAATTTATATTCTACTATGTTCTATTCAGATGAGTCATTATATCAGGTGAAGACTACTGACTATCATGAAAAATCCAGCCTCACATTGCCCAGACAAATAGAGATGTCATGATGAAAATGGAGTAATTAATGAACTACCATTTACATTAATAGCCCAATTTATATAGCATACCAGGCTAAGTTTATCGTGTTACTTCACTAATTCTCTGCTCTGATCTCATTTGGAAAAGGATTTTTTTTTTTTTAATTTTGACAATTTTTTTCTGTCATCAGTTCTGTGTGCAGCAACAAGAAAAATGAGTAATATCTGAATATAGGTGATAGACCCAAAGAGACTTCCTTTATAAAATATCTCTTTACAATTATATGTACTGTTGATATTTTTTCATCATCTTTTTATCCTTTACAAGATATTTAAATGACAATAATTCCAGGCGCGTTTATGCTGAATTCCACAGAGTCACACCTCGGATGAAATTGGCCCTTTGTGTTTTCCTCAATACTCAATTGTCACTTTAACTCTGAAGCATTTGTGGGATTAAAAGGGTCTTTTCTTGATTTCAAAGCTCATATAATCCTGTCTGTGACTCTTTTTCTTAGTTATGTGAAATGTAATCACATTCTATTGACTAATCATGTTCTCTCTGATGCATACTCGTTATGTATTAAATCTATTAATCTCATTGTAATTTTGCATGTTATTGTAATTCCCTTAACCACATAATGTGTCCTTACTTCTTTCTTTGCAACAAATAAAAAATTTAAATGGCATGTATGTGGATAATATTCAAATAGTGCAGCTTTGTCCATCTCTAATCTGTATTTGACCAAAAACATCATCTTGAACTTCTTTGGAAATAACCATGGAATTATTTCCCCCAAGGCCTATTTAAAGGACCACAATGATAGGGATTATAAAACAAGCTATACTTTTGAGCTAAAAATCAGAAACATTTATCACAGTATTTCTATTTCTGCTGAAAATGAGCAGTTTTCACTACAATTGTATCTTTTTTGGCAAGTCCTTTCAAATCCAACCATAGAGGATGAAAATCTAGTTCTATGAAGCAATGCTTTCTCAACCCTCTTTTTATTGTTTTATGTTGGCTTTGAACCCTTGCCAGCCATGCCTTTCTTGCTCTGTGAGCTCTTTTTTCCATCTGTCTCTCATGAGTTTCCAAAAGAAAAAGAAGAGAGCACTGCATCAAGAGGAACCAAGAAAAACATAACTAAGCAGGGTACACATACAAAAGATCCCAGAGGAAAGCAGTGATCAGACGAATGTTCAGTAAGAATCCTTCCTCTACCTCATCGCTTGTATCATCAAGAGATATCTTGAGAAATCTCTCCAGTAAGGTGTTTCACTGGATATACAGGTCTTCACTGTATTCTTTTAAGTAAGAGATTGTGCCAGCCAAAAGTATCAAATTACGTAAGTTATGTATTAAGGTAAAAAATAAGGAACAAAGTCTTAGATCAAACCTACATTCTTTGAAGAATGAATGGTTATTTTGGAGGGCGTGATCTGTGTCCTTCTACACACTACTAAGTAAAAAGAGAAAGAAGGTCTAAAGTAATGTCTAATTGGTTATTTATAATGGTCTCAGACCTCATATTTTTATTATTTTGCAAAGATCGATGGGATATTTATAAACTCTTTTGCTGGAAGGCATGACTCTTTCCTATATACTACTTTTCTTTCAGGACAAAGTCCACTATGTGGCTCTGTAATATTTTAGACCTTTGCAGTGAAAGAGAATTTTCTAGTTTGACCTTTCCATGAATCAGTATGAATTCCTCAGGAAATTATAATTATCAAGGAAATATCACAGTAAGAAATCAGGAGCCCCTTCTCTCCTGGAATGCAAGGAAGAACAAAAGATTTGGTCTACACCAGCAAGAATGTCATACTCTTCACCTCATTAAGAGTTATACCCTAATCATCAGAGAATACTATGATTTCTGAAACCTCAGGCAAAGGACTTTTGTTATATATATATACTTCCTCTTGTATTTTTCATTTTCATGACTATTTATGCTTAGTAACAGTTTAAATAAATGAAGACTATTATTTAGCATCAAACAAGTGATGAAAAACATCTTTATAGTGACAAAATGTCATGTAATAGTGGGTTGAGTTGTCAGAACGTCAAGGAAAGTAATTTTTGTTATCTATTTAGCACCTGTAGTCCACATCTGGCTTTATCTATTGTTGAGCCCTTTGATTTACCAAAGGTATTGACCAAATGAAGGTAATATAACAAATACACTGGAATGTGTAGAGACTTGGAGTACATTATATGTCAGCAAAAGTTGAGAAACCTAAATTTGTTTAGGCTAAAATAGAAGAGGCTTAAGGAAGACCTAATTGCTCTGTTTAACTATATAATGGTGAGCTACAGAAGTTGTGGCACACCCTTCACAGAGATGCATCATGAAGAAAAAGAGACCATGATCCTAAGTTGAAGGAAAAGAGTTGTCACTAAATACAAGAAAAACAATTTTCATTTTAAGAATGCTTAAGCACAAGAATGAAACAAGTTGCTGTGGCATGCTTTTTCACGTCCATCTAGAGTTCCAGGTCCTGAGCAACCTGATACAATTACAAAACCAGCACCACTTTGAGGAGGAGGTTGGACTAGAGGATCTACAAGGGTTCCTTCCAACCTAAAATATTCTGTGCTTCCATGAAGTATGAGGTTCAATATTCTGAACACCCTAAATGGCCATTTTGCTAGCATTCTCATCAAAATGTATTCTTCCTTCAGTTGTATTATCTAATAATTCAGTTGCACAACTCTAATTTTTTTCACAATGCACTTCTATACTGCAAAACTTTTCCAGATCTAGATTGAATCTTCTCTCCAGCATCATATGTTAATTTTGAAAATAGCATGATGATCTACAAAACGCAGCATGAATTGTCCCTTATTATTTTTATTAATTAGGTTCTCAGTTATGCAGTTTATGCACAGTCCCACAGTGAGCATGTGCTTCCTGGATCTCCATGCTTACAAGAGGTATTTGTATACCATTCGTTATTAAACTACACTTTCATTACACCTACAGCTTGAGGCTCGATGGTGCAAGACTTTGTCTGAACACACACCCTAGGGATCACCCATCCCATCCTTAACAAGTTAAACTTTCTCTCATGGGAGAGAAGATAGGCAAAACTTATGAAAAGGGAAGTAAAACTCTACAAAGAGGAGTATATGTCTGAGAGTGTTGCTAAAAGACACAAGACATTTAAGCAGGTCACATTTTGGAGCCAAACAGATATGTATTGAGGATGTTTTCAGTGATTTAATCACAGGACCATTTCTTCCTTTCTTCCACACTTCTTCATGGCATACCAACTGGCTTCTTCAATGAAGGAGGTCATAGCTCTGCCTATCCTGCACTGGCTTACAGTAACAGGGATGATTGCTTTCTTTGGTTATTTCTGAAATAAATTCCAGCTACTGGAAAATGATGATAAATATCTTGTCTTTGTTTATTAATCACGAATGTGGCAGAATGGCTTCTCCCTGAACAAGACACTTACCTATTTATACTCTTCCTTGAGATATTATGAAAAATAATTCTTTAAGGAGGCAGTTCATCACAACTAATTTAAACCTCTACATTAGAATGAGATAAATTGAATCTTTCTTTACATATGCTACAGAAACAATCCAGTTAGGGTATCTAGCACAGAAATAGACTTTGCAGGTGGATCTCATGTTCACAGTTAGTGGATTACAAAGTTAGTTACAGATCTACCAGCCTAATATTTATAGGAAGTGGCTGGCTACTTCAGACAAGGTCTATCTATTGGTTCTTGCTTATGGGATCCAAGCCTTTTCTTTACTGTTCTAAGTAGACTGCTCAGCCATTATTTATGTTGACTGTTTATGTTACCTCCTTTAAGATAAAATATCCCAACACACTCAAAAATTTTTAACCATAAACTTCATTTAATACTAGGTCCATGGCATGGTGCATCATATATATAACTCTTTATGGTAATGACAACCCTCAGACAATGCAATCATTTCTGCGGTGGCTTAAATCAAAATAATGGTTTCCAATCATTTAACAATTCATTTTCATGCATCTATCATGCATTTTTACTCAACTGATTATTTTATTTATGTACTCAACATCATTTAAGTTACTATCACTATATGAATGACACATAACTGCTTGTGTTCCATGTCATAAATGCTAGATGCAATTATTTCCATGTCATCCTCCTACAGTAACACAGGCTGTGTGGATTTTGTTATCCCAATGAATGGAAATCTTTCTTTGTCTATTGTTTTTCTTATTATAAAATAATCATCACTTCAGTGACACAGCTACACCAAGTAGGTTTTCTCATCTTTAGATCTACATGTTACTTTCCAATCCAAAATAATATTATCAAGTTCAACATAACAAAAATAACCACGAGAAGAAAAGCATCAGAATTACCTAACATTTGTAGGTGTTGCTGAAGATAAAAACTAGCTAGTTATAATAATAATGTTTAGAACCGTTTTAGGAATCTATGTCCAAAACCTTGATTCAAAACATTCCACAATAAAGCGTGAGTCAACAGTAGTGTACAGGCCCACCAGTGGTCAAATCTCCATCAGTTATTCACCCCTTGATCACCTTTAAGCCATCTAACAAAAGTGGATTCCAGGGACATCAAAAATAGAAAGGGAGGCGTTTCTAGATAGGCTGTTCTAGATACAGCACCATGTATGAAGCAGCAGTTAGTACCCATGCACATATTAGGCATTTTCCTGCCTTTCTTACCTCCACAGCTCAATTCAGTATGTATTCTTCAAGAATTGTATATTCATAGGAATTCATGCATAGTAACAATAAAAGGACACAACCTTATGTTATAATGGGACAGTGACAGAAAAAGATGCATGCAAAATTTAGACACAAAATATTCATTTTTCACTCTCTTTCCAGAAGAAAAAACAATTGAGACATTCAGGAACTTTTTTTAGAGGTAATTTTTTTTTTCATTGAAAGCAAATTCTGAATGGAAAGTCTGTTTTCAATTTTTCTTTGTATGTCATTCCCAGTGAACAACATGGTTGTGCCAGCAGAACCTAGCATCTTATGGACATTAGAATGGAGTCTGAGTAGGAAATTCATCAGATTTTACCCTCATCCCTATCCCACATATCCCAACAGAATAGTTATAATCGTTGCCACCTAAAAACCTATTACCTGAAACTTCTGAAAACTTTTAAATTACAAACTAATTGAGGAAGAAGAACTTTCAGAAGATCATCTAATCCTGGAACAGCAACGGCTATCTGCCACTTAAAGCAGAATTTGACAAGTACATGCCATTACCAGAAGAACTCTTGAGACTGTTGAATGTTAGAGTAACAGATAAGTTTAATTACTTAGGTAACGTGAAATAGAGGAGGGAAAAAGAACTTCATTGTCTGGAAGACAGCTTCATAACACGCAGAATACAAACTCAAGCTTGAAAGGATGACCTCTTCCATCTGCAGTTCACTGACAGCGTGGGATGGTTTGAGAATGGAGAAAAATAAAACTCGGGTCAAATAATATTTTGCTTCATACTGGGGAAGTCTCATGTCCAGAGAAAGAAGAGACTTATATAAAGCAGAATTATAAAATTAGCAGATGAAAGATATATGAATCTGTCATTATTCTAAGAAAGGAAGAACTCAAACGAAACAGGTATTTACCTCATGGGATAAAAAAGAGCAAAGCAAATCACTGCCAACTGTTAAAAGGATTGTGAAGGGTTGCTGCAGCATGCCCTTGCCCAAATTAGTCAGCCACAAAAGCATCCCCAGAGAAAAAAAATCTTATGAAAGGTAAATCTCATATGAAAAGGAGGAAATTAAACAGAATAGAGGGAGCTGAGTGTTTTAGAAGTTATAGGTTTGTCACAGATACAGTATTACAAAAGCATCATTCTTGCATTTTAATAATTTCTAATGTTCAAAGTCATGACTTAACCAGAACCACTAGAAAGTGCTGTTGTTATGTTTCACAGAGGCTCACAGCAAGATAATGGGTATTGGTAATGCCCAGGACTAATGGTGTCACCCAACCCTGCCCTGAGAGAGCATTCAGCTGAGAGCCATTGAAATATCCTAACATGTCCATTTCTCTGCCCATCCATTTTTCATACAAAATAAATTTAGGTCTTCAGAAGAAAAAAAAAAAAAAAAAAAAAGGGGTTTCTTTGTGAAACACTGCAATTGCACAAAGTTTCGGTTTTGGATTGTTAGGGGACCAGGACCCTAAGACACTAGTGCTACAAAGATAAATTTACATGCGGCATAGAATCAACAGATCTCCCTAAGATCACTTGATCTCTGATGTAGTTAAAAGCTGGGTTAAAACTGACAGTCCTAAAAAGGGAGAGGAAAACAGAAAGGTTTAAAACGTAATGAATTATTTGGTTTCTGCAAGCCATGGCTACCCTGAGAAAAGAAGATAGAGGAAAATGCTGGTAACAGCTGGTCTTGAATCACTTAATGTTCATAGTATTTTGCAGTTAATTCAGGTAGATGAGGCTCAGGCAGAGTAGACTAACTGCAGAGATTTAATACAGAGATTTGAGAAGTGCTGCTCATTACATAAAAATGAAACACATCAGCAATGCATTTCTAAGCAGAGAGCACAAAAAACCTGAAAATATAGAAGTGCTCATGTGTGAAGAGCTAATGTAGCAATCCAGGGATAAACTGAATCCTTGATAATATTAGATCATGATTGGATTCTGGAACAAAACAGCCTAAAGGAGAAATTAATGTAAGACTCAGATTTAACTCTTGATCAGTTATCAGAATTTGTCTAGCAAAGAGAGCTACAAAGACCAGACAAAGTCATGGTCTGCAGACAGTCCCGTGAGACTTGCAGACATGATAGAGAATGCAGAATACTGCAAGAAAGAGCACCTGAGGCAGAAATGCATTCAGAGGTCAAAGTATGAATCTATTGAAGCCAGAACATGATGTTCCACATGCTGGGGTAAACAGCTGGAGTCAGCTGAAACAACTGAGCCCCGGGATATGGCAAAACCAGAACTAATAGACTTACTGCTCTCTGACAGTAGTCATCCTATTTCTCACAGGAAGCACTGTCGCCTCTCCTGCATTGTCCTAGGACTGCATGCAGGACATATCTAAGATTAAATCACATATTCCTACTTAGTTGAAATTAGCAACTGGGTCATGGAGATTTTAAATGTTGCATTATGCTACATTATATGTTAACTACTGAGATACTGTTTCTAAGTTCAGCTAGGAACAAAGGAAAGGGAACATGTTTTTAAGTAACTCTGATACAAGCTATTTTAAACTAGATGTAAATATAATCTAAATGTACAAAAGGTTAAGCAGTTACAGTTTACACACTGACTAATCTAGTTTTAACTGTCTGGCTCTGAGAGGTTGTCCTTGACCCACATACTGGCCCCGTTCAGTTGAATTACTACAGATGCAGATGACTAGGCTAAACTAGTACTCACAATCTGAGGAAAATTCCATCTTTAAGATATTGCTCCAGACGTCTTCACTTGTTTCTGAGACCGGTACTTTTTGGTTAAGCTAAGGTGGGTGAAGGAAGGTGGAACGTGGGCACACACCAAGAGACAAGACAGCTAAGAGTGAGTGTCTCGTTCTCACAAATATCAGCATCTGACAGTTAAGGGGCCCTTTGATCTGCAAAAGAGCTTGACAGGCGCCAGATAAGTTGTGAAAGAACAGGCAACACACGCACTGGCAAAAATTCCTTTAGATAGTCCAGGAGGACTACGTCCATTCCTCATTTCAAAAGAAGAGCACTTTTCTTAAGAAGTAATTTGGTGAAGGGTATCTTTGATGGTTGAAAAGGCTGTATCTTCAGAGCATGTGTTTTCTTTTTTTTTCTCCACAACTGAGTTCTCTAAGTAGGCTTTAAAAGACATCATCAGAAAGTATCTTTGAAATGAAATAGATACCTAAGTAAACTTAAACTTAGAAATTTTAAAGACTTTTCTTCAAGTATGTATACTTTCTTGAAGCTTGAGATCTGTCAAAATTTATATGGTATGATGAGGAATATCATGTAGCAAATGAGGCATTCTCAAATGAGAAGTTAAAACAGATTCAGTATAAAGGCTTATATGAAACACACACGGTATTATAAACATTCTTAAACTGAATAAATCACACAGTCAATGTGTTTGTTTCTGATATTATTGGTATACTTTGATATAAATTTAATGTTATTTGCAGCGATCCTCAATTCATTTCTCAAGCCTACTCTTTCACAGTATTATTTTGAGAATTAAGTAGCATTTAAAAAAATATGACTGCTTAACCTTGATACTCACTGACTTCTACAGAAGAGAAAACCATTACCAGACTAGATCATATAAGAAAAGTAAATATATCATCATGGTTATACATACCAAATATACAATGCATGAGGAAACTAAATTCTCTCTGCAAAAGAGACATTCTGCTCTATAATTTCAAACTGAATGCTGCTTTATCTTTCATTTTGGAGAGCTTTTATCATATTCACACTTTCCTACTTTGCTAGGGAATAATGAATGACTTCAAAAGGTTATATTTTAGTTGAAAAGACTTTCATCTGAATTTTAATTTAAAAAAAAATTTAAAAATTGAGAAAGGGGGAAATATATAGCAAAGTTACAACACAACATCTCCTTCTGCCCCTAAGTGAATACCTGTTTTCTAGCATGATGTAAATGGCAAAAGGTACACAACATCACTTTTGGTAACTGTGAAAACTATATAGAAATATAGTTAACACCACATAATAGAAAAAGAATCATCAGCAGTTAGATTTGTTGGCTAGCACAAAGAATCAAAATAACACCTACTAGCAGTCTCAGTAGAGCAGATAGAACATGCCAAACTTCTTAGAACTGCTAAGAAGCAGTCTTCCCCATGACGAATTTTTAGACAGTTGAATCCAAAATGCTAAATCAAATTTATAGTTTCTTCTAGCTTTGTTTTCATAATAAGAAAGAATTCATAGAAAGACCATTTTTACACTGCCTCAGTCTCTCCTATAAATTATTCCTATGAACACATGTGAGCAAGTTGTTGTGAGCCATTCTCTTAGTAAACTCTATACATATGTGCATAATTATTTGTGAGAACAGGTTACTGAACTGTGTGTAGGACACAGCAAACATTATCCTCTGGTCACAGACAGAAACTGAGCACAAATTAGAGCCAGAATAACTTGTCATTCGAGAACAATAATGCTCCAAATCCATATACAATATAATGAAAATCCTCTTAATATTACTATGCACTATGTCTGCTTACATATTTCAACATGTATATGAAGTACTAGGTATACAAAGCCCTTGAACACCTTTCAGATCCTAAGTAGCGTAATACTGATTAAAAGAGTGATTATTTACAGATCGCCAAATTTGGAAGTCAGCAATGGCTTACAGTGAATCATTCATGGCCAATTCAAGATCTGAAAACACAGTCATGAAAAGTTAAGAACTTAAAAATTAACAATGGTCTGAAATACTATTTTAAAGCTAATATTTCTAGGCTATTCGCTCTCTTGAAAACACCCGAGCCTTAAAAAACAATGTATTTTCAAATGAACTTTTCCCAATGAACCAGCTTCCCTTCTTTCTCAAATGTTTGCTGATTTATGGATTCTTCCAATATAAGGATTTTTCTTCTGTAAAAATAGAAGATCAAAAGCTGACTAATGCTCTGCAGAATTTTTGAATGAACCTAACAGTAGGCCATGGTATAAAACAAGCCATATAGAATTTTCATCTGGCTGAATCACATGCAGACAACGAGAAGAAAAACATAACAGATACAAATCTGAATGAAGGACATAAAGTTAATGAAGAAAATTGTGCTTCTTGATGAAGAAGCCAAGATATCATCATAATAAAGATGACACTATGAGTCATAACAAATAGGACCAAATTTCATATAGCTCTGCAGATTTTAACATCACATCTCCCACTGATTTAAAGAAACAACATTCTCAGGGTCAGAAGAATGTAACCAGGACATGATGTGGTCTGCTGAGTTCAAGTAGAAAAATATTGCAGGCCTGTTGCTGTAAATTGTAACTTGTAATAAAAGTAGTAGACCTGTCCAGACTAGAGAAGAAATTACATATAAAAGTCTGCAAAAATGTCTAGAGAATGCAGGAACATATTTTTCAAAGTAATGAATGAAATATAGGCACTATATCCTGCAAGGATCTTCTGGAATGTGCTTTGAATGACAAATCATTGTACTCCTTGGCAATTACTCGTTTAATAAGAAATAACTAGTAATTAATGAACATGAACAATTGAAGCTGTTTGTGAATTGTAGCTCTCCACTGACTTCATAGTACCAAAAACTTTACCATAACAGCAACCAGCTACATAATTTAGTAGTGTTTCTAGACTGTGGTTCTCTAGATAAATAATATTTGGGCTAAAATTCTCACTTTCTACTGATGACTTGCACCAGCCTACAAAAACCCTAGACTTTGAGCACTTTATTAGCACTTGGCTTCAAGTAGAGTAACTCTGTCCTGAACTTCACCACAGAACTGTCAAATCAAGAGATTCTTTGCACTGTTTCCTCAAAATCAAACAAAAGTGTTCATACGTTATCCTTGGACCTAAACTTATGTCATTATCTGCCAGATAACTCTGTACAATAGAATAACTTTACAATCTCTGCTGTAGTTAGTGATGTTTTCTTTTGTCTACTGCACTGTTCAATTAACACAGAATGTACAGGAAACATTCCACTTTCATTTGCAAGACATGTAATTTTTATACTTGATTAAACTTTTGGGTAATATGGAAAAGAATCCTTTCTAGTTTCTATGTTAAGGAATTTTTTTTAGTGGAGAAGGATGTTCGCTTTGTTTAAATAAACCCTTTATTTTGCATTTCCAGAAGAAAAATGTTGTGGAATAAAACAATGAATATATAAAGAGAGAAGAAAATTCAAGAAATAAACTCAGTGACAGTACCATACTGATAGGCAGGCAGTTTTGAAAAAATTTGAGTCTACATTTAAAGATACATATTTATATTCATGATAAATGCATATCTGATTCACCCAGGGATACATTCCTCCCCAGGGAAAAACCCTCTTAAGAGTTACACACCTTCAGTTCACAGATTTTAGGCTATAATTCAATATATGTAATTCAATATACTCAGTAATACACACTGAGTGATTCCATTTCCATATCCTGAGATAACAAACATTTTCTCCTACTCAAAGTGCAGCAGAATTGCTGAAGCTCTTTGTAACAGCAAAGATTGTATTGTTTATTTGGCTGATGAATTTCTATTTATGACTGAAGTGAAAAATGCTAGAAGAGGAAGTGTTTTTAAGTCAAGAAATGCATATATTTTAAAATATCCCTCATTTCACAAAATGCATTGAGAGCTATTAGAAAGTAAGATGTGTAAATAAATTAATTAATCAGGGTCTTCTGCTTTTTATGAAGAGTTCAGTAGGAGTAGCATTCATTAAAGTTTGCAATTCTCAGCAGTTTTGTGATTCAAAAGAACTGAAGTGATATTTTATAGAAACCATTACAGTACATACCTACAGGTTGTACTATAATATATTGTGTTATATTTGTTATATATGCATACATATATATATTTCTTTGCTTTCTGTTTTATAACTGCAAATTGCTACTGTAGTATTACCTATCTGAATTATTCTTCTGCTACAGTAATGGTATGCCTTTTTATTGTGATGTTTAATTTAAATATATGAGCATTTACACAACCACTTATATAAGTTCCTCCTGGGGTAAGTATATAACATTAACAAGAGTATTCAGAATGGAAAAAGGTTATCTATTCTTGTTAGGAAAAGTTAGCCTGCTGCAGGTAATATTTTTTAACATTGATATAGGTTAGAGGCATTTTGCTGCCTGAGAAGAAAGCATATCTCACTATTTGACCAATGACACAGCCAACTCTTACATATCCTGTAAGACTTTCAAAAATTTATATTATAATTTTTTGTTATCATCTGTCCCAAAGCCAAAAGAACGTGTGATGAAGGAAGTCTTATGGCTTTTACCGAATTTAAAATAAAATTAAAATCTGAAAATCAGTGATAGAAAGATTCATTGTTCCAACTGTTGAAAGGTAATTAGATTAGAATAATGAGCACATATTTCTGTTTGGTAATTACTGTACTTCCCTGAAAAAAAATATTGTGCAAAGGTAATTGTACTGGAGATTTTCAAGGACATGCTTTTAGATTTACACAGTGCAGTGCTGATGATATCAATTAAATTTTTTACAAGGAGATTAAGGTGTATTTTAACATCTGATCTATTAAGTGATACACTGGGAATCTTTCAACGGAAAGGCTGGAAGAATGCATACCATGTTCATTAGGACTATACTGTGTGGATGCCACTTGTCCAAATAAGCCATGGGTTTTGACGTGGGGACTCCACTGAGCCTTGTTTATGAGTCTGATGTATCAGCAGCATCCTCAGATGAGTAAGTCTCTGCAGGCCCTGGACTTGCAGGCTCAAGAGCTGAAATCTCACAGGCTTGACCAAGCTGTTGAAATTTCCCTTCTACTGCCTTCCACCATAACATCAAATAAGTAATGAAGATCTCAGTCAACCTATACAACCAAGGCTTTGAAAACCTGTGTGGAAAAATCTACGCTCTAAGCTTAGGATGCCTGGTTTTTGACTTGTGAGTGAAACAGACCATAAACCACATTTATGATCAGGCTCAAGTTAAGATGCAGTCTATGTATATACTTGGGGACGTGACAGTTCTGAATTCCCAGGTCTGGATGTTCACCTGAGCTGTTCCCAGTACTCTGATGTCTTGAAAACTCTACAGATCCCCTACTTTCAATATACTACCCTTCACTGGCCTAAGAACCTGAAGTTCTAATTTTCACAGAACATAAAAAATAAGTGAGTGGAGAAATGGGACCTGTGGCAATATCTGAACAGGTGCATAATGTGGAGCCTAAGTAACCATTGTCTTGCAACCCAAGGCACTCCAGTTACTGGGCTCAGATCAGCAGTAGTGTCCTTGCATTGTAACCAGCTGTGCTGATTAAATCCAGCTGAGGCTACGAGCAAGCTGTCACTTGTAAAACACCTGTTGGTCTGTTTGCTGTTATCCAAAACTAACAGCTTAGAAGACCTAGGAGCAAAGAGCATTTAAGTATTGTTGACATTCACCTTTGGATATTCTCCTTAGGTGTGTCAAATTCAGATTGCCTCTCTCTGTATGTACAAATTCAGGACCTGTATTTTCTCTGCAATATGTTGAGGATAATATTTAAGCTATAGTAAAAAGAGGAGATGCTCTTTTCCTAGGAATAGCTTCTGTCCTTGTTGTGGCTTGTTCCCTGTTAGGTAAGGTTGTTTTCTCAGTTGATGCTAGATGTAAATGTAGATAAACAGAAAAAAAAAAAATAAAAGTGGTTTTGGACTTTTCACTAATCTGCTACTGATGTTGCAGTTTATTTAGGAGTTTCAAAGTTTGCATCGAAATCAACAAGCATATCTTGTACTATCAAAAAGTTATTTTGGAATAGGAAGAAAAAAGTATAAAATTATTTTTGCTTTTTCTCTCAGTTCACGTTATCCCTTGCTTAAGTACATGGTTAACAGCACTTAGTAAACAACCTTGCAAATTCCAGTAATCTTGTGAATTTTAACCCATTGTTTTTCAATGAATACTTTTTTATTTTAAATACTTTTTACTATTTATCTTTTTTTTTTTTAATTTGAAATGTACATTTCATTCTCTCAATGAATTTCAAGCGACCAGTTATGAAACATGGATAGTGTATTGTAATTACAGTTAGTAATCCAGAGAAATATAGGTATCTTGACTGAACAGTGATATGATAAATTAATAGCTGTTTGAATAAATATGATGACCAGGATTTTCCTATTACATTAAGCACGCTGCAGGTTAGGTATCTATGCCTATTTCTTTTTATAGCTGATGAGAGAGAAATAGTTGTTTAGCATACAGTACAACAGACCTGGTTTAGACATCTAACTCAAGAGAGCTCCTTGAACTCCTTAGAAGTATTTATTTCTCCTAGATGATTCACTATATATTGCACATTCCTGCATGTAATCAATTGAATTTCACTGCCAGGAATTCCTCAAGCAGTGTCTCCAAAGTAAAGTAGCCATTAACTCTAAGGCAGACATCTCCAGAATAGTCACCCTTTTCCCAAGTAGTACAGTAGCATGCAATTTACCCATAATTTTCTCAGCATCAAGCTAATGGCCAGGTGAAACAGATATGATTCGGCTAAGAGTATTTTGTTCACTGAGAATTTTAGAACTTTGTAATAACTTGGTTTTGGTTTCAGCCACCCCAAATGTAGTCTCTCTCTGTATATATTTACATTGCACAATTGACAAACATTTTAACCTGCCAGACAAGAACCCAGCAGGCTGGGATTTTTTCCTTATACATTTGTATTTCTGCCTCCATACATCTTGAAACCAATTTAATATGATAGGGAGGGGATCTTGTGACATTAACTCTATATAAAAGTCTTTAAGGAAGAAGGAAAGATGTGACTCTTTCTCCTTCTGGCTCAAAAAAAACCTTCTCTGTGCCCAGAGAATTACCAATTTATAAATGTCTGTTAGACAATCTCACCAAATTAGGCAATTGTAGCACCTTTTTCATTGCTACCAGGGAGAATCTTGTTTCATTCTTTGAAGAGGACATATAAGTAAGCAACTTATGTTCTAGGTAAGGTACAGTGTCAGGGATCATAAGTGGCTGGAGGCATCTTCCAATGAGCTTTCAGTCAGCCAGCAAACTTCAGAGATGGTCAGGTTGTTAGAGATACACCTGCCATCACTGATTCTTATGCTTATATCAAGGTATCTCCTCAGGCAGCCCAGAGGTTTCCTGGATTCTATGCTGAGTTGCTCAGATCACTCTAGATCCTATGAGGGAAGAATACATATATCTAACCCTAAACTCTGAATCCCGCTTTGTCCCAAGGAAGACAAGCTAAAGTGGAAATTTGTCAAGTCCTTATTTTTGATCTAGTTCATTCTTTTTCCTTTCTGTGGCTCAATACACTGTAAATTATTCCCTCCAACAGCCTCATCAGAAGATTATCATTTGCAACAGTGACTGAGCCATGTAAACACTTGGTTTCATCATGTGAGAATATCTGGCTGATTTGGCAATCCAGTCAGATTGCCTCTATTCCTGTTTAGTCACTTCTTAAAATTGGATAATACAGTGAATATCCATTGAAGACTTTGTAAGGAGGGAGATGGATTATGGGGTTTTAGAATTGCCAAATGTTACCAACTATTTTTAGTGCACCAACAAAAGTCAGACAGCTGGGCCAAAAGACAGCAGTTAGAAGTAGATGAAGAGGATAGACTTTTTCTTTAGATTTTTGGTAAAATATGTGAAAGGCTGCAGAAGTAAATAAATTATGAAAGTGTATAGTATAGATAAAATGCAGAAAGTACTACTCTTAAGGAAACCTTTTATACACGTAGTAGAAGAGGTATTCCAGAGAGAAGTATATTTGCATAAAATTAATAAAACTGCTTTTTTAAATCAGAAGACACTCTAGAAAGAAAAGGGTAGCCATTTGGGTTGAGGTAATGATGTGATTCAGTATTTTACAAGTATTTTTGTTGATCTCAGAAATTAAAGGTCAGGAGCTAGCTCCTGAATTCCAGAAGGATGCTTAATAGAGCATCACAGATATATCCATACTATATAGGGAGTAAAAATAATGGCAGCAACAATTTTTATGAAATTTCTCTTATATCAACCTGGCCTTGAACACTTCCAGGGATTGGACATCTACAACTTCTCTGAGAGACCTGTTCTAGTATTTCACCACCTTCATCAGAAAATATTTCTTTCTTACATTTACTCTGAATCTCCTCTCTTTCAGTTGAAACCATTGACCACTGTCCTGTCACTACAGGTGCTGGTAAAAACGTCTCTCTCCAGTTTTATTGTAATGCACTTTAAGTACCAGAAGGTGCTGGAAGATCTCCCTGGAACCTGCTCTTGTCCAGGCTGTACACACCCCACCTCTCGCAGCATGTCTTCACAGAAGAGGTGCTCAAGCCCACTATTGTTTTCATGCTACCTCTCTCGATTGGTTGCAACAGACCAATATTTTTCCTGTGCTGAGGACCCCTGAGCTGGAAGCAGTGCTCCAGTTAGGGTCTCATGAACATGGAGTTAAAGGGGCAGAATCACCTACTGGTCACTCTTTTGATGCAAGCCAAGATGTGTTTGGCTTTCTGGGCTGCAAGAAGGCATGGTCAGCTCATGGACAGCTTTTCATCCACCAGTATCTCCATATCCTTTTTTTCAGGGCTGCTTTCCATACATGCATCCCCTCCTCTCTACTGGTACTGGAGATTGCCAGCCCAGGTGCAGGACCTTGCACCTAGCCTTGTTGACTTTCATGAGCTTCTCATGGGCCCACTTGTCAACCTGCAAAGTTCTCTCTGGATGCCATCCCTGTACCTACCAAACTCACATTGAGACCTAACCTTTCTTATAGGTATAAAAAAAAATCATATGGTCAATATCAAAACATTTAACGTGCTTACAGAAATAAAAAGAAACCAACCTAGATGCTCTTCATTGCTAAATCTATGTCCTCATTTGAACTTCAAAAAAAGAATTTATGCTTTACTAATAGTAGTTGCTATGCCCCCTCAATCCCCCCAAAATCAACCAGTCATTTAATCCAGTAACTTGTGCCAAATATTTAATAAGATGGAAATAATTCTTCAGAATGAGAACAGATGTAAACCAAAGAAAAACATTTAAAACTGATTTTTGGCAGAACATGAGATTTAGGACAAAATATATTGAGAGACAGGGAAGCGAAACAGAGAGCACCTTTTGCTTTGTACATTTCAAGTAGATGAATATCATTGACAACTCAATCCAGAAGTAAAGTAAGTTTCATCTACCTAAAATACATCCATGTCCCTATGATCTTAGACACAAACAAAATAGTATGAACACAACATGAAAATAAATGTATCATTTTGATTTTTCAAACAAGAAAAAAAATTAAAATTAGCAAATCTAAATATTTTCGGCAAAATTTTTCTTTTTTCTTTTATTTCAGCAAAAATTGTTGAGCTACATATGATTTATATGTGACATGAATTTATGACATTTTGGGAAAGTTTGTGTGTTAATAAAACAGTGATTGATCATCAGAGAAGGAATAACAACATCAACTAAGGGAAGAAAGCTTTTATACTACACCTAGACAATATTCTTGGCAAAAACATAGAATTAACTTCTAGTTTTAAAATTTATTTGCTATTTTAATTTGATATATTTAAGTTAGTTTGATTTTCATAAAAAGAAGGAAATTATAGGCATATGTAACTCTAATGCTTTGCAAATGTGCTAAAGGGCACAAAACGGGACAATATATGCTGCTTTCAGTATTTCCTCCCCATACAAATTGGCCATGCAGTATGCTGACCTATCCAGATGATCCCCAATCCTGAAATAATTCTGAGCAGACTTGAATAAGAATGGAAAAGAGTCAATGTAAATCATTTTTATTCCCAGTCTCACCATTTTTCTTTTTTATAATGTCCCATTCAGACTGAGGTCACACATCCTCAGAAATTACTGCAGCATGATTGCAGGTTATATTAGCTAATTTCTATCTTAATTCATAACTCATCATGTTGTGGATTTTATTAGGGTAACTCTATAGAATTCTGATTAAAGAGAGGCTGGTGAAATCATAGAATCCTTATCTTTCTTCTGCCTTACAATAGAGTTCAGAAGTAACCAGTGGTATTTATTCACATGGTGTGTGAAGCAATCTGGAGAGACAGAGAGTCCTCTGTCATCTTTGATAGGTTATGTGCTCCAAATTGAATATCAAACAGCCTGTTGGCATCATCAATCATGAAAAAGGTATCTATTCCCCTCTATTTGGAGCTTTAATTTCTTTGGAATGAAAAAAAAAAAAAAGTCATCCTAGTATTCTTCCCTACAAATTCTCTCTTTATGTTCATAAGTCTGTATAGAGTAAGCGGAGGGGATTTTGCTACTTTGGGAAAAAGGTGAATTCTTTGGCCTTGAAACATTACTTGTATTTTTGGTTTTTTTCTTTCCTTTTTCTTGTTTGTCTGCAGAGAGAATGGTATCAGTTTGTGAAGACACTGCAAAAAAAATAATTCCACGAGTCATCTTGCCATCTACAAGAAGAAGGATTCACAGATGTTTTAGCTGCAGGTCAGAGTGTCTTTTTTGAAACCCTTAATCTAATAAACACAAAAGTACTTCTCTATATATGCATCTTTTCAACATCAGCATCAGTTAATCTGAAAACTTTTCTGCTTTTAAAATAATTTCCCAGAAACTTAGTTTTAAAGGAAAGTGCCATACACAGTAAGAGTTATGTTTTCATTAGTGCAATTTTCCTTGAAGGCATCAGATGTTGAAAGTGACCCACAGTATCTAGTACCATTGTTTCTTAAAATAGTCCTATCAACAACCAGAGATCCCCAAATCATGACTCTTATACTTCTATATTTGCTTTTTTTTTTTTTAAGGAACAGATGTGGTATTATTTAAATTTACTGGTTTAAGCAAATTCTCTTATGTTTTATGTTTTTCAAATTTTCAACATGAGCATTCATATGTGACTTCAGCAAAAAATTGTCAAAATTAAGCCTATTTTTCATATGTAGAAGAGGTCTTAAATTGGGCAGAAAGTGGGATACTTTATTTAGTTATGAAGTCATATCCTGTCTGTTCTAATGAAACCTGGTCTATAGGCAGGGTTTGTACAGAGCTGTTGTGAAATCAAGGCTTTCCTGGACAAACAAGTCTTTCCGTGAGATATGAATTGATACATGCCTCCCAAATATGGATGACCACTCTCTCTGCTTTGACAAGGGTGTTTTGGTTTGTTTTTAATAAATCTCTTCCTCTTACTGTTCATATGAAGCTTCTGCTACAAATCAGAAGTTTTACTAGGTTTTTACTTTCTGATACTTCATGCAACCTGTACTGTAGTTTCACCACAGTGCCTAGAATCATGAAATTTGTGAGCCACAGTTTTACAAGACAAGGCATAAATACTTGCTTTGCAAACTTCTTACCATCTCCAAATTTGAAGAGAGGGAAAGACAGCAATCCTTAGCTTTCTCCTGGGGAACAAGTGAACAGCCCCTTGCTCCAGCAATACTAACCGTGACAGAGAAGTGGACAATGTCATCCTAGTTTTTTATCAAGCCCCAGCTTCTCTGCTTCTATTCCTCCCAGTGCAAATAGCCAGAAAAGGATTGTTTACACTCACACTCCTCACAAAATAGCAGGTTTGTTCACTGGGGTAAGAATCCACAAATGTATTCCAGGTGCCTTGTAGTCTGCAATACATGTGACTGTCATTAGAACAAATTAGAAACCAGGACAACTTATAAAAACAAGATGAAGATTTACGGTATGTGGATAAAAAGACAGATCTTTTCATTTTTACCATGGTATCAAAGTACACTTTTTTCAGTTCTCAGAATGTTTAATACACAAGTAAAAGAAAAGTAAGTCTGTCTGGATCTCTCCCAAATTTTTATGTTAGAGCAGGAGAGGAGTTATATACTTAAGGAGTTATAAACTCCTTATAAAGGAGTTTAAAAATTCTTCCACTTGCTTCCTGTGCTGCAAGACACCTTTCTTCTCAGTCAGTCTAGGACTCAGGCCAGGTCATAGAAACTACCTGCATAGCAAAATAATCCTACAAGAAGATCAAGCTGGGAAATACTGAAGCAGGGGATAGGAAAAGTTTCCACAAGCATTACTACTAAAGAACATGATGTTGCAACTTAAGAAATCCCAAAACGTCTTCCAATCAAGTCCACAAAGTAAAAAACAATTACACAATTGTATATCTGCAAGACGAACTTGAAGAACACTAGACTGAAGCAACTGTATTTTTGTCTACTGTCATTGAGAATATGGCCACATAGAGAACTTGTATTAATATCAAAACAAACTCTAGCTTTTCAAGTGAGATGAAAAACTCCTTCCTTAGAAAATACAGATGTGTTATGAAAATACAGAAAGTACTGATGTAATTTTCAGTTTTCCTGAGGGTTCCTATGATACAGGCTCTATTTATCATGTATATCTCTTAGCTAGAGCTGGCAGCATTTGGTCTTTTTACTTGTCAGACTTTTGCCTCACTGTTAAAACAGAAAATCAAATTAAGAAACCACCTTTCATCAACTTTGACTCCTTTATTATGCAGGCCTATATCCACTGATTTGAGGATTTTGTTTTATGCAGAGATTGAAGGTAGAGCTGCAATATCTTAGTTTAAGCCTGAGTAAATGTGTTCTTTTATTCTATTTCCCTTACAGTTATTTTATCTAATTTTCCTTCCTTTCCTTTAGAACTGATACTTTTGTGTCATTCTTAAAAGACTCCTACAACTCCTAGATAATTTAAAAATGCAAGAGATTTTTTCCAAAACTCTTAGTTTTTTCCATGTTATGTACTTCACAGACGTCTTACTGGGGGTCAACCTCTTTCTGCTTTGGTACACAAATAATTGCATTATCACTTTGTTATCAGGCAAAGGAGCAGCTAACAGTTTAAAGTTTAGGGTCAAGTGAAATCTATCTGTGGCTTTATGGGTAATTAGGTTAGGTTACAAGAGTCAAGTGAATATTCATTAGTTACAGGATGAATACCCAGCATGTAGTAGTAATTTGCATTTCCCCATGCTTACAAACCTAATTCATGACTTGTATTGACATAGCAGTCACATTAAAGGCATTATTTTCTTCCAGACAAAGGAATAATTGATTTGTAATAATCCTTAAAGTCAAAAACTTTCTAATTTTCCTCGAGAAATCTGATAAAATTAATGCTACTTTCTGCCTCTGTTATTGCTGACCTTTCTCTACAGTTTTTAAAGTGAACTTACATGAAATAGTGGAAGTTATAATAATTGACATAATTTTATTAAGTAACATCATTCCATTTTGTACAGAGCCTGATTGACGTATTAATGTCAGCAACATTTATATCTCAGTAGTGAGTTATAAGAATTTTAAAAGCCTGAAAAGGATTGCCCAGAACATTACATAATATATAACCGGAGCTTTGATACATATGTTCTATCAAATAATTAATTACATTTACTTAGCATCAGACATTCCTCTTCACTTTCAGCCATTATAGTTTTGCCAAATGTTTACCCCGATTTCATTAGTACAGCACCTGTGTTATATTGCAAAATTTCACTCCTATACATATTTTTTTAATTGAAATAATTAGACAAGGAACAACCAAACAGCATAGGGATGGCTACATAAAACTGATTTGTGATGATTACATATGTGAAAGAATCTTCCATTCTCGGGAGCTAAAAGTAGATTCATCAGCATCTGTAGTAGTTGCTGACTTTTGCAGACTTTCGTCTTTGAGTTCCAGTCATTTCTATGGGCTCTCTAACTCTTCACATGTCTCAAGCCAAGGTAGTTAGTAAAGAGTTTTGAGTGCTGAATAGAGAGGTAGAGGCTCTTTCTGTTTTTCCTACCAATCCATAAAATAGAATCAAAACGTCAATAAAGCCAGACATCTCTCCATTGCTTTGGGGAAGAAAAAAATAGAGCAGATACTTTTGTTTCTTATTTCTAATAATTGAAATTTCCAATTTTGATATTATAACACTAAGTAAATAGTAAACTAATTCTAAATTCAAATGAACAGAGTCACTATACACATGCAGCTTGAAAATTTTAATGCACTGAAATCAATGATGATTGTCATTGAATTGAGTAATTGAATTTCATGAGAACATAATTTTGTCAATTACATTTTGCCATCAGTTTAACAGCAAAGGATTAATGAATATTCATTAAATATGCAGGTCAAATTTCTTTAGAGATTTTATTATTATCTTTTTTTTTTTTAAAGTTATCACATCTCACTTTAAGACACAGGTGTATATCTGCATATATTTTGTTCCATTACCCTTATATTTATCTTTTCAGAATTATATTGCCGACAGCATTAATTCTAGCACAAATATTTTTGAGAAAAGATGTTGGGGTTTTCTTAATCTGGAGGAAGATTATGGCCAGAAGAATTCACTCAGCCACTTTGTTTGCATCTCCAAAAAGATCCATATGTCAAAAGCTATTTGACATAGAAAGACAAAAGAGGATCGAGAAGGAAAATTATTTTTTAAGTTTTGTCTAAAAATTCCATTAACTGAGTACTTTTCATGAGAAGTAGTGAGTGAAAGAGAGAGAAGAGCATCTTGGAATACAAAAAAAGGATGTTCTTTCACTAAGGAAAATAGGTCTTTGCAAAATACATGGTTCCCACACTCTGGAGGAAAATGTTAACTATATATCCCACTCGAATCTGGAATATAATTCATGTTAGAAAACACCTATGATTTTGGCAACATGTTTACCTGTTTATGGACTGATTGTGTGCCCGTTTGGCCTGTATCTAAACTAAAAAGTTAAAAATAAAGCACCTTGGCAATAGACATAACAAATTTCAGCAATTTGGCATCCACCAGCTCCTTGCAAAATACTCAAGGAAGTAATTTTTTTTAAAATTTCTTTTCCATCAATGGGGAAGAACCCAGATCCTTTGCAAAACTGACTGAATGTATATTTTCTCGTGTAGAGGTAGTGAGGAAATTAAGCTACCTTATAGGTTAATTCACTGGCTTCATTATCAATTTAAAGATTTTTCATTGTCTCATAAGACAATTTATCACTCCAGTGTTTTTATTGTACTCTGCTTTGAATTACTGAAAAACAGGTAATATACTGAACAACTTGCTGGCCAGATGTACAGCTCAATTAACAAATTTTGCTTACTGAACATGCATATCAGTTCATGTAAACACCCATCACTATAGGATCTAAATACCCCAAAAATAATTATTTTTTCTCTGAATTTATCAACGCAATCTATAGAAGTAATATTGCCACTGTTATACTGATATATAGTACATAGAGAGAAATTTCACAGAAAACCCACTCCATGCTGGAGTGGACAAAACAGAAGACATTTTGATGAACATTTTATTTTTTGCCCTCAACTTTATTTTCTTTCTGTTCTCCAAACACAACCTGGAACAGGATGAGAAGGGTAGACACTTTTTGGTATTTGAACCAAGCTTTTCAAGAGTCCTTATTAAGAGGATGGCTTCTTCTAAACCATCCACTTTCCATGCAGGAGCCCAGAAAACCTGTGTAGAAACCCTGTAGGAGAGGAAGCTACTCAGCAGCTACTCAGGCTTCCTACTGGGGTTAATAACTCGAGACAGCATGTGCAGCTGTTGTGAGAAAACTACACAGCTTGGATAGATAGTGAGGCATGAGAAATCTGGTATTGCCAAAGAAAGTGAAAGGCCTAGAGCATGTTATTCCCCTTATGGCCAACTAGAACATTTTAAGGGGAGAAAAAAGAGATTTGGAACTCATTTAAAATTATTTAGTAAAAGCAATATTTGACCTTTCACAAGATTTTATAGCATATCTGATTTTGAAAAATTTTTTTCCTCAGATATTATTTCAATTTTACACTGTGAAATACAGAGGAAGTTTTGGTTTACATCAGTGTAACTGATACCAGCATCAGACCCACTGTCTCCATTGTAAGCAAGTCATGAATGGCCATCCTTCATGGTCATATAAAATGATACAGAGGTCTCTTGGCACAATCATTACTTTTTCCATTTTCTGTAGACAAACAAACTCATAAAACAGAACTGACAGATGTTATAACCCAAGAAAATGAAAGAGAAAAAGCCCACAGTACAGAAGAACTAAAGAAATTCTAAATAAAGTAAGACTGTGACAATCTTCTGGAATACACCTACTTGTATTTCAGGATTTGGAAAGCATAAAAGTTCCTCCAATTGCTGTCCTTGCTAGATCAGGGAGCAGCAGAAAGATCCCAAAACACTTGATTGGGATGTTCAATACAAGTTTCTTTCTATTTGTAGTACAATAGGTCTGTATGAATCTGTTCATTTTAATGTGGCTCACTTTTAAAAATTTTTTTAAAAGTCTGATTTTGATTTTTGAAATAGCTTAGTATTGAGAACATATCATGATATAAATTAAAAATTGATAAATAATTTAAATTAATAATTTCAAGTAACTAAAGTTCTCAGACACTGAAAGCTTCATTCATTCTTTGTTGAAACTATGATCTGAAGTTCAGCCTCAGTCACATCAGACTGTAGCTGGAAACTTCTGAAGTGTCAACACTGTGGCTGAAGCCACCTTCAACCTAGTGGGGAAAAAAACAAAACAAAACAAAAAAACAACAACAAAAAAACCCCCAAAAACAAACAAAAAAACCTATTTCTTTGAAAATATTCCTTTTCATATATGCACACAAAGGCTGAAGATTTACCAGATTCTCTGGTTTGAGGATGGTTTCAAATGCAGCAGTTTCAAGGATCTCAATAGATACCATGGCTCAGGCTGCAATTGAAAGTGTTGGTTTCAACATTTCTGGGTGTTTTAGAAATATAGAAATTAATAATGGATTGAACTGAATAAAACACAAACAGCATATAAAAACCCTCACACTGACAAAGAGTTCTTTCCTACTTTTTCCCTGTCCTGGGGTACCTGGGGTACCTGGAGCAAAGGCAGACAAAAGGTAATGCATATTACCACCAATGAAGTAGTGTTTCATAACAGCATCAAACCTCATCACTAAAGCTGAAAGCTGGCTTTCAGTAGTTTAAACTGGATTTTGCTCCAAGCTATGCAGTTATATAATTTTCTGACTTTGGATTTCCTCAGATTCCAACATCGAATCTGATGTTTTTAAAGGGAAATGTGTACATACATAAACACATCAATTTCTATTTGCCTGTGTTTGTGTACATCTGTCTTTACCAGTCATTCTGTCTACTTAGCTGTTTATTTGAGTAGTGACATAATTGGAAACCGATGTCATATAACTATAACTGAAAATACAGAATTAACCAAGCAAGCTGTCTTGGTCCTTTTACAGCTGACCATTAAAGCATAAAGCAGACATAAAGGCCTTCCAAGTGAAATGAGTGCAGAACTATTGTAAGGTTCAATTAATGTTTTTTAAGTGGCTTAGGACACTGAATAAAATGAAGATAAGCACAGGAGAAATGGTGCATACGTGTTTATATGTGTTTCAAATAGGTCTCTATAGCTTTTAGGCTTTATGTGTTCTGGATGCCTTGCACTAGTTGAGTAACACAAAGGAGCCATAAAACTGACTTAACCAGCCAGTTAAGATACATTAACGGGTACTTTGCATCCTTGTAGTGGATGCCTTGGGTCACCAGATTAATTCAAAGCAGTTGGAGTAAAGGAGGGAACGCAACCTTTGAAGTAGGTGAGATCCCTTAGAGCTTGATCCCCAGACAATTGACATCAGTAGCAAGATTCCCATTTGTCTTAAACTCCTGATCATAATTAGTCTAACTTAATGGATTGCATCAGCCATTTCCCCTGCACTCTAGTGCTGACCTGAAAAACTGTTTGTTAGCCCTTTTTTCTAAATAACAACCAGGGACTTCAGTGTAGCTTAAAACACACAGAATTAGCTACAGTGAATTTTTTAAGGTGAATACAAAGTTATGGTTGTGCTGTAGATAGCATTTCTGCAATAAAATTCTGAGCCATATTTTTGGTTGTTTTCAATTCCTGAGCAATTCTCTATTACTAATGATACACCTTGAATAATTTGGGTGTTGTGGTAGTTTCAACAATGAATGCCTAGTCCCTTCACTCTAGTTTATGTTCTTTCTTATTCCCTCTCTGTCTTGTGGCTGCAACAGCGTCCTGTGCACAGGCCTGCCAAAAGCTTAGTGAAGCTGACTCTTCTCTACTTTTCCTCTTACCAACTGCTAGAATCCAGAAAACTTTTTCAGAGTAGCATAAATATTGTAAGAGATAAGCGAACAGAAATTATGAGACACTTATTCTGGTCAATTTTCATAAACTTCAAAAATCCCAACGGTGGTTGCTGGTAGGGATTTTTATTGGTAATACCCAGGCTCGAAAACCTCATGTCTAACATGTTTCTCTCACACACATCACCTTAATTCCCCTCAGCCTTTTCACTGTCTCCCTGTTGTTTCAATATCACATATGTCTACACTGAAATTGAAGCTGCCAAGCATGGTTTTCTATAGCATTTGTTAATACAGTTATATCAGTCTTATCTTTAAAATTTCATTAAGAAGCTAAATTCAATCTCTGTAATATTACCAATTTGAAGGGGATTTTATATAAAATTAAAATTAAAGATATAAGACACTATAGATGTAGGTAAGTACTACAGAAAAGCCAGATTACCGACTGGCAGTGTTAGTTTTTAAAAACAGTGAGTTTTTGGTTTCATTCTGGACAGTTGCTCATCTGTCACTCAAAAATCTTGTTATACATGAATCTGATGTCAGATCAATATCTGACAAGGCTTTTGACTGTCAGGACAAATTGCTACACATGGATGTAATGCCACATCCATGTGTAATAAGGCCCATGTAGAACAGCTGCTAGTGATAGAATCCTGTATTTCATACATTATCAAAACAGTTAGAGTGGCTCCCTGAGATCTCATGCTAAGTAGTTAAGTAACTACATCACAGTCTGAATTTAATCTGTAAATAATGAGAAAAACTCCATAAAATTACAGGTTCAATTAAAGAAGACAAGAATCCATAATTGTTGTGCTTTTTGGTTCACTATTATAAAAATGTTGTGGGGGTTTCTTCTCCCCTATGGTCTCTTCAGTATAGTAATGCTCATGTTTTACTTTCCTCCTATCAAAGACATGAAAATGTGTGGGATTCATGTTAGTGTGCTTAACCAATGAAACATTCCACAAATTACACTGACAGCTGATAGAATAGGAGGGGTGGTAGCACGAATTGAAAGGAGGAGAAAAAGAATGCAGGTACATCACACACACAAATCCAAAGTAAGATCACCAACAAAACATATATTAAACATTTTTAAAGTTCATCAGCTTTACAAAAGCATTGTTATGCCATATTTATTTGTAATGCTAGTTTATTATCTAGATTGGCCCTAATGGCACAAAATTGGTGGACTGATTTCTACAAAGATAGCAGAGTTGTCAGACATTATCTGATAGTAATGTCCACACTAAATTAGGGTGGATGCAAAAGAGTTCAGAATCTTCACAGTCTGCACAGAAATGCAAATGTTTCAACTGAAAAGCATTGGGAAATGCTGGAAGAAGCACAACATTTTATAAAAGGCATTCATGGTGAAAAGAGACGCTGAGGTATACAGAAACAGGCACACCTAAATCTGTAGGACAAAAGTAGTGAAGAAGTCTGATAGAATGATTTAATTTGCCTAAATATAGGTTATTTCATGTCAACTGAGTTACTCTGACCTGAGATCTAAATGTGGAGCTGAGAGCCAGAACACATGAGAATTCCATACCTTTCTGATGCAATAGCAGGAGATTAGGAGGAGTACCCTATATATCTAGGATGGCTTTAGATTATTCTAGAGAGTCAGGTAAATCACACCCTGGCTCTGCTTTCATTTCTCTACCTGAGACATTTCTACTCTACCTATTACCATGGCAACTTACCAAGGACTATTCCTTTCTCTGAACACAGACCATAAAGGGCTAATATCAAGTACAGACTAAGTATAAGCTGCTGACACCTGCATCATACTATTAATATTCAAAACCTACACTGACACTGTATTCAAGATAGATGCTTCCCTAGCATGTGTGCCTCCCATATATACACAACCCTTTTCTATTCTTAGGTATTGTAGCTGTAAATCTGTTAGCCTTAAATTAGGTATCCTTAAGTCTATCACCAAGGAAGGACTAGTTATTTCATGTTACAGGTATTTTGAAAAACCTACATAGAACTAATCTCTTGTGTTGATGAGTGACTTTTTGGACCAAGCTCACTGCAATGCTGCAAACAGATTTGGAAGAGAAATGAGGTACTTTTTAAACTGCTTTGTTTAAGCAGTACTGTGAAGCATCTTTAAGTGGATAAATATTCCTTTTAGTGCTAGAAATAAAACAATTCTTTAAATTAAATACCTCTTCTCTTATAAAGGGTAATTTGACCTTGCATCTCCCCATATTTTATGTCTTTGTACTTGGTTCAACACTAGATCTCATTTGTGCTTCATTGCATTTAGAAAACAACTGACAGCACAGTGTTTCCTGGCACCAAGAGTTTTAATCAAAACTGAATTGGAATACAGTCACTTTTTTGGTAAACAGGATCAGTTTATTTTCAGGCCAACCCTTGAGAAAACACTGATACAATCAAACTTATGAAGTCCCTCACTGTGCAAACAAACATATCTATGGAAGACCTAGACCAGAACTATCTAGTTCAGAAGGGATGACTTGATCCATGGACATTTGATGACTGAACATTATGACAGGACTGGAGGAACACTAGACAGTGAAAATGCTGTGCTTCCATAAAGACAAAACACCGAGACATGTCAGGCCCTTCCTTTGTGGCATTCAGTGTCAAGCCCAGATGCATCTGTTCTTGGATCTCTTTCTTTAGAAAACAGAAGGGCAGGGAGTTAACCTGGTAAACACAGCTTCACTTGAGAGACCTAAATTTCTTTGCTGGATTGCTTTACAGTAGTAGCATGCTCTCAACTTCTCTTTAGCTGCATTTCTGAATCCTATACAGTTTAACACATTTATTTTATTATTCTACTAAATTGTGGATGATACATTGGCAAACCTGTTTTCAGTTACCATACCTTGTACTTCTTCTGTTTGCTGACAGTATGTTCTATTTTAGTAGTTGGTTATGAATTGCCTTAAGTCATCTGAACTGCATGATCCAAAGATGTTCATATTTCTTTCCTTCCCTGATGGCAAAGAACTACTTTCCTTTCACAGTACTTTTTAAAAAATTATAATTAGTCTAGAGTCTTGCCTCTACACCCATTCATCATCCTCTCCTATTAGTCTTATCACTCTGTAGGGCTTGAGAGAATTGGCTAGTAAAATCACCAGTAACTCAAGTTTCAAATAAGGCTATCAAAACAGACAGGCTTACATGCCAACTCCTTGGACAAAATATAATTGTAAAGAACAGAGCAAAGTGGTAATGAGAGGAAAAGCTTCCACCTTTGGTACTCCTGCTGTGCTTCTGCCACTTTTCCATACTTCTATAAACAATTTTCTGTAGCTCAACAAGTAGAAGGCAAAACCAGTGCTAAGAAATTTCAGTTAATCTTTTAATTAACACTATTGTTGTCCTCTCTTGGTTATTATACTAAATATTCATATTACAATATTTTGAAGTGAGCATTGTTATCCGGCTTTAGGAATGGTATTCTCCAGTTTACTGCTCCTGCTAAAACCACACTTCCACTGCCTCAATCCCTCTCCCTTCTCTCCACTTGTGGGCAGCAAGAGAATTGGAGGCACAAAAGATAAAAGATCACAGGTGGACATGAGAACAATTTACTGGAGAGAAGAAAAACAGCAATAACAATGATATTTAAAACAGAATTGTATAAAAAAAGAGTGAATCACATGCAAAAATTCTCACTGAAGAGCCCATGACCCGACTGTGACCATGATATGCCCAACCACTTCCTCTGGCTCAGAACCGGTGCCATGCTAACTCAACCAGAATGGATCCCTTTCCCTGCAAGAGACTCCCTTTTCCCCATCCCCAGCGACTACATGTGATGGTATAGAATAACCTCTGGGCTGCAGCCTTGCCCCATTCCAACAACTGCAAAAATCAACTCTTTCCTGCCCAGAACCAGGACATTTGTGTTTATGGTCCTAAGCTGTGGTATATGAAACTGATGGTTTTTAGGACTCTAACAAACATTTCTACATTCACAATAACACATCCTCAGCAGATTCATTCAGAGATTTCCCATACACAAAATTGGAAATCTTTAATGGAGTGTAAATACAATCTTGAGGAGGTCTAGAACTCATGTTTCTTGCTCAGTGGTGACTGCCCCAGAAATTTGTCTGATACACAGAAATTAGGCAGAAGTAAGAAGTTGCTCCACTGCCAGCTCTGTTTTGAGAAACTGGTCAACTATGATGTCTTTGTATGCAAGACTTGTTTGTCCAGAAGACCCACTGCAGGAACTTAGCAAGTTTAGGTATCTTCTTTAACAAAAAGAATTTATAACAGTAGACCTCAGAAGGAAGCTAAACATATAGTTCCATCTAACAATGCACCTCTGCATGCATGGAAACCACAGGTTAGCTCACATGGGTCATACCTATACTAGCCAACTGAATGAGGCCAGAACTGTTCTCTGATACTGGGCCCAGCCAGCACAGGAATACTAGATAATATTCTTACTCTCCTGAAAGAGGATGCTTGGCTCCAGCCTTATTTTTGTGAAAGGTACCCAGCCTCTCTTAACTCCTAATCAAGCCTGGGAGTTGTATGAGAGCATGATAATTTAATATAATTGAGGTACCATTTATTTAAAACAATAATAATTAAATATTACTAAGTAATTTAAACAAATGTATTGTGCTCAGATGCTATTATCGACATAAAAAAAGGAAATTTTTGTTGTAAATTGAAGAAACAGGGGCTTTTGTGTTCAGTTGTTCCTAAAAGCTGGTTTATGAGCTGTTCTTTTGCATTTAAAAGTGGACTGTTTGAATCACTTTCCTGGACAGAAATCTGTTTCTTCTATAATTTGAAAAAAGTCTTCAGATTTCACCAGTAAACCTATATTTTTTTTAATCGTTTGACTCAGCCCCAAAGGCGATATTAAGGCACACTTATCAGGCAGAATGACACTGAAGAATAGCCAGGAAGGACTTGTTAAAAGATGTTTATGAGGTTGAGATATACTGAAAGTCAATTGTTCTTAGATTGCTAAGTCATTCAATTTGGCAATAGAACAGATAAAAGAGTATTTTATCCCCACACCTCTTTGAGGAAGAGAATGTAGAAAAAGGAAGGAGAGACCAGTGGGTGTAGATGAAGATGAACGAAACTATGAGATTAGAAGGTTTAGTATTATGCTAGAGTCTATCTATGAAGCATCGAAAACCTTAATTAGCAAGTCATCTGAAGCAGCCCATAAAGCACAGTTTTATAGGAGTATGTGATGGCTGGGCTACTATTTATTAATTCCCTGTTCTCTGTATCTCTCTTATTTACTTAGATGGCAAACTCTTTGGAACTGGCATTGTCTTTAGGCAAACCTATGAGGAACATGACCAACAATATTTTCATACATGAGCTTTCTAGGACAATGAAATGGCATTGGTATGATTAAATATTAAAGACAGAATACTTTTTGTTTAAAGTAATCTGAATACATGTTTTTATTTTAGATCTCCCATTCATAATTTCCTGGGAGGCTCTCAGACACATGAAAAAAAATTTTTAGTTCCCAGTTCAGTTAAATTTGCTGTTATTTACACCCCCAAAAAAAAGGATTATCACGGCTAGTGTGACTTCAAAGCCTCTTTATGCCAGGAGAGATATCTAGAATATTTTTTACCATGCAGAATTCTCAATATCCATCTGTGAAGGATCTCCAAGAATCTGAGATATCATCCTTCAAAAACTGAAGAATTTGTGCTAAGCTAGGTACTTCAAAAATACATAAATGGTTCTGGAGGTCTTTTCAGACCTGAAGTACAAAAAAATAACAATAACCTCAAATATCTTTGTTTTTTCTTTCAGCCTTAGGCTGAGTATTTTAAGGAACTTTGTACAAACATTGCACTGAATTTTATCTGAAAAACTGTGTGAAGATAAATATAAGCAGGTTTTTTTTTTATTCATATGAAATACAGTGTATAAAGTAAATCTTTATCAGAGTTATGTAAAACCTTGGAGAAAGTATGACAATACCATCCTTCTTCCCTTATCTTCAGTGCTGTAAACATTTTTCAGAAATAATATTACACATCTGACATGGGGAATAGCAACATATCCAAGTGAAACTCATCCAAATCTACTCCATGAGGCTCTCATAGGAGCTTTAATGACCTCCACTTATACAAATGGACTACTTAATGCAGAAGAAATTATTGCTAGGCTGAATGAAAAGAAGCCTTTGACAGGCAGAGTCATTCACAGATTTACCAAATGACTAATAAAAATCACCTTGGTATCTGCTTTCCTCTGTGAATTACTGATGTTGCTGGAGACAGAACAAATTAGCCAGTTATGAGGAAAGAAAGTCAAGCTCTGAAAAATAAATTAGATTAGTCCTAATATCCTGCTGGGCTTCAGTCTTGTCTATTTTTCTTGTGTAACAAAGAGCTGTTGGCATCAACAGACTTGACATCAAGTGTCTTCTTGTCTATTTTCTCCTTACCTTTTTTCTCTTCAAATAGCCTTTATCAATAAGGTCCGAGCCATGTGTCAAGCAACTTCATTGGAGGTAAGAAGAAAATAAAATAGAGAAGAACATAAAGAACAGCATGCCTTCCTAGGAAATGTACTTCTTTAATACTTTATTGCAAACTGTGTTTGGACATACAGTGGCCCATTAAGAGGCATGAGCAGCAAATGAAGGATGAGGGAGAGAATGAGAAAGAGAGGAATGTTGAGTTAAAGAAGGTGAGAAAGAAAGGAAAGAAGGGAGTAAGGGAAAGAAAAAGAAAGACAAAGAAAAGAAGAAAGAAAAAAAGATAAAAAGAAAAGAACAAAGAAGAAAAAAAAATAGAGAAAAAGAGAGAGAAAAAAAGGAGAAAAATAACAGGAAGACTTAGCACAAAATGATAGTGCAACTATAATGGCCCCAAGCAAAAAAAGATTTTTTTATCAAGTTGAAAAAATTTGCAGTTAAACATGGAAAATTCAAATTAAATATTTAATGAAAAGAATATTACTTTGCTGACTTAAACAAACTAGACAGCATAGCTAAAAATCAAAGCCTTGTTGCCTACTTATGCTTTGTCATTGCCTTAAGACTACCCACAGAGAGTACCAATGAGCTGAGGTTTCACAGGTTTTACCCTAACTGTGAATTTTCATACTTTGGTAATTGAAGGCCAGCCAGTAGAGTTCTTTTGATGTTGCTTTCTAGGTGAATCTTTCTAAAGCCAAAGAATTTTAATGGAAAGTATAATTCTATTTCTGCAGTAGAAAACAAAATGTTGTAGATAACACAGCAGCTTCTTAAGCAGGACCAAAACACATGGAAAGCAGTCAACTCTGTGATCCACATACACCTGTCAAACTGCTGAAGTAGGATAGAAGATAACCCAGGGAACACAGAGTATTTCCCAGAGTATGGAAAATCAGTAGGCTACCAACAAGGCAGAAAAATAAGGGCTTTTTGTGGGTGTGTATGTGTCTCTCGCAATACTAACAGTAACTTCAGGGAGAAAAATAATAAACTGAATCTAAAGATTTATTAGATTCCACTCAGCTGGATATCTAACCTGAGGCAACTTGTTGGTCGTATGTTTTTGAACGAGGCTATGACTTGACATAAGAGCTGGGATTGTCCCATAATATCCCCTTTCTGATACACTTTTTCTTTTTTTTTTTAGAACAACTCTCTTGACATTTGAAACTAGCAGCTTTTATTCCAGGCAGCATTAATTCCTGCCATATCCTATACCAGTGAGACTGAAGACACTTCTCTGTGTTCAGAGAGCATCTAGCATAACTAAGATCAGTCTCATCAGAGACTAGGAATTTTTCTGTTCAAATGTGGAAGCAACAAGTTAACATGCTGAAAGAGATTAACTCCTTAAGTACTTAGATACATAGAAACCATAGAAATAACCACAAGAAAAGTGGCTTTAATAGGAAATATTTTTATATCCAGAAACTGTATCCAGAATCTTTGTGATTAACTGAATGTGAGAGACTTTCCTCTCCATTCATTTTCTTATTCATTTTTCTTTAATTTAGTTAACCAAAAATTAAAGGGATTTTAAAACACGCTCTTGTATCTGTTCTCTGCACCCCACTCTTGGCCTTTGAAGTACAGCTTTATATTTTTTACTCCCAAAAAACGAGTTGGTATGGACAGTCTTCTTGCTGGTTTTAATGGTTTTAAATGGAAAGGCATTTGAAAGGAAATGGAAATTTTTTTAATATTGAAATGGTTACTAAAAATAAATGTTCAATAACTACAGTTTAAAGTAATTCAGAGAAGAGGTAAGTTTAACCGTGTAATTTATTTCAATGCACCTATTTGTTTAGATTTAAATTATGCATTTCCTAAATATTTATTCCTTAAAAAAAAAAACAAAAACAAAAACCCCCCCTCCCTTATTAGAAATGCTGAATAGACAACTTTAAAAAACATGGGATTGTTAGTTGTATCCATTTTAGTAAGAAAAACTGTCAGTGCATTAGATCAGTCGCCTTCAGATCATTTTATTCTTTAACTCTAAGCATCCTCCTGGCTATGCTGACTCTCCCAGTCACTGTTCAGGCAAAGAAAAGGAACAGCTCATGTCAATAGTAGTTTTCTTTGTGGATCTGGATAGGATCTCTGTTTTGCCTTATGGATCTAATTAGTCTAAGCACTGCCTTGTCATCCATTTCTTCCTTTATTTGTGAAGAGGCAATAAATGTTCCTGCACTGCCAAGAACAGATACTGGTCCCCTACTCTCATGTCATCTTCACTACACAAATGTTAAGTCATCCAGTCATCACTTACCAAATCATCTAGTTCCCTTTGGAGCAGGATTGGGATGAGATCTGAGAGACTTCCAGGAACATCTTCCTGAAGCTTTGAATTTCTCCCCCCAAAAGAGTCATCTGTCACTGTGCCAGAAGGTTTATACCCTCAAATAATCTCATCTTTTATGTGCCGTATGATAAGTTATGCATAACTTGCATCAATTTCATGACATAAAAACACATTGTCCAAGCTAAAGCATTGCCACTATGCCTCCTACTCACCTGTGCACACACATGTAGACACACATACACAAGAAATTTTTATTTGAGGTTCAAATAAGCCAAGGAGCAAGTGCTTCAGAGAAAGGGCACATCATTCTGCTCAAGAAAAGGTGAGGTGTGTGCAAAGTGGGTGCATCACTGAGCACTGTTTGGTAGAGGAGTAGGGAATCACTCCGTGAGACTAATGGATTTAATATTGTCATAGTAGGCCATGACCCCTCTTGGGCTTCCTGCTGTCACAGTGAGCAAGGATTCCTGGCAGCAGGTGGACTTATGCCCTTTTTTTCTGAGAATAACTCTTAGTTTATCAAAGCAATCTAAAAATTGTATGTCAGATGGAAATTAGTCTAATTCACTACTAGTCCAAATTCAAACCACGGTCCTACCATGAATTGCTAAGTGATAAGCTTCAAGAATGAACAAGTTCATGAAACTGATATTAATTTTTTTTCAGTGAGCAGAGAGTTGGATCAGTGTTGGATATTTTTAAAATACTGTCAGAAAGATTATGACCCATTATCAAAGTTTTGAGAATTGAACTTCTCACAGCTTTCCTAATAGAGAGCAGAATGTGATGTGATATGATCTAATCCATCACCAGCTGCCTTACTGAGACAACAAGTAGTTTCCTAAAAAGAAGAACTAAGGAACCCTGGCCTTTAATGAATTTGTCTCTTGATTTCCTTTTAAATGTTTAGCTTCTAGTACAGCTATATGGCCTAAGCCTGATCTTTGTCAGTCTTATCAGACTTTTTCACTAGAGAAACTTCGGTCAAAAAGTGGAATTTCTGATGCTTAATAATGCACAATCTTTGATTAACTAGTTTCCCATAGATTTTGACAGTTACAGTGTCTCTCTCCTTGGGCTAGATGTATTTTAAGGGATGATGGAATCTTGTATTGCTTTTATCAGGAGCAGCCCCATTAGATACTCTTTCCTGAATTCAGTTGTTTGTTTAAAAGTTGCCTTTTTTCTTCTAAAATCCGTTCAAAACAGGCCAAAAGACTCATAAGATTTTAGAACAAAATGGATACTATCCTCTTCGTTCTTCTCCCTTCCTTCATGCAAGAAAGATTGATCCCACAAGGTTCTGTTGAGAAATACAGAAAAAAAATATTCTTATTCTTCTCTATCTCAAGAACCCAATAAAGAGTTCTTAAGATTTTCAAGAAAAAAGTAGAGATAGCATTTATAGACTGTGTTAGACACTTCAGAAAATAGTAAATGTCTTAACCATGATATCCAACCATGTCTTGCCCTTGTATGTGCTTATATGATTCTTCCTATATCTCCTTGGGTGCACTATACTAAACACTAAAGGTGTTATCAAACTATATCACACATCAACTCTGTGAAGTACTATTGCAGACTTAGAGAGGCAGAGAGGTAAGACACAGCACAGAACACTGTTTTCCTCATCCTTCAAGTTGCTGATAGCCACACATTTCTTTCCTCTCTTTCTCGAATTATTCTAATCAACATCACTATGTTATTTGATTTCTTTAGGACTGGGGCCAGGCTTAGGGCAATGATGTTGCCATAAACTTGAAAAAACTAATGACAGAGGTAGGCAGTCATATTATAGTGCTGGGTGTTAAGACTGAGAACCAAGCATAATGTGATAAGTATTCATATTCTGAATAGAAGCTGTCTACGAGTTAAGTATAAATGTGGCTGCACATTGCATAGATGCATTTAATTTGTATTTATACTTTCCACATTCAGTATTAATATCTAACTGTAGCCAGACAGTTCAAGGGACACCCAACCACTTGTTCCATGCACCATCTGTGTTCTGCACCCTTTTGTTGAGTTCTGCATTATCACAGTTATCCCACTGGCAGCATGGGTGTGAGCTAGGCTGCAAAAAGGCTGATCTTGTCTGTATGAGTTGTTGTCACACTAGTGATCACATCCTGTAATCTTATTATCTTCACCATGTCAGCAATGACTCCATACTGAGACAAAGCCCAGAACTGTTGCACTGGCTCTCTTCTTAGTACAAGCCCTCCCTTGCCTACAGAAATAGCAGGAAGGAGGGATTATAGCTCACAACATTCCATTTTTGCTAACAGAAAAAGGATCAAAATTATGCTCATTAATGTAACAAACCCCAATATTCTCACAACTTCAGTCACTGAAAAATTAAATTAATGTGAAATTAAATAAATATAATCAAAATGAAGACTATTTTTTTAGTGTTAAAAACAAACATAGACTCTTATTCAAATATCATTTCTTTAAGTCTACTACCTGTAGGATTTTTCTTATTAGAGAAAAAGGGCTTGTAGTGATAAAAAGCAAATGGCAGGCAACATGATAATGAACATTGCCACATGATGTCTTCTGATAAAATTTAAAAGACAAATTAGGCACCTTATACTGAAATGAACAAAACAGAAAAAAGAATTTATTCTATAAATACATAGATCAGAAAATAAAGCCCAAGAATAGTGTAGCCCTCTAATAAATAAGAAGGAAGAAATGGTGACATATATGGAGAATGCTAAGGTACTCATCAAGTTCTTTGCCTCAGTCTGCACTGGCAGTCAGGCTTCCCACATCTCTCAATTTCCTGAAACTCCAGGTGGGCACTGGGAGAGAAAATTCCCACCCACTGTCAGCAAAGAGCGGATTTGAGACAAACTGATTAAACTGAACAGGTCTATGGGGCCTGATGACACACATCCCTGGGTCCTGAAGGAGCTGGCTGATGTAGTTGCCAAGCCACACCCTATCATATTTGAAAAGTCATAGTGGTCAGGTGAAGCCATTAACTTGAAAAATTGAAACATCTCTTTTTTAAAAAGGGGGAGAAAGGAAGATGTGGGGAACTGCAAACTGGTGAGCCTCCCCAGTGTGCCCGGGAAGATCATGGAGCAGATCCCTATGGAAGCAAGGTTAAGGCATGTATATGCAAGACAAGAGGATGATCCAAGAAAGCCAGAGTGGCTTTGCTAAGAGAAAATTGTGCCTGACCAAGTAGATGGACTTTTACAACAGAGCAACAAGGGAAGATCAACTGATGTCATCCACATAGACTTCTTTGAGGCCCTCAACACAGTCACACTAAGAGGATAAGAAATTGGATGGATGGATGCATCCAGACAGTTGTGGTCAATGTCTCTATGTCCAGATGGAGGCAGATGATGATTGATGTCCTTCAGGGTTCTGTCTTTAGACTGGTGCTCTTCAGTATCTTCAACAACACACAGTGGGATCTAGTGCATCCTCAGCAGGTTTGCAGATGACACCAAGCTGAGCAGTGCAGTTGACACAACAGAAGGAAAGGCTGCCATCCAGGGGGAAGTGGATAAGAAAGATGCCCATGGGAATCTCATGAGGTTCGACAAATGCACTTGGGTCAGAGTAACCCTAGACATGAGTACAGACTGAGAATTCATTGATAGCAGTCCTGCAGGGAGGGACTTAAGTGTTGCTGTGGATGAACAGCTGGACATGAGCCAACAGTGTACATTTGCAGCCCGGAGAACATGAGACTATGGCCAGCAGGGTGAGGGAGGCAATTGTGCCCCTCTACTCTGAGACAGCAGACTCTCGTGAAACCTCATCTGGAGTATTCTTTCCAGATCTGGCATCCTCAGCACAAGAAAGATGTGAACCTATTAAACTGGGTTCAGAGGAGGGCCACAAAGACGATCAGAGGATGTTTTCTGTGAAGACACACTGAGAGAGCCGGGGTTGTGAAGCCTGGAGAAGGCTCAGGGGAGACCTCATTGAGACTTTTTGGTACTTAAAAGGGTTTCTAGAAAAGAGAGAGGGCATCTTTTTACAAGAGCATGAAGTTATATAACAAGGTAAAAAAGTTTTAAACTTAGATGAGAGATTTAGATGTTAAGAAGAAATTCACTACTGTGAGGGTGATGTGTCACTGGAACAGGCTGTCCAGAGAATTTGGGGATGGCCCATCCCTGGACGTGTTTAGGGACATGCTGGATGGAGCTATGATGCTGTTCCAGGAGAAGGTGTCCCTACCTATGACAGGAGGGTTGGGATAGCTGACCTTTAAGATCTCTTCCTACCCAAAACCATTTTATGAATATATGAAAACCATGACTTGTAAACACAGAAAACTTACTGGTTTAAACAACATGAGAAGTGCATATTCAAATCAAATCCATTTTCTGCAGTGTCAGAAAGGATCTGGAGAACACCCCTGTCTGCTCATAATCTGAATTTTGGAATACTTGGTTTGGTCATGCTATTTAAAACCAAGTAGACAGATGGAAGCAAAAGACAAAATACAGATGAAAGAGACAGTCACAGTAACTCCTCTACATAAAAGATTTTTTAAAAATGAGAGACTGGTTAGCTACATTTTTGGCTTGGTAGAGTACACACTGGTATCTTTTGCCTTTCCACAAGTTCACAGATTGCTTGTGGTAAGGAAATTAATTTTATGCTCTGATTATTGAAGCTGTTCTACAAAGAGGAAGGAACAGACTTCAGCCTATTATTAGTGCACCAAGCTGGAAGGAGAGTTACGGGTTTTAATCCTTGCTCCCTGAACTGGGAATGCATTTTAACCTATGTGTATTTAATGCAGAAGGCACAACTGCAGCCAGTGCTGGGATTTGTAACATTCACACTGAGAGTATGAAATCTCAAAAAAAAAACCATCCTTAATTATAAGAAGGCTTCTGAATTACAGGGAGACTCCATCAAGGATTAAGTTCTGTTCTCCCTAAAGTGCCATTTAACTGGGTGAAGACAAACAAAGAAAGAGTATAAAAACTATAAGCAGCCACCAAATTCTGAAGCAGAATAAAAACTATATTTCATAGAGGTAATGGGTTCATCATTTTCAATACTAGATGTTTAAAGATTCACCCACCTCTTTTGGGGTTTTGTCCTGGTAGAATCTGTCTTTGAATATAATTAGACCTTAGAAAGAGCTATCTACCACTCCTAGGTCAAATCTTGAAACTTTATTGTCAGACCAATGCAACACATTTATTTTTAAGAAATGGTCTGGAAATTTCTGTTCCTTGTTCTGTGGCTCTTATTCTCTCTCTCTTTTACAGAATTAGAATTAGAATCAGAATTAGAATCCTAGCTCTGTGGGTCTCATTCTTCTCTCTCAGAATTAGAATTTTTCTAAGAAATGTTGACATAATCATGAATAATTCCCACTGGAAGAGCTATGGACACTCATTATGGTTTTCTATTCTGAGACTACTTTCTTTTTCTTTATAATGTTAAAAAACTGTACTTCATTTGTCCTAAGAAAAGCTAGTCTGAATGGTGTACTCATGAAAGGGTCACCAATAACTGCTCATAGAAGCCCTATTTCTCATGAATGAGCATTACCTGAGACATTTCTATGTTATGTAAACATGCAGCACAACATTGAATCTTGTTTGTAATTAGATATTGCCAACTGTTATGAAACTTCTTTCTCAATTTTTTGTTGAAATATTGTCCCAGAGGCTGCAGTTTCATAGGTTCAGTGGTAATGAATTTTGACAGATTTGTGAATGCAAAGGACTCAGATTCCCTTTTTGTTAAAGGGACACTCTAAGGCATGAGTGCCTCAGAAATCAACCTGTGCAAAGCAATGATAGGGAGTAGCAGAAACAGTAGCTCATGTTACAACGTATAAGAAACCCCCTGTAGCCAGAGCAACACAACTGCTTTCTGTTCGTGCAGCTTTTCCTATTAGCAAACAGTGTATTCATTAAAAATCAGGGCTAATTTTGATATGTATTTGTTTTTCTCCTCAATGTGCGCAGGAAAAACTATTAGCAGTTTGGGTAACAGCCAAAGGACAGACAAATACGAAGAATAATCGAATCATTCTAATTTCAATGAATACAGAATGCTTCTATGGTACAGAAAAGATGGAGATAAATTTCTAAAAAGTTTCAGAATCAAAGAATCTTAGTGTGGCCTGTTGGCCATGCTTTTTTTGATGCAACCTGGGATACAGTTGGCTTTCAGAGTCACAAGTGCACAGTGCCATCTCATGCTGATCTTCCCTCTGCCAGCACTCACAGGTCTTCTCAGGGCTGCTCTCAATCCATTCTCCACCCTGCCTGGATTTTCCTTACCCAGGTGCAAGACTCTACTTGGACTCCTTGAACTTTATGAGGTTTTCACAGGCCCATCTCTCAAGCCTGTTTTGACCCCACAACAGAGCTCGGTGTCATAAAGAAGTAGTGATAGGCTGAGGGGTAGGTGTGATTTAGATATCCAAAATTAAATAAGAGCAGGCTTAGATTAATATTACTGCTGAGAATAAGTAACAATTTGTGATATCAATCTACTTGTCACCACAGCTGAGTTTAGCCAAACCCAGAATCAGGGCTAAAAAAGAAGAAAACATTACCATCAAGAGTCTATTCAAAGACAGGCCATAAAGCAGATGTCACTTTGCAATCTGGGAGATGTAAAGAATAACACAAGGTTATGCCCATCAGTGCTGACCTACTGATAGGTACCTTATACTGCTGAGTATGTCACTGCAAACTGCTGCTACTCTTAGAATCAAACTGCTAATACACGAAACAGCAAATCATAACCAATGGATGAAAGAGATTTGTGTCCTTTATTTTTTACTAAAACATCTCTGATGCTTCTTCCTTTATTTTGTGTATGCTTTCTTCAGGTAAAACTGTGGATCAGCAATCCTCTCCACTGTCTCTGAAAATCTGTTGATTTAAAAACTTGGTATGGAACGGATAATATCAAAAGGGATTTCTTTGTCAAAATTATTAACTTCTCTAAAAATGACAAGATAATAAAAACGACTTCAGGAGGCTGTACCGGCATCATGAAACCAGCTATTATACGCTATCCCATTTTCAGCATATAATTACTCAGGGAAAAGAGAACAGAGCAATGTTCCACTGACATATAGTAGCAGAAGAGCAAACAAAGAGATGTGTGATGATAGCACAGACCATGAAGTTAAACTAGCTCAACATTTCTTTCTTAACTGCAAGTGGGACAGCCCAAAGCAGTAGGCATCATGTCATTCAAACCTTAATTATTCACATTTTCCCTCTAAAAATGTCACCTGCTTTAGCTTCTTTGTATGATACAACAAAGAGAAAATTTGATTCACCATATGCCATAAGTAGTTTGAAATACCTTTTTAAGCTTAATAGAAATAATAGGAATGAAACAATTACAGTTTTCAGTAGTGTAAAAGAATTGTATCAGCATATCTGGAGATGATGAATTGCAAACATTCATTAAAATAATCAGTGATGGATTTCAAACTAAATCCATCAGAGAGGTCTTATACCACTAACATGCTGCAAGTATCCCTCTTTCACTGGTATGAGACAGTCTTGCTATTTCCTCTGTCCATTTCTTTCTTGCTCCATGATGCTGCACAGAGGCACATTAGGAGGAGGCATGCTGGTGCCTCTGACCTTCCAGGCATCACTGTGGTCATGTCAACCAACTGACTGACCACTGTTGGTTACCATGGCTATTATGGTCGTTATGAAATGTGACACAAAGACACTAACAAGACTTTTCTTCGAAATACAGAGGCAGCTTTAGTTGTATTTATACAATGGCCAACTTTTCAGTCTGTTGTACATGCTTTGAGAAGGAACCTAATGTTTAATCCCCCAGAGAACTAGAAGGAAGAACAACAATAAATTTTGATGTCATCATCTGACATGTTTGTTTAGATTCCTTCTACAGTTAATGAAGAGAAAGTCTTATGTGGCATGATTCATGTGTTCTATTTTGGTTCAGTTTAGGCTAGGATGAGATGAAACCCACCCTAAAAATGCCTAGTTTATACTACTGATCATACAGAGAATCTGGCTGACTCTGCACTAATAATAGATAACTAAAGCTAATTGAACCCAAATATTTTATGTTTTCTAAATCCCATTCAGGTGGTACTGTGCACTGTTAGGCACATGCAGATGCATGGACTCAGTGCCTGCTCAGTGTCAAAGATAATAAAACCATAAATATATAAAATTTACATATCACAAGTCCCAGGGAGTAGCTGACCATGAGTTTCCTGATTCTGGTTTCTTGGTTCTATTTTCTGACAAAGTTCTATTTAATGAGTCAGTCGCTGACTTTTCTTCCAGATCTGGAATGCCATGACTATCCTGCCATGCTCAAAATCCTAAGAGAAAGTCTTCAAAGGATGGAAATGTTGTAATCTTCTCTGTGGAGTACAAATGCTAAAGTAACTTCAAATCAACTCACAACTGAAGGTAATGCAGCACTGAATAAATGAGAGAAATGGTACAGCACCTGATCACTGAGCCTTCACCTAACAAGAATAACAGGAGACTGGTTTATCCCTGTCACAAGTCTCTGCAAAACAGAAAAGTATCTGACACATACTTATTAGATTTTTACAGCAAACCAGAGGAGAATTGGAAGTAAGGGCCCTAATCCAAGTGCCAAATGTAATCTTACATTACACTGTAACTCAAATCCCCATTCTACATCTATTGTACAAGACTGTCTGCTGGAAAAACAGCTTGTGTAGCAGGAGGAAAAGACAGTGACAGGATACTTAGACAATGTTATTTAGCATAATCTCACTGTTTGTCTAGCATTACTTAAGGTCCACAAAGAAGTGATTTTAAACTTAACCTATCTGTTTCTGCTAATTTAATTTTAACAGCAAAACTCAGGATCATTTTTAATTTATTTAGAAAAATATACTTTGACTGACACTTATGAAGAAAATGGAGTCTGAAGCACATATCCTTGGATCTCTTTTTCTTCACTTGAGAGCAAGAATATTGACAAAGTTTCTCCACAAAGCCAGGCAATTTTCAGACCTAGTATTTCAATGAGCACTTCTTTTTTTGTCATGCTGGACAAGCTTGCTTGACCATGTTGAGAATTTTTCCCTGTTATTGTGTATTTTTCACAGCACTTCAAAGGAATTCGTTAATTTTCTCTATTTTTTCTCATTTAGAGATGACTCTGGACAGCTAATTACAATATGTCACACTATGTCAATGATCCTCGGACTCCTAATTTAGAGTAGAATAAAAGATGACTGGTATATCACAAAGGACCTGTAGATAACACAATCAAGACCTCCTTTAAGAATTTTCTATTTCAACAGATTGTACTTCTCTGTCCTGAAGTAATGAAACAAAAAAGGGTTGTGAGGGGGAAGGTTGAAGTTTTCTGTTGGGGTTTGTTGTTGTTTTTTGGTTTGTTTTGTTTTTAATTTTATTATAAATGGCAAAGTCTGATCCACAAATGGATAAGAGTTAAACTAGCTGAACTTCTAGAAATGAGATATAATTCTTGGTTTTGGTGAGTCATAATTTTCAAGGGAATAGGGTGTTTGTAGCTGAAATGGACTAGCTCTTGAACTTATCCCATAGGCCATTTAAATTACGGCTTTCATCCCTTTTACAAACCTGAGGAAAAGTGATCTGACCTCTAAAAAGCACATTTTCAGAACATCCCCTAAGACAGCAGGAAGGAATGCAGATTATGAATGCAGTTCCAGCACCTTGCTCTTTAAAATGCTTTTAAAGCCTGTCTTATTCATTCATCTTTCAACAAAGATGAATGCACATGACAAGTTTTATCCTAGTTGGCCTAGTAAGGCAAAAATAATGTTAAGTGAATGCCAAAGTGATAAGTGATTAGACCAGGATCAAAGTTCTGATCAGCCCACAACGGATTACTCTGTCTTAAATATTACAAAGAAATTATTTTTAAAAAATTGTTAGAAAAAATATAAATATGTCCCTGAAGCAGCTAAGACATCTCACTGCTACCATTAACTAAATTTTACTCACCAATGAAATCATACTTGGAGAGAAAAAAGCTAAACATAAACTTAGTGGCGGGCATGATCACTGGGGATTTAGAATTAAAATAGAATTAGAGTTCTTGAATATAAAACAGTGCCCAAAGGGTTCGGACACCCATGAGAAAGACAATTAGGAGGGTGGAGGGAGGGGAGAGAAACAAGCAATCTAATGAATACGGTTAGTATTAATTGCCAACCTTTAAAGTCCCCTCGGTGTCTTACACTTGCTATAAAGTATTAGTGGAAATAACACAAAGATCTTCAGCAATTTCTTCAGGCTTTAAATCTCACCTTGATTTCAATTGTCTTTCAACATCTTACAGTAGCTGGGCAACCATGCCCAGTGGATATTTCATGTCCATTTGAGAAAAGAGACAAGTAAGATTTTCCGAGAAAATGTGTATTTTCCATTAACTTTGTCACTAATAGTTCATGCACAAGGATTCCTTCTTCCTGCCTTGTTTGAGGAAGTCAGTACACGAGACACAGATGGCTTTTTATGTATATGTAACCTCAACTGAATGCATAGGTTCTCTGTGAGCATGGAAATGCCTTCACATTTTTAAAATATTCTAAGTGCTTGTTAGTAATTTGTCACCTCCTCCAGTGAAGGAGTCACTCCCCAACAGAGAGCAGAGCTGGTCTTCATATCCCATATCCTGAAGCTAATGAAGCTACTGAAATGCATGGAGACAAGGGAGTTACCAGGTTGAAATTGCCCTTTGCATCAGCAGAACCGCCGTCCTCCAGTACTCAGAACGAGTGTGTTAGCATATACAAATATTTATATACTTGTGTAAGTGCAGATATATATCCTCTGACTGACCTCCTTTGTCACTCTATTCTCTCCTCCTGAGATCTTGAATTTCATGAATCATAGAACAGAATTGCTTAGGTTGGAAAAGATCTCTGACATCATTGAGTCCAACCTTAAAACTAACACTGTCAAGTCTATCACAAAGCCATGTCCCCTAAATCTACGTGTCTTTTAAATAAATATCTCCAGTGCTTGACAACTCTTCTGGGTAACAAATTTTTCCTTATAAAATCTAAATCTTCTCTGGAGCAACTTGTGGCCATTTCCTCTTGTCCTGTAGCTGTTACCTGGGAGAAGATACCAACTCCCCCCTCATACAGGTTTTCTTTTCCTTTTAGAACACCTTGCATGTGTTCTTCTTTCACTAATAAGCATAGAAGTTCCACTGCAACCAGCAATCTGTCCAAGACTAATTGGCAAAAGAAGGCCACATAGTTTGAAAAATTATAGACAGTGTTGTAGAACATCTCCTGGTAGTGGGGGACTATATTTTATCAATATTTTGTTTTGTTTGGTTTTGGTTTTGTTTGGTTTTTTTTGGGTTTTTTTGTTTTTTTTGTTTAATAAGAGCCTGGCAAAATTCTAGAGTGGCATTCTGCTATCACTCTACCAAATAAATCCTGAGTATGGATTGACATTTAACGTGTTCTGAGGACTGCTCCCAGCAGATATGCTGCATTCATTCTCCCTCCTATAAGTTAAGAATGGTGGTGCCATTTCTTACCAGCTGATCTCAGTGCCCAGGAAAGTTTCCCATTATGTTCAGCTTGTATTGATATGGCCAGTACATCCTAGAGCTGTTGCACATGCAGTGCTTGTTGCCGTTACATTAATTTTCAATGGTAGGAAAATCAACTGATTTTTCCAAACTGACTTGGGATATAATCAGAATATTGAAACACTTCCAGTCTACTTTGAAGTAAGACTTATGTGGGTTTTAAATGGTATTGTTTCAAAACTGTGTTAATCATTGGCAGAGTCAAAAAGAAAACTTAGATTCAGTTGCCCACTGTACCCACCAACTACAGGCCTTATTTTTGTACGTTATATCAACAGGAGAATAATGAATAATCATATTCCTTGCACCATTTACCTGAATAAGGCTTGTATAAATTCTGACACTGAAGGTCATTGTCAAGTATCAGAGATTCTCACATTTTTTAGATTTTTCAGTACAGATACTAAGGAATATTAAACACCCAAACCCTTCAACTGCAATTACCTTTATTAAATAAAATGCTTATCAGCTGTATTGTTATTGCAAAAGAAATTACAAACACCAAGACATATTCATTGCAGTACCTGATTTCTGCATAAGAGTATTAATCAAGAAGTTTTAACTTTATCAACTGCACAAATGAAAAAGCATTTTCCATTACATATTAAACAAAGCTCAGTGGGGTAAAGAATAACAAATCTTAAGCCTCCAGAGTTATGTTAATGTATTATTTCTCCAACTTCACAATACTTTTGAAATACCTTACATTTCAAATCAAAGAACATACATTTTAAAGGTGATTTACACAATAGAACTAACATCCCTCTGAATTTTTCATATCAATATGGTTTGTCTTAAAGTATAAATTGGTACACTTATGAAAGAAGTTCATTTTTAGGTGATGGTTATAGTGCTGTTGGAATCTATTAAATCAAATTATTTTTACAAGGAAAATGTGAGCACTTATTGTGGTAGGACCAATGACCAATATTTAATTAAAATTATGTAGAGTGCAGTTAACAATTTGATTAATTTTTATAAAAGCAGAAATTAACAGGAAAAGGATACACTTACATGTGAGAAGATTTCAGCCTTACAGGTGAAACAAAAAAAAATTAAGCCAAGTATCTGAGCTGATCTTAATTTCACATGATTTCTACCAGACTAAAGAACTTCATAAACATTAAATTTGTGACTCCTGCTTTCAGAGCATTTCTAAAGGCAAATTATAGCAATGAATGTTTTTCAACCAAAATTTAAAATAAGACTTCTAAAGCACACTACCATTCTGAAAGGTTTATGCCCGACTGTTGTCTTACCTATTATGAGTATTTTATTTTATTTGCATGACATGCACATAATATGGCAAAAGGCAAGTTATAAAATTACTTTCAATATCTCTGAATATTTAACAAAGTACCTTGACATTACTAGATGGTGATGCAGCAAAATCCATATTCCATGCCACATCTAGAGTAAAGGAGTGTAAATTAGTTCTCACTAGTGTGCATATCATACTTCTTCTTGGTATTTTGTAGTTCTACCCCATGTTTTGAACAAGCATTTTATTCTTGAAAATAGTTTTTGCATTTTATATTTAAACATAGAAGCAGGACAAAGAATACATGTGCTCAGAAATTTGAGGTTCCACCAATGATAAATGATTATTCACTAGTAAGGAAAAAAAATTCCCATTGCTCTTCTTATAATCTTCTAAAACTTCCCAATAGGTATGGATCTTCAGCAAAGTAAAAGAAAAAAACCTTTTGTAAAACATTACTACTCACAAATATTTTCTATAGCTTTAACACTGACATGTGTAAAGCTGCCTGGAGACAGACATCAGTGATGGAGCCCTGGCTAATCTTCTGTGATGCCTCTGGTTTCATGGCCAATTTGGAAAAGAGTAAATGTCCTTTAAAATTTCCGTCAGAAATTATGTTGGTATTTATCCCACTACCACAGGAGAGAAGAAGATAAAATTTTCCCACTATTCATTACATAGTAAGTAATCTCTTGTCTATCCAGAGAAGGAATTGGTAGCTGCAAAATCAGTGTGCTAAAATAAATTGGAAATTTATTTTAGTAGTGTAATGCAGGTTATTCCTGAAAAAGATACATTGCCAAAGGTGCTAACCTCAAGCCTCAGAAATGGGCAATTTTTGTGCCTCAGGCATTGGAGCCAAACCAATTGACAGCAGAGCATGGGTGGTTTTGAGTAAGCACAGCATTCCTAAACCCAGGAAAAAAGGTAAAGAAAATAAAGCCAGAAAGAGATTCCATTCATTCTGGAAAGGATCTCACTAAGCAGTACAAAAAAAAAAAAATATTTAATGTGTCTCATACAGCTAAGCTTTAAGAGTTTCTTATGATGACAAAGAACAGTAGAGAAAAAAATCCTTACATTACCTGGAGAAGTGGACAAAATGTCATGACAAGTGTGTCCATGGTAACTTCTCACAGGGACAAAAATAAACACTCACTTAAAAAAGTGAAATCATGGGATCTGTGACTTCTCCTAAGACAGTTTTAACCTTGATTTCATAAGTCACTGCAAAAATAATCATTTACCTCCAGTTTTACTAGCTCTTCTGGCTTGTTTTACATAGGTTAATAATGCTTTCCACATGGCACTGGGTTTCTGATAGCACAGATTTAATACGAATTACTATCCAAGAAAAGAAGTTACTTTAGGACTTTACTTAGAGGTGCTGTCTCTAAACCATGAAAGAATTCCAGAGTCCAAATACCCCTTTACAGTTTGATGCTAACCTACTTCCTTCATCTCCTGAGCCATCATTAGAAGAATGAGATTGAGTATAATGTCCTGTGCCATACTGCTTAGCTGGTGACTACAAAAATGTAGTCAGTCTTTTATTCCAGCCCTAGATGTTGCTTTCAGGTTGGGTAGAATGGAACTTGATGGTCTCCAAGGTCCCTTCCAACCCAAGCCATTTTATCATTCTGTGAATGAAGAGTAAGAAGTACAATTATTCATGGAAACTCATTGTAAGATTACTCCCACTTCAGCTCTGTCCATTCTGTTCTCTCTTCCTGATTCTTTTTTTGTGTGTTCTTCCATTTTCTTCTACCTGTTTTCCATCCAGACTTAGTTTTATCAATAACATCAACCCACCCTATTGTTTAATGTTTCTTTTTTCCCTACAGAATAATGAGTGTTTATTATGATTCCCAATAAGGCAGAAGAGAATCCATGATTTTGTCTCTGCTAGGAAGGATTTCTTCCCAAAGCTTCATCTGCTGGAAAATTAAATAGCTGTTTCCAGGGAAGAAGTGTTGAGCATTCAGATTTCTTTTTTTTTTTTTTTTTTCATATTCAGGAAGTAAAACAGTTGAAAAATATTACATGTACATCTTTATCTATATCTATATATATTTACTTTATATATTTATAATAATTTGTCCAAGGGATTGCTCTGCATTCATAATAAAACCATGAGTGTTTGGCCACAAGATGCTGTGATGATCTTGTGACATTCAAGTCACAGATCTAAGACACAGCAGATTGGGAAAAGCAGTCAGAAATAAGAACTTCTTATTTAAAAAAAAATAAACTCTCATTCAGTAAAAATTTTTGAGATTCTGAAATAAAGTCATAGCCAAAATGAGGACAAAACATTGAAATATCTTGGGAGTTAGTGGGTCAAATATATTTATTTATTTTAAACTTTCATTTCAATTCTATCCTTAATTCTCTTTAGGTAAAGTGAAGTCTCTACATTATGAAAAAATATAAGCTGACATCATTTTTTGCCCAACAATTGACCTTCAAAGTGACTCTTTTTATCCACGAGCTCTGCTGGAATTTCCAGTTATATTGCACTGTTTTGTTACCAACCCATAGCTGCTCACTTTTTTGATACTCTTCTCAGTTTTTCTGCTTCAGAAAATTCCATGCAAAAGCACTCACTGGCACTAGAGGTTGCTAACTCAGAAGAAGTGTTTATTTTTGGGGGTCTTTTCCCCAGTCATAATTCATAATGTTCTCAAGGTGGGATTTATTGATATATGACATAGCCAGAAAAAAAAATGAAATAAAAATAAAGTCAGTTTTAGAAAAATAATTATTTGTCTTTGAAATAGAATTCTTAATTTAATTAAAATTAAGAACTTTGACACCTTAATTAAATTCTTTCAAAAATCAGAATGTGTTCACATGAATTGTTGATTTTTTCAATTGAGTAATTCAAGAAACACACTGAATCAAGGCTTTTTTATTCTACCTTGGGCAAAGACGTCTGCAGGTAATCATAGAATCATAGAATGACTTGGGTTAGAAGGAATTTTAATGATCACCTATTTCCAACAGCCAGAGACACCCTCTACTAGACCAGGTTACTGAAAACCACATCCAGCCTGGCCTTGAACACAGGGATGGGGCATCCACAGCTTCTCTGGGCAACCTGTTCCAGTGCCTCATCACCCTCACTGTAAAATGTTTCTTCCTAATTTCTAATCTAAACCTTAAATCTCTTTCACTTTAAAGCCATTCCCCCTTGTCTTAGCAGTATGCCACCTTGTCAAAAGTCTGCTCACTTTGTAGCCTCTTTAGATACCGGAAGGTGCTGCAAAGTCTCCTCGGAGTCTTCTTCAGGCTGAATAACCCCAATTCTCTCAGCCTATCTTCATAGAAGAGATGCTCCAACCCTGTGATCACCAATAACAAAAATCCTGGACATTTTTGCTTGATAAAATTGAAAAATTAGAAAGAGAATTTATTGATTTCAAAGGTTAATTATAAACATCATCAGCTTGCACAGATACAACACTATTAAAAATATAAAAGGAAAAATATAAGAGTTTTGTAAAAAATTTTGTTTGCAAGATGAAATAGTTATATCATTTCCCTAGTATAACAATAGAACTTCTCCTGAGGTCTGGAGGAAGGCCTCCTTATGCACCTAGGAGTCTACAAAAGTCAAGAAAAGTTCCTTATCAAAGGAGCTTGAAAATGAAAGCATAAAGACATGTGTCAAGCTGCAGCTCCCCAAATTCTGCAGCTTCTATACTGTAGGACACACTGCACAGAAACACTGGCCTGCAGCCAGGGATCATTCATGGCCTGAGGTCTCCAAAGAAGCCATGAAGTTAAATCTTCCAATGGAAATGTGACTATTTTGGTGGTGAAAGGTAATATAAAAGAGTTTTAGTAAATATTCCAGATTTGGTGGACTGCCCAGTCCTAATAAAAAATCCATATAAAGGAAAGACTGCTGGCTAGCTCACCAAACTCTGTCAATTAACCACCTCAAGGTCAGAATCAGTCATGACTTGGCTTACTTAGAAATAGATGGAAATGAGCAAGCAGCACAGCTGAAGGCTTTTGTTAGACCTAGTGTACTAGTCACAGATTAATAATTTAATTTCCTTCTGGCTTTCTGTCTCCAAGGAGCTGATGAGCTTTGACATTACTCCTTTACCAGAACTGCAAAACTCCGAGCCTTAGGAGAAGGAAGAGTCAAGAGCTCCTTAAGTTCTCATTCACTTGAACAGTTTCTTACCCATAATGTATTTTTCAGCAGGAAGATATAAAGTTACTGTCATCTAATGCTATTAAGTCATTTACACGATTAAAAAGTAATTATGAACGAGTATTGTTGGATTAGATGAAAATACCCTGTATCACTTGTCATGCATAATACACAGTACGCTTGTTACATACGGAGTTTTGAAAGGTGAAATAAAATGCAATCATTTATGTAATTAAATGTAGACAGGAACACAAAACCAGAGTGGAGGTGCCTACCGTTTGTGATAGGCAGTTTGTATGTCAGCAGATAGAATGAATTTAAGTTGAGTTTAATTACCAATTTTTGGAAATTCTCAATTACTTTTCATAGAAATTATTAGTACATCATATCCTACTAAATCGTATTTATTAATGTAATTTAAAAAGCTACTGTATTAAATATAATTTAAACATCCATCGTAAAACTCAGCTATTAACTGACTACACACTGGGAACTAGGAAAAAAAAAGAATAGAAAAAGAAAGGTTTTCACATTAATTGCAGCACTTTGATTAAGAGTATTTAGAATTAAGGTAGTTGTTCTTGTTCAGTTTCCATGCACAGAAGCCTTTGAATTTAAAAAATCCTATAATGATTCGACTCCTTGCCTTCTCTGAAACAGCTAAAATGCCAAGATTGACAGCTCCAGCTGGAGTTTCCAGAGGAAACATCTAGAGCTAAAGAGCAGAAGGAAAGCACAAAGAATGCATGCAACCATGCATCAAGCCAATATTTTGGGTGGGAACACAGAGGGACAATGGGGTGGAAAAGCAATTTGGAAAATCACCTACTTGGAAGTTGATGCATCAAAACCTGCATGAAAGGGAATTTTTTTAAAACCAGGTAGTCAAAATTCTGCCTTGGAGTTCATGATGTATCACATTGCTCTTTTGGCTTGCATCAGGCAGCTCACACATGAGAGAGGCTGCTAATCTCAGAAGCATGTCCCTTTTCAGTTCTGGAATCTCACTTGTGTCCTCCCAGGTTGACCCAAGGTCAGGTTTCTGGGATCTGCAAGTTTTCAGCTGGGATGTGGATGGATTGCAGGAGCCTGTCAAACAGCATAATGGTTTACTGATGTGATCTGCAGAGTGTTTCTATGCTGCAGTGTGACCACTGTTCTAACAAAACTCATTTTAAACAACATAGACTACAGAAAATTCTGCAGGATGTGTAGCTCCAGCAAGGACAGTGCTGTGCCTAAAATAGGAAGTACAGTGAAGTAGACTGATTAGATCCATCAGTTCCATCAATTCTTCCTTCTTCACTAAGCCCTACAGGTACTAATGATACCAGCCGCTGCCCTCTAGTCACCCAGACTACTTCAGGAAGCCAACTAAGCCAAGCTAAGGCTGGTTTCATCCTATACTGAATGTCTACTGCATGAGGAGCCACAGACTCTCAAGGCAAAAATGATCTCATTCTCAAAAGAGCTAGCATTAACACTTAAATTAAAGAATTACTTATTCATTTATGTGAAATTTATTACATTGTATTTGAGATATAAGCACTAAATTTACTTAACTAATGTTTTATTAATTTTAAAAAATTACTTGAAAGAGTAACAAATTCTACTTGCTACTTAAATAATTTAATTCCTTAACTGAGTAATTGTTTTACTTTACATTTCAAAAAGTATAAGAAACTCAGTTGTTTCATGCTGTGAAATAGCTTTTAACTTTTTTTAAAACCACCCGTGTTCAGAAATGTTTAAATGTTAAATCTTAGCTGTCATGAAGTCCTCAAAGCAGAGTGATAATATATATATAAAAATACATATTACTCCATAAACCTCAAATTTTAATCATTTTTCAAGTATCAAATATTATTCTCTATAGTATCCTAAATTAAAATTTACAGATGGTAAAAACTAACACGGAGATGTCAAGTTATATCCTTACTTTGGAAAAACAGAGAGTGGAACTCTTAACTTTGTATGCAGTCCAACTCTTTATTTTGAGGTTTGAACTCAATGATCTCAGAGGTCTTTTCCAAGCTAATTGATTCTCTGATTCTGTGAAGTGAGAATAAGTGAGAACATCAGCCCTAAGAACACCCAGGACTGAAGGTTGTCTACTGGCAAGAAAAAGTAAAAAGCTAGAAACTTTATCTTCTTTCCATGGGAAACCTTGGTGCCTCGAAAGTCCTTTGGAGAGCATGCTGGCTCCAGCCCCCATTCAGCCACCCTCTCCATGAACACTGCCAAGCCCCCACTGCAAAGGCAGGGTCCTGGGAAACTTACAGGGAAAGGAAACAAGGGTGATAAATGTCATCCTCTTTCTTCCTGGGCCAAAATGAAGTAAATGGGTTTTTTCATCTTGGAAGACAGATTTATTGACAGGGATATAAATGTTAATGAGGGATACAATCATGGATGTCACTGAGGATGTGAATACTGAAGGGATGGGGAGAGCTGCAGGGATCTCTATGAGAAGCACAGTTTGGGCTGTCCCATGCTGGGCACAGCTGTTTCCAGCTGTCTCCAACTGACCCACATCAGGGTCCCACAGCCAAGGGCTGGAGCTTTGGGTTAAACATAAAATGGTGAATACTGCTGCACAGTGAGAGAGAGAAGTTAGAGAGTAAGTCCTATGAATAAGCTGAGGGAGCAGGAGGCTCAGGGACCTCAAAGGAGGTTGTAGCATGGTGAAAGTTGGTCTTCTTCCAGACAACAAGTAACAGGACAAATAGACACAGTCTTAAGTTATGCCAAGGGAGGTTTAGGTTGGACATTAAGAGGAATTCCTTCACAGCAAGTGTGATTAGACATTGGAATAGGTTACTCAGGGAGGTGATGGAGTCCCTGGAGGTGTTTAACATGGCAGATGGTACCGTGGTCTAGTTGATAGGGTAGTGTCATAGGCTGGGCTCAGTGACCTCAGAGGTCTTTGCCAACCTAAGTGATCCTGCCATTCTTGGAAGTGAGAATATGTGAGAGCTTCAGCCCTGCAGACACCCAGGCTGGTGGAAAAGAAGAAGGAGAAGGTGTTCCAGATGCCAGAGCAGAGATTCCTCTGCAGCCTGAGGTGCAGACCTTGGTGAGGCAGAGATCCCTCTGCAGCCCATGGAGGAGCACACACCACCACCTATGAGCTCTTTCATCCTATTTTTCTCCTCTGCCTTATTGAAGAAGGGGAAGAGAGAAGGCAACTGGGCAGGTGCCTGGCTGCTGGCCAAAGTGAAGCCACCAAACTCTCCTGAAGATTTTGACATGTTCTGACAGGTAGAACTCATTTGCTCAAGAAGTAAATTCTACACTGGTAAAAGAAAAAAATACAGCACTGAAGAGCGGGTCAAATAAAGCCAAATAATATAAAGTTTGATTGGTAGAGGTAGTTCAAGATGGCAATATCATGCATACTTTCCAATCTGTTCTTTGAACTTACGGTGCAGCTCCCCTTGAATGCAAGAAAGGACTTCAGTAAGGTCTAACTTACCAAGAAAGTACACATCATCTAAGGAACTATACTGCAGAGAATATGTGTTATCTAATTTCCAGGAAAAAGAAATTAACCCCAATATTGTATAAAATACAAAAACTAGATGGATTCTATCTTCCAGATATTACAAAGAAAATCTTTTCATTCTGTAACATGATAGGAAGTCAAAGGATTAATGCTAATACCATAACAACAGATAGGCATGAAAAATGTGTGCATTATCACTCTGCCCATTCCCTTCAATAAACTACTAAAACAACAGTCAGGAAAGCACCAGCTTGAAAAAACAAATGGCATATATACCGTGTTTCTGGTTGATAGCACACAATGTTCAGGTAGCGAGACAGTGACAAATTCCAGCACATGCTGCTGAGAAAGAATTATGCATGTTGAAGCCAATTAGGGTTTGAGTTCCAGCATTTTCTAGTAATCTTCAGATCTTGTGTATGCCAGTTTTAACTGTGGATGCCTTTTGCCAGGAGTTCAAACCAAATGAATATGTGATATCACTTAGCCCTCATCCCCTCAATAAATGTAACTCATCATGATTCCAAAATCAAACAGCATGTTGAATTTTAAGTCAATTATATTCAACTAAAATCCAATTGCCTTTTCCGTATACATTTTCTAGTATAGTTTGGTGAAGTATATAAAATTTAAAGAGCTCCAGGAAAAAAAATTAAGGAGCAGTGAAGAGAAGTGTGTTTTATGCTAAAGTGATTCCTATGAACACCTGTTAAACTGTTGAGTTTAATTGGGCTACATCTGCTCCTGATTTTGCAAGTTCTGACAGATTATCTGTCCTTATATTTTATTGAGTTGTCTCTTCCTTTTTCTTTTCTGTCTTTTGGGGTGCAGTTACATAGGATGATACACTTGAGAAATGAGTAATCTAAAAATTTGCAAGCTGTGTGGGATTTGGTAGTTCTCAAAGACAGACATTCAAAAAGCAGACAGATTAACAGGCTTAGTTATATGGCTTCAAAAAGACTCACTCTGGCAATGATGTGGCTTATACTGACCTCACAGAGACCAATAGATATGGAGAATCAACAGTAGAAATAGAAGGAGAAATTATAGTTTCCAGGTGGAATGTTTCTTCCACAGAGTGCAAAAACAAGACTGTAGCTGCTTTCTTCAGAGGAATTCCATGCACCATCACAAGAGACAGTACAAGGCCATATCATGTCCTGGAATGCACTTTATATCTGCTCATTTTATGCAACATGGGTTATACTGATTCATTGTGGCAAAATTCCTACTGACTTCCTGGATTAGACTCTTAGTGCATCTTTATGAGTCAGAGTAGCAGTAAATCACTATTATCTCAATGGATTTAGAAGCATAGGTAAAGAGGAAAGAGAATATCACAAGGTGGAACATAAGCAAGACTGTGGTAAATACAAGATTTCAGTTCAACATCCCTATTCTGCTACTGCAGAATGTTAAATTAAAAGTACTTCAGTTTGAATGAAAAGCTAACTGAACTCATGGTTTTGCTTCTGCTCATCTCAGAACTGCCCCTTTCTGCCCTTCAGTCCCATTAAAAATGTTTAATTCCTAATAGAGAACAAACCCAATCTAAATTCCCACAATACGCAAATATTTGGAGAAACAGCTCATGAAATACTGCCAATGTTATTTAAAGAGAAAGAACAAGTTGTATCTACATTTTCTTTTCGAGCCTAGTAGATGGAACACTGTAGTAGGTGGAAAATAAAAGTTCATTATCTTGATCAGCATTAGGCAATTCAAAGTAATGTAATTGGATGCAACCAGGATCTATACAGAGTGTTCTGATCAACAGGAGAAGAGCTATACTAGGTATTTTATCTTACATTCTTCTTGAAGCCATGTTACAGACAGACATATGAGAATTATGTTATTAATTTAAACTCTAATAATTGATCTCCCCAGAGCAAGAACAGAAGAATCTGTGGAACTTAGGAAAAATTAAAAATTATATAATAATAAAAAGCAGAGGTTCATATTTATAATGAAGTTTGTTAGAATCTCTGTCCAGTGAAATTGAAGAGAGTTTGACCACTGATATTTGATGCAGCACTGAATTGTTTTTAAAAATAATTTTAACTATCATATCTATTTATTTGAGGAACAGTGATAGCAAGCCGTCAGGAGATAAAAAAATACAGACTTTATACAAGATTTTAAAAGGCATGTAGGAAATAAGTGGCAAAAAAATTTTGTTCTTTTAAAATGACAGCAGACCTGCAGACTGGAGAGAGCTCAATTTTCTCCTGTCAGGAGTTTGAGATTTAAGTAAAAATTAGTGCTTAAATATAAAAATATTTTCTTATCCATTTTTTTGCCATACATGAATGGCTTAAGTTTATCTGGAATACAGGAAAGCAAAAGCAGTGTACTTTTTCTCTGGAAACATTATTGAAAATATTATTGTCCTTCAGAAAATTTCTGATCTGTCAACAAAAGCTATCTGTAGGTCTCTCTTCTTTATTTTTGAGAAAAATTTAATCAAAATTTGATCTTAGAAAAACTCTAGCTAACTATATGTGATCCATAGCTGTTAAGATCAGCAACAAAGCTTCGAGAAGAAATTTCCAGAGCAGGCAGGATAGAGGTAGAAATCTGTAATGAATCTGAGGAAGAAAAAGGGTTCTTTTACTTCATAACAACCCTTTTGTTTTAATAATTTTAAAATACTATTAGAGTATTCTGTTGTTTTTTAGTTCTAACTTCATTGATATGATTAAAAATCTGGGGGGAAAACCTTCATTATAGTCGAGAAAACAGTGGACTGAAACGATTTTTAAGAAATTCAAGCATGTAAAAATACCCATGGCTGCGATGAGGATTTTTTTTACTCTAGAAGTTATTCACCCATCTCTTCCAAATAATTCAGATGCCTTCATTATATCCTCCAGACCCCTTTCTGATTTTATATTTTATTCACCAAATTGAATCAAACTTCTTTTTCAATTTTTTCTTCTTGCTACAAACCTCAAAAGCTAACCTGCCAGAGTTCAGGACATTCACTTGAAAATCTAGCTATTTAAAACTTCATGGACCCTATAATGACTAGATATAGGTAATGCAATATCTCCTGTTTCTGTCTGTGGACAATGACATAAAAAATGTTTATCCCTCTTCTCTTCATTGTATGCTTTACATTAACATATTTGTCATAACAACAGATTTACCACAATACAGAGAAAAGAAAGCACAACTGCCCATAACTGGAAATTTTTCAAGTTAAATGTGATTTGTTCTCAAATTTTAAAATAGAATTTGGCATTTTATCATTAAGAATATAAAGATATTCAATTTAATAAAACATTAATATTTAGGGGGGGATACATTTTTAAAAGTCAGGAAGATTACCTTTTTTTTGAGTCATATACAGGCAAGATGCTGAAAACCCTAATTAGTCATAAATGCAGATCAATTTGCTGTCTTAATGCCTCAGAGGCAAAAGGCTGTTAAATGTTGTTATTATTTGTGTAATAGTAGAGATAAATACAAGTTTCCATTTCAGGCTCCCCTTGTGCTAGAAATTGCAGCTTATATAATAATTTAAAAATCTCACCCCAAATAATCTTATATTATAAAATTCGATTTCAATAAATCACATTAAGAAAGCAGTGAAAGGGACACTACTCAGAGCAAAGCTAAAGTGTTTTAGAGCATTTTTCCTGAAAACTGTTGTTCATGTAAACATTGAACCAACCTGTGTCTCCAGCCAGAACAGTGGTTAGGTTAGTTAGTCAAAGGTCCAGTGGCTTTCTTTTGTTCAAACATTTTCAATATTCCAGAAAGTCAAATCTTAAGCAAACATAAGCAGCATGCTGACTAATTGCAACCTGTCATAAAAAATGACTGGATCCACTCAAATTCAACAGCTCATGTAAAGGAAGCACTCCCAGCTGAATTGTGCAGATGAAAGAAAAGTCAGTTTTATTTATTTAGTATTCTGTTATTCAGCTGAGTCCCTTATTGCAGCCTAGGTTATCATCATAGAAGTCATACCTTCTGGGGATATATTTTTAGAGCTGCTAGTAAAGAATAACCCTTCTGCTTGAAAAGTTTCCAACAAATAAGGAATCCTGACAAATTTGACAATCTGCAGGAGACAAAGCTGTGTGGTGGAAAACAATACCAAACTGAAAGAAAAAGAAAAATAGCAAATGTGAGAAAAAGATTGTACCATTTTCCTACAGCTCTGCACAGTAAAGCTTTTGATGAAATAAGAATTTTATTCTTTACAACAAAAATACTAATTCGATGGTATTATGAACCTAAATAAATGGCTTTTAACTAGCACATAGACTGTTAAATAAAAGGAATTAAGAAAAGGAGTAGCATTTGAGATTGGAATGGGCCTTTGACTGATTCAGTATTATATATGCTACCTTCTAAAATTATTTTAGATAAGTGAGAATGTACAATCTACTAGAACTGTTTGGAGATTTTCTAAGAACAAAAAGGTGTAGTGAAATGTGCTGCCACCCTCCCAGTTAATAGGTTTTTCTTAAGGCTTTTTTTAAGTACACCTTTCCCTAAATAGCTTTTTCAAAATAAGCCTGAGCCACCTTCAAAGCATCTGGACACCAGTCTTCCTCACTCTCCCAAATGTATATGTACAGGAGAGTTAAACATGAACAAGGTGTGCTTCATTGCATTGTATTTTGAAGCATCAACCAAGCCATCAAAAGGAACCACAAGATTACATCCTGCCCAGCCTACCCACATGAATTATAATCCTGAAGCACCAATAGCCATTCAAATCATCAGCTCTACCCACCTGAGCAATTAAATATGTACATTCAATTTTTCCATTTTAACTTCTTTCTGTTTTAACTTTTCCTCTGGAAGTTATTAATCCATCTCTCCCAAAGTAGGATTTCAGAGAAAGAGGAGGAAGAGAACACATTGTCTCCATCAGGTTTTTTCTGTTCCTTTTTTCCCTTTTTGAAGTAAAAGCAATTTATGTCTACCTTCCATTTTCCAAAGTTACATCTCAAAAGCTCAGAAAGAAAGGGAAATCTTGACTACTCTTCCCATCAAGGTGTGGAAGCAACCAAGAAGTACTGGAGTTACCTAAAAATAGTGAATTCTGACAGTGAACTGCTCTTTGGAACTTTAGAATGACTTCTATACGGAGAATTTCCTCTAGCAATACAAGAAATGCCCTTCAAAATATCACCATAAAAACTTTCTGTCAAGTGAGGAATCAGATTTTAGAAGTCCCAGGTACAACGTTACACAGACAATGTAGTTAATCTTTGATTAACTAAACTATCTTCTCTGGCCTTTGTCTGGAGATCTTTGAGCAAGGCTTCCTCTGATGATTCCCACAATCATCAGCCTTGCTAAGTGCCAGGACCCCTTCACTTCCTTGCCACTTGAAAAACTTTGCCATATCTTTTGGGGTCTCCACCCCTGGCTTTCCAGCACTGAGTGACCAGCACTGTTGTTTCAGCTTTCACTCCTTTTCTTCTAATTAAGCTCTGAATGTTTCTGCTGCTCTCCTACCCCTAACTCCTTTCCTATCCTTAAGCTCCTACCACATATCATGAGAAGTGTGCTGTTTGCCCAGCTTTCACTCTCTCTATCTCTGCATCATCTATAGGTAAGTGCCTCTGCTCATATTTTCAGTTCTGCCCAGAAATCTTGCTGTATCCTTTGTCTTAGCAGGGATTTCCCTCCAGGCCTCACTGGGCTCCATGGGCAAACAGTTTATTCAGTGCAGTGAAGGTATTTCACAGCTAAAAAGGTAAAATAACAGAACTGGTGGTGGAAAAAGAAATTATAACCTCAGTAAAATAGCCTGGGTTTTAGTGTGGACCTGCATTGGGCTTCAGAAAATAAAATAATTTGATTATTATATCTTAACTGAAAAGCCAATTAGTTTAATAATAAATAATAGTTACAGCCAGGTATTCTGGTAAAAAGAATAAATTAGAGCAGAAGGTAATGGTCATCATAAAAGTTGAAGAGGAATTTTATTTTCAAGATGTAAGAAAAAAATGTGGTAAACATGTGTTTTGCATATATTTACTTCTGTTTTGTAGCATTTTCTGCTAACTCATGAATAATTAGATATTAAATATTGAAACATTGTTGCATGTCATCTATAGGATTATTATTGCCTCCTTTTATGTACATCATCTATGCTACTGTAGTAGTTTACTATGTCAAAATGTTGCCACATTTATCCTTAGAAATTATTTTTTGAATATTGAATAGAGGCTCAATGACTCAGTTAAAAGTGGAAATTGGCAAATCTTGTGTGAGCCCAGAAAGTGTGGAAATTAAGGCAGGCAAAATTATTTGCAGTTTTACTCAAATTTTTCTAATAATTTACACAAATCTACCATGATAAAAAGGTGATCTGGTATATCTTGCAAATACTTTTTGTCATTCTATTTTTGTAAGGTTGTGTTAAATCACTTTGGAATAGAAAAGAGTTGAACCTGATAATTACTGTTGGAGAAGTCACCTCTTTGCTGTGTCACCACAGGAAAAGTGCACTAGCTAGGGAAAAACCCAGGAATCCATACTGTTGTTTCTCCTTTCTGAATCTGGACCTTTTTTGTCTTAGTTTCCACAAAAAAGGAACCAAAAAAAAAATCTATAAGTTTACATGGGACATTTTCCATAGTCTGAAATAATTTTCTGGAGATAAGCCTTGAAGTAGGCTTCTCTTGCTATGATACTTGAATGACAGGAAAATCCTTCGTCTTCAATTCTGCTGAGACATTTATCATTATTTTCTGCCCCATAAACAATAAAATTTCCCTCTTTTGATTTTAAACTCCTCAGGATGGGAATTATACCTTCTTGTACACTAGAAAATCCATCACACAATAGAGTGGAAATATTCATGGGGTTCCTGGGAAACTACTGTTCTAAAAACAGTATTAGGGAATTTTCATAATATTTTTCAAGACATGGGAACCTACCACATGTGCTGGCTTGCATATTCCCGTTCTGAATTGTGGCTAGAACCACTATCTTAAAACTAGTAGCAAAAATAATATCGAAAAATTTCTTTTATGTACAAAACTACCATAAGCACAAATAAATGTTTATACCAAATATGCATATGAAATATGGTAGATATTTTGACGCAGAGAAATAGAATAGAGGACTGGAGCTCAGTTGTGGCAGTTGTTTTTACTACTCATTATTTTAAATTAAGAGGCATCTCATATAAAATAAAGAAAAATCCTAATAGAAACAATCATCCAAATACCTCCACAACAGGTAAATATTATTAATATTGCCAAATTTTATTTATAGACACATTACTTTCATCTGATCTGGCACACTAGCTAATAGTGACTAAAAATAATTATAGGTTGAGACGCTTGCAGATAGACAGTGACCTCATTAATTGCTGTGGTGGAAATGCTGGTAGCTCCCTGCAGTGAGCCATTATAGAAGTGCATCAAATAACAAACAATGACAGCTAGCTCCTAGTGAGTGAAGTCTGACAGATGGTCGATAAATTCAAAACTGACACATTTTTGTAACTAAAAGGTAGGTTTGAAGTCTTTTGGGGTTCTAACAGTGCTTCTCCTGAGCACCAAATCTGGGTTATAAAAGTTAATATCCAGTTCAAGCCCTTCAAATATAAAGGAAAGAAGAAAAACCCAAATCCTCTTGTGAGTAATCAAACTGCAGTAGGCTCAAGTTTCTAAATACCAGTGACATTCCTCGTTCACTACCACTAGGAATGCTGCATCATTTCTAGTCTGCCACTGCACCATGCTGTGCACCACCACAATGCATTTTATGCTAATGTGATGAGATGTCACGCAGCTTGATATGATGTGGAACAACACAGTGGTGAAAACTTATGGACCAACGTAATTACTTTCAGATAAGAATTATTAACTCAGCTGGCAGAACTCAGATCTAAATGTGCATGATCTGAGGATAAATAAATAGATTAGATAGATTTACTACGAACAATTTGCAAGAATGGATATTCTGTTCTGTCTGACTCTGCAAACAGTTCTATTTAAAGTGCTTCTCTCTATACAATAGGAGACACATGTATTCATCTCCCTTTTGCCCTTTTCAAGACTGGCATCTTTTATTAATATTTACTTGTTTTCTGAGTTTTTCGCTTTATAATTAATTAAAACAAACATTTTTTGGGGTGTTGGTTATTTTTTTAAATAGCTGAATTGGCTAACACTGTTTTAATGAAATAACTCTCTTTGGTAGGAGCATCATTAAAGGAGTAATCACAAAACTGGTAATTAAAAATAGATGCCTAGATCCTCAGCAGGAATAAAGCACTTTTCAACTTTGGAGCAGAGCCAGTTTCCTTCTCCACAGTACTGTCCCTGGAGTCCTCATGACCTGTTTATTGAGGGAGTTACACTGGACCAGGGACACACAGCAAAAGAAAACTTGCAAATCATGTTTGCAAATAACAGCACTTTGACAGTTGATTTTGCTTGTAGTTGCTGGGCTTGTTCTTGGAAGCACTGAAGAGGGTAAGATTTTATTCAAGACTTTAAAAAACCCAAAAATGTAGACAAGATTTGTGCAGGCACAATTCTGCATATGAAAATAGGAACTGTGCTTTCAAAAACTGAGGAAAGGGAAAGGGAAAAGAAAGGGAAAGGCTCCTATCTAAGAAAAGAAGGACTAAGTAAACATTGACCAGCAGTAGTAGAAGACACAACTCGTGGATTGAAGTGATTCCACCCCAAGATTTCAAGAGGGCCCAATATCCTGGAAGGCCCTAAGGACCAACAATGTGTCTGTAGTTGTGCTGATTGCCTGAACACAACTAAGTACAGGCTGAACAGCTGATTTTTGTTTATATTTAACTTGCAGTACTTAACAGGTCAGTGAGATATTCTCTAAAAGCCTAAAGAAGAGACCAGGAACTAATACATTTGATAAGAGACAAAGGCCACTGTACACATTTATGCTGCTAAGACTAGAGTAACTGGTGACAGCATGGCACTAAGTAAACAGCAGAATATTCAATCCATGCCCTCCTTCGGCTGCTATACAAAAGTCATTTACTGTTTATAAGAGAGAGAAATGACACAGGAGCTTCCTAAAGAGCATGGTTTGTCAGTTCAGCTGCAGAATAAAGCAGGTGAAGAAAACACACATATAGTTCAGCTTTTGTGTTAGAAATATTCTTGCTGTGAATTTGAATCTGACACGAGACAATTAATTATTATACAGCCACTGATAAATCTGTTTATGAATCTCATCAGATATTTTCTAAATATAAGATCAATAAAAAAGGATATCCTGTGTTGGGCTAAGGGAGTTCACCAAAATATTTCAAATATCCTAAAGTATCCTATGTCTTTATATTACCTTTATCTGTCATTCCCTATGCTCAAAAACCAGTCTACTCTAACCAGCCTCAGTAACAAGAATTAAAACTGTGGGTTCTGTTTTCAGGCACATTAGTGCAGAAAGCTTGTTGAATTCCAACAAGGACCAAAAATATTGTTATCTGACATAGGTAGCCATCCATACAACTGGGAGAAAATGACAAATAATTTGTAGTGAACTGTTTAGGAACAATTGATAAGCAGCAATTTGTCCAATAAAATTATTCATTCATGAGCATTAACTAATCAGTGAAAACTATGACTCAAACTAAGGTAATCCAAAATCAGATAAAAGAATAAATTCACTGAAACCATATTTGTATGTAGTGAACCAAAACCAGAACCAGGTCTCCTGACAACCACTTATCACATATTGTCACTAGCCACTGCTGACATTTGTAGCTATTGCTACAAAAAAGAGGAACCTTTCAAATGTGTCTGATTTTCAAAACCACTTCCTTCCTTTGCATTGCATATTTTTCTTTCTTTTTCCATTTGTTGCTTTTGTGAAAGGATTCAAGAAGAACTATTTGATTTTAAAGGAAGCAATATTTCAAAGCTAGACTAGATCAATGAACAGAGAAAAAATTATGTTGCTTATCTTTTTTTTGCTCATTAATGTTAGGTTTTTAGTCAGCTTCTTAAAAGAGTTATTAAAAAAATAAAACAGCAAAACTAATACAAAACTTGTTATTTCCCCTTCTTATTGCCTGTTCTAAGCTCAGTAATACTTTTATAGGCTGTATTGCAAAACAACTATAAATGATAGAGTGCTTAAGGATTTCTTCAAGCAGATTGTTATGAAAATGAGTTGACCTCATCCCCTTTTGTCAATAAAATAGGATATTACCAAAAGGCAGCTTTTGCAATTACATGTGAATTGGTTTTCAAGCTTCACAGAAAGGTCGATTCAAACAGTGACAAACATCACCTTGGTAGGCACCACTGCCTACCTCCAATTTGGGAAAGCTTTTATTAGCTTACATTCATGCTGAGGGTCAGCTTTTCAGTGTTCTTTTCTGAGAGACTGAGGCATGAAAGCTCTTGAAATCTCCATTTACTTAATGAAAATAATATTACTGAATGAATGATAATCAAGTGATGTTTTCATTATGCCAAGTAATTTTCTCCCAGTATTTTCAATTCCCCTTAGCAACATGTATCTATGAGGGTTGTAACCTATAGGCTCTTTACAGCAACCATCTCTCACTCCTGCAAAGGACGTCTTGACCACAGGAGGGTTAGCTATTTGAAGATATCAAAATAGCTGTCTAGAGCTCTTTTTGCTGCTCCACTCCTAAACAGAAATTTCTTTGTAATTTTCTTTATTGCTACTTATTTCTGCAAAGTATCTGTCTTTTGATGCAGACCTGTTAATTGATAGAGAGCAGCAATACAGAGGTAGGTTCTTGTAAAGTGGGACCCACTGTCAGGGAGACACAGGAGTGGGGCTGTGCTCTGCCACGGATGGAGGGCTGGGAGCCGGGAGCTGCAGCAAGGACGGCAGGGCAGGGACCCAGCTGGCAAAGGACACGGACCTTGACTGGGTGAGCAGAGCAGGTCCCATGATAGAAAACCAGCTTAGCCAGCATCTAGGAGCCAGGCAAGTCCATGGTGATGAGACGAATTCAGGGTGAGGGCAGGAGCTCAAGTCATCAGGTCAGGGCCAGGATCAGTGATGTGCATGGTAGGCACAAAAACTCTGCAAAGACTGAGGTTTAGCACCTTCCCAAGCAAAGGGAATCCAGGACTCAGCTCTTTTCCCAACAGTCTGGCTCAAGGTCAGAGCTGCACCATATCGTGACTGGCTAGGAGCCTTCCTTTTAAATATCTTTTGGAAAAATATCCATTATCTCTAACACTTAGGTGCAATGGATTAGGACCAAATGAAGGTTATAAGGGATCCTAAGGATGGAAACAGGTGTTCCTGCCAAAGTAAGTTTCAAGAGCATGCACAGAGCTAGGGAAAATAAAAGCAAAGCAGAGGAATTGTAATGTCCATGACAGCTCGCTGAAAAAAAATCACTGCAGACAAAACAAGACTTTTCATGGGTTTTCATTATTCTTCTGAGAAGAACTTGTGCATTTCATGTAGTGAAAACCTTTCTGAAGTTATGGGCTTAATTTTATTAATATTTTTAAAGTATTATTTATAAAGTAGATAGGTTGTAATCATACACATTTTATAAGAACATGCAATTGTGGAGATGTTTTTTATGAACTGAGATGTATCCAGGAAGAACTTTTTGTTTGTTTGTATTCGATTAATACTTTTACTCTTAAAAATGTAAGAAAACTTTTTTACAAAGAAAAATTATTAAATTCCATCACATTTTTCCTATTTTTTCTTATAATTATTCATCTAGAAATGTTGCTAAGTATATATTTTTAAATAAAAAGACAATTCTAAAAAAAATAAATTTGACTTAAGCCAGTAGAAATCCCCTGTTCAGAGTGACATATTTGTTTCAGACTTTCAATGTGACAAAGAACAGAGAGGATTGTCTCATGCTTTTGTCTGGACTTTTATGTTCAGCTAAAAATCAGTTATTCATAACGATCCAGTTAAGACATAAAGATATTTCATGAACACTATTAAATAAATTTCAACATCTATAAAATCTTAACATCATTCTGTCTCACAAAATGATTTGCAGTTCTAGTTTCAAGAAACAAAGGCTTATGAAGTGCTAGGTATAATAGCAGACTAAGATTCCCTTGTGAATTCAAGACTTAATACAAGCTTTCTGACTTTTCTAGCACGTTTCAGTTCTGGAAACACTTTGTGACTTATATTATTGTTAATCCACTGTGGGATAGCAATATATAATAGAACATGAATAGATCTAATTATGGTTTTCTGTGTACAATTCAATAATTCCAAAATGCAAGCCATTCTTTTTACAGACAGACATTCCTTACTCTCATAGATTCATTATGTTTATTATGAGCACAGATATGTGCTGTAACAGAGGTTGTCACCATCACTGATTGCACTATACTTTAATTATCTGCATATCAAAGAATTAATGTAAACTCTTTAATTTTCCAATAAATCAGGTTAGCCTATAAAGAAACTTTCAACTTTTGAGTATATAAGGTAATACAGTACGAACATAATACAGTATGAACATATTGACATACTGGGATTGTTTGGCTGGGCTGATAAATATTGTTAGATGACCTCAGGATTGGATTACACCTATTTAGACAAAGTTACAGCAATTTAGTTATGTCATGTCAAAAAAAGATTTAGTAAAGCCTATGAAATTATCAGAAAAGCTGTGGTGTGGCTCATTGTTTATTTTAGGTCGGAAGGTTAATAATCATAACAAACACACACATCATTTAGAGTGCTGCTCCAAGCTTAGCAGGTTTTCATGGTGCAGTCCACTCAATATTGTGAGACTCATGTTCAAAAAATTAAATATGCTACTTCTTCCAGAAATACTAGCAACAGGCCTAGGAGTCATAGGGTTAGAGTAACTAATATGACTGACACTCTTAATGGGAAACCTCAAATGAACTTTTTCAAGGATTTGGATTAATTAGTTAATGAATTAATTAGCTGATATTATACCCCAGGGAAGTATTATTAGCAGAAGCATGGGTGATGTGTTTCAGGGATATATAATAATTAATAATAAAGGTAAGCTAGATAAGTCTTTCAATAACTGTAGAAAATAAAAGCTGGCAGGGAAGGTAACTCACTGAAAATGCAGCATCACCAACCATATTGCACTGTGAGTGGCACCAGCCCTGTCAGCAAGGGCTCAGTGCTGGGAGCCAGCCAGACCATTCTGGCCGATCCTGACACATTGGAGTGCAGAGTAATTTGGGAACCACCATATGGCAATGAACATGGCTACACAGATACAGAGCAGCCCCTTCCTCACAATGTTATTAGGCACCAAGAACACTATGTGACAAAAAGAGAGCAGACTGTCTGGGGCTGCCTCGCTGCTGCCTACATATATTAAATATGTTGGCATAATGTTTTGCTTGCAACCTCAGAGAGATAAGTATCCTGTCTTAATATTTTTTCAGACAAAATATTCCATTACTGTAGTCAATTTTAGCACAGAAATCCTTCCACTTGTATGGTTAGAGAACCGATAGGAGTCCGAAGGATATTGCTGAAATGGTTACAGCCTACACAAAAGCTCAGAGTTTCTTGTGTGTTAAATTGGTCGCATTTCCTTCCACAGAAGAAATTGCTTACACTGTTCTCACTTGCAAATGTATTTGCGAACACTGAAGAACTTAGGTTCACACATTTAAAACAGAGGTATTTAAAGCTCGATAGAACCTGATGCATGTGTTATTTTTTCTTTTCGCTCTTTTATTCTTTTTTCTTTTCTGCCATGCACATCAGTCAGGAAGCTTCAGCGTGCACCAAATAACATAAACTGGCCTCTGTTTTCTCTTGTTTTTTAGTATTAAGTCTAAAGTGTAGCTACCTGCTGAGACAATAAACATGACTTCCCATGACTTTTCAGTAAATGGAGCTCACTTCTGAGGCCCTGGGGCATAGTCAATCTAAAATATAGATATGAGGGCTGGAATTAGAAATTTCATGATCAGTGAAGTGTACTTATAGCAGCTACATTTTGAAGGGGCATTCTTTCATCTATTAATTATATTCCACTTCCCACTCTCACCAATACTAGCGACTCATCATTTTACATATTTAATGGAACATGACTAAAAATACACCAGAAAATTAATCGGTATTCATACTCCACTGAAAATTTTCAGACTTTCCGTTTATTTCTTTCAGGCAGGCTGCTAAGTCTTCGAAAATCTAGAAACAAAAGGAAAGAACTTGCAAAAAAAATTATTATGACAAGATAGCTGCAGGATATAACAGAAAATCAGTGTTCACTGCTTAGCATAGTTCAATATAGAAAGTAATTTCCCAATCTTTTTCTGTATCTTTGACTGCCTACTTTCTTGCATGTCATATATCATCATACAGATTTTGCAAAGTAGATAGCATAGTGACACTACCAGCCTCCCTAGGCTTCATCTTTAAACTTGAAAAGGTATAGAAATAGAGATGGAGAAGTATGCTGATTTGTTTTAGCAATACTTTAATTTTGCTGATCCCTCAAAATAAAGGATACAAAAAATTATACCCAAGCAAAAAGAGTATGCTGTAAGGAAAACTCTTTATTTTACTGCAGTTTTCATGCTGGGTATATCAAAACTTAAGCATTTATTTTAAAATATGTATGTCTATCTCCTGTATCTGTTACAGGACATTCTTTTAAATTATTAAATTTTAAAATTTGAATGCTACTTAGCAGGACAAAACAAACAGAGGGTTTTTTAAAAGAAATTTGCTTATTTACTCATAAAGAGTTATCAATCCTTAAAGCATCACTCATCTGCTGTAAGGAAAGTAGGATTTACAACTGCCTGTACTAGGATTAAGATTGAGGAAAATGAGAGTTTTGGAATTTTCTGGTTTAGACTATATCATTAGATGCCTGGGTATATTCACCCTTGCTGAAAAGGCTCCCAGTATGCATACTTACAAATTAGAGGCTGTAGAAAATACTAGTTAGTGAACATGGAACACATACTGAAAATTTACTAAAAGTGAAAGATGCCTTTATGTTTCTCTGGAAAAAAAGCTTATTGGATGAGATAGGACAGGATGTGATGGGATGGAATAGAGAAAGAAGGAAGAGAATAGAAGCTGCTGGAAAAGAATACAAAAGTTGCATAATCTGCCTGACAGGTAGAAGGAAATAGACCATAAGATTCTGTGTGCCCAGGTGTGAGGGAAGAGGTCATATCTGATTTACTTTTAAAATCAATGCAGAGTTAAAGAAAGTGTGTAGAGAATGAAGATTTCTCTGGGTTACTAAAAGTACAGGATATCAAGATTTTCAGTCTGAAAGTTATAACCCCAATCCAGCCAACACTGATGATTGGCAAGAAAAGTTATGCATTGAAATGCAGGCAAAGTAATTTTTTTTTTTTTGCTAAATACATGTATTTTCTGAGATATAAAAGTAAAAACATCCATCAGATACCCTCTTTATAAAGCCAGTCATTTTTTATGTTTGCATGCTTAAGGTTCATATCTTAAATCCTGTCTTTTTTGTTCTTTTAATCTAGAGCAATAGATATTACACAAAGCCTAAAGCTTTTGGAAGTATATAATTTATTATGGAACCTGAAGATCAAAAATCTCCAAAAGACAACCACATGATGAGCTATTATTTGAAGGAGAAACTAGTTTCACCTGTCTAAGCACACTAATCCCACCTGTAATGCCATATATTGCTCCCCGTCGTTTACTCTAGCACTGTGAATCCTTAGTTCTGCTATGCATTGTGGAACAACTTTAAAAGCAGTTGCCAAAAAACACCCTCAAGAACTCAGAGATAAAAGTAAGCAAAAGAGATATCTTCAGACTCTCTTAGCCAGGGAAGGGCCAGAACTTGATTGACCTGCATTTAGAAGAGTGTCTTGGATACCTGTGGGGCTGTTGGATAAAAGAGAGAAGCAATCACTCTTTGTATAGCACTATTTGAAAAGAATGTCCAGGTGCATTTTCCAGAACAAGGCACTTCAGGCCAAAGTAAAAAAGTTATATCCACTAGAAATTCATAATTTTAAACACAGCCCTTTGTAAAAAATAATTTTTGGAGGAAAGTCCTCAGGAACAATGTCAGTTTTGCAAGACTCATTTCCTGAGAGCCCTTAAAAACTTTCATAAATTCTGCTGCTTCCAGATTTCTTCTTGCAGTACTTTACCTATTACAGAACACATGCAAAACCAAGCAAAATCCTGGACTGAGATGGTAAAATGAATGCAGGAGCTGATTAGTCTCTTGAAGTTTTTATGGTGTTTGGAAAAGGCCACTATGATCATGTTGCAAAACACAATCCATAGTAATAACCTTCAGATCAGATAGAAGCCCAGTGGGAACCGTAGAAAAATGTAGACCATTCTGCTTCTGGCAGCTAGGAGTGGCTTAATTTGAAAAAATGACAGAGCTTTAACCTTGTATTCTAAGTGCTCAGTGGAAACAAGGATGCAAATAATACTTTAGACTATTCTAATTCATATCCTTTCCAGGTATGAGCAAGTAAAATTGTTACTAAGATGATAATCATATAATTCATATTGTCATTATTATTATTATTATTATTATTATTATTATTATTATTATTATTATTATTACAGGCCCAAATGACGTAGGCTTTTTATGTTTATGATATAAATTGTCACCCAAAAAGAAAGGTTTTTCTTTGTGGGAACACTAGCACGTTTCATTTATTGCTAGACTTTACTACAATAATATATCACAAGCTTGCATTTTAATAGGGATAATTAAACAAAATGTCAATCTATTTACCTATTCCTAAATTGTTGGAGGATAATTGCTAGGAAAGTTCCATGTCTAAAGTAGGTTGCATTGGAGGATTTTACACACAAAACAAAGCAATACATTATGGAACATGATTGTTCAGTTAGTCCACTTAGCATGGAGCACAAACTCCACATTATCATCACAAAATTGTTGAATGCATAATAGCAAGATTTCTGCCCCAGAAGGTAAGTGTCATAATTCAATTTACTATTTTTTCTCCATTTACATGTAGTGGTTTGGTTTTTATTTCGCTTTTTAACACTCAACAGCAATATGCCTTCTCAATAATCTCTCATATCTCTACATGCACCTGAAAACATATGGAAACTAGAGACAAGAAAGCTGATGTAGTGTTTCCAGCCTGTCAAATATTTACATTTTCATTAATTTTGAATTAGTGCATGAAATTAATTCACCAGTTAATTCACCAGTAAATTTTATTGGAACAGATGCGAAGTTTGTGAAATTCTCAGGGATTTATATTCACTGTAGTATTTTTTATTCTTTTTACTTTTGTACATAAAATTTATGAGGGATTGTAGACAGGTTTTTAAAATTTCTTTAAAATTTTCCCAATATATTAATTCAAACTGCTGAGAAAACTCCCAAACTATAGGTGACTATAGTCAACTACTGACCCTAAAATAGGAATTCATCTATAGCTCCTCCAGGTTGATAAATAGGGTGTATGTTTCTTTCTAAAATTATTACTATTATTTTTGTCGTTGACATTTTTTCATTGGGCTTGATGTCACAGGCTGGCACGTTGCCTTCTCTGTATATTAAGAGAAAGAGCAAAATAAATAATTGCTTGTCACTTCTGTACACTTTACAAACTGTCTGTAATGTAAAGCCCACATCACTTAAGTGGATGAGACAGAGGTTAAGACTAAGATGTTTTAGTGAATTATATGGGAAGTTTGCACAGTGCTAACACTTGGCACTAGCTGAGATTTAACTGTGGCCTACTTGTATGAGTACTGGCATTTGCCAAACAATTTTACATGATCATACGTCAATGTTGCGAACTGCTTGTGTGAAAATAGATGATTAAAAAAAAAAAAGTGAAAGAGACAAATCAGAAAGAAAAGTGATAAATAAAGTGCTAGTTGAATATCCAGTTACAGGTCAAAGACAAGTAAGGTCCAATTAAAACAGCAAATTCTAATTTCCTGCAATATGAAGATCCAAACTGAATTGTGCAGAGCTGGAGATGTGAGAATCCTGTTGATCAAGGTAAGCCAGCCTTTAAGATGTCTGGGTCTCAGCAGCTGTAAAACAAAAGGATAGGATTTAGGTTTTAAGCAAAAGTCCAAAAAAATCTAACATGAAGCGACTGTTTCCTGAGAAATTTCAACAACTGCTGATATAAGTATAAATTATTAAACAAGAAGTAAAATAATATTTTGGCACTTCTTCCTACAAAGACAGGAAACATGGAAACTTGAATTGTAAGCTATGAAGTGCAATGTTGATGTTTTAAGTAAACACAATGAAAATTAGGTCTCACAGCTTCATGCCTGTTTTCATGGCACCGCCTAGAGTCGACATTTGAAATGCTGTGCTTGAAATACTTTATTTGAAATACCAAATAATTTAGTTGGTATACATCGATGAGCACTTGATTCATTACTTCCAGTCATAATTTAGCACCAATTGTGTAAATAAAAAATAGGAATGCTATTATAAACATTGCCTTTGGCTAATATTCTCAAGGTCTCTGCTATGACTGGAAGTCACAACCAATACTTGCTCCACAGTTATGTGTGTATGAATCAGTTGCTTTTCACTTCACATATTGCCATCCAAATGAGGCACACTTCTTTGTGCAAAGGGACGTTCATTATTAGAGTTTTATTATGGCTATTTCTGATAAAATTTAATTTTGAAAACTGCTTTTAAAACCATTTAAGTACCCATTAGCCCTCAGTTCAGTATATAAATTAGATAACTGCAAAAAACAGTTCAATGAAGGGTTTTCTATGGTCTTGGAAGGTGTGTGTTTCTAGTTAATCATCTAATGATATTGCATTGCCTAGTTTGTGTGACAGGTGAAGAAGAGAGAAAAATGAAGCCATAAAAAGACCTCATTGACACATCCATGTTAATTACCCTCCTCTTTGAGTATTTATTTGCATAGACACTTTGCAATTTTTCATAGGTCTTGCAAGTACTACGTTACTATATTTGATTAAGTCTTTGAAGCTTTTTATTGAAGATATTATCCTCCATAACCATTTTCCCAGTCTCAGAACAGAAATTCCTTGCAACTTCACTTTCATTATGTTGAAAAAATATTTAAAACACATTTTTATATCCTCTGTTGTCAAAATTAATAGCTTTTTGCAAATAATCTTATAGGAAATGAGTGTTAAATTGGCTTTAATTGTCAAAGTTGATCAAGATCATTTCTCTGAAGACTGATTGTATTCAAATAACTGGGAAAATGAGGGAAGTTTCCATGAACAAATGAAAAAGCACAACAAATAGGAGATGTTGTCAGCAAAATGGCACAGATAGTGAAGACCGAGAAAAAGTGCCATGTGTTTCATGGACAGTAAGGTGGGTTGCAGTGCTGCCTGTGCCATCAGCAGCTGGATATTTTCTGCCTTGTAATCTTCAGTTTTTAGAATAAGTCTCTCTGGGTTTTCAGGTTTAAATCCTTTAGGAGCAAGAGATTGTAAATACTCCTCATCCACTAGAGAATAACTATTCTGTAAGATATACATGCTTTGGTGTTCAGAAGGGGGCCCATAGCAATTTTCCATGCAACCTCCATACAACAAAAGAGAGTCACATTCACTGTTGTTATAGACAGTTGCAGAAACTCACATTTCCAGTTTCCAGTGCCAAGCTACTACATCCTCAGGGATGTAGAATTTTGAGAAAAGGAACATGTATTTCACGTCATCAGAAACAAAAGTTGTTTCTCCAAGAGCAGATGAAACACAAGATCTTGCCTTCCTGTAGCTATCACATTTTTGCCAAGATTATAGACAGAATTAATGGATAAAATGCATACTATATAATCAAAGGCATCCTCCCTACAGTTTTCTTGTGCCTGGAGGATGAATTGCTCCAGTAGATGTCCTCCCTGCCTTTCATGATGAGGTCAAGAACTTTGCTGTCACTACCACTATTGTGATTAATGATCTGACTGGTAGTGACAGTAATCAAACCATGGACTCTGTACAGGTAGTTCGTGCTATTCTCCCAATGGCTTGAGTCACTGCACTGGCAGGAGATCTATTTGCTTCTCCTACAGACATCTATCTCCTTGTGTCCTTCTTGAATAAACTTTTCATGAAAGTGTGGGGAAAACAAAAACAAGTCATGATAATTAAAAAATTAAAACATTATCTTTTAAAAAAATCAAGTGACAAAAACTTTGGAACATTTGTAAAAAGAGTGCATAATTAATAATTAAACTACTAATAATATAATCCTTTTATAAGCATAGAACCACTGCTTGAGAAGATTAGGTGTCTAACAGCTCTCAGTACAATGAAAGTGGTATAAGGGAAGAAGCTGAATTTCCTTCTCACTTTCTCCATTTTTTGTAACAGATTTTCAGTGCATTCACTATGATTATATTTTAATAAGTGTTCATTAGTTGAACATATAAAAATATCTGTATATAAGTATTAGTAGGCAAAAGGTTAGTATAGAAATATCGCATTGGCTAAATAATGGTAAGGGTTAAAGGGTTAAATTTTGAAACGGGTACAATGGCAAAGTCCACTGAAAACCTGAAGGCAAAGACAGAACACAGGAAAGGAGATGACAGCTGAAATGAAAGAGACTGATAAAAAGGTTATACAAAAATAACAATGGAAAAATCTATTAAACCCACTCTATTCTCAGAAATAAATTTCAACTTCCATCTGGTTAAATGCTATCTAAATTAATTCTTTGAATTACACAGGCGATAGAGTACTAGAAATAGAAAGTACTTATAATATTCTTGAATCTAGTTAACAAGTCAACTCCTATTCAGTTTCTCACTATCTGAAGTTCTCTCTCCAGGCCTATCCTATAGAAGGATATTTAGCACATCATACTGCAATGAGAGAAAAAGTGAACATTGGCATTGACGAGTCAAAAAGGAACACATGAAGAAAATGAGACTGTATTTGGGAAGAGAGCAAGTGAGATCACTGGATGCAGCCTAGTGGACTGTGGGCTTCCCAGCAGTAACTCACAGTTTGGTTTTGCATGGCAGCTCTGTTCTTTAACACACTGAGTAAGGCACAGATGCAATCCTTAGCAGGTGAAGTTCTCAGCTGCATCAAGACTGGGTGGTTTGTAGCAAGGAGTTGAGAGAGCCAGACTGGGCAGGACAATGAGTTTTAACTATGTGAAGGCAGCTATCTTGTCTTTTTCTAACATATTGGGAGAAATACTTCTATGAATGTGTGGTCTCTGTCTAAAGGAGGGCTCTGCATGGAGAAATCTGTAAGTTATGTAACTCCTGCTTCAGAAAGCTGTTATCCTGATCCCTTGAAAGAACAAATTAGCTGCCTATTGTATTTAGTATGCTTTATATATTTATCTATTACGAAAAATAAAACTAAAAAAACCCCAAAACAAACCAAATCAAAACACACCATTTTGACCACATTTTGGGTAGGGGAGAAAAGGACCAAAAGGTATGATATCCAGTTGTCTAGGTATAACATTTCCTCTAATGGTAATCAAGGCCCAATAACCAGCCTAGAAAAGAAAAATACAAACCTACAAGCAACAAAGGCTTTGAAAGCTTTTACTACCAGAAAGAAAAAAGCATGAGATAGATAGATAGATAGATAGATAGATAGATAGATAGATAGATGATAGATAGATTTCACTCTTATTTTAAGCTCTTTTGTTGTTGTTCAGAAAATAATTTTGTTCCTTCTCATAGCGTTTTACTTGAGCAATCATCTACAATCATCAGATAGACATTGACTACCCTGTCACAGAATGGAATAATATATGTTTCACTTTAAATTAATCTCATTAATAAAACATTCATGGAAAAGAGCTGGACTACATTTATTTGCTGCTAAACTCAGAGAGCTACATTTTAATCTCATTATAATATGACCTTCCAAAGTCTCTTCTGCTTAGCCTTTTTTGGGATGGAGGAGAAAATTGGTTGCTTTCTTTTGTTCTTAACTGTGTTTAAGGCATAAGAAGAAGATGCACTTTGCTTTTAGTCTGCCTAGGTAAAATTTGTATGGGGATGAGGAGGGGAGGGATGGCAGAGCAAGAATAAGCTTTAATAAGGATATTAAAATAGCCTTCATAAAACAAGGATAAACAGCATTGTGATCTAATTTACCCCCACATAAAATGCAAAATAGAACTCTGTGTGTAATAAAACATTAGTATCTTTATTGCCAGCTTAATCTTAACTAATCTTTTCTTACATTACTTCAATAGAGTAATTCATCTGCATGAAATTTAAATGAATAAGGTTAGCCTTGCAATTGAAACTATGCTGATTCTTACCCTTCTTCTATTCACAAAATCCTTCATTAGTATTTGCATATGTTCCTAAGTCAGTTCCAGGCAGGAATAGCCTCCTCAGAATGTCAGCAGCCCAGAACAGTTTTCCTCTGAACATCCCCTTCCTTTGTAATACATAAATACAATCTTCTGGGGCTCTGTAATTTTCCAAAATGAGCTTTAATGTTGCAAATTACTTCAGCACCCCTATGATTTATCTGTTGTAAACACACTTTATAATATTTATATTCCTATTAGAACCTCCACTAATAATGAGCTGACAGAACATAAATATTTACATGATGGTACATGGACAAACGTGTGATACCCTCATATTAGTTACATTTCTTATTCTCTCTATCATACTTGGAAAAAAAAAATAAACCTTTGCAATTTGCTGTCTTCACAAAAATATCTTTGAAAATGGCTCAGAACATTAAGAGTTTCACATTTGCCACACTTTTCTTTAAAAGAATGGCATTCCTTCATACTTATGCAGTCTGGGTTATTGCTTCTTTACATTATGCATCATTACTCTGAGTAGGTGTCTTATCAGCAGCTCCAGTTGTTGTGGAGACGATTGGAATTAAGCACTGGAAGCTTTTTATTTATCTTACTTGCTTTATTCCTACAAGATTTTCAGCATATAAGCTTCTTTGTTCAGCTCAGAATTGGATACATTGCCAGGCATTGTAAAATTTACATCTTCCTTTTTTTGTATTTGTTCTTAAATTGGATTGAAAACAAAGTGTGGCTTTAATTAAAGCTCTGCTTAACAATAGACAATTTTTCCATACAGTAGAATTTCTGAGCAGTTGTGAGGATTTTGCAAAGGCCTAATAGGTGACATTCACCACTAAGCCCCAAGTAGAACTGCAATATACTTACCTGTGCTAAGTGTCTGCCTGACAATACTCGCACAAAGAAAACTGTAATAATGCTGTCGAAATACTGACTTACCCAACAAAACCCTTGGAATTTAAAGTGAAGGTTACTTTAAACTGGGTATGATATGTAATAACGTACAAGTTCAAAGGATAAATGTTGATGTTTAGAGACGTAAAAGGAAAGCAAGGGAAGGCAGGAAGGCAGGCAGGGAGGAAGGGAGGGGGGAAGGGAGGAAGGAAGGGAGGAAGGAAGGAAGGAAGGAAGGAAGGAAGGAAGGAAGGAAGGAAGGAAGGAAGGAAGGAAGGAAGGAAGGAAGGAAGGAAGGAAGGAAGGAAGGAAGGAAGGAAGGAAGGAAGGAAGGAAGGAAGGAAGGAAGGAAGGAAGGAAGGAAGGAAGGAAGGAAGGAAGGAAGGAAGGAAGGAAGGAAGGAAGGAAGGAAGGAAGGAAGGAAGGAAGGAAGGAAGGAAGGAAGGAAGGAAGGAAGGAAGGAAGGAAGGAAGGAAGGAAGGAAGGAAGGAAGGAAGGAAGGAAGGAAGGAAGGAAGGAAGGAAGGAAGGAAGGAAATCTGACATCTATCATTCCTTAGCAAATCTACTTTACTTAACACAGACATTCACAAAATTTGAGAATAGTGAATTAAAATAAATTTCAGCCTTTCTATCAAGGCTAATTCTACACTAAATATGCTGTAGGTGACAGAAGGATGAAAAACAAGAACCCAACCAAACTTACTGGTCAGTGTGTTAAAAGCTGTTCGATAAACATTCCGATTCCAAAGACTGCCTGAGGCTTTTTTCTCTCCTTTCCTATTTCACAGAAGACATCTGCTGTTCAAACACAGATTTTCCATTGCCTGATGAAACTGAAGATAGTTGTTTTTTGAAATTATTGCCAAAAATATTGTACTTATTCTAAAGGTCATAATGTGTAAGAAATACATAGACACTCCCCAGTCCACACCGAATAAAGGACCAATAATTATAACTTTCTAGAGGGCTGTCAGAAACATCTAGAGCTCCTGTCCAGCATACTTGGCTTGTGACATGCTTGCATGTCAGTAACCTGGTGGAGCTGCTTTGAGGTGCTGAGATCATTAAAACGTGAGTATGCTGCTTTTGAAACTACCACTGCATCACGTCTGCAAGAATCTTAATTCATCTAAAAGACTGAGTGTTTGCCTCTTCTCTAAATCTCTTTCATCCATCTATTCTACTATAGTTAGCATAATTCCAAATACAGAAAAAATAGTTTACAAGAGACTTACAGGAAATGTACTGTAAGTTTCATGTTTTGTTCAGACAAATCACCTTGTCTTTCTAGCAAGTATCTTTTCAGGTTGGTGTTGCTGAAGTACCTAAGCAATCAAGTTCTCTGAAACACATAAAAAAATAAGAACTATAGTATTAGATTAAACTCAGAGTTCAGCTAGTCCTATATATTTTCTCCTGGCTTTCCCCAAAGCGAAAATTCACACAGAAGACAAATGTCATATAATCTATTCCTTCTATATCTCTTTGAATTTCAAATAGCTACAGATTTTTTTAAAGTCTGAAAAGTGTGAATATAGTGGTCACCAGGCTCACGTCGATACACAAAAACAAGCAAAAAAACTCTTTTTTTTTTTTTTCCTGATAGGGATTTTCATTGGTTAAATGCAGTGAGAAAACATATCAGATTACATTATAGATAAATCAAACGCCAAATATAATTCCTGAAAAGGAGAATATTTTTAGATTTTATGACAGGAAAAAAAATATGGCTTTAAAATGGGTAATCTTCTATTTCACTAAATGTGCTGCCTGACTGAGACCTTGTACGCCAAGCTTCAGCCTGAAGCAAATTGTTATAGTCAAGCTATTAACTTCTAAAAATAGGGGGATGTGATGGAAACATTAAGAAACCTACTACTGGGCACAACCACAATCCAGGGGAGGATGAAACAACGCTCCTTTATTTTTCCTTCTTTACCTCATCACATTAGTGCAGTTTGTGGCACTGAACTGTGTCTGTGCTAAATGCACTAAAGCCACTTTCCTTCTAAACAGCAGCTTATGATGGTGATATTTAATCTCTCTCCCTCTTTCTTGTTTTTGAAGAAACTTAATAGCAGCCAAATACTTCAGGTCAGGCACTTGCCATTTGTGACTTAGTACTTAAAAAAGGTGCTACTTCCTGGGGGAGAAAACAGATAGGCTGGAGGACTGCAAGAGTGATCTGAAATTAAAATGCTTTGCAACAGGAGGTTTTTGCATTTTCACTTGAAGCATTTTGAGAAACATAACAGTAGAGTTACATTTTGTACCAAATGTGCAGCAGTAATTTACTTTTCTGTCACGAACTGTGCATTCTCTGTGTTTTATTGTAGTGTACAAAATTTCTCATCATCTGCTATTTATTTTACATTCAGCACTGTAAAACCAAAGAAGCACTGACTCATGAGTCAGCAGGTGGGTGCCCCTCTCCAGAGGCATTCCATGCTTTTTTGCCAAACCATTTAGCACATCTGCAGCCTTCACTAAATCATTTTTTAAAGTAATATCGGTAATAAGAGTCAGAGAGCCTTGAAAGGTATGTGTGGTATGTGTTCTGCAAACAGGCTCTCAACAAAAATCCCCAGAGCTAGGAACAACAGTAAAAATCATCTCAAAGGAGCAGTAGAGAGTGGAGAAAATGGATCTTGGTATAGAGGACATGCTATTTATGGAGGTCAATCTGCATCAGCGACATAACATTTCAGGGCTATTCAGCTATAAACACATTCTCATGAGTTGTGCAGGGTTTTAAGGAAGAGATCAAAAGATGAGCACACACAATGAGCGTGTGAGTGCTTCTCACAGCACTAACAGACTGCTTTTCTACTTTGACCACAGAGGGGTGTGTTGCAATCAGGGTGAAGACAAACTGGAAAACAGGCTTTAACACTTCACAAGGAATAACTAAATCAATACACTCGAGTCCCAGAAAATGCATTGCATTGCAGGAATTTTTAGAAGTGTCAAGAAACTTAGAAGCCTGCTAGTGCCTTGCTCCTGAGTCACCTGGACAGCCTAAAAGTCACTCCCTGTACATTTCTGGACCAGCCCGAATTCTGCAAATGTTTCATTGCAGGTAGATACCAGTTTAGATATAGACAACCTGTTAAAATCAAATTAAAGTCTCCTGGAGTGTATATGGTGCGAGAGGTTTGCCCTTGTGCACGAACCTGCTCTTTAGAAATGCTTAGATCAATAGGCATCTTGTTAGAGCATTTTGCTTGCTTATGGGGACAAGATACTAGACTTTCAGAGCTTAAATGCCTAACTCTATTTGAATCCCACTTCTAAATCTATCTCAATCCCTTTGGTAACACTTTGGTTATTTGACAAGCAGGGTAATAAGTTGTCATGCCAGAATCTTCTATGTATTTTTCAGAAACCTTATTTACTTCTTAAATCACATTTTCTGGGTATTTTCTGGCTTCTGTGGCTGCTGTTCTTCAATTGCTACCATACCATGCTTCCAAACATCTGGTCATCTCAGCAAAACTGCCTCATTCACTTGCCCAAGAGCATATGACATTTTAAACCACCTTCTCTGAATTTCTGCCAGTGTGGTTTAGACAATACACAGAACAGTTCTGCCACAAAAAATTTCCATTTCTCTTCAATTTCAATAAGGTAAGTGTTTATCTGTCTCCACACCCTTTGTTGTTTTAGTCTTTGTTGGCACCTGGAAGCTCCAGGGAACCTGATAATAGAAAACTACTTCTTGCATGTGACATAGATTTTGCAATGTTTGTCAAAATATTTATTACTTATTATAAAAGTAATACTATCCAGATCTTGAAATATTGCAACAGTTGTTCTGGACACTGGATTTCAGTAAGTATGCAGTGCTCCGTGTTTCAAAAATATTGTATTCTCCAGATAAAGTCACCTGACTTCTTACAGTTTCAAATGGTGAAATCACTTTGGGTTTTTTTAGCATTTTATTGGCATTTCATGAATGCCCTGCTAGTTCTGTGAGGTTCAAAAAAACAAAACAGAAACAAGGAAGCAACTAAGTTTTTTTGGTGTGTTGAAATTTTATGCAGACCATAAAATAAAGCTGAAGATAAAATGTTGCCATAAAAAAGAATAAACATGAGGGAAAAAAACACCAGGAATCCTGGAGTAAAAAAGAATGAATCTAAGGCATTTTAATGTACAGGAAAGATTAAATTGATTTTTTTTTAAATAGCTTTTAACTTGAAAAATTTCATGTAAATTAAGAAGTATGCCCTAGATTCACCAGTGACACAATTCCACAAGGACAATTATAACAGATAAGTGTAAGTCATGTTCAGTTAATTGGAAGTAATGGATATAACGAAGGTAAATTGATAAGGTAAAATATAGATAGAAAATATGTTTTGATAGTAGCAGATAGTGATTGATAGGCATGTTCTCCTTAAGAGGGAGGGGTGGGTAGAAATCAAAAAAAAAGGCAAAGCAACAGATCACTTTGTGGATACACTTCTAGGCAGACCTGAACTGTCTACTGTGTACATGCTAGAAAGCAACTTTATGGGGGAGAGGCATTCACCTAAGATGTCATGCCAGCATACAGGTCCTGGTTAGTGCACACAGAATTCATGTCATGTCCTGTTCCTGCTTGCCTTCACTCCCGCAGCAGTGGCCAAAAAGGCACAGGAGAGAGCCAGTTGTGTGCTGCTGCTGTTCATGATTGTGACAAAAAAATAGTTCACTCCCTGGCAGCTGTTTCTGCTCTGCAAGCACAACAAAAAAATTTCTAAAAGGGAAGAAAGAAATGCTCTGAAAAGCATCCTGGAGTAACATAATAGTGAGACAAATAAAAGACCTTTGAGACAAGAATTTTCATTCTATAGGTTTGAAGAGGAAGCAGTATTTTTATAAATATTTTTCTTGGAACAGGGAGAAGATGAGAAATGCAGAAAATTTCAGCCTTACCGGCAGCTGGACAGCCAGTACTGACAGTGATTTTACTGTATAGGACAGTAATAACTGTGTCAGACCTTATCAGAACTATGTCATTATTTCAGGGCCTGAGATTGTCCCACAGAGCAGCTACCACTCCTCACTACATCCTGCCACTTTAATATTGGCTTTGGCTTTTAGACACAGTTTATGTCTCTATAAAACCTTGCAACTTGTACCAGCGTTTACATCCCAACAAGGAGCTGCATATGCTAAAAACACTCCCAGATTATCCGGACAAGACATACATTTTTCCTTCACTCTCAGAATATGGGAAAGATACCAAGCAAGTACCATCATCTCAGTGTCTTTGAGCATAACAGCTACCTTCAGTGAATCCTGAAGGGATATGCATCCCTTAAGTCTAAACCAATCATGCTGAAAAGCAGTAGCCCAAGTATGAAATGAGTGTGTTTCCCATTTGTAAGGTACACAAGCACTTTGGGAGCAACTGGGGCTACCTTTCCCTTTCCAGACAGTTGGCCAATTTGATCAGATGAAGTTTTCAAAAGCGATTTCAGAGCAGAGTTGAATTGAATACCAACTAAACCTGTTTCTTTTCAACCCAGACATATTTGAAACTCCTAACCCTTCCATATAAATTCATACAGAAATTTGAGTGTCTAATTATGACTCATTGTGTCTAATCTAAGTGTCTAGAGTTACTGAACAACAGATTCCACACTCAGATATACTCACGTGTTGGAAATGCTACAGGAACACCTATGTAGGCATCTATAAATTGTCATACGTATTTGACCAGACACAGATCTTGCTAAGTGGTTCAGAGCCCTTGGTGTCTCCTATGCTTAGGAAGACTTCTCATCAATTCCCTGGGGGAGTAGTGCATTGAATCCAATGAATCAGCTGGGAAAAAAAGAGAAAAAAAAGGATTGATTTTTCACTTGGTGGGTCAAGCTCTCATATGGGGTATGGGAAATCAGATTCATTTATGGGTTATGGGGTTTGGTGGTTTGGGGTGGTGTTTTTGTATATGCAATTATTTATTTTGGAGATAGAATAATGAAATTATTTGTTCCCTCAGACATCCCTTCTGGCATTTTGGTTTTTTAACCTATGCTGCAGGAAGCCTGGATTTATGTTTCTGTTCTAAGCTATGCCACTGGGACTGCAAGATAAGGCACAGCCTTGTCCCAGTGACTACTGTATTGACTACCCATAGATGTCAGGGAAGTCTTTGCCTGCCTCCCAGGAGAAAGAGCTGGCCGTAAGTACTTAATTCTAGAAAGATCGTAGCTGACAATCTGATATCAGAGGGATTTCCAATGGGAAATTGCTGCCTCCCTGTGTTCTGGAATATGATGTCTGACCATGTTCAACTCTTGGGGGTTAAGGCACCCTCTCTATTTTCACATTCTCAAAACAACCAGCCTGCTCAAGATTATCTCTTGTCATTGTAGGTAGAAAATGCTTGGGGAGTTGCAGGAATGGGGAGGATGCAGCATATTTTTCAAAAGAACCCATTGAAATTCTGGACCTAAAGCTCTGTACTTAACTATCATAAACACTTATTTCCCAAAATAAATTCAGATAATCTAAATAGCTCCCATTTTGTTCCTTCTGATTGACAATTTTTCCCTCAAAGCACAAGGCCATATTTCAGTGTTATCAGTGAAATGTACTTTAATACTTGGCAGGTCAGCAATCTGTTTCAGAAGAGGGATTGCCTCTCCCAAGAGCACAGCAGGAAGGCTGTGGCCAACTCTCTCACTTCGTGTTTAAAGAATAAGCAGAATACTTCAACCACAAGGATAAACTTAAAAGGATATCCAGTTAAGTGTACAACGCAGGCGTTTCATTTCCATGTAACAAAGACAGTATTTCAAGAGTGACATTTCCTTGCCCAAGGGTGGGTTTCCCTGCATAGCAAGCCCTTAATGTGTCTCTCCCATAACCAGTTTCACCAGAACAGCACTGCAGCCAGCAAATCATTTCCTAATATATTCAGATTCGTATTCAAGTCCAAATTTTTTCTTGTCTTTGATCAAAACAAAACAAACCAACCTAAGAAAAAACAACCAAACAAAAAACAAACTAACAAATAAACAAAACCAATTGCTGCTGTTGTTTCCATTAGGGTCAATAGTAGTATTTGGTACTCAAACTTTCATAGGTTAAAGAAAAAGAAATCATGTCACGCTAACCTACATCTAATTCAGTACAGAATTTGTCTCATTAGAACTGCATTTAAGGATTTAGTGAAGCTATTAGTGATTATTTTTCTGTTGCCCATAAAAATATCTTTTTCTGTGAAAAAATCAACTAAAGTTGTATAGTTTTAATTATCATCTCCTCTAGCATAAGAGCACCAAAGGGGGGAAATGTAACGCTAAATGTAATGAAAAAGCAACAGTGTTTGGATAATATTGCAGAAGAAATCGAATATTGTGAAGCATGGAATTACACATCAGAAATCTCATATAAATTTAAATGAAAAGTTCTAATGGGAGGCCTTTTAATCTAATGGAAACATATGAATTTGAAAGGGACAATGTCTCTCATTTAAACTATCAAATTTGATAAAATGATCCAGAAAGGTTTAGGTCTATTTATATTTTCAAAAAATAACTGTTGACAGAGAAATGTAATAATCTTCTTGAAGAGAACTAACAGAAAAAATTAATTACACCAGAATGCTACAGCAGGGAAAATGAGGCTGATATGCCTTGTTTACCAGTGTAGAAACACATTCAGCAAAGCAGCTATTGAAACATCAGACTTGTTTTATCAGTATTGTTCCATCAGTATATCAAATGTTCATGTGACTACTATTTGAAATATACTTTCTTCAAGACTCATTGAGTAACTATCTACAATTGATCCAACACATAACTATAAACCAATGAACACTAAAGGACTTCCCTCAAATACACTTCTTTCAATGATAAATAATCATAGTAGTTAATTAAATAATTTTGACATTTTGGCAAGTGATCTGGCATTATATCTCAGAGATAAATGAAACAGATTATGCTTGCATAGTTCTATGTATTTGGATTCTAGCATTATTTCCTTAGGCTTTCTGGTAAGATGAAAAACCTGTTTCAAAATTGTTGCTCTTTTTCGAGCATGCCTTCTTAATAAAATTAGTCCAATAGGTGATAATATCTGGTGATACTTAAATTTTTATTATTTGGTTTGTCTATAATCAATAAAAACTGGGAAAGTGGAGAGTTCTGTATTCATACTGTACTGATTGTGAGGATGTCTCCCTTTCAAAAAAAGTGAAATTATAGTTTTCCTTTAATAAAAAGAGTGCTCCCTTTTAAAATTATCATATACTATATGAGTTCAGATTTTAAAACATATTTTTTATGCTAACTCCCCTACTTCCTAATATGATCAAATATGTTGTCTACCACCAATCTGTTATTATTTTAAATGTGCTGGGAATGTTTGGGTGTTGACCAAATCTGAAAAGTACAGGCATTATCCACTGCTGTTCTCTAAATCATCTTAGAGCTAATTTTTGACTTCAAGCAAACTTATGATAAAAGTACCTATATAAGTTTTAAGTATCAAAGAATATGATAGACTTATTCTGTTTGAATTATACCCCAGGTCTTGAAGAAAGTTTTAAAGGGCTTAGCTCATTGGAAGTCATTATGCTTTTCAGGGGCAGTCAGAACAAATGTTATTAAAGTGAATATCTCAGTAAGATTCAATTATTTATCGCAGGTTTTCCTTATAATGATACCACTTTTCTTTTTTTAACATCCTGACAAAAAAATTGTATGAAATAATAGTTATTCACAAGCTAGTATTATTCGATCTAAGCAAAGAAAAAGACTTTACTTTGCCTCTCAGATTTTTTTTTTTGCTGTGTTTTTTAAAGAGTGATTCAGTTTTTGTGTTGAAAGGGATTTTTCAGAATCAGTTTTCCAGAGGAATGATTCCAGTGTGAGGAATTTGAAATTAACTCTTTCTTCCTATTATGTATGTCTGGAATTACTGAACTCAAGTCTACAAAATTAACATTAATTTCAGGACTACAGGAAGAGCAGAACACACAATTTCTGATGATACTGTAATAAAACAATGTGCAGAGCTCACTATATCTAATAGTACTATAAAGAAACCATGCACATGTGTAGGTTCTCAATGATATGTTGTCCAGGTCTAAAGTAACTAAAAATACTTTTTAAAATTTACTCTACAAGTTTTTTACTAACAACAATTAAACATAATTATTGGGTTTTATAAGCAATGTTCTTACTTTAGCTCTCAAAAAAGAAAAAAAGGATAATATAATGTCCGTTTTTAAGTATTAAAAATAGTACTTAAAGCACTCTGTGCTATAGACTTCTTTTGGACTTAATTACTCTTCATATTATTTTACTAAATGTCAGGGAGATTTCCTTGACAGTTCTGTTCATCAGATCATCAAAGTAGCCTGTTCTTAACAACAAACTGAACTTGAAAGTTCCAATCCTTACAGCCAGGTGGGATTTTAACAGCATCTGGAAAAAATTCAGAATTGTATGCAATTTTGTGACCAAAAGTTGGTGCGATCATTATATCTAGAGTTTGAATTCACAGAAAAAAACTGGGAAAAGTTTTATGCTCAGTCCATTCTTTATCATCCTTCTAATATTCCTTTCAGATGTGAATTTACACTCCTCACTGCTCTTCTCCTTTCCTTTCATCAAGTTTTATGTCCTTAAGTTATTAACACACCTGCCTATTGGCTGACATATGCACACACCCTTCAGTGTCTCCCCAGTTCTGGGGATGACCCTGTCTGCTCCAACTCAGCCCAGTCTGTCTAAACTTATTGCTTTATGTGACAAACAACATCATTTTATACCCCATGAAGCAACCCTAAAATAATATTTCAAAGCTTTTGCACACAAAAAAATTTATGTATCCTTGGGTGACAGTTTGTATGAATACCTGTTTTGTCTGCTCAACCTCTGTTTTATTTCCTGTTCTTCAAAAACAGCTGAGTGAAGCTGCCAGTTTATCTTTTCTTGGCTTCCATATTCTGCATCAACAGGACCAGTCTGAGAGGGACATAGTGCCCTTTCACAGAGGAGGTGGAGGGACAGCAGGACATCTTGCAAGCCACCAATAGGATTAAGGACCAGAATGACCTGGGAGTGGACGTGCAGCCAAAATTAGGGGTGATAGAAACAAAGTAATATTAGACATTCTGTACACTTTGCTGTATACCAGAAACTGGATTAAAAGTAAATCTTAAGGAAAGAATCTACCCTGCAAGGATAAGGGTCAGGAAGGAGATTTGTTTGCAAATTACATTTTAATTTCTCATTTCTAGCAGATCTGACTTTTGCTATTAGCTGCCTCTTACCTGTCTGTTTGTGTCATAATAAAACCTAGCTTTACAGAAACAAAGGTATAATAGTTTCATGAATGTTACAGGGGTAGGGCTGAGGCCATGGTATGTCTAAACTTCAGACAGCTTAATTTCCTTACACCAACCACAATGTCACCTGTCTTCTGTTGTGTATATCTCCAGGTTTTAATAGATATCCTTACATAATCTTTTTCCATGTAAGTCTTGTCTCAGCAAACTGACCAGTGGAGGGCACCGTAGAAACTTGGCAGTCTACATGTACCCTAAATTTCGTATTTAATGATCATATTATTAAATAAAAATTGTAAAAGACAATCACATACACAGAGAGGAGACTGACAGCCAGATGCTATGTAGGGTGGATGATGCTTCTAACACAACAGAGTTACTCTTAATAGCATGGATTTAATATATTCACATCTAGTCCCAGAGCTAAATTCAATTCCCTGGCAACCATGTATTTAGCAATGTAGAAATAATTATTAAACCTTAGAAATCCACCAGAGTCTTTTGAAGAATTGGACAACTACAGCTGAGCAGCATAAGCTTTTTTCTTATTAAAAGCCAAATGTGTTTAGCTTGGTTTCAAGAGAGATTTCTGTTGCAAAATTTTTGGAAATCTATTTTCAACACTGCATTCACAAAAATTGATAAAATATTTGGCATTTCTTGTGAAATATCAATTTATACATTAATTTGGAACCTTTCATATAGGGGAAAACTGCATTTCATTTCCTTTATTTCTATTCACTTATTTTTCATCTGAGCATTATTCTGTTATGTGTCAAGAAGGGCAATGAAATACCATCCACTACGGCATATTATATCTTTCATATTCTGTTTTTCAGTATTCAAATATTAGGACAATTTTGTCCTAGAATAAATTGAAACATACCAATTTCTAGATAAATGCCTTCTTTCCATTGCAAGAAATAGATGTATCCAAAGTCACAGAAATGGACAGAAGTCTTGCAGTTCCTGTTGAGATGACTTGAACCAATCATAGAAGAGCAGTGCTTCAAAACATGAAGTTTAGCACAGAAGAACTAATCTCCCAAGTCTCTACAGCTAATGGAGAGACAGAAGCATCTCTACAGGCAATTCAGAAGAGGATTCTATAAACCTCAGAAGAGGAATAATACTGAAGCAAATTTTAGATTTTGTCTTGCCCTCCAGAGGAACCTATTGAACACCTTGAACTTGGGGAGATTAGCAACCCAGGACATAGATAGTCTTCACATTTACACCGCTAAGGATGGACTGTTTCTTCATAACTCAGACGCAAGCAGATCTAAAGCATAAGCTCACATATATCTGTAGCAGTTGTCTTGACTTATTTCTACATATAATTTTTTATAACCTGAAATATCAAGTATTTCTATTGTTTCGACCCCAGCCATCAGTGAAAAAAACAATTAATAAATCATATTAACATATTAAGATGCAGTTTTATAGTAAAGTTGTATACCTACACATATGTAAACTTTGATTTTCAGGAGGAAGAAATCCTTTTTAACAATCTTTGTAAACTTGTCACTTAAAAGTGACTTTTAATTTCCAGAATCAAAGAGATTTAAAAAGAAATTTTGGATTCATCAAGGCAGGATTTGCTGGGTAGGTTCAATACAAGAAAAAATCCAAATAATTCAGCTTTTAGATGATTTCCACTTTTGATTATTTCATGCTCTACATGAGACTGGTACAATTAATGAATATTGACAGCACTGTAACAGTAACAACTGCACCTCAGCAATCTCCATGAAAGAGACCTTAGTGTTGGAAATACATTTATTACAAGGTGAAAACTCCATTTTCTTTCCACTCCAGAGATAAAAACTGAATGTTTGATTTAGGCTGTGTATAGCAGATAGTACCATGAACATTCTGTTCCAATTGCATTCCCACTGCTCTCTGCCAATGACAAAGCAAAAGGCAGCCAATACGACCATCCTTATGAATCATCCTAGATAGATGTGAAAAAGATCAAGAAATACTCTTTGTGTAAGTTGATCCAGCCTTGTTCCACAGAGTGCATTTTTGAGACTCCACCTCTTTGGCTGCATGGCCAACCATGCCCTGTGGTCATTTGGGGACATCTGGAACTGGCGGTGTCCAGTACAGGGCAGCCCTGGCCACTACCCACAGAGGCCACCCTGCAGGTGTGCCCACCCACTGCCACTGCCTGGGCACCTGCTCTGAATACAACCACATGCCTTACAAGGCTGTAAAAAAGATTTCCTCTCCTTGGTGTCACATCTTAACCCCACTATCACCCGTGATAAAACTTTGGTACTATTTTTATCCATAGCATTTGGTTTTGCTTAGTCAAAAATTTTTTTTCAGACATTTTAAAGTTCCCGTACAAAGGGGGGGACTTAGAAGCTTCCTTTCTTATAAACTTCCTTTCTTATAAACTTCCTGTCTGTTTTACCAATGCCCTCATTGTTTCTGCACTTATAACAGTGACTGAAAGAATGAAAATCCTTGAACTGTTCATCCCTGCTATCTCTTGTTTATAATTCCTTTTTCCTCAGCTTATAACAAATAATTTATACCAATCTGAGTTTAAGTAAGATTTAATGAAATTTAATTCTGATGCTTTGTTAAAGTCCAATAATGTCACAGCTAACTGTGCATCTTTTGAGCAGTTTTATGCAAAATATTTTTTTCTTGCTAAGTAAATCCTCTATATTTCAAGGATGCCCATTGCTCTAGATTTTGATTGGCTTTTTTGATTTTGACACTCCACAGTTTTAGCAGAAGTTCAAACTAAGAAACAGTGATTTTAGAGTAAGGGGGTATTTTCATGGCAGTAGTACTGGACACCTTAGAGCCCCAAACCAGTAAACCTTGAAGAAAGGGCTGATAAGCACAGACAAGTGCCAAGGGAATAAATAATAAAAATCACCAAGATCAAAAAGAAGAAGAAAAGAAAATTTTGAGCACTTCCTTTACCAAGCTAAAGAATAGGCTACCAGTGACTTCAGTCAATAGAATGGATGAAGGTGAAATTCTTTTGGAAAAGATTAATTAAAAAGTTGAAGGATAAGGCTAGATTAGTCATGTTTTGCACACAACGAATTTCACATGATAATGCAATTCCATCTGTAGCAGATAGAGCAATAAAATAGGAAATAAAATAGAGAATATACTTTTACATTATGAATATGCCTAAGGCCTGTTAAAGCAAAGATGACAGAAATCTGTGAGGCTGTACTGGATAATGTTTAATTACTTATATCAGAACTGGTTGTTGTACTGTCTTTTGCTTGAATAACTCTACAATGAATGTTTCTATGTGACTTAAAATAAACGAAAAATGGCTACCATGATGGAAAAATTGATTGAGAACAGAACAGCTAGTAGTCATTCTTTGGACCTCCCAGAGGACCTAACCTGGTAAAATGTATCCTGGGTGCTCAAGTAAGGATTTCAGAGACAGATTTAAGGACTGTAACACACAGGAGGCACTTTACCTTTAATGAACACACACTGCATTAACAACCTGCCATGGAACAGATGTTGAGCTCACAACTAATACTTAGAGACAATATTCTAAGGAGAACGAGTCACTATATTTTTTTGTCCTTATGATATACATTCATTTTATGTGACAGAGGCTCCATTATGTTTGTATTTGTTCCAGGAGGAGTGTTCAAACTTTTGTAGGCATCATTCTGTGCCTTTTAATGAATTTTATGTAAAAACCAGTATTTTTTACAAATGAAACAAAGATGTGAGTTAAAGGCAACATGCAGTTTATTTTAAGCAACTAAAATGTTTTTTGTGCACTGAATTTCCCAAATAACAAGGGCAACAGGAACAATCCTCACTTAAATTATTTAATTTCTTTTGTGTCTGTGCAGCACAGGTCACTTAGAATCCAGAATAATGCACTCATTGTGGGATGCACCAGCTTTCCTGTAATCTGTAGTCTGACATCACACCCAGGAAGGAACCTCAATTAGACACAATTAAATAGTTTGGGTAAATAAAGGGATTTTATACTGATCAAATTTAAGATCTAGAATGAAAGTCTTGTTAAAAAGACTGTATGACCAAATTTTATATATTCGTGCTATGTACCAAATTTAAAAATAATTTAGAATTAAATTTTATCAGGTTTACAAGGTTTTCTGCCTCCCTCATATATTCAGATATTGAGTCACATTTTCTTGTGTCTGAACTAGGTTATCAGTTCAATCAGACAGAACCTTCATGTCTAGTTGCTAATTATCATTTATTACATTTCATGTTACTTCTAATGTATATGAGCAGTTCTCAGGAGATATAATCCCTTCTACTACACTATCATTGTCGTTTTATATACCCAGTAGCCTTTTGTAATCACAGGAGAAGGAAAAAATATTTAAGTCATGAGAAATATCTCAAGAGTTTTCTTTTTAAAGAAAAGACAGCAGAAAATTTATTCCCAACCATAATGTAACTTAGAAGAAAACTTTTGTGTTATTAGATGTACAGCTCAGATGTGCTTACTCACCCTGAATTGAGTCTCTGGCATTTAAATACTACAGCTTAAGGACACAATTGGTTTAAATTAATGAAAATCTTTGAGCAGTAACAGTTTACAGGCTCTTTACACAAGGTAGAGCAATTTGATTTTCAAACACGTTGGCACTTTGTCTCATTACACTTCCATCACTCTAAAATTTAAAGCAGGTGACAAGAAAGTTGTCCCATATACAAAAAGCGTGAAATCTGTATAATGTACATAATGCTGATTAATAGAAATTGTAATAACCTAATATTCAAGCAGTTGCATGAGGACTTTACTATCTTCCTTACCAAAATCCACAACCCATCGCTTTGTACCCTAGTTAAATTATCCAGAGATTACATTCATCATACAGCCAATACTCAATAGCATTCAGTATGATCTGCTTTTCTAAGAGAAACACTTCTGACAAAGAGAGAAAAAATTTACAAATCAAAGAGAGAGCAATGACCAGTGTTGTCATGGCACCGTGACAAAGTGCATGAAATGTAACACAGTAGTTTCCCAGCTGCTCCACTTCTGGGGTCACAGTCTTCCTTCCATTAACAATCTAAATTCACAACTACTTAGCTCGTAGCAGAGGGATCTGTGCTATGATCTTCCAGGAACTATTTAAACACAGTAGATAAAACATATTTCACCCAAAACAGGTGTTGAACACTTGAACATAAACTGTCCTTATGTATGGATAAGCTATCTTTTAATGTCTTCTTTTTTTTTTTAATAAACCATCATAGATTAATTCTTAATCTTCCATTTGGTAAGATAAATAAACTTAATATCAGGAGTTTTTCACTTTGCAGTGGCCTTTAACTGTATTTATTCAGCTCAGTGGCACTTCCCTGACTCCCCTCTTGTTTATCTTCGAGGCTTTTTTGAGAGGACGTTTGACAATTGACTTACATAATAACAAGAAATTGCAGAAATATTTTATCAATGGTAGTCCTGGTTTCTAGTTTATGCCATGAAGAATGAACTACCCTAGACTACAGAGAACTTCAGATTTTTAATTTTTCCTGAATTTTATAAGTAGTTAAGGTACCAGCTATCCATTTTACTGTGTGATTTGATGATCTGGTGTTTGCACATTTCCTCTCTCTGCATAACTGCCAAGGAGTGGGTATTTGGAGATGCTATTCTTTCTCAAGTTTATTAATATAAACACTAGTTATCATACTTCCTTTTTTTTTGTTTTCCCTTCCCAAAGTTATTTCTAACTCAAGAAAAGATTGAACTCTCTTTTCGGTTTTTATTAGAAAAAGTGCCCTTCCCCTTACTATTTTGCCTAAATGATATTTCCTAAAAGATGCATAAATGCTAATTTTAAAATTCCAGTCATATGAACCATCCCCTCAGGTTTCTGTTATACCAACGAGGTTGTGTTTATGCTCATAAATAAGCAATTCCAATTATGCTTGTTTATTACCCAAGCTCCTATCATTGGTGTATAGGCAATTAAAGATTAAAGAATTTCTTCTCTCCTCGTCCTTTGGTGTCTTGATTAATTTTGTTCTCAGCATCACAATTCTGTACTGAAAGTTCGTGTGTTTCCTCTTTTCACCCTTCTCTTTTATTTGATGCCATCCTAACCACTGCAGTATACTCCTCCTGTAGCTGCCTCAGTGATGTTTCCTAAGGAACTTTAAAAGGTTTTTAGGACTTCCTAATGCCTATGTTGAAATTAATTCTCAGAACGGATTGACATTTTATTAGCAGAGAAATTTCTTAAAAGAAAGCCGTAGTTGACTGGCAGCCAGCTATTCCATGCCTCTGTCTTTACCTTTGAAGGAAGCAAATAATCTATTTAGTCATTGTTCTTATTATGCCACATTTCCCATCTTTTTCATCAGGATAATTCTAGTACTAAAAAACACTTACTAATATCAAGCAATCCAGTTGAAATTGTCTTAATATATTAACTTTTAACTAGAGTGTTACTGGACCATGCCAGGGCAGACTGAATCAAATGTCATTTCGTATAAGCAAAACGATGCTCAAACTCCTATCACATCATAGCAAAATAAATTTGTGTGTGGTAGTATGAATTCCTTTCACCAAGATGTCAGGCAAAAAAAGTTTAACAATTCGCTAAAACAATTATGTTCATTGGCAGTCATTCTTAAGTGTGCCATTTCTTAAGAAAGTTTTATGAATAATTAAAGTAGTGACTTTAATTAGTGTTTAAATGATCAAAAAGATAGTTCTGCTTAACTAAGGATGTGATTTTACTAGCTACTGTTTTACCACCATGAAAATTATTGAAATAGAAAACTTCCTAAGACAACTAATCAAACTTGAACAAATGCAGATGCAACTTTATTTTTCTGCAGGTAAATTTGATTGCTTTTGTCATGCAAGCAGAGTTTACAGCACATGTCTTTTGAGTACACAAGGATCTTAATATATCTTACACGGGTAACAGATATTCTTAAGACTGACATGTATGTCCTTCTTCAACTTCCTTAAAAGTCAGCAAAATATCTTGTATTGCTAATATTTGGAGAAGGAAAAGTTCCATATCAATGAGATTCTTGTGAACCTCTTACAAGATGTTGTGATTAATATTTTGCAGCTATCATATCCACAGGGTATAAATCCTGTTTCATGGAAATCACTGAAAGTTTTTGCTCCAGACTTCACACATTGTCTCAATCTTAAAAAGGTGTGGTTGCCTAACTGGAGTTAAACAATATTACTTTTGGCATGCTTTCATAATGCACCAGATCATCTGTCACTCCAGAAGAAAGGCACTGAACCCCACTGTGTCAGATTTGTCAGCCCCACATGAATGTATGAGATACAGAAAACCTGAAACAGCACCAAATGTGTGTGTTTAGGCCACTGGTACATAGAGCATTTCTTTACTTGGGAATTACATATAGGTGATGGAGAAAATGAAAAACAATTCAATTTATATATTTTTTTTTTTTAAAAAAACATGACTTAAGCCTTCTAAGATTCTGATAACTTGTCATTCAACCAGGCTTTCCTTTAAGTAGCAATGTCTCAGCTAAAATCTAGGAAATTGAAGACCTGAAGGGAGAAATACTATCAGGTCTCAATTTTAATTTTCATGGGAATTAATTTATAATACTTTTTCTAATTTTGATTAATAAAATATATATATATATCTATTTTGTTTCTACCTGCCTCTAAATCATCTTTCTATATTTTCCTGCCTTCTCAGACTTGAACATGGTGAGTGGAATTGCAGGTGGATGGGTTTAGGCAACTGAATTGGGCCCATAGCACCCCTCTGAGAACCTGGCAACGTTGCCAGATCTTTCTAGGCAGAGCAGAATAAAAACTAGTCTAGAATTTGGACAAACAAGATGCACAGGAGTTTGCATTGACATTTTTATAACAGTGAAATTCTGAAAACAATCAAATGTCTTCTAATGGACTTACTGATGTTTATATTTATAGGGAAGCAGGTTCCCAAAATAAAAAGGCATTTTCTTTCATCAGTAAAAATATATTCTTGTGAATTGTAAAGATTCTTGCAAAGATTCATTTGGAGAAAGAGGTGATTATCAATAACAGGATGGTAATCTCACCAAATGAGTGAACTCACAGGCATCTGAAAATATGTTATTCTCATGATGTACAAATGTTCAAAGCAAGGGCTGTTAGGAGGAAGCAGAGTGAGGAATCAAATAATAAATCAATAAATCAATAAATCAATAAATCAATAAACAGCTTCTTATATTTCAGATACATCCAACTCTTTTTCATCACCATGTCTTGTAATATTGCCACAATGGAGGTGAGCTGAACATGTGTGCAGTGCAGGGTTTTGAGGGATTAGTCTTGTTAGTCCAACTTATACTGCTGGAAAACTGTTTTCTATGTTACATTAAGAAGTAAGATTCATTCTTCATGGGGACCCTAAGCTTTTAGGGAAAAAACTAATATTTTTCATGGTTCTTTTAAAGGACAAATGAAGAGATGTACATAAAAATTTTGAGTTACCCATCTCACATTGTTGTTTCATGAGAAAGTCTTACAGAGAAAGAAGAAAGTCACTTTGCAGTCCCCCTGGGATATAGAAATCGTGTATGAATCCATAATGTCTTCTCATCCATGCATCACTGGGAAAGAAAAAAATCAAAGCTCTCTCTTCCAGCCCTGAAGTGTGCTTACTTTCTCCTTTTGCTGATTACATGCTCTCTTTACTGTTGAAATAATATTAAAAACACATAATAAAAACTTTAACTATTTACTTTAAACCATGGTGTTTGCTTTAAACAACATATACAGAAATGGTCATCTACCTCCAAAAATAAACTCCTGGCAAATAAACAAATTTAGCAACAGCCACTGTGAATTATAAGAGGGTTTTATATTTCCTTCAGCATAAAACAGGGAAAAATAAATCCCATCAGTAAGTAAATGAAGTGGATCTCAGCATTACCAATCTATGAGCTGAAAATTAGTTTAATTCCCAAGGTAGGAAGTTTAGGAGATTCATAGATTAGAGAGCCAGAAGGGACTGTTGTGATCAAATTTATAAACTTATGCAGAGATTTTCAAAGGCACAGAAGACATTTGGGCATGTAATTCCCACTGACTTACAAAAGACGTTGGATTTTAATTGTGACTTCATTACAGAGCTCCCCTTTCAAAGAATAGCAATTTGACCAATACTCTGAATCCTAAATCATGATGCAGAATAGTCAATGTCACCCATGACTCAATTGCAAGTGTTTCAACATAGGCAAAATGCAAATAAATTAGAGAACACTCAGTGTCCGGTATTTTTCTTCTGACATTGCCTACAAAGGAGCTAAAAGAAATTTGATTTCTAGGCCAGTCCACAGACCTGTGCAGCCACAGTGGTGGTAAAAGTACCTTTAGACTGAAATAGAAAACACAGACTATCTGAAGTAAGCAGAAGTACAGGCATAAGCCTACACCTTGAGTGAAAACACATTTCTTATTTAATTTACTTGACAAAATTTTTCCTTTTCTATGGAACATATCCTGATGACCTTAACAAATTATAATAAATTAAAGTTTTTTAAACTTATTAAAATAAAGATTCAACTTGAAAGGGATAAAATGCATTTTGGTCACCAAAAGGACTCTTCTTAAACAGAAAAAGGCATATTCATTAAAAAAAAAAAAAAAGGAAAAAAAAAAAAAAGGAAATTTGTTAATCTCTTACAAGACTGTTTCTCTGTGGTCTATACTTCCTGTATTTAAATAGAGTTTATCTTAGTTTTAAAAATAGCATTTAAAAAAAGGAACAGAGGAAGTGTTACACTGGATGAGACAGTGATCCATGTATTCCTAGCATCCAATCTCCAGGAGAGATTGTTAACACGAGTTCTTATTTTGTCAGATATATCTGTTTATATTTCTCTTCTACTAAGTGCCTTTCTTTTTTTTTTTAATGTTTGTTTACTCATTTACTATTTCACTATTACTGGCTATGTTTTCTCAAGTTCTGCCACAAACACAACTGCATACCTTTTTTATTCCAACTGTGCTGGCTCTGAAGAGTTTCTCCAGCAGTCACACTTTGTAAATTGCTGTTGGTCTCAAGCATTCTCTCTAGTTTCAGAGAAAAAGAGAAAATTTATGGCTGGGAATAGTAGTAGAACTAAAGTTTTCTTACCAGAAAAGAAGGTGATTTTCAGTGTATCTATCTGCTGTTGCTGCTTCCTTCCCAAGGTGGCTGACATGGAACCTCTGACTGACAATATGCTGACCTCCCAAGAACAAAAGAAAAGAAATCTCAGCAATGTGTTTGCTACAGAAACATCTGTGGTATTGGTACAATCTCAAAAGCTAAAAAGATCCTGGGAATTTTTTTATACATCAGTCAGTTCCATCTACAGTTTGGTTTCTTTACTTCTACATGTATTAATGGACTTATGCTCTGAAATTACAATTTTGACTAATTTTGGCCAACAACTACATTATGCACCAAATGGAAATAAAGAGAACCCCTGACTGATGGGTATTTTGTAAGGGAAAAAGTAGAGTCATCTTTTCAGAGACATCTTTTCCAGTCAAGTACCCTATTGAGAAAAGTAGACATCACTGACTTCAACAAATCATATTTATGCCTATTTTGTAAGTTCAGGCATATGTAAAATAGCAGCTTTGAAATGGTAATTAAAATACTGAAAAGAGATAGTGCACTTTTTCATTCATCTGCTCCCAAATCCAGCACTACCTTGTCTTTCTCTACTATCACTAGCTGTAATGAAGATTAACCAGCATACTGCAAAACAGAAAGAAACCTTTTTTCACAGACTTAGATCTATATTCTCTATAAAATATAGAATCTGTTTTCTATACAGCCACTCTTTAAATAATCATACTTACAATCGGATAAAAAATTAGTTTTGAATCTTGTGGAGAGGAATGATTAAGCAAAGAATTTACTTTCCTTTTATAGGGATCATATCACTAATACCTTATTGCATCATTTCATTTGAATGTCCCATTATTGATTATTAATACATGTGGTTTTTTGCACAGACCAGGTAATGTCCCCATGCTGAATTTTCACCAGATTGCTGTTATCTTTTTGGAAACTATTCTGTTGATTTAAAAAACATTAAGGCTTTCTTTTTTCTTTTTTTTTTTTCTTTCCATATTTTCTGTCATGTTTCTTCAACATATCTCTCTTTCCATTCTTCTTCATAAAAGTGGGATATAAGGACCTCTCTTATTGTTCCAACTCTCTTCACCCCATCCAGTGGTGACTTTCTGCAGATTCTCATATAGATTTAACATCTTTTTTTCTCAGAGGTCATCGCACCTGCAGCAATAGAGCCATATAGATCAGTTTGCTAGTATATGGAAGACAGAAGTCTAAAGAATATTTAAAAACCTTGCCCTGACTCCACCTTGGTATTGCTCTTGGTCCTTCAATGGTCCTGTTACTCAAAGTCCTCCAATTTACCTCTGTTGAAACAAATTCAGGCTAGCTCTGTTCTCTCTCTCAGCTCCAAAATGTTCGCAAACAGCATGGTTTGTCCAATGAAGCTACAATTTCACCAGGTTTAGACTGATCATAGAAAGATTCAACTTTAAGAAGCCACCCATTTTACCACAACAATAACACTTGCAGGTTTAAAGCAGCATGAAGCATTACACATCACATGGATGATCTGGAAGAAGTCAGTAACCTGCTAACAGCAGGGATCTCTCTCTCTCTCTTTCTCTGTCCTTTCCTCCCCCCCTTTCTCTCCTAATCTACTTTTTCTCTTCTATGCATCTGAAAACCATGATGGTTGTTGTTGGGCTGAAATACCTGCTTCTGTGCACACCTTGATTAAAACATTACTGTGCTTCCAGAATGTTGGTTTCATTAGTTTGTACTGATGCTGAAACTTGATTTGTTAGGCTTTGTTTAAGCTCACCATGTAAGTAGTTTTCTTCTGATCGTCTCACTGGTTTTCTTGAGAATCTTATTTTTTCTTGCTAGCTTCCTGTGGATGTAGAAGCTAATTTACCTCAAGGGTGACTGCTGTGCTTACTCAGCAAGATAATACTGCCTTTGGAATTAATTTCTAGAAAAGCCAAGGAAAATCACAGAACTTACAGATATGAAGTTCAGAGGCAAACCCCATTTTTTTAAACTTTTTTTTCTTTGGTTTTAAGGACATGAATTCAGCATTTGTGGAAAACAGACACATAAAGACTGGTATTTAGTATATTCTCTCCTGGCAAACTGGAAGAAGAATCCATACTGATAGCAAATGCTGTAGTAGACTTTTTTTTAAATCTTCAGAGGTGATAAAACATGACAGTAACAGCAATGGGCTAGAAAAATCTCTATAAAAGAAAAACAATTAGAGACATATACATTAAAATACATCATATTTCTCTTATTTTCATTTTATGAGGGCACAGAATGCACAAGCTACAATGGGAAAACAGCTGCAGCTCATTACAAACATGAAACATCAGGAATACTAATATATTCTTAACCTTTTACCAAGAGCTTAATGCATAATTAGTGTATCTGAAAAATATAATTCTTGAGATTAGTTCACCACAATAAAACCTTCTTCCATATATTTCCATTTTTCTTTATCCACCCATAATCCCTCTTTCTTGGTTTCAAAACAAGAAGAGGAGGAACACCAAACCACAAATTAGACAGCTTTTAGGAACTTTAGAAATACACAGCTTTTATGATGCAATTATATTATGACAAAAGTTTGTAGTTAGTAAAGTTTGAAGTGTTTAAAAGTATATATATGGTTTGAAAGAAAAGGCAATTTTAGTTATTTGAGTTGAAATTGTCTTGAAAAATATGATTTAGGAAAGTATTAAGTTAATTTCTAAAATGTCTTTGGTATCAGTATGTTCCTTTATAAATGAATAAACAAAACTAACTTAAATTTTTCATCTTATCTCTTTTAATCTGAGAATTGAAAGAAAAAATAACAATTTCACATGTGCAATGAATGATATTTCAGTGTTTTGCATGCCTCAGCAAACTAGTTTATCTGTTACTAGTCAGAAATTATGAAATCACTAGCCTCAGTCTCCAATATCACACGTTTTTTTGTTCCACAACTGGTCTTTTGAAAATTAAATTTGACAATTTTTTAATGCATTATCACATTGGTCACTACTTAACTACTGTGCATGAGGGAACTGCATCCAGCAGGCAAAACCTGTAGAAAAGCTTTTTAACTTTCTAACAACATTAATGAAGCAGATTTTGCAGAGCAGGATCAGAGTCGTGATAAGGAGAATTAGCCTGTGATTTGAATTAGAATCTCTTTTATCGTTTATTCACATGAAAGTAATGTTTACAGCTGTTTCCAAATTCTATTCTATAGTGTGTTGGTAGAATGCTTGATAGTGGTATAAGGGAGAACGTTAAAAAGGAAAATTGCTAAAAAGATAAAACCAGGGAAAGGAATATTGTGCCTGATTGTGGAGATGCAGCAAAAAGCTGTAGTTTTACCAATTAAGATGAAGTGGTTTGATCTTTTTAACTTTGAGATATAGCAGTCTCAGTTTTATTTAGGATCTCCTAGGTAAGAAGACTGAGAACCGCCTCTCCCTTTTATGAAAGTATAAAGATCTTTTTCTTTCACACAGAAAGAGTTCTTTTTCCCTCCCAGATGATTTATTAAGAGTACAAAAAATTCAGCCTCCTGTGAAGTCTCCTAAATTGTTCACCTTTAAGCATATACAAGGATGTGATAACCTAATATTTTTAATGCAAAAATATGCAGAAAATGCACTTTAAAATACCACAGGGACTCTTAATACAGCAAAAAGAAATTGGAAAGGCACATCTGCATTTTGTTTTTCTCATACTTAAGCCACCCTTGGAAATGGCGGGTTGGATATTACTCACATGTCATTCTGAGCATTTTATACCTTGTTAGTGAAACTTGCTCGCACATTTTACTCTGCATCCAGTCTGACAGTACACAAACCATCTTGAAAAAAAAATCCCTTAAATAATTTTTTCTTACAATGCTCTATGTTTTATTATTAATGGCTTTCAGAGCATGGGTTGTGAACACAACTCTCACTGCTTTTCTTGGACAGAACTACTACTCCTGGAGTTGTCAGCTCCAGCTGTGCCATGGAAGTCTAAAAATAAATGGATATGCTGCAGCCTGGTGAGACTGTTAAACTCCTGTGGTGCTCATTCTTGCTCCTCGGTGAGCTGCACTAGTTCAGCGGGTCTAGACCAAAGAAGATCTGCCCAGCTCCCGTGTAGTTGCAGAGAAAGGTTTTGAAGTAGTAGTCTGTTTCTTGGGACTGGGGAGGAAACTTGTCTGTTCTTGTTAATCATGCAATAAAAAACACTGAAGGTCCTTTCAAGTCTGCAGCAGTTCTGCCATTGCATGGTGCCAGCACAGGATATTCCTGCAAAGACCTAGCTTGTGAAGGAATATATAATCAATTCATCCCTACAAATCAGTGGAACAAAAGTAACTCAGTGAAAAACACTGGTTTTCCCCCAAAGCATACCCTCCTCTATTCCCTTTGTACCCATCAGTGTGCACCTTGTACGCATGAGGCATATCCAGTCTCTGAGTACAACTTCTGATGTGTCATTTACGTAGCTCTCCTTCTTCTGAGCATCCTTCTCTAGGCATTTTTGCCATTTTCTCCAAAAAAATGTGGCATCTCAGCGTGGGTTTTCCCTATCAGAGGAAAGCAGTAACAGCTTGAAATAAAATCAAAGCCACAGACTCAGAATAAATAAACTTATTTTCAGAAACGTAAAGAGAGTATATTAGATGTGTCATCCCAGTAGTTTCAAAAATTGAAAAGGGGAGAGGGTCTTAAATAATTTCAGCAAAAGCCAACACAGTTAAAAGTAAGCACTAACTCAGTTCTCTGGAAGAGAGAGACAGAGAAAGCAGATAGTACCAGTTACCTTTATAGAAATAAATGTGTTAAGTCACTTGAAATAACCATCAGTAGCCACAGTGTAAAAAAAAGTTACAACAAAAACTAACATCAGTGCTAAAATTCAAAAAGTTGCTTCAGGCTTTTAAAATTTGGTAATAGAAGGTAATATATATTATAAAATGTCAGCTCAGTGATTTGACTTCAGCTTTATCTACTGCAAAGCAAGAGGTCAGGGTTAAAGAACAGCCAGAAGCCTCCTGCCTTTGGGACCCGCAGAGATGAGAAGGATCTGTCCTTCTGGACTCAGGGGAGGGAGGAGGTGCAGATCACTTCTCTCTGGAGCACTCCCCAAGTAGATGTCTAGCTCCAGCAATGACAATAGTAATTATAATCTCGAAGATGGCAGAATAGCTGAAACAGCATGGGGCAGTATTAAAAAAAAGAAGAATCCTCAGGAGCTATTGAATATCCTTTGGAAGGCTGAGTGTGCTTGCTTTAGAAGTTTTCCTGAACAGTGAATAGAGGGATTTAAGACAGCAGGTATAAAAACATGCATTGTTGGAATATAAGACAGTGGAAAGCAAAAACCATGAATTATCATTAGACATTATAAGGAAATAAAGTTATATGTTCTGAATTCAGATGAAGCCCTTGACAGAGGCAGTGACAGCTACTGAAAAGATAGCGGAGCTCTCAAGTCTTCCTTATAATGATGGCACTACAATTGGATTTTACATGAAGCATAGTCTGCTTGCTCCTTAGTTGTCATTTCTGAATCAGCTAGGGGCTGACACATTGCTGCTCCAACAAATAACTTATCATTGAGCTTACAAAAGGTTAAAGTTCTTTTTATTTACAGATCACAAACCAGAGAAGCAGTGGGAGGCAGTATTCACATTCATTTCTTGAAACTGTGTCCCTAAAAATTGAACTGTGAAACAGGCATTTAGCCAAGGATGTTGTTAGTATGCACCCAAGGTGGCAGCTGTGCAAAGGTGTCCTGAACATGTTCTCAGCTGCCCTGCTCCATGGAGAGCAGAGAGAGGACTATCCCCTCCAGCTCAGAAACAATCCCGTATATCTACAAAAGCAGAAACAGACTTGCCTACAGGAGGCAAAAATGAAACAAACAAAACATCACCAACATAATAAAAACCAAACAAATTAAACAACAACAAAACACAGTACATAAAGAAAAAAATCAAAAAAGATTTAAAATATTCATGCAAAAACCAAAATAAAAAACCAAACGAAAAAAGCCTCAAACAAACAAACAAACAAAAAAACTCCCTCTTCAATAAAAATAAGATAACTATATGACAAATTTATTCTGAAGATGCTCTTTATAGAGATCTGGTCCAGGTCATCAGAAAACATTTTCATATTGTTCCTTGATAGGCTATGCACTGACCCTTACCTCAGGTTTCAGCATGTAAACGAGAATGAAGGAAATCAGCTCCAAAATTTCATCTATTGCCTAGTATAGCAATCACAAATCTTTTCAGGTTGGTAACACCGCTTCCCAACCCCACCCCCATCCCATCTGTCATCTTTTCCCCTCACTGATTTCTTCTCTTCCCCAACTTCTATCTTCATAGAGGAATGGACAAAGACTTTGTATCTTCCTTTGGAATCCAGCTAAGCTTCTGACCCTCTCAAGTCTCTCCAGGACCACAGCATCTTCTGTCTTTTTCCACAGGCAAATAAAATAGAACAAACAATAATGAAGTTTTTAACTCTTGCAAGACAGTAACAGGAACTTACATCTCTTGTCAAGAGACTTCAATGTGGAGGATGCAAATTGTGAAGTAATAATCACAGCATAAGACCAGAAGGAATCATTGGATTATTGTGTCTGACATTTCATGTATCATAAAACATTATAACTTAGACCATTACACTTTGTCTTGTTTATGCCTTTACAAAAGTCAGTAACTTATATTTGATTAAAGCAAATATTCTCAAAAGGTATCTGGAAGAAATATAGAAAAGTAAAATTTCTAATTTCTTTTGGTAGTTTGTTCCACCAGTTAATCACCCATTGAAATCATTACTAAACGCAAAGGTTTATTTCCAGGGTTGTTTTTGTTTTGTTTTTTTTTTCTAACTGCAGCATCTTGCTATTGGTTATTGTTACAACTACAGGGTTTTGATTTTTTTCTTTTTTTAAATGAAATTAAAAAGCCCTTAAGTATACAGGGTGTTCTTACAAAACAATATTTAAACATTGTAATCAAACTGCATGTACATCTTCCTTTTGACAGATAAAACTGTGAGAATATCCTAATGAAGTGCATCTTTCTACACTCCTTAATTTTTTTCCTGTGGCTTCTTTCTGCTCCACTCTAATTTTTTCATGTCTTCTTCAAAATACAATAAAGTGAATCCTTCTCCAGTATCAGCTGCCCTACTGCAATATTGAGGAATAGTATGAAGCCTATAGGATATTGAGGAAATATAGGTAATGGCTTCAAGAGCGTAAAGAAAGAGTCAATGTTATTTGGCTGTTAAAGTGCAATACAGGAATTCAAACATCTGGATTTAATTTCCATTGTATTGAAGACTGTTATGTAAATTTGCATAACTATTTTTTAGAATTTTCAGATTTTGTTAGACCAGATGTAATAACTGCAAGTAGCACCTTCTCTTGGATGTTGCAACTTTTAATTCTATGGTTTATGTTCTATGTTCTATGGCATCCCCATCTGAAAATCTTCAGTACAATTAACTTTCAGCTACATCACCACGGTTTTTTTTAACCTGGCATAAATACTAGATATTCTAGGAACCACTACTAAAATCTCTATAAAGTACTTCTTTTTAGCATAAAAGAATAATCAGTAAAGTTTAAGAGAGATAACAGTGGTTCTCTGATTGCATACCTGAAAAGTAAAGGCTTGGAAGTCAGAAAGAATTCTTAAGAGGAGATTCCATCTTCCACTTTAAAAACAAAGTCCAATTTATTTATGCATCTCCACCCATTCAGTATAATTCTTCTACATATACACAAACAGAAATACATATTTATGTGCAAGTTTTAATTCCAAGGTTGGGAGGCATAATGGAGCCTAATTTTATTATACTAGATAATTTTCCTAGAGGTGCATATTGATTTCACATTGTCAAACAAATTGCAAAATGCATTATAACAAAACAATTAAAATGGCTGATAATTATTACAATTAACTCACGGCTTCATACTAATGGAATGTTCAAGCATCCGAGAATTCCTGATTATCAGAAACTAATGGATGTTCAGAAAAGGATGTCATTTTCTGCAGCAATTTGTTCTTGGCCAATTTAATGTTCCCTCAGAACAGTTTTCCATTCCCAAATGTCTCATTTGTGGCTTTACAAAGGACAGGATCATGACAGTGTTGTTTCAATGCTTATTTTGTCTTCAGAAGTCTCAGGTCTGCTCACTTTGCTGTTATGCCAGGAGCATATAATCCAAAATAAAAGAATCATAGAATCATTTTATACATTCATTTGTTAAACAGATCTGGAGGATTCTCATTTAAAGAAGTGTTAAATGTGAACTAATTCTCCTGAAGTGTAAGAGTTTTGGCTGAAAGAAGAACACAGATTCACTTTATCTAGCTGTATTTCTCTGTCATGTGTGTGCTTTGGCTGTGTGCAACCTCCTTATTATACAGCTCTTGATCCCCATTGTGCTGCTGTAACACTTGTGATGCTGTTCCAGTGCCTGAACATGATGCTTTTCTATCAAGCACTCAAATGGAGTTTTGCTATTTAAATCTGACCAGTTACTGCAGTAGCCCTTTGATAGAAAGAGCAAGCTGGGAACAGCAAAGGACAATCCCTTAAAGCTTACTTCTGTCCACATGCATCTTTTGCACTCACAGTGCCAGATGCACATCAATTGAATGTTGCCCTGAAGTGGAAAATTTTCTGCAGGGACTCATACTGCTGGTTTGGCAACCACTTTATTGTGCCAATGTTAAAACTCATGATACAATAATTTGCTTTATGAAATACTTTTATGTGCTTTTCAATAGGGAGCACTGTGATCAAGGGTGGCATTAATTCTATAGGACACCTCTTTTACAGAAAATAACTTTTCCAGTGACTAATATCTTGGGAAAATACATATCTCAAGAGCTACATTTTCTGAAAAACCATGAGACAATTAGATTATTTTCTGAGATTTGTATTTCGTCTTGTTATTCAGAGAAATGTAGTAATTAACAGGGACAAGCAAGTATTATTAATTATTTCTTCAACATCATCCACATAGTTTTGTGTATGGAAATCACTGGAGAACATCTTGTGATGTAAAGGTCATGCTGTCTCTTTGAACAAAAAGTACAATAAAACAAATAAGCCATCACAGCCTTATGAAACACAGCCATAGAAAACGAAAAAAAGTGAGTGAGAAAAGTTTTGTATTCCTTCATTAGAAGCATTTAAGATATGATACATTCTGAGGAATAGCAGTCTCTCTTTGAATTTTAAATAAAATTTCCAATAAACTGGGGCAGAATTTCCAAGGATTACTTTAAGACCTTTAATCTTTTTTTAAAGTAGGAAATATATTAGTGTTTTGCTGATTTTTAAAGCAGGAAATACCCTAGTGCTTTGCTGAATCAGGGCCTAAAAGAGCAATCCAGTCACACTCTGGGACAAAAATATCACAGTGTGTAAAATATCCATAATGTGATTAAGAAGAAAAAGGTCATTTTGAAGCTTAAAAATATTTAAGTGTTGAAACTTTAAAGTGTTTCCACACCTGGGGTAAGAAATATATACCTTCACTAATACAGTCACCTAGTAACACAGCTTAGCTAATTACACAGCTTGAACAAACTGCTTTGTGTCACTGGGAAAAGAAGTAAGGAGCAACTAAGTCTGTTTTGGATTTTAATGGCTGAGCAATATTTCTTGCAAAACACCACAGCTAAGAGAGACTGAAGGCAGAAGCCTCATCATGCCAAATTTCTTTTACACGTACCTGGAGAAGAAACCAAGTATCTCAGTAGTTCTGTGCTGAGCATTGTTTGGCGAGACAGCACAGGGTGGGGAAAGATTTTCCTGCAACTGAGCAACTGCAACTGCTGTACCTGCCTGTTTTCAGTGAAAAACAAACTTTTTTTGTAAATAATAAGGTGGCAAAAAATAAATACCTGTCTACCAGGAACTTATCTTCCTAATGGGAACACTATATCATCCTGGATATGGGCGTTTTTTGTATGTTGGAATCACATAACAACATATTTGTGCCAAAAGGCATGAACACCTAATTATTGTCCCTACCTCTGCTATATTAGAGTTCAGTGCATCACATGAAATCACGACCTGGTTGTATATTTCTACTGAATTACCTAATAGAGCTATGATTTTGACTAGACTTTAGGTGTTGTCACAGTAACAAAAAAAAAAAAAAAAAAAAAAAAAAAAGCAAAACATATATTTTTCCTCTTTCATCTTAACTTTAAAATGGATAATTAAAATACCAGTTAAAATTTAGAAAAGGCATAATGCTTTTTAGGGACTTTGGAGTACTCTGGACTCGGAAACCAAAACCCTATTAGCTTCTTCTTCTCAGAACAAATGTGGGATCACATCTTTAGCAAATATCTGAGGACAGATGAATTGTACTACAGTTTCTAGTACAGTGTTCCTTTATGTTTTTTTTACTATGATGTCTTCCCACTCCACAGCCAGGCTGTCATAAAGAGTTCCTTAGAATGATTCACATTTTAATAGTACTATGGATATCTAAAACATGAATTAGACTTACTAAAAGAAATAGAATCAGAATGTAAAGCAGAGAAAATATATTTTCAATGAGCTATGAGGTTCACTGTAGCCTCTAAACACAGTTCAGCTCTTGGGCTTATTACTTCATAGAAATTGCACAAGGTACCAGACAGGGCAAATAGATGCCACACTAGCATTTTCTCTGCTGCATTCAATTAAACGTATGCTAGGTTCACGAGTTTGACTTGCTCAGACAACTTATTTGTCTCTGCAAAAGATTCATTTTTTAATTTTTACTTTTCCCTAAGAGATTTTCCTGTATATTGCCATGAATCAGATGCCAGATGTAAGGCATCACATCTTGGTTCTGACATTTCAGTACTCTTTTTAAACTTGAAGGCCATTATCACATTCAAGGATCTGAAATGTTCATAACACACATTTTAATTCTGGCTATATGACAGACCAAACTAGGAATGAAAAGATGAAGACGTGTCATCACAGATCTCAGGAAGAACAGCAGGAGACATTGAAGGTAAACACAGTAACAACATGTCCCAGCCCAAGATTTCAGCTGGAAAATGAGAAAATGAGCACAAAGATCAATTCAAGTCCCAGCTGAGCCATATGACACTATTAAGCACAGAGAAAACATTTATTTCCTATATCAAGACAGTCAAAAACAGCTTCAAGAGATGTGCTTTTAATTTTTCATTGTTTACGAAAAAATGCCCCTCCCCCCCCAAAAAATAGCAAAACCAAATAAAAAAATTCAGAGACTGTTGGCAGGCTAAGCAAAAAAGATTTCTAACTGTTGGTAAGCGGGAAAAAACTCTTTTAATTTGGGCATTTTATGAAGGGCACAATTAAGTAAAGTAAGATAGCTGAATGACTTTTTACCTCCTGTGATGAATTTTAAACATCTAGAAAAATAAAACCCTTGTCATCACCATAAGCAGTTTGTGGTCAGCCTTGTAGATGGGCTGAAGCATGTGCCGTGAGACTGAGGGATAAAGACAGAGAGTCAGACTCAAGTTTCTGGCTTCCCCACTGAAAGGAAGCTCAGATAGGTCAAGGATGGGAATCACACAGAACTTTTGATAAAGTGTTTGAAGCAGGGTGGTATTTTCCATTGTTCATGTCACTTCTGGAGGCACACAGAAAGATTATTGTGCCTCCAGCAGGAAAAGACTTGCCTTTTTACTACAGGAGTGTTCATCTGCTGGTTTTTTTCATGGCCAAATATTGATGACGCACTTCAGAACAAACGTGATGGTTACAAGAGTAATCAAGCAGTGAGTAAAGCTGATGAGTGCATTTCACATCTGAGGCTGTCCCAGGCTGAAGTAACTATGAATTATTTTAATTAATCTGCCATAGAATGCCATAGCCAAATGAGTTCAAAAGATTTCAATACAATCCATAGCACATCACAAACGCTACCTTGATCTAAAGTTATTTCTGTAGTCTTAAATCTGAGAGACATGTAGATAAGATGACAGGTGTAGCATAAAAGAATAAAATATAGTAGAAATCAATTACAGTCAAGTAATTTTACTTCCTCAAGCCAGATTTTTATAAAAGATAAATTACTGCAACAAAAGTGACCATAATTTCCTTAATGACTAAAAGATCTACATATTTTCCCTAAAAACTAAATTTTATTCTTTCACTGTAAATTAGAAATAAATTCTCTAGTTTCCCGTGATTGCTATAGTTCATCACATTGAAAACTGTGCCACCTGCACCGAGAGACACATTCAATAACTCATGTCCTAAACAATCAGATATAATTATTGTGATAGTCACAATTAATATAGTGTTTTCATATGTAAGATGAAACAGGCAGATGGGGACAAGAGTCTCATATGCATCTGCTATGACATAATAAGGCAAAAGATTTTTTTCTAGCCTTCTTATTTACATATTTGATTAAGTAGAATCGTAGAAGCATAGAATCATAGAATTATTAAGGTTGAAAAAGAATCCTAAGATCAAGTCCAACAGACCTAACACTGCCCAGTTTACCACTAAACCATGTCCCTAAGTGTCATATCTAAACATCTTTTAAATACCTCCAAGGGTAATTACTCAACCTCTTCTCTCAGCAGCCTTCTCCAATGCTTAACCACACTTTTACCCTTTTTCTTAATGTCCAACCTAAACATCTCCTGGAGCAACTTAACACCATTTCCTCTCGCTCTATTGCTTGTTATCTGGGAGGAGACTGACCCTCACTTTGCTATAACCTCCTTTCAGGTAGTTGTAGAGATCAATAAGGTCTCCTCAGAGCCTGTTTCTCTCCAAGCCAAACAACCCCAGCTCCCTCAGCCAGACCTCATCAGACTTGTGCTCCAGACCCTTCACCAGCTTTGCTGTCCTTCCCTGGGTGTGCTCCAGCACCTCAATGTCCTTCTTGCAGTGAGAGGCCCAACACTGAACACAGGACTTGAGGTGTTTGACTTCACCAGTGTAGGATACAGGGGGACAATCCCTGCTCTGCTCCTGCTGGCCACACTATTGCTGATCCAGGTCAGGATGCCATTGGCCTTCTTGACCACCTGGGCACACTGCTCTGGGTTCAACCAGCTGTTGACCTGCACCCCTGGGTTCTTTTCTGCTGGGCAGCTTCCCAGACAGTCTTCCCCCAGCCTGTAGCACTGCAGGGGACTGTTGTGACCCAAATGCAGGTTGGCCTTGTTGAACTTCATACTATTGGCTTTGGTCCATTAATCCAGCCTGTCCAGATCATGGTTGTCCTGTACATTGCACAGTGACACTCAACATGATCTACTCTATGACCTTTCCAGAACCAAGGTCAGTCTGACAGCCCTGTAGTTCCCTGGATCTTCCTTCTGACCCTTCTTGTAGATTTTCTAACTTCCAGTCACCTGGGACTACTAGAATATCAGTTCCCCCAGCAAAACTCTGTGGGACTGATATTTTCAAATTTTAAAACAGTGTCAGAAATACATTTATTGTCAATGTATCATTTATTAATTGAACTTCTACTACTATGAGGGATTCTTATTGCTAATGATGTCATCTATTGTACTGCTGAGAATAGCATTTTTACATGACTTGGAAAGACTGACTCCCTTTTTAAGATGGAAAGATAGTAGGCTATATGATTTTTATATTTTATACTGAAACAAAAAGATTAACTTTAGACTACTCCTCTCACTTCTATCTGAGATAAGTTTTCATACACATTTCAGTAAAAATTGAACGTCAAAGTAAGGTATTCAGCAGCCTGACTCTGTATCCTGCTGTTACATTTCCAAGTCCTTCTTACCTTGGAAAATTCAGCCAGTGGAGAAGGAAATATCTCTACGGTTTTAATAACAGGTCAATTTTTTGAGCTTTCATTATGTATGAAAGTTACATCTTGTAAATCTATCTCCTGCATATATTTCATGTCTCTCATGTTGAAGTTATTCTACTTTTTTAAGGAATAATTACCATTGGGTTAAACCAACACCCAGAACGACCCTTCACTTCTGGCAGTTTTTAAACAGAGGATCCAAGATACTAAGTAATTCACTCTCTGCTTTCATGGACATTTTCTTTGTTTTTATAATTGTGTTGTTTTCTTCTAAATATTACACTGGGCCATAATAAACTACATGCTGGTTTTTTGTGCCAGTCTGCCTGGACAACTGAGGTAATGTAGAAGAAGCAATCCACTCTCTTCTCTATTACATGTCTGTTTTCCTTCAGATACTGTATTCTCCAAAACTTAACACTCCTTATTTCCTCTGGGGGTTCATTTGGGTTTCTTTTGAGGTTTTCTTGGTTGCTATCTGTTTTTGCATTATGGGTAGAAATGCATCTTAGTCAAAGTCATTACTATATATAAAAGTACTGACTTACTATTTCAGATATATTCATGTGAATTTGTAAGAATTTTATTTCCTAATAAGAATTCTATGAGACTAGAGCCTTATACGAGGCACTGCTATTAAAAACTCTTTATCAAGTTGTTTTTAGTGGTGTAACACGGATCAAGTGGTTGTGAGTGACTCAGCTGAAATGGAGCCAAATAAAAGTAATTCCATAATGAAGGTTTTAAATTCAGAAGAGAAAATTTGCAGGAGTTGAATTGAATGTACCATAGATTTAGAATCTCCCTAAGCCATAAACATGGGAATTTTCTTCAATTTTCAATACAAAGTGGAGGACACTTGGGGAAAAGGGCATCAAATGTAAATGGATGAAAATAGTGTCTTCAAAAGTGAGAAAAACAGAAGACCTGCAAGAAAGGAAAAAAGGGTAAAAAAGTAGTAAAAGTTATGTGTTACAGGTCAATCTGTTTAGAGAAGAAGTGAGAACTGCAAAAGTCAAGATAAATTAGATCTTGCAAAGGATATTAAACAAATACTGAAAAGTTTCTTATCCACATAATTAAAAATAGATCAAGGAAAAAGATTAAATATAATCTAGATGTGGCCCCAAAACTTGAATTAATATTCTGCCGCAGTTTTAAGTGAAGTTAATGGCATTAAGCATATTAGAAGAAGCAAGCTGCCTTATAGAAAACAGGGTCTACAAATGTAAATTACTATAAGTAGGATACAAAAAAATCTGAGTAGATATTCAATGTACTCAGGTCTGAGAACATTATAATCCTTATCAGAAATATTATATAATCTCTTGGGTAATTCTGTCTCTCGGATGAGTGTAGATCCTGGGTTTAGTCCATATAGTACCACTGCAGATTTTAAAATAAAAGTATTATTTGAGCAGTTATTGTTACCTAATGATTAAAAAGTAATTTGAAGGAAAGAATTATTTAAAACTTAAAAGTAAACAGATAGTAATGTAAAAAACCCTACAAACCCATAAAAATTGTGTTGGCCAGGATAATAAACTGCCTAGATTTCTTCACATATGATTTTAAATTAATCAAAGGTAAATTAAATGAGGGTAAAGTGAACAATGAAGACCTCCCCGAAGAATTTGTTACTGTAAATCATACAAAATAAAAAATAATTGTAGAGAACAGAAGGTCTTGCAATTAGTGAATAGTAACAATACTTTTAGCTATCAACTAGGAGTCTATCATTTTGAAAGAACAAAAGGGAAAGAACTTAATTCAACAGCAGGACAACTATGGGCCATGGAAGTGAAATGGCTGCAAAGCAGGGATAGTAATAGGAAAATGCAGAAGTGAGGGGAAGACACCTTTTTTTAGCAGATTCATATGTGAATTCCTTCACTGGGACAAAGCTGCCTCTGTCAGTTGAAAGGTTTGCCTTTGGATTTTTAGGGCACATACACCTAACATATACTATTTTAAAGTAACATTTAATAAAACTATTTGTTATCAAATGAAAAACCAAAAGTAGAATAATAGATAACTTATGTTAAAAAGAAGAATAACAATACAGATTTTTCAAGTACATAGTTACTGTTCCAAATTTGCACTATAGATACTATAATAATGACACATATTAAAAATATATATATAATGGCATAAACTTATGCACAGAAATCGAAATAATATTTTGGCACTGTTTGAACATATATGTGTCTGGGATTGCTGTCAGTTTCTCTTCTGAGTAGATCTTATTCACTGTTTCCAATAAATTATTTATATAGAATATGAAACATGGCAACACACTTATAAATAGTAATTTGATTAGCCTTATCACTTCGGATTGGATTTCTGGGGGACAAAAAAAGCTGTTGTGAAGACACAACCTCTGCAGCAAAGTTTTCAACTCAAGATTAAATTACAAATTTACAGAAGTGTGTTGTGCAGAGAGATGGTGTCAAGACTGAACAGGCAAAGAAAACACATTGACTACTGTCACATCTGTTGGCCTTATGTTTCTTTCCTAAGACAAAATATGCCATACATATCTTATGTACTTCTACTTTCACATTCCATGTCTGATTCCATATTTCAAGACAATTGGGGAAGAAATTCATTTTCAGAGTTTACAGAATTCAAAACAAGGTTTAACAGCACTTGACTGACCAAAAACACAGGAATGTTGTGTGACCAAAAACACAGGAATGTTGTGTGAAGTTTTCTTGCAGGAAAATCAGGCCTTCTTACTTCTGTTTTGCCACCACACCTTACAATTCTTCCCTAAACACAACCTAGGATAACTGCTTTGTAAGATGAACAGTTGTTTTCCAACCACCAAGACACAGCTTCATATTTGCAACAATCTAATTCAAAACCTTTATATCCCCAAATATTTTAAGAAGAGACATGAATATGATATGACATGACATGATATGATATGATATGATATGATATGATATGATATGATAAATATAAGTCTGGTTTAGAATTTTACAGTATTTCAATGAAAAAATGACTGATATGTTTTCTGCTGTTCTGCACATTCCTTTATTCAAAACAATTTATTTATGTATTTGAATTAAAGAAGTAATTTATGTCTCTCAAGAAGAGTTCCTACCGCTTTTATAGTCTTCCATGGATTAATCACATGCTACTCTTTTTTTGCAGCAAAGTTTACTGAAAATTACACTGATCTACAGAGTCTCTCACAGTAGTAATTTGACAAACAAGGATATCAGGAGTACCCATATAAATGAAAAAAAGCATAATATCAACATTGTTTAGAGACAACATGCTATTTCTAAGTAAATTGAACAATGATATTATATGCCTTAATGGCATGAGAAATTAACATACCTTCAAATTCTTAAATTAAAAATTAACTGAGTAAATTAAATAATTCTCTTGTGTTATTTTCACTTATGTATTTTTTAATGAACTTTGCTGCTAAACAGTTATTTTGATGATTAAAATGGAATAAATTCCTGGAATAAAGTACTATTCTGACATGATGAACTATTCACAATACCTACATGCCTCCTGTTACAAGCTCCAAAACTGCTGCTTTAAGAGTGGCAAGAATTTTTTTGTTTTATTTGGCAGAAGAGAATTCCTTAAGAGTAGTATTTTTTCTGAGATGTTATTTTCTCTGCAAGTTCTCTGAGACTATTGACAGGATGCTCTAAAGTGAAAATCAATATGAGTTGCAACAGCTTAGAAAGAAAGGCCAAAAATATCCAAAAAATTTAAAACCAAGGTGCTTCTTTCCTACTAAAACATTGTAACTAGTTATCTCTGCTTTTCCTGTACCTAAGACTGGCCGTGAATTACTAAAACTACAGTTCATGCAAAACTAAGTGATGGACTGGGTCAGAGAACACTTAGGCAATCTTGACATCCTCAAGTCCATGGGCCTTGATGGGATGCATTCATGAGTGGCTAGAGAGCTGGCAGACACCATAACCAGGCCACTCACAATCATCTCTGAAAGGTCATGGTGATCAGTTCAGGTGCTTGAGGACTGGAAGAAAGCAAATATCACCCCAGCCTTTCGTAAAGGGCAAGAATGAGGACCCAGGGAACTACTAGCCAGACAGCCTCACTCCAATCTCCAGAAAAGTGGTGGAATGCCTCATTCTGGAGGTCATCTGTATTCTCATGGATGACAAGAAGGTGATCAGGAGTAGTCAGCATAGATTGACTAAAAGCAAATCATGCTTGACTAATCAAATAACTTTATATGATGAAAAAACTACCTGGATGGATGAGGGGAGAGAGCACTGAATATTGTCTCAGTTTCAGCAGGGCTTTCAACATTGTCTCTCATTACATCTTCATAGGCAAACTCAGGAAGGACGGTGAGTGCATTGAGAACTGGCTAAACAGCAGATCCCAGAGGGCTGTAATTAGTGGCACAGTGATGGATGTTGGATGCCTGCCAGTAGTGGTATCCCCAAAGGTCAATACTGGGCCCTGAATTGTTGAACTTATCCATCAATGGCTTGGATGAAGGGGCAGATGCCTCCTCAGCAATTTTGCTGGTGACAGAAAGCTGGGAAGAGTGGCTAATATCCCAAAGGGCTGTGCAGCCCTTCAGAAGGACTCAACAGGTGGGAGATATGGGCAGAGAAGAGCTGTCCAAAATTCAGCAAAGTGTAGAGTCCTGCCACTGGGTAAGAATAACCCACCAGTACGAGCTATGGGCTGATCTGCTGGAAAGCAGCTCTGTGGAGAAGGATCTGTGGGGGTCCTGGTGGACAACATGAGCCAGCAGTGCTCTCTGGCCAGGAAGGCCAATGGTAGCCTGGGCTTCATTAGGAAGAGCATAGCCAGCAGTACAAGTGAGGTCATGCTGCCCCTCTACTCATCCTAATCTGAAAAGACTCAGATGATCTACTGCATAACAACTAAAATTTCTTTATAAAGTAACCTCCTGTAATCATGGCCCCAGGAGAGGCAGTGGGAATTTTATCTTTGTTTTCAATTGTGTCAGGATCTCACCCTCAATAAATAGCGCTGGTAGAGGAGGTATAAGAAATTCTGCCAGGTGACTTAATAGAACTTTGCAGCCTATTTGCTGTAAAGAATCCTCCTCCAGGCAAGAAAACTCTAATTTTACAAGGCGACATGAGCACAGGTTATAGAGACTATGCATGTTTCTTTCACATATATAATACTGCTGACTTTTCCTTTATTGGACTAAAGGTCTGATTATCCCCAGAGATATCCCAATGTATTTCTTTAGACCAGACTTTAATCCCTCTGCTGATCCATCATTTCTTGGGTCTATTTCACTTGACAAGGCCTTGACCAAAGCCAGACTCCGAAATTCTTTAATCAGGAGCTTGTAATTTATTGCTCACAAACAACTCTAAGACCTGTGCTCCCACCTATGAACCATAGGTCATGGATCTTGGCATCATATTAGAGCTTGATTGCAGCCAAAAATTCTCAGATTACTTTTCAGATCAACACATAAGCAGATACACTACTTATACTGCATACTTATACATACTTATACTACACTACTTATACTGCATACTTACTTTTCACATGTTAAATAAATTCCATCTGACCTTGACTTGTGCTAGGTGAAGCGTACACACAGAACAAACATGGAAACCATGAATACAAACTCATTTCTTGCCTTCAGGATAATAGATTTATTTCAATGCTCTGGGTAGAATGTGTTCATCCAGGAAAGCAAAGGAGAAATCCCAAAAGGTAACCTTTTCTCTACTCTGCAGAGCTTCATTCCAAGTCCTCTCCCACTAAGCACTTCTGGTGCTCGTTTGGTCAAGTATGCTATTAGATGCAAGAATAAATCGAATAGCATAAGAATAAATCTTTAAAATAAATGCAATCTTTAAGATCACCTCTGGCTCCATGCTGAAAATCCATTGTAGAGTTTAATTTTCATTTTTCACTTCCAGTTTTTCCCACTCTTCTATGGAGCTTGCCAAATTTCCTCTTTTAAAGTCATCCATACCTATTGTAAAGTGGGTTTGAAAGACCCAATAGCAGGAAGAAGAAAAATTATTTAAACATAAATCTATCTGGTCTTGAGATGCATACTGTATTTGAGGCTTTTTTTTTAATCAGCATTTGGTATGATATGAAAAAAGTGTATGCTATTAATTCACATATGGTCATATAAAAAGATCTATTTTCAAATGTGAAACTGAGCATTCATTGTATTGTTAAGAATTTTTCTGTAGTAGCTGCATTTTAATTCTCTTTTATCTTAATATTTTCCCTGATAATATTTTTGTGAAATGACATGCTTGTCACTTAGTATATAGTGCACCTTCAACCCATACTGCTTGATAAATACAGAATTAAGTTATTTTAAAAATACACACAATGCATAACTCATTATTGTTAATCCAAACTGTGTTTATATTGCTTTATGTCTTCTGATGGCTAATCGTCCCTGCAACCACAGTATACACAATTTAGAGACTGAATTAAGTTTAATATTTAGGGTTTACTTTTCATTAAGTACTACTGCAACAAGGGTAAAACATTTACTGGAAGAATGTAAGATTTCTTCATTCTACAGTTCTGTCACAATTCATTTCCCTGACATCAAGTATAAAAGAAGGTCACTTTAAAACAAAACAAACTAACTAACTAAGCAAACAAAAAGAAAACGAAAGAAAAGAAAAAAAGCAACCAATGAAAAAAAGAAAACCTGGTTAAATGATAATAATCTCAGAGCATTTGAACTGATTTTACATTTCTACATGAATTAAGCTACTTTGATTTTCTCTCTTCATGTATCACAATTGCATTCCCTGTTTTAATGTCACTGTATCACTGCTTATTTCTACCCCTCTCCTTCATTGTTCTCACTTGCTAATGTCAACTTCCTTCTTTTGTCACATTCTGAGGAAGATGCCAAATGAAAGCATCATTAGCATATACATAAGTCTTCAATGACTGAGTTCTCATCGCTGGGAAAATCAAGGCACTGATATTTAAATACAAAATCCTTCATTTGACAAAACCAATCTGGCAGTTCTTTACCTTCCAGGAAAACTGAACTCCCAGACTAACACAAAAATGAGCCTTTTGGATTGCTGGGGGTTAAACCAAGCTGCTAGGAAAGCCAGAGAGAGGATCTGACTCCCAGTTGCCTCTGCTAGAGAAATTAATCCTGGAATTTAGCATCTGGATCCTTCAACTGCCAAGCTTGCCCCAGTTGTGTGTTTCATCGCTGGGCTAGATTAAAAAAGAATGATGAGCAGGAGCAGGTTCTGCTCCATCGGTGACAAAATAAAAGAAGAAAAAATATCACAAAAAAAACCCAAAAATATAGGAACAAAAAAAAATTAAATCAAGTATGTTGTGCCATTGCATGTGTATGCTAATCCACACTAAAACAATGCCCTGCTTTAAAGCTATGTCAAGAAAAGTCAGCCATGTCTGTCAGTTTGTTTTTGCAAACAGTGTGAAAGTTAGAGGTGGCAAATTTGTGCAGGTTCAAACTCCTATTAGGGTGTCAACTGTCAGGTTTCTCTTGAGCACTCAGGTTTATAAAATGCATTTTGTTTCAGGGTGAGGGCAACCCTCATCAAGCATTCTGCTCTCACACACACCCTGTATACTCATGGAAATGTGATTTCAAAATGCAGATGTGCTCCACCTGCCAAACTAAAATCCAGATATGGGCGTAGTTCCCCTTACAAAGTCCATACAAGATATTCTGGGGATTTGAGCTAGTCCCATCGTAGTTTGGAGTCCATCTGCAAAGCTGGAAATGTATTCAGATTCTAAAATCCCTACTTTGTTATTCATGTCAAGATCCTCATATTTTTATTTGCATAAATTTAGGATGCTCAGGAGCACATTTTGACATCTTGCCTATCCATATGTTTTAAATGCAACATTTCAGATTCTCGTCTTACCCAAAACTCAGTAAAATTGTCCTTTGCTATTCCTTTCCTCAAAACAAACTTTGAGAGCTTAAATCATACCATCAGAAGTCAAAAAATCTGGACAAAACATCACTGATCCACCATATTTATGGTAGGAATGGCATGAATCAGCCAGGCGTGGTAATAAAACTTCTTTTTAGAGAAGTGTCTCAAAGATAATAACCTCCCTGGTGAGGTTCTATCTGATTTAAAGGAAGGAAAAATTAACCCAGCTCCATAGTTTCTGTAAATAGTTTCCAGCTGTAGTTTTATGGTGCAGGATTATTGTGTGTATGTTACATCTAAGGGAGATGCTGTCTTGATGGCAGAAAATACATCTCCTTGAATGGCTACAATCTGCCATAGGCAATGATAATTTATTTATCTGCGTTATAGAGAGGCCAGGACACATAGAAGTTGGCGATAAGAAGAAATGAACACTGGGAGAAGTAACACGATGAGAAGCCTATAAAAGTTATTCAGCTCTTCTTGCTGATGCTGGAAGAGTCTGTAAATAAGTATAGATCAGAAACTGTGCTGCAATGCTCAGATTAGCAGATACCCTGCTTTCCCTAGATAGATCACAGAATAGAACACACTACTCAGTCATTTTCACTACAAACCTATAACACAGCCATTTTTCTTCAATATAAGGTGATAATGCCTACTGGCTTAGTATCAACATTGTGTCATGGCTGGGTGGCCAGACTATATCCAGAGCACTCTCTCAGTGTTACACTTGGGCTGGTATATTTGCAAATATAAGCACAGGGGGAAAAAAAGCAGAAAATTGCTTCTGTAACTAGTACAGACTAAAAAAAAATCTAGTTTTAAATTTGTCCCTTACTCCATGGTTTGGCCAACATGGCTAAAACTTTCAAAATTTCCAATTTCTGCTAAGTGACATTGTTCTTTAGACGATGCATTTTGAAGAAATGTCATTTCTGAGAACACTGGAGTCAAGCTGTTTTAAACGTTTAGTTTTCATTTCCTTAAGTAAGAAAGCAGAATATATCCAAATAGCTACTCATTTTAAAAATTCAAGTAGCTGGAGGCTGGGGGAGGAAGTTTTCCTTCATGCCTTGTAGTGCTGGAGATGAATCTCCGCTGTTCCATTGACTTCCATGAGCTCCAGAGGCACAGCCTGAATAACCATGGTCTTCACCATGGCCTGCAGGTGAATCTGTGCTCCAGCACATGGAGCACCTGCTCTCCCTCCTTCTCCACTGGCCTTGGTGTCTGCAGGCTTGCCCCTCTCACAGGTTCTCATGCCACTCTTCTCTGGCCACAGTTACATCCGTGTAATAACTTTATTTCACTTCCTAAATATGTTTTCACAGTGCTATTACCATCATTCCTGATTGGTTTGACCTTGGTGGGTCCATAGTAGACACAGTTGGCATTGGCTCTGCTGGACATAGGAGAAGCTTCTGGCAGCTTCTCACGGAAGATACACCCATAGCTCCCCCACAATCAACACCTCACCATGCAAGAGCAATACAACAGTGAAACAGACAGAGAAAAACAGAAAATTGGTGATTTTAAATATAAATAGATCCAAAGCACTTACAAGAAAAAAAAAAAAGGAATGAACTTACAGTGGAGATAAATAAGTAGGATCCAGACTGTTCAGAAACTGCTCAATTTAAATTTTGCTGGCTGAAAAGCAAGACTCTTTTATCTAGTGTGATTTCTTTTGGGGGGTTTTAGTTTGCTATATTTCTGACAAAACGCAGCTTTAAAAATTGAAAGATATAAGGATTGATTATGTTATGTTTAGTATCCTCTAAAGAAAGAATGGCCCGGTTGCACTCCATTGCATTGGTTGCCTGGGGTAGCACTATCGTTTCTGTAAGCTCTTTGTTCAGATACTTAAAGCAAGTACAAAAGAAATTTTGACGTAATCTAGACAATTTGATTCTAGACTAAAAAACTTTATTAAAAAATACAGAAATTAAGCACCAAAGAAAGAAAATTTGTACTGTCTCAATTGGATTTAAAGAGTAAGTCAATAATATGGGACAACTCAAAGATACAAAGTAAATTGAACAAACTGTAGCTGGTACTAATTCTAGAAATTTGATGGGGAGATCATAAATATGTATATGTCTTCTTGAATCATGCAATTTAATCATGAAATGAAATTTATTAGCTGATGAGAAATGTTGAAGAGGTGGCACAATATCTCTCAGAATAGAACCGGTGTCCTAATCAGATCAGAAACAGATATTCCATCAAGCAGATGAGCCAAACTGCAGTTCAGTAACTTCAAAAGCTATATATTATGAATTGCCCTTGCAAAACAAGAGGGCATTGTCCACCTTCACAAAACATTTTGAGGACAATATTTTCTATACTGCTTTTGTGTCGTAAGCCCTGCCATTGAGAAGCAGATGCAATAATAGTGCCTAACTAACCTAGATACACTGTAACATGTAAATTTAGGCCTGGTTCCCAGAATGAAATTTTAATCTTAGAACTAGGTAAGCACATATAGCTTATATGGGAGGAAAGAATATCATCTCAGAAGGATAATGAAAATAAACTCATATGATGAACAAGAAGCCAAAAATAAGACTCAAAGAAGTGGTGATCACTAAACTTGCCTGGAATTAAATGCTGTGTCTGTAACCTGAGCCTCAAAAATCTAGACACTCTTCTTCATTTTGGATTAATGTCTGAATCCATTCCTGGATCTAGACTGCAATTACTGCTTTTTTTTCAAAGAATGTGATATCCTGGACAGGGCTTAAGGCACATTTACACTTTGGAAGAAGGAATAGTGCTTGTTGTGAAAAAACCCGAAGTGTTAAACCCTTCTAACCTAAAGCATTCTCTTTACTTCATTCAAAATCTTTTGTATGTTTTCCCAATGACTATTACACTGTGCAGTTTTTGACCAGGATAGAATTGCTGAGCAGGGCTTATACAGAGCCAAGGCCTTTTCTGCCACCCTGGTGAGGAAGCTGGGGGTGCAAGGGAGTTTGTAAAGTGACAGCTGACCCCATCTGACCAGAGGGAAATTCCAGACCATATGACATCATGCTCAGTACATAAAGCTGAGGGAGGTAAAAGGAGGAAATAGAGGACATTTGGAGTGATGGTGTTTGTCTTCCCAAGTCACAGTTATGTGTGATGGGTCCCTGCTCTCCTGGAGAACATCTGCCTGCCCATGGAAAGAGGTGACTTATTTTCTTGTTTTACTTTGCTTATGTGTGCTGCTCTTGCTTTCCCTATTAAACTGTCTTTATCTCAACCCACAAGTCTTCTATCTTTTATTCTTCCAGTTCTCTCCCCCATCCCATTGGTGAAGGAGTTAGCAAGAGGCTGCATGGGGCTTGGCTGCTGGCTGGGCTTATATCACCTCCACACATAAACAAAAACTGTCAGAAAATAATATATTATGATCCCATAGTAGGGCACAACTTCAACAACTGTAGCATGGAGTTATTCTTCCTTAGAATGCTTTTCCTGATCCTGCACATCACCTACAGTTCTGCAGTGTATCAGTACAATATCAACAGGAGCATGGGTCTGTCTCCACACAACTCCACCTGACTCACTCTTTGTTGCACACTCTATAAATTGAGTTTTTAAGTGACACTCCTGTTAGGATGTCATGAATGCTAGGATGATGAATGCCAGGATTCATATCTTTTGTACTAAAAAATCAGGACTAAGATCTTCTATTTCTGTTAGTGATTGCCCTTCCTACCAGAGAAGAGAAAAGTGAGGAGGGAAGACAAAAAAAATTATTCCAGACAGATTAAAAAAAAAAAAAAGAAGAAGATTCAGCAGCATTTTATTACATGCTTAATTCTACTTCGTTCAGTTCCTTTGTCTTAGATCCCAAAAAGGTGTAGGTGGCTGATCTTAGCCTGAGCAGTTCTGGGTATGCACAAAAAGAAGAAATGATAACAATAAGGACTTTGAAGGCTGGACATGAAGATTGAATTTTAAACATTTTTACATATAGTGAACACTAAGCAACAATTTCTTTCATGGCTGCAGAGTATATTTGCACTCTTCAGCAGAGAGAGTGTTCTCAGGATGGAGAATACATGTTCCTTGGCAAGCACTCCATACAGTTTAAATCCATTACACTCTATATGACTTAAAATGAGTCCTAAAATTGATCAGTTCCGTATGTATCAGAGCCACATTCAGCATCTGGTATCCAGCTCTACAAAATAGCCCAACTTATCTGCTTCATATTCCATACAGCATCACCCCATGGACCTTTTGGAATATACATGTAAGACAGACTTGAAACTGACAAATTCAGGACCATGTCATTACCTTCTAGTGCGTTTTAAAATCACTCAAAAATGGCACCATGCTATTTGGAAAAGTGCCTTGACCTATGCTTAAAACTGTATACAATTTTTTTTTACACTCCTGAGTCTTTTTTCTGGTGACTAGTACCTCTTGAAATTAAATTTTGAGGACCAATTTTGAGAGGTTCTCACATGTAAAAAAATTCTGTAGCTAAACAGCCATTTAGAATCTCCAACTACATATAAGCCACAATAGATTCTTAAATTAATACACAAATGGCATTGGAACATTACTTGAAAATGATAAAATTAAAAGATAATTTTTCTTATATTTATGTGAAATCAGCAAAATTGATCTATTGATAACTGGATAAAAAAGGCTAAATTGTGAAATTACATGTAGCAACTTTACACAGAGCAATGGAAAGAACCAAAAGTATTTAAAATATAATTTAAATGCAACAAATGCAGTATAAGCAGGCCTGCGTTCTAAATGGTAGGAGCTATATATCATTCTGAAAAAATAAACATTACTGACATTACTAAAACAGGTAAAAATAAATTATCCTGAAGAAGTAAAGGAGATGTGGAGGCTGTTAAGTTAAATTCTGGAATTCCTATTATAAATAAAACATATATTTAAAATACCATTACAAAATAATCAGAAACATAGTGAAAGGGCATTTAATGAAACGTTGTTAATAGTCATCTAGAATCTGTTTGTGTATATGAAATCTATTAATATAGGAGACCTGTGTCTGCTGAATCCCATCTCTGGTGGTCACCTGCACTCTTCAGAAAAAATGTGTTCTGTTATTAGTTTATCCCTTTTCTGTATGCTTTTATTTGACTCATTTGTGTCAAACATAAGGAATTTGGTCTTGTACCTTCAGCAATAGGTTATAATCCTTTTTCATTCAAATGAATCTATTTGTTAGATTCAGGAACTGAATAATATAAAAATAAATCTTTTGACTACATCAGTACAATAACAAGGTTTCAATAACAACTAAAGCCCCATTTTGCTCTAAAGAAAATAATAGTTTTATAAGCTGTAAGGAGAAGCAAGAGGGATGATTCATTTTGGCATCCTTAAAAAGAAATGAAAAAATTATGTCTCACCAGACAAGGGAATTGTCCACCTCCATTTAGTTACTAGATAAAAAAAGGGAAGAGTAGGAAAAAGTATTTTGGACAGAGAAATACCCATGCAAAGAAAAATGATAGATCAGTGAGTCTTATGGAACACTTCTGAAGAACCTGCCAAACTATTATTTGGCAAAATAGAATCACAAATGGCATCATTTATAGAAATTAGGAAATAGGCTTTTACTTTAATTACATATATGTATGTCTATAGAGAGTCAAGATACATCAAAAAACGTCTCTGACTAGCTTATTCCTTAGTCAATTGAAGAAAAAAATCAAAATAGGTGAGTAAATCCAACTATGTTACATAAGCTATTACCTGTCTCATTTGTCAGGAGTCAAACAGAAATGGTCTTCAACAGCAGTAGCAGCAGCCAAACTGTGTGTTTAATGTTGAAGCAATCAGATGAGCAACCCACTGAATTAGCCCTGGGAGTCTCAAAACTCACAAGCAATGTTCCAGAAGGATTCATGCACTACTGCTTTATAAAATATGAGGTAAACATGGAATAGAAGGGACTATTCCTACATGTATAGGGATCAACAATCATTTTAGGAACCATTTTGAACTGCACTGTTTAGTCCCACCTGTGCTTTAAACTGGGGTAAATTTGTTAATTCGATTCACTTACTTCATCTACACTACAGGCATCAAAATGAAGAAAATAAGTAATGAGGTAGGAAACTATTTCCAAAATTCTTCATGGATGTCACATATCTATGTACTCCTCTTCCTGTTCCCTCTACTGTCACTGTCACTGTCACTGTCATTGTCATTGGCTCTACTTTTCTGCAATCAATGCTTCCACAGCTTTTGGGAAAGTCCTTGTTACCCTCTGGAGTTATATTGCTTCCATTGAGGAGAATGGAATGATTTCCATTCATTTTAATAGTCCAGTGCCATGGTCTAAGGTACTAATTCTTCATAGAATCACAGAATGGTTTGGTTTGGATGGACCTTAAAATTCTTCTTGCTGCAGCCCCTCACTATGAACAGGAACACTTTCCTTTAGAGCAGGTTGTTCAGATGCCCATCCAGCCTGGCCTTGAAAAATTCTAGAGATGTGACATCTACAACAGTTCCAGTGCCTCCCCATCCTCACAGTAAAGATTTTCTCACTAATACCTCATGTAAACCTACCATCTGTCAGTTTAAAGCCATTACACGTCATCTTTTTGCTATGTACCTTTGTAAAAAGTCCCTCTTTAGATTTCTTGCAAGATCCCTCTAGTTACCTGGAAGGCTGCTGTAAGGTGCCCCTGAACCCCAACTCTTTGAACCTGTCTATGTAGGAGAGGTGCTCCAGCTCTGTGATCAGCTTAGTAGCTCTCCTCTGGACTTACTCTAACAGGTCCATGTTAACTCATGCTGGCCTCCTGGTAGATTTTCCTAATTTCCTTATTGTTGGGATGCATCTCTCATGAGCTTTGACCTATCAATATTAACCAGATTTATTGTGCTTCTCTTTCCTCTAGGGCTTTATCCCATGGTAGATCAAGCAGATCACTGAAGAGGCCAAAGTCTGTTCTCCTCAAGTCCAGGGCAGTGAAATTGCTGCACACTCTTTTCACTGCCCAAATGATCGTAAACTCCACTACTTTGTGATCATTGCAGCCCAGGCTGTCCTCAAGCTCCACATTCCCCACCAGCCCCTACTTTTTGGAGAGAACAAGGTGCAGCATAACACCTCTCCTGCCTGGATTCTCTGTCACTTGGAGAAGGAAGTTATCATCAATGCATTCCACTAACCACATGGATTTCTTATGGCTGGCTGTGTTGTCCCTTCAACAGACGTCAGAAGTCCCCCATGAGGACCAGGAATGTGAATGCGAGGCTGGTACTATTTGTTCATTAAGATTCATCTACTCACTCTTCCTTATAGGGCTGGCTGTAGCAGATCCCCACTATAATGTCACCTGTCCCTGCCTTCCCTTTAATCCTGATCCATAAGGTCTCAGTCAGCTCCTCATCCATCCCCAGGTGGAGCTCCACGCACTCCAGCTGGTCCTTGATACAGAGGACAACACCCCTTCCTGTCCTGCCTGCCTTCCTTCCTAAAGAGACTGTATCTTTCCATTCCAGTCATAGGCGCCATCTCACCGTGCCCTGCAGGTGTGTGCACGTCCCTGACTCCTTTTGTTTATTCCTCATGCTCTGTGCACTTTTTTAGAGACTTTTAAATTGGATTCTGATGAAGACGACTCACTGGCTGGAGTGGCTGTAATTACTATTTGCTACCTTTCATGTGCTCTCCTGCTGACCTGTGATTCCTCTCCAGGCTCTGGGCATCTCTTGCTGGCCCTGGCATCAAACTGGCATGAATGGGATAAATTGACATTCCCATCCCACAGCAACTCTAGTTTAAAGTTGTCTTCATCAGCTTGACAAATTTATGACTGAAGATTCTGTTGGCTGACTAATGGAATCCATCTGTACTCAGTACACCAGATTTCTGAAACTGAGTCTCACCATCATCTTTGTCTGAATTCTTCTCTTTTTCTATTTTTTTTTGGTTTTTTACTTTTTGCAATAGCTTATAACTGTGTTCTATACCTCCATTAGAAAATCTCTCTATTGCTGCTGTATTTCACTTACACTCCATAACATTTATATTATTTAATTATGTGGAGAGTTCTGGGAAATATTATAATGAAAGGCATTATACAAAGCAAATGTACATTGTATTGTAATTTGGTTTGGTTACTTTAGTGTGTTTATATGCTTCAAGACTTTTTTCCCTAATAGTTAAATTCATTTATGTCACAGATGTTTGGTTATTGGTCTCCTGCCTCTTCTTAGAGGTACTGTAATTGAGCACCTGCGTGTAGGGACAGAGGGAATTGGGGGTTCTTGATTAATTTTCTCCAGTTATAAATTATTTATTGCCTTGTACCAATCTCTTGTCATCCTCTTTGGGACTCTTTTAAACTGTCAGAGATACCTATTTACTTTTAATTGATTGCTACCCTGTGCTCATTGAGTTTTCCTAGATGACAAACACAGAAGAAATATTAAAACTACCCATATCTAACTACAATAGGAAGAGGTGGCATACTACAAATTATTGCTAACAGTGTAGTCTAATCTTTTGAAGTACTGAACTGCAGATAGGAAGATCTAGTTAGCCTCAAAGAATGGCTAGTGAGTTTAAACTTCTTGGGCAAGCTGCTGCAGCTGGCCCAGATGGAGCACTGGGAGGGACCATTTGAACTCCAGAGGTCCCTTCCCACCTCAGAAGTTCTGTGATTGTGTGACAGAGCTAGTTAAGCCTCAAGCCATCTTTTTCATGGAAAGTTAGGACAGTGAATTGGGCTCCTTAAAATCTCAAAATAAGGCAGCTCTACTACTTTTCTACAGTCTGTTTCTCTGCACTAATTCCCTGAGCCTAATAGTACTTACTTACTTCAATGTGGCATTTGCATATGTGTTTAAAAATTAAATTCTTACTACATTTTATATGAATGTCATATCATAACTGTCTCTGTTATAACATATTCTGTCTTTGGAATCTGCCAAGCATTTATTCCACAAGATTAATGAGACATTGGAAAAAATACCAGCCCTTCAGATGTTAATTTTGTCATTCTGGCTCACAAAAAGCCCTTGAATAAGAGGAGAAAAAATTATCTTACCACAGGAAAATACTGTCCACACAGTCATGTGGAAAAACACTCTGCCTGAAAATATCCAGAGAACAGCAGTAACTGTTGCCCCATGAGAATAGAATCATTATAATATACCAAATCAATAGGAGGCCAAAGGTGTGGCACCAGAAAGGTCAGGAAAATAACAGCATTTGGAGGAGCCAGTGGAACTTTTAGCAACATAACATCTGTCTGAAGGCTTGATAGACTTATAAATGGATTACTGTGAGCCATCATTTGTGGAAAACATCAGGATACAGGCAACTCATACTCTAACTGGCTACTTTAGTGACTTCAAAAAATATTGCAGGGATGCATGGCAGAATTTATAACAACCTACAGTAATAGATGTATCAAGAGTGGTATTCTTTTAAAGCACTTGAATATAGCTAAAATTTACTACATTGAAATTATCAGAGGTAAGGAAAACATTTCAATTCACTATATAATCTCTACCATAAACCCTGGACCTTACTGAGTGAAAAAAATGTTCTGGTTGGAAAAAAAGGAAAATTTAAAATGAGAGCACTCATATCTGCCTTCAAAATATTTATTTATATAGCCCAGAAGGAAAACACACTCAAAATACACATTGTCATACAGCATGCGTACAAGGTCTTATCAGCAGAAATCAAAAGCTATACCATCCTGTTAGGTTTTAGCAGGAAGAAAAAATGATGATACATAGCATATTGCTATATCTAAAGCTCTTGTCACAGTGCTGCTGGCATGCTGTTGCTCAGTTTTTATCAAATTACTTTTTACCCATATTTTACACTTGTGATGAGAGATCCACAAGAAGATAATTGAACTCCCCTTCCCTGGACAGTCCAATAAATCCTTGCACTCCCTTTGCAGTTACTCCCTGAATACATTTCAAATGGTCTACTGCAGCCAAAAGCAGCCAGTGGAAAGTAAACTGTGTAGTCCCTTCTCTATATTAGTGCCATGTGCCATTAACACCTGTTTCTGAAACCGATAGGTAAAAAATATGTAATGGAACACAAAATTTGCAACAAAAATCTTAAATTACTTATTCTGATTTTTTTTAATAATCTATTCAGCTCTGGGTATTCTTAACTCCGTTCAAAAATAATTAATATACTTATTAGAATGTACTTTTACATGTTCTATATCATAGGCATTTGTATTTACACTTGAATTTTAAAAAGATATCTGCAGTGGTATTTGTTCACCCCAATCTATATTAATCCTTCTCTCAGGAAAAAACTCTTTCAGAGAGGGATGGCACTTAATCCAAGCCATATTTCTATATTCAAACACAGTTACACCAAAAATAAAACCATCATAGTAAAGTACCCATGTATACATTGCAATTCTTTAAAGGAAGAATAAGAGTCACTCCTTTAGATACAATGCATGAAGAACTGGGGTTTTCATTTCCTAACCAAGTATATTGATAGTATTTTAACTAAGCCATTATCTTTATTGCACCTCCAGAAAGACCTTATCATAAACCAGCGGTGCTTAAGGCATACTAAAATTGTAAGGATTTTCACTCTCAAAGAATTAGCACAATGTCCCTCTGGCACTCTTTAGAAATTCTTCATTTGCTCCACAAACATTAAAGAGCTGGAAGAGCAGAAGTGTAAAGATGGAACATCAAATAAGCACTATTTAACTGCATTCAAAAATCAGCCTAATTTGAAAAGAAATATTTCTTGAAGATTATTATCATGTAAAACAACTAATAATACCAAGGACGGGAAGTTTTCAAAATTCAAACCTAAGCGGCAAAATTTGTAAATATTAGTGCTTCTGCACCATAGGATTACTTTTCATTAGCAATTAAATCAGTCTTTTAAAGCAATTACTATTTCTGTGGATCAGCCCTGTCTTCTTTCTCTCTTTCATTTCTCTGTTAGTCTGTTGTAGGTAGACAAGTGGTCTTATACCAAGATAAAGTGTTGGAGTCAATGATAAAATACGTCACTTTTCTTCTTATTCATGTAAGTTTTAGTAATTTCACAATCCTCCTTAGAAAGTAGAAAACTTCTTCAGAAACTGGATCAAAGGGTGTTGAGCTCTTGTTCCAGCTGACTTCTGTCTAGTGAAGGTCATACATCGTTTCAACAGGGAGATAGAGATCCCAACAAAAGTACTGGATCTAGAGTGGACCACAAAGTGACAGCATTTTGTATAGATGGGGACAAGAAAATCTGGATCAACTATTCCAGCTAAAAGGAGACCTCGACCTGAGTGGAACTCCTTAGGATGGATGACGCTCTGCAGAACTGGGCCTATGATCTTCATAAAAATTTCCTCCCTGTGTCCAATCTAAATCTACCCTCTTCCCACTGGACCCACTCTAAGAAATCAATGTCTTTCACCTGGTTAGGACTCCAGAGCTGGATGCAGCACTCCAAGTAGAATTTCACAAAAGCAGTAACAGAGGGGAAGAGTCCCCTTCCTTGCTCTGATGGTCACACTGCTTTGGATGCAGCCCAGGATAGGGTTGGTTCTCTGGGCCGTAAGTGCAGATTGCCAGCTCATAACCAATTTTTCATCCACCAGTCATCCTCAGGATTGATCTCAATCCATTCATCCCCGGTTCATGCTGGTAATGGGGACTGGCCTGACCCAGATACAGAACCTTTCACTTGGCCTTGTTGAGCTCCATGAGATTCACCTGGGCCCAGTCCTCAATATTGTCAAAGTCCCTCTGGATGGCATTCCTCATGTATCAACTGCACCACTCATCTTACTGTCATCTGTAGAGTTGCTGAGGTTGCATTTGACTCTGCTACATATGTTGTTGATGAAGATATTAAATGAGTTTTGTCCCAGTACAAACCCTTGAGGGAAACCACTCATTTCTGGTTTTCACTTGGACATTGAATGTATGACTGCTACTCTTTGCATGTGACTGTCCAGCCAATTCCTTATGCATATGACGGTTCATCCATCAAACCCTTATTTTCAATTTAGTGGCAAGAATATTGTAGGAGACCATATCAAAGGTCTTACAAAAGTCCACATAGATAACATCTGTTAAAGACTTCCCTTACTTACAAAAGCAGTTACTTCATTGTACAAGACTCCTAGATTCATCAGACACAATTTGTCCTTGATAAAGCAATACTGACTGTTTCTAATCACCTCTTTGTTTTCCATATGTTTTGACATAACTTCCAGGAGGTTCTGTTCCATTATTTTACTACATATTGAGATGACACTGACAGGTCAGTAATTCCCAGCATCCTTCTTTTAATCTTTCTTAAAAATGGGTGCGATATTTCCTTTCTTCCAGTCACTGAGGCCTTGCTTCTGTAGGATGCATCTACAAATTCTGAGGAAACTGTTTGATGTCATTGTGATGCCAATCTGAATTGTGTTTGAAGGGTCGTGATGATCAGTGTAGGTTCCTTAGGGGCTGGAAGAAAGCAAAGGTCACCCCTGCCTTCAAGAAAGGTAAGTAGGGTCCAGAGAACTACAATTCAGTCAGCTGCACCTACGTCTTGGAAAATGCAATGGAGCAAATAGCCCTGGAAACCTTTTCCAAACGTGTTAAAAGTGACTGGGTTGGACAGCATGGATTTACAATGGAGAAGTCATGCCTGATCAACCTTCACAACAAAAGGACTAGCTCAACTCAGAGGGCAAAGGGGGAGCAGGGGCAGCGAGAGAAGTGGCTGCTGCTTATTCCAACTTTAGTAAGGCTTTCCAGAACTCTCTCCCAAATCACCTTAATTGACAAAATGAGGAAGTATGGATAAGTGGAAAGTAGTGTGCACTGAAGACTGGTGGAACCACTAGGCTCTGAGAGCTGTGGTCAGTGCCATAAAGTCCAGTTGTAAAACATTCTGCAGTGTGTCCCTAGCTCAATTAAATTTGCATGCATGAGACTGGCACATTTATGATAAAATAATTTCTTATCATAAATATTTTAAACACAAATGTCTCCAAGATTCCTTCAGACAGAAAAATACTCGTACCAAGCAAACATCCGTTTGAAACAATGTAGATCTTTATCTATGGTATTTCTCAGACATTCCTTTGAGCCCTTTTTTTTTCAGTTACAACTATCTTTCTAATAGTATGTGAAAATGAAACTTACCCTGAGAGAGACATCAGGCTCAAACTTTAGATTTCCTGTAATTTGAAAATTTGTTTGAAAATAAATATCATTAGAGAGTATGTGTACTTAGAAGTGAGCTTTAAAGTTATGGTTTTTTTGGTTTATCACAAATTGCATAATCCCAAAAGAGGTTTAATGCACATGATGCCACCTCCAGCAGTGTAAATACAGTGTAAATGGTTAATTACACTTACACATGGCTTTCATACATCCTTAAGACCTTCAAAGTAAAATAAAGTTTAATTTTGAAATACAGTGTCAAATATGTAGCTCTGAGTAACCCGGTGAATTGAAAAATTACCCTGTCCACAGCAGTGAGGTTGGAACTAGATGATCTTTAGGTGCCTTCCAACCCAGACCATTCTATGAATATGATTCTATGAAATAAAACAAACCAAAGGCAACTATCTGGGCAACATTCAAGAAAAGCAGAGTTCATGCTGATGCAAAGCAATTGTAAAACATGCTTCATTTAAGCATTTTCCCTTTTTAAGATACAATGAGTCCATAAAATGAGCCAAACACAGTGGTAAGGAAATGCAATGCAATGAACAAGAAGGGTAATACAGCTGAGATGCTAAGTTGATCAAATCATAAAGACTAGTGGAAAGGAGGAAGAAAGACAGAAAAAGAAAAGGGAAGATGATCTGCCTAGGGATTCCATGAACCAATTGTGTAGAACAGCAAATCTAGCAGCTCTGGGCCACTGTCTCTGAGCTCAGCTCTCATTCTTCATTAAGGGATTCTGAGATCCGAGTTTCTGCTGCAAGTAATTGCTATGTATTTCCAAAATTATAACAGCCAGTGCTAATTCTCTCTGTGGTGAAGGTAACTATTGCCCTTGGGCATGGAATGATCTGGGAAATGAGTTATCATTCAAATGCTCAGAAGAGGGGATATGACGCTGGTAGAGAAACACACACTGGCATGTGCAGCAGTCACGGGTAATGCTTCATTTACTTCAATAGCTCTCTTTTCCCCTCCCTCTCCTTCCAAACTTCTTCCCAGTTACTGATTATTGCTGCACTGAGGTGAATTAATGGTGCTTCAAAAAGAAGGGGAAAATGGCATAATAAAAGATCTAGAATGCAAAATATGAAAGAAACATACAGCATTGAAAAAAAATTGCCAAATTAATAAATAAAAAGCATTAACCTATAATATTACCACTTACTCTTCCACTACATCTGTGATTTAAGAGTACTAGCAGCACATAGTACAGTACTTCTTTCAAATGAAAAATATAATTAATTACTAATTTTAAAAAGTGTGTTAAAACACAAAGAGATGAAGATAGGGAAATTAAAAAAAATATATTTTGACATAAGCCCAGTTAAAGTTTACGTTTATAAAATGCTTCTATATCAGGGTGGTATCTCTGGCCTTAGCAGGGGGGTGGAAAATAGATCATGTTAAGCCCAAACCATTCTATGAGTCTATAAATGTTTTCATTTGTGTAATACCTCTTACATACTTAATATTTTATTTGGGGTAAAATAAACACATGGGGGAAATTGAATATATAATGTAAATCAGCCTTGGTGATCAATTTCTTCAAATGACACCTGACTGTCTTTTCATGTGTTCAAATTCATTGAAGTTGGAATTATAATTAGCCATACCTTGTGATATATGAAGAACAGATATATTTTTATGAATTAATTAAACAATTATACTATTGTCACTTGTTCTAGAGCAAAACATGCAATTCAGCTCAGAGTAGCTTCAGACACTGCAAAGTTTATTTTTTAATAGGAATCTAAATAAGACTGGTGACTTGATGTATACATTAGATGCACTCTCATGTCACCACCAACAAAAGGATGTGACACACTGACTGGTCCTTTTGACTGCTTTGAGCTATATACAGAGTAGAGAGGTTGAGTTAAGGAAATCATGCTAAACCCAGTGTAGAGCTAAAAGTCCAGACTTCATATGTGGCAGACATAAATGCCAACATGATCTGCTTTGATCTGCTGATCCTTGCCTACTGGATTGAATTATTTACTAATGTAAATTTAGTCCATAATTTCTGGTACTTTACATTCAAATTCCTGCCATTGATGAGTTTTATATAACAGCAACTCTTCCAACTAAAATTCTTACTATGCATAAATTACCCTTAATTTTTTGCCCCCAAATCAACTGTTTAACATCTCAGATCCATTCTAGAATTTATCTCTGAAGAAACACATTTCTTGATCTTTCTATGTCATCGGGAGCTGAACTCCTTGTCATCCTCTGGATGATACAATGTTCAACTCAGTGTTCTTCATTGGTCCAAACTGGCTTTGACCATCTCTCAGTATGTTCTAGGAGATGTATCCATTTTTCATACTAAATGAAAGCGAATTCATTCCTTAATTTTGACACAATATCCTTGACAGCAGACCCCATCACTGTGGGATGGAATCAGAGAACCTGTGCAGTGGGAGCCAGTACACAGCAGAGAAATACTGTCCCTAGTTTAGACAGATTTGTAAGACTAAACTTTGATTTCCTTGCTCTATTAAATCTTCTACAACTATCAAACTGGATTTGCTGTGTCTGTATACTTCTCTCTAATCTTCTTTGACATAATTCTCTTTCTCTTCATATCTATTCAGTGTTATTCCCCCATCCTTGCTCATGTTGTCACCAACAGGTGGACAAATCAAGTAAACCTCAGAAACATGTTCACTGTAGCAGAAAACAAAAGCATCCACATAAAAAAAAAACAGAAAAGAAAAAAAAGTACATTGAATCGCAGTTTCATTAATGCACCCAGCCTTTAGCTGAGATTTCGGTAGGTAAATGGCCCAAATCAGCCTACAAAGACATTTGAAAATGCATATATATCTTAAGGCTCTGTATGGTATTTGGCTTTAGAACAATTATTGGAGAATTCAATTAATTTTGCAGAGTACTTTATGCTGATCTGTACATGTCATAAAAGAGAACTCCAGGCTAAAATGATGCTGTCTTTTAGCATGAACATAGCAAAGCAAAGCAATGTCTCCTGGGACAATCTCTATTGCTAGCCTTTCTGTAGCAGCTCATGGGATTGGAGGGAAGGCAAAGGTGGGAGGAATTTTGCTGTTAGCACTGAATACCCTTCAACTCTCCAATTACCTTTAAGTAATGGCTCTTGAGTAGCCATTTTGGGGTGGGATCCTTCAGCATAAAGGCAGCTTGTATATGGTCAATCTGAAAAAACAAAGAACTGACATTGATTCATTGGTGCACTGACAAGTTAAAACCAACTGAATTGCTATCAACACTTTGCAATTCAATATTGTAACATTCTGAATTGGAAAAAGTGAAATAACTTTATATAAAATTCCTTTTTGCATTATCTCAGGCAAAGTTCTGAACAACACAGTGCTATTTAAATTATATGAAGAGAGACTTAACCTAAACGAACAAGATTGGTACTTCTAAATTACTAGTTTGGTCCAGTGAATGTAGTGAAGAGGCAGAAGATCTGAGATCTCAGAATAGAGATGTTCTTAAACCTCACTTGTGCCCACAGAGTAAAATATAGAGAAGTCCAAGAGCACCAGTAAATCTGCCTTAACAAATCTATTCTGCAGTTGGATGAAGCCATGTCATGGCAAACAATCAGAACCCAACAATGTCTCTCCCTAAATTAAATTAACAACTTGTTCTTCATTAAAAAAAAAAAAAAAAAAAAAGGAAAAAAGGAAAAAACACTAATGATCAAAAAGATCTGGCTCAATATTTTTGCCTCCTTCTACAAACCTTGTTCATTTCAGTGTGAAGACACAGGAGAAAGGAACATTTTGCTGCATAGTTATCAGCATCTTAATATATGCCTTCGTCCACTCAAGGAATCCATTTAAGTTTTTTGGAAGAATTCAGTTGCCTAAATTTTAGTGTCTAATATCTTCTGAGGTACTCCAAGGAAGTAAAGATGCATATGTAAGGACGACAGATACCACGCTGGACTTATGAGAGAATGGCACCTTTCAGTAACGTCAGCTAGGAGCCAGGAGGACAGCCTACAGCATCTCATGAGCAAAAGCTTATTAATACAGAACTCAAGTGCATAAAGCTATCAAGGTATTTATATCTAGCCTGACTCTGTCAGACACACAGAGCATAATGACATGTCTGATGAGTAGGTCTGAAGGACAGTAAGCATGAAATTGTCTCAAAGAAGGAATTTCCTTCCCATCCTTCTTTCTCCTTCTGAAATAGGCTGTTGGCACTGTTAAATTCTGTTGATATTTAATAAAAGCTAACATCTGTGCCTTGCCTGCCTCCAATTACAGAGCTTCATCCTAGGGCCACTTTGGAACTTCTTATGAGCACTGATGCTTGAAGCACAGCTATAACAAAAGAATGGACTGACAGTTTTTTCTGCCTCTAGCTACCTTTATTTGTTCTTTTTTTATTTTTATCTGCCTTTATTTTCCTTATATTTCAGTTGGCCATCCTAAATGTCCAGCCTGCAGCAATGGCACCCCTGTAGGAGACTGTTTGATCAATCCTCTTTTTATGCAAGGCCTCCCAGGAGCAGAAAATATCAGTGAAGGATGCTTCCATGCCCCAATTACATGCAAAAACACATCACCACAGCTACAAAACTGTCGGATCTGCTGAATTGGCTGGAGAGAATTACAGGGATTCTTTGTCCGTAAGCCATGGTGGATAATGTGAAAGTATGGCTTAGAATTGTTAACAATGAACTCATTATAAGAAAGTTATCTCAGAATTTCTCTATCAAGCTTCTTTAGGGTTAAAATTCACTTCAGATCATGTTCAACATCTGTCAGCAAGAAGCAGAAGCTGGAGAAAAAAGTCTTTCCAACTTTATCCATTCTTACCTCTCTAAGAGTCTTGTAGAACCGCTAGATGACTAAGAATAACTGATTTAGAACTTCACGTTTAGGAAGAAGACAATATGAAATAAGAAAATAGAGGAAGGAAGAGAAAATATAAAAGGAAAATAAAACAGCTCAACTGACATCTGAGTTATATTCAACCAGGCATGCTTTCTCTATCTAGCAAGTATTTCCTACTCACTTAAATTCAAATTTTTCTTGATTTTTCAGGCTCTAAATATTCCAGTTTTTCTGCTGTGCAAATGTTGGCCTTTCCTGAGTCATCACTGTTAGTGATGATCATTCGTATAGATCAGTATTAAATTAGATTTTATGTAAACAAAACACTGAGGCCTATTTTGCTACATAATCAACTATGGCTATAACATAGAATTTCTTAAAAGAGTTACACATTAAAGCAGTCAATATATGTATCTAATTCCATACCATTTATGTGAAATTTTTTTATATATTGTCTATATATTCACGTGTACTATGCTTTTTTTTGCAGACATTATGTAGGAACTAGTAAAGTTGGTGCAAACAAAAATGAACTTTGGTAGATAAGTTTCTGAAGTTATGTTGGACTCCATTAACCTAAACTAAAGAACTTGGTGTTTCTCAATTTTTTCCATAGTATCCATGACATGATGGTCACAATGCTGTGAAAATTCACATTTTAAAAATAAGGCCTTTCCAAGGTATCCAGGCAGAAAAAAATGGTAGTATATTTGGCAATTCTGTATATTTGGCAATTTTGAAATTTTTGGATTTGACTTCTATTCCATAAACTGGCATGTACAATATCAAGAAGCATTGTTGATCCAGCTAGAAATGTATATATAATTTTCTGTGCAAACATACAGATAACTGCAATTTTTTTCTGCTGTACTGCAAAATGTTACTCTGGGGAGATGTCTAATATTCCCATCACACTAGTCCAAGCCAGGCTTAATACAAGTTATTGCAACCAAGAGAAATAGGCTACTTGCACGCCAAGAATTCAAGTTAGATACAACACTCTGTGAAACACATCAGATTTTTCCCCTTTTCCCCTAAGGACCTCCAGGTTATTCAGCAAATGGAGCTGAACCACTCTACCATTTTTCAGTCAGTGTGAAATAGGCCTTAAATGGAAAAGCAGTTGGGCTGTGACACACTACTTCAGACACTGATTTGTCATCCAGCTCAATGAAATGCTTTACTGAAGAGCACTGAAAAAGTAAATTTCTTTTTATATTCATATCTGCAATTAATTACAGATTCAGTCTCACCACCAAAAAAAAGCCCAGAACAGACAATCACTACTGATGAGCACTGGGTCAAAGAAAAACTGAGCACACACTACATCTCTATTATTCTCTTTAATTGAACTTATTCTTAATAGCAACAAATAAAACCTCCTTTCTCTGCTCATAAAAAGCACTTATGTCTGCATCTTCAAACCCTAGTTTCACTCAGGACTCATAAGTAGGTCCATTTTCATAAATATGAAGTTGATTATAATATAATTTATATATATATTTGAGTAATTATTATCATTTTTATAACCTAGACACACTCTTATAAAAGTCAGAACCATAGAATAACTGTAAAGAACCAGTAGAGGTTTTTCTCATTATTATTTTTTCATTTAATACAACACCAAGTCATTAATTTTAACCCTTTTTAAATCACCAATTCTTCCTCATAAAATATGGCTTCCTAATATAAAGGATGAGCTGGACTCACAAAACCTTTTCTATATCTAAAATGTCAGAAGGTAGGTCCATTTTTTGAAAAGTTGTAAGGCTAGAAATTAGAGCTCTATGCCACTGGAAAGGATCAGTTTCCCAGTTTCTAACTTTGGAGTATCCCAAGATACTGGATGTTAATGTCATGACATTTTAGATACAGAGAAACTCTTTTAAGCTATATTTAGAGATTTCAAAGGCTCCCTCTGTAACCTTCACACAAGTGGATCCACAGTAAACAGGGAATCTAACTTTCCCTTAACAGTATGAGATAATCCATAAACATACTTTAATGCTTTGACACGTACCCAAAATAGTTCATTTCTAACATATGTGGCATGTACAGAAAGTATGACGATATGATTATACATTAAAGGCTTTTCCACTATAAATGTAGGTCAACAAAAAAAATAAAACTGATAGCAAAACCTATCAGAAAAGGTAGCTTAAAGTGAAAATTTTCAGTTCAGGCTTAGAGTACTCAAGAAGTCAGCTTTTTTAGTTATTTATTTATTTCCTTTATTTATTTACCACAGAGTTAATATTTCTCTTTAAAGTTGTAGATTATTCATTTCAGAGAAACTATACAGACTTTAATATGGCATTTGTCCCCACCCTCCCAGAAACTTTCATGGTCCTTACTTCGGCACCAGAGGTTCTGCACAAAAAAAAAAACCCATAACTATTGATGAGGAAACACAACAGTTTGTATAAAATTTTGTATTGTCTTCTGCTGTATAGCTGTGTATTTATTCAACAGAATATCTTAAACTGAATTGAGAAATACACATGATTTTAGAAAGTGGATAGACAGGACCCTTGGGCATTTCATTTCATGTATAAATTTATTTCTAAAGTCCACTAGTGTTGGATTTTATTTGATAGATATTCTTCATCATCTTCATGCAACTCATATAGTACCTCTCACCTAATTAACAAATAGGCTCCACCCACAAAGAATAAAATCTAGCAAAATAAGAAAAGCCTAATAGTTATTTTGGTTACCAGTATTTGTAAGGGTATTACATTTAAGTCAGATTCTCCTGTATTCTTCTCCTTGTTCCTGGATGATCATTTATTCATTTTTCAGGCTAGAAAGAAAAAAATGCAATCTTACATATTTCCCTTAGACTAATGTTATTTCTGTGTGACAAATTCCCACCACAAATCTCTTAAGATTTTTTGAACAGTTCTTTATGAATTAAAGAATAAACTATTGTCAAATACCCCACTCTGTTACCTGATATGCAAAGCCGTGGTGAATTTTCATTAGTTTGAAAGAACATATCAAGCATGTTTTATGTCTTCCTTTTCCTCGACAAGTATTATAGAGTCATCAATATAGAAGCCTATCATAAGATACATGTTACATTACAAATGTTATTACTCAGCAGAATGCTTAAAATCTAGGAAGCAGACCTCCCAGAAATTCAGCAATTTAGAGATAGTCTTAAAAAGCAAAAGTAGATGTTCACGCACAACCAGTTTTCCTATAAATGAGGTTAATTCGTGTTAGCAAACTGTCAAAGAACCTGTCATATTCCATTGTCTTTTGAAATATAAAAAAGTTTAAAAGATTACAAGTCTGAAATAATACCCCAAAGGAATCCTGGGCAATGAAGAAATTCAGCTGATTTTTATCTTCATATTTTTAAATTACATTTACATCTGATTTTAAGGAGTAATTTTTTTTCTTGATTGTACATATTGAAGAACCATGTTCTATATTTTTATTTTCATAATTTTCTCTTTAAAATTGCTGTAATAATAGCAGTAGTTCTGTGGAACTATTTCACCCTGTACAAATGCAAGATCAAATGTTTCACTCTAGTACAAACTTGAAGAGTAAGTTGGTGCTTTTTGTTCTGCGTAATTTTAATGGAAAAAAAAGGTAGAATTCCACACATCTGTGAAAACAAATACGTTGTGCAACTAGTAATAAGTGTTAGTTAAGTCTTTAGAAAACCAATATGTACTGGAGGTGTTCAAAAAAGAAGGTTGTAGCTACCACAGGGCTAATAAAATTGATACTTTTTTAAAAAAAAAGTTTAAAATATAAACTTCTAAAAAAATTAGGAGAAGTTGGTAATTAAAAATACATTAGGAGTAATTCCAGAGAAATAAGAGAAATAACATGGAAGAACAGTTATAAAAGAGCTTAAAAGTCCACATTCCCAATTTACTAGGAAATGCCATACTTGGTGTGATAACATGGAATTAAATGTATCTTAATATGAAATAAATTGTGGCTTCACATTGCTTTCCACACGGTTTTCAGAATAATTACTTTGATTTCCTAGAACTTGCGTGAGCACAGAGACAGACAGCAAATAGTGAAATATGTACCTGTTCTCTTAGTTTAACAAAAATATTCAGCAAACAGGTTAAATTTTATAACCATGTTGCCTTATGGCAGATAGATATATATTTACTACGCAAAGTATAAGAAATAGACAGTTTAGCCTATTTTTTCTTCCCCTTTTTTTTCAGCAAAAAATATGCTCTGTTAAATGCTTGATGTTATTATAACATGCTGTTTAAATACTTGCACACTTTTTCACTAAAAGACTTCACAATTGCTTCCTTGTAAGTAACCTCTGAATACACCAAATGCATGCTAAAATCATTTATATTTGTTTTTTTATCACTGAAAGCAAACAGATATCTTTACTGTGTAAAGTTAATGAATCCAAGTAATGAGTCTCCAGTACATGGGTGGAGATATAGGGGAAAATAACATCGAATTCAGATATTACCAAGTAGAATAAATTGTCTTAACATGCCTTTGGACTACCTTTTCTCTGACAGCTATATTAACCAATAGTTTAGTTTAGTTCTAGTTTTTCAAAGAGGCATTTGAAAAGCTTAATAAGTACAGTGTCCTTTCAAGGCTGAGTCTTCTCATGCATCAAGCACAAGAAAAGTCTCCAAAAATCACTGTCTACTGGTTAGCATTCATTAGTGACATTTACAATTTCACATGTCCAGGCCTGATTCTTATAATTTCCTACAAGGTTCAAGTAACTTGAACTCTTATTGATTAAAGACCATTCAACATTTTTCAGGAATCAGACAGGGACAAGGACATGCAAGCACATGAACCATGTATCTAGACAAAGAAATTGAACCAGTGAAAACTGTGAATTTAAAATATTGTAGTCATGTCTGCAGAGCTCTTACATGTAGGATTGTTTTTCTGAATTAAGTGTGTTTAAACATGTGCATACATACACACATACACATGCACATGAATAGCAATATCCAGATAGCTTGGAAGGGGATTAGGATCTGGAATAGGACACTTCACACAGGTCTTTGTATTGACTTGCTTCAGCTTACTCTGCCACTATTATTAGAGCAATATATCTAAAAATTCTTCAATGAACACAGGTCTTTATGATGCAGCAATGTTTCTGGAATATTGTGGAGATGTCACTAACATGAAAAAAAATGCTAAGTATTAATCCTTTGGTGTAGTTTCTATTGAAAAATATAGCCTCTGAAATAAAGTTTTAAGACGTTGAAGATGAAAAATATTTATTGGATGAATAAATTCACATTTATCTCTTATTGAGCTTATATTGGGACATATCCTTTCCTTTTTCCAAAGTATTTATATCTATTTACAAACTAAAAGTTGAAATGAGTGTATCCCTTTCTGTGTACATAAATGCATACTGTCCACAGATACAGACTTATCCCCTAGAAAATATTTTCTCTAAAGAAGTTTTGTTTCCATTCATTTTATTAAGAGTAAAAGCAGAAGTATTTAAATATCCATTTTTTGTTTTCCTTCATTATTGTTTTGCAAACTGCTAATTAGAAAAGATACTTCACACAAATGATTAGCTCTTATATCTGCTTTAACACTTGAAAGGTTACAGCAATAGGAAAAGGAAGAACTTTAATTAAAGAATGAATTATTCAATACTCCATTTTAATTGATGTAGCCTTCTGCTATTATTTTGTGTGTTTATAGATATTTTATGTGATTCAGTAATCAAGATCACACACAAAAAGGAGTCTTTAAATACTAAGGCTAAAGAATGAAGGGTGCTGATCACATTCAGCCATTTAAGTTCAAGAATCATGTGAAGTATGGTTTCCATGACAACAAGTCACTAATTGCTAACAGAAAATAAAATAAAAATCAACCTTGACGGAATTTGGCAGTGACATGGAAGATGAAAAACCTTCCAAATAATTATATGACAATTTTCATATATGATGAAGAAAAACAAGCAACCCCACCTTCTGAGACATGGTGAAACCACTCAGAGTTCCAGGGCTATTTCGGATTTGGGGGAGCTGGCTGAATGCAGTAGTCACTGTGCATTACACTTGGTAGTCAACACCTATCTTCAGTAACAGATAAGAAGAGATGTTTGTGATGAGGTGATGAAGGATTTTTGTGTCCTTGGGCTACACATCAACACAGGAAAATGCTGTGGAAAATGTATCAAGTAAAGAAATGACACAAAACCCAAAATTTTAGCATTAATTCACAGGGTAAAAAGAAAAACAAATTAAAGGAGAGCAGAGGGGGAAGAAAGGAGCTATAGTCATACATACCACCCATGCTAACTTATTAGTAAGTGTTTCAGACACCTCCAGCTTGCAGACAGAAAGAGTCTTTTGAGACTAGGAAAACTACTTGGGAAGTACAGTGATGCCATTCAAAACTTACTGACTTATGAACTGCTGCATATCATTTGTAAAAATTGCTTCAGTGTGAGTTACCTTTCACCAGCTCTGTAAGTCGACTCACTGGGTCACTAGGAGTGAACAAGAACATTTTGATAAATTCAGTTTCCATGACAATGAATTAGCCATAGAAATGGGGAGGTGTTGAAAGATCTGTGTTCTGTAGAATACTCTTCAAATGTTTGCCTGTTTTCATTTTTAGCCATTTAGTTCTCATGGCTCTGTTCCAGGACTCTAATTCACCAGTAGCTGGTTTTCCTCCACAGATTAGAGGAGCAATTCATCAGTGAATGTTTCACTCAGTGGCCCCATCTAATGTAAGAAAATATATAAATGAATTTTTCCAATTATGTTTTTTGTTTGTTTTGAAAGAATGCAGCAGTGTCTTGTTGTTCCACTCTAACCAAGCTACAGAATACTTAATCTTTCCTATTTATTGCCCACTGCTGTACTTCGGAGTACAATTGTAACTTGAAAGACATTGGGAGTTTGTTCTAAATGACCACGAGCCCCCAAAACAAAACAGAATAAAACAAAACAGTTTTGGACTTTGCTTTAAAAGAAACAAGCCAATAAAAGTATGTCCTATTCAAAGCCTGCTATAGCCTACATTAATGGGAATTGCTGAGAAACAGACCTCCGAAAACAAATGGTATTTATTTTTGATAGAAGTGCTTAAAGTTATTTTTCATTTGTCTGCCTTTTGAAAAGCCAAGCCAGTGGGACATTTGTTAGTGTCAGAACTAAAATCTACTCAAATCCAGGAATGTCGTTCAGCTGTTTCCAGTGGGTCCTGAGTGAGAGCCTTGTACTAATGAGATTGAGAGGGAAATTGTTTAACCATTCATGAAACATGCGTATATTTCAGAACACAAAGTAGCAGGGAATCAGAAGAGCTGTTTCCATGGCTATTGGGATAGGTGGGTTTCCATCCAGAGACAACTGAGAGAAATTTGACTCTTTCAGAAAGTAAACCTGTTCTTAGTACCTCCAGCAATATGCTCCCCATTGCCATAAATAAAAACTGAAAGGACTGTGAACGTTGTTTCTGCTGTCTCTGCTGAATGGTATTGTTTCATGTGCTCCACAAGAAATGGAAGGGTTTTTCAACAAGCTGTTAGCGTCTGTGACAGCCCAGCATGGGCAAAAATGTCTGAATGATTTTCAAAAGAAATAAAATGTTACTAGCAGAAAAATAAATAAAAGTAAAGGAAAACAACAACAGAAAACCCCAAACCAACCAACCAAACAAAAAAATAGGCAAAAGAAAAACACAACAAAGGAAGCTACTACACAGAAAAGATAAAAATCAAGGAAGAAGAAGGGGGAAAAAGAGGGAAGAAAAAGAGGAGGATGGCAGCAGACAAGTTCACAGGAAGAGGAAAAGAATAGTTAATTTAGACAGAGGAGAGGAGAGGCAAGGAGAGGAAGTGTCACTTTTGTATGTACATCTGCAAAGCTGTTTCATGTTTATGCCAGTAAGAGACCGATTCCTATTCACTGATGTACACATATAGATATATCTTATATAATATTTGCATATTTTCACTCACAGCCCTTAACTCATAGACTCAAAGAGGGAAAAGAAAGGTTAGTACTGAGTGACAAAGAAGATCCAAGGGTTGGAACACCTCCCCTATGAGAACAGGCTGAGAGGGCTGGGGCTGTTAAACCTGAGAAAGAGAAGACTTCAGAGAGATCTCACCACAGCCTTCCAGCCCCCTTAAGGGGCTCATGAAACGGAGGGAGAAGGATTTTTTCTACAGGCAAACAGTGAGAGGACAAGGATCAACGATTTTAAGCTGCCAAAGAGTGGGTTTCAATTAAATGTTAGGGAGAAATTCTTTACTCAGAGGGTGATGAGGCACTGGAACAGGTTGTCCCGAGAAGATATGAATGCCCTATCCATGGAAGTGTTCAAGGCCAGGTTGGATGGGACCCTGAGCAGCCGGGTGTCTTGTGTGACATGCCTGCCTATGGCAGCAGATTTGGGAGTAGGTGATCTTTAAGGTTCCTTTCAACACAAGACATTCTATGATTTTATGATTTAAAGATGTTTTAAGTGAGAGGAATCTATTCCATGCTAAAAAACTTCTAATTGAAATGATAATTTTCCAAAATGCAAATGCCATTGATACTAGCATATTATTAATATATTGCAGAGTGGAAATCAAAATAAATGTTTTACTCAATGAGATCTAGTTCTTCTGAAGCAGAAAAATAAGAGCAAGAAAAGATTAGTCCAGGCTGGTTGATACTCAGGAGCCCTGAGTCTCAGTCTTGATTTAAAACAGTGGGAGGGAGTTGCCATCAGGCACCAGAGTGCACATGGACAAGAATAAGCATAATGGCTTCTTTGGTTTACCTGCCACGTGGAATTGTTTCAGCATTCTTAATGCAAATGTGAGTGAGGTGTGTTAATAGCTGCACACTTCACTCCTGGAGCCGAGGAGGAACGCGTGCCGCTAGCAGGCGTTGAGGTCCCATTGATATTAATGGTGGGAAATGGCTCAGCCTGCTGCTCTCAGTGAAGCACAGTGCAAAGCCCACTGCGAGAGACAGATGTCAGGGGCTTCTTCACTCCATCCATGACCTTCAGTTGGCACAGACACTGTGGCACATCTCGTCTTGTTAACATTTTAACAGGTGAGAGATGGATAAACAACAGTTCTCTCAGACCTGTAGATTGCTAATAAGTGTCACAAAATACACACCAGAGCTCAGGTGCAGATCATTAAAAAGGAAGCAGGAATGTGAGAAATAATGACACGTCAATCTACCTCAAATCAAGTTTGACACCCCCGTGATACTAGTTAGCACCGTGCTCGGGGAGTTTTGCCTTCTGTTCTTTCAAACTTGAACCAGGAGCACAGCACTGGAACTTATTTCCAGATGCTTTTGGTTAAACTTTGAGCCCCTGCTCAAATTAAGGAAAAAAAGAAGAACATTCAAAATTTCTTTTTTTTTTCTAATAAAGGTTTAAGTGATCTAGTCAAGCACTGTGAACTTTAACTAATAGTTTCATGCTACAGTAATGGCACCTATTATTTGAATTCATTTCCCATACTGACAGCACAACTCAGGCATACTGCAGACTATGACATTTTAAGAGACTGGTGATTTTCAGTCGTGCTTTTTACAGTACAGTTGTATGAACTGCAGACTGGAATACATACACATCTCTGTGTAGAATACAGTTCATGCTACTTTTTCTTTTGCTGCTATATATATATGTATAAAAATATCTATTTTTAAAAATTAAGTATGCTCAGGATATGTGTGTTTCCCATGCTAAATTGGATCAAAAGGAGGAAATACTTGAGATATAGCACAAACCTTCAAAAGCTTTCATTGCCTCAGTCAAGCCCACGCTGTTCTAGTCTTTATCAGTATCACTGAATTTTATAATTCAACAATATAAAGCACAGAAAGTAGGAAATGCAATGTATGGAGCAGAAATTTAGTCAAACATATATTTTTAAAGGATCATCCATGTCTCATAGCTGACACATACTTACTCACTCAATTTGTATGTTTATATTTTATACATAAAAAATATTTTATACATAAAAAACAAGTCACCAACATTCCCCTCCAATGCAGTACAAACAGACATATAATCACAATTTGGAAAGCTGTACCTATGGATAGAAAGACACTTATTCTTTGCCTCTGCTTATTCAGTGCAACTTAAGGTGCAAAAAATCACAAATTGGTCATAGACAAGTAAGAGAAAATTGTGGCAGGAAACAATTCATGCTTCTTCACTCATTTAAACTCACAAGTTCTTAGCTGGAAACTTCATTTCAAACTAGGACAAGGTTAGGAAAAGAAGTCCAAAATTTTTCTGGGTTCCCCACATGGCTTAAGATTCCAGTACTGTGTAAGGCAAAACTTGGCTCCAGTATGTGTTATTCTGATGCTACATTATGCCCTGGCAAGACCACTTCACCATGATGTATTCACTTAGAGTTAATTTCACTTAAGGGATAAAACCTGCAAATGAAAAGTTGATGGCTTGTTTCTCCTGAACTTAAGATATGGAAGCATGTTAATACTCAAGTAGTACTACCAACTTGAAGCTGACCTAGAAACCAAACCACAGACATAATTTATAATCACAGAACAGAGACCAAAGTAGCTCTTTGGAATGACCAATCTATGTATTCTGCAATCAGTCTCTTTCCTTTTTAATGAGTTTTGGGGAAAATAAAACCCATACATTTTTAAAAACATAATATTTTCTTTTAAAATGCACATTTGCAGGCAGTGTGATATTAGTAATATCTCCATGTATCAGAAGGTGAATTGATATTTTTCATCTGTGCTATTTCCAGTCATGTTATGGAAATAAATTAGAAAATGTGAATATATTTTCCCCCTTTCTGTCATGTCTATTACAAACTCCTGTATATACTCTTCAACAGTTGTGGGTGAGCTGTTTTTTTTTTTTTAATTTGTGTGGTTGATTGGTTTTGTTGTTGTTGTTGTTGTTGTTGTTGTTGTTGTTGTTTTGAGAATTAGGGGAATTTCCTGAGAAATACAAATGAAACCATTACTAGATCTGTCTTTACAGAAATCTTGTCAGTGTTCAAAGTCAGTAAAACCTAACTCCAATAACTGGTATTAGGTTCTCAATAGTGCTGAGGTCAAAAGCTGCTCTTGTGCTATAGTTTAAGCACTGCCGCAGACCCATACTAGTCTTGAACATGGGATCAAAGAGATAAAAGCAGAGTAACAGCATCACTTTTACTTTATATTCCACCACTCTAAGGATCTTTACATAAATTCGATTCTCAGTGACATTTTGCCATTGATATCTTTTGCATCAGTGTTTTTTCAGGAACCTCCTCCAAGGAAGATGACATGAGAATTAGTTAAGAGAATGTGTGTCTACTGCATGAAAGACTGTGGGTTGTTTACCCACCACCTCTACTAAAGATTTGTAATCAATCTGCTGGAAGAAAGATCTCTATATCCTATTGACTGAATATTTCTGCGTAAACAAGTATAAAATGCAATTTTTTTTAAATTTAAATATAGTAAAACAGTACCAATCAAGGTACAGTCCTCAACTGGGAGAATTCAATGGCAAAACTAACATATTACAACAGACATTGATCTAACCAAACTGATTAAATGTCTACCACAACATATTACAAGCCATATTTTGAAGTGTGTGGGTGACTCATTGTAACTTTTTGTCCAGAGCTGCAAGATGTACATATTTTTTTTCCCAAAGCTCAGCATATTCGCTGCTGAACTCTTCAGAAATCTGGCTATTTTTTTGGTGAGATAAATAAAAGATGAGTTCTCTTTAAAAAGTATTTCTTACATACCATAATAAAAAAAAAGTATCAGAACTTGTGCTTTTCATTGCTTCCAATCTTGTGTAGATGGCTAGGAAACTAAATAACAGTACCGAAGTCAATATAAGCTGTTGACAAGCCTAAAAAATAACTTTTTATGAAAAACGCTGATGTTCAACTACTTACTTTTTGCTGTGCTTTAGAAAGGAACTGGAACTTAAAAAAAAAAAAGGTCATAAAATATACAGAAAATTGTCTGGAATGCTGCCCAGCAGAAAAGGACTTGGAGGTGCTGGTCAACATTCAATTGGACATGAGCCAGAGGTGTGCCCAGGTGGCCAAGAAGTCCAATGGCATCCTGGCCTGTATCAGCAATAGTGTGGCCAGCAGGAGCAGGGCAGTGATTGTCCACCTGTACTTGGCACTGCTGAGGCCACACCTCAAGTCCTGTGCTCAGTTCTGGACCCTCAATTCAGGAAGGACATTGAGGGGCTGGAGCAAGTCCAGAGAAGGAACATGAAGCTGGTAAAGGGTCTAGAGAGGGAGTCCTGTGGGGAGCAGCTGAGGGAGCTGGAGTTGTTTAACCTGGAGAAAATGAGGCTCAGTGGAGACCTTATCTTTCTCTACAATGCCTGAAAGGAGATTGTAGCCACACGGGGATCAGTCTCCTCTCCCAGGTAAAGAGGAGAGGCTATAGCCTCAGGCTGCACCAGGGGTGGTCTAGGCTGGATATTAGGAAGAATTTCTTCACAGAAAGAGTAATTAAGTATTAGAATGGGCTGCCCTGAGAGGTGGTAGAGTCACAGTCCCTGGAAGTGTTTAAGGAAAGACTGGATGTGGCACTTAGTGGCATGGTCTAGTTGACAAGGTGGTGTCAGGTCATAGGTTGCATTTGATAGCCTGAAAGATATTTTCCAACCTGACTGATTCTGTGATTCTGCAATATGAAATCTTCTGTTGCCAGGTTGAGCATTCATAAAAACATTCAACTTATTTTTATGTAAGCACCAATCCAACTTACCTATCTAGCTACTCAATAATGAGCAGCTGATTTCCAGAAAGAAATTTGAACTTTTAGAGAGCTGGATACTTGGTTGTGGATCTTTACATCAAAATAGAAAAATTATGAAAAAAAAAAAAAGGACAACTTAATAACCACTAAATCAGAAATCGGTGGTATAGATATTTTGGTTAAATGTCAAGAACAAATAAAACCTGCACCAGTCTGGTTCCCTGACCACTTCCTTATTCACACAAACAATATTTGCAGGAGAAGCCAATTCTGGCAACAGATTTAGTCTGCAGCTGACTCTTCCACAGTTCAAGTGAAAAAAGGCATAGAACTATAGACCATTCAGGAAATTCTCTCCCATGGCATAAATTTCCCCCATAATCTCTAAATTTTAAAAGTAAAATAATTTAAAATTATCTACTTTCACACAAGCTTTTATTTACAGCTAAACAAGTGAAATCACTTCAGATTGATGATACGCTGTTAAAAAAATCCTGACATTTCTTTTCTTCATTAGATATGCAGCAGTGCTAGATAATCAGACCTTGCTATAAAGCTATAGCAAGCAGCCCCATGATTGAAAAAAGGGGATAAAGCTGATATTCTCTAGGAGGAGTAAAGTCAATTAATTACCAAAACCGGGTACGTCAACTGCTGTGCATACTATGTGTTCCTATTGCAAGTTTGTCTGCACAGAATTCTCATTCAGCTCTGAAAATGTTCTTTTCTCATCACCTCTTTTTCTTTTATTATAGAATAAATGTATTTGTTGTAATCAATTCCAGGTAAGTCCTATTTCTTATGGAGAGATAATATATCAATATGTGTCTACAGAAAAATACAAGCTTTCTTTACCTCACAAGCCATTTTTTATTTATTAATTCAAATTTGTCCTATGCTCCTATTTGTACGATAGTGATATCTCACAATTTTCGGTATCAGTAGAAAGTTTCTTTGGCACCACAATCCATTATTTTCTTTCAGAAGACAAGTAGAAACATGAAGCAATATACTAATATTTTTTTTCAATAAGCAAAACATTGGCAATATAGTTACACTGCTATATGTGCAACTTGTTGTGTAAGCAGACAGCAGAAGTGGCTTCTGCAGATCCCACAAAATCATTTCATATGCCTTATTCACAATAAAATTATAAGCAACAGTATTTCAGCTTTGATGATTTCAGCGTGTAAGAGACACAAGGGTTGGGATTCATACATCTTAATATACAGAATGTAAACATTTAAGTTTTTAGCCAGGTTTCTTCCTAGTTAAAGGTAAAAAAGGTCTCCAGAAGTAATTCCTCTGACCTACGTTAAATGTCTACCAAATTCCCCTCTGGAGTTGTTTATTTTAAGAAATACAATTGAGAGTAATGCAGATATGGTAATCTAACCATAAAATCCTTATCAGAGAAGAAAGAATTCTTTAACAAGACTAACTGAAAGAAGCCATATATCTCATCTTTTCCAATGAAGTTGGAAAAAGCATGTCTAACCAGTAAGTGGACTTTGGGCCCTGAAGTCTACCTATGTTGTTTTTCACCCCATAAACTGGACTGAAAAGAGGTCCCCCTTTAATATATATTGGCTTTTACAGACCTTGATGTTATCTGACAGTATTTCAGTTTCAGAATACTTTCAGTTTCCACTGGTTTCCTGGGTTTCTCATCATGCTGGCCAGGTGACAGGGTTATGGCTTTGAATCCTGCACACTATGCAGATTATGGTCAATGTCAGAGTTTTCCTATTAAAGCCTCCTTTCTTTGCAGAAATTTGCTTCCTTTCAGATACAATGTTTTGCAATGAATAGGATTTCATGATTTTATATCTTATATTTGCATGTCTTTCCTACCCAAGGAGATAATTCCAGCACAACCTAGGCATATTTTACTGAAGGATTCAAGAGCATTTATACTGAATCAGTTCAGATTTAATATTCTTCAGTGACTTTTTTTCCTGACTCAACAGAACCAACAGCTTCATTGTACATTTACGCTAAATGTAAATAGGGGGGATGGGATGAGGGAACTGAAAATAATTTTCCAGTCCCTTGGGCACGTGTGGTTATTACTGCCCTGTGGCAGCCCCTGATGGAAAATGACACATGTCAAGCCACACTCTGCCTGCCAAACCTAATGCTTCCTCACTAGCTTGTGTTCCAGCACAGCCATCAATGACATCCAGGTACACGAAAAGCTGGAAACAGTTTTCTTGCCATCTGCAGAGTGGCAACTGCTCACTCTTATCACAATGAGGTTTGCATGCCAGAAGAATAAATAACATTTATGATCCTTTTCTGACATATTTGTAGCCTCAAACAATAACGAAAATGAAAAATATTAGTGTAAGAGAAGCAGAGCTGTACAGTGTTAAGATAAAGCACTTGGGAAAAGCTTTACTTAAAGTACGTGTCCTGACATAGTGTCCAAGGAACATTTTTCACTGAGTGAAAGCACGCTAAATTATGCTAGTACTGTCTTCTCTTCCGTGTGGTTGCTGACAGATGTTTGGAAAATAAAATCTTCCTTTCTGCTTGACCTTAAAATCTATTTATGATATATTTATAATGCAAAACAGTAAAACAGTACAACAAAAGGGAGTTCTTCTGAGATAGAAACAAGACACTTTTGCTTTGTTACTTAAATTACATAGAAAAATATTTAAACTGTTTTTCTTAATAATATTCATAGCAATGAAAACAACAACGACAATAATAATAATAATACTTATCACTTGCAATGAATAACTGGACTGAAAAAAATCCATTGATTGCCATGTCTTTTGCCATACATCTGCAATAGAAAGAGAATTCTGAGGCAGGCTGTGGTAAAAACATGTCTATTTTCTTTTATTTATCACATTTTTCCCAAATAGCTCTGTAAAATGCATACATTTCTAATAGGGGTAATATTCTCCCAGGGTTATGCTGAGTGACAAACAGTAGCGATAATTTACATGAAAGTGATTCATGTAATGGGGAAAGCTGGAGGAGTTGGGTGTGGGGAAGAGAAGGGATGGAACAATGGAAGACATGAAACATAGGGTAGGAAACAAACTGATTTAAAGACTTGGAATGACTGGTTATTTTTACACTAGGGTGACTGTCCTAAAGAGGAAGAGTGATTAAGTTTTAAACAGTGATCGACAAAAAAATATGAGCAGCCTCAGCAGGAAGAGTAGTACCCTGCAATGGAAGACAAGTGCCTCTGGGTTATGGCCACAGGGAGCTTCGTGTCTTGGAGCTGCTGAGAAGCAAACAGTTTCTGTAGTTTGTGAAGTTCAAACTTTTCCTATTGTTTGTCACGTTCCATTGGTCAATTGGACTTTTCTGCATTTTAGGAGAAAATCAGAGAGAGTTGACTTTTATAGCATTTCTCTAATGCATATTACACAGGCGACAAAAGCTTGGATGACAACTACACTGAGTAAGACAAACATAAATAACCAGTAGCAAGTTCAGGAAAAGTAGGACTACAGGGTCTGTGGAGTTTTTCAAAATACAAATAATTTCCACTGGAAAATATTTTCTTTTTCCTTTTTCTTTTTTTAATTTAAATTTCAAAGAACAAATATCTTCATTATTTTTCCAATATTCACACCTTTATTAGGAGGGAATAACTTCTCAGATTTAAGCAGGCTGGAAAGTACTTTTCTCTGAAGGGTCCTTAAATAATTTAATTGCATTACAACCAAACAGGGTAGAATAATTGCATCAAAGTATTTTTACTCCATTCATCTCGTAGCAAATATTTGATATGGAGGTCAGTAAGTATTACACTGAGAAGTTATATTGTTAACAAGGAGTGCACTCCTGATGTAAGCACTGACTAGTAAATTTTGGGAAATTTTGCCTCAGATATTAAGAAAAAATGAGAGGAAGAAACATTGATGGAAGAGGAATGAGAAGGCAGAGATCTCTGAAGCTGGGCAGTAAGTTTAAGCATGACAGATTTCATAATATCTAATGAAATTTTATGGCAAAAAATGTTGCAGTTACTGAAGAATTTTCTTTTATTATCTTTTCAAAGTCTAAATTTCAGTAAGAAATTAAAATTTGTATTTTTTCTTTCCTCTTAACTGAAATAGTCAATAGACTAGAATGGTTAATTAGCCTACATAAACAAAATCTGTCACCTTTAAAAGTCACCTTGAGTGTTTGATATATATCTGTCTTTTTAATGAAAGAACTTGGAATTTGTTGTGATGCTTTGAATAGAAACCAAAATACCAGGATAAAAATGTAACTCGCTTAAACATGTAATTGGAAGTTAGCATTGAAAAGTATCATCTGGGTGAAATAGGGAACTTTGCTTCATTCAGCCCTCATTTTAAAAAAAGTAGGCTACAAATGAGACAGTGTAAGTCCTCACTCCCTGTTCCTTCTCTCCAACTGCCAGCAGCTTACTGCATTGCTACCCAAGAAATATCACTGCCACAGAGCAGTGCTGGAAAAGTCACTAATGTATTACCATGACCAGCCAGAGGAGCTCTCTAGAACTTTTCACTGTTAATGAATTACCAACACTTGGAAATGCTTATATGTCACCAAAAAAAAAAAAAAAGGTTTCATTATACCGGAGTATTTATACTTTTAACAACCTTCTTGGCAACCATTATAAAAGCTATGTCTTTGAAAAAAAACATTTTAAATTTTGTAGCTTATAAGGCCTGCCTGCAAATGCAGAGTACTGCAAGCATTGCAACTGATTTAGTTGTTGGCCTAGAAACCGCTGTTAGGACAGCTAAACAAGTCCATAGTTTCAGTTGCTCAGTAAATTATGCAGAGCAGAAACAGACACAGCATCTCACATGGAATTTTCTCCCATTAAATCATGGACTGTGTTGCAGCTTTGAGAGACTCCAACACTATACAGTGATGTTGGGCCACAGTGTACACAGCAATACACTGCTTTCCATAGCCTTGGTCAGCACAGACAGCTAAAGGTTACTACTCTTTTTACTGAATCCGGTGATAAAGACATAAAGAATAAACTGAACTAGGAGCAAAGCTGCTGCAATGCCAGTGAAGGGGACCCAAGCCAGCACCCTGTTACAGGCCTTCTTTTCTTACATCATAAATCACTTAAAATGCTATCTAAATCAGCCTTGTGTGGTCCTTATCACCCAGATCTCTGCAAATGCTCTAGCTGCTCTTCCTTAGCACCAGATCCAGCTTTACAAATACACCACACTGTCTGCTCAGTTTCCAAAATACTAAAACACAAGGTAATTACTGGAGACATTGTGATGGCAAAGCAAACTTTAACTGAAGACAAAGGAAACATTACTTCTCTGTTTCCTCTATGATGTTAAAGGTCAGTATGCAATAACCAGAATATAATTACTACAGTTACACATTCTCTTTTGATGAGTGCCCAGCTAAATGAGCATCAGGTAGCAGCCTCGAACAAAAGAATGCTAATTCAACTGTAGTGTGATACAGACTGTTTTGGTTTATGGTTCTTAACAAACTGCTTTCTCCCTCTACTCTGAGTTGCAGTGCCTCGTGTTGAAGTGCAGTGTTATTAGAAACTGGTTGAGGCTGTGGCCTTTTGTGAACAATGGAGGCAAATATGTCACTCAAAGATGTTTTGGTTACATCAATTCAGCAGCTCTCTTGGAGTTTAGTTTTCTAATATCTAATTAGGATTTTTTTTTCATAATAGCTGATAAAGGACTCAAGATATTTACATTCAGCATTGGGCAGGCTGTCCTTTCATATTTAGGTTAATAACTGAAATATTAATCTTCCATATTTTGAGTAAATAAATGAAAATCTGGCTACATGCTGACAAATGTAAATCACTGTATACCAGCTGTCACCAGGGGGAACTATTAATTCATGCAGCAACTTTCAAGCCTGAACTATTATGGACTGGAACACCATAGAAATACACAAATGTTTACAAGACAGAACTGGCAGCTGTGTAATGACTAACCACAGGTTAAAAGACAGAGACATATGACACAATCTCAGCTACCATAGTAATTAAAACTGGGCAAAGATTTTATAGATATTGTATCTATAAAATAGACACTGAATGGTATATTTACAATATATTACCTTGATGTGTTTAAGAGATTACTTTTGTTGAAAGTAAATAAAATATGATTCAATAAAGACAAGTCTACTGTAGGATGATATCAGTTACCCTTGAGAGATTCCCACCAAAAATCCCCCAATCTAAAACAACGTTGTTTTGATGTTTCCTTCTTATTCCTACATTTCTTGGCAGAAAGGCTGCTACTGCTCATGAAGAAAAAAAGAGAAAGACATTTTTGTCAAAGCTTCTTACAGTCAAGGATATTGTTAAGAAAAATCAAGTAATTGTGAGCTCTTTAGCAGGGACATCTGAAAGAAAAACATTATAATGGGTTTAAAAGCAGGGATCACAACTCAGTAATATTCTAGTAAAACAGTAGTAATTCAACAAATTCCACAATAGTTCTCTTTTCCATCCGCTCTCATGTGCCTTCTGGTCCACTCGAATATGAATGGACCCTATCCACCTTAATTTACATGACTTATTCTGATTCAGATTAGTCAGAGACAGCAAGCAGTAATATCAATAGGGATAAGTGAAGTATATTTACTAAGTCAGTGGGTGTGGAAAATGATAGTATGTAAGCAAGAAAAATGCTACATGAAAAGTATTACCTTTGTTATAAATTAAAAACTAAATACAATTGCAATAGCACACATTGACGAAGACAAATATATTGAATTGTGATAATAGACATATCACATTGCAAAACAAGCAAGGTAATTATTTTATTTTTTATAGAGTTATAGATATATAGAATGGCTTTGATTGGGAGGAACATCCAAAATCATCTAGTTCCAACCCCCTCTGCCATGGGCAGGGACACTTCACTAGACCAGGCTGCTAATAGGACTATCTAGCCTCGCCTTGGACACTGCCAGGCATGAAGCATCCACAACTTCTCTGAGCAACCTGTTCCTGTGCCTTACCACCCTGATAATAAAGAATTTCTTCCTCATATCTAATCTAAACCTACTCTGTTTCATTTTGAAGCCATTTCCCATTGTCCTGTCACTACATGCTCTTGTAAATAGTCTGAATCTTTTTGGTAGGCTCCCTTGAGATACTGGAAGCCTGAAATTAGGTCACCCCAAAGCCTTCTCCAGGTTGGACAATATCAATTCTCTCAGTCTTTCCTCGTAAGAAAGGTGCTTCTTCCCTCTGATCAACTTGGTGGCCTTCCTCTGGACTCACTCCAACAGGTCCATGCCCTTCCTGTACTGGGGACCCCAGAGCTGGGTGCAGTGTTCCAGGAAGAGTCTCACCAGATGGGACCAGAGGGGAAGAATCCCCTCCCTTGCCCTGCTGCCCACGCTGCTTTGGATGCAGTCCAGGATAGGTTTGGCTTTCTGGGCTGGGAGTGCCCATGGCTGGGTCATGTCCAGCCTCTCATCCACCAGCACCCCCAAGTCCCTCTCTGCCTGTGTTGACACTGGAGGTTAAACCTCATGAGATTCCTTTTGGCCCTGTTCTTGGGCTTGTCCAGGTCCCTCTGGATGGAATCCTGTCCTCCAGGTGTGTCAACTGCACTGCTCAGCTTGGTGTCATCTGCTAATGTGCGGAGGGTGTACTCGATCCCTTATCTATGTCACTACTGAAGTTCATAAATAACACTGGTCCCTGAGAGACACCACTCATGCCCATTGGAACTCTGAGTTGCTGACTGTTACCACCTGGATGTAACCATAGCAGATGATGTGGCTCTGGTTAGCCACTCTGGGTAACAACTTTATCTATCTAACAGTCTACCCATAAAATCCATCTCTCTCCAATTTAGAGAGAAGGATATTCTCAGGGACTCTGTAAATAAACTTTAAAGAAGACCAGATAAATGACATCTGTAGCCCTTCCCTTGACCACAGATGCAGTCACCTCACCACAGAAGGCCAGTGGATTGGTCAGGCAGGACTTGGGTGAATCTGTGCTGGCTGTCCTGAGTCACCTCTCTGTCCTCCATGTGCCTCAGCAAAGCTTCTAGGAGGATCTGTCCCATGACCTTCACAGGGACAGCTGGGAGCTGGAAGGTCAGTAGTTCCCAGAGTCCTTATTTCAATCCTTTTTAAAGATAGGTACAATGTTTCCCTTTTTCCAGTCACCTGGGACTTCACCTGACTGCCATGATTTTTCAAATATCACAGAGTGCAGGTCGGCAGCTACATCAGACTCAGGACTCTGGAGTGGATTTCATCGGGGTCCATAGACTTATTCAGGTTCCCCAGGTGGCCATGAACGTAATCTTTACTTACAGTGGGAGGGACTGTGCTACCCCAGTTGAGTTGCTCAGCCTTCTGCTCATCTGTTATTACCTGTTCACCAACACTGTTTATCAGAGGCAGTACACCTTCTTTGACCTTCTCTTTCTGGCTCATATACTGGTGGAAGCCCTTCTTGTATTTCTTTGTTCCTTTGCCAGGTTCAGTTCCAGCTTCACCTTGGCCTTCCTCACCCCAAACCTATACAACCAGATTTCATCTCTATACTCTTCCTTGTTTCTAGGTTGCCTGTCCTTGTTTCCACTGCCTCTGCATTTGTTCTTTCCCTTTAGTTTGACCTGCAGTTCCCTACCCAGCCATGCCAGTCTCTTGCCTTCCTTACCTGATTTATTGCTCCTGGGGATTGCTGGGGATTGCAGTTTTCTTGACACTGATTAAGCCTCTGTTGGGTTACTGTGTTTAGTTTCGGGCACAACATTTCAAAAAGGCAGACAAATTGGAAAGAGTTCAGAGGAGAGCAACAAAAATGATAAAATAAGATCTGTGGGAAAAGGTTAAGGGAACTGGGCATGTTCAGACTAAAGAAAAGAACACTGAAGGGAGGCATGACATGTCTACAAATACAATGAGTTGCTATAAAGAGGATAGGGACAAATTATTCTCCTTAGTCAATGAGGACAGAACTAATGGGCTTATGCTACAGCAGAGAACATCTAGGTTAGGTGTAAAGGAAAAACTTTAACTAATAGAAATAGTTAGAAATACAACATGCTGCCAAAGCAGCCTGAAAAACTCCCTCTGAGGCCTAGGTTTTAGTTTGTTCTTGCTTTGTATCTGGTAGAGGGAGGATCACACTGGTAAAGGTTAGAGCCCTAGCCAGCTTCCTTCTGCACTGCAGATTTCTGATGTGACCTTGGGCAAGTTAGTTAGCAGCACATTTCAGCTCTCTAGCTGTAAAACAGTGAGAAAAGCAATTCCCTAGCTCTCAGAGATGCTGTAAGGATAAATAGTTAAGGATTCTCAGACTAGCTATGAGCCAGATAAGCAACTATACAAATTAAACATTGAAAGCTTCCACAGTGCAAAGACACCATCCCCTGATATACCTGTAAGTGCCTTCCCATCCAGAGGGCTTCTGTGAGTGCTGCAGTGGGCTTTAGCTAACACATCCAGTCTAGGATGTATTTGGATGATCCAATCTAAGCTGCATCCAAGAAAAGGAAAAGTACAGAGTAATAATAAATCAGTGGTTGATATGACAGGCACTAGCAGCTCAGCCTAACTAAGCTGAGCTAAAGTCAGTGGACTCGTCTTAGTAGAAGATTCATCAGGACACAGTACCAGTTAAGTATGAAAAGAGGCCAGTTATCAGGGTTCTGTCATAGCTGTCTGCACAAGTTCTACCACAGTGATGTTGCTGAGATCAACGCTGAAAAGCGGATTAAAACACGGTTAGAAAGGCAGACAACATTAAAAGTAAAAACATAGATGTGAATATAAGAGGAACGGACCTTTTTTGTTCTTATATATTTAGTCAAATTTTATTTTTATTTGCTGCTTAATTTCATAAGGGAAGTTTTGATGGCTAGAAAGGAGCTGCATTTCTTATCTAAAATTAATTATCAATAATAAATTCTTTGAAAAGCTCAAAATAAAGCAGCAGCAGCAACCTCCCACTAAAAGAATTGAGGTTTTGTGATACTAAAAGTAGAGAATGTGAAAGAAAATATTGTAAATAAAGGTAAACAGTTATTTTTACCCAGCATAGGCTTTGCAAAGTATTTAATTACATCCTTTATTATTGTTGTTGCTATTATTATTATTATTATTGTTATTATTATTATTGCTGTTGTTGTTGCTGTTGATGCTATTGTAATTATAATATTCCTGTATAAAACTAATGCAGTTTCATCTTACTTGTTTTGCTTTACAGATGGACAGAACACTCATTTCCCTGGCTCTCAGTACAGTGAGACTCACAATGACAAAATGCTGCATTTTCCAAGCTATTTTGGAATAACCTTTCTTGAGCCTATTTCACATTTCCCAGCCTACTCCCCATTAGCTCAGCTGACACATCAGACTGGGGTTACCTATAGGAAATGCAGATGCAAGAATTACTTTTCCAAACACAGCTCACAATCTAGGCTTTACTACTGTAGTAGAAACATTCACTTTGAAGAATTTGTACTTACAATATGCAGTGTAAAAAAAAAAAATAAAATGTCCTCTAACTCTCCATTGCATTAGAAATCCTGAATAAACATCTGAATAGAAGAAAGCTATGAGAAAGAACTGATTTGCTATTAGCATGTAGACCTTAAAAGGCAACAAAATAAATAATAAAACACTGCCACTTAAAACATTTACATAAAAATAAACAGTAACCATGTCATTTTTCTAATGCTGAAACATAAAATGGGACACATTTCAAGAAAAGAATAAATGTGTCTCCTCATGGGTACAAGTGGTTTCATTGACTAGCAGCTATGAAGAAAAAAAAAGAGTGATGTAAATGACAGAATAACTAGAATGTAAGTCATGAGCCCAGGTGGAGCAAATGAAAAGCATGACACAAGATCTCAGAGGACCTTGACAGCACGCAGGCACTAGCTACATTAACCCAGATGCTATAGGCATTTCATCTGGGAAGTTAAATGTTTACTGCATAAGTTATATGCTATATGCTTATTCATATGCATCTCTACACTCACTACAAAAGCCTTTCATGTAGAATTGTGTGAACTGTGGATTTTTATTTTTTTTTAATTCAGTTGAGAAACCAACAACAAAATTCAGCTTAATATTTGGCTTTATTTTCAAGTTATTTCAGCCATCTCCTAATCCTCTGGGGGGGAAATGTACAGCAAAACGTGAAATGAAAAAGTTTGTTTGAAATAAAGAGCTATAACATTTCATTTCGAAAAATAAAAAGTAGAAACAAGAAAAAGACTGGTAAGGAAGTAAAAATCTCCAAAGGGAAAATAGAGATGCAGTACTAACTTTGAACTTAGACACTTCCCACATTGTAATCAAGTGACTTGCCAGCCAACCAGACATGTATACCAGAGAAACAAGTGAAAATAGGACTGTGGGGAGTGTGGTAGCAGTTTTGCACTCACTGTACTTTCTTTCATCTCATAGTACATATATTTGTGCAGTTGATACATTTATTGATTGTATTTTTCTCATGTTGCAGACAACAGTTTGCCCAATAGCTTGTAGATAGTGCTTTGCAAGAAAAAAAAAAAAAAAAGATCGCTGAAGTAATTAAAGGTTTTAATAACATAGCACACACACTACACAGATGAGTGTTTCATATATGTACTCCTCAGTGACTCAGTTTTAGACAAATTATTTTCTGGGTTTAGATCAAAAAAGAAGTAATTAAAACCTTTATTCTTCTTTTAAAATGTTCTTGAAAGGTTATTTATCTTAGTTCCTATGGAAATAATACAGATATTCTGCTTCTGACTTCAAGGAGCACTGGATGTCATCGAAAAAAATAGATGTTGCCAAGTATTTCCTGGCATTATTTAGTACTGAATCATATTGCAATGCAATCACAGAATTATAGGTTGAAAAAGACCTTTAAGATCTTCAGTTTCAACCATAAACCTAATACTGCCAAGTCCACCACTAAATCATATCCCTAAGTGACACATCTACATGTCTTTTAAATATCTTCAGGGATTCTTGATGTAACCAACTTCCTGGGAAGCGTGTTCCAGTGCTTGACATCCCTTTCAGTGAAGAAATGTTTTTCTTAATATCCAATCTAAACCTCCTCTGGTGCAACTTGAGGGCATTTCCTTTTGTCCTCTCACTTTTTACCTGGGAGAAGAGTCCTATTCCCACCTTGCTACAACCTCTTTTCAGATATTTGTAAAGAGCAATAAGACCTCCCCTTTTTTCTGGGCTAAACACCCTCAGCTCACTCAGCTGCTCCTTGCAGCTTGTGTTCCAAGACGTGTTCCAGACCATTCCCCAGCTGCATTGCCCTTCTCTGGACTCACTCCAGCTCCTCGATGCCTTTCTTGCAGTGAGGAGCCAAAAACAGAACATGGGACTCGAGGTGTCTGAGTACAGGGGGATGGTCACTGCCCTGGTCCTGCTGGCCACACTATTTCTGATACAATCTAGGATGCCACTGGCATTCTTGGCCTTCTGGGCTCACTGATAGTTAGTATGTTTGGCTAAAGCCATAATTAAATATTTCAGTAAGTTTCATGTATTTATTTGCATTTCTTTTCCTTCAAGTTTTATGATTTGAATGATGCCAGTAATATAGGGGAAACATGTTTGTCTTTCTGAACTGTCACTGATGACACAGATAACTAAAACGGATGTAGGTGTTTCTGTTTTGTTTCTTACTAATGAGGCTTTTCAAGTGTTTCAATAATGAAGAGTTTGACATTCAAAATGTTTGCATCTATTTCCCTCATCAGGGGATATACCATGAGGAAGAGCACCCAAGTTTTGTGCTGATAAGAAGCACGGGGAGAATCTAAGAAAGAGAACAGCAGCTAGGGAAAACAAAAGAGCAAATGGAATCCCTCAGGTTTTGTGTGGTAGAAGACTTGTGGAGGATCACTTCGACCTACAAAAAATATATTGCCACCACTGCAACTAGTGAGTGGTTAGAGAGAGGAATGACAATAGAGCCCACAGGCCTCTCAAGTGCTAAAATGACAGAAGATGCAAAAAAATCAGTATTTGCTGAAAACTACTGTTTTCATCTGTGCAGTTAGGCCAATGCCAACAATTCTACTCCCCTGTGTACTATTAGATTATTTGACTTGATCAATTAATCTAATTTTACACTGCTTTGGGGAAGAGAAAATCAACCAGACGAACATATTGACGTTTCAAATAAGTTTGATTCAACCCTCTCTATGTACAACAAATTGCACATACTGGTTTTCTTGAGCTCAACTGGAATCAGACAAGGCATTTCCCTTGCTAAGTGCCTCCAGCTCTTGGTAGGTCTGTGAATCGACAAACACAGGTAACCAAAGGCAACCATCAAACCCCAGCTGAAAGGCAAAGAGTAGATTTATTTCATTACCTCTCTGAGAACTCCAGGCAGCAGAGACACACAGGGACACACAAGCTCAGTTAGACTCAGCTCATCCTGGAGGGCAGCAGAGGTGGATGAGGGGCACTCTGCACCTCACTGTAACAAAAGCTTCAGTCATGTCTGTGAGAGTGTGTTCTCTGTCCACAGGAATTCTACTTCTCAATTCCCTCCTCTTTGATAAAGCTTCCAGTTTTAAGCCTCTCCTCCCAAGAGCAGGTAACTTTCAGCTTCAAAAATAATCCATTCAGACTTTACTGTTTTGTTATCCAAGTACTGAAAACATGTCCTTTTCCTTCCTTGCTACCTATTTCTTTTCTCTCTTCTCTGACCTTTTGCTTCTCTGTCACAAACTCTCATACCCTTAAAAACACAACACCTGAGAAAATACCTCCACACTGGTATGTATTCCAAATGTCCTGCTGGTGACTGCTATTGTTTTGGTTATCTGGTTCCACTGGGGTATTTTCACAGGTCCTCCCCTTTATCCCAAATAATACCATGCTGTTTGCATTCCCAAATGAAAACGGAGAGCATAACAAACTTAGAATATTTCATGAACAATTTCTGTGTAGTAGGAATCCTGATGGAAAAAAACACAGCCACGAGCTAAGCTACAAGAAGAGGACTGGTGAGAGATAGAGTCTTAAATAATAAATCAGAAGATCACTTTTGCTAGGAATGGTAAAGAAATCTGGCATATGAAGACATGGAAAGATAATGTCAGGAATAACATTGCTTAGATTTCCAACCTTCTTACTGTAGCATTGCCTTAAAAAGGTAAGAAAATATGTTTAAATGTTAGCTTGTAACCCTTTTGATAAAAAAAATATACAAGCAGTATAAGGAGAACTGATTTAAAAATTAAAAGAAATCTAGCTCAGCTTTACTCTCCCTTATTGCGCCAAACTTATTTGTGTTTTAATACAAAAGTGGTTAGAATGTAAAAATTATTTCTTTCTAGGTGGAGAGCCAAAGCCAAAAAGAAACAATTCTCATCAAAATTTGTTTAGTTGAAATGAATCTGTTCTATCAGAAACTGGAAGAAAAATATGTAATGAGCTGTATTTGTTCTCTTCCTTCATCACTGGGCAATACTGATATTCCTTCCTGCATCCTGGCAAAATGGAGATGCAGCAGCTTCTCTAAAAAATCCAGTCTGGAAAGCAGACTGAGACTTGCAAGGAGCAGCCCTCCCTATGGCAGGGATTGAGCTTGCATGAGCAACTCATGGAAATTAATACTGTATAAGAGTGTAGGTTACAAAATGTGTTTCATATCACTTCCTTTTAGATGCATATATTACTTTTAGACTCCTGCTATTGTTCACGTCCCTTTCTGTTGTTCCCCCTTGTCACCTTTTGCAGTCACAGTGAGGAGCGGGCATTTTTAAGGTGTTTCTTCTGACCCATTTTACATGTTTGCATTAGGATGAGAAAAACTATACTTCAGTACTGTCTTTCTTTAGGGTGAGCCATAGGAGTTCAGACACGGACATCTACACTGCATATCCTCACTGGAGACATCTGCAATTTGTTTTAATCCCAGACAAAAACAATAAATCCCAGACAAAAAAAGAAAACAAGACCAAGAGAGAAAAGGAGGGGAAAAGACTAAAAGAACAAATAATGCCAGAGTCCCCAGTATGAGATGTAAGGTAAAATTCAAAAGCTAAGTAACAAATTTAAAACTTTTAAAAAGATAAAAAAGATACAAAAGTCAAACGTCATTCAAAAAGTACTCAAATACCTCAGTTCATCTACATGAAGTAGGTCAGAAGAAGCATCGTATCTTTTCCCCTTAATTTTAGACTGAAAGGTCACCTAACTCACCACCACTGCAAGCTTGTTCTGTGTGGTATGTCTGTTAGTTTCCTCATAAAAATAAATTTCCAAATATATGAACTTGAGGAATGTTCCTTTTTCCTAAAGGTAAAACTGAAATAATTTTTAAACACATCTTCAAAGGATTCTTTATTTTTGAAATTACTGTGAGCATTCTTTTTCCTAGTTTGGTTCCATTTACTTCTGACTTGTTCTAAATAATTCTATTTGTTTTCACATATGTTAGGGTACCCACGAGCATTAATTCTGAAGAAAAGAAAAGGGGTTAAAAGTTTATGCACTACTATTATAGCTGGATTCAAAGCCATCAACTCAGAAAAGGTTGAAGTGCAATTAAAAGATTTACAGATTAAATATCATGACAATGAATTACAATTACTTCAGAATTTTTTTTCAAATTTTCAAATTACCATGTCAAACAAACTCAACAATTTGAATTTTTTGTTTACCAGAATAACTTTTTTTCCTTGCAGTTAGGGAAAAGGCACATATAAAAACCTGTCTTTTTCAAATTTATTCATGTTACACTTTTTCTCATTTTCCAAACAAGAAGTGTGGAGTATTTAGGAAAAGACCACAGCTTGAAAGATCACAGTTTTTGAGCACTGTTTTTTAAAGTTTGCACAGTTTTTTAAAAGCAGCAAAGATTGATAGCAAGAATATTAATGTCAAGAACAGAATATGATGGGGACTTTTTCGCAGTCTTTTGTCTCTTTTCTCTTTTAGACTTGATATGTTTCGGTACTTCAACTGTTAGTAAATACTTTCTCTGAGAGTTTTAGTATTCAGTCATGCAATATTGCCTTTCAGGTAATCTTATTTGTAAATGAATCTGCAGGATCGATGTTAATAAGTAGTTTAATTTGTTAGGCACAATCTTGAAAAGTCATAAACTCACTTTGCATCCTTACATACTCATATATTAAAGAGGTATAATTTATAATAAACATCTGTTTTATAATAGTGATGTGACAGAAGACATTAGACAAGAAAAAAGGGCTTTAGGTGTGATATACGACGCACAAATATGCACATGTATAAGTAAACCTTCAAATTATAGCAGACCGATTTTCTTATGCCAGTCCAAGGATTATTAATACACATGTCAACGTCAAATTTAATAAAGCTGTTGCATTAATTGTAACTATAGTGTCTTGTACTAACACCTGTCAAGGTGTTTCTGGTGCAGAAAATCTTTGTCATGAATGAGCTAGATAACATAAATTATAACTGAACTAGCCTTTTACCTCGGGAGATCCAAACTCAAAAACTGATTTTAGTCTCAAATGAGTTGTTTATCACACCCCACTGAACCTCCAAATATGGCACAGTTTTGCATGACTGGAAATCTGGACTCAGGAGATATGAAGGATTGGAATATTAGGCTGTATCACTAATCAAGATTGTGGTGTATTGGCAGAGACAAGTAGGAAAGTGTATACATGTGTACAGCAAAAGCCAGCTCCTTCCCTCACAAGCCAGCACTATTCCTATCTTAAATTCCATAAGCAGGATGTTTGTTAGCAAATTTTGGACCCAAAAATAAGATGCTGATACTAATGACAGCTTTTCCAAATCAACCACATACAACTGTTGATGATATTATCCCATCGGAAGCAATGGTATCCATATGAACACCAGTCAGTGCTACTTATCTCTGAAAATGCTGAATATCATTTTTGAAGCCTGAATGCAAAGATCTATGAAGACAGCAACCCTATAAGTTTCAGCTTTCTATAGAACTGGTCTCATATAAAATAAAATTGTAGAGAAGCATCCCATTAGTGGGAAAAAAAAAAAAGGAAAAATTCCCAGTGGAAAGTCAATAAAAAGTATTTTTATGCCAACAATATATTATATTAATATATCTCTGAAGAAATTGTATCCATTTAAATTTAATTCATCCAATTTTCACTGGAGGTAAGACACCATACCAAAAGACTGTCACAGAGCTAGGTCTGTGCAGAATCACAACTCACATTTGTTTTACAAACATGCAAAGCTAGCTAAAGGAAGCTCCTGCCATGTTCTTGCATACAACATGCAGCACCCATGGGAGGATGGCACCATCTTTCATCACCGAGCAGAAGAGTGAAGAGGAGAGTGCTGGCAGCATCCACAGGAACTTTAGTAACACCTGTACTGAAGCCACATTCCAACTTGAAGGTTTCTTCATTGCACATTCTCTATTTTACACATCTAACTGGGCTTCACATCAATACATCATTAAGAATCTCTAGGCTGAAAGCGAAGGTGCAAGCCTTCAACTTAACAGTAGCATGTTTATATTATTAGAGCAAACCAAGGAAAACCCTTATTAGCATAGGGCCAGGATGTCACTTTTCAAAGCCCTAGGTTAACTTTCAGCATCCCAAACAAAGATCTGAAAGGAAAACAAGAAGGAAACAACATACCCTCTGCATACAAAAGGCAAGAGGTAGAGGGTGGATACAAGCCAGAGAGTGACTGTTCAAACGTACCACAATAAATCTCAAGTCCTCTATTAGCAAACATTAAATATATATCTCTGTAGCTTTATTAGAACTGTCTGCTGGAAGATAACAAACAGGAGGGGAGAACCATTTTACTGTTCCTGTCTTCCTAAGGGAAACTTCCCATCTGAACAGACTGATATCTCCAGAACTAAGAAAGATGAAAAAAGCCTACTCAGCAGGTGGATTTTTACTGTGAGGTTTTAATGCAGTAAAGCAACCCCATGGGAAAAGCAGGAAGGGTATAAATCTGAGTTTTGCAATATTCAGATACCAACAGAGAAGCCTAGATGGCAAATTTTTCTCTTTCTTCATCAATAAAAAACTGCCTCATTTTTCTCTTAAGTAGGTATTTCATGATATTAATGTACAGAAATTTCCAAATTGTTTTAGTGTAGAAATTTTCAAATTACAGTATTAAATGAAAAAGACTACTGATATTACAAAAACTTTTTAGAATTGCAGAATTGCATGTTAGTCAACAGCTATGTTATGAACCAGCAGTCCAGTAAGTAATATATATTTCATAAAAGATCTAATACATATTTAAACAAATAGACAATTAATGCTTCAGAAGGTAAATGTGTATTCAGCTATTTATTGAAACAGCAATCTAATTTCAATCTCCTTTACAAAAATAAAAATAATATCTTCACAAACTTATACAGAAATGAATATAAAAACCAATTCAAAGGCGACAACTCCTTAATAATAAGTAATAAATAAAAGTTCAAATGAAGACCAAATGCTATGCTTACTCATGTTTATTATGGAAAAAGATTGTATAGGAAAAATAAGTTGTCGTAATTCACATTCTGCTGTCTATGTTTTGTAGCTGGCACATTCTTCTGCAACAGCACAGACCAATAACCAATGTTTTGACACACTGATTTTGTAATGGAGTGAGAAACAGAGAGTGAATATGTAATGTGTAATGTGTAATCAGTAAATAAAAAGCACAGAGCTTTAGAGAGTACAGATGACTCCATTCAGACTAAGTTTTCTGATGTTTATTTATTAATGTTTATATTTACATTTATAAAATCAGCATTAAAGGCTAGAGATATGCACATATGTACATATATATTTATGTCTGCCTTCCACATAAACAAGAAGAGGTAACTATGGTTTCTATCTCAAAGAGAAATTGGTAATAGAGCCAGACCCTTCTTTGATCATCTTGTTTTTTATGAAAATGTTCAGAATCCTGCTTTTGATAACAAAGTAGGAAATTAGCAAGAAATAAAGAAATTAAAAATGTATTAAACATTGCTTTTGGACACAGTTGGTAGTGCTATTTTCAATCAGAACTTTTGTCAAAAGCTTTTAATCTTACCTTTTCTTCCAGCTGCACTCTCAGGATTTGTTCAAAATACATCTGATCCTTGATTACAGCCTTGCCTATCTGCTTCGCTGGAGTTGCATCTCTCTTACAGAGATGCACATCTTCAAAAACATTAACTAGCAAAGCTCCTTCATCCATATGGGCACATGCACATGCTCTCAGTGCTTTGGATAGTGACAGGTGGCTGAATTTGGGGTGGGGGGTGCTACTATTTCAACTGTCGGGTTCCATAAAAGGTCATAGCTATCTGTTATAATTATCTGAGATGAACTGAAAGAGGATTTTGGCTATTGAATAAAAGCAGATGTAAAAGTATACTTTGAAAAGATTCACGCAGAACTCTAACACTATGGCAATACTGAATTTATTAGAGGTATGAGAGACCAAAACAATTCTAGAAGGTTGACATTGTCTATCAAGGACCAAAGAAAAGCTCAAATTGAATAAAGGTGAATCAAGAATTAATCCAACTCATTGTTCTAAGATCATACAGTCACAAGAATGGCCACTAAGGTGATTATTGAAAAGGAGGCCACAAGTTTTTACTGAAATATAGGCAAAAAGAACTATGTGTCTTTTAGAAAAGCAAAAAGCAAACAATACTAAAGTATTTAGACAATCCAATAATTTTTTTTTATGTCTATCAAAAGATATCTGGTAGATGTTTTTAAATGAAAAGCCTACCTCAGTTAATTTTGATTCCAATGGCACAGAATGTTCCAAGAGTCAGAAAGCTTATGTTTTGATCTAGATGAAAAAAGGCAGAAGAATATCACCTATATCTCTGTAAAGCTTTGGAGAAAAACAGAGCAACAGATTTCAAATTAAACAATCAAGCATGCAGATTCCGGGGACTAATGAACGTGGAAAACATTGCAAGTTATAAAAGGTTATGAGTCTGTTTTTGACATGATTAAGACTGTGATCATCATGCCAGCCCAAAATGACAGGGAAGAAATACAAGGAGTCCTTGAAATGGTAATTTATGAAAGAATACTTGTAATGAGAATGGGAGTGCTTCTGTGGAAAGAAAGTAAAAGACAGATATTTGCAAATCTTCATAAAAACTTTCGAAGATATTAAGAAAACAGTCCCTAGTCCAAAGGTGCTTTGGCAGTGAAAAGGAAATTAATTTGTTTCCAGATTCACATCCAGTCTGGTAAGAGCAGGCTCGTCCCAATCATCCAGTGAGCCATAATTGTGAATGAAACCTGCATGTCAGTACGGTCAAGCACAGAAGGAGGCTCTGTGTAGCCTTAGTAACTGGATATGGTATGGCTCACATCTTTAATTGCAATACACCAATAGCATTTGAAAACAAATTGTTTGTTTAGACGTGTCTTGTTAAAGACACTTAGGCATGTGAAAGTCCAGCAGACAGGATCTCCCCCTGGAGGTGTTCACAAGAATCTACTACTTTTTAGTCACTTCAGGGAAGTGAAGCACACATTTTTAGAAAACTTGTTCACTAGCTGCTAAAATGCAGTTGCCAGTAATGTGACTAGGCTGTAACAAGTGGATCCCACTCCCTAAAAATAAAAAAAAAAATAAAAAATTCTTTTATTATGGCGATCAGATCTGCCAATCAAACACAAGTCTAAGAAAGATTTGACAGTTGTGGACTCTCCAGAACATTTGACAGGAGTGAGGTGATTAAAGTGTGAGATACTGGTACATCAAACTGAATTTTTAACAAGTACCCTAGAAAGTATGGAGATCGTGATCCTCAGAATAATTGCTTAGGAGGGGGAACTGCAGAAAGTGGTCCTAACTTTTAAGATTAGAATGGTTATCGCCTGTCACTAGTCTTATCTGAAGCCAGAGCTCTCAGATTTATGTGAAACTCTTTAAAGATACCACACATGGAAAAAATGTTGAAAAATATATGCTAAGACCATTTAGGCCTACCAAAACAAAAGACAGTGTTTGGAAACAACACCTCTAAGGTAAATATTAGTGTTTACCTCATGCAAAAAGAACAAAGCCCTGCTAGAAGAAGAGCTTATATTTGTGACAGGAGGAACTGCACGGGGAACACAAACCAGGCACAGATTTGTTTATGTTAACTGAAGGAATTCATTGCTCCTACGCTTATAGTCTCATTTCCCTGAGCCAGCTTTGCAAATGGATATTACAGATGACTCCATGGTTATGTGTATTGTACCCATTCCTGCCAAACGAACTATGCTTAACACAGTAACATCTAAATATGGACAGGAGGATTTTGGTTGCAGACAACAAAAAAAAACTTGCAGAGGAGTTAGATGCACCCATGCACATGAGGGTAAGCAATTTGCAACATCTAGATCTAAAGGTGCTACTTCCGATTTTTTAACTGTCTTTTTGAAAGCTTAGACAATAATTTTTTCAGTGGTAGTTGGAAAATATCTGAAAATATAGCTCAAATTCAAAAAGCTTGTGAAATCAGCCTCTGATCATCTTATAATTAAGTTGAAGGATATCATCAGTGAAGCATTACATCTTGACAATTTATTTTTTATGAGTATAATTATAAAAAAAAAACAACTGTCTTTCATGTAAGAAACTTAAAGTAAAAGAAAAAAAATTTGCATAAGGATGCAAGGGCAAATTCAAATAAAGAAGTGATAAGAATGGCAAGCTGCCAACAATTAATGTAAAAGTTAAATGAATCTAGCACATAACATCTCTTGCACCTAAATAGTTTTCCAATTAATTGTTGTTCATCAGACAGGATGATAGAATGGGTGAAACTTTCTCAACTTCTATGAGAAGAAGGAAATAAGGAATGTTGTCTGCCATCTTGTCTTAGAAGCTTTCAGCAAGGGAACAATTTCATCAGAATAAGTCAAATAAGAAATCATGCTATCTATATGAACAGGATAACTGAGTTTTGCCAATAGCACTTTCATATCTCCAGAGAAACTTGCAAGTACAAATTATGACTGAGCAAACCCTGTAAGGCAAAAAAATTAAGATGAAAAATTAAGTTATAAGCAAATTTAAACTACACAAGTATTGCTCAAGTGAATATGTTGAATTTAGAAAAACTAAGATACTTGAATGTATTTTTCCATTTTGAAATTAAAATTGCAATTAAAAATGTTAAGTTGAACTTGTAAAATGTAGATATATGGAAAAGGAAAATACCTTCATTTTCAGCATGTAATTTTTTTTTTCTGAAAATAAATTTGCATAACTTTTCCTTTTACTCAGACCAAAACTTAAACATTCTACTTAGAATGAAACAGAATGCAATTTTTGCAATGTTGTGATTTAGCCACAAGACTAAAAGAAAAAAAGTAGTGTGAAGTTTTCATACTCCCCTTTTTCGTATTTAAGTGGGAAATGCTTTTGTAGGCATTACACTTTTCAGGTGCTCACAACACATAATGAAAGGTACATTACTCACGATGGAGTAATACAGACATAATTTTTACTACGAGTGAAGAAAGTCTCTGCTGACCATCCTGTTTTAAGATGTACTTGTTTTAAGTATGTGCTTGATGAACATCTCAGCACTAACACTCAGCAGATAATGTTTCCAGGTATTCCAGTATTTCACAAAAAATATTAGCAGAATATTAACTGTTTCATCATGGAAGAAACATTTAGAAGCCATTGGTCAACAGTGTGAATATGAGTGAGCTAATGAAAGACTCTTTCTAAATTCCCTCCCAGTACTAAAATAAGGAGGCTGCTTTTCTGTGGAACCTTTCATCCTGAATTTCAGAGCTTTAAAAGCAAAGAGAAGAGATTGATAGATTGCACAGTGTTTGAGTGTGTGGACAGCAATATGCATTGGATAACTGCAGGATCATTGGTGGGACTATATGTGGCACAAAAGTTATGCCTCACCTACATGCTAAGATTTTACAAGAATTATCACTGAAGTTCTTTCAATAATATGTATCTTTCTTCACAGAATTTATCAACACAGAGGAATGCAATAGCATTTCTTTATACAGCCTACAGAATGTAGGATGACTTGTCCTCAGGAGCTGAGCCTAAAGGTATAAATCAATAGATCCCTGCTAGTATGATCAAGATCCCGCCTTTCAAAAATACCAGGAAAAAAAAGACCCCCATACACATTTGCAGCTCTCCATCAGTGTTGCAGACACTGCTCCCCAAGGCTCCGTCAGGTTTTAAACAAAAAGAAAGGCAGATCAATAACACAATGATAAAAAAAATTGAAAGGGTTCCTCTCTACAAAAATAAACCCCAACATATTATTGTTATTGTTGCTGCTATTTCAGCTATTATTAAAGATTGTGGATAATGCTTTTATAATGGATTCTGTAGGGTTAACACAGAAAGTTCTTACCTATTCTATCACCAAACAATGGGTACAGTGAGGTCTTAATGATAGCCTGTTGTCATTTACCCAACAAAATTTAATTTCCATTTTTGTCAAACCTTAAACTATGTATTAATGGATTTGGGGAAGGGTAACATTATTGTAATGAGCATTTGTTTGTGTACTTTCATGCCTGCAAGCCTATGCCTCACACCAGTTACACATGTCGTCAGAAGTGCACACATCTGTCTAAATAGGAACAATCTTTACCTATGTTTGTGTCCCTCTTAAAGAACCAGTTATCCTAACAAAGAGCATAAAAACCCCACAGGTGGTATTTTACCCTGAAGCATCAAACAACTTACTCTAGTCAGTATGAAAATACAGACCAGACTAATGAAGCAGTCAATAGAAAATCAGGACATTGAAGGCATGTCTCCAACAAGCCACAAGGAGTGTGGTGTGAAAATCCTGAAATAACCTCATCACTGAGGCTATCTCCTAATCAAGAAGGGATACAGAACTATCAACAAAGCACATTTTAAACCTATCTAGGTCTGCTGAGAAACTGGGATTGCTGGCTCAGTCACAGCTGTTACTTCCAGCAATGCTTTGGGTATCTGAGCTAGTTCCTTGGCACAACTCTGCTCTGCAGAATGACACACCAGCTACATGAGCTCTGTTCAGGGGGTATCTCCAAAGCCAACATGTGGAAATGTTTCCTGTTTTTATAATTGACCCTAGAGAAATCTTGAGTGTGCTCTCCCTGTCACTACCATGTGCTGCACCATGCAATAGTTTCCTTGTGCTTTATCCTCAAAAAAACCACACACATAACCCCAAACTACATTTCTTGCAGTGTACAGCTCTTGGCAGACTATATCTTTAACTGGTAGACTTTTCACACAAAGCACAATTGCTGATTTCTCTGAAAGCTATGATGCATATAAAACAGAGATAGAAATACATGCTTAGATTTTTTTTCTTGACTGCTTTATAGAGTTAGCTGTGAAAAACACAATATCTATATGCCTGGACTTTAGAAAGAGGAAGGCATTCAGAAACATCCCTTTCTTCCATGTTTCTTTATGGCTTGCCTCTAGACAGCATCTGTACACTATGCTATTTACTGTGAATACATTCTGCAGGTGTTTGTCTCTTCCCGCACATTGCACAGAGTGCAGATGCCTTAGAGAATCCTGGACTGCAGTCCAGGGTCTGAGGCATAAAAGTTAGGCATTGTAAAGCTCAACTTTATGTCTCTCCTTTTATTTTTTTTTTTTTTTGGATTGAGCTTTCTAGCCCCAGGCTTGTTCAGTCTGCATCGACATTGAACATTTAAGCCATTGCAGCATCTCACACAAGACCCTTAGAGCATTTCCCCTCCACAACTTTTATTTCTTGCCCACAGTATTCCTATTCTGTAACCACATCACATAACCCTATGCAGAGTATTGTCTGACCTCAGCCAGCAAGAATTCAACAGAACATTTGCACTACACTCTGCAACACCCTCTTGACTTATTTCTTACTCTTTTGAAAGATACAAGATAGCAGGTGATTAGTAGGAAACCTGCAAAAAAATAAAATCTGGGTGGCATTTTTTTACTCTGTCTAAGGTTTCATCAGGAATGAGACAAAATTTTACCTTGCACTTCTGAAATTGCTGTTGCTTGCACTAGAAGAATTATGTGTAGGTATGTCATTACCAAAGCTCTGCCTCACTGTTGTTTCCCAGGACTGTGAAATCAATACACACTTTCTGAAACAATAGTTTTGAAACTTAAAATGTGAATTTCTTAGTTTGTTTTTTCCCCAGGTTTCAGATATCCTTTTGCCTGTGCTTCCCCATTCTGTATGTTGTTAAACAGAAAAAAAGAAATCTTCAGATGGTTGAGAACAATAGACCATAATAATTCTAATCTGGTATTATTGAGGAGAAACGACAGAAGTTTTAGCTGCAGTGTATCAATATTATACAACAAAATACCTCCTTCAAAGCAGTTGCATTCTATCATCACAAAAATTCTAGAATCAGTATCATATACCATGCACAGGTAAGAAAATAACGCTTTTATAATGTAGTCACATTGTATGCAAGAGAGCTGCTTGATAGGTCTCAGTTTCCAATGCATTTACTTTTCCAATAAAAGTATTCCAACATTCATCATATGGTCTATTACAGGTAACACTTTGTCTTAACACAAAAATTTGAGGTGTAAAACTACATTAAAGGAAACCATTTACTTCACTACAGCCTCTGTACACATTTCAGATAAATGTATTAATCCTATTTACAAGCACTAATGAAAATTTTCAGCACTTCTGTAGGACAGTAAGATAAATTACTGTTAATGCACAGGCAGGGACTGTGAACTGCAAGACTAGTATATCTTAAATTTTTATTGTTTATTATTACTATTATTATTAGTGTTGTCATCATCATCATCACCATCATCACTAAATACAGATCCCAGTTGATCCAGATATTTATATTATTGCTACATCTGAATTCAGATCTTTTCTGAATCCAGGATTCATATTTCTTTTTGCCAAGATAAATAGTGTCCTAACAGAGTGGCCCTATACTGTGATCAGTAGGACCTTACAGCATTCTTGCTCCGGGAGGATATTGGTAGCACATAACAGCTGGAATAAAGGAAGAAATAAGATCTGGAGGAACTGCTGGCTTTCTGCTCTGCTCCTCCCCCCTCTTCACTTCACTCCAACCCCCTGTTTGTCTCTCTTCCCCCTTTGATCACTTTGTAAGAGAAATTAATTACAATAGAAATGTAAAATCAGAAACAAAAAGAATCAGGAAAAAAAGACAAGGAAAAAACTTTAGAAAGGAACTAGGAAAAGAAAAGGTCACAATTCAGGCCTATAAGAAAATAAGCACTAGAACATTCCCTAAGAAAGCAATCTTTAGCCCATACAGGAAAACACTGAAAGGTAATCCATTTTAAAAGGATGTAAACTAAGAATGTTTCAAGATTGGAGGCCAAGACTGTGCCTCCTTTGTCCTTTCCCTTGACTGCTCCAGCTGGAAGACAAAACTGAAGCACATCATGCTCCTCCTTCAAATTCAGATTTCTTTCACACAAGAATAAGGGCATGAAGAAGAAGCAGAGAAAATGTTATTCCGAAGTTGGAATGACAGTGCAGAGGACATATTCATCAGGGGCTGAGTGTGAGAAGCATTATTATACTCCTCACTGTAGAAAAGCCCAAAATGATGTTCCATAAGTTGCAATGCATGGTCCAAGCTTTAATGGTATTTATGCATCTCAGAGAAAATCCTAAATAATAAAACAAATCCTCTCAAAAGGTTTATGTATATACAAATATGTTGCATGAGTTTTCTCAATAATTTAAAATGAAGACCAATAAAATAAAAAATATATCGTTAAATTTCACAGGATGGCTGGCGTGTGATTCAGAAATTTAGGAATGCCTGGGTTTGGTCGGAATGCAGTTAATTTTCTTCACAGCAGCCCATACAGTTCTGTGTTTTTGATTTGTGACAAAAGCAGTGTTGATAGAGCAGCAATGTTTCATCTGTTGCTGAAAGGTTCTTGCCCAATGTCAAGATCTTCACTGCTTCTCACTCTGACCTATATAACAGGTGAGGTGAGGTGAGGTGAGGTGAGGTGAGGTGAGGTGTGGACAAGAACCTGGAAGGGCACAGAGCTGACCCAAACTGACCAAGAACACATCACAAACCCTACAAAGTCATGGTCAGCAATAAAACTGAGGGAGGGAGTTTTTCCAGTGCAGCCCTTGCTGAGACAGTAACTGGGCGTCAGATTCCTCCTGATGGGAGGCAGTGAGTGATTGCCTTTGCATCACCTCATGTTTCCCGTGGTGCTTTTCCCTTCACTTATTAAACTCTCTTTACCTTGACCCACAAGTTTTTCTCACATTTATCCTCTGTTTCTTGGCCCCATTCCACTGAGGATAGGGGTGAGTGAGGGGCTGGGTGGTTGCCAGCTGCGATCAGCTCAGCACAAGAAGATAACCTGTGATAAATCACTAATAGAGATGAAAGATAGAGCAGCTGGAATGTAAATGCTCAGCATCCCAAGGAAGCTTTACAGAATGCAACAGGTACATGTCATCCAAAAGGTTAAGCACAACAAAGTGCAGAGCGAAGGCTGCAAGGAAGACTTGAGAGCTCAGTGGTGAAAAAGCTTTGCATATGATGACATATAGAACTATTACAGTAAAGAGAAATCAGTCTGCTAAGTCAAAAAAGGCAAGTATTGATATAAAGGATTTTTTTTTTGCATATCTATATATCACAGTAATGCAGTGGAAATTAACAAAAATTAATTATTTACATAGTGTGGACTATCATCAACTGCAAAGACAAGATCATGGAAAATATGAACAATTTAAGGGCAGATAGAAAGGTTCACTGAATGAAGATTTCCATAGTATTTCATGAACAACAGAGCCTGCCGTCAGCCTAACCTATTTTAAAATCATATGATGATCATTTCAATAACAACTGCAAGCATAAAACTAAAGAAATTGGTTGGAATTTCAAGTGTCTTATTTAACACAGGAACAATGCTTTCAGATAAGTAGAGTTCAGGCTGAGAGCAGTGATTCAGTGTAATCAAAATTTAAAAACATAGAAACCTCAAACACAGAGAGCAGGCAGAGGTTAGCATGTTTTAGAAAACCTGTAATGGCTTCCTTCTGCATTACATATGAAGATAGCTGACGCTGTGTTGCTGGAAAAGCACCTTTCTTTCAAAATATGAAGTGCATTAGAAGAAAAAGTATAGAAAGAAGAGGGGCCAATAAGGATGGGATAGATAAAGACATCTTTGTGAAAGTCAGAGAATACATGTTGGCTATGTAGTGTGGTAGATACTGAAATGTCAGGTAAAAACCACATTTGAATAGACTCAAGCTATTTGAATAAAATACAAAATGTGCACAATGCCAAATGTCTAGAGTCATGAAATATTGCCTAGGCAAAAGTAAAAATTAAAAATTACAGGAAAAAGACCTGGTGCCAAATTCCAAAATTCAAAAGACAGATATTGGCAAGTATTCCCGAGCAGCAAAAGTGTCTACCTCACCACATTCTACTATGTTCCCTGGAATGAAAATTAATCCATCATAGCTTATGTTGGACAGACACACTATTGTAGAGGATATCTATAGTAGATATAGTAGATATAGTAGATATCCCCAATTTTAAGTTGCTTTGCATGATGCAGGAATCAGGGAAATCAGTCAAAAACTGCATAAGTACAAGATGACTTCATGGTGAGCCATACTCACTGCACTATAGGTCACATAGAACAGTCTTTTTTCTCCAACACCTCAAATCTAAAAAAGTAAATACAAAGTGAGAAATGTCTATACCGGAGATTCTAATTGCTCAAAGACTAATAGTAATTACAAAATGCATTTATGGGGAGTGGAAAACAACCTGTGTGTGCAAATCTTTGAAGCTACTGGTGAAAGAAGATGTCATATCACAAATAGTTCAATAAAACATACCCATTAAATGTATCAAGACAAGCATGTGAGCAAAGAAACTGTTGTCACTGTGATGCTAGTGAGATAGGACACAGGGCAGTACTCTTACAGAAGAGAGCTGTCAAGCCCAGGATTACTAGCATGACCCAAATCCAAAAAAGTCAAAATAGAAAAGGAATTTATTGTAGCAGTGTTTGCATGCAAAAAATTTAAACAATATAGTCAAAGATAGATAAAATATTCCAGTAGGAAGTGCCCATAAATCACTTGGGAGTGCTTTTTAAAAAACAGTCAGTCACAGAAAGCCTTTAGAGTATGCTACTGAAACTGCAAAGTGTAAGCATGAAAGAGACTGACAAATACATCACTGATTTCTTATCCAGAGCAGCCTTGCAGTGCACAACTACAGTAACTTAACAGGAATGTGAAATCGCTAGCCTGATATTAATGCAGAAAATGCAGAGAGACAGAAGCATCAGCTAAGTCTGCTATGTGTAGTTTCAAGGTAGGGGCTACAACATATCTAAGAACAAATGATACAAGACATAGATTTACGAGTGCTTGCATCTATCATTCTGTCACACTCTGTCAGGACAGCCAGACGCTGTGCGAGAAGCCTTGTTTGCTTCCCAAGAATACTGCAACTGCCCAGATGAGCTGAGAATCCAATATAGCATCATATATAAAGTCAACTGAATCATAAAATCAAGGTCAGGAAAAATAAATTCCCTCAGGTACACAGTGTAGTCCTACAGGAACAGCGTCCCACTCCTCCATAATGCAGTGACACTGCACATTCTGCAGCAGTGCTGCACTAAGCCAAGACATCTGAGATCTCAGAAAAGGCTTTGTCATGCTTATGATGAAACAGAAGCTAACCTACAGGACACCATGCTTGCTAAAGCTTTATATTCTAATGGTGATATTTGATGGAAGACAATGAAGTCACACAGGATCTCAGCAGGCTTTGGAACAGACCACAGCTATAACTATAATATGGCATTTTGTTTGCAAGTCAACATGGATTATTTCTTCATTGAAGCATGCTATTTGGACATGTGACGAAATTCAGATACTTTCAGTTCTATTGTTTGAAAAATGTAGGCAATTACATGTAGTGTAGAAGCACAAAATCTTATTGCAATCACTGGAAATATAACCAATGCAGCCATGGAAGTCCTTAAGACTGCTCATCTGAAGGAATAGATCTGCCTGTTTTACAGAGGGTAGCTGTTGTTCAGTCTCCAGACTGGTGTGTTGACAGGCCACTACCAACTACAATGGAAGTTTAGATACCTGGTGCACAAATAGGTGCATAGATACTTTACACATAATTAATTCAGGATTTTTAACCTCTAGCTGAAGCACACACTAGTGGCATATTCACATCACTTAATTTCAATTATCTAGAATTTGGTATACAGCCAAAGCATATTGGCAGCTTCTTTCCATAGTCAGCAGAAGCTTGAGAACTAAACCATTCTAGAGGCTGACTCATCAAACCTACTAAGACACCTCTCTTAAGATCTCATGTGCCTATTCAGAGACACTTATTTCTCCCCACTGACTTCAGTGGCAGTTTACTGAAAGATATGAGGAAGGACTAATGTGAAGTGAGACAAATCCCACCCCAAAACAATAATATAGTCATTCTCAATGCTGTAGTGATGTATTTCAGCAGGCATTGCATCTTGTATAATATCTAAATGCATCAGAGAAGGAGCAAAACAATTTTGGTTCGCTACCATCCTCTGTGCCCAAATGCTCTCAGGTGGGATATGAGGGCTTTCCTCCATGAATTACATCTTTCTAAGCAGCAGTAACAAGAGTACCCTTAAGAGGTTCCTAGGAAAGAAAAATTAAAGCACATGGAGAGGAGAGTGTGCTATTAAGTCTTGATGGTTCGAATTGTCAAGCTCACTAGGGAGACAGGTGCAGAGAAAAATGTTCGGGGAAACCACATCAAAGAGAATCTAACATTCCATGCTGGGAATCAAACACTTAGAATTCACTAATTGAAACATTCTTTCATTCATTAGAAATGGATAAATGGTTTGCAAAGGTTTATTAACTAAAATGGTTAGTCATTTTTTAAGGATTTGAACAGAATAGTAGGGAGCTTGTATCTATCAATAGGAACTTCTAATGAGCAGATTATTGCCATCTATACAGTATTTATTAATAGTTTACCAGTATATTATGGACATTAGTACCATCTGGTGCAGATAATTATAACCATGTTGATAGGTGTTTGAGCTGATTATAAGACACATATGATTCAGTTAGACTTCATTATAAATGACTAACCATTTTAAAGAATCCTTTTGTAAACTCATGAAACTATTTATAAATGAATCTTTAAATAAAGGATCACAAGCTTCAATTGTTTTTCAGGATCAGATGATATACATTTAAATGTATATTTTGCAGTTAAGAAAGGCTACCAGCTTAAGTGATTAGCATTTAAAAAATATGTTAGGATGACACAATTAATAAAAATTGCCACAAATACAAATAAAAAGACTGAATTATGGAATAACCTTTCATGATATGTACAATCTGGTGTGCCGCTCATTTAAGAGATTGCCATGACTAATTTATGTTCACATTTAGCTTTTTTTGGTATTCAGAAAAATATGCCATTAAAATTATACAAAATAAGGACATAAAAAGTGTCTAGGTTGAGACTATTTATGACAAGCTATGTTCTGAATTGAAAAAAAATAGAATCTTTAGATAAACTACATCATGAAATCAGTAAGAAAATTAAGGCTTTTGAAAAAAACACTGACAACAATGGCAGCATAAATGAGCAACACTAGAAAATCCCTGTCTTTGGAAGAAAACGTTCATGTACAGTACATGCCTGTTCTACAGACGGGCACGGCTTAGCTGAGACATTCTCAGTGCTTTAGCTGTTTACTTAGGCAGCAACAGAGTTCTAAGAAATAGTTGCTATGCCAACCCATCATAGGACTATATATATATATATATATATATATATATATATATATATATATATATATATACATTCGTGGCCAGGGCTTATTTTGAGAGCTCTGTTACCCTTTCTTCCAAAAGTTTAAATATGCTGCTGCTATATGGTTTCCATTAAGGCAAAACTCTGTTGTCTGTGTACTACAATGCACAGCCCTGATTTTTTCTAAGATAGGGCGTGGAGTAGCTACAGTAACATGAAGACATTTCAAATAAGAAGCAAGCCTTTGACGTCACATTTTGTACAATCACTGAACAGACTGTTCTATTTGCAAGCCTCTAAAGATTTGGTGTTCAAATGATAAAGGGCACTGCTTTTTATAATCTATTATTAACTGTCATGTGTGTGTTACTGCAGGAGTTCTCTGAAGAGAAAGCAAAGCATGGTTTGGTGGTACGATTAAGTGCTTTTTTGTACTATTTACTAGAACAATTTTCCAAATTAACTCCATCCAGTCAGTCTTCTTTTTGAAATACAGAAACGAGGCATAGCAACCTACCTCTGGAGCTTAAAAGTGATGTCTTCAGATAAATATGCATTCTAAAAGAATTAAAAATCATAGAGGGAGCTCTTTAATTACCTTACTCTGTTTATGTCACTTTAGGGGCTTTTTTTTCAAATGCATTTGAAAGTTCAGTCTATTTATTTCGTAATTATTGGATGACTACATGCAGCACTGCCATTTCAATTAGATTTTGATGGCTGATAAAACAATTGTTGACAGCAAGTACACAAACAAATGAAGGGAAACCAGATTAGCAATGTTTGTGTCATTGCATTTAAATAAAACTAAATGTTCTGGCAGAAATATGATCAAATACAAAGAGAGAAGAAAAACAATAAATGGCATGGTAAGGATGGGATCATGTCAGAGATAATAATCTTTCTTTAGACATCTGGATTTTCTGAAGGAGTTATTTCCTTTGCAGACCTAATTTTAATTCCTGGAGAGTATAGCCACTTCTTTTTCAGATTAGAAAGCCAAAAATATTTATATATTTCTTCTAACAAGAGTTTTGCAACAAGACAGACTTCTTGAAATGTGAGAAAAGCAAGAAGATAGGAAAGATTTCAATGCAGATACAGAGAGCTCAACCCACTAGAATTGATAAGGCAAGAAAAGCCATTGTGATAAATTCCAAAGGTTAAAACATTCTGTCTATTGTAAAGATCAATATAAAGGGGAAAGGAAAGGATGAGTGTGATAACACCATTTAATAAAGATGATATACTTGCTAGATGAGAATCTGCATCAGACGGTTGTTCTTTTAAAAAGAGAAAAGTATTCAAGCAGTCGTCTCTTGTGTCTCTCCGATTGAAATTAATGACATACTTCATATTCATTCAAATGTCCATAGAGAAAATACCTGAAATTAGTGGACAAGAAAGAAAATCATACATTAAATGCTCTGAAATAAATATGATACAGCAGTGCTGCCACAGGCTGAATGCTCAGTCTCAAAGCCTGACTCAGGTCAGTGTTTCTTTAGTTTGTACAGGATTGGGGGTTTTAGTATTTCACTAGCAAGGAACAGATTAAGCCAATTTTTCAGTGAAATAAGTTCATTTTAAGGATTTGCATGTCTTGGTTGTTGGAAAAAGCTTATATTTCTTGGTGGAAATCTATATCAAAATCTGAGAATTCTTAGAATTCATTTCCTTTGTTTATGTCTCACACAATTTCATTAATTCCTAGGCTTTTAGACGTTTTTTCTTCACACTTTTTCTGCACATCATTATCCTTTTTCTTCCTCTCCTTGCATGAGACAACATAGGCTTTACAATTCATATCCAGAAGGGATTTTACTCTTTGTCTTATCTAGGTCCATACTGCATTGTATGGATCAAGCCAAAAACAGTTCACAATTACAATCTGTAGAAGTGCTTCCTCACTCAGAAGCCACTGTAACACACCTTGGGGGAGCATTAAATAGAAAATATACTGACTTATGCCTCTCACTAACACAAAGTGTGAGCTTGCTTGCACAATAAAAGGACCAAGGCTCTTGAAATTGCTCCACCGCAAAATTCAGAGTCTTCATTTGAGAACCTTGGATGGAGTCTGCTAAAATGCGAGTAGGAAGGATGATTGAAGCTTTCCAGTTCAAAATCAACATGCCAGGTCTGTAGCAGTTGCAGAGGTTCCAACAGTAGCAATACAGAGACAGAAGAGTTAACTCAAGGAGCACATCACATCTCTTGTCTGGCCTGCTAGAGCAGGCTCAGACTGTGCCATAGTAACCAGACATCCTCTCAGCATGCTAAAAGCATGTACCTTTAGCTGTCAACAGCATCATGGTACTACAGCTCAGAGCAGAGCTGGCAGTGATAATTTCTATTGCAGAAGTATTGCATGTCTTTGAGGTAATGAACACACGGTGCAGATACTGAATTAGTGGAGAGGGACAAGGAGGTTTTGATCAGCTTTATCCTCGAGAATCTTAAAGTCTGTATGACTCCCAGGATAACTGCAGAGCAAGGGTAGAAAAGAAGGGGGACCAGTTCTGAAGGACATCTCAATCCACCTTACAAGATAACAATTGAATAGATGTCCACAATTTAGCCAATATCATCAGAATGTATATATCCATCCTTAGTTTCTCCTTGACTTTTGAAACTGCTATTAAAGGCAAAATTGTAAATCAGTCTGGAAATTTCAAATGTGATCTTAAACGAATTGTATCCTTTAGGTTTACCACTACTAATCTTTATTAGATTAAAAAGTAACAAAAAAATTTGTAATTTTTGTATTTTTTTAAATGCAAAGGAAAATCCTCCCTACAGTGCATTCCATCAAACGGTCAAATTCAAAACAGCAGGCAAGACTCATCCTAAAGCTAGAATACAGTAAATCAACAATGGAGCAGGATTACTGCAACAGCGGGACTGGGGGTTTTTTTTCCTCCTTTTTAAATTTAATATAACAGACTTTCCTAAATGATTTATGGGTCTGGGAGTCCTGCCTCTCTTATCTTTTCAAGAACAATCACAGTAGGCTGGAATGGTTTGAAAGGCTGAGCTAAGGGAGAATCTGCATCCTTATCCCTATAACACTCTGGTGCTCACTGAACTGTTTCCTCAGACTTCTATTTGCAACAAAACTGCTGATCTCAAAACAGCCACATTATTTCTGTTTTAGTGCTCAATCTGTAAAGAGAGAAAAACATGAGAGATTAATGAGATCTTTTTCTTCTCATGTTACTCCATTTATCTCATAAAATCTATTTTTCAAGGCTTTCTTTCCAGATCTGCCTGATATCTCTTTGTATCCTCCAGCAGCCTTCTTCAATTTCTCATTTTCTTTTCCAGTGCTTCATCACTAGCTTCTCAAATTACCATGTTATCAGAGAAAAGGTAATAATTAGTTTCACTTTTCTTGATAGATTCCTCACAGTCACAAATATCCAACTACAAACTAAAGATGAAGTAAAAAATAAAATTTTCTGTTGCAATAAGAAAATTTTTAAAATTAAGCATTCTATGCCAGTAAATTGAGGTTTTTAGTTACTTATGAAAACAGTGCAAGTCAATATAGTTAAATATGAAAGTCTTTTCCAAAACTCTTAGATCTATAAAGGACATCACAACATGAACCTAAAAATAAAATTTAAAAAAAATAATAATATATAGTCATTCTATTACCTTATTTTTTTTATTATTCTATTATACTGACAATTGACAGTATTGCTGGATTCTGCTAACCACTGTGATTATCCATTGTTCGTATATTTCTCTGAGGTAAATACCAATGAATCTTAGTGCATTATTGCACAATGAAACTCCTATGCTACTGTAAATAAAGAAACAGTACTTTAAAACAACACGCACACACAAAACAAACACAAAGCCAAAACAACCAGCAAGCAAAACAGCAACTCCAGTCTGGAACACAAGATGTTTGTATAAAGCAGTCTGTGGTTCCCTCTCAAAGCACAGAAGAAATTCCCAGATACTGTGATCATTACATGAATTTCAGCAGCTGCCATTTCAAATCCAGTAAGAGTACACTTGATCTTATTTTAAATCACAAATATCCATGGCATCTCAGGCATGAATTATACAAGTATATGCATCTTCCTAGGTCAAAAAACTTCAGATAATTTTCCTCTTGAAAGAAAGGAGTGAGAATAAGATGTGACAAATGCTAGTCACATCAATTAATGATCTTCTGGGATATACTCACATATTGCCTGGGTGAGTGCTGTATCAGACCTGGGTAGAATAGAGCAAAAAATTTCAGCGTGAGTAATTAAACATAACCCAGATTCCCTGCTGCAGTTTTTCAATTACATACAATAATCTTCTCTACTCTCCATTATGCATTTTTTGTAGTGGTGCTCAGTGTTTAGCATTTACTGAATTTATAATACAGATATGACTATGTGTCTACCCTTTGTCAGGCTATTTTATATGTTCATTTTATGACATATATTTTGAATCATTTGAAAATTTATAAAAAGTGTGGTGATACATGTAAGTCATTATCATTTCATCTATCTTTAGAATGCCTAAAATTGAAAATACTTTGAAATATGGGTCTGTGTAGATTTTCTTTGAAAGCTGAGAAATTGTGCAAGTTATTTAGCTGTCACAAATTGCATCCAATCTTCTATCTCTTTACAGTTCAGAGGCCATTTTGATAAATTAAAACTGGCTTCCAGTGATGTAAGAGGTTCAATCCATAAAATCCAAGAAAGGCTTTGATTTTAATTACAGTGCAGCAAATCAAAAACTTTTGTTTGCTTGTTTTTTGCCAAAGGAATTCTAGATTTTAAGTGAGATAGACTCAGTATGGTTACAATCTCCCTCTATGCTTTTCCACCCAAGTATGTGTCAGTGCTGTTTTATTTCAACAGTCAAATGAAATTACCCTTGTGCTTCAGCTGCGCATCTAAAATTGCTGCTGTGAAGTCTTCCCTCAAAAGAAAATTAAGGAGAGTGTGAGGTGTGAGGAAACCTCAGTTGCTACTATTTGAGTTTCATATGAATTAGTGTATTTCATTTATTTCATTCACTGAAACAAAATGGTTTTGTTTTCTTTGATGTGACTCAGAAGCCTGGAATTCAATTCTAAAGAAACACTGAGGTAGAAACTGTATCAGACTGCTCTAAAATATTTACTGAAGATACTTCTTTGGTAAGCTATGTTTATGTCAATAGAAAAAATGATGCACTAGAGATCACACACACTGCAACAGCAACAGAAGAAGGATGGAAACCTGTGGTTCAGCTGTCCCCCTAGGTGAGTAAAATTTTATTACAGATATCTCACACAGCAACTGTACAGCTTGCCCCAGTTGGCACCAGCAAAATCTTGGCTTGTAAGGCATATAATTCCTGTCTTCTATAGAAGTATGTGCAGCTTCAGCAGCCTACAAAGCCTTTGAATGTCAACACAAAAGCTTTTGGGAGTTTCTTCTGATAGCTGATTAGGAGACAAGTAAAATGAAAATCTTTACTTTATTACTAAGTGTGATGCCTAAAAGTATATGAACTCAGCAGAGGTATTTTTTATGTATGTATATTTTCCTTTCTTTTTTTCCCTTCTTCTCTCTTCTCTATTTGAGTATGCTCACTTAACTGTTATATGTTTTCTTCTATACGTGACAAATATTTTATGGGGCAAGTTAAACTTGGTTTCCATGCCAAAAGCAGAAACAATAGTGTTGTATTTTTACCTATCTTATGATGGATGGCAAGGGAGCCCGTGGTAGCAAGGCTGGCCATCTTGGTGAAGTGGGCTTTAAACAGACCCCGGGTAGAGGTCCAGACTGGTAACCCCATTGCAAGTAACTGTGGAACAAACCAGGACAATCAAAACAGTAACAAATATTCCTTAGCTTTCTCTTAAGAAGAGAGCAAGCAGAAAAAACATCTTAAGATTGTGAGTCTCCTTTTACAAGGAGTCGTGTGAAAAAGGTGAGGTGTAATGGGTACAAGTTCCTCCTGGGGAGATTCCGATTGAATACAACAGGAAAATTTTTCTCAATTAGGACAATCAGCTATTGGAATTAACTCTCCTTGGAAGTGGAAGATTCCTCAACATTGGACACTTTTAATCTTCACCTGGACAGCGTACTGGGTCACGCTTTTGCCAAGAAGACTTGGACCACTGATGATCATTGATGTGACTTTTAACCTGGTATTCTATGGTTCTCTGAATATCCCACATAAATAAAAATCCAACCAGAATCATTAGATATATGGAATGTCCCTCCTTTGCTCTCCCAGGACACCCAGTGCTCCTACAGGAAGAGATATGAAGAAGATGGGGATATACCTAACTCCCCTCACAAAAATGAATCCTATCTCAGTGAAGGCAACAGTCACTTTCAAAGATGTTGCAGTTCCAACCACATATTCTACGCATATACTGAAAATTTTGAAGAGTTTTGCAGAAAAACTTCAAGAATTTCTCCTGAGGTGGTGTGGGTCAGAGATTTTTTTTTTCAGATTCTATTAAAGAAGAGTCACAGTGACATTAGCAGAAACTACACAGAGGTAAAAGTAAATTAATGGGAACGTGGGTGGAAAGTATTTCAACATGTTTTTGACGAGAATGCCTTTGGCACTGTACAATAATTAGTGCAAATTTTCTACGTTGCCGAAAAATGTCCTGACTCAAATTTTGAAGCTTTGGCATATTTTGCTTGTGTCTTCGTTTTCTTTCTATATACTTGATAACAGGCAAGTGTAAGTAAGATTGTAAAGATAAATTTAAATAATATAGAATATGTGCTGTGGTCCTAGTCTTTCATGCTCAGACAGGATGTTTATTAAAGGAATGAATGAGTGACCCCCTTAGTATTAGCACATCAGCAGTACTAGACAAGCAGAAGATGGTCTGTCATAATAAAGGCAGAAGTTCTGCTAGCAGCACTCTATCTTACCCTGTGTGACATCAAGATTATTACTGACAGAAATATACAGATTGCTGTCTTGCTCTAATATTTTTTGCAGTACTTTCAATGGTACCTTAGAATCTCTTGAATGTGTTTTACAAAAATATTCTAAAGACACTGAAGCTTGCACTTTCCATTGACAAGAAATAGGACTCTAAGGTGCTGCAAGGTGCTCTTTAGCATTCTGCCTCTGGTTGATAAATCTGAGGAAATTTTTTCCTATGGCAATTGTAACACTGAGACAATATCTCCTGACTGGGAAATTATGAGGAATCTTATTCAGGCCAATATTGATGCTTTATGGTAGAAATATGCTCAAAATCAAATACTTCTTGAGCAATGAGATTTCTCACTTAGATGTTACTACCTAAGAAACACACATCTAACTGAAGTTTGATTTCAGAATTAAAGAAAAGAAATAATCCTTATTAAAGAGATTAAACTCCCCATTAAAAATTACATTCAGAAAAATTGGGTAAACCTTTTGGAATGAGAGAAGACACTTTAGAGATCAAGTGTGTTGTCATCTAGCTCGGACCAAATATTTAACTTTTCCTTATCTGAAGTATGTGACATGAGTAATAGCTTCTTGCAAGACTTCTGATCTTTGTATCTGAAGAATATTGAGCTAGAAGTCCTAAGCAGGTTGAAGTGAACTGTAGTGAGGCTGAAGATCACAGAAAGATTTTAAAATATTATGATTTTCAAGTTCTGTTTATATGAAGCTTGGGGCTAACTTTACTTTCATGATAGTAAATTAAAGCCCTTTTGCTTTCAAAAAAAAAATCACAATTGTGACAATAATATCCATATTAGAAAATTACATGATAGGAATAAAACTATTATTGAAAGAAAATCCAGAATATTTGGATGAAAAAAATAAAAAGGATGGTGATTGGATTGGGACTGTTAACTATATGGACACATCTCCAGGCAAGTTTACAGGACTGCTGGAGCACCAAGACACAGTGCTGTTACAGTGGGATAGGTGTATGCATTTACACCACTCTTACACGGTTGCATTACTGATCTGATGGACAGTTCTGAGAGAAAATTGTGTGTCTATTTTTAAAAAGCATTTCTTAATTAATTTGGCATCTTATTTCTCATTCTTACCTTTTGGGGAACTTCAGTCCTCATTAGCATCCCAAGATAACAATGCAGTTTTCTGCTTTTTGGTTCTTGCTCCTTTCTTGGTCACTAAAGAATAGTTATAGAATAAACTAATAGCGGAAACCAAATAACAGAATTTCTTTCATCATGTTCCCTAAAAAACAAATGGAAACATCCTTCTTTCTAGTACTCCCTATCTTTTTTTCTATTGCTCTATCAATCTTCTGTGTTCCAGTTTTGCCTTTTCTTCTACTTTCTTAACACTTCGATTTCATGTTAAAATCAATGCTGAACCAACAAAAAAAATTTGACTGTAACTGGAAAAATGGAAAAAATAAAACACTGGAACGTATTTCATGCTGGAAAAAAATAAAATAAAATAAAAACAAAACCCAAATATTTTTAAAAGCCTAGAGACCCTGTAATTGTAGCAGTGATCTTGTCACACATCCTTGCAGTCTTTTAGCAAATTAATTGACATCCGTCTTCATAATCCACTTTCTTGTCTTCTGCTATTTTTTCTTTCCCCATCCATGTATATATCATGTTTTCTCCTAAGAGGAAATGTCAGATTTCATAACAAAAAAAAAGCATGGGAAAACCAGTTTAAATTAAGTATTATTTTCTTTAAAATGGGAGTAAAAAAACCTCCATTTTTTTCCTGAGCGTATACTAGACAGAGTTTATATGTACTAAGCCAAAGCAGTATAATAAAGATTTATTCATTTCTTACGTCATCAATATTACATCAATAATTATCATTAATATTAACTATAATTTTCATGGATAAGGAGTCAAAGAATATCAGTGCTACTTGATATAGACCACTAACAATCAACAAACAAAAGGAATTTTAGAGGCAAAGATATGGAAAATCTTCTGCAACATTAGAAATTATTTCACAGAGAGGTTTATCAACAGATAGAGTATGACATTTTCATTAACTGAATGATCACTCGGTCAGTCCAAATCTGCTGAGGTTTATGGAAATAGCTGAGTTACAAGAAGTTGGCTTAGAGCTTAATGCAAGTCACAGCACAATGACTCCTACATTATCATTGCATCATTTCATTTACACAGTCACTCTAATTGACTTTAATAGGTTTTGGATCAGAGCAAACACACAGACAAAAAGATTGATTATACAAAACCAGAATGTTTTTATTAAACTTGCCTCAAGAATATACAATCTCAAAAAAATCTCTATATCAGCAGCTAGAGGTTTTAGGAATTTGTGGCCGCCAGCACAGACACATTTTGTCAGCTTCAATTTAATTTTTAAAAGATAAGGTTTCCAGAAACTTCTTTTTAGAATGTGTTTAAACATTGAATCTGTCTCATGGACCACCCCCTGTTCACATTGACCGAGAAGACTAACTAATGATTAGAGACCGTACCCATCGTTTTCATCAGACTATAATGTTAGGAAATTGATCTCTCAAATTTGATGGTTTTTTTTTTTCTTTTTAGTATGATTTTTAAGGAGAAAAGGAAAACAAGAGGGCTAGATTATGTCATCAGCAGCAATCTATATAGAAAAAGTATGACTTTTCTGCAAGTCATAGGGATTCCACAGGCTACGGTTTAGGAAACTGTTCAAGTTTCAGTCTACAAAACATAATTGCATTGCTTCATCAGAGGAGGTAGATGGAAATCACAGAAAAGGCACTGCAGCGTATTCTGTGAAAGGAAAAAAAAACAACAACACAAAAAAGCCCACATCAAACAAAATATTGCAACCATACTGACAATCAAAAATCACCAGTGTGAACAGTTTTGCCACAAAATAAGTCTGTGATGAAATTTAGGTCTTCACTGCCTAATCTGCAAATTATTCTCTTTTTTTGTCTAAAAGTCATACATGTACACTTGTCTAGATGCTTTTGTAGCATCAGCTCTATGGAGGTCAAAGGACTAAATTTGCATGCAGAAATCCATATATGTGGATATGTTTTACAGATGGAAATTCTAACTCCAAGAACTATCAGTGTTAGCGTTTATCTGCCAGGCAAAAGCAGTCATTCTGGAATTAGGAGAGTACAAAATCTGACATGCATACTGATTGCTACACCAAAAACTTCTTTCAATCAAAGTCTTATGAATGATATATAGTAAGACTGCAGTCTACGTACTTTAGTCCTTTTTTGTCTACGCATGCAATTTTATTGTTCTTGTACTGTTAATAGATAAGCAGAGAAGAAAAATGCACTCATAGAATTTATTTTTTTGTAGAATATATAGATTCTTGTCCTTGTACATATGACAGCAGCTGATCTTCAAACAATCATTCCAGTTTGGGTTTTGACATAAATTTTTTTAGGCCTATTCTGCTTGTGCAAACTCAATTCATGTATTGATAAACTGAGAATACATTCCACTCTTCCTCTGCTCCACCTTTTCCCTCCTCCTTCCATAGCTGTTTTCAGTCTGTCAAGGATTTTTACTCTTATTTCTTAAAGTTTCTTTTTTTTTTCTTTTTCATTATGCTTTCAACTTCTCTGATTTTTAAAGACAAGAGAAATGAAATGAGATATATAATCAAGACAGTTTTCACTTCACTTGTTTCTCTAAGAGACATTTTAAAAGAGATTTTGATGAAGGAGAAAAACAGCCCTGCTATGTAATGATCTTTTCTATGGTAATCCACCCACAGGGGCATTTTAATATGTAAATCATGTTATTGTCTCACACATGACAATCTGATGGATTTTAAATTCCTCATTTGTTAAAATATAATGAACAGCACTTTTGCTATTTTTATTAATGCAATAGCACTTTTTTCACCCAAAATGGTATAGTTGTTCCAAGCTGCATAAGGTGATACTATTATTGAATCATTTGAGACCTGGCAAATATAAATAGTAAGGAGCTTATTTTCACAGAAATACACTCTAACCCCATGCTGGCAGCAAAGAGGTGCAGAGGCATTTTCATGTTGACAAGCAGGTGTCCTTTGGCCACCCCAGGCAAAATAAGCCCCTTACTAAAATATACACAGGTAAGTAAATATGTACAAACACACATATTCTCATTGTACAATGGTTTTTTAGAAACCAAAAAAATAAAACCAAAACTAGACAAATCAAAGGACTGATGAATAGACATCAATCTGTGACAGCAGAAACGAACTCCTCTTCTTACACACTTCTTTTACTTAGCAACTCATATGTGTATATAAGCAGACACAAAGAGAATTAATCTAAAGAAGAGATAAAAAAACTAGAGCATGTTTTTGAAGGATCATGGAAATATATCTTGGCACGCATTTATTTGGGTGGCATTTTCTTTGCCCTCTTTGCATCTTCTGGAGAGTATACAGCATATTCTTTTTTAAAGATGTAAACATGAAAAACACAGCCTCAAAAAAATTGTGCATGCTATACTGTGCTCTTAAAAACCCGACTCTATTTACTATAAAGGGCAGAAGTCTCAATACTGCTCATATCAGCAGAAATGAAGGGGTACAGAGTCAGAACAAGTCCCTTATTGACCTTATATTGTCTAAACCTTCAAACACTAGCAAACAAAGCAAAACAAAACAAAAGAAAACAAAACAAACCCCTTCCACAAGATCACTGAACCTGTGAAACTTATTTTGAAAATATCAAGAGCATTTAAAGATCATAAATAAAGGTCACTTCTTTGTACTGTCACCACCTTTTCATACACTACAATTGACCTACAAAAGATCCTTTAAATGGTTTCTAAAGCTACAGATTTTCTTTTAGGTTCCTTTGCATGCAGTTAGGATTTGCCTAGAAGAGAATGGAATGAAAATTCACCATTTTATTTTTTACTTTCATTTTGGATACATAGGAGTGTGAACATTTCTGAAAGAAAATTAAAAATGTGGATAGGCCTTTTTTCAAATTACTTTCAAAAAGCATAATGGATTTAACATGAAACAGGTATCCTAATAAATTCAAACTCTGAAGAATTCTAATGGAAGGCAAAAAAACCTTTCTCAGAGGGATTATTAAATCTTTTGCAGTTCTGTTTTACAGCAAAAGGGAAAAACCACTAACTGTGGAAAAACAGTGAATTACTAACATTGTAATTTTGCCATAAATGTTAGGGAAAAGGGCACAAAATATCATCTTATTGTGCTTTTAAGAAGCATCTAACTAAACAGAATCAGCCAGCACCAGAGAAGTACTGTAAAAACGTTAAATTAAGAAATTGACATACATCACAAGAGTTGGATGGCACATAAAGAGAAAAACAAATTTAAGATTACTATCTACAGCAATGTAATGTACTAAGGTATGATTCTCTAACATTTCTAACTGCTGCATCACCACCAAAGCTTAAATTTCCACTGGATGCCACTGCATTGTCCTTGAGCTGTTTATTTGAAGATGCTATGCATTTTATTACTTAATCACAGCTCTGTATGTACTGGCACATTAAAGAGAGGGGAAAATGTCATGCTAGGAGCAGCCAAAACTTGGCAACTGGGAAAAATTACTGTTAGGGTACAAATAAATTCAAAATTATTTCCTAATCACGCATTGTGCAACAACCATTCCATGCCACTAAATGTCTTCTGTTTTACTTCAGTATTGCATTTTCTTCAGGTTTTCCCCATGCTTGCAATTACTGAGGCAATTAAAGAAAGGTCTCTTTCTTATAGATGCTATATTTTCAGATAGGCTTCATCTAGGGTAGTAGTAATGCCAGTTGTGTTGTATGAATTATGTATAACACACAAAAAAAATTTCCCTACAGGCTGGACAGAGTGAATGGATTTTTTTTTTGTTTGTTTGTTTTTGCTCTGGGAAACTAAGCAATTTTGACATTGCCTTGTTGTCCAGGATGCTATAAATACAAGGAAAGGCCCTAGGTGGGATTCTTTTTGACTAAATGGAGACAATCTGCTAAGGAAACATTTATGTGTATGCCAAAGTAAGAAAACAGGTCCTGGCCCCCAAGACTAATTGACATTGCCCAGCTGCTATTCAGTCCTATACGTGTTCTGTTTCTCTGGCAAGAGACACCCGACTGGAACACAGAGCCAAGAACATAGATAGCACTAATTCCTGTTCAAAAGTTTGCTCCTTGGATCATTTTTGGTGAGAAATGTACAGTTGTCTTATAACTGAGATTGGCATATAAATTTCTTTCCAATTAATGAGAAGGTACTTTTCAGGACTGAATTGTCTACAGGAATTTAATATTTAATTTGATAATGCCTTAAAACACCCATTTCTTACTACTCATTACAAAAGAAGGCTATAGCAACTAATTAAGCTACAGAAAATTGCAGTGGTGACCTGAGTTATCTGAGATAAATCTGACCTCTGTAGCCACTAGACCACAGAAGCAAAGGTGGTCTTTGAGGTGTGAGTTGCTCACACTCATCTATGTAAAGCTGCTACATGGAGAAAATAGGGAGGAGGTAAAAATCTCAAGCATGTTTCCTATAAAAGCAAAGAAGCAGAAATAACCTGTCAGCTGTCTGTGCAAGTTCAAACAATTTCAGAAAGAGTACTATCTGTGTGTGAGAGAGACAGAGAGGAGCAAGGTCTACATTTAGATTTTAGCCAAATAAGGGAAAAAGCTTTTGTACCAGAGAAGACTTTAGAGAATGATTAATACAATAATCTATCCAACCTAATAATTTGAAATTTTATTGTTTAAACAGTAATTTTAAAATATGCTGCAGCTTTAGCCCAACAGAAAAAAAAAATGTTTTATATACTTGGGCATACTAGTATGGCAAGGGAGATGACAATGCAACTTCATCTTTATAAAAGTATTTTTCAAATGAATAATTTCATTAAAATAGTTTTGAGCAATATACTTTTCACCTCATTTTAGATACGTATGGTGTCTGAATCACTTGAGTCATTCAACTGAAATTCCACTTTTAGTTACAAAAGAAAAATGCTCATTTGAAGGCACAAATCTTTTGACCTATTTTAGAAACAGATGATTCATTTCTCTTCATAAAGGGATATTACTTACTTGGATGTAGTCCTTCATATTCTACACTTACATTCAGGGAGCTGGTTCTTATTCCTCAAAGTGTTTCTGAACAATTTCATTATGTTTTCTTAGTTTGGAGAATTAGAGAAGATATGAAAATTAAGTAATTGTAAAATTAAGTATATCACTAACAGATGAGAGGGACTATCTCAATATTTTGGGTGGGGGAAGGGATCACGGGGGAAATGGTAAAATGATTCATGTGTATATATAAAATTCCAAAGATTTGGATTTTAATTTTACATGGACTTAATTTCCTTCTCAGATGGTTTGAGCAAAATGCTTCTCAGAACCTGTTGAATACTTTTAATTGTTCCAGCCTTCCAAGCATTATTCTTTCCACTTGTAATTGGTTTTCTGATCTCCTAAACAGCACTGCACCACACTTTTGTCTTTATAAAAAAGGAAAACTTCAGAAAAGTCACATTGCTGATTTTGGTGTGCATTTTTTAAAAGGAAATCTTTCCATTTTAAGTGCTGAAAAATGTTAACTTACAATTTTCCACCATAAAATTGACCTAGATATTTATATTCTCTGTATGATAAACCCACTAGGCCTAACTATGTTCTTTACCAACCAAAATCATCTAGACCTCTTATCTTTCTAAAACTAACCCCATTCACCTGTGTCAGTCTTTAATGTAAAGAGATATGGAATGCAGAATGATGTACAAATTTAGGTAAAAATGAATTATTAACTATTAAAAACCACACTGCAGACAGAGAAAATGGTTAGAACAAAGCATGCAAACACTTTATCATGTGTTAAATCTTTAGGTTAAATTTCGGTTTTTAACTTAAATCAAATTGAAACAAACCTTCTATTTTTATGGTAAAGAAAAAAAATCTATCTTTTCCAGCATAATACATTCATATTGATATGGACACATACATCACAGGTTCTGTGACTTTTCTCTGATAAGCACAGTCCACAGCCTTTCATCTTCAAATACCAGTTTTAATACCAGGCGTTTTTTCCCTCACAAACCCCCATCTTCTCTTGAACTTCGCTTAAATTTTCACCAAAAAAATTTGGGTCATATATTTTTTCTCATTCCTTTCATAAACCAGGTTGCATATTATTCATAATTGATAATTTCTACATGCTTAAATGTCACAAATTTAGCTTGTCTAACTTTTTCTGCTTCTGATTTTGTGCATACCATATTGTCATTTGGCGAATCAGTCCTCTTCTGACTTGAAATATTTGTTATTTTTCATTTTTAAATGTGAAATGTTTTAGATTCAGTTACAAATAAATATTCAGTTATATTTTCCCCTAGGAGTAAGCATTCATTCCATAATGAAAGAAAAGTACCATATTCTCAGCAAAATTCCTAGACCACTAAACGTTTTATCAGGATTACTACTGATGAAAAGAGGAAAATAAATACATTTATCATCGATTTTTGGTCTTTCTCTTTTCAAGAAACTATGAGTACTGCATTAGACTTGGAACAGAGTGCTACTAAGTACTGGAGACGCTCCTAGTGTAGTAGTCTATGTTGAATGACTACCATTCATTACTTCCCCACAGATAAGAAATTTAAAATCCATCAATTCCTCACATGTGAGACAGATTGTGATTTACATGTTAAGTGCCCCTGTGGCTTGATTTGCATAGGAAAGATTTCTGGCACAATGAAACAAAGGATTAGTGAGCATGACAAGAGTGCTGTTAACATAGGGAGTACAGACTCTCCTACAACACACCTTTCAAACAATGTAAATATATGTCCGAAAATACATAGATTTTCGTGGGTTTCCCAGCCAGGAATGAAAGAAAGGTCTTGTCTCAAGAGAGTAAGACTAAAGTAAGACTAAACACTGGATGAGCCTGTAAGCAGAGTCAGAGACAGGGATCTGCTAACAGGCCTTCCTTACACCACACTCAGGTGGACTTTTGGGTTTGCTTCAAGTGGTAAGATGTAAACATTTACATCTGAGCTAATCAGCTAGATTTCCTTTTATTAACAGCATATGGAAATAGAATGGTATGTTGCATCTTATCCTAAGGCACATCTCTACAATAATCACAATTTCCTCATACTACAATGGCCTTTTTTTCCTTTTGGTAATAGGAAACAACTATAGAGTATTATCTCTATATAACTATAGAGTTAACTATATAGTTACCAAAGCTCTTAAACCCTTTAACACAGTCATTGGACACTATTCAGCAATTCCAGGGTGCAGCCCTTCAGGAACAGGCTGCTCCAGTGGGTCCCCCATGCAGTCACAAGTCTTGCCAATAAATGTGCTCCAGAGTGGGCTCCTTCTCTCCATGAGCCCACAGGTCCTGCCAGGAACCTGCTCCAGCACAGGCTTCCCATGGAGCTGAAGTTTCCTTCAATGTGGGGTCCTCCACAGGCTGCAGGGGCATATCCTGACTCACCATGGTCTGCACCAGGAGCTGCAGGAGAATCTCAGCTCCAGCCCCTGCAGCACCTCCTGCCTCTGCTTCTTCACTGGCCTGGGTGTCTGCAGGGCTGCTCTTCTCACATATTCTCTGGCTGTATTTCTGCAGTTTTTCCCCCACAGTCTGTTATCCCAGTGGTGCTGCCGCCATGGCTGATGGGCTCAGCCCTGTAGCCCTCCACTACCAAAACTATGCTGGCCTGAAAAGCCTTTATAAGTCAAGAGTTTAAAATTGAAAATTATTTCCAAGGAATTCGCCAGGACAATGAATGCTCTCCTTCAATAAATAATGCACCACAACAGAGTAAATAAAACCCAAAGCTATAGCCAAGATATCTAAATTATGAGACTTAAGGAGAAGACTGTGTAAAGTATTCACAAAGTCTATCTTTTGCATTATCAAAAGTGGCCTGTGTAGGTTTTGTTTACAACCATTTAAAAGAGTGATTTCTTCTGTAGTTGATTAAGAATAAAAATCTAATTTTAGATGCTTGTAATCAGCCTTATCAAACTGCTTCCCTCCACTGTCTGTAAAGGCAGCCTTGACAAAATTGTCTCACTAAATTGAATCTAACATTTGGAAATATTTCTATTTAACTTGCTTCCGATTATTTTAATCATTATATGTATGTCATAATGAACGCCTATGGCAAAACATGAGTAATTCAATGCTGCTATACCACATCACTTCCAGTTCTGGAATGTCACCTGCAAACTCTAGTTTCACCTTTTACTGCTGTAGTGCTTGCTCTATGTGATAGGCTTCCATTCAAACCACAGGGCTAGAAATATGGTACGGCTGCAGTAAAGGAATCTGAGTTGTGCCCCTGCCTTGGTAACTCGGCCCAGTGATCTCTGCTGGGTCACTCACATTTACAAGAGAGCTACCCTATTACTCCTCTGTCAGAGTGAAATGGCTGGTATGACTGCGCAGGAGCAGGGAAGACACTGGACTCTTACACATTTCTTTTGAGGAAAATGTTGCCAGAGAAAAGTAATCTTCAGGCTGCGGGCTACCAGTTGTGAGGAGGCAGAAATTAATTCAGGGTCTTTGTATATTTTCATGCTATGCTGATTGAAAGTTCATTCTGGACTTTACCTAACCCAGCTTCTGCTGTTTCCTCTCCAGGAGGTTTGAGTATTAAATGGCATTGATTCTTCCTATGGAGATAAAAGACTGCAAATAAATTAACATTAAAAGGGATATGCCCTTGAGAAAGCCAAAACACTGAGCTAAAAAACATCAACTTTAAAAGATTTAGCTGAGGTTAATGTTCTTGATGTCTTAGTATTGTGGCACTGACTGCAGTAGTGAAATTCTTTGTCTTCTGCAACGTATTGCCCAAGGCACTAATGCTACTAGGATTAGGAACAAAAGTATCTTTTTACACAGGCACCATCCCACTAAAGTCAGGTTATTTCTGTGTTAGATCCCTGTTTTCTCTTTTTTGAAATGATGCTGCATATCGTTGCATAGGGCTATTGTTCTCTTCAACTATAATTTTTTTTTTTTTAATTAGTGTGGTTTTCTACTGGACACTTGCAGATGCTTCACAGCAAACCTTTTTACTCCTAAAAGATTACAACATTGAATGTGCAAAAGGAATTGAAGAAAACCTTTCTATTCATAAAGTTTTATAAATTGGTTGTGTATGGAAGATTTTTAGCATACTTATTTTTATTTTGCAACAATAAAAAGCCTGTTCTGTATTGCTTTTCCTCTATTTAGAACACAAATTAATTGAGGTCACGGTTCTGTTAAGGGAAGACAGTCATATTTCTAGCAAAAACACCATGAAAATTTAATCTGTGTCTGAGAGACTTTTGACCTTTCAAACTTGCAGGGTATTTATTATTCCTCTTTTATTTTATGTTCGGAGTCCTCACATTCATCTGTTCTCTTTAAATATTTACATTGTAACTTCTCCGGGTAAAGTACCACATGCTTAGCTTATACATAATGGTCTTTATTTGTGCTGCTGCTCTCCTTGATGATTTTCCATTTTATCAAGGGGTCTTTCCAAATTGCGAGGGAAAAGAAATTCATCTTGACTACTATTTCTTAATTACATATTATAAATTATCTTTAATAATTACTTCAATGGAGTATGAAAAGTAAATTATTTAATGAAATGGCAACCTTTCATTCCTAACATATTAGTCTCACCTTCCCACTTTTCTCTCTTTTCCCTGTGTGATCATTCACTTTACTCTTTCTTAGGAAATAAATCTAAGTCTTCCAACCTCATTTATACTTTATATTTCATATTTTATTTATAATCTTTGTTTCAATTGCCTTTACTGGTAATTTATTCTACTCGTTCATTCATCTTTTTTGAAATACATTAATTCTGTCCATATTTCCTAATTTTCCTGGTTTGTTTGCTGTGTCTTGTCATATCATCTAGATTTTAACCCTTCCTAGTGTAAAGAAAGACATGTGTCCATGTTCTAAATTTCTCTTTTTTCCCCCCTATTCACGATGTTGTATTTTCCTTTGTTTTATTTTCCCCTTTCCCTGTTTTGCATTTTATATTTAAAAATTTTCCAAATCTTATTAGATAACACTGAACAAGAGTCCTGCAGTGTTACAAAAAGGTCGAATTACATTGAGCATGTAGATGATTTGAGCAGACTTTTACCAATAACTTTTGAAACACTTAAGGTTCTAGAACAGAACCTTGTTCAAGGTCTGATTAAGTGTTAAGCTCCTCTTTAAATCACTGAAATAATATTTACAGGACAGTTACTAACATGATCCATATTCTAGATTTTTTTAAAACACTGTCCTTATTCAATAAATAAAATTATTATATAAGAGTTTTCCTTCATTTTTGTTCTCTTACTACATATTATAAATATTACAAATAATATTACATATTATTTGATTCTATTCTAGGTTTCCTGGCTGACCCAAGACAGAGTATATTGCAAGAGGTTTTAACATCAGTCTTTCTAAAATATTTTTCTCCTCCTTTTTGATGCCCTGTGGGGATGTTTTTAAATAAGTATAAAATAACATCTGAAGAAAATGCTTTGAACACAATAAGTATCTACAGGAATTATTTTTACCTCCTCTGGATTCAGCCCTCTAAAATATAAGCAAGTGATCCTGACTGGTCATTTTTACTCCTTCTTTAATTACAGTAGAAAAATACATGAATTTCCCCACAGGGATAGGTGTCCATGCCCCAGCATGGATATGTGCTAACAAGGTAAGAAATGCACAGAATCCCTTTTGAGCCAGACCATTGGTGGCATTTATTCAGACTTTGCCTAGCAAGATTTTTGACAATGCTAATTCCCACTTTTTGAAAGAGCTCCTGGGCACAATCTGGGAAGTAGAATGTACTAGGAACTATTCACAAGAGGTATGTCACATTTGGCCACATGATTTTGGTCACAAAACAGTGGCCACCAGCCTGCCCTGCTTTGTCAGTCCCAGAGAGTGTTCTGACAAATACAGACTGGATGTCTAAACTTCAAATTACTTGGGAAAAGTATTATCTCATGGGCACGTTTTGCAGTCACACAGAATCCCTTTTCCATGAAAGAAATTGCTAAAGTGACAGCAGAATTTTATTTTAAATGTCTGCATTTTCTTTAATGAAATTTAATGAATGAAAACAGGAGCCAAGGCTCAGATTTGTCATGTCTGGCTGCACTTATTAACCAGCCAGCCAGGCCAGAAGATGAATCTCTACAGCTAGCAGGAAAAGGTGTTCTGAGTTATTTTTAGTGACTGCAATCAACTTTAGCCCACAGACCATAATTTCAAAATATTTCTAATATGGCAGTTTTCGTTTCAATTTTTAATAAATTAACAAAAGGAAAAAATGGAGCAAGCACAGGCTCTTCCCTCTGGGGACATTTTAAAGTTGGCTGTAATGTTCTTTCATCATTTAATAATTGGCAATAATATTCAAATGGCAAGAAATCCTCTTCCACTTTCTTGTTTTGTACAATTGGAGAAAATGTCATCGGCTGTGGTAAGCATATGGATCAAAATTCTTTACTAGCTTTTTTCTTTGCATTACACTATAGAAATATGACAATTCACAGCAAAACCTGAAAGATGTGGTAAGACTTATTTAATTAAATAACAGCAATTCTCTCCTGTCTGTGTACTTTTCCAGGCTCTTTTTGCTATGTCTTACTAATAGCACAAAGATTTTTGTGATGGTATTTTGCTGATACAAATGTCATAATGCTACATTTTCAAAGGGTGGAGGGGAGGGGAAAGAGGGGTAGGGTGTTGGGGAAAACATACTTTTAAGACAAAACTAAATTACACTTCTCATAATTCACAAATAAGAAAAATGACACAAAAATTCAGGCAAAGGGCCAGACTTTCAAGGCATTCAATACACAGTAGGTCGACCAGAGAAAAAGCTTTCTGAAAGTTCACTTATTGAGGTGTTGCAGTAGGAGATGCCAGATTTGAAGCATTTTGAGACTCTGGGCAATATTTATGCTTACTGTAAGAACATGAGACATGCCCTAGCAGACCAGAGGTTCACTCCTACTCTCTCTGGCGTTGGCTAACACAGCTGCTTAGTGACTAATGACAGAAACAGGGTATCTGTGATGAATGATCTCATCTTAGCTAGGTCTTCCTAAATGTCAATGACTGAAGGCACTTCTGATAAGGATGCTATTCCCTAGGCTCTGTAGTATGAACCAAAGCCCAGCTATACAGACCATATCTCAGATTTATCGATACAATTGTTTTTAAAGCCAGAGCACTTTGTCCTGCAGTAGCAGAAAGGAAGGATTCTAAAGAGAAATACACTATTAGTTTTGGCTGCAAATGCACAAATATCTAGATTAGCTGCACTGTTACATAGAAATCGTATGGGTTTTGTGGCCTTTTCCCTATTTTGATTCACCTTAGTAGTTATTATATTGAGCTTGTCTTCACACTATAAATGTGAAGGAATTTTTATACAGTTCCAAGTTTTAATTCTCGTCTTCTTTATTCTACCAAAATATTTATAAAACAAATTCTATGCACTTTTTTAGACAAGGAAGGAAATAAGAATAAATTAATTAATCCCAAATTAATTAATGCAATGAAGAAGAGATTCTTCTGCACGGGGAAGGAGATTACGTGGTAATTGTCTTTTTAGGCAACTATTGCCAAACCTTTGCCAAAAATAAGATTTATAGAGGGAAGTTAAGGGAATATCCGTGCAAATATGGACACATTGACAATATTCTCTTAAAAAGCAGGAAAGCAAATTTATGCACTCCAAGCACATCTCTCTGTGCTCTTCAAAGGGAGTGACTTTCTTTTCCTTTTACTAGCTCTTCTGGGGTACTTTATGGACCAGTTCTCTCATCTCAAGTGTCTGATCCCAAGACATAAATTAATTTTAGATGCAATTTTTATTCTTTGTGGCTGCTAAAGCAATATTCAGTGTTTGTTTTAGTTACCATGGAGATAATTGACTTCCTGTGGTGGCAGGAGTTTTTTTTGGGGTATTAAAGGGGCTTGGATCTAGGGATTCTCTAATTTTCATGCAGTGAAGAAAGTAATTTCATCAAAAAAACCTTCGTTAAGATTTCTCTCCCTCATAATTTCAGTCATTCCTGTTATAATCTTGTGAGCATTTGGGTGCATTTTTATTTCCCACATTCCTTTTGTAGCTCAGCCTGCACACTCCATGATGCTGGCTCAAACCACAGGAAAGCATAGGTAGTCTATTTATTAATGTTGTATTTTGGTCAGGCACAAGCTCCCAACAGCATATTACCTGCTAGAACATCAACAGACACAAAGATAATAAAACATTTGATTATAACTTAGCCTTCTAAATGGATTACTTAGGACTCAGAGACAGATGTTTCTAACAAAAAAATCCTGTACTGAGGTTGTCAATAAAGAACAAAACCCAAAAGCCATTCAGTTTATATTAACTATGTCTCTTATAGAGCACTAAAATTTGAACAGCTCATACCAAACCTTCACCTTCGCAAAAGAGTCTCACAGAGTATACAGCATCTCTATACTCAGCAAAGAAAAAAAGCATGTTCCAAAAGTATGGATAACCAAAAAAAAAAAAATGCTCAAAATTATCTTCTAAGGAATTCCAAAAGTAAAGATGGTGTGACTCTTGAACCAAATCTTGAACCAAATCCTGTGAGCCCTTGAATCAAATATTTCCAACCATAAAGTATGGCGAGGAACTTTGCATAACATTCAACTGAGTTTGAGAGGGTGGGTTTTTTTAGTATTTGAGAAAGGATACTTCTGCAATTCAGCTCTGGCCAAGAAGGTACAAAACTGGACTGGTTAAATTTTGTGAAATGATTGCACTCATTATCCATCCCTTTCCTCATGCCGTTCACAACAGCTATTCATAACATTCCTCTCTTCTGAGTTCAGGCATTATCATATTAACTCTGAATGAAAACCTTAAGTGACCCAAAAGATATTGGGACTACTGCTTGATGTCCTGTGTAAATAGCCCTGAGCCTACATATGCCTACTCAGGATTTCTACACTCTTCAGAGCAAGCTGGTGCTGCTCAGAATAACTCTTTAACAATGGTCAGGATCCAGGAGGGAATGGCAGGATAGAGCTGGTGGCAAGCACGGCCCTCCACATCCACGTACACAGCAGTGGTCCTCCTGTGTCACAACGGAATGCAGATGTGATGCACCAGATGTGCTCCCACAACGCCTCTCTTGAACCTGAGATGGTACTGCAAGCCCCTGAGGAATAATACCTCTAAGTCCTCCAGCTGCAATGGTAAGCTTACGAATTTCCCAAGCATGAGGCTTTCACTGAAGACACAATAAAGCTTTTGGACAAATCTTCATTAATAACAAGAATTAAAAGGGGATTTGTCTTGTTTCCACACTAACAGTGGATAAAAGCATATAAACACAGGAGGGATTATAAATAAAATCTACATTAATCCCACGATTAGCTCTCTGTCCTCTAGTCTCCACCTCCTCTATCGAGGGTCATGCCCTTTAAAGCACAAAATCTGTTACAGTTAACAAAAAAAAGCACACAATAGTCATTGTAGCTCTTTTCTAAAGCATTGGACTTTTTAGGCTAGTTTGTTTTGAACTTGGCGTATGACACCAAAATGCTCACAGGTGTTCCATACAGGAATTTTGCTCCATGAAAATAATGTCTTTTGTTCCTACAGCATTTCACAGCAAAGAAAAAACATTAGAATCAATAATAAAAATTGAAATGTTTGAGAACAAGTAATAGTAAAGCAAAACTTTAGAAATATCCTTTCAAGTATACAACACAAAATCAATTTGCCATGACCCTGAGAGTCAGCTGTTCTTGCCCTTGTGACAGAAGAGGAAGAAAAAGAAAAAGAAACAAATTAAAGCGGTACATAAAAACCTTTTGCTTTCCAAAACTTTGGAGTGTTTTTGAGGTAGAAGGATGCTTAAAGCGAGCTTTCAAATTTTTAGCAATACCATTTCATAATTTCTATTTTAGTGTCTGACATAGCTTTAGCCTTCTGGTGTATCAGTAATTTATTTCTTCTCTTTGTACATGAAGGTTGTTATTTAGGTAGTCTGTAACCTGAGAACCACTACTGCTTTGCAGTTTCCCCACCCCCTGTCTTAGGATCTATCCAGCTAATCTGTTATTGTTTACTAAGATTCCGTTTTTACTTTCATCAAAATCGGAATGCGAATAACAATCCAAGGTTTAAACTGTAATATATACATAGGCAATATTAAAATACTTAGACTGTACAAGAAGATTTATCATACTAGAGCAACATACTGGATTTTTCTTCAAAAAATAGCAATGCAGTCTTCAGCAATCATGAAAAAGCAATTTTTAAGCAACTGTCTCAAGGTTTCTGGGCTGCCTTTGTGTTCAGCTGAAATTTCTATTAATCTTTCCTTAAATTAACTGCACTGAAGCACTCAGGCATTCCTTCACAAAATGTTCATTCCTCTGCAATATTTCTAAAGGAACAGCCTAATACAATGTAGCCGTGAGAGATATGATGAGGAGACAGAAATAGGAGTACTTAATTTGGATTTCCTAAAAGAAATACTTAAATACAACTTCTTTTCTAACACTGCAAATGCAGTTACCATAAGAGACTTTTAAAACATTATGATGGGGTCTTTTCCCACATCTGCCCTGATACTGCATTCAGAAATCCTGAATAGAAAAATCCTATTTTCCTATTATAAGGTCAAGTTACATCAAGTTCTTGTAAAAGAACTAGTAAAACAAGATCTTTAGCATTCTATTGGAATGTCAATATATCTAAAACGTCTGAGACTCAATATTGTGATCTTTCATGATTTATTGCAGATAAAACTCCTGTGCAGCTCCAGCAGCACTTTAAAACACAAGATTTTACTAAGTAAGAAAAGATTTTCGAGCTAAAGTAAACACTTCAAAACATTCAATCTAATGTCACTGAGTTTAGAAATCTGTGGTCTGAGAATCCAACGTGCAGAGAGTGTTCATAGTATCTTCCCCACACAGATATGGTAAACATGAACTTGCATCTTTTTATGGTTCAAAGGCACAGTACAAATTTTATGGTTGCAAATAAAGTACCAAACAAAAGAAATCTTTAGTCTCTAACCCTTTTCCCAATCCTGCCCATATTATATTTATTCATCATCTTCTCTGAACTGTGAACATAAATATCAGGTTTTCAAACTGCAAGCAGAATTTCAATAAAGCTAAGGGAATCCCTTTTTTTTTTTTAAACCAAATAAAAGATGTGCATAATTTTAGCACTGAAATATTAAATTCCTCTTCGAACAGTGTAAAGTTGGAGACTAGTAAAGGGCTAAACTGGAAGCAGTAGCAGGTGTTTGCTCTCCTGAGTTTATAAACACTGAAGGTTAATAACCAAACATGGCAAATCCTTTAAAAAAACCCACAGACATTCAAAATTGAACATTTCCAGTTCTGCCACTGAAATATTTTGAAGAAATATATCTTCCAAATATCAAAACCAAACAATTTTATGCATACAATAAAAACACAGTGAACTGGACACTTTTCTGATGAACATTACTGCAGCTTTGTGGATTTTGGAAACCTAGTGACTTTTTTCCTAAAGTGAATCTAATTTGTTAACAACCTTAAGTACACATCACTTTACAAAATTACCTCGTTAAGGTTTGCTACTTCTCTCACTCTATTTCATTAAAATCTTTATTAAGTCATTATAGATGTTGGAATAAATTTTTTCTTAAGATTGTTTGAAAGTGACTTCTACTCTAGAAAGTCCTGTATTTCCACACAGAGACATGGGTAAGTATCCACGTTATGGAATAAAATCTTGGTAGTAAATGATACGTTGGGGCTTTTAGCATCAGGATTTTATATTTAGTTTTAAATCTATTTCTGAAGTATATATTGTCAGACACAAATACCAAAATCATGCTTCCCCTATTTTCCTTTCTATGAATTCAAATAATACTGAGCCCCAGAACAGGCAATTCTCTCCTAGCCATAAGTAACATGTTTGAGGGCCAATATCTTACAACCACACAAGGCTATAAATGTGAGCTTCACGCCATTGAAGAGGGGCCTCAGCTTCTCATAATGGAAGGTCAGGCAACATCAGGCCATAAAATAGTGACATTATAATATATAGAAAAGCTATTTTACAGAAGGTAATTTTTAGAGGTTTCAAAAATTTATTAGCTACCATTTTCCTCTCCTTGCATATCCCATGATCTGGAGGGCATGGTAAAGAAGCCAGCCTGACTCAAAGTAGAAGGGTATGAAAAATAGTAATAATAAAAATAGAAATGAGCTGAAATATTTCTAAAACTTTTTTTTTTTTCTTTCAAATAAGTACATAGCATAAGCAATATGTATAATCGCATAGTTTGGTCTGTAGGATTTATGGCATATGATAATAGAGTAATAAGAGCAAATAAATCCTCAGCTGATAAAAATAGTTGCAACCATTAGAGCCAAGCTATACATAACAACTTAGGAACTTTCTCCCTTTTTTTCTAACCCCAGATATTCAAGCTATCAAAATCATGTTACCATATGCTAAATCTCTGATAAACATAGATTAAGTAACATCAGTTATTTATGTGCTTGTACATACAGATTTTTGTTTTATTCTTATTTAACTCCTACATCCTTCAATTAACCAGAAGGACACAAGGAATTGGCTGAATAAATACTTACAAAAATCCACAATGTGACTTCTTCTGAACATGGGATTTAATTCTAAACTCATCACTACTGAATGTCATTTTTATTTGAGTCTTTATGTACATATCCCCAAATCAAATTTATCATGCATGAGTCTCTTTAATCTTCTTTTGGACATTGTTCTTGTGTTTCAGAAATTTGAAATAACATTCTCTAAAATAAAAATTTTGCTATTGTCCAACTTCACCACTAAATGTAAATGAGATTTTCAACTTGCCAGCACATATCCTACACTGTAATACTGGGAATATCACCTTGTGCAGAGACTCTTAAGCTGATGCCAGTCCAAGCCAAAGAGTGCTCATGTTAATGAAGAGTGTATGAAGGCTTGAAATTGGAAAGACTTCTCTTTTTGCCTGCCAGTTTCCAGAACTAGGCTGATACATTCACACGGCACAACACAACTCAATGTTAATATTTGTGCTACATAAGAAACATCTGGAAGCTGGTTTTCATTGATCAAAAGGCAGCTTCTTTCAATTTCACTTGAAATCTGTCACTATTAGGATTTCTCTGGTAATTTTCAAGATGGTCAAGGTGATGGCAATCTAGTAATATCTATTCATTTCCATTGTCTGTAAAGGAAGATTATTTCAGTCATTCAAAGCAAATTAGAAGTATTTCATTCTTCTAATGGAATAGGCAGTGAATGATAAACATTTATTGCATAATTTTTCAGTTGAGGGCATTTGTGGCAGACATATGTCCAGGGTGACATTTTACTGCATTAAGCACAAGAAAAAATCGCTTATCTCCTCAGCTCCCTGACAAATTCACTACAGACACACAAACCAGGCAGAGGTTCTTACAGGCAAAACCCCTTGAATTTTACCAATCTGAGAAACTGCCCAGAGAAGTGGATGCCCCATCCCTGGAACTGTTCAAGGCCAGGTTAGTTTTGCCCTGAGCAGCCTGGTCTAGTGAATGGCAGGGGTGCTGGAACTAGATGATCTTTAAGGTCCCTTCCAATTTAAGCCATTCTACAGTTTTAAGATTCTTCTAGGTAGTCTCAACGATATCTAGCTTTGTAACAAATGAAGCAAGGGAGCAACCTGAAAAATATAACATGGTCTCACATCAAAAGGGTATACAGAAAGAGAGGCAGATTTAAGATTGCTTAGGGACCTTAAATAATGCATTTGATAATTTAAGTGCTTGACTTTGCAGCACTAATATTCTGGTAGTTTAATAACATAAAAAATGTAAAAACAGCACTGTATGATCTGAATTTCCAATCCATGATCTCCATTTTTTAGCAGAATAAAACTGAAAGTAAGGTCTATTTTCCGCTACAGAGAAATTCACAGAGCACTCAGGGGAGCCATCAGGAGAGGAGGAATCTGTCGCTCCACAGAGTAGTCCTTTGCCCCTCGAGCTAATGGACTAACCACAGATGCTGCCCCACACAGCCATTCTCTGTTTGGGACACATTTCTGGAGGGAAGAAAGAACACATCTGGTGTGCTTTCACACAACTCCATGTGGGGTTTCACAGAAATTAGCTGACAGTACAACATCGTAAATAATTTAGACAGGAAAGTCTCTTTTAAAATTTATTTACTGTTCATATAAGTAAAAACCATGCATTACACTCTTCAATCAGACAAAACTGAAGTCAGTAGGATTCAACTTGACAGAGAAATTCATGATGAGGCATTAATGGCACACTGTAGGGAAATAAGTGAAGAGACCTTCTCATGGGATGCTGAAGATTGCAGCAAAAAATGGGATTTTTCCCGGGTCTTTCTCAATAACCCTTTGTTACCAGCTTGCCCTTCATCATGATTAAAAATATTTGTATTTATAGAGGTTACTTACCCTAAAAACAACTTAAGACTAATGTACTCTGTCCAGATAAAGCTTTTCATGAGATTAAAGCTTTTAAATGTGTCTGCATATTTCCTTACTGAACAATGTGGTTTTATTCCTGAAAAAAAATTATCTTTCAAACACTATTAATATGTTTTATTACACCGTTTTTTCACACACAATTTAAACCAATGTTAGTTGTACATGATGTCCAAAATACTTGGAAGCATGTTTGTGCTTCCGTTTCTTTATTTTTTTAGGTGAAAAGTTCTTACTAAACAAACTGACAAGAACATCATTAAAATTTCTTCACTTTTTAAGACATTGCATGATTTTTAAACATGTTAGCTAGTTAGTTGCAATTCATTCAAAGGAAAAAAATTCACAAATGTCTTCCATGAAGAGTGACCATCTGTTTGCTCTTATTATTTTAATAAAGTCTATATAATGCTTGTTGCCAAAATGAAATGCATCACCAAGCCTCACACCAGCTGGCTTAACATGTTATTCAGAAATTTTCCTGCGTGCATTGCCCATCTTCTCAGGCTTTTTGAAGCAACATGGCCAGAGTACTTTTGGACTGACACTGCACCCCACAACTATAATGGTTCCTCAGGGATTTCTGAAGCTGGTTTGTAGGACTGGCCTGAGGCCCCAAAGCATTTACAAACACGCATACATGGAAATTTGAGATAGGACTGATTTCTTAGTATAAGTCTTAGTATGGAATTTTTGGCATGAAGAATTGACATTTCAAAAGTGATCAGATAAGAAAAATATTGGGAAAGCTATATGAACATGGCTGATTTAGATTGCTGGAAAGTAAAATACTGCTACCTTAGCCATGTATACCTACTAGCCAAAGGACTGATAGGAGAGCTTGATCAATATTTGTCATATATAAAAACACAAATCTTTAAATGAATAATAAATAATTTCTTCAGCTAGGAACACAGGGCTTCTGAATTTATTCTCATACAAGTGATGGTTGCTCCAGAAGACTTTACTAAAGATCTCTTTTACATATTCTTTTGCCATGTACTGTAAAATTCTTCCACACACATAGAAATAAAACTCAAAATATACTTAGACTATTACATAAATTTTTATTATATAGTTTCAACACATCTGCCTCACTGCCACTGGCAGTGAGCTAAACACAGACTGGGGTATACCCTTGGGTTTCTAGATGCTGGACCAGAAGAGCATAGATCTTCTGTTTCTTTTGATCCAAATCTCCCAACCTCAATTATCTACCGGATATTCTAGAAAATTTTGAAAGGCACTCAACACTTAATTTTAGGCAATTGAACAGTTCCTAATGAGACAAAGTAGTGGAATTGAGCTTACAGGTTGAGAAGACCAGATTTAGCTGTCTATTACCAGAGATATGAATATGTGAAATAGCTGAACTGTACTCAGTGGAAATCTATGGCATGATTCAACGATACATAGATAAGGACCAGAGTCATTTAAGCTTCTCTATGATTTTTTTCCTGGCCTTTTGGAAGGACACGTGACAACCATAGGTCTTGCATCTCATAAGTTGCCCTAGGCACCCTGAAGGATGGAGGCATTTATCCTGTTCTCATCAGTACAACCAGAGGAGTCTGGAGAACCATCCCGATGACAAAATGCACACAAAATGGTGCAGGTTAAACTTGTGTGTCAAAAGGTAGCTGCAGACTGAAGTCTTTCACCAGAAATACCCATTAGAGTCAAGCACAGCTAGATATATATTATTAATGAAAACCATGATCCTAACAGCAGAAATTTTAGTCCTCTTTGTGACTTACCTGCCTTCACTTGCAGAGATGATGTATAAAGGGCTTTGGTTCCACTGTGTGAGGAGTACTCTTTCCTCTCTCTGCAGAAGATCTCGGCATAGTGACATCTACTCCTTTCACCTTTGACACTAGGAAGAGAGACTAGCTTGGTCAGTGTAAGCATAAATGCTCCTTTTCACAAAGGATGATCTTTCTTTGCTATCTTTTAAAGTTGGGAAATATGGTTTGCAGAAGACCTAGTGAAGTGGAAAATCCATTTCTATAGGTTCTGTAGAACGAAATGCAGTTATAAAAAATTCCTTTATAAAGTTAAGAAATTTAACAAGAAATTAGATTCTTTCTGTTCAAGGTTTAATCTAGTCTATAGAATTTAATAGAGAATTACATCCTTGCTATAGAGACACTTACAGTTCCTGGAGAAAGGTGATTATTCTCTATTTAATTCTACAGATCTTTTTCTATAAGGGTAATTTCAGATTCATTCATATGTTATGCTTCTTCTGCCACCTTGGAAATTATCACACTTTCATGAATTTGGCATGGTTCCATCAATAGAACCAGAAACATGAAATCTCCGTTTCTAATATAAATGTGTAATAATATACTTTTTTATAGCTTTCCACTTGATAATTTATATGTAGTCTCTTCTGTTGGATTTAGACTGTAATTTTTAAGTTATATTCAGAGAAAAGACTAAAATAATTTGGAAAAAAGTCATGGTGGATCTCCAGTATTTTAGTTTGCAGTACTGCTGTGCTAATATCTTACTTTATTCAGCCAAGGAATAATCCATGTTAGCCACAACTTAGCCTTACAAAATACATGACACATGTAATCTCTTACACAGAAAATGAAACATTTGAATCATTTTTGTCTTGCAGGTTGTCGTGGTTTAACTCCAGCTGGTAACTAAGCACCACTCATTCACTCCTCTACCATCAGAAGAGTGTCAGAAAAGCAAGAAAATTCATAGGTTCACATAAAGACAGTTTAATAGGTAAAAAAGCTGCATGCACAAACAAAACAAGGAATTCTTTCACCATTTCCCATGTGCAGGCATGTGTTCAGCCATTTTCAGGAAAGCAAGGCTCCATAACATGTAACGGTGGCGTGGAAAGACAATCACCCCGAATGTCCCCCTCTCCTTCCCCCAGCTTTATATGCTGAGCATCATGTGATATGGTCTGGAATTGGGATCAGGTATCCTGGCTGTGTGCCCTCCCAACACCTTGTTCACCCCTAGCCTTCTCAATGGTGAGTGGAGCAAGAAGCAGAAAAGGCCTTGGTTCTGTCTGAGTGCTGCTCAGCAAGAGCTAAAACATCTCTATCTCCACCAACAGTTTTCAGAACAAATCCAAAGCATAGCCCTATGTAAACTGCTACAGAGAAAATTAACTCTATCCCATCCAAAACCAGAGCAGAAGTAAAATCATATTTAATCTATAAATGCATATGGATTACAAGATCATTAGCACAGAAACCTTCCCTCCTTATGTCATGGTGAAATGCTGTGTTGGGTTTACATGGCAAGTTTTTGTTAGCAAGGTCCACCAGGGTGGCTTCTGTGAGAAGGAGCTAAAATCTTCCCCCCTACATCTGAGAGAGTCAATGCCAGCTGACTCCAAGATGAACTCCCTTAGCCAAGACCAAGCCTATCAGTAATGGTGGTAACACCTGAAATAGCAGAGTTAAGAAGAGCAGGAAACTGCATAAAAACAGCTGCCAGAGAATGCATGAGAGAAACAGCCCTGCAGACACCCAGGTCATTGAAGAAAGACAGAGAGCAGGTGATCCAGGCACTGGAGCGATTCCCCCACAGCATGGGGTGAAGACCACGGTGAAACAGGCTGTGGCCCTGAAGCCCATAGAAGTTTGGGGTAGAGCAAATATCTGCCTATAGCCCGTGGAGGAGCCCACACTGGAGCATGTGGGTGCCAGAAGTAGGCTATGATCCCATGGGAAGTTCACCCTGAAGCAGGATTCTGGCTGAACCTGTGACTCAGTGAGAGACTCATCCTGGAGCAGGCTGTTCCTGAACTACTGCACCCTATGGAAAGGTTTGTGAACCCAATGCAACAGTTTGTGAACTACAGCCTATAGGAATGACTTATGTTGGAGATGTTCATGGAGGACTGTTTCCTATGAAAGGGATCCCACACTGGAACAGGGGATGAGTGTGAGGAGCCTCCCCCCGAGGATGAAGGAGCAGCAGAGACAACGTCCCCAGCCCCATTCCCCACCCCCTGAGATTCTGAAGGTGAAGAGGTAAAGATTTCAGAAGTGAATTTGGGACAGGGAAGAAGGGAAGGGTAGGGGGAAAAGGATTTATTCTCATTAACCTACTCCAGTTTTGAATTGATCTAACTGACTTGAAATAAACTAATTTCCTCAAGTCAAGTCAGTTTTGTCCATTATGGTGATTGCTGAGTGATCCTTATCTCAACCCACGAGCCTTTCATTGCTTTTTCTCTCCCTTGTCCACCTGAAGAAAGCAATTCTGGTGGCCACCCAGTGTCCAGCCAAGGTCAACCCACCAGAAATGCCTTGGAAATAGAAACATATAAACAATAGGCAATTCCCTCTGTGTTTTAGTCCATACAAAATTACTTTTTTGAAGACATATACATTTTGGTAAGTGAAATGCACTACAAAGGGGCAGGGAAATTGCATTTAGACAATTGTTAATGTTTCTCACTAGCATTATGTAATTCTTGCTTATATCAAACTATTCAAATGTATCTTCTGTACATTTCAGAATCAGACTATCCCAGTATAAGTCACTAAATATATTCTGCTTTCTGTAACTGGAGAAACATTCAAAAACATTCAAAATAAAGAAGCCAGTGGCCCCTGGATTTCTATACAGTTTTACCTGATTAGACTATAATTGTAAAACAGGGGTGCAAATGTCTGCAAGAAGACAAAAGTTATGCAAACAAATGTATATAAACAGTAAAATGCAATTATGTCATTTAATATGAAGTGTTTCTGCTTAGAAAACCCACCCTTGATTTAACGACCTTAGATTTTGTTATTGAGGAGAAATGAATGTACATGTTAATGTTGAGGATGGGAGTGCATGTCCTGTGCACACCTATGTCTCTCTACTGGTCATAAAGGTCCTTGGCAACTGGTTCACTGATACTGTAGAGATCAGCCTCCAGGCAGATTAATAACACTCTCTGGCTTTTTGTGTTGTGGTACTCTTGATAGTAGTAAAAATAAACAAAAAAGACGTCACGAAATATCCATTTTTTTACACTTATATCCCTAAAAATATTTCACAAGGAATTCAGAAGATCTGATGACCTGCATCATGAAGTATTGCTTTGTTTTAATGTGAAGGAGATGCTGTAAAGCTGGTGCTGAGTAGCTCCAGTGAGCTGTATGCTGTTAACCACGATTTTTCTTCCATTGTTCTGCCAGTGTTTAGGAAATTGCACTCCTAATGAATTAATAGACGGACATGCTCTGTAGTTTCTTGAGCTAATATTTCAGACTCTGCCATATCAAATTCAATTTGAATAGCAATTAATAAGAGCTTTCTGTAAAGTTAGCTCAGATTTTAATAATACTCACTTCTCCTAGAGATGGTTGATTTCTTCACAAATTGGTGTCCAATAATTTCAACAGATTTGTTGTTAAAACTCTATTTAAAAGTTTCTGTGAAACTACAGTACATTTAGTTCTAGGTTCCACTCCTTTCTCAGGGCATATGTGATACACACATCCTTCCAATGCTATGTTCCTTTTTTCTTCTTTAGGTTTCAAATTTTTCATGTAAGGTGAATCCAAGGGATCTATATAATTGTCCTTGGGGATACATCTTGTGTAGATGCTTGTAAGGACAAATTTCAGTTAAAGTTTTGTTAATATCATAATGGAGTCACTGAGTCATTAAAACTTCACCAAACTTGTGCCAAGTTAAATTTTAAGGTGCTACTGGAAATTTAAAGTCTGCGTACAGATTTTGATATTTCCAAGACACTTCATGGTTTAAAAAAACAACCTTAAAAGTTTTTAAATTCCATTGGTTCAGTCTGTAACTTTAAAATTTCCTATACTTAAAAATTTATATACTGCAAGAGATTGACAATAATTGAGAAAAAGGGAATACCGTTAATACCGCAACCTCCGAAAAATTGCTTGCTGTAGATGCTAAGGAATGAACATAAATTTTAAGAGAGAAATCAGAGGAATTATTAAAAATAGCACTAAAGTTAAAATTTAAAATACAGCAATACAGAATTCTCCAGTGCTATACAAGCAAAACTAAGCAAAACTAGATAATGAAAATTTTTAAAAATTTTTAAAAAGAAAAGAAATATTTATAAATTCACCTTCTCCTTATCCTAAATGGCAGAGAAATGCTGGAAAAATTCGATGCTTTAAAAATAGTTGATAGAAAATTCGATATTGTCAGAAGAAAGAAAATAAAGAAATATAGGGGGGCAAAAAAAGGAACCTGGTCTTGCCAGTTGCAGGCAAAATTTCTGTAAGAAAAATTAGGTATAAGAGACTAATAACTTTGACTGTTGCTTCTCCTGTCTATATGTGACACTTTTCTTCAAGCAATAATTGTCTGTAACAATATATGTGTGTGCATTTGCATGTGTGCACTTCTACAAAAAAAAAAAAAGACCGAATGAGAAAGAAAAAAGGCTTTCTATATGAAGAAAAGCAGTATTTTTTATTTCTGAAAGATGAAATATGTCAGGAAAACCAGAAGCTAGTTCTGCTGATAAGTGCTAGAGTTTCACTTTGCTGAGACAGAGATGAAGAGAATAATGCTAGTGCTCATGGAGAGATGATACATTTTCTACTTAAAATATTTATTTCAGAGAAATTCACATTGGCATAAATTTTAAATAAGTCCAGGGAAACCAGAGCCTTCATAAAGTTGGGATTTTGTCTTTAGGTTCACATTCGGGTGAAACAAAATTTCGTATAAATAAAAAATATTTCCTTTTGCTTTCATTCAATAAACCTAAGGAATTATTTTAAGAACAGCCTTAAAGGATACAGTTAGTGTCAGCATTTTAATAGAGTATATATTTTTCCCCCAGATATTGCATTGTGAATGTGTCCTCATGTCCTGCACCACTCATAATCAAGATGGCAAAATCTCAGTGTGAACATTTATCATGAACAGATTTCCCTCTTTCAGTACAGAGCTTTTTTTTTTCTGCTGTAGCAATATTCTCCATTATCAGTCAGATCTTTTAAACCAATCAACTCCATCATACAATTATAGGGATTTTTCTTCCATAGTTTTTTCATCTGTAGTCTCTGATGGAGTTTTGTTTGATATATCCTGCTCCTTTACATTAATACTGTACTCTGTGGTGTATAAAATTGTATTCTTCTCTAGTATTAAAACACCCTGACTTTTGGTATGGTTCTTTGTGCCCACAAGTAGTATCACTGAAACTCCCAAAAGGAGGGATTCCAGGCCTGCAAATAAATTTAAAACAAAACAAAACAAAACAAAACAAAACAAAAACCAAACCAAAACAAAACAAAAAAAACCAAAACAAAAAAAAAAAAAAAAAAAAAACAAACAAAAAAAAAAACAAAAACAAAAAACAACCCAACAGATTCACAGTCTTCATGTTAGGTTATTAATTCAAGGAAAAAGGAAGAAGATTTTTGAGGAAAAAAAATGTAACGAGTATTGTGTGCCACAGAAATAAAAGAGAATAAACAGTCCTGCTGAATCACTAGATAGTAGCTCTGTAGTCTCTGATTTTGACACAATTTCTCACTGGGTGGAAAAGTAAAAAGTAAAGCCTCCAAACAATAGAACCCAAATAATAACCACAATTTAATTTTCTAAAACCTGGAAGAAATTGGAGTATTTTTTACTGCTTCCTAGAGAAAAAAAATAATCAATTTAGCAATTTCAGTTATGTTTGATTTTCATGGTAACGTGCTGTTATTGTGTTAATTTTATGGTGTCTTTGTTTACACTTTTTAAAACAAATAACAATCATATGTGGACATATGTGATATTTAATGAATAAATTAAATTTGAGTTGATTTGTCTGTTCTACCTTTGTTTTCAAATTATTATTCAGCCCAGTAAGAGGATAGGGTGTGTGCTTCTTATTTGCATTAAGTATTTGAGAAGTGAGCCTTAATTTAGAATAGCTTCATTTGCATTGAAATCTTATTATTGCTGTTAAAAAAGTTTAAATAAACCTAGAGTGAGACTTTGGCAACTGAAAATGGTGAATTTCCATGAATAATTTAAATAAGTTTTGTTTATACTAATTAAACCTCTTTCTCTATTTTGTCCAATCATTACACAAATGCAAAGATTTAGAGACAATAAAAACTAAAGGAGAGGATATGGAACAGATTTGTTGGATACTGTTTGTCAGGTAAGTAGAGTTCAAGGTTATCTTTTTAGCAAATGTTACCACTCAGCTGTGAATTAGTTTTGGGTACCCATCACAGATGGAAAGACTGGATTAGGACTGCGAGAAACAGTCAGAGAAAGCAGGGCAGAACATCATCTTTATGTACTCTGGGATTCATATGGCTGGAGGACTGAGAGAAAATAGGGCTGAGAGTTACATCTGTACATACAATTTTCTTTTAAATTGGACTGGCATAATTTAGACTATTCTATAGAGTACATATTACACCTTTGTTTTAAAAGCAAAACAGTGAAGCAAATCAAAATCAGTACCTAATTTATTTTTGGATTAAATTTCAGAATAGATATCACTGGCAAACGGAGCAGCAAGATATAGCTGCTTCTCCTATTTTTGCTGAAATGCTTTGAGGAGAATGGAGGGTATGTGAAACAAAAAGCTAATTTCTAGCTATGCACTTTAGCTGCAGAAACCTGATCTCAAGTTGCATGTTCAGGCTATATTAATAATAGTTTTCCGATGCGAAAAAAAATGTTGCCATTCTTTGCAATGGCAGAACACCCTCCCAAAAATAAAAATGAGTTATCATGATGACTCAAAACTCAGTTCATCACATAATTAAAGTCTAAGTATTTTTTGAACACTCGTGTGGTAGGTAAGTCTGGACACTCAGATTTGTTTTACAGTAGGAATAAAACCTAAAAAGTATCTTTTAATGTGGATTAGAAGTTTATACAGAACAAATTGAGTGCAGTTGCTTTTGAATGTCCAAATCAAGTTTCTGGGGGATTTCCATTTCTCCTCTAATCTACTGTCACAGATATTAAAAAAAAAAAAAAAAAAACCAAACCAAACAAACCAAGAAGGACCCAGTGCCTTCTAAGTCTAAACACAAATGAGAGAAGTGAAGTCTAAAATAATTCTTCGCATTTCAGCTTTCCCTCTGGCTTTATTCTTGCTACTCCAGGAATATTAAAAGGAAATGGAATGTTTTTAATGGACTGTCAGCAGTATTGTTTTCATTAACAAAAGAAAACTCAATCAACTGCTCTGCCAAACCTCTCTGTCTCTTTTTTGATGAGCATGATAAATTGTGCCAAGCATTGTCAGATTCTGCTAAATTAAATTAAAATTATAGGTGTTCAAAATCATTTAGGACTAAGACTAATGTAATTTTGATCATATTTCTTTCTGAAAGAAAAATAATAGTAAAAAGTAAGCAAGAAAGGCAATAAAAGTTTTGAGAAACATTCTATCATTAAATTTGCTTTCCAAGGCAGTGACACAGATTGACTGAGTCCAAAACATGTCTATTTATACATGACTGCCAGCACTAGTAAGAAAAAGATTAAAAATGGTAACTCACAATAGCACTACAGAAACAAGTTTTTAAAAATTGACATGAAACAAAAATTTGTATAGTGAGTGTTTTAAAATACCTCAAAGTTTATCAGGATTTTAATCAGTCATGTTTAAACAGTAATATTCTGTCTGAGATTACTGTCAATCCCAGCAAATAAGGAGAAAATGCAAAGCTTTTTTTAGAGGATAAGAGTTTAGTATTTACAGATGCAGAGTAAAACAGCAGTAATAGTTCTATTTCTGCTAGAAATAGTTGAACCAGTTGAAATATTCAACTTGTTTTATAATGTAATGTCCAAAAAAGCAAATTCTATTGAATCTTTCAAATCAATGAATTTTTTCTTCACACAGCCAAAAGCTAAAGCCCCTGGATTCAATGTATTCACTCCTGGGCCTCTTTAAATTTTGAAGGCTGTCCTACTGCCCCACTTCACTTTTTAAAAAAGTAAACATCCTTAGAGGCTTCAATGTGAGTGTTGTATTACCTGAATTTGCAGGCAATACAATCCAGATTGTAAAAATCCCAGACCACTGTCACTGCAGTAGTGGTATTTTCACATAAAAGTTCCAATGACAGAAATGCAAGTTGCAGAAAATGATTTTGCATGGTTGCTGTTCTTGGCAATGAGGCAAAAGTGCTGGCCAGGCAGCGCATCCTGAAAGTGGCTCATATACCAAACAAAGCTAACACAATGTGCAGGATTATATTTTGCTTAGAACCGAAGGTTGGAAGCAGCTTTATAGTATGCTTCTAGAAGCATGATTTACCACTATTTTATTTATTGTTGGTGGTCATGTGGGCCAGCACTGGATAATACTGAAGACATTTATGAAACATTCTTTACCTTTCTAGCTTTATTTTATGTCAGTAGTTCAGACAATTTACAACTGCTGTTCTGTGTAGAACTGCACTGTGAAATGGAGCTTATTGCTAGAGCTCCAGGTCTCATGTCTCCTCCTACATAGTATGTATCTTTTTAATTTGCAGTGCTGTTGACACAGTATGCTTGATTAGGGACTAGTGTTGAAGATAACTCTGTAGGATAAAATGCTGGGTCTCTTAGTCATGTTGTTATATAAATTCTGCCATGTGTACATGCCAAGAGAGAACTTGAGAGGTGTAAAATGTAGCTTGATGCAAGTAGAAATACCTCTATTTTAGTGCAGTTGCACAAGAAAATACCCTTTGGAGACTTTGACCCATGGCAGTCATGAATGTAATATAGCAGGATGATAAGGGGTGTTATATATCCTCTGTTACTGATTATGGAACAAATAATTCTTTTGTTTTATGCTAGGACTAAGGTCCTTGTAGTAAAGAGAGCAGTCCCACAGCTGGACTGAAATGCAGGTTTTTCAACGTCTGCTCCAGTGAAGTAAACAAAGACATTTTGAGAACTAGGGGGGAGGGCTTAGGACTAAAAGAGGTGTGTATTTTAACAGATAAAATATAGATTACTCTACAGCATTCTCTTTAGAGACAGAAGAGATCAATTATAGCTAAATTGAGATGTGATAGAAGGAGATTTAGTGATATGAGGAAGCTTAAATTAATCCCTCCTAAGGTAATATCGACAAATGTTACTCGCTGGTGTCATCAGTCTAGTGCTTTCAGCACTCTGTGACACGTGCGAGAGTACTGCCTCGTGTGAGAGGAAGGAAACACTTCATCAGCAACCAAAACCAGCTCACCGGGTTGTCAAACCCCTGAAAAAAACCTCCCTGATAATAAGACCCTAAATGCAGCCCTAAGGATTGAATTTTTGCTGTCTCATCACACCGCCCTTGGACTCAGCACCTTGCTTTCACCGCAGGCCAAACCAGCCAAGGCTCAACAGCCCCCGGCGAGGCTCTCCTCACACACGGGGCACAGAGCACAGCAGCCGGGGCTGGGCCCACCTGGACCCACAGCCACGCCCAGGGAACTGCCTGGGTAGCCCGAACAGTGACAGAATCAGCCCTCCTGGCTTCTGCCAGCCCTCTCTGCAAGCCCCTTGCACAGGACATAATTGTCCTTCTCTTAGCGTTACACCTCAGCAGCCCCTGGCCTGTAGAGTTCCATTCTCTCATCCTCCAGTCCCTTTCCTCAGAGCTGGAGAGAGCCAGTGAGAAGCAGAAAGACAAGAGCAGTCTTTTATATTCCTGTCCTCTTTATCTCTACTGGCCCAGGTTTGCTGTGGAGGAGAGGAAAAAGCTGCAGGACCCCAATGGGCTGTCCCCCAGTCACTGTGGGACAGGTGGCAGCTCTGGCCCACCCAGACCTCCTCCAGGAGCTCCTTCATCATCTGTGCCTCTGCCCTCTGTGTGACGGCTAAAACCTAGGAAACCAAAACAAAACTTCTATTTTTCCAGAGAGAAAAGAAACAATGGAAGCTGTGTATACTACCCTGTGTGGAGGACTAGTCTGCTTTTCACATACAGCATGATTAAACACTTGTTCTTATACTGCTGTGGTCCAGTTCCTTATGTGATCTTCAAAGGTGAAACCTAAACTCACCCCCAGCTCTAAATTCAATGCAATTCTGCATCCTTTGATGGCACGTCACATAAAGCACTTTGAATATCTGGGACTTTAATTTAGTGTGGTCCCAATCAGAGTTTTACTAGAGCAAACCAAAGGTCTGTGTAGTCCCATGCAGTGGCTGAAGCCTTCATGGTTCTCAGTGGATTTCTCTTCTACTTGTAGGATTTCCTTGAACCCACTCCCTGTCTAGATAACCTGGCAGGATGGTACTGAAATCTGTCTACAGAATAAACAGCACCTTAATGAGACTGGATACTTTTTGAGAGAGGAGACAGAGGGAAAATGCAAAAGCTATACGTGGTGGGAAATCAGACATTTCCCAGAAAACATCTGAAACTGCATAAATGGAGGTTGTTAATACAGCTTTGGGTTGGACTGAGGGAAGGGAGGAGCAAAAGGACTTACTGGTCACCAACTTGAGAGACATCTAAAATTAGAATAACCCTGTTAAATATTTGTTTTGGTTTAGGGCAAATTTGGGAGGAAACTTCTAAAGGAGTTCCTTTAGAAAGCAGATTTAAGTAGGTTTTCTCCCAGCTGGTTCAGGAAAAGATTTTCTTCTCTAAACTCAGGGGGCTGCGGGCAGAACCTGACAGACTTCGAAGGGCTAAAACAGCATTTTCTCAAAGGAAGTAATAAAGCTCAGATGCTGCTAGATTACAACTTCAGACAGGGAAAGAAACAATAAAAAAAATCTACTTTACCAATTAAGAATTGTATTGGAGCTATGAAATATGAACCAAAGGAAATTTGTGAGTTCCTTGAAGGTTTCTTTTAACACCTTTACACTTGCAAGGAACAGGTCTCTGGAGATAAAAGGTCAGATTGTGAAGGCTAATATGTCTGGTTACTCAGCAGAATAAAAGGCCAGATTGGACTGTCCTTTTGAAGCTAAGGAAATTCAAAAGTGATTTAAAAAATATGCTAGCAGGAAAAACTTCAGGACTTTTTCAATTCCCTTGTGACTTTTCTTTTTATATTTTCATGAAATACTAAGTAACACGGATACCTTGGAGGACAAATTTGTCTTTCCATTGTGATGGAGGCAAATTTTACATATTCCTATAATTCATAAACACATTGTAAAATGTAGATATGGATCCACTTTTGTTTGTCTAGCAGAGTATTTTCCATTACTACAGACACAAGAAATACAAATTGAGTTTCTGCATAGATGTCTGTTGAGATGTGCTTCAAATTTGGTAAATGCAGTGAATTAGATATAAGAAGTGAATTAGAAGAATGAGGGTAGAAAGGAAACTGGATAATGCATGGCTAAGCTCAGTTTGAAGGTGGGTTTAATTTTTTTTATTTGGAGAGACTGAAATTACTAGCTGAAATAAATAAAGAACTTAATTTATTGCTTTTGAATGTCACGGTACCTTGGTTCATAAGGAAATACATTATGTTGATTTGAAATCAAAGAAGCACCAAAACTATTCCAACAAAGCTCCCACAGAGAAAGGCTTTGCCTTAGCAGTCAAGTTCAAGCAGACTCCAGACATAAGAGGTGTGAGCTTGCATGGTGGCACCCACCCATCAGCTCTTTGATGTCTGACAGAGCCATTTGATGGAAGCAGTGCTTACTGCTTACTCATCTTGCTCTTTTTTCCTGCCTTCTGAATTCTGCCTTAAGATCTTGCTGCTTATCTTCAACAGACTTTTTGACTACATTAGGGTCTTGCCAGGGGCTTTGGATTTTCCAGATTCTGGATCGTCTTTCCCTGATCATGGTCCACGGATCTAGATCCAACCCCTGGCTGTCACTGAGCCTCAGCAGTTAGATATGATTGTTCACATCCAGACTTACATACACACTCAGATCTTAACATATGACATGATTGACCTTGCATTTGAGCTATGCAGCAGAAATATTTTAATGTGATTGCAAAGTTATTAGTGTAATGTTTAAATACTTCCATGACACGCTAATGGTAAGACCAATTCTAACTTTGCTTATTATAATGGAATCACAGAATAACACAGAGGGTGGAAGTACCTCTGGAGACCAGCTGGTCCAGCCCCTATACTCAAGCAGGGCCACTTAAAGGAGACTCCCTAGGACTATGTCAAGGTGGCTTTTGACTGTCTCTGAGGAGACTCCATAACCTCCCTGAATTACATGTGCTAGTGATCAATCAACATCACATTTTAAAAATATGTTTCCTGGTATTCTGACAGAGCTTCCAGTGTTTCAGTTTTGTGTCTCTTGCCTGTGATCCCGTCTTCGGAAAAGACCCCGGTTCTGTCCTCCTTACAGACTGCCCTCATGTATTTATATACATTGTTAAGATTCCTCTGAGCCTTCTTTAAACTAAGCAGTCCCAGCTTCCTCAACCTTTCATCATAAGAGTGATACTCCAGTCCTTTAATCATCCTTGTCACTCTCTGCTGGATTCTCTCCTGTATGTCCATGTTTTCCTTGGACTGGGAAGCCCAGAATGAGACTGTATCAGAGAATCATAGAATCATAGAATCATAGAATATACTGAGTTGGAAGAGACCCACAAGTATCAAGTCCAGCTTCTGTTCTTGCACAGAACAACTCCAAAAATCATTCCATGTGCCTGAGAGCATTGCTCAAAAGCTTCTTGAACTCTGTCTATCTTGGTGCTGTGACCACTTCCCTGGAGAGCCTTTCCAGAGTCCAACTGCCCTCTGGCTGTAGAACCTTTTTGTAATATCCAACCTAAACCTCCCTTGATACAACTTCAGGCCATTCCTTTGGGTCCTGTCAGTGGTCACCACAGAGCAGAAATTAGTGTCTGCCCCTCCTCTTCCCCTCATGAGGAAGTTGCAGCTGCAATGTCCTCAGTCCTCAGTTTCCTCTTCTCCAGTCTGAACAGAACAAGTGAGGTCAGCCATAGTTCATAACCTTCATTCAGACTCCTAGCTGTGTCCTAACCAGGGCTGAACAGAGGGAAAGGCTCACTTCCCTTCTGCTGGTGATGCTCCTTTTATGCAACCCAGAATACTGGCACCCATCATTACTGTGAGATCACACTACTGACTCATGTTCAACGTGGTATTCCCCAGGACCCATAGGTCCTGTTCTGCAAAGAAGCTTTCCAGATGAGCAGCCACCAGCATGTATTGGTGCCTGGGGTTGTTCCTTCCCAGGTGCACAATGTTGCTCTTTCATCTGTTGAGCATCCTAGGGGAGACAGTATGGATAACCCAGGAGTGTAATTTATTCACCAGCATCCTCTCTGCAGGCCTGTAATTTGACTACAGCTGACCCCATGACACATCATATATTGCTATATAATCTTTATGTATTTGTGTTGGCCACTTCAAAATTATCTTAGAAAATGAATATTATTTCATTGTTTTATGAGTTTAAAATACCATACAAGATGGCAAAGACTGGTTTACTGTGCTTGCTCTAAAGAAAGCATCTCTTTCATACCTTTAAAAAATAATTTATTACTGTTTAGAGTTCTGCACTGATTGCTCTTTAAATACTTCTAACCTTAATAAAAATATCTCTGGCGTAATCCTAATAAATGTTTTATCAACTTGTGAACTTCACAGAACAGATGACTTTGAGACTGACGTTCACAAAATTCAACCAGTAAAAAATTATCTGTAACACAAAAAGAAAAAAATTACTTTGCAGGGGACGTGTAAAAAACTTATTTGCCTTGCGAGAGGTAGCAGCTCTTATCCAAATAAAAACTGTTTAAAATAAAGGAATTTTAAAACAGAAATTTACCTTCATTTTATTTTGTATACCCTCCACATTAATTTTCTGCAAGTTCTATCCAAGGATATTGAGGTTTATGTAATTTCCAGTAATACCATACATAGTAGAGCAATCTTCATGAGAAGTAAAATCAGGTATTTTCTCCTCCAGAGAGCAGTCTCATTACAGGGCTGCAAAGACAAGTCTCTTCCTTTATGTCTCCCTAAAGCGCATTCTTTTCTAGGCAGTAGTGATGGAAAATTATTTGAAAATCACAGAATTATAAAACAATTCCGATTTGAAAATCTTTCAAGAGACAGTTTCCAATAGCTTTTCCAGTCACATTTTGCAGTGCTCAACAGACCTCACACTGAAGAATATTATCCAGCTTATGAAGCCAGAATTCCCTTTGCTGCAGATTGTGACTATTGCCTCTTGTCCTTTACTGTGCTCTTCTACTTCTCTATAACTGCCCTTTTAGAAAATAAAAGCAGGAATTGGATTCATACTTAGCATTCACTTCTCCAGGCTAAGCAAACAAATCTTCGTGTGGCTCTTTCTGTATATGAAGTGTTCTGCACCCCTAGTCACTAGGTGACCTAGACAGGCATCTTAGTAACTTTGGAACGGATCCTTTCTCAATGCTTGTTTTGTGCCAAGGAGCTCAAAGCTGGACAAAATACTCCAAACCTCAGCTGAGTTTTAATCTGAGGAAACAATCCCTTCCCTTGACCTGCTGGCTATCTTCTTGCTAATGCATCCGAGTATGTGGCTGTCCTTCATCTCCAGGAGGCCTTGCGGTGATTTGCACTCTACTTGTTCACAAAGACTACACCTCCTCCACCAGTGCTATTCCAGAGAGCTGCCACCTGTCCACTCAGGCCCAGCATACATGGGTTTATTCCATCCCAGGAGAATTATTTTAATTCATTTTTGCCAAGTGTGCCGAGGTTCCTGCTTGCTCATCCTCCAGGCTGTGGAGGTATCACAGTCCTGCCCTCCAGAGCTTCAACTGCTTTACCTTGTCTGGTGTCACCTGAGAAGCTGACAAAGATGCTTCTGCCCCATTGTCCAAGCCACTGATGAAGACATTAAACACTGCTGAGGAGTTCACTAGTGGCTCAGCTGTATAGAAAGCTCACAGAAGTAAAGCGGAGAATAGTTAACTGCTCCTTTCTGAAGAATTCGGATACAATAATAATAGATGCCATAGGGAATACCATGCAGAAAGTAATAATTCAGGCTTCAGAATGACATTTGAATAGTGTGCAGCAAATAGGGCCTGGGGCCACACATCTAATTCTACGGATAAAAGAAAAAAACTAGCATCTGCTTACTCTTTGAGCATTATCTGTCTTTTGTGTTGAAAGGAGTAAGGATTCAGTGAAAAATCTCAGTGATCATGTGATCAGGAAAAATAATCACTGATCAGTTACTGATGTGGGCAAGGAAACTCAATCCAATATTTCTTATTTTAGAAATGTATTTTCATTGTAATCTGCAATGCATGCATGTAATTGAAATGAATGAAAAAGCTGTATCTTGAAGTGTAGTCTTACTACTGTGATTCTATGAAACTACTGCTCTGAACAGTCTTCACCTTAGCTGATCATTTCTACAACATCATAAGAGGAAGAAATTCAGTTATGCTGAGGAATAAGAAGAATATGGCTGAAGAGAACTAGCTGTGCTGATTTTCATATTCCGTGGAGAAATTGAGTGAACTACAATTTATTAATCTACAAGAGTTATTTTATATATATATATATATATATATAGATATTTTATATATATATGTATTTAAGTATATATATTAATATATAGTCACCTTTTTCAATATTTGTATGCTGCTGCTACCATCAATGTGCTCACCATTTTGCATATTGGCTCTCCAGGGATTTGAACCACATTTCAAATCTGCATCTGTCTTTAATCAGAGATTTTTCTGAAACCAATACTAAACGTACCTTTGGTTATTGTAGAAATATCTGGATATTCAAATGGACTGCTGATATTCTACACTGACAATTCAAATATTTATTTGTTCTGTCTGCTAAGGGAATTATGTGAAGAAAGCCATGCTTAAGACACTTTAGGTAATTCCCTTTAAAACAGTTAGTGTGTTAGTGTCCTGCACACACAGATGTGTGCATCCAAGAACTAGGCTGAAACTGGGAGCCAAATAAACTATTGTGACTTGTATTTTATTACATCTAATTATTATTTTATTTTCTAACTATTTGCAAATCCTATCTGAAAAAGAACACCAAATCACATGGCATAGGTGTAAAGGTACAGCCTTGTAAGATACATCTCTAATGCATGTTGCATAGCTTAATATTTTCCTGCAGAAGTCAGGTACCAAACAGTTATTAAAGAACTGCACTTGATAAGGGAAATGCACAAATCTGGGATGTGTTCAGATGCTGAAAAATACATGATTGCCCTTAGTTGAGTAAAAAAATGATTTATACTCTTTATGACTTCTTCTGAAAGAGAATATCCACTACCTTACTTGAAAAAATAGGACCTGCAAACTTTGTACTCGTATTCTTTTCAAGTAAATCAGGGCTTTTCTCTTTTACAAGAGAATAGAAAGGGCACAATAAAAAATGTCAAAAGAAAATTTGTTCAATTTGAAAGGTGCTGAAACAATTAATTGGAATGTCACTATTATAATGAGGCAATCATGTATGAACAACTATTACTTTTATTAATGATCTGCAGAAAGCTTGTATTTGCAGCTAGCTCGGGTGGACATTTTATCCCTGAAACTTTGCATATCTCCCTGTCTCTTTTTAAATAGTGCTGTAACTTGCTCAGAAATTTAATTTTCACTTGAGCAGGAGAAAAATCATTATGCCAGTGACAAATATATTAATAAAATCTTTGAAGAATCGTGATGTTACTTGAACAGCTGCAATGATTTCTTTCACTGTGCAGTCCCCAATCTGCAGGACTTCAATTCTGTTCTCTTTTATATGAAAAGAAGTGCATTTCTTTTCACTGGACATCATAATTGCCAAAATAGGTGGCTATGGCTTCATAAAAGTGTCAAATTTATAAATAGCTTTTTCCAGCTATCATATATATCTAGATATATGGAGGGTTTTTTTACTACTACAGTGCACTTCCAGGAGAGTGTTAGTGTTAAATAATGCATTTTAAACAACTAGAAACCAGAAATTCTAATAGCAGGTTTTTAATCTCTTTCAAAAGACAATCTTTTACTGCTGACTAAAAGATAATAGTGGGAAGATGCCCAGTGTTGCTAGCAAAGGACACTTAGCCATGTAAAAGTAAATGTCATACTTGGAGGTCCTATCCTGAATGAGTGGGAAATACTCTTTTTTTCATTAAAGAAATTAAATGCCCATAGACTTCTTTTTCTTTGTTGACATGTAATCAGGCTCAGTGCTTCACAGAGCTTCTTGCCCTACTATTTATTAACTGACCTGTGTGCCTCTGCTGTGTTAAGAGTTAATGGAATGTGCCTCTAACTGACCTGCTGTCCAAAGCTACTGATTGGGACAGGCTCTTGATAATGGCCAACAAAGTGGCTCAACCCCAAAGAGGTTGCCGAGAACATGGAAATTCTAAAGTTTCAGCTGTACAATTGGTTTCAAAATTTCTGCATAAAGTATCTCACAAAAGTTTACTTTTTTCTCCTGTTACTCTGCTTCACAGCACCAAGGTGGGGTGGGACTGTAGAAACTTGACTTAAAAGATGCAAAAATCCTTGTCTAGCTTCTCTGAAACCAGGGATGTAGAATGCCAAAGTTCAAGCAAATTGTGGGTGAACAGAATCCTACAATGACCAAATGAAATGTATAAGATATAATATGTGAAAGCATTTTCCAAAATTACTCTGGAAAGAGTTTATATTTTTCTTCTCAATCTTTAACTAAGCATATCACACAAGTGGTTTCATGTCAAGTAGTCAGAGGAATTATGTGAGCTCTAGTGATTAAACACAGAGATGTTAAACCTTGTCATAGCCTTGTGTTTGTCTCTGGGGCTGTCACTGTAGGAGGTGCCAGCTACTGAGGCCTGTCAAAATCCATTAAATGTGATCTGCTGCTTAATGCCCTGATCTGACGACAGGAGAGGGAATCTGACAATGCAAGAGGAGCAGGTAAACAAAAGAGTGCTCATAGAAAGACTCCCACTGAAGTGCAGAGAAATACGTTTTTATTATCAGTTTCTGAAAATCGTTTTTAAATAAAAAACTGCAAAAATTTTGGAGAAGGAGTAGTTCATAATTGGAGAGGAGACTGATGAGATTTTTTTTTCTCCAAGAAACAAAGAGGAAATACCTGTCTCATTCAAGCTAAGCAAGCACTGCTCTTCTGCTCTGATCAGAAGAATATAAAGATTTTATGCAGTTGGGAAGGTCCTAGCAGGCCAGACCATCAAAGTTGTGGAAAAAATATCTCCAAGGGCCAAGGTGGAACTAGAAGATAGGAGATCATGGGGGACAAACACAACATCAGACTGGCATTCTTTGCTGCTGTATGCAAAAAAAAGAGGAAAACAAGGCTTTTCCCAGTAATTCCTCACTGTTGATTACTCACACCAGTGCCCAAAAGAATTTGAGGTGTAGCTTTCTGTTTTCCCGTTCATTCACTTGCATTCAGATGTTCATTGGCAGAAAAAGAATGAGAAATTACACAGTGCCCGAGTCCTGGGGACCTGCCTGTCTCTGCCCACCCCAGCTGGCTCCCCCAAATCTGCCCAATACTCAGAACCCTATTTCAGTCCCCAGGGTCAAATAATGCTGTGGCAGAGCATTGTATGGGGAGATTTTCCACAGTCTTAATGAGCCGCCATTAGTAAGATCACTGAAAGGAGGTTTTCCTGGTTTGCAGAGGTTTGTCATTTGACTGAGAAAAGCCTTACACTAAACCTTATATGGTCAAAAGCAAACAACACATTAAAAATTCATTGCATATACCCAAGCATGATAAGATGGAACATACAAAGATTTGAACTGGACTGATACTAGTATTGTACAAAATGTTTACTCAGTGGCTAAAGCATGAAGGGTTTTCAGTACCCACGAAAAAATTGTGCATTCTGCATTTTTTCTCAGGCTTCTTTTTTTTATTATCTTATCATAAAAAATACTAGTTTTAGAACTGCTATACCTGTTTTGATACTTACAGGACTATTAAATCTGTGCTAGTTCCTGAATTAATAAACATACACACAAATGCACTAGAATATCAAAACCCCGGAAAATTTGTCCATCAGGAACATATTTTTATAGTCATGAGATACATGTTTTACATAGGTCTGAAAGGAATTTCTTCATCATAAATCAAGGCTTCTACTTTTTCAAGCAACCATACACATGATGATAAATTTATCAAATTCCAAATTAGAAACCAAAATTTTAATCTCATTGCTACTACTGGATGGCTGTTCAAAATGTCATTTCTATCAAAGTTAGAAACCCTTCCCCTAATCCACAGCTTAATTGTGTTTACACAGTTAGTTTCTGTGCCCAGCTTATCCTTTAATTTAACTAGTCTTGCCTTCCCATTTTTGTAATGCACTTTCAGAAATAGGTGACTTCACCTCACAGCTTTCATCTTGCTGGGCTAAAGAAAGCCAGACTTCTTTGGAAGTTTTGCCTTTTCAATCTTTACCCTAACATCTTTTGTCTGAACCAACTGCATTGTTTTTTTATTGCAAATGACCAGAATAATTTACTGTGTTCTAGATAATAACTTGCACATAATAAAAAGTATAAATCACTGATGAATGATATTCTGTTTTGGTAATTCCGTACTTTGCCCTTTTAGAAGATGCATGGTTCCCCTCTCATTAGGTAGAAATGTGTTTCTCTTTATGGTAGTTTGAGTGTTGACTTCAGCGAGGCCAATATTTTAGCTCTACTTTTCAGCAGATTTAGGAGTCATGGACGCATCTCGACATTTTGTGAGCAAAATAAATCCCTTTAATTATAACAAAATGTTAAAGCTCCACAAATGTTCTATGGATATTACACTACTGGGAAATGAGGCAATACTTTTAAAAAATTCAACCAAATATTTAAACCAAAGGAGAGATGAATGAGGGAATAATGTTGTTCTCTTGATAAACGTGGAGTTATATTTACAATCCTTCCCACTGTCTCCAGAAACTGGAAGAGCTATCTGTTTTTAATGACAGTTCTTTCTTTGATCAGTATATGTATCTTCTAAGGATGTAGTTTGGACAAAGAAAGGCAGTGTATGACTATACATGTGGCTCAGGTAATAATTAGTGGGTTACAGCATTGATCTAGACTGGATCAAAAGTGACTTTTATTTGCTGTATAACGAGTACAAGTTCATCTTGCATCCAACCCAGTATTTCCAACTGTTGCATTTTAAATACCAGTCAGCAGCATCTCAGCAAAACTGTTTCACCTCCAGTACAGCAGCAACCTTTCTCCTGTTTTACTAACAGGCTGCTGGCAGGAGTAATAAAGAATTTTCCTGAGACACAGACTCCAGCATCTGATAAAAATTGGCAATATATTCTGATGGCATCCTGTTGCATGTCTTTTCTTCAGTAACCTCAATATCAAATTTAATTATGTAAGTTGAGCTTCTTAGACTTGTCTCAGGATATAAAATTAATTCCCATAAATCTCATGCTCTCCACATTCTGATCTGTGCAGAGGTTAGTGAACAACTGTCCCCCTGCCTTGCTGTTCAAGAGGGCTTTCAAAAGGGCTGTAGTCTTAGGCATAAATATTATTGAAAGACTGACAGACTTCTGCAAAACTAATTTCCCCATCCTCTTATCAAGGATTTGTAGACAAGCAGGCACCTAGAAACTGGTTTAAAAGCTGAACTGTGCAGGCTAATGCTTGTAAATGGAATTGGCTGCCTCAGGTATATTTATTTGTTATTTTGCCTATTTCTATCCAGGTTCATTCTCCCTCTTCTCTTCCCCTGGAGTCTTAGTGAATAGTTATTCACTTTCAATTGGCCGAAAAAGAAGCCAGCAAAGAAGATGAAAGCTCACCTGAGAGGCATTAGGAGGAATTGTATTGCTCAAGTTTTCCGTAGTAGGCTACCAAATCAGTTCTTCACTGTTGAAGATTTGGCACTCTAATCAAGAGATGGGCAGTGTCTTGCCAGTGTTAATCTGAGAATTAACTGTCAAAAACACAGATTGGAGATGTGACTTTGGAGCACTTGTTATCACAATTCTATGTATTTTATGGTACTTTTGGGTCCTTCATGCACTCAGTCTTTTGAGACTACTGTAATTGTCCAATTATCCACAAGAATATACTCAATGGCAGTTTCACAAAAGAATATAGAAGGCATTTGTGGAATAACTTGAGCACAGAATGCATATCCAATAGTCTCAGCAGTGCATTTTAGTAGCATCTTGTAAACAATGGACTTGACTCTTCACTTATGGGTAATGTGTATGATTTGTCAGCAGAGTGATAGTCTGTTTAAAATATGAAGCAGTGAGGTTATAGTTGCATAAATTGAACTGGCTAGCATTTTTCCAATGGGAAATTTTATTTAATGGAAAAAGATTTTTGTAGGTAATAATTCTTAATTTGCAGGTATTTACAGTTAATTTCCAAAGTAGCAAAATTTATGATCAAAACAGGAAGGCTCTTTAGCCACAAGAATAGTTGGTAGCCTGAAGTTTTAAGAATGAGGTGAAGATCAGTATGAAGACACTCTTCTGTGGGATTCAGAAGAATTTAATCTGCAGACTTTTCATTGTTAGATGAGTGGCCCAATCATCACACATTTCAACTACTCTGGATATATCTTTCCTTTCAGAGGGTTCCACTTTGTATTAAAAATCCATTGAGGAAGAATAAAAGAGATTAGTTTCAGCACTGCTTTTGGGTACAGGAGATGAAAGATCAGATACTTTTTCTGAAGGATATTTATTTATACATATAGCAAGTAGCAGCTCCAATAAGAGATAGTAGAAAACCCTTGAGTTTCCTCAAATACATAGTAGCCTGGTGGGCTAGACATTCATCTGGAATTTCAGGCTGAAATTTCAATTGCGGACTTAATCACATGGAATAAGAACTTTCCTATCTTAGAAGAACACACAAATATGAATGTATGAGTATCCCCATATTTCATGCTCTTAGATCAACCTCATGTGTACCGGAAAATATCACAAAGCATAAGGAACTCAAAGCACTCTGCATCTTCCTCAGTCTGCCACTTGACCCCACAGTACATACCCATAGCAGGGCAGAATGTGCCACCTTCTCAGTGGTACCAACCTTTGGTTGTATCAAGTGATGTTTAAGCAATTTCCTTTCTCCAATGGTACACCAACTGTAACCAACAACTCCCAGGACATATTCTGCAGTGATAAAAAAGATAACTAGTAGCCTTGCAAGAATTCTCATCTCATTCAATCCTTTAAATATGTGCTAACATGCTTAAGGTCTCCAGTACTGTCAAATAAATTACCCATCTACAGCATGAACTCATTAATTACTAAATAGAAGTTCTACAGACAGATTTAGGATAACTGGAGACTAAAAGATGTGATGCAAAAGCTATTTTCATTCCGTCCCATATTAGGAGGGATCTATGCTGTTAGCAGCAAGAAAAGCACAGTTTTGTTAGCTAGTTTTTCTGAAGCTTGGTACTTTTTATTTTTCTTGAAGATAATCTCAAAGTGCCAAAAAATATTTACACTTCTAACAGAAATAAAAAATTTGTGCACGCCTAAAGCCATTTAATCTGAGTCATGTCTATTTTCTTCTCTTTTCTGCTTTCATCCTACTACATTTATTGTTGTTTTTCTTGCCAATGGATAGACATAAACGCTGTTGCAGGAACAATTGGAAAACAGGAACATATATTTATGTAAACCAGTATTGATTCAACGTGGAAAAAAAAAAAGGGAAACAGAAGAAGACAAAGAAACCAAGGCTTTCAATGCTGTGCTGAAAATCATTATGACCAGGGCTGCTTATGTGCAAAGAATACCTGACTGAGTTCTTCTGATATTCCTTAGGTCTGCTATGAATTTACAGAGTTAAAATTGTTATATGTCGTTGAAGGTCTCTGCCCCATATTCATCATTCGATATAGATCTTTGTGGTTTTTTCTTTTGGCCTCTGAACAGTGATGGCTGTTTTATTTGTTTATGCAGCTCTGTGCTTTATGGCTGACAGCTCCACATTTGGGAACATCTGAAAAAGAGGTCACATGACCTTTCCAAACACGGGAAAACTCTGTTCTTCTCAAGATGACCCGAAATGTTCTAATTATTGGTTATTCCCTCTAGTTGGTGATGCAGCCAACAAGCACGTAAAGTTCAGTGAACCCACAAGTGTACAGCTGTTATCTTTGACTTGTGGCCAAAATAAAAATTGGAACAAAATTTACCCAGACAAGTATAAAGCCTCCTGTTTAAAGCAGTTATTTTCTAAGCCAAATAATCAGATTGAAACTAAGGAAGAGTGAATCCTTTTTCTAGAAACACTGATTCAAACCAGGGTCAACATTTCAGAGATGAGATGTAAAGACAGATTACTGACTTGACTGCACAAGTCTCCCAAAGAACATCCAAGTCTCAAATCTATTAATATGTGTGCAGTTTTACTTCATAATCCAATTGTTCCAATTTCATCCTATATGTCATCTTTTCCTGCAAGCTGGAAGTTGATTTTGTCTCCTGCATAATCAAGGTGAAGGTTGAAAGATGGCAGTGGTAGGTCAGCTGGAGTAACCTTTGACACACACCAGTGAGATCTGCTCTGATGTACCAGTTTGGAACAGCCAGAAATGAGAAAGCAATAATTCCCTGCGCTTTTCAACACTAATGTTTCTTGGGAAATTTCCATCGTTAACTAATCTCGGTCTTCCTATATGGAGTCAAAAAGGTATGATAGATATCAGAACCATAGCAGAAATTGCACACACCTCCTCTTCCTACTGCTTATCTAGGCACCTCTGTCTGATCTGCTCTTCAGATCAAATCTGTACTATCTAAGACTATAGGGAAGGGAGCCAATGTAATCAGAAATAAAGTTTCACAGTGCTCTTCATAGCTATGCTTGCCTATGTACAGCAAGCAGATATAAAAAGCTTATTCCTGAACATATGTAAGTCACATCCATAGTAAGCCAGAGGAGAGAGGTCTTTCCACTACAGTGAATGTGTGTATCAACTCATCCGAATGGGTATTTGATTTCTGTTGAACTGTATCATGAGTTGCAAATCAGCTTCTATTTTCCAGGTAATATAGCCTGCCTGACAGATAACAAGGCTTAATTAATGTGCATCTGAAAAGCTCCTTCCTGTCTCTTTATTTTGAGACAAGGCACATTTGTACAGGGAACAGCACAGGTCTTACTAGTAGGTGTAATCCTATCCAGAATTCCCTCTGCACTATCTATTTGTGACAATATCAGAAATGCAGCAGTGCACTGAGATAATGCTTTTTCGGAACAGAAAGCACCTTGTTACACTGGATGCAAACCAATTGTAACTAAAACTTCCAGCAGCAAATTTGATAATAGTTCACATTTTAGGTTGTCAGCTTGGTAATGTCATCAGAAACAGTTTTCAGAAGTCTGTTGAACAAATGAATGGATGTTCTCACTGCACACCTTAAAAACCAGTGACTGCCATTCTTTCAAAGGATGGGTTTAAATGTAAAGTGTTTTTAAAGGAACACTTTTTTATATTGGTAGGAAACTGGATTTTTCATCAAACAAAAAAGAATGTTTTTCAAGGTAATGCTTGATAGACCAACAAATAACTGGAAACTAGTCAGTGTTTGGACAATTATGTCTGCAAAGGCAATGTTGCAGTCAAAAGTTTCTACAAACATAGCAGGCGATCAAAATATTTCATTGCAATTTTTGTGCATGTTAGGGAGAAAAATGCTAGTAAAAAAGCATCCCCTCTTAAACTGTTTCTTGTCTTTAAGTAGCCAACTTCTTAAGCAAGAAATGGACTTTATCTTATCTTTTTCCTTTCAATAAATATTTATTTTAATATGTTAAGTAATCTTTATACTTTATTAAGTTCTTACTAAAGTACCACCCTACTCTGTGACCAGACAATTCACAAATAAATTGCTGGAAAGTCATCTTCAAACTTCAGGTAGTGAAGTGGACTATTTCTCCTCAGTATTCCAGGTATTAAATTTTTCTTTCCTGTGGGACTGCTCAATTGCTTGTCTCAGGTTTTGGGGTGGTTTTTTTCCCCCCTCCTTCCAATGGGTGATGTTGATTGTCTTATCTATTTCATGTTTTACTTATGTTATTTGAAGTACATTTTTCCTAGAAGACAAAGGGAAATGAAAGCTATTACCAGGAGGCAAATAAAATGGATTAATCTCTATGTGATAGAGTACTCAGATTTCAAGATAAAAACAGAAGAATTACCATGAAATTTTATGAGAGATGCATGCACACTACACAGAGGGAGGAAAGAGTATCACACTAAATTGTATATATTTAAATAAATTTGCTACACAAGAAATCTGTCCCTTAAAGTACACATTACAAGTAAAGAGCATACCAATAGATTATTTTCAGATCAATTACAAGTAAAAGTCTTATATCATTAACGGATTTTTGACCATCCAAGCTGACTCGTGTTTATCTCTCCTCAGACCCGCTGTGCATTTCTGGTGCAATTCCTTCTGCAGGAGGAGCGGGGCAGAATCAAGTGCTTGGAATAGGGAATGAAAGAGTCTCTTGCTACTTCATCAGAAGTCAGTTACTTGTGGGAAGGATATCCAGATGGGGAAGCTTGGTCTGTTGCCCAGAAACCCTGCTTGTGCATGACATGAGTGAGAGTTTGACAGCCACAGAGAGCATCAGGTTGCAGCTCAGGTGGGTATGTGGCACAGTCCCACCCAATGAACCATTCAAATCTTCCTAGTTTCTGCAGAGCTGATAAATTTTTTTCATGTTTTGAGAAAGATAGAAAGGGATGTCCATCAGGCAGAGTAACAGGGAGCTTAAACATTAGCTGGAAGAAATGCTGGAGAGGAAATACTAGGAAAGGAGACAAAGACAGCATGATCTTAAGAATTTGATGTGACATGATAGAAGCCATAGAGGAAAAGTAACATGTGGATAGCTGTCACTGAGGGGATGGCAGATGAGAATGCTTTGAGTTTGTCAGAAAGGCTAAAGAGAAGCCTGGGTGAGGACAATACCAAATATTTGTGTGAAAGAGGAGTGTGTGTGTGTGTGTGTGTGTGTGTGTGAAGAGTCAAAGAAGTCACTCATTGAGTGGTCAGTAAGAAGCCAGGCTGTTTGACAGGCTGTAGGAAAAAAGGTGCCATGATGTTGAGTAAGTGGAGGACGGTGGGAGAGGCAGGAAGCAGGAGCTGTTTGTGAAGGATGATGGAGAGATTCTTTGTGGAGTCAGAAAGAGCATGGGACAGTTACAAATCTGAAAAGTAGGCTGAGGTGGTATCAGGAATGGAAATGAGTGGAGGATTTATGGAAGTTTATTTTCATTCAGGTATATGGTGACTTGCAGGGCCAAGTGGTGGAACTGAGCACTGTCCATGGAGTGAGGGTGCTCAGCTGAGGCAGGGATGATAGTGCTGTGTCTTGTGGCCACTGAGAGGCTTGCTGCCAGCACACTTTGCCCTCTGAATGTTAGAGAAGGAGATTTGCTAATAAGAGCCAAACAAGCCATATCACCATTAGCTAGGCAAGTTTAAAGAGTGTTTGCTACAGTCTGAGAGGGAAAGCAATTTTAAACATTTAGTGTCCTAGATTTGCAGCTATCTCTGCACTGGTGCATCACAGAGCATCATTAAGGTTCCTGACTTCACACTGTAAGATACAGAACAGTAAACTGCAGGGTACAGAGTTGCAAAGTTTGTGATGGAAAAAAGGTACTATAAAAAGATTGAGGTGTTCATCTGCTATAAACTATGGCAACATCAGGATTGTTGGTTATATGGCATAGTTCTTCTGTTAATCAGTTAAACTGTTGTCTTATTTAAACTACCTACAGGTTTTTCTGTTTATTCTCTGTTTAGGAGGGAAAAAAAAAATCTATAAATGCATTAGAAGGACATCTCTCATCATTTATCATCTGAACAGAGGGACAAGGTCTACTGTACTTGGGATATGAGCACAAGAAATCGAGTTAGATTTATGAGTCTGCTTGAGAAAGTATCTCTTCTATTTCCTGTCCTGCAGAGCCCCCTATCTATAGCCCTGTTCTGTGCAACTTGATTAATTTGGAGATGGATGTCTTGTAAACTCATTTCATTTCCCCATATACAGTGAGATATTCCTTGCCATAAACAATTCTCTGTATTTCTTATACAACAGCTTGTTAAGTTTTCTTTGTTTTGCTTTTAAATAAAAGGTTTTCTTTGAAACTCATAGAACTGCACTTTGTAAGTTGCTGCTGTTGTCATGCCAGGTGAAGGAAATTAAAATATACAGAAACATACTGCAACAGGTCGTTCTGAATATTTAGGCACTCACATTCATTGATGACAGTTAGTGCTCACTGTACAGTTCTGTAAGATTAGAATGATTTTTAAAGAAGGCCAGAATCAATGTCTGCTGGTCATGAGATGGAGTGAGTCCATTCCTTCTACATGTGACAGCTTCGAGTTCTTAGCAAATCAGATGCCAGCAAACATGGTAAAAATTTGTGCAAAGAAAAACACCATCAAGGAACTGTGGGGGAAAGTTTCTCTCCTGACTGAAATGAAAAAGTGATATTTTCCCTTTCCTATTTATATTTGTAAGTGTGTGCATGGAAAAGTAAACTACAAATAAATGACCGGCATAGTGAGTAATCATAGGGGTTTTATCTCCTTTCCTGCTTCAAATGTGCCTACGCTGAAGCCAAAAATGCAGCACAGCTCCTGTAGGCTGCCAGCTCTGCTACAACAAAATGTAGTAAAAACAACACAAAGCTTAAAGCTTGCAGAAGTTTGTCCAGACCTCAGGCATGTAACTAGGAAACATAACCCTGCTGGGCTCCCATCTGCCCTCATGACACTGCTAGCAGGATCCAACTTCACTAATGTTAAAGCAGCCTGTGCTACATCAGGATGAGGAACACTCTTCAGTTTGTAGTTAAGAGTATAGTGACCAGGGAAAAGTCATTCTTGGCTCCAGCCCCATTTCAGTGTGTATGGTGGAACAATCCAGCACCAGTGAACACAAGTGTGTTGCTACACAAAAGTGGGACTAGGAACTTCAGCACTGGACCTTGACTGTCATTGTATCATTATTAGATTTTTACTTTCCTGTGCATTGGTCTACTCCCTTTAAGTCCAAGATAGACTTTACATGATCATTTGTAGACAGACACAGCACAGTTTAATTTCTAGTCTGAGTCAGACAAGTGTGGGACAGTGTCAGTATAAAAGCCATGCTGTGCTTTAACTCAGTTCAGTGCTGGTATAATCAGCGTTTGCTGTATTTGTTTTTAATTAATTCTGTCAGCATCTCTTAAATATTTTTCAGCTTGGGCAACTATGAATCTGTGTGAAACCTAACCATCTCTGCCTGGGGCTTTGGGACTTTGGCAAGGGCTGGGTATCTGTCTCCCAAGGCATGGTAATGCTGAGCTGTATCTAACTTCTAGGTGCCAAGAAAATGCTAAGACCAGTATTCTGTTTCTGATAGTGGCAAAAGAGAATATTTTCCAGGGAGATCACATGGGCTTGACTTCTTTCTATGATCTTTCTCCGTATACATGGCATCTAGAAGTGTTGTATTAGAGTAGTTAAAGTTGTTGCATTCCTGTCTAGTCCTTTTAGTAGCCCTTAACAGATGTGCTGTCTTTGAATTTATCTAACCTCTTTTAAATCCTGCTGATACTGTCTGATTCCACAGTCTCTGTGCTCAGGACACTATCTGCTGCACAAAAAAAATACCTTCTTTTATTCAGTTTAAACTTAACTCCTACAGTTCAATCCAGTTTATTATGCAATATTTAACAAATAACAGTTCTGCATTCAGCTAATCTATTGCCTTCAGTATTTTGCAAACCTTGTTCATATCCTCTCTCCTGCTTAGCCTCTCCAGTATAGCCTCTACTCCTTATAAAGTAGCTGCTCTCCATCATAGGCTATTTTCACTGTCCTTTTCTGTACCCTTTCCAACTCCACTACGCCCTTCTTTGAGATGCAGAGAACAGGATGACACATGGGACTCAGTGTGTGCACAGCAGAGCTTTTGTGCAGAAGTGACATCCTTTCTTGTCCACAGCATCCATCCTGGTGGTGACCAAGATTTTTTGGCTGCCCCTAAACACTGACTCAATGAGTCAGAGAACTGTCAACTCTGCTGCTATAAAATCCCTTTCACTAGATTTAATATCAGTTCTGATGTCAGCACCATGTAGACAGGGTTCAGATTCTTTTTCTCCTAGGTGCATTACTTCATGTCTGTCTACACTGAAGTTCACCTGCCAACCTTTTTGCCTTAGGTGGCCTTGTGTATGCAGACTGGGAAATGTTATTGTTTATTTCCTTTGCTAAAACACTGATGATCTCTGGGAGACCACTGAAGATTCCTTTTAATTTAGAAAAGAGACCAGTAACCTCTCTGTGTAGCACCTAATCTTTAACCAGCTTCCAGTCTACAAAAGAGCATTTTCACCACATCCAGTGGCTGCTTAATTTCTTTCATAATCTTTGACGTAGAATCTTATCAAAGACTTAAAAAAAACCCAAACAAATATATTATTTAGGCTGATATTATCTTTATCCAGGAACCTCCTGTTCAAGCTAAAGCAGATTAGTGTTGAAAGATTTCACTTTACAGAAGCTGTGCTGACTCTTTTTGCAACACTCCCCATCCATTTGGGCTCTCAGTGATGTTATTCTCTATTATAAACACTACCATCTTAACAACAGTGGAAGCCAGAATTCCAAGTCTAGTCTGTTGCTCTCAGGATCTCCTCTAGTACCATTTCTATAGGTGGAGTTAATCTACCTGTATGTTGACACAATAACTGCTTGTAAAAAGAGGCTTCAGGACTCAGCCAACACCTCTACAATTTCACATTCAAACAAATTAAATATGTGGTGGTGAAGGTGGTCAATTAAGTATTTTGGTACCTGGCTAGACATCCAGCTTTGCATATGCAGTGGTTTCTCCAGTAACACACACAGTGCACATCCTGTGTGCCTTAGAGCCTCTGTGTAAAGCTGATATTGCCTTTGGCAACTACAGAATGTCTCTCACTCCCAGCTTCCAGGAAAATGGAAGATGCTAATACTCTCATGCTGTTCTTCACCTTGTACTCGCTGTTTCGCTCAGTATGTCAGTACTTGAAAAGTGCCAGGCATATGTTGGTTGCTGCATGTCACTCTTGCTGTCTCGGAGTCTTGAGACACATACATTAGATATGTGACATATGCTAAGAGTGAACTGTTGATGTTTGAAAAGGATTTCCATTGCTTAACACAAGCTTTGTGAGTGATAGCTCTCCAGCTTCTCCTACCTAATTCTCTGTGTGTCCCCTGACTAGTTCACTCTGTGCTCTTATGAACCTGCTCAGTATGTGGAATTTGCAACACAATTCAGTGAGTTTAATCATTTGTTATGAACCCTTTTTCAACCTCTACTTTGAGAGGATGAACTGGGAAATCCAAAAGGCGTCCACCCCTTGACCTATTGTGCATTCTTTCATTTGCTTATTTTTCTCTTGCCATTTAAATATTAAATTTTTAAAAAAAAATTTTAGCTCTTATTTTCTCTCTTCTCTGGATTTACAACATATTTTAATATATTTATTGATGTTTTCCTATTTGATTCTTGAATCTATCTTTCAGTTTTTCCTTTCTCCAGCTCATTTGTTCAGTCTTTCATTCTACGGAGCTTGGGAAGCTGATATTTCCAGAACCAAATTAATTACTTGGTTTCAGAAGAAGTGTCATTATATAATCAGGGTGTGATGGGTTAGAATAATCTGGCATGAAAGGCTACAGTCCAGTTTATTCCTGATACGTTAAAATCCTGGGGATCATCTCTTTGGTAGTTATGAACTAAGCTTTATTTGGACTGGATGATTCAATGGCACCATCAACAAATTCAGCCCTTGATAATATTTAAGTGAATGAAAGTTGTGCTGTGACCTAGGATTTTTCTGTGCTGAAGAAACAAAAAATCTAAATAACTAGGTAATGGCTGTATCACAGTGAAAATAATTATCTAAAAACATTGCACATGCCAATCTAAGCATAATCTTAATCAAGCCTCTATTAATATCATAGAACACCTTGCTAGCATGAACTGCGACAACAGAGTCATTGAACCCAAAGTGTTGCAACTGGGCTTTTTACTTCTCCAAATAGAACTTCTAAACAAATTAGAGATAGGGTAGGAAGGACATAGGTGCTGTCTGCTACATTTTATCCAGGAGGAGCAAAAATGTTTCACTTACATGTAGAAATAATGTTGTAGACACGATGATTCAACAGCTTTAAATGAGGTATATTTGATAGAATAGATTGGGGGGAAATACAAGTTTGACGAGTATTTTAGGTTGATTTAGAACAATTTGCATAGAGACTGGTCATGACCCAGGTTTGCCTTCCTTCAATCACTTCAAGAACCTGGTCTAAGTATATTTTGGGAGAAGATGAATAGATGAAGCAAAGAAAGCAATTTTTTGCAGATTCGCTTCTGCATAAAATGTCATTGTAATGGTCTGATAACTAGGGTTATGCATGATCTAATTTCTGAGGATGATGTCATATTTCATAAGCATCCAGCAGAGATTATACAATCATTTCACAGAGGGAGCTATGTGATGTAATTGCCAGCAACACCACATGGATCAGTGGCCCAGCAGGCTACATTCAATTCATATTTTATATGGTGCTAATATGTCTTTTTTTGCTCTGTTTTTTTTTCATCTGAAGATGCCACAGTGAAGAACTTTTATTTAAAATCTGAGTTTCTTGTTTGTTTTTAAAAGAAAGTAATTCACAATGTCACAAGATTTTTTTTTTAACTTTAGGGGTTTCTACTTGCTTCACCCAGTTTATAACCTGATACTAATTGAATTCACATGGTGAGGGTTTGGTAGCAGGGGCTGCTGGGGAGTTTAATATGGGTGGTTTCTCTGAGGAGCTGCCAGAAGCTTGAGTCAATGCTGGCCAACTCACATGTCTCCACTAATGACTGGTCATTCTGCTCCATAGCCTTCCTTCTGCCAGCTAGATACTACCAGCATGTAACTAATCAGAGGATGTAAATAAACAGAAGATCACATCATTGTCCCCTTGCTCAGATTTTTGTTGAGGCTAAGTGCTCTTTGAGGTTTTTAACAGTCCTGCCTAAATAGAGATTGGGTTAAGTAAGAATCAGTCCTCTGAAACTATGAATAATGGAACTAAAATTGCTTCCACATGCAAACAAAGCAGAGACTGAATTCAGAATTTAGACAAAATTGTGAGGCAACTTTTACTTTCTGGGCCTTCCCTACAGTCTTGTCTTATGAAGGATTGTTGAGCAAATTAATTTCTGTCCTTTCAACTTCTCTCTTTTTTCCAGCACTCTTCTCTGAAGGTACGTATTTAGTTGCACTGATCTCTTCTTTATGCCCTCTTTTCTCTCTTTGGATATTTTTCCCCCTCTCCTCCATCTCATTTATTTTCAAAACTTCCAAGCCCTGTTTCTGAGATTATAGAAACAAAAATGCAAATCATTCAGGTTCTTTCTCTGAGATGATTGCTACTGTGGTCCTTTGTGTATTCTTCTTCAGCTTCCAAAGAACAGAAGCTTAAAACCAAAAATTTTATTTCACATTTAGCATGTGATCATAAAAGAAGGTACTTGTGCTGTGCAGAGTTTAGAAGCAAATGGATGCCAGTTTTGACTTCTAATTACATTTAAAAAAAGATCAGCAGCATGTCCCACTGGCAAATTTCTGTGTTGTTCACTCTTTTTAGGTGTCTAGTCCCAGAATAAGAGGCTTTCCTTGTGTGGAGTCTTTCTAAATTGCTTAGTCACAGATGTCCACCAAGGTCCTCTTCCCACAGTTACTAAAGGAAAAGTGGAGTTCTCCCTAGCAGACATCTCCCTGTTCCACTGTACAGGCATTATGGTACAGCTCTCCTCTGCCATAGCTCCTACTAAGGCTTCAGCAGCAATGGCTGATGACAGCAGCACCCCTTTGCTCAGCAAAAGAGTTTACCAGAAATGCTCTTGTTGCGCCCCTGCTCTGCCCCCCCACACAGCCTGAGTGGTTCCAGTGGGGAGTTGCTCTGTGCAGCTTTCTCTGAAGTCACCCTAGGTAACACAGGCACTCTCTGAGCCCTGAGATTACTATCCAGCACACATTGCTCGTGCATTTTGAGTAGGAGAATTGAGTGGTTGCCTGGCAGGAATTCATACTAGGAAGAGCAAAAGTCAGTACAAGTTTTGATAAAGTGGGCACTGCTTTGTCAGTTAAGTCTAAATGCAAAATGTCATAGGAAGAGCTGTGAACACAACAGACGAAGAAATACAGCTGTATTTTTTTTCTTCTTTTCACCTATAGGAAAAGAAAGATTGAGATTTTTTCTTTATTTGGATACATAGGACAGATACAAGCATTGCTCTTGTCTGACTGAATAAGTGTTTAAAAATGCGGATCTCATTGTTTGATGTTAAATCAGTATTAAGGACATTCCAAAGATGCAGCAATTAAAAAATAAATTTAAAAGTAAAAATATAGAAAAAAGTGAAAAAGTAGTCAGATTTTGTTACAGTACTGTCATCAGAAGTGCAAGGTGTGAAGAAACTCAATTTACAAGATGTTATCAGTCCAAATTGTTTTGAAAACATAGGTATTAATCCAGCTTTCCTGGTGTCCACGGTATCAGCCTGGTATTCAAACTGAATTCACTGTTTGGTAACCCTGCTCAGTTATAGTCAGATGTGAACTAGACTTGACATCTATGTTTTAAAATTACCTCTCCAATCGCCTATATATTTTTTACTTGTTAACAGTTGCATTTAGACCAGTTTGACTCTTTTCATTACTCTTTTAACTTGTAAGCATATTTACTCAGAAGTTGTTTCATTTTCTTATTTTTAATTAATGTCTGATTGTTCACATTTAGGTGGTCACAACCCTTTAAGAAGCAGCTGGTCTTCCTGGATAATGTATGTTAAAAAATTGAAAAAAAATTGACATTCTGCTCTGTCTTCATGACTATTTCTTTATTATATTTCTGGATAAAAAATGTATTTCTTCCTTATTTTTACCCATGGGTCCTCAGGCAGTCAGTGTCCACTATCTTGGACGGAGATGGACACTAATCACTGTTGCTTTAGAGACTGGCTGTTAATCAAATGCTTTAAAATGCAATTCATTTGGTTCCACATTGAATAAAGAACTATCCTGTCCGTTTCTTTCCCATTCTGACCTTGCACAAACTTTTGTGTACATTTAGATAGCCCTCTTTCCTTGACCATGATCTGTCTGCTCAGTTGTAGTGAATTTCTTTAATGATAAGAAATAAAAATGGCTCTCTCTAGAGCAGGGGGTGAGAGCAGAAATTAGAGGAATGAAAGGATGCTGTAGTCCATTTGATTTCTATGATGAATTCCCTGATTTCTTTGGGGGTGATTGCCCAATTTATGCTTTTACAAGAACTGAAATCAAGTGATTACTTTGAAAACACATCTTGACAAATAAGGCTGTGTAAAATGCAGTCTCCACCATTTCCTCACACTTACTATTTGTGGTTTGTTCTCTTCAGGAGAAAAAGAGGTTGTCTTCTGTTTAGACAATGATATTTTTTTAACTCTAATCTTTTTTTGTTCAAGCACAGACCTTCAAGTAGAGAAAATGGATTTACCTATAAGTGTAGATGTCCAGCTCAGGAACTTCAGTGATACAGAGCAATATATACAGTATGACATTTTCTAGTTAGGCCCCAACATAACAGCTAATATAACCCGCTTAACAACTGCAGACATTTTTGAAATGTCTTTAAATAGTTGTACTATTTGATTACAATTAGCAATTTTAATAGTACTCCCTTCTCCTTTGTCTTGGGGTGAGACATCTTTTTATCACAACATACTTCCCTTTAAAACTTTGTTATTGCCATTTTGTTGATGTTTTCTGGCCATGATACTAATTAAAAGATAAAGGTATTCCTTCATTCAGCATCTTGCAAGAAAAGTGATTTAAAGAGAGACACTTAGCATAGAAAGCTCATAAACTTCCACATAAATAAGCAGTTAGAGAACAGCAGATGTTTTAGATTGCATCAGTAAATGGTACAGTGTTATAGACACACCAATACAGTTAATGCTGATTGTAATGCACTTTTTTCAAAAATTGTGCTTTTTTTCTTAAACTTAATTTCTGATTTATTTCACTTTCTATAGAGTAATTCTGCAAACCTGGTATCTTTTGCATTTCATGCCTGTTAATGGAAAGCTGGATTCATCTGTGCAGGATTCATCTGGCTTAAGTATATTAAAATAGACATGCTTGACGGAAAAGTGTCTCAGATATTTAGAGATTTGATTTTTCCTTTTTCATGGTATTGTGTTATGTTACTTGGCTTGGTATAAACCACACAATATTCAAGATCTTTCAAAGCCTGAATTTCTTGAAATTCTAATCTCATGTATTTGTACAGTCACATAACTGTTAGCTTTAGAAGCTTAACTGTGGAATTAGAAGCAAATAGGATTTTTTTTTCCTATACAAAATAGCGTGAAGTTTTTTGCCATTTAATTTCTGAAACGTGTTGTTTAAGCTTTCCCATAAGTTCTTTGGGCAGAAGCAGTGCTGTGTTCATTGTGTACAATACCTGGGAGTAGAGCATTTTTCAACACGAGAGTGCTGCTGCAATATCAATTGTAGCTGTTCTGTGAAGTAAAATGGTTGCTTTTTAAATAGGTCACTTTATCCTACTCTGCTTTGCTCAAATAACATTTTGTAGGCCATTTTTTGTTCATAATGCAATACAATATAGAATGTGATTGTGCAATAAAGAGTCTCATATGAAAGACAAAAGGAAGGAAATAAAAATGGCTGAGACAACCGTTATAATGAAAGCAAAATGTCATTAGGTAATTGAAAATATTAAAGAGCTATCATGTTTCTGAAGTATCAATATTTTCCTCCATCCATAAGACAGAACATATACCTATGCTACATGTATAGAAGGTAAGTTTCTCATCCCAGTTGCTCAAATTTAAAGGAAACACAAATTAAGTAACTCTAGGCCTTCATCAGTCTGCTGCTTGGCCCGTTGATTTAGCACACTTGTATTTTATATGCACTCTCTTATTTACATCTGTTCAGACAGCTCTCCTACTATTATAGTCTAATATTTTACAATCTGTACAACAGCAATTTTTTTTTTTCTGATAAATACTAGTTCAGAACACTTCTTTTTCTGTCCTATTTTCTTGGAAGGAAATAGTATTATGCAAGTGCCTACATCCATACAGCTGTGACAGAAATAGAGAATATTGGTCTGACTTCAAAATACTCCCTGAAAAATGAACTGAAAATATTCTCTTTGTGAGAATGCCAGTCTGTCTTTTTACTGCTGCTTGTAAAAACACTGGCTCTGACCAAGGAAGGCTCTATCTCATACCGCCATCATCAATCTAAAACCATCTCATTAGCCTAATGAGGGCAAAAATGGGCAAGATTTAACAGAGCTGATATGATCAGCAGACATTAGAACTGTTCTTTCCTGTATGGTGGCGGACAAATGCAAACTGTGTAGTGACAGACAGGTCATCTCTGAATTTCAACATGAAGGAAAAGAAAGGTTCAGTTCAGATTTTCACCTGACTTTTTAACACTGTGGGTCTCTATGTTCCCTTCTGAAATCTCTCTTAATACATTCTGATATTATTTAGATTAAAAATGTCATTCACATTTGGATACAGCTAACCCTCTAGTGTCTCCTTCTGTCAGTGTTCTGTTTTCACAAGCATGACTCTATTGACTAGGTGGAAATAGGACTCATATTATTAGGATTATTGGCAAAATTACCCACTTACAGCTACTAGAAATCTCTCTCTCCCTGAAGTACTGAGAGACATAGTATGAAAGTTTCTGAATAGTTGAAGTCTACAATTTGTATATAGTAACTCATCTCTCTCTTGGACTACACCAGATACTTTAATCCAGGGAAGAGCTATTTTGTCCCACACATGACTTCTGGGCAGGCAAAGATATAGGGAATGACAGATGTTGAGTGAAGTGCAATAATCCTGAGACAGTGCTTGCTTGAAACCTTCCAGATTTGGTCTTACTATTTTGCAGCTTGAGATCATCCGACTTTAAGCCAGAGTTAAACAGAGCTCTTGTCTCTCACAGCCAGTGAGTACGAGTTGTTCTTTTTTTGCCACGACAGTGACTGAGAGCCAGACTGCCCTTTACACTCCCACAGCTGGGGAACATGGCACAAAAATGTGATGCTTCTCTGACATGGCCCCTGATGTAGGAGAGGAGTGAGTAGCCCTGACCTTCTCCACCTCCCTGCAAAGAAATACACTACTGAGGGAAAGAGAGGTGTGGAAGGAACTGGACAGGAAAACTTGCTTCAAGTGTTCTATACTTGAAAGATTTTGCTGGAAATCCGAGTGGGTCTATGAGGAAAGAGATTAAGGGCAGGCTTGAAAAGCCTGGTCACAGAGCATGTTATCTCTTATATAGCTGTACATTCACGCACATTCTGCCAGCATTGTATTTTCTCCCTTACCCATCCCTGTACGGTTAAAATCAGTGAGTCAAAGACACAGATCAAAACTTTTTAGGTGGTGATTCCTATCTCAGTTTTCACATAAAGTCTTCACAGTATATTCCTATACAAGGTATTTGCCATGATCTTTCCTGGAATGGGGACAGATCCTGAGCACATCTCCTTGAAGTCAGAGACAAGAATTTATCATTTCCTAATAACAAAGTTGATTTCTCTGCTTTTCTTCAAGAATATACTTTCTGAAGTATTTCAGGATCCAGAACAGATTAAATTAATCTAAAAATGATAGAATGTAATAAAGGATTATACTATCGCAGTGATGCAACTTCACAGCCGTCACTTCTTTTCAGACTCTTTAGGATTTTTCAGAAGCCACAAAATGTCTGCATTTTAAAACAGTTTTCTGAAAAGAGTAAAGAAAGCATCAGTGACCTTAAAGCTTCATATAAATCTTTTTTTACTGCCTGATCATGGCAGAATGATGGCAGAAAGCAGTTTCATTTTTGCCCGAGTAATTAAATATTATTCCAGCCTTTCTGACCTCAACCTAATGATAAAGGATTGAATCCAGGAAAAGAGCTTTTGTGGGAGCCAATCAGAGACACTTTGCTTCCTTCAAGGATATATAAGTGCTCAGTTCACAGAAATATGCTAACTAGTTGGGGTTTTTCCCAGCAGCCTTTTGTTGCAGAGAAGTTTTGCACATAGTGTGGAAGTCATGTGGCACTTACACCTGCTGGTGCGCCTGTTCTGGCCAGACTGGACCACAACTGCAAGATCCTCGTGAAGGTATTTTCTATGAATGTTCCCTGAGGAAAGTGGGTAGGGAAAAGAGGAAAGTGGATAGGGAAAATTTTCAGAGAAACATAGAAAGGTTTGGGTTGGAAGAAATATTGAAGATCATCTAGTTCCGACTCCCGTGCCACATGCAAGGACGCCCTCCTCTAGATCAGATTGCTGAAAGCCCCATCCAACTTGACCTTGAACACTTCTAGGGATGGGACATCTACATCTTCTCTGGGAAACATGTTCCAGTGTTTCACTCATAGTAAAGAATTTTTTTCATAATTTCTAATCTAAATCTACCATCTTTCAGTTTGAAGCCTCTCTCCTGTCCTATCACTACATGCTTTTGTCAAAAGTCACTCTCCAGTTCTCTTGTAGCTCCCTTCAGGTACTGGAAGATGTTCCAAGGTCTCTTTGAAGCCTTTCTTCTTCAGCATGAAAAACCCAAACTCTTTCAAGGACAGGTCTTCTTAGGAGAGGTGCTCCATTCACCTGATGGTCTTTGTGACTTTCCCCTGGACTCTTTCCAACAGGTTCATCCATACAGGCCTACAGATAGTTTTGTCTGAATTCCTCAGGATGTGTCACTCCTGAGCTTGAAAGAGGTGTTTCTTGATATTAACCAGCCTTTTGGACCCTCACTATAATGCTACCTTGCCCCTGCTTTCGATGGCTCCTCATCCATCCCCAGGTGGAACTCCATGAACTACAGCAGGCCACTGACACTGAGCATGGCACTCCCTCCTGGTTTCACCACCCTGTCCTTCTTCAAGAGCCTTTATCCTTCCATTCCAACACTTGCCATCCCACCACATCTCCATGATGCCTGTAGGATCACAGCCCTTCAGGCATGGAGAGCTGACTCCATCTCTGACTCCTTTTGTTTATTCCCCCTGATATATGTGTTGGCATAGGGGCATTTAACTGGCTGACAATGAAGCTGATTTGCTGGCTGAAGTGGCCGAAATTCCTTTATGCTGCACTTCAGGTGCTCTGCTGACTTGCAATCCCTCTCCAGGCTCTGGGCATTTCTCACTGGCCCTGGCATCAAACTGATGGGAGTGGTGTGGATTGAAGTTCCCTACCCCCAGCACCTTTAAAGCTCTGTAGTTTGACAGCATCAGCTTCCTCTATTGTTCCTTCACAGATATATAGTTCTCTCACGGCTGGAATTTTGGACTAAATTAAAAATCAAAACTAAAGTAATAGTAGCAGAAACTGATGCTAATCTCCATAGGCCCCATTAGCTCAATAACCTGCTTATTTTCTAATGTGTGATAGCAGGGTGCAGGAGAGGTTGTTAAAGTGTTAGCCTGGCTTCCTGTGTGTCTTTTCGTCTTAGCAGCTCTGCAGAAATGCCAGCATAACACAAAAGTAATTGTTGTGCTGTGATAATCACAATTGCTGCCTTTCGTCTGTTCATTAGGAAGGCAAATATATCTCATCTACAAAGGAACTTTTTGACTGATGATTTTAGTACAGGATTGAAAGTCAGTTACCTAAAAACATGTTTCTATCTCTGTAGTGTTAGAAGTTTCTATATGTCTTCTTTTTTTTTTTTTTTTTTTGTGAAAACTTTGTTTAATCATACTGTGCCTCAGTTTCCTTTCAGGTACAAGGAAGTTAATATATTGGAAATTTTTGATTGAAATGTTTGTCAGGTACTTTGACATGTTTAGATAAAAGGATCTCTCAAAGTGAAAATTACAGAGGTAAGCATGGCTGAGGTGCAAGTGCCCTATCCCTGTTTTGGTCCCTATTAATCCCTTTTAACTGATTTTTTGTGAAAGCTTGTCTGGCAGAACAGTCTAATGTTCTGATTCTTTTATTTATGTGGAGAGAGCCTTTTTTTTTGCTAGGAAGTCATTGATTTCTTTTCTTTTCCCTAGAGAAAAGTTATTTTTATGGAGTGTTTAAGGATCTCCATAAGTGGGTTACATAATATCTATTGTATATTAAAGGTCTGGAAGAAGTTATTTATATTTATTGTGCTAACTTCCCAGCATGGAGGTAAAATGTCAGATTATAAGGGTCAACTAATTAATGCTTAGGTCTGGGTACTTAAAGATTGAAGTATCTTCAGTCCATATCTAGCCATACTTCAGACAAAACCACTGTTTGGAAACATGACCTCAAGTTGTACAGTTGAGGTGTCTGTTCCTCTTGAGTCATCTCCTTTCTCAAGTCATCAGGTATCACCTTTGTTGGGTGGGATCTTCCTGCTCCATTTTGTGAGTAAAGTTCAAATAGGAAGTTGTTCAGTGATTCTCTCTCTTCGGCTTTGCCATCATGAGTTTAGATTGCAGGAATAACAGAAGTAAGGCTGTTAAAGACTTAACTTTGTCCTCTGCCTTCCTACTAGCTTCTGTTTCTGAGTACATTCCCTTGGTGTTACCTCAACACAAATGAAAACTAATATACCCCACAGGAATTCTTCGAAAAATAAGGCAGATATTTTAAGGGGAAGGTCTTCATTAGGCTCTGTGAATGAACTCTTCATTTTTTTAGAGTTTGCACAGCATTAGAGGGAAAATTAGACCTTATCAACCAAAAGGGATTTCACATCAGGGCAGAGAATATGTAAATTAGCCTTGGACTGTTTTATCAGAGGCTTTTTCATCATATCTGCATGATGTTGAGAGAGGCTGGCAACTAGAGGAAGCTATTAATCTTGCATTGTTTTCACTGTACCATGTCTATTTTTGAAAAATTACCTTTGATTTAAGTGCAGTACTTTGAAGAAATAATCATAATTTATTAACTGAAACCTTTTCCAACCATCCACATTGATATAAGTGTGCATGTTTGCATGCACCCATATGGTCTTCTAGCTATAACTCCTGCAGCAATGAGTTTGACTTTGTGGGCTTGGTGTGTCTTCTAACTGATGAGGTCAGCACCTTGTGGGAATAAGTTAGTAGGTCATCCACCAAGTTCACAGGTCATATTGAATAATCACTGTCTTATTTGAAAGGTGATAAGCAATATTTACAGTATTAACTTTAAACTGTTTATTGAATATAACTGTTTATAAGTAGTCTCAGCAATGTCTCTTGGAATGCAACTAGTGATTTCCTATTAATTATCATAAAACCTTGCACTCTCCTACATTTGTAGAATTTATCAGAGAGGTGTAGAGTTCTCAGGAATCTGCCCTAATCTGCAAAAAGGAGGCATGCTAGGAGTCAAGAACACCTAAAGATCAGTGTATTTCAAAGCAAACGAAGACAAAAGGTAGCTCTATCAGAAGCAGAGATAAGGAAGCCTGGTATCCGAAGGGATTTGCTCATCTCATTGAATTCTTTGATCTAATTCAGCTGAAGTTTCTTGCTAGCTGAAAAGTTCCTAACATGCATTTTTGACCACAGAAAAGAATTTGTTGTTGAGTAATATCTGCAGCTTGTCCCATGGAGAAGAGAGGGTAGTAATGGAGAACCTTCTTTACTTAGTTGCCCATTTATGTAAGCAAGATTTTCTAAAATACATCTCAATTTTCAAAAATTGTAAGGGAAAGGACAGATAGATGTGCATGCATACCAGCACTTGCATGTATTTTGATCTTAAACAGGCTGAGACCTAATGAATCAAGGCTGAAATTTAAACAAAAAGCATTCAAATTAAGGAAACAAATCAACAAATAAAACTCCAACACTTGCAGCACTAGTAAGAAGGGTTCTAAAGCAACAATAAGGTCATTTTGAAGTCACTATGCCTTAAATGTTTTTTGCAATCTCTGCTGAAAACCTTTAAGTTGGTGTGAAGATAGGAAATGCTTCCATCTTCCTTTGTGCATCTTTACCTTGAGAGAAAAACTAAGACCACAGAAAAGAAAATTTCCTAGAATTCTAGAATCATAGTATCCTAACATATCCTAAGTTGAAAGGAACCCACAAGGATCATTGAAATCCACTTTCTGGCCCTCTGCAGTGCTACAGCAACAATCACAAGTGCCTGAGAGCATTGCCCAGGTGGTTCTCGACCTGTGGTAGGTTGGTGCTGTGACTACTTCCCTGGAGAGCCATTCCAGTGCCCTACCAACTGTCTTCTGTGAAGAACCTTTTCCTTATATCCAACCTAAGTCACACCCAACTCAGCCTCAGGCCATTTCCTCAAGTCCTGTCACTGGTCTCAAGAGTGAGGAGATCAGCTCCTGCTGTTCTTGCCAAGGAAGTTGTCACTGCAGTGAGGTCTCCCCTCAGATTCCTCCAGCCTGAATAGCCCAAATGATCTCATTTGCTTCTTGTATGGCTTCCCCTCATCCCGTCACCATGGGTGGCCCACATTAGAAAGGTATGGAGGCAGCAATCTTACTGCCTTGCTGTGATCCACTCGGAATGACTTTTCTAGCCCCATTTTCCCTGAAGCTGTAAGCTTTCTTGCACTTTAAACCCTATTCCTAACCCAATTTACCAGGTATTTTTCAGAGGTAATAAGTGTAAAAGTTTGTCATTACTCTACTTTGCTTTTGCAAACTCTTGTAGGAAAAGTCAGCACCATTATGAAATCCATTATAATCACAAGTGCCAGTATGTCGGAGTAGTTGTGGGAATTGTTGAATCCTCTAGGGAGTGTTTATTTCAGTTATTTCATTTGTTCTAGCTATTTAGATTGTCCCTTGTCTGTATTCTTTCTCTGTTTTCTGCACATTGAAAGCAAATGCTTACCTCAGAGTCCCAAGAGCTGACAGCTCTCTTGAGCTTAATAAAGGAACAATGTTTTTCTCCCCCACCCCACATTCTGAATAACCTAAATGCAATGATATTCTCTCTTGGGCTTTCATGTTTCCTAACTATATATAAATAAAATAGATGCAACTTTTTTAGAGCAGGGTTCCTGTCATTTTCCATTTGTCTGTAAATCACATCATTATTTATTTTTAGTATTATAAAAAAAAATCAACAAAAGAGCCCCAACCAAACAAAAAAACCAAACACAAAACCATAAAAACAAAACAAACCTGTCTTATATCTGATAAAGTACAGCAAACAAAAATTGTATATTAAAAAAACTAGTAAACTTCAGTCTAGCTTTAGAAGTATCGCCAGCTGTCTCAGGATTCCTAAAACATGTTTCTTCTTTCCATATGTTGGGGTTTAACCCCAGACAGCAGCCAAGCCCCACGGACCCATTTGCTCCCCCACCAGCAGAGTCAGGGAGAATCAGAAGGGTAAAAGACAGAAAACTCATAGGTTGAGATAAAGGCAGTTCAATAGGGAAAGCAAAAGTAGCACACACAAGCAGAGCAAAACAAGGAATTAAGTCACTGCTTCCCATGGTTCAGGAGGTTCCTGTTATGCTAATTCCTGTAGCACACAACTCAAATCATGGTTCACAACAACTGAAAGGTGCACCCATTACAATCTCCATCCCCGGAGACTGGGCCCAGTTATCTGGTTTAACCTTGCAATGAACTCTTCCCTTTGTTCCCAGCCCGGCTAACAAGGGATTCCTGCTGGAGTCCACCATTAGTACAGTCCCTATCAAGTCCTCCATGGGCTGCAAGGGCACAGTCTGCTTCACCATGGTTTGACCACAGGCTGCAAGAGAAACTTTTCTTCCCTTGCTCCATTGTGGGGTCCTACAACAAGAGACACTCCTCCTTGAACTCCTCCAACCTGGGTCATTCCCACGGGCTGCAGTTCTTCACAAACTGCTCCAGCATGGGTTTCCTGTGAGGTCACAAGTCCTGCCAGCACGCCTGCTCCATCACAGGCATCCCACAGGTCACATTCTTCTTCAGGCATCTACCTGCTCCAGCATGGGATCCTCTGCAAGCTGCAAGTGGATCTCTGCCCCCTCATTCACACAGCCCAGCCCTTTCACCTCAAGTTCACACTGGAGTTTCAGTCTGTCCAGTCGAGCAGCACAAAATTACACACCATGTAAATTACTTGATTACTGATACTGAATTTAACTCACTCATGAATTTCATACAATTTTTGTAGGGTTTTTTAATGTTCTGCTTTAAAAACACCCCAAATATTCTTGCAACTCTAGTGTGTAGGTGGATTTTTTGAGTCAGATATTTATTTCAGCAGTGTATTTCAGCATCTTCCTGGAATTCATAGGATTTTCTATTTAGTTCTACTGTTCAGTTACAAGGATTTCCTTAGGACTTCTATCTTCGGGCAACAAACACAGTCCTCCAGGGGTTCCCTACTAGCCTCTGAAAGTGTTAAGAAAGAATTCTACCTGATTTTTATCAAGTTCTTCCATGACCATATTTCCCTCCCGTGCATCAGCAAAAGGTTACAAGCATACTGGAATTCAAGTGAAATTTAGCTCAGTTTGCAAGAGACAGTTTGATTTTGCTCTTATACTCACTCGCAAAAGTACCATGTGCTTCTGAATAGGGAAGTGATGTAACAAGAAATTGTTTGCATTTATAAAGAGTTAGCTGAGTACTATTTCAACTTTTTGCCTGGCAACTCTATATGATACGAGTATATCCTTACAGGATATTGAATTCAATAAAGCTATTCACAGTCCAGTATGTCCCTGTGATAAACTGAGAACAAGATTACTTCTGCCACTCCAAAACATGATGCCAGAACAAAATCTCTCAGTGACAGTTACCGAACAGCATCATATATTCTGGAAGTCATATCAATCATCCTGATCACAAAAGGTAATTTAAAATTTAATTTCTAGCTAATAGATACAAAATCAGCCTCATTATGTATATTATCCTCTATTAGTCTCTTTTTTTGTTAGACATTTCTGCCAGAGAGATCCCAGTACTTATATAAGATACACAGTGCACCAAATTTCAGTCTTTCTGCAAGTAAAATCAGGAAAGATTTCTGTGTTGATTAAACATCCAAGTCCAGTCCTTAGGGAGAATGGTGAGGGCAGTCATAACTTCTCATACATTGACAAATGCTGAGCAGCATAGCTCATAACATATTCTCATCAATATGAGAATCCATCAAGATATGTATTTTGAATTTTTTTCTTATCCAAGTCCATTTTTAAGCAGCAGATTTGATTTACTCTAATACTTACATCATTTGGTAATTTTTATTTTTCCTATATTGAACACTATTTCATTCTGGTACTGCCTTGACAAGTAAAAATGCCTGCTATAGAATCGTGGAATCATTAAGTTGGAGAAAGCCTCTAAGATCATTGAGTTCCAACTGTTAACCCAGCACCAATATGTTCACTAAATCATGTCCCTAAGTGCCACACCCCACTGTTGAACACTTCCAGGGATGGCAATTCCACTACTTCCCTGGGCAACTGTCAGTATAACTGCTTTAGGGAGAAGAGAGAAAAAATATTTTCAAGCTTGCCTGTAACCTTTCATTTTTCAAGTATTAATATCCCCTGATTTAGGTGACTTTAAGATAAAAAAAAGTATCTAGAAATAAAAATGGAGATTGATATCCAAGGACTTGTGTTTGTTGTTATGAAGTAAAGTTTGACAGGTTCTGTTATGCTTAGAGTGTTGCTTGACTCTTTAGAGCATTGCTTGACTGAAGGCTGCAACTTTGGATTAATCTGGACATACTAATTAAAAGAAGATGCTCCTTTTTCTGCTGTCAATATCTGGCAAAGCTGGCTGCATTCCAGCACACGGGTAGATGTCAATGTGCATTATCAAACACAGGTTTTAGATATTTTTCAGGAAACAATATTTAGTTTTCTGCTTGAGGACTGAGCTTCTGTTTTCTAGCACTGTCCACCAGTTTAGCGTGACAAGTAGAGTGCTCAGGCAGGCACCACCCAAATTTGTGAGCTATGCTTGTGGAGTTATTGGAGTTATTAGGCCAGGTATTATGGCTTAACCAGTGGTTCTCCAGAGATGGTGTGGACTACCCTAATGGACCTGGGAGTCACCACACCCCTCTCCCATCAGAACCCCTTCCTCATGGCTGGGCCTCATGAGCTTCTTGTACCAAGTCCAGCCCTGTGTCCACCTGCCCCACTGCAGCCTGCCAGCCCCAAGGTGTGAGGTACAACTCAGGCAGTGTGACAAAGCAAGCTGGGAGGTGCAAAAACTGGCTCTCACTGCTCTCTCTCTCGGTGTAGGACCCAGTGCTGACTCTGAGGTTAGTTATATGTGGGGGGTCTCTAGTCCTTTCCATCACAGGGTTGCCTCAGTGAGACCTAGATGAAGAAGTACAAGGTGGAATTATGGCATGAGCCAAGAGTAGAATGATGAGGAGCCCACTGATGTGCCTTGCTCTTTGAACCTTTTTTCATTCCTCTATTTTTATTTCACTCCATTAGCTGGAACTTTTGTGTGTGCTCCTGAGAGGAAGAAAAGAAAGGTACAGACTGTAGCATCTTAGTGACCTTTCCATGAAATACTTCTTAAAGTATTTTTTTGAGAGCACGAAGGTGGCGAAATTCAGCTTTGCCTACAAAGGTGAGAACTCTTGAACCAGGCATGCTGACTGATAAAATCCATAGAATCTTGCATGCAACCAGAATAAGTTATTTAGTATTTCTATTTCTTTTCAAAATTTTCAGATTCCTCCTGCAGGCCACAGGAAAAAAATCCTTGTAAAATCCCATTGATTTGCACTTCTAAATCCCGTTCTTGGAAGTAATTTAGTAGCAAAATGACATTAACTGTCAAAGAAAGTTATGATGCAAAATGTCTCCCTCTTCTGAAAATGAGCTTTAGCTTCAAAATCTGCTAGTTTTAGGAAGTATAACTGGGCAGAATACAAGGCATTTTTTGAGAAAGAACAGATTATAAAGACTGTAATATGTATGTTTTGATAAATATGTATAGCAGATATCAAAAAGTGGTTTAGTTTTTCTTACAGCTGTGGAAATGCTTTCATTTCTTGAAAAATACAGAAAGTAAGTGTTCATAAATTTAATAATCCATGCTTAGGACCCCTAAATGCTGTAAGGGAAAGTAATCTGATACTGAAAATATTTATCAGCAATTAGTTTGGTCCTTTCTCTGCTGTATATGTGTTTTTACTATGGCTATCAAAATGATGCACACCCTGGGCCTATGGAAATAACAATTATTCACCTGTTACCAAGAAGACTTTTTTAAGGGAGGCAAAAAAATTATTATTTTGGTTCATTTCTCTTAACTCTAAGGCTTTGTATAAATACAGGGAGAGAGAGATATGTCTCTTCATCTTCTCTGTATACTTGCCAACACTTTCCAAAATTTTTTCAGACTTTCTACTAGAAGAACAGTATTAGCAACCAAAATCTCTGTCCTTCATAACATATTCAGCAGCAAAGACTCGCAAAGCAAAATCCTTCTTTGTCCTGCATAACCTGTAGTGCGTGCACTGGCACGTCTGTTATCAGTGCAGTGCACTGTGCGACTGCAAACAGTAATACAATCAGGTTTTCATTTATATTAATGTGGCTAAGCTCTGTGTTTGATCATGTTAAAGATATGCGCTTGCTAAATGTAATTCCCATATATTAATATATTACCTACAAAAGGCCATTGTTTACGTAATGTGATTCACATGAAGATTCTGAATGAAAATTTATCAGCGAGATTGGTAAATATTCTCACTTAGCTTTAGGTTAGATGAATTAAAAAAAAAAAAAATCACATGAGATCAGTACATGTCCATCAACAGCAGATTTATTATCACCATCTCAAGACAAAACTCATCATCATTTATGAATCAAATCCCCCAGTCCTGTTCAGGAGTACATCCATTATTGTCGAGAACAAACTGAACTTTGTATTTCTCTTATGGAGAAATTACCTTCTTCATGCATGAGGAACTTTGGCAAAATAAAATCCAGATTTCAGCACTGTGGCCCAACATGATCCCTATATTACAATTAGGATTTTAGCAGTAATGGATTTTCCGGCAGCTGATATTCATAAGGTTGAAAGTAATCAGCAGCCTTCTCTACAGTAAAGCAGGAGTTAAAGGTACATTCTCAAAAGGAGAAAACCTGGCTCAGTATCTTCCTTGGCTTGGATGGACTCAAACTCTCATTTCCCAAACAGGTCCATTTTGCATTTTTTTTTTAATTTAGCATGAACAAGAGCAAAGACTTAGATGCAAGGATTCACATGCTGAGATGTCCTACTGTCTGTTATCATAATCTTGTGTTTTTCCTCACTAGAAATTTTTTTTTTGGTATCAGCACCGTCTTCAAACCCTTTCTATTCCTTTCAAATTGAAGGAATTTAACCAGAGACTAAACATGACCTCAATAAGTGCACTCCCCACGAGGTATGAGCAGAAAGGGATATATGCACATACTTACTGTAATTGAGCTCTCCTGAGAACAAAGAAAATTGCATTCTTCTGGATACCTCCTTATGACTTCTCTTCACATATCACAGGTGCTTAATTTGTAATAACTGGGGTCCTGTTAGTAAATTGGATCTCTGCTCCCAATTACTTCAAAAATGTGTCTGAAAGGTATTTTATATCAATGTTACTTGGCAGAAGATGTAACAATACCGATGTGATTAGTATTCAGTTCTCTGTGAACCTCCATTTACAGGTAGATATTATCCTGACTGCCCAGACAGAGTTAAAGATTTTAAGAGGTAGAACCGGAGAAAAGGGAAAGCTATGGGAGATGGAAAAAATAATCAGTATTATGCTATTGGGGTTTTTCTCTGGACAAGTTAGTTTTTGAGAGTAGTTTAACTAGGCTGAGAAATTTTAGTCTGTCTTACTAGACCTAAATTTCGAGGAGATAATGAAGCCCTAATGACGGCAGGGTTTAATGGGAATGAAGATGAATGAAGTACTTATCAACAGGTGGATAAGAGGCTCTGACCAAGAAAGGGGTGTATAAACTGAAGCAAGTGTATTGAGCTGACTGAAATGCATCACAGCTTCAGCAAAAATTTTCTTTGAGGGAGGAAGGAAATATGCAGAAAAGGTTATTTTATTTTTAGCTCTCTGCTCTGCATGTGTGTACCTTTGAAAAAGAGAGTCCTTTGTTCTGAAAAAAACATTCTGAAAAAACTGCAGTCAGCTCAGCAGTCACAAATCCCTGAAGGAAGAAGGGCTCACAGATGCCAGATGCACTTGTCATGCTACCAGAGCTGGAGAAATGGGAATGTCTGACCAGTGATCCATTTCAGATTTCATCTTTTGAGAGAGTGGCCTGGTCACTGAGTACATGGAAGAAAGATGGAAGCAGTCCAAAGGGAACATCTCCCAAAGACAATAATGCTCTGTGCTCTTCAGTGACAATTTTTAGCTGGTAACAAAGACAGCTGAAGGAACCTCTGTCCCCAGGTACTTGTTCTACATCTCACTAGACCACCAGCTTTGCAAACATTACTTTTACTGGGGCTGCACTGCAACCTAAAGCATCAAAAACATCAGGCTAAAAAGAAACCACCCAGCATGGACTGGGGACTTTTTAAAATCGCAGTGGGCCTTTCTCCAGACCTCCATTCAGCATGGCCACTCAGACACGCTCAGTGATACCAAGAGAGACACAGGCAGCAGCACGAAGGTCTGAGAGAACAGCTACAGGTGGAGAAGGGGGCTGGCACCCTGTCAGCCCACCCAGCCAGTGTGGTTTACAGCCCTGTGATGCCCACATTGCTCACAGTGTGCACCAGGTCTGGCCGGATATTGCAAACTGCTGCATGTGTTCCTAAGTTTCAGTACATGTTGGTTGATGGTTTGCCATAGATTTGGGAAAGATTTGGTCAAATGACCTTGGGATCAATGGAGACACAGATTAGCTTTGTCAAGAGAGTGAAGAATATTAATTTTCTGAAATCATATAATACTCCTGATTTTTTGCTTGTATTCCATAAATCAGCATTCATTTACAGAAAAGCTCCAAGTAAAAAATCCAATTATCTTGGAGGTAATTAAAATCTTATTCTTATCCATGAGCAGGGCAATAACCTGGGAGGTCCCTTTTATATTTTATGGAGTACAACATAAAACCACTGAAGCAGTATCAGATGACTCTTTGACAACATATTATGTGGTGCCACCACATTACTGGAAAACTACTGACATTTTTTAAAGGGAAAGTTGTGGTGCAGTTTTCCATGAGATACTGATTAATATGCTATTGAGTCTATAAATAAGGTGCCAACCAACAGCAGTTGTGACAGCATTTCTGCACCTTGCTAGGCTGGGGCTGAGATCAGTAAGTCAGTTCACATAGGCCAGTTATCTACGATGTAACAGTAATGAATGGTGAAAGGCAGGATATGAGTTGCTATTTAGAGGGAAGGTGTTCAGAAAAATAAGGACAAAATGAGAATTTCTCCATACAACTTTAGCCATGTTACAAACATACTCAGACAGAAAAATGAGAGAAGTGTCTAAGTGCAAAACAAGCAATAAATCTGAAGATAATAGAAAGCAGTGAGTGGCAGTCCAAGGCCACACACTGCATTTCATCATATGTGGCAAAAAAAAAAGCCCCACAGAGAAATAAGACCCTAAACAACCCTCTGATCTTCATTTTAGGTAGTTGGTATTGTGGGCCTATGTCTTTTCTTATTTATCCCTGTTTTGCTACAGATTCAATGAATTTTGAGTGCATAAATAATAGCATAACCTTTTTTTTTTCTTTTTCTGTGTTCTGGAGAAGATTCTAATTTTTGAAATATCTTCAGGTTCCTCTCAGAGGTTTATACTGTGGAAATAGTGAGGCTGCAGTAGAAATATTGGTGGAATGAGAGAAAACATTTAATGAATGAGGTCCCTGGGATGCTTTGATTTGGGAATAACTCAAACACATGGTTTGATCAGGCAGCTGTCTGTGTGCAATTTGTAATTTCTAAACTCAGTTTTTCCAGGAGATTAATTAAAGTCCAAGCAGTGTTTTTGTCTCAATTAGAAGTAATTATATGGCGGAGCTTCCTTAAAATGACAAAATATAGTAGAAAGTCTAAAATGAATGAACACTATAAGAAAAACAGTTTCTCACAAATTGAAACGAAACATTGAAACATTGAAATGAAATAATAATATTTTCAGTTTTCCACACAGAGTTTTATAACTAATGATATCTGTTTTCTTATGGCAGTTGTGTATCCTAACCAACACTAGGCTATAAAAAGACGTATTCATATTTCAAAAGTCTATATCAACAATTTTTTGACATTTCTTTTGCTTAAAGTTTTGCCATTGGTCTTCTCCAAACAAACCATCTTCAGGTCTGTCTAATGCATTATCACATCCACAGCACTTCACTAGGCTCACTCCAGCATATCTGTGTCACAATTGCACTGGGGAGCCCAGAACTGGACCCAGCATTCCAGATGTGTCTCATCAGGACTGGACTGAGGAGAAGGATCACCTCCCTTCATCTCCTGCCAGTGTTCTTCTTGCCAAAAGGACCTTCCTTGATTTCCTTCTAACCAAAAAACAAAATAAAAAACAACCAAAGCACACACACACAGAGCAACCAACCAACCAAACAAACAACCAAACAAAACCCCTACCCTTTTTTTGACAAGCCTTTAAGAAGCGTTACATTTTATGCAACTATCAGGAACAATAACTAGTGAACTGCAATGGAATATAGACGCAGCATACGAATTTAGGAATTGTCACACTGAGGGTATTGACATTCATTGATTTGGGGCTATGAGTATATTTAAAGAGTAGTCTGCACCACATAGCAGCTACTACCAAATGCTTGTAGAATAGCAAATGATGGTAGGATATCATCGTAGGATATCATATGATTCCTAAGATGTTTTATCCTTTCAGATCAGCCCTGAAACTCTAAATTCCACCTCTTTATTTTTGTTTGCCGTTGCTGCTTGATGTTATAGCTGGACAATTTTATTAATAGGATTATGTGTAGACTTCCTTTAATATTGCTGGTTTATTAATCTCAAGAGTGCCCTGTGACAGTCCGTTTAACAGGATGGTCACACTTTTCTGCTTGCCTACTCAATCAAACTGTTCTTTATTCAAATTTGGAGTTGTTGTCTTCTAGTGTATCAGGATGTCCTTTCAGTCTTATAGAGAAAAGAATGAAGAAGATAGCAATTATTTTCCTCTCCACTATTCATTATTTACATTCCTTATTGTTTCTTGCCTCCCTTGTGATTTAAATGCTTTTGCACTAAAAATACTATTTTCTTTTTGAGATTTTTTCCCCTGTATTAATCATTCTTGTTGTCATAAGGACTTTGTTTCTGCAAATGATGTCAGCAGAGTAATTTTATGGCATTTTAGCTTTATGCTTAATGCTTGTATATCAAAGTATATAATCAGTAATGTCTGATGATTGACAGATTACTGTTTTCTGTGTAAACATGCACCGAGATATTCTTCGTATTTCACCCTGACAGTGAAATTGTAGGCTATTTTCCTTTGTTAAAGCATTACAAAACCCGTTTGCCTGTTTTTTGGTACTTCTTACCTTTCCTAAGCAAAAATTCCATTCTGTTCTTCATTATTTCCTTGTTGTTTACCAGAGGGACATCAATTAAAAAGATCAGGCATTATGAAAAGTCATTATTGCTTAAAGACTTTTAAATCCGTGCTTTTGTGACTCCCTTGTAACCTATTTTCATATAAACTCTTCCAAATTTGCTAAGCTGATAGGAATTGAGATAAATTAGATCATTTGTAGCCTAGTCTTTACTGCCAAATTTGGATCTGCAGTCTGTGTGCTTCCCTGTACAGAGCATGGCATTGTGTGCTGGGTCCTCTTGGAGGATGAAATTTCAGATTTCCTCTCAGTCCAGACAGCGATTTTGCTTCCCCAGCACAGCTAGCAGTCATTGTTTCCCTCGTTTTCTTTCCACAATTGTCAGCAATTACCTCCCATGTGCTTGTTCTCTCCAGTGCTTTCTGTGCCAGTAGTTTGATTGTAGTATCCCACACTCTGAGAAATATTAAGAATACATATTTAAGCTCACCCCTGCATGTGATGGTAGCAAGAATTCTCTGCTTCATAGTTGTGGCAAGGTACTTCATTGACCTCACATTTCCTGTTTACAAGGGAGGTGGGAATTCATCTTAAATTACAAACTTGTTGAAACCTTGCTGAAATACCACCTTGAGTCATTTTGAGTCAAATAGTAATTTTCAATTTGAGCATCTAATGGGACTCACACGGTGTGATCTGTGGTTGATGCAGTATTGAAATAAATGGTTGATTCTGCAGTATTTAGACCTTCATTTTGCACTTGATCCACATTTTCTTTTAAGAAATAGTTATATTGTAGAGTTCAGTTATGTCTGTGGGACTCTTTGAAGATTGTCATTTCTGTAATGTAAAGTGGCATTTCCCCAATTCTTATCTGAACTTTCCAAACTGCAATGGTTTTGAATAGAATCTGCTTTCAAAAAAGCTCCTTAGTTTGTAACAGGGGACAAGAATTTAAACAGGAGGAAAAAAACCTGTTGTACATCAAACTACCTATGAAAACTACCAAATGTAGATTTTGGAGAGCAAGGCTGGAATTGCACTAGAATTCCTGCAAGCTGCTGGGCATTTTTTACTATGGAAAATCAGATATCTTCCTTCTCATTTAAGAATTCATGATAATGAAAACACTGCAGTTGTTTACAGAGACCTGGATCCAGGCTGTGTTTGTCCAAGGCTTTGTTGACCTGCTTAAATTGGTAGGTTTGGTTCTATTTGCAAGACCCCTGCCGGCTTCCAAACACCACAGGTGGTCTAAGGAAATAGGTATGAATGGACCTTCTGTGGTTTGAAAGGCTGATTGATAGAAACCCTTTCATGAGAAGCCTTGCAGCATATGTGTGAGGAGCTGTTTTAAGGTCGGTGGATCATGGCTGAGGACACAGTTTGGAGATGGGAGACACTTAAGGGAGTAAAGAGCTGCTGCATTAAGGATTGTTCAACACACACACACACACACACACACACACACACACACACACACACACACACAAAAGAGTATTTAAGCTTTAAGGATTTAAGGATTAGGAATCATGAAATAACCAACAAAGGTCATGGAGACCAGATGTTCCACCACAAGCCAGCTGTAGTTCAGATAAGCAGTGTGAGTGAAGAAGGTGAAGGAGGGATTCATATTGTGTTGGACATAATCTGATATACAAAAGTGTTAGTGTGGCTGCAGTACTGAAGCAGTACTATGTGGCTGTATTCATATAAATAATACACAAAATAAAACTTCATTTTAAAACTACTTTACAAATAAAATTTTGTTTTGTTGTATTTCTATTTCTTTATAGCTTTTGGAGTGTTTAGGACATGACTGAAATTTACCTTCCTACACAGCAATTGTGAACCTACTCTCAACTTAAGTTAGGGCTCAAGCAATGAAAAATTACCATAAGTGTTTCAGGACTGTGTAGCCCTGAAACTCTGTCCAGAGCAGAGTAATAAAATGTCACTCTCTGTGATGTAAATTCTCAGCATTAATTTTTCTGGGAATACAAGTATGCAGTTGTCATTTATCATCCTGAGTTCAGGGGAAAAGGGATAAACACCTCAACCAAGCTACCTGAAAAATAAAAACAACTCTAAAATCTAGGCATGGCTGATATTACAGCTAACTTCTTCCGAAGAGGTGGAGCACAATTTATGCTTTCAGAAATCAGTGACTAGAACATACACAAGAAACAGGTAATCCTCATTCTAACCTTAATCCAGCCTAAAATAGGTTGAACATCAATCTCTGATAAACTATGAGAATGCTCTTCATTTGTTGGAGCATTTGATATAAAAAGACTTAAAATTTATCTGTTAAATGTATAGCCGGGCATGCAAGAGCTTTTTGCATAGCTGGAAAAAACCTACCACCCAACAGAAGAAACAAAACCCAAAAGCAACAACAGCAACAATAATAAAAACACAAAACAAAACAAAACAAAAAAACCAAAACAAAACAAAAAACCAAACCAAATAAACAAAAAAATCAACAAAAGACTCAAACCAAAACAACAACGAAAAAAAATCAAGGAAAAAAATAGGAAGCTATTCTTTAGCCTTGTGCCTAGGACACTAGCCAAAGTGATAAAAATCAGCTTAGGGGTTTATGTATTACACTTATACCATGAAATGAGGAGCAGACTCCAACATCTCCCTATTAGTGTAATGCCCTGAGAACACCCCTCTAGTGACTGAATCTCTGGGGGAAATTATGTTTCTTTCTGTTGAGTCTGAGGACCTCCCCATCTTTTTGAAGTGAGACCTTTATGCAGTACTCCTGTCACAATGCTCTCCTCCCTTTCTGCAGACTCTTGCCACCAAATCCTGACCAAGGAAGGGCGGAGCACTCAGTCTGCACTGACAGCCAGTTTGTCACCAGCATCTCTTCTTCCCTCTCCCATCCTGCTATCTTTTCCTGTAGTTGCTGTGGGCTGGGCAGTGGGTGACAGGACTTTGTCTCTCTCTGTGTCTTTGTCCTTGACTTTCTGTGGCTGACACACCACAGCAGGCAGCAGAGCTGCTGGGCTGGAGGGTGCTGTGAGGACTTCAGCAGTGTAAGGGTAACAATTGGGCTCAATGACCTTAGAGGCCTTAGAGACCTGAATTATCCTGTGGTTCTATGACTAATGAGAATGAGAGGTGGGGCTCCACTACCAATGGTAGCAGGGGAACTTCCAACAAGACTTGGAAAATACAGAAATGGTAATAGCCTAGATTGTGACAGTTTCTACATTATGGTGGCTGTGGCATTCAGAAAATTTCGGGGATATCTTTTCTTCTGTAAAATTATGTTCATGATCCTCCTACAGCATGTGAGTTCTTGCTGCAAATGCACCAGCTTCACTTGGAGGAGTATTGTACTGTGCTGAGCAGACCTCACCAGTGACATGGTGGTCTACAGGGAAAAGCTGTGTGAAAATCACTGGCATAAAGGAAATACCATAAAATAGACTCATCTAGGTTATTCAGAAATAAGAACATTCTTGCACAGTTTCTGCTGGAAGGGAATGTGATCTGAGCAGTTCTACTTTGGTAGCAACACTAGAATGGAGGCAGGACTGGAACACAATTTTACAATGTCTGGTCACAGCATGTCAAACTGATGCAAATAGACAAAATGGGAAGACTTTCGGACAAGAATTCATGCTTCTGAAGACATCATCAACTATAGATTGAAAACAAAATTAATGGTCAAAATGACTAAAAATTGAACACCTTGGGGGCAGGGGGTATGAAAGGGGAAAAAAAAAGGCAAAAAGCCCCTGTCAAACAGTTTTTTGATGGGGTTGGAAGAGGGATAAATCAGATGGCTCTGAGGAAAATGAAGTGCGCATGTTGCATTGCTCAGAAAGGATGGAAGTGATGCATACCATGTGCCAGTGGAGCTGAACGACCTCCACAGCAGATGTGAGCTGATATGATCTGTGAAGATGCACTGTACCAGTGCAGAGCAGGACTGAAAATTCCACTCTTTGCATATATGTTAGAAAACCTAGTGATACATGCTTTCCACTGTGCAATAAAAAAGGGAAAATAAAAGCATATTACAAGGCAGAGATTGGTTGCCAGAATGAGAATTGAACTGGCATCCTGTTTGCACTCGCAGTGTGAAAACAGTCAGTGCCAGATCAATCACTTGCTCAAGCAGAGTTATGGATCTCACTGGGTGTAAAATGTAGAGTGTCTATCCAGGAGGAGATCTAACCACAAGACCAATTATTTTTGCCCTCGGAGTAAAACTGACCTAAAGACCAATTTAGACTCGCTAGGAAACAGGATATCACTTCCTTAGTGTGGTTGAGTGGATGGCACTTAGGAATAAAAACACATTATTGTTAATTGACTGTGAGTTCCTTCATTTAACAAGGACCCTCTCAGGCTACAAAATGTAATAAATTGGATAGGCAGGACCACAGAGGAAGCTGGGGGATTGTTGGAAGGATTGGGCTGGTACAAACCCCTGGAAGTGTTTTTTGTCTGTCCTGCGCACTGTAGCATGGTAAATTAATGAGATAAATGTAAGTCAGGAAGTGCATTCATCCTCCTGCTCTGGAAAAGCCCACCCTCCCTAGAGTACCTTGCACTGGTGTTTATCTAACCTTTTCCTTGAAAACCATTGATGATTAGTGTCATGCCTGGGGGAGAAGGGGGAGCAGTTAACTATACATTTTATGATATTTTTTATCCCCAAGAATGACAACTTGCATCACAATCATCCTGTGCTGGCTCCCTGTAAAGTGTATTCACCAGCCACTGAACCTCTTGAAGACTCAGATCTCTACACTCTGCCTTAGGATGATCATTTCCACAGAGGCAGTGCTTCCCAGTTTATCATCTCCACCCTGGTTCATACCATGACATTTGGCTCATCCTGTGAAACTAGGCTGTCTTTGTAATGAAACAAATTACAAGTATAATTATCCAGTTGTCATATATCAAAGGAATAGATACACAGGCTGAAAGAAACAAGATTATAAGTGAAGTAAAATTCATCTTAACAATGGAATACATTCCTTGTTTCACTACTGGCCTGAGATGCAGACTGCCTCCTGTTTCTCCTCTTTTTAGCAGAAGACCTCCAGGTTTCAGGGTTAGCTACTTCTCTCCACAGAGGAGTCATATGTGTCTTTAAAACCTCTTAGATTTACAGCACTCCATGCATAGTGTATTGCAAAAGTGTTGGCTGTACATATGTTCGATTGTGTCCGTGCCCTACAGCATAGTCTCATTTTTTTATTATTAAAAAGGTACCACAGGAACAGATGTTGTCTCATGGATTATCTCTAAGGTCAGGCTGTTCCTTTAGCTACTCTGGTGTTGGGGCACAGTGAGACAACAGCATTCTGTCATACCCAGTAATTTGGTGATATTCAAATCCTCTTTTGCAGTGTTGTGACCTGAGTGAATCTGACCCCATCTTTTCTTTTAGTGAGTTTGGACAATGACTGGCTTTATTCCCTTCATGTGTGTGCATGAGGGTAGGCATAAGATAATCATAAAGTATATGCATACACAATAAGTATGTATCTGAGTGAATATATAAATAAATGCATCCCAAAATGCAAAAAAAAAGGGCAAATTATAATGGTAATTTGTTGTCTCAAAATAAGATTTTTTAACAGTACACTACTGTATTAATCAAGCTTTCCATATTTTTATTGCTCTATTAATCATTTTAAGTATTACTCTTTGTTTCTTACTGAATATCATCATGCTTATTTTATACTATGTCCGCAATTTATAGAATAATTTAAGACTTTAATCCTATTATCCCAAATGCTTGCAAGGTCTCATGATGGTCAGGTACCATCCGTATATTTTCCAAATGTAACCATTCCTGTAATGCAACCAGTTCAAAGTAAATTTGGCATAGAAGTGGATCCATGGTCAATCTCTCAGGATGTGGTTCTCCTGAAAAATGTTCTCCTCGTTTTATCAGAGCATTACTTGGAGCACCTCACTTGTGAGGCGGCCTTTTTTGAGCAGCTATGAAGTACTACATGGCAATTTCACTTAGAAAAAATTACATGGGTTTTAGTTATAAAAAAGTAATTTAGATTAACATCAGAAACGCTAGTAGAGTCAGAGTATCTCAAAAGACATACCCCTTCTGATCTACCACATCCTGTCAGAGAAATGACAAGTCTGTCACAGTTTATCCTTCACAGCTCTCTGTTAATTGTCCATCCCAGCCTCAACCTTTAGGCTGTCAAACTGCTCTCAGTCCAGGACACCACTTTAAGTGGGATGGAGCTGGTCCATGATTGGCATCTGGTTCTTAAGGGGCCACATTTTTTGTTGTCCTCTTCCCAGCATCCAGCCTGATGGGTCTCACCTCAGACCTACCTGCTCTGCTCTGTGACCATGTCTAAGGAGATAACAAGGGTCAGGAGTGCTATTCCAGTGCTTGTCACTTGCTCTGTAGTCATTTGTTCCTGTGTCTCATCATGGATGAAACTAATTAATTATTCTTGGTTGTCCAGGCACTTTTTGTTTAATCAGACAGGGGATATATTTACCTTTCTCTTGATCACTTCAACCTGCCTTGAATACACAAGTTCTTGAAGACCATGAGGATTACAGAGTCTGTTTTCTCTCAATTCTTCAGTACCTTAGCAGGCATTTCTGTGAGGAATACTGACAAGAATTCATGTAGACTATTTAAGTGTTATTTCTCTATTCTATCCCTCTCCTAGCTTATGTTTCTCTCTCCTTCTAAAACCATTGTTCTAGGCAGCTCATCACACATAATAGTTTTTATGAAAACTGCTGCAAGAGATCTTTCATACAACTTTGTGCCAATAAATATTGCTGTCCTCTGATTTGAATAATCAGCCTGTGTATTCTGTTGTCTTTTTTCACACTTCTATTTTATTTCTAATCTTTTTCTAGTTTCCTTTTATGTCCTTCGCTCCTTCTAAAATGACTTTTTCTGATTTTATCCCTGCATGGCTTTCTGCTTCCTTAATACTGGTATGAACAAATAAAGTGGTAGGCTCTTGCCTGTAGTTCTAGAACTAGAGTGTTACTTATTTCTGTAGGCAAACATGGAAGTCCAGATCCAAAGTCCAATCTCTGCGAGATGTTGAAATGGAATCTTCAGTGCTGACATTTTCTCTGAACATCATGATTAGTGTGGTCTTTAATGCTTAAAGAAAATTGGTTTGGACCACATGGAGTTTTTTTATTTCCTACGAGTACAGTGTGAACTTGCCATGTTGTAGTAGAGCAGGAAAAAGAAGAACTTTCATGAATAATCTTGAAAAGTTTCCTATTTAAATACCAGCTGAAATAATCATTGCATTATCATTTTCTTAGAGCTGCTGTGAGTTTGTTACCTTTCCAAAATACACAGGTATAGCACAGCTGAGATGGAGCCAACCTGCAGGGAAGGGCAATAGCCAGTCAGGCTGTTGACAAGACAGAGAAAATGTTGGTGAAGGACAATGGGACAATCCTTCTTTTCATGAGAGAAGTGTCACTCATTCTTTAATATCCTTGCAGAGCAGACAAGGCCTCATTTTTTACAGTCTCATATTACCATAATGGCTCTCTGTTACACACTGAGGAGTCGCTAACAAGGCTACCCCCTGCCCTTTCTTATAATTACTTCCAGGTTAATGCATCACGTTTCATTCAGGTTCATTTGCCCAGGCCGTGTTTTTTCCCTTCTGGATGCTCATTCTGGCCTCTTTGTACCTCAGACCCTGGCAATATGAATATCAGTCTCAAAGCAAATTTTTCTGCCTCAGACAACTCTGTAATTTACATTTAGATTTATTTAATTTCCCAGAGTCTGCAAGTTACAGAACTGGGAACATTTTGGCCTGAAAAACCTTTTTCAAAAAGCTGAAGCTGCATTCTTATCCTCCTTTCAAACCATCAGACACCAGGTGCTGACCCAGTCCCATTAACCAATTACTCACACGTCTCACAATTAATCTTTCATTGCGATTCGATCAAGTTCATTCCCATCTCCATATTATTCTTTACAATCCCTCTGTGTAGAACCTGCACAATTTTGTCACTGTTCATTTTGCCCTGGTCTGCACTGCTTCAGGCTGGGAAGTGAAGTGACTGTAAATGTAATTTATAGAATCATGGGCTGTATAGAAACTCTTTTCAGTATGACCTGATGCGACAGGTTGTAATCGTTTCTTTGGAACCACTCTGGTTTGTCAAGTAGACAGGCTTCTTTCTTTAAATATCCAAAATAACAGATTTGTTTGAGCAGGATTAGGTGGTGTTCAGAGCTCTATTGCTGTCTTATCCTTTGTCTCTTTTGTTTCACACAAACCCTTTTCATGCAGCCTTCTGCTCATACTGAGCTTAGGAAAGAAAAGGAAAGGAGTTCTAGCAGGCAAAACTTTGGTATGGAAATTGAAATCTCCACCCTCACCTTCACCTATTTGAACTGAATTCAGTAAAAGCCTTTGCCTTATTTGGGGAGTAGCACCATGTGCTGCCTCTTGTGACAGGAACAGACCTCTGTTGCCATTTCCCTCCCACCTCCCAGGGAGAGGGCTCTGCATTAGCATCACATCTGCTGAGCACAGGGTAGTCAAATATTGTGGTTTGGTTCCAGAGAAAGAATGGCAATGAGGGACACACATCTGGGGGTGATCTGCACCAGTAGATCAGCTTAGGTGTCAGAGGATTATTCTGACTACCATATCATGGAGGAGGAGGATGAAAGCCCTGTTTTCTTAGATGGACAAAAAAACAAGAGGGCAAGAGAGATTGTTTACTTAATCCATCACCCTGCCATATGTCAAGTTCAACTCTAATTATGGAAATCCTTATAGATGACTGACTAAGCAGTTAAAAAAACATCCAATGTGGGTGCTGCATACCCTCTGCAGTGAGAGGTGGGTGTGATGATATCAGGATGTATGGTGGAATCACTGCCCTTCTCCATATGGCTAGGAATTCTTTTTTATTGTCTATCTGAAGCACTGTCACTTCAGTTTGTGACTTTTGTCCTAACCATTAAAGGTTTGAAGTACAGAATAGTCATCTTTGTGATCATTTTCCCTACATTATTTTGCATCCCTCCTCATTTTTATTTAGGTAAACAACCCCAAATTTTTCAATCTTTCCTTTTAGGTAGGCTTTGCTAGATCTCTGATTATTGTCCTTGCTCTTAAGACTTGTGCCCAGATTTATTATTGAAATGCAGTGCTGGAAAACTGGACACAGCTTTCCCAGGATGCTTTGACAGGACTGGACAAAATGAGTTGGTTACTTCAAAGGTGCACCATACTGTAGAAGGATCTATAAGCCCCAACAGGGTGATTACTTTTTTACTGAGGCAGTGTGATGACTCAAGTTCACTTGTGCTTGCTTTGGATCTACAAAACTCTCACCATGTTTTTCATGGTGTCTATAATGGAGACTACATGTAGCTACTTAGAGGGGTTTCTCTTTTTCTCTGTTTGCACACCAGATTCCTTCTGCCTACAACAAAGTACATTTTTCTAATCAGCTTTGTAACCATTTGGAACTGGTTTTGCATAGTCATGTTTTCCTGAAAGAAATCTCTAGAGCATGGTGTGAAAGGAATTCCACCACATGGAATGCAGGGTATACGACATTCTAAGGTGATGCTGTAACCCTCTTTTCTGTTAGGCATCATGATTACTTCTTCCTATCTTGATCTCTGATCCCTCCTGAACCCTTAGGAGTTCTCAAGGATGGTCACTGTATGAACTGGAATAAAACTCCTGTGACCAAATGGATGCAAAAGGATTTAACTTCTTTATGCCTTAAATACTTCCTAGCCCATATTTCCCTGCTAAAAAAAAAATGTGGCATTGTCTCTTACTCACATCTAGGAAATAGCAGCCACATGATCAGTTTCCCTTTCCATCAAAGGCATGCAAGAAAGTTAAAGAGCTTTCCTGAAGCTGTCTCTTGATTGCATTACTTCTCCATTGAGTATCAGACCAATAAATTTTGTTAATCTTGGTGATAATGTCAGTATTCTTACAAACCAATTTCTTGCCATCTTCCATTGCTGTATTAATTGAATATGATGTTACATTGCTGCTTTTCTTTTCTTTTTCTTCTGTGTCTTTGAATATTTTTCTTTTCTTTTTTTGTCATTTGAAACCCGAGTTATGTTTATCCCATTGTGAAACCTCTCTGACTCTCAAATCCAACTTACTCACATTTGTATCTGCTAACATTTTCCTCTACAGATAGGTACCTCTTCCCATGTTTTGTTTGTTTCACTTTAGTGAGATATTTTCTTAGGAAATGCTATCTTTAGCACTTATTTACTTTGGATCAGAATCACAGATGATTTTACTATGAAAACCTCTGAATTCATTAAAGTCTCCATCTAGAACCCTAAAGGTTGTTTTGGTATTCTCCTTCTTCTGGTAAGCATTATCTATCTGAATGTGTTGCACTGATTATGTTGCAGATTTGATCTTGTATCTACCTTTCCATCATCTACTGTTCGGGTACTTGTAGAAGAATACAGGAACTGATCTGCTCTGACCAGTTTAGCATTCTCCTCTTGAGCCCTATGGCATATCCTGATTTCCCCTCATTTTTAGGGCAGTCTATTTATAGAATAATAGAATGGTTTGGGTTGGAAGTTCAAACCCCCCTGCAATGAACAGGGACACCTTCCACTACATCAGGTTACTCAGAGCCCTGACCCACCTCACCTTGAATGTTTCCTGGGATGGGTTGTCTACCACATCTCTGGGAAATTAGCCCCAGTGTTTCACCAGGCTTTTCATTAAAAAAATTTCTTCCTTATATCTAGTCTGAATCTACCCTCTTTCAGTTTAAAATTATTACCCTTGTCCTGGTGCAACAGGCCCTGCTGAAATGTTTCTCTCCATTTTATAAACCACCCTTAATTGCTGAGAGGCTGCAATAAGTCCTCCCCACAGCCTTCTCTTCTCCAGGCTGAACAGACCCAGCTCTCAGCCTGTCCTCTCAGGGGAGGTGCTCCTGCCCTGCACTCGCCTTCATGCCCCTGCTCTGGGCCCGCTCCAACAGGTCACTGTACTGAGGACCCCAGGCTTGGATGCCATCCTCCAGGATCCTCTATTAAATGCAAACACACTCATTAAGTTACCTTAATCCTTACCCAGCTGCCCATTAAGCAACAGCCCCACAGATGAGAAGCCAGTACTCCAGTGCCACCCCCAGAAGCCTGTTTCTGCTGTTACCCAAAATATGATTCTTGTTAGGAGCAATTGGCACATGCAAGGGTTCCCACCCACGCTTCAACTCCTTGTAGTCACTTTTGTTCTGCCATGGTCATTCCTGTCAGTATTATTAATACCACAGGGATGAGCAGCACAGGAGCTCTTGCGGTTAGCTTTCACTGGATGCCATGTCAGGTTGACAGATACATTCCTCTGTTGCCCTTAGGAAAGAGGCAGCAATCACCACCACTGCTCTTTTGCTTCTTCCTGGAAATTATGATGAATTGCGGAGCCTTTGGAGCGCGCAGCTTTTCCTAAACTGCCAGTGAGACTGGCGTTATACCTGCAACATGAGGATTAGCGCCAGCACATGGTGTCAGCAGGAGTCAGGTTCAAAATAAACAAAAGGAGATGCTGAGGGGGGAGTAAGAGAGTTGAGTTCCTTGCCAAAGGACAGGAGATGTTTACATGACTGGAAAAACAGCAGAAAGAGAGATCAGCTGGGTACTAGACATGTTTACAGGACTGAATCCTTTCCATAGCACATAGCTTCCAACTGCTAGACACAGGTAAGTCCCTGCATTCCCCTTCAGGGATAAGAGATGGTTTGTTTTAGCTGCTATATTCCTTTACCAGTATTCAATTACCTTTAGAAAATCTCATGGTTTCTTTTGTGAGCTGCTGGCATAAAGCTTTCTCTGCCTTCAGTAACGCAGTGATCTTTGCTTAAGAATAAAATCTCACTACTTTTATTCTTGACACCACGTCTGAAGCAGTCTTGGAAGATTGTGTGTTTTGCTTTTCCCATTACTAAAAGAAAAAAAAAAAAAAAAGTATCAACACTAGGTATTTTGCTATGTGATAGCAGCTGTGCCTTTCAGAAGCCCTCTGTGCAAAAGTAGCACTCTTCACCCTTTTGGAACATGACACTAGAGAATCCCCCTCTGCCTTCCCTGAAACAGTGCAAATCTGCCATAAAGCCAGAGGCTTTCAGTGTGCTGCTGCATCTATGATCTACAAAGCATCTTGGAATGCTGCAGCAGAACATTATCCAGTTCTGCATGTCGATATAATTAGGTGAGATAAAGGTGAAACTAGGAGGTCAGCATTGTGAGATGTCCCTGTTTTTGCAAGCTTAAGTAATTTATCCTATTATGTTCACAGGGCTTTCCGAGATAAAGTCTCTAAAAACACAGATAGTGAGTCCTTTGCTATGTAACAGTTCAGTTGTACTGTCTTTTTGCTTTTATAAAAATCCTAGTCATATTATAAACCTGCAAGATGAAGTTCAAGGAGTTATTCTTGTCATCAAGAGCCTGAGGTGAAAATAAAGCCTTCCATTGTATATTTTATATAGATTATTTTAAGAGAGAATTTTCATAGCTGCAGAATATGAGACGGAAAACAGGTGACTGTATACAAGTGCAATGCCAGGACATTTGTGGAAGCTGATTATTTCAAATATTATACCCTACTATACATAGGATATGAACAGCTGTTGTACCGGTCAAAGTCTGATGCAAAGCACAAAACCACACAGGAGGAAGAACAAAACAAGACACCTTCTTGTCAGGTGAGTGCTACAAATTTATGCTGCTGGGTTTTTTGGCCTGCAGTGCCCGCTGCTTTGATGGTGGGTTGGTTTTAAGTGAATAATTGTTTTGCCATAGGCTTAGTGGGTGACTGTTGGTGGATGGGTCAAGTGTGGGAATTTAATTTCAAGGTCCAGACTGAGCAGAAATTCCATGGGACAACAGGCAACACCACAGGACTAATGTCCAGGTTCAAACATACAGTCTGTGGGATCATGCTTTAGGTATGGTAGCCTCCAGCATACCAATGGTTGAAAGGCAGACAGAAGGCCCTCAGGGAAAAGAATTGTCCAGGTAGTTGTATTGGGCTCTGAAAGGAAAAAAAAAAAAACTGTGCTAATACCATTCAAAGAGAGAATTTTCCGCCAAGAGGGCTCCTGGCAAGAAAGAACAAAGCACATGGAGTTCGTGACATGATGCTGAGCAGGGGCTCCATCTTCCCTTTATTCTAGATTTAGGTAGCACACTGGTTTCTCTAATCATTTTCAAATGTTCAGTTTCATCTGCCCACACCCGAGCTGGTCCCCTCAGGCTCTCTTTCTAGTCGAAGGAGGGCCTAGGCATGGCTGCAGACTGCCTTCTCTCTTCCTGACATATGCAGTTGAAAGAGTTCAAATTGGCCTGTTCTGTGTAGGAGGAAAGCCGTGATGAGTGATAAAGAAAAGCCAAGATGAATGATGATCTCTGTTGGGGATTTTTACATCAGCAACATCTGAAGTGAGGCGATATGAAGCCTGCACAAGAGATTGTGCATTGTTCCAGGCAAAAAAGAGCTTTCCTTTGACTTTGACTTTTGTTATTAGCCAGAGCAATTTGTATAAAACGCATTTTGCTCTCCATTATAGCTGGATTGTGCACAGGGACCCCAGGCTTCAGTGGCAATGCTCCCCTGTAGCCCTCAGCCTGATGCTGCTAACAATAAACATCTTCTTTTGTTCATGACATCTCCCAGGGAAACATGGAAAGGTGTCATATCACAGACTTCTGGGCCCCATTTTTATATAATTAACTGGTTTGCCACCTAAAATGCTGTAATTAAGCTTTCATGTGTAAAGCAGGAACATATGCTACTGTCAAAATAATGTGAATGAGACAAGTCAGGCGTTTCATGTTAATTTAACTTTACCATGATTAACTCTTTTTCACTTGTTAGTGGTGACCAAAGGCAGAAACTACTGGTGGTGGCTGTTGCTTGTACACAAATCTGGCAGGGGTCTCAGTGAGGTGCACTGTGCTGAGCACTAACAACCTACCTTAAAGGTAAGAGTTGTTTCTGTCCGACGTGACTGATCTCAATGATGCAGGGAAATTTTCTGCTTTTGGTCAGTAATGCATGCCTGAGTTAGCTGTGGATGGACAGGAGAAGTGTGTTAACACACTTTGTTTTTCTAAGAATACTAGATTGTGGGTTTCAAGCTCACAAAGTCTCTGAGTATAACAGTACTCTACAAGGAGTCATAGCACGGGCTGAGGCATTGGCAATACACCCATGCACAGTTTGTGGGGTGACACAACAGACAACACAGAGACCGTGTGTCCTGGGACATGGCCTTCAAAACTGCTTGCCCATTGCTTTGTTCCCCAGTTGGCTCAGCCACTGACTGGAATGCTGCCTTGTAGAACATGTGTTTTCTGTTGAGTGGTCTTTATGATTGTGGCTCATTTAAGGAAAATTAGAATTGTATACAATCCTGAGTCCTGCATGACATAAGAAATCTGATTACAGGATCATTTTTGCTGGTTAAAATTTCGGGCAGTAATTCAACTCTCCTATCCAGCATGATATTTATTGGGCTGGCAACAAGAAAATTATAATTATACTAAAAAACTGTGCAGATTGGAGCTGGAAGCAATGAAACAATAAAGCCCCACAGTATCAGCTGTATAGCTGCCCCCAGGCTAGAGCTGCACTTTGAGTCATCCTATTTAGGAGCTGTCTCCAGCACTCACTGAAGTCAACAGGAGCCTTTGATTTCTTCTCAGTAGGTGCTGGATCAGACTGTTACAGTCTCCTTTTAAAGTCTAAGAACAAGGGGGCAAAAGGCAAGCTTAGTGAGCCACATTGTACCGATGAAATAATATCACTTTAAGAAGAAACATTCTCCTTGGAGGAACATAAAATTTGCAGGAGGATGAGAGTTCAGGGCACTGCAATTACTACATAATAGTAAAATTTCATCAGTGAGCAAGGACAAAGCTGAATTTCTGGAGTAATACTTGGTGTGAATCATGGGAGAGGTTTGTAAAAAACAAAATCCATGGTTGGAAAATAGGCAGCATTTAGAAATAAAAAACACAGCAATTAATACTGCAGTTTACATGCAAGGGGCTTGAAGTTAAAGATGTATTATAGACCCATCTAAAACTTTATGATGCTTTGAGATGTATCTCCTGTATATATGGTGGAAAACGCCAATCATTTGGCAAAAAATTGCCCAAAAGTTCAGTGAGTGAATTAGTTACTTAGAGCATTATCTATTTCTTTCTGAAGTCCAGTCACACAGGGGTCAAGTTGTTCTGCCAGGAAAATGTCCTAAGGGGAATATTTTATTTTACCTTTGTCAGCACATTGGAGAGGATTTCACTCAAGTCACCTTTGTATATTTTATTCATTAGGGCGTGAACCTGAAAGGCTACAGTCACCCTTTGATCAGAGTAATTTCATGCAGTCTGAGGATGAGGAGTACTTACGAGGACGTACACGGGACCTCACAGGATTAGGTTTGGGCACCTGTGTTCATATATTGGACTTCTGAGTTGAAAATAGGACAGGTTAATAATTTGAGACAAGGTGCTGAAACTGTGCTAATCAAAGCACCAGTGAAAAAGGTATAAGATGAACACCGAGTCTTCTTGGTTTTATCTAATTAAAAGCAATTTTAACTTTAATATAGGCTTGTGTATTTAGTATTAAAGATATTGGAGATGGAAGTGGAAGAAATGATCCTGCACAGCCTCTTTCATGAAGGACTTAATTTGTTCTTGCCTGCTGATTTTGATGCTCTACCTAGGTGCTATTGAATTTTAACTGTTTATTAGATAATGGAAAGATTTACTGTAGCGCAGTCCTTCTGAGAAAAAGAAAAACACCTAATGTCTCCTTGGAGATTTGGTAATCAAAGAATAGAAAATTGTATTCTGGAGCCAAAGTTAATGAGAACTCATTCTGTTCCTTCTGGACAAGAGTGCCCCATATCCCCTGCTGAGGGGACAAGGAGAAAGCTGGCTCTTCCCAATCATCATACAGAGGCTTAAGCAATTAAACTGTGGTGTGGAGTTGCAGGCTGGAATCCATTACATCCCAAGTGAAAAAAATTCTCATACTGGTATGATTATTGTTCCTTCTGATTCTCCACAATGTCAGTGTGGGTTCCAGGGTAGAGATGAAGACAGGGATCTGGTTATCTTGTCATGATGCTGCAGTACAAAAAGGCAAGATGCCACCAACTACATGGCAGGACTGTAGCTTTTTCTGTCTTAGCATTTTTAATACAGTGTCCAGGCACCTTGGAGATAAATTTGTCATAACCAATTCCCCTTCTCAAGGGGTGGAAATCTCTCACCCCATTTTTCATTTCAAACCACTTTTTGTGGTTCCTCTACCTCAGTGGTTGTCTTTCAGGAGCAGTGCTGATGGGTTGTGCCCCGAGATTCATTAGTGAAGAAGTCATGAATAAAATTGATGGGTCTTGCATTCCACTATCAAGGTGACTTGTTTAACTGGACTGCTCTGCTTTTCTATCCATTAGCAGAAAGTACCCTTCGTTAGTAAGGAATTCGATCAACAGACTGCATAATTGCCATTTCTGTCTTAGTTAATGGAAAGAGTTGTGTTGCACTCCATGTTTTCAACTAACAACCCTCACATTAAAATGCAACAAATTAAACAGAGCTTTTACAAAAGCCTCTTTTTTAACTAACAGTTATAGACTGCAAAGTTTAAAGTGTCTTGCTTTGGACTGAAAATTTCAATTAAGGGCAGAACTATATATTAGAAGTCAAAATAATTGAGAATTTAAGCTCCTTCTGTGCAGCTTGAATGGAGTGATCAGAGAGTGGATGTAACAGTTGTCTTTAGGAGGCATAAGGAATATGTACACGTTCTGGTGCTGTTTTGACACCTGAATAATTTAGAAGACTATCTTTTTTTATTGTACTTAATGTGTGGCTCTAGAACCATGGGGTCTTTTTATGGTGATGCCATGATTTGAGGCCACGTCTGCTGGCCATGGCTCCTGCGTCTTTCCACAGTCTGAAACACTAGGAGGGCAGAGTGGCATCTGTGCTGCCTTCACTGTGCCAGCCAGGGCAGCTGCCAAGAGCAGCTTTGTCTGGCACAGACATAGGGAAGGTATGGCCACCATGTGGACTACTCTCTCTCCTCTTTTAGCTACCAAAGTGAAGAGGAGCAGGGCTGGTGCTTGGATTTAAGATGAAAATATTCTCAGGTTTTATGGCAGCTCATATTTATCTCTGCCAGACTTTTCCTTCCTTTGATTCATTTGAGGGCTTCAAGAACTAACAGCCCAACAGCATTGCTTATTCCGAGGATATTCTGATATATGTCTCTGAAAAGACAAGACACCTGTGGCCACACCAACTCTGGATCACCCACCATCATTTCCTTCATGACCTTTACAGATGTCAGATGAAACTGGGTTTTTTCCCCCCTAGTTCCTTCATTCTGCACTGGATGCAATTTCAGGTCCCAGAAGTGAAATCAGGCAGCACATTAATCAACTCTGCTTCCCAGCCTCTGCACTTCTGTCTTTCCATAGTTTATTTTTTCTGGCTAATGTAACACAGATTTAAAAATAGGGGTACATTATCCTCCCAAAATACATACAATTCTGGTATCAGCAGTGGAATAAGCTCATTTAGATGAAAGGAGCCATTTTCCTTCTGTGGAATGAAATACTTTATCTGCCTTTTTGGGTTACATTTCAAGTGTTCTGCCTCCTACGGCATATAGGGCTGATGTTGCATGCAAGTCATCTGCTTAGTTTCCTTTTGGTATGCTGAAAATATTTCCCTTAACCACTCTTCAGTGTATGCCATCACATGGATCACAAAAAGAAAAAGCTGAATTATGAAAGAAGAAGCACAGAGGAGTTTAAATGTACTCAGCTAACATATGAAACTTAATGGCTATCTCTGCAGCTGGGAGGGAGAAAAATTGTGTGTGAACACCTCTTGTTTATTTTTCATTGTCAGAGTGACCAGCATGCTTTATCAAACATGCTTTTCCAGTGAGATGTAGAGCCCTGTTCTAAATACTATACTTCAGCTGAAACACACAATAGTGCAATGGAGAAAGTGTATATGAAAAGGAAGAAAATGTTATTGCTTCATGTATTAAGAAAATGTAAACCAAGTTCATTAGTTGGTGCCGTAGTTAATTTAATAGCAGATGGTAATTTTAGAATTTCTTAGATACAGGAATAGTCATAAAATTAGATAAAAAATTGATAAAGTGGAATTTGTCTAATTCCTTTTATTTCATGAACTAGACAAACAGTTCCTCAGACTCAAAAGAAGTTATTTTTCTGCTGCAGTTCAGTTGTGCAAATTCCATACATCACATTAAAAAAAAAATAGAAAATGGTATAGTAATGCTTTATTTTGTTCTGGAGGAAGCAATGTGGTCATGCAATTGCTTTTTTTGCTGAGCTCTTTCACTTGACCCTGCTTGCTTATTAAAATGTTTTAGGTGCCATAGCTTGGGGTTTATTGACCCCGGTTTGTTGCCCATTTGTTTTATAGTTACTGAGTATTGTAAGGCTTGGAAAGATTAGTAAAATATTATAATTTGGTCCTGCTCATTAGAAATGGAGGTGGCAAAAGTGTTAGCAGTAAATGTCCTTCTCAGCTTTCATTATAAAAGCTTGAAGGGCTGCAACACCTCCAGCTGGTCAGCATTAACTCCTGCAGTTCTGGAGAGTGTGACTTTTTGAATGACCAGGCTGAGGAATGGTTGTATGAGAGAAAACAAAGAAAACGGTGTTGGAGAAAAACTGTTTGTAACAACTGCGTTTGAGACTTTTTTTTCCTACATGTGGTCCTGTCAGTCTCTTAAGCAGTAGTGTTGCCATAATAATTGGGAACTAAAAATAAATATTTTCAGGTTGCTGGTCCATGCTTCTTTAATGAAGTGCCCGATCCAGAGCAGGATCACATCTCGTGGCAGCCACCAGGTGCTGGCAGTGTTGGACTTTTTTATAATGAAGGCACTTCCTCCATTTATCCTTCTGGGCTTACACACACTGGGCTATTACCTACAGCTTGTGAGTCAGGTGTCAAGCTTGGCTGTGAGCAGCTTGAAGAGACTGGTCCAAACATTCCTGCCTTGCTAAGGTCAAAACATTAGAATACTTCATACAAATTTAGACAACCACCACAAACAATACGGTGTCACAGGAAGTAAAAATTGATGTAGTAATCAAATTTCTTTTACTGAGTGAAATAAAAAGTCATCCAAAATGCATATGAAGAATCAAAAAGATGTGTTAGACCTTTACAGTTGTACCAGCAAGAAAAGTCATGGATGTTTGTGCCTTCTGTCTGCTGCTCAGGTAGGGAAAGAGCCTTGAAAGATTAGTTCAAATGCTTTTATCTGAACAGTCATGTTTGACTAAATCAGAAAGCTCTTTTATAAGGACTTAATTTTCAGGTATGAATTATAGAGAGGGTGTGGCATAGTATGTGAAACCTTTGTCCATATCTAGCGGAAGTGGTTCATGGCTCAATCCCTCAGTTCTAAGAGTAGACTCAATACCTACTAAAAATGACTAGCACATACCAATAAAGGTCTACCCGAAGTATTCTAAGATTGAATTAACTTTGAATTTTAAACTGAATACATGAATTAATTTTAAAATTTTAATTAAAGCTATTTACATAATTTACAAGCTGAGTTTTATACTTTAATAAAAACATAAAATCATAGAAATAAATACAGCTGCAATACTTTCAAAGTTATGATTTTCCTGAACTCATAAGGCCATACTAGCATTTTTCATATCAAAAACATCCTGTGTATGACTTTGTGTCTAACAGAAATTAAAGAAAGAGAAAATGTAGAAAGAAAACCTACTGTGTACTTCAACTCAACCATGTACTTTAACTCTGAGATTAAGTTATCATGGTACAAAGAAGCAGGAAAAAAGGAGGAAAAAAACTCACACTGTATTTACATGGATTCTAAGAAGTTCCATAGCCTTTTATTTGCCTTGTTACAGAAAAAACACCTCTGCAAATTATCTTGACGACTGCTTGAAAGGATTAATTCAGAAACATAATATCTTAGGACTAAAAGCCCCGGAATACATTTCTAAAACCTTCCCAAACTGTAAAAAAAAAGTAGTTTCAATTCTGTAATTTAAAGATAAATATTTATTTTAAACTCAGGAGATGCTAGGCTTCTAGCAGCATTTTGTTCATTGCAAAATTCAGTAGAGAGTTTTGTAACTTTTCATTGCTTGATCAGCTGTGTAGCAGTGTCCTGAACTGTCAGTTTTCTCAGGTAGAGTATCATCCATTAATTCAAATGAACAAGTTTATAGTGTTCATGAAAATAATTTGTACTTCCACCTACACTTGGTAGATCATCCTCCTAATATTTAAGAGATGGCTCTCTACTTTTAGCCCTTTTATTTTAGCATCCCTGGCAACTGAAGAAATCCAGTGAACTGCTCACTTTTATTCCCCTTGAACAGGCATTTTCTTTGTGTTTGAAATGTCACTTTATGTAGTCAGTCATATTGGCCTTTTTAGATAGTAATTTTTACTGCACCCTGTAAATAGGGGTAGTAAGTCTTAATACTGGAGGTGCAGAAGACCTTAGTGGAACAACTATCAGTCACTGTATTCTGAGTTATATATTCAAGATATATTTCAAGTTACCAAAGGTGTCTCTGTATGACAGCTGTGCCCATTGTTGTCAAGGGAAGCTGAAGAAATGTCTGTCTGACAGGCCTGCTCTGAATCCTTCCCTGACTTGTGTTTATACTTCTCTTTTTTCATCAAAGGCGGGATATGTAATTAGTGTATAATGACAGCTACAACAGTCCCAGAAACAGGAGATTGATTCCCATGATGGCTGAAAACCCCCCTATGCCGTGTGTGTAATCAGGCCCAGTTTTCAAGTTCTAATTAACTTTATTAATGTTTAGTGCAGGAAGTACAAAGGCAACTTAAACAAGGATATAAAAAGCACTGGAGCATTGAAACAGTTTCATGTAACTGACTCTTATTGAAAGACATATTTTTCAGCATTTTGTAAAGAAAAAAAATAATTTAGAGGAAAGGTATTTGATTCTTAATCCAATCTTAGAATAAGGAAGCTTTAAATAACGGAGCAAAGAGACTAACAATAGCTCCCTACTTGGTAACATTGGAAGCAACTCTTTCTGATGTGCAATTAATAAATAGGAACACGCAACACTGTACAATGACAGTGGGATAAAAGAGATGCAATCACTTGCAAGACTCCTGTTGTGCCAGCAAGTAAGACTTTATGGGCTACTGGAAAATGAGTTTGTGAAAAACCAATTGAAAAGATCTTCCCCGTTACATATTCCTTCTCTAGAAACATATTAATTCTCATGTGAAAAGATAAAATATTACACCAGTGAAGGCATTTTTCCCCACTAAAGACACAATTGAAAAGCCTTGCAATCAAAGCAATTGTATATATTATTTTGACATAATAATGATAATAACCTTAAAAGTAGTGATATATTAATTACACATAAACTATATTATTTGCATAGATTTTTTGTTTACTGCCCATGAATTACCATGTGGTAAATACATCTATAATTCAGCAAGCTTTGGTGCTCTTTGATGAGCTCAAATTGGAATATGGCTGATACTGTATATTACGGTAATTGTAAAGGACACTCTAATGATACATTTTTGGTGCTTTAGCCTCCTAAATATAGAAATTACAGTAGAAAATATAAGAATACCTTTTCTGTTATTTATTGACCCTATTCCCAGGCATGATGATTTAACAATACTTAAAAGACACTTCTGATACTTTTCATATGCTTTTTAAGTAAAAACATATAATAAAAAATCATCTTGCAGTTATGCAAAACAATAGTATCGTTTTGTATAGTCTTGCAAGCAAAGTTTAGAAACAGATCATTCATCAACAGAGAAGTTAGGAGCTCAGAAGTATGTAATGTCAAAGATAGAAAATTACTGTTTCTTTAAAGATGTAGTGTAGGCTATTGTTTTTAACTTTTATTTAATCTGTTATATGATTATTCTATAGTGCTCGCAGTCTTGCCAAGAGAGCTTCTACTTCTGGAATGGCTTCTCTCTTAGAAGGGGACCCGATACGATCTATTTTCTTTTCTTTGCCCCCTTCTCCATGACAGGCTTCCTTTCTCCCAACAGCCTTGTTCAACACCTTAGAACTTGTTTCCACATCATATGTAACTTCTTTGGTGACTGGGCTTCTTGTCGAGTTTAAACTGATGCTGTGGTGCGAACACGGCTTCTCTGGCTGTCCTTTCTGGTTCTCTGCAGAAGACAAATAAAGGAAACCTTGTTTCACTACTAAAATAATCAGCTTCAATATTCTGTAATATAAAAAGACCTCTTGATCAGAAAAATTTTATGTGCAGATGATGTACTACAAGGGGTAATGATTGCCAAGGAGGCAAGACAAAATATCACTTCCAAAGCAGTGGACTCGGTCCCCTGAAAGTGATCCAGACTTTACATGTCTTCATTAGATTAACATCCATATTTCTTACAAAATCACAGATATAGCCTGACAGGATCTTCCTTTCCTACTGGAGTCAAAGAGGTACCTACCTCTTAGTGTCTTCCTAGGTTTTACCTCATTAATTACATTTCCTACATATTTTTAATTGTTCAAATTTTAAAATGTATTAGAAAAATCTATTTTAATTTAATTATCCATTGTAATACCTTTTCTTTCCTTTGTGAACTTTTAGGCAGCTAAGTAATTTCCAGAAATTTTATATTTCAGAATAAATAAATAATTAAATAATTGCATATTCCAGAAATTCACTATTCTTTTGCTAAACATCACTGGCATTGCCTGTCACACAAAGTTGCACTCAGTTAATATCCAGGCAGGAGTTTTTCAGGTTTGGCATGATTAATAGGTGGATTTCTTTTTCTGTCGTTCCCCACCCCCCTTCCAGATCAAGTGACTATTTTCCCAACCAGCATATGAGTGGTTTCTCTCACAGATATCAAACTTTTTAAAAACAGGCCTACTCAATATTCATGTAACCTTGAGCAAGGCTTGAAAATGCCTTCAACACACTTGACATGACATTTAAAGTTTTTTGGTTATTCGCTGAAAGATGTTCCATCATCCCAATAGTAATGACTTTGGAGCACAGGCAGTCACTCATGACAGTGTGTTTTATGTGAGTGCTGAAAATTCCTACCGAAAACAGCTTGTACATTAAAAGGCAGCTGCTGAAGATATTTACTGCACTGTCATTCCCTGACCAGGGGCTCTCAGTGATGGATGAGGATTTTACACACCTTCTTGGACAATCTCAGCAAATTTTGTAAGTACGATCACCTTTAGGGAAGTGGAGGAAAATAAATACTCTCTTTCCATCATCTTCTAAATCAGATAAACAATTCTTAATTAAAATTTCTTAAGACAAATTTGACACTTAGCTGAAAAACTTATCTTTTTTTTACACTACGGAAAATAATTTGACCTTGAATATGCAGCAGCACAGTGTTCCTGAATCACAGGAGGCCAATGACTGGTTATGAACATATCTTCATAATTACATGTAATAAACCCGTCATATATAATTAAAATATCCTTTCTATGTGCACTCTTAAATATCCCATTCTACTTAAATGTTTACGCTTATTGATTCTGAACACATATTTGCAAGCTGATAAAAGCACACTACCTGTGTCAATATACAAACTACCAGCTGCCCCACAGACCTTTCTGTTTACATTCAATCTAGGGGCAGCCGGAAAAAAGTTGGTGTTTAAAAACCAACACTTTAAAGTGTAAGAAAACACATTGTCATATCACCAGAGAGGAAGCATAGCTGTTGGATTTTTAAAAAGTCTAAAAGAAATTAGTCACTCAAAAGAAATTAAGCTTCTCAAATGTGTCAACAACCAAATTTTAACTACTTCACACTTCAGCAGTCTTCACCCCAAAATGTGAGGATTAATTAGGTGTGGCGAGCTAGACTGATATAACAGAGATGGGGAACTCTTTATGAACTGAGTCTCAAAGTAAAATCCAGCCATAAAATCATGCAGTTTCTCATAGTGTACATAGGGCAGAGTAGAGGTGCCTTAGAGTGAGACTCACAACTGCAGCCTAAGCAGGGAACTGCTACAAGCAAGCTATTAATAAGTCGTAGCTCATGGGATCTATCCAAACTCTTTTAACACTTTGAAACTCAGTAACTAATTGAGGCTTTCACTTCAGCATGTCCCATAAATTTCTTCAAATAATCTGGAATTGTTGCATAGGGATAGGACAGAGTAAAGATGAAGAGAGCTGTGTTTTTTCTTTTCCCTCAAAACAACAGCAATTGTGAATTTCTAGGCATAGACTAATAAGTGCAATATTTAACTCAGATGACTAGCCTTTCCCTCCACTCTGAAGGGAACAATGAAACATGGCATTAGGATAGTGCCCTAAACAGTTTTGAGTTTATGTGAGTAGTTCTTGTTTCCTCTCCTTTGCAATGATGATGTCAAGATTCACTAGAAAATCACAACGTCTCATGCTAGTGATTAGCAGCATTCCTTAATAATGAGAAGACCTTGGTCTCAGCCATGTTACAAATAATACTGGGCAGCTAGATTACGTTTAAAAAATAGTACTTGGACACATAATTTATCTAAATCCAGTATTATAATTTCAAAGTTGATATTTCAGCTGCTTTCTAAATCAGGTGGCATCTTTACCGCTTATGTTCTCCAGTCAAGAAGGAACTTCTCCACAGAGGATTGCTATGCCTCAGTGCAAGTCCAGTACTTGCAGATGTGGAGGTAGATAGTTCCCTGCTAAGGGAATTGGCTGCTGCGAATTTCATTCAGAAATACTGAAGTTTGCTAGTACTTAGAGCCTTAGATTTCACTTTAGTAAATGTGCATGTAAAGAATTAACAGTTGTATTACTTCAGGTATATGTTCTACTCATGGCATTCTTATCAGAGTGAAAGATGACTTCTCTTTAAATCAAAGTGTAAGATTAGTTAGGCACTATCAAAGTCAAAAGACTCACTAATTCCTCAATTTTTTATTTTAAGACAACAGAAATTAATTTGTGTTAAATCCAAACTCTTAAGCACTCTCTATACTGCTTCATTCACTGATTCAAAACTCGCATGCATTGGTGATTTGGTACCATCCATTTCCACTGCCTTGACTTAGGATCATAACCTCACCTCCCTCAAATCCTGTGCTATAGTGGTGAAACCAAAGAAGTTAATTTTCAACCTGTCAATGTTGAGGTGAGTGGTTTAAAAAACCCAGTGTATCTTGCATGTGAATTCAGAACTACGTGGCTGCAAACTGCTGCAAGTTAGCATGCAGCTTTGACCACAACTGTGGAAAAAACAGACTTCCTTAGTTTGGTATGGTAAAAGCTGGAAAGCATATAGTTATTTATTCTCAAAAAAAGCCAGAAGTCAAGATTAACTGACAAAGTAATACAAGAATAAATAGCCATTAATTTACTCCCTATTAGACATTAAAACCTTGAACCACCAGAATAATGAAGTTCTGGAATTCACATATATACATGCAAAAGCAAGAAACCATAACCAGTCATAAGCAGGAATTTAATCTGTTTCTGAAGACAGTATTTGATATAGCTGCCCAAACAGCAGGACATGGCATAGTGACATTGGCCACCTATGTTTCCAGAAAAAGGGAATACACAAGAAATCCACAAACCATACAGGCATTAACAGACTTTCCTAAAATACTTTGAACCATTACATCATAGACATACACAAATTTGTTTTGTTCTTTTGATAATGAACTATATTTGAAACAAATTATGTATTTACACACATGCATTGGTTCAAATACTACTATAATCTAAAGAACTGGATATAATTAAGCACACAGATGGTTAAACAAAAAACTACTAATGGAAAGGCACCTCTTGTTAAGAAGAAAGCTTACATTTCCGGAGATGCACTATTTGTCCACCTACTGTAGAAAGGCGCACCTTCCGCAAGTAGCAAGACAAAAAGAAATCAGACATGAAAAATCACTGGATAAAGACAGAACATATTAATTTCCTGTATATACTGGAAGTAGTTGAGACAAGTTTCTACTATTTGGTCACTTTCAACAATCAAAATTTGTCATTTGCCCATATCATAACAATCACTATGCATATAGAATAAAAAAGAAAAAAAAAGGCAGTAATTTTGAATTCATTATTAAGTTTTAAGTTTTCTAAGTGCTCTGGTGATAACCCATAACGGTTTTGACTTTACTGCTAGTGAATGCTTTTAGGCTGCAGTTTAGGCAGAGATCACATTATACACTATGAATGTCTCAGTGTCCAAATTCCCTGATATTTAAATCTTTTCTTTCCCTTGTTCAATACTGAACTTTTGTCAGTCCTCTAGACCTATTCAAACGCAGTTTTTGCAGATATTAATTGCTTGAACATTGCTGTTAATCAAAAGCATTCCAAAGCCATATTTGCAAAACCTAGAGCCAAATACGATCATCTAGATACAAGCCTTCTAGCAGCAGTGCTCAGGAAATTCAGTTGACAGAGAACTGTGCTTAATATAGCTGTCCACAGTTTAAATGATGTCGTAACACAGAACAATGTATAACAGTATGCTTATAATCTATTAAAGGATACATCATATTCAGAAAAAGGAAATTGTGCACTAGCATCTGAACAAAAAAACATCAGTAGTATTAGACCTGTCTGCTGTGAACTTGGGGGAAAAAAAAATAATCAGTTGGAGATTTTAAAATTCTACACAATAGTGTTATATATTACCTTTAATAGAGAACAAAAATGATTACAAGAGACTCACTATAGTCGAGGTAGTTTTTTTAAAACAACTAATAAATATTCAATATTTAAAAGGATGTTGAAGAGCTTTATTTCATCACACAGTTTCTGAGTAAAAGTCTTGATACTAAGGACGTATTTTGGTTTTATGTAAATACTTCTAGACTGATTGAAAAATAAAGTTGCAAATACAATAAAGAGAACAGCATTGTGTGGCATTACATGCTCATATTACAGTCATACATCTCAATGTAGGGCACGAGAAACTGTAACATAAAAAGAACAATTGCAGTTACAACCTCATTACATCTCTTGCCAAGTTAACAGGGAAAAATGCTCAAAAACCCAGTGGAATATTTCTGATCTCGCTGACTTGTGCTTCACATGCTACATCATATTCCTGAATCTATGTCTATGCCAACATTTTCAAAAGCCCACCCATACTGATATTGCTGGCAATGCAAATTACTTCTACATTTTAAGTCATGACTTGTCATTTAAGTCATGTCCTAGACAATGAAGGAATGCCTCCATGCCAAAGGACGTTATCTTGGAAAAAGTAACAGCCCTAGCCATAACTCTTACCACTGGCTCCCCAGTTTGGTGCCATAGTTTGTGTCTGGTTCCTCATTCCTGATGCACGGAACTGAAATTCTCAAAAAGCTACACCCTGCTGATGCTGTGCTCATGTATTTTCCCAGCAAAACATCAGGGGAAAAGAACATGCATTTTTGACAGCAGTGCCATGTGCTAATTTTGGATGCAGTTGTATAGTATTCCCAAAAGCTGAAATGCTTGACACAACCCATTCTCTGCCTGAAGTCCTGTTGACTTCTCACAAAGTTCACTGACCACATCGTCACGCATGTCCCAGTGCAACCTTAACCCGTGAAGTTGTACTTAGACAGTGATAACATACCATGGATGTCATGAGGATATCGGGGTATATCCTCATATGTTCCATCTAAATAAACAGATTCCAGACTCTTGGCTTCTTACTATCAGAAATGCCATGAAGAAAATAATTAATTAATGTTTTTCTCTCAGTTTTGAAAGGACAGTCTCGTTTCCTGCACCAACTCCTATTAGAGCCCCAAACACCAGACAGTTGCAAGCCCCCAGATTTTTGAGGCACCCAATCTCCTTTAATTTTTACAGCCCAAAGAGAGACTTCTGAAATCTATCCCCAGACCTTAGCCCCAGTGTGAGAATATACCAAGACTTCACTATCCTTCTCAAAGCCCGCCTTATCCCTCAGAACCAGAATTTAGACACAATATGAAAGACTGCTATAGCTAGAAGGTCCATCTGTATCACCTAACATCATTCATTAAAAAAATGGGACAGCTCCTTTCCGGATGGTTTAATGGAAAATATTTTAAATACTTTTAATTGCTTTCATTGTTTTTCAACAATATTTCTGATGACAAGGGTAGGCTTGAAGAATGTCCCTGGTATAAGGAGCACTGTGTGTTGTTACAACTTATTTCAGTTTGAACCTGCAGCTCCAGCCCTAACACATAAAGGAGTGTGAGTTGTAGTCAAAAGACCTTTGCTTGATAAGCAATTTCTTACACCTTTGTATTTCATACTAAATGCTCACAACTCTACTAATCTTAAGCAGACAATAACTCATGAGACATGAAAAAGTGTTACTGATATTTGGAACATTTCTTTTTGAAACTATGCACATTTAATTTAATAGTTGCTGCTGTTCTTGAGTGTTGCATTAAAAAGGTGTGAAACACAAGGAAGAAACACTATCAGTAAGCACAATTTAGATGAGACAGTTTTGAGAAATTGTGAATATAGGAGGTTTATGTGCATTTCAAAGGCAAGAAGTGAGTATATCAGCACAGAGTGTGACTAATACAGAGAATTTATAGAAACTAAATTTCAAAGACAGTCAATTACAAACTGTGAGCAAACTCATTTTTGACAACAGGAACTGTGCTGGACCAGCTCCCTTTGACTTGGCCCTAAAGTAAAACCTTTAAAAATTCTTTTAATCCCCTTCCTATCTATATCTTCTCAAAGACTACTTTAAGTTCCTGCTGATCACTCCATTCAAACTTTTACCTATCTTTTCCAAAGACACTTTGCAATTGCAATGAGTTGGAACCAATTTCTCTGTTTAAACTAATATATTCCCACCTGTGATAAGACACTGACTTTTTTTTTTTTACAAGCAATGCAACTTTTACTTACTGGTATTTTAAGAAAAGTCTAGAGTACCTGTCAAGATGATAAGAGAACAAGAGTGTGGATCAAGCTGCTGAAATCACCCAAGGTCAGTGAGAGACGAAACCTCTGCAGGTGTCTTCTAAGATGACTATTTCAGACTTAGGAGTTTGGCATCCTTCCTAATTCACCCGGAATTACATTTGATTTCCTGTGTTTTTTTAATGCATTTTTCCCCAAAAGGAGGCACATTTGGCAGTTTCTAGGAAAACTGCAAAATGGAAATTTCCAAAACAGAAATCTGCTTTGTGGTCATTAATGATTTTTAGAGCACGTGGTTTGAAACATTCTTGAAAAACTAAAGTCTAAGTCTCTTAATTTAAAAATTGTTAAATCACAAGTCATAACTTTAGTATTAATAACTAATACATTAATCTTCTTATTTACGTCAGGCAAAGAGATTTAAAAGGTAAATATTGATCTACGTGAATACCAGTGGCATGGGGTCTTCAGGCCCCAGTGGGCAGAAACAATCCATAGCCTAGGTGTTTTTGGGATTTCTCTTAAAGTACAAATAGGACAAATATAAACTTTTTCTCTTCTTTAAGTCAAGGAAAAAATGGGAAATGACAATAATAAAACTGGAAGTTAATATATTTTAAAGCATTTTAAGTTTCTGGAATGTGGTTTATTACTTCTTTTATTTTGTTCAGAAGTATACTACAGCTTGTATTCCAAATCATCTTTAGAGTTAACAGTAAAAAATGATGACTGTCTAAGTTAGTGACCTGCGACAAGATACACAGAGGTCCATAGTCTAAAGCTACCCTCTTCAGCTGATCATAATTAATGTAGATCACACATACTAAATTGCCTTCAAGCAGTAGACACATTTAGTCTCCAAACCTGTCTGCAAACCAGCTACCTATAGATGAGTACTGCTTTCAACGTGCACTTTGATAAAAAGCTTCAGCAATATGCATAAAGACTGCTGCCATCAAAGGAAAGCCACTAGCAGATGCAATGGGGAATGATAAGCAACATGCTGATGAAAATAACTAAAATGAAAAAGAAACACACAATTTTGTCTTCTTTTAGCAACTGTTGAGGAAAAACACAGTAGGAAGCCTCCTACCTCTGGAAAATAAAACCCACAACAAACCCAAACAACAAAGCAAATCTTAAAGACTGACCTTATATTTATGAGATTTTACTCACTGCAGTTCTAAATGTTGTTGTTGCTTCTGTTCAGTATTTACTATGTAGCATACACAAAGAAAAAAACTCAGACAAACAAGTAAAACACACAAACCCACACAAAAACCATGCCCCATCCCTGGAAAGGTTCAAGGCCAGGCTGGATGGGATTCTGAGCAACCTCAGTGGGTGCTGTCCATGTCCATGGAGTGGGTGTTGGAATTAGATGACCTTTAAGGCCAATTCTGACAAACCATTCTATGATTTTATGTATTGTCCTGGGGTGACTTTATTATCCCTGTATCCCCAATCGTCTGTTCTGTTTGTGCTGGGTATTAAGTTCTGCACCTCTAAGACTGGTTTTGGGAACAAAGTGGGGGAGAGGAGCAGTTTGTTAGCAGAAAATGCACTTGCTCCCCTGCATTCCTTCTCACGGACTGTGTTTGCAGCATGGACAGCAGGAGAGAGCTCTCCTTTGCTCTTAGTTAGGTTTTAGCCTTTAGTTAGTTTTCTCTGAGGCAGAGAAGTTCCCCAGAGTGTGATTTTTCTTTTTCTTGGAACTGATCAGCCCTGCTCTGGACTGGAAACCCAGAAGAACACTGGGAGCTCACACCTGTGGCCCACTGGGGCTGGGACACGGCATTTTCCAGCACAGGAGGGACTGAGAGAGACTGAGCGAGCTGAGCTAGCCCCCATGACAAGGACTCTCTGAATTTGCCATCTCTTCAGAACAGAGAGAGGTTCCATTGTTTAATATTAGTCATTTTTCCATGTTTGTGAGTACTTTGCTTGCTAAATAAACAGTTCTTTCCACTTTTCTCAAAGGAGATTTATGTCTCTTAAACTGGTAGGGGTAGGGGCTGCTTGAATTTGCTTTCTAGAGGGACCCCTTGGGAGGTTTCCTCCCAAATCTGCCCTAAACCAGGACGTGTATCTATGTCTGGTAATTGCCTTAAAAGTTTAGCACTATTATTATTTCTTATCCGCTACTCTTGATATCAAATGTTTACAAGATATTCCCTAGCAATTCCAGTTGCTGCTACAAATCCATACAATTTTTATTTCTTATTTTTATCCCAAACTTCCATTCCCAGGTGTATATCAGCAATCAGAGTACTGGGAGGTTGAACTCCTTTAAGTTTGAATACAAATAATTTGTAATATCAGATCAAACTAACGAGAAAAACTATCTTTCTCTCATCATCTGTTGCTCTTCTCTCCTAAGAAATCAAACTACTTCTAAGCAAAAGGGAGATCTACAGAGTCCTGGAAATACTTTTGGGAACAGCATAAAGAAGAGAGGCTAGAGCTGAAAGTAAATTAGGTGGGTATTAGTTTTAACAGTTGAATAGAAACACAATCTCCTTATATTGCTGTAAGAGGCACAGGACCAATGCCCTGGGGCAGCTCTTGCCCACACAGGTCACAGTCATAGTGGGCTGTCATTCACTATTATTCAAAAGATTGCAAAAATAGTATATGGCTCTCAGGCTCCTCCAGTTTTAAACATTTTTAAAAGAGGTCTCTGGAAGAATAGCAACAGAGAGCACTACATGCTGTTAATGGTATGACAGGGAAGAGTGTAGTGATTTACTAACCTGGACAAGTATTTATGAGAACTTTGAATTCTAATCTGTGCTTCTTTATAGCATGGGTGCTTTTTAAGACGACAGAAGCAGACCTGACTGTGAAGTTTAACTTGTGTAAACTAACATCCAAGATTGCCTTCATGAATACACTGGACAGAAATGGAATGAAGCAGAACCATCTTAGTTCATGTAACTTTCATATTATTATTATGGTCCTTACTTTCCTCTGACAAAGCTCTGCAGAAAATAATTGATAGCGTGCTAATGAGCAGACTGAAACCGTGGAGCAGGAAATAGTACATATTCAAGAAGATGCTGGTGCAAAAGTAAATATTGAGAAAAAAGGCAAAATGATTTATCTCTCCCTCACTCTACAAGATTGCATAAAATATTCCTTTGACAATTCTTCTCTCTCTTTATCTTATGCTCTAATTAATGCTATGTGCTTTCACTTAATTATTTCTTCTCTTTGGGATGGACTGTAATTTGGCCTTGTTCATGTGTGGAGAGAGATGGGATATACAAAAATGTTTCTACTCTGCACATGATCCAGCCATATGTGTATTTGACACCAACAACTGTACTCTGCAAGTGTGATAAACTGCTCTGAAAAGAGATGCTGATTTCAACAGTCTCTGAGAGAGGAGACCATTTTATTATTTAAAAAATGGCTTTTACTGACTCCTCCAAATACCACTGAATTATCACAAGACAAATTCAAGCTACATTATCATGGGTAATTAATCCAGTCATTGTGAATTCAAAATGCTGTGTTTAACATCACTAATGGTATGCATTTTTCACAAAATGAACATATTTACTGCCCTATATTTGACCAGTTAAACTCTTAGCAGCCACTTTGGTATGTTAAAATAACAGAAGCTAACTGTAGTACTTCCTCCTTCTCTTCTTAATCAGTTGCACTCAAATACTATTTAGCAATCATCAGCTAACAAAAGTTAATCTTACCGTGTAGGAGGGGTTTTTTTTAAATTTCCAAAAATCTAAAATGCAACACACATTTGCACGCACAGACAAAAAAAACCTCTCATGAAGGAACTTAAAATATTACACAGAATATGAAAAACTGAGTGACTTAAAACCTGAAGCCTCTATACTCATTGAGCAAACAAGGCAGAAGGCAGTAAGACCTCCCAAGCCACAGAAACAGAGGATTCTTAAACATAGACTTGTTTTTCCTTCGTCTGTTTTGACTTATGAAGCAGTCTTGCAAATGTGTTTAGCTCAAAAGGTGATATTAAAAACAAATGGTGAGAGAGCATCATGGTATATTAATTATGCAAAAGAACCCAAACCAAATTTAATCAGAAACAGGAGACTCCAAACAGGAAAAATTCTCTCTCGCTCTCACTTTTTTTTTTTTTTTTTTTTTTTTTGACAGAGACGGTTAAGAAAACATTTATGGTAATGCCAGAGCATCTGCTGATTAAAGTCAAAGCTGCAGGACGCCAACATTAAATCACTGAACCATCTTGACAGCTTCTGGGTACTTGAATTTCATTCGAATAATAAATTGCTGTGAAATTTACACAAATCGGAAAATTAGCCAGAAAATGTTTACAAAGACTATAGGTAAGAACATATAAAGCAGACATCAAATTGATTTGCATCTGAAAAAACAGAGCTAAAATAAATGTTTGGCATTCAGACATTTCAGAGCTGCATTTAATTGGTAAATCTCTAAAAGACTAAGTGCTTTAAGAATATATTTTATCATTCATTTCCTAATGATTTTGACCTATCTCTTTTGTTTGGAATTGTTAGCATGCTTGTTTGTTTAACATAAACACAGATGAGCCATTTGAACGCAGCCTGCAACATTTAAAATCAATTTTTAATTCCTGACACCTGATGATTCCACACAGAACAATATACTTCATTGTAAAGCTTTAATTGATGCATCTATGTGCTGCAGTGGGTGATTACTTGAATAATAAGTATGAGACTTGTGATCTGGTTGCTAAGCAAATGTGAGAAAGAGGAAAAAGTCCAAGAAACGATGAAACAATGAATCAAGGTGAGATGACAGGATAATTATTCTGTGAACTGTCATGTTGAAGGACTCTCAGAACATTGACCTGCACTTGATCACACATCAGAAGATTGCCTGAGGGGTAATTAAAATAATAATACACAAGTTCAATCACTCACAAAGAAAAAAACATATGCTTAACTTATTTCTCTGTAGCATGCATGGTCAAATACATTCTCATGTTAAATGTAAATGCTTGAACAATGCAAGAATTCAGAGAACAACATATTACAGCAAAGACCACTGAAGTTTATCTGAATTAGCATGAATACACTTCTTTTTTCAATTACTATGGGCATTCAACTAAATATTATTCCTACTATGACACATAAAAGCATAAAATCTGTGAAGGGGTTTTCTGAAGGAAGTTGGGAAAAATGTAGTCCTTTTAAAATATGCTTCAGGTTGTAAGGGAACATGTTCAAAAAGAACTTTTGCTCCTTTCCCTGAGATGTTATTGTGAGCATGACATCATATGGTAGGCGCATCAGCCTGGGTCAGCTGTGCTGGTTATCCCCTTCCAAACTCTTTCCCACCCTGAGCCTCCTGGCTCCGTGTTTTGTGGGTGAACAGACAGAAAGCCACGACACCGTGCAAGCACAGCTCAGCAACAGCCAAACACTGGTCTGGTGGCATCACCAGTCACTGAGACAAAGCACAGCAGATTATGGGCTGCCACGGAGAACATGAGGGCCAACCCTGGTACTCCCAGTAAAACTGGAGATAGTGTAACAACTCTATGCCATTGCATATATGAATTTCACGGAATCTGTTCACATGACAGATTTCAGACTTTAAAGGTAAACTTTTACACAATTCCATTTTTTCCTGTTTAGGCTTTTGTTCCCTGGTTTACTGTATGGGTTTATGTTGGCATGCACTTCACTACAAGCCTAGACTTTAGTTCCAAGCCCATATGTGATCACATCTAAGCAATGACAATTCCTTCTCAAACGTGGATGTGCAGACGCTTCATTGCCTTTAAACCAGCCATTGCCAGTCTTGTCTAGGGGTGAGCTTTGCTAATTGTGTGAAATCACTGGTGTTTACTACTTTGCAACTGTATTGACTATAGATGCCAACTTGGTGTAGACAAAAAACACACCAACCCACAAAACAACTTATTTCTAGATCCAAGTTAGTCTTTGATGGAAATCACTTGATTGCTCAAAAATTTCCTCAAGTTTCCTCTCTCAATTATTCCATATGTAACAGAAGAAACTAGAAGACAGCCAGGAGAAGTTCCATGGATACTCTTCAAAAAATTAAGACCACTCAAAAAAACTTGAAAATATATTTTTAGGACACAAAGTACACACAGTTTTACATGCACATAAATTCATTCAGGCTAGAATGTCTATAGGTTATTCTCAGTCATACACCGGCACAATCGCCACACAGTTCTTATAAAGAAAATTCTTCTTCTCCCACCATGTTCTAAAGAGATGATAAAAACACCTTTAAGGAAACACAATATACGTAATAACTATTAAAATAACACTTCTTTCTAGAACAACTATATTGTGTAAACTCATTGCTAGCTCATCAATTAAGTTAGTACCTCATACTAAACACATTAGAGATATATTCTCAAATCTTTTCTAGCACCTTCATTAGTGCTCATTTCCAGAGAAATGCTACACCTGAGCAGCTTTAAATGCCATGGAAAAAACAAATGCTATTGAAAAATCTCACAATGTTCAGCAGTTCACTGTGATCTAAGGTAAATTTATTAAAATGTAAATTTCATGCATGGTACTATTAGTTTCAAAGCAACATCTTATAGAATAAACATAGTTTTCAGTTTTGTGTAATAGAATAATACCACATACAATTAGTATTATTATGTAGATTCTCAATGTTAGCCAGCAGTGTTAAGAATAACAATTCAGCTGACTCCAAGGAGACTTATAAAAATTTTGCAGCAAAAATAGTAGGCTAGATATTTATGTATTTTTATTTCAGAAACATAACTGAGGAAGACTTTGGGGAAGGGAATGCGAAGGGAGAATATCCCCTATGTCTAAGAATTCAGTTATGGCACTCGATAATTTATCTTATATCTCTTAGAAACCTTTGCCTCTCCTGAGCATACTAGCCAAACAGATTTTTTTCCAGAAATTAAGCTTTAAATCACGACAGTTTCAATAAGCTGAAGCAGATGCATAAATTTATAACTCTTTGGTTATATAACAGAATACAGCTTAAAGCAAAAATTTCAATTCCATTTTTGTGGGTACATTTCCTTTTTTTTTGTGGTAATGAATACTTTGAAATATTCTCAGTTACATTTAAAACAATAAACTGCAAATTTAACTTGGCCTTATTATAACTACAACTATGAAATAGATAAAACTCATTGACTATGGATCCATATGTATTACGGGTACAGAAACAAACCTGACTCTTTTCTTCTGCGTCCTTGTGTCTGACCAAAAGCCCTTGATCCCAGTGTGAGATTAAGTGCTGGTTGAATGAATTTGTGCTGGTTGCCTCAGGCTCCCTTCATATTCAGTGAGGAGAAACAAGCACTTCTAAACTGTGCTTCATTTCACCCTAATGTGCATACTTTAAACAGGTAAAGAGAGCCCATACTGCAGATATCTAAAAGTAACTTCTGTAATCTGGAAGCTTTAGACTTTTGACTGCAGCAAAGTCTGCATAAAAGGTGGATTACCTAGTCTGGACAGAGACAAGGGGTTGTTGAGATGACACCTCCTCTATGAGGGAGGAAAGGGTGCAGATTCGTGATTTTAAGGCCTGATAGACTATTAAGTATACATCTCACCACTTACTTAACAGAAGCTGCAAAATTTCACAAAGCTTTTTCTGGCTACATGAAGAATATAATTAAAACAAATTACAGTTGTGAACAGTTTGGATATAAGCAGGGGAACTCTGTTTACTATGCAATATGCTAACAAGAACTGTAGATGTGAAAGACATCATTACTAAACACACTTCCCAGCCATTACCTATCACCATTTTTTCCTTTTAAAATATCCTTCATGTTTACTAACCTTTACCTCCAGTAGACATAATTCTTATAATTGTTTGGGCTCTTCTCTCTGACAGATTTGTGATACCCAAACTTTTGTGTAGCTTTGCAAGTTTCTGACAAGCTTGAAACATATTCTGAATTTTAAAATCAGCCCATAAAATAATGATTTCTACTTTTGCATTTGTACATGGAATCCTACCCTTCAGGTGAAAATCATCACTGCTTTAAACTGAAATTGGCTTAGATTTAGTCCTGGCCACGCAAAACGTAGAGAACTCTAGTTGTGTACACCTAAATTTAAGAATTTCACATCCACAGAGGACTAAGTGTTCAAGTTTAGTCTTTAGAAATGATACTTCGAATGGGAAGGCAGCCCTGTGATTATAAATATTAGTTCTGAGTGTACACTTTTGTTAAGTAAGATAGATTTGTAGGTGAAATAATTAAAGTAACAGTGATTTGAGTTCCAGGAAAATGAACTCTCTTTCGAAAAAAACAAGAAAACAAAAAAAAAATCAAAACACCCAGAACTCTGCTTTTGCAGAGTATGAACCAAGCTTAAAAAAACGGGAGAAAAATAGTATGCAGTGACAAAAACTATAACAGCACCTACTTTAATTCATATAGTTTCATTGCCATTCAAAATAAGCAGTAAACAAAATATTTTGTTTGGGCCTTATCATCATATTTTATGCATATACTACAGAATATTTGTCTCTTACTTGTACAACATGGTTAATATTATGCTAAATTTGAATTATTCCATAATGCTAAAGAACTAGAAAAGAAAAGCATTAAGGTTTCAACATGGTGAAAAAAATAAAAGGTATTTTATTATAATAATAATAAAATGCCAACACACAAAGCTATTTTTGGTATGAAACAAAAACATGCCATTACTTAAGACTCAATCATTTGAAAATACTATTTTCATCAATCTTTTAATTGTTAAACAGACTTTAATATATATTTCATAATTCATTCAGAAACTAATCCAAATGACCTATGCCCATCAGAATTAAAATAGAAATGCCATTTTCCTCATCAGATTATGCACAGCTCCATAGTCACTGGTGCATACAGGAAGGACTGTAACACACAAAGATTGAGCTGAAGGGTATTTCAAATTTAGGAGACAACTCATTTATAGGAAAATCTATTTGTGGGTGGCTGAGGTTGTTTTATACTGTACTAATAACACAAAATACAGAATTTCTGAGAGCAATACAAAGTGTGGAATGTTATTTATGGATCCTACGTACCCACTACTGCTGTATTTCACTATAATGAAATCATTGTAGAGCATGGTAGTCCCGGTGCAGAATCATTATGCCTGACTCTGCAGAACAATAATGGCAAAGAGATTGCACTGTCAAGGGACTAGTCAAGGGAAAAAGGCAATCTTCAGAGCACAATTAAAAGCACATACTTTAGGTATCTATTGGCTTCTTTCGATTAGAGACAGAGCCTAGCTTAGATTAGTTTTAAATAGATAGTGAAGGCAAGCAAAACAGATCCCATGTAATTAAGTGGAATATATCTACACCCGAACATAAAGTTTATTTACCTGCTTTACATGTGTCTATATCTGTCTGAGAACTGCCAGCTTTGAACAGTAATTTCCCACCAATAGCCTTTAAAAGATGCTTTTCTCCAAACAGAAATGATGTAACTTGGAAAGAGAAGTGGGCTGAAGTAGCTAAATAGAATATATGAGAGACAGACATCTGTAAGAGCAGCACTGTGGGCAGCTGGCTGACTGCAGAGCGTTCACTGATTGGTAAATCTTGGACTGGGAGTCCTCATCTGCCTTGGGAAGACAATTCTGCTGTTCTGGGAACAGCTACTCTTGACTGCTTTAGGGGTGATGTGACCATCAGGAGGAGGAGCCTGTACTTCTTGTCTGAGTTCAGTAACAACAGCGTAGTTTCAACTGCAATTCCTTCTTGAGGGTTTCATTCTAAAGCAGGTCCTAATGAGATGATAGCTCACTCTCTAGCCCTAGGACCTTCACCAGTTCTAGTTTCTACTAACTGGTTTCCCCTGTAGTTTCACTTGCTTTTAAATGGCATTTAAGTCTTCTTTAAGAAGACAGATTAGTAAACTAATGGTAATAAAATTACCATTACTACAAGATACAGTAATTTTATCTATTTATATAAAGCATTGACTACATGTAAATCTGCATTAGATGAGAAAGCATCTTAGAAAGAATTGAGCACTTATGATGGATTAGAGAGTTTTGGAAAAACATTTTCAGCTGCACCCAAGAGTGTTTAGGTAAATGAAGGCTAGGGAAAGACAAGATAATCAAATTTGTGATTGTGTAAGTCTAGGGCACAGAACAGCTCTTGAATTCTGTGCACTTATGTGACTTGGAATAATGAAATCCACTAAATAGGAACACTTAACAACAGGAAGTTATATTAGAATGCTGGGTGCAATTTAAGAAACTATGCATTCACCTGCACTTTCTGAATAAAAAAAAAGACAAAAAAATGTTGAAAACATGTTTGATTTTTTTAAAAATATAAATTAAGAAATCACAAAACTATGAAATAACTCTTTGATGTTTTGTATGTTTTTACTGATGATAATTTCTCTTTAAGTTTCATTAAATGTCCCTTTATTACCAAACCATGACATTTTCTTTATTGGATTAAACAATATAAATCTAGATATAGCATTGGTTAAGCATTTTATTCTCAAAAACATTGATTACATTTTCTTGCTATATTTACAACAAAAAAAATATAAAAAATAGCTAAAACATAGTAAAGCAGAAAATTCACAAATGTGAAATCACTATTCCTGAAACTGTTTTTGCTTAAATGTAAAAATTTGAAGGTTAAAAGCTACAGTTATACATGGGTTACCAAAGAAATATACAATCTCCATGGAGAAAACCACTCACTTTCTCAGCCAAAATTTAAAGACTTTTTAAATGAAGTCTTTGTGCAAAATGTTTCATTGAGTAATTGCCATAATATTTCACAAAATAACAATGAAATGCAACAGCTGAGAGAGGATAAATATTGTCACATTTCATTCTTACGATTTGGAGGAAATTGTATTTTTATCTTTGTAGCTACTTTACGAACAGGTTTTATTCCCATAAATAAAAAATATTACATTTGTCCTCATTTCCAGATTTGGTCCTCATTGTATAATATCCTGTGAGTGATAAACTGGAACTCAAATATACAATATTGTCCCTTTTCCTTCAGAGAAGCATTATTTTATAGCATAGTGCCTAGCATTATGACTGTGGTACATTTATCACAATGCACTGTTAGCCAGAGCTTTCTAACAAAAGCAATTGAATAGTAGACTTTATTTAAGTCTATAAGGAATAGCTAGATGGAAAGCAGCAATTAACAAGATATGCAGTAGAAAACGTTTTGGAAACAGGTGTTAGGAAATATCTAGTGACCAGTGTTTGTTAGAGACATCAGGCATATTCTGGAGAAATGAAAAAAATACCACTGTGCTACCTGATGATGAGGAGAAAAAAGTATTCTTCTCATTTTCACTGCATTTGCTGCTTTTAAGCAGTTAAAAGAAAGACAATTTTCTAAAAATAAACAAACCCATGCATGGCTACTTTCTTTCTCCGCACTCGAAAAAACACTCCCAGTAATGTTGTTTATATAACTGATCATTTAAAAATATTTGATTTAGGGTTTTTTAGATATATGTAACTTTCAGCTGAAAGAAATACCAGACACTTATTAATGGTGCATCGCTAAAATATTAAAATAGGGGAAGTTTAGAAATCCGTCACTTGGTGCAGTTATTGTTTCACAACACGAGCAGTAATTTCTTGTAGAGTGACATGTTCCCTTATGCCACAGCTATTCTTCCCTTACAAAAGCTGTTACTTTGAGGAGAGGGGACAAATTCTTGCCATCTATTACTATGCAGTCCATTACAATGGGTTCATTCATATTTATAATACAACCTGTGATGTTGATGCATCACTTTAGACTTCACTGTTATTTCAAAAAAAATCCATAACTGAGAAAAAGGCAGGCTGCTGACAGGAGTTAATGTGGGTTTTACTCTGTTTACAATTGCTTTCTAATCTACTAAATGGCTGTGAAAATTGATGCACTGTTAGAAGTGCTTTTTTACACTACTACAGATAAAAAGCTGTTATACTGCAGTAATCTCTGTAATGCTAAATTGAATTTTTGACAGTGTTTTTTTTAGTTTTTCCAATTTGAATGTGACAAGGTAGGCTACTGC